>NC_052521.2:12500000-15000000 GCF_016746395.2 Drosophila simulans
AACGAAACGGGAGCGATCTACAGGTGCTCCCTGACCAACAGTGTGTGCAGTCCATATGTCCTGGATTCCCGGGGCAATGTTGATGCACCCTACAGTGAGTACACATTTGATTCGGAACGCAAGGACTTTCAGTGGCTGGGCGGATCGATGGACGGCGGCACCAAGGACACGGACAAGCTCCTCGTGTGTGCTCCTCGGTTCTACGCGCCCAGCTCCCGGGACTACCACCTGCATGGAGTCTGTTACTGGGTGCATAATACGGTGGCCAGCACTCCGCAACACGTTACCCGCATCTCTCCACTTCGCCTGAAATCAGAACAGGTGATCGAAGAGGATAACGGCAACAAGGCTAGCTTCTTCTACATAATGGGCGAACTGGGATTAAGTGCCCATGTGGCGGACGATAATACCAAGTTCCTAATTGGAGCCCCAGGCATTAATACGTGGAGGGGGTCGGTGATTCTGTACCGGCAAGTGGATCCAGTGGACAACCCATCCGCCAGCCGACGTGACACCAGCAAGGCGCTCCGACGAACGATCCGTGATGTGGACTCCAACGATTATACGCCGGAACACTATGCACCTGAGATACCTACCCCTGGGCTTTGGGGCCAGGAAGAAGACTCTTACTTCGGCTATGCCGTGAGCTCTGGCTTCTTTGACAGCTCTAATCCGACCACGCTCCTCTATGTGGCCACCGCTCCCCAAGCCAACAAACAGTCCGGTGAGGCGTACATATTCGATGTCCGGGGCAAGAACATACATAAGTACCACGTGTTTCGAGGGGAGCAGTTTGGCGAATACTTTGGGTACTCCGTTCTGGCGGAAGATCTCAATGGAGACGGAAAAACAGACGTTATCGTATCAGCACCACAGCACGCGCTGGAGGATTCCCACGACAACGGTGCTATCTACGTGTTCATCAACAAAGGCTTTGTGAGTAATGCATTTCCCGACACGCCTTCGGGATGAGTGGCTTCCGGGAAGCAAATTGATGACTGATATTTTCTTATCATTGCAGTTCAACTTTGAACGGCAGATTTTGCGTTCGCCAGTAGAGACTAAGGCGCGTTTCGGCACTGCTCTATCGCGTCTTGGAGATATTAATCACGATGGGTATAATGGTGAGTTTCCAAAGGGATATGCATTCGATCCATAAATTAAATATAATTTTCCATTCTACAGATGTGGCAGTTGGAGCTCCCTTTGCTGGAAATGGATCGGTGTTCATCTACCTAGGCAGCGAGAATGGATTGCGGGAGCAGCCGAGTCAGCGCCTGAATGCTCCTTCCCAGCAACCCTCCAAGTACGGATCGCACATGTTCGGACATGGTCTATCCCGTGGATCCGACATAGATGGCAACGGATTCAACGACTTTGCCATTGGAGCTCCAAATGCGGAGGCGGTGTATCTGTATCGCGCCTATCCAGTCGTAAAGGTGCACGCCACTGTAAAATCTGAGTCCCGAGAGATCAAACCGGAGCAGGGCAAGGTGAAGATCACGTCCTGCTACAGACTGAGTACTACATCCACCGCCAAGGTGGCACAAGAACAGGAACTATCCATCCGCATCGTCATGGATAAACAGCTGAAGCGGGTTAAGTTCACTCAGACTCAGACCAATGAGATAAGCTTCAATGTAAACGCGAATCTCGGCGAGCAGTGCCGCGACTTCGAGACTCAGGTGCGGTACAGCGAGAAGGACATATTCACTCCCATTGATCTGGAGATGCACTACGAACTGAATAAGAAAGTTCCCGACTCGGAGGGTAAGCTTGATCTATTTCGTCTGTTTGATCTGTTAGGTCGTAACGCATTAACTATTCACAGAATTTTGCGAAACATGTGTTGTAGTCGATCCAATGGAACCGAAGGTATCCACACAGAAGATAATCTTCAGCACTGGCTGTGCCACCGATGTTTGCACTGCAGATCTGCAGTTGAGGAGCAAGAATGTGAGGTACGTCAATATTTGTCTATTAAAAAGCACCTGTTGTTCGCAAAAGGATGAATTAATTCAGAGAATTAATAAAAATGTATATATTTTTTATACGTTTTTATTACGATTATTAGCACAAAACTTTACAGCACAACTTTCACTTATACAGTGTTACATTTTTCATCTCCACAGCCCCACATACATTTTGGGCAGTGCCGATACACTGCGCCTGAATTACGAGATCACGAACATCGGTGAGACCGCCTACCTGCCCCAATTCAACGTGACTAGCACTTCCCGCCTGGCTTTCGCTCAGGTGCCTGGAAACTGCAAGGTGGCCGATGCAGTTATGGTGTGCGATCTAAACCGCGGACGACCCCTGGCTAAAGGTGACACCGACTCCGTGACCATCAGCTTCGATGTGAGCCAACTCAGCGGACAGTCGCTGATCATCCATGCCGAAGTATTCAGTACGGGATATGAGAAGAATCCCACGGACAACAGGCAGACCAACGTGATTGGTCTGAAGGAGTTCACCGAAATCGATGCCAGCGGGTGAGAAGCAATAAAGCATTGATAACTACTGTATGTAGATCTGACTGAAATCTGCTTCTAATTTTCAGTGGCCAAACGAACAGTCAAATCGATTTGGAGCACTACAGTAACTCCGCGGAAATCGTGAACAACTACGAGATCAAGAGCAATGGGCCCAGTGTAATCGAGCAGTTGACGGTGTCATTCTACATACCCATTGCTTATAAGGTGGCTGGCTCCACTGCCATTATACCGATCATCAACGTGACCAGCCTGAAGATGCAGGCCTCCTACGATAGCCAGCTCTTGAGCATCGATCTCTACGACCACAACAATACCATGATCGTCATGGACCCCGTTGAGGTGACCACCACGCTGAAAGGCGGCTTGGAGCGGACTGTGATCACCCAGAACAGACAGAGCTACGACATCCACACCAGTGGCCATGTGCACCAGACCATGGAGGTTCTCGATACCAGTATGGTGGCAACAGCTTCCATGTCCCGAAAGCGACGGGATCTCAAGGCCTTGACCGCCAATCGGGAGCAATATGCTCGCATCTCGAATGTCAAGGCACACGATCTGCTAAGCGATGACTTTAAGGGCAAGCTGCCTGTAAATCGCACCATTGTGTTCAACTGCCGGGATCCCGAAATGACCATTTGTGTCCGAGCCGAGATGCGAGTGCACTTTAGGCCAGAAAAATCCATTAACCTGAATATGCGCTACAGTGTCGATCTGAATGAAGTTAACGCCATATTAATGGATCCCTGGGAGTACTTTGTCATCCTGACCGACCTGAAGCTAGAGAAGAAGGGCGATCCGACCTCAACTTCATTTTCGATCAATCGAAGCATCGAACCGAATATTATATCCAAGCATCTGGAGGCGGGACTACCGATTTGGATCATTATTGTGTCCGTAATCGGTGGCTTGCTGCTGCTCTCTGCGATAAGCTATTTGCTTTACAAGGTTCGTTTTTGAGTAATCATACTAGTAAGCCTTCATGTCTAACTTAAAAATACCTTTCTTTCAGTTTGGCTTCTTCAATCGGGCCAAGAAGGACGAGCTGGACCGACTGGTGCAGCAGAATCCCGTCGAGCCTGAGGCCGAGAACCTGAACAGCGGCGGAAACAACTAAATTTTGCGCTGTGATTTTCTAGCCGTAGACATCACATTCAAAATGGATGAACCAGTTACCAAATCCTATTTTCACAACGCGAAGACTATCCACTAAATGTGTTCTCGTGCATTTAAGAAAGAAACGAAAGCAGCAGGAGAAAGTCACGAACTACGGGACATTCAATGTTCCTCTTGGTTTGATCTGTAGTGGCAGCAGAAAAGTGCCTTTTAGTTTTTAGGTTACCTCTAATTTATACGAGAGTCCCATGTGTGCTGTACCAGCCATATTGCCATTTGTTGTATATATTTATTAAATATTTTTATACCCGTTACCTAAATAGTATGCAATATGTTACTAGAATAGTATGCAGCAAGTAAAAGGGAACGCTTCCGACCCATAAAGTATATTCTTTACTTGATCAGGATTCTTTTCCGCGTTCCGTCTGTTCATCCGCACGAACGGAAAATTCACGCCGACATTTTTAAATATCTAAAACTGATATGACGAAGATATGAGTTAACCTGACGCCATTTACATATATATATATAAATGCACATTTATTTAAAAGATTCTTAGATGAGTAACGGGTATCTTATAGTCGAGATACTCGATTTTAACAGTCCCCTTGTTAATAAACGATAATTGTAATAAATTTGTAAAGGTAGCTTTACAGGGCGACGTGAAAGACTTTATTAATGTATAAATTGTAAAAACGAAGCTAGGATATTTAAGGATTTAACAGCTGGTATAACAAGTATTCCTGTATTATATTAGAGTATTAAAACGATAAAAAATAATAAAAGTTAAAAAACAAGTTTCAGAGATTATTTTTCTATGTGTCATTTTAATTTACATACATACATTTTCCAAAAATTTTTGTCGATAAATATTTTGTTATGTCTCAAAACTTAGTCAACATATGCGACTGTTTTATTAAGTTGCAGTCATTTCATGCCACTTGGTTTCATTTAAATTCGAAAGCTTAACGAGTTCGGTTGCAGGGCTTTATACATTGTTTCGTTAACAAATTAATTTATATTGTTCTATATGTGCGTTTATTGAATAACATTCCTTAATGTTATTTAACATGTTTTGTTTTCTTGTTATTGTGTTGTTGGCCCTTCAATCGGAAATCAATGCCTATAATATTTCGCCGTATCCTAATTCTATACATAACTTTCCGGGACATAAAGAACATGAGCGCAGCTCCTATTTTGGATTTTCATTAGTCATCCGAGAGAAAAGGTAAGTTAAAAATCAAAAACCGGTCATTATAATGAATATATGTCAAGATTAATTCGAGATATGTATATGGAACGAAGTTAATCAAAATTGTTGATTAAATTAGTAGAAATTTTACTCGAATTCAGTTGAAGAAGATTTCTGTGACACCTCTTGTATTATCAATAAAATTAAAAGTATTTCAATATTTTGTTCCGATAAATTAAATTCTTTCGAGTTCACTTGATGATTAATTAAGAATCATTTATTATTCATTACTCAGCGAGACTTAAGATTTCTGAGTAATTATAGTGATCTGGCAGGAAACAAATTTGAAAAATAAATATCTTCGCTTTCATAAATTCACAGTATTATGGTGGCTGCTCCTCGTGCCAATTCCAGTTTGGAAGCTCAGCGGAACATATCCGAGCCTGGAGTGATCTTCAGATGCTACTTTGAATCAGATAACTGTTCACCTTATAACATAGATCCAACGGGAAACTACATTGGAATGCCAAATGATGGTCTGCTTACGGCGAAAAACAAGAATTATCGGTGGTTGGGCGGAGCGATGGACGGTGGTACCAGGGATTCGGATAAGTTCCTTGTGTGCGCCCCGCGTTTCTACAGTGACTATGATGATTACTACATGAATGGAATGTGCTATTGGATGAATCACACACCTAAGACTATCGATTCCACAGACGTGATGGAAAAGTGGCCACTTAGAGCAGAAAAGAAGCAAGTGCTTAAAACATCAGAAGGGGATATATTATACTACTCGTTAAGTGAAATGGGACTGAGTGCACATGTGTCGGATGATAACTCGAAGCTTTTGATGGGAGCACCGGGAATTGATCAGTGGAAGGGATCAGTGCACCTAAAACAGGAAGTGTCAAATATTAGAATATCGAGTGGGAGACAAAGGCGTGAGATGAACCCTAATAGGAAATGTGGAGAGTGTAACCCGGAGCCCAAAAATTTTGGACAGGAGGAAGACTCATACTTTGGGTACGCCGTGAGCTCCGGCTACTTTGATAGCTCCAACCTAAGCACGGTGCTTTATGTGGCCACCGCTCCTCGAGGCAATAACCAATTTGGCGCGGCGTACATCTTTGATGTCTCTGAGGACAGCATATATAAGTACAAAGAATTCCGGGGCAATCATTTTGGCGAATACTTCGGCTACTCCGTTCTGGCGGAGGATCTCAATGGAGATGGAAAAACGGATGTTATCATATCAGCACCCCTATATGCTCTGCGTAATTCTTACGATGATGGAGCCATATATGTGTTCATCAACAAGGGCTTTGTGAGTAATGCGTAGTGAGCTCACATTCTGCTGTGACGTACGCTTAGCTAACATCTGACTAATGTGTTGTTGTTTTTGCAGTTCACCTTTGAGAAGAGGATTATTCGGTCGCCAGCGGGAAGTGGTGGCCGTTTTGGAACTACTCTATCACGATTAGGCGATATCAATAAAGACGGGTACAATGGTGGGCTATAAGACACATAGTTATATTGTATAAAAATGTGAAACTAATATGCATTTTCCTATGCAGATGTGGCCGTGGGAGCTCCCTTTGCTGGAAATGGATCCGTGTTCATCTACCTAGGCTGCGAGAATGGATTACGAGATCAGCCGAGTCAGCGCCTGAATGCTCCTTCCCAGCAACACTGCAAACACGGATCGCACATGTTCGGACATGGTCTATCCCGTGGATCCGACATAGATGGCAACGGATTCAACGACTTTGCCATTGGAGCTCCAAATGCGGAGGCGGTGTATCTGTATCGCGCCTATCCCGTCGTTAAGATTCATGCAATAATTAAACCAAAACTCGTCAATCCAGAGGAGGAAAGGGTGAACATCACCGTCTGCTATAGACTGAGCACTAAATCAGATTCCACGGCGAAAGCACTAATGGAACAAGAGCTGGACATTCGGATCGACATCGACACAGAATCAAAGATCAAGCTGGCTGTATTTGACGAAGAGCACGGCAGCCAGATGAGCTTTAAGGCGAAGGCATTTCACCAAGAGATCTGCTCGGAATTGCAAATTGAAATGGACAAAAAAACTAAATTTACACCCATCGCCCTGGAGATGCAGTATGAGCTGTCGAAAAAGATTCCTAATTCTGGAGGTACGCTCTGAGAATTTAGTTGTGAGTAAAATGACCTAATAGCAAGTTGTCTTCAATAGATTTTTGCGAGGACTGCGCGGTGGTGGATCCGGCGGAACCGAAGTTATTTACGGAGTACATTACTTTCAACACAGGTTGTGACACCGATGTTTGTGTCGCCGATTTGAAAATAAACTGCATCAACGCGAGGTGCGAAGATTTACCGGTGTCATGGTCTTGGAATATATTAACCAAAATTTTAAATTTCGCCCTAGCTCCACGTTGATCTTGGGTACTGAACCTGTCCTGCGTCTGACATACAACATCACCAATAATGGAGAGTTCGCCTACAACCCTACATTTAACGTGACGAGCTCTGCCGGCTTGAGTTTTGCCCAGGTGCCTGGAAACTGCAAGGTCACCGACGCCGTCATGGTCTGCGACCTTAACCATGGACAACGTATGGCCAAAGGTGACAACGACTCCTTGACCATTAGCTTCGATGTGAGGCAACTCAGCGGTCGGTCGCTAGAAATCCAAACAGAAGTATTTAGTGCCCGAAACGAGTCAAATCCAGAGAACAACAAGCTAACCAAAGTGTTAAGTCTGCTGGAAAAAGCTGATATCTATATCAGCGGGTACGTTTGCTGTTAAAACTGTCTTTAATATCGCTAAAATCCTCAATAATTTTACAGTGTTCAGGCAAACGATCATGTTATCCTTAAAGGGTCTCCTTACACAGCAGAAGTTGTCAACTACTACGAGATCAGGAACCACGGTCCTAGTACTTTAGAAAATTTGAATGTGACCCTCTATATTCCCGTGGCCTATAAAACGTCTGATTCTACCAAAGTTATACATATCGTTACATCCAGCCCACAGATACAGTCCAAGTACGCTCATAACATACTGTCTACCAACTTCAACGATCAGAATAAGGCACCGGCCAGGAACTTCGCCTTAGACCATGAGCAGAGTACTCTGGTCTTTTCCACGACCCCACAACGTGAGAATCTGGAAAATCTCAGTGGAAATGCGGATGAGAATCCAGGCATATCGCTTTTGAACGAGGATCTGCCGGTTAACAACACCCTTGTGCTAGACTGCCAGGATACCAACATGACGGTATGCGTTGCGGTGGAAATACGACTCGAAAACGGACTGCAGCTTAAGCCGGAAGATCTAATGAACCTGACTGTAAGCTTTACCGTAGACTTGAAGGACGCAGAGGATATCTGGGAGTACTTCGTCATTAAGACCGACCTAAAAATGCACAAGATAGGCGATCCCACTCAAAGTTTTTTAACGATACAGAAAAAGATCGAATCAAACGTTATATGCAAACATGCTGAAATTGCCATCTGGAAAATCATTGCGTCCGCAATCGTTGGCATTTTGGTGTTTTCGGCCGCAACATATGCCCTTTATAAGGTTCGTATCAATTCAGATAAGATTCAACTAAGACTTTAATTGATTTCATTGATTTATTTTGTAGCGCGGATTCTTTAAGCGAGCCATTAAATACGAACTAACACAGTTAATTCGAGATAGTTTTGAGGACGGGATTATAAGGACAGATATGGAGGAGAATGCTCAGTCACGGGGGGATGCGGATTTGGATAAAAAGTTGGATGCTTATGCGGATACGACCAGTAATTGTACTCACATGTAGATTGAAGGCTAAGAGAATTGAAATTAAAAGAGATTGGTAATCTTATCAGTTAGTTTCCTTAGTTCATGAGAGGAATTTTAAATTTTTAAGTGTTAATAATTTATTTCAATAAAAATAACGTACAATTCTTAACATAAATAAGTACAATCATAAATATTTTATTAAAATGCATTGTTATTCTTAATCCTTGAAAATATTTAAAAATCTAATTTAAATTACTAGCACATATTGGCCAAACATGAACAATTTTAGCAATCTTTAAACATACCTATAACATTTAGTCTATTTATGTACAATAATATCTATGCCGCCGAAAAGGACAGTTGCACACAAAATACACGAATTTCCCCCTTATAAGCAAGTAAAATGTAATATCTAAGAAGACGTTATACACATATGATAACACACACATTGCCAAAGAGCTCATATCGTAGTGAACCTCGTAGACTACAATATGGAACTCCGACAGGGACAGGCATAAGTACATTGAGCTGCGATAGGTTTCTAATTGAGCTGAGGTAAGTGCTCATGATAGGCTTGGATAAAGTAGAGTGGTTGCATTTAGATATGTCTGTGTGAAAGTTGCTTGCAACGTTGCAATATGTATGGCTGACTACATCTAGGAGTTTTTAAAAGTACCGAGTATGTGAATATGTGCATCGCATAACTCATGCGCTTCAATATGCATATTTTTGGTGGTACCTATTGTATTGACATTAAACGAAAACAGATATTCTATGCGTTTGCCTTAATAGTGTACAACAACAGCAATGAGGCTTTCTAAATAAATACTTGTATAAAAATACAGAGAATTTGTGAACTATGTATTGTCAAAATCATTAACACGTACTTAACTGGCAACCCCTCGAATAAATATGCATAATCTCTGATATCTGATCCAACAACTTATTTATCACCCCACTCTTATGACTAGTTTTCCCATTGAGCACAGTGTGGGACACGCACGATCCATTGTCGTCGTCCTCCCACTTTGCTAACACATTGTCTCGTTGAACGGCGGATCCTTTTCCGATTCGGTGCTGCTCTTGATATTCGACGATAGTTTGGCGATCTCGTCCTGCACCAGGTGGGTGCTGATCTGGGGTATGGATAGCGCCGGGTTGCTGCTTTTGGCTGACGAACCGACGGACTCATCCGTGCTAGAGCTGCTCTCCTTCAGCACATTCATGCCCAACTTGCTCGCAAAGGGCTGCGGCTTGAGCGTGGAAATCAGTTTGGCCTGACCAGCCTGGGCCGCCTCCGGTGTCTGAGGCACTGCCTCGGCGGCCGTCTGAGACGGCTTACCCTGGTCCACGCTAAACTGTTTCTTTAGCAGCATCGGACGCACTGGCGGTGCCGGCGCTGCCTGCATCGTCACTGGCCCCGAGGAGCTAAGATCCAGCGAACTAGAGCTCTCCTCCCGCAAACGCCTACCATCGGCAGCGCCTACCGAGGCGGTACGGATGGGCTGGTAACGCGCCGTGGCAGCGCCGCCCACAGCGCCAACGCTGATGCTTATTCCCGTCGCCGAGTGCGAGTCGCCGGCGTCCAACGAGGGCTCCGCCGTCAGCGAGGGAGTGTCCACATTATAGGAGCCCGTCAGCGAGGTGTTCGTCTCGTTGGAGCTCTGCTTGATGAAGCGGTACGGATGCGCCGAGTAATCCGTCTCCGTGCTGGAGTTTTTCTGTAGGCTCTCACTGGACTTCTTGAACAGCCGGCCCTCGTACGGCGGATTGAGGAAGTCACTGGTGGCCCGTGTGGGCACCAAAGGTGAGGGATACGTTTGCTGCTCCATCGAGGAGTTGCGCTGCCAGGGACGCTCGTTCTTCAGCTGGAAGCCACTCGAGATACCGACCATGGCACCGCAGCTACCAGCCCCGCTGGTATCGCTACTATCGCCTCCACCGGCGCCGCCACCTTCGCCACCGCCCATCAGGTCACCATCTACCGAAGGCTTCGAAGGTGACAGCTCCACGGCGGTCTCTCGGCGCAGCGGGTAGCGATGGCTGTAGTCTATGGATACGCCAATCTGCGGGGGATTAAGTTCGTGAATTTTTATTTAAAAAGCGAGATCTCTCAGTCCTGCATTACCTCGAATCCCTGGGCGCTGGCATCGATTGAGCCGCGGGACTCGATCAGTCCCTCCAGAATCATGTAGTCGTTCTCTTCGCACTCCTTCAGATGCTTCTTTTCCAGCAAAGCCGCAGCCTCAGCCCGCGACATTTCGGTTTTAGGGCGGTCCAAAGATGCTGTCATTTAAATAAGGTAATATAAGGGTGAGTACGGTTTCAAATTCAATACAAAAATCATGTGATGGAAATCATTTCGCTTTGGTGGCGGCGGAAGCAAGGCAATGATACGGGTGTTGCGCATTCACCCGGTTAGTTACACACTTTGCTCACGGATGTAGGAATACCTCGATGGTAAGCAAAAACGGGTTACTAGGGCTCATTCGGATTCGTAACCATGTGCTCCTCGCGCCCTTGGGCCTGGCTTACCTTTGTTACTTGGCAGGGATACCGTAGGCGATGCTATCATGTGGCAGACGCTCTCCAGCTCGTCCGTGATCGAAGTGTACTCGCTGTGCAGTTTCAGCAAGATATTTCTGGAGGGTTTCGCATGCAATACTGATTTACCTAGAGTTCGGAGTTCGTGGTTAGGTTCAAAGAAAAGATGTGTGCGAGAAAACGAACAAAAATAAAACTTCATTCGGTTATGGTCAATGGTTAGGGGTTTAGTGCTAATTTGTTGGCCAAATCGGTTTGCTGGATTGGTTGGTTTGGATTGGTTTTCTTTTATTATTATTTTTGGATTAGGTGGAATGGAGTGACGGGATTAGTAGCCTGAATTTTGAGCGCAGATCTGAGGCCAGCATGGTTTCCATTTTTCGATGGTTTCTTACCCGGATGTGCAGAACCCTGGGCCATTGGCGCATCTTTGTCGCTGTCCGGTTCCGATTGCGTGAGGCTCATCTGGCGGCGGGATAACGAGGCCAGCTGGTTGAGGCTGATGTGTGAGCGGTTTATGTCCGCCCCGGTTAAGGAGTACGTTTCCGAGTTGCGGCGGCATAGAGATACCGTGCGCTGTCGCAGTGCTCGATGTCTGGCAGCTGTTTGCGATAAAAATGATACTTTTATACTGATTCCATACAGCGAACAGGGAACAGGGCACATTACAGTGAAAGCTGTTCGAATAGAAAATTACCCTCAAAGTTTATGTCTGGCGTCGCATCATCAGAGTTGTCGCCTCCCACGAGCGTCTGGTCGTCATCGTTGTTGCCCATGGGCGTTAGGGTGTCCTTGCTCTCCGTGCTGGCACCCGTATCCTGGCGCACCGTCACGTACGGAGTCCGCTTCACTGTCTCACAGGTCGATGGACGCTGCGACACGGGAATGTAGATGTCCGAGTCTGCCTCCGACTGCATCGACGCCTTGCGGACCACCTGTTCGTTGAGGGCCTCACGGGACTTGACCACTTCGTCCGGTTCCTCTGGCAGAGGTACCACCTCAAAGTGCGTGCCCTCGTCGAAGATGTAGGCATCAGGCCGGACCTCGGTCAGCGAACGATTAAAGCGGCGCCGGGTTGTGACCTGGATACATTCAACACAAGTGTATGCACAGAAAAAAATAGGATGTCATCGGTTCAATAATTTATTTCATATAAAATAATTTTTAACATATAATTTCAAAGTATAAATAATGAATAAATAGGGTTAAACGAAATTCCACCACACTAATATTACAAGACGGTCACAAAAACTCTTATGGATTAAATAATAATTAAAAGAGAGTCTGCAAAATATATAATATTACTGATAGTCAAAGAGCTTAGAGGCTAAAGCATGTTGTTATGCGAAGCAATCTATTTATTAGATCGAAGAATATCAAGTTCAGAATGACATTTTCTGTCCCAGTGTGCTTGGTATTGCAGCGATATGTAATTCAAACGCACCTGGAGCGAATTCAAATTCAGACCAGCACCCAGACCAAGTGGAACGATGGCTCCACCACCACCACCGCCTCCTCCATTTCCGCCTGGTCCGCCGCCGCCCTCCGTGTCCGAAATCGAGATGGTGCGCATGCGCTGCATCTCTCCGGGAATGTTAATCGTCGAACCGCGCAAATCATCCGCACCAGCCGTGTGTGTCGACATGAAACGATGTATGACGGCCAAGTGCGAGAGTATCTGCTCCGAGGATTCCTCCATCTTTCGCAATCGGAACTCGATGTTCTGCAAAGTCACAACAAAAGTGGTAAGAAACCGAATTTAATTTCCACAGCATGCATGTATATATATGTTATAGTTGTAGGAAAAGCTGCAACGCCTGCACTAAATGGTCATTCGGACGTGTCCAATCTTCAATTCAAATGTAAAATCGTGCTGTCAGAACCCATGTCACTTCGGATAACACGAATCACACAGGAAATTTGCATAAAAATGCAAACACAGCATTGGAATGGATGTCGAAGCAGGTGGGAAGAGGGTAGTGATGTCTACGCACCTGAACGGTTGCCGTTTGTATATTTTCCTTCTGATTGATGTCCTCGATTTTCTGAGACATGGTCTCCACTCGCTCCGTTGTGTTTTTAACCCGCTCGTCCGTCGACTGATTGAGGATGATTTCCTGTTCGTGGAAGAATCCCTCGACACACTCCTCCTCGAAGTCGTACAGCCGCTCCAGGTCGTCCTTCTCCAGGAACAGTTTGAGACCATTGTCCCGCTGCACCTCCAATCCTGCGGATTGCCGATCAAGTGGACACATGTTACAAGCGAGTTAGAGGATAGAAGCGAAAGCCAAGAATGAACAATAACAACAGCGCCCGGGGCAATGGGAATGCACAATGGAATCAGAAGTGAGGCAAATCGTTTCGCCATAACCCAATTAGGAGGTGTTGTTATTGTTGTCGCCATGTGGCAAGGTTGATTTCAATACAAAAGAGCGGGTGGCGTATACGTAATGCAGTTAGTTACAGAAGCACACACAGTCGACAGTTGGGGCAGGCACGCAGGGAGAAAAGTTAGATATTTGTACATTATTGCTGCTCGGCTCACAAAGCCTCAGACACGATAGACTCACAGGGAACAAAGCTAAACTTGCTCATCCCGGGCTCACCTTTCGCCTTCCGCACACAGTACTTGAGCAGGGAGTAGAAGTGGCACAGCGCGATGAAGGGCGGCGGCAGGACGGGCTTCTGCTGGTACTCCATCACTACGGTGAACCGCTGGAACATCCACACCTAAAGGACCAAAATCATACAAAATTATGACATTATTTTAGGAGTAAAAAGGTTATAAAATGGAAGCCATAAAACCTCAAAAATTCGATCGCACTCACCTGATGCGAAACCGAGTTGACCTCGTTGAAGATATTGTTGAACACAGCGATGAGCAGATTTATCAGCAGAATATTGGCAATCAAGAGGTACATGGACATGGTTATCGGCGTTACCCAATGGCCTGTAATCCAATTAGTTGGTGTGTGTTAAAAGTGTGGCATCAATATGTTTCAGAGTCCGCCATCTGGACCACGGCCGTACTCACCAGTGACGCAGCCCGGCTGGCTGGGATCCTCGCCGCAGGGAGGGTCGATATCGCCAGCGAACACCTCTCCGTACAGCATGAAGTAGGGCTGGAAGGTGACCTGGAGAACGATAAATTAAAATGACCATTAAAGCGCCATCTGATGGAACCGGGGGGCATCGCCATCGAGACATGGAATGGCCGGGCGTAATTCAATTTGCGCCCGTCGCCCAACATAAATGCAAGTTTTACACATTGAAACACAGTTTGGTTATTTTTAGCCATCACGACGATTTCTGTGTTAGGGTTGGGGTTTTTGGGGGTAGGGTGCTGTCTGTGTGTTTGGGATGCAACTTATTTGATTTCTAATTATCCGGTACATTTCTTTTGAAATTGGAAACAGCATGCTAAATATTTACACATTAAGGTCTATCCATCTCATTTGCATATAACAGCTGGAATATTGGCAAATTCTCCTTAATTAGAACACTAGTGTTTGCCTTATGACTATCATCATTCATTCATTGCTGACCTAGGGCTAGTATTTGCATTACACTCCTGCAGGCAGCTTTAATTATTTAGCATGCAAAACTGAAAACTGAAATTAAATCAACGTTGAAGATGTCGAGCAGAAAACACCAAAATTAAAAAAGAGAAGGAAGGGCTCATTATAAATATTCATAAGCGAAAACAGAGTACACACATTTACCTTAAAGAGGCACAGATCTGGGCTAAATACTAGTTTATACAACATGCAGAACATACGGATTGAAAAAATGCATTGGACCGGAAAGAAAGAGTGGAGTCTCGGCTCGCCGAACCTGGCCAAACCCTTGCAAATTCAACACGGATTAGGTTTGACAGTCTTAAGTGGGCGATTTCAAACGGACTTGGCAGTTTCCTTTGCAAGAGTCGAAAAGGAAAAATTGGGATGCGAGATTTCGGAGCAGAAGTAGGCTTTAGGGATCAAGAGACAGAGGAGAGAGCAAAAGATATACAGGTATACAAATTTTGGGGACACAGTCGAACTTCCAACGGAGTTAAAAGTAGGAAAACGGGGTCCACATAAAACTCAGGTTGAAATAGAATACTTGGCACACACTGATCTCCATCAAGACACAACATCAACTATAGACCACACCAATATGCAGCAGATATATCTGAATATTATTATTTTTATTATTATTTTTGTTTTTTGGGGCAGACGCATCTAGGGCATTCTACAGTCGGCTCTCTATATAGCAAACCAAGTTCATCAATCACAAATGGCGTTACATTTGTCAAGTTGCCGCTCGTCAAATTCGAATGCTCATTGTGGGTGGGCGGAGTTGCAGATGTTGTGGCCGCCGGAACTGTGGAGCTGGAACCGGTGGTAGTGCTGGCTGCAGTGGTGGTCACCGGTGGAGCACCCATTGTATGATAACCACGATGATAGCTGGAACGTGTATTGTGCCCCAGGGCACCTAGAAATCCGGGCGCCGTTATTGAGCCGGCAATAACCTGGCATTTTGGCAATTTTCAAAAACATTTAACGGGCGAATTATGCGATTAAAATGACAAGGGTGGTTAGGCGATAAAGTGACAGATTTCAGTTCGAAATGTAGGGGACAAATGACAGAATGACAGAAAGAAAGAAAGAAGAGTATATAATACGAGACAGTCAATTTGAGCGGCATTTGTTCGGTGATTTTGATTAAATTCTAGTTAGTCAACTACATAATGTAAAGTGGGTTGAATGGAGCACCAATCGACAAAACTACTCGTACGTAAAAATGATTTGCTTGCACCACTACTGAGGAACGCAGGCCAAAAACTTGCTTTGCTTGCTATTAAGTAAATGTATGTACTCCGCATCGTTAGGTATATTTAAAGTTAAAGCTGCAATTGAAATCGTCGAAGGGACACACTCGCTTTCTCTGTGTGTGAGTGTGCCGGTGTGTGTTAATGAGGCTGACATACGCACATACACTCAGATCGGGGGATTAGTTTATTTACAAACAGTCGACTGGACGTGTAGTATATAGCGATATAGCTTACCTCCTTGATGAGACTCCAGGTCGGCTGTTTGTTGGGGTAGAGAATCGCTTGTCTGCTGACACCAAAGCTCATCAAAACAACCGCCAACAGGACCACGAAGTAAATCATGTTTTTCACCATTTTGCCCATCATAGTGACCAGGGGTCCTGAAATATTTCATAACACGTTTCAAAAGCTACTTATGCGCATTATTTATTGAATATAGCTATTAAATCTTTGCACTGAAGGGTCAATTGTGATTGTGTAGAGATTTATCTCTACCACATATATAAAACTTATTTATTGCGTAATTTAGCTCTAAGTAATTTGGTTTACGGAACTAAAGACTTACCCAGGTATTTATTCACTCCAAGGATGTTCAGGATACGCAGGTACCAGTATATGCTGTCCACACAGTAGATGACTCGTCCAATGTCCATCGTATTCTCCCGGAATCGAAATGCCAAACCGATGACAAAGAGTATAATGGCGGCTCCGTCGCACGGATTCCACATATTCCACGCCCACACCGAGAATTTATGCCTGCTCGCCGAATTCGAATTAATGGCGCCCAACGAAGAAGCGTTAATTCAAGCGTAAGTGGCACATATTGAAGACATAAAGTAATGGAAATTCGCACAACTGTGAAATCCGCCCAGCTTCATTTGCACTCATCGCCAGATGCAATTAAACACAAATGATTGAGGTGTGCGGGTATAGGGGTCTACTTACGTAATGGCCACCGGTTCGGAGGATATTATTTCGCGCACCTTTTCGAAGCCCAGCGTTGTGATATATGCTATTGAGTACCACTCCTGCCACCGCGGCATCTGGTCCATTTTCACCAGCACAGTGAAGGAGAACATTATAAGAAAGAACATATAGGCAATCTGTAATGGGAAAAGTGGCAATTTAGTAATTAAAAGAAATTGAATCCTGTGTTATCCTATCTTATTGAGCCAAATATGGAATTTACAACTCTGGGCATTTACAATTTATATATATTATATGTTTACTATTTTTTGCCCAGTGTACATGCATCGGAAGTGAATCAAGCTAGCTCGATAGTAATTTCCGCCACTTACCGAATCCGCCCAGAACTTGGTTATGGGTGCCGTGTAGAACTCGTAGAACTTCTTTTTCAGGCGCAGCGGCTGGTGCTGTTTCACCTCATTGTACTCGGAAAGATTGAAGAACTCTCTGAATTGGGCGGGATCTGAGTCGGTGAGTGAGACCTGTGGAGAGATACCGACAATATTAGTGGGCCAGCAGGGGCGAAAGTGAAAGCCGAGAGGGGCTTGATAGTTTTCGGACTTAATTAAATCATCAATGTGCAGTGAACATTCAAAGAGAGCCACGTGGGGATATAGTACATTGGGGAATTGCGTATACGCCCCGTTGAATCGGCGTGTCAAATGTGATTTAGTTTGCTGTCTAATTAATTTGCTGGTGTTTTAGGCTCGATTTGCTATTGCTATTTATACGCGTGTTTAGTTTCCAGACACAACATGCAGAACAAATTAATTAAGTTAAGCATTATGCAAATCAAAATGTTTTAGCCGCGGGGTGTTCGAAATGTGCTGACAAAAAGTAGCATAGAGCAACTGTACTACTGAGGAAAATCGAAGAGGATTTAATAAAAGGTGTATTGTTGAATTCACACATTTTCTACGCATACATTTTCGCAAATGAAGCTACGAAATGCGCATTCCAAGGGGAATAATATGAGGCAAAACTACTAAAGCCAGTTACAGAAATGCCATTGAAATGAAAATATCTTGAGGGAATAAATTATATCCGGGTTCAACTAACTTTGGAGGGCTGTTCTTCCGCTCCAGCAGTGAGATTAACCTGAAAATTGATACGATACAAGTAACTAGGACATTAGAATGGCGTGTGCGGTTTTCAATTGCAAAATAACCATCCCTATGTAGATGGGTGTCTGAGTATAACTGATGTGCTGACTGGGTGATACCATTTTGAGTCATATGTAGAGTTTTCTGGTGTCTTTGCCTAGGGATCGAACTACAATAACCAAATGGAAAATAAAAAAATAAACAAGGGGAAACGGCATTTCTTTTTCGGTTCTGTGCTGTCACTTCAAGTTTACAAAATGTTATGGTTGAGCAAAATGGCAGTCTTATCGCATTCTGAGTCGAATATTTTGATGAAAAAAAACACGAGTAGTTGGTGTATGAAGGGCTGGTTTGTGTTGGTTGGTTGGTTGTTTGATTGTTTGGTTGTTTTGTGGAGCTACTCACTTTGCCATTTTCGTGTACTTTTGTATCGCGCACTGAGTAAGTATCCGCCAATAGAGCCTGCAACGGTTCACGCACATTTTTCGCATTTATCAGATATGGAAATCACTTCTTAGTTTTACTTTATAATGGTTTTGAGCGGTGATCTTTGGACATAGTACTTGAGTTCAGATGAAGAAGTGTAGAAGTGTGTGTTTTAGGTACAGGTTTCCAAGATGATTTGTGGTGCAGGAAAGTTTTTAAGTTCACATTATTGAAAATACTTTATCACACATACGTAGGCATTCCACAGATATGTACATGGGGGCGAACAAACTACTATTAAATACATGAACCCCCTCATTTCCACTTGCACTCAATGGACTTTAATTTGATTTCGTGATTAAGGGATTAGCCCATTCCAATAGAAAAGTGGGTGGCAATGGAGCCGGAGCTTGTGCAGTGCCCGAGTAACTGAAAAACAATATTTGCACAAGTGCCGTGGCTCCTCTCGATTCATTCGGTTAGCAGTTTGACATAGACCTGGTGGCATTTGATGTGGTTTTGTTGGCAACGAATGCTTGGGGATTATGCTTGGAATGGGTTTGTGCCAAGATTATTACTTAATTTAACTTTAAGCCAGCTCTCGGCTGTTGCCAATGATTTTCATTACGCTGCTAATGGATATTCGCACTTAATTCGAACCAAAGAGGACTTTCAACTTTTATGGGAAGCATTAGAGGCAAAAGCTACTCGAATGTAACGAGGGCGGGCAATATTCGGTAACTTACATCTGTTGAATTCGAGACACTCTTAAAGGAGGGCGAGCTGTTTTCAACTGGTATTAGCTTGCACTTTGGAAAATACACATTCAAATGATGGTTAGTGGAGAAATAAAATTACATTAAGAACTGGGCGAAATGTAATGAATTTTATATGAGTTCCCAATTTTTAGTGGCTACCTTTCTGGCTTTGAGTTGAACTAAACTATCGAAGGAGATGAAAAGAGCACGTGTTTGTGGTCCCGATTGATTGGCTGTTCTATAAATAATATACCAAACCAACATAATCAATAATATACAAAGTTTTCAGTGACCACCCATTATTCGAAAGCCCCCTTAGAAGAAAATTCATTAATTTCAAAAAATAACTGGAGCAGAAAAAGTGTAGCAACTCTTGTAATATTGATTTTCGTTGTTTTGTGTTTTCTCAGGAGAGCCACAGAATATTTATTGCATTAAAATCCCTTTCAATGGCACCATAAAGTACGATATTGTGAATATAATCTTGGGAAAAAATCTGAAGTGATGCCCACTTTTAAAGCATTGTATTGTGCGGGGGAATTCTATAATTTTTGTGGACTTCCTGCACTTCACTTATGTAAATTCAAATTCATAAATACATGTATACCAAATAACGATACAGACCAAAGAACAAGTATGTAAGAAACAAATAGTGTAGACAGATAGTTCGGTTTCGAAAGCAAACAAATTAAATTAAATATAGTTTTGTGATCTGGCAACCAGAACAGATACAAAGATACAGAGATAGAGTCAGAAACAGAGCAGAGACAGCAAAGAGAACATATACATGTGTATGTGTATGCACATAGATATAGACGACTTGAACACCAATGAAACGGAAGTCATGTATTTGGCATAGATCTTTTTGATTGTTACTACCTTGTCGCGATTATTAGCACCCGCGCCCATCCTATATCTCAAGGAAATGGATCTTTTGGCTTTTAAAAGGGCGCTCTATAAACAGACAGATTTGGATTTAGGATTGATGAACAGCAGAACGATTATTTGGTCAGTGGTTAATGGTAAACGTTAGACGTAAGGTTAGTAAAAATAAATTGAATAACTAAACTCTGACGCTGAAAACGTATAAGGCACACATTTAGGACTGGCACATATAGACAACGAAACCAAATTAAATTGAATGTTAGTAAGAAATGAACAAAATAACTTTAGGTTATTGAAAACAAAGGCCAAATACCTCGGCATCCGGCTGCGAACGATCCGAGTCATCATTGTCCAGGTTCTGGTTTTCCAGATGTTCCTCCTCAGTCTGCGGCATCTGCTGCAACTCCTCCTTTGACTTGAAGTCAAGCTGCCTGATGTAGAATGGCATCGCCAAACCCAAAATGACCTAGATGCAACATACATACATTTGTTAGGTAAGCACAAGATAACTGGAGCTATATACGACATACCTTGAAGTTGGTATTCTTGCGGGTTCGCAGTCCACCCATCCACAGATCCGCCAGGATCACCTGACTACAGGGATGAGCGAGGAGGGCACGATGGTTGGCCGCCACAGCCAGCGAAAGGCAACTCTGATTCGACCAGGAGTGCAGCTCACAGGTAAGCAGTCTTTGCGCCTTCTCCGCATCCTGTCGGTAACTAAAGTCCAGCAGCTTGTTGCCTAACAAAGACAATAAAAGTTTTCCAATGCAATCAAATCAATATAATGATTTCTTTATGCATTGTTTTACCTTTGCTCTCGAACTCCTTGGCGTAGGAGCGCAACTCCTCGTAGATTTCCGTGTCCAAGTCGTCCTCGGCCGCTTCGTGTGCCATGGCCTTGTACAGTTTGCAGGATACGAGTGACTTGGCCAATGCCTCCTCGCCATGTGTCCACATCAGCAGCGCCATCTGCTGTCGCTTGGTCAGCACGGCCCAAATCTGAAAAGAGCAATCTGGATGTGCAACAGGACGGATGAGTGATGTGCCGAAAACCGCTTACCAGCAACTCGTTGAATGGAAACTCGAAGAGGGCCATTTCCGAGGTGAAGGGCAGCAGGCCGGTGACCAGGCTCAGCGAATTGGCTCCGGCATATCGCTGGTATTGGTAGGTCGACGACTTGCGGCAGGCATTTGCATAGCTGTTCATAACCTTGGCGTAGATGGGCCGGAATTTGCGGCGCGTGTAATAGGATCTGTGGGGAGGCAGAGTACGGAAATCGAGTTGGGATTGGGCTGGTGCTCTTGTCCGGCGGCGGTAATCTAATGCTTCTTGACGATTTGCCTCAATATTTTTCCCATTGTATCTACTTTTGAAAAAATTCCCACGGCCTGATGGACATCCGCTGCTGCAGGGATGCTTGAATAACAATGAAAACGGCTCCATTTCAATGCTATTTTTTCAGCTGTTCGCCATTTGTTTGCGAAAAGCTCAAGAGATTTCCATCACGAAATGTAATTGGGTTTGGTCAGGACACTCAAGAACGAATTTATTTTGCCTGGCCCAATTCGGAAGCACCTGGCGGGGTTTTACGAGCGCACAATTAAATTCAGCACATCAACACAAATGCCGATAAAATATTTATGACAAATAAAAGGCAAATCAATTGACTTGCCCCCGTGAACCAAAGGCAACCAGCACCAGACCGGCCTATTCGAATTTTATGTTAATCAAATCCCAAAACTTTAACACATTTAATTACGCCCAAGTTGGCAAATTTCTGAGCCTGCTCTCGACATTGACAACACATTTAAATGTCCGAAGTCTAGACATTGAAAACGGCGAGCAACAGTCACCCGAAACAGGCAAAAGCCAGACCAGAGGTAAGCCAGCCGACCGAGAAAAGGCCAAGGACCGAATCTGAAAACCCTAATTTAATATAAACACATCAGTTGTGACGCCGGCTCATTGCCTAGATAGCCTTTGCCATTTAGATGGGCATTTGTCAGATAACTTTCGGCCAAGGCAGGTCCTTTGATTAAAGCACAAAGGCCAGAAATCACGGAAGCCTGGAAGGCTGGTATGGCCGAGAATAACAAACAAAATGGAGAACTACAAAGACAAGTAGTGTCAAATTTGTTTGTTTATGGTTCAAATAAAAGAAGGGATTCCATACGCATGGTAAATAAGGGCGCAGGGCATTTCAAAACGGCTTTATTGAAAATAACAAGCATTTGGGATACTGGTATACAATGGCAAGGACACGAGCAATTTAAACTGATTGAATATCAATGAAAATTTACTTAAAATTAGAAAGTATTCCCTTTGAAAGGCTTGTACGATGTAGTTGTATTCAGAAATGCGTAGCTATAAAATCAAGTCTTTTTGTTTACAATTTTAATTAAATTTCTCATCCTTAGACTGAAACTGAAAAACTTAAAGGTTTGGCTAGTCCAACCAAAACAAGTCAAGTTGTTAGGCCAACAAATTCAGCACGATTTTTAATTAAATTGAGTAATTCTGGAAGGCGGTCAGTTGCTTAACCAACGTGTTTTTTATTGAAACCACAAACCGCTTTCTGGCCCAAACGGCCGCAACTTATGAGCGATATTAAACAGCATTGTGGTCGTTGGAGCAGCGGCGTTAACTGAATTTAAGCAGCCACCGCGTTTTCGCCTTGCTGGCAAAATATTAATGCTGCATAATTAAGGGGTGCTTTGCTCTGCCCCGGCATCCTGTTCCCTTTGAACCGGCACCCTGCTCCTTTTTGATCCTTTCAGCTCCTTTCTGCAGAATCACCAGCAAACCAACAGCATCAACATGACAAAGCGGAGCAAAAGTCGCCTGCCAGGAAACGAGGCTCTTGGTAACTTGATGTGCAAACTTATTACACTTTCATGAACAAATTTCTCAAACATCCAGTTTAATCCGCAACACGTTCAGGATTGACTTTACCCCACTTTTGGTCAGGCAAATTGCGGTAAATGCTTTCATTTTTTCGGGAAAATGGAAACACAACAGCTTTGTGGCTAACTGGCGAGGTGTTTTTCGTGGTATATTAATTGCAAATATTTTTTTAACTTAATTAAATGATCCAAAGTTAAATGGAATGGGAAAATCAACTCAACCTACGCTTTCATTTTTTTGCCAATCAATGATTTAAAAAAATATATATTTGTTTATATGGCGCTTTTTCATTTCTCTTTAAAAATGCACTTTATTATAAAAATAAAGTTATAGACTTCAAGAAATTTTAAATTATTATTAAATTTTGCACACGCAGCTATGGCCGAAAAAAGAGCAAATAAAAATATTTCAAGTTCCTACATGAGCCATTTATTTTTTGTGGATTTTTAAAGAGCAAATAAAGAGGCTTATCAATTTCCCCTCAAGCACAACTTTCCCCCATTTAATTCCGCTTGTGGAAAAAATAACAGCTGGAAAAGCTATAGCTCTGCACTCACCGATATGCGCCGCCCATTAGTTTATTGATCACCAGGCCGATGTCGTGGAGCGTGTAAATGTAGCCCTTGGGTATGTGCGGTCGGACATCGCGCAGGATGTAACTGTGGGCGGAGTGGGAGAAGGACACGAGGACAATGTTGAAATTTACATAGGCCGAAAGGAAAATATTTGGGGATGTGGTCAGCATGAAGGGTCGTCCGCTCAACTCACCCCAGCGTGTTGGCCGGACCGTGTTTGGTATTGTAGAGCTCCTCGAGGCGCGGTATTGTCAAAAATTTCTTCATCGAAACGCCATTCTCCAGGAGTAATTTGACAAAATCGATTCTATCGTGCTCCAGCGCCTGCATCATGGCCTCGTCCAGGGCGCCTGCAAAGACATTGTAAGTTTCGAACCAGCACAAAATGGTGGGAGGCATCCCACTCCCCCGGCTGCCACTAAGTTATCACCCACCGTTTGGCCATTCCTGCCCGTAGACGAATATCTCGCTGCGCGCTATGTCCACCCGATTCCACGTCAGGGCGAGACTCAATTGCTCCGGCGGACTGAGATGCTGTGACTTGAAGAGGGCCGTTAGGATGGTCTGATCCAGTTCCTGCGCCTCGCCCTCGGGCTTTTCCTGTATGCGAAAGACGGTAATCTAGCGAAGAAATTGAAAAAAAGAAAATGTTTACATATATACGTAAAAAACGCAAAGTATCTATTAATGTAGCTCCCGTCGAACATAATTTGTTTGCTTAGGCCTGGCCCCCGGGGCAAGGACATACTAGATCCTGCCACCGCTGCCGTCAAGCTCATTCAAAAACCAATTAAATCCGTAATAACATCTGCGGCGGAATTGACGAAATGCCGGGCTCTTTTGGCCCACAAAAATACTGGCACTCGCAGGAAACTGTCTGCTGCTGCTCGCGGTGATTTAAAATTCATTACACGTTCAATTGAATTTCGTAGCCTAATTATTTCAACGGGTCTGCGAGCATTAATTAAAAATTTAAATCGCTGCGCGTAAAAGTCTCAAGTGATTGAAAAGTTAGCCCCACACCCCGATTTAGTTGAAGCCTCAATCATCTTTGGGCAACTTAATTGAGCAAAGCCCCTTTGGGTTATGCGATTTTAATTGATGGGCTCATGCCTATAAATAAAACCATGGAAAAATCACCTGGGGCGACTTTCTTCACCTGCTACAGGTGTAACTACACTGGGACCTGTATATGTATAAATATTTAATAAGTTATTATTGCACTTGGGGGGAAAGTTAGACAGCTTAATAATATGCTATGCACATGTCTATGTTCCACCTGTAGCATACTTTTTATAAACTTTTCAAGTGTCCGTAAACTCATTTACTCTATTTACAGCGCATTTAATTCCTTTCCACCTGAACTTTAATGAAATTAAAATGTTGCAAGAAATGGGGACAAAGAAATGCCATTAGCTTATTGTTAATTACCTAATCATTTAATGACATCGTTTTCCCACTGAACTTTACTATTAATTACGAGATTTGCACTCTGAGGGGACTTCGCATGCCTTTATTAACATACACCTTAAATAATTGCCCACTCTGCTCACCAGATTCTTGTTCCGCGTGCACTGCAGCAGCTCTTGGTAGAGCTTCTCGGATTGGTCCAGTCCCACTTCAAAGGTCTTCTGTATGGTCCCGATGAGATAGTCCCGCATGGACTCCAGTACCGGCTGCTCCTCGCCATCCGAGGCATATCTGCATATAAATGTTGTCAGATACAGCATTGTCCCAACACGAGAGTGTGCCCAATTATTCAGACTAATTAAACAACAAAATTAAATGTGGCAGACAAAAAGGTTCGCCGGAGGATTGGATGGCCCCCAGACCCTTTTTGTGTGTGTGTGGTGAAGGTGGTGGCGTTGAGTAAATTTAAATAATTTGCCAAATGTCGCGTGCCAACAGGCGTTCGTTGGGTGAAAGGACACGCCGACATGTTCTTAATTAAGTTTACACAAACTGCGGTTTCTCATTAAGTTGCTTCGGCACAGGCTTTAATTCCGGACAAGTGCCGCACATACTCGTATCTTAAAGCTAAGCACCCCGATGACTATCTGCATTCACATCTACTTACTTGTGGACGAAGGCCAGCAGGTCGGCGGCACGCCCGGATCCGTCACATACGACCACCGGAACCGGCGGCGAATCCGTCACGTACTCGAGCACCGCACGTATCGTGTTGGTGCCGCCCTCGATCACCAGGCAGACGACGGGCGTACTGGAATGTGTGACTACGGGAGAATGGCACAAGAGGTAAAGATTTGAGTCGGGCTATCCATGGGGGACATGCAACGGGGATTAGTCTGATTCACAGGGTGCAGGCCGCTATTGAGGATTCAACAGGTCGATTGAGACTCGTCACCTGGTGTCAGTACACTCAACGGAAATGTGTGTTTGTAACAAAATCGAAAGATTGTATGTCGAGATACGAATAAAATTATATCTGTTCACTAGAAGGGAGGAAAACGTTCTGTGTACTACAAATTATCCTTCGACTAAACTAAAAATTATAGTATAGTTAAAATTAATTGATTCAAATTAGAATGAACTAGTTTTCCTCGAAGTAAATGTGTTCGAAAGATGATTGAAAGCTTAAATCGAGCAAAATAAGCAAAAGGAAACGAATTTCTGTATACCGTTTGTTTTTAGCCAGTGATTCTTTGCTAGAAGTATAAGTAAATTTTAAAAATGTCTTAGGAAACTGTTTATATCAAGGTTTATGCCAATATAATAGACGAGACTAACCATAAATATTAGTCCTTAATTACTATCCTTAAAGTACTCAAATTTCGTCTCTTGTATTTAATAATCAAAATCTATGCTACTTCTAGCTCATTTTTGCCGCAAAAAAATTAATCAAAAATTTGATTAGACGCTCCTTTCTAGCCAATTCCTTTCGTACTGAAAACATTGACTCAACTCTCTATTTTAATGTATTGTTAAAAAATCGATCTATTCAAAATACGTAAAAAGCATATCTTTTGTATTTTCTCGAGTGCAATAGTAACTACCAACAGCAGCTCGCCACATCAGATTGAAATCCCGGCCATTCGGAGCTTAGCCCTCGGCATTGGCCATGAAAAGAAATGGCTCTCAATGGCCACCGATGACAAGGAGCTTCAATCTGCGGCCTGATTGGCCTATTGTGCTGTCGAGCTGTCATATTGTGGCTTTTGTCCTCGACTTACATGGGTGAAGCTTCAGGTTGGATATGAATTTCTCCAGTTTGCGCCGCAGGATCAGTTCGGCGCCATACTTGGCCTGGGTACCATTGTCGACCAGCAGAAAGTAAGCATGCCGATTGTTCAGCACGGCCAGCTTGGATCTGAAAGGAACGAACAGGTGATTGCAACGATTGCAACAGGTTAGTCGACTTAATTGCAGTGGGAATCGCAACAGCTAATACTCATGCATTTTTAAAGCAGGCCCAGGCCCATTTAACTTGTTGCCCTGATTGGGTCCATAAAATATGCATTAGCTCCATCGCACCATGTACTCACCTGGGCGAACTAATGCTGTGGCAGGGCACTTCGCGGTTGTGGCCCAGCAGCTCGTGATTGCGCTCCACGATACCCCAGGGAGCGATGCCGATGCTGACCACTCGTCCTGTCCGCTGCTGACCCTCCAGGAGCAGGGCATCGCCCACTTGCTTGGTGACGCCTGTTTGCCGAGAAGCAGAGGAAGTACAACAATGGCCACGTTGAGCAAGTGCGTAAACAAGTTTGCCTCCACGGAGGATTGCGATAGTCTCGCCCGCCAACGCGACCTTCCCAGTTTCAGTATTTTATATCTTAGTTGAGGGGCGTGTCTAAAATTTAATAACAGCTCGAGCACAAAACCCGGACGACAAAAAAAGGACGAAAAGCATTCGAATGAAAAATGTAATAAAGTATACAGCATCTCGATGCGACTTTAGTATGCGCTTCTATCCAAACAAAATAAGAAGCATCGCTTTTCACTATTTGTTCACTATTGTTGTATATAAAAAAAAGTAGTCGGACTTCTTTTTTGCATGCCAACGAATCAAATAAAATAAAAACTTATTTAAATACAACGTTTGCAGATGTTGAGCTTTAAAAAAGTGTCACAGTTTTTCTCAAACGTCATGAAACTCATCGCGTTTTGCACTGACTTAATTACATTTGTATCGAACAATTTCATTACGAATATACACATTTTATAGGGTACTTTTTCAGTAATCGAATCAAGGTCAAATCCATAAAAAGGGAACCAGCAGCCACTACATATTAGGGCAATTTTCCGGCTACCCCAATGTACTTAGTATGTCCACCCTTGCTGACTTGATAATCCAATTTATTTGGGCTACCAGATGCACCCACTCTCACACCCACTCTACCCTGCAATCCCGATATACCCCGAGCAAAGGCAAAGGGCCACTGGGTAGCACAATATGTTGACTGGCAAGCAGTTGAAGTGTGTACAATCACTGGCTGCGTGATTTCCGTTTGGGATTTTATTTATTTAATTTTCGACTGGGGTCGCTCATCCGCACTCGGCTCGCCTCATTTTCCTCTTTAAGTTTTTCCGGCCCCCGTTTGGTTGGCTGTTTGTTTGTTTGTTTTCCTTGCTCATTTTTCTTTGTGCTTATTTAAGTTGGCCCGCCCGTAATCTTTGGCCATAAAACCGGGTAGTGTCCTTTCATAAAACTTAAATGAAACGGAATGCTCACCGGTGTTGGTGCCGCCGGTGAATATCCAGGCTCCAGTGGTCTTGGCCGCCTTCAGCAGTCCTTTGCGTATCTCCTGCGAATCGAATAGAAATCAGTTTCCCGTTTCGTTTTCAGGAGGCCACGGCCATTCAATTAGCGTGTGACACACGACCCTTCTTCCACTTTCGTTTTGCAATGGGCTCTGCTTTGGGACCGAAAGTTTGCCCCAACACCCGCCACCCGCCATTTTCCTCACCTTTTTCAGCTTGGCCTGCAAATCAAAGTTGGCCTTGCCGCCCTGCACAGTGATCAAAAGTTTTGGCAATTCCAGATTCCATTCCTTGGTGAATAGCTGCACCAGTAGTTCCGGCCGCGTGTCGAACGACAGGCGAACGTACTGAAAAAGGCGGCCAAAAGTTATTAAAGAGCACACTAAAAGAGATTGCCCCGGATGGGACGGTCCTACCTGGGCCTTTGTGGGATGCGCGCCGCCCTGGAACTCGATGGTTCCATAGGCATCTGTGGGCTGTGGGCGGGTGTGCTTCGTGGGCAGCCAGGGGTCTCCGGGCGACCCACTCTCGATGCCAGGTATCGTCTGATGCGTGATCTGGGCCTGGCCACAGCAGCATCTGCAAATAGAAAATTCACCCAAATTAATATAGTTTTATTAATAAATAACATCCAAATTTTAAGGGTTAAATGCAGCATGGGCCTTTTATAACTTCACTTTACTTCCCAAAAATTTCTAATTTACCAAAAATGTAATAACACAAAAGTGTTTGCCTCTAATTCCCATGACTTTGCTTTATATACTTATCATAAATAAATAATTAATTTAAGTAAAATTTAAAAATTGATATATATCGTAGACTTCTTTTTAATAAATGCGGAAGGCACTATTTTCTAGGTTCCACCTCAAGTTGCAAGAAATCCATCTGCAGGTGGCTCCTGGCCCACATATTCCTGGCCATCGAGTGTGTTGACTGACTGTCAGGATATGTGGGTGTCAACGATATTCGGCAAACAACGGCCAGAGTGCCACGCCCCCCGAGAATAATACACGAATCAGCCTTAACCTGTCACTTTGTTTGCGATGCCCACGTGGAGCATAAAGCGTTATTTACGCCCCCGTGTGCGTGAGTGTTGACTTCGTAGCCCCAAAAAATACATACATATGTGAGGCAGCTCCAACCGAAGAGGCAGGCAATAACCTCTCTGACCCGATGCGAACCAACCCACCCACCGACTGACTGTCTGTCTGTCTGTCTGTTTGCTGTTTGCCAGCTGATGTTCTTGTCAGGTGCTTAAAGTTGTTTGCTAAATAATGCATTTCAATTAGATCCCCGCACACAGGCTGCGTCGGTTTGAATCGGTTTGAATGGAATTAAATAACCAAATTAATCGACACGTGTCTGCGGCTCATTCCACGTGCCGTGAGTGATATGCGGTAGACATGCCAGAATAGGATAACTTTTTCCAACAAAAGATACAGTGTAATGCATAGGCAATTCCAAATTTAAAATCTTGCGGTTGCCAAAGTACCTTCAATATATATCTAATTTAATCGAATTCAGATAGAACGTTTTATTTAATTTGTTTATTTAGCGTACACGTGTTCAACTTTGAACTTACGCGCAGAGAAATAAACAAGTTTTAATTATTGTGTTTAATAAAGTTTGGCTATATGCATGAATTTTTAATCGAAATTTATGTAATTAGCTTTTAATTACTTGTAAACCAAAAGATCCAGTCGTACCTTTCCTGATTAAATTTCAGAGCAAATTCCCATTTATAAATAAAATTTCACCTTGTAAAAGTTCAAAGCCTGATAAACAACAATCTTGGCGAATTAATTTTAATTAGCCAAGTTTGAGTTACAAACTACGGCAGAATCCAACTCGCCGGGCAGAACTACTAGTTGAGATGCTTTCGGGAGTGACAGCTACCGGTTGCCGTGAAAACGCGCGGGGAAAAGTGTAGACCGGCGGGCAAATATTTGGCAAGCCAGGTGCTGATAACAGGGCTCCCAGTCATGTAAAGTCAAGGGGGCCATAAACCCATCGCTTGTCCCGCCAGTGCAGTGCTGGCCGTGCGGAAAACTTTCACCAGAACGTGAATCCGAATCTGAATCCGAATCAGTAACAGCAACTGAGTCTGTAGCTATATCTGTATCTGAAGCGGTGAGTACGCGGCCGGGTTTATGGCACATTTATCTCAATTGCTGGTTCTTGGGACAGCGGCTGTCATAATAAACAATAAATGCTAACGCCCAAAAACGAAACTAAAATACACAGCGATCTAGGAACTGGGCCAGTAGCGATTCACTGCATCTCGTCGAGCATTTTGATATGCGAAACTGGGTCAACAGCTTTCGTCTTGGACTTGGACCCCCAGCTCCCTTCGTTCCCCCTTTTCACAACCCCCTGCTGTCTATCAGAGGATGAATTTAAATGCAAATAAATTAAATTAGGTGCCACTTACTTTGCATCGTCCTTTGGGCATGGTATGAATTTGATGCACTCGCGCTTCTGGAAGTTTGTCTCGATCCAACTACGCGGCTGGTGCTAGATGGAACAGAAGCGAAATCAGTTAAAACATTAGTTTTACAATTTGAACATCGCCGCGTTTAATGCTCATAGTTACACTTTATACACTGATCATACGGCTACAGGAGCAAATGGAAAATAACTTGAAGGGAACAAAAGATTCGATAAGTATACAGGTCAGCGAAAGAGTCACCAAGAATGACTGATATCGAGGACTTAGAGTGCAAAATATATGCAATATACATATAAAGATTAATATTTATCGAAACAAAAGTTGAGTTTACTTCGGGTTGAAAGTAAAGAGGGTTTCAATAATTACACTTAAATCATTTAAAATAAATAACAAAAAACAATAGAGATACAAATTTGTTCAACAGATATCTATTATTATTTCAGGATAAACAACGTCGACACAATACAATCACTATTTAAACAGTACTAATTCGAAAACAAATATAGATAAATAAATTGTTAATTGACAACCAACAAATCTAACAAATTAAGATACGCATTTGTAGAATAAAATATTTACAATGTGGATGGGGCGGTTGTCGTGGGATTTTGCATTGTTAATTTATATATTTACATTTACATTTGCAACTGTTGAACTAGCCCACTTTTACTATTTAACTAAGCAACCAAACAAATACCTCTAATTTATTTTCAAAATAAATGATGTATATTCGCAACAGAACTGTTGTTGTTTCATTTAGCTAATACTGATTTTCAAGCATTTTAAACTGAAGTGCATGTAAGTTGTATTTTATTCCGATAAAGCCGTCTTTTACCAACAATTACGCGCCTGGTCTAAATATTTTTCCTCTTTGCCATCAAAACCTATTTGCAACCACAAAGCCCTATAAATATGATTGGCAGTGCTCAGTGCACTTTGATCGGCTTATGTGAACCAAATCCAGTCACGTTTTCATGCCGACTTCAATCCTCTGGCATTCGCACAATTGATTCCAATTCCGAATCAAAACTTTGGCCAACTGCAACTTTGGTGTTATCGGAGCAAACAATGCCAAAGTGGCAAACTTTGGAGCAACACCCAGCGTCAACCCAGCCATCAATTCACAGAGGGAGCAAACAGCTCCCGGGATTCCCAGTGGTTAACGGGCAGTTGGTATGGTTACCTCCACTTAGCAGAGGTTACCACTTAAAGTGGCGAATGGCCTACCTCCTTTAGGGGTTCACTGCCGGCGTGCGCCTTCAGCAAATCACGCACATTGAGTATAAGGACCTTCGATAGCGTCGAGGAGACGGAGGAGCGTTTCCGCATCCGCTGGCGTCGACGAATGCCTCGCGGCGTTGAAACTGGAGTCCTGGTAGTCGGAGAGCTACAAGTGGGCAGATGGGCTGCCGATTCGGCCGCAATAAAGGCGGATGTGGAGGCTCGAACCGAACCGACGACTACAGCCGGCGTATTGCTGTATCTGCGAACTGTGGAAAAGTCCTTGGAAATTCGACGCACATATTTGTGGGGGGCGAGCGGGGAGTCGGTAACCACCATGCTATTGCCGGTTTCTACGCTATTTTCCGCTAATGTGCTCTAATTAATTGAATTCGCTGCGTTTCGCGAGCGGCGGCAGCTGCAACAGTATTTGCATACCAACCAACCGAATCGGACGACAGGTGAATCTCGACTGACACGCACCTGCAGCCCGCGATTTGGTTGAACCGAGCTGAGTATGAAAGGCCAATCTGCGAAAGGCATCTCCGTTTCGGAGTGGATGCGGCTGTGGATGTGGGGGCGGCAGATCGCTCTTAAATAAGATAAGCCCAGCTAGAGGTAATCCACCTAGTTTCATTTGCAGGTCTAAAAGCTTTTTCATTGCATTTGCCATCGCACCCAAAAGTATGGAGCGAATTCGAGTTTATTAGCTAAAAACTTAAAGATTCCCTTTACAACCTAGAATCACACTGCCAAAAGCCCTTTTGTGGACTGCCAAATTGTCATTTGGCCAAGACCTGATTGGTGTCACTGGCACTTTCGCCCTGGCTAAAATTCTAGTGGTTCATTAAATCGATTTTCTAAATAAATAATGGTCCAAATCAAATGCCATTTAATTAGCGAAATGGCCAATGCAATCCATCGACCATAGAGTGTCTATTCTGTAAGCTCAATCTAGTAAATGGATTTCCTGAAATAGTACACTTAATTAATTACCTTTGGCAGCTGAATGAAACGTGGCTGCTAATTAAGGCTCAGGATCTGGCTTGTTTTAAAATACATTTTCTTAGATTATGGGTTAGGTGCACATTAGTAAGTAGGCTATTACGAATGCAACAAATAGGCTTATAAATTTCCAAAACATAATCAACAACAGCAATTGTGGGTGAACGTACAACGAAAACGATTAAATGATATAGAAATTAAAGTGGAATGTAGATTGCTTACCCTGGGCACGGTTATATTTATCAGACCCCAACAGATTTTTTTCAGTCCCCATGGTATCTTTAAGGGTTTCGTATAGTTTGGTTTCAGTATTGTTTCGGTTTCAATTTGGTTTTGTGTTTTGTGAGTGTACGTGGGTATTGACATTTATATTTTACAATAGTCATGTTGTTTTAGCGTTTACATGTCACAAGCACATTGCAGATTTGTTTATGGTCGTCGTTTGAAGGTCGTGGTAATCGTTGTTTTCGATGATTCAATATTCGCATATAATATTTTTTTATTTGTGCAATTTTGAACACGCACGCACACACACAGATACACGAAATGGTGCATTGAATATTTCAACAACAATTCGTGGTTTTCGAATTATTCATTGTTGTTTTTAAAATAGATTTTTTTGTTGATTTTGGGTGTTGTTTCATGTGTGGTGTGGTGGGTGGGAGAATAGAGTGTGAAAACACAAAAAAAATATTAATTAACAGATCGCAGCACAATAATTAAAATGTATAACAAGGATTGTTCATTGTGTCGCAGAACGAAATCAAATCCAAATCAAGGTGGAAAATACATTTGGACAGGGTCACGTTTTCGTTGGTGTTTTTTTGAGTTACGAAAAGATTGGCGTGTCAGTGTGTGGGGTTTGTGTTGTGCAAAGCAAAGTTGAAAGTAGAAGAAAAATATTATGTTTTAAAATTAGTTGTGACATAAAATGAATCGCTCTTCTCCGTTGCAACGGGCATTTCATTTTTGTGGGGGACGCACTACGTTGACTTACTACCAGACCGCTTTGATTTAAACTATGGTTTTAATGTTAGAATTTAATGTTAATAACCAGCATAAATCTATTTTTAAGTATTATTGTGTAGGGTTACAGCTACTCATCCTGAAAGTATGCACTGTACCGACTGACTGTAGTGACCTGCACTATAAGTAACTACTCAAAAGCACCTGACGGTTCTTGCTGGCATTTAACATGCCAAAACCACAGCTTAAGGTAAAACACAGACCCTGTCTGAGAACTTTGCGTGGTGCCACGTGGCAGTCGCAACTGCTGGTTGCACTGAGCAGGCAGTTGAAACAGCATTCACTGCTACACTCAGGCAAGTGGCAATTGCAGGTGGTGGCCACAGGTGGCACTATAAGCTCAGACACCCACACTCACCGCACTCGCTGCCACATGAAATTCATGATATTTGCCACAAAACCAAAATGGAGGAGCACGGACTAAGCCCCAAAATGGCCACAAAGCACGTTCACAGTTTCATCATAAACTTGTTGAATAGTTAATAGCAAAAAATCAGTGTTAATGAATTAGTTTATGCATTTAAAAGTGGTCAGCAAAAGAGATAAGAGTAAAGTGCATGCACCCATGTGCACTGTCATAAATCGTGATTACTCACTAATGAAGAGCTGCCCCAATTCATTAACAAACAAATTGGTGATTCATTTTAAAGAAATTGATTAAAAAATTCTTTACGATATTATTGTTATTTGTAATTGGATTTAAACTTTAATGGCAATCGACCATTATTTATTTAAGCAGCTGAATATTTTGAATTATATTCAGTAATAAATAGTTTAAAATGTGTGCTGCTGACTGCTTTCTGACACTTGGACGCAAGCGGAATAAAAATGAAAGGGAAAAGTTTAACAGCTCATAACTACGAGTTCCCACGGATGCGCCAGAACATTTTCTCTGGGCAAGAGGAAAACCAATTAAACTTTTAGCCACCAATAGAAGCGAGGGACGTAAAGCCGCAAAAAGTGGGGCGAAGCATTAAGAATGTTATGCTCATCTACAGCCGAACGAAGCCTTTGGGCATATAACGCATAACCATATAGTACATACATATATGCTATATGTATGCTCGTATTTTATATGTGAATGCATGTGGGCATCTCTTCGGGACCGTTTCATGCAGCGTCTATTAAAATAAAAGCTTTTCCTCCAGCGCAAGCCAAGAGCCACAAAAGTTTTGTGTGGGCATAAAACACAGTTCGGTTGATGTGGACCGAAATGTGGCATATTTCAAATTAATTAAACGGTCAGGGTAGAACAAAACGACGGAACCATGGCTAATACCCATGCACGACCGAAAGAATGAAGTATAAAAAAAATAAATATCAGTCCTGCAGCGGCAACTTAATTAATTAACTTTTGTTTAACACATCGGTGTGGTGCAGTAATGATTTTCCATAAATGTGCGAGCAGGGCAAATAGATTTTAACCTCCGTTGGTTAACGTGGTTCACTGGACGGAAATTGCTAAACGAATTTGCCAATATGCTGTTCAGAAACTCCCAGAGGAAATCGGAGAAAACAATGCATTTGTGGAACTGAAGGCCTGAACATGCGGTTATCCAATTAAGTTCGCCATCCGGAATCGAGCATAAAAATTGATGCACTCGCAGTTAGGGGATTAAACCACAGCTCGAAAATGTTCAGCCGCAGGATGCAATTTGCCGAGCCACCTGTCTTATCGAAACCGATAAAAGTTGTGCAACATAAACAGCACTTAATACCCACATCAAGCGCCGTCATCTCATCCGCTCGTGCATAATGCAAGCTGGGCGAATAACAAAAAGGGGTGATGGGTGTTAGGTGGTGGGTGTTGGGTGGTAGTCCTTTAGTGTTTCACCTGCTCTTGACTTGCGGGTTTCCAAAGTGGAAAATTGATGGTGAAGCTGCCGCAGAGACTCCAGGAGCTTATGCTGATGCTGCTGTTGCAGCGGCTGTTGCCATGGTTGATGAAGTGCCACACTCGTTCTCGACAAAAAGGGCCACAAGACGTCGCCGTGGTGATGGATCCAAGGAGCGGAGTGAAGTAGTGGCATTGGGGGCATTCAGCGAATTTGCCAAGGTCCGCTTTTGCATGGCTGGGTCTCAAAGAAGTGCGAAATTGACTTTTTTGGATCACCCCCCTCGAAAGTTTGCTCACTGGCTCAGCGCCAGATATGCCCACAATCCATTCAAGGGTGTATTTAATGTAAGGGTACAAAAATAAAACAATCTACCAATCCGTTGCCTGTATATTAAATAATTGCTAGAGCTCACTCCCCCTACATGAATACGCTTTTAGTTCTGACAATACATTTTTTTTGTACACACAAAGCCATTGTAAATTATTGTTGCAACTGTATTGTGCAGCATTTATGTGGCACAAAAAAGTGCGAAAAGGAGTGACAATACAGTGATGAAAATAACTTATTAAATAACCTGTTAGAAAACTGTCCGCTATCAGAACAACGCATTTTATGTTTTTTTGTTCCACTGAATATAGTAATAACAATTACTCGCATTTTTTCCAGCTAGAGCCAGCTATATGGGCATCACTAAGGCATGTGTATTCCGATTGAGAACTCGCTCTCCGCTTGACAGTCAACAGCTGCTGATTAACACAAAACGACAACAAAACGGCGGAGACATCACAACAGCAACAGAAACAGCAAACACAGATATGTCAAGCGAATCACCAGACCGGTTAGACCCTAAAAACCGAACAAAATGCAGTTCTCCGCCGTACCAGAGCCAATTAACTACAATTACCCATGCAGGGCTGGTCTACTCACAAACACCCAATTGGTCTCGAAGTACATGGTCAGCTCCAGATGCACTTGCTCTGCAATTCGGGGGTATCCACATGCTACAAAAATTACTCACGCGACTATCTAATCTCTCGACGAACTACGTGCGTACACGGTGCGCAAAGTTTTCGAATCGATAGTTTAAAAAACACTTATAAAAAAACTCATATTTGAAGATCTGGAATTGTTATACAATTCACTTCATGTTGAATAATTCAACCAAATGAAATGTTTGTATGTACGTTTTTCTCGCGGTGTAGCCGATATCGGAGGGAGCGATTCCCGCTTGGCTCGCATGGAGCTGCGTCGAGCACTGAGCCATCGCCGCGGAGAGCTTTGCCACTCGGCCAAGGCGAGTGGTGTCAATTAGCGTCGCAAATATATAGCGGCAATATTATCGACAATAACAGAACAGAATCGAGAGCGATAAGCCCCAAGTGGAGAGTAACGCATAGAATTCTCAGCGATCTGGGCGGCGGTTTGAGTTTCAGTTTACAAACTCCGGGAAATTCGAGGAAAAACTTTTGCATTTTAAAAGCATTTTAATGTCCATCGTAAAGGAAAAGAAGGCGCAAGTCATAATTATGTTGATTTTCCAAGTTTTTCACTCACTTTTCCCTCATTTAAGTGCTGGCCTCCGTGGCCACAACTCAAACAATTAAAGTTTCGCCCGCGAATAAGTCAAACAGCTGGCCCCCCAACGCTCAGCCCTCCGATAAGCAGCTGTCAGTCAAATGGTAGTTTGTTGATAACAAGAGAGTGAATCCACGAGAACATGAGCTCAAACAGATACTCCGCGAAACTAGAGTCTATCATCCGAAGTTGTTGCATACTTTCAGGCGGTTACTGTAACTTTTCAACACCAAACAGGCCTGTTCTGATCTTCACTTAAGGCTTTCCAATAAGTATCAAGTTAATTCTCTAGAGTTTTCCGTAATTACCACCAAAACTTCGTATACCATTAATTTAAAACTTAAAATGAGATTAATAAAAGATTATAAGCTAAAAATAAATGTTACACTATTATTTTAGTATTAAAGCTTTCTAATAATTCTAATTCTTTCTAGGTAGCAAGCAAGTTAAGAACTTGTTAAATATTTTCAATTATTCAAAAAGTTTAAAATTAAGCAATATTGAATAACAAATTTTGTATAAACAACTTATGAAGAACATAACTACGTAGAAACTAAAACAATATTTAAAATACGCACTTTAGTATTTCACTACAAAGGAATAATTAAAATTCACTTATACTCAGCATTCCGTTAAGTTTTATTATAGTTAATTAATAGCCCAAAACTAGTTTACCTTTAATGGATAATCGAAAACAATGTAGTTAATCCCAATACAGTTCACTTTAGCAAAATGTTGGCAAAAGTGAAAACAGGAACAGGCCTAATTGAGTAAGCCAATGTCTAGGTGAAGAAGCAAACTATTTAAAATACATTTCCAATAATGCTTAAAATGGCCAAAAAGTTGCGCCAACTAATGACTACAAAAAAGTTCAAAAAGAAAACTACGAACAAGAACTCGGAATAGTTTGGCTACAAACTACACTAGACAGTTTCCAACAAGGCCATTTGAAAGGGGGAAAACTCAAGAGATAATTATAGAGCGAGATAGTTCAGTTTTCCACAACAAAGCAGTTTGGCAGTCAGTCAAATAGCAATTATAGAGCAAAGAGCAGAGGAACGTATCGTATTGGATGGGTGAAATATATATAGATCAAATTAAAAGCACCTGAAGAGATAGGCGTTTAGGAGGGAGAAGATATATGTTCTCGATCTGGGCCAACCCGACGTTTTTGCTTACCGGTTTCGCTTTGGGTTTCTGCTTCGCCAAACGCTTCTGTTTCAACATCGTCCACAGTGGACGCACGCACACGCACACATAAACAACTGAAAACAGGAGTGGGAAAATTGGGTGGTGGGTGGTTGGTGGGCGGTGGACGGCGGACTATGGACGGCGGTGGGTGGTATCCGCTTCAATTGATTTCCGCCTGCGAGTGAGGCTTCTTGGCCTGCAGGGTTAAGAAAAACAATTATGAAATATCAATTATTTATGGTTTCGCTAGTCTCGCTTTGTCTTTGGCGTGCAGGCATGCAGAAGGATATTTGTGCTGTGCGTCGGTTTGGCGGGGGATTTGTCACGTGTCATGCTGAATGTATCCTGTGAGAAGCATCCACACTCTCGAACAAAAAATTGAAATAAAAATAAGCCCGCTTTTGTGCGCCGGCAATGTGTAAACAAAACGGCACACAAATAAATGAAAAACGAAAGCCAGGACACACAAAATTCAAAAACAAAATAAATATACAACGGAATTTTCCCATTCACCTTGCACCCAATTATGAACCTCTCCAAGGAATGCCAATGAAAGGGTTTCTCTGTTAATGCATGCTAATTGTGTTTGCTTACGGAAACAGGACGAGAAAACGAAAACAAACCAAGATCCGAGTTCCTCGGGTAGTTTCGCTCACCTTGACGGGCTTCTTTACGGGCACAGGTCGCGAGTACTGGTGGTAGACCTGGACATGGTTCGATGTGAATTTACCCAACATGTGTGGCTCGAGTTGACGAAGGCGGCGGTTCGGGGCGGAATAGTTGATGATGGTCTGGAAAGAGTTGAATTCACTATTACTAAATCAGGTTTCAAGTTCATATGCAACTTTTCAAAGGATAGAGTCATTCTACAACAGAGGCAAAGTGTTGGGAACTTTTAATTATAAGTGGTGGCTTTTTTAATTGCACCTTGGATATGTAATTACTCTATCACACTGTGGTTAGAATTCTTACAAAACAAAAGTGTTACTTTCTTGAATCATATGACTAGAGCTTATGACAGGCAAAGATGAAAGGGGATAGAAAATAAGACATTTTTTAAATAATTCAATATTTTAAATATTCAACTTTGCACAGTATTTTTAGTCCTTTCAGCTGGAAGGGTTTCCTTTTTCTGCTTAGCTGTGAATATCCACATGACCTTCTTCTATGGGGACGGCAACAGTGCGTGGGTGGCGACACATGGCTCACCAGACTCCGACTGCGAATCCGTCTGCGTATCCGTATTCCGTCTCAAGTGACAGGACGACGGGCTTTGAGCTCTGCTTCATTACAGTAATGCGAGCTGGCCAGAACGGCAGCCAAAGTTCTGGACAGGACGTGAGTGGGCCGGCCAGAAAGTGAAATAAAATAAGCGCTGGAAACAGCAAAAGTTATGCCAAGTATTCCCGGCTAAGCATGAATCAAGTGCCATAACACGAGCACCCCGACAGACCGGGAAAAGCGGGAAATGCGGGAAAAGCGAGAAAGGCGGCGAAAGCTGAAGCGAAAGTAAAGCCGAAGAAAAAGTCCTGAGCCGCGTGCTCTTAATTTGCGGAATTCAAGACATTCGCTTTCATTCGAGATTATACTGGAGCATTATAATCCGCTCCAGCGTTGGATGGGCGGAATTCACAGTCCCGCATGCTGTGAGCACTCCACGGAGAAAAAAGCTAGTAGACGACAAAATCAATATCTAAATACGATTTCCACCCACATGTGATTAACTTTTGTGCAGTCAGTTAGGCACACAGTTGAGATAACGCACCATTAAATTTATGCACGAACAAAAGACATTTCAGGCAAGTACCAAGGACACGTCGGTCCTGCCGACTTTTCCCCCAAATGATTGCTCAAACTTATAATTGGACTTTAATAAGCAATTGCCTGGCAGGCAATGTGTGTGCGTGTTTGTTTCGAATTATTCGGGATGCTTTAACTTGTTGTTCACTGAAAGGCACAGCACACTATGGCAACGTGATTAACCGACAGGACTTGCAGGTCCATATCAATCGCGTACTAAGACCGCAACTACTTGCATCAAACTTCAGCGAACTGGCAAGTTTCCAGTGGTTTCCATTCGTAATGTGGTGTGATGGCTCACCACTTGAGGACTCTTCTTGAGTGCCACAATCAGTCTGCCAAGTCCGACGAGTGGGTGCTGGGTGTGAAATTTATACGCCAGCCCGCATTTGCGTCACTGTTTAAAGATTTTCCCCCACTGGCGCGCAAATGATTGCGACGGAAAGGAGACAAGGATGAAAGGACCTGCCTCCGGGTGAACCAGAACAGGAACCGGAGCCATGTGCCTCGCCATGTGCACAATGCCCCCACCCCTGATCCACAGCACATTCTGTTGTTCTCGTCAGTTGTTTTATAATCTAAGCCTCTTAGCTTGCTTTCCCAATTTTTTTTTAGTAGAGAAAACACATATGGATTTCCGCCAAAATGACTTTTAGACGAACCAAATGGAAGGCATTGTAATTAAAAAGGTTTTTTCTTGAATCACTTTTGATTTTACCTAGCCGAATTGATGGCCCAAATCCTATTACGTTTATTAAGGTTTTTCATTCGTTGGTTAAATACAAAAATATGTTTAATATTCAACTGCTTTAAACCGAATTAAACCTATTAAACACATGTAGAATAATAATAATATATTATATGATATATATATGATATGATTGTTTGTGTTGTTTAATTCTAGCATATTCTCGTAAAAGTGTAACCCTAAACTGACGGTAAGTGTTAATTTTATGGCTATCAGTCATGGCCAACTGGGGTATGAGGCACCTCTGCGGACACTGTCGACAAGTGCCAGGGAGTGCCTGAATGAATGGGTTCCTAATTGAGATAAGAGTGACGCAGGCTGCTGCCTCCGGCGATGAGAAATGAACCCAGGATGTGCCAACTCAAACAGAAAGAAATAACACTTTCACTGCTCGCTGCTCGGCGAGTGTGGCACTTTCTCCGGCGATGTCCGAGCCAAACAAATTAGCGGGGCCAAGAGCAGCTAGCCAGGCAGCCAGCCAGCTGGCAGTTTAAGTGTGAGTGTATATGGCGAGCCCTGATTATTGGAGAAAGGATAATGGCAAGGGTAAGCTGACCCACAAACACGATTAAGGAGACCAAGGACAGAGCCCGTTGTTGGGTTAAATCTTTGTGTGTTTGCTGCTGTTGTCTCTGCAATCATTCAAGCGCAGACAAATGCCCTGGTGTTTGTTTATGTCAACATTGTGCCTCTGCCACTTTGACCCACACGCCGCTCTCACATGCCTTTCATGTTCCACACGATTTTTCCCCATTTCCCAGGGCTTTTCTCTGCTTTTTTCTCGTTGCCAGGACATCACCATCATAATGGATCTCATCAGCCGCAAACTGAAATCCAAGAGCAAACAGCTAACTAACGAGTAGCTCCGACTGCCACAACCCCGAGTATTGAATAGTCGTTTAAACTGTCATCATTCGCCGTGTGCCATCAATGATTTGCGAGGTCACAACCGAAACGTTTTCCATATGCTGACCATTGAAAGTAGCCAGAGATTTATTTCTCTTTGACCGCATTAGCCAGAGCTTCTTTAGACCCATTCATCTTAATTAAATCTCTATCTGTCGTTGGACAAAAGGACTTTGTGGCCTTTTGCATTCGCAACAGCTGTTTAAATGCTTATTTTTAAAATGGTTTCCAGAGCAAATGCCAAATGTACACATAACGCTAAAGCTCAATAGACAATAATTCATTTATCATTTCATTTATACAACCGGCTAATGTATATCATTACGTACAAATTAAAATGTGGATACAAATTTACGCAAATAAAATTAGGCTTCGGTAGGCTGTGATTGTGTATTAATAATAATTTGATTATTAAGCCTTTGGTCAACTTTACCAAAGTTATGAAAAGGCAAGGACAAAATGATGAAGTATTTTTCGCATGTCATATTTTAGCTGGATTTTGCTAAGCAACTTCCAAGATATTAAGAATTTATTTAAATTTACCTAAAATCAATAAATGAATACGAATTTCTATATCAAGATCCCTTGGCATATTTCAGAAGGCGTTCTTCGATCTGCCGGCTAAACATTCGCACCAAACTCTCGGCCACGCTGACTTGGCTATAAGCGAGTGCGCAAATGGGCTTACTATTCCTCATCTTGTCGGCAATGACCAGCGTCCAATCGATCTCGTGGGGATGTGTCTGACCCTTAACAAAGCGGGCGAATATCTCCGGCAGCCATATGGCACCATCACGACAATAGGAGCACTGTTTGCAAGTGTGCTTCTCGAAAAACTGAATTGATCGCAACATTATTGCCAGAGGATCACAGTCCTTGGTCATTACAATAACAGCTCCGCACCCGAAACCACTGCCTGCATCCGTCAAACTATCGAAATCCATGAGAACCTTTCCGGATGTTGATGGATCCAACAATGGTGTGGACAAACCACCTGGAAATACTGCTGCGAGATTGTTCCAACCACCTTTTACTCCACCAGCATGCCGCTCTATAAGGTCCTTCAGGGGTATGGACATCTCTTCCTCCACAGTACAGGGGTTATTCACCTGACCGCTGAGACAGTAAAGTTTGGTTCCCGTGTTGTAACTGCGACCCAATCCTGCCCACCACTTGGAACCTCTTCGCAGAATGGTGGGCACTACGGCAATGGACTCGGCATTGATCACCAAACAGGGATGCTCGAAGTAGCCCTTTTCCGTAAGGAAGGGCGGACGACGTCGTGGTCTTCCCAGTTTACCCATCAAACAGTTGATCATGGCGGTTTCCTCGCCACATAGGTACCGATCTCCCCGCTGGACCATCACATCGAACTTGATGCCCGTGCCACAGACACTGTTTCCCAACAAACCATGATGATAGGCCTCCGCCAAGGCAAAGTGCAGGTTGCAGGCTTCGTTGTAGAAGCGATTCCGAATGTACACAATGGCTCTACCGCATCCCATGGCCACACCCACCAGAAGGATACCCTCGATCAGTTTGTGGGGTTCATGTCTCAGGATCTCACGGTCCTTGCAGGTTCCAGGCTCACCCTCAGCACAGTTCACGATGACCATTTTGGGCACCTTCTCGGACTTGGTCTGGCGTAGGAATTCCCACTTCAGTCCGGCATAGAAGCCAGCTCCTCCCCGTCCACGCAATCCACTGATGCTTATCTGCTTCATGATCCATTCGGGACCCTGCTCCAACAGCTCAGCGGTGCGATGCCAATCACCACGTTGACAGGCTCCATGCAAACGCCAATCGTGGCGTCCATAGAGATTCTGGAACACACGATCACAATCATCCAGCGGACCAAATTTGGTCTTGCAATTGGGCTCATATCCTTTGGGCGGATCGATAATGGGAGGCCTATCGGGACCCAACTTTTTGCTACCTCCCGCTTTCTTGGCAGTTTGGACCAGACGCAGTTGCTGTTCCCAAACATACGGTAAATAGTTTTTAAGCTTCTGCCGCAACATTTTGTCGTCTTGAAAAAGAGAATTTCTGTGTATGCCTACTATTTGAAAATCAGAATGTGGACTGACAGTACCTTCAAGAAATGTTAAATAATTGAAGTTTTAAAATCTTTCAACTTTCTATTAGATATCCAATCGATTTATTGCCAATATGTGTCAGTTTGCTGTCTATTTCGCAAAATTTAAATATGTCTGTCAGTTTGTGTGAAAAATGTAGGCTGCGGGTGGCTTGAGCCATGTTCATTTTATTCAAATTTGGGCTTAAATTAAAAATTGAAGGCCAGATCTAAACAGCATTTATACCGAAATCCTTTTTAAACGAGTTTCCTGGCCCAAAAATCATAGGCACAGACGGGCCAGTAAAGTAAACATGGATGTATATCGGGCCAAAGTTGGCCAACGACAAATTGGAAGACTGAAAGTAGCGCAACAAATGCTGCCATAACGACAATGGGAGCACCAACAGCAGCAATAAATTTAGGAGTATACCGGCAGCATACACCCACATCTACATTCACATTCGCCTCCACATCTACGCTCCATACCCACACACCGGATGTGAGGCAGTTTTCCCAGTGCGAGGACATGTGCGAATGCGTATACGTAATTTTCTATGAATCGAGCAGCAGCAGCAGCATCAGCAGAAGTTGTGGCACAGACAGCCCCTTTCAATTTATGCAACCATCCGACAGCAATTCGCCTTTAATGGCAGGCAACAAAAGGCATCCCGAAACCAGATGAACTGGAGATGAGATTCTGGTACCTGAGCAACCTGAGAGGGATTCAATTAGCGGGCTTTGTGTGCCGGAATGAAATGGTACTCGCACCCAAATGAGTTGCCTGCGACATTAGCGACAAAGTGGAGTTTGCCCCGCGGCGAACTCATTAGCATACACTAATCGGCGTCATGTGGCATCCTGCGGGGCATCCCAAGATGCACTCCAGCTGCATTAAGATGTTTCGTGCACGGGGCACAACTATCCACAAATCACGTATTTAATTGAGGGTGGACTGTTGACTTAGGACTGCGAAGGAATGCCACACGGGTTGCCTGAGCCGAGAGACAAATTTGGCCAGCAGTTTGGGTCTTGTTTGAGGGACATTACACTCACCAAAAACATATATCCAGTTTTAGTCAATTGCTGGAAAAGCTCGCTTACTTTAAAAGAGCCATATTCTAATCGTGATATTTTTGTATGTATACCTTCTTACTTGACTGCTACTTCAGTAGCAGTAAAGATTTTGTTAAGTGTTTGCCCTCTCGACACTGATGCCAAAAGGTAAACTGCAATCCCCCACGAATAGTCGAGTCGTCCCTTTCCTCGTGGGAGGTGTTTGTGTTTGTTTTATGAGCTCAGTTTGCTCAGCTCTGGTTGATTTCGTTATTATTATTGCTTGGTAATGTTTTATGGCCATTTTGTGGCTGTTTTCACACCAGTCAGCCAAACACCGCAAAGCCACCGACCAAAAACAATCAGGACAGCTGTCATTGAGCACTTTTCTGCGCCACGCAAAGTAAACATGGGGCGTACACCGCAGATTAGCTCTAATGGAGTAGCCATTCCAGTTTTAGTTTCATTCCACAAATAACTGAACAGATCCAATCGCGGAATTCACTCCCTTGTTTGCATTAGCAAATGCATTGTGTGCTCCATTTGGGGACTTTTTGTATAACGCATTAAACACATTAACGATAGGATATTTCAGGTAAATTGCGTATACGACCTGTATATTGCGTATGCATGTATATTAATATATAAACAAGGTTACATTATGGGTACATGGGTGTATTTCATAAATGCTGTAGAACATTTAAATGTACTATCACACATTTCTCTACATTTAAGCTGAAACTAAATAAGTCTTTAATAAACTCCACAAGCCAGTCCATTTCAAAGGTCGTTATTCAGTCCTTGGACTATTTCAGGTTCCACATAGAGTATTTAATGGTTGCAACAGACCACATTCCTTTCGAAAATTTATAGTCGCACATGACTATGTGCTTTTTTGTCCTTGCCCATTATTCAACCATTTAACGACTTGTATAAAGAACATGAACAAAATCTAGGACAATTAAATCGGAAATAATAAAACTATACAATTTATCGAAGATCAAACTGATTGACTAATGGTGTTCTATTCTTTCTACGCTAATTACCATTGGATGGTTGTGTAGAATCACCTCCTTTGTTGGCACTATCAAACTCCTAACTAACTGAATTTGGAACACATTTGACACTTGCCACATGTGCCAACGAGTCGATATTGGCACACTAAACTAAACAGCAATCAATAGACGCCCCAAGGACACCGCCGCTGCCATCGACTTTAAATAAGCTAATTTACATGCACACATGGAGCTCCTGGTGGCAATTTGTAAGCGTCGTCGACAATGCCAGCAAATTTACAGCCCACGGTGGCAGTTGCAAGTGGCGCAGCTGCACATTAATGGCCTGGTTGCCCCCCAGTACCAGACCCACTGGATCCCTTCGTCCCCAGACAATTGTGGTTTGTCTTCAGCCAGCTTTGCAGATGCCTGGCCTGGTCCTTTGCTTGTTTTTGCTATCAAACATCAACTCATTATCGAGCAAGGGGTTGCACAGTTCATCCAACTGTTGAATTGGTATTGGTATTTCGATTCAAGATAGATTGATGAATTAATTAAACGAGACTCGGAACTGGCACTCAGATTTTCAGGCTTTAGGATACGAAATTTGCAATTCAAATATTAATATTATGGATGTTATTCCAGCTTAAATGAGGAGAATCAAGGGATCAAATTACAGAAATATATACAATTTTTGAGCGATCAATAAATCCACCTTCGAAAATTGGTGTACCGGTTAAATTAAACATTTTTCGCTAAGAATTTCATTATCTAAATTTAATTTTATAATTAACTAACAACTTGTAGCAAATATTGTTGTAAGCTATGTATTTTAATGCTCGTAAAAGTAAAATTCAAACTTTTTCACTCACTTCACAATTGGTTAAAGGCGTTGCACTTTTCGTAGTATACTTTTTTGAGCAGCACACTAAACGGGTGGCAACTTTAGGCGGCAGAATGTGAAAGCAATCTCGGTTATGGGCAACAACAGGTACCAGGTAGCCAAGTGAAAAGAAGCAGGTGAAAACCGTATAATTCACATTTAAAGGCAACACACACACACACTGACACAAAATGTCCAGGAGCCGGAACCCCATAAACAAAACTGAAAGTATTTATAACATGCAAACACGCGGTGGACCATGGTCATTTGCATGCTGACCCCGCACAAAAACACACACACATACATTTGTGTATGTGCGGTGCGGAGTGAAATAAGGGGTGAAGGGTCAGCGCCTGCAAGTTAATCACGTGCCATGAAAAGTCACGCATACGGCGCAACTGGCGACCCCGGCTGAAAGCTATGAACATGGGCAGACAATTTCAAAAGTCGTGGAATCAGGGCAGCTGAAAACATGCAAGTAAATGTGTAATAATGCACAGTAGAACGCCAAAAAAAACGAATTGAGGTTGGCACAACTTTTCGAGGTCAGGAAACTAAACTTCAAGAACAACAAAGGCAAAAACCAACCAACTTTGAAAATGCAATCCAAAAAAATGGAAAAAAAACACAAAGTATATGTCCTGTTTAGAATTTATCGCGAATATAAGGCGGTTCGCTGGCAAATTCTTGAAGTCAGTCATGGTTTTCAAGTGCGCTTCAATAGTTCATTTCGTTCCACGAGGTTATTGTTATAGCCTCGGCTATAAAAATGTCCAATTCCGACAATGCGTGTCTACTTCCGAATTCTACTTGCGACCAGTTTACGACCCGTTTCATTCATTGCAAGTCCATGGAGGAGCAAACTTTCCACTACTCATAACACTCAATTACCAACCATGATTTCGAAAGTTGGTTTTAATAAGTGTTATTTGAATATTGAAGGCGGAGAAACACACTTATCTGAATAATAACTTTATTATTATGCACTAAAAAGTGCACATTTACACTCAGCGATTGCTGGCAATTTGGACACCACTTAAATGTCATTTAAAACTACCTGATAGTTTGGTATTGTGTACTGTATAAATAAAAATCAATTAGGTTTCCGAATCACGTTACTTGAATTTCATTGGAACAATTTTAGTGCCGAAGGTAAAAGCAAAGAAAATAAACTTTTATTATATTATAATTATGGTTTAAGCTTATTGATTGCTAGCAACTCTACTTGGGAGTCCTGTTAAGCTACTTGCAAGTTGGTTATTATGCACTAGACTAACCCCACGGAAATGTAGCAGATTGTCCACCTTTTGTACCACTTTTTCCGAAGGTCAGACGGGTTTCCTTGCCATTATGTATTAGCTTTGTTTGCATATCTCAACTCAGTGTTCGGATCCTCCTTTTCACTGGGTCACGTGCATAAATAAATTTAAAAAGCTGTCCCATTCGTTGCAATGGCACGTCAACACTTTCCGCCGGCCAGCCCAGAGACGTGTGGTGGAAATAAGTTTTCCACTTTCTTATGCACGTAACTCGGGGTGAAAGTTTTGGGTTTCCACTGCATGCCATCCATGTGACATGACCAGTGCCTAATGGGTAAGCACTCCTCCTTCGGATAACTTTGAAATCGTGGCCAAAGATGGGTAGCCATGCTCCGGATTTCAGACCATTAAGACGACTTATGTCCGCATCGAAGGTGTGTTTGTCGACTTAATTCGAAAAGCTTGTTCCAACTTTAAACCGATTTTCATATTTGCAGAATCGTCCAAACGGAACCGGAACAATGGCACCCAAAGCGACCAACTGATCCCAAAACCCAAATCGCCAATATGCCGCCAGTGAATGTGAATGTGAATAAACGTTGGGCTGTGGGTGGTGGCCTATGGATGGGTGGCGGCCAGCAATTCACGGGATTTGCATTTAACAGGGTCCGCAAATGCCGACTGCCAGGAGGAGCCCCATGTTTGCTAATACATATTCGCCGTTCGGGCAGGGCACTCAAAACGCTTTCTGAACACAATGAATTGCGAATTGTGTGCGGGCGAATGGAGCCGAAGGTGCAGGAAACAGTAAAGGGAGCGGAATATAAAACCTATTACAAAATATGTTTGTGTTTCATTAAAAATTTAAGACCATCCGCAAACGAAAAAGGAATAAAGGAAGAAAATCGCCATATTTATGACATGCGACAAATTCATTTCGCCCAGAGCATCTGTATTAAAAATTCTTCACTGATAAAGTTATAAAAAGCGAACATGTTATGCCGTGTGACAAAGTGCGATAAAGCGACTATTGTAAATTATGCAATAGCATTAAAAATAAAATCAACAAATCTGTCTGATCCAAAATCAATATACATATAATACTCGTGCAAGGAGCGCGCTAATCGTGTTGTTAGCTTTATTCAAACATGCATCTCAAATGAAGAGAGGTCCTTGGCAAAAAAGTTAATTGAGATTTTGATTTATAAATCTGAATTTCTTATGTGGCAATATTTCGAAGGATTTTCAAAACTTGGTTAACCTATAAATTGCACATTTGACAGTGCAAATAATTTACGATTGTGGTGATAATCTGCGCAACAGTACAAACAAATGATTCTGGTAATTCTAATCGATGCTGCCAGGACCTTTATTGATCTGCAGAATCCGCGATATTGAGCGTCATTAACATGAGATTCATTCGATTGGTCATCAATATTTGGATTGGGCTTGCATATTTCACGTTTTTTGTTGTTTGGCAATAAGCAATCTATATTCCATGTTCGAATGGTCAGCTGTGGCAGCTACTTTATAGGCCAAAAATACGCCCCATCTGTGAAATATTTCAAGATATTAAAGGCACGTGCGCCCAACTGATATGCTTTATTTTATCTTTCGCAATAAACTTTTACTATTGCATAATACTTCCAGCAGTACTCTGTACAATGAAGTGCATTTTGTTTGGCCATTATGGCAAAAATATTTTTGTTTTGCTTTTCCAGATCGTATATCAGTCTGGACATTTTGATACGATTCTCTTGGTTGGAGAAGAAAACTTTCGCTCCTGATTTTATTGCACAATTGAATTAAGCAAACTGATAAGCAGATTATTCGGTTTTTATCGCATACGTGAAGTCTTATCTACGGTGGTGACGGCCTCAGATTACGAAGAATAATAAAATACATTTTAATTGCCAACGCGAGTCAAAAACCTTTTGGATAAAAACAGTTTAAAGTGACAGCCGCCCGCTGTCAATAAAGCAGATTAATTGCAAATAAACCGATTCACTCTTAAGCCATAATAAATTAAATGTTTCAATTAAAGCTTCGTGTATTAAGAACTTTAATTTATTAAGCGAATTTATTGGTAAACAGCGCTAGGCTTATTTGTTTACTCTTAGTGTATTATATTATTTTTATTCACGTGCCTGCGTTATAAATCATTGAAGAGCGGTAGTTAAGTAAGAGAAGATCCTCCTGCTCCATGACGCAATTCACGTAAAAAAAAGTGTGTGCGCTCAGTTTTCAGTGTATTTATCTTAATCAGGAAACTCATCTCAGGAACCTTGAATTTTCTGTTTGCCCTGTCGCTCCAGACGTCCCATCTAAGTCTATATCTGTACATCTGCACAAACGTGTGGAAACGTATCTTGTACGAGAAGAGTGTCTGTAGCTTTGTATCTTTGTATGCACTGCCTTCTCTGTCTGGCTATGAGTTTTGTTTGCTTGTCTTTTATTGCGACTTGTTGACGTTCTTATTGCCGCTCTGGCCGTTGTTGTCGGAATCTCAAGTTTACCAACTTGCATAGCAATGAAGCGGTATGAATATGCGAGTTGTCTGGATTGGTCGAGATCCACTTTCCAGCCAGGAGAGGATTTTGCCACTTGTTGTTTTGCCACATTTTGCGGCGCTTGCATTTTGCGCCAGGCTCCCGAGGACATTGTTGCCAGACGGCTGTCATAATTTTCAATTTTATACCTCCCGAGCTTTATGCTCACCTAACCGAGAGGAGTCCGGACTATGGACTCCGGAGTTTATGCCGTACACACACACAAACATATTTCTACGTACGCGCACTCGTAAGCCGCAAATGTTTGCTCGACGTGTCTTTCTGACGTTCACCACACCCGGGGACTAATGCATTAAGTCGATTTCGCGCTCCAATGGATTTTGTTGCCAATGCCACAAGTTTCGGCATCCTTCCTACTACACACATTCATGCATGCATAGCATGTATATGAGTCGCCTTGGATCAGGCACTTTTATACGCTCAATCGAATAGCTCCTCCACTTTCGACTGACTGACTGACTGACATTTTTGCCACATTTAGTCTCGAGAGTCAATGGCACGTTAATAAAATGTCGCCAAACGAGCAGGGATTTTCGCATTTTCCGATAGTTACCCATATAGATGCGTAGGTAGCTGGTTCAGTCCGTAATCAGGATTCAATTAAGCATTTTAAAGAAATTTAATCAAACTTCGCTGACCTTTTCCGCCCCCGGAAAAGCCAATTAACAGTGGCAACAATGAGTGCCCGGATAAACGGGGGGGGGGGGGGGGGGGGGGGGGGGGGGGGGGGGGAAATCGGGCGGGGCAGGAGTTTTCATAGCCCGGGCTTAATTAATATATCAATCTTTTTGTTGTATCCTCTCCATGGAATGTCAAGCCCTTCATGGGGCAATTAAGGGGCTATTGAAATGTTGACACTGGCCGCAACAGGACACTTTTCGGGGTTAAAGTTTGGACGGTAAAAGTTCGAGCGTGCCTTTGTGTTTGCTGAAGAACTTTCCATCATCAGTCGTGTTAACAAGTCGCACGCACATTATTTCTAATTTATGTGCATAATTCAAAATGCGTGGCCTTGAGGGAGAAAAAGAAAAAATTACGAAGCGAAACAGTTGTGTCTAGAAAGTTGGGCTGTCCCCCACTAAATCACATTCATATGTCTTGCGAATGAGTAATGTGGGGCCCGTCAGTCAGTCGTCAGTTCCTTACCCCCCCAAAAGCCCCACAAAAACACCTCGAATCTCCACGAATTGTACTTTGCCACTAGCCTGCTTCTTATTAATGTTAATTACTGCCGTTGCTCTACGCAAAGCTCTTTATCCCTTTAAGCCACAACACATTTGCGAGCTTGCCAACAAACTTCAGGCCTAATTTTTGTTAATTTTTTTTTTGCCTTTCGCCCTGCCACTGACACACTCACAGCCAGAGGCGTCGCTCGAAGGGATGGAGATTTTGGGCAACAATTTATGCCGAAAGTTTTCGCAAATTGCTCATTTCAAGCACCGTTTGGTATGCAACACCTTCGCGATATTAGAAAATTCCTGCAGGTGAGAGATTTATGCCAACCATCGTCCTGCCAATTACACACACTCGTACATCTCAACAATATTTGCATTCCACTTGGAAATCTTAAAGATAGACCCTGTGCGCCTATTAAGGAATTTAAAGCGCTGGGATATTTCAAACTTCAAATATACATACATGCACTTAAATAATTACGAATAATTTCCATGGTAGTATTAGATAGTATTAGATTTAAACCAATATTAAGTATTATATTTAATTGGCATGAAAATCATTAATTTATTTACAATCTAAAGTCCTATCATTTTCACTCCATTTTTTTAACTTTTTCTTTAAATTGATTCAGTGTGAATGGGATATGCTTTTGCACAAATGCTCACTAAAGTCCTGCAAAGTAATTTGCATTTATCTCGACGGTCTTACCTGGGAAAACACTTAGAAGAGTCGGAAAACGCGGCCAGATGGAAAACGCTGGAGCAGAAATACTTGTCTCTGCGTATACTTGATGCTGAATGAGGGAAAATGCGGATGCTGCTGTTGTTGGTGCTGTTCCCCGGGGGCTTTTCTCGTAGACACTATTAAGACCTGGATGCCTGAATATTGGATCAAGCATGCTTAAATTTGTTTTTCAAGTTCATGCGTTTTGTATTGCTCATTTCGATATTGTTGTTTATAATTGTTGTAATTGCTTTAATGGTTATTATGTCGGTCTCCGCAAAATTTTGTTGGCTGGATATTGCGTAAACAATCTAAGGGTACGAGTATACGCGATGAATTTCAGGTGTTTGGCAATTAGGAATTTTCACATAATATAATATCCGAGTGTTTGTTTAGTTCGTTTGATTGCAATTCACTTTAACTACTGCCAGATATTTGGCTCTAGCTAGGGGGCAAAAAGCCAAATGGAAATTGAAGGGCCCTCAAAAAGCCGAGGTACTCTTTCCCTAGAATGGAAAAATGGACTTATGCCATTGGCATTGCCATTGCGCTCAGGCAATGACCCGGAAGTTTTGGCATTTCATTTATCTCATCTCTGTGCTCTTCGGGCGCCTCTCTTGGTTTATTTTACAATAATAAACATTTAGCATTTTCATTTCGGCTCTTGTGCAGTTGTTTGGTTTACGATTTTAAAGATTTACGAGATTTGTTTCCACCCAAGCACTGAAGTAAATGGGATCCGCTTGGCCTTGTGCTCATACAGTTAAAAGTTCGTCGTAGAACCTCCAATGGTTATTATTGCAACTATACTGGCTGGATTATTGTGATAAAACTAAGGAAAACAGTGTAATTTTTGTCAAAAACATATTAAAGTCTTTTAATAACTAAAGCATTAGCATATGTAAACAATATTTCAGTTCTACGAAAAACATAATGAAACTATTGAATATATTTGATGACTATCGTCCCATTTTACTTTTGAATAGTGTACATTTTGCAAGCATAGAATACATTCGCAGCATTCCAGGGAATCGTTGAGATAATAAAAATATTCTATTCCGTTTTTTCTGGTTTTTTTCGCCCCACCCCCGCCTCACTTGACTGGTTATAGCTTTGTGTTGTCTAAATAATAGAATCGAATGGGGTTAATGGGAAAGAAATGCCGTGTAAGGTCCGGTCCAGTGGCGGTACAATATTGGAGGGGGGATCTTTTTTTTAAATATACTACCCATATAGATCATGTATGAAATTAAGGAAGTCGATGGTGCCATCGAAATCGGTTCTTTCCAAACCCTTACATTTTCACTGTCACAGAAACTGTTGACAGTGATCTGAAATCCAAAATAAATAGTTTCTATCCAAAATAAATAGTTTCTATATAGTTGCACCAAAGGGATAATCTTTATCCCAAAACTTGAATGAGACCATTTATTTACAGTTTATGCGCAGTTCAAAAGTTTATGCCTCACTGGATTGTTTTTTCTTTTAAGGGTACCACTCTCCCCAAGATTCTCGATTTTGATCCGCCCCTGGTAGACCCCAACAACAAAGCAAGTTCATGAGGGGGCCCTGATCGAAGGGGAGAGAGCTGGGGTTGGAAAAATCAGGGGGACGCTGGCAATGTCGATCAATGAGCGAGATGGCACTACATAAAGAGAGGGAGAGAGAGCGGAGCGAAGAGAACCGAATTATATGTACATTGTTCAATGCAAAACTAAACAAATCACCAAAATAAATGCTACGAAAATAAACCATAAAGCCCACTGAACATCAGAGCGCATATTAAACAATATTGTTTTTCTGTTCCTGCAGAGTCCGTGGGAGTAAATGTGTTACGGCGATGACTTTGTAAACGTTTTGTTATCACACACGGTGTAATCACATGGCCGCCTTATTTAGTTTAATTATTCAAAAATAATTGCAATTCTAGCCAGCTCTGCGTAATTTGAAACTGCGCGTTTTTTTGGGTTTACCGGGCAACGGGACACGGCACACACGAATCACAAAAAACACTGGTACACACACGATAACGGTTAAGCAGCGAGACGTCGACACAATTGTTAATTATTTTAAAAATTATTTAAATGCGCCCAGCGAACCGCACACGTTGGAGAACCAACAACAAATTGGAGCGACGCTCCGCCGCAAAAACGCTCTCACACACAAACACATATACACTCAGACCAATCAGCTGTTCTTGTTGATCGGCCGCCGGGGTTGCCACCGCATCGAATTCGGAATTCATTTGAATCTAGAAATTACTTTGCCGTCGAGCAACGGTTTTCCAGACGCTTTAATGCTTCACTTTTTTAGCTGTTTACCTAAGGGAAACGACTGCTGTTGGTGACCTTGTGGGCGCACTCCCACTTTTTCACTTTTAATTGCCGAGCGTGCTAGTAGAACTTTAAAACACGCACTGCTTACTTAGTTTTATTGCACTCCGCGGTATAAAAAACGGGAAACGACCTCACGGTACAGCAGTCCGAATACGACTGAGCGCAGGAATTCGGAGAAGTTCCTTATATACCGTTTTCCCTGTTTCCTCTCTCAGAAGTATTCCAATGTTCCAATTGGAAGTTTCGCAAATGTAAATTAACAGTACCATGTTAAAAATTAACAGCTGTTGCAAGCATCGGTGAGCTTCTTTTTTTTAGTCCTTACAAAAATTAATATCTTTTCAACCACAAGGATTAAATCCATCAAATTTAAAAGAATTAGACATTATTCAGGTGTGTACGATGTGTTTGTACTAATATGTTGCTTAATTTGTGCGACTTTTCGCGAAAAATAAATTTTTAGGTAGCAACCTCTCAATCAGCAATATCAGGGGCCAAACGGAGTTTCAAGTCATTTTATTAATTTTAATCAGCTTTTTTATTGGCCAATTCTTAAGAAGTATTTTGTATTCTTTCTAATAATAAATTTATAAAACTATTCTTCTTAAATAAGCATAATTAAAAACATCCTAGGCTGGCTCTAATAATAATGTACAATCAAAATCTTGTTAGCTTCCTCTGTAAGCCATCTTTAACTTAATACCCTGCGGAGGTACCGCTCTCGCTTCCATTCGCGCACCTTTTCCCTCTGCATATCGCTTCGCGTCCTTCTCGGTTGATATATGGGATCCCTCCTTCTAACAGCGTTTAAGTCGAAGGCTCCAAAGTGGGAGACCCTTGCCGTCTGCTGTTCGATTCCCAGTCCAGTACGTTGCTTGCGAAGAACAGTCTTAACAGGATACAATCGCCCACTTTGACTCGGTCCCAATCCGTGCTCCTGGTCCCAGCCCTGTTTCACCATCAGCTGGAGTCCTCGATTTTTGGCAGATATGTTAAACTTGTGGAGCTTATGAGCGGGCAGAGCCTTTAGATTGAACTGATGCACTGTGGAGGTTTGATGAATTGGCCAGGGGGTTTCCTTGTAGTCCCTCTTACAGATTTCACAGTAAAAGGGGTTGTTGCTATCAATTGACTCATCCTCTTCGCTGGTTTCCTCCAAAATGGGTAGGGATTCCAAAAGATGAACTACATCAGAATGACCTTTTCGTTGGGCCAGTTTCAGAGCTGTGTTTCCGGATTTGTCTGAGGTCTCTACTTGGACACCTCTCTGCAGGAGCCAACTCACTGCCTCCGTGGCTCCTTCACAGGCAGCCATCATCAACGCAGTCCAGCCAAAGGAATCTCGAGAATTTAAATCCTCTTCCGAGACCTCCATTTGAGACAGCTCTTCTACATTGTTGCTGGTGGCCAAACGGAAGAATTTGCTTTTGTCGAAAGGGACTATTTTCCTTTCTGGCACTCTTCTTGTTTCTTCAGTTTTGTGGGGATTTGGAAGCTTAGGTTGGCAGGTTGTGGGCGCATCCAACACCTCCTTGTAGAACTCAAGAGCTTCTGCTCCGTTTAAGCCATCAATTTGGTGCTTTACTGCTTTCGGGGAATCGGCGATAAGATCCGGGTCTCCAGCTCGGACGAATCGCTTTAGTTGGAGTGGCAATGTTGTTAGAGCCAGCCAATTTGGATGCAATTCGTTTTGAGAATTCATTTTTGACAATAATAATGCTAACTCGTTTTGTAAATAAACATTTTGCAGATGTGCGTCAGGGCTGCGTAGTGCTCAAAAATATCGTTTGGAGCTAAATCGATAGCCCAACTAATCGAATATAGAGATGGTGATGAGATAAAAAATAAATAACAATGTTGAAATTATTTAGTTAACACTGTCGGTCAAAAATCTATTAATACATCTCTGTGTGCCGTTTTTTAAATTTAATTTGTGTTTCTTTAATAAAATATGTAATGCAGTAAAATATAAAAATATTTAATAAGTGAAATAATATTAATTAAGTAGGTATAAATTAATAATAATTTAAAATTAAATTAAAGAATTCCCAGAGTCCCTCAAAAATTAAATGAAAAATAAAAAATTTTATAAGGCTACTAAATATTCTTTTAGTATCACTATCTTCGTTTAAGTGATAAATTGTCCCGATAGTATCGATACCATCGTCGGTGGTCAGCGCATCTCTACTGTTCTCGGCCTCTGCTTTTTGTCTGTTTTCTACCAAGCGCGAAAATGTGAATTTCGCAATTCATTTAAACTGTCCAAACTCGAGATCAGGCAGGATTAAACTTGCCCTCAAACATCCATAATCAAATATAAAATCAAGAGAACGAACTGAGGATATTCTTGTGTAACGCGTGCCCTGAATAACTGCGCAGTAAAAATCAATAACTAAGTAGCACGCATCTATACATAAATGTAAAACGCCCCAGATAAAAAGGAAGATGTCCGACGAGGAGGAGGATTCCGTGTCCGAGGGCTTCTCGGCCAGCGAGGATGAATGGAAGCCGAGCAAGGACGTCAAGGGAGGCGAGTCCTCCGACGATGATGACAGCGATTTCGATGAGCTGCAGGCGGAGGGAGGAGCAGCGGGCTCCAGTGGGCGATCCTCCGCTGTAGCGGGCAAAAGAGGGTGAGAACGGGATTAGGGGTGCATTGCTCTGGTACATTTTGAAATTGTCATTCCACCTCTTCCCAGCAGCGATCACAAGCCACCAAGTGGCATCAAGGGCTCTTCGGTGAAGAAACGCAAGCCCACTGGTCAATCACTTCGCTCCAAGCTGTACAATAAGTACCGACCGCCTCCAAAGACCTTTCCCACTTCTCCGTCGCAACAGCAGGAGAACACTCCGCGGGCTTCGGGTTCAAAAAACGCCAAAACGCCCAATGAAAGCGGTGCACGGAATCAGCACGATCCTGCTGATTCCAGCAGCGAATCCAGTGTGGAAGACTACCTAGTGAATCCAGCCGATCTTGATCTGCACTCAACCTTCTTTGCCGGCGGCCAAAAAGAGAAGTCACCGGCGCCGCAATTCGATTGTAATGCGGGCATCACGAATCTTTCAGACTCCGGATCAGAGGATAACAACGAGAGCAGCTTCGAGGATAAAGCAGGCAATGCCTTCGACTTTCGCGGTCTCCTGGAGAACGCAAACAGTTTGGAGCGCACTAGGGATGCTTTAAGCAAACGAAATGTCACGGCCACTCCGCCAAGGAGCCAGGCTGCCACAATGGATGTCAATGCGCTGCTTGCATTGGGCGAGAACCAAAACTACCAGAGTGTGGATGTTGAGGAACGTGAAGGAAATCAACGTAAGAAGGCGGGAAGAGGAACACCAGCAGCGCCTCCGACACTTGATGAACCGTCACGCCTCAGCAAGACGAAGTCGACGCGAATAAAGCGGCACACCAAGACGCGACCCGTGTCCACTGTGGTCGCCAACGCTGGTGATACTGATGACTCCGATTTTGAGGAAGTGGCAGGTAGGCGAAAATGCAAGTAGTTTGACAGCCAGGCTCCCGGAAGAGATGGCGTTGGCAGAAGGCAGTCGAGCATGCTTATCCAAGTTGGTTGTGGCGCTGGCATTTCTGGTATCTGATGAACAAAAATAAGCTTCCAAATTGCTCTGTATGAGACTGTGTAGTTTTGTTTGTACTAAGTTTATTTGTCGATGTGAACAGATAGAAATTACTAACTTACCTGTGCAGCTGCGGTCCAAATAAGAGCATGATTTTATATAGTGTTGGGATGTATACAAATTCTGAAACGAGTTTAAAAGTGTTATGTTTTGTATAATAATTTGTATTGCATTTTCCGTTTAGATTTATCATATTCGAATGTTTTGTCCTAGTTTGACACCAACAATTTCCCCATTTTTAACAAACAATTATACAAATCGTAGAAGTTACAAGAAAATGCTTTTATTTTTACCGCAACTGTATGCTAGAATGTACATTTGGAACAGCCGCGTCAAAATAATGGCCATGAATCTACAATATACCTATTTACTGTAACATATTGTTAGTCGATTAGACTGAGAAACTAGCGTATGAGATGCTGCAGACGCTTATCTAGAAACTTGGCTTACTAACCTATTTATACCCCCTAACCATGTCATGAGTCCGTTGTACTTGGCAAAAGTTTCAATGCAACATTTGTATGTTTAGCCCGAATTTGGGAGATGCCAAGCCAAAATCAAGATTCCTGCGGCATTTGCTACTTAGTTGTCCGCGAAAAGAATAATTAAAGTCTATACAATGATCGAAAGGAAAATCTATCACAAAAGCTTGTTAAAATCTTTTTTAATGTCAAAGAAATCAAATCAAATGAACATTTTTAAACGTTTTTGCACTAGCTTAAGCTCAATCTGCGTGTTAAACGGATGAAAAAAACAAAAGCATAAACTCAATGTCTACCGAATTCTGAACGTGGTTTAAATGTCTGCACACACACTCTTGATAATAATATGTTAAACAATGATATATATTTTACTCAGAAAATGCATTTACTTTTATTTGTTATGTCAGTTTTTATATTTTGTTTGCCATGCAAAAAAAACACGTTGAAGTCCAAGAGAATCCAGTTAACCAAATCAAAATGAGATACAAAAGGATTTTAACCGCAGCCCAGTAATAGAAATAATAATTTGTAAGTGCTAGTGAAATGTCCTAGTCAACTATTTGTGTACTTACTTTATGGCAATGGCAAGTGTTTCAAAGAAATCAACAAGTAGCTAACGAATTAGAACTGATGTTTAACGAATTTACTTTAGCGAAATTGTATTCACTTAATATAAACATCTGCATGCAGAGTTTTAAATCTAATTTATTAATGATATACTCCAACAATGGATGCAATAAATCAAATGAAACTCGTAATTTTAGCGCAATTTAGTGAATGTTGATTGTAATTAACTCAATAATTGAAATTTCAAATGCACTTTAAATGATATAAATAAATAAATGCAAATGTTGAAAGGAATCCATGCTCTCTGTCTGGGTATTTTTTGCCTGCCTTCCCTGCTCAATCCTCCCACATAATCATTGGTGCTGGACTTGCTACTATTAATATTTTTATTACCCGATTTATTTTAATTCATTAACAAATGTTTTTAAATTGGAAAACATGGATATGATCATATCCATGGACCATATTGGGAATCTACATTTTTGTAAACTTTTTTTAATATCCTTAAACCGCAATGTCGATTGAAATGTTCGAGTATTAGATACTTTACCCCTCTGATTACTCCATTTAAACAGTTCATCATTCAGTCCAGTGTCACATCATCACCCCGATTTAAATTTCCTTTGCAGATGCAGATCTATCCAGTGACCAGGACGATGGCGAGACGCCGAACATCTCAGGGGATTTGGAGATCCGCGTGGGACTGGAAGGACTCCGTCCTACAAAGGAGCAAAAGACTCAACACGAATTGGAGATGGCCCTAAAGCGTCGCCTTAACAGGGACATCAAGGACCGTCAGATTTTGCTGCACAAAGTCAGCCTGATGTGCCAAATAGCTCGTAGCTTAAAGTACAATCGCCTGCTGAGCGAGTCAGATTCATTGATGCAGGCTACACTAAAACTCTTGCCAAGCCGAAACGCATATCCTACTGAACGAGGAACCGAACTTAAATATCTGCAGTCGTTTGTCACGTGGTTCAAAACATCAATCAAACTGCTAAGTCCCAATTTATATTCCGCGCAGTCGCCTGCTACGAAGGAAGCCATATTAGTGGCTTTACTGGAGCAGGTGAAGCGCAAGGAAGCCCGCTGCAAGCAGGATATGATTTTCATATTCATTGCCCTTGCACGGGGAATGGGCATGCACTGTCGGCTAATTGTCAATCTCCAGCCAATGCCGCTACGTCCGGCGGCCAGTGATCTGATTCCCATTAAACTTAGGCCAGATGATAAGAACAAAAGCCAAACAGTGGAATCCGAAGGGGAAAGTGAGGATGAGAAGACTAAAAAAGATAAGAAGGCAAGGAAGCCAACAGACTCAAAGCATGAAAAAGAAAGCAGTAAGTCAACTATTTCCAAAGAGGCTGAAAAGAAAAACTATGCAAAAAAAGCTGAGACTAAACCAGTCAGTAAATCAACAACCAAGGGCTCAGACACCACGAAATCAGGTACAGTTACGAAGGATAAAAAGGAGCAAAGTCTGTCCTCAAAATTGGTTGAAAAATCAAAACATCAAAAAGCCCATACCTCCAGCAAATCTGACACTTCCTTTGAGGAGAAACCAAGTACGTCGTCCAGCTCTAAATGTCTAAAAGAAGAATATTCAGAACTGGGATTAACCAAAAAGTTATTGAAACCGACTCTATCCTCAAAATTGGTTGTAAAATCAAAACATCAATCTTCATTTAGTTCCAATAAATCGGATACTTCTTTTGAGGAGAATCCAAGTACCTCATCAAGTTCCAAATCTTTAAAAGAGGAGTCAGCCAAGTTAAGTTCATCCAAACTCAAAGACAAAAAGGTGTTAAGCCCTGCAGAAACCAAAACTAAAGTACAGTCGTCCCTGCTAAAAAGGATCACCACTCAAAATATTTCTGAATTAGGCGATAGCAAGAAATCGAAAATGGCTCCTGTGGACACCTTCTCCCCAGTGGCAGGTCGCACACGTAGAGCCGCTGTGAAACCAAAAACAGAGGAGAAACCGCAGGTGGTTGGATCACCAGTTATACCTAAACTAATGCTGTCCAAAGTGAAGCAGCTAAATGCCAAGCATAGTGATACGGAAAACGCTAGTCCTGCGGATAAACATTTGCAGGAACAGCGCAACACACGGGAAACTCGATCGAGGAGCAAGTCCCCGAAAGTACTCATATCTCCTAGTTTCCTTAAAAAGAAACCCGACGGAGCCGATTCCACTTCAGCCCCTCAAAAGCTTCAAATGGCGCCGGAAAGTAAGGCGCAAATTTCGCCAAACTTTCTGTCCGAAGCTTTGCCAGCTCGCCAGCTACGAAGCCGAGGTCAAAAAGCCAGTAGTCTAGCCATTCCGCAATTAGATGGCGGTGACGATGTGCCGCTACCGAAAAAGCGCCCAAGACTGGAGAAGTTGAAAAATTCGCAAGATTCCGATGAGGTGTTTGAACCCGCCAAGCCGGTGAAAAAGGCTCCTGTACTGCCCAAGTCAGTACAGAATCTGCGAAAAGATCGACGTGTGATGTCCACAGATGATGAGGGCGGTTCCAGGCTCAATCGGAAAACGGACGCCTCTGACATGTGGGTGGAAGTGTGGTCAGATGTGGAGGAGCAGTGGATCTGTATAGATCTATTCAAAGGCAAGCTACACTGCGTGGACACAATAAGGGTGCGTATTTATCATGTTAGATGTCATGCCCTCCATCCAGTAATTGTTTTTTGTTTTCTGCGCAGAAAAATGCAACGCCTGGATTAGCCTACGTCTTTGCCTTTCAGGACGATCAGAGTTTAAAGGATGTGACCGCCAGGTACTGTGCCAGTTGGAGCACCACTGTGCGCAAGGCCCGTGTGGAAAAGGCGTGGCTAGATGAAACTATTGCTCCTTACCTCGGACACCGCACTAAGCGCGATATAACAGAGGATGATCAGCTTCGTCGCATTCACTCCGATAAACCCTTGCCAAAGTCCATTTCCGAGTTCAAGGACCATCCGCTGTACGTGCTGGAGCGGCACTTGCTTAAGTTCCAGGGTCTATACCCACCAGATGCGCCTACATTGGGCTTTATCCGAGGTGAAGCGGTGTACTCCAGAGATTGTGTGCACCTCCTGCATTCTCGGGAAATCTGGCTAAAAAGCGCACGCGTAGTGAAGCTTGGCGAACAGCCGTACAAGGTAGTTAAGGCACGTCCAAAGTGGGATAAGGTATGTTGAGCTCATTTTTTTGAAATGCATATGTGTTTCAATTTTTTGTGTTGTACCCTGCAGCTCACGCGCACTGTCATCAAGGACCAGCCACTGGAAATATTCGGGTATTGGCAGACTCAGGAATACGAGCCCCCAACTGCAGAAAATGGAATTGTGCCGCGAAATGCCTACGGCAATGTTGAACTCTTTAAGGACTGCATGCTGCCAAAGAAGACGGTGCACTTGAGATGTAAGAAGAATTTCTTCTCACCAATTCATTTAAATAACCTCGATATTCAATTATAGTGCCCGGCTTGATGCGCATCTGTAAGAAGCTGAATATTGATTGTGCCAATGCAGTGGTAGGCTTCGATTTCCATCAGGGCGCTTGTCATCCCATGTACGATGGCTTCATTGTTTGCGAGGAATTCCGCGAAGTGGTCACTGCTGCCTGGGAAGAGGATCAACAGGTGCAAGTTCTCAAGGAGCAGGAGAAGTACGAAACCCGCGTGTATGGAAACTGGAAGAAACTGATCAAGGGTCTCCTCATTCGCGAGCGACTCAAGAAAAAATATAACTTTTGAATTCTTTGGCGTCTGATTCATGTTCGTATTATTGTTTCGTTTAAGGTCATTTCGATATTTTTGTATTTGAAACGTAATTTGATTCCAATAAATTGTACACTTTAGTTGTTTATAATTCGTTTATTAATCGATTGTTTAAAAGTTTTTTTTTCGTAAATTTACATAGCATATTCGTTAACTTTACTTCGAATTTTTTAATTCAATTTTAATTTACAAAATTATTTTGTTTTCAGAGTACGTTGAGAGATTTTTAAGATACAGAACGTTTGAGATAATAAGATTATGGTTATTTGGGTTATAGATCCGTCAATTTATTTGCATAAATTAGTATTTAGGCGTGATTTTAAATCTAAAATATAGTTTTTACAACAGCATGGAATGCATTAGCAGACTAGAGAAATAAAGCAATTTTCAGCCAAACAGCTCGCATTTGATCGTTTGGCAAAGGTGCAGATAAATATGTAATTAAATATAAATAAAACCTTAATTCAAAATAAGAAAGTACAAAATCCGTATACGTACAAAAAGAAGACTTTGGTAATACATTTTGCCGTCCGCCTTTAGCACGGCAAATCTGAGCCATCAACTATGAGTTTATGGTTACATCAAGAGCTGCACTTTCATTAAATGTCAAAACTTAAAGGAAAAATTCGTGCTTCGAGGGTAAAGGGTTACCTTGGAGTCAATGTTTCTTTTAATGCCAAGATGACAAAATTTGTTTAATGTAATGGGTTTCATGTTCGCTTAAAATTGAGAAGTTCTGCAAAACACACTCATCGAATATTTGTGAAATTTCAGTAACTCATACTTGCCAAGCTGTGATAACACTAATGTTTCATGGAAGCGGGGTAGGATTACAAGTCCCTTAAGCAGGCATTGATGCAGGCAGGCTCGCACCCGTGGAACCAGTGGAGACAGGACCGCTGGGCGATCTCTGGCGCTGTGGGCTGCTTTGTGCCTTGAGGTAGTCCACGAACATACGCCTGGCCTGATTAAGAACCCGAGTGACGTCGTGTTTCCTCACCATTTTATCAAAGTGCATGGCAATCTCGTTGTAGTCCATGCCTGCCTTCATGATTGTGTTTCGGTGCTGTAGCAAAAGTGTGAGACAGAGAAACATGAGGAATGCATTACCTCCACCGAATTCTGTAGGTGGAGGCAATGCGGCCGCAGTGGTGTTTACTCCACTGACTCCATTAAGATGGGTTGAACGCTGGGGGGATCGCGTATAGGCGCTCTCGTCATCTGCATTCGTGGCGATCTCCACCAAGGGCGAAACCTCCACTAGACTGGGCTCAGTGGAAATGGGCAGGATGACTTCGGGCAAACTGTTGCTGTTGCGCATTCCCAATGGACTGTGTCCGTCCATAAGTTGGCTTTCGTCGATGAATGGATTAAAGGCATGCGACTCGTTTTGCTGAACGCTATTACTCTTAGCCGCCAGTCGCTGTCGACGACGCATATGTAGCTCACTGACATCGGGACAGGTTATGATCTCGTTCTCCTTGAGATCCTCCACTAAGTCCAGGGCGTCCTTGTCCAGCTTCTCGTACTCGATGTCATCCCGTTTCTCGCTCTCCGTAAAAGGCAGTCCAAAAACTTGTCGATCTAGATTCTCGGCCTCTAGGCGCAGCTCACGAGTTATGGCCGTCGTCATGGGGTAGTACTCTTGGTCGGGATCTTGATCCGGTGTGTTTGAATCGTCGGGGTCGCATGGGTGATTGCTTTCCAAATCTAGCTGTAGATTGTAGCTGCTCAGTTCCTGTGCCTGCTGAATTGCCGTCGCAGCCGTGGAAGCGCTCCAACTGGTTTCCGGAAGTGAGGAAGAATCAGATTCGTCCAGGGAGCTGCCCATCCCACTCTTGGTTAGCTGAACCACGGGCTTAGTAACCGGAGTTGGACCGGATGTTTGTTGCGGCTGAGTGGCAAAACGATCGGATATACGATTCTTATTAATAGTTGCAAAATTTAGGAATTCATTGAAGTTTTTTACAAGCTTTGGCGGCATCTTCCGATCTCCATCATCTTCTCCTTCCCCATCAAAAGAGATACCAATACGACTGCTGGCCGCCAGCTTTTCCTTGAGATCCTTAAAATGGCCTCCACTGGAGGTGCTTACTCGCTTCATACTTTCACTCACTTGACTAGCATTAGTAGCTAGCTGTTTGGCGATGATATTGCTCACGGTCATAATATTTTTGTGCTGCAGCTTAGCCTTCCTGTCACTGGGGTCCTCGTCCAGATTCGAGGAAGACGAACTACACAGAAAGGCTCGTCCTGGTGAAACAGGAGGCGTGGTTTCTCTTTCTGGTGCTCTCTGAGCATCATCCTTAAACGGATTTGTCTCCAAAAAGCTTGGCGACTCCTTCCTATCAAATACATCATCATCTTCGGTCTCCTCACCGGCAGACAAGTTTTGCTCCAACTTGACATTCTTATTATCCAAAGCGCCCTCGATCAGCGCCAGCATTTTTGACTCGTCCAGACTTTGATGGACCTTGGCCGAAGTCCGTCTGTGGCGGCGAGCAGCGGCTGTCGCATGACGCGACATATTGTCGTCCAGGCTGTGATTCAGCCGTTTTGTATTGTCCAATGCGTGACTGTTTCCCACCGAAGAACTTAGTGAGCTCAAGGAGGCTGAAGAGCTCTGACGGCGCAAAGCGCATACTTTGGTGTAGGGACTTTCACGTGGTTTGGTCAGCAGATAGGAAGGACTGGTCGGCGTAGCGCTGTAAGAGCTGGAAAATGTGCTGGCGCTATTGGGTACGGAGGTATCAGTAATGGGTACGAATTCCTGTAAGAAAACATGATCATTAGAAATTAAGCAAGAGCTTTGGGTTTCGCACTAACCTTTTCAAAGAGCGGCAGCTCTTTCTCCCCATCACATCGATAGCGAAGTGAACTCCACTGCACCTCCAGCATGCGAAGGGCATCCTCAAAGGGAAACTCCCGTTTTAGCTCCAGCAGCAGCCAACGGTAACAGAAAAGTAGGTCGTCCGCCTGCTGCGACTTGAGGTACTCCCAGAACTCCGGATCGTAAAAACTTAGCGCCTCCGTTAGGTGAGCAAATTTCTGAGTCATTGCAATTCCATCCAGCATGAAGTTTCCACGCATACGTGACATTATCGCACAAAAGCAGATGTAGGCCTGTGCCTCGTCGTTCATAGTAACCAGTAGCGGGGAAGCAATGTCCGACATGCCTTGACAATACGAGACCGATGGATGGTTTAGTGCATATGTGGTGAGGATATTGAAAAGCGCAGCGATGTTCTGATTGTCGTCGCTGCCTGCATAAAATGGATGCAGGCGGTCCGTGCGCAGAACATCCTTCTTCACCATGCTGGTTACGTAAGCCAATTCGCCAGCCACACTCCCTCGCTTCACGGCCGCTTTCCATGTGTCTCTCAGACGACAGTACTGCTCAGACTTTCGTCGCATGAACTCCATACGCTGGTGTCCATCAAGTGCCAGGCCGTTAGCGCCACCGGGATAAACATTTAGCAGATGTTTCCACACAACGCGCCGCAGACTGGGGTCAATGCCTCCTAGGAAAATGACCCTATGCAACTCGTCCTTGCGTTGAATCTGACCCAGTGCGTCCAGAAAGAGCCGAAACTCGCTGTCGCACATGGGCGGCCTCGGCGGTAGGTTGGCCATATGCTCCTCGGATAAGTTAAACGCTTTCTGCACTATGGAGAAGGTTTTCTCCATCTGATTCAGAATGGAGCTTCCCAGTTTGGTCTGCATGTGCTGGACATATTTCTGGGAGACTCCTAAGGACTGCAGTGGTGACATAAGCTCGCGGGCGGGTACAAAAGGTGTAGGAGTTGCGGGAGCAGGCGCTCCCGATATGGATCTACCCGGGGAGGCCTCGGTCTCACACTCCCTGACCACCGTAAACGGCTTCACATCGATCTGCAGGGTGAGGCAAGGTTCTGAGGCCGTCTGAATGGAAATGTTGTGAATCCTCAGAAAAGCGGCATCCAGATCCCAGTCCGAGCGTACGGCCAGGTAGATCTCGTTGCCCGCCGGATCAAAGGCCTTGTACTTAATGGAGAAGTCCGACTTGACATCGAAGGCCTTGGCCAGCAAGGAGTACAGAACCTCCAGCGTTGTGATCTGCGGGTCCACTGAAAACTTCCGCCACTCCGGCCGAGCAGTGGGTTCGCATTTCTGTGGGCGATTTCAAGAAAATTAGATTGAGGAACACAAACTTTCCACAACAGTCCCTTTGTTGTCTCGCTTTCTGGCCACCTTTCACTTGCCTTCACTTTCACCCGAACCGCCTCCCGGGGGCAAATGCCAGCCATGTTTTCCGAGTCTGTTCTGGCCGACGACTAACTAAGTTCCATTATACCTCTGGGCGATGTCAGTATCGTAAGTATTGCTCAAAAATAAAACAATACAAAAGAAGGAAACTGAAATCAATCGACTTGATTTCAATCATCGGTTTCAGTGTGGCCGCCCTAGGGCTTTATAATTTTATCAGGGCTCCATTAAAATACCGAATTCTTAGTACACAAAACAAAAATGTTTAAAATTCTGAAATATGTGTACATAGTACTAAAAACATCCTCATTACAAATGATAATTATAAAGTAATAACTTTCCTATTTTTAAAATGCACGTGATGGTACTTATACATACTAATTTCGTAGATAGATTTTCTTTTTAAATACATTTTTTGTATATACCAATATCATACATTTTTTAAGATCGTCTTACTTCACTTCTAAAAATTAACTAATTAATGAACGTATGAATACAATTATTTCAGCTACAATATTTGTTAAACTCAAATAAATAATAAAACATGTAAAAACAAAAATCTTTTTTCATTTTGAATTGCAAAAATAATAACTTATTGGCCAACAAAATCACGATACCCCCGCCAGTCACCGTTTTGCAGCTGATAAATTCAGTATTTTCGGTATTTATCCTCCGCATTCTTTACATTTTTTAGCGTATTTTCTGGAATTCCCGAAGATCTTGTTCCGCTCTGCGCTAACGGGCACATTGCTTCGTGTATGTGTATATAAATACAAGAAGATTAGTGCAAAATTGTTGTTGTTAGTTATAGTTTTTTGGCCGCCGTGTGCTAGCAAATGCATTTTATGTCCCGGCCCGCGCACTTTGGCACTACATGTTAACGGATTTCAGGCTGGCGTGGAACGAATTGGGCTGGAAAGCGGTGCGTAACGGCGGTCGTCGGAGACTTGGGTGTGTATACATGTGTATGTGTGTTACGGGCGTGTTTGTGACGTAGGCAAGCAGCAGCGAGAGAGCGAGCGAAATTCCGTAGAATCCGAAAACCATCCGATATCGTTGCTCCCAAGCCGGCTTTAATGGGTCGTCGGGGGGTGCGGTGTCTGTTCAGGGGTCGGGGGTGGAGCGGTCGGATCCACCCGCCCATTCAGTGGAGCCAGCGATAAGCCCGCAATTGAGATAACTCTGCCTCAATTTGCGAGACACTATAGTGTGTTTATCTGTCCAATTGTACTTCCTATGTGTAAGCATGTGTGCGTGTGTTTGTATATGCGACTGTGTGCTGCAAGCTCTTCACTGATAAATTCTGCTTCTCCACTTTTTTCTCGCTTTTTAGCAACGAGCTGATGACAATGTAAGTGAAATTATTATGCAAAATAATGGTCTTAGCTTCCGCCGTCGTACGAGCTCTATATGGCCACCAAATTGCCTGTGCCTCCGTATGTGTACATATGTAGCTACATTTGTATGTTCATATATCACTTACGCGCCTTCGCGCGACGGCGTTCTTATATCATAAATTGATATGTTAACTGCAAACTGTATTACAATGGCCCTATTATCTGGAAATTCACTGACCCTGCCCTGAATCTCGCCCAGCTATTCTTATCGATATGCTTATTTGAAAGACTTCGTCAACTCTACTCGAACTGTTTTTCAGATTGGCTAAGGTTTAATGGATGACACATCAGCACCATGGGAAAGTTACTATCAAAAATTTTCGGCAACAAGGAAATGCGAATTCTCATGCTCGGACTGGACGCGGCTGGAAAAACAAGTAAGCACATAAAGGATAAAGGATTCTCGAATTCGATTGTGGACCTGATTAGTACCCATTACCCAGTACCTATTTCTAAAGCGAAAACCAATCCCATTTAAAAAATACTATTTGAGGCGAGGCACTCTATGTTTTGTTTTTATTCTTATTGAACTTCAACAAAATGTATATTATATATAGACCTCTTTCCTTTCAACACGTAGACAATTGAGACAGACCCGTTACTAATCGAATTCGAGCTATTTTGTTTATCCATCCTTTGCGTGTCCAAAGTAATATTGTTTTTGTCCACCCACAGCGATTCTGTACAAACTGAAACTCGGCCAATCTGTTACAACGATACCAACTGTGGGCTTTAATGTGGAAACCGTCACCTATAAGAATGTCAAGTTCAATGTGTGGGACGTCGGTGGGCAGGATAAGATTCGACCGCTATGGCGACACTATTACACGGGTACACAGGGTCTGATCTTCGTCGTGGATTGTGCGGATCGGGATCGGATAGACGAGGCGCGCACGGAGCTGCATAGGATAATTAACGATAGGGAGATGCGCGACGCCATCATACTGATATTTGCTAACAAGCAGGATCTGCCTGATGGTTAGTATAGTGCTTAGGCAATTGTTTCCATCCGCTTATTCTTCTCTCTTGCAGCAATGAAACCCCATGAAATCCAGGAAAAACTAGGTTTAACTAGAATAAGAGATCGCAATTGGTATGTACAACCATCATGTGCCACATCCGGCGATGGCCTATCCGAGGGCCTCATTTGGTTAACGTCGAACCATAAGTTATGAGAATCGTAATCGAGCATTTTCTTATATGTATGTATATGGCATGTATTATTCGAAGCGAAGCAAAAGCAAGAAATATTCTATTTTATTTATACAAAGAAAACCAACCGCAAGCGCATAGTAAAAGCCCAATTCGTAAAAACGAACGTACATAAATTACAAATGTTAAAAATGGTATATAGAAGTCAGATATATATAGTAATTATATATACTCTCAATTAACCAACCAATATTCTCACTAGTAAAAATACACATACCTACAAAATACAAGAAGCATCAACATAAGCAGCCGGTAAATATCCGTAAAGTACATTATGCGTGAAGCACAGATACATAAAGCAAAACATCAACGGAGATTAGCCTTAAGTAAGTTTTTCTTGTAAATTATATTGATGAGACACGTAAGCAATAAGTTGAAAGCTTGTTTATTGCAACTGTTACTATATTTGACTTGAGCAAGGGTGTAACGAGTCTTAAATAAATTGTAAATAAATATTCAAATTAAAGCCCATATACAACAACAAACGAAATAAAAGAAAACACCGAACAAACAATTGAACAAACCTATAGATTGCTATTTAGATTAAAACTGAGTCTTCAAAATATAATGAAATAGTAACTGTGCCTTCCTCAATGTGTGTCTATGATCCCTCATTACTTTCCCCACTCCAACAGCTAATTTTCTGAATCTGATATCCTTCGAGACGAAGAAGGTCCCTGGATTTGCGAGCAAGGCGTTCTGACTTCAGTGTCAAACGCATTTGGTTTGTATTGTGCGCTCAATTTGAAAGGTAAACATGCCACATTCAGTGCCATAATTTGCAGGGTAAATGAGCCTGGGTAGTATACCTGAGTATGATTTGTTCAACACGGCGTTCAATAATTTACCTTTGTTTCGCAATCATCCCCGAATTGGCGAAGATAATGTTCGATGTAGTCCTAAAAACTGCTTGGTACAACCTTAAATAAATAAAATAATTTATTCTTTGTTTATGTATGTCTTATTTTACGCCTTTTACTTAAAATCAACATACGCAACATATTCATATTAAACGCATCCGGGATCCTACGATGTTCGTTGCTTAATTATAATTATAAATATTATGTTAAGAAACCATTCTTCGGTTTAAAAGTAATTTTCCGAAAATTATTATTATAACAGTTATTATAGTTATTATTATAATAATATTATGTAATCATGATTATATTATATAATAATAAGTAGAGTCCTATGATTATCAGATACCCGTTTTACAGATGAAGAGGGTGAGCAGATGACGAGTTGAGCGCCATCTAGCGGCAGCCACATTTATTGCCTTAGTTAATATTATTTGGTGTTTCGTTGACAGAATATCGCCGCTTATCGTCAATATGATTTTGTAAATATACTCTATTGCATGTAGAATTAAACGTTTCCGGCCATATAAAGTATATATGTATATTATTAGTCAGGATCAATAGTCGAGTCGATATTTTCTGTGTGCGGGATCCAAGTATGTAGTATTTCCAGGGTTTTGCGTCTACTCAAGGTGCGTGTTTGCTTTTTCCTTCTGATGCGAAATATCACCAGGATCCATGGTCTCCTTATTATTTGGTTCACGAAAACAGCAGGTATAAGTTGCAAAAAAACAGTATTTTATTTTTTGTTCACGATTTTAAGACGGTTAAGGTATTGGGGTATTAATAACGCTCATGATGTCTTCCATGGTGTCTGTGGTGCTCGCCAAAGCCGCCTTGTCCGCCCGGTCCACCGAAACCACCTTGACCGTCATATCCTCCCCGTCCGCCACCAAAACCACCTTGTCCAAATCCAGGACCTCCTCCGAATCCTCCTGGTCCGGCACCGTAACCGCCTTGTCCACCAAATCCAGGACTTCCATTGTATCCTCCCTGTCCACCAAATCCTCCTTGACCACCAGGTCCGCCAAATCCACCAGGTCCGCCAAATCCACCAGCTCCGTTATATTGAGGTCTAGCCAAAACAGTGGCCACCAGGGCAAGTACAACAATCTATAGGATAGACGAATGTAAGATCCTGCTACTTTCTTTTACATAACCAATCTAGCTTACCAGTAGTTTCATTTTGCTTTAAATTATTAAACTGAATTTCGCTCTGAAAGTGGCCTCTTTATATACCCGATCTGTAAGCGTGGACTTAACTATGCCTCGACTTTCAGATACCTATTAAGCGTACTACACTTATGAGTTGACAAACGTATGGTAACAAATGTAAACATACAATGCAACAATTGTTTCGATTAGTTTTATTTAATTTATATAGCAGGGGCTATACACTTTTTAAGCCTTTTTTTCAAAATTAACAAGCAAATATGCCAATCTAAAGCTATAAATTTATACTCTCATCAAAATACGATTACCCTGTAAAAAATTCAAAATGTTGATAACAGAAACAGGAGGTCATTGTTTAGATGAAAACAAAACAAACGAATTGTTAATCACAGACAGCGGAACCACCAATTAGGCAGAAAGTATTGTTTTTTTTTCATTATGTTGTCTATTTGATTTCCATTTTGGGCACGTGTGCGAACTTTTTATGTAAAAGGCCCTATTAAAAAAATAATATAATAATGTAATGTGTGGAAATTAAATTTAAAAGGCAGATTAACGGTTTAAAACCAGACTATGAGAATAATCATATAGAAATTTTAATTTTATTATTTACTTTAATATGTATAATTCGGTCTTATGTCTATTTGGGTTCTTATCCAGAGTACCCAGGTCAAATTTCTAAGAAAAATGCATTCAAAATCCATTTACAAAATGTACTGCCATATAGTCCTTTTTCTAAGTATTAGCGTTAAAAAAATGACCGAAAGCAGTGTTTTTCAACTTTAAAACTAGTGATCAGTTCCACTTCCATATTTTGGTCATACAGATTATTAATTAAACACATATACAAAAAATCTTTCAAAAAAGTCTTTGTTTTGTTAATACGTAACAAGCAAAATGTTAATCTCAGACAGAGGAAATATACTCAATATAAAAATATAGACACAGATAGATTTGGAAAAAAAGTAAGTAGTATAATTTAAGAATTGCTGTTGCTCAAAAAAAGACAAATTTTGAATTTCAAAATTTTTTTTTAATAAGTTACAGAACTTTATGAAGCGAATCGGCTAAAATAGCTGTGTATAAATAAACTATTTTAAGTTTCATTAATCGTCTGGCACTGAGATTTGTTCGGGAAATCTAAGATTGATAATTGTTGCGGAAGTTCAATAGAAAGTAAATGGTGTTTGTATTTTTGGCAGATTGATGTCTATGTGTTTGAGCATAGTGTAAATATACATTGCCATGCGATAGAATACAAAAGACCAATTCCAAACTTAACTTAAACCTTAAAAATAAAGTCAATTTTTCAGTTCGTAAGATTTATTAATTATTTTATTTGTTATACTTAAAGTTGCCGTTTTAGTAGCGTCCATGATGTCCGTGATGCTTGTGATGCTCGTGGTTACAGTTTTCGTGACCAATTCCGCCGGAGAATTCTCCATGTCCAAATCGCGGCTCTTCTGCGGCATATAACTGGCCCGATTGGGGAGCTGGTCTTCCGTAGCCTCCCTGACCGCCGCCGTATCCCAACTTTTCACTCTGAGGAGCGGCATTGCCATATCCTCCCAAACGTCCTTGGCCTGAGAGTCCAACTGCGAATTCATTTGGGGGCACGGATGCGCCATATCCTTTCTGTGCACTGCCGTATCCACCCTGACTCCCGCCGTATCCCGCCTGTCCAGTCACTGGAGCGGGTTGACCATATCCACCCTGCACGCCACCGTATCCTCCTTGCTCGCCACCGTATCCTCCCTGTCCGCCACCGTATCCACCTTTCCCGCTCGGGGAAGCCGATCCGCCGTATCCGCTTGGCGAGCTGCCGTATCCGCTTGGCGAGCTGCCGTATCCACCTTGCACGCTCTGGGAAGCCGATCCGCCGTATCCGTTTGGCGAGCTGCCGTATCCTCCTTGTCCGCTCTGAGGTACGGATCCTGAACCCCACTGGGCGGTTGCTGCTCCGTCGTATCCCGGTCTGGCCAAGGTAATGCCCATCAGGGCGAACAGGACAACCTAAAGGGTAAATAAATTGAGGATTATGTTAACTTCACTGACCATTAGCTTAATCACCATTAATTTCATATTGATATTTTTTTTCGAACTGTAGTCAATGCCAAAGAGTGTCTTCTTTTATACCCAAGCTAGTGGGCATTACGTTTCGACATTGAGTTACCTTTTATGGACTTTCATTGATTTAAATTCCGTTTATATTATGTCCTAGTAAATATCGATTATGGGGTTTCTTGCTTTCGAAAGGAAAGACTTCGTTGATATATTTAAGCAATAACTTTTCCGGATCTCAACTTTCTCATATTCCGGAATCTAAATTGTAAGTACATCTTCTTAAGCACACATTCCCAATCAACTACGTCTACCCTGTGGAAAATCCCAAATTTTGATGGCGCATGAGGTCAATGATTAGTAGAAAAATAAAACAAAATTTTGGACACGGACAGAGAATGCTGCGATTAAGCAAGTGTATTGGCCTTAAGAATAAGTGGTATAATCCAACTTGTAACAAGGGCAAATTTAAAAAATGTTTACAAAGTTTATTGTCGCTAAAAATGTAACTTTATTAGTGGCCTCGATTCAACGTTTTAAGTTTGTGATAAATTTTTGAATACATTTCAATATATTTTGCTTAGAACAATTTATAGATAAGCTAAAAATAAATTATTTGTGAATTTGTAATCTCAAACAGTCTGCTTATATTTATGTTTGGTTTGATAGAACAAAATTAAAACACTTGAGATTACATTTTTGCCGATAAGCGGCACATGTTTACTTTCGTGTATACTTTACTTAATTTTATGAAACTAACGAAGAAGTTTAGATAAACGTTTGCGCTTTAAAGATACAATAGTAACTACCAAATACAATTCCTTGTAATCCCGCTTTACCGGAACGTAAATCAAAGATACAAAGTGTCTGAATGTTGAATAAAAGAGGCAGTCCATGAATTTTGATTGATTAAATAAAGTGCACTGCACTTGATAGGGTTTGCCACCCACCGCCCTCTCCAGTGGGTGGCACTCGCAGAGATTTGTCGGTGTGGGTGGGTGTACGAGTATTCGTGTATGTATCCTGGCGATGCGAAATGTCGCCGTTCAAATGTCAAGAACCAACCCTGTCGTCTCTGCTCGTCCTGCTCGCACGACGTCGTTGCTCTCGCTCCCACCGATGGGCTTCCCGCTTGCACTGCTGTTACAGGATAACGCCACTCTCCCTCTCTCTCTGTCTTTCCATCTCGCTCTCGTTCGCTCCTCCCTCGACGTGGTGGGCGTGGCCATGCTGGCAAAGCGCTTTGACTTTTGCATTTGTTCACTTTTGTCCCGAGCATAAACTTCTGCCAGCCGCAGCTGCTCTCTGTCTTTCTCCCCCGCGAAGAGAGCGAGATTGCAGAAAGGAGCGAGGGAGGGAGCTGCGGGGAGGGGCTGTGGCTTGCCAGGATCCTGACTGTTGTATTCCGACATCTCATTTGTTACAATGTTAATGTCGGCGCATTAAGCATGGCAAAAGCCCCACAACAAAATCGGGGAGCACAACGGAGCCCCATGCCGCCCATTTTGGTCCTGCGAGCAGCATTTATCGATTATTGGATTAGTGGACCCGGGACCACCTTTAGCTCTCCCTCTCTCTTTTCATACACAAAGCCAGAAATAACAGAGCCTTGCTTAAATCCATAAAATTATAATGTATAGAGAGTAAATAAAATTGTGTATGCATAAATAAGACTACGTAGAGAATTGATAGAACATCATTATACATTGCATTAAGTTTGACATTTAAAATATTTTAAGGTTATACTTTTGAAAATTTAAAAACCGATTTCTGCGCTTATATATTCTATCTTCAGCAAAGTTTCACGAACAGTTCACAAAATTGAAAGTCTGTTTCCAAGAGGCTTTTTTGTTCAAACTTAATTTAATACAAATCTTTGTTCTTACTTCAATTTCTTGTACAAATAATAATGCTAATCTAAATATATACTTTATATAATAATCTCAATGAAATCAGGAAGTTTTATTCAAAATTATTGTGCTATTAAAGTTAAATAAAATCTCCCATTAGAAAAATATTAAATAACAAACAAATTATAATATGTATTAGCATTCAGTTTTTAAAACACCTTTGGTTATATATATGTGCACTTAAATATTCTTGATTTAGATCCAAGTACACCCACAGAGGCGCCAGCAGAAACATTTTCTTCTTCAATTCAATTACAGTTTACTGGGTGGCGGCAATTTCTGGGTGGAAGTTGGGGCTTTTAGGGGGCGGTTAGAATACGAGGCCAAGAGTGACGTCGTTGGCAGAGGGTCAAGAAGGGGGCGAAACTGTAAGCGGGTGGATCGAGGGGCAGGACGAGGCAAGCTCGAAAGCGCCGACATCACAAAGGGTATTATAAAACAAAAACAAAATGTCAAAACCCAAGACGATTATACGAGCGCCAGCCGCGCAGCTGCGTCATTCGTTTCATGGTTGTATTGGTGGGGAGCCTCCATTGCTCTGCTCCACTTCCGCTCTCCTGCCCACTTCCGTTTCCGCTCCCCGCCGTCGCTCAGCTTTTTTGAGTCATGATGGCGACCGGGCGTTCTCTGCTCTTTCGAGTGCCTGGTGTGTGTGCTTGTGTGTGTGCGCAGAGAGCGCAGAGCCGGGTGTTTATTGGAGATTGCGATTGCGGCTTGGCTTACCCACACTCGCAGGGCCGCACACCAACACACTAACACTAACAGCGAGGACAAGCTCCTGCCGCAGCATCAAGAAGGAACGAATCAAAGCAAGCCAACAAGCAAATGCGCCACCAGAGTTGCCACTAAAAGTCTCCGTTGGTGGGTGGGTGGTGTGCGGTTATCCTTCGCTCGCTGCTCCTTGCTCGCTGCTCGATGCTCTCTGCTCTTCCTGCTCCTATGTGTGTGTGTGTGCAGTGTGTGCCGTGCTTTTTGTCCTCACACACACACACGCGCGGGCAAGGACTTCTCTGCCCACTCAGCGACCGCGGATTATATCCTGCGATATGGTTTTTTTCCCCTAGTCCGGGGTTGGCCCGTTGGCTGGTTGGCCGACTGCTGGAGTGGACACATCAGTGTTTAGCTCCTGTCACGCTTTTATGATAAATCTGAAATCCGGAATCTGAAATCGTACATCGAGACGTTAACATCATCATCGCGGCACACTCGCAGCGCCGTCGGATCGGATTGGTTCGGTTTCATCAGCGGGAATCACAGGACCCTCCATTTGCCGTCGCTCTCAACGGTTACAAATTAATATGGATCCTAATGCGATGAACCCAAAAAGTGCGAATTAAAAGTGGTGATTCAGAAATTCTTAAAAATAGTGCCAATTGTTAATTAACTTTTTAACGAGGTGTGATCTTTAATCGCAATCCGCTAAAGCTCAACAAAATGAATAAGGAAGAAAATTCCTCTGAAACACGACCATCTTCTCAAGGTAAATTAGTGTGTTAATAAAAACTTGACTATGGTGATGAAATATATTTATTAAGCTGTGAACACAAAGGTGTGGTTTTCTTACTTAATTAATAAAAAATTAATATATGCCCTAACGGTGGCTTAAAACTCCTTTAATAATAAATTTTAAAAAGGACAATATCACGTTTGTTGGGAAATTGTGTGTGAAATATAATTACGTTTCTTACACCCACGATTAATTAGGACGCATAAGATAGGAAAAATAAAAAAGGGATATGATGAAGAAAAAATGGAAAGGATGCGAAAGCAAAGATTGCAGTTACAAAAAACGACTGACATTATAATAGAAATTAAATTTGATCCTTGTCATTATAATTACCCGGCGGGAAAAATTGTTTCAAACGTGAGTCATAGACAACAAGATATTTATTATACTATATTATTAATTAGTGCCGAATTAATAATGTTATATTGACAACTAATCCACATTTACAAAAAAAAACCAACAAATAATTTTATGATATTCATATATATATACAAGTTTAGCTAATTGAATAGAAATCCTTTTTTAGAGCTGTGTAAACAATTTCAAGTTAAAATTAAGAAGTATAATTTTTCATATGGTGAAAAGACTGGCTCAATTGTAAAATTGCTTAAAACATGAAAAGAAACAAGCTGATTCTGATGGCACTGCTAGAAAATCACATTGGCAATTTTAATTACCAATTTGCAGGAACCAGTTGTCTGCGGAGACACTCAAATCAAATCGATGCCCAACTTGCTGATGGCATGCACGAATGGCCAGGCAAATTCAATTTGCGATAATCACCAAATTGAATTAGACTCCGAGTCAGGCCGCCAAAAATGTCAGAAATTCATAACACAGCCATCCCGGCGCCCTTAACACTTTTGTGTGTGCCAAAGTGAATTTCAACGAGCCCATAAAATTAACAAAGACGGTGCTCCGGAAAATGCAAGCATATGACGCTAATCCTTCGGCTTTGGACCGCAGTCCTGCCAGTTGGTCCCGGCTGAATGGCCGCCTGACTTTGTCTTTCCATTCCAATGCCAAGCAGGACCAAAACCCAAGCCCAAGCCAGAACCACGAACCCAAATGGTCGAGCGCACAGCCAAGTGGCGAGTGTTACAAATGTGTCCTCAGCCTCGTCCTTGGAACGTCGAGGGTTAAGTGCATCAAAAAATCAGTAAGGAAACTACAATCAAATTAGGGTGTGATGGCAAAACAATCGTCCCCCGAGGCAAATTTTGCGCACAGATTGCTCGGCACGCTCTGGTCGAGAGCCGTTTGGCTTAATGGCACCCTAATTGAATGTGTAAATATATTTGCGGATTACAGGGCGTCAATGTCGCCACGCAGGGATAAGATCGGCAGGTCCTTCGCATCCGCAATCCGGTACAACTGACAAATTGGGATTTAATTTATATGAACTACATAAGTGATTTTTTATTGCACCATCCATTACCACCGGGAAAACTGGTCCAAAATCTGGCGGGATATTTCAAATGGCTTATGCTGGAATGAGATCAATCATTTAATATGACGATAAAAGGAATAGCTAAAAAACAATCATTACTCGTTAAGTGTAAAAATATTAATAATAATAATAATAATTAATAATATAAGTATTAAATATTAACTAAGCTTTGACACAACTTCGTTGATTTTGGGATCTATAGATACAATTTCGATTCTCTTAGATACCATTCACTAATCTGTTTCAAAATTCCAGAACTCCACAGTCCGCAGCGGCATTGCTACACTCCTCCGCCGGCGCCGATGCACGGACAGGCGCCTCCACCGACATCGGCGGGCGTGGCACCGCCCTCACAGCCACCGCCCCCTCACCCCGCCGCCTCAAACGTGCCCACTGGTCGACTGCTCAGCTGGAACCACAGTGCCGCTGCAGCGGCTGCGGCGGCGGCAGCCCAAGCGGCAGCCAACTCCATGAACCACTCGTCGGCGGCAGAGGGTTCGTCGATGACCCGGATTAAGGGTCAGAACCTGGGCCTCATCTGCGTGGTGTGCGGCGACACCAGCTCGGGAAAGCACTACGGAATCCTGGCCTGCAATGGCTGCTCCGGATTCTTCAAGCGCAGTGTGCGGCGGAAACTCATTTATCGGTGAGTGCACACAGAAAGAAATTTGGGTGTAGCGAATTAGAAATAAAAACTATAAATAATAAAAAAGATTTACTTAACACGTCATATGGAGAGTAAAGTAATTAGGGTCCTCTAAGGGAATATGTGTGTCTATGAATTTTGTAACCACTGTATTGCAATTAAGGAACTCTTTTTGTGCAGCGTTAAAAGTAATTTAAACCATTTATATATTGAGACTCTCCTGAAAACACTCCCAATTTGGGAATATATATGTAGGGTGTCAGTTTTGTTTCAGTGTAGTCCTAACTATGGTCCCAAATCCAGTCATTACCATTTCATTTCCATTAAATGTTGCAACATTTGCCTAAAAGTGGGTGGTGCCGGGATGGGTGTGGGCCGCTGTGCCCGGAGGCCCGTCTGGCGGATTACGGAGCTCCGGCAAATTCATTACAATTATTCAAATCTTTGGGATTTGAGCGTCAACTTTTGAATGCGCATATTTGCCCTCGCGTTGACTTTGTGCCCAGAATGGCATCATGTGCGAATGCCACTTTACTTTCGCTCCCCTCTCTCTGGATTGCAGCTTAAAATGTAATTGAATTTAAAGTGAATTCGTTTAAAACTTTTTCTTTTGACGTGGGAATTTTCCAAAATCTGACAAAAAAAAGAGCAGAGAAGCAAAAGCAAAAGCGCGAATCAAAGTTTGTCGAGCGTTTTCAATTATCATTAAATCAGAGAGAAAAATCCCATAATCCAAAACGACGGAATCAATGCCAGCAAAAACATAAAGTTATGATACAGTAATGCATGTTTTGCTCTGCGGCTTTCCAGCGGGCGCGGTAAATCACAAATGTCGAAATCTCTATATCCGTGTCCTGGTCCCATGAGATTGATATGGAGGGCTTAAGCGCAAAACACTTGGCCAAATGTGGCCCAGCACCCGCATCCATCCGCCCTCCCGACATCTTCGTCCATCGACTAAGCCGAATCGCAACAAAGTCAAAAAATGGGGCGGTTCTGTGCGGCTCTACGGGATGAAATAGAGCAACATCCTCCCCCTGCACGGCAATGAGTGAACGAGGGATACACTCCAGACATGGAAAAGGGATAACAGGTCTAGTGTATATTTTCACCGACGTGACTTGTTTCCCGATGGACGACAGAGTCAATCTGGCCCTTGGTCCTTTTTATATCCTTGTCTCCGGTGGCCCCATTAAGCCGTTTTCAATTATAATCAATTGCTTCCAATCGGAACTTTCGAATGTGGCCAAAGGAATTTTCCAAGGACAGACTAGAAATATATTCGATTTTTTATGACTATAGGAATAGGCTACGGAATTTATGGATTTTATTCATTTGTTGTTCAAAGGCTAAAAAAATAACTTTAATATCTTTTTTTACTTCAAGTATGTATTTTATGTAACAATGCCAATTTAATTTAACTTAAAAGTATATAATTTGTAGAGCATATAAAAGCCAAAATGTGTCCTTTATTTTCCAGTTTTAGTATACACAAATGCGTTCATGGTCTATTCCCGGATGTTTGATGGTTGGGGCAATGGCAATATTATGTGATTATTTTTATAGAGACACAAAACTTGGAATGCCAAAGAAATGAGCTGCCCATTCACACATATCCAATCTACTTGATTTGTTTACGAAAATTTAACATTTGCATACACAAAATACCTCAATTACATATACACACGTAGACAAGGGCTGTATCTCAAGGATACATTTCGCTAAGTGATTTCCTGCCGAGGCGCCACGAAGGACATAAAATGGAAACGAAATGGACGGCTAGAGATTTCTAGGAGCGTTGGCCATCTTTGAATTTTGGCGCAGGCTTAGTGTGCAAAAGGGCAGGCGATGACTGGGCTAAAAATGGTTCCATGGATTTCGATGGATTTCGAGTGGGAGGGATGGCACTCAGCCCTGATTTGATTAAAGTTCCACCAGGGCAGAACAAAGGACGAGAGGTCGATGAAACGGAAGAGAGGAACAGGTCCTGTATCTAGCAGATACAGAAGTGCTTTTGTGGCTGGATTTCCGCTCGGTTGGCCTGAGTCTGAGGTTTTGTGGCTTTGTGTTCGCCATCGAAATCGACAAATGTTGCAATTTTTGACACTAGAAATCTCGTTAGCTGCACATCAGGATAACCTGATTATGTCCCGGCACTATTTTAATCGATTCTGCTTACCATTTCAGCTGCCAGGCGGGAACGGGACGCTGTGTAGTGGATAAAGCCCATCGGAATCAATGCCAGGCCTGCAGGCTCAAGAAGTGCCTTCAAATGGGAATGAACAAGGACGGTGCGTATTACCAACTGCATTATCATATCACATCACAACCCAGCTCGCTCTAATGAACTGAAGCACGTTTAATTGGTCTTTAACAGGACCTCAAAAGCCCCGGGAACACGTGACCCCGATCAGTGCGCCCTTTAACCCTTTCCCACGTCGGTGAACCATGGCAGGAGCATCCTCATTTTAGGGTGGCTCACTTTGGGTTGCGGGTGCTCCTTATTTACATATTGCTCACCCAATTGATTTGCTACCTGCTGCTCGTGTTGTCTTTGACAGATTTTATGCAGCTTTGCCGCTGCCACTCCACTGAACCCCAATTGTTCATTTAGACTGAAAGTTTTCTTCATTGTTTCGATGTCTGGAAAGCAAATAGACAATCGGCAGTCGTCAGTCAGATTCAGGCTTATAAAATCAATATAAGCCAATTGTACTTACCTGGTTGTACTTAACGAGTCACTGGGTATTTATAAGGAAGTCGTTCTTTTCATACCATTCTAATATATCCGTTCTACTACTGCCACTATGCTGTTAATATCATTATATGTGATTATATCTACTTAATCGAACATGGCATCATAAAGATAAACTTAATTCGCGAGAAATTTTCACACCTTTCACTTTGCATTCTAGTCTCGTGAGTTTGCCATTTGATAAATATAGTCTGCCTCCCTTGGGGCGGTTCACACACTTTCCCGACTCTATTGTGGATCCTTTAATTTGGCCGTAAATTATGCGAGCCGTATGGAAAATAGCCACAGTTTGCGGATACGCCATTAGCGGCGAAGTAGCTTTTGTGGCCCGGCCTCATTGTGCGGTGAAATTGCATAAACAAATGGCGAAACAATTTGTGGGCGTGAGCGGCACGTGACCACAAAACCAATTTGCCATCAATGGATGGATGGCCTTGTTCCCCAGCCGGAGATTCCATACCATTCCGTATGCTGATGAGGAAAGACCAGGCACACGCGGCCGCTTTTCGTCCTGCCATCCTGGGATACCTGTGCTTAAACGAGTGCTCGAAGCGATTTTGTCAGTGTGACATTTCCTCATTACGGACACCTCCCAGTCCATTCCCACTTCCAGTCCCACTCCCAACCCAGTTCTAAACAACTAGATGCCGAGTGCTCATGCTAGTTGCATTTGTTTTCCAATTACAGCCGTGCAAAATGAGCGACAGCCCCGCAACACGGCCACTATACGGCCGGAGACTCTGCGGGAGATGGAGCACGGACGGGCGCTGCGAGAGGCCGCCGTGGCCGTCGGGGTTTTCGGGTAAGTCTATCTCTACCGCTGCACTCGAAAAAATTATGAAAAACATAAACTGGAATATTTTGAAGCCAAGGCTGAAGCCTGAATCTTGAATCTGAAGCTTGAATACTTATGCTGTGTTTTTTCTAACACCAACCTTTTTGTCCAACGAAAGAAAGAATAGTAGACCATTTTAGGATTTTATTAGTATCTATTTAAAGCTAGTTGCGTGCTTTTTCCGAGTGCAGTTGTTGTGCTTGGCCTGTCATTTGCATAAGTCCATCTAACCGCCCGAAATCTGCGGGCAACTCCAATTTGCAGACCACCCGTGCTACTGTCTCCGCCCTGCTACAGCTCCGGACTCCTGCCGCCGCCCTGTGAGTAGTTGCTGCCCCCCGGCTGATAGTTGGGAACGTATGTTACTTATGGCCCACCTTGATTTCTGTTTGATCCCTGAGCAGCGCTTGGCAGTTTGCCGACGGGACGACTGCTGCACCACAACCACCTCACCTCCTCAATGCAATTGGCTGCGAACCACATGGGCGCCGGCAGCTTTCCCATGTTCAACGCCGCCGGCGTGCACCACTCGCCCAAGGAGAAGGCCTACGGCATGGAGATGGCCACCAGTGGCAATGTCTCCCACTCGACCAACTCGAGCAGCAACCACTCCATCGACCCGAGCTCACCGGCGCCGGAAAACGCCAAGGAGAAAAACAACGCCGGCGGCAGTGTCTCCTCCGTCAGCTCCTCCAGTCCCACCATGGAAAATGACAATGATGGTGGGTATATTAATAATTATAAACATATAGAAAGTTTAAAATATGAGTTTGGGAATTAATATTTAAGCAAAAAAAATAACATTATATGAGTATTTATACTTTATAAAACAGAGCCAATATCTTATATATATGTTTAAAAAAAGAGTCTCGTTTACCGTAGTTATCATACTTAAACATCATATTTATCCAATTTTTTTTACAGACGACTCCATAGATGTAACCAATGACAACGAGGAGCCTCATGCAGTCAGCAGATCGGATTCCAGTTTCATCATGCCGCAATTCATGTCACCCAATCTGTACACCCATCAACATGAAACAGTTTACGAGACAAGTGCCCGGCTGCTATTCATGGCCGTCAAGTGGGCCAAGAACCTGCCCAGCTTTGCGAGGCTTTCCTTTCGGGATCAGGTTTGTTAGTGGAATACCAATTTTATTCAAAACATAACGAAATATCCCCTGTTCCTGGCAGGTAATTTTGCTGGAGGAGTCCTGGTCGGAGCTGTTCCTGCTTAACGCCATTCAGTGGTGCATTCCCCTGGATCCCACCGGCTGCGCCCTCTTCTCGGTGGCGGAGCACTGCAATAATTTGGAGAACAACGCCAATGGCGACACTTGCATAACAAAGGAGGAGGTAAGTCTGCACAGGGCTCCCTCTAATATATTGATATTTATTACTTTAAATTGCTGCTAGTTGGCGGCGGATGTGCGAACGCTCCACGAGATCTTCTGCAAATACAAGGCGGTGCTGGTGGACCCCGCTGAATTTGCGTGCCTCAAGGCGATAGTTCTCTTCCGGCCGGAAACGCGCGGACTTAAAGATCCGGCGCAGATAGAGAATCTTCAGGATCAGGCGCACGTAAGTATGGTGCAGTTTTCAAAAACGATGAAAGCTTCATTGTGATTTTACTTTACCAACAGGTGATGCTGTCGCAGCACACAAAGACGCAGTTCACCGCCCAGATAGCCAGATTCGGACGACTCCTTCTCATGCTGCCGCTGCTGCGCATGATCAGCTCCCACAAGATTGAGTCCATCTATTTTCAGCGCACCATTGGGAATACGCCCATGGAAAAGGTGCTCTGCGACATGTATAAGAACTAGTTAACTCGAGCTTTAAGTTATAACAAATTTAAATAAATATGTTTTTGTGTCTTGAATGTTAAGTTGCGTGACTTTTGATTCTTCCTGTTTTCTACCACGAACACTAGTATATGTAACTATTACTGGCAATAATGCTTGTGGAATACAAGAATGCTATAAAAAATAAGTTAAAATAGCTTTCCCACCACAACGAAAACAAAGCGATCAACAAGCCTAACAAAAGAAAATTTGATCGAAAATGATGTGTACGTTCTTATCTGTACAAAGAAAAAGACGTCATAAATTAGTGTTTGAATTTGAATTTTTGATCGGTTGGCGCCCAATTTTTGAATTTTAGTGTTTAATAACATACACAGTGCTGTGTTGCAAAATGTCTATTTATAAACAACCGAGCTGCTTTCGCTACCGTCCCATAGAGGTCGCTGTGATTATCACTGCTGCGCCTTTTAAAATCTCAAAACCAGATGTCGCACCAAACTGAAGTTCATTTCTTTCGATCTGGCAACACGTTTAGAGTTCCAATTTCTGCCGCTAGGCTGTGAAAAAAAGAAGTGTGTAGAAATGAGGTAGAATGTAAGGTGTAAAATTGTGTGATGCATTGGTCACACTGGCGACTTTTCAAAATTGGCGCCAATAATAATCTTTTGTTTAACTAACAAAAGACCACTGAAAATGATTGAGTCCATCTATTTTCAGCGCACCATTGGGAATACGCCCATGGAAAAGGTGCTCTGCGACATGTATAAGAACTAGTTAACTCGAGCTTTAAGTTATAACAAATTTAAATAAATATGTTTTTGTGTCTTGAATGTTAAGTTGCGTGACTTTTGATTCTTCCTGTTTTCTACCACGAACACTAGTATATGTAACTATTACTGGCAATAATGCTTGTGGAATACAAGAATGCTATAAAAAATAAGTTAAAATAGCTTTCCCACCACAACGAAAACAAAGCGATCAACAAGCCTAACAAAAGAAAATTTGATCGAAAATGATGTGTACGTTCTTATCTGTACAAAGAAAAAGACGTCATAAATTAGTGTTTGAATTTGAATTTTTGATCGGTTGGCGCCCAATTTTTGAATTTTAGTGTTTAATAACATACACAGTGCTGTGTTGCAAAATGTCTATTTATAAACAACCGAGCTGCTTTCGCTACCGTCCCATAGAGGTCGCTGTGATTATCACTGCTGCGCCTTTTAAAATCTCAAAACCAGATGTCGCACCAAACTGAAGTTCATTTCTTTCGATCTGGCAACACGTTTAGAGTTCCAATTTCTGCCGCTAGGCTGTGAAAAAAAGAAGTGTGTAGAAATGAGGGAGAATGTAAGGTGTAAAATTGTGTGATGCATTGGTCACACTGGCGACTTTTCAAAATTGGCGCCAATAATAATCTTTTGTTTAACTAACAAAAGACCACTGAAAATGCATAAACGGCTTTGAAGTTAATGATGAACTGTGATTCTAAGCACAATTTCTTTAACAAATTCTGATACATTTGTACATCAATTACATTTGAAACACATAATTCGGCTCATATTTGGGTTAAATTAAATAAGAAAAGCTAGATAAATAAGCGAATTAAATTTAACAAAATTCAATTACGAGTTCAAAAGTGGTGCTAGTTACAAGGTGAAAAGTGAGGATTTTATTAATGTTCGAACTGCTGGTTCGAAGATATGGGAATCGAATGACAGACTCACATCTCATCTGGTTGGCTAAAAGCAAGGACATGCTGATATTCAGGTATTAATAACAGAGGGTAGGACATTTTAGATGAGAGAAAGATGCGGAGTCAAATTTATCAGAATAGCAACAATTTCAATATTCAATTCTGGTTCACATACAATTAAAAAACTTAGTAACTTCAGCTGCAAATATACAAGACTTTCTTTCTTATCTGCGCATGATGCCGCCAAAGGATTTAAAGCAGCTCCCGGAAAACCTTCAACCCTGATTGGAGCCCTTGGGGCCAGCTGGTCACACTGGGCAACGGGAGTAATCTGCGGGAGCACAGGCTCCAATTTTGATGCCAAAGGAATGTGCTCGGCGAAAAACAAAAAGGCAAACAAGAATCGCACATTCGTCGGGAAAACTGCAGTCAATGTCTGGGCCATAAAATGAGCAATTAAGCCGCAATAGATGGTAAAGTTCAAGTGAAATAAAGATGGAATTACATGGAAAAAACGGCAATCAAAGCCAACAAAAATCTTTTGGCTTAAATAGCGTGTGTGTGTCTGTGTGAGTGCGTAGTGAAATTAGTGGTGCTGTGGGTGTGCGCGCACAACAAAATATAAATAAAACTCCAATGTCACCGAGTCGAGTTGATAAAAAGCAGCGCTAAAGGCCTTTTAATTGCCGCTGCAGTCGATAAATCATCAAACGGGAATATGAAAGCATCTCAGGAATCCAGTGCGTAAAATTAGAATGCAACAACAACAGCAGCAGCAACAACAACAAAACGCGGGCGGAGGCAGGAAAGATACAAAATAGCCAAGGAGCCAATATACATACACATACATGTACATATACATCTACGTCGTAAAGTGCGTCTCTCTCTCTCGCACTCTCTCTCTTTTGGAGCTCCATCCCCCGCTCCCCACAGCCACCTACTTCCTGCACATATGCTGCGAGCAACAACAACACAACGTGCTCCTCTTGGGGATGCTGTGTGCGAGCGAGAGAGAGAGAATGCGAGAGAGAGCGGCAGACTAACTTCGAATCAAAGAGCGCAACTACACTCGGAAAAATTATTAAAGCTGCCAAGTCAGATGCTATTACTTTGTAATAAAGTAACTTGGGGAATTATTTCAAAACAAATAATAGCTTTTTACAAATACGTTACATTTTATTAAGATATAATTATGAGAAGGCTTAGGGACAATATTGTTCTTTAATGATTTAACCATGGATTTGACTTTTCTTTTACATTGTAAATAATCATTTTATTACATTTAACATCATTACAAAAGTTAGAAATAATCTTAAATGCAATTCTTTTATACTTTTGTTGACTGATAACTGTTTTTCCACCCCAAATTTTTGCACTATCATTTTCCCATTTAGGGCGTCCATTTCTCTGAGTGCAGGGCTCAGTCATCGCAGCCTTTTCGCCTTGGCCACGAACACACGTCTCATTTGAACGCGAAACGCCGAGGCAAACGGACGCGCAGTCGCTCGTCGCAGTGGTTATTGAATTCGAGTTTCGTACTTTCGAGCGCGCGTATTGAAATCCAAGTGAGCGATCGTGTGAACAGTGATATAAAGTGCACCGCATATGCGGGATAGAGATACCTAACCTAGTGCCACACGAAAGTTGAAGTAATACCAGCAGGATATCTACTCAGTTGGCAGTGAAAAGCGTGGTGAAGTGTTCGGTCATAATGAGTGTGTGAGCGAGGACAAGCTGACAAACTGAATGCGATAAGGTTACAGATGCCCTAAGCACACAGGCACTGGCCCACCGCACACAAGGATTCCCGGGGTCCTGGTGACATGTAACTGGATCCGGATCTGGATACATGTTGGCTCCTAAGACAACAGCCCGCTCCTTTGCCTATCGTCTGGCCGCACTGCAGAAACGGGAGCAACAAAAGCGAGACACCGGGTAAGTAGCGATGCTTAACTATAATAAGAAACCTGTCCCCTCGGACAGGATAAAAACAAGCCGCACACACACTAGCACCACACACACACACACACACAGTAGCACATGCGGACAAAGGGGCGCACTGCAGTGGTCGTCCGTTGCTTCCTGCGCCGCTAAGTATGCCACTGCAATGCTATTTTAAGGTGCAAAGTGCATTGAGTAGGAGGAGGCGAAGTGCCAGCCAGCTAGCCCTTACCCACACACACACACTTCGCACACACACATGGGCAGCGGACTACGGCGACAACACACAAAACGTATTCAAGTGTAACTAAAGACGACCAATTCACAAACAAACAAGCGCGCCAGGAGCAGTTGGCGGATGTGGGGGAGGAAGGGAGTTGGGGGAAACGGAACCGACTGGAGCGGAGCGGAGCGGACGACCCTCGAACCGTGTGACCGCGGGGCAGGAGGGGGCGGGGTTCGACAGGGACGACAGGGGCCGCTCGCTAATGTTTATTATGAAAAGCGTGCCCTTTTGAACGCCATCGTGTATTTTTATTTTTATTTGTATTTTATGATTGCGCTTAGCCATGTGTATTTGCTGTGAGTGGAACTGTGGTGAGCGCTAGTGCACAGAAAGAAAAAGATATAGACTTGGTTTTAATTGACTTAGAGATCCTATTTCAAAGCAAAGCAAAACAACTCCATTGAAGGTTTCGATTAGGAGAAGTTTCGATTTCTGAAATCTGAACTCTACACTGTAGAGTTATTGCCGTTCTTACTTAGTTTGGTTTATGATCAATTAAAATGGAATATATTAAATGATGCCATCATGGTGTTTCGTCACGTGATAAGGCAGTTTTTAAAACAATGATTCATAAAATTCTACTTTGAGACGTATTGAAACCTTTTCGATGGGAATACGATTATAAAATCCATCCAAAGGCCTGAGAATAATCCCCCGAGAGCCCTTACAAACCATTCTCGATCGATTCCCGAGTACTACATTTTCTCTCAGTATGTTTATTTATGTTTTTCTTGTCCCGGAGCTGGGCCAGGGGTGGTGAAGGGGCGACTGTCGAGAGGCCCTCATGTGAGTGCAGCACTCAATTCATTGATAAAAGATGCAGCTACAATTATAATAATAATAATAACAAGAACTCCGGCCAACGGGATGCCGCCGCGATCAACATGCCGCAATTACAGTTATAATTTGGGCCCGTAAGCGTTGTTCAAATGTAAATTCAAATGTGGATGGATTGCAATTACCAACCCTCCGCGGCGACAAACGTTGGCTGCTTCGCTGAGTGGGGGTAACAAACAATCGCCAATTGGCATATAATGATCCCCTTTGGACGTCGAAACGTCCTAACTGACTGACTGACGTACCAACTGGCTGACTGACTGACTGACAGTCGGACGATATGCATACGAGTATATGCGCCATGATTTGGGTATGGTAAAAAGTGGCATGGGACTCAGACAACCAGCAGCGACATTCGGAACAGTTCTCAGGCCTTGACAAATGCACGTAATGATTGGACTCACACTTTGGTTTCTGCTTTTTTAACAATTTACGCGCAGCTCTTACTCTTACCCCTTCTTCACTGGTTCTCACACTCACTCGGCCTAGTCATAATTTTAGGGGTTGTGCAACCCAGCACAGTAATCGAAACTCAAACCCAAAAACTCGTAGATACAGATACAGCTGTTCGCCTTGATGGGCAAACAAGGGCTTGGAGGTAGCCCTGCGCCCTTCGACTTTCGATTTTTCGGGACATGGGAACGGAGCGTTGCATGAACATCTTTGACTCCTGCGGTGATTAATTGTCATTCCAGGGCCCTATAGCATATGTAGAGGCCATTCGGGCTTCTATGTATATGCATGTATGTAGGATCCAGGGTTCAGGGTCTTAACACTGGATTAGATGTCGATCGAAGTGAAAGAATAGGCTCTTTTCAGTTTCTTTCGGCAACTGGCTTTGTTCCGAAGCTAGGTAGCTGATGTTGGTAAGGGCTTAGCGTCGTAAATCGTTGGATTGAACCATTCCGATCGATGGCGGTGAGAATCGGTAGGGCATTAACATGCCTAGGTAGTAGAACTTTCTATACGCCAGACTCTTATCATTGCATCTTCGACATGCGTAGGCCATTCGTTTGTTTTCCATTTTCCTCTGGCTATCATCAGCTGGCATCATGTGGCAGTAGTTTTGGCAACATAAATTAGGCCACGGGCATCATTTGTTAGAACCGGACACATTAGAACTTTGCTAATACGATACAAATGATAAGGGCCTCTCATCAGTTGTTCAGTTTGTGCTACTTATGCCGCTGATGGGATAGAATCATAAATAATTTGTTTATTGCATGCAGAGGGGGTCACAAGTATGCTGGCTACGATTGTATCTTGTGTATGTTGTGTATCTTGTAGTAACATGAGCCTGTGTAGCTTGGCCCATAACTCATGCTTGAAACTTTTGTTTCTACTTCTAATTCCTCGACAATTACGCTTAATTAATTTAAAGATGTTTGTTGCCGTTGTCGTGCTCGCATCCCCCGTCGAGTTGTTCGATCAATTTTGAGCAGTTATGACGGCGGCTCGGCCATGGGGGAGGATTTTTTAAATAGATTAATTAAAATCATCTTTAATTGTTTGATTACAAGGCAAGCGCGGCCCGAAAAAAATGCGAAGCGAACGCAGATAGCTCACAATAGCTGCTTTCATACGTTCTCAAGTTGCGGAGTGTGTGGGCAAAATGCGCAACATGTGAAATACAGATGCCTCAGAGTTACCAGCACGGTCCCTTGGGCATTAAAGATTTCATTTGTGCTACAGATGTTCCGGCGATTGTACAACATAACTACAAGGAGGAGTCTCACGCAATTGAGGCAGCGGCATCTGCCACAACCACACCAACACTCACAGCCACATTCACATCCACATCCATGGATCCATGGTTCCACTTCAGGGCAGTCACCAAGCGACTGGCGCAGCGTTTCGAGTGGCATTTGATTTTAGTGCTCGAGAGTGTGTGTGCGAGTGCTTCAGAAGTATAAAAATTATTGCTGCCAAGCAACTGAGTCAGTCAGTCATCAATTATTTTATAGAATGCTCACTTGTTTTGTGTGTTCTGGCATTGTTCCCCGACCAGACCCAATCTCCATCTCCCCGCCCCATTTCGGCGTCCCCATGCCCCGAAATGCCAGAGCCGAATCTGTGTTCTTGGAGTTCACTTGGAAGTTCTCGTTCGGCACAGGAAGGGCTTCTCCGCCCTCTACACTTCACTTCACTGGGACTCCGGCAATAGTTGTGAAATTAAATTGAATACGACGCCGATTATCCCACGCAGTCTTCCATTCGCATTTCCCATTCATTCATCCACGGGCTGCCTAGGAAGCAAGTGCTGGCGACACAATCTCATCCTCATACTCCTTCTCATACTCCCCCTCAAACTCCTCCGCGGAATCCGAGAGCTTGGGAAATCATCAAAGTTCAGCGGGACTTCGGTGGCGTCTCCTGCTCACAATATAAGATGATTACATGCACACGCAACTTGCCGTATCTGGCCATAAATCTCAAAGAGTGCACAGGCAAAAAAGGATATTAATATCTACAAATTATGAAATTGTATACGGTGTACTTGTACTGCGCAAGGCTTTAATATTAATAGACATAAAATCAATGGAAAAATTTATAAAGTTCTTATCTGAAACAGACGTTCCAGACCCAGTATTCCATTCTATCTAAAGACAAAGAAATATCACCAATTTGGCAGTAGTTTTAATATTTATTTTAATATTTTGTTTAAAATGCTCCTTTTCTTGGACTTTTTCGCTCAGTGCATGTGCGTGTGTGTCCCACAGTTTGTCATTCAGTCATTCCATTCAGAGGATGAGGAAGTGGATGTGGAGGGGGTATTCGCCGGATGCTTGCGTGCCAAAATCAATGCAGGTTTTTTTTATTTGCCAACGACAAGTTTGCATTCAATAAATAAAACCCATTCGATTATAAAGTACACCCGCAGACAATGAAATGTCGCTGATAAGCGCCTCTTACAATCCATTTGGCCTACTTCAGTTCATTAAAAATCTATTAAAATGTAATGTACAATACCCCACCTCCCCGATGCACGAAGCTTTCGGTCCGATAAGGCAGGCATCCATCCAATCGATCGAATCGGGGCTATTTAATGTGCGAGACTTTGATTAATCTCGCCATCAGTTCGGTTGTTCCCTTGTCAAGTAAAAATATATACATATGTACATATGAGTATCTGTCTGCAATTCAGCATTATTCTTGAGAGTAGCTGCAGTAATAAATAAGCCATGTTTATAAGAGCTGAAAATCAGTTCGATTTTCGCTGATGGCGCTATCGATTTAGTTTAGCCGAAATGTAATTTGGCTAAGCAGCCCGGCAAACAATGTGGCCCAATATCGGCCTCGTCAAACAAAGGTCTAGACAAATCGAAAACAAAACGAGCTTCAATATCCCATCTATAATTGAATGCACACACAAAACAAAGCGGATAGAGTTGGAAGACTATTATAATCTGGTCAGTTACATGAGCACCGCCCGCCTACACACTCCATATCCACAAATATAGCAGATAGGAGATAGCATATAGCATATACGGCGTGGCATATATGGCATTTACCATTACTATTACCCCAGCCCATCCACACACGAAGGAGAATATTGACAGACACTCAAGTGTCCACAAGCACCCTGTAAATCCAATTGAATTACGCATAAAGGCGCTTAAGCCGAACGAAACGAGTCTCTCGATGATGACGACCCATCAAATGTATTATTTCCCTTTAACTTCTGATTACCCGATATTTTATTACGTTTCGTGGTCACGCCGGCTACTGGGTACCACTGATTTGGTGGAGCTGTGGCGCATGGATCCCCCTCAATAATAATCACTTATCGCATATCAGCGTTTCCGCAAAATTTACATATCGACTTTTACTTGATGCGCCTTTTAATGGCCCACGTCGGCGGCAATAAAATATTGAGAGACCAAGCGGGCGGGGGGCCTTTGAGTTTTAACTTATGCATGATTAATACATAATTACAAAGACAAACGCATAAACTCCAACTCAAACTCCAGCTCTAAGTGAGGCCCAAAGACGGGGGCCGGACTTATCGCGGTGTTCGTGCAGGCATGCCTCCTCCATATAACCATTTGCCACTCCAACGGCCACCACACCACCACTTAATAACTCTGAAAGACAAAAGGCGCTTTTCCCACAGCCCGTGGAGGAGACCACGTCCTGAACCGATCCAAGCTGCCTAGCTGCCCGGAGAACTGCAGTGTGGCGGAGCATACTTATACCTGTTATTAATATTTCGATTAGGTACCAACGATTCGTAGAACCTGACGCATGACTTGCATGGCTAATGGGAAATTTTGTAACTTGTGACCACGCTGCCCTACACTTTGTGGGTCGTCGGACGGGGTCGTCGGATTGGTCCCCTGATTGATGGAGACAACTTATCGATTGTGCGGCGAGGACAGGAAGTGTCCCTAAGTGCAGCCGATACATCCTCATTTTCCCATTGATCCTGACAGTAGATTGGAATCTGGGCCTACCTTCGACAGGAAATGATATCTAAACTCAAGCGTACAACTCGAGATAGTTTCATTCGTGAAAGTAGCATCTCTTTTGACCTTTTGGAAGGGTTGGTTGCGTGATCATTTCATCTTCTCTTCGCAGATACCACCCTTAAAACATTGTTGATTCTGGGAAATGTGATTGTAAGCAGACACCTTTTCTTCCTTACTTTTAAGGGGGTTTACGTCATAAAAAGGCAGGTGTACATCTGAGGGTTCCATTAAATGTTTGAATAAGATTGTAATAAGATATGCAGCTAAATACAGATACAGGTTAGCAATATATACAACAAAATGTAACATGATGTTAAGTTTAAATTCAAAATTGAATGAATTCAATATAAATTCACTAAATCAGCAGATTTCATAGGCAGTAGAGTGTTTACAAGTCGTCTTAGATCGCAAAATCCAAGTGCAAGACCATAAGTTTGTTAATGCTGAGCGTGTGCGTCAAAGATATGAACAGTTTAGTCAAACCGTGGACACTTTCGTGGCTTGACAGACCGCTTTGTAAATAATCGCCTTATGGCCAAGTGGGCAAATTGCCTGGTCGAAGGAGCAAAAGTAAAGGTAGCTAACTGGCGTTTCTTATCTGACTTTCCAGATCGTATTCACCACGTGAACAAAGCGAGTGTGCGGCTAATGCTAATGCCAGCTCCTTCAGCTAGCTCGCCACATCGCCAGCAGCAGCAACAACAATTGCAGGTGCCCCTGCAGGTGCATCAGTTGCACAGGAAGCGCCGGACAAAGGGACACCTACACCACCTTCACCATCTCCACCACGAAACGACAGGTCAACTGACAGCGAAGCATGGCGGTGATTAATAAAGCCGGAAATGTGATTGCCCTCCTGCTGGTTAAGCTTCAGCTAATCCTTCTGTTCACGCTGTCAGTTTCCGGAGAGTTGCCGCAGCTGGACTACGGCAGCTTGTCCGCCTCCCTGGAGGAGGATGCGATTGACCCACTCACGGCGATGGCACCCTTCGCCAACTCCCTGGTCACCGAAGAGTCGGCGCCGCACAAGAACAACGCGGAGCTGCTCGGCAATAGCAGTGAGGATGAGAATGCCAGACCGCAGCAAGGGTCCTCTGGATTGGGATCATCCGGAGCGGCAGGTGGATCGGGCATACTGCTTGAGGAGTTCAACAGCGGCAAACTGAGTCCCGGAGAGGCGAGTAATACGCTGCCCATATTCCTCATCGAGCCGGAGAGCGTGTTCGTGGTCAAGAACCGGCCGGCGGTGCTCAAGTGCAAGGCCTCCCACTCACTGCAGGTGATCTTCAAGTGCAGCGGCAGTTCGCAACCACCGCCGTCTACGCACGAAACTCACGTGGATCCGCACACGGGGGTCAACATGGAGGAGGTCACTGCCACCATCCACCGCGACTTGGTCGACGAGTTCTTCGGCGACGGACCCTTCAAGTGCGAGTGCCACGCGTGGTCGTCGCGTGGCGTGGTCAAGAGCCAGGCGGCCACAGTGCACATTGCTTGTGAGTACACTGTTCAAAAAGTTCTAGTTTACAAATAAAGACTAATTCAGGTGATCTGAAATGCTCAGACCTAATTATTAACAATTAATGTTTTATTATTACTTTGACACTTTTAACACGTTTTTATTATGAGCATAACTTGTAGGATTATTTTACAATAGTTGATTTTCACGAATTTTTGTTTCAGTATAATGGCATGCAGTTGAAAATGTAATTTTTGTAGTTAACTTTGCACCTTTGTCCGGGGGTTGCTTCCTGTCAACAACTGACCCTCGCTCAGCTTACCCCTATCTGTATCTGAATCTACATCCGTATCTACATCGGTAACCTGCATCTGTCCGTTTAACCCCCACAGATATTCGCAAGTCCTTCAACCAGTCGCCGACCTCGCTGCGCCTGGAGCTGGGCAGTCGGGCGGAACTGCGCTGCGAACCACCCGGCGGTTTCCCCGAACCGAAGCTCACCTGGCACAAGAACAACGCGGTCATCACGGCGGACAGCGAGCCGGGGATCACCGTTTCGGCCGGCACACTCATCTTCCGCCAGGTGGCCCTGCAGCATATGGCCAACTATAGCTGCAGTGCGGAGAATATCGCCGGCAGACGCGTCTCCGATTCCGCCGTTCTCATCGTTTATGGTCAGTACCGAAGGGCTTTGGGGCAAATTAAGAATTTATAGGTTCCATGCTGGAAATTCCAGGAAGAAACCCACTTTACTGGGAGTTCTCGGTTTTAATCATTTTCCATGAAATACAGCTTTAAAATGCTTTTTGTTTTTTAAAGAAAATTAATTAATTTTATTGATAATAGAAGTGAAGAAGTATAATCATTTTGCACTAATACTCTCTTAAATGAAAGGGCCAAAAATCGCATAGCACCTTAAATTGAGTAGTTTTGGTCGTTTTGCTGGTCGATAAAGCTCAATTGTTTTATTTTCCGATTTCATCCCACAGTCAACGGTGGCTGGAGCACGTGGAGTCCATGGCGCGAGTGCAAGTGTGCGGGCAAGCCCAGCCAGGGAAGGAAACGTTCGCGCACCTGCAACAATCCGATGCCATTGAATGGGGGCGCCCAGTGTCCGGGCCCCCAGATCCAGAAGTCCGCCGACTGCGCCGCATGTCCAGGTACGTTCCTGCGGTCATCCGCAAAATTGTGGGCGCATCGAATTGCGGCCAACACGCCCATTATACGGGCTCGATGTGCTGCTAAGGGGTTTTGGGTGGGGAAACTGGGAATGCTTAAAGGCAGCTGTTAAGCAGAAGCCAAAATTGTCAATTTAAATGGTATTTTGCGGCCGGGATTCCAGCTTGGGCGCCACCTGCACATCCCCATCTGGTTGCCCCGCTGCTTCTGTCGATACATCTCCCGGAGCGTCGAGAACAACGCGTATTTTTCACACCAGGGCGGACAGGATGGTACGGATACCGGGATGGTGTGGAGTGGCAAGGACTGCCCAAAATACAAAGCACTGCACAACGCAAAAGTTCAGGGGGCGTTTCACAAAAAAAAAGATGAGGAATAAAAGACAAGATAAGCTTTTGAGGGTCAATGCGAACTAGACATACTCTAAGGACCTCAGTGAATTATCATAATCCGAAAGGGAGCGGATTTACATGAATGATGGGAGTGGCATTGGGATTAATTTACAAAGTACAACAGCTGAGCGAAATATTTTAATATTAAATTCATTTAAGACTAATCCGCATGGTTCTTATAAATTTCTACAGATTTTTATCAACAAGCAAAGTTATGTCCTTCCTAACTAGAATATTTCCATAGTTACTAGTAGTCAAAATATTTTCCCTGTTTAAAGTTAGTCTTATTTTAACTTTTTGACACACCTTAATTTCAACAATTAGAGATAGCTATTTTCTTACAATAATGAGTACATCAAAAAATGCCTATTTCAAGATTAATAACTTAATACCCACTATAACTAAATATAGACCAACCCCAGTACATAGTCACCATGCCCCGAGCGAACAATGGTATAATACACTTTTGAGTGAGTGCTGAGTATTTCATTTTAAACACGCATTCGGTTCCTCGGACCGACGACAGATATCTCCACATGCGAGATGCGTATATAGATGGATAGATTGGGCCGCCGCCTTTGGCAGTGGGGAACGCCTGCCGCCGGCGTGCCACCGACTAAATGGTGACAAAGGAATGAATCCGGGGGAAGGCATTGGGTCCAGAGACTTGGTGCGACTCAGCACTGAGGACTGAGCACTGAGGACTGGAGATGTGAGGATGAAATCTGGAGTGGAGTGGAATGGAATGGGGCGGACGGACGGTGGTAGCTGGGGCGCTCTTTTTGACAGACGCACGGGCGGCATGTGTTTGAGACTCTTCACTTTTATTCATGTAAATTTATTGTATTGCATTGTATTGTATTGTAGTGCTCGCACAGATACTCACCCACACGGAGATTTCGTAGGATACTTGGCCAGGCGCACAGCGGGCACAGCAATGAGCAATTGTTGACAGACAAGCGGGCCAAATGGGTGATGGGAAATGGGTGGGTGGAGTACGAGCGTATACTGTGCTCCAGAAGGGGGCCTTTCGGTCGCCAAGAGGGGGACGCCATTGTGGGCTCGGGTATTTCTTTTCTATGAAAAGTGTGTCATAAAATTAATTTTAAATTTCGCTTGGCTTTCGTTTTTCTTCTTTTTTTTCCCCGGACGACTTTTCATCCCCATGGAACCGTGTCAACCTTATGGTCCTTCCGCCGCCACGCCCACCAACGCCCCGTGATTACGCTGTCGCTCTGACGTCCCGTCGTCCTGACGTCCCGTCGCCATCGTTGCCCGCCAACAACAGAGGACACTCAAATCGTGAGCCCTGATGGATTTGACATTTCGTCGAGTAAGCGCAGTAAGTTGAACCGAAAGCCCGACAATATGCATTTCCCTCAAAGGCTTCCCAGCCGTTTCAGGATCCAATGGGATGGGGCTACTCGGATGGGTGGGTGGGGGTTCCAAAGGATTCAATACGACATTGTGTTCGAGCAGTTAAACTTGAATGTTTAACGAGCCGACGACAGTTAAATTTTTTAGTTGGGGTCGCCTCGCTATCCACTGGGGCCTTAACAATCCAATAAACAATCGTGTTAACCCGAACCGGAGGCATCAGCATCCAACCAACCGTGGCGTCATTCGTTTCGGGACTTCCCCCAAAAAAAATCCTCCACACTTTAACTGACTTTAACTGAAGTGACTTACTTTGCGACGGGGTAGTTGTTGGTGACGTCACTGCGGCAGATAGCAACTTAAAAATCACTTACCACGACTCACGCTCTCTGATTCATGCAACAGTCTGAGTCTGGGTCTGGGTCTAGTTCTGGGTCTCGGTTTTTGGCCGGGGTCGAAAAGGATACGTCCTGGGATGGGTATTGACAGGCGGGATGGGTTGGGGATCAGGATGCGCACGGCGTGGCAGCGGGGAAAACTAAATGCCTAGCAATGTGATGATGGCTGGCGACAAGTCCGGAATTTTGTGCGCCCTTTCTGAGGGTGGTTTTATGTTTCCAAAACAGGAAGTGCCAAATGCCGATGTATTTATACCAGGATGTGCGCACACTTAGCGAAAAACTAGACCAGGAGCTAAATACGTAATTAAAATAAACCATAGCAGTCATGTGGAAATTTGAATATTATTGAAAAAGAAATACCTTAATAAAAACTATTTATAAATTCAATGTACAAATTTGTACATTTGTACTATGTTTATAAAGAAGGCTTGTTAATAGTGCATTTTTTTATTAAGAATAACTTAAATAACTTCGAGTCACCTTATTTTCCTCAGTGCATTAGCTGTCGAACATATATTTCAGCTGCCATTGGCATGCATCACACCATGGACATTTTTGGCTTTTTGTTTAGCTTTCGGACTTTCCGCTTTCTCCCCCTCATTTAGTGGAAATTGAAATAGCAAAGAAAATGCGAAAATAGAAAAGCATTAAAATGACAATCACTTTTACTCACCCACCCACGCAGAAACCAACCCAAACCAAACCCCAAAAATCAACAGAGGCGTCGTCAACGGAGTTTTGGGGGTAAAGAAAAAAAAAACTGGGAAATGGGAATCAGGAGTGGAGGAAGACCCACTAATTTTATGGTGGGAACAAACTTTCGATTTCTCCCCATGGACCATCTATTAGACCGTAATTGTGCAGCCGGAGAAGCTGAGAACAGGGGGGCTTGGAATGCCACGTCCATGATTGTGGCCCCGATGGTCTTGATATATGACCCGGGGAGTGCCGCTGTCGGGAATGTGTGCTAAATCATGTTAATATGACTTTTGATTTCTAAACTGCCTGTGCTTTTGCCTCTGCTCTTCCATTTACAGTGGCCCGCTGGTCGGCGTGGAGTGACTGGAGCATCTGCTCCGCGGAGTGCATTCAAGTGCGTCGCCGGAAGTGCCTGACTCAGGGCCAGACTCAGATTTCCTCCGAGGCGGAGGAAGCCGGTGATCTGCTCCTGGGAGCTCCCGGGGTGGGCATGGCCGCCCTCATCGCCGCAGCAGGAGTGGGCGCAGTAGGAAGCCCCAGCGAAGCGACTGGCTCCAGTTCCGACATTATCCCGGGATATGGCAAATCATTGTGCGCCGGAAAAGACATACAAACGGCCGAATGCCGCGGCGAACAGTGCCAGATTGGCAAGGATGGTAAGTCTGTGCTCATGACTAGGATGAATGCCTGGCAGGAGCAACAAAGTAGACAGTTAGACAACAATAACAGCAGAGCCGGAGTGCAGCATCCACAAAACCAGAATCCCTGAATCCCTCGCACAAAAGATGAGCACTCAACACTGATTGTCACAATGGGAAATTAACCAAGTGCATTTGTTTGTGCACGACCACGGGCTTATTTATATATATAATGGAAGTATAGATGGTATAGAAAGCATGGCCAGGACATTTCACTTTTCACCCCAAAGGACCCCCAGCTGTAAGCTCTGAACTTGCGACTTCCAATCGCCCCAAATGAAACCCGGACCCAATCGAAGAAGGGTCGCAAATCAATCGCAGCAGCACCACTTGGAATTGAGATTTAAGTGGGGGTCCCACACAAGTCTTCCGAGGGTTTATGTGCTTTGCCAGATAATTAGGCGTGCGGCAAAGACAGCAGCATCAGCATCAGCATCCACCCACCCATTTGCCACCCCAATCCGGGGCTTTTCCCGTGTCATTGTTGCTGTTTGCGATTCGATTTTCATCGGCGGGCGGCTAGAGGGGAAAATTGTGCGATTGACCCAACTCAAACATAGTTTTGTGCGGTCCATGGGGATCAATTAGATGGCTGTCACAGTGTGTAATTGAAAGGATCAGGATACACAGGGAGTACCAGGAGTTGCTGGGCTTTTTTGGCAGGTTTGTCCTTTATTTGATTGCCTGCTGAAAAGTTTTCGAAGAGCTGTGACACTCTGCAGCTTATTTTCGATTTTATTACGATTCGCTAAAGCTCGAGCAAACCGGGCAAATCCCTGGGGCCACCGATACCTGCGGCTTCATCATGGCCCATTGTCAGCATCTCGTACTCAACCATCTGATATTAAAAGCGTATTTGTCAGACCAAGGAGACGAATCCCCTTTTGATGTCCCTTGCAGGAGGCAACAAAAAAAAGCAACACAATATATATATATATATGTGAATGTAAAAAAGCCAGCATGCAAAATGCACAAAAGCAAAGGGAAAACGAAAGCTGCGAGATCCTTGGAGTATCCCAGTTGGGGATGCTGCTAGGGTCTTCAACTTCTACTTCTATCGCTGTTTCCGATGCTGCCGCTGATTTACAGCGAATATAATTGCTCATTTCATACATTGTATAATGCGTCCGCCCACCCACTTCTAGCCCTGCTAGCACACCACTGACTGTACTATATACGGCATAATAATCATAATATATACAGAGTAATTCCTTGCGCTGCAGCGATTCCTTTTTGGCCAACAACCAGTCACCGCCAGCGCCGGCAACAATGACGACAACAATCACAGCAACGGAAACAGGCAGCGCAACAATGGGCGTCCAATGGATGGGTGGCAGTGGGTGTGGACGTGGATGTGGGCATGGAGCTGGGCATGGAGATGGAGATGGGCACCATAGATGGGGTTTGGGTTGCGGAATCTGGGATGTCGGGCAACTGACTGCTGGCGACGGGGGGCCGCCGGCGAATTATAATGCGAAATAGACGAAGCTGGACTGGGGATGAGCATACAAACATAAAACATTAAATACAGACATACACTGCTCCGCTCCGCCAGATACGCGGATACGCATGGCTGCTCGGGATTGATGACAATGGGTGAGAGGATGCCTGTTTGGTTATGGAAAAGTTCAGTTCAGTTCGGTTCAGTTCGGTTTGGTTTCGGTTTCGGGTTGACTCAACGTCCATGAATGTGTGGATTTTGCTTGGCAGGCATCCTGAAAAGCATGAGGGTGGCGGATTTACGCAGAAATCTCTTGGTTTCCTTTTTTTTAATGCCCAAGCACACACAGATTGGCAATTGGAAGGGGGCGGGGTGGTGGCATCTTGGTTCGCAGGCTGGCTTTATTGCCAGTTCAGTTCTCTAGAAGGTGAACTGATTTTAAGACTCCACTTTCGAGATTGAGTTAGAACAAAAGATCCATATATATTTTCTATTATTTATGAAGTCGTTAAAGACACTAAAAATTTATTTCATTATTTCATTACAAAAGTTTTCTGTGAACCTATAAAAAAGTTAACGAACTGGGTGCCAATAAACTTTCCCTTAAGTAAAATTACGGGGTACAATCAGCCGATTCAGCAGTTTAATATGAGTGCGCATCGCTTCACCATTGCAGATTTCGATTGGACCCTCTATCTGGGATTGGCCTTCATAACGGCGGTGTGCTTCGCCTTCGGGACCGCACTGATCTGCTGCGCTCGTCGTGGCATCCGCACCAATCCCCATTACAACATGGCCCGTTCAGGTGAGTTTCAAAGGACTCCAGTGTCCTGCGTCGGTCGTTCTGCGACCGTATAACGTTGCGTTGGCCGCCAGCAATTGACCGTGTTTATTTCGACTCCGTTTGCAGTAATGGACGCGGATTATATGCCCGGCGTTGTGGAGAAGAAGGAGATGCGCATGCATATCGAGGCCAGCAACATGGGATACGATTACGTCAATCCCGGACATCGTTATTTGCCCGGCGAGCACATCATGGGCATGGGCATCGGCTGTGGAGGCGTCACCGAGCACCACTACGACGTGCCCAATCTGTCCGCCAAGTAAGTGTACAAATAAGCCATCAATGTTATTAGTTCGCCCTTTTATATGTCCCTTTATCCTTTGGGTACTCTTGAGTCTTGATTTGGTTACAATATGGTATTAATACTATAGCCATAAACTTTACAGCTCGCAAATAAGCCATGAAACATTTTAATATCGAGGGATTATCTTTGATGCCATTGACTGAGTCCTTAGTACGTTTATTTCAAGGATACAAAAAGATAAAAAAAAGAATTAAATTCCAATGAGTTCGACTAAATTCTTTAATATTTCTCCATTGCCCTTTTATCTTTTGGGTTCACTATTTAATTACAAATATGAATCTTTGCATTTATCAACACTTTGAAATTAAAGTGAACACATTCAATTTAATGAATTATCTGACGAGTCTGACTGGTTTTATAAATTCTAAGACTTGTTTATTGACAGGGGCTTACATTTAAATATGACTCATACGACATTAAAATTCGCATAAGAACGAGAATAGTTATGCGCTTTTTATTATTCTTGGCACGAAAATGTGGTGCTCACAGAGAATTACTTCCTACATAACTTCCCTTCCAGTGCTTTTACAATGTGTAGATATAAATTTTTTAATATTCTCTTGCATTCCAACACCCCCAACTTTAATTGCATATTTTTAAAGCCCTTTTTCCAATAGTAAACGATTCTAATCATTGTGGATTGGTTTTACTTTCAGCTACACCAATCCAATAGATCATCTGAGCGTGGACTATCTGTCTGAGACCGGGGAATCCTCCACAGCTGATACCTGTAAGAAACCAAGCTTAACTTGATTTGAATCGGTTTAAATATCCCTGTCATCCAACAGCGAACTCAACGTTCGATATGAACGGAAAGTTGTCCATACTCAACGCCTCGAAGAGCAGCACATACGAGCTGCTGGGAAGCGCAGGAGGACAGCTCCGCCTCTATGGCGGCGAGCTGCTGCTCTTTGTCCCGGAGCACGCCATCGGAAAGCACGTCAAGAAGCACGTATCCTTGCTGCTGCTGAGCGACGAGTGCAGTCGAGTGTCCTGCGCCACCGAGAGCTCCATTCTGTGCAGCAGTGTGGTTCATAGTGCCCCGCGAAACTACAGCTTCGTGAAACCAGTGATCCTGAAGATTCCCCACTGTCTGGTGGCTCCGGAGCAGTGGCATGTTCACATCTACCACGCGGACAGCGAACACGACGAGCTGAGTGTCAACTGGCGACGGGCAGTTTCCGTCGGCGAGGAAACCATCAACACACCCATGTTCGTACAGCTGGAGGCGACGCATGTGTTCATTATGACTGAGCAACTGGGTCACTTCACCGTGGTGGCGGAGCCGAGGATTCAACAGCCCTCGATCAAGATGAAGCTGCTGGCCTTCAGTCAACACACGCCACCCAGCAATGCAAACTGCAGCTTGCGGATTTACGTGGTCAAGGACTTCCCCAATAGCCGGGATATCTGCGCCAATGTGGAGGCCAAGCTGGGTGGCAGTTTTCTTGGCGAGAGCCAGGTCTTTGCGTTCACGCTGAATAGCCGAAATCTGAACATCCGGGTGAGAAGCGCGGATGTCGAGGCAGCAGCTCCCTACGAACATGCCATACCCTACCAGCACATCCTCAGCAACAACTCCATTCTGCACTGCGAGTTTAGCTTGAGGAGGCAGGATCAGAACACCCTGTGCGTGGACTTTGGCCAGGGCAGCGAGGACGACTACTACACCTTTAACATTCCAGCGCACTCTATGAGCGGATCGGCAGAGGAACTGGCCTCCACTACGAATACCACCATCTCAATTGACCGCCAGGGCAACTATGTAAACGAGAGCTGTGTGATGGACTTTGTCCAGCTGCCGCACGCCACGAAGCGTTTGATCTGCAGCGCCTTGGATCCTCCACGGGCGGACGAGCGGGATTGGAGATTACTGGCCAAAAAGCTGAATACGGACCGGTATATTGCCTACTTTGCCACCAAAGCCTCGCCCACCGAACAGATCCTGAATCTGTGGGAGTGCCGAGCGAATAGCAGTCCTGGTAGTAGTTCCAACTCAGTTTCACATACGATAATGGCGCTCCTGCTGACGCTTAAGGAGATGGGACGTCAGGATGTGCTAGACATCATAGTTGAAACCATAGGCCCCCTGTGGATTTAAGGCACGTTCCCTTCATACGCTATATTACAAAGATATTTAACGGAAGTAAAACATGAATTTTGTATTTCGGAAACTAACAGAAAAAGCTTTAAGGGTCAACATTTTGAAATTCCATTCCGCAAAAACGGAAACGAAAAGGGTGTGTTGAAATCCTATCAAACTAAGCGTTCAATGTATCCGTTGAGTTTTTAAAAGTTTTGCCAGTTTCACCTACCTTCACCCTGTTTCCAGTGACAAATCACTATTTGTTTCCAAAGATAACTTATCCAACAAACAAGTAACACCTAAGAACTGAACCACCTGCAAAGTTTGTTAAAGTGAGATGGGGGAAATCAGCGTGAGGCTCATGGCCCCTTGTTGTTAAAAACAAAAAATGTTCATGAGTTGCCTTTTATTTACAAAATGTATGAACGACGCGAACGAAAAACGAAACGAAATGTGGAACGAAACTGGAATCGAAATGAAAAGAATATTGAATCAAAGTGTAGCTGTAGTCATAGTCACTAAGTTACTGTAGTGTTGTGTTCTAAGGTAACTTGCTCAACGAACTTTGTTCCCTATGGGTGCCATGCATTTTATACACTAAACAGGAAGAATGTAGCGTTTAATTATACTTGTGGCTTAGCAAACTTATAGTTTTAAACACATAACTCTAGCATTACGATAAAAAAAACTGTTTGTGTACGATACGACAGCTGTAAGATACGAGTTCACATGGGGCAGTAGGCCAAAATACATAGAGTAAGTGATGGCCAACTACGAAAGACAACCGACAAACATTTTAATTCAAATGCGGTAGTTGTAAACTGTTTGCCAAATCGTTGAATTTCTCAGCCGACTCTAGGTACGAATAGTCACTAAAGAAGAGGAGCATTTAGTAATCAAAACTAAGCCATAGCACACATATACCCTAAAGTATGTAGCCTCTCAAATTATATATATAGCGTACCCATATATGTTTATATAGTGTAACATCTAGTAATAGTTATAAAACAAAACAACAAAACGAGTAGTTTGTTAGACATACTCAAGTGATAACCTTTGTATTTGTCTTTAGTTGTAAGTCTGATCCTGTCGTTTAATCGTTAATCAAGTAAGCATTTACAGAACAATGACGTATACTTAGTGGCTCAAACGAAAAGTTAAATAAAATTAAAACTGCAACAATAATTTAACAACCGATTTTTTACACATACTCGTTTCTGTTAGGTCGGAGGATCTTGCTCATCGTTTTCGTCACTTTCAATTAGCATTGTGATGTTTATGAGGTGACGCATCGTAGGACGACCATGTGGACAGTTCTAGAAAACTGAGGATTTGCAATTTTTAATTCAAAATTTTGACATTTACTTACCCATGGCTGTTCAATTTCTCCCATCTGTGTGATCAGTCTTCTCATCGTTGTGTTCCTGCTAAGAGCTGTGCCAATCATCACCGATTTTCGGCAAGCACGTGAGGCAAACATAGCTCGCACCCTAGATGGGCGACAGATGGTGCCTTCGGGCGCATCTTGCAGCATAAAGATAAGCTCATCAATGTCCTCTTTGCCGAATTCCCATCGCTTGCTGTGCGGCTTGCCCAACAGACGCACTTTCTTCGTGGCAGGAGCTGAAATGGAAATCTTTTATAAGTAAAATAACAGAAGGTCTGTTTAAATCCCACCTTCGTGGTCTACTTCAAACTTGAAGCCATTCTTCTCGAACACATCAATGTGGTTCAATAGCACCATCTCGTTAACCGCAGTTAGTTCGAGATTTTGCGGCACTGCCAGGCGCTGATACTCCAATTGAGTTGTGCGCTGCAGCGTTTCAAAGTTGTACTTTTCATCAGTGGCATGCTGATCTACTATGAATAGATCATCCTCTAGCTTGACTATGATAAAGCCCAGATTAAACTGTCCTATTATTTCCATGCGGGCGAAATCCTCCTTATCGATCTCACGCTGGAGTTCTGCTTCTGCACTGTTGTTCTGGTTCGGATTAATTTCCGTCTTGAAGCGCAGACGCTGAAGCTTGGTTCGAGTCCTCCGATCACGCTGCTGTTGCTCGTGGGCCTTTAAAGAAGATGCGATCTCCTCTAGAGAAGTAGTTAATCCTCCGCTTGAAAAATTTGATGGCAGACCCTCCTCCATCTCTTCATCAAACTCAATCCGAGTGGGCAGCTCAATGTGGTCATCTTCGTCGCTAGCAATATCAGTTTCTTCCGACAGCTGAGTGAAACTAGGCGGTTGTGAATTGAGTTCTGCCGGTGATCCCTGTTTGTCCAATGCCTTAGCATCAGTTTTAAACTCGAAAATACTGCGACGACTTTTAATTGGGGTCAGAACCTTGCAATCAATGCGAGGTGCGTTTTCCGGTTTCGTTAAAATATCATAAGCTGTAACCAATTTGCATAAATTATTTTTTAGAAACGATGATATGATAGCAAAGCTTTCTCACCCTCAGACTCCTTAGCCATCTCTTTCAGGTTGAGGAAACTATTATCCAGGGAGACTTGCGTCTTGTCCTCTTTTGCCATGTCAACATCACTCGCGGCTTCAGATTCTGCCTCGCATTTGGAACTCTGCTCCTTGGGTGAATCTTGGCTGAGAAATGTATGAATCTTTTGCATTTTCAACGTCCGAGTAGTCAATTCTTCGGATTCACTGCACCGGCGCTTTACTGGAACTGATGGTGCCGTACCTTTTGTGTCGCCAGTGCGTCGCCACTGGGTGAGCACATCCATAAACCTCTGCGTAGAGGTAGTGGGTACATCTTCTTCTGATGCTTCTTCGTTTTGGTCCTCCTTACTTGATTCTTTAGGGAATTTAGTTTTACCCGGATTTGTCTTGGGTTCCAGCATGCTCACAATGGTGGTGTTTTGCATTTGAAATGTAGCTGGAGTGTGGCCAAAGGTGTCCAGCAGCGATTTTTTCAGTGCCAGGAGAAGAATTCGCTCGTTGTTTATCAGCAATTGGCGTTTGTCGGGCGTGAGATTCACATCCACATCAGAACGGGCCGTGATGATGTTGAGATAAATAAAGGGTTGCTGTTGGACGTTATAGCGATGGTATATCTCGTTCATCACCTTGGCTATCTGTAATATAAATCATTTAATTTATTTAAGCTTTTTAAAAGAGTTTGTCTTACATTTTTAGGGTCACAGGGCCTCGAGTTGACAAAAAAGAACTGGCGATCTCTGCTTGAGCGTCCAGCGCCATGTCGGCAACTGGAAATGAATCCGTCGAGTTGGAAGTCCGCCTGATTAAGACGCTCTACATCCTCGGTGCTGATTTGCGGACAAGTGGTATCGGCTACATCCGCACCATATTCTAGATCAGCCCGCAATTCCGCCTCGGTCAGTTGGCCCTGGCCAAATGGAGACTTTAAAGGCACCAGATCCGCGGCCTGGCGTGCTCCAAATATGGCTGATATGTTGGCCATGACCTCCTGGTCGCCATGCGTTTGTAGCACAACAGTTTTGGCCCCTTTCGGAGTGTGATTGCTGCAAAGGATGCGGACACCTTTGGTGACTAGACAATAGGCCTGCAGAATCTGGCACATCTTGGTGAACTCCTTTTTGATGTTGCGGGTAAAGTCACGCCTACGAACTGGCAGAGTGGAAAAAAGATTTGCCAGAAGGACGGTAGTGCCAACTCCACGGGCACAAGGAGAACGCTTCTTGATCCTACCGTCATGGTCCAGTTCCACCTTAACCCCTAGAAATCGGAAGTTTTTAATGGAATAAAAGTAGCGTTAAACGTAGAGTTCCGTCCATAACTCACCTACATCGGTAGACTTGTGCCGGGTTTGGATAACCATATCTGACAAGGCACACAGTGAACTTAGAGCCTCTCCACGGAATCCAAAGGTTTCCACGCCCATCAGGTCCACGAATTCCCGGATTTTTGAGGTGTGGTATTTGGCAGCTGTGTGCAGTGGGAAAACATTGTACCGAAACATTGTTCCGAAACATTGTAGATATGCCTGCACTTACTCATGCCTTCCAGATTCATTTCCTCCACGCCACTGCCATTATCGCTGACCTCCACGCCCTGCAGTCCCTGATCCTTTAGCTTGATCTCCACCAGCGTGGCGCCCGCATCTATTGAGTTCTCCACTAACTCCTTGACAGCCACAGCCAAACTAAGAACCACCTGAAATGAATTGAGCCCACGGGGTTTAAGGAACTTGAGCGAAACTATAATAGCTTTCGTATCTCACTTGTCCCGAACATATTTTGTGCACTGTATCCTTGCCAATCGCCTTTATCTGACCGGATATCGCGGTGGTTGGTGGAGGCACCTTCGGTTCTTTCTCCGTGTCAGCATTGTGATTGGTTTCCAACATAATTGTGGCTTAAACACAACGACTGCACCAATTCACAAATCTATGGCGCTCTTTAGGTCGCCGTGTGACCAGATTATATGACCAACTAATCGGATACGGAATGCAAAATGTTTTTACATCGGAAATGCGCTAGAGGGCGCTCGTCAATATAAGTATTATATTTTGCAAAAATTTCAATGCTTACCTACTATGGCTTGTGTTCCTGTTCTCAAGACTCGTCAACAATCATTTTATTAAATACAAGATAAATAGCAAGTATTTTGCTTTTTAATTAGGCATTGAGAACAACTACAGTTGAACCAAAGACACTAGCATAATTATTATTCTAGTGTCTTTGGTTGAACAATATTATCTCGTTTTAAATTATCGTATTCCCATGGATAACATCTAAACGCGCAAGCAGCAAAAAAGGCCAAAGGTAAAATCTAAGAGAGATGGAATGTTAGCGTAGAATCTTTTCACTAACTAGATAATTCACCAGTAATTTCATGATAAGGTGCATTTTGGAACTGAAAATGATGTTGAACTCTTGCTCTTTTATATAAGAGCTAGGATTGGAGCAACACCAAGTAGATAAGAGATGGATTTAATGGGCTTGGTAAGGTACTTGGCAGCTGAGACAATGTGATTAGCTATAGTTCCGCACCATTGTAAAATTCAAAAGCGCTAGAGGGCGCTGTCGACAATTTATGTAATTATTATATGTGTGGTCGCGTCTATGGTTGCTAACATTTGCCAACAATGGGCTTGTGGTAGTGTTTTTGTTCGCGATTTTTATAAATAAAAGAAAATTAGCAAGTAAAAAGTATTTAACTTTTTAATTAGGCATGTAAAACAACTACAGTTAATTTGGATATGGATATGGATATGGAGGCATACATCCCCAGCTGCAGGCAGAAGATAATGCCAAAAGGACAAACTAAGGGAGATAGAATGTTAGCGTAAGATACTTTTCCACTGACTAGCAAACTCACCACAAATTTCGTAAATTCGTAAACATATGATAAAACCAAAACGGTTACATCAATTATTGCTAAAACTTGTCTACAATGGACTTGCTTTTATCAGCAATAATTTTTATAAATAAAAGCCAATTCACAAGTCAAAAGTATTTCACATTTTAATAAGACATCGAGAAAAACTACAGCTGAACCTTTTGTATCTCATTTTCTTGCCATTTAATTCGTACACCATGGAGGGCAGTGCCAGGTGGCAAAGTCAGAAGTTTGACCATTTGATGTGCTAGAAACAACAGCAAATAATGCCCACAGGACAACCTAAGGGAGATTTAATTTTAGCGTAAGACACTTTTTCACATACTAGCTTACTCAGCAGTAATTTCACGACGAGCTGCATTTTGGAACTGAAAATGATTTTGAATACTTTCCCTTTTATATAAGACCTAGATTAAGGCTACTTCTTGATAAGAGATAGATTTAATTAAGCTGTGGAAGTCCCTGGTCCTAAAACCGAAGCATTGATGGCAGTTTTTTATATAATATAATTTTAATGGCTTTAAAACGTAGGAACTAACAGAGGCAACGAACATAACATGAATACATAACAACAATGATGAACTACAATTTTGAATAATAATTTAGATTAGTTAATAGCAAAGGTCTCCTGGACGACGCCTCCTCAGTCTTCGACCAGTGAACGACCGCTACGTGGTTGAAATTCTATGTAGTAATTAAATAATATGTTCCGTGAACATTTCATGATATCAAAACTAATCGTATGTGTTGTCAGTGATTGCTAGCATTTGATTTTTATAAATAAAAGACAATTTACAGGTCAAAAGTATTTAACTTTTTAATTATGCATCAAGAACAACAACAGTGTAACTTTAACGGGAATTCCATAGAGAAAGGGGATAGCTGTTACGCGGTATCCGATAATCGGAATCTTCTTCAGGAAAAAATGTCCCAGAAGCAACAGCAAATAATGCCATAAGGACAATCTAAGGGAGATGGAATGTTAGCGTAAGATACTTTTTCACTGACTAGCTAACTCACCAGTAATTTCACGACGAGCTGCATTTTGAAACTGAAAGTTATTTTGAAATCTTGCTCTTTTATATTAGAGCTGGATTATAGATTTATAGATAAGAGATCGATTTAATGAAACTATATAAATTAATGGTCTTAAACCAGAGGCAATGAATTTTATATTCCTGTCTACACAATTTAATGATTATGTCAAATATTTCCAGGAAAAATATTTATATATTTTGATTCAATGGTTCAACATCAAAATGCTCTTAAAACTAATAAATATGAATGTACATATAAACGTTTGGTCTAAAAATTAAACTTTTAATGATTACTTGGGTACATGTGATGCATCCAATCCTGGTTGTCAAGGTGCTTGCTTTACGTGGAATTGTCACAATGGTTAGAACCCACTTGTTTGTCCGCCTCCATCCTGGCCAACAAGCGGTAGACAGACTAGCCTTGCCTGAGGAGTATTTTTCGACATTGGGCGGTTGTGGCAAAGGTAACAGCTCTCAAAATCAAATGCGGATGCCAGAGAGTCAGCGCCGTGACTCCTCTTGATCCTGAACTCCGATAATTCGGATGTGGGTTGAAGGGAATAATGGTAAATAGAACTCTACGCCCATTACCAACCCACATCAGTACTTGGATAACCATAACTATATCAGGGCCTCTCCACGGCATCCAAAGGATTCCACGCCCTGCCGGATCCCGAGTTTCCAGATCTTTTAAATATGGTACTTGGGACAATGGGATTAGCTATAATTCCGCATTATGGTGGAATGCAAAAGGTCTATAGGTCGCTGTCGCCAATGTATGTATTGGTCAATCATTTTATTAAATCAAATCTATCAAATGGGCTTGTGTTCGTGTTTTTAAGACCCATCACCAATCATTTTAATATATAAAAGAAAATTATCAAGTTACAAGTATTTTACTTTTTAATTAGGCATTTAGAACGACTACTGTTTTTAGTTCGTTATTAACTCAATAGCTCCACGGATTGCAGTGCCAGGTTCTCTTCCTCCTGCGTCTGTAGTAGTATCCTTCATCGCAATCTTCATACCAGTAGTATTGGCTAGAAACTACAGCAAATAATGCCAAAAGGACAATCTAAGTGAGATGGAATGTTAGCGAAAGATACATTTTCACTGACTAGCTTACTCACCAGTAATTTCACGATGAGCTGCATTTTGAAACTGAAAATGATTTTGATTTGAATAGCTTATATTAGAGATAGATAGACTAAGAGATAAGAGAGGAATGAATGCTCGTGAATACGACGCAATAAATTTTAGATTCCCTGTCTGCACAGTTGAATGAGTACGTTTACTATTTCCAGGCAAAATATTTATTTATTCAACGTGGTACAACATGAAAATGGTCTTAAAACTAATAAATATGAATGTATAAACGTTTGGTCCAAAAATTACACTTATAATGATTGCTTGGGTAAATGTGATGAATCCAATCCTGGTTGTCAAGGTGCTTGTTGAATGTGGAAATGTCAGTTTGGTTAGAACACAGAGAGCTTAGCCTAATCCGGTTGTTTAATCAAGTAATGGCTAGCTAGTTTGACAAGTACTTAAAGATATATCTGGATATAGCCACAGGGTCATTGCTCGACGGAGTCCCGCGTCCTGGTTGCGTTTCCGTGTTTCCGGTCTAATTGCTCTTGGCGTTAGCCACGCTCTCCAGCTTCTCGATTATCTTGTTCATGTCCATGTCCTTGGCAACCTTGAGGTACATGGTCTTGCGCACTTCATGAAAGGAAGCCCAGCTGGGCAGCTCCTTGGCAAGTAGCTTCAGATGCGCCTCGATTTCCTGCGGTGTGAGGTTGGCCCGGAAGCTGTTCTGGATCTTCTTGATGATTACTTCCAGGGTGAGCACTCCTTTACGCTCGGTAACGAAGACATTGCGCAGGTGTCTGGCCAATTCGGGCAAACGTGAGTACTTCGTGGCCTCCTGGTCCTGCGAAGGACGCCGGGTCATCGCCTCCAAAGCCTTTGCTGCCTGTTTGGCTCGAATTTTCTCGATCAGTGATTTCGGCAGTCCCTTCAGTAGATTAGAGCTGGCATCTGGCACTGTGCACTCCTTCACTGTGGGCTTGGCGGTTTCTGTTTGGTTACTTGTTTTTTCGGGGACAGTTGGGGTCGGAGATCCAGATACTCCAGGCACCTCCTGACTGGTTTGAATCGCCGTACTTGTCTGCTGTTCCTCTGGCTTTTTATTGCTTTCAGCTGCTTGCTGTTTTTCCGCCTCCAACTTGGCCTCATAGCGATCCATTGCTCTTTCCATGGGCGTGGCGCAATTGAAGAGATTTCGAGCGGTAGACAGAATATCTTTTGCTGACGAGTATTTCTCGACATTGGGCGGCTGTGGCAATGGGGAGAGCTCCACTTCCGGACAACTCTCCAAATCAAACTGCGGATGCCAGCGAGTCAGCGCCTTTTCGATGATGATCGGCGGATCCTGGGAGCGAAGGAACTGGTCGTGCGCCCGCATTACCCGATCGAGCAGAAGGCTCTGAAAGCGCTGCATGCGCGCCGTCATAACGTGTGGATTCATGGACGTCGACTGGGCCGACGCGAGCACATCGTCTTCGTTGACTTTGGTGAACTGTTGTTGCTTCTCCGATTGCTGTTGCTCGGGCAGTGGCTCCACATTGGGAGCAATGATCAGCTGGAAATAGTCCGCTTTGGAGACAGAACCGAAATTGCGCGTCTTCATCTGACTGAAGATAAAGGCCTCTGGATAGATGTGCTTGATCTGGGCCAAATGGGTCTCAGTGAAGTTTTTCCGAAGCATGCGCTGCACTGCCGGCTTAAGCTTCTTGAATGTGATGGTCTCCTTGCGGTTGTGAAACATGGCCACCACGGAATCGAGACCCTTGAACACGTCCAACAGGTGTCGGTACTTATACGGCAATGGAAGTTGGCCGGCGCGGCTGCTTTCCACCAGACTGGCGTAGCGCTTATAAGCCGGCACCTCGACCAACTTGACAGGAGATCCATTTTTGGCCGGACTGAAGAGCAGGCGCTTGGATACGTCCGTGTGCCGCGGCGACATAAGCTCATGTTTGTCCGGGGTGGGTGGCGGTAGTTTTGTGGGAGTCTTGAAGGTCTTCAAGGGGCTGATTGTGAGAAAAAAACGAAAATTATAAGTAATCTATATCAACATTTTAAAATTCGGTACCTCCCTAAAGTTTGCGCAAAACAAATATTTGAATATGTATTTTAAAACCAATTAAATATCCCTTTAAAAAATGGAAGAAATAAATTAGTGACTGCAATTAAAAGCCATAATTTCATGCCTAATTCATCGATAGGGTTCCATGCAGATATTTATTTCATGAAATTAATACGAAATACAAACAGGAATTTCCTATTCGAAAATGTATCCTATTTGCTGCTTGGGACATTTCTTCAAGACGACCGTTACAAAAAAAGGTTGCTACCTGAGCGTCAGACCCAAAATACAAATACACAGATACACACATTCCCATGCAGTACGGCAGTTAAGATCCTTGTTTTCCGAGAGCCGAAGGGAAAGCAACCCCCGAATGCGGGCGGAAAATAAGCATTTTCAAAGGGAAGGTCAGGCTAGATTGTAACGACTGCGAAGGGTAAACATGCTGCGCATAGCGATACACACACTGCGGTGCATGGGGAGGGTCAGTCAGCCAGTTGGGTATTTATGCATGTTGTACAGACGTCACGAATCAGCAGCAATTGCTCGTACAAAAATAGCCATATTGCCGAACCAAAGCCAAGCCATCGGTGACTTGACGACTCTTGGGTGGAAAATATGCAACTTCAGCAGTCGAGCGCTTGAATAAGCCGGAGACCCGGAGAGCGACCTCGATTGCAGCAGAACTGCATGGCAGCAACTGCTGGCCTTTCGCTAAATGATGTTACCCGGTTTTTTCATAGACCACACTCCACAGTCCGTGGTTTGTTTATGCCGATTCTAGGCCACCAGCCAGCTAAATCAAAATTGTTGTGGCAGGCACATATCTTGAGCTTCTTACATGACTGATTTTCTTGGACACCCATGATTATTCGATTTGAAGAGAATGCGTTAAAGGATGCGAAAGGCATGTTATCATTCAATCAAGGTTCAATCAAACAACCTCAATGAGACTCAAAAGAAATTGTTGGACTCGAGAGAACTTGAAAACTATAGGACACAACATGTTGTTTAATTTTGCTTCAATCCCTATTAAGTATTTGAAGCAGAATTTGGTTCAGTACCCATAAAACTTCTTACATAAGCAAATAGCTCACCTTGTAAGCACCTCCAGCTCGATTGTGTCGAATTCCTTGAGCTGCACGCTCATCTTGGACTTCGATGGGGAGGGGCCAGCCTCGCGGAGTTTCCTGTTGCGCTCCTCCTGCTCCTTGCGCTTCTGTTCTAGCGCCGCCTTCCTGGCCAGCACTGCCTTGAGTTCCTGCAGCTTGGCACTCCGCGATACCTTCGTTTTCACCTCGTCGAAAGTGAGCTGGCGGCGGAGATCCGCCTTGATCGGCGAGGCATCCTTGAGGATCTGCTTGGTGGGCGTGCGCAGGCCACGCTGCACATTGTCCACATTCTGCTGGCTTGTGATGGTGAAGTTAACCTTAGGCGTGTGCTCGCTAATGGCCGACGACTGCTGTAGCTCCTCCTCGTCCAGCTTACTGGACTGAGCCTGTTTCCTGGGCGATAGAGTGCCCTTTTTAATAAATTGCACCAGCTTAGGCTGCTTGATGTGTGGCTCCATTTTGGCGGCTGCCGGTGTCTTCTTTTTGCTCTCTTGAGCGGCGGTGACAATCAGTCGGGCAGTGCGTCCGGATCGGGTACGCATGCCCGTGGCCGCCGCCTTCAGGGTGTCCAGATCCGCATCCTGGTTGCAGGCTGGCAACTGGGAAGGGGCGGGGGCGGGAGAGACGGTTTCAGCGGGTTCCGCCAAACGCTGCAAAACAAAGCCATTTTTAAGATGTCTGTATTGGCAAAGCGTCCTTGCAGATACTTTTGTATCTGGAGTCACGTTTCTGGGACCGATGTCTTACCCTGTTCTTGATACTGATAGCATCATCCAAGGCGGCGCGTTTGCGGTTTGTGAAAAATGCAGCTACCGATGGCTGGGCCATAGTAAGTGTGTATAATATTTATTTCTAATAGCAATTGCTGTTGGCTAAACGGTTGTAAAGATACCACTTGGCTGAATTCACAGATGGGCACGTCCGGTTATTTATCACTAGTCTGTATAATTCTCTTAGGTTTTCTTTTTTTATCAACACGTCGTGCCAGCGTACTGCTCAAATTACAACTGGCCACGATTTTTCACTAGATGCAGTTTCCCTCCAAAACCTAAAATTGCGCCAAAACGCGTACAGTGTTGCAAGTTACCGTACTCGGCTGCCAGTCAACACTAACCACTCAGCTGTTCAACTCCATCGATTTGCAGCACTGTTTGATGGAAGAGTTGATTTTTCCGTAGCAGATTTTTCCACTTGCGGATTTTTCGTTGTGCGCGTGTTTTTTTCTCGTTTCAGCTGCATTTGCGAACGCTGCGCAACGCCGGCGAATCGAGATGCTATTGGCTTAGTCCGCGCTCACTTGCGAAGCCAGGTAAGTCGGTAGTATCTGCATTTTTTTAGAGCCTTTTACAAAGCAAACGCCGAGCAAAGTTTCGAAGCGGATCTAGTACCAGTAGGTGCAAGTGAGGCCGCACTATGTGGCTGAACGTGCGAGTGAGATAGGGAAAACGTTACGTGGTGCGCTTACGTTACGAAATTTTAGTGCTCTCGTTGGTTTGGATCCGTGCTATGAAAGTGTTGCTGCACATGGCTACATTTTAGCCTTTTCTGGCTTGTAACGGAAGATTTATTTATTATAATAATAATTAGACCAACGTCGCGGTCTTTAATGTGTACGACTTGTTATTATACATATTTTATGTTTCCCAAAAGTTTCAAATTTTATAAAAACTTTAACTGCTTTCGGAAAGTATATATTTTGGTTTGGATTTGATAAAAAATAATATGTAGGTATGTATAGGCGTACTTGATTAAGGTAGGCTGTTCCTTACAAACCACATTAAGAGATTAAAATAGCTAGTATACAAGTTTTATCCAGCTGCTGTTTGTTGTATTTTAATCTGTGTTAAGTAAGTTTCATCACTAATTTCATGTTTTCTCCCAGTCTCTGCCAGAACCCGATGGTATTTTGTGACTTTAGCGCTGCGGTCACACTGGAATCGAGTTTTTGGGATTGACGATTAGCGTAGATTTTTTGTGCTAATTTTGTGCAGAAATCGACACAGCAGCCGTGTTAATTGGGAACAAGTGGGATCCCGAGGCAAGTAGATAATTATTTGATATTTCTGGATTTCAAGCACCTAAGTAGTTGATTTTCGTACTACAAAATAGCAGACCATAAAAGTGAATATCAAAAAACAGGGCAGAGAAAACAACAAAAGCAAGAAAAATGCGAGAGAAGCGTGAACCGAACCTCGAACATTGCCTTATTGAGATTTGTGCACGTTGTCAGTTCTCTACTTCTCCGTCGCGTTACTTCCTTTTTTATCAACCCTCCCGTAACCACTCGTCTTCTCTCCTCTTCTTTTCCGATTTGCCACACACAACAGCTGTTACACCTGGCGGAAATAAAGGGTAACATAGGAAAATAGAAGCGACCAGCAGCAGCGAAATGAACAAGGCTGACGTCAACCGCCGCGTTTTGGCCATTCAGGCGAAGAAGAAGCGTCATAAGAACAGGAAGCGGGGCAAGCAGAATGGCACTAACCCACAGGAGCAGTCGAATTCCAGCCAGAACCAGAATCCCAAACCAAGTTCCAATCCCAATCCGGAACCGAATCGGAGCAGCGAGAACTTGCAGGCACCGGATAATGCTAATAATAGCCATTTGAATGAGTCTAGTTCGGACGCATTTAGCAAGGCGAATGCAACTGCTACGGCCTCCACATCCAGCGGAGGATCAGCAGGCACTCCCGATCAATATCAGCCACCCAAAAAAACGCAGGCGAAGTCGAAGCCCAATACCCAGAAGGAGCACCAGCAGCAGCCGCCGCGTAGCAGCTCCAATGAGTCCTATGAATCCGAGGTATTCAGCGATAACGAGGAGCAGGAGCTTAAGGAGGACTACTGCAAGGGTGGCTACCACCCCGTGAACATCGGTGACCTGTTTCATGGTAAGTCACCTGTTAGCACCCCACATATATTGGCATTTTCCGATCCAAAAAACCACCAGCCCCTCCTCAGCAGCAGCAACAACAACAGGTTGCCAAAGACAAGCACAGCACACAGATAAATCGAACGCACAGCGGGTGGTTTTTCAGACCTCTATCCCCATTTGGGCAAGGGTTGTTTTTTCGGCGAGAAAGAAGAGGGCACCTCGTGTTGTGGCGACGACAACAATAGCAACAGCAACCTATTTGGGGCTGTCTCCTCCAAACGTTGTCGCCAACATAAGCCCGTGGTTCCACCCCTTGCTTGCATGTTGTCTCCACCCATTTTACAACGCCAGCTGTCAGATTGCCACTTTCAGAATCCATTTCGAGGCGAAAGAAATCTGAGCAATCGCTTGGTAGCGATAAGGCAATGAGGACCTGATAACGGCCACACAGGCTCAACTAAATCGGCAGATAGTGCTATGTCACGAAATGAGACCCTCTGAGCCTTCTTTGCAATCCAAGCGGATTTATAACAAAAAATGATTATTAATAGAATCTTGCTAGGTTTATAATAATGCAAGAAATTAAACATTTGTTCCTTTTCGAGAAGAGCAACAGATTAATGAAAATTTTTTTCGGCAGATCGCTACCATGTCATCCGTAAATTGGGCTGGGGCCACTTCTCTACTGTTTGGCTGTGCTGGGACTTGCAGGCAATGAGATATGTGGCAATTAAAATTGTCAAGTCGGCACCGCACTTTGCCGAGACGGCAAGGGACGAGATAAAGATACTCAAGACGGTGCGCGAGACCGATCCATCGAATCCACGCCGTCGCAAAACCGTCCAGATGCTGGACGACTTCAAGATCACCGGCGTTAATGGCACCCATATTTGTATGGTGTTCGAGGTGCTTGGTGACAATCTCCTGAAACTCATCCGGAAGTCCAACTACCGCGGTATACCACTGGCCAACGTCAAAGCTATTACCCGCCAGGTGCTGGAGGGTCTTGACTATCTTCACACGTGCTGCCAGATCATCCACACTGACATAAAGCCCGAGAATGTCCTCTTGTGCGTGGACGAGCCTCATGTGCGCTCACTAGCAACTGAAGCCACCCAGTTGTATTGCATGAACTCAAAGATGTACCCCTCATTGGTGAGCAGGGCGCCCAAGGAGTATCGTGAGCCACCTATCACTGGCAAAATGAGCAAGAACCGAAAGAAGAAGCTTAAAAAGAAGGCCAAGAAGCGCATGGAGCTTTTCAAGCAGCAGAAAGACTATTTGGAGCAGGCTGGTGGCCAAGCAGCCATCAATCCTAATGAGGTGCATAACGGCGACGCCGGAATCTCAGATGCCGATGAATACTTTGATGCAAACTCTGTGGAAGATAACGTGCACGTGGCCGCTGGGCAGCCACCGCGTAAGCAGAGGGAGGAGCGCAAGGCGCCCGCCGAGCAAAGTGGGGAGGCACAGGAGCAGGAACCGCTGACTGAGGGCACTGACAAAGCCAAAAAGAAGAAGAAAAGGAAGAACAAAAGTGAGTAAAAAACGAGAAGCGGAAGGTATTTTTATTAATTCATAGTATTTCTTGGCTACGTTTATCTATCGAAACCTTTAGTTCTGGCCGCATTCTTTTTATTATTTTTCCATTTCCTTTTTACACGATTGCCTCTGCGTTTAAGATAAATAAGGTTTCTAATGCAAATTTAATCATTTCTTTGTTAGACAAATCTAACCAATCAAAAGGGCAACAGCCGCCACAACTGGAAAACTCTACGAGCAGTGCCGAGAGCAGCAGTGCGCTCAAGAGCCAACAGACTAATGGCAGTAGTAGCGCTACCAACAGTAAATCCAACACCAATTCAAGCGGTACTTTGAAAGGACAATCAAACGGCAAAAAAATGCCATTGCGACCCAAGCAGGAGAAACAATTGGAAAATCAGCAGCATCAGCTAAACAACAACAACTCTAAGCCTAACTCGAACAGCGATTCAAAAATCTCAAGCGGATCCGTGGAGAATACATCTTCGGCTACGAATGGACCGCATTCGAATACAACGCTGCCAACACCTCCTCCGCCGCCGCAAGCAAAGCACAAGGCTAAACAGGATCCGGCGTTAGAGGAATGCAACGTCAACGTAAAGATCGCCGATCTGGGCAACGCTTGTTGGGTTGATCATCACTTCACCGAGGACATTCAAACGCGCCAATATCGTTCACTAGAAGTTATTATCGGTGCGGGCTATAACACCTCGGCGGATATCTGGAGCACTGCATGCATGGTATTCGAACTGGCCACCGGTGACTATCTGTTTGAGCCACACTCCGGCGAATCGTATACCCGCGACGAGGACCATTTGGCCCACATCATCGAGCTGCTGGGTCCAATACCGCGGGAGATTTTGTTAAACGGTACCTATGCGGCGAAGTCGTTTACCCGTTCCTGCGAGCTACGAAATATCTCGGGCCTTAAGCCTTGGGGCCTAATAGACGTTCTACTGGAGAAGTACGAGTGGTCGGAAAAGGATGCGGCGTCATTCGCTTCGTTCCTTAAGCCCATGCTCGAGTTCGATCCGAACAAGCGTGCCACCGCTGCGGAGTGTCTGCAGCACCCGTGGCTTAGATAAGATACGGTGCAACCTGGTTGTTGGCTGCGTGCCACCCAGCCAGCAACAGCAGATGGAGGGGGAGCTCTAGCAGGAACCGGAAAAGGAAAAGGAACAAGAGCAAGAGCAACAGCACTAAAAGGTGGATCACCGGCAGTAACAGCAGACGGAGAAGTTGGCGGGGGCTATATAGAATCTTCGGCATCGGTGGCTACTTTGGCTTCCATCTCATCAATTGCTTCCACATCGGCTGCAGCAATGGCGGCACTGAAGGCCAGACCTTATTTGGTTGCACCCTTTGTTACCACAGCCTCAGCACCACCCACTCCACATCCCCACGCATCCATTTCGACAAACACGGCCCGCACAGCGCCAGCTACACCTACACGTCGTCGCATCGGTCCCGAAAACGATTTGGACCTGGTTGAGGACTTGGATGTGGCACTTGCTCAAATAGAGGACCCGCAGACACACACCAAGAACAAATCGCATCGCTTTTTCTGGCGCAAGGCACTGCGACGCGTCTTCCAGCGTCGCAAGTGACGGCGTCGCCGGCAGGACTTGCCCCGCTGGCATCGTCCCGCCCGTCGCTGTCGTCGTCGCAACCTGGCCGAGCGGGTGAGGCGCATCTGCGCCTGCTGTGCCTACGGCCAGATTCTGCTGCGTGCAGCCCGCGTGGCCCTGCTCAGCTGCATCCGCTGGCGAACCCGTGGCAACATACGCAACAACAACTTTTACTTCAGCAACCACTAAAGCATCAGCAGCCAGCCAGCCAACCAGCAGTCGCTAATCTCCGTGATCCAGTAAACTCAATTACCATTCGATTTAGTTTTACACACGCCAGCGCTTAACTTATTCCCTGTGTTTTAGATCGACGATTAGACCATTTTTGTTGCTACGTATGAAATTATAATATTGTATTACCGCCTACACGAACACGTCCCCACGAATCCTGTACATAGGCTCGACAGTTCTCGATCCCATTATTCATTTTAATTAAAGCGACGCATAAGAGAGCGATGGTAGAGCATGAGCAATTGTCGCATGTAAACCATATATGTGTTACTGTACATTTACCCGAGATGCGAATCGGCAAATCTACATTTATAAGCGTACATAGTTAAATGAAATAAAGTCGACCCATCGATGGGTGTCTCACACGCGCCATCGTCGATTCGATGGAATAGGGCAGTAGAGCAGCGCGTCTGGATTTTTATAAGCATATGTATATGTACATGGATGCAGAAACTTGAGCTGAACATAACAATAATGAGAACGTAGTTAATTAGTTTATCCTCGGCTTAGTGATCGACATGAACAATTTGAAATGGCATTAGTAACTCTTAAAAACGTAACCTGAAATAGAAAAGCGAATGCACTACCAACAACCACAAGTGAAAGTAATCCTTAACCCCTAATCGGAACTAATAAGCGTATAAATATAATTAAAGTAGCCGCCACAAAAAATCGTATTGTTCAACATTAAATAGTAGCGCAAGCGCAAAATAATTGCAGCTTTATCAAATAGATAAATGTTCAAGACACAGACACACCAAATTTGGCACTTTATCAAGACTAGAGCCACACAAAATTTATGGAATTTTTCTTGACCACTCTTAACACAAGCATAAACACCTAGAGGCCACTTTAGTTAGGACTAGGAGCTAGAGCGATTTTCTTAATAGAAACGATTCGACTCGGAGCGGTAGGGCAGCAGAAGCAAAAACAAAGGCGACGGATTAGCAGAAACGCGAGATGGAGGGGTCCATTGTCATTGGCAATCGGATCGGAGGGCAGGGGATGTGTGACTAACTGACTAATAACTATTACGGATACGTAGACACATATATATATGGATAAGTGGCCTTAATAATTCGGTTCTCCGCACCACACAACGCACCACAATCACCACACGCACCCAACAAGCTAACTACAAACCACAAAACGATACGAAACCAAGTACACCAGCCAATCTGAGAAAGCTATTGCAATTAACACAATTAACGCTGCGCGAACTAAGAAGTTAAAGAATTAGGTATGAATATTATGGTAACTCGAGCAGACATTATTGTAACTAGACAGCCTAGCCAGCTAGCATGCATATATCAATCTAAAATTAAACTAAATGTGTCCAGGATCAAGGGGAATTGAAGAATGAAACGGTTCTAAGTAGCAGCCCAATATCGATCTACGACGTTGTCATCAAGTTAATCGTAACATTACATTAAAGAAAATTCAAATATCTTCGGCTGGCCGATGTTTCGAAAATACTTACGCATATACTCTTTGAAAATCGCCCAGACTTCCGAACGAAGCTATGTACTAAACTTGGTATCACAGGTGGAAAATCCGGGGACAGAAGCCCAGCACGGATGACCACTCTTAAATGAATTACATATGTATAACCAGAATCAGGAACCCAGCTGCCGAATTGCAATTCCAGTATGTTCTCACGCTTTCAAAGAGTATAATTATGAATTATACGATACGATACATAATTTATTGATGTAGTTATAAACAAAATAAACAACAAATTACACAAATTGGAAAGCAATCGACACTCTTTCTTTTTTATGCGTGCATAACCAGCAGAGTATCTATCTTTTGGCCATTAATTTCAGCCGGGGGGAGCAAAGGATTGGGACAGAGAAGCGACTATCCGGGCGATTTATGGCCACATAAAATACACAAAAGCTTTGAAGTCCTCAATGAATGGTTTAAGAGAAGGCTGACCTTCGACTGGCTCGCATTAATTCCATGTTACATATATCCCCAGTCCAGGTATTCATCACGTTTGTTTGTCAATGGCTCGAAATTGAATTTTATCCACACGTGCCACCGAATGAACGTCCGCTGGCCACTTGGTAAATGCTATGCACATATTTGGGTCTTTGGGGCTCAAAGGCAATGCCAGTGCTCGGTTGCCTCGTGTGACTATTTCATCTGCCCCATTCCATCTTAAGCAGGAGAAAGGCCAGCGTCCATGGCTCCGGGAAGTGGCTCCGTCTCAATGGCATCCGGCGAAAGTTAAATCCGCGCTGTTTGCATTGCCTTTGCCAACTCTCGCCGAAGAATACTCGAGCTCCGGGGAATTGATCTAAGACAAATTCGAAGAGCTCAGCGCACATAGTCTCTGGTATTTGGTTTATTGTTTGTTGGCCAAAGTTTTGGCTAAGTGAAAAGTGCTTTGCGTTTAAGCTGGGGATCAAAGTTGAAAGCGCAGGGAGTTGTGATGCAACTTGGCCCGCTGTGCAAATAAAAATGGGGGGTTATACGCAGGCTAAGCATTAAGATATACTACACAAATGCACAACATCATCACTTTTAGTAGCGATATAATGATACCATTTGGTTAGACTTGATCCTTCATTTAATGGCTTTCAATGTTGTAGTTGGCAATTTATGCTTGGTAATTAAAAATATGGTAAAACCCTTAGACAAACAGGAAGCATGTTAAGCGATAGATAATCACTTCATCCTGTTTAACCAAGAATTCCAAACATCCACGAGTGGAGCTCGAGCAAGTCCCAAATGAATTAAATATGTATTCTCCTGCTGTTTCTCGACTGGAAAATACTTTTTAAAGCTCTCACAGTTGAGTTGAACTCCTTGGGATGGGCATTCAATTTCATTTGCTCGAGAGCTCAGCTCAGCCAGGAAACCCGACCCGCTTTCAATGTACGTATGCTAACGAGACCCACAGTCCATGGTCCAGGAGCAGGTCCTTTTCCACACCCAAACATTTAAACCCTCACCCGAATCTGGATTTGCTTATAAATGTCCAACAAATGACAAACTTGACAAAAGAGGGACGGCAAAAGTTTTTCCCATGGCAAAGGAAACTCGCCGAAGGAAAACTCTTCAGACAACTTGGTCAGAAGTTTTGCGGAGCATTAGAATAAACCCAAACAATTGTGTGTCCTAGTCGTCCATCAGCCGGCCTTGATGATCGATATTTGTCACACACAAGCACAAAGAGGGGCAAAATGGAACTTTTAAGAGGTCCTTTTTGTAGATGCGGCGAAGCGCAAACGAATATTCAATTTGCACTCGGTGAATCTGAGCTCAATGGGAAGCGTTTAGCGGCTTCGCCCTCTGATTCCCTCCTACCCTTGATATCCTATCCCCCATTCCTCTCCAGAATCGTTGTGCACTTCCAAATGTCCTTGTTGAAAATGCCAGCGAGTGGCACACTGATGACATTAAGTAGCTGTCGGGTTGGTCAGGATTAGATGGCAAAAGTGCCTGATGTTAGTTTAAAGTAGATAAACAAAAGCGGATTCACCCCGCACCGGCTTAACCCCTCTACACCCCTAACTCAGCTTCCCGTTTCTGTCTGTCAAGTTGGCCATTGTTGTCTACGGTGGCTGTGTGGGCACACAAGGCCTACACTGGCCAAAATTATCATAGACAAGCTTGATAATTTATATAAAATCGAAATCTATTCTTTGAACACATTGTATAAGCTTTTTGAATTAAAGAACCTAATTGTTTTTACATAATAATATATGCAAGAATCCTAGATAATCAATCTAAAGGGTTTAAAGTATGCATTTCGAATTACTCTGATACCAACTTTTATTATTTTATTAAAGTAAAGTAAAGTAATTATAATCCTTTTTCCCAGTGTTCTCCTTAAGGCGATGGTTTCATGTGGGTTAGTTTGTCAACCGCGTTCCCCTCTTTTCAGAGGTATTAACCTTTTGGTTTTCCTTAAATTCTCCTTTCATCTAAAACTGATTATAAAATGGAAAATTACATTTTTTATACATTCTTTGTAGGTTGTGTATATATTTAAGCTGTTTAGAAATATTTATGTAAATTTAAATGAATTTGGATAATTTTTAAAATGTCTTTTGTTGTTTTGGGTCCTACAACCACTAACCCTAAAATTTAAGTAGGCAACCACTTGTGGGCACTATAATAATTTCATTTCGATTTCGGACTCACTCCGAAAATTTTTATGCAAAGAGATTGCACACTTTCTCTTTGACGCGGACTCTCTTAAGTTGGAAAAAGACTTTTCATTTCGACCTTAAAATGTTGTGTGGTACTTCGGTTTACTTTCTTTAAACGTCAAGTAACTGGGCCCTTTTTCAGCAGAAAGGAACGGTTTTGCGCTACTTCCCACTTGAACTTTCACTTTGGGGGGCGGGAAAACTGCTGAGTTTTTTGGGCAAGAACTCCCAGCATAGAGCAAAGTTTTCATGCTTAACACCATCTCTGTAAATATTAAATTGGGGAAAGTGGACTTAATTAAAATCTATGTGCAAGGCGGTAAACAGCGTCCCCACAAACACTGGGAAACCTCAAAGGGTCCTGAGCCAACAGAAAATTCCACAGAAATTCCAGGCTGAAATGGCAAAATGAGATATAAAATGAGATAGCCGTGCTGTGTGGAAAAACGATGATATATGAAATATTTCCCATACAACAACGAACGACAAACGGTCGGAATCGTATTTATTTCACATGCCCGTCAATCCCTTGAGGAAATGGTCATCTGTTGGTATCATAAATTTATGAAATGCATTTACAAAGCGTGTAGTAATTGTGCGGCATTGGATCTGGGGAGCGGAGATAATAAAATCGAATGTCAATTGAATTTGTCGAAATCAAAAGGGAAATAAACGATGGCCACTTGATTAAATTTATATTTCTGCTGTCCGGACAAATATACACACACATGACCCTGAGGTTGGAGTGCTGGCGAGGAAACCCATCACAATCAGATGCCACTTCGATTCTGCACAGTCCTGTGTCCTACTGCCCCCCATCACTAGCCATTCGAAGCTCAATATTTACTCTGCCCCACAAAGAGGCGGAAAAGCCAAAGACGTGTTCGTGGCCCTAAACAAACAGACTGTCAACAGTTTAAAGTTTTCATTGGCGAGAGCCATCATCGTTATCACTACTAAAATGACTTTAATTTGCAGATATAATTTTGCTCAAATAAGTGCTTTGATCATGATTTAGATAATCTTTGCTTCTATTAATCTCGGTCAAAAGTAGACTTCGTGGTATAATAGTGAAGTAATCCATATTTTAACTACTTTTAATAATAAAAACATTTTTGAGGAAATGTTTATATTACATTAACTAACAGAATGTTCAAAATAAGTCTCTAATAAGCTTAATAAATATTTATAAAATTATTTATGATTCCTGTTATTTTTCTCCACATATACACGAGTGCATCTTCAAGGTAACAAAAGATAAGATATTAAATATATAATATCTATAAATTTCCAATGGAATATTTGAAAGTGTTTTTTTTTCATAAAATTGCAGAAATAGTTTCGAGATTGTATTGTGTGTGCCCAATTTACCAATTTGATGATGTAGTGATATGAAATTTTATGGCTAGTTTCTCAATTTAGATAAAAGAACTATTGTTCCTTCCGGGAAAGTTGTGAAAGTTGGCTCCGTTTTGAAATAATTAACTTTTATTTGCTGTTTTTGTTACATTCCTGTGTGTTTGGTAATCGCTAGCAGTGTGTGGGCTAACGGCAAAATTGCCTTTTAATTGCATAATGTTTTTCTTTTTTCAAATACAATATTTGCACTTGAAATTGCCGAGCAGCCACCAGCACACATGACCGTGTGTTAGTTAACTTCACGGCACACCACCCTACCCCTTCCCACACACACACACATACATATGCACTATGGCCAGAGGCTACCGTCCAATGTCACGACCCCCGCTCCAAAATCCCGGAGAGTGACCTTGAAACTGTTATATCTGCACACACACAGGCACACTCGTGACGACTTGGAGCTGTGCGTCTATGGGTGGCTCAAAGCAGTCAACCCACTTTAGGCGGGTGGGGGTGGCTGAGTGGGTGTCGTGTGTGCGGTCTGACAGTTGAACTGTCTGCCCGCTTCAGTTCCACTGTTTGCATTTGACATTTTCAATTTGCATGACAGCTGCCCAGCATCCTCGCATCCTCACACCCTGGCATCCTGGCATCCCGGCATCCTGGCACTTTGGCAGCTGCCCAGCCTCAACCGTTCAATTTGTCACGTAAAAGTCCCAGCGGAATGAGCGGTTTTTGGCACGGGCGTTTTGGCTCCACGGATTTGGCTAACACTTCACGTACGACGGCTATATTTACCCAAGATCTGTTATACGCAGGCAACAAGCTGCCAGCCTAATTACCCTATTCACTTCCCCCCGTCCCCCACTACTGTGTTCAAGATTTTCGACTGATAAGATGAAATGCCTTTATAAACATCTGAGGAACCCGTGCGGCACGCCAACAACGACAAATTTCCCGTCCTTTGAGGCGGGAGTCTAACCAACTTTTTGCCAGCTAATTGATGAGCTGGCGACCTTCAACAATTCCTTTCGATTTCATTTACTTTCGTCGTGTTCTGGGTCCGAAAATTAATTTAATCACGTCCACGAGCTTATGTGCCCTCAAAGTGGGTATGACAAATATTCGAATGGTTGGTGTAAATATTACAAAGATACTTACGAATTTCTTAGGTGGTCACAGACTTCTTAAATATATTAATTTGCTTATGCAATAATTAAGGAAATAAGTACACGTTCTTAACATAGTGCATGTATTATGCCAATTTATTTCAATAGTTACATAATAACGATAAAAATATTCAAACATTGAGTTTGTTACGATTCCCCTAGCGTATTTAATGATGCGGTACTGAAATGTATAATATTTTAATCTCTTGAAAGGTCAAAATTCGGATCTTTTATCTCTTTAAAGGGCAACAAGTTTCGAAGCAGCCTTCATGTCAAGCTGTTTAAGCTTTTAATGGAAGAAGCTTGTTCATTTTGGTTTTGGTTTGGTTTTTGGTAAAATGATGCTTCTGTTTTAATGGTATTTATAAGCCGGCCACTGCATTCCCATCATCATTTGCTCTCAGTTTCCCAGGTTTTATGGCCGAAAGTATGCCGCATTTGTCGGCTACTTTTTTTTTTGCGCAACCGGAAATTGCCGGAACTTGGCGCTGGCACCTGACAATTATACGTATAACGGTAAACGTGTATATGTACGTGTTCCGTGGGGTGTGTGCCTGTGTGGGTGGGCAATTATTTACCGCCGCCATTATGACACACATGCCCCTGACTTTTATAAGGACTGCTAATGGCTATGGCAGATATAAATCAATTTTAAGCCGCTCCAAATACGAATGCACTCAAATCCAATGAAAAGGGCCGTTTTCCCTGAAGCGGATAAATTCCAATTGAAAAACATGACCCCTTTTCGATTTAAAAAACACAAACGTTAGTTCGCGCAATACATATAAAAAAACTTAATATTTCTGGAATGGTATTGCAAAAGCGTTATTTGACTTTTCCACAAGCCGATTGAGATCTTTTCATTTGGAAAGTCAGTCAACATTCCATTGCGGACATGAACTTATGGATTGTACGTACTTATTTCTGACCATGGACTCAGTGGGGCTTAAAATCCGAAAGGGCCGCCAGCTCAGCACGAATGTGTCATAGTTTGACAAATTTGCGAGAATTTCTCCTTTGATTCTTGGGCTTTTGTTTGCCTTCTCCATTCATGTTATTTTTTCCTTCAGTTTTTCCGTTTCCCGTTTGCGCATACATTTTTTATTGACATTTATTTGTGTGTGGGCCGGGTCGTAGCTGCAGTTGGCCGTATGTCAATGCACCATTAAGAATTCCCTTTTGGCCCCGGTGGCAATCGATTTCCATTGTGACTCCTTTCCGAGGCCTTTGTTGTGTGTGTTGATTTACATATTTTGCAGGCTTAAGTGGATTTATGGAATTCTTGGCTCTTGCTTTTCTGGCCTGAATTTCCATTGAAAAGCCCTTATGCACAATTCCTGCTACGATTGCAATTCGTTTACTTTATCCATATTCCGCTCTACCCACTTGTTGCAGCCCGTTCCTCGTATTTCGTATTTACTGTGGAAATGGCAAGCAATTTCCGTTCGCTGTAGCTTGTCTGTGGCCAAAACTAATTGAGATGGCGAAAAACGCTGGCGGAAATGTCACTCTAGTTTCGGGCCTCTAAATGGAGGCAAAGAATGGTGGTAGGAACGCAAACACACCGCCGACGAAGAAGCCATCAAAAATGTAAATATATAATGGCCAAAGAGCAGGACTTGAGCAAGTTCGTGTGGTTCCCTCCTAGAATAGACAACGATATAGACGAGACAAGGAGTCGGTTAGCCGGGGTCTAAGGAAAAAGGTTCCCGGGTTGTTGAAGTGGAGCGCCAAATGAATTAAATATAACCCAGCCAAGTCACTCTAAAGTGTATGCGCTACAAGCTCTTCGGTTGATTGCCATTCCTTCAGCCCCGATTCCCGATGTCCCGGTGTCCTGGTGTCCTCCCACTCGTCCTGTCCCCGTGTCCTTGCCGAATGAAACTTCGATTTACATTTCAACTGCAGCCACTGGCGGTCTGACGTTAGAGCCTGACGTAACTGGCTTACGTACAGAAGTTCGATCTGATAACGTGGAACCTCGATATGTGGAACAACCAATTTGTATATTTTCAAATGACTTCAGATTTGCCAAACAGGTAAGTTGTTTGACGAAACTTAAATGAAAGTAAATGTTATTTTTAAATGATTTTTAATTATATTTTTTTATTTATTGTTTCATAAAATATAGGATGGAGTATTGGATGTTCAAGATAAATACTTAAAAGCCTACCAAAATGTTGAGCCAAAGTTTCACTAGATACAGAAATATATTTTTAAGATTGAACCTTAGAATAAGAAATAGGAAATGTTTAGCTTCCGTCGACAATCAATTGAGTTTGTCTAAGACCGTTGAACTGACAATTAGCTAAGTTAGTTAAAAATGTATCTGCTGTATAAGAGGAGAAACTTATTTAGATATGTCCTTGCTAGCCTAGTTTTTCTGTATTGAAAACAAGGAAGGTAAATCGGAAAAACCGAGTTTTTGGGGGTGGCCTTAATATTTCACACCTACCTAACATGGCAAATTCCGCTTTGACTTGCATTTATTTCTCTGTTGTTTTACACCTTTTACACCTTGATCGAACTTCAAGATTGAAAAAATGCTTGTTGTTTTTGACACAATTGTGACTATGAAATATGACTTGAAGTGACACTCAAAAACCTTTTATGTGGTACTTTGTGGGAAACTGGAAAATGTGGTTTGGTTCTGATTTACCCGCAATTTCAGTTTCCATTTGCATTTGGGGAATGCTAGTATTTAGCAGAACTGTGTTTATTAATTTTTGATTTATGCTTAGCCCGTAGCTATTGATTTTGGCTTCACATGGAAATGACCCTCCGCTCGGACTGCCAATGAATACAGATGGCAGGTTATAGATTGTGGCCCGATTACATCACAAATGCCACTTAATACCTGGTGGGTCGGTGGGGCCATTTGTTAATTGTCAAATGTTTAGACATGAGCGACAAGTGTGCAGCTAAAGTTTTCCTATTTCGATATGCATAGTGCTTTTATGAGGGGGCGGGTTGGTTGTTGGCAGTATCTAACCGCCTGGTTTTATCCTTTCCCAAGCTATTCCCTATTCAATTCCATTGCCCAGTATGTCCTGCATATTAAAAGAGTCGCGTAAATAAATAAGTATATTCAATTTTGTATGGAACGTGAATGGTATCGAAATGTTTAACAAAATACGTAATACGTGACCGTGCAGAAATAGCCACTGGAACAGAAAGTGAGGCACAAACAGTGAAAGCCACATCGCCACTGGATTCACAAGTTTGTGTTGTGGTTTGACACTCGCATACACTGCGAGAAAACTCGAAAAAAAAATATTTATATTTCCATACATCTAGGTTCTTCTAGAATTTCTTACACCATATTTTATTTACATTGTTTTAAATCTCAATGAAAATAAATCAATATATATAGTACACACTTTTATTGACATATTTTTTCGTGTGCATCCCAGAACGGCTTATACTTAGGCACAAAGTGCTTGACTCGCAAGGAGCTGCAATGCAGCACAGACACTTGCCAGGACATTATGATTTACTTGGCCGTTGTGCAGGGATACCCTGGCTGAATTATTTACTTAATTGGCCTCCAAAGATGTACGAGCGCATATCAAATGTCAGAGTTGAAGTAAACATCGGCCCAATTCGCGTTACACAACTGTCAAAACCGCAGGGATGCGGTTGGCTGGGTGGATGGTTGGGATGGTTGGCACACAGATTTCGGGTAACTGCAGCGGGATGGCATTGAAATGCGACACAAGTTGATGGGAAATTCCATTTGAATTTGAATCCACTTTCGTATGTGTAAGCAGTACATTGATGATTGCAATGTATAAGTATCCAATGAGCCAGCGGAATGATTTGATTTGATTTGAGGTCGGGATTATGCGGCGACCATTGTTTTTGACAGCAATTTGCATGATTTTAATTAGAATGCGAGCTTTTCGATGGCTTCTCATTCGGGTACAATACTCCTATTTAAGCACACAATGGGGAATTTTTGTGGCTACTGTTACCCATTTTTTGTGAAACTCGTTTATTGTACCTACTTTTTACTTAACTGCTCCTTACTTTTTCGAAATCTCCCCCATTGTTCTTAGCTTATTGCTTGCTGTGTAATTTTAAACTTTTTCATTTTCCCCCTCCAGCATTTGAATTCAATTTAAAGTTGAGCTCTTTGAGGATTAACCTTGAATCTGCAGTGGCTGCACATGCTACCATTTCTAATTCTATTTTCAGTTCATTAAGCGGGATTTTCAGCACGTTATTTACGCTGCACAGTTCCGAGTAACTCTGGAAAAGCAGTTGGCACAATTCCCGACTATAAGTGCTTGACGACGTGCTGACATCACCATTTCCCTTCTCCCCGCTTCCACATTTCCGCGTTTCTCACCTCCCTTCCCTTTTCCCAGAGATTCATCTCATTTAACTTTGCCAAGTGGCATTTGCCGGGGAAAACGGCTCTATGTTGCTCCATGTGTTGCAATTAGTTTGTCTTCTTGCAGTTCAGTGGCAAGTTTTAAAGTCTTAAGTTTATTAAGTTCTTGCCCGGCACCACCTACACACTCGTGAAGTATTCAATTGCAACCAAAGTGTACTCCCACGTCTTGTAAGGACTTTCTAATATGCCAACCAGTCGAAGGAGGATCAGTTTATACATTCAAATTGAAATCAGGGAAAGTAATGCCGTTTTAGATTTACTTAAACCCGAATTTACTTTGCTTAAATTTGTATGAAACCCTATTAAGTGCAGATAAGGCACAACATTCTGTTTAAATGGTTTGGCTCTAGATTTCATTTACAGTTTATATCATTTTATTCTAAACACAATATGCTTATTAAATAGACTAAAATCTAATTAGTTACTTTGTTGTCGGAATCGAACCCGCTACACTAGGGACTGTTAATGTAGCTTATCCAAACCTAAAATGCCGAAACAAAACACAATATGTAAATTAGTGCGTCAAAAAGCAACAGCATTATAATTGCCTTTGTGCGCTGGCCTGGCAACTTAATGAAATTTTAACAAAGGTAAATGTATCTGAAAGCTTATCTTTCGGTTAATCGAAAACTCCTGAGCCCCGGGCATCGAGCAAACTACACGGAGACACGCAGGGTGGTCGCTGGAAGAAGGTGGGTGTGGCAGGCGGACATGGCCCAAACACATTTGTCAAATAACAAACAGTAAGCCAACAAACACACACACACACAACATTGCCGTGGCATTCGTTTCGTGTTCAATTGTTTGTGCTGACAGCTAAATGGAGGAGGCTCAGCCAAATTGATGCCCTGTGTCATGTGCACGGTTAAAAACTCAGCCCTTGCCTTTAGCCTTTATAGGGTCAAAAGGCGATCAGTTTTTGACCAATAACTCCTATACAATACGTGGATATGCATTAATGATTGAAGATATTATTGCATTTATTGGTCAGAGAAATGTGTGTTGACTAACATTCTCAAACGGAATTCAAATACTCAAACGACTATCGTGTAAAACTATAAGCTGATTATTTAGTGACTGTTGAAATATTTTTCCCAGCGTACACCTTCGTGCTTTTTTGGCTCTTCTGGCTTCTGCTCACCGCACAACATTGGCATGGAAATTGTTAAATTGAAATTGTCATCCACATTTCCGATGCTTGAGTTGGCTTTTTGCGCTTGGCTTTCTGATCGGACAAATCACGGATCGATGATGGCTGGCACGTCATCGCTTCTGATTTACCTTCGTCACTTAACTTGCCAGTGATTTGGCTTAAATCCTGGTTATGCCACCCCCAGAAATGACCATAATTAGTGTGCGGGCTAGCTGGTTGGGCAAACTAAAATCGATACGATTGAGCAAAATGGTAGACCGAAAATAAACACTAATTACAGGGACTTTGATTGAAGGCTAACTGGACGGTGGGGATTGCCACGTGATAGATGGGCAGATAGATGGATAGACAGGTAAACCGCTGGGATTATGATTGCTTCAACAAAATAAGCATTTAATTGAGCTGCTTAATAATTCTAATTATTGCACCGGTGGCGATGGCAACGCTAATTGGATTCCTAATTAAGCATACCGCCGGAAATCGGGCGCTGTCAGGGAAACTAAAGTTTCCAGGCCTGCAACTCGACCAATTACCGTTAACGTGGCGCTAATGGAGGTACCTTCTCCAGGGTCCAATACGTGCCACTTGAGAGGTGCATCGCGGTGGCATAACAATGACAGCGTCTCCACTGACCGTCGACCCGTAATTAAAACTCAATTATGTGGCTGCGAAGTTGACAAAGTGGCCACATCAAAGTAGATAAATTTCATTTACCGCCTGAAAGTGCAATCATTACACTTCGTAAAACTTCGCACAGCCGTTCCGTTTCGTTCACACTTGATAGGTCAAAGTGCAGATGGCAATCTACCAAAGTTTCCAATCACAAGTTGTCGCAATAATTGAGGACATCCAGCAGTTAGGGCACCAGGACCAAGGTGCTACACGTATGCGTGTGTGAGGGAATCCTGCGGCAAATGCCAACCGCATTCTCAATGAGGCATCCTCAAAACGTGTCCTGCCAGCAACAAGTTCGCCATTTCTGCGTAACGCATCGATAAAAAATATCTTATTCAAGCCGAACACTAAAGTATCAGAGATATCACATGTAGTACCCAAAAACAATAAGCGGTCAAAGTAGGTGATTTAGAAGCCTTTATAAATTTCAGGTATCTCAAATATAATGTTGTAAAAATTGCCCCACAATATAATCTGCATTGAAAATAAGCTTTCTTCATATTTAACTTACTTAATGAAGTAGGTAAACAATTTTTTTTGAATGTTTTTTGATTAGATAATGTAAAAATATTCAGCTGATTAACCAAAACTCTTTCATTTCTAGTGAGTGTATCGCAGGACCACAATTTACTGATGGAATTCGTACCCAAGTTATTTATTTTGTTGCTGTTGCTGGCCGCTTCATTCATGACGACTTCATTTACTTGACGAATGTGTCCGTGCAGGACGAAGGATCCACGCTTCTGGCTTCATTAATATTTATAAGTTGGACTCTCTAGCCGGAGCTTAGCCAAAGCCGCAATAATTCCCCCGACCACGCAATCAAAATCAACCCTCTTGGAAATTCCGATGGCTGGCTGGAGACAGCCACTTGGTCCGCTTAACATTTTCAATTTCAATCTAATCTAAATTACATGATATGCGCACAATTTGAACGCTAATGAGCAAGGAATTTGTGGTAAGATGGTGGCGGAGCAACGCTGCGTATGCGCAACATATTGCGTGTGAATTTTAATTAAAAACTTTTCTCACTTTCCAACCGAGATAATCTCTGTACCACCTCCTTTTCCTCGAAATCTCCCACTGCGAATCGGATGTCCTTTCGTGTTGGTTGCTTTCGTTGTTGTTGTTGCTTCGATTGCATCGATTTTCTGCTAACTTTGAACGGTATTTGAAAGGAGCTTAAGCTTGTTTCCTTTATTTGCGCTACCTTCGCGCGAAACCCGATTCCATGGGCAGCAAACGGGACCAGGTTGGCTAACAAATTCTTGGAGCTATTCAGCGGTTAGCGGTTGGGGTAAACAACTTCTATAATCACTGTAATGCGATCAAGCATAAAGATGGCTCTAGCTGACCGTTTATTTAGATGGCTAAACGGGTAATCCTATTTTTAGCCATGTTTATTAGAGGAAAACAGCTTCTTTCGGTAAATATAAGTATACTTAATTAGTTGCAATCTCTTACACATTTACATAACACCTGCCGAGTAAAGGGTATCTGGTAGTCGTGGAACTCGACTGACGCTCGCACCCTGATTTTTGTTGTTTTAATAACATAATTGCTGCGACTAATAAGTTAAAATATGTTGGTAGAGGATTTCAATACAGGATTTTATTTCAATAAAATTGCGCTCAGAACATTCACCATTCGTTGCATTCCGTTCGCCCTCTGACCTGCTAAGTTGGTTTTAATTTACACTTAATTACGTGCATTGCCGTGGCAAAAGTGCAACAGATTGCTTCGTGGGTGTTCCATTAATTGTCCTCTGTTGTGGCACCTACCATCCTGCCGCATCTCGCCTCTAATAACACATTACCAAGCTGCTGGTCCCGCTATTTAATGGGCTCACATGTGTCGGGAGATAGGGGCAAAAATTAACCTTTGACCTGAATGGCTATGGTATCGCGTCACTTGGCTGTGCAAACAAATTGCTTCACGTCAAAAAGTTCCATTATTCGATTATGAGCCGGTCGAATAATACATTAGTAATGCAATTAATTAGTACATAAAGAATTCTGAATTCACACCGCCATCGGCAGCAGATGATTAACTTCCATGGCAATTGTTTTGCTTAGGGCCCAACCACTTGCTTGATTCCCTTCCCTCAACTGCTCTTTTCTGGCCAAGAGCACCTGGCTGCTCTTTGGAATTCCCAGCTGCTTTCTCTTTGTTTGCCCACGCAGCCGCACCAAGCTATTCCGAAAATAAAGCAGCCGACTTGTGGACGTTGCGTATACGCAGTGTTGTCGCCGCCGTTCGTTTGGAACCACTGTTCAGTCGCTAGCTGGACGTGATGTTGGCCGGAAGAGCAGCACGGCAAACAAGTAAAGACTTAGCCAAAACAGCTGAACAGTAGCTGAGCTGAACTGAACTCCAGGCCGTAACAAGTGTGGCAGTAGCAAGGTGTTCGTGCCACTGAAACAACAAGTATCCAGCACAGTACTTTCTCTTTCGGTTAGTCGGTCGGTCGGTTGGTCGTTTGGTCGGTTTGTCCGAGTGTGTGCGTGTTGGCCACCTAAGTCCGGGTGCGTGCGTGTGTGTGCGCGCTAGCTGTGTTTTTGGATGCAAATCAAAGCGCAGCTCACCTGAAAAGTATGCTTTAAATTTTTACTATCGCCGCTCCGCGTGTGTACTTGTAACTCTGGAAAGTTTCTGTTTCTGTGTTTATTTGACTGCCGCGGCGCATTTACATAAGTGAACTTTGGCATGCGCGCGGCCTGCTGTCGCTGATGTAGATGTAACGACGTCGACGTTGGCACTGAATAATTAATGCAATCAAGCAATTTGAACCCGTTCCGCCGTGGAGTGTGCCTGGGCCAGTGCCACAACGGTTTCAACGTGACCATAATGAGAGCTCCCCGAGCTACAAGTCACTGAGTGTGCTCGAAAAGCCCAATAACACAAAGAGATAACCTGACCAAAATTCGCAAAAAGCTAAATACAACACACAAGAAGCCTGAGGAACAAGGAGGGAATACACTATATTTTTCGACAGAACTATAGCTATACTATACCATATTAACAAAAGAGAGTCCACTATATATGTACTTACTTAGTGCTAACTGACCACGCATATTCCAATCATAAATTATCGTGATAAAAATTCTTAGGCGCTGAAAGCCCATTTCAATTTTCACCCAAAAACGATAGAAGAAGAAAAGCCCCTGAAAGAGAATAGAAAGAGAGGGATATACGCTGTCTGCAGACCAACAAATTACTAATAATAATTTTTAGATTTAAACGACAACAAAAACGAGACTAACAAACATCTGCTGGCCACGCAAGAAACGTATACAAATAAATGCGGGTATATAGCAAAATGTAGACAGTTTGGCAAATATATTTCGATTAAAAAATAAACCAAATTGAACTGGACAGAGCTTTGACACGAAAACCAAATCGTTTGCCAAGTGAATTTTATGAAATTCGCCTGATTATTGCGGCAACAATAGAGATAAGATTCGCAATCAGAGGAAAAGCGTTTAAGTGAATGGGGGAAAACAGCCAACAGGTTGTCGACGGCAGATAAGGCCAACATTTTCTCGAAACTGGTAAGTTGAAATCATAGCAAAGAACGAATGAAAAATAATGAAACTGTCACTTCATTTCTACCAATTGAAAGGAAAATCTGATTCAGAAGTTTATTAAATGGTCTGCTAAGTTTTGTCAATGATTTTATGTTGCTAAAAGCTTTGCTATCCACTAATAAAGGAGATTAAGCTTTGAAAACTTGATTGAAAATGAATTTGTGTTTCTGTGATAGCTTAAGTTTTGCCAAAGTTAAATAGCTCTTAAAGAAACTACGGCAAGTTTTGAATAAACTAAATAATTTCTTTAGCAAAGTAAAGTTTGACAAAAATCATTATAAAATAAAATGGTCATTTGGCTACTTTCAAAGCAATTTCCTTAATTGTATATATTTTGTGTTGGCAGAGTGCATTTAAAATTCTCTTTAAGTTTACTCACCTCGCAATGCCGAAATCTTTATCCATTAATTAAGTGCAGTTACTTACAGCTGAGAAATGTGATTAAAGCAAAGCTATGCAGTTAAGAAATTAAAGTGTCATGGGTGACTTTCTTCACTCCTTCAACTGCGTCGCTTTTTGCAAAGGTCCTGCGCACGGCTGCCCGAATCCTCCATCCATTATCCACGTAATCCCACTCGTCACGAGATCCCATCCGTCAAATCCCATTCCCGCCCAGCAGCAACATGTAAATGCTCCTGTAGTTCCGGAACATATGTGTGCGAAATGAAAAGATCCCGAGGAGTAAACTGTAAACTGTAAAAATACTGACCATGTCGCAAAGTGCCATAAACAATTTTACAACATTTTTGCTGTCATAAGATTAAATGTGCATAAGCTGGAGGAGGAGCGGCAAGGACAAGAAGAGCGCACTCCTCCGCAAGAGGATGAAAAAAAAAAATGGAAAGTGGTAGGGAAAAAAAAAGGAGAAAGCTGTAGGAAAAGCTGGGCAATAGAGCACTGCGATGGGCGTAAGCGAAACAAAAGCAATAACTATAAAACAAACACGACAATTCGCTTCAACTTTGGGGCTACAAAAAATGGCTGAACACACACAGACAGAGGCAAACCGACTTTATGTGAAGAAAGAAAACAACGCTGAAGAACAACGGAGACTCACAGATACGAATGCACAGGGGGAAAACTGAATGATTTAAATTACGCAATAAAAGTATTGCTTTAAGAATGCTCCCCTCTGATATACAGCAAGATAGATTAAACAATGTAAACTTCAAAATATTTAAGATTTGGAAACTCCTTTAATTTGTATTGAAACGATTTATGTTTTTCTCTGTAGTATGTCTTGCATCGCCTTGGATTTTCTCACTTTAAGAACCCCAATACAATTCCAGCACTTTTATTCGCTGTGTACACATACACATGCCCATATGCATTCATTCTGAGCTCCTTTTTTATGGCCGCTGGCGGTGGGTGTTCGTTGGTATGGTTTTGTTGAGGGTCGACTGGGCTATAAAGGTATGCAGCAGGCAGCAGACGACAGCATCCAATTACAAAGTGAACATTTCGAGACTTGTTGGTTTGACTCCCGCCTTTACGCTCGGGCGGCATATGTATCTCGGTTTCCCTCCATGTTGACCTTAACATTTATTTCATCTGTTCTCTTCACGGCTTTGTATGGCAGCCTTAAAGTGACTTTCAAGTTTTTGGTACCGCCGTTGCTGTCGCTGACCTGATTCTGATTTCTTCTTTAGTTGCGTGAAAACGAGACCACCGAAAACACCGGGACCATTCCAAAATGAAAACATTTTACGGGGTAGCCCCCACGGAGAGTGGTGTTATCCGGGGGTCCTTGGGGGAATAATGAGGCACGCGACCGTGCCCACTTGAGCACGTTCTACATGAACTGCTGGCCCAGCCGGCAATGGTGATGATGGCATGCTAATAACGTCCAACGACCACCTTGCTGAATGGCCAAAATACAAATAAAAAAAGAAAACAAAAACGCTAAAAAACTGAGAGAACGACCAACATGTTTCGCCACGCTTTAGCATTTGTGCATGGCCTGTCATTTTAACATTATTCCCGCGAAAATCCCCCGATGGCTATCGATGCGGTCCTGCTGCTATTTGACTCCGGGACTTTCCCCATAATTCCGAGGGCCAACAAGTGTCCGCTTCAATGTTTGGGCAGCTGTGTGAAATTTAATTAGATTTACGACGGCTTTGTCCATCAAACACTGCCCGCTCACCCGTGGCGTATACGCAATGTCGCCATGCTGAGTGGTGGAGCACACACACAGGAAGCAATCACCTGCTGACCAACAAAGAGCACATTGTCCCCGCCTTTTGTGCCATGATTTTTGGACACTTTGTATGCCACCCCGACATGTGTCAGGTGGGTTTAGTTCCAGCTTGGCTTTTGGTTCCTTTCAAAAAAAAAAAAAAAAGTAGGAAGGAAGAATGGAGAATGGAAAAAGGAAGCTCTGAAATGGCAGCACGTCCTTTGAGCCGTGTGACGTGTGGCAATCACAAGGCAGCTCAATAAAGGACGAATCGAATTTGTAGGCTGAGGCTGCAGTCGCGCATTGACTATCAAAAGCACCAATTTTGAGTGATCTCCTTGGCGGGCCTTCGGTTTTATTGTCTACTCATTTTTCGCCAGTTTCCCATCCACTTTTGATTAACTGCCAGGATGGCTAAGGAAAAATTATGAGTTTCGCTCATGCCGGGAGAATAAACAAACATATTTTCACAGTAGAGTATTTATTGACAAAGGAAGCCGAAGTGGTATATGGTTTTCCCAGAGGAGGAAAATATTTGCTAAGGTTTGGCATAGTCTCGAATTTTTGATTACCTATAAGTATCAACTAATGTGAACTTCGTGAGATTTTATTTATTTATTTTATTGTATTCTTTTTATAGCTAGAAAGTTAAGTCTAAGGCCAATAGAAATTTTAATCTGCATGCCTAATCTGCAGAGCAAATATATACCAAAAATATTATTATTATGGAATTCATGATGAAACAAAGGCATTTGGCCAAGTGGCGGACCAAAATGGCAGGCAGAAAAGGGCCGTTAAGGAAATTGCAAAGTTAATAAAAGAGTAGTCGTTGAGGCTTTGCGGTTGGCGTTTAGCTTTAAACGCGTCATTAACTGCTTAAATAGCAACATGTGCGCCAGCGAGGCGGTGAGTGTATTCATTATCACCTGTCCGTCCGGGACGCACACAGACAAAGCGAATGTGATACCCGGGAGGGATGTGCAGGCGCTCCCACTCCCGGCAGGATGCTGACATCGCACAACGTTGCTCTAAGTGCTTCATCTTGTCTGAATAACATTTGGGGCAGGACCTAAGTAGGAACAGAAGCATTTACCTCATTTCCATTCCCCCAGCTCTTGGCTCCCAGCTCCCAGCTCCAAGCTCCAAGCTCTCGGCTCTCGGCTCCCAGCTCCATTTCCCATTTCCCCCCAAGAAATGAGCTGGCGCATTTATGGCAGCCATTTTCGGGACGAACAACTGGCATTTAGTGCCCCGCCAGAATTCCTGCCTTCATACGTATTTAATGAACTTTGTATTCTCGTTTCAAGCTCACCTAAATAGCTCCTGTTCGCTTCGGCTTTGGTTACCTGGCCCATCTGCCATCCCCGGAGCTTATTTATGATTGCCTCTGCAAGGGGAAAATGCATATTTACGAGGCTGCCTATTTCGGGCGGGCTGCCTTTGCATTTCAGAGCGTTTTCTGGCACTTTATTGATCCAAGTCCCTGAGTTATGGATGTACACTAGACTCTGTGAACCTGCCAACAATAAACTTAATAACTCATTTTGCATGCTAAACGTATAAATTTCTTTTTCTGCTACCTTTTGTCTGTCTAATATTTTATATACTCGGTTTCAAAAGTAACTACATTTAATAACCACAAAAATGTTGCACAAATTAGTTGTTAAGGTGAAGTTAAGTCGTTAACTGGTTGGCTAATGAGTTTCACTGCCATTATACTGCATTTTAGATGTACCAAAAAGGGATATATTTGCTAAGAAGAAAACACGTTAGTCTCTGTATATTCGTTACCGAACGGAATAAGGAAAAAGAGCTTATTTTTAAATTATAGCAGATATTGCTAAGCCAATGCTTGCTTAAACATCCTACTTTGTCCAAAATCCCTTAAGCTGTCTATTCACAATTATAATAAATCCCAATTATACTTCCTTGAATTGGCTTGTACACACAAAATACATACAAGCATGCCCAAAGAAAAGGAGGTTTATTGAAATTTATTATGAAACAATTATTCAAAGCAAACACGCTTGAGTATTGCAAAAAGAACAGGAGTTTATTGACTGATAAAAGTTTGTCCATCAACTGTCGGCAAAATCAAAGCGCCGCTAGAGATTTACTTTGAAATTTGAAATAATGAAACCGAGCTGATTCGTGATGAATTTGCAAAACATTTGCGTTTGCGAGTTGCCACTCATAATTAGAATATATTTTTTAATGATTTCTCAGCTGTCATTTGGGGCGTCAAGGTCGTATCGATTTGGCAGTCCTCAGAAGTCGTCGACTGTTTTACCTTCGAGTTGGTATCCGTTTCCTAGGAACGGTGCGAAAGCATTTTCCGTTTTTCCGCCACTCTGCAGGTTGACAACTTTTCATGTTTTCAATTGAATTGCCTTCATCACGCGGCTCTTATCGGCTCGAATTCAAGTTTTGGTAGCCATGTGATTTTTCCAAAAAATTTTACTTTGCCTTTTCGTGGTATGTGTACATATATAGTAAGTATATTTTTTCATTGCTGTGCTCCGTTACTCTTGTTACGGTCGTTAGCCCCCGGGGGCGGGTCTTCGGGCTGGGGGGCGTGGCACTTGAGCTTAGCCTACTCAACAACGATTTGCAAGAAACATTTCAAAATGTCAGCCGCACAGCTACGAAATGAATGCCGGGCAAACGTTAAACTTTTTGCACCAGTTAAGCTCAAATTTCTTAGCCCAGTTCTCAGTTCTGGGCCAAAAAGTCGACTTTTCTGCCATTAGCCATCGTCTGTGATTGATTGACTAATGCCGCAATTTGCCTGTCTCCCACCGATGTTTACATTCACAATCTATTCTGCTGTTTACGCGCAAGCCAAACATTTATTTTTTAATGCGCTAACCATGGAAATGGATTAATTTTATTTGGAATTCCGTTTGATTTATTTGATTTATAGCAGCCGAAGAGAACATAAAAGGAATTTTCGTAAACCAATATTGAAGGCTGAGGTCAATTCAAATCGATTTGATAAACAATAACATTTTTATGTTTTATGTACACCTATTGTTTGTCTTGCTGGGGTTTTGCGTAGTTTGCTGAAGCGGAAACTGCGTCAATCAATGCAGCTTACCCCGTTTTTCCTACACTACCATCGTAAGTGAAGCGTTTTCAACGCCTAATGAGCCGTGACTATAACCGCTTTTTTTTTGCTCCTAAAAAGTAAGCACACAAACAATAAAATGCAAGTGCAAAATTACTCAAAATGTCAAAATGTCGAGTCATTTAAAGGGCAGCCCCACATTCAACCCCTTTTGCAGCCCCATTCTGCTGCGAGAAAACTAACAAAGTGCTCTAATCGAGCCAAGGGGCAATTGCTTGTGCTGCTGCTGCTGCAACTGCACTTTCCACCTCCGCAACCGTGCCCCCAAAAACCCGCTTTCTAGATGTTCTCATCGTGCACTGGAAAAGAATGCAAATTTATACAAGAAATAATTTGAAATTATGAAATGTGAAAGCTATCGGCACACACGGATAGGCCGAATTATCTGTTCTAAAACTAGCCGCTCAGATATTAAACACATTTCTAGTTGCTGACGTTTCCTTGCAGAGACTAATTTCATTTTTCCGGAAAGGGGTTTTCCGCTTTAATTACTTAATTTTTGTTGCTTTATTGCGTGTATATTGCCCCACAAAATAGATATAAATCACTCGTGCATATCGTAAATGTTGTTAGAAAATGACAAACAAGAAGAGAAGATGAAAACCCCCATTAAGATCTGATTGAATATTAATATTTTATTCGCTATATTTCTTTCTGTGTACGGCTTAGAAGGCAGAAGCTGCGAGGGGCGTAGGGCAGTGGGCGTGGCTCCGTGTTGACGCATGTTGACTATGCCTTTGAATGGCTGCCGTGGTTGCCAGTGGGTAATTTGCAATGCAGAAAAACCAACAGGGCGCTAAAAAGAAGAGTGTTTTTGGGGGGAGGTGGAGTTGGTCAATGGGGGCAACATAAATATTCAGCGAGAAACGTCATATTTACATTTAGTCTAGGCTGATAATCCGGGACCGTGGGAAGTCCCTTTGGGTGGTGCTGGCTGGGTTCCCCTGGCCACAATCGGTTATCTGCCCCCGGCTGACACTTGTCCGTCATTCATTCGGCTGCTTATCGCAGCAGCTCAAATAAAAAGTCCCCAATCTGCGACTCGTTTGTCTGGGACTGAGCTATAAAAGCCTCGCCATCTCAACGCTCAAAGCATCAATCAATTCCCGCCACCGAGCTAAGATGCAACTTAATCTTGGAGCGATTTTTCTGGCCCTGCTGGGTCTGATGGCCACGGCTACATCGGTGCTGGCAGAGCCTCATCGTCACCAGGGACCCATTTTCGATACGAGGCCGTCGCCCTTCAATCCTAACCAACCCAGGCCGGGTCCAATTTATTGAATTGTCAGTGGGAAATTCACACTGCTGATGTCGTTAACACATTGACCAAATTAATACAATTAAAGCAAAACTGAACTTCAAAGCTTGTCATTGGGTAATTAAATTATTTCCACGCTGAAGGGGGCCAAAAGGCACAGGTAACTGGAGGGCAATCAGCAATCGCAGTTTCACTGAACCAGAATTATGAGTTAGCTGCAATTGAAATTGTACCTCGCTGATTGTTCGGCGTTTAAGGCTTCTTCAATGGTATTCAATCCATAAATAATAATGGCAACTGTGATTGAGCCAACATTGGAATGCAAAGCACTCGAATGCAATTTAATTTGCATTTTGCATCTGCTTGGCTCGCGGGGCGTATGAGTAATCACGGTTGCCATCGATTGCCATTCTCTGTAGTATACTACACTTGCGCATGTATATTTAGATGCGAATAAAAATTGAGTACGCGCAAACATTTCAATGAGCTTCACACACAAAAACGACAATTTCTTCCTCACACTCTCCGCTGTTTCTGTCTATTTTCAGCTGCGATCCAAGAAAAGCGCTAAGAAAAACACTTGCAAAAATTAGCAGCAGCAGCTGATGGACGAATGGGCGGTTGGCGGCGTTCGGTGCGGGAGGCCGTTCCATCTATAAATAGTCTTTGAACACTTTCTGCGCGTGACAGCTGTGACAGCGGCCATGACGTCATTGGCTGGATGAGCCACGTCACGGATGCGGTATAAACTGGTCTGGCTAAGGCCAATGAAAGCATATCGCGCATACGCCCCGTTGACCCACGGCAAACAAAAGCGCTGTGAGTGTTTCCCAATTGAAGCGCTAGACAAACAGCAGCGCCATGGCAGCGCTATGATATTATTAACAGCGGCGGCAACATGCGTACAGCCAGGCAGCCGTAGCAGCAGCATCATTGAAAGAAGCAAATCCAACAGCAACAGGAGCAACATCTGCAGCAGCAGCAACCGCACAACTAGCAGCAGCATCAACAGCAGCATCAGCAGCAGCAGCAGCATCAGCAACATCAGTAGAGCAGCCATGAGAATCGCGAGAAAGCACAGCAAAAAGAAAGAGCGGCGGAACACAAACAAGAATTGTCAAAATATTTAAATGCTTACAGCTGCTCGAGTCTCAGTCTAAATTCGTCGACGATCGGTCGTAGTTCCTGTTGTTGTTATTATTATTTATGTTGTGTGTGTTGTTGTGTGCCAGCGACATATGAATAAAAATTGCAAAAAATAATGGAAGTGCAACTGAAACGACTCGAAACGAGCCACAAAGTCTAGTATCGTACCGTACCGAAACGAAACCAAACTTAACCAAAAACCGAAAGTCAACCCAACGCACCACATTCATGTGCCACACATATGTAAACCCAGTGAATCGAACAAACAACAGTGCGTGTGTTGTGTAAACAAACAAATATTTGTGTTACATTCAAATTTAAAGGGAATATAGAAATGTCAACCCAACGAACCGATACGAATACAACTTAGCTGCAGATTCTCAAAACGGTGAGTTGGATTCCCTGTCAATGGTGTACATAAAATTCGAATTCATTATGAGCTCTTTGTTTCTGCGAATTCTTGCATTTAAATTGAGGTTTTGTTTTGATTTCAGTACTTTTGAAATATTTCTATTGGGATTTGTTATTTGGTTTTAGCAAAATTAGGGGTATTGCATTTCTATTTTAAATTGTTTGTGTTCGTGATTTTAAGGCTTTTTATATTGAATATTGAAATGGATATTTGTATTTATGTTTTTTAATTAGCATTTTTTTATAGATAGATTAACAATAAGTGGTTTATCCTGATTGGTATCTGAGCCACATTAATATGATTAAAGTGCGAGTTTTTAATACGTTAACATAGCTATATGTAGGTATTATACCTGGCGATATGAACAGAAACAGAATTTAATTACCCTAATGTAGATTCCATCCCCAAAATTTGTTCATGTCCCGAAAATGACGGTCTGCTCTTCAGTCAGCCTGTGCATGTCAGACTGAATTTCAATTCGTGTGGGGACTGGAGCCCATACCCATCGGAGGCCCAACCCTCGCCGCCTGGTTTTGCTGCTCGGGTAACTCTGCATGGGGCCCACGTTGCGAATACGCAATTTGTGTTGAAGCTGATCCGTATTGCGCCAGCCTCTTCCAACGCTTTTCTCATAAATTGAGTTTACTCTTTTCGACAGCTTTGTTTGCCTTGCTTTCGCAGCACACCCCCATCTTATTCATCTAATTTCCTTTTGCATAAGTATCACATGTCTATGCTACCTGTATCATTGTGTCTTTGTGTATTTTTTGCGCCTGCCTTTGATGGTTATGCCCATTTGGATGTGTGCGGGAATTATGGCGAATTATGGCCCACACAAATCAGCACAAAACTTTATTGTTCGTCATGTTTTCTCAGCTGGAGTGCAAAATTCCTGGGAGAAATGAGATTGATTGAGCCATTACATGAATGACCTTCCTTCTGATTGGCAGTGAAGTTAAAGGCAGCTTGTTAATTGGACTAATGGCGAATGCGAAATTTGTATCTGCACGTTGTATAGTTATCATCTTAAAGCAAACTGAATAACTTTTGGGATTGGCTGAATTCATATAAATGTGCATGCAAATGCACTTTGTTGTATTCATTTTGAAAATCAAATAAGCATGCGAAATTTTTCTTTAGCATCCCAATTATTCAGTAGATTTTCCTTGACCTTTGCTTTAGATTTCTTGTTTTCCGTTTCTGTTGAACGTCTTTAGGAATTTATGTTATGTGCATTCTCATAGCTAGGCAAATAACTACGCATATGCACTTTTTTAGTTTTTGTGTTTTTTATCTTCTTTTTAAAAGAAGTTAAAAAGGAGAAAAGGAAGTATCGACTTTTATTTGGAAGTGCGAAACTGTATAACATTGCTATATCTACTCGTATCCTGCTCAGAAATATATAGACTGTTTCATACTTTTCTTCAAGTCTAGTATACCCTCTGCGAATAAGAAGTATAATGATGTGAATTTTTCGAGCGCAAAAGCCCTTTACCAACCTCCGCACTGAGCGTCTTATTTTTGTAGCAATCCCAGTAACCTTTTCAGAGAATATATTCTTAGCGAGCCAAATATTTATTTATATGCGTTTAGATTTAATTAGAAAAATAAAATGAAAGCGAAGAGCGTTTTGCCAGCCCCACGGCTTGAGGTGGAATTCAAAGGCAGGGTCAAAGGCACCCAAGCAAGTTGCCTTGATCTTAGCATGTTCTCGTATTTTCATAGCAAGTTGCAAGGAATTTGGTTAATTTGTATTCTCATAGCAGACGGCGAATACCTCGGCGTGCAGAGCCACAATAATACATTTGTGTATATGTTTATACGCTTCGAAATATAAATACATATGTGCCCCGTCTTCTGGGCTCACTGCCATGTAATTATGTATGTCGCTGGCCGAGAAGAGCAAGTGCATCGCATGGGCGCCTTCACATTGCTCCTCCTCGATGTTTTCCTTCCTTTTTTTCCTTGCCGTTTCTGTTTCTGTTTTCGTGTACCGCCTTGACAATGCACTTGAGTCAAGTTTGCTTCCTCTAGTTGGCCGGCTTTTCCTGGGCATTCTCAGCATATTAGCATCTCGGCATCTTGGGATTTCTTGCCAATGTGCAGCTAGCCAAAACGAGGGGTTTGTCTGCTTGATTATTTATAACAATTTGTTTGCCGCTGGCTTCCTCGTTCTGATAAGCGAACTGCCATTGCTCTTCGGGCTTCATTGTTTTCTGTAGTTAATTAATTTCAATAGAAGCAGTTGCCATTTGCCCTTTCATGGGCTGCTGTTTGTGCATTTTTGCAAAATTACTTTCGGTTGGCTTTTTCTGCTCGTCGTTGGAAAGGCTTTTAAAATGCCAGTCGTAGCCGGAGGAGGAAACGAGGAAATTCCCGGATCCCTCGGCTTTTACAACTTTTAGCTGGAGATGGGACAACTTTCTCTTTGCCCGCCCACTTTCACTTACTCCCCCTCTCAACCGGTTTGATTGATCAATGTTGACAGATTTAACGAGCTGGTAAAGTGCAGCAAAACAATTCAATTATGTGTGTGTGTGTGTGTGCGGGGTTGGGGGTGAAAGTTGGGGATGAAAAGGAAATATTTGCGTACCCCGTCGGATAGTGTCATCGGCAGAGTGACTGCTCCTCCTTTTTGTGCCACCCACCTCCAACACCACATCCTCCTCCGCCTGTGCAACCTTCGAGGCCCCACCGTCATGGCATTAAATATGGGGAATTATTCATGCGACCGCCCCTATCTGGCAGCTAATAAATAATTCACATTGAATTAAATTGCGTGATTTCTTTTCGGCTCGCCTTGCCACAAGCTGTGTAGCCCCCCATTTATGAAATGCAATTTCTGTCTTGGCTTTAGCTTTTCCTCATACTTGTTCGTGCCCCGCCGTGTGCCACCCCCTCCCCGTCGGCCCATCGCATCGCATTCTTGTTGTAAGTTTTCTTTTCGGGTTTTCCTCATTTTCACATACGCACACGCAAGGCCGCCCCGTACGCGATATATGAATTTAATCTCCCCCGATTTCCCGTGCCGTTGTGCGCGTAATGCGATTTTAATGCCGGCCAAGGACCCGCCCTCTCAGATTTCGTGGGTGAATATTATTGGGTCAGTATCCATTATATATCAATTATGCAAATGGTACATTTTAAAACACGAGCTTTAGTCAGACGAGATGCCTAAGATGGGAATTAAAATTAAAATGAAAATGCTCTCGCAAAAGATACTTAAGCCCAAAAGCAATGCGAAATGTGCTTTAAATGTTTACTCAACATAGCAACAAAAATCCATTAAGCAATATAAGTATACATACGACTTGATTAACAATAAAGATGCCATTCACATATAAATTTTAATTTAAATTTTTGTGGAAACTACCTAACTTAACATTTGCCAATGTCTGATTAAAGTATCTTACAGCTCTTTCATAGTTTCCAATATTGCTAATATCATGGCCAGAAATCCCGTGACATATTCTGCAATTGGAATACCCATAAACTTTGCCTGGGAGGACAAGACAATGGCACGCTATAATCACTCATCCAGTTAATTCTGATCCGATAATTAAAGCGGCGTGTAACCATCGGTTATCATGAATATTTAATGCAAATTTAATTGATATGGGCCCATCGATTGGCCAATAAAATGGCATAATAATAAGCCTTGCATGTGGCGAGCCAGTTATTCGCCCACCGCCCACAAACCCACAAGTGGCTTAGACACGCACAAACTTAGTGGGTGGTGGGTTGGTGGTTTCACCAACTTTCAGCTCGGGCTGTCATTGCCAATTCCTGTTAATTTGTGTTTGAGCACCACCCTCTGAACAGTGAGCGATTGTTTTACTTCAAGTTAAACTAAAGTAGTGTTATTACACAGAAATGGATTATAGCTTTCAAGTTCCTTTGCTTCTTATTTAAGATTTAAGGGAAATAGCTACGGTATAACTTATGTATTTCTTTTAACAAAACAAAGAAAGATTTTTAATAAGGGCAATATTAGTCATATCCTATATTAGTAAAAAAAATAGGTGCCTATTGTACAGTTGGCACCCTGACAATTTGCCACCTGGCCCCCGAGATCATTGGGCCGTGGCCTTGCTCTTGGCCGTGCAAACCTGGCGAGAAATTTGCCCACGGTCAAACTTTGTTTACCAACTTAGAGAGAAGGAGTGGCCAAAGTTTGACCCAAATTCTGGCCCTCGAGTGGTAACTTCTGTTCTTCCAGGGAAACGGAACAATTTAATGAGCAAAACGACTCGCATGAATGAGCGACCAGCAGAAAGGAATATTTTTAATGAGGCACAAGCTGAGCTCTGTTTGGTTTTTGCGGCCAAACTTTTTTGTTTCGTGTTCTAAAACGCAGCATTCCGTAATTACGACTAATTAATCATTGACTTGATTTGTTCTTTCTTCTCGTTTTAGCATCGTCTTTAAGTATCGACAACATGCAGCGATCCAAATGACAGCACGTCCCCGAGAATTAAACTAAACTTGAACTCACTTTGTGATATACCCGACTAGCAGAAAGTACGTTAAGCCCTAGTTGTAAACGAACCTAGATACTCTCTATATTGTTTTGGTAACTTAAAGCACTTTAGTTAGACAACCCAAAAAAGACAGACAGCTGACAGCACTGCTAACTGAGAACCCTAAAAAGACAGGAGCTCGAATAAGACCCAACTAGACCGAACCCACCGAACCCTGATTAGAGTTATCCCCAAGAATCCCCCAGAAACCAAGAGACAATCCCAATAAAGCCAACAGCTGAGATCCACTTAGCGCTGTGCCACCATGCCACATGGGGACAGTGAGGAATGTACGTAATATATCCCGCCGATGAGCTCATCTTGATGACCTATGGTTTCTTTGCGCCACGTGTGAAACCACGACCCTCACTCGACTGCCTGCCCGAGCCGCTCGTGCCCATCGAGTATCCAGCCAGAGCCACCAACTCCAGTAACCTCGCCGGCCACAACACCAACAAAGTCCCAACTAACGCCGCCGTCCACTTCGAGGCCATCACTCCGCCCATTGCCATCCAGCCAGCAACCGCTCCGGCAGCACTAGCCTCTTTCTACCCAGGATCTCCGCCAGCCTCACCGCCGTTCACCTACCCGGGATCACCTGTTGCCTCGAACTTCTTTAACTTCGAGGAGGCAGCACCGCCACCGGCTTTTCAGTGCCAATCTCAGAGCCTGCCGCCCACGCCAACCCGTCGCACATCGCGCGCCTCGTTAACTCACTCTAATAACTCCAATCTTTCGCACCAGGGCTCCACGAAGAGGAGCAGCCTACGGAGGAACCCTCAGCGGCCGCCTGCTGCGTCCATGTATAATGATTATAATGATGCCAGCCAGATGCAGGGGAGCAGTGCCACTGGACCAGGACGAGCACCATTCCAGCGCAGCAGCGCAGCTATCGATCAGGATTCGGCAGCAGGAGGAGCACTAGAACACTATGGGGACACTCTCCGCTCACGCAGCCCCAGCATCTTTCTGGAACCACCCACGCCGGATCCAACGCACGCCCACTTCGGACCGGGATGGGGTCGACCAATGTCGCCTATGGATCTGCCGCCGGAAAGATCGTCGGCCAGCGCATCCGGCAGCAAATCGCCCACCGGAAAGTCGCGTCTGCGGCCCAAGCTCCATCTTCCGCTGGGGCGATTGGGCCGCTCCAGCTCCTCGGACACGAGGGAGAGCAACAGACTGCGCGAGGATGTGCATGTGCACGTCGAGAATCCCGTCTTCAGCAGCGAGAATCTGCGCCAGAACAACTTCGATGCATTCTTCGAGGCCCGCGAGCCGGTCATCAAGCTTCATCCGAAGACCCCTCACACGGCTCCAGCGGATGGCAGTGGGAGGGGTTACTCGCCGCCTCTGGAGAACTATGCGGGTGTTTACGATTCACCAAGGACGAGGAGTCCGGCGGGCAAGGGCGGCGCAAGCGGTGGCGGCCTTTTCGCGCGATCACCGCGTGAGGATCGGGAAAGGATGGCCGGCGCAAGGTCACGGAGTGCGGATCAGTGCGACGGAGCGGTGGGCGGACAAGCCAGTGGTGCGGCGGCCAGGGGATCCAACTCGGCGGGCGGCGGCGGCGGAGGCGGGGCCAGTTCTGGCGGAACGCCTTCCAAAGGTGACAGGTGCCTTCCAAGTCTTCTCTTGCACCTGCTAATCGAATCGTTTACAGTTGTTTGCCGCGCGTCTCGTAGAAACAACCTCGAGTTGATCGCCATAACATGCAGCATATGGGGGTGTTCCGGAATTCACTTTCAAGTAGTCTGATGGGATTCAATTTGAGTTGGAAATCTCTTCATCATATCATCTCTGAACTTTCCAAGCAAATAAAATTCCATCAAGATTTGGGAATGTGAAAAATCTGGAACTCCTTTTTAGTTTAAAGCAACTTTTCATTCGCAGTTTGGAGTTATGTTATAGTTTGAGAATGCCTTTAAACAACGCATCTAAATAGAGTATCCTTGGATTAGAATCTTTAATAACATTTAGAGTGACTGATAAGTTTAGTTTTCATGTGTCCGATTTAAATTTAAATACATCGTACCTTGATTTCGGTTTAATATTGAAGCCATATGGTATAATAGAGTTGTTTATTAACTTATACTGCTAGTAAGCGAAATACTTAGAGTGATTGTGTTTATTGTTCAGCCCTTTTCTGCCCTTGAACCTTTCAATTAGCCGCATTACGAACTCGTTCAATTCCTGCACACTAAGACCACAATCCTCATAATGGACTCTCAGATTTCTAGTTCGCAGTTTTTCCAAGGATACTCAACCTTTGGCCCTGCCAATGCTCGCAAACCCATCCTTGTGCCGTCCTCGCTTAGTTAAGCTTGGTTAACTTTTGGTACTAAACACACACAAAGGCGAAAGGCGAACTTAAAGTGCTTAGGATGCTTGACTTTTCGCCCGCCCATTTCCCATTTCCCATCTGCATATCCATCGTGCCACCTTATCGCTTGAGTGGGGTCCACAGCTGCTCCTCGCATGCATAATTGGATTACCTGTGCCCGTGGATGCAACTGCGAGTGCAACTGGAGCTACAACTGAGTTGCGTGCCTGGAGCGCATTCTCCAAATGCAGGCACGCACATAATTCCTTTGGAAAACTAGTAAGAGCTGGAGTGGGAGTAGGGGCAGGAGCAAAAGCAAAAGGAGCAGCACATCCAGCTGAGACTGGCGTTCCGAAATGAATGTCAGCTTAGCAGCGCGTGAAGTGTAATCAACAACAGCGATAACGACATCCTTGCAGCTGGCACGTGAGCTCGAACCGGCCGAGATCCTGCTAAACCACCGGCAACAGCACCATCACCAGCACCACCAACAGTACAACCACCCACTGGAATTCATTTCAAAGTTCACAGCGCGGCAAATTTGATGACCAGCGGCAAAGTAAATCAAGAGCTACGTGATCGCTGGAAATCTCGGACACGCCCTGTTTATTCCGGCAATGTTACTTCAAATTGGACGGGGCCAAAAGGATGCGACAGCCGAGCATTTCATGCAGCCGAGTCCTTTAATAATTTCTAAAGCACACTTTCGTGGGCGATCCGCTGCAGCTCCTACATATTTCATTGGGCCAACCAGTCGGACAGTAATTGAGCCTCGTGTGAGCGTGTCCAAACAAACACGACAGACACTTTGGACAGTGGGTTTGGACGTGGTTAGAAGGGGTCGAGTGTTGGAGTGCGGAGTCCGGGTGAAACAATCACCAGACATACCAAACAAACGGACCCCCGAGTCTTTTTAGCTGCGAATGTGTTCTAACGAAATCTCGACTCTCGCCGCGGCAATGAAATTACGCTTCATTTATTGATTGAATTTTAAATGAGGGGACTTCCATCTGCCCCGACTTTTACTTTGGCGCCCAACATCAGAGCAGAAGGAACCAAAGACCAGCAAGTCAGAGGAACCTACATACAGTTGTGCTTAAAGATATAGGACTAAAAAGCATCACAGCTCATTTTTATTGGGGTTAAATCGAGATGGTACAATAGCACTTAAAGTAAAACCTTTTTAGAACCCATGGTTTAATAAATACAAAATTAAAATTTTTTATAATTAAATGACCAATAATTAAGCTAATCATTTTTTACAGCTTAGTATTCAAGGGTTGAACCACCATTTTGCCCGCTGTTGTTTGAGTCCTTTTGTTGACTTTGGTAATGGGGCTCGGGTTTAAGGAGCTGTCTTGGACTGAAATACTCGAATTTCCGACTTGGCGCAAAGCGAAAATAGGAGCGATAGAAAAAGTGAAAGACCGTGGGGGGCAAATGGGGAGCTGCCTCCACTCATTATTTATGCATAAATACAAAAGGCAGCGATCTGTTTGATTGGCCAGGGGGTGCGGGAATGGAGGGCCCGACTTGTGTATTTACTATGGCGTGGCCAAAATAATTCCTGACATTGCCTGACGGATACTTTACTCCAACCACGAAATCAAATCACATTTCGTTTGGAAATTCTCATTTGTTTGCTTTCAATTCGGTTCGTTTTGTTTGGAATTTACGCTGCGTTCTGTTTGTTTTTCTTATTTAATTGTTTGGTTTTACGAGTTGATTAATTTTTGGTTTTGAGTAAAAAATGGATTACATTTGTTGTAAGTGCAGTGAGTGATAACGATATTGTCATCGGCAGGTTCTTCGGTAAAATCTTCAAGTGGTCGAAGAAGTCGTAGGAGGAGGATCTTCGGGTGGAGGGGACCACGAGGTGGTTCCCTTAGCCCCCAGGGCGGCAGCATGGCGTCCTACAACGGCGTGCTCAAGGATTACAGTCACAGCAGTTTGAACGAGGCTTTCAAATCCCAGAACAATGTCAACTTTAAGTTAATTAAAACAGGTGAGCTAAACCAGAAGCCAATATATTTCCAACTCCTATCCCATACCGCCACATGGGAGTACACGTGTCGTGTGCCAGACTTTCACACCTGACACGCTCGCCAGGTGGCACAAAAAAGTGACAAACAGCGGGCGTGGGTTGCGCCCTGAAAGGGAAAACAAAAAGCAATTTATGTGGCAGCATTTTATTTGATAAGTTTCCGTACTCGCTTTTATGGCTTATTGATTTCGATTGTCGATTGTCTTTGTCGGTTCGTCAGATTGAGACATAAATCAGTTCAGGCAGAGCCTCTTCAGCCAGCAAAGCCTCGTAAATTCGCTATCCCAACTATGAGTATGTTTACCCAACGAACAACATCCCCTGACACAGCTGCAACTTTTCGACATAACTTTGACTTTGAATTACGGCGCTGTCGGAGAAAGTTGTCCCAGCGGATGGCACCTTTGGCACTGGCGAACAGCAGAGTTTCCAGTAGTTCTGTGTAGCCTCTAAAGTTTTTAATAACATTTTTGCTGTGAACTGCATGTGAAATCAGAGAAGTTGGAATAAAAAATTATTGATTAAATTAAAGTTGCCTACAACAGCGTCAGAAACTTTTCAGTTTCAACACATTTGACAACCTGTTGCCGTGACGCTATAATCGCGTATCTTGCAGGCCATAAAACGATTGGACCATTAACTGGCAGCTTAAGTGGCTAAAAGCCGAACATCCATATTCATATATGCCTGAGTAATCGTAAATGTGATGGATTATCCAACAGACAGTCACTCCTTTTAAAGGGGCTGACTTTTTGTGCTTTACTGCACATAAACTGGCTGCTTTTGTTACAGGCAAAACAAAATATGGCAAATGCGAAAAAACCATACCCGTAAAAAGTTTTTAAAACATTTAAATGGTTCAAAAGTAAATATATAAATACATTTTATTGTCTAAGGTATTTTGTGCTCACTTTTTGAGCGCTGCCTTGGGAGAAAAACACAAAGACTTCAGCCGGAAGTGCCCACCTCTCCCCTGTTGGCATATCCGTTTCCGGTGTTTTCATTGTGTCTAATGCACTTTGTGGCTCGTCATAAAGCGTGACTGCCTCTTAGTTTTATTTGACCTTAAGGCTCACTCAACCTAATTCAATTACAGTATCCGATTTCTCCGAAACACTATCCCGTCTGTACGAGGAACACGCAACTGCCCTCCAAGTTGCGGTGTCCAATTATCGCAAGAAGAATGCCGAATTACGCAAAGAAAGGTAAGTGGCCCAAACGCTTTTCCCAGCCAAATTCAGTTGCCAAAAACCTAACCGAGTGGCGTGCAGACCCGCCTGCCACTTGGCCATCTTTCAGGCATGGGAAACATTCCTGCAGGAGGTCGAAACCGATTCACAGGCCTGCAACGACGTGGCCAGCGTCCTTTCCCGCCAGGTGAGAGTCCCTTAAATTAAGGTTTTCGTCGAAAAAGTTGCCGAAACCGAAATGGGTTAATGGCATTATCGTGTCGCGTTAAATATTCAGTTACCTTCACTGAAAATAGAACTATACGTACGTGGCTGTTGTGCACTTGCCCTAAAAGATTTTTAATTAACTTAATGCGGGAATTCATTGATTTACTTTCTCATTGAAACAATAGCCAGATTTATACTAATAATAATATATGATAATTTTATTTGTACCCGTTACCACATCGATCGGATGGGCTAGCCACATGTGTGTTTGTGGCCTTGAGGCAGCACAAAAAATAAAATTCCCAATTTGCATTATAAAAGGCAGACTCTAATTATGGTTAATTAGTGGGGGCGTGGCGCTGCGGGGCCCTGGGAAATGACATGTGTTTTTCGAGTGCCGAATAATGTTGTTTTGCCGCGGCGTTTGCTTTGTTTTATTTGGCTTACACATTTAATTTTCATTTTTCACGATGATTTGCCCTTTTTTTCATTCCGTTGAACTGGCAGGGGACTAAAAAGATATGCCATACATAATTTATTTACCCCTTTCTTCAGGTGTCGCGACCAATGCTGGATAAATCCTTTCATCGCAAAGTTCAAAGCCGTAAAATATTTACACACAGGGAGTCTTTTGAGACTATTATCGCAAAGACTGAAGAGAAGCTGTCAAAGGTGAGTTTAATTAACAAAAAAAAAAAAAAAAAAAACGTAGATTAACACGAGTTCTGATGGTCTTGAAGTCCCAAAAGGAATCTTGCCGAACAGGAATTTAAGATGCCTTAAAATTCTGTTCGAGCAGAAAATATCGCATACGCAGTGTGGGCCGGTCCAATTGCCCGTCAAATGCTCTGTCCATTGTGCGTGTGCCAATTTACCCTTTTCTGTGATTACCCATAAATTGACCACCCAACCCTTGGGTCCCTTTACCCCCTTCCTTTTGTCGGTTGCCATTACCATTGCCATTGCCATTCTCCCCCCGTCCACAGTGCCGTGTGGACTACAAGCAGTGCCACCTGGCCCACCGACAGAATCCCAGCCAGCACTCGCTCACCGAATACATCGACGCCCATAATGCGTACGTGCAGCAGCTGCATGCCACAAATGGAATGCTGGAGGCCTACCACACGGACACCCTGCCCCAGCAGATGCAGGAGCTGGAGGAGATCCACAACGACCTGGTCGCCATTGTGTCCGACTCGCTGATGCAGGGCGCAGAAGTAATTGCCGGCAAGGTGAGTGCCCCGCCGACCAGTGATTTATCACTGCAGCAGGTGGTTGTCGCACCCCATAAACATGGTATAGTGTGGTAGTGGTAGTGGCCCAGTGGCACCTCGAATTCGAGTTAATTTCTGCAGCACCTTTTGTTTCCTGGACAGTAATTTGTACGCGAATATTATAATTGCGCGTGGTAGCAATTTGCCCTGGTAATTTGCCTAATGCGTGGGCAGGTCCTGCCTGATGATTGTGACACTTTTTTTTTACCGGTATAAAGGGTTTGAGGTAAATGGAAAAATATATGCATTGGTAGCTCGAGGATAAAATATAGAACAATAAATACTGGAATAAAATTTTTGCAATGATAATAGTAGAAATGCAAAACGAAGAAGAAGGGCCTAAGGATCTAGATATCTATAAAATTTAAGGGCATTGGAACTGTACAATTTGATAAGTACTAGATAAAGATAGCATAAATATGTAAATAGTCTACATGCAACTGCATTTTAAGGGAAACCACAATATCTGTGCAAGAAATGTGTCCAAATCATAATTATTTGTCCACCTCCGCAGGCCAATGACCAAGCCAAGCGGTACAACAGCCTGACCAACCAGTGCGCAGCTGTCTCACCTCAACAGGATCTGGTGAACTTCGTCCGACTCCTGGCCCAACCATCGCAGGCCCAGAAGATTCCCAGACGACTCTTTGCATCGCCGCAAGCAGAGGGCGGCGAGGAGGCGGGCGACCACAATGTGAGTAGTAGTGCATATAACACCTGTCCGGCGGACTAAAGTGATTGTTTTTGTGGGCACCTGTCCGCCGCAGGAGATGACGCCCTGCCTGCGGAACGAGTTGGTCTTCGACCGGCACTCCACACTGTCACAACGCTCCGCGTTGGAGTCGCTGAAGCGGGAGGCCATCGAATTGGAATTGCAAATACGTCAGCTGCAGGTGAGATGAATAATCCACAATAATACACAAAATAATAAAAGCTCACAGTACGATATCGCAGCCATGTCGGTACTTAAAAAAATGGTTTGTTATGTTTCGAAAGATTTTATTTGAATCGGTGGCCAATAACTCAATCGTTTTTTCTATTATCCTTTAAATTTCACAAAAAAACGCTTATATCTGTTCGGTATTCTCGATGGAATTGAGCTCTTTGCCGTCTGAGGAGTGCATTTCGGTGTATGAGTTACACTCATCTCGCTTCTCGTGGAATTTACAAATTAAAGATGCAACTACCAATGTGAAATAGCCCTCCAGAGCTGTTAGAGGTTATATTGTTTATATTTTTGCGAAGACCACGTTTTAACACTTACTCAAAGACGGAACTATTAAAAAATTTTGTGCAAAATTGGAGTTCCTTAAGGTATTATTTATATTCGATATGAGAGTAGTGAATACCGTTATATAAATCCAAAGAAAGAGGCAAACCTGGTGACCCTTGACGAAAAAGAAAGGGTATTAGCCTTTATATTCGAATACCATCTGTCGACTCTCACCCATTTGCTTCCAATCACCAACAGCAGCGAATTGAGAACAGTAACCAATCCGAGTCCCATGCAAAAGCGATGACTTGTATGATATAGCAACCTTCTTTTGATTATTCCTTCCCTGTCGATTTTTGTGATCCAAAAGGGATCAGGTAACATATAACTTGGCACTGATTGATTGGATAAACGATATATACTGCATATCTGTATCACGCTCACCAAAGCCTCAAAACCCGCTATTATCCTGCATCCTTTTTCCAAATCGAAGAAGTAGAAGAAGCTCTTCAATCTGGGAATGGCCTTACAACTGCGCCATTTGTTGTTCCAATGGCGATTTTTCGAATTGCGGCGACTTCCTTGGCTATTTTCATTAGAAGACATTTTCGGGCAATTGTTTTTAATGATAGTCGAATATGTTATTTGGGGTATTGCCTATGAAAGCTTTTAACTAGCCTTCTTTTACAAGTAGATCTATAATATTATATGTTTATTTATTTGAATAATCAATGTGACTGTTTAATTTCCTCCCGCAGGACTCCATTGAAGCTCTAAATCGAACGCAGACCCGGGGAATCGAGGGCCAGCTGTACAACAAGGTCAATGAGCTGCAGGAGGATTTGTCCATGAAGAAGTTCGACCTGCGAGCCAAGCAGATCCATTTGGCGGCCATAAGGGCTCAGGTGAGTTTCGATTTAGTCGGGGTGAAAAGCTCTAAAGTTTAGCGGGAAAATATACCACGATAAAGCTGGAAAAGCGGCAAATGAAACCATTTCGAAGTTAAGTTTATGCCATGGAAAAGCTTTCCCTTAGCTTTCCACAGACCTGTTGCTGGCAGCTTTTTGGGGGAACTTTTCATGGCCGAGATCTAATGAGTTCCATTAGGCGGGGTCGGGACGCCCGACACGCCCCCCGTTTGCACGCTTGAAAGTACAGATGAACTGGCGCTCGTATGTAGGTCAAACAGCTGATTGGCGACTGCGCATGTGACCCAAGCGTTTCGCCATCTCCCTCGCTCATTGGAGTACTGAAAGCCGCCAGCAGGAGCCAACTGTGGGTTAGGTTCGTCCTTCGCCTTTCGCTTAGTCCTGCGGTAGATTAGCTTGTGCGTGGTCAGTGCGGCTGTTTGGCTTGATTTTGTCCTGCATTTGCTAGTTCCCTGTTTTTTTGCGGTCCTCCAAAGAGGGTTACTCAGCCAAAATTACCCCGTGTGGTGTGCGATTTTCTGTATTTTCTGGTGTGACTAACTATTACTGCGTGTGAGTTTGGGAAAAACCATCAGGCTTTTGACTGTAACCTCAACCTCTGGGCCTGCAAGTGAATCAGCTGTTGCCGAACAGGGCTCGGAAAAGCCAGTTCAGAGAGAGCGAGAGTGAGAGACAGAGAGAGAGAGAGAGAGAGCGCGCGCGGAAAATTGCATGCGAAGCGTTGCCAGACATTCGAGCCTTTTCCCGATGTCGCTGTTTATAAAAGCAGCGTGCAACGGTCGCTCCGAGTCAGTCACGTGCTTGCACTTCGACGTATACGTAACGCGGCTCGCCAGCTCCGCTCTTGGGTGATCCGTTCGACAAATTAGCCGTAGCCGTAGTGCCGTAGCCGTAGCCGTAGCCGTACTTCCGCAGCCGTATCCGTATCCGTAAACGCGCCGTCGTCGTCGTTCTTCGTCGCGACTGAGGTGCGATTGGCTGCCAATCGCGCAACTGGAGGGGCTAGCTAAGAAACCAAAGCAAACGAAACACAAACCTAAAATCCAAATAAAATTGAAATATATCAATATATATATATCCCGAAAACAGACACCATTCATATATATATATCCTCCTAATATATATGCATAATTTTAGAGCGCAGTTCAGGGCAGGCTTTTCTAGGCGAGTTGTTCTCTATTTTGATAGCCACACACAAGATAAATTGAATTGAGTGCAGCGCGTAAGTAAATAAACGATGATCAAAATAGTAATGCAACCAACTAGTCGACAGTCCATGTAAAATAACTTAGCTTTATTAACCAATCACGCATACGCACCGTGCGCCCAACGAATTCGAATCAAAAAACAAATAGAAAAGAATATAAATAAACAAAAAAAAAAAAAACGAATTAATGTAGCACTGCCAGAATTACTTCAAATCTTTTGCCTGCCTTCTACAACAAATTTCTAGCCAAGTAGTCGAAATTCGTGGCCAAGTGCTTAACTTCACCAATCAGAAGCTAGTGCAAACTAATGCCAATAAAACACAACTCAATCAATCTAGCTAGCTCGTATGTACTGTAAATAACCAATACTCTTTGCTAATCTAGATGTAGTTTAACCTATTCTTACTCAGTAATTGCAACATCAACTATGTAAAAATCTATCTAGAGCTAGAGGCTCGGCTCGCTTTGCATTTTGTAATTTCGTGACCTTTGTGCCTGCACCGCACCACCCGAATGTGGGTGCAGTCGCAATAGCACCCGTACACGTACTTGTAACCACCAAATACTACCAACCACCCACAACACACTTCGCATACGTATCCGCATCTGAATTCGCATCCGAATCCAAATCCGAAAGCTATATCTGAATCCGACTTCGATGTCGCGAGGAGTGGAAACCCGTTTGTGAACGGCCATCACTTGAGAAATTTTAAAGAGAGACTAGCGACCACGGCGACACCTCGAAATTGTTGTTTGTTAAAAACACTTTGCGTAAATAAATACCAGTAGCCGAGAGCCACACGCACACGTTACACCCCCTCACAAAATATATACATAAATAAATATATATATATCTGCCACATCATGCGCGTTATCGTTCTCAAAAAGAATCGGCCCAACAAACGCGGCACGCCCACGGCAGCAGCGGCCACCTCCTCGCGAGAACCGCCCAAAAAATCGCCGTACGCAAAAGTAAGAATTTGAATTTAAACTCGATACTCTCAATATTTGGTTTCAATTTTCGACGATGAAATACTCGTTATCGCGATAACGAGCGTTTCAGCCTTTTGTTTCCTGTCCAATTTGCCAGTGCAATCAATTTTTGAGATTCCTACACCCCGATATTTTATATTTTCAGTGCGCACATTTGCCGGATTTTCCCATGCAAATGTGCAAGTTTTCGCGCCGCTCCGTGTATGTTTCATGATTTTGAATGCAAATGCAATTACTTAGCCACAATAAACGCATGTTTAAGTAGCAATCTGTGCATACATATGTAGCTCAAAAATTGGTTGTAGTGGCCAGGCATGTTATAACTTAACTACCAATGAAATATTTGTTTGAATTACCATATGCTTTACCATTTAACTAAGCTAAAAACGCTTTTATGTCAGCTTTTAATAGCCTTGTTTTAGATATGAAAATGACAAAGTATTGCAGTGTATTGTGTATTTATTCCAAATTATTATGAGTACATGCTTTTTCAATTTGGGAATGCAACAAACCAAGTAAAAATTAAATAATTGTAAGTAGGAGCTTGAAAATTTAAAAGTATAATTCAATTATCTTGCATTTAATTAAACTTCCTCGATTCGTGTGAACAGCACTTCCGATTCCTGCACGTTACGACGAAGTTTTTGCTGCAATTTCAAAACCAAGGAGGCAACCACTGCGCAGAAATAGATTTCGAGAACTGAAATTTGTGTTAAAAATAAAGTTAAAGGTTAAAAAGGAGTATACACATAATCTACTTCTTTACTCACAAAATGAAATGGTAGAAAAAAGAATAGTCAGCAGCTCGTCATCTTGCATAATATTATTACAAGTGTTAATTAACAAGGTTATAACCGTAATGCAAATCCAAAGGACGAGACAGGTTATGTGACTCTGGCAAGAGTATAGTATTATGTATTATTTGAACTTGTATGAAAGCTACTTACCCATTCTGCACCTACAATAAGTAGCAAGGATCTGAAGATAGTCAACGAGATTAGTGCTTTTTGGAAGTACAGGTTAGGTTCAAACATAGGCGTCCTTATGTTAGGTCCCAGCATATCTCCGTCCGGTTCCCTAGTGACCAACATCGAATCCGGTGACTCCGTAGTTGTGATTTTGGGCTTGACCTCCATTTCCGACAAGTAAATGCTGCACACTTGGAGCACATTTACCAATGCTTCGAATCCGGCAATCAAAGTGCAGCCCGTTTTCAAGCCGAAGAAATAAAAGCAGCTAGTCAGTGGCTTTATTCCATTGATATTTTCATTAAGTCGGGTCCAGTCATTGGGGGAATTCAGAAAATTTCGAAAATACGCCATTCTCAACCGATTTCAATAGATTACTGAAATAAATGCCGCTAAACAATTGGTTGCCAGCCTACTAATGAACTTTTCATCGATAGCCTGTGATTGAGTTTTGGGTTTACTTCCTCCGATTCGGTCAATCGGAGTTAAGTGCACAAGAAAATCCAATTTGATTTATAGGCTGCGGCAAGGAGAGCCCCAAAGTGAAGGAAAATCTAAAACAATTCAATTTTCCAAGTGTGGCAGCCAGAAACAGAAAAACAAAAATGGCAAAAGCGGACAACAAAAAATCGCTTCCTTCCTGTTCCGCCAAACCCTCCGGTACTTGTTCAACTTGTTCCGCCCGATTCGATGGCACAATCAGTTGCCCATAAGCGAAATTCCCTTACTGATTTCCTTTTAAAAGCATTTTTCGAATTGTCTTGACTGCGAAGCAGCCACTTGAGTCAGTCCGCCCGACCTTCGCTCCTTAGTCCCTCATTTCAGTTTCATTTCGGCCCTGTTTCAAAAATGCCCGCGGCCAAGTCGTGTTTCCCATTTATTTATTATTGTATGGCGTGCTGCTGATGCTGCTACTGCAATGACAATTTGCTGCGAATATCCCTTATCGGTTGCCATCCGAGCCAATATGCTTGAATTATTCCATTTGGCTCGAGAGTGGAAACTCATTCAATTAATTAATCGCATTGTGACTGGAATTATTTTTACCGATTTAAAATGCACAAACGGGCCACCTGCAAAGCAGATTAATTTCGCAGAACTCGAGAAGAGGCTTTCGGTCCCTAGGATTTATGTTTAAGCGCGTCGACTGAAGGTCAAAAGCTGTGCTCCTTTTGTAAAGGGTTAATTTTAAATTTATGGCCCTGCCCACACTAACTTATTCGAGTCGAATCCTAGCCCAGGGACCTACGACAAATCCGTAGGCCAATCGTGACGGGAGCACACAAATTTGCACGTTAACCGCAACCAAAGCTACAATGGCTCCCTCAATTTGTGTAAGTGTGTGCGTGGGAGTGTCTCTTTCTGCGCGTGTGTGTGTGTGTGACGAGTGCTTGTGTGGGTGTAGGCTGGTGTGTGGGTGACACAGTGATATTTCTCGGGGTCCTGACACGTTATCTGGGCGACGCCCGTGTTGGTTCCTACTTTATTTTATTGCTTTAATAAATATGAAATGCGCTTACTTTTTTCCGGACATTCGGCATAGTTTTGCTTTTTTCGCGCCACTCACCATTCCCCATTTACCATTCACCACTCGCCCCTCGAGGGCCACCAATTAAGTTGCCCAAATTGGGTTCTTCTTTATGACAATCCTCTTAATCTTAATCACGCGACTTGATGGCCACAAGGAATTGATGCCCGCGCGTTGAATAGGAATATTTATACGCATGCGGTTCTATAGGTCCATGGGTCTATGGGTCTATGGGTCTATGGGTCTTTGTATTTGGAAGCATAATTTGCTCGGGCATAAATTTTAATTAATCATAAAAACGCTGGCATAAAAATGCCAACAGGTCCTGGCAGCGTTTTCTTTCTTTTGCTCAGTTCTTGCGTCTCAATCCCCTGCAGCCTTCGCCTAGCACATTCCATCCAGGAATTCATATTCATGTTTAATAATAAATCACAAGATGCCGCCGCTGTTCGCCAGGAGCTGGGGATGCCCGGGGCAACTGCGGTTGCATCCTTGGAATCCGCACAGAAAAACACTGGGAAAGCGTCAGACGAAGGCGAAGTCAAATGCCAAAGGAAGCCCCAGCAAAATGGCGGCGGCATAAAAGGATTTGCGGCTAAAGGCAAATTTAATTAAAGACATCAGCACCGCGCCTCACACACAATGGCGCTGAATCAGGAGCAAATCCCATAGCCTCAGCCGTTTTAATTGCCCACTACCTGTTCCTGTTCAGCAGTCAAGCGGCCAAAAAGGACGCGCCGAACAATGAACAATGGGTATTCATTTGCGAATTTCGGTATCAATTAACCGACCGCCCATTCATCATCAGAATCGTATCTAACGGATGTATGCTTCAACTAATTTAGTGAATGAACACGAGGAGAAAATGTTTTGCAGTTCTGCAGTTTTACACTGAAGGTTTTCGCTGTTGGCTGATAAATAATTAAGTGGCAGGGTCACAGCCACCAATGCAAATTAAAAAGCGTGAGGCAGTCAAGTGAGTCGACTTTGAGATACCCTGTACAAATTCATGTGTTAAGTATCTTAAGTCAAGCAAAGTATGCTTCACGGCGTTAGATACATCTTTTAGCTAAAATGTTTACATTTTCTTTTAAAAAATTAGTAAAAAATGTAAGGATTTTTTTCAGGAAGCCAACTACTTTACATAATGTCCCAAATGCTGGGTCTAAAAAAGTTGTAGATGTACACTGCTACTTTTACTGGGGGCCAAGTGGGAGTGCCTTTGGGGTCGTTTTGGTTGAAACTGGATGGACACTTGGACAGACAGATTTTTAGCCGCTTGGCGCTCTGGAGATTTCACATTTCGTTGACGCACGAATGGCACGAAAAACAGTTTCAGTTTTCAGTTTCAGTTTCGATTCCTGGCACTCGCCATGGGTATCTGGTATCTAGTATCTGGCATATCTGCATGTGGGTGTGTTTGCATTCATTAAAATTTCATTTGAAAATCAGCAGATATGCTGCTCTAGCCTCTTCTAGTCATTTGTTTTGCCAGCCACGAGAACTTGCCATTGTATTCCCCTCGGATAGCTGCTTCTTTGGAAGGGAAATATTCGCCTGTCAGCAGGAGCCAAGTTGATGGAAATCTGTGAAATTGGTAGAAAAAGTGCAAGGACAGGCAAATCGTAAGTTGATATGCTTGTGTCTTGAATATTTTATTGCTGGAGAGATAAATCTGGTCCGCAACTGAATACATGTGCCGAGTTTAGCACTAAGCGCAAACTAAGTTTCACTCGCATTACATGTAAATTAAATATTAGTAAGCACGTGAAATAGAGACATAACAAGGAGATTTGACTTCGTCCTTAGAACATTAGGAATCTAAGGTGTTTTTATATACTTAATGTGATTAGAACTTAAAAAAGCAAGCTAAACGAAATCTTTTCATTTTTAAAGCTTCAATTTTTTCCAGCGAGTTCTTTAAACTGAATTTTATTGAAGTTGAACTAGATAACAGTTTGTGTTGCCATTATTAATTTTACTAGGAAATGGTTTGCTTTCGCTCGCTGTCGTTGCAAATCGAATAACATTTTTATTCTTCCCTTGGCGATTTCGGTGGAATTTACGATTGCGTCAAAAGTATGCCATGCTGGCCAAGCCAATAAAGTTCACTCTTTATGGACGGAAAGGATTCGGTTTGAAAAGCAAAAAGGACCTAATGGTTTTAAAATTCGCTTACCCACTAATGCGAACCCTTCAGATCCTTCAGCTTTTGCTGGTCCTGCGAAGCTGACGGCTGTTTATCTGACATTCATAGTTTATGCTCCGTGTTCTGTTCACCTTACTCAACAAGATAAACGCAGTCGAATTTCCCTGGGTGAAATGGGATAAAGGAAGATGAGCAAAAATATGGCTAGGATACAGGGAAAACCAGGATAGCGGAGGTGGAGGTGGGGCGATGAGCCAGAGGAGCAATGATAAAACTAGTAAAGCATACAACATTGTTTGACTTTGTGGATTTGGTGAGGCATGGAGCAATTCCACTCAGTTTCCCTTGTACTGCCACCCACTTGCCACTTTCCACCCACTTTCTACTTTCCACAGGGCGCCTCAAAGCATTTTTGGCAGTTAACCCGTAAAGATGATAAATGCGAATGTCTGCCGTTTGAGTTTGAGTTGTTGCAGTGCCTACTCAAGGAATTTATGGCCACCCGAAAGACGACCATTGCAAACAAAGCGACAAGGATAACAATCAGAGAAAATGGAAAAACGCGAGGCCGAGCTGCTTGAGTTTTCTTCTCCTTTCGGTGAGAAGATTGACAGAGCAGCTGGCCGAGAGCCATCTCCGCTGCATCCTCCTGCCTCTCTCGTGGCTCCGCTGATCCTGGCCAAACAGAAAGTCACATTAATCAACACTTAAACGTTTAATTGCCGTACATTAATCTTGAGGTTAAGCCGCCTCCATTTGGCCCCCAACTGTCAATTTTGGCCGGTTTGTGTGGGTGTGTTCCTGTGGCCTTTTTCCGACTGCCACTGCTCCGGCATTAATTGTGTCATTTGGCAATTAACTTTCCGGCCCCGTTGGAAAACGTTGGGGTGACAAATTCGGGGCTCGCCGCTTGTAAATATTGATGAGCCGCGGCTGCCACGAGGTGGCGATGTGGCAAGGAGGCGAATCTGGTCCAGACCGAGCGGGCCAAAACCGTTGATGGACCGTTGCCAAAATTATGTTCGAGCTTATGCCGCTGGCTTGCAGCTGTCGCAGTTTTGATTGAAATATGAGCCTGGAACTGCCAGCGATGTGACCTCAACCGCGCTGGAATGGTGGAGATGCGAGTGGGGGATGGGCGGGGGCAGTGGGGAGTGGGGAGTCCTGGCTTTCGCGACGAGTTAATTAATTTCCACGTTGACATTTCACTCTGCTGTATATTTAATGAGCGGGCTTTGGTTACGCCTGCGGTTTCACTCACTCACCACCTTTCCTCTATGTATTTATCTGAATCAGCGCATATTTTCCGGGCTCGCAAATAAATATACATTATGGCTAAAGCTGATACCAAGATCATGATTTGTGTCTAAATGGGGGTGTTTATTTTATTGAAAAATTAATGCCATTAAATAAATTCTTATTTTGTTTCGCTTTCTGATATTGATTTGCAATGTTTCTGTGAATCACAACTGAAATCAAGTGAAAACGCTTTAATGTAGTAACTTAAATGCATTTCTGAATTTTCCCTATAGAAACATTTACCAAATAATATTTAACACACAACTTATTATGTGAAATACTTCTTAAGTTAGCCTCCTAATTCCAGCACCTCCCAAAATATGTGAGTAATTTATGCTTACAGTTTTGCAAGCCCTTTTTCATCAACATATATTTTCTCTGATCTGGCCAAAAAGGTTACAGAAATAGTTGCGGCCAAAGTTGGACCAAAGAGCCAAATAGATGTCTAAATAAATTCCATAATTTCATTTGGCCAGTGCATATTCAATAAGCAAAACTTTGGCCGTCAGGAAAATAGAATAATAACGTTTACCAGCCGCATAATCTATATCCATCTCTCTTTCCGCTCGGGATAGGAACTCTGTCCGTCTCTTTCTGCGGTGCAAGTGCAAGTACATGAGTGTATTTGCCTTTGCGAGCTGCATTTCGCCTTCAAAAGGAAAAGTTTTGCACTATTTGCTTGGCACTTGTCTTTTATTTTGCCTCACACTCACTCTGGCTTCCCCCTCACTGGCTGCCATTTTCCTGCGCTTTCTTCGCTTTTTATTTTCCGCTTTTTCAATTTTTATTTATGCAAATAAGTTTCGCCTGCCATTGTTGCCCGCCGCTGCTTGTTATCGCATAAGGATGTTGTTACAAGTTTACTACTCACTCCGCCTCCATCTGGGCCGCCTTTGTCGTTGTCTCTATATAGTATGTGCTCATCTTGGTCTATTTTTTGTACATTTTTTTGTATTTCTCTGTATTTTCTTTTTGGCCAGGCCAGCATGTAGATGTTGGCCACGGCTGGCCGCCCACGACAAGTGTTACGAGTGTCAGTAAAATAGTTGAATAATGGCAAATGGCAATGGCAGAGGCAAAGGAAAAGGCAATGGCACAGGCAGAAGTGATACTGTCTGCTCTTCGTTGTCGAAAGTTTAATTATCACTGTGTTTTCCCTCTGTGTGCCATGTGAGCTTTAGTTTGCTGTTTGAATTTTAAACTTTTCCCTCCCTCAATATTTTTTTCCAACTGCCATTTCTGTGGTCTGAACTGCGAACTTTGTGCATTTGAACTTTTTTCCCCTGCCGTCTGGCATTTTTTGTTGTTGGTTTTATTGCTTTTGGCAGCAGCAGTAGTTGTTGTTGCCACGGGGTGGCAGTTCATTTCTGTGGTCAATGGCCATTGCATACTTTGAGGCAAATTCGAAGAAATCACGCATACGCCATGTGCTCGGCAATTAACTCGAGCGCCTGAGCATTTTGTAATGCCCCTGCATCAGCCAGGCAGTCATGCCAAAAAATTTCCATATTCATGTGCCCACCCACCACACACACACACACACTCACACTCACGCATTTTATCGCAGTTGCAATTTTTTTGCCTGCCCACAGCCTCATGCATTTTTATTACTGCTGTCGTTAGTGCTTTGCATATATTATTAGGAGGCGGCTGTGCAGCTGCAAAATGTGTCCTGTGCCCGTGATGGTGCCTCTGATTGTGCCGCCCGCACATATCCCACTTCCCATTCCCATTCCCCTTCCCCTGCCCCTTTGCTCGTCAGGAGCAGCGTGTGCCGCACTCATTTGCAGCGTTTGAAATATGCCAAGGAGCTGCCACAAATTTGTGTGCCGAGAAATCAATGAATAGCTGCACAAGAAGAAAAGCTTCGAAGTTGAGGTTGAATAGGTTGAAGCCAGTTCTCAAGTGGGCTTCCTACATAGAAATGTTATGTCTCTCTAACTTCACCATTTCTCTTTCAATAAGATTCATAGGGCTTATAACACTTTTCTTCCAGTGTAGTGAATTCATTTTCCCCTAACGAAGTACTTCCATCACTGCTATTACTCCCATTTCACTTCCTTTCGGCCTGAAGTACCTTATGGAGCAGGCACTTCATTACACCACCCGTAGCATTTCTCAGGACTGAGCCACTCCGTCTACTTCAGGTGAATGGCGGATGGTAAACGATGCCACGTGATGTGCATAGACAAACGGATTTGCATTGATCGCGGCTGCAAATGAAAAACGCGGGGGCCAATTGAGTGACACCATCAATTTGCGATAAATCAATGGGCCACGGCACGGCCAAAATAGCTGAGCTGCAAGTATGCATGTCATTTAATCTCTGCTTTCGCTGACGTCGTGACAACTTGATTGCGAATCTCACTCGGATCGTTCGCTGCAATTTGATTTGCCTGGGTTCGCAGTGGCAGTAATCCGCTCCACTCCGCTCCAATCCGTTGCATTTGGCTTGCCAAAAACTTCGCGGCACGTTTCTGGGCTGCAATTAAAGCCTCGTTTGGGGGAAACTTTACGGTGGCCAAGTGCACGGCACTAGTCTCATTTGAAATCCCATTTCCCAGCTCCTATCGCACATGAAAATATGCTGGAAATACAATAAATGAGGCGGAGGTACGAGTAAGTGCAACTGGTACAAGGCCGAATGTTTTTCCACAAAGCGCAGAACGTGGCGCTTTCTTTTATACATTTGGTTTCAGGTACATACATACATATATATGGTATGGTATGGTATGGTTTGGTATAGTACCATATCGCACTAGCACTTTCAATGGCCGTTCGGAAATGTGCGAGTGCTACTAGCACACTCGAATATCTGTGTGTGTGTGCGTGTGTATGCTTGAGTTGCTTTTTGTGTGGGCGTGTCGCATTTAAGCCGCAGAAATCGCCCTGGGGTCTACCATCTTATGTGGCTTTAATAGAAAACGAGCGGAAAATCGCTTATTATGCCGAAAGGAAATAGTTGCTCTTCCCATTCTCCATCCTTAGCTTTCTTTTACTTTTCCCTGAAATGTGCCAGCGACAGCGGCCGTAATTTGACTTATATATATTTCTTGGTCTTAGCCATGAACCTATTTTATGCAAGATTTGGCTTTTCAGCAAATGTAGGCCAAAGCAAGTGAGGTTTTCCCATAGCGAAACAGCTTAATTGCACGGGGAATCGGAGATCTCCGAGTGGCTGAAACTTATAGTTTCCAGTGGCTTTAATTGGATTCAAATCGTCATCGATTTGTGTACTATAGATCAGCAGAGGAAAAGTTTACGTGTCTGGCATAGTTATCGTTTCATTTCCCATTCATTTCGCTGCTCATTTGCCTGTGAACACAAACAGCACACTGGAAAAAAAGTCCATCACGCTTGCCTATGGTATACACTAATTCATTATGTAGTTTCGCTGGCCGAGGTAAACAATTTATTTTGCGATATACAATGGAACCTTGTTAAAATGATTAAAAATCAATTTGATTATCATAAATATCAATTTCTCTGGATGTGCGAACAATGGCCAGAAGGGGGTGGCAATTGTGGGTGGAAAATGCAGCTGGCTGGTGTTAGCGAAAATATTTTCAAAGAAAACATTGTTCGTGCTTTCCCCTCGCTCAGCTCTGCTCAATTTATAAACGATTCGTGCGGCAAATGCATTGGCATGGAATTTTAATTGGATGATTTTTGGTCGGGCCCACGTGTTGGCTAAAAGGAAAACTATGTGCCATAAACATATGTAGTCGCAAATGAGAGAGACGGGCTGCTAGTGAGTTTAAGCAGCTTTGCTTGCCGACAAATATTTCAATGTTGTTCCAGACGCTGTGCTGCCAAAGATAATCCCCTGGCTCAACACATATTTTATGGGGCGTGGTCGTGGGCGTTTTGGGTCCAGGCACGAACAACTTCCATTTCCACATTGGCAGGCCATAAACGAGCTTTGGACGTGGAGAGTGTCCTGCCACACACACACTCGTACGTATGTGTGTATAATGATGTGGTCCTGCCAAGCGTGAAATGTATGACAAAAGGAGCAAAACAAAGCTGGCGAGTGTTAAGCTAAAAATACATGCACATAACGCACACGCAGCCGAACAATGGCCAAAGCCAGCAAAATCAACACCCAAGACCTGGGCCCAGTAACCAGGGCCCAGTAACCAGGACCCGAGGAGCAGCTGCTCAAATCCAATAACAAATTATATGCACTAGACAATTGGTCCTTTATTGCGACAGCGGCAAAGGCAGCGACAACGAGGACGAGACCGAGAACGGCGACTTTTATGCGAAAAGTGCAAAATGATTTACGATTATGTTGATAAAATGGCTTAAATAGTATTTTCATTTCTTGATGCTCGAGTGCACTTTGTGGCATCATCTCTGCTACATATACACACACACACACACACAGACGCACAAGCCGTATCCTTACACCCACACACTTTCAATTGTCTGCTGCGGCAAAAGTGCCGTATGATTTGTTTGCGCTTAAGCAGCGACGACAGCGAGGCAGCTCTTCCTGCTGCATACTTTTCAGCGCCAAGATTACACACATGTGTGGGTGAGCGCGCTCCACTCATGTGTGCGTGTGTGTGCGCTTATGTACGCGAATGTGTGTGAGTGTGCTTTGTACGGCTTGAAATATTCATGGACTTGACGCTCCTTGGCCTGTCCTTTTCCTATTTATTCTGCTTTTTACTTGGCCAAGCTTCACTTTAAGTTCGCCTGCCAAATGTCTTGACTTTAAAAAGTTTTCCCCTTTTGCATATGAAATCTTTTCTGGGCTGCGAGCCCGGATCACTGGCCATATGCAGCCAGCATTGGGTACGTTTATGCCAGCTCGGGCTGAATAATGAATGCGCAGGACGGAGGAAACTCGATTTTTCGTGTTGGCTTTTATCCGCAACTTTTCACTGCACTGCTCAAATTGTAAGATAATAAATATAATAAGTTTTGGGAAAAAGTTAAGAATGTTGCAAGCAAAAATATGAAGTCTATCAGCCTTCTCAAGATTAATAGCTAAAATAAGTATTTATTTTCAAGTATGTTAGCTTAAACCAAGATTATTTTTCCTGTGTACACCATTCAATCCTCATGCGTGTGCAGCTGCATCAGTTCTTATTGATTAAGCTACTCTGAAGGAGGAGAGCAAAATGCTCGGGAATCTGGATGCAGAAGCGATGAATAAAATATTAATGCAGTCGCTTGGCATAATTGAATGAAACCGCAAACATGTCGCCGAAGAGTTCATTTCATTTGGCAGCTGTGCGTTGGGGTTAAGACGCGTTCAAATTAACTGATATATTTGACACAGTTCTTGAGCTATTCTAAGTGGGGTCTTAGCTCTATGGCTGAACGCAAAAGCCCTATATATATAAGTAAATCCAATTACTTTACACACACCCTAAGCCTAACGCGCAATTGAGTTTATGTGGCTGGCTAAAAGGCAAATTGCCCGTGAAATTATGGCAAACACTCCAACTTTCAAGGTCGAGAAGGCGCCTGCACAGCACTTAAATCACATGTGCCCAGGGCCTCGCAATCAAATTGTTGCTTATTTACTATTATTTATTATTATGATTACATCTGAGTGGTGCCTAAGTGGGGTTAATATTGGAAAGCAGGCACGATAAATTGTATCTAAACCCTTAGACCACTCGCATGTGAATTACTGATGGGCTTATGAGGTGCAATCGGACTTGAAATCGGGCTATAGCCCCAACAACTGACCTGTCAACTGGCTGACCCAATGAGTGAATGACTAAATAACGAAATGACCGAATGACTGACTGACTGACTGATGGACTGGCTCTAATTGGATTTTCGATTTTCTACTTGTTTCACGCACGCAAGTCGCCCTGTTGACGTTGTTTTTGCTCTTGCCGTCGCTGATGGCGATTAACTTAATTAATGTCACACACTAATGACAACTCAATGCGATTATGCTGACATCTGCATTGGCCATTGTAGCGCCCAAGTGGCGGACTAAATTAAATTGAGAAATTAACAATGAAGCGGCGAACGACGCGAATAAATTCGAATTTCAATCGGCAATCGAGCTCGAGTGGCGAATGCGATTAATAAATGAATAGCTAATGAGTATTTCGCCCACATTACGCCCCCTCCTACTCCGCCGCATAATCGCACCGATGTTGTCGAAAGGATTGACTTTTAAAGCCCCTAATTAGTCGGTTATGAATTGCTGCGCCAACAGTTGAGCAGCCACACAGAACGCCAAACGAATGCTAAAACAAACTAATTGAGATTGGACTTGGCAAGTGAAATGGCTGGGCCAAATGACTCGCCTCTAATGTTGGCAGGGCTCCTGATCAGGTCCTTTGTCAGTCACACTTGATCCATTTTCCGCATTCCACTTTCCACCATCAGCAGCAGCAGCAGCAGCACGAAAAGGACGAACAGGAGCAGCGGTTGCAGCAGAAAAAACAAACATGCTGTCGACTCTTCAGTAGTCCAATTGAGAATGCAAATCTGTGCCCCAGTTGCACTTAGAGAAAACCTTTTGCTCATTTTAAAAATATCAACACCAGCTGAAAGAATGTGTAATCATTCCCTTTTAACTGCACAAAGGCTTGTGGCAAGACTTAAATCATGCCACACAAATTAAAATTTTTAATTAAATTGCTGCCAAAGTCTCAGGGATGTTCGTACATCACAGAACCAATTTTTTTGTTGGTCCTACCAACTATGACAGTGGCTGGGACTTGCCTCCTGCTGCTGTTGCTCAATCATCGGCCAGGCGGGATGAGGCCTCGTCATCGCCAGCTACACTAACAGCCTATAATCGCAACTTAACATGCTAACAGCGGAGGCCCAGAAGTAGAAGGCAAGGACCAAGGACCAAGGAGCAGGGAGCGGGAAGGGGCTGAAGCATCAGTGCAAACATCCTTCACATGCCGGATATCGCACAATCTCGAAAAAACAAAAAAAAAAAATGGTGAAACCAGCTTGACAGGCTGCCATCCAGCTGCTAGTCCTGCCAACCTCAACCTCATCGCTTCCGAGTGCCCCATGTTGCACTAAATGACTCACCCACAGCCACAGCCAGGCCCACACACATACGACATTTGGGAGGCAGGGAAAGGATGTGTCGAGTGCGTTGCACTGAATTTTACAGCTTTTGTTTCGCCGCTCGAGCTGCTCTTTCTTTCTCTCCCGGCTGAGCTTGTGTTTTATATGCGTTTATCTCTCTGGCTGCCGCCTTTTCGTATTGTTTCCCCTTGTTGCACTGCATCTGGTGCCGAGCCTCCTTCTCCTTATCCTCATCCATCTCCTTGCCATCCTCCGCCTTTTGCTTACTGCTCATCCCGCTTTGCTTATTGGCAGAGAGGTCCTTGGTCCTTGTGCCTTATGCCTTGTGCCTGAGCAACGTTTACAAACATCCAGTTGAGTGGCTCTGAGTGTCATTGTTCTTGAACATTTGAACATGTGTTGTCAGTGCGAGACCTGCACAGCTGAATGCGTCCATGTAAGATACCCATCTATCGTCCTGTGCACTGTAAAAAAAAAAACTTGCCATTCACCGCAAGGCATCCATAACTCGTAACGATATAACTTTCGCGCATTCTCTGCAATCTGGTTTCATTAGCATAACTTTTACCATCTCCACAAAAGTTTAAGCGGAGGCAACTTTTTTAACCTTTTACAGGTTCTCAGTATTGCCTTTTTTATCTACGTTCCCAATGTGTCATAATTAATATAAAGTGCACTTAATATTTCAGTTTTTGCATTTGACAGCCTGCCAAAATCATAAATAACATCTTACATTATTGAATTTATCTTATCTTTATTAATTTAAATTCATTAATTTCGTTTGACAGCTGAAATCTATATAATTGATTTTATATTGCAGCTTACTTAATTGATGGGATGTCTTGTGCTTTCGGTTTTAAGGGAATAGAAATTATTTTTCGTTAATTTGTATGGCAAAGAACCATACACAAATTTTGAATAATTATATGGAAATTTTATTCCTGTGTAGCCATTTTCAGCTTATCTACTGCTTCTGCAATCATCTCGTCAAGCTCGAGCGCCTTACTGCCTCAAGCCAAAAAGCGATTTGATTATGACAACGATTTTGGCCATGTTTTAATTCAATGTTTCGCGGCTGCACTTCCGGCGGAAGCCACTCAGGCCGCCAAGCGGAAAACTTTGGCCCGTTGTCACCTTGTCGCCTGGCTGCTCACTTTGCCAATATCTGGCCAAATCGAATATAGCTGCTGCAGCTGCAGCCAAAGTGGGCGGATTGAAGTGGGCAGGTAGAAGTGCAACTACAACCATTAGCATTTGACAGAAGAATGGAATAGAAGTCAACAGAAGTGCGGGCCAAGTGAGCCTCTTGGAGGGAAAAAAGGCGAAATGGGAAAAAATATTTGCGCCACCAGAAATTGACAACTGTTTGCTTAGTAGAGAGTGTTTGCACCCCCTGGCCAAAGAAGCCAAAAGAGCCAGAAACCGAAAACCCCACCGAACAAATCCCTTCGAGCAGGCGATGCAGCTGGCGCTGAAAGCGGAAATTTGACACTCTCGTTCCCACTTTCACTTTCGCTTTCACCCGCAGGGCCATAAACAGAGGAATTGATGGCAATAGTGCTGGACGGACAGGGGGGGGGGGAAGTTCAGGGGTAAGTGCGAGTGTGGCAGTGAGGAAGATGAAAACATTCCATTTGCTAGAATGTTGCGCGTTATATCAGCTTACGTTTTAATGGCAATGCCGCTGGCTCCTCTTGGCAGTCAATGATATAGTTTCGTTAGCCATTCGCCGGAGCAGAATGTGCCATTAGATGGCAGCTGAAACAAAGGCAGCTGCCGGGCGAGGTGCAGGAGATGGAAGTGCCACGATGGAGACATCCATGGTCAAACTATTTGATTACCAATTGCTTCTACTGGAGCAGAAGCGGAGGAGTGCCTGGGATATCTGATGATGGCTTTTAATTGCCGCATCCATTTCAAAGCGCTAATGCTGCAAGCTGGTCGGTGGAATAAAAAGAAAATGGCAAAACGAATGGAGAAGCGTGAAAAGCGCTCGCAGAAAAACGTTTCACTAGAACAATGTGTGTGTGAAGAGATACTTAAACTTAAAGTAGCGAAGATAGAACTTTGCACACTAAAGGCTTTATCCCCTAACAATTTTGTATAAACCTGAATGCTTAAATCAAATGAACACTACTGTTATTAACATACACAAACATCTGTTTTCAGCAAGCAAACAATCCAAGGGCACAAACTTGGACTGCACTACGCTTGACCTCGTCGAAATTTAATCAATCATCTTAAGTTGCAGGACTCCATTCCCAAATTGCTTTCTGAGCCACGAAATCGATTAAGAACTCGACCGAGAAAGTTTTGCGGGCACTATCTCTTCAAATCTGACTAGTCCAAAAAGTCTATTTTGTTGTCCATAAATTTGTAATTCGTATTTCCCACTACAAGCCACTGGAACTTTTGGGGAAAACAAACTTGCCATTGGCAGGCGCTTTTCCGGCAGCGAATCGATAAAAAGAAATGACTAGCAGAAAGTGTAAATAGAACTATTTGACCCTGGACAACATCATAAATATATCACACCGAGACCAAAAACAATTTGTCAGCAAGGGACGGGACTGAGTTAACATATAATAATATTATGTCGTGCCCGGAAACCGAGCACCAACCCTCAGCCCCACCAACTTTAATCAATAAATTGTACTATTATTAAACCCACACCCACAATCGCCTGCAGTCGGTAGCTGCATCTTGTGTGCTGTATGTGTGTGCTGAATGGCGACCCACAAATATTTGTGAGCTGCTTGTGGCACACTCGTAACGATGCCCCAAAATATGAGTCCGACAAGGACGTATTTGCCGGGCCCACAGGCGGAGATACCCGTGGAAGCCGTAGTCGTGCACATGCGGGTGCTCCGGCCACGTCCACATCTTGGCCCGGAATGTGTGTTCCGGGGCCTCTCCTTTTGGCTTCGTTACGCTAACAAGCTGCAGCTGCAGCCCGAAAACACTTGGCGAACAAGTCCTGAAATTTAGAAACTTCTTTCAATTTACCAACGCACTTAAGGAGTTTCCACAATGAGCTGCAATGGTGGAAAAGAGAATTTTATTTCGTTGGCTGAGACTCACATTATTTTCAAAACATAATGCGCTTTCAAACAAGGCTCTCTCTCTTATATTTTCGGTTAACTTTATGTGTTTTCCAAAACGCACCAGTTGCATTAAATTTTTTAATTAATTTAGAAAAATGCTTTAGGACATATTTCGTTTAGTGTATGGACCGTGTGAACCTTTTCCGCACATTCTACTCCCTCGTCTGAGGGCAAAAGCCGAGCACAATGTATGAAGGATGCCAGCCAGTCCTTGCGAGCAATTTGTGTGCCGGGGTGGTAATGCCGAAGCCTGTGTGTCCTGGCCTCTTGCTTAATTTTACATCAAATTTATAACTGACTTATTGGCACTTGGCACTGGGATTATGCCTTCCAGGCGAGCACTTCCCAGCCGAACCACTGAGGAGCTGCTCGTTCGCAAGCCATTACGTATACGCAGTGTGTGAGTGTGGCTGACAGGGAATAGGGAAAGTTTTTGCTCCGCCGGCGGGAACCCAAGTTGGGTAAGCTGGAGAGATCAGGTAGATGGAAATTCAAATAGTGCGGCTGGGGAGTTGGGAGCAGGAGCAGAGCCCCAGCCCAGAAATACTTCATTTATGCAATTTGCAATATTGGCAACTCAGCAACACGAGTGGGCGCATCGCATCGCATCCCATGGCTCGTCCCTTTTCGTCCACGAATCCTTGATACTCGCTACACCGCTGGCAGCTGTCGTCGGTTTCGTTCTCGCTTTTTTATCAAAAGCAATTTTGCACTTTCTTTGGCTTGGCCTTTTAATAAATTCCACCAAGCTTTGCATTTTCAGCAGTTTTCCGGGCAGCATTTCTCCGCCCGGCTATTCTGCAGCCACCTCTGCTGCTGTTTCGCTCCTTTTTTCTTCTGCTACTTTTTGCGCTTTGTGCTGATTTTAACACTTTTCGAAATTTCCGAGTAGGCCACGAAATTGGCAGAGGGCACGGGATCTGGCTCAGGCTCAGCCAGATACCAGAGACCAAAAACCAGAGACCAGGCAACGAACCGAATCCGGGTTGAGTTTTGGCAGCCGCCTCACCTTCGTTTTTTGCTGGAATTTTAATGAAAATTTAAATAATTGAAAACCATGTTGCAAGTGCGACAGGCGGACTCCGCTCGCTGATAGTGTTGCATATTAATGAGAACAGCTTCCGTTCGCCAAAACGCTTTAAGGGTTCTCGGTTAAAGCGATTTGGCAGGTGACCAAAAGGCGACAAGAGGTGTTTTCCCGCCAACTCCTTGGCTGCAGCTTGCACAACGTTTGACAATGACAAATGATTACTTTTATGGCCGCGACCCCGACGGCTCAGCGGGCAGAGCACTAAAAGTTTCTTCTCGGACGAACTGAAACCCCAGGCGGGTGTTCAGAAGCACAGAAGAAAACGAACAGGAGGTTCTTCATGAATCAAATTATATACTTTTTTGATTATTTTAAGAAAGTTTTTGTTCAGCGGCAAAAATATTTGGTACATTTTGTGGAGCAACCATAAAGTCACTTTTTTACCCGAGCATAATCTGATTAAGTTCCCCTCAAAAGGAGATTAAATACTACTTTTTGATACTAAAGGCAAAAAACATTACCCGTATGCTTTCCATCATAAACTATATAAATTATTCTCGGTAATTAAAGCGCTATTTAATATGATTTAAATAATGCAAATTGTTGCAGCTTTATGGCATTTCGCAGCCATTTTCGTTTATTGTTGTATGAGAGATACTTATCCATTAATTCTCGTATGAAAACGTGATAATGCATAAATATCTGATTTTTTTCCGTGCAATGGAAACAGGTAAAGTGATGGGCGGAATCAGGAGGCTGCCGGTGTGCTAAGCAAGGTGCGACATCCCTTGAATAAGTGTGTGTGCCAAAGTGTTTTGGTGTTGGTGAGGCTTTGGCTTACGTCCTGACAGGAAGTGGTCTCGGCTACTTACCACGCAGTCGGGTCCAACACTTGCCTCTATTTATACAGACAGGATCCCGGCCGTCCGCCTCCCGCCGTCCGGCGACTTTTACCTATCCGGCAGTACTTCTTCCATCCGGCCGTGTCCTGTTTACCAAACGAATTAAATTGTTCGCCTCGAGTGTATTTTGTGTTTTGACGCACAAACATGCCGCAGCAACTGTGATTGTTGTTTGTTGTTCGGCGCCACAGCCCAGGGCCTCAGAATTTGTTAATCTGTGCCACTCAATCAGCGGAGCCGGTTGCCAGCCACTTTTGCTCCCTGCCAACACACTAATTATGCACGTGTCAGGCAGGATACAGTTGGGGATAAGCCGGGAGTAAGTGGAGCACACATCTCACCTAGAAATGGGCGGGATGTAGCTCGGCGAATGGCGAACTAGGGTAAACACGCATGCGAATTAGAAGGGAACTTGATTTATTGGCAAACAGAATGATATTTCATCCTTGAATAATGGGTGGCACTGGTAAAGCGTAAGCTATTAACAAATTCATCAAAATTATTCTTTCAATAAATACAAATATAGTTTGTGCAAGCTTTTTTGTCAGCTTTTCATTTCTAATAGCCTAAGGTCAAATCCAAACGCTCTTTTCATTACTGACCAAACGCATTAAAAGCACTTACTACAACTTTGCATATTTGATTAGCTTTCAACAAATTTGTAGCATGTAGTGAAGAACCCATTTGGTGGCACTAAATCTGAAAATGCGATTGTACATCTGAATTCTAGGAACATAAACGGCACTTTTCACGTCTCTATCTGTGCCAGAATTTGTGCTTATTAAGTTTCACTGTCGATTGCTAGTCAGGTGTGCCTCCCACCTGGGCCTATATGATTAACGACTGCACTCACACACACACACACACACACTCGCAGTGAGACAAATGTGACGAGCATTTGACATCAATTATCGCACCAGGCCTTAGGCAAAGCCATAGCCGTAGCAATGGGTGGAGGCCACCACCTCCTCATCCGGAGTGAGGTACGTGAGCCGGGGCCATCGATTTCCATCCATGAAGTTGGCTTAGCTTGTCATTGAGTAACGCGGTTCGTGTGCAGGCAGTCAGCCAGGCAGGAAGCTCGGAACACAAACCAAGGCCAAGTTAATTGATTTTTTATTAGCAGGCAGCTTGGGGTAACAAAACACTGGGTATATACATACACAAACACAAGTCACCTGGAGGCCAACACAGTTGAAATTCTCTAACCCAAACTTTCATAAATCGAAGCCCATGTCATGCAAGTTTAAAGGATGGCATATAATGAAATTTCGTTGGAAATCAAACCATCAAGCGCCACCATGTTTGACAGAAAGCCAGGCACGTTAAATTTTATTGAAAAGTAATTATGGGAAAATGTTAAATAAACGATGAGCGAGTTGGGAAAAAATTCTGGTAACAACATCTGCAGTAATTCCGAAATAAAAATTTTTAAATGGAATTAAAATAGAATTTTGTTAAATTATAAATTTTTTATAGAAATTCATAAAATAGTATTTCTTTAAATCGGTCGAGCTTCTTTGTAACTGGACTGTTGCAGGGCGTTTAGAATATGTTCATAGGCGATTGCGTTTGCAGATAGTGGTTTCAGTTATTGAATTCCTACTGCGCTTGGAGTGGGAAAATGACAGGGTTTTTCGTTGTGATGAAAAACCGCAACGAGATAAAAAATTGACAATTTTCAATTTGAGTTGCGGAAATATTTTGATTTCCTTTCTGGTGGCGCACAAAAAACGTGGGAAATTCGCCTGGGCACATATGCTGGTCAGGGGTATAGAAGCGGGGAGAGAAGGGGCGTGGCGAGGTGCTGTGTGCACTGGCTTGTCCCGCTTGTCGCAAATATTTTCCGCTCCATTTCCCGCAAAGAAAGGTGGAGAAGAGGGAGGTGGGCGCAGGGATGAGGAGCAGGATGAATCTGGTCCTGTGGAGAAAAGCCACAGCGGGCGGCACTTTGTCAGCGCAATAAAAGTTTGCGTGTGAATTGTGCTGCCCAGAAGACAGGAAACGGAGAGCTTCAAGCTGCCGGCGGCTTAATCAGCTGGGAAAGGAGTCAGCGGGGTGAGGAGGTGTGAAGCGGTGGCTGGTGGAGCGTTGAGGAGGGGGGAATGGACTCTGCGGGGCCTTGGGAAAAGCATGCACTTTAAATTATGCATATAATTCACCCGCTCGCCCCACCAAGTAATTAAGTAGATAGCAGCCAATGTGGGCCCTCACTGCGTATACGTGATACGTACATTATATACCCGCACACATTTGCATACATGTACGAGTATGCATATGCATACATGTGTGGCGTCGGTGTGATTCAGCCTCAAATGAGTATTTACGAGTGTGGGTCTACGGGGAGTACGTGGTCCTAGGTCCTAGGCTTGCCGGCGTTTTAATTAGAAATTCATGCGCCTAGTTGAGCAGCCTCAGTAAACTTCTGTAAGCCCCGCTTGACTGACTCACTTGACTTGACTTGCGCCCACTCGAAAGGCGCCTTGGAAAAGAGTGTACCCGCATTCCCCATTTGCCAGGCTGCTCTTGTTTTCCTTTTTGCATATTGATTGATAGGCAGCCGGAATGGCACGAAAATAAACTCAGAAATTAGAAGAGGGCCGTTGATAAATCGCTTTTAGGCTGACACGTCCTGGCCATTTATCAGCAGGCCAATAAAAACAGATTCGATAGATTGGCAAGGTCAGAGTGGTGATTCATTTTGCACATTCCGCATGCAAATTGAATTAAAGCAATCTTAATTACATCGGAGTGAATTAAGCTGTGCTCAGGAAACCGAAAACTTTTCTCAACCGCAAAGCAGTCAGGCTCTGACAGGACGAACAGGACGCAAAGGACGAACGGTACGAGCACGTATCCGGAACTTCTGGGGGCTTCGGGAGTAAACCGAGTATGTCATTTTATTGAATCAAAAACCACTCAGCTATTGAAAATCAATTTGTGCTGCAACAGCTGCGGAAGTCAGTCAGATTCGCAGTCACAGAAAATATCCGACATTGAGGCACCGCCCACATGCCATTTTCCGCCCTAACACTTGCAATAATAATAAAAGTACATGAAAAGCGAAACTCAGCACTCGCATTCGGCAGCAACCAGCACTTTGAGGTGTGTGATCAGCAGTCGTCGCACATAGCGCCTTTTAAACCATTTCAAAATCGAGTTAAGGGGACAAGGACGACCGGACCCAAGCCCACTGCCATTCACCTGTTTGTATGCAAAATGATGCGGCAGTGCCACTGAAAATTGATGGCAGTCACGTAGGTGAGGGAGCAAGCGCACGAGCAGAAAGGAAAAGCCCCAGCACAGGTGGGCAAGCTCAATGGGAATTTCCCTCGTTTTCCGTTTTGTTTTCAGCAATAAAAGTAAAAAGTAAAATGCGAAGCGAGTGGGACAGAGATGCAAATTACATTCGGAGATGGAAAAGATGTGAGGATGCAAGTGTCATTACAGGAAGAATCAGAGGACATTTCACGCAGCTTAACCGACGCCCTTGGGGATTTTGCTCACCCACCTCGGCTTAATGAAAGTCCTTTGCTTCTCCTTTATTTTGGTAAGAGCAGCTTAGGGAGGTGGCCATAAAACAAAATGGGGCGTGGCCCACGCACTACCCAGCTGAAAATGTGAACAAAACCTGGCACCTGGCTGGCAAATGGTTAAGGTCTTCGAAGTGTGGCCTCCAAATTCCGAAAACGAGTTTCAGCCTGAGCCGATTAAACTTATCGGACGGCCCAGCTCGAGTTGCACAGCGTGTGGCCAAAGCAAACAGCATTCTGCCTGCAATTTTAATTGCGGCCAATAAATTTCACATCCGTCCGGAGGCACAAATGCGCCTTTACACATTTATTAAGTGCTGGGAAACTCCGGCACGAATGGCACGAGTTGCGGTTAACCAGGCCAGAGCAAATCCAACCGAAGCCGGACAGGTTTGACTTGTATCTGTCATCCGTCGGCATTCGATCTCTGCTCCCTCAATCGCAGTGGCATTTGTTATGGTTTCGGTTCGGCTGTTGTTGATTGTCAAACACAAACTGTGGCGCCTCAGAATTTGTGTCTCCCTTTTTACATCCTGCAGCTGGAAGGATTTTGGGTATATATAGTTTGCTTTATGAATTTGGTAGTCAAAGCAGATAAAAACAACTAGTGCCAGGATAGTCCTCTTAAATATATAGTACTATGTTTGCAGTATCATCATCAAATATATACCTTTTAGTTGTCCAACTTTAAAAGCTACGTAATATTAAGAAGCTAAGTCTTATTTCCCTTAAAGTTTGCAGCAAATTTCTCAGCTGCTTTGAAAGTGCCGGGTATCCTTGCGTCGCTCAACTGTTTTTGGCTGCTGTAAGTGTCAGTTGCAGTTGCAGATGACACAAGCAATTTGCTGTCGCAGTTAATGAAAATTGAAAAGTGTTCGTTTGCATTACGCATACGCCAAGGGGACCGTGTTTGTTTGAGTGTGTGCTCGTATGTGCTGCATCCTGAATTGGATCGATGATGCATTGTGAGAGTGATGTGGTTGCATAATCGCTGTTCCACATTGCGCGCTGCACTGATCACACAGATACACATGGACCCACTCACACATACACAATGACACAGCAAGAGCAGCAACAAGCAAACCCATTAGAAGTTGCAACAGTTTTACAACCCCCTCGCACCACCCCCCGGGCGTCCTGTTTTTGTGTAGAGTCATTTTTGCGCTCAGAAGCACTCACTAAAACAAATAAACACTTTGCGCATTGTTTCGTTTTGACAAATGCGTGTAATTTACGGAAATGTTGTGTTTGTCCATTCCGCTCCCCCCTCCTATTCTTGACGCTATATATAGCAACATATCTGAATGTATACAGGTATATATAGCCGCACTCCTTGTAGGCTAAATTGTCTTAGCCATGTTTGCAAAGCTCTTGGACTCCTTAGCCAGACTCTACTCTACGGCAATTAGTTGGAGCTGGGAAAATGCCATGAAGTGGGAGGCAGATGCAGCACCACCCACCGCCAACATCCCACAGTGTCCTGCACACATTTACACTTACTCTAGATTACAAAGGCAGCAGCGGGCTAGAAAAATATAGGTTAAAACTGAATGTACGCTGGGTTTTTTTCCTTTTATCCCAACGAACCCCCCGCCGCGCAAAAGCAGCAGGGCAGCTCATCAAAGTGGCAATAAAATATGCTTTCATATTGCCAGTGCTCGAATGGGCCATCGTGGACCAATTGAAATGCTTATTACAGGGAGGATGGGGGCGTATCTGGCATATCGGCGTACTGTGGTTAAGCAGATCAGGCATGGAATCACAAAGGATGCGGCTCCTTTTGTTGGCCAGCGCGCTTTGTTGCGGCCTTAATGAGGAAATTTCCATTGGCCAGCTTGCGCTCGAGCTGGCAATTTACGATACCTTTGTGGTTTCAATCTAGCAATGGGCAACATAATTAAAAATTGTGACAGCCATAAATTTCGTTTTGGGTTTTCTCCTCCGAGACGTCAGATAGCAGATAATTAAAGGGGCCGGAAAAAAATCAGCGAAGAGAAATGAACCAAACTCACACACACACACAGCGGTCTCTAAGCTGCCAACTTGTACTTGTTGTTTCACTTTGGAAAGTAGCTTAAAAAGCCAAGTGAAATCAATTAGGTCGCAATTTATGTCAAACTGAGAACGGGTGGTGTGGGTTTTGGCTTGTGGAGCACTTTAAGCCTTTTTAGTCCTGGCGAAGGCAACATTTGATTTCAGTCAGTGCCAGTGCAGCGGGAGCAGCAGCTGCTGCTGATTGCACTGCACAGGGCAGGAAGGGTAAAAGGACCCACATCCCCCACGGCCACGCCCCCATCTACGCCCCTGTCCATTTAGCAGCTGGCTGCGGGCTTTGACGTCCCCTTTTTGGATGGGACTTGGCCTGTTGTAAAGTGTCAAAACGTGTACTTGTCGCTGGCAGGATGTGCTGATGCTGATGCTGATGCCGCTGCTGCTGTTGCAGCTCCTTTAATTTGAATTTTATGCACTGCATGCATAAATTTATGGCCAGTGGACCCGCCTTCAAATGGCGACGACAATGACAAAGGCAACATGACAGGCACATGTCCATTATGGCCAGACTTGCCCTGGTGGCTGCTTGGCGTCGCCACTCAGGCGTCGCATCCTGGCCATCCGGCTCCCGACATTTAAATGTGCTGGTGGTTGTCGGTCGTCCGGCTGCAACAGACACCGAAAGTCAAAGGCCACCGAAAAGCGCACGCACTTCTCTGCTCAAGAATGGCCGCTTATCTTGGCCATGGTGCGGCATTTAGTCGCATTTAGTCTGGGTTTTGATGCTGATGTTGTTTTCAATTCCATTTCCGGCACGGCGCCGAGCAATTGCGTAAAAATTAATTACTCATTAAATATGAGCGCTTTGTGCTGTGTGAAAAAATTAATTTTTAATTGCAATCGCTGCGAGTGAATTAATTTGTAGCGGCGAATTCTTCGCAATCACTAAATGGCATTCCAGTGAATTTCATCCTTTGTTGTCAGACGCGCCAATACATTGATTTTGATATCGCGCTGCGCCATATGGCAGCCTTAATATCCTGCCTGTCAGCTAGTCGCCCAGCCACCCAACCACCCACAACCGCCCACCTTTCGTATGAGCGACCTCGCCCCAACTTCTGTCGGGCTGTCAAAGTGCTAAAAATAACATCGCAAAAAAAAGGGGTGGGGGAAAAAAAACAAGCTGGAAAACCTGCCGAAATCAGAAACCGAAAATCGCTGGAAGCAAAGCGAACTGCATCGAACGCGTTCTGCTGCATTATAAATACCGCAATTGCATTGAGTGCAATGATTTTTAACTTGTTTTGACGTTCTGACATCATAAAATCGCGCTTCTCTTCTGTCTCTCGAAAATTCGGGGCGAGAAGCGAAAATGAATTCGAGATATGACGAGCACCCAGAATTTAATGGGATTGACTGACGTCAGAAAATTAAGAGGCAGAAGCAAAAATAGTCAATATTTTCGTGTAAATTAAAGCTAGCCTGTGTTCAAATTTGAAATTTCATTATTACCCATTGGCTAAAACCTTAAATTATTCATCATGGTCATTGGCCACATATTGGTAATAACTTTAAATAATTAATTACTGAATGACCACAGGTAATATGATAATTTTTAATAAATGCTTATTGTAATTCGGCATTGGTTTTATGAATAGCTCTGCCAACAAAAGCTTACATTTAAAGGGAAGTGAGCGAAAAACTGACATAACAATGAATATTACATAGTCTGGTGTCATGATGAACAGTTTTCTGATTTTTCCACTCAGAACTACCTGTTCATAATGCCCCACTCACTTTGTGCGGTAAAAAAGCAAATTAAATGCATTGCAAAGCTCATCTAATTATGCAACGCTCATGACAGATGGCAACCGAACTGAACTGCCAGCCACGCACGATAACAACAAGGATGGCAAGGACCACTAGGCTTACTAAACTGTGACCTCATGTCACACGTGGTTTTAATTATTGTTACAGGATGTGTGAGTGCATGTGTGTGACTGTGTGCAAGTGCGAGCATTTGGGCATTGAAGCCTGTGTGCGTTTGTCCTGGGTGTAATTACATTTTGTGGCATTCGGCAAAGTGTTGATTATTAATTAAAATGGCTTTATTCAACGCCTGGCAGCAGACACAAATGCGTTGCCCATCATGGTATCAGTTAAATATTTGGGCATTCCTTTGCCTAAATACTAGGCCCGTAATCATGGCTCTATTACGACATAACGAGGGTCTGCCAACGTACACTGAAATCAAATCTGAAAGCTACCTAAGATTCTTAAGTAAATTTACTAGTTACAGGGTTACAATTTTCAATACACATTTGCTTGGTATTTGCCCTATTAATTTCTTGTATATGTAAGACTCTCACTATTGAGATACAATATCTATTTTCTCCGTGCATGTAATATGTGTGCATGTGGACAAAACTGAAATCAAAATGTTGGCAAATAACTGCAGACAAAGTTGCAAACGGAATGCAACGAGTTGCGAGTGTTAATGGCCTGTAATTAAACGGCAACGTGAGACGTTTAAGTGGAAATTGCATTTTGGCTAATGCACTTTCTCCCCCCTTTCTCTTTTCGTATTTTGCAGAAGGATCTGTTCGTGAGCAAAGTTGAGCCGACGTCGCCGCGAAACGAACGCAAATTCTCCGCTGCCACAGCGCCATCGATGAAAACGAAGTGGCTGAAAGCATTTAAGAGCCTAAAGCCTGCTGGTTCTGGTTCAGCACAACAAGCAGATAGGTGAGTACGGCGCTTTTACCACCCCATCCCAACCCACTCCACTCCACTCCATTCGACTCCAGCACCCGGTCTTTTCTAACCACCCACCCACTTTCCACCCATTTTCCCGCTGTTACACAACTATCGGGCATAGAGCAAGGCCCATTAAGTCGAATACAAACCGCGCCAGAGAGTATCTAGTATCTGTGGCATGGGCGGGGGGACAAGAAGCCCCTCCAGATACAAAATGAAATAGTGCGGCGAATTGCAGAATTGCAGTAAAGGGCGGATAAATCGGGAACGGGCCCGCCCGCACATTAATATGACTAAAAGCTTGCGGAAAACGCGAAAAATTATTCAGGCATCCAAGGGTAGAGCACCCGCCCATCCGACCATCCGCCCAGCCACCCAACTAACCAAAGAACCTCCATTCCCATTCGCAATAAAATACATATAGTATACGGAAAGAATTCCTAATATTTGCACAATCCGGATTATGCAATGCAATGCAGCAAATTGCACTCGCAATTTACAAGATAATTCCATTCAGGTGCATAAGCCGGGCACTTCACTCTAGTTTAAGCTAAGCTAAGTTATATCTGCCATAATAATGATCTCTCCACTTCTTCTCTATATAAATTTACGTATATACCATCTCCATTCGAACACTAAATGCATTCAATACAATGCTTTGCCCAACCAAAAAAAAAAACAAATGTTTCGATATACTCGTATATTCGCGAACTATCAGCCAACCACCCCGACAAAATCAAATGTACCACGCCGTATCAACCGTATTGACTTTGAGGTAACCGAAATTCACCAAAGAACCACCACGAAAAACCGCATCCACCCAGCATCTAGCATCTAGCTATAGTCCCATAGTGTAACCACATACCCTGTACAGACATCCATATGTGCTAAATGCCTACGTATAACCGAACCAAAATCCCAAAGGTTGCTGTAATGTTGCACGCAAATGTAGAATTAGCTGAGAAAATAAACCCCGCTTGGATGCCGGCTAATTGGTTTCAAATAACGCATCAACTGCTGCACATGACACAGTATATATAATTTGACTAATTTAAATTTCAATTTAACACACATATAACGAACACACATTTAATTTGTCTTCGGGCGTCGTAAATGCCACCTGCGCCCAGTGAAAGTGTCATCAATCAAGTGGTGGGGCGGCAATTAAATGGCTGCATGTTGCAGGGGCACAATCGAAATCCATAGCTGCTAGTTTAACTGGCGCAAAGACAATGCAGGATCTGGATTTGGTCCAAGTCTGGTAACAAAAGTTTTTGCCCCATTCGATAACTACGGATAAATGTGTCGCTGTGTCCGTCTGTCTGGCTTTTCTGTTCCATATGTTCCGGCCAAGTTTCCGGCTGCGCCCAGTAAATTCCACTCGACGCCATTCGAGCCGAGCATTGAAAAATATGCGAAAAATTGCAAAACTATAAATTCTGCAGCCATTTCATTCCACCTACATGGACACGCAGACCATTGAATCTGCAACCTACAAACTGTGAACTGGGAACTGCAAGCTGCAAGCTGAAACTGCAAACGTTGCAACATCCAGTGGCAACAATACTTAGTTCCGTGCCGTGCAGCTTGGCCTGCCAATATGATGATAAATCGGAAAATCTTCTCGGCTTAGTGAATGGGCAAAGGGGTGCTTAAGTGGGCTCTATCTCTTCAAACTTCATTTCGAAATGTTCGCCACTCACTGGGCGGGCATTCACTGGGTATAAATACCCAGCATAAGCATCACTCGTATATATATTTATATATACATTTGCAAACGTGACAAGAAAATCGCAGTTAAAAGTTGGGCTATGTTATATTGCAAAAGTTTCGCCTGAAATTACTGAAAGCCCGAAACTAAGCCACAACCGCCCCACTTTTGCCTGCCCCCCTGCAAAAAGCGAGCCAGTTACTCATTACGGCATGGTCCTGCTTTTTATGGCTTGCCTTCGGTACTTAATTTTGTATTTGAGCGCATTTATTTGGCCGGCAAATGAATGTTTTAAGTTGCATACAAACCAACTAATGAATATGTTATGGAAATTATTATAATTAAACCATTACTCATGCTGCCCCTTTTATGACCAACGTATTTCCGTTTTGTTTTAGCATTTTGCCATAGCTGCACCCCGAATCAAACCACACCAACATCTCCAAATAAACAGTATAATCAATTAAAATTAGCCCCAATTAAACTCCAACCATAGATACCCTTAAGTCTACCAATTAATCGTAATTATCCCAGTATAAGCCTGTATATTACTGTTTGTACATACCTGTAAATTGTACATGGCCGAGATAATCTAACCTCGGGTATTATTTGTTGGCTAAGTCTATCAGTTAGTTAGATCAATATTTAGCTTAAGAATTTACGAATATATTCAATGTCATCGTGTCAGTGTTCATTTGTAGCTGCCAATTCGCACAAAGTTGCACTTTCCACCGCCACCAGCCCATTCGCCTTCGAAATCTGACGTTTTTGTATACTTTACGCATTTGCAACAAACAACTTTATAAATATTGTGGCAATGTGCTCAGCACAATTTATTTGCCAGCCGTCTGTGTGTTCATCTGTGTGCATAAGCCACTTACAAACAATCAACGTCGAGTCCTAGGCCTCTGAGCCTGAATTCTGCCCAGTGCTCAGCAATTGCCCCATTGTGAGTCCTTCTGCTCCTGCCGGCCCTCCACTCCGCCATTCGGGTATTTCCCTGGTAAATAAAACAAAAGTGCCAGAGGGGCAAAACGGGGCGGAGCGGCGGGAAGTCCTTGCAAATTGGCTGTATCTGTATCTCTCTCTTTGGCGCTGTATAAATATGAAACGAATTTGCTGAAATGAATTCGATGTGTATGCACAGTATAAATAACACAATAATTTGCATAAGCACCAAGGATTGAGAGATCGGGCCAAAGCACGTGATCACGAGATTGTAAAATACTCGGGGCAGTGATTAATCGACCAATTTCCTGTGAATCCAATTAGGTTGAGTACCGCACAAAGCCTGTGAATGTGTGCGTTTATTTTAAACACAATACTTTTTAATGTGTTTCTTGTCCAAACATTCTCACACATACGCACCATCGGACTGATTAATGTGCATTGTCCTTTGTCCGCCGTCCGGTGTCCGTTGTCCATTGTCCACACACCATTGTTCATTCGCCATTGTTTGCTGTTGTCACTGTGCACATAGCGTATAGATATACAGAAACATAAAATAGCATAAGAGCAGCCTTCAAATGCAATGTATGTTCATGCGATTTATGAACATATGTTTAGCCATTTGGCCGCTTTTGGCCAACTGCGCTTCGTGTTGGCTCCTGGGGAAAGTGCAACATTTGCGACTCCATTAACGGGTACACCCACTAACGCCCTTCGGTTGCATCTCCCTCACAGGCGCAATGGAGCCTCCAGCACAGCCTCCGAGCCGCTGCGTCCCAATCTGGATGGCAGCCACCACCTGCAGGAGTACACCTACAAGAAGATAACGGCCTGCGACGTTTGCTCCCAGATTCTGAGAGGTGGGTATGCGGAAAAGTAGTTAGGATATTTGGTTCACTGGCTGGAAGGCAACTGCTCCCGCTCCTTGTTAGCAAACATTCCTAACCCTATTCGCTTGCAGGGCACACACGCCAGGGATTGCGCTGCCGCATCTGCAAGCTGAACGCCCATGGAGATTGCGCCCCCAATCTGCCGCGCTGCCAGCCAAAGCAGAAGCTGCTGCGGCGACAGAAGAGCACCTCGGAGCTGGAGAATCGCGTTGATATCGAGGAAGAAAGTGAGTATCTGGCACGCACCAGCATCACAGCCATGACCCCAGAAAACAAAAGATACACGAAACAGAAGTACAAGAGCACAGAAATACACAGAAGCTAGAAGCAAAAACGAAACAGGCTAAACCCACATACCTTACATACTAACAAACCGCTTGAGGCCGGCTAACGACTTGCATGGGAAATGCGATGTGCTGGCAAGCGAAATTCCCCAACAATTTGTTCGACTGGCCCTGCCCGAACTGTGTATGCATCGTGGCATTAGCATGTCCTGCTCCAGGATTCCACCTTGAATATGGGAGTCCGAGCGAATGCGATTCGTTCTCCACTTTGCTCCACTCCACTCCACTTATCTTTATCCTTTTGGGCCAGACCGAATCAGCAACATTTTGTTTGTCGCATGGCAAAAACACTTATTGATTCGAGCTGGCCAAAAGAGAATGCCGAGTGGGAGTGCCTGGTGTATCAGTTGATTTCACAATGGATTTATGGCACTCGTGGGGCAGACAGATTGTGGCACTTGTGATTTGTGTCGCAATTCTCCAGACCTCAGCGAGCAAGAACTTTAGCAATTTCCCTGGCTCCTTCGGTTACCCACACCCGTTCGGCCAACACACCCTCTCACATGCACAGCAACATACCCAAACGCATTGTAAAATGTCCTTTGAGCTTCATAGACGTCGACTGACGACGACGATGATGATGATGATTTCCTGCCCAATGAACTGTAAACAATTGTGTTGAGGAAACTAGAATCTGTTGCATACCTTGCGGGTGCGACGCTGCCATTCACGTAGTTTATCTATCAAGCACACAAATTCCAAATTTGCCGACTCTAGACGTTAATGTGATTAAATCAATATGAAATCCTCTTCCCTTCCCCCCAAAACAAAACAAAAACCACACCAAAACGAAACTATGCGAAACACAACTAGCCTCGCCACAGGAGTCGCTTGTTGCAGCTGCAGCAGATCAGGCGGATGATCCGAGTCCCAATCTGAATATGAATACGAATACGAATACGATTACCAATCCGAGCGCAAATCAGTTGAATGTGCCAAATGCGAAGTTCCGTCAAAAGACGCCCTTCATGCATCGCATTGCGCAGCTAGGTATCCAAATAAACAGTATTATTCGATTTAGTATGTGCCATATACGTACATCCAACATCAATATCAATATATTAATACTCGTATAGTATGCGCCAGATACTCGATTGAAATGCGCTTGACCTTATGATTTTGTTCGTACTTTGTGTTTGACTGTTGCGCTTTTGACCCACCTAATTAGCGAGATATTCAGCGAATGACAACCAGCTCAAAGTATATCGAACACACACACCCACTCAGCACACACAGCTCACACCACACACCATACACACATACTGATATGCTGAGACCACAAGGGACACAAGGTATCCGGCAAATCGCGGACCCTGCTAAACAAAATATAAGAGCTGGGGGACCACTCAACGAAATCAGTTCAAGTAGTGGAGCATGTTATAGCCGCAATACTCAGTAATCAGTAATCAGTATTCAGTAAATATCAAACAGTTCACTAGAAATTGCCTCACTTCTCATACCGCATACGTGTTGTTGGCTACTTGAGTTTGGATCGGTTTTGGGTGCCACATCCTAGACATCTGGCTCATCAAGGACATGCCCACCAAGCGGCCTAGAGTAAAGTAACATCAAGCCTAGCTGATCGTTATTATATGTAATACATACCCACCTATCTCTCTCACACACTCTATATGAATTCAAAAGAGTAACCGATCCCCACATCAAGCTCATCCCCAATTATCGAATCGCCCCTGAAACCACTTGCAATTTGTACTAATGCACTTCAACAATGCATCAACAACATCAACATCATCCCAATCCGACAATTTGAAAACGATATCGAATCGAACCAATCCGAAAAACCAAAAAAACTGGCCCTTCATCAACCGTACCAACTTGTCAATGTCAACTCTCCTACTTCGGCACAAAAAAAAAAAAATAATAATAATTGCAAAATCAAATCAAGAAATAACCGAAATCGATCAAATTTACCGCGTGCTGAAACAAGCCGGCGAACTCAAATCCGGGCATCTTGCAGCAGGCGCCGACAAATCCGTCCAGGCCAAGCAAATGGATGGCAGCGTCGCGGGAGGATCGGCGCTTCCGGTTCCGGTTCTCTCGGAGCGCGAGCTGGGCAGAGCTCCGCCGCCGGATATACCGATTGTCAGTGTCTCGGAGCTGGCCCTGCAGGAGCAGCAGCAGCAGCAGCAACAACAGCAGCAGCAGCAGCAACAGCTACAGCTACAACAGCAACATCAGCAGCAGCAGCGCAGTCTGGCATCGGTGGCGCAGGCGGCGGCGGTACGGGCGGGACGAGGTGTACGTCCGCCGCCGGTGGCCATGCCCATTCTGGGCGTACAGCTGCAGCAACAGGAGCTGCAGCAGCAGCGCGGCGGACTGCCGGTGCCCAGCCAAGATATATCTAGTAGCTCAGGTCCGACAAGTCGCCAAGTTGCCGACGAAGTAGTTTGTGTTATTCTCTACCTAAAATCTCTATCTCTCTATCTCTGCATTCTTTCGCTCATTTAACATTTTCGCAATTATTTTGAGAATCCTTGGTTGTAGTTTCGGTTTTGGTTTCGGTTTCGGTTACCCACCTCTCCTCTACTTTTTGTATGTCTCGAGTCCCGGATCCCGTCTCAGTGCCTCAGCTTAAACATCATCAAACTGCATACCAAAAGTAAAAGAATGCCATCGTATTGTCCAAAAACCAAATGTCACCAGTCCATATATGTAGTATCGGGCTACCGTTCTCTCATTTTCTGCACCCGAATCGTAGAGCAGATAGTAGTAGTTCATAACTATCCACATTAGTCACACACAATTGCATTCCCTTTGCGAGCATATTTAGATTTGGCAAAACAATTTCAATTTCACTCACATTGCGCTAACCAAATAATTGCTCATACGCCCCATTGCTTCGCTATGAAGTTGCTGGATTTTTTGGCCAGCTTTTAAACACAAACACGCCACACACAAATACCTAATAGCTAATAACTCACATATATATCTATATATATGCATTTTGTATATAATTTATTCTAGAGTTGAAATTTGAATTTGAATTTGAATCGCTATTGACTGAAGCAGTTGCCGAAATATAGTGTTTTGTAGCTTAGCCAACATCAATTATAGCTTACGCAAACACATGTAGCATCTACGTATCATATTTAGTTGAACGTAATTAATTTGTGTATGCCAAACACTTTGTTTTCCTTTAAACATCCTGATTTCCCTAGCCTTCTCTACGCAAATATACAAATACATGCTGAATCGAGCTCAGCCAGCACACAATCAACAAACCAGCAGTGTGTGAATGGAGGGGCAAGTGTGTTTGTCTACGCGAATGAGCTTCAATTAAAATACATGGTCTACTTGTTTCATTTCGTCTCGTCTCGTCTCCTCGTCTCGTCTCCATTCGTCTGGTGGCCCCCAAAGCAATCACATGGCAACATGACATTGCCTTTTTGTCGCCTACTTAGGGCCACAATTCAGACCGCTCCCCTTTGGCCGCAAAGTGCCCTAAATCTTGGCAAGTGCGCACATAATTAGCGCCACAGCTCTTGGCGCTGCACACTGGCAACTAGCAACTAGCAACCTGCATCCGGCAACCTGCAACCAGCCATCTGCAACATGGAATGGGCAATTTGCAGCAAGGCAGCTGTAGCTGCAACATTCCCTGCGGTCTGTAGCTGCATTATTCCAATTAGCAGTGTGCGAATACATCAGCGTACTGATTGATTGCAGAATGCCTGTGGCGGTTGCTGTTGCTGTTGCACGAGTCCTTGTGGCATCTATCTTGGCCTGACCCTGATTAGTTGTAAGTTAAGTTCCATTCGAATTTCAAATGTCAGATTCCAGATTGCGAACACAGAACTCACATATATGATAAACATACTGATTTACTACGCTTAAAATAAAAACACATATATATCTATATATTCTTTCGTGTTCATATCTTTTTTGCCAATTTTTCGTTCGCTTGCCAAACTCAAATTTACCAACCAATAACCCAACCAACCAACCAACCACATCAAACAAACACACCAAGAACCGCGATACGGCCAGTTCTTTGCCCCCGTATCGAACATGTCCAGCTCGGCGTACATCAGCAATGGCATCGGCATCAACTACTACACGGGCAACACCCAGCAGGTGGCGTACATGCAACAGGTACCTGCCACATCCTCCTCCATCTCGGCAGGAACCTCGCCGGCACACCAGCAACAGCAGCTGCAGCAGCAACAACAGCCACAACAATGCGGGAGCAGCACCAGTGGCAGCAGCATCAACTACTCGACCACCGATCCAGGACTCCGGCGGCGTCTGTTCGCCGGAATCCGGCCATTGTCCGTGTTCGGACGATTGAGGCAGCAGCGATCCTCGCAGCACCGGTCGATCTCATTGCCAGAAAGTAATTACGACACATTGGAGCACATGCGAGGCAGTGGGGACAGCAACAATCACAACAGACCGCTCCACAATGACACTGTCATGCCGATGCAGAAATCGTTCCATCTCCCAGCCAGCACTAGCAGCACCACCACAACAACAACAACAGCCACCACACCATCAACATCATATTTCGGGGATGCCTATAATAGCATTATAGACCCCATCATAGCCATGAGTTCTCGTTGGAACAGTACTGCATTTGATTCCCACTCGACATCGATGTTTAGATTGTGTTACCGTGTTCTGTGTATCTTTTTCAATTTATTTCCCGTGTAGTGGGCCACAGAAGTTGTATCTGTCTGTCTGTTCGTCGTTCATATGTATGTATGTGTACAAGTGCGTGTTTGTTGGCCACTGCCAAAGGATATAGAGACAAGATGGCATGGATGCGTTTTAGTTATTCCAAGTGGCAAGCTCAGCTCCGCCCATTAAAACAATGGTCGGATTAAATGCCAATTAGTCTTAACCCAGTTTACACTTCAGGCAAATGGCTCATTTCCGTTGCAACAGCACCAAAAGCAATTGCAACGCCATCATTTGTATACATGGCCGAGTTCCTTTCGCGCTGAAAGCAGCTCCATCAGCCTTCAGCTCGGCTGGAGTCGAATGGAAGGAAACTTACTCCATGGTGATGGGATTTTTATCCTCGTACACTTTTACAAAGGCATTAAAGGTCTTGAAATGTTTGGTTCTCTAACAGAACCACACCAGTAACTCTTTTCAAAGGCATCTTAAAGATATAAAAGCTAAAATTGATTTATATATCTGCTGACAAATATCTCTAACTTTTTTAAGTGTAATGCCGCATATCATAAAAATAATGGGTGAATAAGAGATATTAAGTTAAAGTTTACAACATAAATTAAAAGTTCCTAACTTTATTTTAGTAAGTTCCAAGCTGATTTGCTTTTAAATAGCCCGAAGTCAAATTTCCTTCGTACTTAAATTTCAGTTTTCAGTCCGAGTCTCGCGCTTGGCCATTAACTTATTGAAGAACAAAACATTTAAACATTAGCGCTCGTTGTTACTTGATTTTATTTTCACTGTATGCCCGTTTCCGGGACTTTGCACACTGCCACTGTTTATGCCGCAGCTCCAGTGCAGGACTACAGTTGCCGTGTAAATTACAAGCCATTGTCAACTTTTGTGCAAAAATTCAGCCGCACAACTTGGAAGTGGGGTTGGGTGGACGGGCAGCTGGAAGCTGGAAGCCGCTGCATACAAATGTTGCAGACGGGCCACAAACTTTTTCGCCGAGGCGCGAGTTCATTTGTGCTTAATGTTTGCTGCATTTTTAATGCCACTCGCACAGAGAAAGCGACGCGATGCCAACTTTTTTGTCTTAGGCCAGAGCTGACTTCTTGTCGAAGGGCGGATAGGGGGATGGGGGATGGGGTAAGGGCTGGACGGGGGGATGAGGCAGTTGGGGCGGATGGCTGGGGGCCGAGGTTGGTCCCAAGCCGAACATAATTATGCTAAAAATTGTTATGACACACAATCTTTTTGCGCTCCTTATTTTACTTTCCGTTTTGGGTCTGCCTTTCGTTTGGCCTTCCCCGGATCCCCACCATCCCCATCCTGGATGCCCGGCCCCATCCTTGCATGCCTGCCATCTCGTAGTTGCCGGTCCCGACTTCCTTGTGGCACAAGTTCTAGCGGGGCACTCTGCACTTATTTTGCGAGGATTACGTTTCTGCTCTATTACTTGGGCCAGGGATGCTGGTTATGGTCCTGCTCCGCTCCTCTGCCGGTCTTCTTTTGGGCGTCCTCCGGCTTGTTTTGCTTTGCTTTATGCATGAACGCTGTCTTAATGTTTAATATTTTCTTTCGGGCTTCTTGTCTTCATTTAACTTAATTAGTTTTAATTCACATTTCTCGGCGATTCAGTCAGAGAGCGTTTGCCTCCGCCAGCGAGGCAGTTAATCGATCGAAAAGCTACTAACCCCACCATCAACTAACGAATAACCAGGACTCAATCTACAAGCAATACATATGGTATATACTTGATACAGCGTCAGCGAATCCGAAGTCCGAAACAACGCGACCCTTTGGCGAACCACTGATGCTCCTCAAGAGCACGGAATCCAATCCGGATGAGTCCAAGGGCAATCGACGAGTGCGCTGAGAACACAGATGAATAAGGATAATGATGGGAAGGAGGATGAAGATGAGGGTGGCGGAACACTTAACAATCTAATTTAATACAGTTCTAGAGCGATTTATGGTTTAAGTTCTTGATTTCATTATACCCTAAACACCTAGCCCAATTGATGTTCTAATTGCAGCACAGTAATTATTATAAAATACTCCACACATAGTTTAATTTACCCCCTACCTATACCTATAGCTATCTATCGTGTATCTTAGTTAATTTCGGTCCTGCGAATGTGCGTGAGCCAGAGAGCAATGTTAAATGTATATTACGATTAAAGTATTAAGTCTTTTCTGATTACACCACAATTATATTCTAAATGTTGTACGAATGTTGTAAATACCGCACCAAGCCCACACGTCAACCACAAACGAATGACTATAATAACACGAATAAAAAGCAAAACGATATTTGGCTTTCCTTCACTCCGAGGATAAACACAGTCACGCTCATCTGGCACAGGGCGATGGAAACGAGTTTTCTATGATTTTCTATATATATATATATCTATGTTTTGTATAGTCAAAATCCGAATTGGCCAACACGATACACACACTCACACAACCAGCAGTATTCTTACGTTGGCTTTTGATTTTGTGGCAACTGAAACGGGATGACTAGAATTAATAATACACTGAAACATGCCAAAAACACTCGCTGTCTCTTCCTGAACGTGTCGAATGTTGCTCTGTTGCAAACTTACAATCTAAATACGAAACAAAAATTCTGAATTGCATTGATTAAGCTATAAAACGTTCTGTCGATGTCCTTGCCAAAGGCCACTAAGTGTTCAACGTCTTTTCAGTTTCATTTCTAAGTTATTTTGGGTTTTTGTTTAGATCTGTAGACGCCTAGTTTCCAATATGGTGTTACCAAATGCTTAACAAACGAAATTAAAATCAACAAATTTTTATTCCACATCTTATTGCCATTTTTTTTGCCAACTGTGTATCGTCCGACACACGACAACCAATATGACCATGTACCAAAACAAAAAATCAAAATCAAAAATCCAAATAAACAACTACAACAACAACAGCACCGCACTCACCGCGCCGCCAAAAGTTGAACTTACGCATGAAATCCCTGAGCCTGGACTCACCAGAATCGTCGGAGCTGCACGGCCAGTTCAGGCGTAGAACCCAACTGCCGGGCACAGGCGCCTCGACATCAGCCGGCTCCGGTTACTACCACGGTGGGTCCGGAGGCCACCTGGAGCACAGCACTCCGCCGTCGAACAACAGCCGTCTGCACTGTAAGTAGCAACCCAGTAAACGATTCCGGTCCGGTTTGCCGGTCCCGGTTCGGCCGATCCCCGGTTCCTGGTTCCCGGTCCCCAAACCGATACCGATAACGAACCTGATTCCGGACGACGACGTACGCTGCACCACTTACCAATCCAACTAGTCCAGCACCACCACAACTTACCCATCCACAGCAGGCACCTCTGACGGGTCTCAGTTCCAATAAGTCTAATTTCCGAAACTAGTATGTATGTATGACACCCACAACTACTACCCATCTTAACTGCTTAACTATACTTACAACTATACTTACTTAACTAACTATGTAAATACGTTGCCAGAGTACGAGTCGAGTAAAGTAAACATTTATTGAGTAGTTCGATTTCGTTCACCTTTTATCTAGTAGTTAATTGCAGCTTTTAGATACATGCTAACCGTAGACTAAGTAACTTCATCTGCCGACACACATCTTCAATCTCTTTCAAGTCCCAAACTCCCATCGATCTACCTTGTTAAACGTATATGTGTATAATTTATCTGTACAATATCTATATCTTCTTTTTCCATGGATATTCTTCTGATTTTTCGTTCATCCACTTGCATTCGATTAACCAAACCAAACCAAACCGTATCCATTGAGCCTGTCCTGGAGCAGGGACTAACGCATCCAAAACCATTACAGCACCATCGAGCCCCTCGCATCCGGGCCGCAAGCTACTGTATGCCACCCGTGGAATGCGTGGTGGCAGCGTCGATCTGCCGGACGAGATGGAGAAGTCGCAGTCCTCGGCCAGCACCTCGCCGTGCCTCTCACCCGTAAGACATCCCCAGGTAGACCCCACTCCACTCCTCCTACTAGCAAACCCTTTGTTCTTGAGTTCATTTCGCCTGATCCGCTCGTTTGATTGATTGCACATTAGCCTAGCCATGGTATTAACCCAATCCCAACACACGCTTCACCTATTTCAAGAAAACCCATCGTCTGTTGCCCACGAATCTGTATGTCATCATCTACAACTTCAAGGCGCGACATGCCGATGAACTGGATCTGAAGGCTGGCTACAAGGTGAGCTTATCATACGGGGACTATCTACTCCAAACACCCACTTTATAAATGAATGGGCTTATGAATAATAAACAAGGCGCTTTGTTTAATCCGCTAAGCGGTGTACTTAGTTTGCACAATGGCTGCCAGGGAAAATGGTTAACTAAATCAGAAACATATATGCGTACTAGTGTGTGTTTGTCCAGCGCTCTTTATTCAATATGAAAACGAATAGCGAACAATGCCAGCGAAAAACTTGTTTATTTGTCATACAATCGAGCATATGGAGGAAGCTCGTTTTCCACTGCGTAAACATGGCGAAACAAACAGTGAATAAGAAGAAATAATAATAGTTACCGACTTTTTGTGTACATTCCCTGATTGCGAGTGCCTGCCTGCCCGCCGCCGGCAAAGTGTTCAATATTTACAGATTAGCTTTTGTTTGGACGGCGTCCTTGTTCGCGAGCTGGTTTTCCATTCGAGCAGGATAGAGTCAAACTTTGAGCTCCATTCCCAGGCCGCTGGGAATTTACTGCGCGGATCGATATGAGATTTTCATAGCCGCACTTAAAACGCAAAAATATGATATTTCGCAAATACATTTATAGCTTACCGAGACTTAGCACAAACTTTTTTAATTACCATCTTTTAATAGTAATGTACTTCGGGAAAGGATGCTGTATATCCTCTGTATCTCCAAATACGAAATATTTATGAATATGTCATAGCGAGCACCAGCTAACATAATTACATCTAATCAATTAGCTTCTAGAAGAGTATACTGGATTAAACTTTTGAAAACTCTTACTTCTGAAAACTAGGTGACTGTCATTGACAATTCTGATCCGGACTGGTGGAAGGGAAAAGTGCTGGGACGCGTTGGATACTTCCCATCCAAGTACTGTGTGCGTCTGAATGCCAACGAGAAGCCACTGCAGGTGACCCACAATCTCCAGGTGTCGGACAGTGAACGTGGCGAGAATCTCACCCTTTTAAGGGACCAGATTGTCATACAGGTAAGACCCACAACCCTAACCCATCATCTCGTCCTCCCTTAACTTTGTTCACATGACATCCATTTACCAAACAAGACCGGCGACGAAGTAAACGGCATGGTGATGATCCGAGCCGCCGAGCACGGGCAGGGCTACTGCCCCATAAAGTATCTGCAGGAGGTGTGACAGCCAGAAGAGGACGAGCCGCCCTCCGACGAGCGGGACAGACCGCACAAGTCGTCCATGCAGACGTCGTCGTCGCGAACCGCGGACAAGACCAAGCGTAGGATTAGAATCGTAGTGTCCGAAAACCACAACGTAGCTGCTAGTAGTGTTGCACCTGCACCACCCACAACCGCCTTCAACACCACCACCCATCACCAAATTCCAAGGGAATCCGACATCGAGACGAAGCGGCTAAACATCGACTACGGCGATGAGGGCAGCGCCGATTGGGACAAGGACCGCGAGGTGCTCATCCTGTCTGGGAGACGGAACAAGAACGATAAAAACTGGGAGAACTGGGAGCGCATCCGGGAGCAGAAGCTGGAGAAGATGAAGGGCATTTGTTTCGAGAGCTATCGCCAGTCTAAGCGGGACAAGTTACTTCAAGCTAAGCCACGACCCAAACAACTAGATTCCACCTGGTATACGGATAACATCTACTCGAACCGCTCCGATGACATGGACGAGGACTACGTGCCTGATTGCTTGAAATACGGACCTTTCCGCACACTGAGGGACATCCACGAGCTGGACGAGAAGAGTGGGGGTACGGAAGAGCGTCGTGTTGAGGGTGAAGGATCCCCCGGCTATGGCCTGCATCGTTCCAAGAGCTGCAAAGAGTTCCAGTATCCCAAATCACAGAGTTGGTGCTTCGAGGGCAATGTTTTTGAAGCTGGCGGCGGTGTGGCCAGCGGGAGTGGTAGTTCAAGCGGTGCTCCCCCACCAACCACCTCCATCCTGAAGAATCGAGCAGGTGTTCCCAAGTCATACTCCTTCAGTGCCACCACTAAGACCATGCCGTTTGATATCATCGACTATGAGCTGCCTCCCGTCTCGAATACGCGACGGGAGAAGAAGGAGGCTCTAAGGCGGAACATGAATGCCCTATGCAGCAGCAGCCTGGATCGATGTTGCGCCCGGGATCAGTGCACCAGCGCCCGCTGCCTGTTGGAGGACATCTACCCAGGATCGAGGATGCGGTCAAGGGCAACCGGGGCGGGCAGCAATCGAAATCTAAGTGCAGCGGATTGGCTATTCGAGGAGCGGACTGGAAGGCAGAGAGCGCCCGCTGCTCCAACGGCTATTTGTTGTTGCTCTGCGGCTGAGGATTGTTGTTGCCACCGCCAGCGCCAGCAGCAACCGCCACTTCCTGCTCGACCAAGATCACGACCCCTATGTCCTGGTCATCATCCCGCCGCAGAGGAGGAGGAGCACATGCACTGCCGTTATGATACCGACCTGGAGCACTTCATACGCGCCGAGCGCGAGCGCCTCATGCTGCAGGATAAGTTCCTGGACGATGATGAGCGGTATTTAGCCGCTGCTCCGGCTCCGCGTAGTCCTGGCAGACGGTATCCGGCGGGAAACTATCATCGGCCTCCGCGCAGCAAGTCACTGTTGGAGATGCAGCCGCCAACAATTTTGTATGACGAGGATACCTGTTCGGACACCACAGAGATCGATTTGGAGGACTTCAATATTGACCTGGAAAAATACTGGGAGCAGCTGGACAAGCCGCCCAGTCCCATCAACATGGACATGCGGCGGAACATGCATAGCAGTCTCAAGGTGAAGAACGTGAATGTCCGATGCTACAACAATGGCCAGCCCATCGATCTGCATGACCGTGAGCATGAGCGGCTGATGATCAAGAAATCGCTGCTCGAGGGGATGCCCTCGCCACCGCAGCTCGACTCCAGTGAGTCCTCGACCAATGCGGGCGGCTATCCTTTTTTTGACACTGCTCCCGCCGTTGCGCCCGCCCCCGCCTTCCACCACCATCCGGCCTACGGACAACCGCAGGGCTATGGCCACAAGGTGTATCCCACGGTGGACACGCTGCCCTCGTACCAGTACAACAACTTCTATCCCGAGCACAGCCATCCAACTGTGGGAAGTGTGCTGACGCAGCAGCCGACAGCTGGCATCCATCATCCATCCGCCGGCGGTCACTCGGCGCTCAGCCTGATCAACAACATATTTTCAATCTACAAGCCCAACAAGTACTCACCGGAGAACTGCCAGATGAACTACGAGAGCAAGCCGGAACCGTGCAAGAAGATGAATGTGCCCAGTACCCACAGGCCCCTGGGAGCAGCCACGCATCCGTATCCTGCCCACGACTACATGCACTCCTCGATGAAGAGACCGCTGCTGGTGAGCGCCGATCAGCCGCACTTTAAGATCATTCCGGAGAAGACTGGGCTAAAGATCTCGCCTCTGCTGAGCTACGAGGACTACGGCGGAGGTGGAGGTGGCGAGAAGGCGCACCACAGACTGAGTAGCACGGCAAGGCCTCTGATGCTTCCGCACTGATGGTGCTGGACCTTTCCGTGGTATGGCAATGGCAATGGCAATGGCAACTATTGTTAGTTGGGCTTCAACCCATCCAACTATTCCCAAAAAAAGACTCGCGAGCAGCGAACAGCAACCCAAACGCACAAAAAACTGGGTCCAGCCGAGGAAGAAGAACATACGTTAACAGATATCCATCGGAGGAGCATAGGGATCAGGAGGTGGCTAGCTAATCAGAATCCTACCCGACACCCTCCACCTTCCACTCCACCAACTCGCCGTCTTCGTCGTCGTCGTCGTCCATCCGCACAATTTGCTTTTGGTTTAGCAGGTGCTTTGGTCAGGTGTTCCATCGAAGCATCCTTGACACTCCAGCAACGTGAAACCACTCGAACAACAACAGCAACTACAGCCATACCATTGGAAATCAACAGCACTACAGACAAAGACAACATCAACAGATCTACCAACAGCCACATGTCAGATGGAGGTCAAAGTGCAAGTACTAGTAAAGATTTGATCAGCGGATCGATTAGGATAAGCCCACACAGTCCTCAACCCAGACAATGGACACAGACACACACATATGTATACAATCAACGTGCTTTTAATTCGCTTAGAATCGGTATAGAAATCGCGTTGCAGTTCGATTAACCACTAAACAACAGATTCACTAATTTTCGAGCAACTTTTAAGCAATCAAGAGCGTATTCAATAGAACAAAGATTAGATCTAAGACGGAAGAGTTAAGTATTAAGCTGTTCATATCGCGCGTTTCATATTTCAGTATGCGCATATTGTATACCCTAACTCTCTGTAGAAAGCTAAACGGATTTTATTAGTACTGAAGATTTGGGAGAATACATACATACATACCTAGACTCGTGAGTGTCAGCGAGACTTATTTTGGCCTCAATATATTGCGATAATTTTGAGATGCAAATGAAAACTAAGGCGAACCGTTTTTATTGTCATCAAATTTTTTCTATTTTTTATACCAAATAACTTTGAATCAACTAAACGGGAGGAGTTATTGAAATTGCTATGCTCGATAAGGCTAGGAGCTTTTCCCATAAGTTGCGGCTACTAGGAGCGATTATACGAAGGCATGCCTATGCTATTTATATATATGATTAGGTGCGGTACGGATAGGTGTGCGTTGAGAACTCGATAGAAGCGCTTTTTATAAACTAACTAGATTTGTATCGAAATGTGAAACATTGAATATGATAAACATGAATTGTACTTTTATGATGTATGCGTATCCACTGGCCTTATTTATTGAGAAGTAACCAAACAATGAGCTGAACCCCAAAACACACACAAGTGAACACACACATACACGAGAACATAGCGAGCGACAAAGAGATCCCAGAAAAACAACTTGAGAATTACAATTGAATTTTCACTAAGATTCAGGCTTAGGGCTTTGCGTCACTTTTGTTAATTGTTTTTTGGCGTCCAATTTTACATGATAACTATTGTAGGACTCTAGACAAGCTAATCGAAACTATCGAGAGTAGATTAACTATCGAGTATTTTGTAGTGCGTAAGCTAATTAAAACATAAACCAAACCAAATGGAGATAACTTTTTAGCGCGAGACTCCTTGTGCAGGAAGATTTTGAATTTGAATTTATTTTTAACGACTTTTGAATACAAGAAGAAACTATGAAAATGACATTTTATCAGAGATCGTTTTTTACCTATTTAACATTTCCTCGAACAACATACAACAACTATTTGCTAAGTGTACCCTATGGCCTATGAGTTAGTTATAAGAAAGTGTTTTCCAAGCCCCGCTTAGACCACAACACTTAATAAAAAAAAGAATTGAGAAGACAGGAGAACACGGGGAATTCTGCACAAAACCCAATCTATGAAATATTCACACACTGCACCCAATTAAGTGTACGATATACATATGTATCGAGTATTTACGATCACGTCTAGGAACTAAGGATGAATTGTATTGTATTGTAAAATGAATGGAATCGACGAACACGAAAAACGCCCAAATCTTATGAGTATGTAAGCAAAGCCGAAAACTTGAATTCAAACAGGATAACCGCTCCCGGCGGTCATCTCAACTGCTGAAATTGGCACTTAAGTATTTAGGTATACACACCGCATATGTATGGTACAACTTAGTAGAATTTTCGACTAAACTAAACTGAACTTGCAAACGTAGCGCGACATTTGTGCAAGTCAAAGGTCCCCGAGAGCCCGTCAATGGGTTCGCCTTTCGTGGGGTCAACTTCGCAAAACAGCTTCTGGTTTTTAGCGTAAGTTTTGTTTCACATATGTACGATTAGGTGACCAGCATGACGATGCACCTGGCGCACCTGCAGGTAGCTAGCGAATAACATACACACGTGCATGTAAACAACAGTAACTAGAAAATGGAACAATATAATATCAGTGCAACGTAATATATCAGTTAAAATAACAGAGGCAAACAGAACTCCACTCATTTAGCACTACTACCTGCAATTTGAATGTGAAAAACAACACAATCCCCTCATCCCATCCCCGCTTCTCCGACGCGTCCCCATTAATTTACCTGAATTGCAAATAAAAAGATGTTCAATTCGATGTGAAAAAACAACAACTGTGTTCTGTGTGTTTTGGTGTGGGTTGGTTTATTTATTCACTCCGCCCCGAAAGTAGGCAGCAAACTTTGTACTACGCCTGAAGTGCACTGAAGAAAAATAGAGGATTTATAGGTAATATAAAAAATAAGATATTCAATTAAAACCTTGCAGCTCAACTGAAGTTTCCTTGATAGAAATAATGAATAATAATGTAACTTTTTGTATATTTTCCTATATTTATAAAGAATGCAGCTGTAGTATCCCCATATTTCACCCAGTACAAGCTTCACCGCCGCTACTTACACACATTGCTTTTTATTCAGTTTTAAATTTATATCACATTAAATTTTAAATTAACAGAATTACAAAAGTTAGTCGATTCGTCAGTTAATGCTGCTGCAGCTGCAGTTTTTCCTTTACAATCATCATTGTTATAACATTTTCAATTATCGGAAGCTAATTGGTTCTGCCGTCTGGCGAAGGCGTCAGTGGCGTTGACAGGACGGCTGGGAATGGTATCTCGTAAATCGTTAGCATACACATACATAGTCAAACATTTAACATAAAGTCACACTTAAAGCTATCACTAAATTGGTTAAAAGCTAATTGCATCAGAGTCAGTCAGAGAGATGTTGGGACCTTAAGATCTACGTTTTCCAGGTGCGACACCTTCTTGTCAGGCTTACGGGCTAGTTCGTTGGCTGTTCCTGTTGCTGATGTTGCTGCGCGGAATCGCTGGGGGTTGCTCCTGCCAGCGCTGTTGCTGCTGCAGTGGCTGCTGCGGCTGTTGCTGCTGCGGCAGCCGCTGCTGCTGCAGCTGCTGTTGTGCTGGCCGCCGTGGCATCCAGGTTCAGTGTGGTGCTACTGGCGGCCTTTTGGTTAGGAAAGAGCACCGAGTAGGCCGGCGGTGGATCCAGCTCCTCATAGTTGGGCGGCGAGGTGGCTCCCAGGTGGTCCCCGCCACCAGTTCCTCCTCCATTGGCAGCGGCCAGCGCCGCCTCCCGCTCGTTGTTGACCGCATGCTGTGATGCGGAGGCTGCAAGGGAACGGATGGATTCAATGTGAGAGCTCAAGCGACAACACAGAACTGGGGATTGGGTTGTTTTGGAATTAGTTGGATTTGGATTGCGGAAGAGTTAGACACAGTCATAGCACAGCACGTGAGTCGTAGGTTCGGTTTTTCATGTGCGGGGAAGAGAACAAGTGGGAAACTCGCATAAATACATCGCAAAATGACAGTGTCTTACTTTGACTAGACTATGGTGCAATTTAACGTACCCCAGAGGCCGCAGATGAGCAGTGCCCCACCGCACAGGAGCATGCCGAGCATCAGGTAGCCCCACGGGCCGTACTTCGATAGGTCCGAGTGCAAACCGGAGCGCGTTGAGTTCCTGCGGGTGAAGCCGCTGCCAGCTCCAGTGCCCACTCCCATTTCAGTCGTATCGTTATCCGGCCTCTGCTGATCCCCTTCCGTGAGCAGTTTGGGGTCAATTAAGAACGGTGACCCATCGCCACCGGGTTTCTTCATATCTTTGGTTTGCACTTTGCGCAGCGTGGTCGTCGAGGTGGCCGTTGAATTGTCCAAACTTACAGCTCCATCGCTTCCGTTGCGTGGCAGATCCTCCGGTGCCGTTGGAGCATCGTTGGCGAACAGATTGCGAAACACTTCCAAGGCAAACTGCTCGAATAGATCCGACTCCAGGCCGGCGGCCAGTTTACCGGCTCCCGGGCGACGGTGCTTCGAGCACAGCTCGTAGTCCTCATCGCTGTCGTACTCGTTGCTGTACGGACAATGGCGGATCCCGTCGCAAGACAGTTCCTTGGAGATGCACAGAATGGGTTCATCACTGAAAGACAATAATAGCCGGAATGCAAATCTCATTAAATCAGCTCTAGTACAAACTTGTTTCGGTGCTCTTCAATCTATTTTTGTATTTTTCTATTTAAGGCTAGTTAGGAATAGACATGTGTAATCCGACTCACCCGATCTTCAAGCACTGGTGCTTGCTGCCATCCTTGCACTGCTCGCCCTTGCCCAGCACCGTGACCATCAGCTTGGATCGAAGGGCGTGCTGGCCATGCTCCCAGACGATCTTGACGCGGCCGTGGAAGAGCCGCACCGGATCCTCCATCTCGGAGGCGGTGTCCTCCAGCTGGCAGGGATCCACTCGCCACTGGGCCGTGTGCGGATCGAGCGAGCTAAACTGTTGGGGTGAAGGCAAATAGAACCTTTTAATTATGGGGGGCTGGCTAAAAGCGTGGCCTAAGTGCGTATTGAATATTTGCCGCGAAACGTGCGAGCAAACAGTTTACACGATCGAAATGCTAATCGCTTATATTCTACCCCCCCGGCCACGCCCACGACTCGTTGACGTGACTTGAATGGCCAAGTTCAACAGAACGATCAAAAATCAACGATCAAAACTGCGAATGCAAACACATATAATGCAAAATTAAATATTTACGCTGGAAAAATACGAAAAACAAAAAGCTGTGAAAGCCACGCCAGAAACGATAACTAGCTTCGTATGAGAATCGTGGGGTTTATAAAAATAAATCCATTAATATCGGCGCCATTTCACGTGCAGAGCGTTGATATGCCATCTACATATGCATATATATATATATATATAGTATAGTAAATGGATACGGGTTCAGGCCGCTTTGTACTCTCAGGTTCAATAACTGCGACGACTTTTGTTGGTTGGTAGTGCCCATTGTAAGTACACTCGTAGTAAACAACAATTAGCCAGAGGAGTGTCCGCATCGAGAACGGTTAAACCAGTTTTCCAAGTGATAAACACTAGATTACTAGATTTTCCAGTCGGCGACTCATTAGGAAGACGATTCTGCGGTAATTATGCGCCCCAGCCATTTGCACATCTCACCTATTCTACGATGACGGAACAAAGAAACGCTCTATTCTGGACATGCAAATGTGGACATGCGTCCACTCCCTCGAGTCCCCAACCCATATCCATTGGTTTTCAGTAGCATAGTTTGCTTTTATGGCGACGCCAACTGTCAGTCACTCAGTCAGTCATTCAGTCAGTCCAAGTCGACGGATTTATGGCGACGCGACGCATCAGTAACCGAAAGTGTTGCTCTGGGACTGCGGTTGCTATTGCTGTTGCTGCTGCTTCCCTGGCCAAAAGCTGCAAACGTGTTTCAAATACCTAAAAGACCAAACAACCGAAAATAGAGCTACAAAAAAAGGCACAGCAATATGGTAGAAATTGGCGCGCTTATGCAAATACCAAAACTTTTCTGGTTTCGGCGAGGAGTTTTGGCGCCGCAGAAAGTGAAACATTCCAGCCAGCTGGAGTTCAATGTCAATGAACAGCGCCTTAATGGAAAGTTTCTTATTTAATCGAGCACAGAACACCTTGACAATGTCAACGATCAGCTGACGAATTACGCTTGGCTTCGCATGAGACCTGCCGGTAATTGGAGACAATTTGAGATGTCAAACTGTCTCATCGGAAAGCCACAAAAAAGTAACAATGTCAATCGAGAACTTAAACGTATATATACGCTCGATAAGTCCGCTTATGAGAACCACTTGTAATGCAGCCTGCCAAACTTAATCTATTTGACAATGGGAATTGGCAGCAATTTTGAAAAAAATCGTGATATATTCTACGTTTTGTGGAATAAATTTGAGCAAATATAGAAGTGGCATAAAGTAATTACCGATGAAGTCATAGTAGTTGTCATTTCATTTCTCTTATTATAGGTTTAGGAGAATCCTGAGCTGCGGAAAATAACTGGCTACTTGTTCTTGAACCCAGCTATTTGAACTTCTTGATCCGATTCTCACACTTGAGCGCTGCGCATGCGCACTCAAGTGGTATATTTTTAAAGCAGATGAATGCGATCAAAGAAACTGGCAAATAATTCGTGCGGAAGGTGCAGAAAATGGCGAGCTCACACTAATCAGTGAAAAAGAGTACACTTGGAAAATAAATTTCAGAAAGAATTACAATTATTATCTACATTACAATACCGACACATTCTAGAATATATGCCATCTACTATATTTTCAAGTGTGCTTAATCAGAGGCAACCTTGCCGCCACAAATGGCCACTAAGGTGAGTTCACTTACTATGTTCAGAGGGCAGGTGCGTCCCAACACCCGCGAAGGCGCCGATGAGACGATGACCCTCGTCGTGTTGAGTGGCTCCGAGGAGTCAGTAGTCAATTCGCCCGACTTGGCAGTGCGCCGGAGTTTGGACGAGTTGTTGCCTCCGGCTGCGGCAGCCATGATGTTCGTGGGCGTACTTCTGGTGGTGGCCGCATCCAGCGGCTGGCCGTGCGGCAGCTTTGGCAGGATGAGGCGCACTATGAAGCCATAGTTGGGCGGGGCACTCAGGATGCGGGAACAGGAGGCGTGCTCCGCCCCATAGAGTCCCGGCTTCAGTTCGATGATGAGACTAGATTCTTTGCCATCGCTCTCGATGAAATGCTCGTGCTGAGCGCTGCATAGTGGCTTGAAAGTAGGATGGGACAGCAGATCGCCTGAAAAAGGGAGAGTTTCGGATCGGATCAGTTTATGGAGCAGATGCCTTGGGCTCAAATTGACACGGGTCTGTTAATTTCTACATCAAATGGGCCTGTCTGATGGATGGTCAGCGCTTTGCGGTCGTTTGTATGCGGAATTCATCATCCCAACTAAACGCATTGCATGCAGACGAGATTCGCGAGCTGTCAATCAATAAATAACTCACAGCTTGACAAAAATATAGCTAAATAAAACAAAAAGAAACCCAAAGCTGCGGTGTGACAACTCCAAAAATAGAAATTTCGTGTGAATTGGCAGGGAAATGGATGGGTCTTCAGTTTCGGATGATGAAACCAAACCAAACACAGTTTTGAAAATTCAATTAATAATTGAATGACTACGTTTACCTAAAACACAGCGCGAGAGCCCCTCTGTTCAATTATTTTGCACTCGATCTCGAACTTTGCGGCGCAAAGGTTAAAGATTCACACAAGCACTATTAAGTACTTCAATTAATAAAATACAAATACGCAAGCGTATGGCTGTGGAACCACTGGCGTGTAGGAAAACTACTTTTGCATTGTGCTGAGAGGTAGCCACATCCACACATCCATATTCTGGGTCACTGACTGCACCACATACGCGTGTGTATATACCATCATTATTATTATATTATTACCCGAGCTGTTGCAGCAACCGACTTATTGTTTGTGTTTTTGCAGCCGCCCTCGCTCTTTTTTCCACTGGGCAATTGCCACACAGCTTTTGCGAACTATTAAACATTTTATTAAACAATTTGCATTTGCTCCATGCACCCAAGTCTGAGTACAATTGCTCGTGTGAGTCTGTGCGAGTGCAATTTAGCGGCTAATTTCCATTTCGAACTTGACATTAATAGCCAAGCGGTCCGAGCTGTCCACACGTGCTACTAGACTTTCAATCATCATTTTGGGAAATGCACCCATTAGAACTGGGCTAATGACGGGCTTTCGTCAGCTTTATGGCCCAATTATGATTGATTTGAGTAATCGATTCAGATATTGTTCTAGGGAAAGTCGAACAAGTATTACTTATTCAGCTTTCCCACACAATATCTTCAATTAGGCGCAATTGTTACAGAATGAAAAGCCATTAGCACTGTAATACAATGAATTCCATACAGTTAAGTAATGATTAAGGCCCCCTTGATGGCCAACCGAGTGATCTAAAGCCACAGCGTCATTGCTAATTGGGTTAAAAGCGCACAAGCACTCCCAGCCAAATAAACATATGAATTCACAAGTTATGTTCGGTTTGTTTGGGGTTAATGCGGGGAGTTCATAGAGAAATGGGTTTACGATCCGGGCAACCAGCCAAGCGGGCAAAGAAAGAAAGGGCCGACAGTTCCACCCAATTTTTTCACTAAATATGCCGTTAATAATTTGTCTACGTTTTCAGAGCAGAACCGAGTTTTTTTGGGAAAGCAATTCGCTTTCCCAGGGAAAGTCGAGTTCAGGTAAGTAAGGCGGCTATCCAAAACAGTCCGTTAAGCTTGTACCTACTGCCCAAATGGCTCCAGCATTTTCGTTTTGGGCAAGGTCAGGTTAAGTGACTCGATTACACAGATAAACATCAAGACAAACAGCTAACAAACCAGCCAGCAAACTCACAGACAAACATGGAAAACACTTAGCAGTCAACTGTTGAGCACTGAGGAAAATTGTAAGCTTGCAATACTCCAACCCAAGAGAGATCCTAAACTTTAGTAATGCTGTTTTTAAAATATCTATTTTTATGACTTGATTACAAATATTTTCTTGTTCAGTATTCTAGAACATATATTTCAAAAGCTAATGTAATAAGTAGTGTCGCTTTTTCAGTGTACTTCTATATATCTGCCAATATCTCGCGATGTGTATCTTTGGCTCTTTGTGTGCGTGTGTATCTGTGTGTAGGTCAAGCAGCAGCAGCCACTTGAATTTGAAAAGGGCACATTAAAATGCGTTGTCAATGCCGATCCACAAGTTATAGTGCTACATACAGTCCCCTATGTCGAGTGGGCCAGTTTCGAGTTGTTGTTGCCGTTGTTTGGACTCAGATTCAGATTCAGATTTAGACAAAAACGGAACTTGGCCAAGAGCAAACTGCAACTGCTCGTGCAGAGATTGTCAAGCGGTTAGAGGGTTTCATGTTATTTTTTTCAGCTTTTTTTGAGTTTTGAGTTCTGTTTCTCGAGTGGCGACTGGGCATAATAAATTCTGTGGCTGCCACGCGATGCGGACGCGTGTTGCATGCTGGATGGATGGATGGATGCTGGATGCTGGGTACTGGGCTCTGCTCACTCGTCATAATTACGCCCGGCTGCCTGCGGAAGGAGGCGGGGAAGAAAGGGGGCAAGCGGAACAGTAAAAGCGCACGATGGAGAGACACTCGAAAAAAAGTTGTTGTTAAAAATTACACAACACTCGCGCACACAAACGGCAGGCACACATACATACATACACACATGCGGAGTGAGCGCCACTCGAGGCACAAACAGAAACAAACAAAAACAGTCTGCAAGTGCAGTTTGTTACACTCTTCTCCACAGGGGGCTGCCATAAACCCACAAGCCCTTCATCGAACTTGTTAAGTTTCACAATCGAATTACGGAATCGATAAGTTATCTGCAAGGCAAGCGGAATGATTTATATATTCTATAGTCCCTTTAAGGTTTCCTAACTCATGCATGCAACGGACAGTTCTTGTCTTCAAAAGAGTGTCAGTTAGTTAATAAATAATATGTTACTTATCAATTAATTATGACTTAAATAGACAACAAATGTTTTTATATATCTAACTTAAAGAAAAGTTTTTGAATTTTGCTCGAAACAATTTCTCAACGTCAAATCATAAACACTACCGCCCCCTTTCCTTCACCCCCATAAATAATATTAACATTTTATCGACCGACCATTTCCTCCTTATATAGAGCATTAGATTTTCTGCTATTGTCGCTCATCATTCCGTTTCCTTTATTTTTTTTGTGAAGCAGCTGAAATTGGGTCAACTATCAAAGTCAGAATGGCAAGGGTTAAGTGCTTGTCCCTCCTTTATCTCTGTCTCTGTCGCTGTCTCTAACGCTATCTCTTTTCGTTTGTGTGCCTCTCTATCTGGCCTTGCAGCTTTCCCGCTCTCCAGCTTTCTTCTCCCGCTTTTCACGGCACCACCTCCCCCACTTCCCATCCCCACCAAAGTGCGGCCGACTTTGGACAGCGCGCTACATTTCCCGTTGGCCAATTTTCCTAATAGGTCAAGCGAATGTGTCATCATGTTGCTGTTGCTGTTGCTGCTGCTGCCGCTGCTCTTGGCCACTGTCGTTGTTGTCGTTGTAATTTGTCTGTTTGCACAGCTAAAGAACGACAAAATAAATAAATTGTACAATAAACAAGAACTCATGCAACTCGAATGGCCAAGGAACTGGTCATTTGTTGCTGCAGCTGCTGCATGTTGCTGCTGCTTCTGCCTCTACTGCTACTTCAACTGCTGCTGCTGCTGCTGCTGTTGCGTGCAACACATTGGCAGACCTAACGGCAACTGTTGCTGCTTAACTGGCCAAGCAGTCAGCGGAATGGCGGCGGGTCGAGGCGGAAGCCAGTTGAACATGACTTCTAATGGCCACATACATAAATCAAAGCCCCATTTTCAGTACTTGGCAGATAAAACAGTATTGAAAATGTTGAAAGAAAAAAATGCACAAACGCCCGAAATTGCCATTGCTACTCTAGCTGAGTGCCAGCTATTTTCCTATCACTCTGTTTTTTTTTTTTTTTTGTGTTTGTTTTTTATGAACAATTTGCATTTTAATTAAGCGATGGCAGATGCTTTATCGCTGCCGCTCTGGCAAAAAGTTTGAATTGGAATTGTAAAATGGGTAGGTGGGCGTGTCGCCGTGCCACCTAATTGAACCCAGATGACTTTTTCGAGTCGCGCAGCAGGCAGCTTCCATCCACAGCAGCCATATAAGCCCAGACTTGGGAGAACTTCTCAAATCCAATCCACAGATGGCTGCTGGCAACATATGTTAATTCTACTTGATATTCACAACAGCAACGGCAAAACAGAACTGGAAACCAGTTTGCAAACATGTACATGGCTAAATATACATATGAATGTTTATGACTGGATAAATAACGCTCGGCGGCTTGGTGTGCTAGCCAAAAAAAGTTCGAATAGAGTAAACACTACTCCAGATCAAGATTCGGTGTTAGATTTCGATTTAGATTCTGGGGAGAAACTCGTGTCTGGGCACTGCACAAAATTATTGTCGCTCATGATTCTCATGAATTGGTATGTAAGAACATATGTTTAGGCTTTTGTCGCACTTAAACTTTATCTTGCTCTTTTGATTATATTGCAGTTATAATAAACGATGTATATATGTTTGATCTTAGATCCCAGTTTTCAGTTGATCCAGTTTCGCACTGATGCAAACTTTCCATTTGAAGAGGTCAATGGAACACTGGCCCTGGCTGGGTTCTCTGTGAGAATCATCAACCATTAACATTTAAGTTAACCCCTTGTTGCAACGCCGACGATCCAGACTTGTAGTTTGCCAATCTGCCTCTTTGTTCGAGCCTTAACTGTATTTCAATGACAATGAGGTCGTCTGGCGGTTGGGTTGCGTTTTCTTATTTTCCGTTCTCCGCTTTGTGTTTTTTCAGTTTTCTGTTTCTGTTTCAAGTTTCACTAAAAATAAATTGTATTTTCTTTTATTTGCATTACATTGTTTTTAAACTTTTAATTTCATGCCGTAAAACTTCCGCATGATATATTTACGCCCTCTATACGCGTTTCTTTTCGTTTTTTTATTGCAACCCGTGCCGAAAATGATTCACGAAACTTCACGCTTATCAGTAGGCTTTGGTGACTAGCAATCGAATTTGGCCTTTCGGCTGAAATTAAAGCCAAATCATTCTCGAAGCCATGTGCACGGCGGGATCGGTCAAATGCGGTTAAGATCGAGTGAGTGGGGGAATTGACAACCGGTTTCCCAAACAGAAACAGCAAAAATAATCGGTGATAAAATTAAAAGCACACACAACAAATGACAGTGGTTCACAACGCGTTTATTCTATAGCCGCGGATATGGGATGGGTGACTAAAAAAGTGGCCATAATGACAGAGATTAGAAAGGCAGTGGTTAACTACAGTCAATACTCGAAAACGCAAACTACGGTCAGCGGCTGTGAGCTTTTTGGCTAGTGTGACATCCAAAACTCATACTCATGAGCCGTTAACTTATGTGCTCTCTTAGCATATAGCCAAATTTCAGGTTTTGAACAGCTTAAAAAGTTGTTATTTTTCAAGTTCGATTCCAGTAACTACAGTAGATTTAGGGAATATGCGATTTCTAGCTGTAACTTCAAACAAGAATAGATTTATAATTTCGGGTTTAAAACATGAACAATTGGTAATAAGTTAATAGAATTAAGGAAATAATGTCCCATTTCATGCTATAATCAATCATTACTAGGAAATCCGATAATGTCCATGTAATTCTTATGAATAGAATACCTATTTTACCCATTTACTTTCTCGAAATTACCGTTAATTTGAGGAAAGTTCCTACTTTAGATGTTCGACTGTATAGCAAGAAGTGAAATCCAAGTCTAAAAGTCTCGTGCGCGTGGGGGAGTACCTCTCTTGGTCAGGTCTTGTGACCCGATACTGTGCACCGATTCTTCGAATCCGGTAATTATCCAAGCGACGAGCACTTGGGTTGCCTCAAGTACCCGGTTTTTCCCCATCCTCCAATCCAACCATTATGTAGCCCATCCTATCATCTTCAATCCTCCCACCATTTCACCATTTCTACTTCTTTTCTTCACACCGTTTGCACACAATGCAGCGCAGTGGCGCCTGATTAAGTCCCCACACCACTTAAATTTCCCAGGCACATTTTCATCCATTCTTTTTTCACAACTAACCGAATACCGCTGCACTTTGGACCATGGCGGCACTGGCGGCCAACAGGGTGATCAACGCCCACGCGCAGTAAATGTGCAGAATCCGCGGGCTGTTGCGTCGCTGCTGCTGCGCATGCGCCTCATGTTGTTGTTGTTGCTTCTGTTGTTGTTGTTGGGCGCAGCGGACGCAGGCGGCGGTCGCCATGTTGCTCTGTTGTTTTTGTTGTTTATAGCTGTTTTTCAGTATATTTTTTCGTATTTGTGTTTTAAAACGGCTTCTCAGAGCCGCCGATCGTCGTTTGGCTTTGCGTTTTGCCTTTACTATCCAATTTCACTCGGCGGCGGGCACTTAAACAGTTGCTTTTTGCGATATTGTCGATTGAAATTGCGCAATCTAAAACTAGTTCGCTTAGGATCAAGATCCGTTAATCGCGGAATCTCACTCGCGCGCCCTTTTATTTGTGGTTTCTTGAAAATCAAGGAGCCAAGTTTTCTGCGCCGCCCTCGGCTTCAGCGACTGGGGGCCGAAGACTTGGAACGCTGCTCTTTTGTCTCGCTTTGCGCCGCTGCTCGAACTCGCGAACCTGCTGCGACGACCGATCGAAATGAACTGATCGCAGCTTTAGACTCCAACGGCGACGTCGACGCCGCTGCCGCCGCCAGTCTCAGAGAGACCCAAGCGCGGAAGCCCAGACTTACTCTCTTTGTGGAGAGCTCGACTTGAAATAGTGACAAGTCCACTGAAAGAAATTATGTACTTATAGTCAAATGATGTCTATAATATAAATATGTTTAGACCACAAAATTAAAACACCACAACATGCATCATGTCGGATGAGTAATTTTTCAACAAATAAATTTGGAAATCAATAAATCTCAGGTGACTAATACGCAATAGGGAAATACAATTGTTTGGCTTCTGGGGAAAAAATAGATCTATTTTGTAAAACGTGGCTACATAAACGATTAAAATTTTTGCGTGACACGACGAAATATTTATTTGATTTTATACAAATTCAAAGCTAATATAGGTTCAAAAATGCGATTAAACAAATCATCTGATTTTCATTTCTATCTATGTTATTTCTATGTTATCATTATTTTGATCAATTGTTATAATTTGTATGATCATAGGTGATTGTAGTGGCAAAGATCTCCTGCACTGCATACAATCCTTGAGCCACCCACTTTTTCTTGCTGTGCGAAGCTCGTAAACAACTGTAACTCTGCAATTTAACTAACAAAGCGAACAGAAAGACACGAGCCAAGGAAGAAGGCAAAAGAGAAATCGTGAAGGAGGAGTAGGAGGAAGAGCTGGTGGTTGAGCAGGGGGGAGGAAGGGAAGAGGTTCTCCTTCATCTGCCACCTACTACAAAAACAACAGCAACATCAGGCATGAGCAATCAGTGCAACAATGCTGCCGCTCTGCTCTGACTCATGGGAGCTTATGGCGTCAAACGGATTTTTGCATTTGCATGTTTTTGCTTTAGTCTGTGTTGTTGTGGCCGTGTGCTATATTGCGGGCCCCCTTGTTTTTTTTCCTGCGTTTTTTCTCTTTTTTTCGGGAGCGGGGGTCTGTAACCCAATTTTAAAACGAGTCAAGTCGATATGCGAAGAGAACGAAGTGTGCAAAAAAAAAAAAACAGAAGCAAAAAAATCACAAAAATCAGTAAGACGCATTGGATGTGGGAGACAGAATGCGAAAATTACAGCAAAAGACGTTCGTTCGAGTGGGGCAACACAAAAATCGAAAGCAGTTCAAACAACATGTGTCAAAAGGGATGAGCACGGAATACATCTCCAGCCAACGAGATGAATGCACGCCGCATGGTCCCCGGGGGTGTGTGCATCTGTGTTTGGGCCAAATTGGAGTTTACCTTAAACCCGCCCAGATGACAGGACGCCTCGCCTCCCAAGGCCAACCGACTCGAAATTGGGTTAAAGCCCCGTTGATCCCCGTGAATCTTTAAAGGCAGCGCAGCGAGATACAAGTTTTATGTCACGGGGATTTTCGGGAACAAAGCAGTGATCTCTTGTCCTTGTCGGGGAAAGAGCGTAACAAATTGAGTTATTTTTAACCACATTTGACCTAATAATAGAAGGTCTTGAACACAAGCAATTATCAAATTTTAAATATAATAATTACTTTAAACGTAATGTATTTGAAATGCAAAAACACTTTGATATAACAATAGGTTTGCGACTATACTTTAAAGCTTCATTAAATATTATAATATATTTGTTATAATTTTGACATATTCTACCATAAGAACGTACTTTTTCTTAAACAGTGTGGTAGTTACTTATAGTACCTTACCTATAACCAGTAGTATCGCTTCTGTAATCTATCGAAGATTTTACAACTTTCGCGACGTCTGCAAGTTATTGAGCATTGTTTATCTTACAACGAACATATTTTGAAAAACGCTAGACCATTGCATAAGCCAAATAAACATTCAAAACGGATGGCCCGACCCGTCGTGCCTCCCCATGTCAAAAACAACGCACTCTTGGCAACAGCAGCGCCAACTTGGCCGGTACATATCCAGCACTACATGCGCATATGGCCAACGTGAAAAACCAGGCTTCGCTTTACTAGACTGTGTACTGCAGTTTTTGTGTGTGCTGTTATCGTTGGATTTGGCCGTTGGCCAGTCTTCGCAAGCTTCGAGCAGCAAGTTGCTGCTTTTGGTCGCTTGTTGCTAGTTGCAAGTTGCTGCCGGGGCAGCTGTTGTTGTTGCTGGCGTGCGTAGTTGCGGAGCTAAAAATAAACTGCATGTAATTATAGTCGCGACGACTTGTTGCACCTACCAAGTGGTTACGGCCATGCCCAAAACAAAATAAACCCGTCAAAACAACCAGCCATGTCAGCCAAGACGAGAGAGAGCGGCCTAAGGCCCAATCGTAAGAGAAACCACCATTTTGGCCAACTCTCTTCGGCAGCTTCTAGTCACGTCTACCGCCGTGGACCAGATCCGATATCGGCGCATATACATATGTATAAAAGCGTACAGCTGGGTCAAATCACGTATGCGTGTGACTGGTGGGCGCTGCGAAATCTTGTCCTGCTATCAAGACACGTTTAACTTCTTGCTGGCCAGCATCGCGGAGTCTGCGGTGGCCACTGGCTGACCTTGGCCTCAATAAGGGGCTCGGTCCAGTCGCTGATGCCCTCGAATTGTCGACTGATCTGATTGTAAAACTGTAAACAACTAGAACTAGCTTCGATTTGCATGGAAATAATGGTCTAGAATCTTATAATTGAGCTTAACTTGTCAGGAATTTATTTCATCATAGGTATAAATTCTTTTATGTTTTTCTAGTCTTATACCAAAACAATTTATTGTATACATTACCTTACAGAGACTTTACATAAGCATTACATGCACACTAGCGCAGTCAGTAGATGCGGACGTTTCTGGTACTACGGTGAGTAACTTACATTTACTGTCGTTACTATACATTACATTAATTTTGACGTTCGACTAATGAAATAAAAATAAAAAAATAATTTAAAAAATTGGGAATAATAATAAAATCAATCAAAAAATAAATTTTTGTAATTCCTAAATGTTTTATGGAGTAATGATCAATGTAGCTGCATGTAAAATACATATACGTATGCAAATTAGAATAAATAATATTGTTTTTAAGGCATCTTTTTTTTAAACATTCAAAGGTAGCTAAGCAAAAAACCTTACTAATACTTGATAAAGTTCTAAGCAACCTTTTCCATAGTAAAATAATCTTTTATCATGATATTATAAGTACTTTTGCATACACTGCATACCACTTGAGCCAACATTTTAATATTCAAATAATAATAATGCATGAATTATATATGACATTTAAAAAAATGTCCCGTGCAATAATAAAATACACTTGTTATAAGTTTTCTTGTATATTTTAATATTTTTACGTAAATTAACTTAAATTACGATAATTGTAACATCAGCATAGAATATTTACAAAATGGAAATACTACGAGAGGATTGAATGCAATGCCGTGATCAATGAAACGATTTCTTTTTCAGGGAAAATGTGCAACCTGAGGACAGTTTAGGAAAAGAGAAGAAACAAAACTAAGGAAGAAGTTAAAGTCCAGAGGGTCTTTCAGGGGCACACGATGATCATGTCTAGTTGAGTAGCTAAATGGCATTTGTTTGGACTGCGGCGACTCGACTCGATCGCGATGTCTATCTGCGGCGCAGATGCATCATGGACTCCAGCGAACTGTGGTCCAATGTGGCGGCGTGCTCCAGATCCTCGCTGCTTGCGTTCTCCTCGGCCACGTTTACAAACGTGCTGGATAGCTCCCCGTTCAGGCGGTTTATGCTGCCCGATCCAATGTCGTACATAAAGATCTCCTGCTCAGCGGATGGATCTGTGGATCTAGAAGTAAAAAAGGGAGTTTCAGTCATATACAAATTCCTGCCCTAATGAATTCTTAGGTAATCTACTTACTTTGCCACTAGCAGCACGACGGACTGCAGTTCCAAATCCGTACGCGATTCCTTCTCCAGCCAGCGCTTGAAGTTCTCTTTAGTAGGTTTCTTCACCAGCGTCTTGATGATCTCACCGCCCAGGAACTTGACCTCTTTGCCATCGGCGCTCCGCGCCTCACCAGCCGCCTGTCCAGGATTTTGGGCCTCCACGGGAGCCAGGACAACCACGCTGACAATGCGCTTGCCTAGAAGCTCCTCGCTGTCGGGAATCGGGAACTGTGCTCCGTTAATCTTCAGAGGGAGGTAGCGGTTGTACTGTTGCCGTTCGGCCAAATCCACCGGGGTCACCACGGTGGCATCGGTGCGCACATACTTATCGCTCACACTCTGACCCTGAGCGGCATCATAGCGCACCACCTTTACATCGAGATCCTGTTTCTGGGGCAGTGAGTTCGTCTGCTTTACGCGATCCAGCTGCTTCTCGCTGAGGGCCACCTTATCACCATTGGGCTTGACCACGGTCAAAACCTTGTTGGTCTCGGCAATCTGGGCACCACCACCGGCTCCATAGAAGTGCTGCAGATGCTCGGCGGGCAGGTTCTCCAGGGCAATATCCCCCTGCTTGTCATAGTCCAATATTGAAATATCGGCATTGTTCAAGATACCAGAGGAGAAAAGTTGCTGGCGGAGATCATCTGGCACTTCGTCGGGCAATTGGAGTAGAGTCTGCGAGGCCTTGCCATTCGGAGCAGTGGCAGGAGTGGAAGTAGGAGCGGGAGCAGGAGCAGAAGCCGGTGCTGCAGCAATTTGCTGAGCCTGTTGCTGCACCTGCTGTGGCACCTTCTTATCCTTCTGGTTGCGCTGCTCCAGCTCCTTGAACACGTCCGAGTGGTAGGTGGATACACTGAAGGGCGAATTATCCGTGGATGGAGCACTGATCAGCGATGAGGCGGGCTGCCTGGGCTGTTGGGCGAAGTTGGTGCTGGCCTGAGCCTGCAGAGCCGCAGACTGAGCATTAATGTGGACCACAGGCTCATTAGCGGTCTGGGAGTACTGGCTATAGGTCACATAGTTGGAGGATGGGGGTACTGGAGTCACTACCATTACTTTCTGGCCATGAGTGGACTCTGCGTAGACGGGAGGCTGCGTTGGGGCTGCACTGGGAAAGCTGCCGAACTGCGATTGCTGGACACCAGATGATCCCGCCGTTATATAGTGCCCAGAGATGTGCTGCTGAGCCGTGGGTCCCAAGTTGGGAGCAGGTACATCGTGGATCACCTCATTCCTCGTGCTGCTATATCCAAACTGCTGTTGTTGCTGCACCTGCTGCTGATGATATTGCTGCTGTGGCTGCTGTGCGGCAGCAATTGGATTCTGTACGGTCTCTGTGATGTGTTGCTCGAACTTGGGAATGGACTTAAGCAGCTCCGTCTCCTTTGATGGCTTGATGTCAAAATAGTTCAGAGCACTCTGATGATGTTGCTGCTGCGCCTGCTGCTTCTGCTGGGAGTAGTATTCTGGGGGTGGAGTGGGTGAGCGCACCACAAACTGTGGCTGCTGCACAAATTGGGGTTGTCGAACGAACTGATAAGATTGCTGTTGATGCGGCAATTTCTGTTGCTGCTGCGGCTGATAGTGTTGCTGCTGCTGCTGTTGGTAGTTCGCATTGTCCAGTTTGACGGGCAGAGGTAGGGGTTTGGCCGGGGCAACAGGTGCTGGTGTGGGGCGGAACTTGACAGGCTGGTAGGGAGCAGGGGTCACGCTCTTTGGCGGAATGGTTGGAAAGAATGGCACCTGGACCTGCTTATGCGGAGGTTTCTGATACTGTTGTTGCTGCGGGGCCTGCTGCTGATGCTGCTGTGGTGCCTGGTGATGTTGATGCTGCTGCGTTGCCGGCTGATGCTGATGCTGCTGTTGATACTGATGCTGTTGTTGGTGCTGCTGCTGGTGCTGCTGCTGGTGATGTTGCTGCTGTGGGTACTGCTGATTGTGGTTGATGTAGAACTGCGACTGTTGCACCAGCTTGTTGAAAATGGTCTGGGAGGAAGTGGAGGGCAATTGCTGCTGGGTGATGCTGGGGCGATGGGGCTGCTGCACCTGTTGCTGGGGCGCTGGTTTCGGGTAGTTAGGGGGAGGACCCACCAGAGCCGATGGCGGCCTGAAGTAGTTGTTGCTGTGCTGCATGGGCAGTTGCTGTTGTTGCTGTTGGTAGTTGATACCCGACTGTTGGTAGTTGCTGCCAAAGAGCAAATTGGAAATAGGTCCTGGCCGGGATCCAAAGTTGTTCTCTCGTCCGTAATCCGCTCGGGTATTGCTCACATAGCTGCCCTCCGATTTCGAAGACACCGAAGGCGGCAGTGCCACCACTTGGCGCTGAATGCTCTCGGCATCATGCTCTTCCAGAATGTGACCGGTCTGGTGCTTGTTCTCCGCTCCGAACGACACATGAATACCGGAGTTACTGTGGTATTTCTCCGAGTCCGGGTGGATAATAGTACGCAGGGTGGTGGATTTTACCGGGGGCAGGGGCGTAACCGGATACTGGATGACCTCTTCCTCCTCTTCTTCTTCCTCCTCGTTGTCGTCGTTGTTCAGCGAAGCAATCGGCGACTCCAGATGCAACTTGTTGTTCTGATCCTTCTTGTAGTTCACATAGAACACGTGCACCTTCTCCTTCTTCTTCTTCTTCTTGGTCACAATCGGCTGGGCGGGCTCTTCCGCTAATGTTTCATTGGCATCCTTGATGATGATCTCGATGATGGGCTCTGGAGCCTCCAAATACTGAGGATATTGAGCATAGGCGGGTCCAAAGCTTCCGGGATATTGAGCTGAAATTAGGAAAAGTTATTACTTAGTCTTGGAGTTAATAATAAATTGAATTGCTGGAGTTTTCACTTTCATGTAACACTTTCATTATTTTGAATGAAGTACCACGAAATCGTCAGATAATTTATACAAAAATTAATATTGGTATTTTGCCAAAACTAGTGCCAGTTAGGGACTTAAATTTGCCCATTTAACTTACCAACTGCACTCTGTCCATTGTAGTAACCAGTTTGGGGATAATAGCTCGCTGCGTTGTCCACGTAGCCAGCCCTCCGGGATGCCACTTCCGGATACAGATAACCCGCATTTCCAAAGTCATAGAGCGTTCTCTTTCCACGATTCTCGCCCGGCTTTAAGGCCTTAGATTGCCGGGTGGTGGAGGTGTTTGTGGCCTTGGAAGATGGCGATGGCGATGCGGATGGCGATGGCTGCTTGGTGGGTTTATCGGACTCAGCCTTTGGATTAGCAGTTTTTGGCTTCACCGATGTGGTAGTGCTGGTGGTGGAGGATGATGATGAGGCAACTCCAAAGGCCAAGAGCGCCAGCGCCAACTGCAAAGTGAATAGAAAGTGTTGGATTAGTACTGGTGCCAAAATATTTTAATTAAAACTTCGTGGAACTCGAATTTGGTTGGATTAGGCCATAGCCAAAGATACTAATCAGCCTTGGAAGCGAAATATATTCGGGTGAAATGGTTGGTAGGCAAAACATCTGAAAGGCAAACATAAATCTTCCAGATAAATCTACAGCCATGTAAACACATGGCTCCTGGAAACAAATATTTTAATTGATATTTGGTGGACAAGGTCGAGACCCCGACAAAGGCCCAAAACCGAAAAGAAACTTTTACCGGCCGAAATATTAGATGGCAAAACAAATTGGTGAGCGCCAAAAAAGGCGAATTAAAAGCGCAATAAACTCGAAGATCTTCAGTTAACAAGACCACAAACAAATTAGCCCCGGCAAAAATGTGGACGTGTTTGTCTATTTTTTCACTTTTTTGCATTGGGTCAATGTCAAGTTGGGGCTGCGCGTTGGAGATGGATATGAAATGGAGAGGCTGAGATTGAGCTGTTGACCACAGAATTGACTCAACGCCAGCTTGGTAACTTGATGGGTTAAAGGCAAGGCAAGGCAAGGCAATAGTCAAGCATTTCATTTCGGCCAGGTTTCGCCTTTTAATTTGGCATATCGCGATGCGGTTAATCGGCGAACTGGGGGCCATTGAGTCATCCATCCGTCATCAACGGGCGGAGAAGGCGGAAGAGGCAGCCGTGCCTTTCTGGCTTAGCCGTGAAAGTTGCCATGGAGCGCGGCGACGAATTTCAATTGACCGCGGGAGCCGCTTTCTGGCCACGCCCACGCAAAAATGCCAAACGACACAAAAGAAAAGCTCAATTCTGTCTTGAATTTTTCACCAAACTTTCCAAACTGCACTTGGACTGCAAATGTCAGTCGAGTCAAACCGGTGTGCTTGTGAGTCTATGTGTGGGCGCTTGACATTTGATTTGTATCTAAATAATAAAGTACGAGTGCGAGTATAACACATTTTGATGGCTGAGCAGAAAGTGAAGTGAAAATAATACACACTCGACGGACAATACGGACAATGAGCGTTACCCACTGCCATAAAGATCGGGGGCTTGGCCCAGTTGAGGCTCTGTCGATCGGTGGCGTATGCGCAATCACACGGTAGTCTCGCCTGATTATGGCATCTCTGGGCCGCATTGTTTTTGCAGGGAGGCGTCTGCAGTGTCATGTCAAAACGGAAGCTGTGAGACCGTGTTTTGACAGCCAGCCGACAGCCTGTTCCTTTGTTTTCACAGTTTTAACGCAGACATTTTGACAGCTTAATGATTGCAGCTCTTTTAATTGCAATTACTGACTGGAGCAGTGATGTCACCGCTCTATTTGGAGGGGGGTTATGCCACATATGCTAATCAGTAAAGCCCACACAAACGAACCGATTATCCAACAGTCACTTCCCAAAAGAAACTGTCACATTACCATACCCGACCATCTAACTGACCTATGGCCAAGTCCATTTGGACGCTGCGTAGTCCAGCTGCTGCAGCTCGCAACTCCGCTGGCCACATACAATGGGCAAATGTCAAAGATTTGCCAAAACAAAGCCAAACAAAATATGAAGCACATAAAGACACAAAAAGAGAGAAATAATCAAATCAACATCACCATCGACAGAGCCCTGTCTGCGAACAACCAAAAGCAGTTCATGAAAAGAAAGATGCTAACAATGGGAGAAAGTTACACACCATGGCACTCAGTAAAAAGCCATCAAAATTCATCTCAAGCCAGAGTCCCAAAATACTCGACAGCTGAACTCGCACATTAACATAACGAAAATGTTTACAAGCCAATAAATCTGATGTCAGCCAGAGTTTTCCTTCGTTTGGCCAAAAACGCCAGAATTACGCAACCGGGGCAAGATAAAAACTTATTAATGAAAAAGCAGAAGAAACCCGAAAATCTTTGGCAAGCATTTAGTGGGCTAGTGTAAATCAACGGCAGGCACTTCTCTAACTGCTGCTGTTGTGCAATGGTCCAAATGGGATGAATATTGTGGCTTAGATGGAGGTGGGGGTGGGGATAACCAGTTGACCGCAGGACTAACAACTTGTGGCATGTGGTTAAGTGCGCCAAGTGGCAGCTACAACTGATGGTCGGCACGTTTCTGCGGTTGGTTTTTTGCTTGCTTTGGTGTTTACGTTGGTGTACCAGACGATTGGCCAAGTGAAATCTGCCCGACAACTTGTCTAAATTTGCAACTGACAAATAGCCAGGGAAGTTCTCATGTAAACAGTGTTTATATTCCGCTGCTTTGTTGTCTGGATGGATAAATCATAAGGTAAAAAAGAAAAAAAATCCGCCTGCACTTGATGATGCACTGTTATGATATGTGCCCGTTGATCTGCCATTGTTAGGCTGTCTGTCATGTGAATAGATTGCAGATTGCAGAGACACACACCGTGCCTGTGACACGGCACAATTATTCTGGCCAACAACTTGAAAGTCATCTTCGTGAGAACCACCGCATAAGCAGTTAGCCCAGAATCGCAACACTTGTCTGCAGGCCAATTACTCGAGTGGGTAGGAACGTCAGTCATCGCAAAGTGATGCAAAAGTTGCCAAAGCCTAATGTCTGAGAACATTATACGCTAGACGGCACTAAGCTGTAACTGACATCATTTCCCGTTGCCGAAAAAAAAAAATATAGTATAAATCATCGCGAAAAGAAACCGAGGCGGATGTAAATAATGCGTCACTTTCGCGTTCGTTTTCTCGCGAAATTGCCAACAATCAGGCAAATCCTTATAATTAAAACTCAGACCCTGGTTGCATAAGCCAGCAGCTGTCCAAGTGGAATAACTGTAGCGCGACCAACAGGAATGAAGAAAGGAAGTGAGTGCTCAAATTGAGGTGTAGAAAATGTGAGACTTGCGAAAACAAACGAAAGACTGCAGCGACAAACTTGGCATGCGAGCTGTGCGCACAGATCACAGACCTCCTGTTTCGCAGAGCCGAACTAAATGGTGTAAAAAACCCGTGTACGAAAATAAAACATTTATCGTTTTTATGCCGTCATTGTGTCTTAGAAGTGCCACACGATCAACGAAAACGGAAGTAAGCGACACGCCAGTCGGGAAAATGTGGACCAGGCCATAAACCATTTCGCTGGGGGGCGGCCCTTCAGATAACGCCAAAACGATGACGGCGCGGAGAAACAAAAGGTGAAAAATATGATGAATTATTAAATGAAATGAAAAATGAAAGTGTTTTTATGCTTCTGCTGCTGCGGATGCTTCTCCGCCGGTTAAAGGGCACACAGAGAAAAATTCAGACGAAAACTCTTTAAATTTTTCGATTTTATGCTAAATCATTCCCATACAAATATTTAAGTGCTTTGGAAAGTCAATGTATTAGTTGGCTTAATAAAAGTTAAATTAGAGATTTCCTTCAAAACCTTCAAAAAATTAAATTATAAACCCACATGATTGAAAGTAGGTAGCAAAAATGATTGAATCCCATTTGTTTACTCTTATGTTTACTTTCCTATGGGTTGTTAACCATTGCAGTGTTTGTCCACTTGTCAACAGATTTGTAAAGATTTGGAAGGCGTATGTAAATGAATATCGAATTACTATTAAACGAGATAAATCTATATCTTACGCATAGGGAATTCTGTGTAATTATTAAGATAAGTTTAGCTTTTTAACGACCTGCTGATAGGAGCTATTGTGGTGTGAAGAAAACACCACGAATAATCACCAATTTGGATGCTATTTTTGCGCGTGTATATCCCAGCGTGACATGTATTGGCCCCGAGAAAGCTGGCCAGCAGAAGAAGATCCACCTGTGCCGACAAGTGGCAACATTTCGTGTGCGTGCCCCGTGGAAACCGAGCTCCACCAGCGGGTGTGGGAAGCGCTCTTGGCAAGTCGGACCTGTGCGTGAGCCCCGCCAGCCGAGCTGAGCCGAGCTGATCTGCATAATGGGCACTACTGTCGAACGATGGCTGAGATGGCTGCACGGCTATGGAATCCGGTGCATGCCAAAACAAATGTAAAAGTTGTTCCACCACTCTCCAAGGGATCTCGACCACGAATGGGGGAGCTCTCGACTTGATTGCAGGCTTTTCCTCATTCAAATGAGGGCGCCAAGAGTCCAGAGATCTCAATTGTAATTTGACCAATGCAATTCACCTCATATTTCTGTCATTTGTGCAATTTTTGCAATGTGTCAATTGCAAATTACCGGGTAATGAGTAAATTGAAAGGCAATCGAACAAATATTGCGTATTGTCACTGACAACAGCGTTATGCAAACGGCGACAAATCAAGCAAATTAGCTGGTAAGACACGAGTGACCAGGTACAGTTGGTGTGTCCAACACAACACCTAGAGTGTGCCCATCGGTGGTCACAAACAATTGGCCACTGCAAATATTGCCACCGAAGGGGGACAAAAACAAAAGACTTAGGCAACGAACTCGAGGCTCGTCTTGCGGCCGAGTGGAAATGAAAGGTAAATCCTAATTTAGCAGCCAATCAAATGATACAATCCCAATTAACTAACCAATTCCAAAACCCATTTCTGTTGAGGGCGGTCAGTGGCAGACGCTCGGCTGGTTTTTAATGTATTGCCTTTAATTACTTAACTGCGGTGACGAGCTAAGCGATGAGCAAGGTCGTTGCATAAAATAAATAAAAATCAAATAAACAATCAGTAACCCTCCAAGAAAAAGCTCGCATAAATTAAACAAACCTGGTCGCCAGGTCGCTGATAGCCAGCCGGAACCGCGATGAACTCTGGCCGCATTCACGACCGCATTACGTAATGCTCTCTTTCGCCCTCTCATCGTCGGAGAAAATACAAATAATTAAGAGGCCCCCAAATATGTTAACGCCACAAATTAGTAGGCTGCCTAATCGACATCCGAGCAATTTCGGTTCACCATTAATATTCATGGGGAATGCGTGCAGTCTGCAGTTCAAGATGCTGGTCGCTTGAGCAACACATTTAATTAAATAAATATAAGCCCGCGCGATGACCACCGAACTGCGGATACTTGTACCGAGTGTAATTGCGCGCCAAACAGAAAATTGTCTGCGGTCGAAAACCACATTCCGAAATATGAATTGGTGTGTCGCCGCAACCCCATCCCCATCGCCATGGCACATCGGTACATCAGTACATTCACATCTGGCCGCTGCGAGAGCCGAAAAACTGGCCACTGGCAACTCGTCTTCAATTGCAAAAGTTTCCTTTTATTTGGTGAGCATCTTTCGACGCCAGCAAGGAAATAATTGAATGAGAAGTGAAAGGTGCATTCCTTGCGTCCAAAAAAAAAATATCGCAGGGCTGCACTTGCCGAAACTTTCGGCAGCCATTCCATAAACATTATAATAATTGAATCAACATGAAAATCCAAATCAAAATACAAATCCCAATTCGAAGTCGGCGACGAATAAATCCAATCAACTTTCTACACTACAAGCAACAAATGGGCAGTTTGCATGCGTGCAGCATATTAAAATATGCTCAGCCTCGGCCTATTTGGGGAACTACTAGTTTTGGCCCATAGGAAACACAACAGGTGCTGAAGTCAATGGGTGTCGTGAATAGCCGCTGGCCAAATAGCCCCAAGCTGAAAGCCAGAAAGTCCATTCTTCTTGGCTTAACAAACATGCGCAATGACAATCAGCATTTTCTTTTCCATTCGGCTGAAAATTAGCCATGAAATGCTCGTAGTTTTCATTACAATCCGAATAATTACTTTCTGGGCCCACTTCCACTTTGGCATTTATTTGGAATTGCATTCAATGTGTGGAGCAGAAAAGAAGTTCAATAAACGAAGCCACTTACACGTCTTTTGTAAAGGTTACACACATCATGATCCAAATAGCAATAGCAGCCACTAATGATCATCACGGGGATTTTTGGCTGCAAAAGTTTAGAGTCATCTCTGGGTGCTTTTGCAAAAGCCACATCTGATGGCCATTTGGCGCCTCGATTTTGAAAGGCAGACGAACACAAAGATACAGACTTGCAGACAGCAATCGAAAGGAGGACAGTTTGGATATGCTCTCAGATCTCGTGTTGATTTTACTGATGATGCAGATGAAGACGTTAAATGAGCGCAGAAACTGCCCATTCGGTTCTTCAGCAGGTGGCTGATTGCATTTGATTCCATATTGCAAAAGGAGTTGATTGTGTAAATAATGAGCAGCACGGAAAAAAATCATTTGTAAGTTTTCTATTGAAAATCTTGCTTATCCGCATTTCTACGGAAAGTTGATCATAGCGTGATATGTTTAACTTGGGAACAGAAAGTGTTATTGATATTATTTTACAGAATATGAAGAAACACGTTTTCATTTCCCCTTTAAATCAATCATTGAGTGTGATTTATGAATATTTTACGTAGTTCTTTCATAAGTTTCAATTATCAATGCCACAAATTGAATTCGATGTTAAAGAATAGAAGACCTTTTGACTAAACCAAACCAAACAAAAATCTATTGACTTAATAAAACCACCAATACAAATTTCCATATCTCTGTATGGTATGCTCATTTGTCAGATGTCTTGTGTATGCATGGAAAGACTACATCAAAAATCAACAAATTCCAAGAAATAAATCTGTGGGTAGAAAATCCCCGTAATCATATTAGAGGCCAAGAAATTTGTAAAAAGAAAAACAAATATAGTAATCAGGGAAAATGGCAAATCAGGCAATGGCACTGCTAACAAGAGTCGTGGAAACAATGAGACAATTTTCTGGGCAAATCCACACATGTGCAAGTCGGATGGATAAAGAGATCCATGAGATAGGCCGACATTTCTTCGCGTAACAAGTGCCAAGTTGAAGAGTTGGAGTCGCGGCAGCCGGAAGGCAATTTACACTTGGCTTACTTCGCTTACTTTTGTTTGTGCCCTGTAATGAAATGACACGATTTGTCAATGTCACCACCGGTGGGGAAGATGGGGTCGCAGATCGCAGGTCAAGCTAGCGTTGACACCTCTGGTGATTAATGAGCCTTAGATGGTTACATAAGTAGCCACTTAGCATTGAAAATAGATGTCCAAGCTCCACACACTTACCAAAAATGGCAGGGTTCTCATCGCGGCAGGATGCAATTTAATCCCGGGTCCGTGGCAAAAACAGCTGCTAAAAATCAAAACTATATTTAATAAGCACTCGCGTTTAGTTGGCTTTAAAAATAAATATAGTCGAAATTGCACTGCACCCACTTCTCTGGCGATTATCCTTCAACGCAGATCAGGACACACACTCGCAATTGGGGGACACGCGCGGAGCAATTGTGGGAATCGCAACCAGGCCGAGTCGCTGCCGTATTGTAACTGAAACTTGAAGTCGAATGTGGCCAACAACTTGGCCAAAACGAAGACGAAGCAAGCGAAAGAGAGAAACGCAATGGAGAGAGAGTTGCAATCTCTTCGTCATGAAGATGGACCCTCCTCTCACCTCGTGGTGGGTTTTGTGGTTCAACTTGAAGATTCCGATACCAGATTCAAGTATTCTCAATCAAAGCATCGAAAGTGAATCTGGATGCCAGCAGCAAAAAATAAAAAACAAAAGCAGCCCGGCCGATTTTACTTTCAATGGCAAGCGCTTCAGACGAGGAAATGAATGAGAGTAGCCCGTAATGAAACCGAAGTTGAAATTGTGCCGCCAGCTGTCTGGTCAATGTGTGTTAAAATCGCCGGCAAAATGTCGGACAAGCAAACCCAAAAGTGGGCACATTAAGAGAGCCACGCCAAAAATACAATGCCTGGGCAACAACAACCCATACAAATGGCCCAAAACAATAACACAATCGAATAACTAATGAACAGCTTGTGCAGATTTCGGTGGCTCTGGGATCTCATTTTATGGCTCCTTGGATTACCAGCGATTTGACAAGCCATACAAAAGAGTAGGGAGTGAAAGGAAGTGCAACCAGTTTTGAGAAATTATCATAATAAGCCGTTCTTATGCGATAAACATATTTTGGGACAGTAGGGCAAATTAAATGTGCTGAGCATTTTTATGGCCCTTGCCTGAAATGATGCTATTTTTCGTAATTTTTTAAGCTCAAGACAACAGTTAAATTAAAACTATTACATTAGCTTACACATATGGAAACGTAAAATAAATTGAATATTTACAAACATTTTAACGGAAAACATTCGAGGTTTTTTTTTTTGTAATTAACGCTAGTGCCATATTACAAAATTTTTAACTTACGACCATTTGGTAACTGCACCGAACAATAAGCGAATACTACTTAAGCAACTTGTATTTATATATTCTGGCCTAAGAATAAGTAAAAATAAACATATTTTAATTGCAACTTCGTTTAAAAATTTACACATATTTCTTAGGCAGGGTACTTCTTAATTTGTTAACTGTCATTTATTTAGATGCCAAAAACACACTTAAAACATGTTAGACAAAAACAAACATATACAATTCGTTTAATTAACACCGTGTAAAAGGCTATAATAATTTTTGAACTATTACGAGTTAATTAACTTCTAAGAAAATATACACTATTTAATAACACTCCATAGGTGACCAAACGAAGACTTCAGCGGTTTCCTTTGAAGTGTGTTTATTAACAAAATATTTTCTTTGAAAGATATTGAACAATGTTCGACTGGCACTGCAACTGGTTAGCAATGTAAACATTTACCGGCCATAAACATCGAAATTCGCCACACACTTGCACGCACAAAAGCCATTACAGCAAATCAAGCATACGCAGTGTGGATCGAGCCAAGTGACAACAAAGCATTTTCGCCTGCCATTCGAGTGGCTTCAGTTGGCGTTGCCGTTGTCGTTGCTGTTGCAGTTGCAGCGGAGATGAGTTGTGCTCCACAGCTGGTCATGGCCAGACAATTTGCAGTAACCAAAAATCAATGACCGACCGGTTTTGCATAGGCTTTCGGTGGTGCTGGTTGTCGATGGTAACGTAACAACTTTCGCTGAAACGTCATTCACGGCGGAGAGCAAAATGGCAAAAGGCAGGCCGAAGAGATAAAGCCGCGATATCATCAGCCAGCCAAATGATGATGATGAAGCAGAAGAAATTCAGTTTCAGTGTCGCCTTTGCCACAAATCGCCCTCTCCCCCAAAAATCCCTCGTACCTTGTTTGTTGGCCAAAAATGCATGGCGTTCGGACCAGTTTGTGGCGGCTCGGAAGTGCAGCGCCTCATTTGAATAATTGAAATCCACTTGCACTGCAATTAAGAGCATAAAACGAAATGTTTGCGTTTCTACACTTTCCATGCGGGACCCAGTGCGAGTCACAAAATCGAATGCAATGAGCTTGACTTGGCTCAAATTGCCGGAAAATTTCGTTTTAGCAATCGAATTGTCTGTCTTCCCAGAGCTCTTAAAACATGCATCGAAATGGGAATGCACTTGGTGTTCGAGTTTATTTTCGATCTGCAGCGGAAGTTGTTAAAGGCCTTTCCAGTCATTCAAATTAAGCAATCTCACGCACAAGGCCAAAACATTTTTCACTTTTGGGCTTACCCCCAGGTGGGGACATTCTCAGTTAAATGAATCTTGTGTCCCGCATAAATGTCAGCCAAACACTTCAAAGTGCAGCCGTTAATTGCCATACTTGGTTCGACCTGAACACGGAAATTGCATGATAACCTGGTATACACTTTTAACACGATTTTTAAATGCCATTTAAATGAATTGAGGTTGAAATATTGTGACACATTTGTGAAAGGCAAACAAAAAGTTCTCGTCCTGCGAGGATTGTCAACAGTTTCGTGATGGCTCTTGGATGGTCAGTTATTATTCTTGGCTGCATTGGACAGTTGAGCGCACAGATACTTAATTATACCCAGCCCAGAGATCTGGAATTGTTGGAAGGTAGACTACTTCGAGTACTCTCGAGACTAAATCTAGAGGAAGAGTACAATACCTTGTTGGTCTACGGAAAGGAGTGCGTGTTTCATTCGTTACTGAGAAAACTAGAGATACCCGCAGTCACTGTACTATCAGGAAGTACCGATTATGATTGGAGCTTTAGTACAGCAACACTAGTATTAAGCTGTGGATCTGATGCGGAAAATGAAGAGAACTCGTACACCCTACTGAAGTTGCAGAGGACCAGACGTCTGATTTATCTAGATGATAATAGTGAGCCCGAATCTGTTTGTATGAGATACTCGTTGAAGGAGCAGCACAACATTGCCATGGTTAAGTCGAACTTCGATCAATCGGATATCTTCTACTCCTGTCGCCTCTTTCAGACACCAAACTATGTAGAAGGACACTTTTTCAAGGACCAACCTATCTACATTGAGAACTTTCAGAATATGCGTGGTGCTACTATAAGAACGGTGCCAGATATTCTGGTGCCCCGAACCATCGTTTATCGAGACGAAAAGTCTGGTGAGACTAAGATGTTGGGCTACCTGGCACACATGATAAATACCTATGCCCAGAAACTGAATGCCAAACTGCAGTTCATAGACACAGAGAAGTTGGGGGTCAAGAAGCCCAGCGTCCTGGATATAATGAACTGGGTGAAGGAGGATATTGTGGACATTGGCACGACACTGGCCAGTTCCTTGCAGTTTAAGAATATGGATTCCGTCTGGTATCCTTACCTACTGACCGGTTACTGTCTAATGGTACCAGTTCCTGCCAAGATGCCCTACAATCTAGTGTATTCGATGATAGTGGATCCTCTGGTTCTGAGCATCATCTTCGTCATGTTGTGTCTCTTCTCCGTTCTGATAATCTACACCCAACAGTTGTCCTGGAAGAACCTCACCCTGGCCAACATCCTGCTGAACGATAAGAGCCTACGCGGCCTTTTGGGCCAATCGTTTCCATTTCCGGCGAATCCAAGCAAGCATCTCAAGCTGATCATCTTTGTTCTGTGCTTCGCCAGCGTTATGATCACCACCATGTATGAGGCCTACTTGCAGTCGTATTTCACTCAGCCTCCATCCGAGCCATATATTCGATCCTTTCAAGACATTGGAAACTCTTCGCTTAAAATGGCAATTAGCAGGATGGAAGTGAATGTCCTCACCTCCCTGAACAACTCACATTTTCGAGAAATAAGTGAAGATCATCTGCTGATCTTCGACGACCTTTCCGAATATCTAGTCCTGCGCGACTCCTTCAACACAAGTTTTATATTTCCGGTATCTGTGGATAGATGGAATGGCTACGAAGAGCAGCAAAAGCTATTCGCTGAGCCCGCTTTTTACCTGGCCACCAATCTCTGTTTTAATCAGTTTATGTTGTTCAGTCCCCCGTTGCGACGCTACTTGCCCCATCGGCACCTTTTCGATGACCACATGATGCGGCAGCATGAGTTTGGCCTGGTGACTTTCTGGAAGAGTCAAAGCTTCATCGAAATGGTCAGACTTGGCCTGGCATCCATGGAGGACCTTAGTAAGAAGACAAATGTTGGGGTAAGCCTCCTGCTCGACGATATCTCATGGATACTTAAACTTTATCTGGGAGCTATGTTTATAAGCAGTTTTTGCTTTTTACTGGAGATATTTCGTTGCGTAGAGAGATGCAAACGGTTATGGAGGTGTAAATGGTAAAAATCCAAAATGTTAAATAAATTGCTTTAAATGTTTTACAAAAATAATAAAACGTGTAAATGTTTTGGACAACCTGGCCGACACAACTTTCCATTCCGATATAGAACAACAGCTTAACGTTGATGTACCTTTTCAGGTAATTTACACCAGGAAAATGGAAGACAAATTACACTACCACCTGTCACGCCTGTAGATTTTTACACGATATGGTTTGAAACTGCTGGCCCTTCCAACTAACATTTTTATAAACTGTTTTTACAAGGCTAACATCACTGGAAATTGTTGGCACAAGTTTCAAATATGTAAGGCACCAATATGAAAACCATTTATATGAATGATAAATGAAACAAAAAGGAGCACAATTCAAAGTATTAAACCAGTTTATTTGAAAGCAATGACATGGATGGTCATTATACTCTGCTTCCTGGGATATATTGCAGCCCACATAGCGGACATTTCCGTTCAAAACCAGAGCCTCATGGATAACGAGTTACTTCACCTTCTTCTAAAACTGCGAAAGGAGGAGTTTTACGATACATTGCTTGTCTATGGAAAGGATTGTGAATTTCATTCCCTGATTAGAAATGTAGATGTTGCCGTAGTGCTGGTGTCGGATAGCATGAATTTTGATTGGAATTTCAGCAGCCTTACTCTGATACTCAGTTGTGGACCTGACATAGAAAATGGAGGACCTTATAGTACTTCCCTAAAGCTGCAACGGAACAGGAGACTAGTTTTATTAAAAGAAGATTTTCAACCAAGTAATATTTGTAATATATACACACAAAAGGAGCAGTATAACATAGCCTTGGTGAGAGAAAACCTTCACAATTCAAATGTTATATACACATGTCGCTATTTCCAAGATCCTAACGTGGACGAAGTAAATTTATCAGGGATGAAGCCAATCTTTATAGAACAATTCCAAAATATGAAAGGAAAAGCAATAAGAATTGTGCCAGATCTCTTACCACCTCGAGTCATGGTGTACCAGGATGCAAAAGATGGTGAACTGAAGATGATTGGCTATGTGGCAAACTTAATCACTAACTTTGCACAAAAAGTGAACGCCACCTTGCAGCTAGACTTTCTGAAGCCTTCAGCGAGCATCACAGAGATATCAAGAATGGCTAAGGACGATGAGCTTGATATGGGCATTACCTTAGAGGCCTCTTTATATACAGCAAATCTTGAGACGGCGAGCTATCCTTACCTTTTGACATCTTACTGCCTTATGGTTCAGATTCCAGAAAAGTTGCCGTACAATCTAGTTTATGCCCTGATTGTGGATCCTCTCGTCCTGGGAATAATCTTTGTGTTGTTCCTCCTGCTATCTGTCCTGCTAATATATAGCCAGAAAATGTCATGGCAGGACCTGAGCTTGGCCAACATATTACTTAATGATAAGAGCCTGCGAGGTCTCCTGGGCCAATCCTTTCCCTTTCCTCTGAATGCAAGCAAAAAACTGAGGCTGATATTTACCATTATATGCTTTGCAAGCATGATGCTTACCACGATGTACGAAGCCTATCTGCAATCTTTTTTCACGGATCCCCCATCTGAACCGCACATTCGCTCCTTTAAGGACATTGGTAAGCTTCGTCATAAGACTATCATCACCGAAATTGAGGCAAACGTGCTGATTAGGACTAACAATACACAATTTCTGGAAATTCCAAAGAAACACCTATGTATCTATGAGGATTGGAGAGATTGGCTTGCGATGCGTGATACCTTCAACCTTACCTATAACTATTTGGTCACTGAAGACCGTTGGAGCTCCTATGCAGAACAGCAGAAGCTCTTCAAGAAGCCATTGTTCTACTACTCGAATGATCTCTGCTTTTCGCGCATGATATTCTTGTCAATTCCCCTACGTAGGCACCTTCCTTATCGTCATCTCTTCGATGAGCACATGATGCGACAGCAGGAGTTCGGATTAGTGAACTACTGGAAGAGCCACAGCTTCTTCGATATGGTTAGACTTGGTTTAACGCCTCTCAAGGACCTTAGTCAGCCAAAGATGTACAATCCAAGCCTTCTAATGGAGGACATCTCTTGGATAATGAAACTATATCTCGTCGCCATATCGCTTAGTGTTTTCTGCTTTACGTCGGAAATAGGATGGGTAAAGTGGAAACGCTGGCGGGATTCGAGAATTTAAACAAGCCGTACTAACTATCTCTTATCCTCATAAAAGAAGTGAACTGATTTATAGATTCGCGGTGGTTTTTTAAAATTTTATTTGTAGATCACACGCAACCCGCACTCGTTTTGAACTACCTAGAATACTAACACAATTTAAACACAAAAATTGCGTGACACATTGAAAGGATGTAGCCTGGCTGAAATACAAAATTGGCAAAACATACGAGGATTCCAACAGTCGCAATTAGACCATGGATTGGTTGATTATCCTACTTCTTTGCACTGGGAGTGCTTGGGCAAAGCTTTCGGCTGTAATCGGTAACAGTAATCGAGATCTTGAGGATACAATATTGAACCTTCTTCTGATATTGCAATTGGAAAAATTCTTCGACACCCTCTTAGTTTATGGAGATAATTGCACGTTTTCTGCTCTATCCGCAAGATTTCCAGTCTCTTCTGTGCTGGTTTCATCGGGAAGCTCTAATTTTGATTGGAATTACAGCAGTTTAACACTTATTCTAAGTTGTGGCCTTGAAGTCGAAAGGGAGGAGAACTATCGTACACTGATAAAGCTACAAACAAACAGGCGGCTAATTTTCCTACATGAGAATAACCAACCAGAATCTGTATGCGACTACTACGCAAAAAAGGAGCAATATAATATAGCCATGGTGAGAGAAAACTTCCCGCAGTCGGGTATAATATACTCCTGTCGATTATTTCATGACCAAAAATATGAAGAAGTTAATATCCATCATGGCAAAGCCATATTCATAGACCAATTTCGAAACATGCAGGGAGCACCGATCAGAACGATCACCGACAACTTAGCACCACGATCCATGGCAACAGAGGACCCGATTACTGGCGAGAAGAAGTGGATTGGCTTCGTGGCCAATTTGCTGAACAACTTCATTGAAAAGGTAAACGCAACCTTGGCCATGCAATCCCAATTGGCCGAGGTGGAGGGTAAAATTTTCTTTGTGAATATCTCGAAGTGGACTGCAAACGATCTGCTGGATATCGGGATGAGCGTGGACACAATGTGGGAAATGAGAAACTTCGATACGTTCACGTATCCCTATTTGATGTGCTCTTATTGCTTCATGGTGCCACTTCCGGATAAGATTCCCTACAACGAGGTGTACGGGGTGATCATAGATCCCGGTGTCCTGACCTTGCTCTTTCTTATTTTCTGCACCTTCTCGACTCTGCTGATCTACATCCAAAAGAGGTCCTTGAGTCTGACCAGTGTTCTGATGAACGATATGTGCTTGAGGGGCTTCCTGTGTCAGCCATTTCCGTTTCCACTTCAATGCAGCAGAAAACTGAAGCTAATGTGCTTGCTTCTGTGCTTTGCTAGTCTAATGACCACCACAATGTATGGAGCATATTTAAAAGCCTTCTTGTACAGTCCACCACCACAGCCGATGATGCGCACATTTAGCGATTTGGAACGATCCAGGTACAAGATTGCCATGAACTGGGCCGAGATGGATATGCTGAGATTCGAGAACAATCGAATCCTTCCGCACGTGAGCAACGAGCGGGTTGAAATCATCAAGGACTACCATGAATTTGTTAAGTTGCGGGAGTCCTTCAATAGCAACTATGTCTTTCCGGTAACCAGTGTGCGCTGGGGCACTTACGATGAGCAGCAAAAGCTCTTATTTAATCCCGTATTCTATTACTCCGAGAATATCTGCCTTAGTAGCGACAACATTCTTAGCTTTCCGATCAGACGCCACCTGCCGTATCGCAATCTCTTCGAGGAACACATCCTGCGGCAGAAGGAGTTTGGGTTGCTGAATCACTGGATCGATCACAGCTTCTTGGATATGTTGAGGCTAGAACTGACACCACATACGGACATGAGTGAGCCTTCAGTGGAACTCGCCATCGAGGTGGATGATCTCTACTGGATTCTGGGCTTGTACGCCTTGTCACTGGGCATCTGTTGCTGTTGCTTTGCACTGGAGATTCTGGGATCTTCAAGTCGCTGGAATCGCTTTAAGCTATATATTTCAAAAATCTTTACAAATTAAATCTGTATCTCGCTTACTTTTATTAAAGCTTTAAAGCTAACGATTATAATCTAAAGAGAACTAAAGATATTATTAATTAATAGGTATCAATTTATTTACTCGTTGTAAAAAATAGTTGACAGCGGTGGGAGTTGGGGAATAAGCTGGGCGTTGTTCAAAACCATAAACAAAAGAGAAACATTTAGTTTCTGAAGTCTATGACTTTTTTAATACAACCGGTAATTTCCCAATCACGAGTTGTAAACTGCCCCCAGTAGCATGTTAACACAATATGAAAAACATGAAAAGTGCATGCCAGTTCAACTTTTAATCTATATTTACAGAACAAAATGCCAGGGAAGCACAGGACTTGCCACAGTTAAACAGAAACCATGGCGTGGCTTATTATCCTTCTTCTCTGCGCTGGGAATTCAAGTGCACGATATCTGGATTATATTCATAAAAGTAACCCACACTTGGAGGATAGAGTCTTTAGTCTACTCGTGAGATTACAATTGGAGGAGTTCTATGACACACTGCTTCTCTATGGAGAGGATTGTGTTTTTCATTCATCATTTCGGCGCTTGAATGTATCCACAGTGCTCGTGTCCTCGGGCAGCTACAACTTTGATTGGAACTTCAGCAGCCAAACCCTGATACTAAGTTGTAGTCCTGAAGATGAAAACGAAACGAACTACAACACGCTCGCGAAATTGCAAAGAAACAGAAGGTTAGTTTATATACGAGGCAACATTCAACCGCAATCGGTGTGCGAAAGATATTTACAGAAGGAACAATACAACATAGCTACGATAACAGAAGACTTTGATAAGTCAAAAACTGTCTATGCGTGTCGCCACTTTAAAGATCCCAATATCGAGGAAATCAGTTTACTGGATAGTAAGCCAGTTTTTATAGAACAGTTCCGCAATATGTACGGAAAATCCATCCGAGCAGTGGCAGATTTCTTATCTCCGCGTTCGATGCTTTATGTGGATCCAAAGACCGGTGATATGAAGACAACTGGCTATGTGGCCAATTTGGTTAACACTTTTGCTGAGAGAGTAAATGCTACCTTGGAACTAGAAGTCTTGACCAACAAATTGATAGTAAAGGAAATTTTAGGTTTGGTGGAGGACGAACAGCTGGACATCGGGATCACCCTAGAATCCTCATTTCGAATGACATTCATAGAAATTTCCAGTTATCCGTACATTCTGACATCGTACTGCCTTATGGTTCAGGTTCCAGCAAAGTTGCCGTACAATTTGGTATATGCCATGATAATAGATCCGATCGTCCTGGGAATGATCTTTGTGTTGTTCCTCCTGCTATCTGTCCTGCTAATATATAGCCAGAAAATGTCATGGCAGGACCTGAGCTTGGCCAACATATTACTTAATGATAAGAGCCTGCGAGGTCTCCTGGGCCAATCCTTTCCCTTTCCTCTGAATGCTAGCAAAAAACTGAGGCTGATATTTACCATTCTATGCTTTGCAAGCATTATGCTTACCACGATGTACGAAGCCTACTTGCAATCCTTTTTTACGAACCCGCCATCAGAACCAGAAATCTGCTCATTCCAAGATGTTGGTAGCTATAACCGAAGAATTGCAATGCCAGCACTGGAGATTAATGGTTTAATCAAGACCAATAATTCACATTTCCGAGAAATTGATGTGGATGATTTAGAAATTTTTGATAATTTGCCGGAGTGTTATGAGCAGCGCGATGCCTTCAACCTGAGCTACAACTATGTGGTAACTGGAGACCGCTGGAGATCCTACGCGGAGCAGCAGACGCTCTTCAAGGAGCCAGTCTTCTATTTTGCCAGGGACTTGTGCTTCTCCAGACTGATCTTCTTGTCGGTTCCTCTGCGCAGACGCCTGCCATATCGTCATCTCTTCGATGAACACATGATGCAGCAGCACGAATTCGGTTTTGTGAACTATTGGATGAGCCACAGCTTCTTCGATATGGTGAGACTTGGTCTAACGTCACTCAAGGATCTAAGTAGGCCATTAGCGTACACTCCAAGCCTATTAATGGATGACATCTCGTGGATAATGAAAATCTATTTGGCTGCAATTGTACTTTGCGTTTTCTGCTTCTTGTTGGAAATAGGAGTGGACAAGTGGAAGTGGAAGCGCTGGAAGAAATTCCGAAATTTACGAATTCTAAACACCTGTTAAACTTATTTCATTCCCCCAATAAATTTTGTGAATCGAAAGAGTTTCTTAATTTAGCTGACCAATCGGAATTAAATTAAAAATGTTCGTTTAATGAGCACAATAAAATACTTTATTACAAAAAACTGGCACAAAAAAATCTATATTAATGAAGAAGGGTAAAAAACAAACATATTTATATATAAGAATACAAGTTTCATATTAGTAATTTAAAGTTAGTAAATGCTTTCATTTTAGGATTGGAAATAGGCACAAAGATCGTTCATCGTAACATAACAATAAATTTAATTTAATCAAAAGAAATGTTTTATGAAAATATATCAAATCAGATTGGGAGTCAACTGCTAGTCCGGTAAAGTAAATTAAGACATTTAAACTATTCTATTTGCTCACACACGAAATGGAGGTGTTTCCAGCCACCCACTAATTAACTAAACTTTGGGGTGTGCTCTGAACTTTTAGTCATGTCAACACAAAACGTGAGACACGAGAATTGCATGACCCGCCAACACTTTTGGGCCAATTCAAAGGCGTGTTGGGTACAAAATGTGATGAATGCACAAGAATTCCATTAGTCACATTAGCACCATGGTTTGGCTTATAATCATTCTTCTCTGCCTTGGAAATTCCAGGGCTCACATTTTGGATGTCACCAATAACAGTCATCTAGACTTTGAGTACAGATTGTTTGACCTTCTTCAAAGATTACAATTCGAGAAGTCCTACGACACCCTTTTAATTTACGGAGAGGATTGTGCCATTCCTTCTCTATTTGAAAGATTGCAAGTTCCTGCAGTGCTGGTGTCCTCGGGCAGCACCAACTTTGATTGGAATTTCAGCAGCCTAACACTGATACTAAGTTGTAATTTCCAGGACGAGAGGGAAGAAAATTATCGAACACTGATGAAGCTGCAAATTAGCAGGCGCCTAATCATTCTGAAAGGACATATAAAACCCGAGTCTGTGTGTGATTTCTATTCTAAAAAGGAGCAACATAATGTAGCCATGGTGAAGGAAAACTTCTATCAGCTTGAAGTGGTATACTCATGTCGCCTATTTCAAGATCAAAACTATGAAAAACTGAATCTCTTCGATGGCCAGTCGATTTACAAAGATCAATTTCGAAATATGCATGGAGCACCAATAAGAACACTATCTGATAAGGAGCCACCCCGAACCATACCATATATTGATAGTAAGACCGGCGAAGAAAAGTTTAAGGGCTATGTGGGCATGTTGATAAGCCAATTCGTTAAGAAGGTTAATGCCACTATGAAAATACGGGAGGATTTGATCAAGGACGACGAGGAAGTATCTTTTGTGGACATTACGAATTTTACCTCGAATGACATTCTGGACATTGGTATATGCGAGGCTAGGACACTTGAAATGTCGAACTACGACGCCATCTCGTATCCGTACCTAATGAGTTCGTACTGTTTCATGGCTCCACTGCCGGATTCGTTGCCATTTAGTGACGTCTACATGGCGATTGTGGCACCAAGTATCCTGATAATGTTCTTAATAATGTTCTGCATATGCTCCGTGCTAATTATCTACATACAGGAAAGATCATATCGTAGTCTGAGCATCCGTCGTGTCCTGATGAACGACATCTGTTTGAGGGGATTTTTGGCTCAGCCATTTCCTTTTCCCCGCCAATCCAACAGAAAACTTAAACTGATATTCATGCTGGTCTGCTTTTCCAGTTTAATCTCCACCACAATGTATACGGCATATCTACAGGCCTTCTTATGGGGTCCTCCCATCGAACCGCGTCTGACCTCATTTGATGATGTAAAAAAGTCTAGGTACACGATGGCCATTAACATCTACGAAACAGAGTTCCTGGAGGCCCTGAACGTGAGCCTGGACGACGTGGAGATCTATGACTACGGCAAATTCTCTAAGCTGCGAAGCACCTTTAATACCAATTATTTATTTCCGGTGACGGCCCTGCAGTGGTTCACCATCAACGAGGAACAGAAACTCTTCAAGTACAAAATCTTCTACTACTGTGATGCCTTCTGTCTCAATCAGTTTGATATATTAAGTATTCCTATAAGACGGCACTTGCCCTATCGCGATATCTTCGAAGAGCACATGCAGCGCCAGAAGGAGTTTGGGTTAACTAAGTACTGGATCGATCAGAGCTATAGGGATATGATAAAAGCAAATCTCACGACATTCAAAGATTTCAGTCCGCCCCTCGAGAACGATTACATAGAAGTACACAATCTCTACTGGGTTTTCACCATGTATTTCGTTGGGATGGGCATGGGTCTATGTTTTTTTATCTTTGAGATTCTAAGACCTCTGAGATACTGGAGAAACTGCAAAATCAAATGCGAATATTGCTATGCATTCTTAAAAAATTTAGCTAAGTAAGCTGTAATACCTTATTCTTATAAAATTCATGTGCACTCTGGCACAGATGTCGTAAATTTGGTACATTATGTATTAAATTGTTCAGCACACAGAAAATATTTTCTTAAATACCAAAACAAATTTATAACAATTATTTCACTCAATAAATGCATATGGCACCACTGAAAACATTTCTTTTATATATCACCTAAAAACGGTGATCCTGCAGAAAGGATAATGGGGTTTTCGGCTTTCAACCATTGTCCTATTTTAAAATAAAATTATTTTTGCACAACTGATTCTTCATTTAAGCGGGAATAGTGGCACCTCCATATTTTACCATGCCCATATTTGTACGGTCGGATGGTGATTTCATAGATCTTATCAAAGAAACTAGAATAGCCTTGTATTCTTATACTAAAGTAAATAAAATGTCAGAGGCGTTGATAAAAATTGAGACATTAAAATACTATTCTTTTGTCGACTCCACGAAATGTATGTATTTTTAACGCAACTACAAATTAAGTGGGCCATTAGGTACACCTTTAACATTTGGCCTTGTTAACACAATATGGAAAACATACAAATAGCATGCCTGATCGACATTCACTGGTCGTTTAAAGTACAAAATATAATGTTCGCTTCGGAAATGCAATAGTAACTCTTGCACCATGGTACGGATTATTATAATTTTGCTTTGCCTTGGATATACAAAGGCTCGGATCTTGGATGCGACCAATACCAATCATACAGATTTAGAGGAACGACTTCTGAGCCTTCTTCTAAGATTGCAACAGGAGCAATTCTTCAACACCCTATTAATTTATGGAGAAGATTGCGCGTTTAGCTCTTTGTCAAGGAGATTGCAAGTCCCCACAATATTGGTTTCTTCGGGTAGCACCAGCTTTGAATGGAATTACAGTAGCCTAGCACTTATTCTCACCTGTGAGTTTCAAGCCGAGAGGGAGGAGAACTATCAAACTCTGAAGAAGCTGCAAATGAACAGGCGACTGATCCTTCTGAATGGAAATATAAGACCGGACGCCGTATGCGACTTCTATTCTAAGAAGGATCAATACAATATAGCCATGGTGAAAAACAACTTCCATCAGGTCGGGATTATATACGCCTGTCGGCTATTTCAGGAAAGAAACTATGAAAAAGTATATCTATTCGAGAGTAATCCAATATATGTAGACCAATTTCGGAATATGCAAGGAGCAATGCTCAAATCAATCACATTCAACCTGATTCCTGGATCTATGGCATACAGGGATCCCAAAACTGGCCAAGAGAAATATATTGGATATGTAGCCAATTTATTGAATAATTTTGTTGAGAAAGTTAATGCTACCTTGGATATGCAGGTGAAATTGCATGAAACTGGAAAGAAAACATCTTTTTACAATATTACGAAATGGGCTGCGGAAGATCTCGTGGATATTGGCATGAGCTACGCCGCCTACTTTGAAATGACCAACTTCGACACGATCTCATATCCGTACTTGATGACATCAACTTGTTTTATGGTTCCCCTTCCGGACATGATGCCCTATAGTGAGATCTACATGGGGATTGTGGATCCACCAGTTCTGGTAGTGCTCATTGCCATATTTTGTATTTTCTCAGTCATGCTGAACTACATCAAGCAAAGCTCGTGGCGTAGTCTGAGCCTTGTTAATGTTCTGATGAACGATATCTGTTTGAGGGGATTTTTGGCTCAGCCCTTTCCATTTCCCCGTCACTCCAACAGAAAACTGAAACTGATTTCCATGCTCGTTTGCTTCTTCAGTGTAATCACCACCACAATGTACACGTCGTACCTGCAGTCCTTCATGTGGGGTCCTCCTATCGATCCAAAGATGTGTTCCTTTGCCGATCTAGAGAATTTCAGGTACAAGCTGGCCATACGACGGTACGATATAGAGCTGCTGCGACCGTTTAACGTGAGCATGGATCATGTGGAGATATTCGATGAGTCCAACCAACTGGAAAACTTGCGAGACTCCTTCGATGACAACTATATGTACCCGATGAGCGCCTTGAGTTGGATTGCCTTCAAGGAGCAACAGAAGCTTTTCGCATTCCCACTGTTTTACTATTCAGAGAAACTCTGTCTGAAACCCATCAGTTTTTTTAGTTTCCCCATAAGACGGCACTTGCCCTATCGCGATCTCTTTGAGGAACATATGATGCAACAAAATGAGTTCGGCTTATCGAAGTACTGGATCGATCGGAGCTTCTCGGATATGGTAAAACTAAAACTGACAACCATGAAGGATTTCAGTCCACCTCGGTTGGATGATTATATCGAAGTAAGCGATCTCTCCTGGGTTTTTGGCATGTACTTCACCGGACTGGGCATCAGTTGCTGTTGCTTTGGATTGGAGCTACTGGGATTACCAAGTTGGACGCGACGCTTAAGGCTAACCAATTGGCTTAGGGTTAGAAATTAAATCGTATATCCTAATAGATATTTATCAGTTTTGAAATCGCAATGTTTGCACCATAGTTAAATAAAAAGATTCGCTAGCATGGCTAAACTCACTCTGCTCAACCTTCGCCAAAAGCCATAAAGCAAACAAAGAAATGTTGAATTGGGATTAGCCACCTCCGCACAATAAATGATAGCGGATATGGAGAAGCAGCGGTTATTGTTGGCGCTGTTATTCAAATGTATCCGAATCATCACATCGGAGGTTGCGAACATTGAGACAATGCTCAATTTTGGATGTTGATCGATACGCGATATTGATTTTGATGTGGTTTTAAGAGACAATCGGCCCTATCTGTGTATATCTGCGATGCGATTGTGAAAACCCCGCGTATGAAAATGTGCATTCCATCAGGTATGATGAGGCGACCGAATGAACTGGTCAAATATTTGATGACATCTCACATAATTGGCTCTTACATAAATACTACCATAAACAGTCCACAATGCGGGTGTCTCAGCAGGAACCGGGGATTATGCAAAACCCCAACTGGCTACCGCCATAAAACCGCCTTAGTTTGTGCTCATTCGGATGGATATTTGTGCATATACGATCCGGAATCATAATTTGGTTCGTTACTTTGGCGCCACTTTTGACGCGTGCTGATTGGACCTAGGGCACTGGAATTGAAATTGGAATCCGATTTGGCGATGGGGATGGGGCATTGGGTAACCGGTTAACCCCCAAGCGATGTAGTGGGTGAGACAATGGGTTGGCATTGTCATGGCCAAGCCAGTATCGTGAAATCTTTCACTTTCGATTTAGTTGTAAACGAAGTTCCCCTTTTTAAAATCGCTCGAACTGGATCATAAATCACGCTGGAAAACGTATGATAATGTGGCATCATTACGCTTCCCAGGCGGATCAATTTGTCATGGGAAGTCGTGGACTTGCTCCAGCTCTGATCCGACATAATCCTATCAGAGCCGATCCGATCAGATCCGACCGACCTGTGCTCATCCTCTGGCACTGACGAAACCCCAACGCAATCATCGGAATTACCCAACCTTTTGACATTTGCAAGGCTTTCGAAGCGAAACGAAAGTAGCAGATAGACCCAACCGTAATCCGTAAAATCTATGGCAGACATTTTTCAATTGCAATCCCAAATCCCAATTCTGTTATTATCCGCCGTTGACTGCCCATTTCCATTGATGGATGGTGATCGTTAGTCGACCATTTCTTGGCTGCCTGTGTGATCTTCAGGGTCATTTAGATTTAATAGATTTCTGTGGCCCGAGTCATTATGGCAGGCACCTTAACCGCAGTCGTCGACTCACATGTGGAACAATGTCTGTTAGTGGTTAAATTGTTTTTGGCCCTTTTCTTTTATTGTACGCGCTTTAATGAGACCTCGTTGGGGGCTTCAGCCGCACTCATTATTGAATAGAGTAATTTTAAAAAATTATTTATCGAGCACTTCTGCTATTTACACAAAAACATATTTGCGGACTCTTGAAGGGGGGCCGCGTTTTTCAATCCGGTTGCGGCTCATAACACTTAAGAGCCAACTAATTCGCCCTCGGGCCATTAAACATTTCACAAATGTGCTGAAAATGCATAATTTTCGGTGGCGATAATAAAAGAGTATTTCAAATTTAAGAGGTGTTAATTTTTTCGACCGAAGAAACTAATCTGTTTCAATGCCGGATTCGCTGCATTTTTACAAACTAGTATTTTAAGGTCGCACACAAAATGAAATTCCAAAATCTCGTCTGGCTCCACGTCGTACGTATCTATGTATATGCATATATCTCCCCCTTTTGCTCCATCTTTCTTTATTTTTTCGGCAACTAAAACAAAGGCCCCATCCCACTGAGCCCCGGCCAGAGAGTAACTTATTTCCTTCCTAGTTTTTGTCGCTCAAAGCCATTAGGGAGTTTTAGCGGAGATTGGCAAAACAGTTGCCACCTTTCAGCGACTCAACGGTTGCTTCCCACAACTCCGAAACTCCAATTACCATGGCTGTGGAGCACTTTGAACTTTAATTTAGCTGCTGGGTCGCCAATCTGGTGGCCGGTGGCGCCTCCCGCAGCGACACCAATGCGTATACGTAACGTATTAATTATGCGTCCCAAGAGCTCACTTAAAAACAGCAACTGGCACTTTGGAGTCGTACGTTAATTAGCCAAATTAATCACAGACCCCAACGAAATGGGGCCAATCTTGTTGGCATCAATTCGAAGCATTACAAAATGAAAGTTGCGATGAGAACCAATCTCAATTAGAATTCAAATGAGATTTAAACAAGCCACCAGAGACAAATTCCACTGGCAACATGTGGTGCTTGGTTGCATGTTCCGACCAAGAGGCGTAGCAACAAGTTTTTAATGGGAAACCCATTTGTTGCCCCTTAACAACAAATGAACATGCCATTTGTGCATTAAGTGCCGGCCAAGGTGTCAAGTGCGACAGTCAGTCGGTCAGTCCCTTTCGTTTTCAACGGTACTCGAGGGCAGGAAGCTTTGTGATTTAAATTTCCGCTTTTTTCGCAATTGATGTGACAACTATGTGGCTTGGCATGCTTGTTGGTTATAAATTATAATTATTAGTTTTATACTCACACATTAAATTGTGTACAATCTAAACGGCAGACACTGCTCCCGATAGTATATCATTATAAATTACTATTATGCGCATAGTTACTATGTCTTACGAAGAACTAATCGGCTTTAATAATGCAATTTAGGATTAGTTCTTATACAAATAAATATACAAATCATAAACTAAATTATAAAAAAAAATGTTTGTCAGACTGTTAAAAATTTAAAGATTTCTTGTATCCAAATTTGTTTAAAAAAAATGTCCAAGCATGCTTGCAACCAATAGAGATTTTCTTAATATAAAATTGTCAAATTTTTTTAAGGAAATGTATTTTGTTGTTTAAGCACCTTATCATACTTATAAAACCAGTTTAAAAGACACTGGTATACGTATAAGACATTTTTGGAACGTGGTCTAAGTCTTTGCTAAAAGTTATTTACATCTGCTTAAAGGTTACCGAAGCACAAAAATGTAAAATTTTGCCAAAAAACAAAAATATATGAGCAAGTTTTCTTTAAAATATAATCACAAATCTGGGTTAATGAAATAAAATTTTCTGTTTAAGTCTACAGGAAAAACGAAAGAATTAAATATAATTTTGTACTTTTTCACTTTGTTTTACATTTGTGTTCTGCTACTACCGAGATTGTACGAATAATAAGAACTATTATGATAAATATATTATATTGAAGTAATAACAGTGAACTATAAGTTTTCAAGCAATGCCCACTGTGGCAGTGCTGCAAAGCGCCGACTTAACAGCTGTTGCTGCAAAAGTACCACAAAATGCACTAACGCTTGAAGCAACAGCGTATAGAAAACATGCCCGAGTAAGTTTTCGTTGTTTTTTATTGTTGTTGTGTTTCATTTGTTGTTGTGGCAGTCGCGCTTAGAATTAATATTGCCATTTAGTCTAGTTTAAGCCACTCCACAAAGCGGCGGTGCGCGGCGCTCAACGGAAAGCGGGAAGAAACTGGAATTGTGGTATTGTGGGCGAACCGAGAAGCCACGAATCATACTTACAAAGTGTCTGGATTTTTCGCCAGCGAATCGGAGTTAAATGATCGAGTAGCGGGTAAAATCGGACAGCGGACGCACACGATCCGATCCGCAGAGCCAGATTGGAGTGGAGAAGTGAAGCTAGTGCTACCTCAGAATCCCAGATACCAGCAGTCCCAGTCAAAAGATATTTTAAGCCAACATGCTGCCTCGGTTCCGTTCCTTTTACGGCAAGCTGATCATTTTCATCCTAGTCGCCCTCTGCTTCATCCTCTACAGCAAGGTGCAGCAGAATGGTTCACCAGAGGAGCCACCTGTGGCGCCACTCGTCCGGGCGGCCGCTCTGCGAGGTCATGGGCGCGAGCGCTTCGAGGCGTATAGCGACAGTTTAAACGAGATAGCCCGACCCGCCACCCAGTCGCCGTATGAACAAATCATCCAACTCGATCTTCAGAAGCAGAAGGCGGGACTCGGCGAACAGGGCGTGGCAGTGCATCTTTCCGGTGCCGCCAAGGAACGAGGCGATGAGATCTACAAGAAGATTGCCCTCAACGAGGAGCTAAGCGAGCAGTTGACCTACAACCGGAGTGTCGGTGACCACCGGAATCCACTGTGCGCCAAACAACGCTTCGATTCTGAGTCCCTGCCCACCGCCAGTGTGGTCATCATCTTCTTCAACGAACCCTACTCCGTGCTGCTGAGGACCGTGCACAGCACGCTGAGCACCTGCAACGAGAAGGCCCTCAAGGAGATCATTCTGGTGGATGACGGTAGCGACAACGTGGAACTGGGCGCCAAGCTGGACTACTATGTTCGCACGCGGATTCCCGCGGGGAAGGTCACCATTCTGCGTCTCAAGAACCGGTGAGTTAAAGCCACAAGGTGTCTGACCTATAAAAGTCGAACTGCCGTTACTCTAACTAAGAACGAATGTATCTGAAATAGCTGTTTGCGCCAGAGACTTCAGAAAAAGGTGTTCGGTTTTTCCCAATCTTGAATGGAAAGAATACGTGAGCTATTACCGCAAGATAAAAAGAAATTGAAATGAATTCCAGAGAAATTGTGTTTTTATAGGCCAAATTATAGAAATTCAAACTTGTTTATATGATAAAGTGTTCATCTACTTCAGTACTTTAAAAACCCTCAAGAAATTATAGACTTGATTAGTGGCGAATATAGTAGTTATACTTGCTCATTCACTTTCAATACGACCTTTGGCATATGCAAATACGAGGTGTTAAACCTAAAGCATGCTTTCGTGTTTTTTGAGATACAATTCGAAGCATCTATCTCATTAGTTTAGCTATGAATTTCTTAAATAAGAACTTGCATATTAAAAATCGAAATAAAGTGTATATACAAGTTTCTTAATTATTGTTCATAAGTGCAACAATGCATAAAAGGTGAAAATTTGACACCTAGATAATTTCCATTATGGCCTATGGGCTAGGAAAAGTTCAGTAATTTGGCTAATCGAAACGCTGACGACTTGGACTCATTTGAATAACTTGTTTGCCATGTCAGTTGCGCATGGAGCATCTTCTTTTTGGCCAGAACCGACAAACGCTCAAAAAACCAAAAACTAAAAACCGAAAAAAATGAAGAGAAAACCAGTTCGTCAAGTTACGATTATGTGTGTTGGGCTTGACTTTTTGTAACTCCCAGACTCGGTTTCTGCGTGCATTACACTCGTCAGCCCGTGAGCTTTGCAGACTTTCGGATGACTTCACGCGGTGGATGCCATGTAGGTTGGTGTTAATCGTGCTTGGCAGACGATCGAAGGTTTTCGAATGACCCAATAAATTTGTTTTGTTTTGCCCTTCACATAGCTAAAGAAAGTTTTCGCCCGTCTCTTTGCAGATTGGGTTTGATTCGTGCCCGATTGGCTGGAGCGCGAATCGCCACGGGGGATGTGCTCATCTTCCTGGACGCCCATTGCGAGGGTAACATTGGCTGGTGCGAGCCACTCCTGCAGCGCATCAAGGAGTCGCGGACTAGCGTGCTGGTGCCCATTATCGATGTCATCGATGCCAACGACTTCCAGTACAGCACAAATGGCTACAAATCCTTCCAGGTCGGCGGATTCCAGTGGAATGGCCACTTTGACTGGATCAATCTGCCGGAGCGGGAGAAGCAGCGCCAGCGACGCGAGTGCAGGCAGGAGCGGGAGATCTGTCCAGCATACAGTCCCACCATGGCCGGCGGACTGTTTGCCATAGATCGACGCTACTTCTGGGAAGTGGGCAGCTACGACGAACAAATGGACGGTTGGGGTGGTGAGAACCTGGAGATGTCCTTCCGCATCTGGCAGTGCGGCGGCACCATCGAGACTATTCCTTGCTCCCGCGTTGGACACATATTCCGCGATTTCCATCCTTACAAGTAAGCAAAAGGAACTAGTATTATACTTATAATTTACTACTATTATATTAACTATATTAACTTTATTGTCATCTCCCATTATCTTTTGCTGTATTATAATGAACTCATTTAAATTCTTTATAGATTCCCCAACGATCGCGATACACACGGTATTAATACTGCCCGCATGGCTCTGGTTTGGATGGATGAGTACATCAACATATTTTTCCTCAACCGGCCGGATCTGAAGTTCCACGCGGACATTGGAGATGTCACCCACCGAGTAATGCTGCGCAAGAAGCTCCGCTGCAAGAGCTTCGAGTGGTACCTGAAGAACATCTATCCGGAGAAGTTTGTGCCCACCAAGGACGTGCAGGGATGGGGCAAGGTGCACGCCGTGAATGCTAACATATGTCTGGACGATTTGCTGCAGAACAACGAAAAGCCCTATAACGCCGGCTTATACCCATGCGGCAAGGTGTTGCAGAAGTCTCAGCTATTCTCCTTCACCAACACAAATGTTCTGCGCAACGAGCTGAGCTGTGCAACAGTACAGCACAGCGAGTCCCCACCATACCGGGTGGTGATGGTGCCCTGCATGGAGAATGATGAGTTCAACGAGCAGTGGCGATACGAGCACCAGCACATCATTCACAGCAACACGGGCATGTGTCTGGATCACCAGGGACTCAAGAGTCTAGACGACGCCCAGGTGGCGCCTTGCGATCCCCACAGCGAATCCCAACGATGGACCATTGAACACTGAGGAGATAAGGTGTAGCGGGGAAATGGGTTGGGGACCAAAGCAACTGAGAGATACTGACTAACGCCGACTGAACGGAACTCGAATTCAAATTAGAACAACCCTTTGTAAATACCTAAATCGAATCCTAGAATTATATATTTTGTGTACACAAATCGTGTATATTAAGAAGAGACGTGGTAGCTAGTGCAAATCAAAACGAATGGAATCAAATCAAAATAGGAAACCAGCAAATCAAACGCAAACGAGTCATTTGGAAAGCTAATAACAATTAACTGTGTGTTGTGTCCTTTGTGTGTATAAATATAAATAGAGCAAGTTGTAAGAATAGAGAGTCGAACCATCCTATGTAAATGATATAGTCGCCATGTGATCGTGTAAGGATGTAAGGCAGGGTGTGGAACGATTGCATTCCATGGCCAGGGATTCAACAAGGAGCTCTCCTGCGTGAGAGCATCCAGCAATAACCAACTATGTAAACTGTAAACTAAAAGTGTTGTAAGCATTTATCTACTAACATAACCATTTTGCCATTTGTTTTCATGAATAAAAAAACTTCCGACTGGAGGATGTACATCTTCAAACGAACCATTAGTAGCCTCTGCCTTGGGTCGAAGGTGCTGGGCCAACAAAATGTAACCAGTTAGTAGCAGTCAAGGCCGAGTTCAGCGTTAATATCGCAGTGGCCGCTTGTTGACCCAGCAGCTACAGGTCCACATTTACCCCCCAGCTGTGAAATTAAAGCCAACTCCATTGAAAAATTTCCATTGCATGTTTGTATATTTGTATTTATAGATATAAGTACATATTTCATATTCTCTTTTATTTTGTTTTGCTTTGTTGAAGTTGTTCAAATTTGCTGATTACGCGTGTGTTTTCTGTTTAATTTCTCTGGCGTGTTTGCATTAAAATACTTAAATTGGAGTAAAACAATTGTAAATTACTAGAATTATCTTTACGCTTTCCGCTGCTGACACCTATATTCTGCACTCTAGTCTCTTCTGTTCTGTTCTGCAGTTGCAACTACTAGTGTGGAGTGAACTAAACTGGCATATCTGTACTTACAAACCGAACGAACCGAACCAAATTCATCAACAATGGTGTTTTTTGCTTGGTGCGTCTGTTTGTGTACTATGATAAAGCAGGTCTATCATATGGTTTAGTTTATTCATTAACTCGTGACTGAACTCTTGGATAGTTTATTTAACGGCTGATGGAGTCGAGCTATAATTGTGGTGTAATAACATTTATTCGTTGACCGTGCTAAAAGCTCTAAGAGTGCGCAAACTTACGAGTAAACTCTTTCCGAAGGCTGCCTTCCGATCCTATATCCCATATAGCTAATATGTGTGTGCCTAACATTCCGTTACGCTAGAGGCTAGATGCTAGATGCTATATGCAATGGCAAACTATTTCCTTTGCGGGGCTGATTGCATGATAACTGCACTAGATTGCACAAAAATATGATTAGTTCTTTAATAACGTCAAGGTACGATTCAATTTGTCGGCGTTCCAATCGCGATCTCTACGGCTACTTAATTTTTCATTGCATTGCACACTGCCTACAACTATGGATTTTCGATCTATTTTACAAATAAACTGACTGGGCTGCGGCTAACTTTCGTTTTCGATCGGGGACTCGACTACGTTACTCAATCAACCTCTAATTGAACCACTAGTTATTTTTTGCGCTAGTTAAATGCGTTAATTTGAGGGTGATTTTGCCGTTCATAATGCCACACTCACTATGTACATTCATGTGATTAAATTAATTCTGAATTGTAATGCTCAACCGATTTGAATTTGAATTGCGGCGTCTACAAAATGCACACACATACTCAAACAAATGCCCCTGGTTGGGATTAATACTCGGGATTCCCCCCAGGGAGCATTCAATATTTAAATTAGTTCTGTCTCAGTTAGGTTTATCATTGGTAAATATGCAATTTATATTTATATTCATGCATATCCATGCAGTTGTAAGTATATATCATAGTTGTATCTTGACCTTGGATTTTAAATTTTGGACGTATTTTCAAGTATATTTTGGTAGTTGCTTTTCGCTTTTACGCAAGTAGAAAAACAGTTCGAAAATATATACCTAATATATATATAAGTGGTGTATATTTATGCTTGTATACACTGGATGAATGGTTGTAGATCTTCCAGTTGGGCTTGATCTTTGACACGTCCCCAACTGTTTTCTGTTGGATTTCAGTTTCAGTTTCGTTTTTTTGGGTTTTCTAAGTGTAAATCGCTCTTATTGTGTTTTAAATTGCAATTTATCTCAGACTCAGTTTTGGAGTGCTTTGGATGTTGGTTGGTTGGATGGATGGATGGATACGTTTACGGTTTTACGTACAAACGTTCTTTAGCCGGTGCCAGATTTGATCATTAACTTTCCCACGTTATTTCGGCACGTTCTCAATCATCTTTGTGTACGATTATTAAAGTATCTTAACATAAAATCGAATATTTAATGCAATTATTGCTTTCTTTCTTTCGTTTTTGGACTTTACACCAACTTCTGGCTCGGTGCTAAGTTAATGGTACTTAAAACGCCTCACAAACATAGTCACACAACCTTCAACATTGATAAATACAACTTAAAAATCCTAACACTTATATTGCACTTTCCGGACGGGGTAAGAAAGCAAAAGAAATCATAAGTAATGAGCTACGTATACGGTAAAATAAATTTTATTTATATATATATATGTATATATGCATATATAAAGGGAAATTATAAATACATCACATCAAAATAATACAATTTACACATTAACTGCGACGGTGCGAAGCGACTTAATCGGGGAGTAAGTTCCAAGACACGAAAATCTTAGGATGCTTCAATTGCTTATACGCAGCTATATAGAATATGTTGCTTTCATTATTACTAACATCGTATTGTATTGGTAATTGTATATAAATGCGCTAAAAAGAAAATGAGCTCAGGAAAGGTCATATGGAGACAAAATTATTGCAGATCTTAATTATAAATATATACAAATATATTGAATATAGTCAATAACAAGTAAAAATATAAGCTCATCGTTAAACAAGTCACATTGATATCAAAAACAATTTAACTAAACTAAAGGCAAAGAACCATTAGAAAATATATCATTCAAAAATCGAAACGCAAAAAACGACAATTAACTACACGAACACAAAACAATGGAATCAAAAGTGATTGTTTCATACATACATAATTCGAAGGGTTGCTAAATTTTACGCTCTCGCTCAAGTGTTCGAAATATTGCAACTACGCAATTGCCTACCCGGCTTAGTTAAGATTAGTATCGATTCGTTTCATTTAGTTTAGTTTAGCTAGATTAATAATTAGTTCTGCTGTAGACACCGCCTTAAACTACTTAGAGAAGCGTGTGGATAAGTGTACGGCATTTCATTTGCGGCATGGGGTGAGAATAGTTAAGTAAGCTAGAATATGGTTGGCATGAGGAGTATGCTCCGCATTGTTCGTTGCTTGTCGAGTCGCTTCTTCTCCTTCGTCCACCTCGTTCTCGACATTGTCATCTTGGGTGGCGGCTTTAGAAGGCCGTCGAGCGTCGATTGGCATAGCACTTCTTGCCATGACTGTTCGCATCTGCAGCGCCGCTGGTTGCACGCAATCTGTGGCAGGTCGCCGGCTGGCTGCTGGCAGCGCTAGTGGCTACCGTCGATTGCCTGCAATTAGTCCAACGCTGCAGCTGATGCGAACACTTTGGGTACAATCATTTACGCGCCGAAAGGTTTAGCGAATCGCCGCGGCTCTTGGAGCGTGTCATCGAGCCAGTCATCGAGGTACTCATCTCTGTGGCGAATTAAATGCATTAGTTTATCATCGCTATCCATATCCAATGCCATTCCACTCACCTTTGCTGATGCTGTTGCTCTTCTCGGCGGCCTTGTAGGCTCGCATCGCCTTGCCACGCTTGTCCAGCATCAGCTTGTCGGAGCGCACAAACATGCCGTGCTTGGGCTTGCACTGGAAATACTGAACGCCCTTCACGCTGCCGTCGTTTTTGCCCGTTGGTGTGTCCAATTCAACGCCAATCCAGGCACCGGGTTGGAATTCCGTGGTGCCCACAAAGCGAATGACGCCGCTGGTGTTATAGGGTCGAATTAACACTGACTCGCCAACCACAATCCACTCGGGCAGAACCAATTCCACATCCTTGCTCTCCTCTGGAAAGCATAAGTTAAATTAAATTAAATTAAGAGACGGGAACAATAAATAAAAATAAATATTCACCATCAACTTCTGTGCTGCTAGTCATAATGCTAGAGTCCAAATATGCGGCCAGACCCTCCATTTTGGCCACCGATGCCCGATGATTGATGCGCGGTGCCTGGCTTGTGCTGTTGTTATTGTTATTTGCGATGTTGCCATTGCTCGGGGGCTGCGTGTTGGACTTCTTTCGCCGCACCACCTTTCCAGCGGGCAACTCTTCCCGGACGATGCCATCGCCTTCCAGCAGATCCTCGGAACTGTGGCTTAACTCGTCGGATAACCTGTTGCCGTTCTGATTGTCTGTGGCAAACTCCGTTTGTGATTCAGGTTGCGACATAGCTTCCTCCAGCTCCGTTTGACCTGAAAGTTGCTTCGGCTCGTTTACCAAGTCCTCGTTGTTGTTATTATTCTTTGGCAGTTGCGCGCATTCATCATCGTCGCTTTGTGCGTTTTCCCTGGACTCCAGCTGCTCCAACGGATGCGTGAATGCTTCCTGCAGTTTCTTAGCCTGCGGCTCCGGTTGCTCTTGTATTTTAGCTTTGGGCATGTCCTTGAGGAAGGGGTTAACTCGTGCCTGCCGGTTCGGTGGCGAATTCGAGTTGACTCGGTCGAAATCTAAGGAATACATTTATAATTATCATATGGTAAGAATAGATAAAGTAATAACCCACCTGGTGTCTCATCAATGCTCATGGAACGCATTGAAGCAATATCCTCGCTGCTAAGATTATTGCAGGAGACTGCCTGGGAACCGTAGCCACTGCTGGTGGATGAGCTCATGCTCAGCGTCGCCAGGCCGGTCAGGTGCTTCATGTTAGCGTTAGCACTGGACGTGTAGCTCAAGTAGCTCTGGTTCGAATGGCTGCTGACGTCCATGAATGAGTCCATGGTCTTGGAAGCCGTGAGGCGGGATCGCGTGGCCAAGCTTTTGTTTTGCTGCCGCTCCTGTTCGTATTCGGCAGCATATTCCGAGTCGCTGTAGCTGTCCTCAGGCTCTTCGTCGAGAGATCTGTGTCCACCCAGTGGCTCCTCGTGCAACGTGGTCATGCGCATGCCCAGCAGCTTACTAGTAGCTGGCGAAGCTGTGGAGATATCAAAATGCTATGGTCAATGGATTCTTTGCAAATGAAACTCTAAGCTAATTGCTAGACAAACCACATACGTTTCGTTGGCGCAATTCTCAAAGTGTTCAAGTTCAAATTGAGATTCAAAAATGTTGGACGCGCTGCATTCCACATTTGGGGGCAGGGAAGACAATGATTATGAGTTATGTTAAGTTACAATGCAATTTACAGACTTCGATGAGTGATCAAACTAGCGAGGGATGCGACTAACTCGCAACCCCAGCAACACACTATAGTAACATCAAAGGAAAATTAAACAAAGGTATAGATTTTAGGGATAATAATCTCTACAAATACGCGGCTCGTGCTAAGATCTCGTGCTGTGTGCTTTGCTGCTGTGTGATTTGTGCACCGGATTGCGTGGGTGGCTGGTATGGAGTGGATTGAATGTCCTGGAGATGAATGTACAACTCAGGTCGCGATGACTTTTTTAGATGAGAGAGTTTTGGGTATGATTTAAAGACAGATTTACCAGCAAACAGAACTAACACAAAACTACATATAAACACTTCTAAATTGGGCACAAACCAATTCCTTTCATCTGGGGTCATGGGTTAATGAAAAATACATGTCTGCAGATGAGTGGGTGTATAGATGAGCGGGTTGTGAGACAGACAAAATGAAACTCAACTAACAATCAATGCATAGCAATCAAGAATGCACCTTCGGATTTGATTGGGGCATAAGTTTGGCCTTTACCTGACAGCAGAGATATTGAGCCTGTTGGCCGTGGAATTTCATTTAGATAACGTTATGTTGAAAACACAGAAAAGAGTTGGACAGTGTGAGAAACCATATAGTAAGTACGATAAGCTATGTGGGCTCGGTTCGGTATGGTTATGTTTTCATGGATGCATGTCAATTTATATGATAAGCAATGGAATGTGGAACAGTCGTGTGCATTAAGACGAAGAATCGCTCGAGTCCTCAGATCGAGTTAATGCGGTTACTCTTGCTAATTGCTTGGTTGCTGCAGGTGTTGCATCGAAGCAAAGCAAACAAATTGGGTTTTGAAAGTTTAACTAAGCAATGCGACAGTTCACAGAGTTGGATTCAATTGCCATTGAGGGAGTTGCTCTTGAGCACGAAGAAAGCATAAGTAAACAAACAGTTCGACAAGGATTTATCTTGTTGCCAATATGATCATGTCAATTTATCTGTACTAAGTACAACTACAAGTAACAAATTGCGTAATGCACAAAGTAATCTACAAATTTTTTGGATTCCGTAAGAGAACCAAAACTTGAAACTAAGATAAATCCCTTGCTCATGAGCTTGGCTTCAACTAGGTTGTGTATAAATTTTCCTGCGCATAAGCATATGCAAAATTACTTAGAAAAATATATAGTGTGTTTAATAACTCGATTATATGGATTATAGTTTTAATATTGTTGCTCAAATATTAATGGTGAGTATATAGAAGAAAAATGTTGGGCTTTCGAATTCGCGTAGACCAACGAAATACATACCAATGCCAAAGGCTTTTCCGGGAGAATCATCGCTGCTTCCTTTGCCTCCAAAGCTGTGGCGACTTCGGATGACTCCGCCAGCTCCTGCTGGACTATGGCCTGCTGTTTGAAAATTATGTATTAAATATAATCAATATTAATAATACAAAACAAAGCTCACCTGGAGTAAACTTGTTGCCCAAAGCGCTGTTATTGAGATCGGCAAAGGACTCGGATCGTCCCACATTCAGCAGCGACTCCATCGATGCATCGAAGCGCATAATCTGCGTAAGTTTATTTATGAGTTGCTTGCATCATAAATGTGATATGCGTACATTTTTTTAAGGAACAAATGTTATTCAACAGGATGAAACAAAAATGATTGAATTAAAAAAAAAACAAAAACAAATAAAAACAGACATAAAATTTCCAAACGTTACAAAAAATGGCTAACTGAAGGGCGCACACAAAAACGGTTTATAAGATAGTTAGTAGTAGAATAGTCAAGAGGGAACTTAAGAAAACTCCAACTACTAAAGCTGTTTGTACAGTGCTCGGCACAGGATACAAGGAAACACAGTACGGAATACAGAAAACAGAAAGGAGGATACTAGTTACTTACACTCCCGGTATTGGTGGTGTCTTTGACCGCCTATGTGCGCAGTGAGAAGCGTTTTGGGGCAACACACACACGTACACAGCATAAACATAAAGACAGGATAATACCAATACACACACACACACATAGAGGGAAATTCAAAATTGCAGGAAGTGCGCGCCGAATTTCGGATTTTGTTAATTTTGTCGTTTTTATCGGTGGTTAAACACAAAATTTTGGGGGTTAGTTTGGTGTAAGCGCATAGAAAAAGTGTGAAAAGAGAAAGAATTTGCGTTTAGTCAGACGTTTTTGGTTAATTTTGCTCGAGTGTGTTAGGTGAGTAAGTGGAAGCACATAATTCAGCAGCGGCGGCGGCAGCGACGAATAGTGGAAGCGGCGCAGCAGCAGCTCGATGGAATGAGCAGTATGGGTTTTCCAAGTAGCACTCGTCCTTACCTGTGAGAAGTTCGGCACGCTGACGGTCTTGCGCATGCTGAGCGGCTGTCCATGAGCCGTTTCCAGCTCCTTGACCGCCACATTCTGCCGCAGTCGATCCAGAGTCAGAATGCTCTCCACCGCCGAAACACCGCGCGTATATTTCTCTACGGGATAGGAATGTTAATATCATTTTAAGCACCTTTATAGTAGCATTCTCACCTATGTAGGTTTCGCCGTCACTTGCGGAGCAATCATCTCCGCTGGCAGCCAACTGCGCAAGGGACTCGCGGTCCTCCAACTCCTCGGAGGCCTTTGGAATGTTAGAGACCACCTCATAGGTGACGCCGCTCTGCCAGATGGCGTTCTCTCCCCGCACAAGTCGGAATTTCTTCAGGCGGTCGGTTAGCGTCTGTCCCTTCTTGATGTTTATGCTTAGTCGCTTGCGGAGCACGAGATCCATAGGTGCTGGGTGCGAGAGGCGTACCGTGGTGCGCAGAATAAGATAGACACGCTCATTGGCCTCTGTGACACGGTTCAGGGCCTGACTGTCGTGCATCGAAGAGTCCCAGCTGGCCACACAGCACACATCCTTATCTAGGTGCTGTAGAATTTGCAGCGTGTAGAACTTATGTCCATGCTCCTTGGACAGAATGGAATTGATGCCGGCGATGGAGAGCTCGTCGTTGGTGTTTTGTGCCGACAGATCGTCACCGTTCAGGTTGAGGAAGAGGACGGGCACATGTGGCTCCATTCCGGACGGTGGCTCCCATGAGGCAGGAGCTCCCGGAATGCCCGAGCCAGGAGCTGGCACCAACACAGCGTTCCGCTCCTCCGTCAACGAGACCCACTGATGAACCAAGCTTAGCTCCCTCTCGCGCTCCTGTTCGTTCTTCTCCTCCTTCTTTATAAGCATCTGGATTTGTTGGTCAAGGTATTGACGCCTTCGTCCCAGTGCTTCGCTCCACTTCTCGCGCAGCACGGTGAGATCTTCCTCCTGGTAAGAATCCAGTGGTCGCTGCAGCCGAGATCGCACTGTCACACTGCCAATGGCAACGTTCACAATCGACTGGCAGATAATGGGCAAGGTGCCAGAGTTCTGCACCGGCTTCACCCGTACATTCACCCGTCGCTGCTGACCCTGACGTAACTGGTAAATGCCACCGGTCAAGACCTCGTTACGATTGGTAACCTCCACTGGCGAATACTCGCCGTTGTCATTAAGCTCGTGAATCTCCACCCAAAGCTCGATCTTCCGCGAGAGTTCCGCCCAGCGATCGACCAGGGAACGGGCCTTGGCTTGCTGCTGTTCCACTTCCCAGCCCTTTGTCTTGGAGAAGCCGGCACTGCGATGGCCCCACACCTCAATGGACAGAGCTCCTTCTATGCAGTGCTCCAAAAACTCTTCGTTTATGGTAACCGTGAAGTCCTGGGTGTGTTCAAACTTAAACACCATGTTCTGGTCGTGCGCCGTTGATTCAGCATTGATAACCGGAACAACCATCTCTTGGTGACCCCAAAAAGTGTACTGGCAAAAAACAAAGTTGGAGAGCGACAATGGCAGTCCACTGGCGCACTTGATCGTCACACGGCAGGTAATCTGATTGGATGTGGGATCCACAGGGTCATCGTACTCATCCCGTGAATCGCCAGAGGATTCTGAGACTGACTCGCACATGCGGTCCTGTGGCATCTGGCCGGCAATCCGCTCGATCTCCACCTGAAGCCGTCCCGCTACCTCGCCTTGCTGGCTGATGATAGGCGTGTGGTAGTCCAGCTTGACGTCATGAAACAGAACCTCCAGGAATATATTCGCCACGCCAATGAGATTGTGGTTCTCTTGCGACTCGTAAAATGGATCCTGTGGCTTGGCATTATCCTCGTCCTGTGGAAATCCGAATTTAGTTAACATTGACTGGGAGATCCAAAACAATACTAGCTACATCATAGTTTAAACGTGTGTGGTGTTCATGTTTTGGGGTGGTGGGGGTGTGGTGTCTTAATTACCTTGTCATCAAACTCGTCTTCTGAGAATGGCTCTATAAGGGGCTGTAGTCAGGGGTTAATTGAATGCGTGTGTGAATCGATACAATTATAAATGGTTAGTACACATCACAATGGCAACAGGTTGATGAAAAATAATCGATTCGATGTCAACATACCAGTCCGTTCAGAACGCGCTCCTTGTGCTCCTGGTACATCTCGCGCATGTCTATCAGCTTGTTTTCCAGCTTCTCCATCGTCCAGATCTGGCTACCGGAGTTTGTGCGCTTCACCAGAATGGCGGGTTCGCTGACAAATGCCCCACGCCTTCTGTTAGGGCTCAGATTGGCTGGCGGAATCTGCAGAGTGACTGAAAACTTGGTCTTCTTCTCCATCTCCTCAGCCAGAAAGTTGGCCTCCTGGACCAGGGAATTCGCACGCATAATATCCGTTTTTAGCTGACCCAAACTGCGACGAAACATCTCATCTCGTTCCTAAGAGTTTGAAATATATTGCAATTCAAATAACAAGAGCTAAGTGATCACAGCTTACCTGGGCCCACTTTTCCACTCGCATCTGCGAAGTAGGAGTATTTGGGGTTATCTTTCCCATGCGCAGTGGATCGTAAGGAGCATAAGGTGCGTATGGTGTACTAGGCGACAGAATATTGCGTAGCTGCTGGAACTGACGCTCGTACTCCTGCCGTTGCTTTTCGAGCGCCACCTGCTTATCTTCCTCGTGCTGACGTTCCAGCCGAGCAATGGCCGTCTGGATAGGGTCGTTGCTCAGTTCGTTCTGCATAATCTCATCGCGTGCGAAATTGTAATCAATCAGTTGCGCCGGCGTCTGGGGCTCCGAGGCGCACATACTAGTGTTATTGCTCTTCGGCGAGTTGACACGGAAAAAGTGGTGGTTGCCCCACAGGATACGGTCGCCGTTCTGGAGTGGTGTCTTTTCGACAGCAGCAGATCCGTTTACAAAGCAGCGCGCTCCCTGCACTGGCTCCATGTACAGTCCACTATCCTCGATAGTGATCACACAGTGCTCGGGCTGGATTCCGAGACCGGAAAGTTGTATATCCGGCTGCTGGCCACTGATACTGCGTCCACCAATCAGTGTGCGATCCTAAGAGTAGAAAGTATTAATATATTTCAATATATGAGTTTTTTATTAGGTCTTACCTTCAGATAGTAAACCAGCAGCTCGTTAAGGGACGGATCGGCATTTAAATTGACCAAGTAGTACTTGTTCTTCTCTACCTTGATGCCACTGGCCTGTACACTAATACCCATTTTCTCTAGAGCCTGCTGCCGTTCGTTCTGAATGCGTTCTGTCTTAACAAGTTTCTCCTCCCAAGTCTGCGAAATCTGTTTCATTAGGTTCTCGCTCTCAGCCAGCTTATCCTGGACATCGCCCACTGGTGAACCGGTGGCATGTTTCAGCATACTTCTAAGGGTCTCCACCTCGTGCCGCAGCTCACGAATGATGCGGGCATTGGGATCTTCGTTAACAACAGCATGGTTGACAATGCGCTTGGCTCGATCTGCATAACGCAGCGTGGAAAGCGTCTCCTCGTAGTTATCTGCCGACGGCGAGATTGTCGCTACCATAACAGTCCTGGAGTTGCCACCCAAATTGTCTTTCAGCAGCCAGGTGAGCACGGAATCGCGATATGGAACGAATTTGTCGTTACCACTCTTCTTGCCATTGGATTGATCGGCCAACTTGGAGATGACCAGGCCAAGTGTGGTCAGAGATCTGGAACAATCACAAGATTAAATTAGAACATTCAACAGGTTAGTTGCTTCTTGTTACTGATTTAAATTCAATTTAGTTTCTAATGACCTACATAGCCAATAATTATTTACTAAATATTACTCACTTGTTGATGTTGGAGCCTTCCTTCAGACGATCGCCAACAGCTCCCGTTTTCACAGCCCGCTCGGAGCCAGCCAAATCCACCAGGGACATGCGGGACACCTTCTCGCCACTCACTCCCGTCGCCTGATCCGTGAGTATCTGAGTGAGGACCACTGAGAAGACGGCGTGGGAGCGCGACGACTCGGCGTTCATATTGGTGGCAGCCACCGTTCGTGACTTGTTGCCTTCGGTCATGAGGTTGTCGATGTCCTGATAGGATGTCACAGCCAGCTGCGACAGTCCGTCCACATACGGGCCCATTACATTATGCTCGCGTACCTTAAGCGACTGTTTGTTCGGCTTGGGATCGAGCAGATCGTGGACCTTCTCGTTATAGATCTCCATGTAGGACACCTCCACCTTGTACATAAGCTCGGGTGTCGATTTGTTTGCTATGGCCGAGAAGAGTTGGTCACACAGACGTGGAATGATGCCCTTGCTCTCCTGGGTGCCCATCATCGTGTAGGACTTGCCAGAACCTAAAAATTTGAATAAAAGATTAATGAAGTGCGCACAGATGGTGAGTCACACATGATGGATCTTACCTGTCTGGCCGTAAGCGAATATGCACGCATTATAGCCCTGGAATGCATTATCCAGAATTCCACGTCCCACGCAATCGAACACTGTCTCCTGGGACGCAAAGTTCTCGTCCTCGGGGTTCAATGAGTAAAAGCAGTGATCGAATGCGAATGTCTTTGGTTGTTTTCTGTATTAAAACGAAGGTTGAAACGCATTAAGCAAGCCGTTTGGCATTAAAAAGGCATTACAGTGTGGCTATAAGCCGCTGTTTAATTAAATTGATTATGAAACATACAGCGAATTAAATAATGCATTAAAACGCACATCAAAATATTGAGTTTTAAAGCCACTCACCTCTCTATTTTTTCCAGTGGTGGCGGATTCTGCAGTATCGTCTGCTGTTTTTCCATTTCCACGATACATTTCGTATCTAGTTCGATTTCTGTAAGTAAACGAAATCACTTTAAGACCTCTGTTCCGGAATATATTTATATGTTATGTGTGAAATTGAGATAATTTCGCCTTTATTCCGCGCTTGGGGTGATAACGAGTTCAAAGTGGCAAAAACAATTTAATTTTATACACTTGCTATACCCTGCACACATAACACACAGTAGCCTGTGTGTTGGGTTTTTCGTACATGAGTGCGAAAATGGATTCGTAGAGAGCGAGGGGCGATAAATGTGCATGTTGGGTATGAAATGCCAATGCCACTATAATCTCAATGGAGGGAACCTTTCAAATAAATTGTAAACAAACGAAAAAAGGCTGAAAACTAAGTTGCCCAACCTGTCCATGTAATAAATATTTTAGCAGCAATAAAACAATGGGCGATTAGATAGTTCTCAAAACGAATTTGGATGCCCTTGATTTTATCAATCAACGATTTAAAGTAGGCGATATATATTACCCAACTTCTTTTGCCTATTTTCATAAATTTAATAATACTATCATATTTTTATCAACGGTGTGCACTCCTTAAATGCAGCATTTAATACGAGCAAGCGAGGTGACCTTATCGGGTTGATTATTCCATTCATCCTGGCTGGCTGGCTGGTAAAAAGAGTGCCAGCTAATAAATCGTGGAAATATTTCAGTTCCGATGCCTCCTCGTGTCCTTCGCATACTTCATTCATTGCGAACAAAACGGAACGGATCCAAATGGCAGAGAACGGCGAAATGGCAAAGGCATACTATATATCCATATCTATATCTATACAGCACACAAAACATGACGAGCAGGGGAAAAACAGCGACGTCAAAGCCAAACCCAGACGGACAGACACATTTGGGCCCACACACAAGCACAAGTCGGGATGGAATGGTTGGGCTAAAAGTATAGGTATATACATATATATATATATGTATGTACAGCCGTATCCTGGTGTGTTGCCTGGCCTTTGGAACTTCCGTTCCGGTTTATGTTACACAGCCGAGAACGTGACATGACATGGAAATGAAAGCCGCAAAGGACTTAGGAGCAACGAGCTGACCCTACCGGCTGGTGGCTACGGGCTACATGTCTTGGCCAAAGTCTCGATTGTGACGAAGGCGTGCCATAAATTATTTGATGGTCTCATTTGTAGTTCTGGTCAGTTGATTTGATGGCGAGTTTGTATAACCTCAAACGGTTTTCACTTCGCTATTGTCCAGCGCTGAAATTAACATACATACACTCCGCATACACTGGCATAGTGAAAACAGGTTAAGCTTTTTGGTAAGAAGTAAAGAGCTGTGACTTCATTTCGAGCTTGTTTCGCCGCCTGACTTTTCAGCTGCCTTTGCCGTGTCTTTGCGTTTGAAATTGCCTTTTCTGTTTTCATTTTACGCTCTGCTGGCCAGCTCAACGCGGAGAGGTCACCAGTTACGGACATGGCCCAAATACACTGTTGACTAATGCCAGTCACTGCAAGTGTGTAACACGCTGGGTATCGCAAAATACAAGCCTTTATCAGCCAGTGATAACGATTCTGCGCTGCTTATCGCAGACTTTCTGGTGACTACGACTACTACTCTCTTCAGTCACCAAAACGGCAACGGATCAAGTTGCTCCACAAACAAGCCAAAAACACGACAACGTACAACATCGATACACGGTCAAACTTCTAAAAATACACGCGGTTACTAAGTCAATGCGTACGCCTAACTTGGCCGGAAAATATTACAAGTGACACATTATGATGGATAACCAGAAGTAGTTGTTTGTTTGCCAATAAACAAGTATATACAAGTGTTACGGGTACAATTAATTAGTTTCACAAGTAGCTGGCACTAGCGTGGTACAAAATCTGACAAAATTACGAAGTTATTTGTAGTAAAATAGGCATCTGTGATCGCTTAGTTTATTCCTTTAAAGTCCCATAGCTACCAAGACATGTTTGTGTTTAATTTGTAAGCACTTGAACACTGGATGCAAATGCACAATTATTGCATTAGGCTCCACATCGACTACCTCTAAAACCAGAATGCAATTGCAATTATCCTAATTCCATCCATTAGCTTCGCTATAAATAAAGATCTAATAGGTTAGAGTCCATCTAATCGAGTTATGACAAACTAAGTATGAAAAAGCTGCAAAATAACAACAGAAATGTGTTTTAATGGTTTGTACGAATCATGTAAATATAAACAAACATGCAAACAGTCATCGGCGTAGGTTTGTTATTCAATCAATTAGGATCGTGACCCATATAAATGGAATACTTTCTAAGCCTGCAGTTTGTTTATATGTTTATGAAATCCAACTTTACGTTGGGCCAATTTATAAACAGAGGGTGCACCAAAATGCAATAAATGTAACTGATTCAATGCCTTATGTAAATATAAATAAATGTGCAATCAAAGTTTGCCATTCAATCAATACAGCAGGGGATCCAAGCGGACCTTGCCCCACGCACAGGCACATAAATACAAGCGTACACACTTATATGCGTTTACATAGGTATCTTTGGCATATGGCTGGGTCGTAGAGCCCCTTTTCCGCTGCCATCCTTCGTTTCCGCCGCCGCCGCGAGTGTGAGTCATGGATGAGCCAAATGAATGATCAGTGTTGACATTGGAATCGCTGACGGCGCTGTTGCTTGTTTTTCATTTTTTGTTATTTTGCACTTGCAACACACTTGGTTGCTAGCAGTGGGAAACGCGAAATTAGCTGGAAACGCAAATCGTTTGTCAGACGAGCAGACCAGGGACCTTGCCAAACCATCCCAATCCATCCCATCCCATTACCATCCCGTAGGTAGTCGCTGCAGTTCTTAAGCCCGGCGAAAAATCCGCTGGCGCAGCAGTGGAAAAACGAAACCGTATTTCAAAGGAAGCGAGGAAGCCCATGTAAATTTCGTTAGCCTAAAAAAACAGTCGCTTGCCTGGTTGTTTGCATTATTGATTGCAGGCAACTGCAGTGCTTGTTGGCCATTGTTGGGAAACAATGTGGAAAAGTGGGGAAAATGGAAAGTGCCACTCGAGGCAACTCCTTATGAACTACATTATCAACTCCTACAAAATAAATGGAGTGCCTGGCATCTGCTGTTATGAATGTATAGAAATTGCTTAAGCACCCTCACGCCCAACCGTAAAACCGTTATACTAAAAAAGTTTAAGTTTTAAAATAACAATAAATAAATATGAGCAACAAAACGAAATTTAAGGGCGAATATTTAAGCTATAAATCTGTATTTTTTAAGATTTAGTCTAAAAGTATTTTCTCTAATTTACGATAATGTAACATTTTTGTATAATGAACAATCTAGAAATTATGTTTATCTATTGCTCATTATTGTGCTCATATCGATTGTGAAACATTTATTTTTTGAAACTCCTTAAGTTGGCGAATTTTTCTCCGAGTGTAGGGGATTATGTGGGGCATGTAAATCGGCACTTACCTCGGCGATTGAAGGGTCGCACCCTTACGGCGACTTTGATCTTATCACTAGCCATCGCGGATGTGGATGCAGCGGGTGTTGTTTTTGAATCTCTATTTAGATGGAGCAGGATGGAGATGCGGGTGGGCGGGGCTCCCTAAGCGGGGGCTGCAGCAGGGGGCGTGGCTAGCTCCTTCTCCTCGAGCTGCGTTGCTTTCGACTTTTATGACCGTTAGTTGTTAGCAGTAGTTGTCGTCCTCGCGGGAGTTGTGAGCACGCAATCTGGAAGGCAGGTGGAAGTCGTAAGCTGACTCACAAGTAAGTGGCTTTTGTGGAGCGCCAAAAAAAATAAATTATATATATTGTGTGAGTTCAATTAGCGCCACGCACACACGCGCACACATGTTTAACAGTAAATGGGTGGTGCGGGGGGTGGTTTTCCATTTCATTCTCGCCGTTTGTCATTCACTTTGTTTTGCTTTTGCTTTTTTGCTTTGTTGTTACTATACACATACACACACGCAAACGGATACGTTTTATTGTCATGTGCTGGCATTTACGTTGGCCGTTATTTACGCGAGACACACTCAAATATTTGTTGGAAATTAGCTAATTAAGAATGTGATTCTAGTGTCCTGTCCGATTTTTCAGGGCTGTCCAAATAAATGCGAATATGTACATACAGACTTGGTATTCTTTTCGCACTTTCACACACAACTACACCCCCACACACACACATATCAGCAGGTATGCACTCTGCACAGGTAGCTCTTTTTAACCCTCAAAAGCCCCGCGAAATGCAAAAACTTCACGAGCTCCACGAAAAGTTGGCGAAAAGCAACGCCAGGCTCCACCGCCCGCGCAAAAAAGTCTCGAACGTAGTGTGCGACTTCTTTGAAGAATCGATTTTTATGGCTCTTTTTCCTTCGGGGGGAGCAACACAAATGGGGGCCTATTTTGGCTGCACACTCGCGCGGTTTTCATTTGGAGTCTGCTTATCGTTTGACCGCACCTTTAGCTCCTTCGTTTTCGCACTTGGTTTCACTTCAATTTTGATTTTCTGTATTGCGTTTTCATTTTTCGCGTTTTCGTTTTTCTCAGCAATTTTTACTAGTGGTGCAGAATCATCGATTGCTCTTGCGACTATCGATGAGTGTGACCGTGTGCAGGGTGCCCAAGAAATAACACTGTTTTCTTTTCTAAAAATACAAAAAACGATGTGCTTAATTCTAGTTTGGGTGGGTGAACTCGCTAATTTCTTTCTTAGTGTGACCATTCACAATACGATGAAATTGCTTTTAAATAAAATATCGTTATTTTAGAATTTTAATGTGGATATATTTAAAAATTGTATGCTTTCATATTTTTATATTAAAACGATATTTAAATTCTTACTTAATTTTATTTTTATTTGTACAATTACTTTAAAAGTATTTTTTTGAATTTTTTTAAATAGAATAAGAGCTTCGTTAATTAAGCTTACAAAAAACTAAAGTAACTAATGTGAACAAGGTCTTTAAATTATTTTAATAATCTCAACGAACTCTGTGAATTCTCATATCTCCCAGACCATTTCATTTAAGTTTGTCAAACCAAACGAATCCTATTTATATGCAATAAACATGAGCATAACTAGAGTCTAGTTAACTAACATAAATTTGTTAGTTCCTAGTTATTATTATATTTTATTTTATTCATTCAGATTTTATTTCTTGTTTCACTTATGGTTAAAATCAACCCTTAGATTATCTTATATTCATTTAATGTGGTAATATATCGGCTTCTTCCGTTGTATATTCCTGTAATTTATTTTGACCCTGTTGGAAAATAACCGTTCCCTGGTGGAATCATTCCATTTGCAATTGCATTTTAAGTGGCACTTCCTGTTTTGCAATGCTGATTTTCAGTACAGTAAAACCGATTTTGTGTCAAAAAACGGAAGTTGGATCGCATAAGTGGGCTATATGATCAGTTGTGTTTTACCTTTTCCTTAGAATATATTCATAGACGAATAAAAAAGGTACTAATCGAAAATGAAAAAGATAAATGTAGTTCCTTCTGTTTTCTAGTTTCACATAAGCAAGGATCCACTGCCTCATGAAGGGAGTGACTTTCAACTCGGAAGAACGCCTCCCCATCATCGCGGAGTCAATGAACGCGATCGATCGGCGTGAAAAACGAGAACTCAAGACCGGCAATTTGAGCCCGACCTAGTGACGTATACGTGTGAATTAAAAAAATGAGCCGATCGCAAATGCAGGCCGTTCCGATTCCCAAAAATAAACAAAGCGAAAAGCAGTTTCGCTTTCATCGCTCGGTTTGTTTTCATTCGTATCTCATTTTTTGTTGCTGTTATTTAATTTTTTGTTTAACTTAATACCCGCTTGATACCTGTTCACGTGCGTTTTGGGCGCTCACGGAGTTTATAAAGGTTTGGAATCGCCGCAAAGGGTCACAGTATCTGCGAAAGACGCGAAGCTGCGAGTGTCGCGCTAAATAAAAAAACACAGCTTAAAAAATAGTTTCGATTGCGAATATTACAAAAATAAATAAACAAGCCAAAAAAAAAAGTGGCAAACGAAAATTGTTTGGAATACGCGCGAGTGCCAAGGACAGTTCTATATTGATTGGATTATTGTTTGAAATGTAGGTCACTTTGGTTAGTTGCAGATCCCGGATTGGAATCGATCCTTGACCCCCAAACGCGACCATAAGCAGGCAGTGTCAAAATATAAATCACCATTTTTCCTACGGCCATTCCATTAAAAACCAGCATGCAGCAAACATGGCAAAACCAGAGCCAGTTCGCGAATATTAGTTACAAAACCCATCGTTTGTCCAATAAAAAAGAGGGGAAAAAGAAACCAAACTGGGCGATCGGGATCCGCAAAGTTAAGGTGAAGGTTCATTTGCATAGGCAAAAATCGGAAAATAATATAATAGTGGATGCGAAGCCAAGCGCAGATTTACGATTTACCCTTGAAATGGTTTCATCCAAAAGCCATTAACTGCCATAAAATGCAAACTGGCTATCTGGGGACTTACAACTGCGAATCTCGACGACGTCTTCGAGAGCAAAGAAAACATTGGCCATATTATATTTATATTTTCGATCTTTTTTTGGCCCACGCCTGCTGACAAATTGGCAAATCGCCCGGGGGAGACTTATTCTCGAATTTCTACCTCAATCAGCCAATGCAAACAACGTTTTATTTGGAATGAGTACTTTGGGCAAATAACAATAAGATGGCATGCGCGTGGTCAAACTTAATGTATGCAAGTGAATTCTGGAGACACCAGCAGCCGAAATGATCGTAACAATATGTACCAGGCCATAGTCGTTGACCTTTGCAGACAGTTAGTGGTAATAACACTGAACTTGGTGGCTTCAATAGTTGGCAATTGAGTTTCCATGAATCGGCGTGCGCAAGTGACAAGTTCGACTGATTTTCGCCTCGGGCATCCGTAAACCTTCGGGTGACTGTTCATTGTAGATACTGTATCTCACGAATTTCTCGTGAATCGAACTAATCCGATACATTGGAGCTGACATTGAGACGCACTTACCGTTCGGATGCGGCTAATTGATATTTGAAATGAGCTCTAGAGTCTTCCACTTGGATTCTGCGATTTTCCTTTATTAACACTTTTAATGTAAAGAATATCAATTAGTGAACAAATTTAAGACCTCACCTTAAATAGTTACAGCTCTCTGAAGAAAGTTCTAGATATAAGAAAACCTATATATTTTCTAAATATTTCTGAACGAAATGTGTATCTTAAACCCATTAAAGCTATGAATCTGGAATAAATCACGCATTCTTTGGATAGCTATTTCCATAAGATACATTCGATGTCACCTGCGTGATTAATTTAAAAAAACAGTGAAAGTTGTTTTCTTCAAAGATGCTGATTTTAAAGAAGATTAGATATTAGGAAACAAATTGATTGGGATCTTAAAGGGTTAACTAACTTCAAAGACATCATTACTTCGTTACGCGTCTCGTAAATCTTTTCCGGCAGGAAGTAGACGTAACTTAAGGTCCAACTCGGTTTTTGTTTTTCGTAACTCGAGTGCGTTCGTATTGATGGGTCAACAATTAAACGCCTCTTACTTTTCCCAGCTGCCGCTTCGTTAGCGGTTCCTCGGCATGGAAAAGCACTGGAGATCGGTCTTGATCATCAGCATCTGGATTTTAGTGGCGAATGCAGCCGTGAATGAGTCCACTTTGCGACGGCATCGCTACGAATACGGATTTGTCAATGGCAGCCTGGAGTTGTCCACAGATGTTATCTCCACGGATATTCGAGAAAAAGAAGGAGCTGCCATCCAATCCCCGCATGAACCCCATCTCACCAGGAGCTCTGTAATCTTCGGACTTACCAAAGTGGCCAACGAGAGCAATGTGAGTCCCAGCTGCCACGCCCACTTGAAGCAAGTGCAGCGGGGAATCCTCAGCAGGCAACCATGGGCCATGAAGGGTGAGTGACTGGAGCTCTAAGTAGATATATTAATATATATAATATTCGGTATATATTTAGTTTTAGATGCGTCGGGAACCAAGCCATCGGGCTTCGTGTTCGGCCAGAACTACTGGCTGGGCAGTCGGGATGGATGTGAAGGGGTCCGAAGGCCCGTGGGTATCACCTTGTCGCGGAACTACGAGCGAGTGATGCACTACAGCATCCTCACGCAAAGTGCTCCCTTTGGCATGGACTACCGGGTGATATACATGCGCCACCGCTCACCGTGGCAGGTGGAGATTAAGGTGATGTCCGAACAGGTGCTTCACATTGGGTTGTGCCTGCCTAGCTCCTGCAGCTCCGAGGAGGTTAAGCAGCTGGCCAGGTATTATGTGGCCGGAGATTCGTTCGCCGAGGATGATATGTTCGATATAAAGCCGGAGGTGCTCTACATGAAGGATCTCCAGCTGAGCGAACGCTTCTACCAGAGGCTGACCTTCCGTTTGGTGGTGGCCGCCATCCTGGTAACTGGTGCCCTAATGCTCTGCGCCCAACAGGTGCGGGTGGCCAAGAGGGCCGATGGGCCGGATCCGGGCCTAGCTCCGGTGGAATCGGAGTTGTGGCAGGCATTGGATACCCTCTTGAAGTGGCAGCCCTTTCAGAGTTTCGTGTCCTGTTTCGATGTGGCCAATAACTGGCGAAAGATCTCCGCCATGAGGGAGAACCAGCCAGGTGAGATTCCCATCATGAATGGTCTGCGATCGGTGTGTGCCATCTGGATCCTAATCTTCCATGTGGTGTGGTACATGTACTTCACTGTGCACAACAAAACGGTGCTGATATCCTATGCGGAGCAGGTCTTCTTCCAGTACGTCTCCACAGCTCCACTTCTCGTGGACGTCTTCTTTACCATCAGGTAAATATAACCATTCGATTATCTATTTATATGATCTGTTCAATAAGACAAATTGTCCAGTGGCTTTTTGCAAACGTACAACTTCCTGAGAAATGAGCAGCAGCTGGACGCAGTGCGTCGCAATGGCCTGTGGGGCAATGTGAAGCTCTTTGGCAAGCTGCTGTTCCATCGCTACCTGAGATTAGGTCCCCTCTACTTGGTGGTGATGGGCAGCGTGGACTTGGCCTTCGCCTACATTGGAGATGTTTCCGTTTTCCATATCAACGAGAGATTCGACGAGTTGTGCCCGCAGCACTGGTGGAGGAACCTGCTCTTCATCCAGAACCTCTTCGATCACCGCGAAATGTGCGCCAATTGGAGTTGGAGCCTCGCCTGCGACATGCAGTTCTTCCTGCTGGCAAACATCGTCCTCTTCATTTACGCCAAGTGAGTTTGGACTCAAAATCGCAAGGAAATATCATTATTTGGATTATATTTCTATCCAGGCATCCAAAGCTGGCCAAGGCAATTACACTCACTGGACTAATGGCCACGATAACGTGGTCCTACGGCATTGGAATCGCCAAGAAGTTCGAGTTCTCTTTCGACTCCACCTATGCGACTGGCACCCAGATATACACAAGTCCCTTTGTAAGAGTTTTGCCCTATATCGTGGGTGCAATAGCCGCCTGGTATTACCTGGAGCAGCGATTCCAAGTGAGTGAGCTAAGTGAACGCCGGATATGCCGGTGGTGGCACTTCAGTCTCAAGGTGTTCGTGGGCTGCATCTACTCTACGGTGAAGCGGGATCTGGGTTACCTTATCACCATATCGCTATTTGTTCTGGGTCGCGCTCTGTTTTCCCTCACCATTTGCTGGATGATCGTGGGCAGTGCATCGGGTACTGGCGTTTGGTGGTCACGCCTGCTGGAGGCCAAGTTCTTTCAGCATCTGAACCGTCTGTCCTACGCCATATATCTATTGAATCCTCTGGTGATTGCCCTCGTTTACAGTCTCACCAGTACAAGCTCTGCAGTTGATCCCTTTCTGCTGGTAAGTTACATTTTCATTTGATGTTGCTTTGTTATAATCTTGAGTTGTTTCTTTAGAGCGTCATCTGCTGCGGGTTTACGATGATCGTTTATCTGGCCTCCATCGCCTTTTCGCTGGCTTTTGAGCTGCCCTACAGCAATCTGTCCAATTTGCTGCTCAAGGGAAAACCAAAAACCTCATAAACTGTGATTACCTTTCATTGTTAGCATTACATCTAAGTCATTTATTAATAGAAAGTTATGGTTATAACATAGTGCAATCTTTTATTGGAATTTTCGAATTTAGATATAATATTAAAAGAATAATATAATAGTAATATTGCTGTTGGAATTTTTGAATTTAGTAACATACGATACTTAATGAGTGTTGGCGCCATTGTTTTAAATTTTTTTTGTGGATTCCATTGGATTCCACAACGCGTGGAGTTGATTAGGTTTGCACCCTCGCTAACTAAAGAAATCCACACCTTGGGTTGCTTTCAAAGTAGTTAAAGGTAGTTTTGGTTGTTTTAAGTTGTAAACTGATATCGTTAACCAGCTGACCAACTTTCCTAGTACAGAAAAATGAAACAATTGAAGAATATATTTAAACGAACAACCCACCGAAGTGCGAGGAAGTGTGACCTGCTTATGTAAAAGTGATTTAGAAAGCGAGCTTTTCCGCAAATTTTTCCAAAGCTTAAAGTATTTTTTATAAAAGAACCGACGGACCCACTGACAGCGTCTAAAAAAAAAAGATCTTGTCCAAAATATATTGATTAGTACCACTGCCATTCCGCGGTCTGCCAAACGAAGCCGTTAAACAGTTTACCCAGACCCGGATCCAGATCGAAATGCCCAAGGAAGAAGCGGAGCCATCGGCGAGTGGTCTTGCGGTGGCCGCCAAGCAGAACGATGTGCCAACCGCGGAAAACGCGAATCACAAGGAAAGCGATGCATACGCCTCCGCCTCTGCCAGCGCCAGTAGCGCCTCGACCACGCCCCCTCCCGCCCATGAAGACGCCGAGGAGGCGGAGCTGCTGGAGCGGATGCGCGGCGATGCAGTCGGCAACACCATGTACAGCAGTCGGTTCATCCTGAAAACGGTGATGAGGGTGGGGGATTTGCTGCGGCACTCAACACTCGATCAGCAACTGGAGGATGACCTGTGCAAAGTATGGGACATGTCGGTGTCCCCCGATGTGGTTACACTGCTGCTGGAGAACGGCGTCATTGATCCGATCATGTACACCCTGGTGGCGGGCTGTGAAGATTTGCGGCTCTACGAGATTCTTATCGGACTGCTGGGCAACATGTGCGCCCAGGTGGAGTGCGCCGAGCTATTGGCCAGTGACCGCTACACGTTGGAAACCCTGTTCAAGATGACATACTGCATGGACACCGCCATGTTGATACAGCTGATGCGACTCTTTCAGTACATCATGGCCCATGTGCTTAGCGGCAAAGAGAAGTTCGCTGTGAACTGGTATATCTGCTTTGCTGCCTTTGAGAACTCCGCGCAGAACCTGGGCAGGATATTGCAACTGTCTGTTAGCGATGAACTGCTAGTAGCTGCACTGAAGGCAACAAATGCTGTGCTGGCCAGTTGCGCCTTGGTGGAGGAGGAAAACACAAACTCCACCTTGAATCTCAAGCCTTTTGCGAAGGTCTTCCTAGTGCCAGAACTCTGCGATGGGGTCAATAGCGCGTTTCTGCGACTCATGCGCGATGATCAGGCAAAGCTGACCGACGATGAAGCTGGCGAGGACAACGAAGATGCAGAAGTGCCAGCGGCCCAGGACAGTGATGAAGATGCCGACGTTGGTTACGACTCGTGCGGACCGAAAATAACCTGTGATGTGGAGATCATACAAACCTACCTCAATATATGCACCATTCTGGTCCAACTGCCAGAGGCGCAAGCCTCTATGGATGTGTATGCACCCAGTATAGTCAGTTGTCTGGCGCGAATACTGCAGTTTTTGCAGCAGCCTCTGCAACTCATTCCATTAGGCGAACGCCAGGAGGAGTATCTCGAGGATCTGGCGCACATTTGGAGTGTAAGTTTGGAAAATATACTCAATATTCGACGTTCTATTTAAGTATTTATTTTTGCAGCGCCTGAAGTACTTCTATCACAAGGAGGCCTTCTTAAATCTTTTGGAATTGTGGTATAGACTTAAACAGCACATTGACAACTACACGGGGGGAAGTGATCCCGACGCCAATGAATTCGAAGAGGACGAAGAGGAGGAGGATGACGCTCCAAAGGAGCAGTATGTGGAGAACGCCTTGAAGTTGCTGCGCCTGTTGGCATGTATGGTGATAAAAGCGGAAAACTCGGATCTCCAAGAGATTGGCGATGAAAAGGTGCAGCTGTTTGTGTCTGCACTCAAAGCCGGAAAGGAAGAAGCCATTTTCTCAAGGGCACTCGAATGCTTGAACGATAAAGTGGCTAAGGAGTCGGGCCAAGCCTAAACAACATGCCTCCATGATGGATGAAGCAAAAATGACTGAGATTGTAGCTTGCAGCACAATATATTCTTAACTTAGTTAGTCTCTGTCTTTAGCTAAGGTAAATCGTCTAAGGTACCGGTAGCCTTCAATTTATTACGCATCATATCGCTCCATGACTGTTTTCCCAGGCGCACGCCCTTGTCGCCTGTGCTGCTTACTTCCAGTCGATTTGTATTTGGATTGCTTAGCACGAATTTGTTCTTGCTCTCGTTGAGAGCATGGGCTACGTGCTCCAGTTCGTTTTCCAATTTCACTTCGGGGGCTGTTACCTCGATGTGAAGATTCTGCTCTATGGCTTGGGAAATGTGTATGATAGCCTCTTCTAACAAGTTCTCGGCGTCGATTTTGTTGTTCCCCACTAGCTCAGAGAGTTGGACATTTAAGTTGCCTCCTTTTGTAGTTATTTGAAGATTGCCATGTACTCCAGCTGAAATTGAAAGTTATTAGCATAATGGTTTCATTCTTCCTTATTTCGCCTACTCATATTGAGATCCGACGACTGATGGACGTGCACTTGGATGCTTTTGTGGACATTCTTGAGCTCCAGACGCCCAGTTTGTGTCTGAAACTTTGACTTCTCCACATAGCAACAATCAGTTACAATACTGCCAGCTTTGGTGGAACAATTCAAGCTGTCTCCTTGCAACTTATCCATCGCAATGTTCTGAAAAGGAAATATAAACGTTAATAATAAGATCAGATTGATAGTAAATCTTTTCTCACCCCATTATGTGACTCTATTTGGGTAATCTTGCCCAGCAACGTGCCTTGGCAATTGATGTTACCATTTTCACTGTACAAGTTTATATGGGTGGCCTTGATGTTTTTGGTAAGGATGCCTTCCTTTGCCTTGACTTGCAGCAGTTCACTCTGTATGCCTTCCACTCGCACACTACCTTTTGCGTCCACAGAGACATCGGAACGCACGGGTATTTGCAGATGGCATTCAAGCTTTGAGGGCTGCTCCGCGAGCTGCTTAACCACCACATTGACCACCTTGTCCTCATCGGTTACCTTCACATCGAGCGAGACATTCGAGTTCTTTACTTGGCCGCCCACCAGTTGGGCGATAAACACATCCCCGCTGGTATACTGATGCACATCCGCGGGCTGGATGCGCAGGAAAACATCGGACTTCACGTTGATCCTGGCAAAGGGGTTTACATAATGAAGGATCTCCTGATGGACCATCCGCATGCTCACGGCCATGGCTGGCTTGATGTGGACTCGCGACTTCTTCGCGTATTGGCGTAGATGGTTGTTGAAATGTGGCAACCACACGCGTTGCAGAAGCATTATTAATCCAATAAAAAAATGCAATTTATTAGTTTTGTTTACTTTTAAATGCAAAATCAGCTGTGGCTACGTATTTTGCAGTACTGTATGTAAGCGCACTACCCAGCACCAACTGGTTATCGATTGGCTACGGGCAGTAGCCAACACTGTCATCCGTCATTTTCCAGTAGGAGTTTTTCAGTGTTCTGCGACGGTTGCAGTTTTCTTGATACGCAGTTGAAAATTGTTTAGTCCAGCCAATTACCATCCGAAAAAAACAGCAAAATGTCCGGAAAAGATAGGCTACCGATTTTCCCGTCCCGTGGTGCCCAGATGTTGATGAAGGCCCGTCTGGCAGGAGCCCAGAAAGGTCACGGTCTGCTCAAGAAGAAGGCGGATGCCCTGCAGATGCGATTCCGTTTGATTCTGGGCAAAATCATCGAGACCAAGACCCTGATGGGTGATGTTATGAAAGAGGCAGCCTTCTCGCTGGCGGAGGCCAAATTCACGTCTGGCGACATTAACCAGGTGGTGCTGCAGAACGTCACCAAGGCCCAGATTAAGATCCGCACCAAGAAGGACAACGTGGCTGGTGTCACACTGCCCGTTTTCGAGTCCTACCAGGACGGATCCGACACCTACGAACTGGCCGGTCTGGCCCGTGGTGGTCAGCAGCTGGCCAAGCTGAAGAAGAACTACCAGAGCGCCGTTAAACTGCTCGTGGAGCTGGCCTCGCTGCAGACCTCATTCGTCACCCTGGACGAGGTGATCAAGATCACCAACCGTCGTGTGAACGCCATTGAGCATGTGATCATCCCCCGAATCGATAGGACTTTGGCCTACATCATCTCGGAGCTGGACGAGCTCGAGCGTGAGGAGTTCTACCGGCTGAAGAAGATCCAGGACAAGAAGCGCGAGGCTCGCATTAAGGCCGACGCCAAGAAGGCGGAGTTGCTGCAGCAGGGCATCGATGTGCGCCAGCAGGCCAATATCCTGGATGAGGGCGATGACGACGTGCTGTTCTAAGTATTACCTTGGATGTGTTAATTCCAGCAATATTATTGTTAAACTATTTCTGTTCTGTATCCGTTTCCATATTGTAATTCGCAAAGGGCAAGCCACAAACTTAATTGTACCTATGTAGCAAAAGTGTGTAGACTATTCCAATAAGCAGAAAAGTATGTATTCCATTTTTGTAGTGTAGTGTAAGCTGCGCAAATCATGCATTAAAGTCTTGTTGTATCATACGATGTGCATTCTGTGTAATAATTAAGTGGCAAAAGGGAATTTTCATTGTAAAAAGGGTCATCTGACTTGTTTTATACAATAGCAAAAGCAACAAAAACAATAGCACAGTCACATGACAGCAAACATATGTCTGATTGGAAGCAGTGTTGGACAGCGCGCGCAGGTGTTTCGCTTGCATTGGATCAGCTGTTTGCGTGGCTCTTTCTGTGCTCGCACGCTTTTTAGCCGAAATTATTTATATTTTTGTGAAACAATGACCGAGTTCCAGGCCGTAGTTTTTGCCGCTGGACGTGGCACTCGTCTACCCGAGGTCTTGGGGGATGCCCCCAAATGCCTGCTGCCGGTGGGTCCATATCCCCTGATTTGGTATCCCTTAAATCTGCTGCAACAACACAACTTTTCAGGTAATTCGGATAGTCTGAATTAAAAACCCGGTTTTAATTGAAAACTATTCCAGAGGTCATCGTTGTGGTACTGGAGCAAGAAAAACTAGAGATCCAATCTGCTCTGGAAAACACTCCCTTAAAGCTGAGACTGGACTATGCCACTATTCCTAGTGACGGGGATTTCGGAACTGCCGACAGTCTGCGCTACATATACGATAAGATCAAGTCGGACTTTCTGGTGGTCAGCTGTGACCTGGTCAGCAATGTCAGCCTATATCCGCTGATCAACAAGTTTCGGGAACATGATGCCGCCCTTGCAATGCTCCTATTTCCCAGCGGATTTGAGTCGGACGTGGTTATGCCCGGTCCGAAAAGCAAGCACAAACCGGAAAGGGATTTGATTGGCATCCATTCGGCCACTCAGAGATTGGCTTTCGTGTCTGCCGCTAGTGACTGCGAGGAAACACTCAACATCCAGCGACATCTGCTCAAGAACCGCGGAAGGTTGGATGTATACAGCCGACTAGTGGATGCTCATGTTTATGTGCTGAAAAAATGGGTTATCGATTATCTACGAAGGGTTAGTTTTAATATGTCCTTATAGTAAAATGTTTTCTAATATTCAATCTTTGCAGAAGGAGAATATATCAACTTTTAAGGGCGAGTTTCTGCCGCATTTGATAAAGAAGCAGCACTCCAAACGACCTCCTAAAACGGTGCAGGACACCACATCTGAAGTGGGAGTGGTCACCAAGAATGAGGATCATGTTTTGCATGTGAGTAGAACATTACTACTTGGTATTACGAGCTTAACATTAGTAATTCATATCCCGTAAAGAATATCATCTAAAATCCTATTTTGTTTTTAACTTTCAGTATGTAGGCCACACCATTTTGGACCAGAAGATCACGCAGACTTCACTGTTTAACCAATCTCTATCCCAAGCCCCCTACCATGGCGATGTTGTGCGTTGCTACGGCATTCAGGCGCCCAAAGATGCCATCGGTGTGCGGGTGAACAACACTTTGAGCTTCTTGGCCATCAATCGCAAGTTAGCCAGCATCTGGAACAATCTGTGTGGCGAAAAGCACCCACTGATCTCTCCCGGAGCCGTGGTAAAATCCACCCAAACAAAGGAGATCATAGCGGCCGACAATGCCAAGTTGTCCGAAAAGACCTCACTGAACTTTAGCGTTTTCGGACCCAACTGCATCATCAGTCCCAAAAACATTGTGGCCAACTCGCTTATAATGTCCAATGCGATTGTGGAGGAGGGCTGCAACATCGACAACTGCATAATTGGACACCGAGCACAGGTGAAGAGCGGATCCGTCCTAAAGAACTGCATAATTGGACCCAACTACGTAGTAGAGGAGGGCACTCACAGCCAGGCAGTGCATCTGTCCAACGCGGATCAGTTCATGGAGATAGATATACAGTGAGCGGCTAACTTAATGTGGCTTCCTTTATTAACGAATTGAGTTAGAAGGCGGATTCTTCTAGCAGGACATTAAATATTACAAATAGGTACACAAAACTCGCGCAAGGATTTTCGGGCCTGACAGAGAGCTGGGGCGAGAGCTTAAAGCTACTTAGACGGGGAATATACACGAGAGGTGGATCCGAGGGAACGACAAGACTGTTTACTGCTCACTCCACTGCAATCCTCCTCACTTCCTCCGTTCGTAGAGGTACTCATCCTCGTAATACCTCGGCGTTGTGGCAATGAACACCTGCGGCCGGCGCTGCTGCAGCGATATGTTGATCTCCTCGGGCGTGCGGAAGACCTGCTGTTGCTGCTGCTGTAAGTGCTGCAGCTGGGGAGCGGCGGTGAAGAATCGGTACGGCGCGGGCGTCACGGTCGGCGCCAACGTCTGTGGCCTTTGCTGGTGCAGCTGCAATTGGGGCTGGTGCAGCTGATGCAACTGCAACTGGGGCTGGACTGTGGTCGCTGGCTGTGGCTTCCGGTAGGCCAGGGTAGTCGGCTGAGGTTGCGGCTGATGGCGGATCTGCGTCACCACTTGTGGTTGCGGCTGAGCCTGCTGTTGATGGTGCTGGTGCTGCTGTGGCTGCTGGTACTGTACCCTCACTTGGGGCTGCTGCTGCTGCGGCTGCTGGTAGGCCACCACTTGGCGATGTTGCTGCTGGGGCTGTTGGTGTTGCTGCTGGTGATGTTGGATGCGTGGTCTTGGGGCGGCGGGCAACTGCTCCTCCTCGTCATCGTAACGCTCATGTTCGTAGTAGTTCTCCGGGAAGTAACGCTCCGAGTAGCGAAGCGTCACATTTGGCTTGCTCTGGTGCTCCTGAAGATTGATGGGCTTGTACAGGTAATCGTTTACAATATGGTACTTGGAGGACTGCTTGCAGATGTTGTCGTGGGAGGGCGGCATGCAGATGAGATGGATCTGGTGGAAGGTGAAACCCTCAGGGCAGATCCACGAGTGCTTCTGGCTCTCTTGGCAGTAGTGGAACACTTCGCAGCTCAGCGACTCGTCGGCATAGTATCTGTGATTAAATATTAGCTTAAGTTTGGTGTAATTGAATATTTTCCGACGATTGTACCCACCCAGAGTTTCTGTCCGTGCAGCTGAAAGAGGACTTGCTCAGCAGGGTGGACAGACGATCGGGCTCCTCCACTTCTTCCTCCTCCTCCTCGCTCTCTTCGCTGAGGGGCTTCTTCAGCTGTCCCTGGATCTTTAGGTAGTTGCTTTGTTGCTTGGCATTTCGGTTGGCGTACACCGGACGCGGTGCCTCCTCCTGATCCTCCTCGCTGTACTCGTAGAGCTGGCGTTGCTGCTGCGGCTGCTGCCGGTAGGCCAGATGCGTCTGGGCCTGCGTCTCGAAGTCGTCCAGCTCCTCCTCGCCTCCGCTGGAGTTGACGTCCAGCGATCGTGCCTCAAATCCCTTGGGCTTGGCGGTGGTGGCCGTGGCCGAGGGTGATCCGGTGGATGCACCCTCCACGCAGCAGGCCCACAGGCCGGTGGACACAGCCAGGACTAGAAGAACGGCTGACGGGGTGCTGCAATGGATGCAATGGCCATCATTTGATGAGTCAGGCTGCTTTATGATATGGGAAACTCTGTGGCAACCAGACAATCAACCAACAAAAACGCGGGAAAATATTTCTGCGAACCTTTTCGCGAAGATGCCGCCAAATTGCAGCCAAAGAAGGCAGCATCATCGGAGATCGTCATTGGCATCGGCATCGGCAGCCCAGCGACCAGTTATGCAAGAGACCAGAGACCATACCATACCAGACCAGCCAGGCCAGAAAACTTGTTATAGGCAACACGGCAAGTCCCCCAAGATCGAAACGGGCCACGGAGTTCGCTGCATGGAGATGCAACTGCGGCTGGGAAGGCAAGGAAAGCTGGGCGCTGGGAATCACTGATCAAGGCATACGCTTGTTACCCCAGCTAACCAATATCCAAAACCAAAATAAAATGTTAACTTTGAAATGGTATGGAAAATTTAAGTGTGATTTTCAAAAGATCAAATTCAATTCGTCACTTGACCATAAATATGCATTACTAGTAGACATTAATGTACTTCAATTGTTCACTAGGACCAAGGCATTGTATTAATGAACATATTAAGAGTGTAAGTTAAAGAATATCATTAAGATATATTCTTGATACGACTTTCTATTTGAAATAGAAAACGTGAGGTCTGTATCATGTCAATCTAAGATAATCTTACATATGCACTGGTTTGCTGCTTGAATCTAATAGCTGATATACCCCGAGACCAGTGAGTATGAGGAGGATGCTCAGCTTGCGGCGGGTTCAATTTGAACGCCATTTACCCGAGACCCACTCGCTGACTCGACTTGGCTGAATGTCAACTGCTGTTCATACGCATGATATGTACCCCTGTCGCGGGGCGAATGGGATTGGAATTCCTGGCCTGGAAACCAACGGTCCGATCCGTCGGTGGTGCCGGCCAGTCCAATTAACCAATGTTACGTGCCTGCATCTAATTGGGGCCATAACGTCAAAGCCCGAGTAAGAGTTGCAAATAGTTGGGCAAGGTGAAATATGCGAGAGAATTGTAATAAAAGCAATAGCAAAAGCAAAAGTCGGTCCGGACTTTTACTTTTCACGCCAAACGAGTGTCCGGCTGCTAGTGACTTTGAACCCGAGTACGCGGTGGACTCCATTGATTTGGGCCAGGCCAATAAATCTGGAGAGCGTCTTATGCAAGTATCGAAATTTCCAGCTGGCAATTTGTCAGCCAGTCGCTTGGCAGCTGCGAGTTGCTAGTTGCAAGTTGGAAGTTGCACCTTTGAACTTTAGGAGCTGGCTGAGAGTGCCACTGTTGCCTGTTGCATTGTCACTGTCAGCGAACCTTTTGCGCAACCTCCATGGGAATCCGGGGGAATCTGCCCCAAGGAATTGCCTTCAGCGCCAGCGCCACCTCCATCCCAATCCCAATTCCAATCCCGCCTGCAACACATGCAAATAGCTGTGCACATTCCAGCGCAGCCTGGAGTGCTCCACTTGCGGCACACAAGCACCACTTTCGCAGTCGCAATGGCCAGAGTGTCTGCCATAAATGGGGAATTGGTTGCATGTGTCGGGATCTGTCTCTGCTTTTGGTCCAGATGCAGACGTTATCGCACTGCAGTTACATCATGCATATATAGCTAAAGCATAGAGCACATAGCATAGAGCATATAGCATATGGCAGTGGAGCAGCCATGGAGGCGATGCGTTGATGTTGATGGTTTTCGTCGACCCCAATCCCCTGGCCCGATTTGGACCCACTTCTGGAAACCACAAGATAGGCTGAGCCGTCGGTTTCGTTATACATTTGAGCTGAGTTGGTTTTTCTCTGTGTGCCACTGGGGTTTCTTGCGTATGGAACTCGGACTATATTTGCTTTTGATTTCCTTAAATGTTGGGTGTGCGTCATGTTAGGCGGACATTTTTGGGGTGACATAAGCGCCGGTCTAAGATTACGACATTTGGCAACCACCTGCATTTCGATAAGTGTGCTGGTTTTTCGGGAAAACGAGAGTGTAAATTTCTTGTATAACTCATATAACGAACGCATTTTCCCCGGGAGTTGGCAGAGAATTAAGAGCTAAGCTCACTTAGTGCCACAATCGCTTGGGCTGCCCGCTGTTTTTCCTTCATTACAATTTCAATTTCCATTTCTCGACTCTTTAGCGTGTAATCGGTTCGAGTTTGTTGCCTAAGTCTTTTGTTTTCACTTGCTGTAGTTGGTTTATTCGAGTGCCTAATTAAACACTGGCTCGTTAACACAACTCCCGATGCCATTAAACTGTGTGAAACATGAAAGCCCAAAAAAATAAACTACATTGCACTGCTTTAATTTTTTCCTTTTTCTCACTTTATCCATTATTTTGTTTTCTGCTTTTTGCTTGATACAAATTAAGAGCTGTTAATGTGCGTGCAGTTAGGGCGGTTGGTTTTTAATGTGCTGGATATTTACGTTTGGTTGATTTCGGGCATCTGGATAATGTGACTTTGTAATGGCTTGGCAATGGTTTTTATGTTCCACCGTTTTTCTCTTTTGTGCCTCTTTATGCTGCGGTATTTTTCACAAATCTGTGACCTTCACTCGGGATGTCTTAAGTGGGTGTGTTCGCTTGCTTGGCCCAATGACGGGCGAAATCGAACGAGACAAGGCAAAAGTGAAAGAAATAAAATCAATTCGATGGCAATTTATTAATTGCGCCCCCCCAAATACATACACCCCATCAAAACTGACCAGAAAATCGAAAGCAATTACACCCGGGGGGCGACAAGGCAGTGGGCGTGGCTGGCAGCACGCTTGGGCAATTGCGCATATCTGTGCGTCGCTGTAATTCCAAACGTTGAAATATTGCGTATACGCCACATGCGTCGCAGTGCGTGCATTTGATACAATTGCCGCTCATATTCGCAGTCACTTATATAATGGGCAGAGCATGAGTAATCCACACGACTTGACTTTTAGAAAGGACCAGCTTTGTGATGCAATCTGTCACGGAGATTGGATCTCCCCATGTCCAGCAGGCGTGACCGTTACGAGTCCTAATCGATTAATCTACTCTCGGACATTCGATTGCCAAAAAGCAAACATAAATTGAAGCCATAAGATCAAGAGATTGGGTAATATGCAAAGGAGCAAAGTAACATGAAAATCAAATCTCTTTGCCGTGATAATGAACAACTATTTGGATACAAAAATCTCAGGGGTTTTTTCGGCTCCTGGTAACAGAACTCAAAAATCATTCTTTTTGAAAACCAATTCTTCGCCTATAACCATTTTCAAAAAATATAGTAACAGAGTGAAGTTCTTCAAGATAAGTTGGTTTTTAAAATACGTATACCTCTATAAATGTTCAAAGCATTTAGGAACCTCGATAATTCTATACTTCATTTAAATCCTTCTAATACCATGTTTTCCAGTAAAAGGTCCTAACTTTTTTCCGTGTAACAAGTCATATAAATAAGTACAAGTATCCCCTTGGGTTTAAGCCAGCTGCCTCAATGAACTGTCGGCAAACAAAAGCGAAAACTCCCACGCCAAAAACACACACAGACAGAAATCCAACAGAAAGATATAGAAGGAAAAGTCAGACCAACTACGGCCTGGGCTTGGGTTTCTATCACAGTCTGTGTTACGTATGTCGCTGCTGGGTTTTGAAATCGCCCAAAAGAATATTTCGTGGTTGCCAAGCGGCCCAGAAAAATTGGGCCGAGAGAACCCCGGAGACCGAGACAATACCGAAAATGTTAATTATCGTTTGCAGCGACTGCAGCACGAATTTGTGGCCGCGAGGCAGGCCAAGTCCAGGTTCAGATCCAGGTTCGGACTATGATTCATATGCGCTATAGAACTTACTGCATGGCGATGGCTTCGATGGGTATCCCAATAATCCAAATAGTTTTGGCTCTGGATAACACACTGCACTCACTGGGGGGGAATCACTTTATGTTCGCGTGTTTGTCTCTTGGCTTTTTTATATTTATCACTGTGTTGCACTGCTCGGCAGCTCGGCTCTTCTTCTATCTAATGCTGCTGCTAACGGTTCACTCGCCTGGCTCGAACAACAAAATGAATGACTTTCTTTGGCTTGTTTATGTTTTATACCAAAAAGTACCCCCACAGCCGAAGCCGCCCATTGAGAGGACTGGCCGAGAGAACAGCCACTTCTTTGGGTCTCTCTATGACTCGGGCTTCTCTCTTTGAGCCAAAGTCTTCGTTTCTCAACTCAAAAGACCGTGCACGTTGAGTGGAGTTTTCCTCATTGAAGCCAAGTTCGTTCTCTAAGTCTTTTGATTTGCAGCATAAGAAATTATTTATTTTAGTACCACAAATATTATGATCGTACATTATTTATACAATTAGTACTACAAGTATAGAATATATTTAATATTATTAAATTACTCATGGGGTAATTCGATGTTGCTTTGCTAATATAAGACATATACGACCCAATGGAAGGAAAATCTTTACTGTGTCCGCTAACAGGGTTTTGGTTTTAGGCTTGCCCATTAGTCATAAACCAATTGATATTACTCATGCATTCAGATTTATATCTTGAGATCTGTAACTGTAGCTTGCAGTTTCGAAAAGGCCTTTGCACATTTGCATCCATCAGATACACCTAAGTGGCCGTCGAACGGGCAGATAGAAGCTGCTCAGATATAGTGTAATTAACATTTTCGCTGTTGATTTTCTCAGCCTTCGTTGCGCATTTTGCATGTTTGCTATTTTCAATACAATAACAACAAAACAGTTGCAGCAGCATCAGCATCAGCAGCAAATAAAAAAGTAATAAAAATCATTCGCGCCGGTTTCTTCAACGAGGCTGCGACTTCGACTGCGATGCTCCCACAACGAACTTCAGACCACAGAAACGAAACCTGTGCGGCAACTCATCCCATCTCATCTCAGCTCATCTGGTCTCGTCTCATCTCATCCGCCGAATGAAATGCTAAAAGCTAGCTGCTGCTCACCGACACACTCGGCCAACACACATGTCTGCATTTGTTTGGCTAATATGAATTAATTTACAATACTGCAAACGCCTACAAGTGAGGGGTAGGGTGTGGGGATGGTGATCGCCTCCGACTGTTGAACTTTTGCGTTTCTGTGCTGCACTTGTAACTGCAAATGTATCTGCCTTTCCATCTCCGACTGCATCTGCATCTGAATCTGAGTCTGCTGCATCTGTATCTCTTTTCGGCGGACAGCGTTCAAGCATTTCAATTGCTTGGCGTTCAATGTCTGGACACTGACCGCTTGCATATAGCCGCAGATATCTGGCGTGTCTATATACGTATATATAAATATATATAAACGATTTGGCAATGCATGCAAAGAAGCGTAACGCAAAGAAAGTGCAGCAGCAGCTTGTTGTTATGATTGCCGCCGCTCGAATAAGAAAACTGAAAATGTTTGAAGCTTGCGATTTTCAGCCAGGTGATATAACAAGTTCACATAATTTGGTGGCTTTTCTTTTCCTTTTTTTTCCACATTACATACTTCGACTGGTAATGCATCAGGAGCGACAAACAAATCAAGCAAACGTGCAAACAGCTCCACGATTCGGGGCATAATTGCAGTGGTGGCAGCTAATCAAAATTATTCCCAGGCGGGTGCCGCAATTATTAGGCATAATTAATAAATGTTTTGCCGGATTAGTCATCGCGAAAGGGTAAACAAGTTGTACACAGAGAAATATCACTTCCACAGGTGGTAGTTCAAACATTTAAGCTGATGATTGATTGGTATTTAATGCGTTTATATAGATATTACATTTCGATTTCGATAAAGAATGCTATTTAAAATTGGATTTTAAATTCAATAGGTTAGCCTAATGTATAGATAAATAGCTTTATATGTGTGCTAAGTATTTTTTTGGGTCGAAGGTATTTGCTTGCTGTTTGGAAAGGTCTTGCCAAGACGAACACCCGAAATGCACCTGTAACTGCAATGTCGCTGACTCCCAACAACGATTGTCCCCTAATAACACGGGTAAAAAATTCATTACACGAACTAACTGGCTAACTGGCCAACTGCTGGCCATTATGCAAAGTCCAAGTCCATTCCAAGCCCAAGCCCGAGCCCGATCCACTCCATGCCAAAGCCATTCCAAAGCGGCACGTTTCGAGGAAGTTGATTGTCACAAAGCCACTCATAATCATAACTGTGTTTGCTGCCCCATCAGCAACTACCACAACAATGGTTGTATGCCAGTAACAACGACAACCACGACGGTCAGGTTCATTGGGGGAAATTATAGACATTGCGGCCACTATAAAACTGGAAAAAATATTGTAAAACTCAAATCGCACTTGGGCAAGGCCTGGCGAAAAGATTTTGGAAATTAGCCACTGCCCATTACCACTTACAAATGCGCTTTTGTCAGTTGGTCCGATTTTGTGGCTTCACTTGGGCACAACTAACATTCGCGTTCAAATGGCGAATAGAGGAAGACTAAATAAACATTTAAGAGCTCTTTAAAACATTCATACTCTTATTTTAACTTTCCTTCGTGCGGTTTTATTGCAGTCATACAGTTTTCAAAGACCTTAGCAAAATGCTTTTCAGTGCTGCCAGTTTAGTGCTGCAATTGAGAATTGAGCAGCGGACTTTGCCACCTAAAATGAAACTAAACCGAAATAACATAAAAAAAAGAAAAGAAAGACAATAAAACGGTGGCGAAATGTTTTGCATGTGTCCATGGTCCACTCTTTTGTTTATTAACTAATTAGCCTCAATGCTTAATGCTCCACATATTTTCCAAGCGAGATGCCAGTGCGTATGTTGGAGTTATGTCACTCGGTTTTCCCTCTTGCCAATCTCAAACTCTCAGTGCGGGATTTCTCAAGAACTGCGATGTATCTTGATGGTAAAAGCGAAAGTAACTCTGAGCTCGGAACGGATCCATTAGCGTTCTAATAGACACGTCACTCCAGAAGTTCAAGGTTGCGCTCAAAGAGTGGCGAATCGAAATTAATTACATCGAAGTTGTTGTCTGGGCGTTTTTTAAGCACTCTATTCATGACTTTGGGAATTGGCAGTTTTAGATTAGCAGTTCATTTGTGAATAAAACACACGAATAGATTGAGTAATTTGACTGAGTATTTTAAGGAGTTGCTTTACTTTGAAACACAGAACAACTTAATTAATTATATTTAATATTCTACCTCGAACTTTCATATATATATTATTAATATTTAACATTATTAAAACTATATTTAAATGCCAATTTCCATTGGCTTTCCTTTTTGCATTTTCCTTTGAAAGCTCTCTATAGAGCAACTAACTTTCGACTGTGTTAAAACTTTAGAGAGTGGTTCCTCTCGGGACTTTTGGGAGTTAATTGGCTCACATTAGCCATGTGCTTAAAGTTATTTAATAGATGATTAAAGACCCAACAACTGACATCACCCGCCAGCATCAACGGGCAATCACACACCCACAATTAGCGGGCAGTCGGCTCCAAAAACCGTTGCGATTAATTCCCAGCACATTCACGGCGTCATTAAAGTTATAACCATCGTTTATGCCAAGTCCACAATGGCCAAGTATTAGACCATAAAGCCAAACTCCAAAGCCGGAACTCGTCCGCCAGATGATTTGTAAGTTTTTCAACTAGATTGTTTTGCCACTCGAAATCAGATCGTATCTGATCGGTGGAAGTTACGTGTTGATACCACGTCGCTGCATTTTCCGTTTTCGGTGCGGAAGTGACTGTGAACTTGACATTGGGGGGGCGTGCCCCGGAGCCAAAGAAATGCAAATTTCGATCCGTTCTCACAGCTCACATAAAAAGTGAGATAGTAGAGCGGAAGGAAGTTAAATCGGAACTAAGTTTTAGCTAGCTTGCATAAAAACTTAAATGAAAATGAAATGAATCTTAAATGAATTATTAGTATAGTAGTATTCATTCTCTGATAATTACAGCGGAGGATTATTGCAAATATTTTAAAGGTTTTACTTGCTAGTTTTCAAAATAAAATCATATTTTATTATAACATTATTATTATAGCAAATAAAAAAACATAGAAAGAGTTGCAATTATTATTCACATTAATGAGAAACTTCGCGTAGGTAAATCAATCAAAACGAAGCAACCTTACCGCCAGATTCGAAATGAACATATTTGGTTTTCGAGTGTCCGAGCTGGTGCGTAATTCAATCGAAATCAATTGCAATGCCTTCGCTAACAAATTACCAATCCACGCCAACCTCAGGCAACAAGTGGCAACAAAGGAACAACAATTGGAAATGGGGATTGATAAAAAAAAGAGAAAAAAACCCAACAGCCAAGCGCCAAAACCGAGCAAGCCAAATCCGCTTTTGTCCAATTGTTGCGCACTTGAAGCATGAAGCGTGCCCATGGAGCAGCCACCTGATGGCGGCTGTGGACCCCAGCTCCGACGGATGAGCTCCTCCGCCACGACCACCGACCAATTGGGCATGGCTGGCTGCATTGGCGGTCCCACGGAGCGCCACAAAAGAAATGCTGACGCGGTCTTGGACTTGGGAGGCTACATGGTGTACCCAGGTATTTTGATGATGGGGGTGGGGGCTAACACTCTACTATGCTACGATTTAGAGCTGATTCGGCGGGGCTGGCGGGCTCATTAATTTCTGTTCAAGGCATCGAAAGACTTTTTTTTAACTTTACGCAAACTCGCTCGTTCCGTTGCCGATTTGTAACAATAAAATACTTGAAGTGCAGACGCGAGATAAAATTAAAACGAGCACACAAAAATAAGTTCGCAATTTTGTTACCATTTTCATTGTGTTGGGTGCAGCTGGGAGTCTCCGAGTGTCCGAGGGCAAGATCTACCCGGGCCAACTATTAATTATCACAATTCAGCAAAGTCTGTTTGTTTTCTGGCCGGACCGCCCTATAATTACCCGAGTGGTTCGCTTTAATTGCCTCAGATATATTAAATGGGTCAGTCGCAGTTGGGTTTTTTTGTTTTTTCCTCAATTTTTTTGGGTATCTTTGCTGCTGTGAACTTGAAAATTGAAATTGTTGTGCGCTGAGCAGTAAAGTACAATGCAAGGGTATACGGAGATCATGACTATGTTTTTGAGCTCGGAGGGTTTGGCATTTCAGTTTGGGTGGGAGTGTTCCGATTTTGCACGGCAAGTAGGTGGGTTCTGGACAACAAACCTATTTCACCACTCTTGTTATCTGGGTTCCATTGTGTTAGTAAGTACTAGCTTTACTCTTTTTCAAGGTCTCGCAATCGAGGCGAGAATATTGCCGCTCTGGGATAAAGAATTTCCGATTTATGGGGGTTTTCATTCTGCGGTCTTAAAAGTCATTACCCCTAATCTGACTCTCAATTCCTAGAAATTTATTACTTTATATTCGCATGCTGATATTAACCAGGGACTTAAACAAAGGACATATGTATATTTTCAATCGTATCGTATTTCAAAATCGTTGCTTAAATCCAAGAGTTGTCTTTTCCAAGGCAGCTGCTGCCTGGATGAATCTATCGGTGACCCAAAAGTACCGCCGGATGGCGGTGTCTATCGATACCGCCGGATGGTGTCCGAGAAACATCACAGTCGTGGACATGCATTGCAAAATTGCTGATATGAGATGAATTAAAGAACGATTTTAAGTTGTGCTAAAGACAAAGTAAGATAAGCCAACTGTGAATCAAATGTATATTCAGAATGTGTGTATTATTATTAAAGCAGTAGGGCACTCCACGATCGGTCTTAACTATATATTACTATTATTATTTTGACCGATAAAGATTAAACCGTCTTTTAGGCAGATTGATTAGGGAAAGTTCTACTCGCAGCTACGACCTGGAGAATGTGCTTTCAGTTGGCTTTCCGCACTCATCTAATTTGGGGCTCATCAAGCAGGACAAGATGACTGTAGCCTTTTTCTTAACCATGATGTTTCTGCTCTTAGCCACAAGTGTTTTCATCAAGGTGAGTTGAATGAATAGATTAGTTCGGTAGCTTCAATACAAATTCTCGCTTACAGGTTGCCTGTACGGCGGCTAGAAGGCGATCCCGCAGAGGTTAGTGCGCTTCGATTGCGTTACGAAAAAGCGGTAATATGATGATAAGATATGGATAATGGCCAATCGAGTTGGGGCACCGAAATCGGCGGGTTTCGATAGCTAGTCAGTTGTCATAAAGCACTTGTTCAGCGAGGACTGCCAAAGTCATGGGTGCAGAGTTCAGTTCGTTTTCCGTGGTGCTTCTGGTCATCATTCTCATTATAGTCGTGAGTAGCTAACGCTCGAGCCGGAAGTAGCCACTACAGGATATCCGTTTCCTTATCCCAAAACAGTTCCTTTCGAATGCCTACCACAAGGCCAAGAGAGCTGGCCTGAGCAGTGATTACAGGTCTAGATCGGAGCGGACCAATGACACACGAAATGGTGAGCGGGAGCTGTAGAGTACACAAATAGGCTTAGAGATACAGTTGATAACTAACTCGTAACTGGTCGCACATGCCAGGTTTATTGCCTTTGGCTATAATTAGCTCTGATTTGCTTATCTGATAGCCTCACAGAATTACCCAAGCTGTCAGGTTGATGCAACGCTGACTTTATCTCTGTTTATCGAAATAGCTTTATCACAATTTTCCCGGGTCTTAATTTCGTATTCCCGTGGTCCTCGACTCATTTGCTGCCACACATTTCCCAGACTCGGTTCAAAATGGATCTCGTCGAGGTGTACTACTTCATATCCTTCATTCTGATATTCCTTATTTTGATAAGGGTGAGTGTGGCTGGTATATCCTCCTGTAGAACTTTGCCTAATTCCACATCTATTAAGGCCTATATCTGTCCCAATCACAAGTGGAAGTGCGTCTGCTGCCTGCAATATCGGCACGAATCTGGTGAGTTTATCCAAGTAACTCCGCTTCTATTAGTCAAGTCTTCCAAATTAGTTCGAGAGAATCTATTGTTTTTTTTGATCAAAATCAGCAGTAAGGGTCAAGTTGGGTCCAATGTATGCAGGGGTCTGTTTCTTTGCATTTATAGTGCTCATTCTCGTATTGCTACTCGCTCGGGTAGGTTGAAACCCCAATGTTGATTAGATAATCATTAGTCAAATCACCCCAATCCCAAGGAGTGCTATCTGTTCATCAAGTTGAAGATCGACGAGTGGAATATGCGGGTATATGCCCGACTTTTGCGCCATGAGATGATGATGCGCCTGGCCATGGAAGGTAAGATCCAGGCTTTTCTGGCTATATAACTTGGCGAAAAAAAGCTGCAAAAGCTTCGCCGATAAGATAATGCCTGTTATTCGATGGGGGTTCTCCAAGATATGGGCCAACAACTTGAATCGCATTCTACGTCGTTTCTCGAAAATACCCAACAGTCTTATTTAATCCATCGTTGACAAGACTAGTTTCCTGCTCTCGAGAAATGGAAGCGATCGACATATTCTACATTTCACTATTATTTTTCCTGGTGTTCGTTGTGAGTCTGCACTTTCAAAATCAGGAATATATCTTTATGTTCCTTTAAAAACTAAAAAGCACACAAATTTTGAAAATGTTTTTAAATATTTACATAATCCTCTAAATGCTGAGAATCCTTTGGCACTTTTCTGTGGGGTATATTCCTGATTTTCAAAGGCAGTCCAATTGATTGAGTCCGGTTTTTTTGCTTTTATAGTTGTGCTATAATGTGAGGAATAATATGGAATTCGGGAATTCCCAAATCGAGAGTAATGTATCTCAAGGTGCGTAAGTCGTTTGTCAGAACAACTAAATACACACATATCACTGTCTTTTCCGTTATTGCTATTGAAGATTGATAAATCTTAAATAAGCTTAAATATTCTTATAATGAAGACTTTCTTACCGCTTCTTTCGAAGTGCAGTTCAAGAGCAAAATGTGCTGTAATAGAGTTATATTCCTGATTTTGATGGATGTGTTATATAACTTTAATCACAGTCTTTAACCCCAATAGTTATGCTACAAGAGCAGAAGGAACATCAACTCCGGGGATTACGATACCGAGAGCATTTCGGCAGGGGGCGTATCCCCAGGTGCGTAAGTCCCGGTTCAGCACGATTGAGACCACCGATTGTGTTGGCTGTGCGCGTGTATGCCTAGTTTTAATCGCAAAATTGTATGCCGATTGATAAGGGTTGTGAGCGATTTGGTTTTGTTTGGTGATTAGGCTGTTTAGCAATGAGTGGCACTGCCTTTGCCATTTCAGCAAGGTTTCTTGTGCGCGGCGAACGGTGGTAAATCGGTGCTGTTGTGTCTGTTCTGGACTTCCGGTCTTAAGTTCTCAGTTTCATAATGCCCTATTACGCTTTTATGATGATTGGCTGGTTCCTCATAATCTCAATTGTATCCATACTGATTCGAGTAAGTTTCCAAGTGATTTATCACAAAACTTGAACCTCTGTCTCATGCCAACGATCCCCCATTGATCTTGTAGGCCTGTTGTCTGTGCGCCACACAGAAAACTCGTAGTCCAACTAGCTCAAGTGGTCGTGGTCCAGGACGAGGTCCTGGTCCTGGGGAGAATCCAGCAAGCCGACAGCCCGGAAGGGTGCTGCACAGCTATAGAATCGATCAGTCAGGAGTAACCCTCAGCACAGGTGAGCAGCCATGAGTCACAAGCGTTTCCCGATAAGGTTATCTATGGTGCCTCCCTTATCGATGGGTTCGGTTGTTCTGTTAGATTCCCAATGTTCGACAGTAGCGTTAATTTATTCAGATGTACGGTCGCAGCTCGGCCATATAGATACTCGTGTATCCATTCCGCAAAATGGGCGATCAGTTCCGTTGGTGCGAGTTCGGTGTCCTGCTGCTCTTCTTCCTGCTGATTTTATACTTTTCCATCAGTGTGAGTTCTTGGCCCAAACAGTGGCTATCAATGCAAATGGAAGTGAATCCGCCAGATAATTGCAGAGATGTGTAGCCCAGAAGCGCCGAAGGAGATTGCCAGTTAGCCCGCCCTTGAGCAGATTCGTTTCCTCGTGTCCCTCGTCGCCGGGATTGAGTAGTCGTCTTAGTTGGACGCCAGGTGAGCAGCTCAGGTGGTCCGCAGTGATTTGTGGCATTCACTTTGGTGGCGAAAATGTTCTTCCGCCCTTTAAATTATGTTCCTTTGTCTGGCTTCAAATGAATAGCGATGAATTAATTACACATTCAGCTATGTTCGCTGCTTTACGCTTGGCTAAAGTCAATGCCTTATAATTCTTATTTACAATAATGAGTTGTAAGACATGAGAAAGGAGCATTTGGTTATTATGCAATGAGTATAGGAAATTACTTAAGTAGGAAGATTTCGAACTGATTTTTTGAACATGGCTTTGAGCGAATTTAAAGAGAGAAAATTCTAAATATATTTCAATACCAATTTTCCATTCGCAGACTAATCTGTTCGGGTTTTAAAAAATATCATAAAAAACTAGCTTTTTTCTTTCCTTTTTTTAGATACTTCTAAGATATTTTAAAAAGTTTTTCTTTAAGTATACCTTCTAAAGATAATAATTTTAATTAAATCTTATCTACCCTAATCTATTAAATAACAGAATATCTGATAATCACGCTAGTTCTTGCACTGCAAGAAAATTACAATTGTTTATTAAATAAGTTTTCCGAACGATCCATATATTTTTCAAGTGCTTATAGAACTATAATCTAGAACATTTGATTTATGTGACATTTGCTTCCTTAATTAGTTTCGCGACTTTCGCAAGTCACGTGCCCGGCTGACATTATCCAAAGCGCAATTATGCGCATATCTGTCAGATATAGATACTTTTACAGCTGGCACACAGGTAATAGAGCGCCCGAGTGAGACAGCGATAGTGGCGCGGCGTATCTTATCGGACTCTGTGCGCCGAGCGCTTATCACATGGCCCTTGACACACCTGTCCGCCGCTCCCGCGATGCGCGCTCTTGTGTTCCCAGTCGCCGATAAGTCTTGGCCAAAAGCCAGCGACGCGCCATGTTATGACAGTTGGCCTAAGGCCTTTTCATGGAGCGAATAACTTCGCCGGTGCTCGCGTATCCACGTGGATATACCGAATTCTCGGATCACAAAATGTCGAATATACCGCCCTACTTGGTGTTCTTCTTCCTGGCCTTCATTTCCTGTGCGGTCACCTTCTGCTGCCTGAGATTCTGCATTTGGGTGTGCTTCGAGGCCAGGGATTCCAGGAGTCGCAGACGCAGACATGGTACGCTTCATTCAAAACAAGCCAAATTTGACTTATTTTCGGTGGCTATCGGAGGGTGTATATAATATATATAGATACTTGGCCAATCAGATGGGTTCCTTGGCCCAGATAAGATTAGCTCGAATTTCGCTCTGCAGAGTTCTCAGTTTTAACTCGCCATTCAAGTGATTCGATTGTGTGTTTTTTTCTGGCGGGAATTGAAACAATGGATTTTTTTATTTTCTATGTGGGGCTGTTCTTTATCTTCTTCCTGATCATGCCCATGGTCTATTTCGCTCTTCAGGTATCTGTCCACCACATTGTTGACCATGTCCCTCGCCTAAACTCTAACTTTTGTTGGTTAATGTAGTTATTAACTATAAACTCCTGACAAATCTTTAAAACTGAGTCTTTTGTATTGCTTTTGCATATTGAAAACTTTGGTACCCTAACTTTAAGCGAGGGATATTAGTTTCCTTCCTTAGTCCTTCACTCATCACTTCTTTGATATTCCCCCAAAAGTTTATACTATGGATTATTCTGAACAAGTGCTGTGGAACCAATCCTCGGGGATTTCAAGATCCGGTAAGACGTCGACGTAGACGACAACGTCAACGCCAGCGTACTGGTATGTATTGATGGCTTGAACTGCCTCTGATGGCTTGATATATTGACGGTTTGATATATGTATTGAGTAACTGATATGCTGTGACAAACAGTGAGTCTGTGTGGGTGGGTTTGATGATCAAGTGCTACCATAAATCCATAAAGCCTGGAGTGTTTGTTTTGTGGACTTTCGTGATAAGCTAGCTGATTTCGAACGTCTTGCAAATATTGCAAATCTGTTTTTGGGGGGTCAGTCTTTTGGAGAGCTCGTTGCAAAATGGAACTCCTAGCCACATTCTTTATACGCCTGCTGATCGGCATCGCGGCCTATGCAGCCCTACAGGTGATCCTCAGATCCAGCATATCTCACTGTTGGTGATTGGTAACCAAGTTCTGTTCTTATTCCCCCAAAGTTCGCTGTTGTTTGGATCTTGAAGTGCTGCTGCTATAGACATCGAAACCCTCGATTAGGGCCTCGTAAGTTACACTGGCTTTGGTTTGTGTGTGCAAAACGCCGGAACCTATATATGGTATATCAGATATATGGAGTAACATTTATGGGGTATTGCCAACCAAACATGGCGGACAATCTAATCTTGGGCGACTAATCAATTGCGTGCCGAACGGCGAACTATGGGTAATACTAGGGTCTACAAAACGCAGTTGGTGGCTGTAGTTCAGCATTGATTCCTGCTCCGCGTCGTTCTAAGTCTCACGATGCACGGATCGGAGCCGACATTGGATTGGGGCAGCGGCTTCGGCCTGCACATAGCCATCTATTTGGCACTGGTGTTCTTCTTTTTCTGCGTTCTACCGCTGGCCTGCTACTACATCCGCGTAGAGAGCCAAACTCTGGCCAAGATCTGCCAGCCGCGATGTCGACGTCAGCAGATGATTCCAGAGCACCATCGTCAGCGATACGGCATTGAAATTGGTAACGTGTGCCAATCCGAAAGTAGGCAGGAAGCAAATCTAATCGGTTAGGTTCGGGCGATTACTTTTTGGCCAGTCTTCGAGAATCGCGGTATGGCGCTGACAGCTATTCTGGGCTCTGTGTTTTCCATTTTCGCGTTGGCCCTGATATGGGTATGTAGTTAACCCTGCAAGCTGAGCTGATCTTAATGGCTTTGAAGCAAAGGAGCCAATAACTGATTTATCTATTTGTTAGCTGACCAACCGAATGTACGACTCAATGGTTCGAAATCGCCGCCAGAGAGAAGCTGGTATGGAACATAGGCCATTTGGGTGACACTGGAAGAAATATTGTCCTTAAAAGTGTTTTTGTCTGTGTGAAATTTGAAGTGCTAATATCACTAATCAACAGCCTTTTAGAAACCCATTTTAAATGTGCTTATCAGGTCGTGTTTAGAGCAGTGTTTCCAATAATAATTAATTAACGAATAACAAACATGGGTTAATTGAACTGTATACATTCTTAAACTACAGTTTAGATTAAATTGTATGGCGTATATAACTACTCTCCTTTAAATGACATTACCCAAATATCAAAATGATCGATCTAATCAAGTAATCTTTAATTAAATTCTTATCGTTCGTCTTATGCGTTATATATTTAAAGACTCTTACTCACTTATTTCTCTTGAACTATTTGCAGAACGAAATGTATTCAACGCCCAAGAGGATCCTTCATCGAACCGCTATGGCGACATATTCTTCATCGAGCCTGGCAGCGTGGAGGCCAACCGCATTCGCGATCAACTGGAAAAGGATGAGAAGGATCTGCCCAGCTACGACGAAGTGATGCGCATGTGCAACCTGACCACTCCCACAGCAGCGGCGGCTGGAATGCCTGTTCCCCAATCGCCTCTCGGCGAACCCAGTCCCATTGGAATCGCGGCACTGCCGGCGCCACCGTATTCGGAGACTGATCCAAATTCCTCGTCAGCCGGAGAGGCCACTGTCATCGCAATGGAACCGATGGAGCCATCCACCTCCCGCGCGGCACAGATTCCACCCAGCTCCGGATCTGGTCCTCCTGCTCCTTTGCCAACGACAGCGGTGTGATCCGTCCGGAGGCATGGATAAATGGAACTGAAGCATTCGCCGTGCCACTCTGGGCCACACAGATGCCACTTTGTGTGCGCTTTCAGTACAGAAATGAACTTGTGTGATCTTATTGAGTACATACCTATTTAAGTTCTAGACATTAGGAGTCGCATATTGTAAATACATATTTTAGGACATAGGATGAAAATTAAAGTGAATTATTTAATTGAAAATAATGACTATTACCTTTGGGGAAGTTCATGATTGAGTAAAATATAAAAATCGGTTCATAATGGTACAATATAAAATAAATAAGTTCTATAAATCATAAATTCAAAAGTCGGTTCTTAATTGGTAAAAGAAAGAATAAATAAGTTATATGAATCATAAACTAAAAAATCTTGTAATCGGCATTATTTAAAAATGAAAAGGTAATGATTTCAGATAATCTAAACTGATTTACCTATATGATATATCGCTGCCACCGAATGGCTATTAACCTCCTATTCAGCAGATTTTAAAGCTTACGGTAGACAAGTTTTATTTATTGTAATTAGTTATCAATATGTGTATATGTTTTCTTATTTTCATATTGTATTGAGAAGTCAACAATTATACAGCTAAGCGCAGTGTGAATACCGAGGAAATAAATTATAGGTTGAGTTCAGCAAAACGTTGTAGACTATCACATAGATAAACGGTATTCGTGGAATCTAAAGCTATTTACAGAGAATAAATACACTTGTAAGATTATAATAAATAGTTGTACGTAAGTTCGCAACACAATAATATCCAACGAAAAATGCACAAATGAGAAACAAAAATCAGGGCCGAGGGGAAATTGTGCAGGACTTGTCCCAATAAGATTTAAGAACGATTCGAAACGAACTCGTGAACAGCCAAGTTTTAGATTGCATTGCAATGAGCAACATTCAAAGTTTGTAGAAGCCCAATTTTTACAAAAAGCCTCCGTTCGTGATTATTGCTATTGTTTAATCGCTGTTGCTTATCAGCGACTCCTGTTGTTCGTCATCGTTGACCCTAGGCGAGAAATTATGTTGTTAAAAGACAGTTCATATTGCCAGAACACCAGACTCACCTAACAATGCTTGGCTTATGGCACCGGCAGACTTTTCTATACACAATCCTAAAGAGCTTCATCAGGGGGTCGGAATCGTCGTTTCGCATCAATAGCGAAACGAACACCAGGGCCACAAAGATGGGTATCGAGCCCATGTAGAACATCGGCGAATACGGTTTGTTCTTGAGCAGGACATCGAACAGGATGGCCAGCGGAATCTGTAGCGACATGGCCAGCGTGCCAATCAGTGAGGATGTCAAAAAGCAGCCCCACAGCCAAAGGGCCTCCGACAGCACAGTGCCAACTAAGCCATTCAGAAACAGAAGGGCAAACTGCCCTTGACTGGGCAGCTCAAAGGTTTCTATTTTGGTGAAGTGGAGAATAAAGAATATTGGCCATAAAAGCAACATATTCCATAGACCGACAAAACCTGAATGAGAGCCAGAAGATAAGCAACAATCAAACTCAAAATTTAGCAATTTTACTCACCGAAAAACAATGGTATATCGACCTTCTCCTCCGTATCGCTTTTTCGCTTCACGAAGACCAGATAGGCGGCATAGAAGAAAGCGCTGAATAGGGCCAAAAGGACGCCTCTGGTCATCTTGGTATCGTGTAGGTCGTTCATGGTGATGGCCACCACACCGCCAATGTTCATGGCCACCGCAATCACCTTGGTGATGGTCAGCTTGTCACCTGTTGCCGAGGGAAAAACGGCTGCCAGGCAGATAATGAAGAATGACGATGTTGAGCTAACCAGTGTTATCATGGCCGCCTCGTCCATTTCCAGGGCCAGCTGAAAGAAGTAATTGGCCGCAAACCAGAGCAGACAAAAGAGTAGCGCCGTCTTTGCCGTTTTGTGGTGGGTCTTTTGGCGCCTAATTCTCAAGCTGGCGGCATACGAAAGCCTGGCCATCAAGGCATCGGTGGCTTCGTGGGCAGACATCTCTCTGACCTCGGCCATCTTGCTGAAGCGTACACTCCTCACACTGGAATCATCGCTTTCGGTGCCCGATATTGAGTTAGAGGTGCCATTGGCTTGGGCTCCGGCTCCTAAGTGGGGCGATCTGATGGGCACATAGGTGGGGTCTCCCTAGTAGGTATAAACATAGGTTACTTCTTTTTGTACATAATATACTGTATTATTGCCTACCAAAACAGCCTGATTAGAGTAATAATTCTCGTCGTCTGCATTCTGCTCCATCATCTAAGGGAAGAATCATTTAGTAGGGTTAATATATGGTTTACTTAATATCATACAGCATAGTTTCCATTCTGTCGCTCGCATGACTCCTTCCAAGGAGCCAGGATACCGATGACTAGCAGGTAAATGCTGAACATAGATGTTTTAAAGTATGTGCAGAAAAAGGGCTTGTCAAAGTTGGCCTCATTGTACAGGAACTAGTAAAGTAAATCAAAGTCAAAACCAATTTCCAAAGGTTTTTAGTGCACAGTTCTCACCTTTGTCAGCTCACTGGAGGAGACCCAAACCACATCGACTAGTACCAGTATTGATATGCCCAACAGAAGTCGTTGTGTGCGACCTAGCATGATTATTCGCCTGTTTTTCGATTGTTTTCCAAACGAACTTCTTTTCTTTTCCCGCCACTTGGAGGATGTCTTGCTCCTTCGGTTATCTGTTGGCAAATAACTATTTACGCTTGTGCCGCCAGCGTTTTAGTTTCATTGTTGCGGTGTCTTCAGCTTCTGCTTTCAAAAGTGATAAAAGGTTCGCGGTCCGTGGATTTTAGACAGATAAACCTTGGACTTTAGGTAGCCATTTCAGCTAGAATGGAAAAATTGGAGGGAGTGTGTGAGTGCATAAAGTTGGTAAGGAACTGCATTTATTGATTTTTTTGTTGACGAGTGGGTGCGGCATTATTCAAGGCGCAAATTACTATTTAACACGTTTGAATCGAATCGCTTTTGTTAGGTAGCAGCAATTCGATTAACAAAGCCATCCGTCAATTAACATCTGCTTCAGCCGATATCTCCATCCAATTAGGGATTATCGCCGATCGCGGTGATCAGTTAAGTATAAACAAATTAGCAAGATTTCGGGGGGACTGACTGATAAGATATGTGGCTTGGGAAACCAATTGTTTGTTGGGTAAATAAGAATATATTCGTAGACGATGAAGCGGGGGAGGGGCGGAGTGGGCGGCATGTTGTTGATAACGGGACAAAAACAAAATCAATAAACACAGGCAGCGATATGGAGTCTGAAAAAGTCAACAAGTCTACTGGTCATCACTTAATTGAGATATTATCAACAGTTCTGCGGTTATGCTTGGCTAATTTATGCAGTTTTTACCACTTGATTCCTCTTTTGAAGACGGAACTTTTTTCCTTCCCACTGCCGCAAATGTTTTCTTTGTGTGTTTGTTGAGCGGAAACAGTCGTTTTTGTTTTTTATTTACTAAGAATTGTCTTAACTCAAGTGGGTATTTTTTCAGATTATACTCTCGGGAGTAATGTGCGTTATAATACTGATATTCTGATTATGATTTTTTATCCGCACAGCTGGACAGAGCTGTTATTAGTGATGGCACAACATCAACCTATTGAAACTATCGATGATTCAACTTCTTAGATCTATTCCTATTCTTGAATTTCACTAAAGCTGAAAATATTTGAGAGAAGCAAACTTCGCTCAAGGCTTCATCAGAAACCATTGGCTGATTAATATATAAATAATAAAATTGGATTTAAAATTAATAAAACAAATTAGTCCACATAACTTAAGACCCGTCGGTTGATGATTAATTTAAAGGCATGGCAACGCTGGTTGCCCAACGTATTTATGTCAAAAGGTGGCAGCACATGTGCGCCATTGAAAAGTGTGGCAATGTGGAATAACCGCCAAAACATTTGGTATTTTAAAATGAGCAACTTCCTTTATATTTGCCGCCCTATAAAATAAACTCCATTTGTTGATTCAAGGAAGAATATTTATTCCACGCTTTGTGCAATACACTTATATAAATACATTATACATGTAATACAAAATATTTTTGCTCCTCTCTCTGAGTGTGTGTGTAAAACATGTTGCAAAATTTGTCGGGTTAGCACAAATATTCAATAATATATTAATTATAAAGAAATTTAAATGCGTTCGATTTCAGTTTTGAAGTATTCGATCGTTCAATATAGCGTTATTTCTTTTTTTCTTATTTTCGTTTTGAAGAGTACATAATTTTGTGTGTTTTTTGGTTTTCTTTTGGGTACTTTTTTAGCCAGCATGCACAGACTGAAATGAAGAGAAAGGAAACGTAAAGTGAATCGAAACCAGGGAATTGATATCGCAAAACAAGGCTCAAATCAAACGTAGGTAGCAAACGAAAGCAGCGTCCTCCTGTCTACAAAGTCTTTTGATTGCCATTTGTTTTGTTTTCGATTGGGTCGTCATTCATTCACCTCGACGATCTCCGAAGTTAGATAAATTCAGAATTGGAACGTACCCGAGCAATGTCCACGCCGGTTATGTTCTTGACCAGCTCTGGCACTTTGTTGACGATCGACAGAACCTCGCCGGTCAGCTTGGCAGCACCGATATCGCCAGTTCCGCTGGACACCATCGTGATCTTCTTAGCCTGCGACAGTGGAGCAGCCACCTCGGCGGCAACCTGCGAATAAGATTCAACATATATTAAATTATAGATTCTATTAATCTAACCATTGACTTACCTTTGGCAGTGTGTCCAGGAGCATCTCCACCATGGCAGCCTCGCGGTACTCGCGATAGGCCTCTGCCTTCATGGCCATCTGCTCGGCCTCTGCTTTAGCCTTGGCCGCAATGGCAAAGGCCTCAGCCTCACCACGGATCCTTATCTGTTGCAAAGAATATGGAGATTAATCATAGTCTATACGCAAATATATAGATGGTATCTAACCGATTCAGCCTCCGCCTCGGCTTCCATGACCACGCGCTGCTTGTTGGCCTCGGCCAATTTCTCCATGCGGAACTTCTCTGCCTCGGCCGGTCGGCGAATGGTGGCCTCCAGCTCTCGCTCGCGGCGCATGATCTCCTGCTCCTGGACGGCAATCTCCTGCGTGCGCTCGATCACCTTCACCTGCATCTGCTCCTCCTTGATGCGCTGCTTGGTCTTGGCCGCCTGCAGCTCGTAGGCCATCTCGGCCTCGGCCTTTTTGGTCTGCACTTCCACATCGTATGCTGCCTTCTTCAGCTCAAAGTCGCGCTGGGCCTTGGCAATATCGGTATCGTTGAGGAACCGCGCAGCCATGCGTTGCTCCTCGGCAATGGCCTCCTTAATGTGGGCCTCCGCTCGGGCCTCAGCCTCGCCAATGCGGGCATCGCGCTTCACCTCCGCCGTGCGGGCCATACCCAGTGACCTCAGGTAGCCCTGAAAAAGGAAATTGAGCGCGTGGAGTTAGTATCCCGATAGTCACACAGGAAGCAGAATTTGATGGACGTGTCCCAACGATTCCACACACAGGCGGTTGGGCGGACATACGCACCTTTGAGTCGCCCTACAGAGGATCCATGTGGACATGCAAGAAATATATATATTCACATATATACAAGAGGTTATTTGGAAAAAGGGGGGCTTAAAGCCGGTACACAGTGATGGGAAAATTGAATAAAATAAAGAAAATCTAAAATAGAAAATAATTTGTAAGAATTTGTAAATAAATTTCTGTTCAAGTATACAGAACCTAAACTTTGTATCCAGACTAGCAAATATTAAGATACAGAACTCATTCCCATCACTGCTGATGATTGGGTTAGTTGTGCGAGGATTGTGGTTAAAAGTAATCGTTTGGAACTACGCACCTCCTCATCGCGCAAATCCTTGATGGTGTAGGAAACCACGGTTATTCCCATGTTAGCCAAATCGCTGGAGGCCACCTCAAACACCTGCTTGCTGAACTTCTTGCGGTCCTTGTAGATCTCCTCCACGGTCATCGAACCCATGATGGCACGCTGATGCCCCTCCAGGGTGACCAAGGCGATGTGGTTGATCTCTGCCTCTGATTTGCCCAAGAACTGCTCACAGGCGGTCAGCAGCATGTCCTCGTTCTGACCCTGGACCTTAACCTGTGCAATGCCCGTCACCGAGATGGGTACTCCTTGACTGGTGTACACGCACGGACTCTCTACCTGTAGGGTCATCGTGTTCAACGAAATTCTGGGGAAGATTGGCGGACATTTAACATCTGAGGGCTTGTTATCTTAAGACTAGGGATTCAGATACGAAGCCACAAATATGAACTGATATTTATCTGATAAACTAAAATTATTCTATCATAATTTAAGAGCTTATCACATTAATAGATTTAAATAAAACCGAAATCGTAGGAATAACATTTCGAATGCCCGCACTTTTCAGCGCCTTCCTAACCTGTGGCTTTTCGTTGGAGCCCCTGATCTAAACCGGTTAAAACTTACCGCTGAACCTGCTGGCCCACTGGCCAAACGAATGCTCGTCCTCCCGGCACCAGAAGCGGCTTCATGTAGCAGCACCCTGCGCAGAAAACAAACAAAAAGCACTTTGTTTACAAAACATTGCAGCATTTGGATAACAGCACCGCAACGCCGTTCGAATGCGCACGCATGGCTTCGGACTGCCGCATATTCAGCTTCTTCCCCTGTTATCCCAACAACAACATTTGCGGTACACAAAAATCGATAGTGACGTCACTCGGGGTGGGGTGTATATGTGTGTGTGTGTGCGTGACAATTTCATTTTTATTCACCGACTTATTTATTTAATCGATTTGACATTATTTTGAGCATATAAGGATCGTGTGATTTACCAGAGACAACTAGAGCCTCGTTGGGGCCGCAGGTTACAAATCCCCAAGTCATTTCTGCAGCACTTTTTTGTTATTTATTTCAGAAAATGCGTTGCTGCTGATAACAGCTTTGGTTTTATCTGCGTGTTAACACGGTTTTCCGATTATTAACTATATAGCGAATTATCCGATCCACAGGTAGCCTTGTTTATCCGTCTAATAATATGTATAAAAGAATTTCCGAGGTACTCGGTGCTTAAGATTCAGAAATCCGACCGGTTCAGTTAGCAATTCGTAGCACAATAAAAAAATCTCTCAATCTGTAAAGTTCTCAATTTCTAACTCGCGAGTGCGCAGAACGACTTTAACCCCTATTGAGTGCCGGTGGTTGAGGCGACCACTTCAAAATATTCATCATGCTGCGACCACGTAGTGCTGCGGTAAGTGTCTTTATTGGTTTAAAAATCTAGGTTACATCTCAATTTTTTGATTCTAATTTACTTAATGACTCATATCATTCAGAAAGATCGAAATTCTTAGGAATCCACAATAAATTTAATAAGAAAATCGTCGATACTCAGGCTCCACTCATTAAATTTGGAAACCAGAAGTCTTGCCTAGTTTTTAGTTTTTGAAAACAGAAACTAGGATTTCAAATATTTTTTGCACATTTAAACATTTTTCTGATCTTAACGATACATTCAATAACAAATTTTTAAAAAATAAAACGATTTTACAGAATCAATAAGTGTTTTATAGATAAATGTTAATTTGGCAGCTAAAATGGCTATATTAAGTGTCACATTGGTAGGGATTGTCATAAATCAAACCTTATGCTTTTGCTTTGGTAAATCAAACTAATGAAATTATAAAGAACATTTTATCTTAGACTATAATCGAACTCTACTGCAAGGACATACATATATAATTAAAAGATCTTTGCTGGACAAAGTCTCGCGTTTCGGCTTAAGTCTAATCAAAGGTCGTGAAAACAGTGTCTTGGAAAGAACCTTCCGACCTCAGTGTCCCGAAGAGCTGCTGTCCGTAAAGTAAGGATGCTGCATCGCGGCCTCCGCGCTAATTCGCTGATTTGGCCGGCAGATGAGCAGCTTTTGCAGCAGGTCGCGTCCCTTGGAGTTTAGCCTAGGGACCAGTTGACTCCACGAGGTGATGGCCGGAAAAGCTAAAATGTAAACGGGTTTTCAATATTGGTATCACACAATAAAATGCGTCTACAATCCCTACATGGAAGCGCCACATAGTCGGAGAGGTGCGAAACTCCTGGCCAGGAGTCCTCGTTGGGGGTGCCCAGCACACGGAAGATCTTCATCAGCTGGTCGAGCACGTCAGAGCCCGGAAACAGCGGTCGTCCAGCGTCCGCCAGTTCGGCCAAAATGCATCCAGCCGACCACATGTCTATGCTGGTCGTATAAAGCTTGGCTCCAAACAGTACATCGGGTGGTCGGTACCACAGGGTCACCACTTCTGCGGAGTAGCACTTCACGGGAATGCCAAAGGCTCTAGCCAGACCAAAGTCAGCCAGCTTTAGCTCGCCGTTTTTGTTGATCAGCAGGTTCTGTGGTTTCAGATCGCGATGCAGGACATTATGGCTAGAATGGGATAATGTCGCGTAAGTTAAGTCTCAGTGCTATAAAATGGATATCATTCGGAAATGTGCCACAGATGAAGATACTCCAAATAACACTATATTCTAACTATCACCGACAAAAGATAAGACCTAATCCAGTGCTGATACATATATAGCATACCTGTGGCAGAAGGCCAGTCCGCGGAGCAGTTGGAGCATAAAGCTCCTGCAGACGGCCATGTCGATCTCCCCGTTGAGGCTGTCAAAGTACTTCTTGAGGTCCTGGTCGCAGTGCTCGAAGACCAGGGTAAGTTTCTTGTCCGAGTGCAGGACGTCTATGAGGCGGACAATGTTTTTGTGCTTCAGCTCCTGCAATGATGGCAATGTGCCGATTTAGTTTCTAAGCTGGAATCACTTCTCGCTCGTCCGACTCACCTTCAGCAGGCAGATCTCCCGGAGGGCAGAACTCGGCACACCCTCGTCGTCCTCGTCCAGTCGCACCCGTTTCAGGGCCACTATTTCCATGGTGTCGCGGTTGCGGCCCTTGAACACCGTGCCGTAGGTGCCCTCCCCGATCTTCTCCATTTTATCGTACTTCAGCATTTTGCTTTTGGTGTGTATTATTTTGCGTTCAGATGGAAAACTCCGTGGATTATTGTTTTTGCTGGCCAGGGATTCGTGCGCCTAACAGCACACTGTTATCCGCTTACAGCACGCGGTGACTAACCAACAGCGCAGCTGACAGTTTGCTGTTACCAAAAATACTCAAATATATCATTTTAAAATTTTTTAAAAACTTTTTGTTAAAAGTAGTTGGATTAGTTTATTTTGACACAATATTAGCTAAACATACGAATATAGACCGACAATGATAGATAGCGATCTTATGGTACTGCAATGCAACAATGTAGCAGAAATACAAGTATAAAAGTTTTCCAATTTCTTTTGCCCTTTGCAGAATACCAACTCTGGCTTACTATGCCTGCCCGATGATGTTCTAATGATAATTTTTAGTTATCTCGACTTGAAGAATCAACTAAAACTGAAGCACTTTCATTTCCGGTTTAAAAACTTAATGCCGTACGTGTGGCGTGCTTATAACAAATCTGCACATATATCCTTGATTGAAATGCAGCTGAGCGACAAGGATTTGCGATTCTTCCTGGAAAGTACTCAACAAACCCTCAGTACCCTGCGGTTTAAAATGAATGAAAGATCTAACTTCGAAATACTTACCAGCTATAGATTTCCCAATCTGAAAGATTTTCGATTTTCAACGCATTCGTTTTCCTTAAACGATGCGGACGTTCCACGAATGTTGATGACTTTTCCAAATCTGACAACTTTTAGCCCCCATGGAAAGTTTACTGGCAAACACTTTGAAGAATTGGAGTTCCTCGAGAACCTCACGGTCTCCTATTGTAGCAAATTCAAAGTCGCCAACTTGATACAGATCCTGAAAACCCGAAAAATAAAATCCCTGAAGCTGGGAATCTTTGATACTGACCAGATCTCGAATACAGAACTGCCCTGGAATGGGATTAGAAACCTAGAGCAGCTGCAGTGCTACCACGAGGAAATGACGGTGTGGTTCCTATCGAAACTGGAACGTTTAACTCACTTAAAGAAGCTATTTCTTTGTGGTTACGTTAGTAACGGATTTCTGAGAGAGATGCTTATAGCTGCAAAAAGAAGCACTATAAATATGATCGAGATAAACCAAAATATATCCATCTTTCTTGAAACTAACGGTTTAAATGTGGCTATTAAGACCCTGAAGGTGGCTAATTTTGGTATGCATGCGTATCAGCATCTTCACATTAATGTCAACGAATTGTATATACAATATTCGATTTGTGTGGACGAAAGTAAGTTTCATAGCCTAATAGAAAACCTAAACACACACGAGGTCCTGGGCTTATACCGCTGCACCTTCGGATTCAAGGAGTTCACATTCGATGCAAAGAAACTGGGGGAAAACCGTACTACAGCACTTAATATTTATGTGGAACTAAACACGTATCTCAGCTCTAATAGGGTTTAAGTATTTCACAACAAATATTAGCTTTCGTTTCTGATATTTTTCTTTACAGGATGCCATCCCCGTGACCTGGAAAGTGAAAGGGGAACATAGGCTTTTCAAGCTGCACATGGAGCATCCAAAAATCACTTTTAACTCCGATCCAGTTTCAATTTACTTTGATTGAGTATGATTGCCAAAGAACAAAGCTGTAGATTGACATCCAATTTGATATGCTAGCTCCTGATATATATAACTTTAAATGGCCGAGCCAAATAATTAGTTTGTAAATTGGGTATGGAGATGATTCATCCTTGCCCGCGGACATCAATGAGGAGTTTCCAGGTGTTCTTCAATGCAAGCCCACCAAGGAGCTGCGAAGGAATGGCAGTACTATTAGTTACAAAATATAGGCTTAGTTTTATTGAGACTGTGAATTACGTTTGTGTGTCAACTCAATTCAGGAGTACAACTCAAATTCAGTGCGCTCCGCATCCGTCATCGGTTCGACGACTTGAAGACAGGCATTGGCGAACTCCACGAAGAGTGGCTCCTGCATGGCGGCCATCATGGCCGACTGGGCATTGATGGCCACATCAATCTGCTGGAGCAGAGAGCGCAGGTGGGGATTGTGGAGCAAATTACGCAGTTCCTGGCAGTTCTCTGTACGGAAACCATCATACTGTAAGAAGTGTGTATAATTGCGAATTTAAGCACCTACCTAGTTGCTGGAGCTTATCCGCGGGAACTGTGTCGTCGGTGGGGAAGGGCACATGAAGCGTAGGTTCCTCCTGGTAGCCAACTTCAGTCTTTTTAACCTCGGACACCCTTGTCGCGCATTGGGGCGATTCACTGTGTGCCTTATAACAAGCCACAGAGCAGCTACATTTTGCGACACTTATTATCTCCGTAGTGAACTGTTCGAATAGCTACTTACTAGGGTGCCGAGCATTTGCTGCACTTGTATTTTCTCAAGTTATCCACGCAAATAATGCATCTTTCCATATCGTCAAATTCAATGTCGCGTGCAAAATAAAACTCAGCTGTGCGAGTTTTATACCCTCCAGCTTTTGCCGCTATCAAGGGTTCCAAGCCGCTTCTGGTCCGCTTGAACGGCGTTCTGTTTTTGGCGGTAGAGAATCAAAAAGTTAAATGCAAACTTCAAGCAGAATAATATAAAAATACGCATAAGATCTCGTGGCTGCATGTTAATTTAGTGAGAAAACAAAACTAGTGGAGTTCTACGGCGAGTGTGTTACACATTGAAACGAATCCCATAGCTTAGGTAGATCGTTCTGTAGCTGCCAGCCTTCGTCAACAGATAAATTCTATCTTTGGCGCCATTACTTTTTATTTGAATTTGAAAAATATGCTAAAACGAGTAAAATGTTTAAACATTATTTAGATCCTCGTTTTTCAGAATCATTGCATTTGGGAACATTTTTCTGACTGTATGGGGATTGCATTATCGCAATTTGACCAAAACAAAATGACCAAAGCGAAATGGAGAACTTTAAATTCAAATTTGACATGACTAGACCGACTCCTCATCATAAATAAATAAAAACTTTATAAAGTCAGAAAGCTTCAATCTACTTTTTAACTCCTGGGATAGGCTGTTTTCTGTATCTCACTGACTTACATACTGAAAACGTTTGAAGATTATCCACAGGTATTTATTAACCATACGATTAGCGGAGTGTTTGGTCAGATTAAGGAAGACATAGAGTCGTCCTGCCCTTTTCCGGTTACGGATTGCCTTATTTGATTGTATGTATCCTGTGTATCCGGTCTGTTTGCTTTGGCCAGTCTCATTTATGGGCCATCCCGGGCACGTCATCTTCCGTGAGGCTTCCGAGCAAACAAACGAGGAACGCTTATCATGGCCCTCCCATTTTTCCGCCCCAAAGCCCCCCAATCCGTTCCCCCCGCCGGCGTTGGCAATGCGCAGTCTGAAGCCACCTGGCGAATTAACCGAGAATTCGACAAGCGCGAGGGGAGCAATCAAATGACGGTCGTCGTGTCCGCAAATTGTAAACATATCCTGCACACGGAACGTACTGAAACGGAACGGTCCTTCCCGGGAAGAAGTCGTCCAGATCCGCTCCAGCTCCAAAGACAGGTACAGTTAACCAGAAGTAAAAATAAGTACAACAGTGAGGCTCGATTGGCTAACCGAAGCATGGAATGCCCTTTAGTATCAAGCTTTCTTTTTAATGAAATGAAATGATATGATAATAATGATAGTCCTATAGGCAATGCCTTTGGGTTATAACTTCTGAAATGAATGAGTGAATAAGACTAGGGCTTACAGTCCTGTATACTATAACTAACCCATTGAGATCCTTCGTGTCCTGCTCACAGACTGAGCCATAATAACCTCTGCGAGGGTATGGCAAACAGCGAAAAACTTTTGGTGGCAATAAATGACTTCAATGACTGACTGACTGACCGGATGGGGTGGTCTAGGTGCATGGCTATACTCGTATATGAATCGTTTTTTCTTCTTGTTTCTGTTACCATATTTTTGGGGGGACTTGTAGCCGGGACTGGTTGTTGTTATTTTCAATCGTTTTTGCTTTGTTTTCTGAGCGCTACCAATTGGATTGCACAAAGAAAAACGAGTGGTACAAAAGAAGGCAAAGGATGCAGGCTAACAAAGAGTTTGGGGCTGTGGGACTGGGGAATCGGACCGGGTAACATGATGTGGCGCCTCTGCCGCTTCCGCTGTTCGTGAGGCACAAGCGCGATAATTGCCAGCGTTATCCGCTCGGCCTGCCAGTCAAATAGGCGCAGCAGCAGAGGCGCTGGCAAGCAGCGGCTATCGGCGGTGGCAGGGATTTCGGGGGGGCAGGAAGACCCTTCGTGTGACTCGCCTACTTTTGATTTACAACATTCGTGCAACATCAGCAGCAGTGTATCGCCAAAAGGAAAAGGGGCGACCAATGCAAACAGCAAGAAGAAAAGCGAGACACACGCCACCAAATGGGGCGAAAGTTTCTCGCGGGGTGCAGTAGTGGCATTTTCCGAGGGCAGGTGTCGTTCGTTAGGAGTTTTCAGCGTTTTTCATTCCCGGCTTTTCCCAGTTACCAAATACCAACTACCAACTACCAGTTACCAGCTAGCCGCCAGCGAAAAAGCCAAAAGCGATATTAATAGATAGCGGCACTTTTCGCTTCGTTTTTATCGCCCGAAAAGCCAAACGAGGAAAACACTGGAAGGTGGAAAATAAAGGGGGCAGATAGTCCTGGCAATTGGGCAGATTGACAGATCATGCAATCGTAGTGGCACAGCGTTTATAGTGCATATAATGAATATTAAATTACATGCAACACATATGGCTTTGGCAGTCGAACTTCCTTAGCGCGAATTTACTTTTCAAAAAGGTTTGGTTTCTGTGGAAGCAGTTTTTTTATCATACTAATCACAAATTGTGGAGACTGTATGCCCCATAGATTCTTGATCCTTAATCATGGTTATTTCCCGTATAGCGAAGATCGCCTGTAGTCCTTCCAGGTAGTTGGATTCATATTGGGTGCTAGCAGGCATGCAAACGCGACATCTGTCAGCCTATTCGATTAGAATTCGCCGGAGTATTGGATAGTGGACTAGTGGGTCATCAAATGGATTCGAAAATAATTCGAAATGCCGAACGGATGCCGGGGAACATTAACTATCAGCAGGAGACCACGATGGAATGGGGCTGCGAGGACTATATGAATCCCAATGGCTTGTAATTTATAACGCAATCACGTGCCACATTCGACGGCGTCGAGCAAAGGCAAAGGCGCCAAATATATGAATATATATATGAAACGAGAGCGACTAAATAATTTGGAAATGATTTACAATATGACCGGGACGAGAATGGCCGGAGGCACAGCGATTCCGGAGGTTCATAAATCTAACTGCATGACGAAAAGATGCAGTCCTAGAGTCCACTAGAATGGAGTTTGTCTGTAGTTCCTTTGGGGCGCCCCGGCGAAATGTGTTGAAATTACAGGCTGCAGCCGGGAATGATGCATGACTGGCAGGCCAAAAAAAAAAAGTGGGCAGATAGAGTGGCCGTCCGGCGGAGCAGGGCATTCCCGAAAATTGTCATATAAAAATGCGACCCCGTGGCGCTAATTCGGTTATGTATTGTCAGTGGGCCTAATCTAGCGGGAAATGGCCTTTGGCGGCCGAGCAGCTCGGATGGGTGGCTTCCACCGCGTACGCCCAGCGATGCTGAGGCGATAATTGCAATGGCAGTCATTTCAATTTGCCCGCTCCGCAATCCGCAGTCCGCTGTCCGCTGTCCGCTGTCCGCTGTCCGCTGTCCAGAATCCGCTCCCCGCGAGGCCGCTTTGATGGATGGCAGCGGCCTGCAGTCCGTTGCTGTTGTCAAACACTTCGCGCCTTGGCCATTTGTCTTCCGCCGCTGCGGCTCTAGTTGCTCTCATTCCCGATCCTGCTGCTCCTCCTGCCCCATCTCCTCGAGCTTATGTTGCAGATAACGCTGCTCATCCTAAGGGGTAGCTCAACTCATTGGCGGAGCTTGATGGAACAGGCTGAGTTAGCCGATTATGGATGTAGAATATTCAGTATAATTAACTTTAGCTGAAGCTTCAATAGAAGCTTATTGATTTAATAAAGGGTATAGTGGGAATTTAAATATCTTAGCTTACTATTAATCAAGCTCATGCGCCTCTAAATCCTTTTCCCATGAGTGAAATGGATCCAGGAACTGTTAGGGCAACTAATCGCTGCCTTGGCCAACTTGTTACATACGCCACGTTTTTATTTTGACTTTGGCCACTTGTTCTTTTTTTGTTTGCCGCTCGGTGCCTTAATTAAAAAGCTGCAGGCCGCTTTAGAAGTTGCACCGCGAAGTGAGAGGAGGAGCACAAGGAGGAGGAGGAGGAGCAGGCAAGTAGCGGGTCCGCCGGGGTATTTATGACTTGGCACGCAACGGACGGAGCATGATTTACGGTTTCTACGGCTTCGGTTTATTGAGAGGCGCCACAGGCAGCGGCGGATGCAATAGAGGCGAAACAAAGCCAGCGCCAAGAATTGGCCGCAATGGCCCATCAATCATTAGGAGCTGTCCATACCTTGGCGTAATCCTTTTTGCTTCGCCCTTGGAGTGCGGAGTGCTCAGCTCTGCGTCTAAATCCCGGCTATCTGTAATGCCCATCCCGAAATCAGGACGCAGGCAGCAGGCAGCAGGACTTTCGACTGGCTCGACTGGCTCGATTGGCTCGAATGGCTTTATGGCCGCATTATGCTTAATAAAGCACTCACTGCCACTGGGTCTTTATTTTTATTTCTATGCATCGCCAGTGGCAGTGGCATCCATGTCGGCGTTTTATCTGCGACTCATAATGGGAGCTGGGTACTGGTAACTGGCGACGCTTTTACAGCCTCGCAGCGTTGCGTGATTTATGTGATTACTTCAATGCGGCGGCGTTGCGCCAAAAGTCGGAAAAGTATATAAAAGCGATTTGAAGTACTGGCAGTAGCCCTGCCCCCTCCCCTCCTGCTACTGCTGCACACATTTTGCGGTCGAAGCGTGTCGGCGGCGAAAATAAATATGCATAAATATGCTGCAGTCCGCGTTCGCAATTAACACGTGCCCCGAAATGTAGGCAACACTCTTTGGCAGCGCCGACCGCTAATGAGGCGGCCGTCCAGTTGATATTCAATTTATTTTTAAAACGGCCCAACTGCCGCGTTATTAACTCTCCTCCTGGCTCTTTTTTTATTTTAACCCCTGCCGCAATGGCACAAAATAATTTTCCCAATTGGGCATAAGTCCTGCGGTTGAACAGCCTGCCCACCACGCCCACCGCCCGCCGCCTCCCGACTGCCACGCCCCCTCGCCGTCTGTGCGCAAATTGAAACACTCGCAGATCCCTTTCGTCTCTGCCGGCCTTTATGCAACCCGGAGTCCACTCACTCATGAATGCATTTACATGGCCCGGCTTCAACTTGGCCGCCGGCGAGGCTAAAAGCTTCGGCACTAATAAAAAATATATTTACTTTAGTTTAAAATTATTAAATATAAGAATGTCTACTCATTTGTGTAAATCAAAGTTTAAGACACACCTATCACTTCCAATTATATTCAGCCATAAACTTTGTAAAATGTCTTAGAAGGAAATATATATTCATATTCAAAAAGGAATCTACTTTCATGGGCTTTGTGAATATTTTCCAAATACCGACCCTTTCTGTCCCCCATTTTCGCTGAGTGTTGCAGGGGAGCAGCGAGCTCAAAGGGGTGGCAATTTAACAGCATTTACAGTAACACGTGTAATTATTTCATGAGATTTATCTGCAGCAGCCGCTCGCCTTCGCTGCACTTTGGTAAATGCGACAAAAATTCCAATTGCAAGGCGCAAACAAAGGGGCGTGGCACGCGGGCACACGGGTCGCTTGGCCAGAGATTGGGGATGCCACAAGTGACCGCAGCATAAACCAGACCATCTTACGAGGTGCCGGACGAAAAAATGGTCAGGGCAGGACGGACAGCAGGGCAGGATGCCGTGATAAGCTGCCATGTGGCAGGCGCAACCTGTGCTCATCTGTCACTTCCGGCCACGCCCCCCGTGCGCCCACTCGTGCATCAACTGACAAGGCACACGCAGCGCCATCTGTTGTGGTTTATTTGCGTTAAAATGATTGGATGCACGTCATATCTACAGGCCCCCAGTTACGAGTAACCCCCAACCCATATCCAACATCCAGCATTCAGTATCCAACATTCAGTATCCTGCAACGAGCTTCAGTTTCATCTGCAGTCCCTGCAACCGTTGCCAGCTCGTAATTCTTTTACGAAGTCTGCGATAGGCGCAGTTTTAACATCCTACAATTGCAAGTGGAAAGGGGTATGCACTATATACATTTAGTGCAAAACATACTGCCTATGATATCGAATGGAATAGCGTTCCGTAGCTAAGATCATATCGTTCATTGCTGGCACTTGATGTTACAGTTACAAGAGCTCTGAGAATAATGGGTATCTAAAGGTCGTGGCATTCGACGTGTTCTTTCTTCTGCTGTTGTTCCTGCAACTTTTGTTGCTGCTGCAACTGCGTGTGTCGCGATGTCGCGGCAGGCCTTTCCCAGGTACTTTATGGCCTTGTCGCGGTTGAGCTGAGCTCCGCGCGTGCCTCCGCTGCATATTTAATATGCAAAGCCACGCGGAGAGCGACTGAGCCGCAGATGGATGCACTGCCACATGGCGGAAGATGCGCCAGAAATCCCCAGCCTTCCCCCCCAACTGAAAATGAAACTGAGTTCAGAGGCGGCAGACGGAGGAGTCGTGTTCGATGGTAGGAAATGCGATACAGTGCTTTGTGGCGGCCAGCTTGTTATCAGTTTTCAGCCTTTTTTTTGTAGCTCAACCTGTGGGAATATTTGTTCTATAAAAGTATCTCCCAGTTTATACTAGCGGTGTACGTTTGACTTTGAATAGGTTTCTACTGAAAATGATCTCAAGTCATTCGAAAGCCTGCAACTCAAAAATGAAAAGTAGATAAAAAGTGCCAGTAAATGAAGTACTTTAAAAAACAAAGGCTCTCCTTTATATTTCTATGTGTATTAATGCCATTTAAGAAATATATGCCAATATCCCAAAGAAATTGATAAAAAGTTAAAAGTCATTAAATAAGAAAATAAGTATGTTTCCTTTGCACTGCATAAGTCATAAATAAAAGTTTGCGTTCAAACCTGCTTCCTTAAGGTATTTTCCTTCGTGAAAAGTCACATCCCGGTGGCCATCAAGCCAAGTTCCCGAGCCGCATGCGTTCTCATGCAAAATCTCTAAGCCGGGCCAACACAAGTTTGGGGCATCTGCGACTGTCACCTGGTGGCTGCTGCTTGGTTACCTGGCCCCAACTCACCGTCGCCTGTGAGCAGCATGTCACCAAAAAGGCAGAAGATACTATCGCCCATGCCCATACCGCAACCAGAAATGCCCGGGAGGATTTTCAATTTTACTGCATCATAAATTAAATTACCTCTTTCGATGCGATGTGCGAGCAGGAGACGGAGTGCAGAACTGGGCCCATATTTTGCCAGGACCAGGCTGGCTCCATTTTATTACCGCAAAAGAAACGCAACAAGGAAGCGATGCGATGGTGCTGGTGGGGCTGGTGGTGATGCCATTGGTGGTGGTGCTGGTGGTGCGACCTTTGACTTTGCCAAAATGCCAAAGGTATGCGCAAAAATGCACAAAACATTCAACCAGGCGGGGATGGGGTTGGGGGTTAAGGTGGGCTAAGGAGTGGGGCCAACCAATTCCCAAACTGCAGCAAAAATGTACAACAGCAGTCGCAGCCGCAGCCGCAGACAACGATGAGGCCAAACGACGATTGCGACTGCAACATTACGTATACGCAGTGGTGCACCGCTGGAAAAAATACAGCGGGCGAAAGGGGAAAACCAGCAAGCCAAGCTCTGGCCATGGATCCTAATGAAATCAGTAATAGTAATGTAGCCGTGGCCAAAAAGAATCCGAGAGGTGGAAAACCAGCTATCTGTAGGTAGCATTGGACCATTTCCCGCCACCTTGCCAAAATAAAGAAAAAACATCACGTATTGCCCCCAGCTTACTGTTTGTTTTGGAGTGCGTCCCTTTGAAATCTTGCACACTGGAGTCCATTAAATAACCCGGCTTTGATTTGGCGAGCGGAAAATTGGGGGAGGGCAGTGAGAGAAAAAACACATGAAATTCTCGAAAAACTAGGCGGAAAAAACGAACGTTCGCGGCTAATTTATGTAATTTGGCTAAGAGGCAAACACACACCACGGACTGTCGAATTGGCGCGCATCCATAACGAGCCGGAAACGGGGCTAAAAGCTGCTCCGGCATGCTGATGAACCCGGCAAGACGACACATCGACTGGCCATAATTAAAATTACCTCGTTTACCTGTCACGTTTGGGGAGCCAGGACCTGTCGTCCTGTTGTCCTGGTGGGCGGAACAACTACCCCCCAATATGCTTGCTTTTGGCCTCTTTGTTGACGTATTTTTTGGTTTATTGCCTTGCATTGCGGATGTGTGCGACGGCTGCCAAATTGTAATGTGCGGTGCGTCCAGGGAAGCGGATCTCGGATCTCGGATCATAACGTGGCTCTAATGGTCCTCAGTTGCTGGACTGGGCTGGTTTGGCCTGGCCGGGTCAATGGCGAGTGTTTTATCTTTTCCGGCCTCAGACTCTGGCTCTCCTTGGTTCACCCTTTTTATTTTATTGCCGTCCGTTTCGGCCTTTTGTTTGATGAAATATGATTGTGTTTGTTTCGCAAAAGTGGACAGCATGGGCTGCAGTTTTTGGCTGCGATTGGGCTCAGGTGGGTGCAGTGCACGCTTTAGTATTTTTAATTGCCCCAAAAACTAAGGCCTGAGTCCATTTCCGCTCGTTAGTCATATTTCATTTGGAAAATATTTTAATTAGAAATGGTTTTAATACCTGGCCGAGAACATAAATCCAAATAGTTACCCAATAAAATCATATTTAGCAGAGGCAGATTTTTTTTTTATTCCAAATCCAGCCCGTTGTATGTGAGAGGTCACCGTGTGGGTTATCCTTGTGGATTACCGAGTTAAAGTGTCGTGCAAGTATTTCCCTAGCCTTGGCCATGTTTCTGCAGCTCTGTGGGCCAAATCACATGCTGCTTACTTATTGCTGGGATTAGGAGAAGATACCTTTCAGCAGGAGCGCCCAGTTCCACCCCTGCAATCCCTTTGCCTTCTTTTCTACACGGTGGGAAAAGTAGGGAACAATGGGTGGAAATATTATTATTTAATATTGTTTAACTAATTTAAGAACGAAGTTTCTTTCGACAGTAGCAACTATATTAACCCAGGATTTTTAAGTACATTTCCTTGATCGTGCCTTCTTTTTTTTCAGTGTAGGTGCGAGTGGTTTTTGCCGGGCTTCGGCGGACATAACTCAAACCGAAATCGCCTGCCATGGCCTGCACGTGCAGCAGTCGCCGCCTGAGCCTGCCAGCAGCTCCACAGCTGCGGTTGCAGAGGCTGCCCCGCCCCCTTTGCCTCCTGTCCCTGCCCGCGGCATTGCCCCCTTCCCTTCCCGCAGCACCCCAACTGATGGTGGTGTTGCAGCCAGCTACTCGTATTTGCAACAGAATGGAATGGAATATGGGTCAAAGTGCAGTTGAATGTCCTGAAACATCCGCAATGCTGTAGTTTGACTTTTTCCACACACACACAAATACATGCACGAGGGTTCGCTTTTGGTTCGGTGTTGGTTTGCATGGGAATTGCATTCAGGAATATTTTACGTTTTACGTTACGTTCTTTGTGCACGTGTGTGTGTGTGTGGGCCAGGACTTTTACGTTACTTATTCGCAGTTGGTTTTTTTATAGGCGCATACACATGCCTGGGATTTTGCGATTTGGGGCTTGCAAAAGTTGTGTAGCCTGTCAGGCATCGAGTCTGAGCCGATCTGTCTGGATCGGCCGATGGTTTATGCATTCTAGACCCATCCCCATCCCCCTCTTTACCATCTCCAAACCCAACCAACAATATCCCCCTGCCATTGCAGGCCAGTCAAGTCAGTCCTTTTCTGGCCTTCAATTAGCGTTTGAGCTTTAAGGACAAACAATTTGCGGACCAGACATACAGAACTCGAAATTGCCAGGACATGTGCTACACATTTTTCGAATATTTTATATTACCCAGTACCATATGGGGAAATGGGGCGTGTTCAACTTGAAAAGTAACTAGATGGATTTATATTTATTACATAAAAATATGGCAAAATTTATAGATTAATTTAGAAAGCTTAGTTGTGTTTCTCTTTAGCTTGGAATATGTTCCACTTATATTTAAGCCCTTATGAATATTTTATCTTAGATATATAAATTGAATTTGCCAAGAAAGCCTACTTCAATGGGAATCCGACGGCCAACCAATTTCCTTCAATATTACCTCATTCGTTTACCCCATTACTTGTGACTGGTGGCCAATCAGTGGTCCTGCCTGCACTTGGCCTTTGATCAAAATTCAAACTACAAATTAGCCGGGACGCGACTCGGACCGCTGCCAGTCTGGTGCCCATCCATGGCCATTTGCCTCCGCTCCGGACTAATCTCAAAGTTTCACGGGTAATTTTAAAGATTTGTGTGCCGCAATCCATTAGCCAGGACGAAGGAAACAGGAGCAGGCAACTACTTGACATGCCGTTGGCCGCAATGAAATGCGCAATAAATAAAACACTAAATGAATACCAGGCCATGTTGGCCCCAGATCGGAGAACCGAACAAACAAGCGCATAAATTTGGCAACTCCTCCTCCTTCCAGCCGTGTGTCGCCTGTAATTTTGGTCTTTATGGAGCTTGTTTGTCATTGAATCGCCGGAAGTGGATATCCACGGGAAGCGTCTTTGATCACACATGCACGGGTTGATTGACCGGAAAGGCTTGGAGTGCTCGAGGATTCTCCACCTGGGATGTGTCCGGTTGTGATTCACTACTTCAGGCGGCCAAACACTTCAGATCGGAAGTTCTGCAATCGCCTTTTCAGGCCAAAAAGTGGTTGGCTGAAGGAGGAATGTCAAAATTGCGTAGCTCAGCAGCTTTCCTGCTGCACAGTGAAAAATGATTGTGAGGCGCAAAAAAATGGTCAACAACCATAAAATATAAAAGTAAATTGAATAATTTTTTAAATGCTTACTTTATTACCAAGAAGTAGTTACTTAACAATGGTTGATAGAGTTTCTTACCGTTCTAAGTCAATGTAATAACTTTTCTCTGTGCATTCCCCTTGGCAGCTCTCCTCCCTAATGAACGTGCGGCATTTGTCACCCGAAGAATGTGGATGCTACCGTGGGTGTCTGTGGGCATTAGTGTCGGCCAGTTGGGTCTTGGCCATATGCAGCAGATTAAAAGTCGATTTGACAAGCTGTTGACTGGCCGAAGGCAGGAGCCAAAAGGATAAGCGAGTAAGTGGAAGACAAGTGGCATGCGTGTCCTGTGACCAAGCCCCCTTTGCCTTCTTTCTCATTCTCTCTGTTGCAAAGATTTATGTGGACAGGGACCACTAGCTGGCAGGCAATTAAAAAGCAGTTAATGAAAAGCGCCAACTCAGCCTCAAAAGTCTTAGCAAAGTTTTTGCTGCACCAAAAATTACGCATACGCCGCATGTGACAACTGTCAACAATATAATTCCTCTCGCCAGCCATAAAAAATGATGCAGGTGTGGCGGCAGCGGTGGAGAATTCAGAGGGTAGCGGGGGACAAGGCCAGTTCTAAAGCAGCTTAAGGCAGTTACTTTTTGCACCTTTTAGACGGCTTACGCGAACGGGAGGGAAGCCAAGTTAGTGCCAAAGCCGGGGCTCACTCGCCTGTCGTCTTGGCTGCCAGCAAACGGGGCGAACGAAGGGTTCTCCGCAGGAGGGAACTGGAATAGAAAGACAGCGCTGGCATTCGAAACTTCAAATACCCTGTAACCCATAGTTAGCATAGCTAAAAGTTGGCACTTAAGATCGAAGGCAGATACATATCTGAATAATGAAGGCGAATTTGTCTAAAGTATCCTCTCTCATTATATACATTATTATAAAATTTTTAATGTTGATATTTTACAAAAACGTACCAAATTAGCACTACCCCTTGATAAATAATACCATGCAAAAGCAGGAGGACCAGCGAATGAGAGAGAGACAGAAAAGCGTGGCTGCACTTTAAGCCTTCACTGAGTAATTGCGCGCAAAAAATGCGCAAATTGAGCGCAAGATCCAGAAAGACCCCAAAAGCCCCACCACCCCCATTTCAGCCATGCCCAACCAACCCCCCCTACGCCCATTTTGCCCCATGGAAGGGCAGCGAAAACTTAGTTTTCGACTGTGTTTACTTTACGAGTTGCGTTTTGCGTGCGAAAAGTTTTACTTACGACTTGCATAAATGCAGTCATTGCCAGCTCCCCGCCCGCTTTCCACTGCCCCGCAAAAAATGCAGTCAGAGTCGCAGTAGAGATTGGCATGTAAAATATGCTAAAAGCATGCCACTTCCCAGGGGGCCGCGGGGGGAAAGGGGGGCAAGGCCTTTTCAAGGCGTCGCTTAGTCGCGTTGTCAGATTTGTCAAACGCTCCCCGAAATGCGAGGATGAGGGCCAAAACAGCTGGAAGGCATCGAATGCCACGATGAATACTTTCCAATTGCATAGTTACAGGCGCTGGCCAAATATTTCAAATATTTGTGACATTCAAATGGTGGAAAATATCCCCCAGCGAGCGAGGAGTACACAAAACCATATCGAATAAGTCTAAAACTACCCGTTTAAATGTTTTTTTATGGCTTATGTTAAGGGGTATCAAAATTTAAGGGGAAAAAGATTAGCTACTTTAAGTTTACTTTTGTGCAATGTTATATTTCTATGATATTTTTATAAATCACCTACATAGCGAATAGAATTTTTATAAAATTATTTTGTAGTATTATACCCACTCGATCCTCTTTACATTTGTATGAAAAGTATGCATGACTTAAGCGCAGTAAACTTACAAAACTGAACGAGAAAATAGAGGCGGGGAGCATAAATTACTCCGCTCATTGCGCACATTTCTGCGCCAAATCTAATTTGCCAATAAATTCCTTTGTTCATCTTGGCTAGAATGGGCGGCCAAGCTCGTATCGAGCAAACTATCACAACTTTAAAAGGATACTTTGCGGCAAGCAGCAGATAATGCCTAAGCAGCAGAGGCAGGGGCAACTGAAATGCAGGCGAAACTTTAAAACTAAACAAACTATTTATAAATTGCGCAGAACTTAAGACCAACCGAAAACTTGCCAAGGAAAAGAGGGTAGAACTGTGCACTGGGAAAAATATAAAATATATTTTAACTTAATACAAAAAAAAAGCATTTAAATATTCGTATTTAGTTACAGCTAAGATAGCATAAGTTTTTGCTGCTATTAAGTATAAATACCACGAATTAGTTCCTTTTTTAACTTATAACGAATTTGTTTTCAGTGTCCGAGAAGGGCAATCGAAAATGGAGTGGGGCCCAAATGGACAGCGCGTAGGAAGATGCAGTTGCAACTGCTAGCCAAGCCAACTTCTTGCGGGCTGCGGCAATTCGTTTAAGCCGCTTTGCAGCCCCGGCAATTTATGTGCCACGGCTGCCTTGCCAGAAGTTCCTTAAAGTATGCAGTATGCAGCACTGCCGCTCAACCCTGCCGCCCCTTGTCCTTGCCACCACCCACCCCCTTTGCGCCTTAACCCTCCGATGGGCTGGCAAATGCGTTTGGCAGACGCCGCGGCATCGATGACGCCCCGAAAAACTTGGCGCTAAATTGCGGCCGAGGCGCGTGTTCCACAAAAACTTAAGTGGCTTATATGCTGGCCAGCTCCATGGCGAGGGGGCATACGAACAACAAACATGCGGCAACAACACTTGCAAGGAACATAAAGAATATCCAGGGGCCAAGTTGAGATCGCAAACCGAAACGCAGGACACTCTTAAGATACCGCCTTTTGTTAACTTCCATTAAATACTTTGACAATGAAAACTATTATATATTGAAGACATTACAAATGTTTCAATAACATATTATCCTTTGAATATTAATGAGCTCATTTCTTAAGGATAACAAGCGTATCCTTGGCAAGAGTATGAAGATGTCTGCTGATGGGCTGTGTGCATGAAAAATAATCATGGGCCGCACTCGAAGCGTCGCAAAGTCTGCGGCAAAGTCTTTGGCTTTCGATGGGGGGCTCCTCTGTCAGATTTGGCGCTATTCCGCGATGGGGTTTGGGCTTGGGATCAGAGTGTTGGTGGTAATGTATAAGTAGAGCGGATGTGGCTTGGGCTGAGGGAAGACAGGACACACTTGGGCATGAAGCTCACGCCAGGCGTCAATCAATCAAGTGAGAGTCGAGTTGAGAGATCGATGCCGCTTATCGATGAGTTCATAACATCAATTTCCATAAAAATCCGCTTTGGCAAATTTGTGCTACCGCCAGTAATGAATGGAATGGATGTGAAGGCCTTAACCTGTGGATCTCAGCTTAATTCCTTGACACCTAAAGCGATGTGACTCCGTCGCTCAAGTGTGATAATTAGCTGCAAGCTGTGGCAAACTCTGGCCGCGTTGTTGCTGGTTGCATGCACCATGTCCGGTTCTTGAGGGGGCTTCATTAGCAACATCAGCATCGGCACTGGCACTGGCACTGGCATCGGCATCAGCTAGCCCCCATGCCTGTGCATAGTTAATTGGCCAGGCATTGTAATTACTTAAGCATTAACCACGAAAGCAACACTTGAGCGGCGCCAGAGCGGCAGCAGCAACATGGCCAACAACAATGGCCATTTCCGGCCGAGTCTCTGGCTGAGTCCTGGCCTGGCTTAATTAGGTTTTTGGGCAGCGGGAATTTGTCGCCACGGCGTGTATGGCTAGTGTATCCCGTGGCCCACCCATAATTTATGATCGAAAATGCGTTCCGGCCTCTGAGTCTCGAGGAAGCCGGCTACGGCATTAAAACCAATTGATTTATGCCGCTCGTTTGCGGTTTTCTATGTCTGCCGTCGTCTCGGCCTCTGTGATTTAATCGACAGCCCATCGATTGTTAACTGAGGGGATTTTATGGCTACCTTGTTTATTACATGGCTAGCAAATTGTCGGTTAACTCACAGATTAGTTACAAGACACATCAGACAGCCGAAGGCAAGTCCTTGACTCGCTTTGATCCCACGGGGCGTATGAATATTGATATTCGCATATGCAGTGCAGCCAGCAGCTGGCAGGCCTTTGTGCAAGTTTTAATAAAGTCAATTCGGGATTCAAGAAATTTGCACAGCAATTTGCAATTGGCAAAACTGATTGATTTCGACGACTGTGGCCCCCAGGAAGGCGCAACAGTAGCTGCCAAGCTGGCAAGTCAAGTGTGCTGCAGTTAACAAACACATGCAGCGGGGTCCTTCACACACACACACACAGAGAGGACCAGACTTTCCCAGATTTCCCCTACAATCGCACACTTAAAATGCCAGCAGCTATAATTGTTACTCAGGTGACAGATTGCTGAATGGCAGCCAGCGACAGCGAATGGTTAAAAGCGGGGATTTCAGGGAGGTTCAGGGTGGTTCAGGGAATTTCCAGGCGGCTGCAAGGATATAAGGACCAAGTGGAAAACCAAAACAAACCCGGACCCGGCAATCTCGACCCGGAGAACGAGGCGGCATCAACGTAACGTCAGACAAATTATCACGTTACACTCGAGTGCGTGAGGCAGGCAACTATCTGCCTCTCGCTTGCCTCATCCTGTTGCAGCCCCTCATCCCAACACCCTTCGCCCACCGCCCTTCTGGCACGCCCCCTTTTCGCCCGCTGTCTTGCAAGTTGTCGCCATGTGTCGTGTTCGTGGCAATTGCAACGCCAGTTGAATCCGCATCCGCATCTGAATCTGAAGGGGGGTTACCCCCTTAGTCATGGCTCTACTGACGCTATAAATGCATTGGAGAATGGCAAAAGTCAATTTGGAGCTCTCTAGGCTTTCAGCTGCACTGCAAAAAATTTATTTTTTATATGAAATATATGTGAAATTAGTTATTTAAATATGATGTATTATTGCCAGTGCAGTGTTTCATACTTCGGTGATTCTATGAGACAGGAAATAGTTAAGTGATTACCTTGCCTATTTCAAGCTTATATCAGTAGTCTTTTGGCATTTAATTTTAAATTATATTTTATAAATCTTCTATTTTTTTTAAGCAATTCACCGCTACGTGGCTTAAATGCATGTGCGAGTGAGTGCCATTGGTTACCGCAGGAATGATAACCCTGCTCGTGGCACTCGTGGTCGTGCCTCGTCTTCTGTGCCCGCCCACTTGCCACCCAGCAACCTCCACAGCCAACCCATCTCCGCCACATCTCCCCTTCTCCCCACCCAATTTCCACTATCCTGCATCTCCTGGTGTCCTGATGTCCTGGTGTCCTGGCATCCTGGTGCTGCCTGCTGTCTGCCTGCTTTATTATCTTCTTAAGCATTGAGCCTTCCGACTGACGGTGTCCTGGCTTCATGGCCCGCTGATTGACACACCGTAGGCCCATCGTGGCTTAATTGCATTCGGCTCAATGATAGCACAATTTAAAGGGCCAAGCAGCCCGCCAGGTGTGCGGATTGTCCGGCTTGATTAACGATCGCTCCTTTTGGGTTGTTCACCCAATTTCTTTGGTAGAAAATCAGGCAGCAGATGCGATGTGCAACATATACATAAATCTATATTTTTGATTTATATATGCAGCTGAATGGCTGGCATATAAATTCAATTAAATATTCAACACTACAAATATCAATTGATAAACCATTTCGGATTGCAGGGCATTGTTTAATGTTATCTCTCAATTGCAACGGCATTTCGAGCATTTAAATAATTGATGCATTCGCTGCCATGGCGCTTTTGTATTCGGCCGCTTTAATGGCGAGAAAAACGAGCTAAAACTACAATTGCTAAAACGATTTTCGCGCCAATTTCATTTGATAGCCTCCCTGCGCCCGATGGCACCAATCACGGCTTGCCACCATCAATTAAGTGTCATCGTTGTTGTTGTCGCCGGCAACACACAAAAAGTTATAATAAAAGTTGACAACATTTTTTGGTGCCATGCAACAGCAGCAGCAGTGGCAACAAAAAACTTTTTGCCGATTTTTATATTTGTGCACAAATTTTTAATTTGCCCAGGCCCTCGCCGCTGCAGCCCATAAATTGTTTTATTTCGACCGGTTGGAGGAGGAGGAGTAGGGGCGAAACTGAGGAGTGGAACTGCCAAGAGATGGGCAAACTAAAACTGAAATTAAACAAAACTGCTGTCATCATCTCTGGCAAGTAAACAATTGACGAGGGCGGGGATTCCCCCGGCTTCCAAACTCCGTTGACTGACTGGCGGACTGTCAGCGAATTTGGTGACATCCGACTGCCACAACAGCGCCACGACAAGGATTCATCCACCCATCTCCCAATTTGCAGGGACTCTATGCAAATTTAATGTTCCCAACAATTTTCGTTTAGTTTTTCCATCGCGGCAGCGGTAGTGGCGGGCCTGGAAAAGCCTTGGCTGTCATTACATAATGACAATCATTAACTGGTCCCTAATAGGTTACTTGTAAGTAAAAGATACTGAAAGTATCTTTGGAGTTTAGCAATGCCTAAATACCCTTTAAAACAGTGTAATTTGTACTTTTGTCAATTGGTTTTTCTTTTTTACTATAACTTTTACAATGGAACTATATATTATATATATAGTAAGTTATATGTATATAAACTGTATAAAAATTATTAAATTGCCCAGAATATTGTAGCCCCCATAACATATCTTCTTTTCACTTTACAAGCCCGCTGACAGTTTGGAAATATCCTTGGGGGACCCTATTATAATTAGCATAATCAATTTGCTGGCTGCCTTCGTTTGCGTCTCGCTTGATAAATCGTTGCGGCAAGTCATCAGCGGGGGGTGGTGGTGGGTGGTGAGTAGTGCTATGGTGGTGTATGGTGCTTAAGGCCGTACAAGTTTTTTTGGTAACGGGCAACATCAGTCGGAAGTTGGTGTTAGTGACACTATCTCACCCTTTTGGCCATGCCCTCGCACGGACTGCGTGCATCCTTAACGGCTGAATGGGCAGGGACACGAGTCAAGTGTGAAGGACGAGAAGGGGTTGTTAGGGGGAGGGGAAGAGGGGCTTGGAAGCGAGGTGGCAAGTGTGGCAAGTGTTGTCCTGCGACCCACTTAACGCTGCAGATACGCCGCCAATTTCGCATGCAGCAAGGAGTTGCAGTTGTTCCATTTGCGTGGCGCATGTTGCACGTAGTCGTGTTGCCTGGAAAAGGAGCTGCAACATTGGGGCACGGGGGTGGTCGCCGTTCCACCCCTTGTCTTGCCATTCCTTTGGCTTCGTTTCGTTTCGTTTCGTGTTTACTTTGGCATTTTTTAGTGCATCTGCAGCACATAACTAAGGGCGCAAAAAACAAAGCAACAAGCAATGGCCCACGAGGAAAACAGGAGCAGCAACACGGCGAAAAATATCAAAGATATGGCCTAAAAACTATGGACTTTCGGATATCAAAAAGGAGTTATTGGAAGCAATGTCTTGGGTAGCAATATATGCTTAGATATATAATTTAAATATATATCATTTATACTCATTACAATGAATAAGAATTTTATAATCCCTAAATACCTTGAAACTCTAACTTCTTTCAAGAAAACATTTTCTAAGAAATGTATCTATTAAATTGAAATATAGAAAATGATATGCGAATAATCGAGTTAAATGGTCTTATCGTTTTTTAGCTGTGCACCAGAAGCAAGAGCACGAAAAAGGAAGAAAAACTTGCTAACTGTTTGCCTTTTCTTTGGCCAGGCCCATAAACTGGCCAGTTGTTATAGTTGTTGCTGCTACACGAGGACTGTCGCCAGCGAATGCATTTTGTCACTTGGGCAATTTATTGCCGAGCGCCTTTTGATGTTTCGGTGTTTGACACAAAGGAAGTCTTTAAGCTCTACTACTTCCCACCCCCTCGCTTTTCTTTTTTTGCATCCCAAAACCATTTAAAGCCCATTCCAGCGGCACTTGGACAAACTTCATTTGCATAAATAACAAATATTACTCATACGCCGCATTGCACGGTGCTCAGCTGCCGCCTTTTCCGACTTTTCCAGCCTTTCCGCCTCTGCTGCTGCTGCTGCTTCCGGATGCGTGGCAACATTAAAAGGCATAAAAAATTATGAAAAATCGTGCCAGGCTATCGATATTCACTTGAATTTCCCCCCCCCCCCACCTCACACACACAGCACGAAAATTCCAATCAACATTTTTATAAATCACATGCGCGCCGGCAAATTTACAGCTGCGTTGCGGGAAAATGTTGAACGGCCGACGGGGCAGGGGATGAATTTATGAACTTGCGGCATGTTTCCATTGAATGTGGCCTACGCCCAGCCAGTGGCAGCGACAATATCGCTTTATGCCAAGATAAATTGTCTTTGGCAGTGTAAACAGCAAATGAGTTGCAGGCCAAGTGCTTACTAATTGGAAAGAGAGGGTGAGCTAGCGAGCGAGAAGGAGATGGCGAACAGTTGCAATTGTCATGGCAAACACGTGAAAAATTGCCACTCATTACAAAAATGTTGGCCAAAAGCAAAGGAACAATGGCAAACACGCGTGACAAACTTTTTAATAAATGAAACTTTTGCCAGCCACTCTGACTCCTTTTTGTTGCTTTTGTTTTACTTATTTGTTGTTGCTTTTATGTTTTTTTTTTTTTGTTTTATGTTTTGTCTTTTCCACTTGTGGTTGACCACTGTGTTGTTAACCGCAACATTTTTGTGGACCAGCATTGCAAAACAACAATAACAGTCGTAAACATCACAACAACAGGCCAAATGCCAAATGGCCAAAAAGCTTAAACAAGCTGCCAATATTTTGGTGTCTATTTCCGCGTGGTCTACGCCGCTCTTAGCCCTCAACAAAAAGTGCCCAACTCCTTGGTACGCTCTGCTTTTCCCATTGTCGTTACTTACACTTTATTGCGTTTTTGTCATGTTTCAATTTTTTGCCCTTTGAACTTCGTACAGTGCGTGACGGCGCCATAAAACAAGCGGGTTTCCCATGGCAATGATGATAAGATTATGACTTCAAATGCTCAGCTTCTGTTTTACTACTTAAGTCTAACAATTAAGTATTAACTAAGCAATATCACATTACATATATGTATATAAATATATACTTAGCTTAATGTTTGAATTTAGACTTGTGTTTATTTGGCACATATTATATTTAGGAGTTCAGCACTTCAAATAAGTAGTATAACTAACAGACTATTAAATTCATTTCAAATGCATTCGGTGGGTTGTGTATCAAGTTCGGAGTCGATTATCGCACCTAATTCATGAGAAATAAACATCTTTTATTGACTCAAATTCGTCTTACACTAATGAAGTGTAGTGTACGCATACAGATGTACAATTTGCCGATACTCTCCCCAAGGAGATGCAATAATTTTGCGTACCAAATAAGTTTTTGCGAGGCACACCATATATTCCAATGAATTTACAATAAAATAAAACTATCGACGAACTCGGCCGTTTTTTCCCATAGACTGCGACATTATCGGGCGTATCAAAAGTGTATATCCCGGTCGACCTGCTGGGGAGCAATATCTGGGTTTTGGTTTTGTTTTTTTGATGCTGCTGTTTCTGGTTTTATTTGATTTGAAGCCTTTTTCCGGGAATTGGCTGAAAAAGAAGCGAAAAAGCATTTATGGCTCTTTTCATGTTTATTGTCGCACATAAAGCTGGCGCAAGAAGGACACTCGAACCGCCGACTTCTCTCAGCTATTTTTACGGCCAGTTGGCAAATGTGTCGCTGTTCGCCAGCTTTAAATTCTATTAAATCAAGCAGAAGAGGCCAGCGGAGCGGTTTGGCTTTCAGGACGAAAAAAAATTACGCTTACGACAACAAGAAATAAACTCAAAAACAACTTTCTGCTCGGAGAAGTCTAAACATGCACACAACACAATGGCAGTACAAACAACTACAACTACATTCAAGGCAAACAATGATCTCCTGCCCAACTCCCCCTCCTTCCAACCATCCCTTCACCCTTCCCCACTTCCCCATACTCCATTCGCCGTACAGGACCCCTTGCTCTTAACCATTTTTGTGCGCGCGTTGACAAAAAATCGTTTAAACGCAGGCCAAGGCACGTTTCCTAAACACAATTGCTGTGGGTAAACTTCATTAGAATGCGGCTGCTACAGCAACAACAAAGGCGCTGAGTACAGTAAGGCTTGCATAAATCAAACCTCTATATAAGATACAGAACCTTTTCAACTTGAGATTGACGTAAGTCAAGCAATAACACCAGAACATGCCACAATTGGAAGGCAAATATCCTTATGTCCTTAGATACATTTTTAATAAACATACATGCATTAGGCTAAGAAAATAAAAGATTTAATATTTAATATTAAGTATAAGATTTAACGCTTATAGTTAAGATGTCCTGTTTGCAACTAATGCTTGGTCCTAGAGTTTAAGATATACAATTGCCACTGTAGAACAGCATGAACAATCACACAAGAGTGACATGGAAGTCGCATAGTCGGAATGCCGAGGGCCGGCGAAAGGGGGGGAGGGGGGGTCCAGCGGCCAAGTTTCCAAGTCCAAACAAAAAGGCTAAAAAAGTCAAATTAATAACAAGCCCAAAACAGAAGCCAGGGGCAGCGCCAAAAAAAAAAGAAATAAGAAGGCCAAGAAGGGAAAACACCCGAAAAGCGCTGTTGGGCATTTGTAGCGGCTACTACACTGCCACGCCCCCTGCCGCCACGCCCCGCCCCACCGCGCTGGGCAAAAAGATCCGAAAAAGAAACGCCATTTGGGCTAAAGTTGTTCTTGTTGCCGTTTCGGCCTTTCGGTTGACCAACGCGAAATGCGCGCGAATTTTAATTAGTGCGGACTTTGCCCCGCCCCTTAAGTCCTGACCCCCCCAATCCCCACAACCCTCGTCCTGCAGGATCCGCCATCTGTGACCCCTGTGTGTGCGAGTGTGCCTGAGTGTATCGCAACAAGCAAACAATTAAAAGTTATTAACCTTAATGCGGATATGTTTGTTAAATTGCCAACAACAGTGAGAAGAACTGGTGAGTGGAGCGAAAAAAGGGGCAACAGCTTGAGTTAAATTTGTAGCATACTTTCGAGGGCAGCATAACTAGCAGGGATACAAAGAGGGTCCATTATTATGCCAAAGAAAATACAGATGCGAAGTGAACTCACTTTAATTTACATTTAATCAAGCTGCAAAAGCTGCAAATTGCCGCAGGAGCCGCAACAGCCGACAGCAAACCACAATTAACCATCGCACCACCCAACCGCAGTGGTGCATCACCATCACAATATCACCATATCTCCATATCACAATCGTCATACTGGGAAACTCGAAAGTTAATCACTTTTATTGGTCGCCATCGCCGTGTGGGAAGAAGCCTGCTTGCAGTAAACCGCAAAAATGATGTGCAAAATAGTTTGGAAATTTTGCAAATTGCTGCAGTTGTTTGCAATCAGCTGAATGGACAATTTAAAGCCAAGGGTAAAGTGGATGTTGACATTTCATATTGCCACAAGGCTTAGCTGCCCCGAAAAAAGGGGGCGGGGTCATTAGAAGGGGTTTTGCATTTGCTGCATTTGGTTGGCGGTTTCCTAATTTAATTCAAACTGGGAAAATTGGGAAAAGTCTTGAAAGTAACAGTGGCTTAGGTAATGAAAAACATGAAATGAAACTTGTTGATTAAAGATACTTATATCTTAATAACACTTTGTATATATATTGTTTAAGTGTTAAGAATTCTTCATATTTCTTTCACTTTTCTCACATGAAAAGAAAAGGAAAATAATCCGCACTGAGCTTTCTACACAGATTAAAATATCCATTTGCATTTTCTGCAGAATAATTGCAACTGAAAATCCTGTGTGCAAGGATAATAACGAGACAATTTTGTGATTCGTAGGAATTTTGTTCACTGTTTCCCAAGTTTACCAGCTGAATATATCCATTTCCATTTTCCATCTCCTCCAGGATGATGCACATTCATGAAACTGAGGCGAGCTGTATGTCAAATAGCCCACTTTTGGTCTTCGACTGACAACAACACATTCCTCAATTTCATTTCCCATTTGAAAACTGAAGCTAAATGCAATTATGCCAGCAAGGAGTGCAAACCTCTAATGTAATCTAACTGCAGTTGCCTTTTGGCCAACTGTCCTGTTCGTCCTTTGCCCCAACCCAAAAAGCAGACAAGCTGCAACGAATAAACATATCAAAATTGCATATTGTTTTAATTGTTTTGTTACCGGGTTTCGGGTTGCGCCCGATGCCTAAACTGCAGATTAACGCATTTACACTGCACTGGATTCTGCATCCTGGATCCTGGCTCCTGCCACACTACTCCTACCCCACCTTCAGCACACACACGCACACACGGCGTCACGTAGAAAGAGCTCCTGGTTTATGCATTTGCATGCACTAAACACGCATAAATTTTGTGTGCAACCGTAAAGATGTCTCTGTCCTCGGCTCGGTGCGTTTGCCTGGTTTATGGCCATGGGTGGAGGTGGACGTGGTGCACTGGCCAAATATCTGCGGAATTGGTCGATGCATTCGGGTTTGCTCGATAAATGTGTTGATTATGCAATGTGGGAGCTGCAAGTAAGCGAGGTATTCAAACTATGATTATGCACTCTTTGTAATGTTTCAATATTTTTAGGCCATTTACTTACCAATTTCAGCATTTTTCTTAAGTGTGTTATATGTTCATGAAAGGGGAATAGAGGGGAAAAACGATCATACGTTGGGTGTGCAGTGCTCTGGTTTATTTGGGATTCATATTTCGATAAACAATTATGCCAGTACCTGGGAGGACTGCTCGGCCACATAGCATGCGATGCCTGTAAGCCGCCTTTAAATATGGCAAGTCGTTAAGGTAAGCCCCTCTGATTCCCCCATGCCTCCCCCCGCCTCCTCGGAACACCAGCCGTTTTCCCCGCTCCTGTGCATTGCTGTGGATTTTATCCCTTTCCTATTTGGGAAGTAATGGCAGTGGGGCCGCAATTGAAAATTTATTTTGTGTGCTCATTTTGCACCTAATTTCGAAGGCGGCCCCGAGGAAATGAGTTGGCAAAAAGAGGAGTGCAAATGGGCAGTGCTGGGGGTAAAAGTCATTTTCCGTGCCTGAACCCCTCGACATGCCGCCCCGCCTGCCCCTGCGTTCCCTCCTTTGTTGTATATTTATTTTAGATTTATTGTAATGTCCAGCAAAAAGATTGCCCAACTGGCCTTAGTCCTCTTTAGTTTCTTCTGGCCCCCGATCTGCCTTATCCTTGGCTCCCCTCTCTGCTGTAGCAAACGAACCCCCCAGCCCCCCGCAGAGCCGAGCCCCTTCCTCCATATATTTTTTGCGACACACGCATTTGGTATGCAGTTTGCGTTTTGCGGCCTGACAGGACATGCCGAAAAAGGACATGGCCGGACTTTTGGACACGGAACACAGGAGCTGGGCCCCAGCTTTCATACGCTCGTTGCACAGGACCTGCCAGCCTGACCGCTCCCCGCCGAACCGCCCGCCCCTCGCATCCTGCCAACTGGCACTGTCCACTTTGGGCCCCAAATATTGAAAGTAATGTTTACGTTTCCGCTTCCGGTTTAAGTCCATGTCCAAGCCATTCAGCCAGAACGTTTGTATTTCATTTTAAATTTTTGTCATATTCTCGGTCTCTTTATGCTACCCGACTTCCCCGCCTCTGCGTTGATTGCACAAAATGCAATTTGATTATTGGGGGGCAGGCAAAACTTGAGTCTCCTTTGTCTAACTTTTTCCAGCCAGCCCTTTTCCGTCTTTGCCTGCCAAGGCTCGTTCATTAGCCTAAAGACTTGCATCATCATCATCATCATCGTCCTCAACATCGTCAGCGGCATCTCGATAAAAACTTATAACAGCCGACCGACTGGTTTGTCAGTTACTCAGTCAGCCATTCGGCCAAGCTTTCAACTAATTAGAAAAATACTTGAAACCTACCGGAAAGCATGCCTACAAAAATATTACACATACGCCGCATATGCCAGAGGATAAAAAGCTGCCTCAAAAAACAAAAAAAAAAAAGCATAGGTAACGCTGGGCGTCCATATATTGTCGAGGAGGCGGTCAGGTGGGCGTGGCCCGTTAGCCAGTGGCGCATAACAAAATTGCGCATTTAGCGAAAATGCAAAAGTGCAAATACGAACATCCGCTTCCGTTGCATCACCGAAAAAGCGAAAAGCCAAGCCAAAACCAAATGGAAGATGGGGTTGGATCTATTTTGTCCATTTGTTTTGGGTAGTAATGCCCCCTCCCTCCACTTTTGGCTGTCTCTAAGTGCCGTCGTTTTCCAACACTCACTAAGAATTTCGGAGGAAGTGGACCCCTTCCGTAACGCCGCTCGTTGATTTTTACGAGTCTGCCGCCCAGTTTTTTGTGCTCGCCCCTCCCCCCTTCACATTTCTCATCCAGTTTGGATGGTATTTCTTCTGCGTTCTTTTTTTTTTTTGTTTATTTTCTGCACCCCCTTTTGTGGGGTTGTTGGACATGTGCCAAAAATTTGACATATGAACTGCAGCCGCCAACGCTGCCACGCCCCCCGCCCAACGCCCAGCGCCCCCACTGTTTGCTTACATCATGAGCGGTAGCCGCAAAAGAAATCGCACTGCATTATTATCAACTTCAATTTTGTTGTCGGCGTTCGTTGTTCGCTGGGCCACAAAAAGGTTGGCCGGGCTAAAAAAAAAAATGAAACAGTAGCGAACCTGCGCTGCATACGTGATGTGCTGCAACAACAGCAACAACATCAATAAAAGACAACAACAACAACAACTGCAATCGGTGGAAGAACAAGAGCCACAAAATTGAAATTACATGTTTTACTTATAAGTTGGTTGGCCCGGCCACAAGGCGCAAAACGAAACAAAACCAAACCGAAGTTGGTAGCAGATTTTCCGAGGGTGTCCTGGAGGGGTGGGGGTAGTAGGCATCCGCAGGCCGGGGTGCCAACGGATCGGACGCCCAAACAACCAGAGAAGGTGGCTCATTAATTTGCCAAAAGCCAAAGCCAGATAAGCGCAGCTCCACTTGCAGTTGCCCACATGCAAAAGAGGCGCCACCCCGCGGATGCAACATCCCCCGTCCCCATCCCCTTCCGCAACGCCACTGCTCCTGCCTCGCCACAGATAAAATCCAATATGGCGCCAATTTTCTCACGTATGACATTTAATTAACACAACAATGTATCCCAACGACATGGATGGGGGTAGCAGGCAAAAAAAGGGGGCTTGTGGGCGTCCAGCGGTGAAGTGAAGTATTCTGCGGTGAATGTTGTCATTAAAAACTGTAAATTATGGCGGTCAGTTATTGTGCGAACGGCAGCCGTGGCAAGTTGCTCGCCTTTTTTTTTTTTATTTTGCCCATAGTGCGCCGGACGTAGTGGTTATTGGATATCGAGAGGATTAAGCACAGGCTTAAGAGGGATCTTCTCAGCTGCCCTCCATATTCACCGAGTGACGTCAGGGGCGTCAGCAACGCGATTACCAAAAATGGTCAGGAGTTAATTCTAGACCAGTGAGCGGACCAACAAGGCTGTCACTCAAACTAGATCTTAGGAGCTACTAGACTGGCTTCTTAGGGCACTGGAAAAAACGGCTAAGAAAAGTTGTTTTTTTTTTTAATTATTAATATTAAATTTTTCAAGAAAATATTGTTTTTCAGCTTTTTTCTTACTAAAATTATTTGTATTTCCAGATACTTCATACTGCTATTAAAATATCTTAAATTGGCAGCATAGTTATAATTTAAACTAAAATCAAACTCCAAATTCTAAAAAGTTATTATCTAATTTATGTCAGATCATACACATCCTTATTTTTCTTGCAGTGTGAGATCAGACGCTTAACGGAAGCGCTTAACTGTTATTCCCGACGGCAGACAAGTGCAGTAGACAAGTGGCAGGCAGCGACTAAGAGAGAGGCAAAGAGAGCTGCTGAGAACACAAATTCAAGTGCAAACGGCAAATAAATCAAACGGCAAACAGAAAGCGCCGCTGCCGTTGTCGACTTCGACTGCAGCGCAGGCATTTCGCTTAACAGTTAATGCGAAGATCGCAAAACCCCGCAACGCCCCAACCACCCCATCGAGGTAAGAAAAAAAAAAACGCGTCAGTGTGTCAAGTTCGTTTGTGGCACTCCAAAGAGCACAGCGAAGAGGTACATTCCGGACGCAAGAGATGGGAAAAGCGCTCTTAAATACGATCACTTGCGTTCATCCTCTCTCCTACTACCTTTCTCCCACTCTGTCACTAGTGTGCAGTGTAAGGCATCTTTGGAAAGGTAAACGAACTTCCGGTTCGCTGGAAGCACAGTAAATGTGATAAAGAAAAGAGTTTGTGGCCTTACTACTCTTCTCTCTTCCTCTCTTTTTCATTTATTTGCAAAATATCAGATTTCTATATTCCATGCAGTTTTGTTGATAACGTTTTCAGAACTGAAACAACAACTTCTATAATCACAACTCAGCTTGTGTGATGAACTAGAAATTCATTTTAGTATCCGTGGTTCATTTTAATATTTTTCTTTCCATGCCAACAAAATATATAAAGTTCAAGGAGCTAATACTCTTTCAAAGCATTTTGTACGGAAATAGTACATGATAGGTAAATAAAGAATAAATGGCATTACATTGTATTTTATGTACCGATGCTTTGCCAGCTAATTACATATCAATGTGCGGCTACTTTAGAGCGTAGAGAACATTAGTTCCCTTGAGACCTACACGGCCTGGGTGAGCAGCTCGAAAACCCCTTTCCCCATTCTGTCTGCCGGCCATTTAGGCTGCCGACTAATGGCCAAGATATTAGCTGCATGGCCGACTGCCTGCAACAATGTTGCGCTAATAACTCGAACGTGCAACAACCTTGCCGACCAGACCGCACCGCCCCCCGCACCCCGCCCACCGATTGCCACTTCTCCCAGACAGATTGAGACCAATTAGTGTGGCTCAGAAATCCGCTTGCTGCAAACGGAACTGCAACGGGCGGCTAACTGTTAGTCCGCTGCTGCAGTTTTAGCTGCAGCACAGCAGCAGCGGCATCAGCTGCCGCATGGAATGCTGCATGCACGCGACTTCTGGCTCTCAGACGGTCTCTAAGCCCGGTTGTGCAGTTCCAGCCACGTTGAGCGCCACGGCAAGAGTCAGCGATCTCTGCCAGCGCTTAGACGATCGCGGCCTACTTTCTCCACATTCCACCGGCGACGAAGCCGGCGATGGCGGCTTTTGTTGGCCAACTTGTGCAGCCAGCGCGGCAGCAGCAGGAGAAGCAGCGGCAGAAGCCACGGATTCAGCATTGGCTAGAACTAGACAAACCACAATGCAGCTAAGAATAAAAAAATAGGATCGTAAGCGCTAAAAAACATAAACTTAGAATGTTGGTATATGAAAAAAAGTAGTATCTGCAACTTTAAACTTGAGCTTATTTGTTTAAGAACCTTAATTTCTGAAGAACCATCTTTAAATACATACAATTTTCTCTATTTTTGTATCTTTTAAATAAATCCGCCTAGTCCACAAGCGTGGAGCTTCTGTGGTCTGGTGGAGTGCAGGTTAAGTGGGCTCCAGACTTCTGGACACGCTCCGCGGATCCGTTAACACCTCTGCCGCTCCTCCGCCGCTCCTCCGCCGCTCCTCTGCCGCCCCTCTGCCTCTGCTGGCCAGTGGGCAGTGCGCTTTTACCGTTTAGAGTTTTAACGATTGCATAATCTGCGTCGCCGTTGGCGTCGCCGCGTCGCACCGTCAGCTGTTTAAAGCGTTTATTTTTTGGTTGGTTTTATTTACTTTTTATTTGTTTGTTTCTTCGCTCGGCGGCTTGAATGAATGGCTGTGTGTGTGTGCGTGCGGGCAGCGCTGTTCATTCAAATGCGTTGATTACCGCGTCCCACATCGCCCCATCTCGCTCACTCGAACCGAAAGTGTGGCAATCTCATTTCGCTCGGCGATCGCTTACCGCTTTTCAGTTGTTGCTGTTCGTTGTTGCTATTGTTGTCGCTCTACACGCGCCGCTTCGCACTTTTAGTTCATTTACCTGCATGGACTAGCCTAACTGTTCAAATCCATCTCCGTACCGCTCCCCCCACCCCTTCTTCCAGATTTCTTTCGCTTTTCGGGGGTCTTAAAATAGCCGCATGATTTATGTATTTGCGGTTGCTCCACGAGTCGAGCGTGTCTTGCATGATTACCACAACCGCAGCAACAAGACTCCGCTGCCGCTAAAACCACTAAGGCCCCTTACCAATTCCCCTCCCCCCTCTCTACCCAAAAAAAGCCATTTCGACCTAGTCTCCATCTCGGTTTCCCAAACTAAATTTCCTGTGTACCTCTAGCCAAGACTAGAAGCCCACTTAACGTAAATACATATGTACATATGCGCTGGAGGTACGGAAATGTGTAATTAAAAATAGTAAAGTTAAGATTTATTTTTGCCTGAGATTCAAGTTGAGTTGCAACTTTTAATTCTAATGCACATGTAGTGTAAACTTCAAAAAAAAACTATTTTTAGACTTTATTGATGCTAGCAATTTGACATATGATTGGTATTCTTATTAAATAAATTTTCAAAATTAGTTAATTGCTTGCATATTTGCACACTTTCGTTTTAAAGTAATTTTAAGCATTAATTATTAAGCTATATACACTAACTTAATTGATACAATTTGATTGGATTTTGTTGATTTTTGGCTGCTACTAGCCGCTAAGTGACAGTCAATAAATGCAAAATTAAATGCGAGTAAACGAATTGATTTATTAATTGGCCAACTTGACAACTTGTCCTGTCCAATGCACTTCGTTTGGCCGGTACATCCTTTTGGACTTTCGGGTCCTTGGGGACTGATGTCTGGCTCAAGATGCCGGGCGAAAATCTTTCCGGCAGCCTGGCTGTCGGAGTTTCAAATTAATTTCGATTTGTTGCAGCTTGTTGCAACTTGATCCTTGTGGAATTTTCCGGCCTGCAAGCTTTTCCTAATTGTTATTGCGTAGTCGTAGTCATCTGACTTGCTGCTCGTTGAGCTGCCATCTCCCCGAGGCCAATTTGTTTATTGGCTTCCGAATTTGGACTATTGGTGTTAAAATTTAAAGCGGATTTGCATTTGTAAACAAGTGGCTGTCTTCCGATGCTGCCTTGCCTTTAATTGCCCCTAATAATCCCCGTTGGCCATAAATAAAGGCAACAGATTCGCATGAGTTACGACTGCAAGTTGCACACATTTTTAATGCGTTTCGTCGTCGGGCGGGGCACTCTTGATAATTAGCGACAGCAGGGCAGAGAGCCAGTAGTGACTGTAGTGACCACCGGATCCCAAGTCCCAGATCCCTGCACAATTTATGGCACTGGCCGGGGACATTGCTCAACCGACTTGTCACAAATTGAATCCGGATGGGGAATGCAAACGGGCGCCATTTGTCGTCCAAAGTCATCCATAATGCAGAGCGTGGCAGCACCTCCAAGCTGCAGGCGGATGCATTGAATCCTACCTTCGGCCCGGCTCAAGAGGCGTCCAATTGACAGGACCGTGTCTCCTGTCAGGCTGGCTGGCTGGCTGGCCCCCACGCTGTTTTCCCAATCGTTTTGGCCATTCATCCTCTTACCTGGGTACGAAATTCATTGAATTTCAAATGCGATTCGCCCCGATTGCCGGGCGGTTCTGTTCTGTTTCCTTTTTTTTCCCCCCCTGTTTCTCGAGAGCAATTGGCCAGTTCCGAAGTTGGCCACTTCAATTTGCATTCGTCCGTTCATGATTCATTCAAGGCAAACTTCTGCACGGCAAGTATTAATTATTTTTGCTCCATTTTCGTTGCCTTTGCCACACTGGCTCACACCTGCTGCTCGCTCCCTGAAGCCGCAACGAATCCCTGGGCATTTATCACGCATACGCAGCGTTGACGAGTGTTAAGCATACGCCGTGTTGACCAGCTGATGATGACTTACGAGCGAATGCCGCCGTGTGCTGCTGCTGCCTCTTAATGTTTACCTAATCAGGATCGGGACATTTGTCATCATCGTCCTTAAGGAGAATGTATGCACCTTGGCGAAAATGTGAATTATGATCTCATCATTTTTCATAGGTGTCCTCAATGATTTAAGCTCGCAGCAGTCAAGTTGTTAACAATTAAAGTCAAGAGCTGTAACCTCTTGCTGGCGACACGAGCGAACACAAGGAAATTTCTTGGGGCAAAAGGCAGGAAAAGCGAGCGATGGCAGCACAATAAATAAAAGATGCAAAGCAACGAACGAACGAAATAAGAAACTATGGTGCAAGGTTGCCTTCGGTCTGCTCCTTCGCTGGCTCCTTCGGCGGCTCCTTGCATTATTATGAGCGATGATGATGTTGCTGCGCCTTACCCCTTCGCTCCCCCCCTCTGCATTTCCACCGACGTGGCTGCATTCTCCCGTTGACAGCGCAAAGTTGAATTGTTTATTTGACTTTTAGTTGTTTTCTTGCCGTTGAAATGCGAGCTGGCTTCTTGGGGGGAGGGAAATCGGATGGGGGCAAATTGAAGGAGCCGAGGCAAGTTTCTGCCCTTTGGCTTCAAAGAGTTGTGAGTCGTGTGAGAAGCGGGGTAGCTACAACTTTCTGTCCTTCATCGCTTGTTGCTGCCGCTGTTTTCTGCTAGTTTCCGAAGCCCCCCCTCTACCCATTACCAACTCCCCCTCAGGCAGTCAAACAAGTTAAGTACACAATATGCAAAGCATCCTGCCCCCGTTCATCCTTCGCTTTTCCATCCATTTTGGCCACAGGACACGGCCGCAGTGCAGAGCAAACTGTTGCTGCTCCCGGCAATCAAATGAGGCTCCATCTTCGCCATTTCCCACAGCTGTACAGAGCAAAATATTACCCAAATAATCCATCAATTGTATTGGCTGCTAGCTAAACTTTAAGTCAGGATGATGGTGCGTCTAGCACATATGAAAAGAATGTTCAAATCAAGATCAAGATATTAGTTTAAATGTTTAATGGCTAGAATTTCGCCGATGTAATCAATTAATTTTTCTCCGTGCACCAACTGTCGATGTTTCGAGGAGGATCCAAATTGTTGCGCAAATCAGTCTGGAGCTAGGCTCATATCAGCTAAGGATTCTAAGTATTGCATCGCATATGCCTTTCAATTTCGAGCCTTTGTGGCCGTGCCACCAAATGTTGCCAGAGATGCAAATTAGGAGGGCAACGACAAAGCCCTATATTGCTTTCGAGGGCTTTCCCTTTATATCCGCCACCCCAGCACTGGCTCACACTAATTGATTTGCATATAAGCAAAAATTTTTTTAATTACCAAAAACCTAAGCGAACTTCTCCGTGGCAGAAAGCATTCAGCCACTACCGCTGTTTACCCTGTCATGTGTGGCGGCGTCGGAGGCGCCACTGCAACGGGGGCAAAGCGTTGGTGTTGCTGTTGGGGCAACGGTAACAGGGCCTGAATGGCACTTGAAACTTTAGACAGTGGCATATTTCCATTGCATAAATCTGGGCAACAACGCGCAGCGATGGCAAACAGAATGGCGACCACTAAACGCGCGCTAAATGCGGTTTAGCTTTGGAAACTGTATGAAATGTGGTCGCCAGGGGCGCGACGGGGGCGTGCGGATGCGAAACTTGGTTGGACAGGTGCTGCCACGTGTTTAGTTTGCTGCGCAACTGGTCAATGTGGCGGTGGCAGCGGGGGCTTGGGGTGAGCGGAAGGGTTAGGGGGTTCGGGGTCTGGGGATGCCGCTGAGGTGGCAGCAGATAGAACGCAGCACTGGTGGATGGAGGAGTGGTCCTCCCTCCACCCTGGATGTTATATATCCGGTTTTGTTGGGCCAACTCTTTTCGGTTTTTACCTGGTCACGTCCCGAATGCGGGTAAAGACACTTTGGGTTTAGGAATGCCACATGATGGGGCAATATATGGGAAATTGGATTGGCAAGGAAAGTATATACGATTATATATCTTATTACCAATATTGTTGGTATGATCAGAACATGTTTCCATTATCAAAGCTAAACAAAACTTTAGATTGAGAAATATTCTATTTTTTCGAAAAGATATGATCTAAAATCCTGCAAAGTAGATCATTCGCTGTTCGTTTTGAATCTGAGTTGTCCCATTGGTTACCCTTTTTGTTTTATGTTTTTTTAGACTTTTGTTTTTGTTTTGCGTGCGACGCAGCATATGAAAACACGTGTAGGACTGAAAGTGAGCCTGCTTGTGGGGGTGTGGCCGAGTCGAGGGGGCGGCAAGGACGAGGGGGCGTGGTGGGTGGCAGCCACGTCTGCGGCAAACCGTGCAAACAACGGTTTAAGATGATTAAGTGCTTTCGCAGCCGCAGTTGTGTGGGCAGGGTTCTCAGTTCTCGGCTTTCTGGGCTCTCAGGGCTTGTTTTTCGGGGTTTGCACCGTTTGGCTGTTTTTGGGCGGAGGCTCTCGATGGCCGTGCAAAGTTTCATTTTCTAAAAACCCACACTTACACACATACGAATACGAACACAAAGATACATACCATTCGGCTCAGGCTGCGCCAAAAATGGTGCAACAAAATCTGGCATTTTCCGTTTGCTCTTGTTTCCTTTCGGGCGGAAGAAATTTAATTTCCATATGTTTCGTGTGCTGTGGCAGCTGCTGCAGGTTTCTGCTGATGTGCAAGTTTTAAAGTAACCCAATCGTCCGAACGAGCCATGTAGCATATACCACCATATACCAACTACCATCCATCGTCCATCGTCCATCCTTCGACTCGCATGGTGTTTGCCATTTTTGCTGACTCTCCTCCTCGTTGGCCGCTGATTTGTTTATATTTGCTTTGCATCTTGCCCAGCTAGTGGAGAGTGTGTCAAGTTCCGGGCTTGTCTGTTAACCCATTTGAGATGTCCTGACACCCCCATGTACACAATGACTCCCGGTTGTTTGTGTGTCAGAAAGATTAAGTATACGTCAAGTGGTACGCGGCATTGGCTTTTCCAATTAGTGCGAGCTGCCTGAAAATCCGCCAGAATTAGCCAAAAGTTGCGTTCGCCTCTGCCCCGCCACACTTCATTTAATGTGGCAGCTTAAAAGTTTTCACTCAGCTGCCACCTACTGGTAATTGAGTGCTTCAAGTTGGAGCCAAAGAATCCGGGAATCAATTAGCCGGATTCACTTGGCATTAAGCACCGAATTTATGGCCCACTGGGCTAGCTAGGATAAGGTAAAGTTGGCAGCCAGATCTGTGAATTATATCGCTATGATATCTCGACTTCGACAGCCAATGTGGCTGGTATTTTTGCATAATTCAAGTGGAGCCTCGATTGACTTGACCCGTCAATCAGGCAACATATTGTCTGGTGTATATGGCTTTAGGCACAGGCACTCCGCACTCCGCACTCCGCACTCCGCACTCGGCACTTGGCACTCGGCACTCACAGTTCGACAGATGGATTTTTGTTGGCTGTCAGTTTGACAGGACATTTCATCATCGGGACGAAGTGAGTCCATCGGGCCAGAGAGACTGACAATGAGTGCGTCCATACAACTGGGCTGGTGTAGTGCACTTTATGCAAATGCGACTATTAATGCGCTCGACCCTAGACCCTCGACCCCTGACCCCCGACCCCCGACCCCTCTAGCCACCTACTTGCGACCCCTTGGGCTGAGTGTGTTTGCATATCTGGCGCGCAATTAGCTTAATTTGTGCCCCTGTCCGGTGGCAGCTCCTGTTCCCAGTGCCAATTCCGATCAAAGTTAATCCTTTTCAATATTACCGAAAGCGTAAGAGTGAGTGAGATTTTCGAGCGGGCCAAGTGGGTTGGCTAGTGGCTCTACAATGATTTTTAGTCCTGCCTATCTGCATGTATAATATTATAAAATTTTCATATTTATTTAGATGCATTTGAATATTTTGCGCATATATATTCTCGTTCTTTTTTTTGTTGTTTTCTGTACTGCTGTTCCGTCCACCTAATGGGTATACTGCAATCCAACCGTTTTGCCGCTTTAATGCAGGCTTTTAGTTTGAATTGCAATTGCCCTGGGATGCCTGATTAGCATCGTTTTAATGTTTAATTAAAGCTCTCGTGGTTACTGCCATAACTTGCCATCCTGCCGCCTATCTGCTTCATGTTGCGCCATTCAAAATCATTTAAATAAAAATTGTTAGCAGCCCACTGCGTGGCTGCTGCATTATGGATTGTTTATGGCGAACGCAGAAATTTCTAAATAATTTATTTGTGTCCATCGCTAATTGCTGCCAACTTCTTGTTACTGGCCAATGGTTACGGCTAGCAGCTATTTTTGGCAGCAAACAGTGGCATTTCTGGTTTAATTACAAGGCAATTCGCCGACGACGGGAGGCGCAAAATTTTATGCGAATTTATTTAGCCGGCATAAAAATATTTGTAAAACAAACTGCGACGGTCATAAAATAAACACACACACACGAGCAAAAAAAAAAAAGAGATGTGAAAAACATGCAGCAGACAAACACACAGCTTATTGAAGGGTCGAGCTGCGGGAAGCCGAAGGATCGCAGGGATTGCGGGGTCTGGACCAAAACCCACACAAAAGCCATCTAAAACCGGAACTCAATTTAGCGACAAAATGCCTAAAATGCAGTTTGAAACTTTGCGAAGGGAGCGGGGGTGCAATGCAAAATCCCACACAGCTTTTGGAACAGTGCGCATTGCCAAAAATGGCTGAATAAAATTATAAATTAAATTTACAAGTATCTACTCTTATCAAAATTATATAAGACTAGTATCTACCACTTAAGCTTGCAATTTAAATGGCATATAAGCTACTAAACCTTTTGTACTTCTTATTTAGAAGATCAATATGTTCCTATAACCCAAAAAGTTCGGTCTTCATCAAGCTATCAATATGTTCATCAAGCTATTCATCATCAAGCTGTACATCAATGTATTGCAATTCCACTTTCACCAGCTGTTCATTTTAGCCGCATACCTCCGTATCAGAAATATTCGCCTGCATATTTTCTAGCCGTATCGAAAATTTTGCCAATTTTGCATATGAAAATTGTACGCGGTTAATAGGCGACATGTGTGCAGAATGTCCTCGGAGAGGGCGAGGATGCAAATCTGGACATTTACATACATATATGTATATGTATATGTACGTTCATATATGTATATTCATGACAATAAGTATTTGTAGGTGTGTGCGGGTGGCATTGGATGGATGCGTGCGTGCGATGGCGACACCAAATTTAATAATAATTCTGCAGTTGGGAAATTGTTTGATAATTTAATTGCTGTCGTCTAGCGTGCGGCCAATAGTAGTTCACTGAATGGCATTAAACCGAACGGAATTAAAGCGGCTAGCGGACAATGCAAATTGGCCAAGAACCCTCGGCCTAATCAGGCGTCAGCTTGATTAGATGCATATAATTAGATGCTGGCCCGGCACAGTGCCCGGAATCCTGAAGAAAGAACCCCACTTGTGCTCCTAGCGCACTCACAGTCGAGTCGTAGCTCTGAAGATGTGCTAATAATCATTTTAATGAAACGATGCAGATGCCGGACATAAAAATCCAGCTGGCATAACGATGAGAAAAGTGGCCGGAGCGGGCGGAGGAGTTGCCGCAAAGCAGCCGAGCCGAGTTTACGGTCAGTTGGGGATTGTGCCCCGGCTCCAAGCTGCTTAAGCGCTAAACAAGATGAATCTAATAACGAGCTGGGACTGCGACGCATCCTTTTGCCTCGTTCTGTGCGCCGCTTCCGCGTTCGCTGTCCAATGTCCGTCAGCTGGCTTCTCCGCCCGACTTGACCTGCCCCAAAAAAAGCCAGTGTCGTGGCACTCTTAAGTCCTGCGCTCTTTGGCCCTTCTCTTCTGCCTTCTTCGGCCGGAGAGACAGAGAGAGAGAGAGAGAGAGAGAGAGACCAATCCACCCTGTGCGTTGCCGATTGCCGAGCGGATGCACTGCAAAACGCCGGCTAAATTCGAGGCTTCCGTGCACCCAGCCCCCTTCCACCTGCCCCCCGCATCAGTTTTCTCTGGCTCAGCCAAGTTTTGCATTGTAATCTATACCCGAGCGGCTTACAACTGGCATAACTTTGGGGGGTTGCATTGCCTATTTTCTGTGTTGTAAGCCCCGCTTTTGCGTACGCTTTCTTGGCCGCATTTACCGATCTCGCACATATCCCACATATCACAAAGTAAGTTTTTTGTAAAAAAAACTACATATCATAAACATATAATAAAGGCATTTAGATACCACCTCCATATTAACTTAAAGTTACTCCACAAGGTCCTATACATTTATGTCCCGTTATTATATTCAAATTATCCTCTTTCCTTGTTTAATAGTATGCTTGTCACTCTCGCTGCGAGTGACAATGCATTTCCCTTAATATTATACCCACTAAATATTCTTTTCCTCAATGATATGATGAGGATCTTAGTATTTAATTTGTTGATTGTACCCATACTTAAGATATTACTTTTTAAGAATATCTATACTTCAAAGTCGGGACTCCCAATATTCGGCTAGTTAATCGTATCCAAAAAGCAGCCACTGAAAATGCGAAAAAAAAATGTGTAAAACTTCGCTGGCGCCGTTGGTGCTCGGTCTTTTTCGGCTGCCGTTCGGTTCCATGGCGTTCGGGTCGCTTCGTTTGGGTTTCGGGAATCCCTTTTTCCACCGAAACGAAGGCGAGACAGACAGCGACGTCGCTGCTGCAGCCTCTGCCGCAGTCGACTGCTCTGCCGCCGACTTGTTGCGACACGCCAGACGTCAAGTGCGCATCTAACGGCATCACAGCGAGCGACAGAGAGAGAGAGAGAGAGAGCGAGAGAGCGAGCGAGCGAGAGGGAGGGAGACTGGCACTGGCGCCTCGTGCAAAAGTTTACTATGCCAATGCACTCGTTGTCTGGCCCGACGTCCGCCCCCATTTCCCGGCCCCTTTTTACCGCTGCAACGTTGCAGCGCAGTAAGCGCGTCGGCCGCACAGCAGATCTCTCTGTCGCACCGCTGCCGACGCGACGGAGTTGCAGAGCAGAGAGCTCACGGCAGTTCTCGTTGGGCCAGTCCCCGAGAAGTTGGCATTCAGTCGCCACGCAACGTCCGCCAGTCGAGGTTGCCCGGCTCCACTTGGCGGCACTCGATCGAGTGGCCAAAAACAAAAAAAAACAGAGTTTGCGAGGCAGCAGCCCAAGGAACCCTTTCCAAAGCCAAGTTCTGGCCTTTGGGCCGCAAAAGTGCAGCGACAGTCGAGCCGAGAGCCTCCAGCGAAGCAGTCGCAGGTGCTCTCAGTGCCATCGAGAACTTAGCAAATTGCCAAAACCGAAACAAAAGCATTAATGAGAAACATAAATTCTAAGCAATCAAGTGATCAGCTAGCGGAATCTGAAACCGTTAAGTACACTTTGCTGTGTCTGTGTGTTGTACTCTCGTACTGGCCAAGTTCTGATACGGCTCCAATGCTATCGTGTGTAATTTAATTCCGACGCGGGCATAATCAATTCGCCGTAATCCATTTGCACTTAATGCGACGCGCCACCTCCCCAAAAATATACGATACAAACAAATACAAAGAGCAACTGAATGGGAAGCCAGAAAATGAATATGACAGGTGTGAGCCGGAAAACTACAGGTGAGTGAGCTGTCATTAGGGGGCACTTATTATTATCAAGTGACAAGTGGTAAAGGGTGGAGATTCAAAGATAAAGGGATATTATATGGTAAATATCAAGTATCCGCCATGGGTACGAAATACATAAAGGTACTTTGTATTTGGGCACTATTTTGAGGTCTATAAAATAGCTACCGAATTGTAGTAAAACAGTAAGTTTCAAGTTTTAAGCCCGACAATTTTGAAGAAACGAGTTCAGAAAGAGCTAGGAATGTGCTATAGAAACCCCCTGCAACAATTCTTCCTTTTGTCAGCCATCATTTCTTTGCGTACTTTCTCAATGCAATAAACGAGTCATCAATCTAACCGACCCGATTCATCAGCACATTTGCCACGCTTTTCCCGAGCAGCCAGCCAACGCTTTCCGTTCCCGTTGGCCATGCAAATTCCTTGCCCAAAAAAAATGGGTTGTTGGTCAATAACACTGCCAATCACTTTGTGCCTAATCATGCGTCGCACTCGCTCATCTGCCCTTCTGTTTGGGCCTTGTTTGCGGCTCACGATAAATGATGTTAAATAGTCCGTGGCCGGAATGAATTCGCAGTTTGTGTGGAGCCCGCAAAACTAATTTCTTTACACGTGAGCGGTTATCTTATCGCATGAATTCAGCGCCCTTATCAGCTGGTCGAAAGTGACAATTCCATTTGGCGGGCTACCCCGCTGACTGCTGATAAGCAAATTAGCTCTAATTGAGCTAAGCCGGCCAAAAGCGGCGAGCAAATAACTTGGAATTGGGGGCGTTAACTTCGAACTTCTAAAGGCCTAAGCCGCTGCAGCCTCGGGCGGTTCTCACATTTGTTATGGCCAAAAGCTGAGGAACACCAAAAAAAAAAAAAAAAATAGAATATCATAATAAGAAAAGTGGCCGCAAAGAGTGCTTAAAGAAGGCGAGTGGACGAGGGGAGGACAGGTGAAACTAGCCCAAAGAAAAGAATTTCTACTTATAACGAGTTTTTATTACAAACGCGCGAAAGCGGCTAGGCAGCCGAAAATGTACTAAAAAAAAGAAGACTGAAATGGTAAAATAGAAAATAAATGAAAAAGGAGTAGCTGAAAAGGTAGTAAAAATGGGCAAAGCGAGCGAGGCTAACTGAATTCCTTCTGGGTGGCTTAAAGGGGACGAGCGGCGGAAGGGTTGCACATAAAAAGTAACAGCATTTTTGCCTACACTCAAAGTAAACAGTAGTGCATTTCCTTGTACTCAGTTGTTGATAAACGAGTATTATATTTGATTCACAAACTTAAGTTCCTACAAAGATGAAATAGAAAAATTTAATGAATGTACCACTTAGACTGTTTTACTTAGTTTCTTTTCTGGGCTAAAGAACCATAGACATTGTGGTGCAATGCAAATACATACTACTCTCCTATTTCTTTTCTGAGTGTAGACGCTGACAGAGAGGGCGCTTAAGGTTGGCCGGGAAGAGAGTTGCGGAGAGAGCGGGAGAGGGAGCGGCAGACAGATGAAGACCAAGACTGCGAAAGCATGAAGCAACATTATTCAAAAGAAAGCCAAGTTAAGGCATGCACACACACACACACAAACCCACGGGCGAAATAAAGAGACAGATACATGGCAGCATAATGCAGCAGCGAGAGAGTGAGCGATAGTGTGGGGGGGTTGGGTGGTGCTGGTGAGTTGGGTGGCAGATCGGGCCAGGCATTAAACATCATTCAGCGACTGCGACGCCGGCTGCGATGCCAGCTGCTACGCCGACTGCGGCAGCGACGCCGGCAACAATCACATGCCGACATTCTTTCATTCGTACAACGACCTCGACTTTGATTTGCAGTTTTGGCCAACAAAGAGAGCCGCTTCGGGCCAACACTGAGAGACCCGGCTCGCAACGGCCTCTAGACGACCTACACGCCTGAGCAATGGCCGCGAAGAGAGCGCCGTCGGCTTTCTTCGGTTCGCCGAACGGTCGGCCATAGCTTTGCTCGCTCGCTGGCTGCGAAACTCCATTCATTCGTGCTGCGCGTCTCGCCTGTGCCGGTTGTCTGCTGTCTTTCTCCTGCCTCTCTCTCTTGCCCAGCCGCCTGCCGCCTGCCGCCTGCCGCCCTCCCCCCATAAACACACACAAACAGACTCACACTCTGACAGTGCAAATGTTAAACAAAGACAAAGGCAGTAACACACACAGAAACATTAACAAACACAGTGCTCCAGCTAAATAAGTGCAAAAATCATACAAAAATATTCCAGACAAAATAAAATACGAGAAAAAAAAAAAGAAAAGAAAAGTGAACAATCAGCCGAAAAACTGTGGGGCCCAGCCAATGCGTCATTCCCGCAGTCGCTCAATCCGGCAACAAGAGCTATCGCCACAGACACGAGTATTCGCACTCACATTCGCACTCGCACAGTTGCAGCTACAATGTGCGAACGACAGGCCCAGACATCGCACCCATACACCCGGATTGGGCATTATAGAACCGAGATTTAGCTCAAGAGATCGGAACTAGAGAAGCTAGCAGGGCAGTGCGGTACTTGAAACAAGTTTCTAGAATTTCAACTACTTCAATGGAAAGTACTTGGCGCCTTGGCCCTTGGATACTGAGTATCTAGCTTAAATCAGAAACTCCCAACTTATTCGATGACAATGTTAAGATGTCAAGTTCTAAAGTTCAAATGCAAAATGTTTCGAATGAATTAAGAGCAGTGCTTTCATTTAAAGCTTGTACGAAGAGTCTGACAAAGCAATGACACCTTGTGATAAACCGAATTCCTGCAACGATTTTCGCCCAGTGTAGATTGGCAGACAGCAGGCAGACTGAAAGCAGTGGGAGTGGGAACAGTGGGAGGGGCGCCACACAGTTATCAGTCGCAGTCGCAGTCTCGTTCTCAGCCCCAAACTCGGACTCAGTCTCAGTCTCAGAAACTGAAACAGACTTCAAATCAGACTGCGGCTGAAACTGAGACGCTGCTGTCGGCGTTGTCTGGAATTCGTATTGCCCATATGCGAACTCACACACACACACTCACTTAGACACCGTGTGCCACACGCCCATTTGCACACATGGCCAACCGGATGTTGCAGCCATCTTTGTCATCTTTTTCAATCTCAGCCTTGGCTAAGGTCGCTCCTGCTGCCATCCGATGTCCCATCAACCAGAAAGAGACGGGAGCAGAAAGCGAGCGAGCGAGAAAGAGCCGGCTGGCTGGCTGGCGTTGCCGTGAAGTCGTGAATTTATAACAAAACGCTAGACTCGGCGACTCTGACCGACTGGTTTGGCGTGTTGGCCCGGCTGAAATGGTTTTTTTTTATGGCTATAACAAGCAAGCAGAGCCAGCAACAACTGAATCAAAAGCATAAAAATGCCGCAACCCAAAAACCCACTACACAAATTCTGAATGGGCAAACATCTGAATATTCGAGATGATCGAATACGAGGGAGAGAGGGAGTGGAGTGGAGAAGCGGCGATAAGGAAGTGCGGGTAAGCAAAAATAAATAGATATATAAAAACATAACGAATTGTGTGCAAATTCGTTTCAGTAAACACGTTATTATTAAGTTGAATTATTTAAGATTAAATTAAATTCAATTTTGAAAGTAATATACATATTAAGCAGCTAAGATTAAAATCCTAGGCATTTCAATACGATTAAATCGCACTATTAGCACAATTTTAAAATTCAAGGACTGAAATGCTGACTTGGCAGCCCATTTCCCTCCCATTCAATGCCTAAGTTATTATTTCTGCCACCTATTTTCGATTGCATGTTTGAGCCAGTTGGCTAGCACTGCGCCTGTGGGCGGCCAACTGCCACGCCCCTGCGCCGAGCGTGCTAATGAAACATTTAATTAAGGCATTAAACATCAGAAGCGCCATCAGGGGAGCATAATGAAACCGTATGCCAACACTATGCGTGTGTGTTGGTGGGCTGGTGGTGTTTGTGCACCTGAATCGCTAAGTTAAGTCAAGCCCTGCTGATCAGCGAAATAGGAGGGGCAAAAAAGAGAAGAAGAAGACCCCCGCCACTTCTCAATCCACCCTCGCTAATGCCGTCGACAATTGCCGTAAAAGTTTATCGCCCGCATTAAAAAACCATGGATTAAAATTCAACTTCAAATAAAAGTCGTGCATACGCGAGCCAAGTAGAAAAAAAAAATTCCCATCTCTATTTCACAAATTTCCTTTTTTTTTGTTGTTTTTTTTTCCACTGCTGCCTCTCCACATTTTTCACTTCGTTCTTTCTTATTCGAATTTCTTTGCTGGTCGCAATTTTTTTGTGCCCACATTTTCCTTCTTTTTGGCAGTTTTTCGTTTTTTGTAATAAAGATAAGAGCTCTACTTTTGCTACCTGCATTGCCTATTGCCCATTTCAGACCCTCCCCTTTTCCCACCAACTTGCCACCGTTGCAAAAGTGTTTGGCTAACAAATGTTGTCCACTAATTGCAGGCGAAAAACATTTTCTCGGCTAACGAATTAAGCGATGTAAATTTTTGCGCTCCCCGAAAATAGGGAAAATGCCATGGGTCTGGGTTAGATTACAAGTTTGGGTGGCGTGTGGGCGTGACACGATGGGCAAAAAGTCAGACAGACATGCAGACAATTTCATATAAAATGCATGAGCATGAAACCAATTCAATAGCCAAAAAATACTAACACACACACACACACACACACATGGGAGCGGAAAATGGTTTGGTTGGCTGGTTGGAAATGGGCTAAAAGGGGGCGGAGGTGCTTCATGTTAACTGCCTGTCGAGCAAACTGCCATCGCACTGAACTCATAGTTGTCCTAGTTGTAGTTGTACTTGCCCAAAAAGTAAAAGACGAGCACGAAAATGGGGTGGTGAGTGCTTCTCTGGGCTTGGGAGAAAGTGGGGAAAGGGGGGAGGGCTGAGAGCAAATTACACGGAGCCAGCGGCTGATGCTAACTTATAGATACAAGATACCGACGATGAAACGAATTTGAAACAGACGAAAATTTGAACAAAAAAATTAAAAGAGAAATGCCAGGATGCCGGGTATTCGGTCCGCCCAGAATCAAATAGAAGCGACAAAGTTTTCAAATTAATTTATTGATACTGCGATAAAAGCGGCAAAGAGATAGGGAGCGAAGGAGCAAAGTGTGGGAGATAAACGTTTTATGGTCCTGGCCATCAGCAACGATGATGAGAGTGTGGGTGGGGAATTCCAGGGTGGTGGGTTCAGCCGGACCCGGTTTAATCAAATGTATTGAAAATGTTTCGATTCCGGCAAAGTTTTTCGAGTCACATGAAAGAGCCCAGGGACATCAAATGATTTTTGATCCTCGAATGGGCGAAGGATACAAAGAGAGGAAAAGCACAGAAGTAGAATGGTGTTAAGAGAATAAAGTTGGTCTAGGAAATTATCCAGTCAGATAGGATTATTGAAGAAAATTAAAATAAATTGTTAAAGAAATGTAACTTTAAGCTATGTACATCAGAATTATTCTCCGCTGCCCAAGTCTTGTATACAGATGGTCAGTTTCCGGTGTTGCTATGATAACATTACGCATCCGCCGCATTGTCACTGCCACGAAAAGGAAATTTCCTCTCATTAAAAGCCAAATATGTGCTATCACAGCAACGCAAAGCAATAAAATAAAAAAAAGAAATCAGCATACGGCGCACCTACAGTCGACTCCAGAGGACAGAAATATGTACATACATACATAACGATGAGCCTCACACGTTTATTTATAAGGCCTAACAACAGTGAGCAGCGGTATATGGAATATGCACATACAAAGCATCTTCGACGACACATCCCCCCCAAAATGGATCCCCACATCCGCCCCACCATCGAAACGATACTTGTTCAATAACCGATAACATTTCGCTTCTGCTGACTTTGACTTTGCATCGTCTCATCGTCTCGTTTTGGAATTTGTTGTGCTGTTTTATATTCGGTTCGTAGTTTTGCTGATACCGAAGCTTTAAACGCAAAAAATGCAAATTTTATTTCGCTATTCCGATGGGGAGGGGTTGGGGTTGGCTCATCCGCTTGCCCCTCTTTCAATGCCTATCTCATCCCGGCTTTAGTTGTGCATTTGGAATTGTTTTGTTTTTTTATTCGGCTTGTGTACTCATTTCTTTCTATTTGTTTTAAAACGCCGCTTACCCCGATTTATTTATTGTGCCATTCATGTTTCTCTATCTTTATGTGTGTTTGTGTCGCCCCTTTGTCTCGACCCCCCTTCCCCACCCTTCTGCAGTTGTATTTTGTGTAATGGCTGCGATATTTATGGCCAGCAAGTCCTTCGTCCTGCCGACTCGTTTTGGACTCCTAGAACCAGCAACTGCTGCAATTTATGACCATGGCCAGGATTCGGCAACGGCATCGGCATTGGAATCGGAATCGGATTCGCATTTGGATTCCGTATCCCTGGGCTAATAAAATATTGAAATATATATAACAATTTGCATGATATTCGGTTCAAGTTCTCGTGGAGAGTTGAATAAATATGCCATTCCGGGGGCCGATCCGGGGCAATTGTTTTCATGCTGCACTCTATATATTTCGCAGCCTTCGGAGTGCAATTTGTGTCCGGGCGGAGGCTTTGATTGCAATTTCAGTTTGTAGCCCGAAAAGCCCTAATTGACATCGATGGCCGGGGAGTTCAGAGTGAGATCCTGGGGAATTGCGAATCCATTACTAGTCCGAGCACAGCTCTGGCTCTAGCTCTTGTCTTGTCAAGTTAATGGCTTGGCCAACTTGGTCAGCATCTCAATTGGCCGAGAGATGCTCTCTTTCCAATTCCCGAATTCCCATACCGATAGTGAGCATTAGCCAAGCCAAAGATGATGCCGGGCCCATAAACAAAGAGTTTGAAATGTTTAGCACGAATAAACGGCGGCTATTTTCATTCGCATTACGTCAACATACGCAGATGTTCCGATTTTAGCGGCCGGCACATACTATACATATGTATGTATGTTGGTGGAGGTAGACCCACATGTTTGCCGTTTCGCAAAGCGGCCAATACATAAAACTTGCCATAAACAAACAAAGATTTCGCAACCAGCAACGCGGAGAGAGATTTGCGAGAGCATCTAACCGATTTGTAAACAGAGATCGAGGCGGAACTGCAAATAGCTAGGTGAGATGGGAAAATCGTGGTCAAATTGCGCTAGAATCAGCAGCCAGCAGCTTTAAACTAACTAAAATACATGGGTAGCACCCTAAATCAACAAAGTATCGGAGTATTAAACTGTTTCTAGTTACTAATTACAGTTCTTAGCTACTAGTTATACGTTCAACATCCATATCGCTGCCACATAGAACAAAAAACAGAATAATATAACAGCAAGAAGCCACTCTAGACACACAATTTATCTAAAATTCTGTTATTATCAGTGTCACACTTGAGGCAAAAAGCAACAATCAATCTACAGCCTGAAGCAACTAGCAACATCCTGACTTCGGCAGCAAAAAGCAAACATCAATCTAGAGCTAGTGGCAACTAGAAACAACAGAAGCAACAATCAGTAGCAGCGGCAAGTGCTGAAAGCAACAACAAGCAACATCCTACACAGTGGTAGCTGCCACATCACACCGGTGGCAGCCATCAGGAACACCAATCAACTCTGTCATCGGGGGCGTTGCTTTAATATGCAGCGGGTTGTCAAAAAGATTATGGCACATAACGACAACACCTGTCGCTGCCTGCTGATGCTGGCTATGTTGCTGGTGTTGCTTGGACTGATAACACACGAAGATAATGACGCTCAACAATCTGTTGCTCGGCTGATGGCCTGGTGCTGCTGCTGGTGCTTCCTTTTGACTGTCTCGCATTTAATGTGGCCACATAAATTTTGGGGCAAATCAAAAACGCGTTTTATGGCTTGCCATCGTCGATGCTGCTGCCACTGCTGCTGCTGTGTCCTGACTTGGTCCGAGGGCTAACAAAATTTATTGCATTTTACAAGCATATTACAAACGCTCAGCCCGCACGTACAGAGCTTTACCCACTCTTACCCCCAACCTGTTTTCCCTTTGTTCCGACTCTTCAATTCCCAGCAGCCACATAAAGCGCGTCATGTCCGTGGGCTGTCCGTCCGTGTGTCCGTAATGTCCGTATTGTCCGCTCCTCTGCTGCTTTGCTGCTCTGCTGAGCCCCTCGATTCTTGGTGGCTGCCAAATTGATGCAGACTCAGTGGCGCCAGGAGCGGCAGCAGATTCAGCTTTTGACCATGGTTATGGAGAAGGAGAAGTGGAATTGGGATGGCAGAGCAGTCAAGATTGATGGCCCGTTGAATTGCTCGCTCTGCGGCTATTCCCTCGACTTCTTCAGAGCCCGTTCCTCGTGCTTCTGTCTCACCATATGAATTACTCATTGCTCATTTTTGCTGCAATTTATTGTCATTGTTGGTGGCGCGGCTGCCACGGCTGCTGCTGCTGCTGTTGCAGTTCTGATGCCGCTATCGCAATTGCAATTTTTCTTGCACATTCTTTATGGCAAGATGTTTTTCTCGCTAGATTTTTCATGTCGTCGCGGGTCTCTTTTTCTCGCCGAGCCAGCGAGCGTGGCCGAGCATATTTCGTCGATATTTACTTAAATGCTCACAAAGGACAGGGCGCTGAGTTATGGTTGCAGGTCCTTGAAGGCTGGATAAGGAATCGCGGCGATCATTGGCGAACATGGCGCGGCAATTACAACTAATGCGGCAACTGCGTGTTCCCGCTGCCGCTGACATCATTAGGCTCATGCAGAAACGCACACATATACGTTGAAGTGAATATGGTACACTGAGGAAAATATTGGCTTAACACTTAAAAGGCCGTAAAATTATTGGGTGTGAAAGCAATGCCTCATTTAGTATACCACTTATGGCATTTCAGCAACCTATTATTTGGTTTAAATAACGCTTAAAAACAAATAATTAGTTCTTTTAAACTACATGACCTCCACTAATTAAAGCTTATCACGTACCATATAGTATATAGAGTTTTTCTCTGTGTACTTTCACATACTTCCAGGCTGGCACATCGTTTGACTTTGGCCACTTCCGCCTAGTCCACAGGCTTAATTTCCTGCTCTCGCCTCTCGCACAACATGGCGTATGTGTAATCAAGTGAATGGTGCCACATGCCACACACACATATACACACGCGCACACACACTAACGCAAGTGTATCCACTTCCTTTTCGCTGCTTTCAGGCTTTGCTTAATCACAGAAACTGCCATTTTTCATCAAAGTAATTACGAGACTTCGCTTGCCTTCTTTTTTTTTTTCTTTGTTCCTTCCCTTCCAACAACCGCACACACACACTCGCATGCCACGACCACGCCCACCGCCCTAACTGCCTGTTTAAACACTTTGGCAACCAGCCGCCCGTTTGTGTCCATTTTTATGTGGCGTCAAATTAAATCATTTGATATGCATTAAAATTTTATGCACCATTTTATTTTGTTAGCATAGCTGTGTATCCCTTTCAAACCCACATTCCTTGTTTTTTTTGCTAGCGTTTTCTTTTTTGCCCTCCTTTTTACGTTTTGAGTATCCATTTCCATTACTCGACACTTTTATGCCGTGAAAATATTTCGTTTTGGCTTTGCCTACTTTTGAGCGTTTGGCGAATGAATTTTTTATGTGCCACACTTTTTGTTAACTGACAAAAGGCCAAGTCACTGGCTGCATGGGAAATTAATATTGCAAATACCTTTCAGAGGAATTGGTACGCCGAGCTGCTTATGCAGATTTACAAAATTTGTTGCCATCGTTTGTTCCGAACTTTTTTGATTTCGTTCGTTTGATTGTTTTGTTGTTGGTGCCAGTGGAATCCTTTTTACGCCCGCTGTGCACAAAAATATTAACGAGCCAAAGTTCCGTTTGGCAAACATGAAAGGCGAGAGCAAGAACAAGAAGTTCCACCACCCCAGCCAAAAAACTAGAAGATGAAGCTGATTGCCAAAAAAAAAAAAAACAGAAAAAAGGGTTCTCCGTTGCTGGTGGGGCCAAGTCCTTGGCAAAAACTGGGCCACGCCCATGCCAACAAGGTGAGGCAGGAATTTTTGGCAATGAGTGGCAGCCCCCTGTCTACGGGCCATGTTTTGTTTTCTGCCAATTGGCGTGGGTTGCTGCTGCTGCCTCAGCTTCTGCTGCTGCTGCTGTTTTTCCACCTCTGGCTTTTCCAGGCCGGCTGCCAAGAGCCCATGAATTTCCCAGCAAACAAGAGCACATACCCACATGTCCTGCCATTCCTTACGACCTGGCTGTACGCTATGTGTGTTTTCTTGGCCAGGTTGTCATAATTTCCAAGTGACCCACACTGCATGTGGTCATGTTTGTTATCCCCTACAAGTACACACTCCTTATATATGATTTATGAAAACTGCTGTGAAATTTGTTTTGCCGTGGAATTTGAAAACCTTTTGAAAGGCTGAAATGAAACGGTTTTCTCAGTAGTTTGCTTTCCAAGCGCCGCAGGTGACACCATTCAAGGAGAGTTCAAAGTTCAACACTTTGTTAACTGTATTAGGAACGGAGCACGAAAAGCAAATTAACGAAACCCGTTGTATTTTTCCGCAGGCTGGCTTATTAAAACAACCTGTTCAGCTGCTTAAACATAAATGGGGCAAATAATTTCAAGTTGAGTTCGAGTCAATAAAGTGTAAATAACACTGCTGTCCAAAAACGCTGCCAACAGCTGTCAGTCGCCAGCAGCACCACACTTTTCCATTACTTTTTTTTCATTTTCCTTTTTTGGGTGGTGCACTGGTGCAGTGTTGCAAAAGGAGCAACAATGGCCATGTAGACAGCAAAACTCCCACACACCCAGACACACACACAATTGTATGTTTTGTTCGCTGTCTTGTCTGTTGCTGTTGCAATCCTTTTTAAGCACAGAATGCAAGCGAAGTTTTCAAGGGGCGTGGGCTGGGCGAAACAAGACCCAGACAATGAGATGTGGTTCCTGTAGTTGCAGTTCTTAGTTTATTCTTTCAATTCCATGTCGAGCATGCGGTTTTCCAGGTCCGAAAGCTCCAACGTTGTGCATTTGCAAGTTTTTAGTTTTTGTCCAACCGACCGACCCACCAACCGACCGACCGCCCAACCGTGTACGTCTCACCACCCCCTCAGCTCGTTCGTTTTTATAGACTGCTGCACTTGTCGCAGCCCATTGTCTTGGACACAGACTCCACTCACAGGATCTGCCGCTCCAAGGACCCGACGGGTGGTCTGCCAGGTGGGTTCTGCCCCTTTGCCAGGTGCTTTTCGGGGTTTAGTTTCTGACAATACTCAAAAGAAAATATGGCTGTCGGCGTTGGGTGAAAAGGGGGGGGAGTAAAAGTTTTTGTGCGTTTTCATTTTAAGCATATTATGAAACTTAAATGCGATGTAATTTGTTCTTGGTTGTCTTGGTTATGGCTTAGCCCGCTTTAAGGATATGACAGTTTACAGTTCGCTCTTGAGTGCGGTTGACAGGTGTCTCTGTGGGCGGCTGTGTGTGTGGGTGTGCGTCTATGTGTGTGTGCTGGCCGCGTTTTTCGGGCTCTGACAGGAAACCGTTTTCCCGTGGCCATGTCATTGTCCCGTTTTTAGTGCTGTCACATTTTGTCACCTTTGTGTGGCTCCTGTGTCTCTCCACCTCCTACTATCTCCATCTTTCTCCCTCCTCTCTTCCCTCTCGCTTGCTCGCTATCTGCTCTTGTCGCTTTTTGTTAGCACTGATTATATCGCCATTATTAGAGGCTGAAACCCCCTTGAATTCCCCCCTCATTCGCACTAGCATATTCCGTTGACGTATATGACGTTGTATGCTTGCTGACAGCTCGCCTACGGCAGGCTTTACCCCTTCCCCAACTCCGCTCCACTTGCCACCCCCTGCATCTGAGGTGTTAGACACACTGCGGGAAAACGGGGAAGCTAAAAGAGGAGTTCTTCTTGAAAGTAGAAGCACTTAAATAGACTACCATTCATGCTTATTAGTTCAAAATTTGTTTAAAAGGATAAGACTGTGATATTTTTTTCTGTGCACTTTTCTCATGCCACTGTTTTCCCAAAGTTGCCACTTCCATTCTCGCCATAATTGTTTGCGGTTGGCAGTTATTAATGCCGGGGTGGGCGGGAGCGTGGCACGGCTGGCAGCCAGGATGAACATTGACTTCCTGCCTCCGTTGGCCACGCCTTCCTAATGAGGTCATTGCTTGACAATCGCATTTGCCATGCAACATTTGCTGCGATTCTGCTGCGCTGCTGCGGCTGCTGCTGTTTCACTTCTGATTTGTTGCATTCCCAATGCAGCAGTCGCACTGCATTGCATCGCATCGCATCGCATTGCATTGCATCTTCAGCGTTGTCCTTCGGCATCGTTGCTTTCATTTCCGCTTCCTATTCGCCGTTCGCTTTCTTTCCTTCACCTCCGCCCCCTCCTGGCCCATGCCCCTCACTGTAGCTGTCATTAGGCGCCGCCCCCTTTCGCCGCCCCTGGTGGCCACATTTCATTTGATTTTAGTTCATTTTAACTGTCTTTTGTCTCGTGTTTTACGCTGCTTCGGCATCTTTTCGCCGCCGCAGCGTTGCTTTCATTAATTTCGCCAGACGCGGGGAAATTGCGGAAGGGGCAGGGAAAACTCTCTCTCTTCTTCGACATAATTTATGCGACAAGGCGTGCAGGAGATAAATTTCAGTCGTTTGCCATTTTTCGCTTGCGTTGTATTTGGTCTAAATAAATTAAAGCATCCTCTGTGGGCCAAAAACGTGGAGTGCGGTAAAAGGGGCAAGGAGCTGGCCAAAACTGTAATAGTTCCGAAAGCTTTTTGGGGGGCAAGACGGGCTTTGAGCCTGTTGATTAATGCCAGCTCTTAATTGCATCGAGGGGGTGTCACAACAATGCACTCACCGCAAAAGAAATAGCGGAATGCAGCATGCAGCGATGATTACTCACAGTGGGGGATATCAGGATTGTAGGTGAAAAATATATATTTTGGAAAATCTAAGCACAAACACATATTCGATTTTTGAATATTTAAGTTCTTATTTTCCAAAAAAAAAAGTGGTTTACTTTTGACTATAAAAAATAAGTACTATATTATTGTGGCATATTTTCTACCACTAAAAGTTATATTTATGTTTACTCATTTGTCTCTTTTTTTTGCTGCTCGACATTGTGTTCTTTATTATTTTTATAGTTACTTAAGTAACCATTAACCCATTTTATTACACAGTTATTTAATCGAAGCCATTATACTTTCGTATTCTATTTATTCCTCGTTTCCTTTGTATTATTTTCTAGTGTGCCCATTTGCATTAGGGCTCACACATGCAATATCTGTTTGACTTCTACCCCAAATAACGAGCTTTTACCCCACCCTTATGGCACTCCCCTTGACAGACCCCCCAGTTGAACACGCCTCATGCAAAATAGCATTTTCGTGCGTTTGTTAATTAAAAGTGTACATTTTGGGGGAATGGGTTTGGCCAAGGGGCTGCATGTTGCAGGTGGCAGGTTGCACGTTGCTGGATTGCCGTTTACAACTGCCATCTGCCCTTCGATGCAGCAGCACTGATGCGTTTTTGAGGTAAACCATAAATAATGAATGAAATTAACAGCAGCAATGGTAGGGGCAGAGGTGCGGGAAAAGGGCTGGGAAATTCCCCATTTCCCCGGCGTCTGTCACACGTAAATGTCGCGCGTGTGTGTGTGTGTGTGTGTAAGTGGCTGCCACTTTTCCAGGCAATGCCAATGCATTTCCATCCTTTGGCGAGCAGGGCCACAGATTCCAAAGCAGATTGAAGAAGGAAATTTTGTGATTTATTGCCGTCGACTTGCAGGAATTATGGTTGCAGTTGGAAGACATTTTTAACCATTCGCCGTCACAGCTCTGAGTTATGGCCAGCATAAATTATGCACAGTAGCAGGCGCCACGCAGAATCACAATCAGAATTGAGATAAAAGCCGGTCTCTCAAGGAGTTGGCCAATATTGGATATAATCGATTTGTTACCACCTCTACGGAGTGGGCTCATTAATGTTTATGCTGTCGCTTAGCTTTTTTATGCGGCCATCAAAAGTGCTTTGTGCTCCGTTAGTTACTGTTGCCGATGGCTAAGCTCGCATTTCCGTTTCCGGTCATAAAACTTCATTGGGTTATCAAAAGAGGGGTGGCTTATTTATGCCCTGGCCATTAGTCAGCCAAGTCTTGGCCGGCAAATGATTTGCCAACAAAAGATACAAGTTGCAGATACAAGTGCAGCGTTATTCAGCTAGCAGAAGATGCCAAACAATTTATTCTGCACTCATGTCTAAGCTGGCGCAAAAATATTCATTTATTTTTGTTGGCACGACGGCAAGGCAGCAGTCGGAAACCGCAGCAATTAACAAGGATAAGGAAGGGAAAATGGCTGGGAAAAGTTGGTAAAAGTGGGGGCAAAATGGTGAATGGCTGGCTAGCTGTATAGCTGGCCAGTCAAGTGGCCAACTTTGTTGTGGCTCGCAACTGGCACTTGCTTATCTCGCATCGCTGCATTTTCATAATAAACAAATTTTATTTTATAAATGCTCTCCGGCCCGGGGAAAAATGAAGTCATGTGGTCCGAGACCCTAAGCCCCCTTAAACTCAGAGTCGTACATACTCTATATATATTTGTATATATATATATATATACGTATTTATATGGGGGCTTGTCGACTGAGACGAGAACTAATGTGCGTTGCACTGGAAGACAATGCCAGGCAGTCAGCCAGCCCCAACCAACCAACCAAGCAGGCAACCAGCCAGTATCCTCCACCCATATCCTGGCCACATTCTCTCACAGTTGAGCAAGCAAAGCAATTATTTATATTTTTGGCTGAGCATTTCTCTCCTACGGTTTTTCGGGTTTTCCATGGGAGGGAGGAGTACCTTAGCCCACAGCTCGAAATTAAAGTCACACATCGCAAGGAGCTGCACAATAAAAATGTGCAGGCCACGCAAAACGTGCCAGGATATTCAAGTGGCCAGGACATCCATGCAGTTTATGGCCGAAAAACGAAGGCCCGCTCTGACTTTGGCCTGAAAGTAGTTTTCATTGTTTTCCCTGCCTTCGGTTTTATGTGCCATTCCGGCGCTGTACTGCCCTACGTAGTGGTGTCCTGTAGACGACGTCTGTTTTGTTGTGGCCACAAGCAACAAGGACTTCTAATTAGCACACTGTCAGCGGCGGTTGGACGAGGAGGGTTGGTGGTGCTGGCGGTTGGCAGGACAATGAGACGACAAATGTGCTTAAATGGCCGAGTTGTGGACGCCACTAAAAACTCAACTAAAACTAAAATTGCACGACGAAAGAACGCGAAACGGAAACCGCAAACTGGCAAATGGCTGCCACTGCTGAAGGACATTACCAGCTTTTTGGGTCCTCTCGCTTCTGCACACATGCTACCTTTTTGTATGCATAGAAAGCGGCGGCTTTGAGCCGGCTGGACAAAACCTTAAAGAATAAAAATGGAAAAGCTACGTCCTCTAAGCGCCTGATGTCCTGCCCGTTGTCCTACGCTCCTTCGGCACGACTATTATTATGGGAATTTTCATTCTGGCCGTCTCGTTTTCCACTCGCGTTTATTTCCATTTTGATTGCCGCTGCTGTTTTTTTTTTCCTGTGTATTTCGGGTTTTTTCCTCGAGCCGCCACCACTACCCGCAAATGTATGCAACACATTTCGTATGCAATGGCCGCGGCAGCAAATCCGCAGGATCGTCAAGGGGCTGAGAGTTGGAGGGTCCGCGGACAGCGGCAGGGGCACGGGCACGACTGCCACTTCCGTGCTGGTTGGCGGAAATGGCGGCGTCAGGTCGCCAGCAACGACACCCAGGGCCAAAAGTGAAATCCGAAGCGCCGCTGGAAAACACATGGAGTCAGTTGGCAAGGGCAGTCGGCAGGACATGGTAGGAATGAAACCAGGACAGACCAGACCAGGCCAGGGAAAGGGTTCCAGAGACGGCCAATTGAATGTGTGGCTCTGGTTTCAAGTGCCGCCACTCAACTAGCACTTATTGCATGCGACAAACGACAGCAGCAGGCTCACAGGACACGAATGCGAATGATGATGGGATGGTCTGTAGATTTTTGGAACGGAAGGCAGGAAGCAGGCGGGCAGGAAGATGAGGACTCTGCTCCGGATGCGGCCGCAAACTTTTGTCGTTTTTTCAATTTCAATTTTTCACTGAAGTGCCCGTCGTTCTCTCTTTCGTTCCGTTGGCTCATCCTTCTCTGTCTGCACTTAAAGCAGTTAGCACGATGACCATCATTGGCATATCCATGTATGAATTCAAGCCCATTCTCCGGCACTGGGGCCATTTGCTGCATATGGCGCTGGTTGCAGGGGCAAGGCGTCATGTAATTGTTGAACGGTGCAGGAGCAGCAGGACGAAAGCTGCGAAAAGGATCCGCAGAAGCAGTTGGCATACACACATTATGGTTACGCAGCGTTGCGATGAGGATTTTCGGTGCCTAAGCGGCCGTGAAGTCAGAAAACAAACAGAACTGCAGAGAAAGGCACAGATTTAATAAAGTAAATCGAGTTTTTGGGTAATCTAGCCACATCCAGTTCTGGTTTGGGTACTTCAAATTGAGGGTTATAAGCACTGGTGTCGAATTACAAAATATTAAAGGACCGATGGGTTAGTCAGCAAAAAGGTTGGATTTTGGGATCATACGAAATAGTTTGAAATCCTTTAGTCGGTCTACCACAAGCTCTAAACATATTATTTAAAAAATTTCAATTTAAATACCAAGTTTCTAAGTTAAACTTAAGTATCCAGGCCGAACCCTTCTCCACACTTACGCGTATTTCAATAATTTATATACTTTATCCAGTTAACGAAGCCCGCAAACTTCTTAGTACTTTGGTAATACCCCGAAAGTAACTCCCTTTTCCGAGCCACGAAATGTCGGTGGGATGGGCACTCACCTGGTGTCATAACTGCCAACTGCAGACGTTGGCCGGAGTGCGGTGCTCCGTACGGCAGACTGCAGTTATTACGGCCGTAAGCGTAACTGTTATCTGTTTTTGTGCCCGGACCCGTTTTCGTGTTCGTGTTCCTGTTTCCATTTGGGAAATTTCAGAAGTTCGTTGATTCGTTTCTTCTTTTTTTTTTTATTATTTTTTTTTTTGCTGCTGCTGTGCCCGTTCTTCTCTCATAATTTAATATTTACAAAGTGGAGCGGAGCTGGCAACAGAAAACTGCAAAATAATAAAACGAAATTACCAAAGGGCCCCAGAGAGGAAAATGGGGCGCAGGGCAGGGCAGCTGCAGGAAATCTGCGCTGTGCATTAAAAAACGCTTAGGGCAGCAACTTTGTCGCCTGCCAGGCGACTGTCCAGTGTCCGCAGTCCAGTGTCCTGGGTGTCCAGTGTGTCCAGTGTGTCCAGTGTGTCCAGTGTGTCCAGAGCCCAGTGTCCTGCTGGCTGGCATTGTTCATTGACAGTTTGGCTTCCTCTGCCGAATCTGCGAACTCTGCCACTCTCTCTCTTGAGAGAGAAGGAGAGAAATTGGGTCCTGTACCCCTTTACCCGCTGAGCCTGTCGTGCATTTTCAAATTTGTTTGTTTTTAATTAATTGCACGCGCGCCGGCGATGACGATGTGGCCGACAACATAGCCAGCAGCAGCAGCTCATATGTGACCGAAATGAGTAGGAAAAGTGCGGGAAAAATCGGGGGAAAAGCAAAGGGACTGCGTGCTGGACAGTGATTAAGCGAGCCGAAACTCAGTCTGTAATGGCGTTGGCATGCCAGGAGATTTTAGATAAAGTCCCCGGCCTACCCGCTTTTCATCCGATTTTCCCATTTTTCCCTAGGCGCGGCGTCGCCCTCAAGTATGCCATAAAAATGTTCGGACTTAATTTCGATTAATTTACCAGAGTTTTCCCATTGTGTTTTTCCCCAATCTCTGCTTCCCTTTTTTTTGATTTTTCGCTGGTCCCATTTTGGCACAATTACCAACACCATCAAAAATGAAATCAAATTGAAGTTTTGCCGAAAAAACGAAGTAGAAGCAACCCTTTTGACTTGACAGCAACGGCTGAGAAAATTTGCATAAATTTTAAATTTCAATTTGCAGTCGGCGAAAAAATAAAGAAAAATTATGCAAGCCAAGAAAAAACAGAGAAGTTCGAGACATCTGCAAACGGCAAAAAATGCCGAAACCAAATTAGCAGACAACAAAGAGACTCTCTATCGTTCTTTCCCCAATTTCTTTCTTTTTTTCTGCCATCCTGACTAGTCAGGCGAACGAAGGACACCCTTTTTCACTTGGTAGCTAACGCACTTTCCCAGCCGAGATGATTGTGTCCTGCTGCCTTTTGCCTTCTGCTTTTTTGGCTTTTATCGAAGAGCGAGTCCTTGGTGCGTTTTTCAAACAGGTCCCATGTCCTGCGTCCTGTGTCCTATGTCCCTCTGCCCTCCATCTCGCTTCTGGGTCGTTTTACAAATTCTTACACATCCGGTATGGAATCACATGTGTGCTCGGTTGTGTGTTTTGGTCAGGGTTATAACGGAAAAGGAAACAACTGCCATTGGCAGCCATACGACGTTAAGGATAATCGTGATGACAGCATATTTTGTTACCCACGGTCCAGCTTCCGATTGCTTGGGTGTTCGGTTCGGATTCAGGTTGAGTTGCGTTCAGTTCAGACTTGCTGTCACTTGGATGTCTTTAAATTGACATTAAAAACGGGCAAATAAGCTTAGGAAGACATTCGGCAGTCACTTCTGACCCAGCCAGCCAGCAGAGGAAAAATCGAGCAGAACTAAACGCAATTTAAAATAAATCACAACACAAAATGCCGAAAGTGCTACACCCATTTGGCTGTGTCTTACAAGTGGGCGTGGCTGGCAGTCGCCTCGTGTGACTGCAGATTGATATATCTGCGCGCTGCTTTAAAACTTGGGTGACAAATGTGAATTTTATGTTGATTTCTGCCAGGGAGCCAAGGAAAAGAGCTTACTCTAATATTTTCTGTGTGTTCTTCTCCTTTATTTCTTCCAGATGTCTTTGGGGTCGTGCTTGGCAAGATGGAAATCTTAATCCAAACGAATGGAAATGGAAGTCGAGGTAAGTGGCTGAGTTTCTTGCCGTATTAAGTTTCCGCTTAGCAAGCAAAAGTTCTTGCACTACTACTCGTAGTGGGACGTTAACCCTCTGCACAAGGGGTCTGCGTTGAGTATACGCAACGTGGACTGACCCTATTAATTGAACGCTTGTTTATTTATGGGCCTCGTTATTTGAGTGCATTCAAGTGTTTTGTACTGCGAGTGGCCACGCCCCTTTCTGTGAAGGGGGCCGGCAGGCGGGCGCTATAAATTGTTAAGTTTTATCAGCCGCAACAACAGGAGCAGCATGAATAATAAGGCAGAGCACCGCCCACTTTCGCATTGCGTGCTCGAACAGGAACAGTCCTGAAAGCCTGAAATCCTGAAATTCTGCAATACATGCACACTGCCACTCGCATATGCAAAGCCACACGCACACATACGCACTCGCACGCACAATTGAAGCGGAAGTGCGCATTGTTTCCGCTTTTAATAAGAGTCGTTGTTCGCTGCGGCGCTGCAACAAGGTTCTGCATATGCTCGGGCATAATAATAAAGCATGCCGCCTGCCAATTCTCTGGATTGGGAGTCCGCTGGCCAGGGCGGGCCATAAATTGCATTAAATTGCATTTAAATGTGTCGGACAGGTTAACAATGCGAGGAGTATCCGCCATAATTGATTGTAAATTAAACCTAACTCCGGCCAAGGCGCTTAAAGGCAGCAGCAGCTTAACCGGCGAATCCTTAAATTGCCCGTAATTATTCGGGCATTTTAACACTCACCGCTGTGTCCCCAGCTTAATTTCCACGCTTTTGAGCGTGAAATAGCCGGAGCTGACAGCGAAAAGAAAGCAAAGTTGGGCAAACTAGCAATTTGCTATGCTCTACAAGGCACTTTTGTCCTCCTCCGGGGAGGCGAGAAAACTTTAATCTTATCCCAAGGATATTTGCATGTCGTTGGGCGCTTTTTTTCCGACGTGCTCGTCCTTGCTCCTTTTGGTTATGGCATGCCTGTCGACAATTAAACATATTCACCATTCACATTAATTGTGGCGAAACTTTCGGCCAGAAACCACCAACCTGCTGTGCCACCTGCGGTGGCTGCCACAAGCACACACTCAGGACATTCTCGTTTGTAGTGCCGCCGTTTGTAGTGGCGTATACTCAATTTCTTTCTCCTGTGTTTTTTTTTTGGTCCTCAGCTGGAACTGACTATGATCTATGGCACTTGGCATGTGTGAAAGTGGGCTGGGGCGGGGTGGGCACTTAAAGAAAATTAGGGCTGCGATCAAAAGGAAAATTCATAATAAACATGAATGAGAAATGTATTTATTTAAAACAGTATTAAACTGCTTTTACGGTTACCGAATCATAAATCCTTTCTAACATTTCTAGTAAGGTTCTAGTATCAAAGTTGCTCGTGTCGGGTTTTCTTCCTTTTCCTGATTGCTTTCATCACAGTTTTTTCCCGAGTGCAGCTCCCCAAGGTAGATGACTTTTCTTCTCCACTTGATTAGCATTCGCCTTAGCCATTTGAGTCGCTTTGTGCTGGAGTGCAGGAGCGTGCCTATTGATGCGTGCTAATTGCGAGGCGACTCCGCATTGAAGTCCGTGCCAAGAATATCCTGGTGCGCCAGGATGCCACATTGTTATTTGGACGTAGCTGGTGTGCATAACAAGGAAATCCGTTTCGAGTGCGAGCGGAGGCTGCAGTTCGTCTTTGTCTTGACGGAAGTTCTCGAGAGCTCCGACTGGCTTCGAGTGTGCTCTCTTCGAGTGTCCTGTCTGGCCGACTGGCTCCTCCCATTTTTCAATTTACATTTACCCTCGCTGCTGGCTGCTGGCTGACCCACTGCAACCGGCTTATCGGCCAGAGTTCTTTGGCAAAGCAACGACCAGGTCTAAACCACTGACAGCACTTATCAAAACGTTCAATCAATCAATCAATTGTTGCCAACAAAAGGGCGCTCAGGGAAAAACACAGTAATATCACTCATACGCCCATTTGTAGCGACAAAAAAGCAGTGCCAAACCAAATCAGCTTAGGCTGGAAAAAAAAGGACCAGCAACTGGGGAAAAAAAAACAGCACCACTAATACAAAGGACATATGCCGGCTGACATGAAAGCAAAGCTCACTCCCACATTCGGTGGCTGGCTTTTGTGTGGCGGCTTTTTATTTGTCCATGAGTTCTGACCCAAAGAGACCCGAGCCGGAAAGCCAAGCCAATGGACTGGCGGGCCAACAAATCAGGCGCAAATCGGCCAGACAAAAGGCGGCGGGCAGCGGGCGGCGGCAGGGGCGTTTGGTTGGTGAAAATCCCGGCAATAAGCGGCTAAAAAACGTGCAACATTGTCAACGGCATTCCGCATGTCACTGCAATCCAGAGGATGTGTCAGCGTCAGAGCAACGGATTGCCAGGTCCTGGCCCACCTGCAGTTGGTTTCGTTAAAGGACTGCCGTCTAATAAGCCAATTCAAAGCCGTTTCACTTGGATAAAGAAAAGCGTTGGTTGGGTGTGGCAAATGTTTATCCAATGTGGCACATGCATAAATTTATGCTTACACACATTTTGTCAACATCTGCAGCATATTCACAACTTGCCAGATACTTTTCTGGCTCATCCAGCTGCCATCATCCACTCCCACCAGCACACACATCGTGAGATTGCGGCAGATATTTGCATATTATGTCTATATGCAAATGATGGCGCGGAGCGCAGGAGCAAAGGAGCAGAGATGACGGCACACGCGGCGTATACGTGCTGCATTAACATATCAATCATACGTAGCGTAGCATAGCAGCTCCTTCCGCTTCCGAGCAAACATTTAGCTGCAGATAAAGATGAACGAGTGTAGGCCATGATTTTTCAGCGCGCCAAAACTTGCGCCATAAATCCGCAGACTATGTGGCATTCCACATAGTAATGCAGTTTATTGAAAAGTTAATTGCCACGGCGGCTGAATACAATATACAATAAATTAATGCCAACTAACAACATTGTCAGCGATAGCCACTTCCTACGCCAGCATCGTGTCGACAATTGTAATTGTCGTGCTGATTGTTTAATTGCGGCCATTTTGTGATCAGTTTCCGTTGGCCACACACACAAACACACACAGATGAACCTATGAGTGTGCAACTCGATTGTGTACAAATAAATATGCCATTGTATTATTGTATGCATTTCAATACTGTTTGGTTAAAAAATTAGCCTCTGTGATTTCGTCAACACGCATTTAAATCACTCTCCATCGGTGGACAATTATTTTCGCTTACATTTTATATTTATGCTATATCCTGCGTCCGTTGTTTGCGTTTCCATGGCATTAAATTGACTTTTTGCAATTGGTTTTTGATATTTTCATAATATTTGCGCAATTGCCTGGTCATAATTTGTGATCGACTGGCGTTTTCCTTCCTTTTAAAGAGTAAACCCTAAGTGCGTGAAAAAAAAATATATAATCGCTGGCAAAACATCTGTGACAACATGGCGTATGATTTATATATATATGCGGGTCCCCCGCACTCTGCATTTTCGCGGTTATTGGCTGGCTTTAAGCCATGTTTGCTCTTTATTGGATTTTATTATGTTGCTAAAAAACCACGAAAGACCATTAATTGCATTTAATTAGAAAATATTGGCCATTAGCGGTGGGCCGCTGCAATTTATGCAGTTGCAATGCGCAGCAACATCAACTGCGATTATTTTGTGAGCCAAATGACATCAGTGGAGCATATTGTCGCCGATGTGTTCAGAGTTCGCAGATGCGAGACATCACAGTCCAAATTGCGTCATTCGGCCGCTACAGTTTTCTCGGCAGCGAAACGAGTTTTGAGCTTGTTTCAATTATTTGCCACGCAAATACAAAATCCATTTGCGGGCAGGGTCGAGGGTATTTGTCCCATTACCAATTAGATGAAATGGCTTCGCCCTGAGCTCAACTCAGCACAGCTCAGCACTCTCTTTCTTACCGTTTTCTCCGGGTTCCAATTTAATGAATATGTAATGGCTGAGCGAAAAAAACTTTTCGCTTATCATCCCCCATCCACGAAAACTTGACTTGTAACAAAAAGCTTTATCAAGCGGCTTTCTATCTGCTCCGGAATTTTCTGCTGCTGGCAGCTGTTCCTTCATCGCAGCCCACATTTTTGGCAACCATCCCCCGGAAAATGCCTCACGCTTTTCAATCCCAACTTGTAATTGACGCTGTACTTGGCGGGTTGCATAAAAAATAATTTGATTATTAACTCGCGACGCGCAGAGATGGGGAATTTAAATATTAATTGAAACAGCTCACTGGGTTCGTGGCTCCTGCTGCGGGACTTGTTGACTCATCCGCAGGCTAATCCGCGACTAATCTGGCCCGGCTTTTCGCAGCCAACTGGACCCTTTAAGTGCCAGTGGACTGTCCAATCAATTAGTGGCTGGCGAATTATGTTGCATTTAAATATGCTGGTCGTAGCCAAGATTTATGCGGCTCATAAATGTCACAGGCAGCAGGATACGCACCTCGATTCGCACAATTAATCTTGTGGATGTCAGCTTTATAAATATGTGCGTGTGCATGTGTGTGTGTGGGGGCGTGGGGGCGTGGCCGAACCACAAAGTCAATAATCGCCCATCACCTGCTGTGGGAATTCGAGCAGATGTATGAGGTCGTCGGTAGCTCTAATAAAATAATTCATTTCAAATTTACAACTCACAGAGCCGAAATGAAAAGAAGCCATATGTCAATTGCAGTTGCACACGGTCGCATAAACAAGATGGCAGACACAAGTCACAGCCAGAGTCCTTTTTGCCAACCAGCCAGATCCTTGCCCTATCCCGTTCCCATTCCGGTTCCTTTCGCTTTTGGCACACAATGACATGTCAAGTGCAAAATGCAAAACTGGACGCCACAGAACTTTTCGCCAATTGTTCGTCCTCGTTGTCGGCCTCGCCCACGCCCTCGTCCTCGTCCTTGGACCCCCGTCCTGCGTCGTCGGTCCCTCGACGTGGCTGCACCTACAACTTCCGGCCTTTGTTGAAATAACCATAAAATCAAGATAAGTTATTGGATTTGCTGGCAGGAAGCAGGAATAAGCACTTTTTGCCTTTGCCCTTCTGGCCCAGCGACTAGGCCTCGTCCTTTGCTCCTTTTTTTGGCCTCCATGTCCTTGCCTTGTGTCGTAGATTAATTGCTTTTTTTGGGGTGAGGCACACGGGTTCGTGTTCGGAGCTCGAGCTCGAGCTACAACATCTCTCCTACTGACTCCTCCTGGGAAAAAACATTTTTGTGTAATATAAATACGAATTTTTTATTTCCTGCCTGCCCTGTGCCGCATCTGAACTTTGTGTCCCGACGATTGCCCCGGCCAGTGCTGCAGCTCCTGTTCCAGATCCAAATCCTGGTAACTGTAGCCGCCCATTTCCCTCTTTGTATAAATAGTGACGCTCACAATGCCGCTGCTCAGCCGGAATGGAAATGGCAGTGGTTGCGAGAGCGGGAGCCGAGGATTGGTTCTCCTCCACAGCTGGAGGCGCCACACAATCAGTTTTCACAGCTCGCACTTGCCTAGGTCCCTTTGCTTTCCCAGTTGCCAGTTCCCATTGCCCCAGCTAGACCTCCTTCTCCTCTTACTGCCGCACTAATGCGATTAAGCCGCTTGTTGTGGCTGTCAACGCGTTGACTGGTCTACTCCTCCCCAGTCACCGCCCTGCCACCCTTCGTCCGCCCTCCATCCAACTGCCTTTGTAATTCACTTAAGTGTGCCACTTTGGCCTGCGGTAAACGTCGTCCATTGTTGCCCCACTGTTCGCAGGCACTGATCTCTTTAGCATATAACCAGAGGCCAGAGAGGTTTACCTTTGGCCAACTCTCAGATTTTCGGCTTGGCTCTGGTTTAATCATAAATTTCCAGCTGGATCTCTACTGGCATTGTCCACTGAAACGCCACGCCCCCCGAGGGGCGGTAAAGCCAAGCGAACTGCTGTCAAGTGGACTTAACCTCTTAACTACATTTTATTTGATGACATTGTGGCGTGTGGCCGGTTTAATCACGATATTACTGCTATAAAGAGTGCGAGGCGGCTAACCCAATTGGACACTGTTTGTTCACTTAGAGAAAATGGTTATTTAAATCAAATTATTTCTGTGTTATGTAAAGTATGCACGAGTTCTTTATTTGTCAGTTTTACATTTCTGCTTATTCAATGTATATTAAATCGGTTTCCCTACTTTAGGGAAAACGGAATGTCAGCAATTGACAGGACATTCGATTTGATTGCCTTTTTCCGCTGTGTCCCCGCTTTTCAATAATCCCAACTCAGATTTACCATAGGACAGTGCAATTATGCACAAAGTGCTTTGGGTGGAAGGACGCCATAAAAAGTAACAGCTGAAATGGCGGCGAGTGTCACAGTTTAGGAGATCCCAGGACTTATCGTCCTCATCCTGCCAGTCTCCACCTCCTCCTCCAACTCCCATTTGGCCCACTCACGCACAGAGGCCTGGCCCGGAGGCAGGAAGTCTTTACGGGCTCACACGCTCATCAGGAAGCCACGGCAATCAGGACATTCGGTGGAAGAGGCAGGGAGGGTCGGAATGGCACTGGAATGGCACCAATTGGACTTTATTAATTTGAGGCCGTGCGTGTCGAGTTGTCGACTCGACTCGAGTCGAGGTATTTACAATTGTTGTAAATATTTCCTTTATTATTGTAATTATATTTATGGGAATGCGAATTTGAATGGCTTGGGGGACTGAGACTCAGACGTGGCGGGGAGCAGGGCCCTCTCATGACAATGTTGCGTGCTGTCCCCAGTTCTTAAAGGGAATTAGCAGCATATTAAACTGATTTTTATTGAGGCACAGGCACTCCAGTTCCAGTTGCACATGGCTGGGGCTATTAATTTAACATTTGCAAATGGCCCGAAAGTATGCAACAATTGTGTAAATTCCGCTCATGAATATAAGCCAGCCTACAACTAATTTGTGGCCCTTTCTCTCATTGCAGGAGCACAGCTCACACACACATGCATACACATGAAAGGACTTCTTGGGAACCCAGGCACTTCCGGAATGGATGGCCCGACTCCTGCCAGCTGGATCCTCCGGTCTGAACCAACTTGACTCCGGGATCTTGGAGCAACTCGAGTCGGACGCTTCAGGTAATTATGCATATTTAAGCAGTTTTGTCTACAGTTTTACGGGAAGGCGCCTAAAAGGATGCTTTAAATTAATTATTTATGCAAGGTGGGGCCGACATATGCAAACATTTGTTCGCCTCCCCCCACCTCTCTCTCTCGAAAGCCAGGTGCGCCTGTCAAGTGGACTCCTCACGAGCAGGAAGCCATCCCGTACGTCTCCTTAATGGGTTTATACTCGCATGCATTTTAAAGGCATGAAGTGGATAGCCAAGGAGCGGAGGGGAGCAGGGCGCAGGATGGGCCTGCAAAATTAATAGAGGTTCCTGTTCCGGATAATTGCCATTCGGTCTCTTAAAGCTGCCATCCTGGCCGCAGAATTAATGTCGCTCTATTAATGCTAATGTCAGAGCATCTTCATCCATCAGTGTGTGCGCCCTATTCCCATCAAATCCTGTTCTGGTCTGCTCTGCTCAGCTCTGTCTCTCTGCATTTGTCAATAGTCGGCTTTCTTGTATATATCTACATATATACAACGATGTACAATGTATATATAATAGATATATATATCTGTTTTTCGGACCACTTCCTTTCACAGCCACACTTCAATACACAGCTTTGCTTTCAGCTTAATTGTTTTGCAACTAAACATCAGTCGGACTGCCTTTCATCCTGCTTTGCATTGTTGTCGTCCTTCCAGGACCTCTTACTTCCAATATTTCTCGTTTTTTTTCGATTCCCACGAGCTGGCTGAAAGTCGTGCCTAAGTAGCTTTTCTATAAATGACGGCATGGTAGAAAGCAAACGAAATGAAACGAACAAATCTGTAGCGCTCTTTGAGCCTGTTAACTGGAATCGGAGAACATGGCAACAGAGTGGCAAAAACCAGTGAGAAAAGGGCCCGTAACCGGTAGAAGTGCGATGGGCGGGGCCAAGCCCTTCATCTGCCGAATGCGGGGAAAGCGGAAAATGCTGGGAAAGCAGGTGGCTGTTAAGCTGTTGGCATGGCACGGACGTGATAGCTAATTAAAATGTGTTCAAGGCCAAAGTCCGCGAATTGAGTTTGCAATTTATGCCACACTTTACGGACTCAAAGGGCTGTAAGTAGTCGAGTTACCACAACAACATCAGCTGCTGCAGGATAATAAGCAGAAGGATATAATTCCCCGTATAATAGACACGAACGTTGAAGCGTTATTTATAACAGAGAACTGCAGCCCGCCACTCGCACTCTACGTCCACCCGATAAACACTCGGTACTCTAGGCACCCCGTTTTTTTTGACACCCTACTTGCGGCAACACAAAATACTCGAGTGTTTTACCGACGTTGTGTTTTTGTTACGAGTAAAAAAACCACCCGAGGCCTGCTGCGCAAGAGCCGTTTGGGTGAGTGGACGCACAGTCAACGATCGGCCGCACGTCATTTTTTGTATGCGGGCTGCAGTTCTCTGGTCATTTTTTGTACGCCTAAAATTTGTATGGGAGGAAGCGTGACGGGTATAAGAAATGAAGGGTAAAAGGGAATACCCAAGAAAAATTTCGTGCTCACGTCTTTGATGGACTCAATGGGTGCCACCCGTTTCGAATCATTCCGTTATTAATTTTTTACACGTCGCTACCTGAATACTCTAATGACAAATATTCTTATATAAAGTCATTTTTGAAATGAATTTTGTGACATTATGTACTATTATTTTTACTATAATCTATATTTAAATAATAATAACGTAAATAATATATATAATATATAATAATATATAATATAATATATATATATATATATATTATATTAATAATATATAATATAATAAAATATAATATAATATATATAATTATAATAATATATAATAATAAGATGAAGGGCATATTTTACAAAGTATTCGACAAAGTCTAGAGCCACGCCGAAAGAATAGTGTGTAAACGTATGGAGTGTAAAACGCATGGAGTTACGCATCTTGTCTGTGACTCGATTACCTACGAGACCACTCGAGTATTTTTGGAAACACCCGAGTATTTTTGGAAACACCCATGTGTTTAACGGTATACCCACAAGTGTTTTTCTCACTCATCCCTTTTTAGGCAGTGTGTGATCGGCACCCGCGACGCGGAGCACCGTATTGATTCGGGTGCGCGCACAACGGGGTGTCTTGTCTACATGTTCAGATTTATACTGTGTGTTTGTTAGTACCCGCGATGTGCGTGGCGGGTAGCACCCACACACAAAATTGTAGGGTGTGAGTCGAGTGGTAAAAAAGTGCCACCCTTGCAGTTCTCTGATTTATAATAGAGATTTATTATTGTCGAGAGGCAATTAAATATCCAAAAGATGAAGATGAATTGTGGTTGGGCAAAAGTTTTTCCTTCTTATAATGTCGGGGGAAATGGGAAATTGTGTGCAGTTATGTAGTGATATTGTAAAAAGTATTCAACTATTGCAAGTTATCTCCTCTTCTCCTTATAAAGAAACGAATTTAAATACAAATTGTGCTATATTTAAGCAATTTCTTAACGTGGCCAACAGAAATCCATTCCACAAGCCACAAGATTTGTGTGAGAAATTCCCCGCTGCTTGTGGCAGGAATTATAATTTCCAATTCGGGGCGTCCAAAAACGAACCTTAGACAATGGTGAACGTCGGAAATTAGCATAGTTTTAGGCAGCCGAAAGTTTTCTGATGTTTTTGCCAATTTCCGTCAACAATTTACGGCACAAAAAAAAAAAAAAAAAAAAACAAGAATTCCAACGAAATAGGCAAAACAGTCGGTGGTCGAAAAGTTTTTGGCGAGGCCAACTTTAAAGGCTAAAGGATATCGAGGGCGTTTAATTTATTGATTCGGGTGGCCCGCAGATAGACAAACTTCGAGGGGCCACATGGTGGTTTGTCTGTGTTTGTTTTCAAATTTATACGTTTGTCCCAAATGGCATTCGAAGGGCTTAACGAGAACATCGAAATCAGCCCGCAAATGTGCGCTTAATTGAACTTTGAACCGAAATCGAATGGAATCGAAACGAATCGAATTTGGAAGGCTCCCGAGTGGAATTTAAACATCGACTAAATAAACCCACCGAGGAGCCTAAGTAAATTTAACTGAAAAATCTTCCCAAGTCCCGTGTCCTTGCCGCCGTTGTCCTGTATTCTCTGTTGTGTGTGCTCCATTGTTTTGCTTGTTTTGTCCTCGCCTTTTGATAAATGTCCGGCAGCAGGCAGCCAAAAACAAGCACATAAATCACACGCATGTGTGGATAAGGCGGCGGGAGGCAGAAGGATGATTCGGCCTGGGACTTGGACTTGATATATCCCCACCTCCCATCCCACATCCTGCATTCCCCATTCCCCATCGCCCAGACAGGACATCCAAGTAGTTAAAGTTCGCCGGCCGGGCCGCACTCAAACATATGCGAGTGACAAGCCAAAGTCGGTAAACTCACTAGCTACGGAGCGGAGAAAAAGCCATATTAATGCGGTGTCGGAGTGACAACTTATGCATTCAGTTCAGCCAGCTTGATATATATTCCCTGCATCACTTCTAGACTAAACAGAAATTGCAATAAGTGCTAGCGAATGAATCGCCATATATATTTCTTTAAAATAAATATTAAAAATAAGCAGCTTTCATTTGGAAAGCAAATATTATTCGTTTCTAAAAACAACCATTTGTTAAATATGCTGAAATATTTATGCGCTTGAGAGCAGAAATAATATAAATTTCATGCTTAAGGCAAATTATATTTATCCCAAGTTCTATTTTCATTTCAAACATTTTCAAATGTTCAATATTTTTTGTTATTTTTCCATGTGTACAGATCTTGCCAGCAGGTTGTTTCCATGTAGATGTTATTAAATTTGTTGCCGCAGCACAGATACGACCACAGAATGGAGGTGGCCGGGTGCAGAATGTTGCAAAGAGCCAATTGATTTCAACTGAAGCGCCTCCACTCAACTGAGCAAAGCTGCAGCCACAAAACACAAACACTGGCGCTGGGCAAAGTCAAATCCATAACCAAAAATCCGAGAGAATTCCGACAGTCAGTCAGTCAAACGGACAAACAATGCTGGGCCACACATGTGTGTATGTTTTTGGTTGTGTCTCTGTCTCTTTCGCCTGCCCGCTACCCATCTCTTTCTGCTGCTGCTGCTGTGACCGCAAATGCCCGAAATTTATGCCAATATTTGCATTCAATGCCCAAAAATAAACCGTAAAATGGTAGCAACCGAGCGAGAGAGATGGCCAGCGGCTAAAAGAAAGAGATGGATGCAGATAGATAAAAGAAAGGGCGGAATGGGGGCCAAGTGAAAGAGATGGGGCGAATGAGGCTGCTGGCCAAAATGGTGCTGCACGCTTTTAGGCGCTGCATCGCCTGGCAGGATGCCTTCCTGCGTTGTGCTGAAAATTTCATATTTATGGCTTCTGCCGAGGGTGTTGGTATTTGTGCATTGAGTGCAATAATTCAATTGCACACCTCCGCCAAAGGAGTGAAGTGGAGTGGAGTGGTGTGCAGAGCGAGGCGGAGGTCCTTCTGGTCAGCAGTTAATGCCCTGGAAAGGCGGACGTTTAAAGCGCTCCACTGAGCAGTGCCAAGGATACGATACGAAACGATACGAAACGAAACGATACACAGAGATTAAAGCGGAGTGGGGCATAATTGGATTTGTTTAGCTGTCAATATTATGTCAGAAATCAACATGACCCGGACAAATGGGGTGGAGTAGGGCAAGTGGGGCGCGACGGGCAGATGGATAGACGGATGGATGGATGGTTGGATAGACGGATGGGATTGATATATAGATAGACATCCGATATGGAGTCAGGCGATATACTACGCTATTAACTGCCAGCGACGCCAAACAATTCGCTCGCAAAATGACACGAACTCCGCCAAAGAAGGGGGCGGCGTGGGCGTGGCCCACATGCAAACAAGAATGGCAATCAAAAAATTTGACAACATTCCAGGAGGAAGGAGGAAGGGTAAAGGACGAAAGCAAACAGAAGCGGCTGCAGCTGACACAAGATCGAAAGGGACCGAGTACTGGGGACTTCCTCAAAGGACACTCCAGCCAAGAGCCCTCATACCGTTTACTCTTTCCATCGCAATCTGCTCGAGCTCGTCTCATGTTCCCTAATACCATCATTGGCTCCTTCTGTTTCAATTAGAATTTCCCCCAATCTGCTAGAGAAAACGGCAAAGTGTTTAAGTTTGGGCTTATAACTACAGCAAAGAACACTCGAGCAGTGGAAAACCAAATGCTGGCTGCTCATTAGATTTCAGTCACTAAAAGAAAAGGGGATTACATAAGGAATTTAAACATTGTAAGCATTAGACATTTGTTGAAATTTTCACCAAAAACTTTTCCATTTAATAGATTTTTTAAAGTATTCCACGAGTACAAATATTTTTTTGCGGCCCTGGCCACTTAAAATTTACGACATATTTTCCTCTCTGCATGCTCGTTGGCCAAAAAACTGTGTTAATAAAGTATTTGCTCACTCGAGTGCAGCCAGCAAACACTTGCAACGTGCGGTTGCCACAGAAGCGAGTTGGGGTTGGCTGCTCACCCAGTTGACTTTTGTAATCAGCAGGCGAGGATGCATCTGCTCCTGCTCCTGCTCCTGCATCCTAGCGATGCTCATGCTCATGCTGATGCTGATGCGGATGCTCTGCTCCTGATGTTGTTGATGTTGATGCGAGGCCTGAGCACAAATATTCCGGCCTGACTGACTGACATCCGTGCACACGGACAGGCGCACACATATCGCACAGACGGATTCGAGTTAAGTGCCTGACTTGGCACTGTCATAATTTACATATGCCAAACGGCAGCGTGAAGGGTTAAGCGGGTTACCTGGGAGCCTGTGCAAATATCCTGGCTGTCGTCCTTGCAACAAACAACGTTGCAAGCCGTTCTGGCAGTTGCAGGTGCGCCTTTGTTGGGAGCTTTATTTATATGAGTGATTAGCCAGTGGGAGTTGCGAGCTGCGAGTTGGGCGTTTCGGGAGTCGGTTGACTTGGGGGACTCTGTTTATTTATTAGAGCAAGGTGTTGTTTGTATGCTGTTTGTGGCAGGTAAATATCAGCCGAGATTCGGCGATGTGGCAACATAGTGCAGCAACTTGAAGATACTGTTTAAATTATACCCCTGACTATGTTGCAACGAACATAGATAAGAAAAACAGGCTGTATTTAAATTAAAATTGTTTATATTATAAGCTTAAAAATGCTTTAATTTAAAACGTAACATGATTCAGAGCTTGAATTTTGAAAAGTTATTTGTACGAAATGCATTTTGCAACAATTCAATTGTGTAATAATGCGACACAGCAGAGTTCGAGCTGCACAAGTTCGGGTGTCTTTAAGCCTCAGATGTTGAAACTACTCGACTGCCGCCCCTCAATTCAATATCCTTGGCAACTTTTGCCGCCTGAGACTTGGCTTTTTTCAAATGCCGCACACGTCGCGACTGGCCGGGTAATTGAGTTGGAAAAATGTTGTTGACGCCGTGCCCATACAACTGGCGGTGGTGCAGTTGCAATTGCTACTGCTGCATCTGCAGCTGCAACAGTCAGCGGCGACATGTTGCGACAATTGCATCTGCATCTGCATCCGCAGCCCCGCAGCCGCATTGGCATCCGCATTCGAATATCCGCATCGTCGCCTCCGTTGGCATTTTGCATATTATTACGTCGCAGTCGTCCTTTTGGGGGTCCTGGCGAAATTTCGGCTATTTTTTCGCTTGCTTTTTCTTCTGCTCGGAACATGTGCGCAAACATTTAAATCAATTGTGTTCCAATCTCCAGAGGGGCTTGCAACAAGGGGCAGAAGGCGGAGGATGAGGAGTGTGGCAGCAATTGTTATGTAAAATACGAGCACGCTCGGCGAATCAACAACGCGAGCTGTCTGCTGGATGCAAAACATTTTTTGGGACTCCCGGGGATCCTGCTGGGATGAGCCCGGCTCCATTTGACTCGATGCGCCTGGCTGGCATTATGTAAATAATTCCATATCGAGAGTTTTCAATTTGGGCTTAAGGCGCAGCCGAGAACTGCATAACCCCCACTCTTATTTTTTGCTTTTGCCTTTGCCTTGTGCCTGTCCTATTTTTTCTTTATTTTCGTGCCACTCGCAAGTTGGCAAGGTGCACGTTTTCTCACACCAGCGAAGGTCGCTACTACATAGCTATACACACACACACACACAGTTATGGCCATAGGCTGGCGGCGGAAAAGCGGTCGGAAAAGCGCCCGTGGAAAAGTTTTGCAGCTTAGGCCAGGCCATGCGAAAGCAAACCAAAGTCATGCACTTGGAAGCCAATAAAGCGGAAAAATATTACATTTTCCCACCGGCGAAGGTCCTGCGTAGAAATGCGCTTGTACATATATATATTTATGCAAATAGCTCTCCTCCAGTTGGCCTCCCTCGTCGGCTTGAATTATTAAAATTATTATTTCAACCTCATTTGCAGATTAGCGGACACAGCGTAGATCAGCTAGTTGCCCACGGCAGTGGTTAAATATTTGATTAGCATGCTTCGCCATTTATACATAGCAATTAATTTTAATTAGTTGCTCTTAAACGGCAAACAATTCGCACTAAAACTTTTATCACGCAGTTGCCAGGGATTTTTTTTTGCTGTTGTTTCTGAGTTATGCTGAGACTAATTATGTGATACGTGTTTTCAGATCCTGGGCAGCTTTTAATTGCAAAATGTAATGGTCTCAACTGCACGCCATTTTCGCGCTGGCTTTTAATGAGTTTTGTTTGGGAAGTCAGGCCGAGAATTGATCTCACCTGCGAACGCATCCTTAGGTGACACATAATTTAGAGCTTAATCAGCTGCAAGTTTTCCACGCCACTCGAAATGGCTTAACTTTTTCGACTGCTTCCAGTTCCAGTTTCCCCGTTAACCCTTGAGTATCTCGCTTACGTACATGCAAGCAGGAAAATTAAAAGCATACTTTCGGCGACTTGCAACCGCACGACAATGCAATAAAAGTAAACTTGCTCCTCGAGTTGCAAGTTCGTAGTTGCAAGTTGACTGCTTGCTACATGGCAAACAATTGAGCAACTCATTGAGGAAGAAAATCAAAATGCAGTGATAAAAACCAATTGAAAACAAGGACATTTACAAAGACAAAGACAAGCCAAACTTGCTTGTTTCTTGTATATTGAATGTTTATTTGCATGCGACAGAGCGTCCTACATTCATGCACACACACACACACATATTTAAAACCATACCATGATGTCATATATGTGTGTGTGCCCCAAAAGTTCTGTGCTGTTCGGAAAACGTAGCGAGGGCATGGGGTTAAACGCGTTCTTAATATCACATAAAAAATAGAAGCGTAACAAAGTTAAACAAAACTTTTGCTGCAACAAAACTTTTGAGTTGCCCCACCAGAGGGAATCCAGCGGGGGCGCTGAAGGGTTAAGGGTGGTGGATAGAGTTGGCTTCAAATTCAAAATGGCCACCATTTTCGACTTAGAGCTTTAATTGACTTTAAGTTCTCTGTGGCTCGCCAATCGAATTACGAGTTACGAATTACGCATACCCATCACTCAAGCTATTTTCGGCTGGCCTTGTCCTCTGGGGAGCTGTCCTGCGAATTATGACGGAATTCGAGTCACTTACCTTTGCATGCCATAAAATATTTACCTGGGCCCGGCTTCGGCAATTCGCACAGCCTCTGGGACGCCATAAAAACCATGGGGGAACATTAGGCCCGGCCCCTACGACCTTTCCTCCTCATTTTCCGCATTTCTGCGTATTTATTCAATGGCTAATGTGGTAGTGTGTGGGTTGTGGGTGTGTGTGGTTGTAGCGTTTGAACACTTGTTGAAGGCGCTGCCTGGTTTTTTAATTGCTTCGCCGCCTCGTTTGCCGCCCACTCATCTGGATTACGCAGCCACAAACAGCTGCGGGCGCGAAAATAGAAGCATGCTATTTATAAAGTAAATCATTTGCTTAGTGCTTGACGGAAATAGTAAATAATTTAGTTTGACTTAAACCTTTTTGAAGGTTCTTTTCAAAGACTTATGTATATATTTCCTCGAAAATATATTTTTAAACCCCTAAATCTAACTAAGATGTTGCCAGCAACTGTAGCTGCAGACATAAAAAGGATATGCGAGTGAAATAGCTTTGAAAGGGAAAAAGTGCAGAGGACGCGATGCGCCAAGTGTCAACAATAATTTTTAATTAAGATTTGTTTTCGTTTTTCATATTACAGTGAATCCTTGCTTACTTCCCCATAACCCCTCTCGCAACCCACTGACCTTTCACCCCCCGAGTGGCGCATAACTCGCACACTGGAAAGGCAAAAAAGCTGCCTTGGCTGAGCGAGGAGTTAATTTGAATTTTATAGCAGTCAAGTTGTGTAATTTCAGCACCCAAACGTACATCGCCCGGCACATAACGTATACGAAGCGTTGTACAAGCAGAGGCGTTGAGCAACACATGTTGCCAGTGCAGCAGTGGGCGTGGCCAGGGGCGTAGATGCAGTAGTTGTTCCTTGACTGGCATTACTTCTTCCTTCTATTTTTTTTCTTCTCATTTTCCATCTCCTTTTCAACAATTTTCCCAGCCCGACTGACGGATGAGAATGCAGAGCACTACGTATCTCGGAGAACGAGTGAAAAGTTTTTCAATTTCTTCAACTGCATTCGGAGTAGGAGTGGGCGGAGTAGGGAGGATGGCCATGTTTGCTCGGCTACAAGTTAATCTGGCCAGAGACTCAACTTTGCCATCCGTCTTGCCAAGTGAAGAGGCTCAGAATATGCGCGTGTGTGCAGTAGTTTCAGTTCATTTCCCCGACACTGCAATCCTCTTCGTTATTTTTTTCTTTTTCGTAACGTTTTTTGCCGCAGAAGGCAAACTTCTAATTTCGTTACAAATTACACATGTAATGCATATGTAGAGGGTGTTCCTTCTATCGCATCCACAATTTATTAGCTGCAAATGGCCGACTCAAGAGGGCCGCTTTTATCTGTTTGCCCCCGGGCGTTTTTCAGGGCTCAATTACAAGCCAAGTTTATCCGGCTGCCAATAAGCTGAAGTTTATGGTCTGCAGCTCTCGGCAATTAAGTTAAGCCGCCCAAAAGAATGTGCTCGAAAAGAAGTTTTTTGGCTGCTCGGCGCCGAGGAATGTGTGTGCAACTGAGTGTGGCTGTGTGTGAAAATTGAATATTCCGCATGCCACATAAATTGAAAGGAATGGAATGGCAAACGAAAACTGCAGCAGCAGTCGGTGGCACAGACTGCTTATTAAATTATGTCGGCGGTGCATGGAGAAAACTTTTCTGCTCGGCCATATTAAAATTGTTGGCAATCTTTTGCCCGGCTCCTGCGAATTTGCGAATGGCCTGGCTGTCGCTGCAATTATTTCATTATGTGTGAGGCTCAGCCAGACCAGCCAAGCCAGTCAAGACAACCAAACCAGCTAAAGCCAAAGCCATAGCCAAAGCAAACTGCAGATTCCAGATCCCGGATTGCAAGGCTCTTTTTCGAAATTATGCACTCGCAAACTTTAGCAACAATCCGGCAGACAAAGAGGCGTTGCTCCACGCCTCATTGTTATTATCATAATTGCATAAAGCTGAGAGGGGTTCTAGTTCTTCTTAATTTCTTTATTTTAATGGCAAAAGAATCCAAGGCGTCGCCGCTTGCTGGCGACAGTTTTCCCCATTGCTCGGCAACACGACTAAGCGCATTATTTGGCTTTGCATTTTGGGCCAAGTCAGTTTTAATTAGTGCAAGCTCCTGTAAACCGGCGGCTTCATTAATTTCCCTTCGCCAGCACGTGTCTCCAGGCATTCGGTGGCCCTGACTGCCGAGTTTCTCTGGGTTACCCCAGAGTTGACTGTGGATTTTTCTCCCTTACGCATCATTAAACACGCCCCAAGCTGGGCACACGCAAATTAAAGTGCCATATAATTTGGCCACCGCGCCCATGGCCAAAAAGGCCCCAAAAGCAAACAGCTTCGGTATTGTGCTGTGTGTTTTTCCTCCGAATTTTCCTTGGGCCCATCGCATCGCTTGTGAACGATTATACATAAGAGATTTTGCAGAGGGCGAGCTTCGCCCATCCGTTCAATTTGGTTTATTTTCGTTGCGCCGGGCCAACAGCATTGATTGTATCAAATGGCCGGCTAAAAGTTGACTCTGAAAGCGTTTTGTCTCGGCCACCGGAAGCGGAAATGTCCAGTGCCCCGAAGGAGGCGTGGCGGATTTATGGGGCACCAGCTGCACTGAAGCGTTTGACTCCCGTTTCAGTTTGTGCCGCTCGAGGCGTTCGAGGCCTGTCATCCTGCTGGCCACGCCCCACTGCCTGCCACATGCCACGAGTTGCGTGCCGCACTCAAACACTTGGCCTTTCGCCACCGGAAGTGCGTGGGATGACGCGGAGTGAAACTTGGCCTTGCGGCACCCTCAATTATGCCGCTGCTCCCAATTTGCATTTGCCAGACTGAGCTGCAGCTATCAATCAGCATAGATGTCGAAATTGAAAGTCAAGGATAAGATTGCTGCACACAAATCAATTCAAAGTTCAACGAATTTTACACTTCATTTAAAATTCTGTTTCTTTACATAGTTGTTACAAGAAGTTCTTGTTTGTTTTCATGGTGTTCTGCTTAATACTTCCTAAAAAAACCTCCTTTACCATTAAATTTACTTTTTGTATAATCACATCACATGTTCAACCGTTTTTTTACACCAAACCAAAGGATTTTTTTTCATAGGACTCATACATCCATCAAGGGCGCTGTGTCAGGGGGCGTGGCCGTGTGATAGACACACGGTATTAAAATTACTGACAGCTACAATTTATTATCAATTGGCAAACAAAGAGTTCGAACCGAAAGCTTACGTAATACATTTAAATCAATTGCGGAAATCCAATGGAAATGTAATCGAAAGGGGCGAGATGAGAAATGAAATGGAGACCAAAGAGCGGGGCTTCGCTTCATTGATGAATTCGCAAAACAATTAGAATTTCAAATGAGGATCTAAAGAGAGAGAGAGAGAGAGAGAGGGAGAGAGACAGAGGGAAAGAGGGAAAGAGAGGTGCAAATGTTGGATAGGACAGTGTCAAGGCAGCGAATGTATTCATTTCCACTTTGCAGCTTGGATATTTATTGCATATTTAATGAGTTTAAACTCAGACAGAAAATGAAATGCAATGCAATTTGCGATGGCTCTGTGTGCGTACCTGCTGTCTCTTTCTGCCCCCGTTTCGCCCTCTCTTTCTGCCACTCTATAGTCGCATCTCGCTCGCTCTCGCTCATGGCATGTGCTGATTTCCTGTTTGCGGCCAGCAATTGATTTGCTTGCAATTTAGATCCGAATTCGATGCGAATGCCTCGAAAGGCCTGCTGGGAAATTAGTTCAATTGTTTGTTTGTGTGTGTGGCCAGACAGAGTTGGTAAAATGGGCCGAATCTGGTTCAAACGAAATGGCCAAGTCAATAGGCAGCTTTAAGTTAACATTGCGTATACGCCGCGTGGCACCCGCTCATAAATAACAAAATCGCATTAATTTAAAACTCATTTCGTGAATAAACACAGACAAGTGGGAGTGCTGTGCACTGGGTGGTGTGCACACACGCACACATGCGACGGCAAACTGCATTTTAAATTAAAATTAAAAGTTACTTGCTCCCATTATCGCCCACAGCGGCGAGGACAACGAGCTGCGGACAAGGACAGTGGCGACAAAGGACGTTCGCGTCCTGGCCGAGGCGATAAATAATAAATATTGTGCACGCATACAATTATGCTATACGCGCCAGCTCACGTGCTCGCATTTTCCTGCGACTGCGGCCAGGTGCAAGTATCTAAAAACAATGCAATGATTTATGCATGCAATATTTTCCTTGAAAATTGCTCAATGAAACATGAATAATCACAACGCGTCGAACGCTGCGTATGCGTATTATTCGCACCTATGGTCGCGAGCAAAAAGAAAAAAAAGAAAACCAAAATACCCTTTGTCGCACTTAATTGAATTTTAACTTCCACTCTCGGCGCCCGCGCTTCTGATTGATTTTTAATTAAAATATTTATTTATTTGTAATTAAGTTGATTGACTTTTCGATGGATGACCGCAACAAAAGCAGCTGTCCGCTTAATGCGATGCCTGTAATCACTGAATATTCCACTAATTTCCGTTTGTCCATCAATCTGATATTTGCAGATAAGACTTCGTTCGTCCGGCGGAGAATATTTCTGGATTCAGGAGTCAGGTAAGCAATTGCCCCAAGGATGCCTGTGGATGCCTTTGGATGCCTGAGCAAACAATCATTAATATCAATTTGACTCCGACCCGTTCGACTTCTTCTGTTTATGACTGGCTGCAGCAGGGACACGAATAATTTATTTAGTTCATTTTGGTTACTCGCCTGCGGCAGATGCTCCATCTTTACTTCCGCCCGGCCGCAAAACCGATTGCCTCGTTTGATTCATGGCAAATAAACAATAAATGAAATTACCACATTTGATTGCCGGGCTCAGAACAATTTTGTTATTCCCCATGTGCGTTCGTATGCCCGAAATCGTCGTTCCTGTCACACTTCGAGTGCGTAAATGACTAAATGAATGGATGCATTATGTATGCTGGCCGTTGCTGCGATGGGTTCAAATTGATTTTTAAGTTACGACCATACGCATTTATTTGGCAATTGGACGTAGACGGTTGCCCGTTCCATTCCGTTTCTCCGATCTTCGGCTGCCAATGCCAGGGAATTGCAATTCCATTTCGCCATGCATTCTCCTCAAGGAGCATGTGTGTTATGGATGTCCTTTGGCCTGGCCAACGGCAGAGATTTATGGGCGAACGCACAAAAACGTTCATTGAAAACACATTTTCCATTTGGCCCTACCCCCCCTCATCAACCCTCTGCACACTTCGAAGTGCAAATTCAATAAAGCATTATATAATATGGCCAAGACCTATACCCACACATCCAAGTGGCATGGCTGTGACTGCGTTGCGAGTGCAATAATTTACAACATTTTAATCGAATTAGACGCAACCCCATGCGCTGGTAGACGGAATATGGTAGATGGGCACTGGCCAAGAAGCAAAATGCATTTTAAGTGCCGCCTGGCAGAACTTTGGCACTTGGCAGCTGAATTCGCCACCAGCAGCGGAAAGACAAAAAGAATGGCACACCCCGGGCCAAGGGAATAGCACTTGAACATGTGCCAGCAAATCTGCGCCAGGCCGGCTGTCTTGAATGCCATTCGAAATGAAAAAGGATTTAAGGTCTGCGATGGCCACCGTAATTATCGGCCAGGTTGCACTTGTGCTGGCCCAGTCTTAAACTTTGTGGCATAGAAGTATTTCATCAGCAGGATTCTAGTTCTAATCAAAAGTATATTATTCAGCACTTCTAATATCAAAATCATGCTGCATATTGTCGCTATCTTTTAAGTTTTTGACACAATCTTTGCGAATCCGATGATATCGTGTTCATGTACATCAATATTTAGCTCAATAAACAGCAATTTAAAACCAGTTTTATCATCTTTCACAACTTGCAACAAACAAAGCGATAAATTTTACAGCTTTCATATAAAGATTTTATTTTCAAAATTTATAGTTATACGCTCGTAAGTTTCATTCACATTTCGATTGAATCGAATCCTGATCCAAGACAAATTTTTATCTTCTCTAAATTGGCTGCATTCAGTTTGAGTGTTCTAATAATGAAATCTCCTGTAGATTTTCTTCCTGTATTTTTTTTTTGTGATTTTAAACAGTTGATTTCAGGCCACATGCCGGCGTTGCAAGTGCAAGTGCAACGGGTGCAGGCGGAACGCGAATTGTCATAAATTCCAGGCAATAAATTTCTATTTGTTTTATTTCGCCATTCTATTATTCGTTGCCTCGGCACAATGGCAGTTATGTCGGAGCCATCCGGAGCCCCTTTTCCACGTCTCTCAGCGAAGCGTGCTAAAATAAAAACGCTGCTGCTTTTCTTGGATTTGCGTTGAATTTTCCTTTATTTTTCCGCCTCAGTTTTCATTTTACGTTTCTGGCTGCCGGCTTGCGACTTTTGTTCTGGCCTGATTTCCCTGACTGCTGCACGACTGCAGCTCGAGTCGCAGCTGCAGTATGCAGCTAGCAACCGAATGTAGAATGATAATGAAATCTACCGGAATCTGCTTATTTTCTCTCTTTTCTTTTGCCCCATCTTGGTGCGCTAATAACTTTTGTCTTTCGGGCCCTGAAAATCGATAGAGCTCATTGGTTCATGGCAGGCGGAAAATCCTAATCCGCTAAGCACCCAGGACACATGCTCATCGCGGCTTGACATCTAATGAGCTCACGGGCTGAAAGCTGTCGCAGTTTCAGTCTCAATTTGAATTTGAGTCGGCATCTTTAACTTTGCATAGTTTTTTTAAATCCATGGCACTCGGCTGATTCCATTAGCTGTCGTGCGGCTGCCACTCTGATTGCATTAACCGACGAGCTAGTGGCCGTGCCCTGGAAAGTATGCTACACGAATCAGAGTTTGCGTGTCCTTACTGCCTGCAGTTGCACTTGCAGTTGCCTTTCGCTGCTGCTGTTGCGAATGACATGCAAACGTTGCATTATGAATGTTATTATAAAATCTCGCTAGCTGAGGCGGCGATTGTGTGTGTGTATGCATTTAAACGACTCTATTTACCACAAAATGGCTGCCAAACAACAACATGCCAGCAAACAATGAACGATAATAATAATGACACAACAGCAACAGCAGCAGCAGCAGCAGCTAAAGTAGCAGCAACAACAACAACAGCAGCAGCAGCAGCAGTAGCAGCAGCTGAAAAGGCAAACGTTTTAATGGCCACAACGAAATATACTCTAGTGGGAGTTACGAGTACCAGGCTTTAGTGTGTGTGCGCTCTGCAGCTATTTAAAATTTAAATAATAGCAGAATACAACGAACAAGAAAAAAAAAGAGAAGAACAACCACACGGAATAATAATAAATCATGGCAAATATATATTTTCATACGCACATGCATGGCTTACTAGACGTATGTGTAATATGGCCAGCTACATTGTTGGCAGCGTTTTGCCCATTTGGGCCAATGTTTTGGCCTGGCGCCGCGTGTTGATTTAATAGTCGTGGTCACAGGCATTATGGCATGCTCATGATTGCCCCGAAAATACGTGAGACCGACCACTCCCTTCGCCTCTCGACCATATATCGCACATTGTTCCGGCTTGGGCTTTTCATGCAAATTTCCATGCCATTATTTATTGTGTATTTAAACAGATTACGTGTAAGCAGCGTGGGAGCGGCGAAAGGCACCAGGACTCCCACATCCTAATGGCCAGCTACGCAGGTTGCAAAATTGAAAAAGGCGAAAAAATGGGTGAAAAAAAGCGTAAACTGATGAGATGGCAGCCAACCAAGACGTCGACATCTGTAATCCCCGCCTGCAAGTGTGCCATAAAAATTCAAATTCGCCCCAGCTCATATGCTCAACAAATCCCACTTAATTGTTGGTGCGGTGGTTCTGCAATGAAATTTCATGTATTCTAATTTATGCAAACCTAACAAAGGACCGCCGTTGCTGGCCACATTGCGCCTTCAGTTTTGTTTCGTTCTGCACTTGTGCATAAGTACAATGGCTGAAATAAAAAACCAGGGGAGTCAGAAAGTAAAAAAGTATGGCAAAAGGAAAAGAATCCCGAATAAAATGCAGTGCCAAACAAATGCAAACCAAGCTCAGCTGAGGCGAAACAGTCAGGCAAGCAGCCAGCGGGCCACTTGGCGTATACGTAATTCGCATTTGGGCAACAGCAACACGAACAACAATTGCAATGGCTACGTGCCAAGGCAGCGGAACAGGGACAGCAAAAAGGACGATCCAGAGCGAATGAGAGACAGAGTGCGAGAGAGAGGGGCAGAGAGGCCAGAAGGTAAACGGTATTAATGGCAGGACCTTCTTTTTGGCAGCAGTTGGCAAGCGTAACAGAAATAGCTGCAATGCGACTTTTTCGCTTTTTGGCTGTTGATGTCTTTTCTGCTGTATGTTGCACGTGGTGCACGTCCGTATGTCTGTGTGCCTGTATATAGCGACTATATCTATCCATTGCAGCAACATACAAATCACTTGAAACTTTACGGATATCCCTTGTTCCGATTCCAAAAACAGCCCCATAAGTAATCGAATGCTAATGGAAAACTGTTGCTCATAAATATGCCAGCCAGCAATTTGTCGAAGGCTGGCCATAAAAACTACAAGGGCCATTTAACTTATGAGTGCTGTAGGCCCATCCCCGCTAAGCATCCCCCGCCCCATTGCCCTTTGCCCATCCGCCCCCTGGGCCACCTTAGATTCCTTCCTTGGCCGGGGCCAATTGCCAGCGGCGTCAGCGTCGACGGCTCTTCAGCGTCATCAACACATCGTGTACGTGACTTTGCTAACAAAAATTAACAATTTCATTAGTGGTCCCCGTTGCAGGACGAAGGATGAAAACTGGCGACTGGTGACTGAATGCTGGTTGCTGGATGCTGTATACGGAATGCTGAAGGATGGCTGAAGGAGATGACGTAGTGTCAGCCGAAGAAAAGAAAAACGAGGAGCAACAGCAGTGCACCGTAAGAAAGATCATAACTTGTGAAGGAATTCAGTTCTTAAAATATGGTAATATCATCTATAGAGAAATCGAAAAGTACTATTAGTTTAGATACAAAATGCTGTAAGAAAATTATGATCTTAGCTCAATAGTTAGATAGATAGAAAATCTCTGCTCAATTGCGGTGACATTTTCTTTCCGTGCAGCAGTAAGTAAGAAAAAACAGAAAAGAGCTGACGGGGGGCAAAAAAAATTGCTGCCACTTATCAAACAGACGCCCACACACACACACACACTCACTTCCTGTCTGTCTGTACAGCTCTCCACCTCTCTCTCTCTCTGCTCGTGTGCGTGGGCGGGTGTGTATGTGTGTGTGTCAAACTAACGAACCGCGCTGTCCTCACACGCCCCCTTTTACCGCCCACTGCAGTCATTTACAATACGTCTAAAAAGGCGCTGCGTGCCGTACGTGCATCAAGTGCGCTTCAAATGCACTTCATTGCCTCCGAGACACACACGCACACACCCAGCAATATATGCACACACACATGCCCGGCAATTCACACCCACACATAGAGTGCTTAGGCTTTGTGCTGCACAAAGTAAATGAAATCGTGTAAGAGCAAAGAGTAGCAGCGAAGGAAAAAAAAGTGAAGGAAGCACACACAGCACACAGCAGGGACATCAAAAAGCGCTGGCTCAGTTGCCGGCACCTTTTAGATGCACAGATACAGAGATACTCGCACTCACAGATACTCGAACACTCACCGCTGAGACACTCGCACACACACACACACACACACTTGCATTCGCTCACAATCAATTGCCTAAAGTAGTTTGTAAAATAGGATAAAGTTGCAGTAAACTTGGAACTCTCCACCAAAGGATTCCCCGAGACAGTCTCTAATGAAAACGTAAAATCCAGCCGCATTTCCCACTTTTCCCTCCTGAATTTTCCAGCTTTATTTGCCCAAGATTTGTGAGCAAACATACATGGATTTCGTTGCTTCGTTTTCTTTGCTTTCTTGTTTTTTTTTTTTTTTTGCTCAGCTTGTTCTTTCTTATTATTTCGATTTATCTGCTCGTTGCGAAAGGCGCACTGAAGTCATTTTACTTGGGCCCCCTTGGGCAATTTTAAAGTCCCTCGCTTTTCCGATTTGCGCCCCTCCTTCCCCAAAAACCAAACGTTTGCGAGTGTGTGAGTGCGCTTCAAATTTTGAGGGCAGCCAGGCGAATCTGTCAAACGGCAAATACGAGTAAATAATAAAATCAAGTTGCCAGGCTGGTAATGTGCCCGAAATTGATTTTTTGTTGGGCCAGACAACAAAACAGGAGACACAATTGGCCGAAGGGGCGGCGTTGTTTAAGGTACTCGGCAAATATTTGGTCAAAAATTGCCGTGCAGGTGCTGGGAACTGTTTTTTATTTGAACTCGAAAGCAGGGCGAACAGCACAGAAAAAAACGGATTAGAGATTAGTATTCAAGGATAATTATTTAAAGAGCTATTTGCACACAATATCTAGCTTATACTCTTTAAAGAAACATGTGGAATTGTAGTTTATATAATCATAATCTTTACATCTTGCGTGTCTATAAATTCCATACCTTTTCCACAATTTAAGGACTCAATTTTCTAGTGAAGCACTTAAATTTGGGTCTATGCAAAGTGATTTTTTTTAAGCTCGTTGTTGTCTCCAGCAGACCTGTCAACTGAAATGCTCGCTGAAACGCAACGAAAGCCCCTAAATCAATAAAAGTTTCGATGACTTAATACCAAAACGGAAGCGCTTTTTTCGCCGCTCGACAGTGGCGACGACAGTCGCTAAGTCGTCGAAAATATGCCGCCGCCAATTGGGTATCCTTGTTATTGCATTCCCGCTGCACCGCCAGCGACTGGCATTTGGGTTATATTTTTTATTGACTTAGTTTCGAGTGTCAGTGGCGCAAAGTTTGCAACTATTGCGCGGCAAGTTCGGTTCTCCATTATTCGGGCTGCCTACTTTAGGCGTTGTCTGGCGATAGTTTTTTCGGCTTTGCGATTACAAATGAGATTTATACGGCCATTTCCGAGCCATTAGAGGAAGTGCAGGGCGGCGCTGCCTAGTCAAGTGTGCGGCCATAAAGAACCCGAGGAAATGGTAGGGGCAACTAGGAGTTACTTCTGCAACCGCTGGCCTCATATTTCTCCATTGGCCTTGGCGCATTAACCGACGCTTTTTCATTTACTTCTCTCACTTCGCAGGCCAACTTGTCAACGGAGCGGCACGCCTAATGTCCTTTTGATAGGCCCGCTGGCCGCTGCAGGAAGCGGCGACCGGCAAGGGAGGAAGTGGTGTCCACTGCAGCGGCGCCAGCGCTTGATAAATTATCATGTGAGCGGTGGGCAGGAAGACGGAGGGTCAGGAACCGGAGGAAGTGGCAGGATGCGGCTGGCAGCTGCAGCAAATGATGCTGCATAGAACTAACCCGTTCACCTGCGACGACTTTTAATCTATTTTAAATGTGATACGAGACCATGGTAATGGTACGGTGCGACCGGATGATGGTTCACAACGACCGTGTCCTTTAAACGGGTCGGTGGGACTTTCGTCCGTTTGTAACGCCATTTGTCAACGATTTATCAGTGTCCGTTTCGAGAATTATTTATGATGCCGTCTTGCACCTGCCGTCCATCGATAGTGGCATTAATTGATTCGTAATTGCATCCTGTTCCGGAATTAATGTTAAGCCGCTAACCCCAACGCTGTTAATCTATATAGCACGACTATGCATTTCAAATAAAATTTATTTGTATATATTTAATTTAAACAAACGATAATATCTTTTCATTGCGAATGGGCTAACAAACAAAACAGATTGCAAAGGGGGACGTTTGTTTTCTGATGTTTTTTATGTTTTTTGGTTTCTTTTTTTTTTTTTTGTTGTTGCTTTCTGGGAGTGCACAAGGATAATAACAATATTTGATGGTGTAGCCTACGGATAAAAACATGGAAAATCGCTGACTTCGATAACATTAACATGCATTTACAAATAGATAATTGTATAAATAATTTTACTATTGACTAGGGATAAATTTGTCGTATTTGCTTCGATTCTTTGCTAATTGGCTAATGTGTATATTTGGATAGAATGCAATGCAGCAGCGGAATAAATATAACATCGAATGAGTTGCACTGGGCAGCCTAACTACTTAGCACTAGCGGATTATCTGATATAGAAATTCATGAGGCGGCGGCGAGATTCCATTGCTTTGCTCGTCCCGTTTTCGAATTTAAAACTTCGAGTTTTGTTTCGCCGCCATCGAAACTCACCACGCAGGTATGAGACTCGGCTAGAGTGGGGGCGAGTGGTTCTAAGCTAGACTAACAGATAGGTTTCTTCGATTGGCAAGAAAAAAAGCTCGGCTTTTCGTTCGCTTCTCTACGAGATGTATAGTTCCACGCAGGAGTTGCTCACAAGGGGCGTGGCAGCTGCCCCCGCCGACCCCTGACTACCCGTCTTCAGCGGGGGCGCAGCGGCTGTTGTGGGTGTGGCATGGTTCGTGTCTATGCTGAGCAGCGTTTGTGATGCAGAGGTCTCTTGAGGCGTCGATGGAGTGTCCTTTGCTCCTGTGGATGTGGCACCCTCCGTCCTCCCATTCACAGCGATCGATGGCATATGCGCTGGCACCGCCTGACCGGCCAACTTAACGGAACTGGAGTTGGGACTTCCGCTTCCGGTTGAAGAGGGCGAAAACTGCTTGGGCGGCACAAAGGAAACGGCCGCTTTGGTGGGCGTGAGTATCAGGCCAGTACTTGTGTTCGGAATGGACACGTTGGGCGGCGAAAGAGGCGACGGTGGAAAGAAGTCCAGCGGGTACTACAACATACAAAAATAAGTTAACATTTTAATGTTCGTTTTAAAAATAATTACTGGGCTTTAAGGCACATTTATCTAAATACATTTCATTTCTGTTAAATTCTTTGGAGGGGATTCCAAGGTTCTATTTGCTATATCTAGAGGCGCGAATTTGTCAGCTTATCAGGGAGCGTTACTCTTGGGGCGTGTGGTTCTTACCATGGCTTGCGAGGGCGAGTGCGCCCCCGGCTGGCTGTAGTACGTGGTGGGCGAGACAGGCGGACTCGGGTACGGCCAGTAGACGAGCGGCGGCGGGTAAAAGGCGGACGCCGGGTGGTGGTGCGGATGATGGTGCGATCGGGGCGTGGCCAGCAGGGGCGTGTGCGGCGGCGGTGGAGGCGGGGCCGCTCCGTAGGCCGGAAAGGGACCGCCAAAGTGGGCGCCTAGCACGGTGGCACCTAATTGAAAATAAATAAAGAGTATTATTCCGCTGAAGTGTTCATCCAGTGAAGGGGTTCCTAAACAGAACAGGGTCGGGTTTCACTCTGGGAACTCTTGGGTAATAAGTGTTGTGAGTATGGCATTTGCTTGTTGAAGGGTAAGGACGAGGGTCAGCAGACATATACAAGATATACAGGTATATATGCGTGGGTTTACGGGTGTACATCAGCCGAACTTCTCAGCTTCTCCAGCTTTACTTATGCGGATAATTTAGCCACTCACTTTCTTGGCTTGTGGTTCAACCTCACGTTTTAGTTGTTACTAGGTTAATTAGTGATCTTATCTCCGTAATTAATTGGCCAGTTAGTTTAGTCGATTAGTAGGGGCAAAATTGTATTCAAATCACTCACCGTTTAGACATTGCAAATGGTAGGAGAGACATATATAGTTGGTATTTTGGAACGAGTATCTTACCACCTCACCCAGAGACCATGAAACAGTTGCGCACAAGTACGAGTACAAATTTTGAACATGTTTGGCCGATTTTTTTTGGAAATTTTAATTTGTTTTCTGCTTTTTTTTTTTTTTTTTGGTTTGATGTTTCATTCGATTGTTTTGTTTAATCCAAGCACCAGGCCCTCGCAGGCCGTAATTGATTATATAGTATGCGCCCGAAGGAACAAACTGCGTCGAGTTACATACAGGATGCGACTATGACTAGTACGATGTACGATGGACATTCCACTTAGAGTTACGATAGTATTTATGTGGCTAGAACAGTGACGGAAACAAAAACCAAACAAACTCCAAATGCCGATTCCGGATATCCACTCCCAGCGTTTTGGCCCTTGGACGAGGCGCTGAAATCGCGATCGAGTGTAAAGCTTAGCCCAAGCCCTATATCCCAGTTACATGTACATATAGGTGTGTGAATGGAGGAAGAGTGTGCGGGTAAGGAATAAGGATAGGGATCTTGGCGGGACGGGTTCTCTTCTCGGTTTTGGGGGCATCAGTGTTAGTAAGGTATTTAACCCAATATGATCTTGTATTGCTTATTAGTAGGTCTAGGAATAATCCTCTACTCATCAGGCAACACACAAAGGAGCGAAAGGGATGGTGGACAGTGTGTGAGAGAGAGAGATAGAGAGAGAGAGCGGGCTTAGTTTAGGCGGTATGTCGTATTTTATTGATGTAAAAAATTAATCAAAGATTGTTCACTAACATCTAGTGGTAAAAAAGAATGGAATATCAAAAATCGTAAAATTTCCAAAAAACATTAAAACTGCTGTGCGTACAAACTAGTTAAGTAGATACAATTGATTATGTGTTGTTTCTTTAAAGTGGCCGTTTAACCCGCTCGGAAGCCACTCGATTGCCATTCTACGTAAGACTAAAGGTTAAATTAGGCTAAGGATTAGGCCAGGCGCAGACTATCTTTCCCATGCCTTTCCCTCGCTAAGCTCGATCTTCCCAAGCCGAGCGAAACTTAGTGTTAGACGCAGCAGGAGAAGAGAGAGGTGGATATATGGATTTTTGTTTTGGGGGATTCGGTAGGTTTGGGGAATTCGGAATCCGAAAGACACTGACAAAAGCTCCTGTTTGTGTAAGAATTGTGCAAAATGCTCATTAACTGAATTCCTATCATAACTCAAGAGATGTTCCTTATCATATATTGCAGAGTTCTAAATACCTAGTGAGCTACGCCGAATTGTGTATTCTAATTTTGTTGACTTCTCATTATCATATCGTTTCGAAATAATTGCTTCTCAAGAGTTAAGACAGTCTTAAAGCTAACGAGCAGTTTGCAGGATTGTAAGCCCGAGTCACCAGTAACCAGTTATCAGTTATCCGATTATGTAGACTAGTCACACTATATATGTATATAGACACTAAAGCGCCCCAACTTACAACAAGCTTTAGACTATAGATCTAGCTGATCCCGACTAAATTAGTGATGACAGAGAACACACAAACAGTGAGAGGTATTGATATCAAGAGGTAGAGAGTGATATAGTAGAGAGAACTATCCCATTTGCGACTAACACCAGTTACGCACACTTAAGAGCTACACCATAGATCTAGGCACTATGTATTTATAGGGTGTACGATATTGCAAGTCAGACGATGAGATTATTAATAATTGATTGTTAGCTGCCATGGAGAGACACGGGAAAAGATCGCCGGTAGAATTAAAATGCAATCCCATTTCACAAATCGCACAAACTTAAGGCTAGCGTGTATAAATGTAGGTATATAAATATGTATAAGTCGATAGGCACACAACTCCACCCATCGATGGTTATTCCAAATTGTTTGTCTAAGAAAACAGGGTTTCGTGATATTCGCTTTACTCGTGATAGCCCGTAAACAGTTGCGGGTTTTGATTTTCGTCTCAAATTTAGTTGTAATTTGCGCTTGAGCCAACACCTGACGTGGTTCACGGAGGGAGGGGATCTCATGGAGGGCGCCGAGTGGCTATATTATAAACAGGATTACAAAGGGTAAACACTAAAATTAGATTGCACTAAATGAGCTTGGTGGCCACCGAGCCACCCATAAGAACTCCCTGCCCCATTGAACCACGTTAGCCTCTGTTGATTGCCTTCGAATAGGGGGACAGTCGAGGAGATATATATTCTCAAGATATATACTTTCTCCTCCTGCCCCTAAAAAAACACGCGCGCACGCACACACACACACCAAGCATATATCGAAATAAACAAATAAAAGTTCATTGTTATGGAATGCTTAATAGAACACTAGTGATCAGGATACCTTGATCATTTTTGAAATGCCCTCTGTTAGCTGGTGTACTTATGCATGTATGGGTGAGCAGTGCTTTCTGGTGTGTGTGCGTGTGTGTGTGTGTGAGTGCCCGCGTGTGTGTCTCGTTGTATATTAATTATAGTAAGTATGATTCGCTTAGACCATAGACAAGTATGCTTAGGCTACTACGAGTACTCCATACAAGAAAAGTACTTAAGTCTACAATCCAAATCGGTAATTATTAAGCTCTAGAGAATGCCTGGTATGCGTTGTGTGTGAGTGTGGCCATGATGATACATGATATGGTTATGTGTGCGCCTTAATGTAGGTATTATATGAACGCCCCACCCACTCGCGGAATGTGCCCGAAGTGCTGGAGTTGAAGCTCTTATTTCAGGGTAAAATGTTTCATTTGCTTTGACGGATCTAGGGTCTAGCTAGATCCCCGAATTATAGTACGAGTAAACACTGCTGGGCTGCCGGGTTAAGGCCCGCTTAGCAGCACTGGCCGCCGCTGCCGCTCCCGCTGCATCCTGCTGAAAGGCGTTCTCGTACGAGCGCTTCATCGATTGACCCAGCGAGGAGTTGCTGGCGGAAGGCGATGCTGCTGCTGCCGCTCCAGCAACTGCTGCTCCTGGCGCCACTCCAACGCCCGATGCCGCCCCCGCAGCGGACATATAGCTGAGCGGAAAGGGCGGCAAGTAGGCGGCCGAAGGCCTCTGCATGAGCACGAATTGCGGCTGACCTTGTTGCAGCATGGCACTGGCATACAGTTGCTGTTGCTGCTGCTGCTGTTGCAGGTACAGCGGATGCTGTTGCAGCATTGCACTGGCATAGAGTTGTTGCTGCTGCTGCTGTTGTTGCTGCTGTTCAGCGGCCAAGGCAGCAGCTGCAGCCTGCTGTCGCACCAACAAACTTTGCTGGGCTATGAACTGAGCCTGTTGTTGGGCCAGCAGGGCGGGTGTGGAAGCTGCTGCAGCAGCCGCAGATCCTGGCGGCGGCAGAGAGAAAGGATTGAGGGCGTAGCCCTGAGGTGCCAAGGCCACTGCGGCATTTTGCAACGAGGCAGCGGAATGAGCAGCTGCGGCTGCCGACTGCTGGCCGGCCGACATGAAGGAGGCCAGGCCGGATGCGGAAGCGGCAGCCGAAAGACCCGGCAGCATAGCCGATGAGGCGGACAATCCGTGGTGGGCGGCGGCGGCTGCCGCTTGGGCGTGGCCCGTGGCGTGCGCATGCGCATGAGAGTGCGGGTGAGTGTGTGTATGAGTGCCGCCCAGCGGCGACTGAGCGGTACCGGCGGCTACGGTCGTCGGCGACTGACCCGCCGAACTGAACATACCCGTAGTGGCGGCCAGCAGTGATTGCTGCTTGTGAGCGTGGCCAAGGTGAGGCGGCGGTGGTTGTGCCACCGGAGAGGCCAGACCTCCGTTTAGGACCATGTTCATGTCGTCCCCGGAACACTGGAACACCTCGATGTAGCGGTACTTCTTGCCGAACATCATATAATGATGGTGCCTGCGCTGAGCACACAGACGCGCTGACTCCTCCAAGTCCATCTGAATAAAGGCCTCACCGCTTGGCTGGCCCTAAAATATCAAGAAGCAGAAGATTTGGAATATTAAATGTACTACATACTATACTATTAAGCCAACTAACCTGTGCATTGATAACCATATGGACACCTTGGTAAATGATGTGCTTTGCAAAGTCATCGAGGAAATGCAGAATGTGCTCGACCATCGCCTCGTAGGGCAGTCCGCGCAGTCGGATGCAGTTCTTGGTGGTGCCCGAGGTGATGAGGTGCTGTGTGGGGAGAGGGAGAGCGGGAGGTGGCACGGGGGGGCACAGGTTAGCGGGGCTGGCTCCGAGGCTGTGGCTGAGGCTGTGGGCACCCACCTGCGGCAGCAGCGGCAGCTGCATCGTGGGCAGTTGGGCAATCAACGGCGGCTGGCTATGCCCGCCGCCCGACTCATAGTTCTTGGGGTCCATCGACCGGTTGAGCACCTGCTGCACCTCGGCGGTCGTGGAACGGAATAGCTCAATGTACCGCTGCCCAATGGATTCACGGTGCCGGCCCAGCGCCTTGGGCGCATCCGTCTCGTTTGCGAATAGCACGAAGGCATCACCCGTGGCCCGTCCATCCGGCTTCTTAACGAACAGCACGCCCTCATTCCCGTCAAGAACGTGGCAGGGCGGAGTATCCCCAGTGGTGAAGAAGTCCAGCTGAAAGAGAAAATTATAAAAATTAGCATAAGTTTAAATAATTCTTCTTTAAGCTGCATATGGATTTGTCGCATCCAGTTGTGGAGTGACAATGAACTCCTGGACAACTGCCTGTACTTACCACTTGCTTGGCTGTGGCGTCGTAGGGCAATCCCCGCATGCGAATGATCACCTGGGCGCCCTTCGAAAGGAAGGCCTGCGCCTCGTTGGAGGCTCCGCCGGCAATGGCCAGAAAATCCTCCCCCGATGCCCGGTACACCTCGATGTAGCGGGTGCCGATATGATGCTTGTGCCGCTTGAGCGCCATGTCGCGATGCTCCTGGCACACAAAGCGGATCAGAGCTTCGCCGTTACGACGACCGAGGGGAGAAAGACAGAGGGCCACGCCGCCTCTGGAATTCGAAGAAGGGGAGCGGTTAGCGGGTGGGTAAATGATAAAGTGGGTCGCTCGTAATCTCGACACGGCCGACCCCTGAACCGTCTTATCAATGGGTTGGCCTGGGCAATACACCACATATTACTCACTTGGCTACGTTGAGGCCGCGGAAGAACTTGGCAATGTCCTGGTCGCTGCTCTGCCAGGGTAATCCTCTGGCCCTCACGATGCAGTTACCGTCGACTTCGTCGTCTATGGAGCTGTGGAGGAAAATGGTAAAATCCGTAAGTATGATGTTTTTTTGGAAAACCACCTATCCCGTCCCGAATGAGGGGGTTATGCAACACGTGTTTGGCCCTCCTCTTGGGCAAGGAGAAAAAGGCGTCGCAGTCACGTTCCGATGTGCAACCAAAGTTCTTGACGATTACCAAGTCGCATAAACATTTCTGCTGACTCTCCCGCAAACACACACTCGCACAAATAAAACAGAATGTCATGCATAAATGGGCCAAGCAAAAATACAAAAAAAAATACAAGAAAATAAAACCCAACGAGCTGCGCGAACAAATAAAAAACATGAATAATCAGACTTGGCAAACTTGGACACAACAAGGAGTTTCATAAAATTGCCATTCCGGGAAGGGGGTTACCTCTGTCGCTTGCTAATTGTAACTTTTATAGTGATTGGACCCAAAAAAAACAGACCCCAATCTCTAGGAGCCGTCGTAGGTAGTTCAATATTTCCAGGCGATCTGGCGATAACAAGAGCCGTGCATTCACGTTGCCTCTGATCCGTTACGATGCCACCCGATACCTCACGATGCCATCGGCTGAGAACCGATCCCGTGGAAACACTATGACTATGTGGCTCTACGATCGAGCTCTTATCGTCTCCCAATCCAAACGAAGACTGACGAGAGCGACGCTCCCAGCTCGGATTTGCTGGGGCCTTCTTCCACTGTCGCAGTTTTCGAGTGATTTCTTGGTGGGCTTGGCGATCGCTTTGAGTTCTTTGAGTGAGTTATTCCCACTCGAAATAGTGCTTGGATCAGCTGAGAGGGGCTTGAGTCGACTTGGGTTTCGGGGAACCAGTTCAGACGAACCCAAAACACAAACTACTACAAACTCACCAAATTCCAGGTTCCAGTACCAGGTTGACCAATTCGTTTGCAGCAAATTTGTGACCTGTAAAAATAGCTCCAGTTAGTCAACAATTCGGAGAAAAGGTCCCAACTTTATATAGCTTACCTGCCTGGAGCAGCGTCTGGATCACAGTGACCATGTCGCGGGATTCGCGAATGTAAAAGTCGTTGTCCTCCACGGATGAAATATTGAGTTCTGTTGCGGGGAAAGTAATATAAACTAATTAAAACCGTGTTCAGTTAATCAAACCCGGCAAATAGTAATCGTTTTATGAGCACAGCTTAATTAAACGCATATTAACTCAATATGCATTTGGTAACAATTATTAAAGATTATGCAAACTAAGTATTTTGCATTTATTGAATTGTTTTTTTTTTTTAATCGCAACTTACCTCCAAGCATCTCGGCAATGGACTGGGGCATGGGCAGCGTTGGCGCCTGGAGCATCTTCTTCACATCCTTGACGGGAACGAGGGCGCGGGCAAGGTCGCCGGACTTGTAGCGCAGGAACTCCTTGCGCAGATCGCTGAAGCGGTTGTAGTACGCCGGCAGCTCCACATCCTTGGCACTGGCCTCCCGATGGAGGCACTGCCTCAGGGGCAGCTGACCGTCTGTGACCAGCTTGATCTCCGTATCGTGGAGCGACAGAGATCGCAGATAGGCATCGAACTGCAGGGTGGAGTCGCGGGAGATACACAGTTAGTTACCAATTGCAATTAGCACGTCTCGTAAAGACAGACGATGGAAAAGAGGGTGTGGGCCAAAGGTTAATAATAGCATTTGGAAAAATACGCCAAACATTCCACTGGCCCGTGGAGAAAAGTAGTTACTTTGGGTCACTGATAGTGCCACATTCCCCAGATTCGCCCCAATGCCAATGGCTTAAACCCGTTTGCTGGCCGGCAATTATGGCCAATTAAGTGAACAGTTTTCAGCCATGTCATGGTGAGTAAATATAACACGCGGCTTAATGTCGCATTACCAGCTCGAAATCGCGACAGAGCAAGGAGTGTAATCCAGATGACATCACTAATCTTGAGCCACCACCCTGCGCCGTTCGAGTGCAGCTTTATCTCCGGGCAATGGCTTTATTGGCCCTATTGACTTGGCCAATTAGCATGCCAGACTTGTGCCGGTTTCCCTGTGCGTCAGCCGCCAATCTCGCCAGGGAACAAAGGTTCCCAGATGCACTTTTAAGCTAAGCTAAGTAATTGCCTTGACCAATGGAATATCACACATAGAAGATTATATGGATGTATTAAATCTAAGCTTTGCTAACTAAATGTTAAAGATTAACAGCAGCTTTTTGAGCTTATAATAATATCCAGATCTATATGAAACAATCATTTATAACTCATAAACGATCAATAATAATAATAATCACCCACATTAAACTGCCTTCGTTCAAATTATATGTTGTGCTTAATATTTGTACTAGATGTACAACTCTTAACTGATTAGTCAAGGTTAAAAGGGCATCAAATGTTTGAAGTAGTTAAAATTAGTGATGAACCCAACATATCAAACAAAAACTTCCCCATTCATATCGAGATCTTCTATCTGCATCAGCAGCCAACAATGTGTGTCGCATTTGTTTGCAGAGCGGCGGTTCCCAGTTCTTCTGACCGAATGGAGCTAAAAGTGGAACCGGGGGCTTGCCTGGAGTGTTTGTGTTATCAGTGGGTCAGATAAGCGCTCAAGGGGTGGGGGGATGGCGTTGACAGTGGGTGTGGAATCTGTACTGGGGCAAAGTTCTTCAGAGGATAATGCAACCCATCGTGACTGCGCGAGAAACTCGACCAATCACCATGACTCCCTCAGTTCAGAACTAGATCATCGATATTGGCTTATCGGAAGTCGTTCTATATGTCCAGCTCTAATGTCATTCATCTTTTCGAATTGGTAATTTATAGCTTGAATACTTTATAACTATAAATCTTAAGAACACAGTTTATACTTCAATCCATTCACTGTACTTTAATATTCGCCTTGAATATAACACAAATTTCCACTGTGTATCTGATTGTATATACCAGCACGGGTAATCCGATGCCCATTGATAAGGGTCCGCGCAACAGGCCTCATAAAACTCGGGGCAAGGACCAAGAACGTTCCCCTCTCTTTCGAGAGAGTGAGCGTTCTATTTATGGAACCCATCCGCATACCACCCAAAAACATGTGCATTCGCTGGTGGCATAGTGCAGGGTAATCTTATCGTAATCAGCTGATAACCAACTTGAATCGAAACGAGCCAAAACAACCCGAACAACGTGCTCTGATTACCGCACGGATCACATTGGATTATACGCACCTCTTCGATGGCCTCGCTCAAAGGTTTGCCGGCCGCCTGGGCCTCAGCAATGGGTAGAATCAGCTCGGATCCGTTCTCCAGGCTGCTTCCGTTGCCACTGGTGCTACCACTGCCATTATTGGCATCCCCGATCGCCAGGGGCGGGGAGCTGGCCGTGTTGTTGGTGACACTCGAGTTGTCCGAGGAGCCCGAGATGGTGCGATCTTTGATGAAGTAGCCATCCGGCCGCACGAGTATTTGTTTGGTGCCCACGATCTGAAAATGAGAATATGGATGGGGAGATGTAGTCATTAGTTTACCTTGACAATGATAAGTGTCGGTAATAATGATAGGGGCAGTACAAGGTATAGTCTGGAAATACCCTTTCAAAGAGTACACGTATTCTAGTCTAGGTAACAATCATACATAACATTACATAACATATTGAGACCAAGTTTAGGCCATCCTTAAAAACTACCTTAGAGCTAAAGAAAACATTTCGAAAATAGGAAAAACAGTAAGCGTGACTATTCCCAGTCTTATCACCTCGCACAGAAACCGCTCTTGACCGAGTCAACTTTTGCTATCACTACCATCCGATAGTGGAGTACACCTGCAACTAAGAAAGCAAAATCGTTCTGGTTCCTGCTGGGAAATTATTTCCTAGGCGTCTTTCCGGAAACCTCCAATCTTTCGGAACCCAGAAACCGCAATCCCAATTTCAATTCCAAGGGAACAAAGAATGGTGCTTGCGTCAGCGGATATGCAAAGAAGTTACGATCCGATTCCAAATCGGGGTTCTCTGCAGGTAGTTGGGCGCTATGCAAATCTATTAGGCCTTAGGAAGAAAACTAAAAAAAAAGAAAACATGGCGATTTTCTTTGTTTTCCGATTTCTGTTGGCGTCCAAAATCGATTTACATAGGCTTTGAATGTGAGAACAATACTGGAATTGGAGGTTTAAAGTAAAAAAAAAGAACGAGGGGTATATGGCAGTACGGCAGTCCGAAGAAAATGAAAAATGCATGAGTTGTGGTCATGTTATATTCAACGGACAAGAGAGTGGGGGTTAAGAGCACCCCTAATTATGCCAGCGTGGGGATCTCAATATATCCGAAGAGAGGGTATACACATATATATATATATATATATATATATATTTCAGAATTTCCATTAACCCACTGATTTCAGCTCAATAGAAACGCCGATTAATTAAAGTTCAGCCAACTAAGAGTTCTAATTGGTTCAAGAGATTAAGAGCTAGCCCACCTAGCGCCCGTCTAGCCCCTCGGCACTCGATTTAGACGGCTTTTTGCAGTTTGTTTTCGAATGTTAATTAACTTTAATTGTTGCCATACGAGTCATAACTAGCCTGTAATTAACATGCCAATTACTCCATCTGTATAGTGTGGCGGAGTGTGCGAGTGTTTCTATATTAAATCAAGGAAATTGCTCCCCAGCAAGAAATCTATAACAGTGAAAATCAATTTCAGATCGAGCTGACATGAAAATGGATCAACTGAGACGGAAAACGATGTTTCCGTTCGGAAAAGTCGTCTGCCTCTGCTCGTGCAGGCAGCACACTCACTAAATTCTCTTATCACGTTTCACGAGCCATCGCTATAATCAAAACGATCCGATTTGACAGTCTGGTCGTTCGCCCCCCTCAGCTGTCCAAAAAAAGAAGACCCAACAGTCCCTCCTCCATTAGGCAGGCAAATGACAGTCAGAATCGGTCAGCATATTGGCAATTATTATTATAGTTCGATGTCTACTTGTATGGCAGAAGGCCTTCAAATGCGATTTCGATTTCAATTGCTGTCAGTGGAATCACGACGCAAGGTACTAAATCGGGCTCATAATGACAGTCAAATCTAATACTGTTATTAGTTTTGTTAATAGCAGCGGATCTGTCGAAATTTCAACTTTCAATAGTAACTAACTTCAAATAAATATAATATAGAGTTGCTTTTATTGCTCAATAAATGGCATATTTAACTTAATTCAGATGATCGCATCTCCTATTTCCAAACACGCGTTTGTCTGCTGACCTGCGTTAATTTAATACATAAATTCAAGTTTAAGACTTGGTAATCAACATATTTAATAATCGTTTAAATAATACAAATAGTGACATTACTATAATATTGGCACTTTCCAAAACTTTGGATCTTTACCGTTTGAGCATTTTGTGACTCCGATATATTAGCATATATTTCGCAGACTACATTTCGTATTCAGATATGCGACGACATTTATAATATATTTTATATAAAAGTCTGGTCTATACGGGTATTCCTCATTAGAGGGGTCTGAATCTAGTCGAGGGATGGCGGAGAAAGGGAAGGATTTTGGAGAAATTCGAGCGTCTGCCGGTGACCCCGTGACCTGGCCAAAAATAGCAAGAGAAAAGCGATACAATATTACCAATAATCTCTGCGGCGGGGACTCACCGCGAAGACGATTAACATAAAAATTGGCCCCAGAGCCGAAACGTTTTGCGAAAGCCACTTAGCTGGAAGCCAGAGTTTAAGCTTTGGTAATTAATTCATAATATTTTGGCAGCCGAACGCAGACAGAAGCTAACTGCTCTGACAGCGGGTCAGGGCCTTGGATGGTTGGGTCTAAGATCTCGCACAGAAATGGAAGCATTCGTAATTGCGGACCTTCAATGTCGCCATTAAATGCCACTTAAGATCATCGCGGAGGTGGGCTAGTGGGCAGTCAGTCAGTCAGGCAGGCAGGACGGGCTGGGAGTAGCTGGCTGTACTTACTAAAATGTTGCGTGCTCGTCATAAAATCGCGACAATGTCAGGCAAACATCTCGAATACCCCCGGCCAGTGCCAGCAAATAGCCTCAAGAGCCCCGACCCGAAGGTACACACAGACCCATCTCTAATGGCCGGCAATTTCCTTCATCAGTTCTAGTCGGTGCGAAAACAACGTCCACTATATATGTACATATGCATCTAAGTATATAAGCAATGCCTTCCAGATGCGGTGCCTCTGAACACGCAGCCTCCGCCGGAATCGAAGCGCCTACGTAACCCCCAGATACTAGACGATACTAGACGGGGATACGATACAATCCGATACGGGTTTTTGTGTGCACTCGAGATTGTCAAGCATTGGGCAAATAAAATTGCGTATTGAAAGCGACATTATAAGACGAAATGCATCGAATTGGGTAAATCGAATAACGAGTCAATGCAACCGATAATGGGAAGAATAATTTATTCCAAAACGTTTACAGCAAATGAGTGATCACGATAGACTTAAAACGAGAACGTGTTTAAAGTGTGACTTAAATCATCTAAAATATTTCGAAAACATTAAGTTACTGTTTTGTAAAATATCTTTTAAAGGATTGCCATACTGCAGCAGCATTACATAATTTCCAATTTAAAAAACTTCTGTGTGCTTTCTTGGAAAAACTCACTTTGCCGGTTGACAAATAAATTTTAATGGCAGGCGATAGTTTGTCGCGGGAATTTCGTAATGCCATAGAGCGCAGCTCCGTTGAGGGCTTCAGACGAGACTGCAAATCTCGGTTGTTGGCCTGCCCTTAGCCACCTCGGATGTTTAAAGATTTTTTCCAAACAATTAGTGTCAATCGCTTGGCAAACTCAAAATATGCAAATACCCATATACAATGTGCAGGCCTCTCAGTTTCCCACTTGGCAGGGATCTCCCCGAAAAAAAAAAACATAAACACTTATAAGCAGGGAATGACACGTGAAGCTGAGAAAATCTACAAAGTGACAGTGTTAGAAAGTGTCAATCTCAACATTATTTTAAATTAGTGTGTTTAAGTTTAAGAATCATGCGAATCTATAGAGGCTAATGCTTGTCACCATAATTTTAAAACGATATTCCATTTAATATGTTTCTGTTAGCATTCAAACTCATAAACTGAAATGCATAAACATAAGAAATTCGAAAAGCCTTCAAGTATCTGTCACTTATCATATTTTATCTTTATCTTGTTGAGACTGTTTCCATAATGGCTTGCCCCATTTTGACTCTCGCTGAGCATCCCGAACATTTGGCGAATCAAAATCGAGAGCTGTAACATAATAAGCGATCGCCGCTCCACACAGTTGAAAGTGCAGCGCGTATTTCTCTCTGTGTGTGAGTGCGGTCTGTTATCGCCACAGCATTCATTAATTAAAGAGTAGATGAGAGCTGAGCGGTTCGACAAAATGGTGGTCAGTGGGCGGCGCCAGACGAGCTTTCCCCATATACAGATGAGGCATACTCACTGCCCCCTAGTAATAATAATAGACCGTTACTTAAACTGAGCAATTAAATGTTGATCTTAACTTATAGTACTTAAAAAAAAAAGAGATTACATCGCTATTAAGCCGAGTAAATTGATATAAATCCAGTTGACAACTCAAATTTGAAGTTAACTCACCTGTCCAGTTGACACCTCTAAGAGGACAAAGACCAGCAATATGATCTCCTTCTCGTCCGATCCCAGGCCTGCTCCATTCTGGCCACAGGTCGCAATGTACAGTGAAACAACGTGCTCGGGAACCTGCATTTTGTCAATCTCTTCCTGTGATGATCGATGTGACTGAAGAAGTTGGATCGCTGGATCTAGATCCCTTGATTAAATCTATTGCTAGAGTTTATGCTCCTTGTGTTGAAGCCTAAGGACTAGCTTTGGATGATCTGCATTTCAGGGCTGCACCGCCAGCGGTTGTGCCTGAAAACAAAAGAAAATAGTGGGGGATCAGTGATTACGCCATCCATATGGAAAACGGAAAACTGCAAAAAACTGCACACTTGGACTTTGGGCTGCATATTAAGTAAGCACTAATTACGAGTGCGTTCAAGAAATGTCAAACAAAGCGAATCGGTTTGTGGCAGAGTCAAAGTTTGCCAAAGTAAAACCACTATAAAGATAGACTATACTATATGTGTATATACTATATGTGTACTGTGTGTGCTTGCACTAAAAAATCGAAAAGAAAGCCAAAGTCCGGTGATTTGAGCGAGACTTGGCAAAACGCTTGACATCGCGACACTTTGCATATGCAATCCATTGTCCGTCCGTCTGTCCATCCGTCCGTTTGTCCCTCCGTCCGTCACTTAACCCACGAGACGTTGCCAGTTTTCCCGTCGCGTTGCCGCTTTTCAGCTGCATTTGTAATTGGCTCGAGCAATGGAGCTTCTAAGACCGTTGACGTCAAAGGGGTCAAATTGAAATTAAAGTATTAACCCCCGGACTGGCGATTTGAAATTTAATTTCGCCCCGCCAGGCTAGAAAGCGAAATGGCAGACGGAGAACGTACGAGAAACTACAGTGCAATTTAATGAGCATTTTTAATGTGAAAAGTGTTACTCTTAATGAAAACACAAGACCCTCAGAGTTCAAACAAAAATGGCGTTCGTGGGTTAATCGGGCGCGCAGGCGCAAGTCGCTCACTGTTTGTTTGCTTGTAGTTGTCATGACTGCTCTTTGCCGTAATTAAAATTTCAAATAATTCATACGTGCAAAAAGGCCAGCCTGTCGTAATTGAGCCACTTTAAGTGCTCCTCGTGTCGGATCTGATCAGATCGAAAGGGAAGCTGGCTTACAGTCTAACCTCGACACATTGAACCATAGTTTTAACGCCAAAATACCAAAAATTTGTTGAACAAAGTTTGCTCTTTAATGTCATATTATAAATGATTTTAAAAAAGTCACTTTCTAGTCTAATGTTTCAAAATTTAATCACACAGATATACCCACTTATAAAGTTCTAACCTAACAAGCAGTTTTTTAAGAAAATAAAAAGAATTTCAAATTTCTAGAACGAAATTAAGTGTTGTACTTATATAAGTTGGACTGTAGCAAATGCCCTGCTTTTATGGTCTACACTTCAAAATCTCTTCTCGTTCGAGGAGCTTTATCATCTCGAAAAGCGACCGTGTGGTAATGAGGGATTGCGGTTATAATCTTGCGTCTTGTGCAATTTATGACGTTTGCTTTTTATGGGTTTTAAACGTTTAACGTTTTTGCATCTTGCACCGCCCTTTGGTTCGTTTTTCTTCCCTTAGCAGGAAGTCATCATCAATACAGGTTCCCACGATTTCTTACTCCCCAAAAGAACTGCCTCGGCTTTCATAACTTAAAAGCCTAAACTGGTTCGTAAGTTTCTTGATTTTGACACTTTTGGCGACCTCTGGGGTTAGTTAAACCGAAAAGCTGCGTTTACTATTGCCTTAAAGTGCCCTATTTCCTGTTCAGAGACCTTAAGCCCTTACAGCCCATTAAAGTCTGTTGATTTACATCAACCTTTCGAGAGTGGCACATACATATATCATGGGTTGTAGTCTTATGAGAGGCTTTATGCGCTTTTAATTGATTGCAATGGAAACTATGGAAAGATACGGTTATGCCAGAAGGGCAGACACGCATTGATAAGTTTCCCTTTCGTTGGTCACTCAATGGCAAGATGGAAATGGAAATGGAAAAGGTACTCTATTCGTTAATGAATGAATAACGGTAAGCGAGTCGCCCAATTAAGTAAAATAAAGAATGACCAAATAGACAATGGGAAAGCGTTACGGCTGTCATTAAAAATAAGAAACGCCAAACACTAAATATCACAGTACAGTGGGATCTGCCTATCTTGAACTTGTAATTTTTGTATGTTATAAAGATTTAAATAGATTTAAATCTCATATCAAAACCACCATCTTCATGATGTCTCAATATGAATAAGACCTCTTTCTGTTAACAGAACACCAATGTTATTCTTGAGAGGTTTAACTGTTGTGAAGATCGATTTTCGTTTATTACACTGTGCGAAAGACAAAACCATCAAGCCGTTATTAAATTCGAATTAGTGACAGGCGCAGCAGGAGCGCAATAAAAAACTAATACCACAACAGCGGCAACAACTATTGCAATTAATGAATTGCTACCTGCCGATTGGTAAACCAGAAAGTGAGCAGATTTTCATTGTTGGCCGAATGTATTTGTTGTATTTCGGACTGGCTTATTAAATTATGAATTGCGCAAGTTTCTGTTTTACGATTTTTGTTTTATGCACTGTTCCCCGCTTGCAAATATGTTTTGTTGTTGTCGCTGGCGTGTGCCGTTAGTTGTTGTTGGAGCAACAGGAAATCTATGATTGCGCAAAAATTGCTAGCGAGAAATGCCAATTGCCAAAGTTATTCGCACAACAAAAAAGTCGTAGAAAAGCGCAGAGAAGAAACGAAGGAAAATGTTTTGGACTCTCGCTCTATCTGGATTTTTATCTCGTCCCCTCTTTTAACTGGATCTCACGCAAGCAACAAGTGCAACTCTGAAATTGCTGCTCTTTTGTGATTCTGCAAATAAGAAAACAGATTCAGCACTAGGCGATCTTCAAATACGCTTTAGCAGGTGCATTTAAAATTCATACCGTTCTGGTTTTTTCCTAAGCAGCATGAGTTTCAAATTGGGCTAGTATCTTATCTTGGCCGATTTTAATTACTAAGTAGGAATGTTTTCCAAAAAAAAAAAAAAAAAAACAATCGGCTTATAATGTATCGAAATAATTTTTGTTCTATTTAAATTTTCCATAATCATTTTAAAATTAGGCCTTTGTTTTTTGACAAACTTGTAGACTTCTCTTGTGCAGGGTATTCATAAACAAGTTGTGTTCTCTTTCTCTCAGCATCTTCGTTTTGGGCTCCGCTAACTGTAAATTTGTTTTCACTTTGTTTAGCGCATCGCCTACTATTGTTTTTGTTAATGTCGCTCATTCATTTTGGTATATTTAATAGATTATTCGATTAACGGCAACAACAAGTGGTTCTCAATCGGATATTTTTCCCTCCCTCTCCCTCATCGACACTCTACTGCGCTCTTTATCTCCCTCTCGCTCTTTTGATCTTTGTGGGATGCCACAGGTTGTTGGTAAATGATATCTACAGCTTCCTCTTGCTCGTCTTCCTCTGTTTCTTCGCTTTCTTACTCACTTTTTTCTCCCTCTCTCAGCGCGGCGACTTAACTGTTTTTACTGTTTTCTTGTTTTATGATTTTTTTCCGTTCAACACGTTGTATACATTGCACTTGTTGGCTTTTCACAAATTTTGGTTTTTATTGCACTTTCTTTTCTCTCGCACACAAACTCGAAAAGACCATATGTGTTACAGTTACATTTGATAAAACGCCAGCTATTTTTGTTTTGTGGCCTTTTGAATAGTTTACTATTTTAATTTGAAGCCAGCAAACAAGTATTTTCTTCTTCTTTTTGACCTGTTGCTTCCACCACTTTGTCTTGTTGTCTTTTTCTAGTTTTTTAATTGGTATGAGTGTGCGTGCAAACGTTTCGGTGTGTGTGTGTGTCGGATCTGTTTATTAACTTATTTAACCCGTCGCGCATCCGCTTGGCTTCAAGTTTGAAAAACAACTGATCGCCCCAGCAAAACGCAGGTAACCACGAAGGTAAATTAAGGTGAGCTGCGCTTACCTCTCTCTGTGTCGGTAGACAGAGAGCGAGAGAGCAGACCAAACAAGATTCCATCACGCACATACCAGCAAAAACAACAACATGGCCAGGTATGAGTTTGCCAATAGGCCTTGCGGTAGTTGGCAACTCGGCGGAGAGAGTGAGACCCAGAGAGCTCAAGGGAGAGAGTTACACAAACTCCGCCAATAAAGCTTGGCTTAAAGCAAAGAGCTAGTCTATTAGTTTCCCACGCTGCGCAAGACAGTTACGCTCAGTGAGCATGACCCGCGCTTTTCCTCTCTCTCTCTCTTTCTCTTGCTCCCTCTCGCATAGAAGTTACCTGTGCTGCTCCACCAACACATTCGTCCTCCACCACACATACACACGTACACCTGCACACTGTTTGCTCTGCTCTTCTTCTTCCTTCTCCTCTTCATCGCTTGCTCAATTACCAACGGAGAACGGTGAATGCCCACGTAGAATAGACTGCTTACCTGGTTACCTTACCTTTTGGCCAGAATCATCATTTCCAGCTAGTGGCCATTATTTGGTAAGTATACTTAGTAGTAAATTTCACTGTTTTAGAAGCGGGTGAAATACACAGATCCAAAGCAACAGGCGACGGCGACTAACTGGCTGACAACCGAGCAACGTAAACGCGTTTTGGTCAAAACGAATAAGAGCGCGAGCGAGAGAGAGAGAGTGGAAAAAGCATCGGGAGCGCACAGGTAAGGTGTCGGTGTGCGTGGGCCGCTTATTTGAGGAGCAACCGTGTCACGACCCCCAACTACTTGCACTTATCGATATCAGAATGTAAAATCCCCTTTTAAATGTGAAACATACTTTACTAGAATAAAAGTTAAGTTCCTTAAAAAAAACAATATTTATGGTGGAATTCTTAATTACCTGTGTTTTTTTTAAACAAATATACCAATCACTACTAAATTTTGTGATATGAAAGATACCCTTTAATGCGCTAGTGGAGTGCGAACGAGAATATATATCTACAAGTAACGGATATATCTAATTTGACAGAGTGTTTCCCGACTATCAGATAACCATCTTTCAAAAAGTGCTAAGCCCAATCATAAAAACACGACATAGTCGAGCAGTTTACCTTACCGTGCCCAAGAAGTAGTCAAATTTTCTGCAGAGGAGAAGACACATTTAATAGGGAGTTTTTTTTGGAATATAGCACAATATAAACATATAAAATGACATACTGATAGGGACAAAGAGCGAAGATAAAAAATAAAATCATCCTCACAAGATGATCTCGTTTTTGAAGCTGCGACTGAGCTCCTTGTGCGGCAGTACGATGCTGTTCAGCAGGATTTTCTCGGCGGGCACCTGCACGAAACAGCCTGAAATGGAAATTAGGATTCAAGAATGTCATCATCGATTCAAAACACCTACCCAGTATGGTGATCGAGGGGTTTAGCTTGCCCTCGTTGTTGAAAAGCGGTGGGTTTTCCATTTTGGCAAAAGGTTTGTTGGGATCGGGATCACTGGGTGTGCCCTCGACTCGAGCCCAAGCTCCAATGGTGGAGCCCCTGCCCACGATCGAGTGCAGCACGAGCGTATGGTCCAGGATCTGTGCCTGCTCCAAAACAATCGATTCGCGAATGCGCACACCTGGTCCAATTGTCACTCCAGGTCCAATCGCCACATTGGGTCCTAGCTGGAACAGGACCTTTTTGTTAGAAGCACTCAAAAGAAATAAGTTTGATCTAGACCAACCACTGCGCTGTGATGGACAGTGGCACTGGGATGCACATAGACGTCCGGATGCACTGTGCATATCAAGCTACCGTCGCCTTCTCCGCGTTTGGTCCCCACATTGGCCAATCTCTCGGGATGCGTTTTCTTGTACAGGCCTAGGTAATGACGATTGGCGTAGATTGCTGATCCAGCCGTCTTCAGCTGGGACCACCAGTTGGGCACTGGCATGGCAAAGAGTTTATCGGTTCCAGCCAGGGGCGTAAGCACCTCCTGTTCCCACTTGATGTGCCCCTGCTCTCGTCCATTTCCATTTCCGTTGCCATTGCAAAATGCCTGGCAGCTGTACTCCTGACCTCTCGAGTGAAAAATCTGTGCCAACACCGCGAATATATCCATGGAACAGACATACACCCCGCAGTTGATAAAGGTGGACACATAGGAGCTGGGCTTCTCTACATAATGCGAAACAGCTCCGCTACTCCGATTGAAAACCAGACAGCCGTAGTGCAAGGATTGCTGACGTGTCGCCTCCGTGGACATGATAGTAACTAGAGCACTTGCAGGGCGCTTCTCGTGAAAGTCGCACAGTTCCTGAAGCGGAAAATCAGCGCAGACATCTCCGTTCAATACAAAGAATGCTCTGGGATTACCAGCTCTAATCTGATCCCGGAAATGGTACATTCCGCCAGCAGTGCCCAGGGCAGTAAACTCCTGAAGGTACCTATTATAAGGGGTGTGTCAATTCAGAGTTTAAGATTCTTTCAAATCCCCTCTTCACACCTGATGTTGATGTTGCTGCTGCTGTACAGGGCCTGCATGTCGCCCACGAATCCCTCCATTTGGGTCTGCGGATAGTAGCCGATGATCAGGATCTCGCGGATATCGGGCAGCTGGGCGCAGGCCTCGATATGATGGGCGATTAGAGGTCGACCCGCCAGTGGAAAGAGCGGCTTGGGCGTGTCAAGGGAAAGGGGGCGAAAGCGGGTGCCCTTCTGGGGACCGCCGATCAGGATAACGGCCTTCAGCATGGTGTGCGTGCAGCGGTAAGATGACTAATGACGATCGATCAACTTGTGGCCAGGTTCTCAGAAAGATATCTTTTATGTTTACGTTGCCAGCTAGAAAATACCGTTCCACAACAGCTGATTGCGCTAACAGCCCTTGGAATAGCTGATAACAGACTTTACAGCACGCTGAACTTTTTGTTATCTGGTACATTTATACAAGGTATTCTTTAAAACAGCAACACCAAAACTTAAATTCATATAGCTTAACAAAACTCATTGAAAATTTATGGAACATTTAACACAGCTAATCTAATTTTTATATTTAATATCTAATTTGTTTTGATTTGAAAATTCTCGGTACCGCTTTATTGCGTAGCAGTGTTAATAAAGTTTCTTATCTACCGGAAAAAAATGTATTCTGGCAAACTGATATATAAAGACCAATATGGTCATGCCCTTTTATACAATTAGACTTCTTACAAATATACCAACAAGAGTTGTAAGAATGAACACCACTTCAGTGGCTCAACATATTTTTAACTTAGCGAATGCGCACTGTATCTATGCTGGAAGACTGTTACCTGACAGCTGGAAATACCTTTCGATGGAAAACCTCCAGATATCAGACTTCCAGTATTTGATGTGGAACAATTTGATTTTAATCTATTTATACAACGAAAACCATTTAATAAATGTCTTTAAATACACGATAAGAACAAAAGCGAAGCACTGAATCTATGGATAGTTGTTTACAGGGTGTAAAGCAATACTCTGGCGGTTGCAGCAATACGAAACAGTGTCCTCGAGCAGAATTCGAGGAATTAGCGCACCAGATCCTCCGGATTGAACATGCCGCGGGCGCGACGCAGAATGGAGTCCTTGCTGGCGTCGTACGGATGATCCTTTGAGGGAATCTCCAAAACGGCGGGCACGGGCGACGTATGGGCATCGATCACATGACGAATGAGCTCGGCGCAGTTCTGGTTGATCAGAATGATGTCGATATCGTCCCGCTTAAGGAAACGCTTGAAGCAGTCCTCCAGTTCGCTGACGGCCGTATTTTTGTCGACCACCATGAAGTTGGGATGGCGATTCTTGTTGATCTCGCCCACTCCGCCGAGCAGAAAGCCCACGCAGGTGTCCTCGTCGCCGATAACGCTGATCAGTTTTCCCTTAATTGCCGAGTGCAGAGCCATTTCGATTGGCTTTTTCTATTTTTTCTTACGAGCGATGTGGACAGCGAAATTAAAACCTGACTCTGGAAAATGTACGGGTCAGCTGGTTTCTATCACATGACACAGTTGCGGTTTACAGCACTGGAAGGCGCTTAACAGCACCGTATTTGGTATTTTTAGTAGGTGTTTTAGTACCTCAGCGTAACGGTCTCTTCTGGAGGTGTGACCGTAAGGCACAGTGTTCTTTGTGCTTTTTAAACAAATGAAAATACTTATAATAAATTTATTATTTAATGTTTTTTTATTTGCTAATCGAGCGTAGTTATGTTAATAGTTTTAAATGTGTTTTAAATTCCAGGCATTACGAAGAGTTTTTAAATAGATATCTATAAATAAATAAATATATATAATATTTTAATAATAATATATATATGTTCTGAAAATGGGCATCTACCAAAATTCTTCCCATAAACTTTGTTTCTCAACTTTCCAGTTGTTCAAAAGGCTTTGTTATCGAGTCTCAGTTAAGTTATTAAGCTCTGGAACACTTTTCGCACAATCCCTCTCTTTCTGATAAGGGTAAAAATATTAACAGGAAAATCATACTCATAGCTGATAAGCTTCTCTTAAAATTCACGACGCACAGCAGCTCACTTTCAGTGGGTTTAAAGATTTTCACTGGAAATGTGCAGAGCATGGCTTGTTTTATTCGCTTGGATGCTGACGGTGGGTGCAGGATCGGCCCGCCTTTTGGAGGAGGATTGCGGAGTTGCGGTGCAGGTAATACCGAAGATTGTAGGTGGAGTGGATGCGGGGGAATTGAAGAATCCGTGGATGGCCCTCATAAAAACCGAAGGCAAATTCATCTGCGGAGGATCGCTGATTAATACCAAATTCGTCTTGACGGCCGCACATTGCATCTGCAACGATGGGGATTGCATTACAACGAGGACTCAGCTGTAAGCACCTTAAATGGATAAAAAATATAATCTTATTGAATGATTAAATATGATTTGCAGCACAGTTACATTGGGTGTGTACCATCTCCTGGCGACGAGTGAAAGCGACCATTCCCACGAGACATACAACGTGGAGAGGGTCTACTTCCCCGGTTGCTTCGATATAAAAACCCATAGCAATGACATAGCGCTGCTCAGGTTGCAAAGAAGCGTCGTTTACAAGCCACAAATCAAACCGATATGCATTTTATTGAACGCCCAACACAAGCCGCAAACGGATGCCATCCAGCAGTTCACAGCAGTCGGCTGGGGCCAAACGGACAGCGGGGAAACCAGTAACAAGCTTCAAATGGTCCAGATCAACAAAATAGACAGGCAAACATGTAAGACATCGTATTGGTACGATTCGGACGACACAAAGTTCTGTGCCGGCACCTTGGACGGCAAAGATACCTGCGGAGGCGACTCCGGTGGACCCTTGTACACACAGATGTTGTTCGATGACATCAAGCGAGTAACACAGCTGGGAATCGTCAGCTTTGGCAGCAAATTTTGCAAAGTTTTCGGCGTTTACACCAACGTAATGGCCCATATTGACTTTATCGAGCGTGTTGTCCTGGATGCGGACATTGAGGTGGTGCTACCCCATATGGACCTACTGGATGCTGGATGTCTGGGCAACGGCACGAGGCACAGCTGGGATAGTATTGGTCCCGATACGATCAGGTCCTTCGAATGGTTGGCTGAGGTCTACATGGACTCCTTTATGATCTCATACGGCGCACTTATTTCGAAAAGTTGGCATCTTTCATATCCTCTTTCGAAAAGATTACTAATGTGTTTTCCTTGCAGCTTTCGTGGTGACAACGGCGCAGTTGATTCCCGAAAGTACGGCATTGTAAGTACTGAGATCCTTAAGGAGGAGAAGGATGATAAGTAATGTCAGTTCAATTGTATGTACATACTTCTAGAAAGGTTCAACTGGGACAAGGTGATGAGCACACCTACGCTGTCGCATCTGTCCACAAGCATCCCGAATTCGTTAGCCGGGGCCAAAACGACATAGCTCTGCTTAAACTGGGCAAGAAAGTGCAGTACACGGGTGAGTGTCTTCCAAAGGCCATACGATTAGCTCCATAATCATAATCTGTACATTTTATGCTGCTAGAATCGATTCTACCGATCTGCCTGCCCTCGCCAAGCAACGAAGCGGAGCAGCGGAATTTCCAAAAGCGTGCTGCTGATCCCGGCCAGAATCTCATCGCCATTGGCTGGGGCACGCGGACTAACGTGGCGGTGCGGCGGGCAAATGCCAGTGAGTGCTACCAGGAGGATCACCAGGAGATCGTTGAGCAACAGTTGTGCGTGGAAAGCCCTGCTCCTCATCTCCTGCGCGTGGGCAGTGGCAGTCCCTTGGTAAACCCGCTAACCCATGGAAACCAGAAGGTATTCAGCCTGGTCGGACTGGCGAGCTTCGGCAGGATCGAGCCTTTCGCTCCAAATGTCTACACCAATGTTCTCGAACACTTGGAATGGATCGGGAAATTGGTTAAGGCGTAGAGAATCTTTCGAATAGTTTTCCATTACATATTTACGTCGAAATATATTGAGTGCTGCGATATGAAAACCATTTTATTTGATAAAGTTAACCGTAACATCAGAAACTTCGTATATTGTTAACCCAATTAAAATTCCATTTCAACAAAAAGCATCAATAACAAAAAGTGTAAATGCTTACAAAATTACTTAAATATTCAGAAATACTATTTTAGTAGTAGTAATTGTTAAATTATAAAATAATATGAAGAACATATATATATTTTCATATATTGTTATTTCTTTTAAAATTCCATTAATAAACAATAATTTAAATTGAAATTTTTTTTACAAAATGATTTATATTTAAATTTGCTGTTTTAGTATTTTCCAGCATTCACAGTCGGTCACACTGAAATTCAAGCAAGAAGCAGCACGCGCCGCAGAAATTTGCCAATAATTTTCGTCCTCGCAAGCGTCGCAAGAGGAGGCGTCGTGTGATGGAAATGGCAACGGGAGCAGTAACTGGAGCAGCCGCAGCGAGTGCTGGAGCTTCGGTGGAGCAGCTGGTAGCCCAGACACTGCAGGCGGCCACAAATCCGAGCCATGAGATTGTCCAGAAGGCGGAGGCGCAGCTGCGCGAGTGGGAGCAGCAGCCTGGCTTCTTTCCCACGATTGCACGTCTGAGTATGCGACGAGGTGGCGGCGGCGACGTGGTGTCCAGTACGGAAGACTCCGAGGTGAAGGTGCGTTGGATGGCGGCTGTCTACCTAAAGAATGGCGTGGAGCGCTATTGGCGGCCCAATTCGCGGCAGGAGCTGCCCGCGGAGCAAAAGCAGCAGATCCGGGAAGTACTTCTGCGTCACTACGACGCAGAGGAGGTGCCTCAGGTAGCCCTGCAGATAGCTGTGCTCCTGGGTCGTCTGGCTCGTACGGATTACCCGCGATTTTGGCCGGATCTGCTGCCGACACTCATGAAGCAGCTGCAGTCCTGCAGTACGGATGGCGATTCGGCCCTGCAACAGCGAATTCTTATTGTCCTACACTATGTCCTCAAGGCCCTGGCCTCACGGCGACTGATGGCCGAGCAGCGGGCCTTCCAGGAGCTGGGCTTGCAGATATTTGGATATCTGGCGTGGGACATTTGGGCACCACTTACGACGCGCTTTTTGCAACTCGTCCGAAAGGACGAGGCCATGGCCCTTAATGCCCTTCAACGTGCATATGTGGTGATGAGATCCCTGCGCAAGCTGGTGGTCTACGGCTGTGCCAAGCCGTACAAGTCCACGGATCACATGAACTTTGTGGAGCAGCTTTTCCAGCGGTTGCGACAGTGCCTCGAACTGCGCTATGAACTGAAAGTGGGATCGGCCACGCCTGGCACTGCCACGATACTCACCGAATTGGAGCGCTTTGTGATTAAGATGATGAAGACCCTCAATGAACTGATGGAGCGGCATTCTGTGTCCTTTGCGAGATTCGTTCCAGTGGCCCTGGAGTTCAGCTTCCACTATGTGTTCCACGAGGGCACCGCCCTCATTTTTGACGCCGGCGATCGTATTAACTTTAAAAACTTTGCCATACAGGCGCTGAACATGCTGAAAGGAATCATGCAGAGCGGTAACGATAGCATCAGTGCACCGCCAGAAGGTGGAGCTTCCATAGAGGATGAGCTGTTAGCCAGCGCTGCTCAAAGCCACGCCAAGTTCTTCACAGCAGAGCGAGTGAGCTACATCTGTGAGAAGATCGTGACGCACTATTTTCTGCTCACTGAACAGGAGCTGGAGGAGTGGCAGCAGGATCCAGAGGGCTATGACCAGGACGACGGTGGTGGTGATGCTTGGAAGTACGCCTTAAGGCCCAGCGTGGAGACCCTTTATTTCACTTGTTTTACTCAGCACTCGCAAGTGATGATTCAGGAGGTGCTCCGTTTCGTAAGACGTGCCCAGCAGCTGCAGCTGACCCCGGAATCTGACCTGAAGGCCATTCTGCTGAAAGACGCCATTTACAATGCCGTAGGCCAGGCAGCCTTTCATTTCTTTAACAAGCTGGACTTTGGAGCATGGCTGACATCCCAATTGCTTGCGGAGCTGCGCGTGGAAGCTCCCAACTTCCGGATCCTACGGCGTCGCATCATCTGGATGGTAGGCCATTGGGTTGGCGTCCAGCTGCCCAGAGAGCTGCGACCGCTGGCTTACGAAGCCTGCCTGCATCTCCTCCGGCCGCAAGAGGACATGCCCACAAGGCTGGCCGCTGCCAGGACTTTAAATCTGTTGATCGACGATTTTGAGTTCATGCCGGAAGCGTTCCACCCGTATTTTCCACCCCTCTTTGAGGCCCTCTTCTTGCTGCTCCATGAGGCCGGTGAGTGCGACACCAAGATCGTGGTGCTGGGCACGATGACGCTACTTGTGGAGAAGATGAGCGAGTACATCGAGCCGCAGGCATTGCAGTTCATCGCGTATTTACCCCTCCTGTGGCGCGAGAGCGAGGAACACGACCTTCTGCGCTGCGCCATCATTGGCACCCTGGAGCAGCTGGTACGAACGATACGGGATGTCCCAGAGCCCATGAAGCCCTTCCTCTACAGCGTGATCGAGCTGAGCACGGATCTTCAGGTAAGTAATCTTTTATGTTTAATTCAATATGCTATACATTTTTTTTGTTAAATCAGTTTTGAGTCCAGCGGGTAATACTCAGTATCCAGTTCGTAAAACTTGGAACGTCTGTGTAGACTCCTGGCCCTCGACACACGTTGTGACCATAGCTGACAATACCTAGCTGAACGGTGCGGGTTATGCGGCCATTTGACATTTTACTCGACAGCGGGCCGCCTGAGTCACCGCTACAGGTGTCCGCCCGCCACTGTCCAGCGCAGAATTGACCGTATGAAAGCGAAGTGCGCAGGGATCGCTCACAGTCGCTTTGGTCAAGCCTGATCAGATTCACTGTTTGCAGAACTGTGGCGGTGTTGAAAAGATCAGTCTTACCCCATCCAGCGGCCTTGTAGGTGGAAATATAGGGTACTTGGTCTGGAACCCGGAACAGACAAATTGGTCGAATGAACACTGCAAAAAAGAATAATAGTCAGAACAATAATGGGTACATATGGTGGCATCTAACATTTGTAAACGACGCTTCCATTTAGTTTAAGCAATCCTATGTCGTTCCGACCGTCTTGTCCTTCATCAAAGAATTTATGGATGTAGGCGTTCACTACGCTGTACTCCTCATACGTTGGAATACAGAACTCAGATGTACAATCGATGCGTGTAGATGTGTCGTATTCCCCAAGGCGAACCGTTCTGTGTTAGAATTAAGTTAGTTTCAAAATTAAATACGAGCTTATACTTTATACTAACAACAAATGGAAGTTGTGCAGACAGTGCGCTGCGGTGAGTACAAACCCTAGGAAAAACATTGTTAAATACAATGCACAAAATTTCGAAGGTACAAACTTTTTGTGATCAATGTGCCTGCACAAACTAAAGACGAGTTTTTGTGCAAGTAGGCCATCCAGGGATTAGATCCTATATCTGCAGTTCTACCTCCAACGATTCTATATTTGGGCGGCAGATCGATGGTAGTTCCACAATCGGGATCAATAAACTGGGCTCTTAGCTTCGGTGTCAGGCAAACCAGAAAGGCGAAACTAGCAATCGACAGCGATTTCATCTTGAGGTCAACACTGGCTGTACTGATTATTTTTAATGGTTTAGCATTCTTTCTTTTACAATAATCTTATCTGTAACAAATAATACAATTAATAACATACTCTCACATATAAGCAAAACAAGCTAAAATTTATAATTATATGAAACCGTAATGAGTTACAATACCCAATCTCTTTTCTCACAGCAACCCTCGCACGTCTACCTCATCGAAGATGGTATCATGCTCTGGCTGGCGGTGATTGGGAACTCGACTGCGCTGACGCCCGAGCTTCTTGGTCTGTGCGACCACCTTCTGCCTATCATCGAGATGTCATCGGAGAATCTACGCACCGTGCTGCAGCTGATTCACGCCTATATACTGCTGGACGCTCAGGCTTATCTGAGTCGCTACGGCGAGGGTTTCGTGGCCTACTGCGTGCGCTCTTTTGAAGACCTACGTGTGGAGGGAATAATTGCCATGCTGCGGATCTTCGAGACATGCCTGAAAACGGACGCGGCGATAGGACTGCGGCTGGTGCGCCCAGCACTGCCCTTTGTCTTCCAGCAGGTGTGCCTTAAGCAGGAGTATCCCATGACAATGGGATGGTATCTGACCATCGTGGCCCGCACCCTGCTCATTGACCAGTCTGTTTTCATGTCGGTGGTGCAGCAATTGCCACAAGCGGACGCTTTGGCCCGCATCCTGGACGTTTGGATCGAGATGTTCCCAATGGTTCCCGACACGCACGCGGAGAAGCGAAAGCTCTTCTGCCTGGCCTTCGCCTCGATCTTTGGAAGCAATGAGCTGCTGCTTGCTCGCCTGCCACATATCCTGCAGCTGGTGGACGAAACGTTGGGCGAGGTGATGGACAAGCAGTACGCCGCCACCGAGGAGGGTGCGTCAAAGGCCACGCCTCGCTTCTATGATTCATTGGTCATTCATGACGAACACGAGCTGGACGATCTGCAGCAGCAGCTGGGCGGTGGCGGCGGCGTCATCGAGGAATTTCACACCAAGGGCTACCCGGCCAAGACCTATCACGACGACCGACACCGTCAGTTGGTGCTCAAAGATCCCGTTTACAAGATCCCCCTTACCGAGTATCTCAAGTGGCAGCTGCAGTCGCTGCAGGCACAGCTGGGATCCCAGAGATACGAGCAGGTAATGTGCTCTGTGGTTCCCGAGGTTCTGGAAAGGATTACCATGTACATAGAGCAGACTGTGCCCAAGGCCTGTGTGGTGTGCGCGGGCTCCGGCTCCGGATCGGGGGCGCCAGCGGACAGGACGCTCTCCGAACAGGTGGAGTCCGGCTGATTCCGGACTGCTGTGCTTTAAAAGCTTTCTACGCTAAGTTATTAACGTATTTTGTATTGAAATTATATATTTTTAATTGTTAAAAACTAAGTCTAAGCGTTAATCCACCGCCGGTCTGCGTTCCATTTTGCCTCTGAGCAGTGCACATATCGTTTCCTCCTTCTGCTGTAACTTATGACGCAACTTGTCCATTTCTTCTGCATTTCGGGCATGCAATCCGCGCAATTGTGACTCCTTGTGCTGGACAAGTACTTCCAGGCGGCGTACCGCCTCGTAGGTATCGCGCACCTCAGCCTGCCCTGCCTCCAGCTTTTGGGCCCACTGCAGCGCCATTCTCAGACGAGCCTTTAGCCGATCTCTGCTGTGCTTGGCTTTCTCCGTGCTGCGGACCAGTGAAGCTGCCCGTGCGGTGGTGGCTTGCAGCTGTTCCTGGAGGGCAGTTCGCTCTCTCGCATGCTCCTGCCGCAATTGCTCCAGCAGGGCTTTGCACTGATGCAGTGCATCGGATTCGGAGGGAAGAGGAGGAGCAACCGCAGCGGGCGCAGCCGATGAGGCACTTTTGAGCGCGGCTAGTTCGGATTTAGTTCGCGCGTAGGCCGCCTGCAGGTGGTCCATGTCCAGGAGCAGCGTCTGCATGCGCTGTTCGTAGCAGTGCATCACCTCCACCAGCTTCTCCTTGGCCAAGTCCGTCTTGCGAGTTTGCGCCTCCGCTTTGGAGCGGCATACTCCTAGTTGGGCCTGCAGACACACTCGCTCCTCTCGCCAGCCGCCGAGGTCACGACGCAGTTGCTCCTGGGACTGCAGCTGTTGGGAATTACATTTAGGTGGGGTGAATTTGGATTGGATTTTCAACTCCTTACCAGCTTTGTGTTCTCCTCCAGCGCTCGCTTTAGTTCCCCGGTGAAGTGCTCGAACTCCGTTTTATATTGAGCCAAAAGAGCGTCCTTATCCCTTAGAGATTCATCGTAGGCCTGCAGGAGTGGTCCCAACGTGTGAGTGGGCAGTGGCGGATGCGGAGCAGATGAGGAGCTGACTTTCGCTGATCCTCCACATGTAGGAGCACCCTCACCTAGACGCCGTTGATCCTGGTAACTCTCAATTTGCACGTTCAGCCTGAAGACGAGCGTCTTGAGCATGTCCACGTCGCCGGCTAATGTTCGATTCTGGCCAAGAACGGTGTCCAGACGATGGCCGAGCTGTTGACAGCGGGTGCAATTGGCAACCTCCTGCTCCGCCTCCGAAAGACGCCGCTCCAGCTGGCCGCTGTCCTTGCGTAGTTGGTCATTCTCCTTGGCGAATTGGTCATTGTAACGATGCAGGGTGGCTAATCGCTGCACAAGCTGCTCCAACTGCTGGTCCTTGGCTTGCAACTGTTTCATTTACATAGTTTCAGGATGGTTATTTGGGGATATATGGAGCAATCCTGTGAGCTTACCAGCGAGTTAAAAGAGCGATCCTTTTTGCGATCTTTGTGGACAACACCCAAGTTATCCTGTCGCTTTACTTCCACTTCCACGCTTCGTGAGCGACGATTAAAATTGCCCGACAGTGTTTGAAGAACCTTTCGGTTCTTTTTAGGATTTTGATGATGCTGCTGCTGCTCCGGATCTGGCTGATCCAGGTCCGTTATCATCACATTTCGAGTGCTCATTGTGACAGCTTTGCAATCCGAATCCGGACACTTACTGCCTGGGCTGCTTGTAAACAAAGTCGAAACCACACCCGCACTGAAGCCCGTGTCCTGGCCACGTTGCCATGGCTCCTTGTCGGGTGTTTGACCCCGTTTTTTGGCCACCCTGACAGCCACCCTCTTCCGCAAAGGGTAACGCGCCCCCAAAAAATACCTGTATTGGGACCTGTTCTATTGTGAAACTACTCACCACTCATAATATGTTGAAAAAAGACGCTATGAAATGTGACTATTTATCTTAACGGGTATCTGATAGTCGAGTCACTGGACACTGAATAATATAAATGTAAATGTGTAGACAATACAAATAATTACAAATAATTATCATGTGGTTTTTTCTTAAGTTTCTATTTGGTCAGTTTTAAATATTTAAGAAAAGAGTTTCTCGCTTTCATACGGACGGACAGACCGGCGGACGGGCTAGTAATCCTGATCATGAATAAATATTTAAAACATTTATTTTCGAATATAAATTTTATAGAATCTTCTATACCCTCTAACTTTCCAAGCAACGGGTATAAAAACTTATACTCAAATAAATGCACATATGTAAATATAAATTAAATCTAATTCTTCTAAAACGCTGAGAACTAGCTAAATGTGTGCCTGACCTTGACCCTTGAATTTGATAAAAAATATGGTTTACTCATAAAATTAAGAGTATTCAGACATTGTGTTTCCCAGACAAAGAATTATGAATTGTAGAGATAAGGCTCTTAACATTTTAATGTGCTTATAAAAACGATCCACGGTCAGCTCGGGCAGTTTGCTGACAGATCGTACAGATGTGGGGCGCTATTGCAGCGATCACAGCTCTGGCCATTGGAGTCCTCTGTTCTCTGGGCAATGGAGAGTACTTGGAACCAAGATGTGGGCTTACTGCTAATACTATCGCTTTTAAAATAACCGGGGGCAAGGATGCGATCATAAACTCAAATCCCTGGATGGCCTACATCCATACCTCCACCAAATTAATCTGCGGAGGAACTCTCATTACCCAGCGTAAGTATGTGCGGATAGTCGAATACTGGAGCGATGACCATAGATTCCTTCAACAGGGTTTGTCCTGACAGCAGCGCATTGTGTTAACGAAGGAAATGCGATGTAAGTATGGTCATCTCTCTTTTTATTTATAATTATTAACATATAGAATTTAATATAAGTAAGCTATTTCCATTCGATTTCGTATGAGCAGAAAGGTGCGACTAGGTGAGTACGATGATACCACGACAGAGGACTGCGACGGGAAGATTTGCATCCCAAGGGCTGAGGAGCACGACGTGGACATGGCCATCCGGCATGGAAAGTTCTCCGAGAGCAGAAACCTGAACGACATCGCGCTGATTCGCTTGGCCAATTTTGTGACTTTCAAAGGTGTGATTGTCGTCCAATCTCCAATTTGACTCCATTTGGCCCAAATACTCAGTATCGTTTTGCAGCTCACATCTCGCCCATCTGCATCATTTTGGATACCTCTAAGAGGAAAGTAGTCGATAGCATGCAGTGGTTTATTGCCACCGGATGGGGCGAGACTAAAACAAACAGGACACGAGGTACTCTGCAGATCACCCAACTAAAGCGCTATGATCCATTCTATTGCTGGCAAGCCCTTGGCAGGCCTGTGCAGCAGAACCAATTTTGCGCCGGACACCTTGGATCCGATACGTGCAACGGCGACTCCGGCGGTCCGCTCTTCCAGATTGTGAGTCACATGCACAAGAAGCGTCCCGTGCAATTCGGAGTCGTCAGCTACGGCAGCAGCGAGTGCTCCGGAATCGGGGTCTACACGGATGTGTACAGCTACACCGATTGGATCGCAACCGTGGTGCAGCAGAACACCCATGTGCCCGCACCCATAATGCCAAAACATTTAATCTTAAATTAATATTAATACCTAATAGTAAAATAGACAGTTTGTTTTATTGGGGTGCTTGTGTTTTTTGTCCACATGTAATCAAGAAGATTAAGATCGAAAATATTTCCACTTTATGTGGAGCTCAGATAAAAAAGTTGGAGGTCATTAAAAAGTGTTAAATGTACACCTATTGATCCTCTGATTTTCAATGCTGTTGTCTTTTTGACTGTAAAATATATATTTTTAAAATATAAAACAACTTAATTCGAAATATTCTTTGCTGTGCATTGTGGAATGCGATTAATTCCAAGGAATTGCAACTGATTAATGCAGCTTCATTCCCATTTATTGATTAACACCAGTTGTTGGGGATTCAGTAACCAAGATACCGTCTCGCAAAATGAGCACTTTTCTCGCATCGACTTCCATTTACATTTACATGTGCGTCTGCCTGGTTCTCCAGGAGCAAGTGGCCGCCAACTTCTTGATTCCGTCCTGCGGAGTATCCTATGAGTCCAATGTGGCCACTAGAATAGTTCGCGGCAAGGAAGCCATGCTGAAATCGGCTCCATTCATGGCCTATTTGTACAACAGCTCCGAGGTCCACTGTGGCGGAACGATCATCTCCAGTAGTTCGTATCTTGCAGCTATCTAATGACCACCTTGGTTAAGATTCATTCCATTGCAGAATACATTCTCACTGCAGCTCACTGTATGAGGCCCTATCTGTAAGTATGCCTCATTTGCACTGATGTCTCAGCTTGACAAGATTTGATTAATCCGTTCTAGAAAGGTGCGATTGGGGGAACACGATATTACCAGAAATCCCGACTGCCAGGGCGGATCTTGTTCTCCCCCTGCCGAAGAATTCGACATCGTTTTGGCCACGAAGTACAAGCACTTCGATCGCTCTCTGGTCAATGATATTGCTCTGCTCAAGCTGAACAGGAACATTCGCTTTAATGGTGTGTATGGATATGCACATATGACTGAATGATAATAAAATTATATAAACATCTATATTCCCAGTCCACATACAACCGATCTGCCTGATTCTCAATCCGGCGGCAGCGCCCAATGTGCACGAATTCCAGGCATTCGGATGGGGCCAAACCGAAACCAATCACTCCGCCAATGTGCTGCAGACCACGGTTCTCACCCGCTACGACAACCGCCACTGCCGCTCGGTGCTGTCCATGCCAATCACAAATAATCAGCTTTGCGTCGGATTTCAGGGATCGGACACCTGCTCCGGCGACTCTGGCGGACCTCTGGTCACCAAGGTGAACTACGACGGAGTTTGGCGCTACTTGCAGTTGGGTATCGTGAGCTTTGGCGACGACAAGTGCCAAAGTCCGGGAGTGTATACGTATGTTCCGAATTACATTAGATGGATCCAATACGTTATGCAGTCAAAAGGTTATTAATTAAACTATTATAAAACGGTTAATAAAAAATGGTTGTTAACCGATGAGCTTTGTTTACTCATAATGGCATTACACTTTAAGAGATATGTACATACATCGATTTCTTGGAATGATGATGATGGATTCCCATTAATGAGCTGATAAGAACAGCATGGTGTTTACTTAACAATCAACGTCAGTTGCACTCAGTTCAGTAGGCATAGAACAGTCACACGAAATGAAGACATCTCCGGCTTGGGTTGTCATCGCCATCTGCCTGATCCTCCAGCAGAGGATGGTGGACGCACAGTTCCTGAACCCGCTGTGCGGGGTTACCTATGAATTCCCAACGTCCGTGAGGATCGTCAACGGAAAGGAAGCTGTGATTAGATCCGCACCGTTCATGGTCTATGTGACCAACAATTCTATAGTGCATTGTGGAGGATCGATCCTAAACTCAAGTTAGTTATTTAGTTATACGTATACTTAAATATAAAACACTTGAATGGCTAATTAAACTTATTTAAGGATACATACTTACTGCCGCCCATTGCGTTTTTCCCAATCTGTAAGTTTCCGGCTTTTACACGATACTATTTACTCAAGCTTTTGATTTTGCGATTTAGGAGATTGCGACTGGGGGAACACAATATAAGAACGGATCCCGACTGTCAGGGATCGAATTGCTCTCCCCGTTCGGAGGAGTATGGCATCATGAAGGCAATAACCCATCGATATTATAACCCTGTCACCCAAGTCAACGACATAGCTCTCCTGAAAGTGGACAGGAGTATTAATTTCAATGGTAAGTTGTTCCTGAATAGTTATACCCGTTACTCGTAGGTTAAAATAGTATTCTAAATTCTATATTCTACAAAAAAGAAGAAAGCGAAAGAAACGAAAGCGTATATTCTTGATCAGGATCACTAGCCGTGGTGATCTGGTATAAACGTCGAGATCTCCATGAAGTATAAAAGCTAGAAAGTTGAAAGGATACAGGAAGCACGCATCATTTAAGTTGTCAGTTTCTATCGATTATATCGATGCTCTCTCCGAGTAACGGGTATCTGATAGTCAATAACTCGACTATAGCTGTCTTTCTTGTTTAACCATGATTCCATTACCCAGTTCATATCCAGCCCATTTGCATACTCCTAAATCCCGCTAGTGCGCCCAGTGTGGCTACATACCAGGCCTTCGGCTGGGGACATACCAAAAAAAATGGGTTTCCCCATTTGTTGCAGACCACGGAACTTAGGGCATACGAAGCCGCTTACTGCAGCCGGAGTATACGTGATGCGTATATGACCGGAAACCAGATTTGCGCCGGCCATGAGGAACGGGATACCTGTGCCGGCGACTCCGGCGGACCTCTGGTGACCAGGGTCGATTTCGACGGAGTCAAACGCTACCTGCAGCTGGGCATCGTGAGCTATGGCCCAACGGATTGCCAAAGCCCCGGAGTCTATACATATGTGCCAAATTACATTAATTGGATTCGGAGGGCAATGCTGATTAATTGAAATTAATGACATTTTAATGAATAAAAAACGTATTTATTCGACAAACTCCTTTTCTGTGATTTAATGTTTACTCGTTTGGAAGTTTTATAACAAGCAACATGATTTTTCAAAATAAAAATGTTTTACACTACACTTTAATTACTTAAAATTCTATAAATTTAGTAAGCTCGCAAGGTTCTACCATGCGATTGCAATCTTTCGCAGTAAAATGTTGTTGTGTTTTCCAGTGAGTCACGGAATCGACCTCATAAGCCGTCGTTTCGAGTCGCTGATAAAGCCTGAAGAGAAACTGAGAGTGGTTTCAAAAAAAAAGCGCTCAATACGAAAAGATTTCTTTGAATTTCAGTATGAACGCGCTGATCCGATCGGAATGAACGCCACATTAACTATCGCGTTGCTCGCCAGTCTGCTTGCTATATGTTCCTATTCTGGATCGGCGAGTTATCTTCACGAGCAATGCGGTCTTATGCGAGGTGAGCTTTCAACATCTTTGGGCCCCTGGACAGCTCTATTGCACGAGGATGGAAGTATCTTTTGCGCCGGAACACTGATAACTGATGGTATTCACCACATGGAACTTACCATATAATATTTATGTAAATAACAATGAATTTGCTTCCAGTTTTCATACTGACTGCAGCAAGCTGTATTAGACCAAGTGCCGTGTAAGTAATTTAATATAATTTAATTTAATTCAGCTAAAGTAAACTTATTCTTTTGCTCGCAGTAAAGTTCGCTTGGGAGAGTTTGGCAGGTTTCCCGATGAATTGGCAGAAGATCACTTGGTGCACTTTTCTCTGAGGTACCGACTTTTCAACAATGACTCGCTAGCCAATAACATCGGTCTACTGAAACTAACCGAAAGAGTGCAGATTAAAGGTGTGTATTTGTTTATAATTAAGGCTGTACACATGAATATTTCCTGACCACGAATGTATTTGTTTTCTCAGGCTACATTATGCCGGTTTGCATTATTATTAACCCGCAGCAGAAGGTATCGACTAGTCGATTCTTCGGAAATGCCTGGAAGCAAGACAGCAATGTGTCCTTAACCAAGGAGTTCGGACCCATTCTCATCCAGAGTAAGCCGGAGATGTGCATTAACCTTGACTTGTACACCCAGTTTTGTGCTGGCCACCCGGGCAATTTGAGGTCCTGCGACGGCCTCGCCGGTTCGCCACTGATCCAGAGTTCTAGGTATCTGTTCAAAACTCTGATTGTTCAGTTCGGCATCGCGACTGTGAACGATATGGGTTGCAAGGAGTCACAGGCTTATACCGATGTCTTGAAATTCTACTGGTGGATCCAGGATGTGGTGTCAGTGTTCAATCATTATTCAACTAATCAGAGCTATGTTGTAGATGATTATATTAATGAAGACTTCTGATTTCGGGACGAAAACAGAAACTTTCTATTATTTTTCGATTTTTTTTAATGCCACTATGTATGTATACTAAAGCTATTAAACTGAACTCTAAAAAATGTGTATCACTTATACTGCTGCCGCCGAAATACAATTCCCGCTTACAATAGTCTTCGTCCGACTTCCTGGAGGAGAATTGCTGAGTAGTGCCTCTCATATCCTATAGAATCATAAATGGCACTCCGGCGCGATTGGGAAGATATCCGTGGATGGCCTTTCTGCACATGCGCCGGATCGCTTATCAATCACATTTCGTTTACTTATAATTTTGTTTTTAATTAGAAAAATTTTATGATTTCCGAATTATTTCATGATTCAATTTTCATTCTTTTAATTGAAACATAAATCATTTTCAGGGTTATGGATGATGGAAAGGTTTTCCAATTATGATGTATATTTCGATTGCAGTTCGTATCCAAGCCATCTGCGTTTTCCATCATAGACGTATGCAGTTGGTGTTGGATGAGTTCACCTGGTTCAAGGCCACTGGCTGGGGGCTCAGGTCTGGCGATGCGAATACCAATTCATCCCGCGTTCTCTTTGAAGTAAAAAACAGAACTTTCTTAGCGGACAGATCTGTGCCGGAAATGATGATGCTAACCTTTGTAGTGGGGATTCCGGTTGTCCGCAAGGTTGGTACGTATGGATTTCCGGCGAGCATCGCTTCGTCCAGATGGTCATCGCTAGCTACACGTATGAAAATTGCAGCGGAGTTAGCATTCTCACGGACGTGGTTCGATATGGCAAATGAAACAAAAAGGTAAAATACTTCACCGATGGGATACGATGTAGTTTTTATTGCGATAAAACCAAATCAAAATAAACACATATACTAAAACTAGAAAACTACAAATACATAGATGATTATTATTGGGCATGCAAGTTACAATTTAACTTAATGTTTCTTGTAATCTTTTAGATGACAGATGCGTACAGATCAAGATGTAGTAAAAGCAAAAATAAAATGATGAATAATATTTTCAAGTCGGCAATTCCCCGAACGGCACCAGCGATAAGGTTTCCACTTTGTAAAGCGAATAAAACCTGCAGAGGCTGCTCGAGTATTCAGTATATCAGAATGACCCTCCGAGCAATGAGCAGCTTCATCATTGGAATCGCAGTTATTTGCTGCCTATGGCCTCGCGTGCAAGGATTTCAAATGCTCCTGGAAGAGGATTGCGGGGTTCCACATAAAATTGTTAAACGAAGTGTGAATGCAAATTTGACGGAGAATCCTTGGATGGCCTACTTGGAAACTTCAAAGGGATTCCATTGCTCTGGCACTCTAATTAATCACTGTATGTTTGCAAATGATATGCTTGTCATGCAGTTTTAACACGATTCCGTTTCAGTGTTCGTCTTAACGGCAGCTCACTGTATTCCGGACGACTTGCAAATGTAATTACTCATTAAAAACATATTTATATCTTTTGATTATACTCAATGCGAATCTAATTAAACCATTTTCTTAAAGAACCGTTCGCCTGGGAGAGTACAACACGAAGACTAAGGTGGACTGTGTCAACCACATGTGCCAGGAACCCTTCCAGGAGTACAATGTGGATTTGGGCATCAGGCATATGTTTTACAATGCGAATGACCAAACCAACGACATCGGCATGCTGCGACTCGGAAGGAGGGTGGAGTACTTACGTGGGTCTAGTTAGAATAAGAGTACGACATTTTTATAATATCGATGGATCTCATATATCCAGGTCACATACGTCCCATTTGCATTTTCGCAAGCAACCGTTTCAAGAATCTGATAGACCAGCTCAACTGGTTTACGACCACCGTTTGGCGTGAAACCGCCGCAAACGCATCGAGCCAAGTTCTCCAGACCATGGACATCGATCGCCAACCCACAGGGACGTGCTCCGAAATCTATGAAAGGAATACGACATCCGAACAGATCTGCGCCGGCAACACCTTGAGTCAACTCTGCAGCACCGACTCCGGGGCTCCGCAGATGCGCATAATGTGGCACAACGGCTCAGACCGCTATGTGCAACTGGGCATCGCCAGCAGGGTGAAGGGCCAGTGCCAGAACGCTGGCATATTCACAGATCTCTTGAGCTACGCAGACTGGATCAAACGGGTGGTACAGCAATACGGACCCTCCACGGATGTGAACCCTTCATCGAGGAAACAAAAATGGCTCGATACAATGCCAGAATTTTACTACCCGAAATAATATAACATCAATAGTAAGCTTTTATTGCTAGTCCTTGTTTAAATTTAAACAGTTATATGTATTACTATACTATATAATAAATTAAATGGTTTAAAGTTGAAACAGAGAGAACATCTAATCTTAACAATGACTATCTCGTATTTAACATTTCTATAGTTCCCGAGAAATCGTCGTCCATTCGGACGGACATGGTCAGATCGACTTAGCTAGTGATTCTTGTCAAGTATATTTACATAAACGGATTTTGTTTAAAAACCAAAGAATCGCTCCTCTTTCCAATTAAACTCAACAACACTTGTTTTCCTTTCCAATTAAAATTTTTTTTTTTTAAATTAGGGGCTTAATCTCCATTGATTGATTATTTTTTGTTATATCCGAATCCATCTGAGTTCCAAAAGTTTCTATTTTAGCCAAGTTTCGCATATATTTGTCATATTTAATGTAGAAAACATTTACGTCGATTTTACGTCATTGGTTGAAAGCTAGGCTAAGGGTTGGTGATGTAAAATTAGGGTGATACTTACATACGCACTTACATTGAAAAATTGTTTAAATGTATTGTGTAAGTTTAAAATAATTAAAAAATTTTTATTTTTGATAATGCATTTTCTAGTCATTTTTTTATTTATTAATTAAAAAAAATTTGAAATACTGAAATACCGCAAAACTAAGTCGTATTCACCCATGTTCTTCATATCAGTTGAAGTTATTTTGCACGAAAATTTAATTTGCTCAAAACACTTGTTTCAATAACCAAAACGTTATTGCTGATATTAGCTAAGGTCAGCTTCTAGTATTCTGTATGCCACGGATAAAGAAAGATATTCGTGCAAAAGTCGTCTGAAATTGGCCCACTCGTGCCCATTAAAAATGTTTTTTATAAACAAGTTCGGATCGCATGAAATTGCAACCCGTTTTGCGGAGAGTGCGAATAGCTTGCTAATCGATATTTCAGACCCCTCCCGATCCCATGTTATATGCAAGATAAGCGAAATACATTAAATACATTGCAATTAATATTATATTTTTACACTAGAACTAATTTCTATAGCACATAAGTTAGATTAGTTACGAGGGGATGAGTTTTACATAGTTATGTTTCTAAATCCTAACATTATTTGTGCAGTTAGTTGATATGGCGATACACAACCGGTTTTTCTGCCGCATTTTCGAACGATTCGATTGCATCGGACTAGGGTGAATAGATCTTCGTAGACCACGATGGAGCTACTGCATGGCGTGTCTGGGGTGGATGTAGTGGGATCCGGAGTAGTTGTCCTCCCGGTAAATGGCGGTCATCAGGAGCAGCAGTGTGCCGGCGATCACGGCTCTAAAGACTTTGGCAACAAATCGAATGTGCTCCATGTTCTGATGCTCGTCGACTGGTCGAAGCTTTGGAATCAGCAATCTTAGCGCGTCTGGCTTTGAAACGTTACTGAACGCTTGGCTTGATAGCGACCGGAATTTATTGCAGCTCCAAACGAGGTGTTTTCCCCCTGCTGAAGGTTGGATCGTGGAATTGCCGCGGCAGGGGTAGTTTCCCAGCCGCCGACTTGGAAATGCCCCAAACCCAATCGGGTGCTCGCAGCACCTTACAATGCCACAAAATATTGTATTTCAGAACTCTGCAGTCACAACAAAGCGAAACCCTCTCTCGGAACGAGATCGTTGACTGTCTCTCTGCGTTTCGCTATAATGAATTCAACTAACAAATTTGGCATCGTCAACGTGCCAAGATTGCAAATCAGAAGCAATCTGTTTGAAAGACGACGCATTTTCTTGGATCATTGCTCTTTAAAACTGGCAGAGACTGGACTCGAGGAATCTGGAAGAATCGATTAGGTTAGGAACACTTTTGATATATGTATGTCTAAAAACTCACATAACATATCGCTGGAACTTGGGACTATGGCAAAATTGAATGCAACTGCGCCACATGTTTTGCGAGATCTTTCGATATAAGGAAAGAGTATTTACGGCGAGACTACTCGAGATCCGAATGGGATTCAAGGTCCAGTTAAGGGGCAAATCCCGCTCGACGTTCTGCAAGTGCGGCATCTCTCAATGAGTTCTCGTTTCGGACTGAGGATCAAGGAAAATTTGATCCCAGGTAGGCACAAGCAGCTGCATTTTCTTCGCGCCTCCAGATGCCAAGGGGTAGGTCATGTCCTTAAGAGCAGGATGGAGTGAGGATCTTATTCTGGTTACCTACAATTCGCAATATGTGTATCTAACCGAAAACATCTAGCAAATCTAGCATCTGAGCAAATCTTTATTCAGTGCAGAGCAAATGTATTAATAAATATATTAGATAGTTATAGCTTTAGATAGTTAGATAGCTTTAAGATACAAGTATGTTAGCCGAAGACAATGATATTAATAGCAAAGGTATCAACGCAATAATGCTTCATTTTTTTTGATATTTGAAATATATATTTAATAATCTCCTGCACTGCAGCATTATTTGTTTCTCTGTAAATTTAATCACTGCAATATGCAATCAAGCTAGGCGACCTGCAACCAGATAATCCACAAAGATTCCGGAGAAGCTGCATTCAGTTCATATCAGAGCTTGGTGGCGGAATGACGATTCTGCGATTGCTGCTCCTGGCCATATGCCTTAAACTGGGTCAACAATCCCGGCAAGCAGATGCCTTGGGAAACCAAACAGAGAAGCCCTGTAAGTGCCAGCTGATGAGGGGCGACCTGTAGTAATCTTTCCCTTCCCAAGATCCAACATACTGCACCACCTACGATCAGAAGCCAGGCAAATGCGTACACTACAGAGAATGTCAGTACATCGCGAAAATAGTGTCGAAGCCAAAGAGCCAGCTGACCGCCAAGGACTTGGAAATAAAGAGGAATGCCCTGTGTTCTTCAAATTCTAAAGTGAGTGGCCATTCAACAAAGCGACATATACTGATACTCCAATCTTGCAAAGAAAATCGTTTGCTGTGAGGAATTCATCAACGATGCGGGCTTGGAGCTGCTGAAAACCAGTGAGAGTTCATGTGGAGAATTCGGGGATCAGAAGGTCACTGGAGGGAGCGAGATTCAAATGGGATCTCGACCTTGGATGGCCTTGCTCCAATTCAATCTTACAGAGCCCAATGAGAGGTTATCCTTTGCGTGCGGTGGCACGTTGATTACGCCACGTAAGTATTTAGTAAATCAGAAAGCAGGGAGTCTCAGTTAATATTTTACATTGAGCAGGCTACGTCCTGACAGCCGCCCACTGCGTGATGAATTCATTGTAAGTATTAAACTGGATTGTGTTCATAACAGATACAAAACATGCGTTTATCCTTATAAAATAAAATGGTATTATTTACTCCACAGGACTTCAGTTCGATTTGGAGAGCACACAATCTCTACGGAACAAGATTGTAAAACTTATGCCACAAGAGTAATCTGTCTGCCTCCTTACCAGGATGTTCCTATACAGGAAGCCGTTGTCCACGAAGGATTCGACGATGACACGCTTCACTATGACATAGCGCTTCTCCGCCTTTCAAGATCTATCGAGTTCACCCGTGAGTTACTTACTCCCCTGCCAGTGTTAATATTACGATATCCTCACTGCAGAGTTCATCAAACCCATATGCCTGCCCCTGTACGAGGAGGTTAGGCAGAGCATCTGGGACAAAGGAAGACAAAACCAAAAGGTTACCGGGTGGGGTATATACGAGCAGAATGTGCTATCCGATGTGCCCAGGGAGGGCGATGTGACCCGCCTGAGTCTCGACCAATGCTCCATGGGTAGGAATATCTTGCTGATCGGTAACCAACTTTGCGTCAGTGCCTTCCAAAAGGACAGCTGTCAGGGTGATTCCGGCGGACCTCTATTGTATCCGTATCTCTACCGTGGGCAACAACGATTCGTCCAAACGGGCATCGTTAGCAAGGGACCCAAGTACTGCGGCCTTGGATCTTCAGCCATTTACACGGACATTACCAGATTTGTGCCCTGGATAACCCAGAATATAAAGTCTTAGCTTGGCCACATTTCACTTAAACGCATAAATATAATATTGTATCACTTTTATTGCCTTATTTCGAATTTGTTTATAAATACATTTACCGTCGAGCTATTAATAAAGCAAACAGATTATTAAATAGGTCACATTGATAAGATAATGCATGTACTTTAACATATGCGGAAAGGAAAAACAACTTAAGATCAATCTTACTTTGGACAGCTCCTTACTGTTGAACGTTCTAGAGATTATCAGGTATATTGCAACTAATTGCAACTTCGTAGTTTTCAAATGTTTTACTTTAGATACATTTGAGCTAAATGGTTTGAGTATCTACGCCGAGTGCATCCACCAACTGGGAAATTCGTTGAGCTCGCGTCAATTTCCAAGATACGCAGGACAAGGCCGTGATGAAGAAGCCAATCGCTAGAAACCGAAAGTTCATCATAGGAACCATGAATTTAATAGCACAGTTACTCACCCATTAGGAGAATGGCCTCGGAAGTCTCATCCTGCCAGGCTTTTGAGACAACGCACAGTAAAATGAATCCGCTGAGCAGGCAAAAGGATCCAACTACGACGGCTAGCGTTATGAGTATGATCACCGGATCGTTTAGAGGACCGTAGTCGAAGAGTGTACGGCAGAGGGACGTTTTCCGGGGCATAGGAGTACCACTGTTGAATATGAACTAGTTAGTAGATTTGCTTATCCAATACTTTGCACTACGAACCAGGCTTGTGAATAGGTGGGTAGAATGGGAACAGCTCTGCACTCCATGGCGCTCCTGAGGAAACTGAAGTTGGAGCCTCCACACTAATGTTTTTGGGTGGCTGGCGGCGGGCCCTACTTCTCCACATTCTAAATTTAGCCCTTAGTCGCGGCTGACGATCGCAGACGCGTGTCTGAGATTGGAGTTAGGGCGTTACATGATCTATTTATAGCCATCTAGGAAATGGTTCGATCCGGCGGAACTAGCGGAACAGATGTTTGAGTTCAGCCGGCGGCTACTTCTGCAGTTACAATGCGTCTATTTTCGTATCTATTTTCTATGCAGAGTTCAATGCTCTGTGCGTTGAGCTGAAGAAGAAATCGAAGATCCCAAGAAGTCGTGTAATGTAATAAATCAACTTCATTACTGCCTCGCAACCGTCGAAAGGGGCGTGGCGGGGGCGAACAAGTGCGAATCATTAACTCGATGTCTCGAAGTTCACGTTTCGCATGTGCCAAGGTAGCGTTGACAACCGACACGCGCAGTTTTCCCCCGCATTTTCCGCCCATCTCCGGCGTAGTTATAGAAATCTACTTGGCTGCTGCATTCAAGCGAGCTGTAAATTATGCAAAATAACGACGTCAAAGTTTCAATATAATGAAGCCAACGGACTGGCGGGGGTTTGGGGGCCCGCAGGTTGGGGAATATTATAGTCTGAAATATCATCCCTAATGTTTCTATGCCATTAAGCCAAATAGAAAACGAAAAGCAACTTATGTGTCATAATGTAATACCTTTAGATACCATGAATGCATGAGGGTGAATTTAAAGTCCCATTTCATGCACGTATTTAAGTTTTAAATGGTTTCGAAAGTTTGTGAAACGAGTAGTTGTGAGTTTCCATTAAATATATTACTTTACAATTGTTTAATTGAATTTCTAGTGCATGTACAAACTCTAAGGTTTCTTTAACTTAACTTTTTCCCCCTTGGTTGTGGCATGCGACCAACACTCAATCAGTGCCCCAAGTCCTGAAGACATAAAAATCAAATCGAAGCCGTCGCCATAAACAATTATGAACTTTGTTGCACATTGTTGTCCACACATGGCCACACGGATCCTGCCTCCTTGTCGTCGCCTTGGTTACATTGTAAAACGTTTTATTGTCGCCGCCATCTGGCGACGATTTGTTGGCAGCAGCGCATAGCCATCCGACGCCCAACCACCCACTGAAACCACCGAACCCAGCAGAGGTGCCAATACATCCTTTTTCTTCCTTATTTCAAATCCATTCAGCTATAGAAAAAATACCATGCAAAAGGAAAAACATAAAAGATGACCTATTGAAACGAATATGTTTCTAATTAGGACAATAACTCGTAAATAATATTTCTAAATTATTTTAATAAATAAGCGTACTTGTTTTTTTTATTTAATTTGTTAGCTTATTTTCTCATCACTAGCGCTGAACCCACCCTAAAAATCCGATTCTAAGGTGTAAGCCGGCGGCACGACGACAACTGTTAAGCTTATCGCTTTCTGAATAAGAATAAGAATTCGGATGCGGATGTGGATGTGGACGGGACTCGAGTACGGATCCCAGGCGCTGAGGCAAATTGCTGTTGATTGTCAGGTTCAGGCGACGCTGCGTAAATAACTGAAAGCGGTCCGAGGTGCCAACTGCCTTTGAGCCGGGCCCAAAAGTTTGGCCAAGCACATTAGACGGCGATGGCCAAACTTCGGACCGATTAAGTTGGGAGTCGCAATGAAAAGGGCAGTTGGCAGTTGGCAGTCGGATGATGGTGATGGTGATGCTGAAAATCTTATCGCCGCACAAGAATCCGTTTCGTTTTAGTGCCGCAATCAGCGCTGTTCACTTGCAATGTCCGTGGCAGGACAAATATTTTACTTTTACTCTTTCGCGTCCGTTTCGAGATTCATTCTTTTTTTTATACCGTCTCCGTTTTTGACTTTAACTTTCCGCCCCACTCCCGCAAAGTTGAGCCCTCTAATGCGCTGCAAAAGTGTGCCAAAGACGCTGACAGCGAAATCAAACACAAGTCGGTTGGAGTGGGCAAAGTACATATATATAAACGGACAAGCAGCGGCGAAGGTCCTGCTGAAGGTCCGAGGAAAGGATGCACAAAGTTAAAATTAAATTAGCGTTTTTTCGAGCTACGCTGGGTAGCAGGGCGATGAGAGGTTGGGTCATTCTGGGCCACGAAATGAAGTCCAAGGGCACTCGATTCTCTGGGGAGTGCAGGGTATCTGTGGGTCGAATCCGAGCGCTTCCCACTAACAAGGTATTCGCATCCTAGTGCCACTGTCTGTCACTGGCTGCTACTTAGCCAAATTAAAATTTCAAAGCACTTATGCGCTGCACGATGTTGGGCTACATAAATTAGAAGCTAATTGGAAATAACTATACTAATGTCTAGATTTTTAAAAGTTATAAACTATTTTGGTACTTAAAAATTAAGCTAAATAAAATATGTGGTATTCTTTCAGCTATCTTATATGTTACAAATTTAGTTGTGTTATAATGAGATTCTGTCAAGGGATCATTGTAATTTAAATTTTTAATATTATTTAATTTAAACTTGGAATTTTGGTAGAGCATTGACCCATCGACTAGCGAACTAAGCATTTTCGCTTCCGTTTTGCTGTTAGTGTCCTTTTAGCGCTTCGCATTTATGCTTGTTTAAGCAAACGCCGTGTTATCGTCCGGATCCGGATTCGTGTCCGTGTCCGTGTCCGAGTCCAGTCGAAAGGATAATGCGCGTAATTGTTGTCCGTGCCCGGCAGTTGGCGCTGAAGGAGCGCCTCTATTTGCATGGAACGCATTAAAAGTCGCTGGCGCAGCGCCGTGGCAATTCAATTTAAACGAGTGGCATAAGCCCAATCTGGCAAACTAGGGATTACCACTAATGCCGCACGTATGCATGTATGTATATATCTGGTATCCGGAGTTTAGTGCATATATGCCAATGCTCCGGGAATGACTTTATCGGTACTCAATGGCTCAATTGTTGGACCAGCCTCTGTGACTTTCGCTCTCAGCCCTCTCGACACATATTCGCATATCCGCACATCCGCACATCCGCATATCCGCATCTGCCAGAAGAGCCAACGGCAAGGGCACTTCGAGTGCAGTCAGTTCAGGTCGAGTGGTCATTAAGCGGGATCGATGGGTTGGCATATGGTCACCGTAGCTTGAAGAGCTTGAGGAGAGTTAAAGGACGTATGCAACATGGGTGCAATTATGTGTCCACGATTTGATTTAATTTGTACTCAAAACCTTTGACTATACTTTGAGTACACTCACATACCCATGAAGCGCTTATTATACCCAACCATTTCCGTTTTAGCTTGAACTTTTAGTTCAGAAAGATGCATTCAGACATCCATGGAATGCTTGTGCTTTAATAGTTATTTTGTTTGGACGAAACTCTTAAACTTCACTTCACATGACTATGGATTAAACTTCCATTAAGAGTGTCCTTTGTTTGCTGGAAGTTAAAGCCCAGACACAAGAAGATTTGGCTACGCTTCAATTCACTTCACCCGAGTTTGGCTGCGAAATTGGCATATAAGTGGTTGAGCGACTAACAGGGAATATCAAAAATATTGCCATAAAATATGCCAAGACAAGCGCCGCAGCCCTATCCGCATCCGCATACACATCCGCATCCACATCCACATCCGCATGCTGAACCACAAGCAGTGCAGATACGAGTTCCAGCGTCTTGACAGCCAGCGATTGACATGGAAAGGAGTTGGGGTAGGGGCACTAAACTGGGGTTCCGTTGGAGACAAGGTAATGAAAAATATTTCCATATTGCAAATAAAGTCAGCTTGCCAACGTGGCAACCCTAAAACCTATTTCTTAACCCTTGTCGACAGGGCGCAGGACGAAGGACGAAGTGCGAGGAGTGGCCCTCCTTTACCTGCTGCTGATGCTGCTGCTGCCGTTCGTTGGCTTTTGTTTTGGCAGCCTGGCATATTTCAATTTGGGACTCAGGACGACGGGGCCCGAAGTTTATGCAAATTCATTTCAAGTTTCCTGACGCAACAACATTATCAAGCGCAGGACTGGCGACCTCCGACCTCCGACCTGCAACCTCCGGCCACGACGATGATGATGCCGATGATGGAGATGTTGCACTTGTGCACACGTACATATATATGTATGTGCATACTTACTCCACTTACTTGTTGACCTGCTGCCTGCCTGGCTCTGTGCCAGGACGCAGTTGTTGTCCGCAAGTGTCGGCATTTGTATTATTACAATTATTACGTCGATGTGCACGGCTTCCCTTTGTAGCGGTTGCTTCACGTGTGTTTGATTGTTTTCGGTCGGCAGTCAGTAGTTGCTGCACTCGAGTCCAGCACGGCGTATACGCAATTAGCCATATTGGTCAATATTATGCCAAGTTACGCGCAATTTCGCGGTCCTGGCCATCATTAGCTTTGTGCATTGGCGCTCGGCAGTGGGCTCGGTGCCATCAAATATGTGCTTATCCAGCGGATATGTATTGGCCCAAGGGAATGATCCAGGCGCTGTGAGTTTGCGACTCGCTTCGATTTTTTTTTTAATTAAGTTTGGAGCTGGCAAAGTTTTGCCTTGGCTTAAACAATGGCCGGCCACTCGAGACTTGTTTTCTTTGTTGGCAGCCACCCTGCCCAGCAAGCAGTGCATAACTTGATTAAATTTCACTCCTTCCCGGCGACTGCAGCCATAAACCACGCTCGTTTAATTTCAATCCAAAGTCTAAGCAGTAACAAGAGCCAATTCAATAAAAATTAAAAAGGAAAGCTACTGAGGTGGGTGGTGGAAGGGGTTTGGGGATGGGGCAGGGGAAGCAAGGGGCTTACCGAATGAAAGGGATGAAGCAATCACAGGAAAGCGGCAAATAAACTTGAAGAAAATTAAAAGTGGCAGCCAAGAGAAGCAGACGAAGCACACTGAAGTTGCCATCCAACTTTGATGGAGGCAGTGGAAGGATGGGGCAAGGACCACGGCCTCGATGGTGAAACGGGTTGGGAGCGGGCGGGATGGTGTTCAGAGGTCCCGGAAACGTATCGACTTAATTGAACAAATCGCAGTAAACGAGCCGTAAATTTTTAATATGTTTCGGTTTGCGTAAATAAAAGCTGACGCAAACTTCCTTTGGCAAAGGACTACCGCAAACGGAAGAGAGATCGAGTCCGAGTTCGTTTAGGTAATCGATTGCGTCAGTGAAGCCTGGCCAAATTAATAAATCAAATAAACGCCGAGTGGAAACGGGCCGAGGTAAGCTCATTCAATTAGCAACTAGCTCCTGCTCCAGGCTCACTTAATTACTTCTGACGTCTGCTGACTGATTAAAACACAAGGCCTGGGCTAGCAAAAACACAGCATTACCGGACCCGGACTCTGACTCGAACCCGTACCCGGACCCGTACCCGGACACTCCGGACTACGTCCGACTTTAAGCTTTGACATTTCGGCATTAGCCGGAGGGGCAGGAACAATATTTTCTTTGCCCAGTCTAGCGCAAGTCGATGTGTCTGGGCTGCTGGTTTATTTGCCTTGGATTTTTCCTTTTCTGCTTGGAACTCAAGTGTTAATCCAGCCAGCTGGCCAGACATCCGGCTAACCGGAATCCTGTTTTTGTTTTCAGACATCACTCTTCCAGTCTCCTTGCATTATAGACATCTCTGGGCACTGGCTGCCGGCTAATCCCGAAGAATCTGAACGTGATCTCGCATTGATCAGTGGCACGAGATATATGTATCTCACATACGCGGATAAGCGGAAACGGAAATGTAACCGAAGCGTAAAAAATGCCCGACTGCGACTGCGGGTCGAATTGTCATTGTAATAGTAATTTATTGTTTGCAAAACTTTGCCAGCAGCTCGCACATGTCGACACCAGCAGTGGGAGGCGAGAAAAAGGCTGGGCTGAGATGGAGAAAAATGGCTGTGGGACAGCGTTTGACATTTGACATATGCGAGTCGTTTGACATACAAGCAAATTACATGGAACTATTTGTCTTGTCGGCTAAATCGCATAAGCTGCGAGCGGAATCCGGAATGCGGCCACATAGCTAAAACCGAGCTGAGATCTAGCATCTTTGCATGGCAAACATATTGAGTGGCATACGGGGCGTATGAGTAATGTTCCAAGAGCTATCCGAGGCGTTTGGGCAGTGTAAGTGCTTTACGAGGCGTATGAGCAATGTGTTTAATGCTTATGGCAGGCACTATCGGCCAATCTGTACAGGCAATTCATAATTAACCAGCAGTGTGCGGCGCCGCACACGGGGCGTATGAGCGATGCGTTGCACTTGGCCGACCAAGCAAAGTCATTCAAAATGTCCGGCACATTGTGCCGGCGCAACTTTTCCCATTGTTTGGATGTTTTCGTTGTTGTTGTGCTGCATTTTGCATTAAGTTAAATGTTTTAATTAAAATGGGAAAACTTTTCCAATTACGGGTTGGACCGCATAAAAATTATCAATTCAAAAGCTGTGTTTTTAATTTCGCTCTACTTTTTTTCGGCAGCACATTACCGTAAATGTGCCTCTACTCGGGCACTGTGACTGTGACTGCTTCGCCGGCTGTCACAGTCCGCGTCACTGTGAAGTTCCTTATTGCAAAAGGCAAATTAATTAGGTGCAAAAAGCGGCAGGAGTGTTGGCAAAACTTTCATAAACTCGGTAAGCTTGCTAATTGCATCAGAGAGCGTGTTTAACTTTCGAAAACTGTAACTTAAACGAGGCTAATTAGTTGAAGCACAGTCAGCTTTAAGCTCGCAGGAAATTTCGAGCTGGGTAAGAAAACTGCATCGATAATAATAATAATAATAATGATAATGATCAAGGAGAAGGCATGTGCATGGCTGTGCATTCATAACAGTCCTGGCAAAAAGGGTCCTTCCTGTTTCGTCCTGCACTCGCTCACCTGGCGCAGAGATTAAGTTTATGTGGCGCCGTGTCGTTCATGTGATTAAGTCTCGGCCGCACTGCAAATTGCTGGAGGAAGCCGTGCGCTTTCGTTGCAATTAAGCCGCAACTGCCACATAATGATAAAAAGAGGGACCTCCTGGCATAAAGGAGTGGCGACTGGAGAGGGGGGGGAGGGGGTCAAAGGAGGGAGAGCTCTGTGATGGACTGCGTTTTAAGCCTGCCTGCCCCAACGAATCCACTCTCTCGCTAGTTACGGCCAAGATTGCTGCCAGTCCCCACGGGCTTTATTTTCTTTTTATTTTGCATGTGGCACAAGGACACTTTTGGCTTTCTAACTGGGTTACCGCCATCGTTATGGCCCGTGAAAATTAAAGCCATCGCCTGGTGGCGGCTTAAATGCCTCGACTCAATTGTCAGGCATAAAGGCAATGTTGCCAACTTTTGATTGCTTTGCAGTGCCGCCAGTTTGAGGCAGTTGCAGCTAGCATGTGTGCCGTCCAAAAGTTTTAATAAGCAGCCAAGTTGGTGGCACATTTTCGCCAGCAACTCGATCTCAATTCCCACGCACCTGAACCATCCGCAATGGCCCGGCCTTAATAATAATTAGCACTCAGCTGCCGTTGCTGGCCATTTGGCATTCTGGCGTGGTCAAGAGCCATCCTGCATTGCAGTTCTGGCCGTGACGTGGCACGGAATGTGTTATATATAGTACTCGTACTGGCTGAAATCTGCGCCTGTGTTTCAAGATTTCGCTGCCCATTTATCAGCCAAGAATGCGCTGAAAGTTTTTCCCATCCCTTCTGCACTATAATTTTTTTCATTTTGTTGAATTTTTTTTTTGTTTTTTGATTTTTTCCCAGCTTGCAGTGAATTCTTTTTATGCTGCTCGTTCTTTTTTCACTTTTTGGTGGGCAAATGGTAACGGGTTTTAACGGATTTGGCTCGGGGAGAAGGCTGCGCATTGCACAATTTTAGAGAGATGCCTTTTTCGGTTCGCTTTGGTGGCAGAGCAACGTGCAGATTTATTGCATTCAACTTTCGTGTGACTTTCACAACAAACTTTTATGTCTTGAAACTTTTCAAGTTTACTTAAGCAACAAAAGTTTGTCCTCGCCCATTCAGATTTTTCCCATTCTCGTCGAATTTATTGCCAAAAACACAGGCGCCCAAGCTTAAGCGTAGCCCGAAATGAAGTGTTGGTAATATGCCATGAATTATGCGCATTAAATTTTCCAGTGTGTGCCATAAAAGTTTGCGGTTTTTCCGCTGATTCCCGCTAATGAGGCGATGATGCGTGTGGAGTGCGCGTCTGCATCCGGCGGAAATGGGTCTCTCGATTGTCCTCGTAAATCATTCGATTGGTAAGGCGAAATATCGATTTACTGCCATTGCTACAGCGGGCATGGCTAGCAAAGCTCGCATTAGAATTATTAAAATTCCTGCTGTGGTTTCTTCTTTTTTTTTTTTTTTGCCCACATGCCACTGCCACACACACACAAAACCCACAACCACTCCGTGCCGAAGTATCATGTATAGGTATGGCTTTCACTTGGCTGACTGTGCCATTTGGCAAATTAAAAATATTGCCACAGGGGCGGAAGGGGCGCGCCGCACGCTGCTCGACTGGCAAAAAAAAAAAAGAAGATGAAGAAATAATAAAAACGTAACCAGAGTGGAAGTGGCAGCCACAACAGTGGCAACAAAAATGAGCAAACATACCATATTTATGCCAAACAAAATCAATATCGAAAGTGGCACACAAAAACTGAAAAGCAGGAAGCGGAAATTTCAGAGCAGGCGAGTCAGATGTTTGAAATATTAGCCAGACCCAAATATTTTCGCGGTGCTCCATATCACCCAGCATTCAATTCATATCTTCTATTCAAAGGCAGTAAATGGAAAATTTAATGAAAGTTGTGGAAAGTTACATCCAAAACAGTGAGCTACGGATTTAGGTCGTTCGTTAATGTTGTGCTTCTCTTGCAAATTTAAACAAATATGCATTTCCTTCACCAGAGAGAGTGAACTATGCAATCTTATACGAATGTTCATAAATGTTGTTTATATAGAATGCTGTCTGAAGTACTTAAACAAATTAAATACGTTCGTCCCTTCCACTTGCGATCAATCAGCCAACTTAATAGTGAATCGCATCGATACTGAACATTGAAGTCTGTTTCCAAAGTAACTGCCAAGCCATTTAAGTGCAGGAAATTGAATTTTGAAATGCTCTCATCGAACGCTGGATGGATGATACGAATCTGTGGCAACAACTTGTTGTTGGAGTCGGGAGCGTCCCTTTAGTGGCTTCGTCCTTTTCAATTAGGAGCACTCATCTCGACAATTTCCCGTTCGTTTGGAGCAGGGCGGAAATTATGGCACGCCCATTTTAATCATTCGCCATTTCCGGTGCACAAACACACCGTCGAATATGTCGAGCTAACGAAACTAACGAATCTCCGCCAGGATCTCGATCTGCAGAGCTGGCAAAGTTTCGCAGGGCAATTTGAGCAACCCACCTGGCTGGCTGCTGGGTTAGTTGGTTGGTCAAAATGGTGGCAGGCCAGGGATTTTGGCCTCTTTCAGGACAGCGCTAATTGCACTTCTTAACAGGGTGAAGGTGGCTGAAATGGAGGTTATTCGAAACAGGGGGGGCGGAGTGCGACAAATTCCGTGGGCACAGAAACCACGCAAAATTTATGGTTTCAATTAAAAGTTTCACCATTTCCGTTCATTTGCGGCACAAACAAGCAGCCAGCGGCAAGTGGCAGGCTGCCCCACTTGGTAGGTTAAGAGGGAAACCGATGGGGAACGCAATACGGTAATGAGCCTGGACAAAAGGAGGGCCCCAAAAAACTTGTTACTTTTGCAGCTCAGCGCTTAGGAAATGGACAAAGTTTTGACCATCCGGCCGGCAATAAAAATGTGAATTATGAGAAATTTCTAGCTGCAACTGACTGCTTCCACTTGTGCCAAAAAGAAAATACTGCTTATCAATCGTGTAGTTTTTTTTCCCTTAAGAGCATTATATTTGAAACCCCAAATATTCGACCTTCGTAGAATGAATTAAGGTCGCAGAAATTTCCCAACGTAAGATTCATATTCATGCTTTATTTGCCTGAAGGCCATACTCGATACTGGATCTTCGGTGGGCTGCGTACCGTGTAGTTGTCTACCACCATAAGTATCCAGTCGATAAAGCTTGATATCCGGGTATAAACCCCAGGACTGCTGCACAACGAGCTTCCAAAACTGATGATTCCTAGTTGCACGTACCTCAGAGATCCATGCATGTATACTGGATGAATCAATGGACCTCCAGAGTCGCCCGCGCACGTATCCCCGTCCGGATGTCCGGCGCAAATCTGGCTCTCGGTTACATTCACCCAAAGCATATTGTAACACTCGGATGCGTTGAGTTCGTTTAACTCTATGGTTTTAAGCACCTTCGAAAATTTCTCGTTTTCTGTTCTTCCCCAGCCAGCAGCCTTGTAGGTTTTGACATTTGGCACTTTTATCAGATCCGTGATAATGCAAATGGGCCTGATAACAGCTTTGTGAGATAACTTCTTAGAAAATTACTTTTTGAAGAAGAATTGGTGTGCCCAAATTACCGTTAAACTTCACTTGAGGTCGTATACGAAGTATGCCTATATCGTTACTATAATTGTTAGTTGTAAAGTACTTGTTCCGAAAGGCCTTGGTCACCGCAAAATACCTTGATGAACTGCGTTCTCCAAGACGCACGGCACTAAATTAATGAAAATTTAACATGAGAAAGATATTTCTGTTGGTGTTGAATAGAACTCACAGTATCTGATCTCTTTCGATGCAATGGGCTGCACTCAAAACGAATTCTGCAGGAAAATTCAAGAGTGAAATGAAAACTGAACCTATCAAATCTTTATGTCTTACGTTTGTGAATGAGTGTTCCTCCGCATACGAGCTCAGCTACTTCCTTATCATTATATTTGAATATATATGCCATCCAAGGATTGGTTCCGTTTTCTGCAATCTGGCCATGCATTATTTTTGGGCTAATGCCAGGGTAGCCACAATTCGGTTCAAGGAACTGTGACATAGCACCCGGCCAGAGCAAAATGATCTTGAAAATCGTGAAAATAACCGGCTGAGTCACAAACATTACTTCTCTTGTTCAGAATACGCAGTGTACTGGTGGCTCCTTCATCGAACTCATTGGTAATAATCTCGCATTATTAGCTTATCAGCAAATAAATGCTGCGAAAAAAATTATACAACTCATTTATTATTGTAGAAGATGCTTGCTCTTCTCTTCTTTAATTGTTTAATGTATATATTCTGATAAGTTGTTCTCTTTTCAGCTCCAATTGCACTGACTAATCGAACGCAGAGTCTGAAAATGCTCGGATGTGTAAGCACTGTTTGTCATATCGTCACTAATTGAAGTGCAAATATTGATGAGTGCCTAGCAAGTGCAAACGCGCTCCGCTAATTTGCACAATTCTCGCGTTCCGCCGCATAATGCGCCGCAAAGTATGCCATGCCAAGTCAATGCCACGCCTGGCAAGCCATCCGCCCACAACCCACCGCCCATCGGCCACGCCCACTGGCGGAAAAGCAAAAACGGATGCAGCTGCAGAGAGATCCAGAACAGCCAACAGAATTGCGATGGGCGACAAACAGACTAAATGCTGGCACAGGCAGACTCAGCAGAATTTCAAATTTATTCAAATCAACTCGTTCGAGGGGCGAAAAGGGGAACCGAATTCGGGGCGTGGCAAGGCGGTGAGGGGCGCGGGGCGGGGCAATGAGCAACGGCAACGGCAACCGAATGAATGATTCAATTAGGCATCAAATATTTACAGCAGACGTTTAAATATTGCGACAGACATCAAGTCGGCTTGATATGCCCGGAAAATCTCGAGTTGCATCTCCGGCTGAGCTGAGATTTCCTCGAGAACTTTTCTAATTGGCCGCTAAGTGCGTTCGTTGGCCCTTGAGCTCTGTCTTCCAATTTTCCAGGACTCGACTCGACTCACAAAACTGGAGCAAATCGGGGGAAAGAAGACAGCTGCATTTTGACGAGGCCACCGAGAGTTCAATATGCACACTGCATAAATAAGCAAATAACTTTGCCATTGTTTTCCCCTCCCCATTCGGTTTTCCTCGCTTTTCCAGCCCAAAGGCAGTTGAAGTCCCAGTTTTTGTCTCGATTCCCTCGGCTGGAATAGTTTTCTTTTAGATTTATGAGTTTCTCCAATACAAAATAGTTGTATGAATTCCCATTCCCTGTGTGTGAGAGTTTGTACGCTTGTTCAATTCAAATAGTTTGATTACAAAAGTTTTTCCATTGAACATTGCTGGCATTCGAGCAGGTGGAAATGCTGTTTTGCATGGAGACTGCTCTTTCGGCTTTTCTCTTTTCGAGTTGAAAATATTAATTTAATAGGAGGAAAGTGGAAAACGCGCTCTCCTATTTCTGCACATTTGTGTAATTTAATTGGATTTGATTTGCAAACATTTTACAGGCAGGCAGCCAGTCAGCCAGTCAACGTGGCCACGCCAAGTTGTCGCTCAAGAACTTGAGCACTCCAAATATTTTCATAATTTTTATCACGATTGTAATTCTCGCCGAAAAGTTTTTGCATTCGCAAAGTTGCTGGGCCAACTTTCGTGCCCGAGAAAACTTTTGGCTGCTGACAATGAGCTCACAACAGATTTCTGAGTTAATTTCCAGCATCATTTTGGCTCTTCATCCGCTCCCGCTTCCATCCGCCGGTGCTGTTGCCATTGCCATTGCTATTGGCATTGGCATTGCCATTGCTGCTGCGCTTTGTATTGTGTGCAACTTTGTTGGCAATAACAATAACAATTGCCAGAACACGCTGCACGCACTGTTAATAAGCCAAATTATAGAGCCGCAGAATGGGCTGAATGCCCCACGTTGGGCGCCAGCTAATTGGTGCTTAATGCGGATACTTACGAGCAAAGTTGGCTTTAAGCCGCCGCGCCTTATCAATGTCGGCCCAAATGGATCTCGCTGACAGACAGGAGAACAATGCCATTAATCAAGCGCCCTCAAGGTGCTCGCCCAGGTTCTGGCTTTCTGCTACGTTTTTTTCCCATACTACTCACCGAAATCCCCAACTCACATGTCACATGCATGGGTATGGGCCCGATTCGATTCCGCCCACTTTGGATACCGCATGAAGCGACAGTTTTTCCTGCTTCTCGCTTTTCACTTCCAACTGGGCAAAAAATGAAGCAAAAAAAGGGAAGCCCAGCAGCGGCGGTAGGACATACCCCGCCCCTTTGGGCCCACAAGTGCTGACAGCGATAAATTCTAATGCCGGGTCAGCACTGGCAGCGACCACGCCTCCGATTCCAGGGCGTATGTGAGTGTGGGCGTAGTTGACCAAAGCATGAAAAATGCTTTCGTTTCCTTTGGTTTTTCCTGCTCCTTGTTTTGCCGGCGAAATGAATGAAGAAAGGAAGTTAACTGGCATTTGGTTTTTGTTTGCCAAGGAAATATTTTTAGCACGTGTTTGGTCAATTTCTGTTCCTTCAAATCCCACCCATACGGCCACCCACTTACAAGCTAGCCACATTTGTCACTTTAAATGCAATTTGACTTGTGCCCAATGCGCATAAGTTTTCCCAGGCTTTTTCTCGACCGCCTCATCCCCATTTCGGTAGAATTTTCCTAAGGCATTCTCCCGGCAATTTGTCGTGTCTTGTTTGGGCCAGCACATGGGCAACTTGGCCAACTAGAATGGAGAGGCGAACAGGGAAAATAGGTAGCATGCACTGGGGAGCGCTTAGGGAAGAGCTCAGCAGAATCAATTTTAAAGTGCTTCTCCGGAAGCCTGCGCAGATATTTATTGTCTGCCCTGGAATTGCAACAATTGTCGACGACCGTGTCCGGCGGGTCTGCATCGAACACTTTTCAATCTGCATACGAAATCAGCGGCGCTGACAGTGGCCAAGCCAATTATTCCAATAGGCGAACATGGGATATGGCCTTATTTTCAATGGGTTCTCTCTAGTTACATGTTCTTCATAGTAAGCTCAATCACTTAATTTGATTTATACTACTACAAAAATTTAAAGGAAAAACGTTTTATCTCGGTTTTATGATTATAATAATCGAACAGCTACAATTTGTTTTCCATGTTAACTTAATTTCCTGTGAACCCCTAACCAATTGCCACCTGATGAGCAATGAACTCGACTGTTAAGCTGTCGATTGCCGAAAAGAAAGCTCGAGTTATTTGAATATGCACTGAACTGGTAGCAAATTACCCCATCCCATGTGCAACGCTTATGGCTTCATTAGGCTGCGTCGTTGAACGTAGCTGTATCTTGGGTGTTCAATGAGCCGGAAATGTCTTCATTATGATTGCATATGACCCGGGCCAGCAGAGAGTATAGAGAGAGGTGGGGGAACGGAAACGGAAGCGCCAAACTTCATTTGTTGTCTGGCTGCTGTTTTTGCTGTTGCTTTTGCCGCCGCTTTTGCTGTTTACCAGAAGTGCGTACGAGCGTGGCAATTCGCTGGGCGCACAATCTCAGCCAGCCATGGGGGCGTATGAGTGATGGCGGCAGTCATGCAAACTGACAGTTTATTTACCCAACGCCATCATTACCGGGGCCAGCCAATGTTTGCCGTGGGAGTCAGGGAGTCATGTGTGCCGGCTGAAATTATCGCACGATATGAAAAATTGACTGTGATTTATGCAATTATGTTAACAAAATATTTACTTGCCCACAATTGATGGGCAATCCCTTTTATTCCTCAGCACCAGGATAACCATTAGAAAGACATTAGCTGTAAGCCCCTCTTAATACGAGTCCAGTGAGCTGCACGCGACGCAAAGGAAAATGAAAAAATCCAGCTTAGCTTTTTGGGGTCGGATCATCCGCTCGCCTTTGTGGTCAGCAGCTAGTTGGCCATAATGAACTCCCCTCGACGGATCAGCTTCGACAGCATAGCCGCAAAATGGAAAGGGGGGAAAAACTTTGTCGTGTTTATGAGTTCCAGCCCCAGTTTCAGTTACAGTTCTTCCGACAATCCCCTGGACCCGGGTATTGATGCCACTTCACATCGACTTGTCAGGAACAGCCGCTGGCAAGTTTTTGATGTGTCAGCCGGAGGGGGGAAACACACTGGGACGTACGTACAATCTAATAAACGAGCTGGCGAAAAAGAATAACAAACTTTCACTGACCTTTGTGGGCTGGACTATGAACTCTGATGAAAAATCTACCCGTACCTCCGAAGGACCTTCGGCCCACTCACACACACGCAAATTGAAATGAATAATAGAACGCTGTGAGCCAAGAAAAACAACCCAAATGAGACCCATTGTTAGTATTTGGCTGGATGCCTTTGTTCTGCCCAGTGTCCCTGGGGTCTGCGTGGTGCAGGGCAAACAAACAAAGTGAGAAAAAGTTGACACATTCACTTACCAGATTAAAATGGAGCCAAGGCCACACCGGGGAAAAAGGAAGCTATTAGCGTGGATAACAAAATGGCAAGTGTGTTGCAAATTTTATATATATATCGAATCCTATTAGGTCTTAAGTCTTGGAAGACTGTTTCTTTTATATCAATTGCGAATTTATTAATCAGTTTTTCTCTCTCTGTAGAAAAAGCTCTAAGATATTGGGGGAAATCGAAAAGCCCAACCACACACCTGTGTCGAAAATGCCTCTTATCAAATGAGTCGGCCGAAAAGATGGATAGAGACCGATGCCTTTGATTTATGGCCGCAAAGTAGTTTTGCACTCCAAAAGTCCGCTACATCAATGTCAGTTAATTGTCATTTATTAAGCCATCAATTGTCACTGGGATCCGGGTGCGAATTCTTCGACCCACTGGCCCACAACTTAGCATTTAGACAAGGCCAAGACGACAGACGGCCAAGTTCGGCTAAGTTGGCTGGCGAATTGCTCAGCGAACTGTATTAATCGGGGTCATATGCGCAATTATAAAGAATAACGGCGATGCAGAGACTCTGGCTTCAATACCCCTCCCCCCACAAGAACCCTCAAAGGCAGCCAAGTTTTTCATGAATTTTCGAGCCACAGCCGCGGCGGCGGATGAAGAGGCGGCCCAAATTCCCGCATTCGTCATGGCTGGCTGCTGCGTCTCTGGAAACTCACTCGAATGGAAAGCAGAGTTTTCCGAGTGCCAGCCAAATACAAATAGATGTACATATCTCACCCAACCCCACTTGGCGCTTTAAAAACTGCGGCCACTTCATTTAAATCGCGTGAGCTGATGCGTTTGATGATTTGTTTTAGCGATTTGTTAACAAATTGATGGCCACAAGCGTCAAAGACAAGGGGAAGTCATAATTTGTACACCCCAAGAACTGGATTTATCAGCCACTTCAAAGACGCCCAAGGGGTCGGGGTTGGTTGGAAAACATATCTAATTGCAAATTAGATTCCGGGATTCCAGAGGTCACGTGTCGTGGTCGCCTGTGTTTGCACATCGGCTAGCAGAGCCAATCGACTATGAGCCGGACTAATCCCATAATTACAAATCTACGGCTCGCCGCTCGACTGACTTTTCCAGCTATATTTCGCCATTATGTTTTCCGCCCTGAACTTGAGCAAAAATCGATGGCTCGTCCCCGTGGAGCGCTCATAATTTTCATAACGTTGCCATGGTCCGGATCGATTCGGTTCGATACGATTCGATTCGATTCGTCTGCGAACTCTTACATGGAATTTCCTGACGATAAGAAAAATGCGCACAAGGGGCATTGAAATTTATGCCCTGAATTTATGCCCCTTCGCATTATATTTCCTCGGTCCGATTTTCCGCTTTTCCTCGTTTCCTTAGAGCCTGCCTGCCCGCCTGCCTGCTCGGCGGCAGGTTTAATAATTTGCCGTTGAAATGCACCAAGTTGCGCAATTTTCTCGACTCGAATTCGCCGCTGCTGTGGATAGCAAGATAACGAGTCCTGCGGGAAAATGATGGGGGGGTGGGTTGGTTTTGGAAGGGCGTTGTTAAATGCTGATACATCCTTATCGCTGCTAATGCAAATGCAGTCCAAGTTCAGCCCCGTGAGCCGAGTTAATTTATGCAAATTACTCATTTTGCGATTAAATACTTATTCCATTGACAAACACTGACGGCCAGAGCTCACCACAAGGGTAATTTGCGAAATGTAGTCAAACCGCACACATCAGCCGCACGACGATGATGAGATCCTTCTTGGTGATGGCTCAGGACCTTTGGTACTTTGCTTTGCTTTGGTTCCTGGCTCCTGGCTGCTGGTCCCTGGCCTTTGGCCTTTGGCATTCGAGAAATGCGACTAAGACGCAGGGAAACCGCATCAAAAGCAACTGCCCAAACCCACAGCAAAGTGAGCCATGGATTGTCCATTTCAGATGTCCCAAGTATCCACATAAATCCGGTTTAATTAATTTAACCTGTCAAGCCGTTTGATTGCATTTGAATGGCTTCAATCGAATGAAGTTGAAGTGTTACATGGCTAGTGAAAATGCCCGAAAGAGAGAGAGGGAGAGATTGTAAGGATGTCTTCTCTGTCTGATGCACTCGTGACGAGGAAAATTGATTTTACTTCGCTCGCGCTGGCATTTCATTTCCCTCGCGTGCAGTTCGCCGATTGTTTTGGAATTGATATTGAAAGCTGTCAATTTGCATTTGACATCGTTTTCCATTTTTGCCAAAACTGCACTTTTTCCCTCGACATTTTTGCCTTTTACTTTTTCGCCGCCATCGTTTTCCTCCGCATCAACGTACATACATATATATTTTTTTTTTTCTTCTGCCACTTTTTGTTGTGATTTTTTAGTTGATTTGCCTGCCATTTGCATAGGAGTGGGCGTTTTTCGGGTTGGGAAATCGCTGCTTGACTTTGATGTGTTTGACATTGTTTTCGTTTTTCGCTTTTTCCGGGGCGAATGCATTCTGGTGGCACTGGCTCTGCTCCATGGGATGTTTTCATTGCGATTCGGGACTTCCACTCGGGTTTGAATTTGGTATTTGGTATTTCGGGGAGCAACAATGCCGCGTTCGCTTGTTAGTGTCAGCCTGGATGACTTTGTCGTGTCACGACCCCCATTTATGGAGGAGTCCACCCCTTTCCACCCACTGGCCACAGCCCACAGCCCGCTGGCCATTCGCATTAAAGCATTTTAGCCATGAACTCGGAAAGTTGTCACTTTTAATTATATCATCGTCGAGCATCCAATTATTATTATCGCATTATTCGACGGCAAATTACGCGTGTGTCGAACTATAATAGATACTTTTAAAGCTGTGCCGGCTGAAAAATATATGCTCCTTTAAATATTTACCGCTCTGAAGAGCTCCAAACTGGCTCATAAATATTTAGGATGCTGCGGGCCAAAAAAAGATGAATGGATGGCGTCGCGGAATAAATTGTTAACACGCATGTGCCGCGAAAATAATGCGAATGATGAAAATTAACTGAAAACTTTATTAAATATGCAAAAGTGGGCGTTCGCTGGGTGGTGTGGGAAAATGGGGCTGCCAAAAGGAGAGGTAATGAAAGTTGAATGTTTAAACAAAGCGAAGGTCCTTGGAAGGGGATGGTTTGCCGGATGGGCGGTTGGGCGGCGTTCAAATCTAGGCTACAACTTTACTTAATGCAATAACCGTGTTATGGGCCCGCCACAAGAAGAGGAAGAGGAGCCGCCGGAAAGGACAGGCCAGGGGTACATGTAAATGGGAACACGGCAGCAACAATTCCCCGGGAAGTCAAGACAACGACACGCACACACAGACACAGACACCACCAATACCATTACCCAGCACACCACCATTGTGTGGGCTAACAAACACAATCAAATGCATTGGCCTAAGGACACTGCCTTGTTGCCAACAATGGAAATTCGCCACGTGCGAAGGGTGCGGGAAACGGTGGAGTTGGGTGGCTGGGGGGTTGGAGCACAGCGGGCTACTTCCCTGTCATTCACTCATTCACTCCCGAACTTCCCGCCGCGGAATTCTCCATGGGTCTGAGTCAGTTCCTGATTCCAAGAAATAGCTGGGTAGCTGGGAGACCGAAGCGGAATTTACTCATTCGGCGGAAAGCATTCCAATAGTTGCTAGGAACAGCATGCAGCAGTATTTATGATATTAAATGCTTTCAGAATTTATAAAGAAAACGTTTTGGAATATGGCATTACCGACCTTCAAGTTTGCAAAACTTAGGATAAACAATTAATTGTAAACAAATGGTTTCATATTTAATAATGGACAGCTTGGAGCCACTAGTCTAAGTTGATGATAACGTAATAGAATCTTTGAATATGTTTAGCATTAATTAAATTGAAATACTTAAGAGATATCTGATATTATAACTCTACAAACGTATAGTGTGCATTATAAAGAATATTTCAAATTTTATCTAATAGGTTCAAGTGAATTGTGATATATTTGAGCTGATTCTGAAATTTCAATTAATTTTGTATTATTTTCCCAGGCGTAGATCCTTGACCCTCAGTGTGGTGTTAACCTTTTTGCTCGCCATGAATCGCTTTTCGGCTTGTTTATTTTCATTTCACTGCACTCATCCCGCCTTTTGGCACCCGTTTTCCAGCCCCATCCCCATCCCCATCCTCAGTTCCAGCTTCAGCTCCAGTTCCATTTCGATTCACGCTCCACTGGCAGTATGATATATGTGCTTGGCATGCGTCGTCTGTTGTTATATTTCTGGGCTGACTCTGACTTATGATATGGCCATAGCTATAGCTATAGTCTAGGCTTTCGTTGCGAGGAAATGAATTATTGTCGCTCTGTGCAATTTTCAATTTCATAAGCAGGCGTCGTGTGTTGTTGGCCGTTGTGTGTTGTATGTTGCGTAAACGATTTGAACTCTGGGGGCATACCAATTAGGTGGGTCCTCGTGGTTGGCTTCGATTTGCTTGGCTCTTCGCTTTTTTTTGGGGGCTAATTGCCAAAGTTTGGGGCCGTGGGGCCTGCGCTTATCGGCCGTAAGTGGAATTGTTTTCGACCGCGTGCGAAGGTGAGTTCGGGTAAATATTTAAATTTGGAAAAATAATGTATTATATCATTACGCTCGGGCGGGCGCCATCAGCGGGTGGGCGCTGATCCTGGTCCCGGTTTTGGTCCTATGTTTCTGATTCAGACCGCTTCTGGCTTCCCGCCAGCCTGCCAATTTAATTCGTTTGCATAAATTTTCGTTGTTTTTGTTACTGTTTTGTGCTGTGGGTCACAGAACCGAGCCCTGTGGCTTTTTTATGCCCTCCAAGCGCTTCCTTGTGCTCGGCTCTCCCTCGGTGTGGTTTCAATTTTTTGTATTATTTCGCTGTTTTGCTATGCAAAATTCGATTTTAATGTGCTGGCAAATGCTTTAAATATTTTCTTCAGCCAAAAGCGGGGTGGAAACGCTTTATGTTTTGTTTGGCTAAGCGAAATATTCTGGGAGTCATGAAAAACATGAACCGCTTGAAGTTCGCTTAACTGTCTGGGTGGGTAATTGACAATTAGGCTGCCAGTTGTGGCCATCTTTAAGTTGATCAATAATTCATTAGACCATTGTCTCTCACGGATCCCCTGACCCCACGCCCATGACCAGTGACCCCTTGCTGACCCCACGGCCAACAATCGCCGCTCCGCTGGACCTCCTTCGAGGGTCATAAATCATCATTTATATTATTAACAAGGGATCAAAACAGACAAGCCAAACTTCACACACACACACACGAACACTTTCATATGCATATGCATGGCTGCGTGTGTGTTTGTGTGTGTGGAAGTGCTAGCGTGTTGGTGTGTGTGCGTGTTAACCGGAAACCAGAGCAACCGCAAATGACAAGGGAGTATGTCCGTCTAAACTGCTTCCCTACGCAGCGAAAACATCAAAGTCCGGGGTCGTAAGTGAGGGGGTCGAAAGGGGCGTTGGGTCCCGTTGGAGGGTTAAGGAGTGGACGAGCCAACGCCAATGTGTAGCATATTTATGGGCGCAACATAAGAGAAATTCCAGACTATGAGCCAGTACAGTCACAGCCAAAACACTGATGCTTTGCCAAAGATTTTTTGCCATCTTTCGGGAAAGGTATTTAATTAGGTTCTTCAAACACAATTTTTCGGGGATGACCTATCAGAAGTGGTATCTCAGAAATGGTCTAAGTTGAAAGGGCCTAGTAAAAACAGGTAAATACATGCTGAACTTTAAGCAATCACAGTTTCTCAATACATATAAAGCCTCTTTTATAATAAAGAATTCACTAGAAATCATTAAATTATATACCATACCTCATTTAGCTATATGTAAAATTTGAATGGTAATTTTAAAGAACATTTCCTTTTCTGGCTAACGGTTTGATTTTATTATATATTTTCCATTTTCCAGAAGCCAAGTCACTATAAAACCACTGCACTGCGCTGTAAAACTATGATTCAGCAGCTATCTCGCTTCCGGTTTAAACCCCTGGTCGAAATCGTAGTCCGAGTCGGTTAACACTCGCCGGGTGTTTGTTTTTGTGATGGACTGCCTGCGTTTTCTGCCCTCTGGCCAGGATTCGAGGTGAGGCTGCCCGGCAGCTTTGCATGTTTTATACTTCTGACCTTAATACCTGCGGACCCACAAGCATGGAGCACGGTGGACTGGAGTTGGGGGCCTGGTGCTTGGAGCACGGTTCCGGACACGGACAGTTAAGGACAGGAGTTGAGCGTGTGAAGCTGTTTTTGTCTTTGGGACTGCTGGCGCTAAGCTTAAAAGCAAACACAGGTGTTCACGGGTAGGAGAACGAGTTTCAGGTGAAGGAAAATGTACTCCATTTATTCCGTAGTTGGTCAGTTTAAGTTGCTTATGCAATCGAGCTCGCCTCAATTCATTTACAGATATTAATAAATTTAAGCATTCTTAAATACGGTGAAGGCCCAAATAAATTTATTATCAATAGCAAGCCATCAAGTATGAATTACATATATGACATAAATATGCGTACATACAAAGATATGGATTGAGTTTAAAGCTTTATTGGTTTTAAATTTTAATTTCACTATCAAACTAATTGTGGAAATAAGCCGTTTCTATTTACCAAATGCACTTAAACATTATTGAATGCGTGTACGGATCATAAAATCGATTTAAGAGGGCCGTCATACAGAAAATGGCCTGCAGCCCTCAACAAACATGGCCGGCAAAGAGCAGCTCGCATTGAAAAGCGCCCCGCAAACACGATGAATTATGAATATTCTAATTTGGATCTTATCGCACTCATTAACACCTTATGGCCCAAAGGCAGCTCTTTAGAATTTCGCGCTGAGACAGTTGCCGCTCCAATGGATGGGTTAACCCATAAGTTGATAAAGGTTATCTCCGGGGAAGTGGAGCAAAAATAGCTGAATGTTTGTTAGCGCTCAGTGTGTCAAGGGTGTCGATGGAGAAATGGGTGGCGAAAGTGGCGCCATTGTGGGTGGCATTGCATGGATGCAGGTAGTGCGCCGATTGTATGGCCAATCGACAATTGTCAATTGGCAATTACCAATTGCCGTTCATCAGTTTTCGGCTTAAATTGAAAGCCTTACAATTGGAGCTCAGGCATGTAATGAAATAATGAAACAAAGTGCAACTCGGATGGCTCGACAAAGGATGCTATATGAACAGTGGATGAAAGGGGTGTGGCTGGGTGGTGGATGCAGGACACTTGTGCAGCTTCAGCAAATTTTTAATTAAAATCTTTGTGCTTCCACTGTGCGTGCTTAATTAATTGTGCTTTAGCTGGAAGCGGCAGAAAGGATTTCCATTCTCAGCACGGAAAACTTCTGCGTATAAACTGCCTTTATACAGTTCTGGACAGAAAGGGTTTTATTTTCGCTTGGGAGGTACAGGTAAGGAAGTCGTTTAAGGAATACTTATCACTTTCATATTTTTATGATTTTTGATATTTTCGATTTTAATATTTCTTAATCTATCAATTGAGTTTTTAGCTGGCTGATACTCAATTATAGCCTTCTTCAGTGTTCTCTCCATAAATAGCTATTTAAGATGGGATTTTTAAGTATTCTTATAAGTTTAATTAAGAATAAATAATAATAATAATAAATAATAATTGAGCATAAAAAGATTAAAGCAAACCAATCTTTGCATTGTCCTTATGTGTTAAAGAAAAAGTTATTTCTTATTGAAAATATAAGTTTAGTAAGTGTAGTAGTAATTGTCAAAACTAAGCTTAGCTTTAAATATTTCTAGCATAGATCTACCAATTTTTATATTTAAATGGAGAGAAGACGAACAAAAACACTGAACTCAAAAGCGGAAGTCTTTCCGTCGCACTCGCACTCCCACTTCCTTTTCACTCTTTTTCTTCCCTTCACACACACACTCACACACATGCACTCACAGTCCGTGGGCGAAGTGCTTTCAGCACAAAACAAGTGTAAATCAAATAAAACCTAATAAAATATATAAAGGGGCGAACGCAGGTTGCCACACGCCCTTCTACACGCCCACGCCCCCCTCTGCCACCTACACACACACACTTACAAACACACACACGCGCGCACGTCATATGGCCCAGATGGGCCATGGAAAAAAATGGAAAACGAAACCTAAATGGCAAACGAATTGAAGTCAGCAATTTTATGTTTTATTGCAATTCTTGCCTTTCACCCCGCTCCAGCACTCCAGCGCCCCATTCCCATTTCCATTCTATTTTACGGTTACCTAGCTGCCCCAACCTCCTTTCCCCACTTTCTCCAACTGCCACAGTTTGCCAATGGGGGGAAAAGCGTGGATCTGCGGATTCCGATTCATATACAGCCATTTTCCATGCAACGCCAGCGACAGCGGCATCAAAAGAAAAAACTTCTTGCCCCAAGCAGGCGAAATCGCTTAAACCGAAGATTTTTTGCCACTGCCTCTGGTGGCTGGGGAGAAGGGGCTATTGGGGTTGGATCGGCCAGGAGCGGGTCGAAAAGGGGATTGGAGTTGTCCTGGCGATGCGTCTGCCGGCTGCAGGCCCTACTCCCCCACCACTGCCCTTCGACCTGCGCATATGTCATAAATGGGGTCTGGGTCCTTCGGCTCACTTGCAAGGGCAGGGTTGTAAAAGCGAAATGGAAGTGGTTAAGGGCACTGCCCTATGAAGCGGTAATACCCACCTACTATATACTCCTTTCCTTTGCTAAGAAACCTATTTGATCTTATATTTAAAACATGTTTGCATAAGTTGATTAAAGTTATATGATGATTTAATCAAGTAATATGGGAGATGCAAGAAAATCTCACTTCCTTAAAGTTGTTTCTTGTTGTTATTAACAAATATATAATAAATTGGTTAATATAGTTAATGAATAAGGACGAGAATACTGCAAGTTTCTGGCCGAAAGGGTGTTTTATGGACGGTTTGTACCCCAAATTCAACCAGCATTCCTTGTTTATTCTTTTATCGGTCTTTGCGCGGCAAGTGCGCTGCAATTGTGAGGCAGTTATAGATACGGATATCTGTCTAAGCACACGTACGCGTGTGGCTGTGTGGATGTGTGCGTGGGCGGTTGAAAGTGCGTGTGTGTGTGTGGTTGTGTGCGTGTTTTTGGGGAGGCATTCGTGCGTGTTTGTTTGTTTGGCCGCCTCATGCGCTTAGGTCTTTCTATTGAAATTATTTCTATCGATGTGTTTCGTGCGGCGGGCGGGGGGTTAAATTGTTTTGAAGCACGCATAAATTATGGAAAATTGTTGAATATACATAATTTATGGCTGGCAATATCAGAGTAATTCAATAAAAGGTCTGGGCTAAATTATTTATGTTCCAGCTTGATCCCGATCGAGAACCTCAAAAAGTGCCCATCTTTGGGGTTTTCCAGCCAAAAAGAGACACAACAAAAATTCATAAATTTGTAGCTTTGTAGCCGGCAGTGGCAATAATTCAATTGGAAAGTCAATAATTTATTTTCTGACCAGAGTGTCGAGAGTGAAATTAAATCTAAATTTCAATTGCCTTAACTTTGGAAATAACTCATCGATTTGTTTGTTTTGGCTGTGCTCCATTGTGGTTTTACTATCCAGCCCGTTCCACTGCCCCTTCGGTTTTTCCGTCCCGCATTTTCCTTTTTCCATATCGGATCCCGGAGGCTGCTCACGCCCGGGCCATAAAACTTTTATATCAACTTATGTACACTTACAACGGCCATTATAACGCATTAAACATAAACGCTGTTTCATGGACCTTCCCGCTCCCTACCCTCCCTTCAGCTATCTAATTGCCAATGTCGGCAACTCACACACACTTTGGGCTTTGGACTTTGGACTCTGGACTCCGACGGCCATGGCCTTCGGAAAAGCTAAGGGGGCGGTAATAAATCATTGGCGATGACTGCTGCAGCAACCTCATTGAACATTAAAATAATTGCAAAGCACAACTTGGCCAATGATTGCGCCCTGCGAGTTCATTAATGATAATTAAAAAAGTTTGTCCATCAGCAGCCGGCGAAAGGCGGCAGTTCATTAGATGGATGGAGGCTGTGTCAAAGCTGTGTCGGCAATCGGTTTTAGCCCGGCTTACAAGCCTTACTAACGCTTCCGGAACAGCTGGTTGCAGGCCTTTAGGCCAAATGCAATTGCATCTCCACTTCGATTGCAGAAGTCATATTTCACGAGCCCAAAAGTAGGCAACATCCAATTGGGGCTTGATTCCCCGGTCCTTCAGCCTCCTTCTCCAGCGCAGCTGCTTTCTGCCAAATGTAAACAAACATTTTCCACACACATTTCGGTTGGGTAGCGGATGCGGGGCGATTTTCCTGGAAGTGAAATGCACGTGCAGATTAACAGAGCGCGGAAAACCGTGCGCAGACTCACCAAAAATGGCAGAGAGCCTGTGTGTTGAGTTTTCCAAGCCGAGCCAAGTTAGCATTGAAAAGCCATTGTTCAGTTTCGCAGCCAGTCAGTTCGTTCGCGTTTTCCGTCGCAAAAGCCTGTGCGAATCCAGTGTTTTTCCGGGCTTTAACGGTACAATTCCCAAAAGTCGTAAGAAGTGAGAAATGGCTGCGGCTTCCGAAAGTGTTTGAGAACATTAAAAGCGTTTACGAGCAGCCCAAAAACTTTGGACTCGAAAGTGATTTGTGAAATACGTTAACTAAATGAAATCACTAGCATTGAATAGTGCCAAAAGATACATATCGGAGTTTTGTTTACCTCTGGCACTGCGGCACTGAATGGCTTTGACATTGGCGCCACATTTGCATCCGGGCAGGTGTAAATATTCATTTCTGTAGCTGGCAAAGTTGCTGCCTGCTTTTAGCATAATTAAGCGCATCACCACGCCCCCGCCGCCGCCGACGCCGCCCCTGACATTCGCAAAGGACTCGAGGTGGACAAAAAACTTGGCCAGAGCCTTGAAACTTTGAAGAGCAGCCGCCAGTCAAAGCAGCTTTAAGGTCCTGTTTTGTATTTGCCCCTCACATCCGTAGGATCCGAAGGGCAGGCAAACTGCATGGTAAGCGAAGAGCACCTTGTGCTGCAGCCCTTCTTTGTTTTGCCCAAGTTAGCAGCTTGTTTTAGTTCGTTAATTGAAGCCCTGGGAGGAGTAGGAAAAACTTAAATTGAATACCGCACTTGCCGCACTTAATTATGCAGTGCACGGGCCTTGGGAATTCATCTATCCCCTTCTCAAAAAAAGAAAAGACCCAAATTCAGTGCGGATTATTGGGGCATGCCTCAGAAGTCAATCCGCAGCACTGATACTCCAGCTTTCCCTAACAAATCTCCCAACTACAGAAGTAATCTCTCTATCACAATTTCCCTGTTCCTTGCCTCGCTTCAAAATCGAAACGAAACTTGAATGGCTTAAGTGATTTAGCAACTCGATCGCATTCGTTTGCGCATTTCGATGCCAGAGCAGTGAGAAAAAATAGTACAAAAATAAAAGCATGAAATATTTTACTAAATTTAGTTCGTTTTGGGTAACCTGTCTGCTGGTTTTGTGTCAATGCAATTTTAATCTGATTTAAAATTCGTGATACTGTGTTTTCTGAACTATTGAGTAAACCAATCTAGATGTTAGTGCTCTTTATTAATGTAAATTGTGTTTGCTTTTATCATATAAAATAAAAGTATTAATGGCACTTTTAAAGTTACAACTTTTATTTCCCTAAATTGCTGAATAAGTGCACTATTTTTCTCAAAGTGTATTAACTGACACGATTTTTTCCTATATCGGATACGGGTCGGGATTCGTTGCCTACTTTCGGGCACTGGGAAAAACTTTTTAAGTGCCAAAGCAAAAGGCGCCGAATGCCGAATTAAATTAAAAATGGGAAGGCAAAAGAAGTGGAATATCGGCTCGTGTGCAAATAACAGAGCAGGGAACCCGGCTTCAAATTCAATTTGAGGAGTATACTCTCCGCTTTCCCTTTCCTTTGCCACCATCTCCTCCGCTCGATCCCTAAGAACTCCTGCCCTGCCAACAATAGTTAAGCGGAAATGTAAGTCCCTGGGGGCAAAGGCATCACGGAGCCTTGGAAGTGTGTCAAAGTACGTAAAGCTGAGACGAAGGAATCAATCGAATCGAATTGGATGGATTCGCAAGGAAGTGGCGACGAAGGCGTAGCGAAAACCAAACAGCCACGGGCCATAAAAATGGGCCAAAATGAGCGGGTGAGACGTCAAAAGAAATTGAAATGGAACTCAAGCAAAAACTACTTTGTTTGCGATTAGCACTTGGCCGGATTATGGGCCAGAGGGAAGATGGTGGCCTCCACTCGAAGGACTGCCAGTATGGCGGGCGTTTGTCGAGAGGAAATGAAATGTGTGTCAATATATTGATTGAATAATGGTCTACATATTGACAAACAACTCAAAAGGCACTCGACAGTGCCAGACTAGAGACGACGACGCTCAGTCAGCCGGAAGAGGGGGACGTAACGCTGGCAGCCTAGGGGGCACAGGAAACGGAAGTTACGCACACACGCACACTCATACTCGCACACTCACACAATCACACCCACACACTCACATGCGAAGCTGTCGAATCGGCAAATGCAAAGTGAGACATCAAAAGCATTTCGAGTGCCTCGTCATCAATGTAAAGCAGCTGCTGGCATCCCAGCAATATTCGGACGGAGATATAGACCTCGATCCCCAAAGACGGCGGCAAGATGCTCCCTAGACGGAAAAGGGGGCGTGTTGGGTAACACGTGTTCCTTTAATTAGATAAAGTTTGTTTGCATTACAAACATACTGGCAGCAATTTGCCACTGTGCTCAGTTGTCGATGGCAACGATGCTGCTGCTGCCAAGTTTTCTTTTTCTCAGCAACAGCTCCATCTTTCTAGGGGTTTGGGGGGGAGGCAGAAATAAAAATTCCCCAGCGGCAGAAAGTTCTGGAGCATGATTGACTGACGACGCACGTCTAGTCAAATAAAAATGGCACATAGAAATAAAAAATAAAATATGCCAGCAACTTGGTCGCTCTGTGAATATTTATGTAAATAATTCCATTGAATGGTGCAGTGCTCATTTGGACGACGTTTTCCGCAGACTTTTCGCTGAGTTTCCGCTGCGTAAATATTTGAATATTTCTCTGCTTATTTATTTCCTTTGTGGCGATTTTCTCTTTGAATCAAGCGAACTTACAAAATGGCTGCAAGATTCATTCAGAACTTCGATATAATTAGGCCTCATTAGTGCTCAAAGTGTGCGAAAATTGGAGAATGTCATTTAAGGCTGCTGCAAATCCCACACAAATTGAAATAAAATATTCAACAAGCTGAAAGAAACACACGCAAACAAGGTCTTTTTGGAATTCAAGGCTTTCTGCCGCCCCTTTCTTCTCGCCTTTGTTTGTTGTGCGGGGATTGTTGTTAATTAAAAGCTCACAAAAGTAGGTAACATGCATATTACACACGCTCACTCATTCAGCCTCACTCTCAATTGTTGCACATACCTATTAATTCGGCCCCAATGCCATTGTGGGTGTGTGTGTGAGTGTGGGGCTTCCTTTTCCTTCGACACAACAATGCAATGGCGAGCATTGAGCATGATAACAATGAAGGACGCCACTGCACACATAAACTTGCCAAACAAACACAAGGAAAGTGCGCAAGCCAGCAACAACAAAGAGAGTAAGATGAACAGCAACAATGAAACACACTAACACAAATCTTTATTTAAGCATAACACAAAAAAACACGACAAAAAATAAAGAACGGCAGAAAGCACCCAATTCAATGGTGGAAGCCCACAAACACAGTGAAGCCCTGAAAAGAAGGCCGAGAATGGTTGAAAGAAAGACGGGCCGGAAGAAGGGGCCAACCGGGTGGCGAGTGAAAAAATTAGAACACTCAAGCGCCCCGGGATATGCAACACATAGCTGGAATAGCGACTTCTTCAAGGGCCTTCAACTTGCCCCACTGCTGCACTGGCACAGTTAATTTCCTACTTGTGGTTAACTTTTGAATGCTATTGAGAAAATATCAGTGGGCGGAGTGGTCAGTGAATCCTGTGGAATAAAGGACATATACTTGTATATGTCTTCAATCTGCTTATAATATTTGCCTCTGTTTCTTAATTTTTGTATCATAATCATTTTTGTAGTTATAAACTAGTCCTATTCAGCTGCATTTTCTCTCAGTGCACTTGCTATTGTGGCAATGCCATTGCAGCAGTCAACTGGATGGCCAGCCATTTCCGTTTCGATGTCTCCCGTTTAGTCGTATGGCAGTCAAGCCATTCCCTTCCACTCGATGCCAGTTTAAACTTGGCTTGGCACGGCCTAAACACGCACACACACACACACACACACTCGATTTTCCGCCCTGTGCGGCAAAGTTTTCCCTAACTCCTTTGGGGCAAAAGAGGAGGAAAATCGAGAGAGGACGAGTCTGCCAAAAACTTTGCATCGCAAACTTTTCTGCATATATTTTCCACAAAACGGATGCTTGTTTTTCATGTCTGCTGGCTTATTTCGTTTTGGGGTTTTCCATTTTTAGGTTTTTTATTTTCATCACCCCAGCCCATCCCTTTGCCAGCAAAAAGAAACCCCCCGCCGGCGGGCATATTCTATTAGAAAACCTCTTTCCATCCAGCTCTACCGATTTCAAATGCTTTAATCGCAATTTATCAAATTGGAAGAGGCCGAGTCGGGCTGAAAAGTTTCTGGCCTCGAAATTGGGGCATGGTAAGCGTTTAATTTGTCAGCCATTTGCTTAGTTAAAAGTTTTTCAGTTTCCATTTACAATTCGAGCTGCTACATGCCTGGCTTTTTTTAAGGAACATTGCAGGGTTTTATTTCTCGATCGACAAGAAAACTGAAAGTCTGCATACAGACTCATGTGCATATGAGATATTCGCAAGGATTTAAGAAAGGATGTACATGATTTTTTAAGGGAAAAGGGACACGAAGGCTAACAAAAAAAGCTTTAGATATGAGAAAATGGAAAAATGAGAAAAAAAAGGAAAATTTTCATTTAAGTTTGCTTCTTCTAAATGGCTTCTAATTCAACCGATGCAGTGATATGCTTATGCTTATGCCGATGCTTATAATAAAATAACTACCAAACATCTTAAACATTTAAACATAAATTTTATATTTTTTCTTTTAGGATATCCCACCATGTAAGCAGCTGATGTGGAGCAAAGCGGAGCGATGAGGCGTCAAAATCTGACCACCACTGCAGCATGTCCTTGTCGGAACGGAATACACCCAGCCATGGGCAGGGAGCGGGGGCAGGAGGTGGGTCAGGGGGACTGGCGGGTGGAATGCACCGCCAGCGACCGCCGGACGTGGAGGAGGCGCTCTCCTCCATGCTCTGGACGCCCTATGAGCGCACACCCCTGCCCAGCTCATCGGAGGAGGAGGCCGAGGAGGAGGACGACGACGAGCGACTCAATCGCCAGCTGCGTAAGTCGCACAGCAGCTACGAGGCATCGGCCTTGAACCAGCCCCACCACGCCCACCTCCCGCTTTTCGCCCACCACCAGCAGGCGCTGGACAGCGGTTCCGCCCTGCTTCTGCCCCCCGTGCCTTCGTTTCCCCCGTTTAGTTTAAGCGCCTTCGACGCGGCCATCGCCGGCTTCGATCCCCTGGCCAAGGTGGGCTTCTCCGCCAGCGGTGTGGGTGGTCGGCGGAACCGCTACTCTTTCCCCGCCTACCAGGGAAGCCCCACCCGCACTTTAACTCAATGGTGCTCCACGGCCGCTACTTCGATCAAGGAGCCACCCTCCTACGACTCCCTGTACAACGCCTCCAGCTCGAAGATTGGAGCTCCTCCTGCCACGTCTCTGATCCTCAAGACCAGCGGGGAAGTGGGAGTGGCTCTCGAACCATGTGATAGATCGCAACGATCGCCAACGAAAGCAGCAGCAGAGGATCAGAATCCAGATCAGGAAGGGGGTCACGATCGGGATCTGGATGAGACTGAATCCAAGGCTGCACCACTAACGGCTAAAGTTCCCGCTGGCTTGGGTCTACGGCGCTCCTTTACGGATGACTACATTTCGCAGGTAAGTGAAATCCATTTCCCTCAAAACCAATCAAAGTGTTTAGGACTCTTTGTTAATAAAGTATGACCTGGTTTCTATTTAGTGCACTCCTAAAAGTGTCACTTTTTATGAGGCATTAAGTGCAACTCCTTTTGGAGATACCAAGATTATGCTTACCTTTCAGCAATCACCTAGCGCCCTCTGCAGGTGCAAATGGAATAGCATATCCATACCACCCCTCCCGATACTTTCAGCTGCTTAATGGAGCACCATCAAATTTGATGTCAAGGGCTCAGCATGAATTACTTGGCGCCGCCAATGGGAAACTGTGGGACTCCAGCGCGAAATGGGAGCGCCAAGTCGAACTGTCGCCTTATCGAGCTCATTGACAGCCCCGTACTCCGCGCTATATCCCCCCCGCACCGCACCGTATAGCACCGCTACCATCCTATTGTAACCCCGATAAGGGCTAATGCTTCACTTAGGCCCTTAAGTGCCGCTAGCATCCCTCGCCGATAAGCGCCATATGTTGCCTATCAGCATCGAATGTTGGTCTTGGTCCGTCGAGGGGGCGGGGGCGGTCTGCGAAATAGAGGGACGGGGGTGGGGTTTTGTTTCCACATATTAAATTTTATATGCATATGCATAAAGAACGGCATGGAGTACTCTCGCATAGGGGCTCACATGTGGCTGTGTTTTCTGTGCACACTTCATAATTTGTTTATGTGGCGTCAGCGAAACGGAAAATTGACCGCACAAAAATGACAAACAAGCAACAAAGGCGGTGGTGGGCTGAGAAATGGGGTGGGGAGAGTGCATGACAATGGTTTCACAAAAGGGGACGGGGGGATAGGGAGGTTTCTCCCTATATCAGTTTTCATTTTGGGAAAACTAATAATGCTATCAAAATACGCGGAGTCGTAACAATTGCACGAAACAACATATAAAAATGCCATAACATTAAACGGTTTTACAATTTGTACCTACGTATGCAAATCGATGTTAGAAGAGGAGAATCGATTGGATTTTTGAATGGCACATGAATATACCCTACACTCTTATGTAGGTTATTTTCTGGTACACGTAATCCAATTAAAGAAACTACTGTTTCCAAATGAAACATCCAATGTTCTCAGAACTCTGGTATTTCTAATCCATGGATGTTCATGGCTGGCCAAATCTAATAAGCAGTGACAAATGGCTCAGAGTGACTACTTCTTCAATTCGTGTACCCTCGTGCTCCACATTTTCCCCCTTTTCCGGCACATATCACTGCTTATATGCGTGGCTTTTGACGACTGACTCATGACGAGAGGTTTATGGACGAGACGTAATGAAGTTGCCGGAGCTTTTCCAACTGGCAGGCACCGTTAGCCGAGGATGAGTTTGGTTTTTCGGCACCCAGCCCCCCTTGGAAAAACCCCCCTCGCCTAACGCATGTTGCTGCTGTGATTGCAACGCACTCGAGAGCAACGCAATCGCAGTGCACAAGACTGAGCAGCATTAGAACAATAAATTCGAGCGGATTCGAAGGGGAAATGAAGGGGATGGCTGGGTGGATGGCTAACAGTAAATCACATTATATTTCTGTGACGTAATTAATGCAAGTAACACAGCGTAACATAATTAGAACCCACACAGAACCGAGCAGAGATGCGTGTATATCCGCATTTGGCTTTTAACCCACATCATGTCGATGGGGATTGGGTTAGGGTATGGGTTAGGGTTTCGGTTAGGGACCAACAGCTTTATCAGCACTTCGCAGGCAGCAGCAGCCACAACAACACCAGCAATTACTTGTGACGGTTTTATGTTTATGCGTTGGCTTAATTAATTCAATTAAGCGCGCATTTATGCTTCGCCCGAAGGATCCCAAACGGGTACCCACCTCGCCACCTTTTTGGCGGGAAAATGCTGGTGGAAAATGAGACCCACTGGCAGCGGGTAATCCCCCAGCAATTAGCATTAATTACGACTGGAAACGTAAATCTTGTCACTCGCTATATGCAAAACGTACTCATGCTCATCTCTCTCTCTCTCTCTTCCTCTCTTTTCCACCTCTCTCCCGCAGAATTGCGATCCATTCACGCCAGCAACTGCAACGCAGCACAACAGCAACACTGAGACAACGGCAACGGAAACACAAAGCCCAGCAACGAATGCAAGATCACAACAAAGCGAGGAAAACCCAGGCAGCAGCGCAGCGAATTGCATTATCAATGAACAGAGAGATGAGGCAGCAACTGCAACAGCGACATCAGCAGCAGCAGCTGCCGCAGCGGCAGCAGGGGCAGAGAATGAGGAAACCAGCTCGGTGGCAGTGCAGGTCAGTCAACCTGTTTCCTGTGCCGCCAGAGAGCGCAGAGAGCTGCTGAGAGCCAGCAACACGAACACAGCAGCGAGCAGCAACAGCAGCGCCAGCAACATCAGCTACGCGAGCAACATCAGCGGCGAGCGCTCAGCGATCAGTCTCTCGGCAACTTTCGGCGGGCCAACACTGTACAGCGCGAGCAGCAGCAACCGGAATTGCTACAACAGCAGCAGCAGCACTAGCAGCAACTATCGCCCACTGTACGATTCGAGCAGCAGCAGCGTGCTGCGGCCCAACAAATGTTTGGCAGAACTCGAGCGTCTCTATGCCGAATTTCGCGCGAGTGAAAGCAGATTCGAGCGGGGTCTGAGCCAGTGCCAGTTGGACATTGAAAACGCCAACGCCACCGACACCGTTAGCGAAATGCGTCTAAATGTGCCAGCCACTGCGGCAGCGGAGACTGTTGCTAGTTGTAGCAACAGCAGCAGCAGCAACAACAACAGCAGCAGCAGTGTGTTCCTCAATGTGTCCGGCAGCAGCAGCACCGACAGCGGCGACAATCAAGTTGTCGATGAGGCTAGGAGCATCAGCAACATTGCTGTGCTGCCAGCAACAGCAACTGCAACAACAACAACAGCCACTTCCAAGTCCTGCCAGCGACAGCCGAGCCTAACGATCCAAGTGAACAACAACAACAATAACAACGGCAACACTAACGGTACTAGTAACGGCAATCGGGTCTCGGTGGCTTCGCCCACTAGCATTGTGAACAACAACAACGGCGTGTGCGTTGTCAACTGCAGCTACACCCCCAGCAGCAGCAGCAACAACAACAACAGCAGCAGCAGCAGCTGCATCAGCAACACCACCAACAGCAACATCAGCAACAATAACAGCGTGGTTGAAATCAATAAGTGTGTGCCAGCAGCCAAAGTGTTTAGTGCAAGTGTTCAAAATCAAAATAGGCTCAATAATAATAGCAGCTGCCCAAAAGGGGATCAGCAACATGTTGCTGCTGCATCCACGGCCAGCAATAATAATCATGTGCAGCCTGATAACAGTGTGAATATAATCAGTGTGAATGCCAGCAGCAGCAGCAACAATAATAACCACCCACGCACCTTCACCTCAACGGAATGCCAAACGGATGATCTGTTAGCCAGTACATCATCCAATCTGCAACAGCAACAGCAGCAGCAACAGATCCGGACACGCGAGCAGCGTCGCAAGGAGCGGCGGGAACGCCGGCAGCAGCAACAGCAGCAACAACAGTTTCAGCCACACCATGCGCGACGCCACCCGCCCCCACCTCCTCCGCCACAACTACACCCACCACCGCATCTGCACCACCCACATCCCCACCCACTTCCCCACCCTCATCCGGCCGCCATGGGACTGGCACGCGCTCTGTTGCCAGACATCCTGCACGCCCACTACCCGCCGCCCTATACCGCTCTGCCCGTGCCCGTGGCCATGTCCGCCGCTCCGCCTCCGCCGCCCCCGGCGACTGCTGTTGCGGCATCTGCTGCTGCGGCGGCGGCACAGCAGCCGGCACATGCAAGTCCGGCTCCTCCGCCAGCGCTGACGTCCGTGATATCGACGGTGCCACTGCCGGGTCCGCTGCCAGCGCCCCTCATGAACGACGGACGCTTCACGCTGCCGCTGCCCATCATGCGCAGGTGAGTTCCGAGCCCCAATCCCCAAGAGCAACTCTCTTCCCGGACAGCATCGATCACTCATCCGACCCGTTACGTTCGACCAGGCACTCCTTTGTCGTCTTTGGACAGTTTCGAATTTCGTTTTCCTAGCCCGGTGAAAAGTGCACTGAGAAAAATGTGGGCACTTTTTAAGGTTAACAGAATAAATCCAATTTAAGGACCTCTGTTATAGCTTAACATGAATCTGCTTACAGAGTTGTTATACCGAAAATCCGTTCACGTTATACATACACATGTTTCCATATGTTTTGCCGAAATAGTTTTTGAGTTCATTTTGAAGGCGTCTTTAAGTACAGTACACTTGAAAACACTCAAAAGGAAATGCACTTATTTTGGTGGAAATATCTATATTCCTTTATAAATAATTATGTAAAGTAAAATAAGATATGCTTCAAATGGAAAAGAGAATACTATATATAAAGGATATAAGCTATATATAGATATATATAGATATATATAGAGATATATAGATATATATATATCTTCTCTTTTGACTAGATTTATAAATCAATTTCGCACTACGTTTAATTACTTGAATCCCATGCTCACCTGCGATTCCTGGTATTTTTCCCAGTGTCCATTTCGACATTTTCTATTACCACATACTGGCTGTTTCGCCGCTCTTCCTGCTTTCGAGTGTTCGTGTTCGTGTTAGACGGGGCCAGACATTATAATGATGGTAATTTTTATGTCAGTAACAAATTTCTTGCATGATTTGATTCTCCAACTCGGCGAGGAACAAACCCCAGACCAGGAAACCGGGTTCAGGTCCAGGCCGGTCCAGGTCGGTTCGGTGGTGTAAAAATTAATTCTCAACGTTGACAGCTTCCAAGAAATTAAGAAAAATGTAGAAAAATGAATGAACGACAGAGAATAGAGCAAACGAGTGGCTTTAATTTAAAGTTGAGGCCAAAAAAAAAACCGCCAGAAGTCGGTACATTTGGCCATTACTCTCGGCTAGTTTTCGGCGAAAAGTTTTGGGTCTTCAGTTTGGGGCTTTAATAACTCATTTTTATTATAATGAGTTCTGGCTTATCTGTAATTGCAGATCTAGCGCCGCAGCCTGGCTTTGTGCTAGGCTGACTGGCCATAATTCTGCGATACTGGCAGATCGGACTGGCCTAGTCGCTTTCCCACGCATTTATTGCCTGGAACAGTGAAACACTTATCTATAGTTGGGCACTGGCAGAACCAGTTTTCATTTGAGCCCGCCACACAAATAATCGATGCCGCGTGTACTCGAACTTGTATCTCTGTTTCGCCATTTGTATCTGTATGTCTTGCTGTTTCAGTTTCTGAGTCGGCTAATGTAGCTGTTGCCGTATCTGACGGATGCGCTATCTGTCTAATGGACTCCCTAAACGTCTCGAAATGAAACAACAACCACTTCAAACTTCCACCGTTTGAACGTTTGACATTTTGCGACAGACGTTGGCTGCTCCAGTCAAGAGCAAATCGTGTTTCACAATTTTAATTATGTTTGCCCATTGAATAATTGCAAAACTGTGTCAGCCCGAACTGAGCGCCAGAATTAGCTATTCTTTGTATAAATTGGAGGCGTGTTCGCCGGCTGATTAGCATATTTATGAAGAACGAGTACGAGTTCAAAGTTGGCCCATTAAATTAATTGTTGTTTCGAATCAGGGGGGTGGCATTACATGAAGGTTAGGTGATTATTAAATTCTACTACGATTTATCACATATCAAGCGGTTTTAGTCCTACAACCAACCTTTAAATTGGATATTTCGCTCTAAGCCGCTTACCTTTCCCATCAAAAGATTCACAGATAATTGGGTCGCTTAATGGAGATTCCTGGCAGTGAAGTGTGAACAGCATCCCTCAATGAAAGGGTTTATGTACGTACATATATATCTTAAGCGAGAAGAGAGAGCCCAAACAACAAACCGCAGACATTATCTGCAATTTTAACACCTTCTGCCTTCGTCCCAAATTAACATGCTCTTACACAACGCTTTTTTTTTTGTTACTTTACCCTACCTGCCCCAAAAGGTGTAAAAAAAAAGCGAAAGTTTTTCAGCCTCAGCTTTTTGGGGGGATAAGGAGGAGCAGGAGCACTCTGTGCCGACCGGACCAGGAGTAGAAGGGTCGCCTGGTGGACCGTGTATAATCTGGAAATCATTAAATAACCGAGGGAGAAAAACACAGCCAGCCAACTGAACCCAAAATGAAAAATGACAACAGCAAAAATAACAAATTCAGAGAGCAATAAAAAGGAAACGTGATGCCGAACTCACGTATAAATCGGTGTAATCATTTCTTTGTTGTTTTGTTTTTCTTAGCGTTTAATTTTATTTTGAAACTCCGACAGAGCCAAAAACAAGAGCCAAGTTAACACGGAGAGTGGGACAGAGACAAGAAAGGCGGTAATAAAATCACTCGAGACAAACGATGCGGGATGGGAAGGAGAAAGAGAGAGAGAGATCGAGGACTGCTGTCTTTTTTTTCGACCACTTTCACTTTCGCATTCGGTTTTCTTAGTTTCTTATTTTTATTTTTGTTGTATCTGTATCTACATCTGAATCTGAATCTCTGGCCTGAGGTTAACGCAGGCCAAATGGCCAACAGCTTATCATAAATTTGGCTTAAAGTTATCCAGGCACTCACTCACTCATAAGCGAAATGAACTCGAACTTGAGGCATAAATCAAAAACAATTTAGTTAACATCATTTGGACGCGTGTTTCCTTTATTAATTATGGCGCTGCGGCTAATTGCAAATTGAATGGATGGACTGATGGTGATTTTGCTGAGCTGACACTGAAATCGGTCCTGTTCACGACAGCGGAGGAGGGGGGGAGGGAAACCAGTTTGCTGGCGAGTGCCAAATACAGAGTCCAAATACCCCGAAACTGGCTAAAATACACAGGCATTTGCATTTGCATTGGCGTTTTGCGGAGAAGTGCAAAAGTATCTGCCAGATACGCCAGCTCGATATCAACATCGATGATTCAACTTCACCCATGCAAATGGAAACGAAACAGAAACAGAATAAGAAACAAAACAGTGAGCGGGACAGATGCACCGGGAGCGAAAGAGATAGCGTCATCGAGACAAAAACCAGATTTCAGCCGAAAACAACCAGGTAAAACCAGCCAAGATCGAGTTGCAACTCCGTGCGGAGAGTCTAAGGAAAGAGACGCGATGATCTTGTCTGGGGATTCTGCAACATTTCGGGGGATGACACACTTTTCCGCAGCTGGAAAATTGAGTGATTTTTCATAAATGTTCGTTCGCATCTCGGCACCGGGAAAATCAGAGCCCAAGAGCCAGCACTCGACACTAAATGCTGCTGCCGCTTGCTGCTGCCGCTGGTGGTGGTGGCTGTTGTCAGTAGAACTGACCAAACAACTTTCCAGTTTTACGGTCTTGCAACTGCCAACTTCTGTCCTGCTCTGCCCTGGACTCCTGCTGTCCTACTCTCTCACTGATTTGGCGGCGTGTTGGGTTTATTTATTTTTATAAGCGAATAAACACAGCCAGCAATCAGAGGAGTTTACTAACACTAACCGACTGCCGGCATACCCTTTAGAGGATGTCGTCCCTCCACCACCCAACGAACAAACTTGTCGCCCCCGTTCAAGAAGCTCTTTCCACAAAACGAATCGAAACGAAACGAAGTCAACCGGGAAGAGAACTTAGCAAAAGTCAATAAAGCCAATAAACCAAAAAGTTGCCATTCTCCAGTCGAAATGATATGGGTAAAGAGAGGGCTTGTTGCACAGCCGAAATAATGCAGTAATAGTACGTTTGGGAAAATGCTAGTAATGGAAAAAAACTGTTCTTAAATTATTTCAATATTACTGCTGTAATGTACCAAGCTTGATGTTTTAAAAAACTAGTTTTGAATCAGTGGGAACATTTCATATAAAAATACTCATATTATTCTTGCTTGTTAGGCTGACTAGTTTACGAAGTGGTTACCATTTTCCTGGATTTTTCTCTCTGTGTTCTGGCCATACCCATGCCCAACCGAATTGCGGTTGTCTGCTTCAGCTCCGTCTGTTTGTGCCTCAGCTTCTGGGTCTGTCTGTGTTTGTATAGAAAATGCATTCGGGCCAAGTTGAAATGAGCCGGCAAAATGCAGCAGCAACATCGGATGAGGTAGCAGCACCACCAGCAGCAGCCACATCACAAAATAGACGGGCCAAGTCGCAAGCAAGTTGCCAACAAAGTAGATTGAGAGAGAGTTGTCGGACGATGGCCAAAAGGGCCGAGAAGAGACAGCCCAATCTTCTGGCTTATTAAATTGTCACCCGAGTGCATTCGATTCGATTCGAAGCGAGTCGATTCGCTTTGATTTGGGCTGACTGTGGCCCAGAAACCGCAAAATGCCAAATCTAATGGGGTCTCGGCCGTAATTGTGCCACTGCAATTAAGTCTTGCTAACTGTGGTCAAATTGTTTTAATAACTTTTTAACAGCCATTAATGAGCCCGGCCTTGAGCAGTGGGAAACTGTCAGCTCTTTCTCTTTTTTTTCGTAAATTTTCAGATGGTCTTGGTTTGCTTTTTTTGACTTGTACGTTCTGGCCATTACAGTTCAATGCCTTGGGCAACGCCGAAAACAAAGCCCGGCCAGCTCATTGTAAATTCAGATTCAGAACTTCGCACAAAAGCCCAAACAAATGGCGGCGTTTGATGCAAATTCGTAGTGCCGAGCACAATACAATTATTCCCATGATGGGCATCATTTTAAAGCAAGCGCATAAATAAACTATAATCATTTGAGTTGAAAAACCAGCGCATCCAGAGTTTAATACACTAACTGGTAAACACGTGTCTTCTGTGGCTATTCTATGTGACGAGGGTTTCTGTGACAGGATGGAGAATGTCTCGGGTTGAAGCCCCTCCCAGTGGTTTCCTCTTTCGATTCCTCACCTGGGGTATCGCCCGTTCGAGTCGTTCGCTTAGGTTTACTGTATTCTTTTTTTTGTTTATTTTTGCGGCTGCTGCGGTTTTAAACAAAAGTCCATAATTTATGTTATGGCTAAGCTCCTCTCTCTCTCTCTGTTTTTTATAATTTTATTTTGTTTCTGCGGCCAGGCTTTTGTGCAACAAACTGAGTTCGATGGGATTGGCAACTGGGCGTGTGTGGCATTGATTTGGGGAGGGGTTATGCTATAAACCTTATAAGCGGGGATTCAGCTAAGTTCAGTTGTGCTGGAAATGCACTAAAATTGGCATTAAAGCTGATGACTCAGGGAGCAGACCACTTGACCCGCATTATGGCCGGATATGTGGGCGCATTTCCCCGACGTTTGTTCAAATTTGGTTGGATAATCGCCGTATTGGCACATGCTGCAATTAAACCTAAGGCTCACACAGCTGCCAGCTCGATAATTAGCCCCTCATTTTGGCTTTTCAACCTTTTGGCTACGGACGGCATGAGGTAATATTTGATTTGGCGAACCAGTTTTGTTTGGCCGACAGTTTTTCGGGTGAAAGTTAACGATTTCTCAGCTTGTTTGTTGCGTAGATCTCTGTGGATCTCTTGATCGATGGTCAGTAGGTGGGCCATTTGCCTATCGAGCGGAGAAACTCCCACTCGCCAGCGATCCATTTACGATTCCCTCTGACGCTCGCCCTGTGTTTGGCTTCAATTACCGTTCACAACAAATGCCAGTGCTTAAATATTTAAAACCAATATATACCAAATGCGCAAGTGTAATGAGGACGTACAGGAAGTTGAGTGGGGAAAGCGCATTTTAATGGCAGCATTTTAGCTTAAACAGTGTGGCGCTTACCCAAAAACCAATTGCCAGGCAGGGAGGAGATGTCTGAATCTCCCTTTCCTTTTCCCCGACTGCAGATACTGAGGTCCTGCCATTGCCACTCTGCCACACAGCACTGTGTCAACTGTCAACCGCAAAATGCGCGCGCTAAAAAAAGGACAACCGAAAAAAAACGGGAGCTTCCAGCAGGATGCCACGAATTTGGAAAGAGTTCGAGAGTTGAGTCAGATGGGGTGACCTCTGTATCTCGCACTGATTTCAATTTAAAGTGCAATGAGTTTTGCAGTTTCGTGGCTGTAGTTTCGGTTGTGTTGTTGCCGTCAAAGTTGTTGCCAAAGCTTATTTGTTCGTTGTCTGCAAATCTGCTTGCCACATACAAAAACACACGGACAGAAACATTTGCACAGTTTGCTTGTAATGTAATGCTCATTGCTGTTGGTGTTTCTTCTTTATTTTTTGGGTTTTATTTTTATTTGTAGCTTCATCCCAGCAACAAAAAGGCAACGAAACAAGCGCGTTTCGCAAATTAATTAAAACATTTAACAAATGCGCGTGTGGCTGCCGGGTATTCCAGTTCCAGTATCCTTTTTGTGTGTCCTCCTCAGCACTTGAGCAAATAAAATGCATAATTTATGTTACTCCTTCGTGTTTTCGCCCAAAAACCCCTTTGCGTGTGCGTTTCTCATAATTACTTAGACATACACACAGCATTTACGGATGGAGGACAAGGGCAAACAGAGACTTACAATTTGTCTTGGCCTCCCACGCGGCGTATGCGTGATATTTGCAAGTGGAAGGGTTGCAAACACGTTGCCAGTGACAACTATAAATGTCTTGAAGTTCGAAAGGGAAGGATTGGAGATGGGCGGGATGGTAGGGAATGGAATGGGATCCAGGGGTCATAATTAGAGAGCACCAAGCACGAGCACTTTCATAAGCCAAACTAATGGAGAAGATGCTGAAAAATCACCGCCTCAGCCGCATGGTAAACATGAGAAATGGGAAACGTTGGCCCGGGCAACCGCACGAGACAAAGGCGGTAATTTGACGCAGCTGGGAAACAGCAGCAGCAGCAGCAACTGTTGCAGCCACATCTATATAGACACACGCACACTCAAACAAGGCCGCTGCGAGTTGACGGCCCAACTAAAAGTCAAAACAAATAATTTGCTATAATAACTAAGAGCGTAGCCAAACAGCTGAAAACAAAAGAAGAAGAGGGCGATGGGCGAAAAAAAGCAGAGAAAAAACTAAAATAATACGAAGAAATTGGTAGGGAGATAGGCAAGTGGAAGTGAAACAAAGCAAACTCTCATCTCTTAGCCACAAAAGCCAAGACGTAGAGAAAACTTTCTCCTCGGCTAAACGCTTCATCTGCATGAGTTGCTGTCGCTGTGTGTGTGTGTGTGTGTGTGTGTGTATGTTTGTGTACTTTACAAGTTGAGGAGCCCAAGATGGGTCTTACCCCTTTCGGGATCGGGAGTATCTTGCCTTGCAAACCCTGCTCCCCAAGCCGCAGAGCTATTAAACGCACACTTGCGACGACTTTTCACACGCAGACACGCCGCAGTTTTCCCCTCGCTTTTCCACCGCCAAATCCCTTGGCCAAGTGGATGCAATTTTTGCATTTTACAAAGCAAGTTTTGCAAATCTCGCACAGCTGCGGTTAGTCTCCATTTACATTGGGCCCCGCGAAATCCCCTCCATTCCACTTTCGCGCGGTCTTTCGTTCTTTTCCGAGCGGTGGGGAGATAGAGATACTACCCGCATGGTCATAATTTCGTTTGGTTTTCGTTCCGCTTATCGGCAAACTGCAATCAGCATATAATTTTTGCCCAGCCGCACATAAAAACGAATCGAAACGAAGGAAACAACATGTGGCCGGCTGGACATGAACACCCTCATCGTATCTCATGGCCATGGCCCCATAGTTCATTTGGCAGACCCTCGATAAGGCGGATGGCCATCACAAACCAACCAGCCAGCCAACCAACCCCTAGGGGTCTCATTCTGAGTCACAGTCCGAAGCTAAAACTGGGTCCAGAAAACTGACCACTTCGCAGTTCTCTGTGTCATTCGGGTGGCGAAAAAAAAGAGTCATGGAAATGGACATGAAAATGAAAATGTTGCTGAACGCAGGCTCAGGAAATTATGCGTAATGAAGTAAGCACTTTCTGCGTAAAGGGGATTTCGGTTATCGGGGGGGAGTGAGTGGTGTGGGTATGGTATGGAATGGTATGGTATGGTAAGGGCCTTGTGTTGATAGCTGGAAATTGCTTGTTGGACAGACAACTCGGACGTCCCCTTTGCCAACCTCCTCCCCCTAGTACACAGTGCAAAAAATGCTTCTGTTAAGTTCTAGAATGATATGGTTATTTAGTTATTTCTCATTCAGAAAGGATGATTTCTCAAGGATGTGATTGTAGATGCAGTCCAGGGACTATTTGTTGTATGAAAGACATGTAGATCCTTTGGCAACTGTCGCGTTTTTCTGAGTGCAGATTGCTTTTCTGCGGCCAGCTCGGGTAGTTTTTATTCGCTTCGTTTCCGCGTCAATTTCCTTTAATGCGCTGTGGCGTGATGTCCCTTGGCTCGGTCGGTCGGAGATACTCAGCCCTCGTATCTGTATCTGCGTGTTCATATGTATCTGGCGGATACATGCGAGTGTGCCGCACTGTGTACCGTGTGTCTTCATATAACTCTCAATCAGTTTTGCGCTTTATGCGCATTTTTATGGCTTTTGCCCGGCTCAACTGGATGATGGGGTGTTGTTGTCTTGTTGTGCGCTTGTTGCTGCCCGGCACAGTATTTTATCTACGTAATTGAGTTCGTTTGCACATTAGCAGCAGAAACAACAGCCCGAGTTTTGAATGGCGGCAGGCTAGAATTATGGCCAGAGTAATTGGCGAGAGCCATGTGTTTTTCCGGATTGCCAAACGCGCTGCCCGCTGCCCAAATGATCCAATTTCGCTTGATTCGATTGCCTGACAGGCCGGCTATCGGTTTGATTCAATTCACGCAAATTAGTGAGCGCTGGCATTTTGATCCGGTGACGATAATGGTAAATCCGGTACATATTGCATTTCCACTCTGCCAAATGGCTCATTAATGCACATTATCGTTATGGAAATTCTATTAAAGTCTTACGACCTCTCATGTGCCGTTTAAAACCAGTCTCGTAGGTATACAATCGTTATGGCAAACCATTGACGATTATGCCAGTCCTTAACACCAAACGACCCATCATCGATGCAGCCCAATTTCCAGCCCACAAATAATCAAAAACTAATTGCCAAAAGAGCGGTTAATGGCAAGGGTAATGGGCCAGTTGCGTGCCGAAAATACTTAAAGGTGCCAGCAGAATTCGGCAGGTTATCGCCGGACCAGCAAAAAGAGTTGAAGGAAACTTTAGCTGAATCACGACTTTGGTACACTTTTGTGGCCGCAACGAAACGAAAGCAAACCGAAAGCGAGCATTTCAATCAGCTAACTGCCAACAGCTAACAATCCGGCAACGTGCCGGGGGCAAGGTGTCTTAGAAGCATCGCCAATCGCGTCCAGAGCCAGAGCTTCGCTGCAAATTAGCCACATTTATGAGCATGACCAAGTCGGATTTCCACAGTTCACAGTCGCCACAATGCGCACACTACCAATGGCTCTATAGTTATAGCCACAGTACCACCGATTTTTCTTCTGTTTTTTCTTTTTTTTTTTCAAATTGAACGAACGAAGCGCACTGAACGTGTGAACGTGAATTGGTAATCGATGAGCATTGGGCATGGCTGCGACTTTGCTTTTGGCCTGGCTATTTCTATGCTATTTGAGGCAACTACTACTTCCATCCAGAGCTCGGGGGAAAATGCTGCGGTACGTGCACAAGGTCAAGTTGTTTATGGCCAGCACTTGATATTTGATATCATCGCCAGTGCCGCCTGGCCACAATTTGGATTTTGGTCTTCGGGTTTTTATTGTTTCGTGTCCAGTTATGAATATGCATGGCTGTCTGCTGACTGCCTCGAAATTGATGTGATATTGAGCTGAACGATCGTTCTCAGGTGGAGAGTTCATGTGGCCTAATCATTTCTTACACAAAATCAGGCGATACCCGTGTTTGCTCAGGTTTTCCGTTTGAAGCACAAATTGTGTTTGGCCATGGTTGAAGAAAAAGGTAAATATACGCTTGACTTTGAGTGTGAACCATGTGCTTTTTTATGATCAGTTGCATTTCGCTGGAGCAGCTGGCAGCTAACTTATCTACACACATTTCGTTTTTTATTTCCCTGGTTTCGTTTTCTTTAATAGCCATCATTAACGTTTTATCAGCTAGAAATAAAGTGTACAGATTTTTCGTGAACACTGTTTTAAAGCCATTTCTAATTGGTTTGAGTCGCTCAGAGCTTTAGGGGCTATCTACATATCTGCAAACTAACGTTTTAACAAACACTTGAAATTCAATAATAAATTAAGATTTGTTAGATTTGTTAGGCTTTTTAAACTGAATTGCTTGCTATAAAGAATACACTTTCCCTGATAAATCATTCACACTTGTTTTTTGTATCCATGACAGACATTTAAATCTATTTCCCTGCGATTGACTTCGTATGCTGGCCATGTTCGGAGTCTAGTAGGACATATGTAGATATATCTATGCATCCGCATATGAATGCTGATGATTCTGGAAACGAAGGGTTATGACTTCGCCCCCCTGGAACCAGTATATCCATTCGTCTCGATTGTTTGGCTGCTTTTTGTTTTCCGTTTCTGCCATCACTTTCCATTTTCGACATTTGCAAATTTGCATTTTGTCTGTTATTGAATATGTATGACATATAAAAAGCAGACATGGCTGCAACAAAAGCAAAAGTAACAGAAACACCAACAGCAACAGCAACAATGTGAGCACATTTGTCCCACGTATTCATTTAATTTCTGCCGTGTATTTCATTTCAATCGGCTCGGCTGTTGCTTTTCATTTGGCGCGACTTTCGCGCACCGAGCACCAATTTGCATATGCCGCAGAAAGAGGCCGAAATATGGTTGGCGAAAGAGACGGATAGAACGATACTATAGAGCGGGAAACTATGACAACGCCATTTGATCTAAGCGTCATCTGAATGGGCAACGAATTAAAGCGGCCCGAAATTGAATATAAACTGTGTTAAAATTGAAAAGTCGAGCTGTTCTAACGGTACGTGTCCGGATTTTCCGGGAATGTCCTAGTGTTCTGGTGTCCCGATGTCCTGATGTCCCGATGTCCCGCTGTTCGGGTGTCCGCCGCATCCGCAAAACTCTGACAAAAGTCCGTGCTTATAGATGGCAGGCACGTGACCCGGCAGCAACATCAGCATGCCACCATTTGGAAGCTGAGAATTTAGAGCCAGGTGGTCCACGTCCACCTCTGGGTCCACCTCCATGTTCCCGGGCGGGGGAATAGAACCGCCCACTCCAAATTGTTTAATAGAAAAATTATGCACTGATTTGTATTTGTCTTAATCTGCTCCTTTTCGTTTCTGCCTTCGTGACTTCTTTTTGGCTCCCCATTGCCGTGTCATTTTCATGGCTGGATATTCCGGATGGAAAATCGACGGATACACGGGGGAAAAACTTCTATAAATAGAAAAACTTCAAGGAAAATCTTTACCCAACAAACTGAAACAAAGACAGCTCAACTTTATAATATTTTTTTGATTATTCTATCTATATTGATTGATTTGGCGGTTGGATTTGCATTCAATTCAATTTGAATTAATTTTACATTTTAAAATGTAAATGCAAAATTTCTTCGCGTGTAGGCAGTAGCATGAGTCTGACTGGCGCTTATGCAAATCGCAGCCAAGGATCCGATTCGAGTGGGTGGACAGCGGATCGGGGTGGGGTGGCTATGGCTAAGCTATCGATGGCAGCAATTTCCGGAGCGACCCGAAAAAAACAAAAGAGGAGCCAAAACGAAAATGCCGCCTTTACATGGCAGAGTGGCTCGTCGTAAAAACAAACTCCAGAAATCCGCCGCATCAAATTGGCAATGGCCGAGAAAAACAAAGGAAAAACTCAATTGGAAGCTACTGTGAGCAGCACTCAAAAAATAAAAATAAGGGTAGAGGACGGTAGGGAAGAGGTGGGAAAAGCCAGTTACGGTGTTACTGTTTTCCTGCTGCTGCCCCACGCAGCGCATTTCCGTTTGAGCAGTTGAAAATCCATCCCTAAACTGCAAAACTTTCCGCCGTAATGCCCCGGTTCGAATCCGCAAAACCGAGATCCAAGACACTGGGCGCTTCGATTTGTCAACGATTTGGAATCGCTTGCATTTTTATTGGCTCTGTCTGTGGCTCTGGAATTTCATTTCATTGGCCATTTCGGTTGACCTTCGTGTTGCGGGGGGCGGCGAGTTGGAATTCCTGGCGGGCGAATTCCTCCATAAATTGCTCACGCTTTCCGGGCAAAGTATTTGTTTTTGGTTTTGCATAACTCGAGACTATGGCTGTTATTGGCTTTCGCCGCGCATTTCTTGCATTTCTGAAATCGAAATTCAATTTGGCCAATGCAATGTTATAGATTTCCTACATTTGCTTGGAAAGTTCTCCTGCCCCTGTGCGGGATAATCCAATTTTTCACACCTTACAACATCACAGAGTACAGCCCGAGGTCATCAGGTGTCATAATCAAATAAGCTTCCACTTCAAACAGCTAAGTAATTAGGCGTTTGTACGGGGTAAGGCCAAAATGGGAGGAAAGGGCTGGGAGATCTGGAGGCCAGCGGCCCAGAAATGTTTATTAAACAACAACGTAATGAGTTGTTGACCTCATGCCGAGAATCGACGGCGATTGTTGCGAAATTCTTTTGTTTTCCAGGGGTAAACTCACACACACACACATTCCCTTACCAAGGAAACGATTCGCGTAATAATCAGAGTTCAAAATGGTTCAGCAGCTGGCTCTTCGATTGATTGGAAATAATTCCCAACCAGCTAATTGCAGCGACAAATTAAAATGGCTGTTTAATCGGTGATACGGATTTGTGCGCCTAGACACTTTGGAATTTAATATTCCCAAAAGTCTCTTAAAGTGTGTTATAAATAAGACACCTTTTCTCCCTTTTAAAGATTTTAACCCAACCAATTATGGTGTGCTCGCGATAAATATAAAATCTCTCAGCTTTTGTGCAGCGTAAATCAGATATTCCACAGAGGCTTGCTTAAGTATCTTGCAGATACTTTTGTATCGTTAAATTTGACTCACAACTGATTCAGTATTTCAGCCGACAAAGAACAAAGCTGACTATCTGGGCACTAGTGCTGTCATCTGCTCGCCGGGGCATTAATGTATTCTAATTAATGACAACTCCCCGATAACATCTCATGGGTGATGAAACTGAGCTAGTTGAAGAGCCCGCATCTTGGTGGGTAATAAAAATATAAATATAATAGCTCCCCACTGGCGCACATAATTTTGTCCACAACTTTCCAGCAAAGACCCCTCGCATTTCGTTGAGACAAAAGCGACCGCCAAAGAGAATCCATTGGGTGCTAAATTAAATCACTTGAAGATGCCACTGCGCGATATTAAAAGCGCATAGAATTCGAGGGAAATCGCTGGGCAGCGGAAAAGTGAAATAGTTAGTGGCCAGGGGACTGGGATGCGATGTGACCTACATTGTGGCCAACATTGAGAAGTTGTTTTTGCTGTTGGCAGCGTGATTATTGTTATTGCAGCCCATCATAGACGAGCGACAGCAGCCAAGTTGCAACAGCAGCAACAGAAGCAGTAGCAGCAGCAGCAGTAACAACAACATCGACGACTGCATGAATGAATGAGCAAACCTCATGATGGGCTAACGAGCAATTTAAGAATTTAATTTATGTACGTACATATAGCGACACAGATACATGGCAGACCCAATCCCAGTTCGAGAAATGCTGGCACTGCAGCAGGAGCAACACCAACAGCAACAGCAACATGCAACGTGCAACACCAACAGCAACAGCAGAGATCTCGCAGCCTAATGACGCAGCCACTTAAGCGGTTGCTATGTGTGTGTGTGTGTGTTTTTTTCGAGAGAGCGCGCCACATTGGCTGCGGTTCTTGCAGCAATGTTGCTTGCTACAACTGCGGCGTCGCGTCGGCAACATGTAAAAGTAATTGCCAACCCGGATGCTGCTACTCCATGGCCATGGCTGCCTGGCCGCCTGGCTGTGCCACATGAAAGCCAGAAATTAGAAACGGATCTCAAATTAGAAATGCCTGAGACGCAATGCCAGTGCGACTCCAGTTGTCGTTGTCGTCACGATGTTTGGCACTTGTTCCCTGCCAGCAACCCATTTATTTCCCACCCACCCACATGTCCACATATGCACATATGTACATACAAACATACGTGGGTGGCTAATGCCTTTTTTTTTTTTGGATATACGTACGCCTGTCTGCTGCAGTTGGCCGCACACTTGGCATGCTGCCCTATATTCCAGATTTGCTGCTGGCCAGAGGAGCAGGAGGAGGATTCACCGGGAGCCATGCGTGGGCGTCAATTGCTGGCAACTCTTGCGTTTTATGCATTCAAAAATTGGCAATAAACGTTGGCCAAAACTTTGTCTGCATTGCTGCACTCGAAACAAAAGTTCCAGCACTTGCCACGCAGATTTTGCAGAAGTTGCATGCCACTTTGTTTTACATTTTTACGTCTCTGGACATACTTTCCATCAAATCGCGATAGAATTTTAAATGTAAATGCCACCAGAATTCCTTAGGAAACCAAGTGATTTTAATAAAAGACACCTATAAAAACGAGGATGGTCATAAAAAATGCTGTCAATAAAAATGGTATTGCATTTTATCTGTACCTACTGGGTAAGAAATTGTAAACGTTTCGTAAACATGCTGTTCTACAAGAAATATTTACTTTTGCAACAGAAATGATTTGTTAGAATAAACATAATAGTATTGTTTGTAATAGTATGTTTTCCGAATGGCAGACCATTCTTACACTTGAAACCTGACATTTTCTGCGAGTGTAGAGCTATTTCCGCAGCCAATGGGCAGCGCCAAGTTTGCCATATAATCTTTTACACCCGCATTAAGAGCTCACTTGGCCCGACAGAATGGGGGCGGGGGAGTGGAGCCTGTCAGCCGCCGGAGGAGAGCTCCTCTGACAACTCAACTTGCAGATACTCCATTTTAGTGGATGAGCGGGGGACGCTTTCGAAGTCGTGTGCTCGAGTTACGCCCCCCAAAAGATACTGAGATACCCAGACACTGCCACCCAGCTGGGCTCTTTAAGGTGGCAGCTTGGGCCCTGGGTTAAAGCTGGAGCTGGCCGGAGTTTGCCTGTTTCGGAGCTCCGGCATCAGTCAAGCGTCAAAGCGTTTGCAGTTAACTGGAAAAACGTTGCCCAAGTTTAGAGACTCGCTCTCCGTCTTCTGCAGTTAGTAGGTCAGAAGTTTCTGCGGCTGTGTGTGAAATCGCTGCTCCGCCATACGTGTGTATATATCTAGATACATATATACACAATTATATAGCACAAGTACTATACACCCAACGTGACTTTGTCTCTTTCGCTTGGATATTTTATTGCCGTCTGCGAGTCTCGCTGTTTGCTTTCATTTTTATATACATCGCGGCAAAGAAACAACAACTGCGATTTTAATGCCGGGTGAATGTCATGTTCTGAGTCGCAGTCTCTATTGCTACTGGTTTTCATTTTATTTCCATTTAACCCACACACACACTTTTCGTAAAAATAGAATCATGTTTGGGCATTTATTCAGTTGCCTTTTCTTTTCGGATTCTGAAACTTCTAAGTGTCATGGAATTTAATAGAACACCTCGCACTCTATTTTTATGGAGGGAGGAGAGATTTATGGAAGTTTCCCCTTCAGAAGAACTATCCATACACAAGAAAGACCTCACAATTTGTTTCTAACATTTTGTAGAAGCCAATCCATCATTGTGCCGTCAACTTTATTTAAACGATTTATTAAAAAGAACAGAATCTTAGAGAAATATTTCGCAGATTTCTCTCTGTGCAGCACAGATCTTGTGAACTCAAATCACCCAACTTTAGCCCGAAGTACAAGCGAGAGAATCCCAAATGTCTGGCCAAATTAACACAGCTCGTAGTTCAGGCCCCGAAAACCCTTCTTGCCAAAAAAAAAAAAAAAAACAACAAAAGCTCGCAAAACAATGAGGGAACAGAAAAAAAGTTAGTATTACAAATCAGAACTGCGGCAAAGTTGAAAAGCGCGCTGTAATTATGGCCCCATTCGGAATGGAAAATCGGGGAGAAGGGGAAACGCTGTGATTGAAAGTTGAAAATGGGTTTTGTGGCCTAATCCGTCCTTCAGCCGGCAGCTGCAGCCAAAAAATTTGCTTTGTCAGTGGGCCAAAATGAGAAAAGCTATGGCTAAGTTTGGCTGTGATTTTGTATGTGTGTGCCAATGTGCCAATGTTAATATGCTTTTCCAGCTAATTATTTTCATTTGCTGCGCCCGCGGTGATTGCCTCATTTTCCACATTTAATTACATAAGTCGAGGTGAAAAGAAAGGAAAACTAAAGCTGAAACAATAACTGAAACTGAAACTAAGCGAGAGCGCAGAGAAAAGAAAAAGAAAAGCACCAATGAATTAAATAAATTATCAAATATACATGTAAATTGAATTTAACGCGATTTTCGCTTTCATTGTCCGCCGCTTCGCCTTTAATTAGTTTTCCACTGCCTTCGTTTGATTTCTCACGAGCGAACGGAAAAGCCGCTGCTCGGGGAATTGCCTGATAAATAAAATTAAGTTTCCATTAAACTTTGATTAGGCCTCCTTCTATTTCTTCTTCTAATTGACGTGCGGGTGCGAGCGGAATTAATGTCTCAGTTTAACGAGCTTACATAAAAACATGAATCAACGCTCTTCTTGTTGCTGGAGTTGTTCGTTGTTCCATGTAGCTAGTTGTTGGCGGATGTTGGACTGATAAATAAATACATACATATATAAAATCCCCACTGAGTCTTATCGTAATGAAGCCGCCTTTGTCTTTGACGCACTGAAAATTGCTTAATCAATTGGAAACTGTTCACTCGCATGCAAATGTCAAACTGACAGATGCCGGAAAGCAGAGGGAAAGGAAACGGAAACGCCATTTAAATGGAAACTCCGCAGAAATGAAAGTTCAGCGATAAGTGCGCGTCGAGCGCGAAAATGAATAAATACGCTCAGCCGATGGAACTGTGTCAATGTTGGCAATTACAAATTGAAATTAATAAATGAAAATTAAATGCAGCCGCCCGATTGAATAATTGCCACACTGACTGACTGCCGAACTGACTGAATGAGCGCTCAGCTGGCTTACTGTCCGTCAGTTACTAGTTCACTAGCTTCTAAGCCTTCGCTAGACTTATAAAGCGAAAACTGACCCTGAACTACTTCGGATACACATCGCACACATTTGTGGATTTAGATGCACTGAGGAAAACAAATGGAACGTTTCTATACCAAATTTGTAGGAAATTTCATGGTGTGTGCTTTACTAGGGTTCATTTGGAATACACAGCTGTTACTTCGCTGATTATAAAAATGTACTTAATATTCCTCAGTACATCTACCTGAACTTTTGCTCCGTGTTGTTGAGATTCCATATTCTCTATTCATCATATAGCAAGTGCGCAATTGCTGTGTTTACTCACATGCAATGGATTTTCATAAGACCCCAGATGGGAATGCAAATGCTAATGGGAATGGGTTCCAGTTCTCCGATTTGGACCGCCCCTAATTAGTGTTTAATCAATCATCTGATGCTTAGCAACATTCAATCACGATGGGGGGCTATCTGCAGCTGGGGAAGATACATCGATGTAGTTGAACTTTGTCACCGCATGTGGTCGTGATTGAAATGCCGCAAAGTGCTGAGATCTGAGAGATCTATGTGGGAACTTTGGGGTGTTTTGCTGGAATAAAGAACGATCTGGGGATGCGTGTCGTTAGAAACTTTTGAATAGGGCAAAGAATACATTGTTATTGTTCGGACTGAACTCACCTTTTGGCATTTCTGCGAGCTCATTTCCGAGGGCCTGAGCGATGATGAGCTGAAAAGATCAAATTTATCATGACACGACAACTGATGAAACATTCATGCCGCCGCATTACCGGAGTCAGAGACCTCGGGGCCATGGAGTCAGCCCTTTTTTGGCGGGGAAAGGGCAAACCTCTTCTTTAATGGCCCGTCATAAAAGTGTAAATCCCGAATACACGAAATACGGCAAATCCTTTGCCAGCGAGAACGGCAGCAAATTATTAAACATAAATTTCCGGTTGCCCAACTTGTTTACGGATGTATGTTTGTGCACGTAATTTTCCAACAATTTATCATCTTTTTGTGAAGCGGCTTCGATGACACATGCAACAAAAGCGCCAGACGCTTTTCCATCCCTCTAACAACATCAGCAAGGACTATAAATATATTTTCTCCTCTAATTGTTTGGCAAGGGTTTGGTTCGGTTGCTTCGTCTTGCCGGGTGTAGAAAACGCCTGGCCGTATCCTAATGAATTTACGCACACACGTCCTTTTTGCCTTTGTCGCCGTCTGTGTCGCATAAATTGTCCTTTCTCCGCAAAAATATTTTACGTCGTCTGCTTGTCTGCCTGCCTGGCTGGGCTGCCTGGGCTGCCTCGCCACCAAGGATGCCCAAGGATATTCGGAGGGATCCTTTCAGCTTGTTTCGTGTTGGCGGGCAGTGCGCAAATTTTTGGTCTTTTGCCTCATAAATCATCAAATTACAACAATTGCGCACTCGCTGCGCTTTTGTGAAGGGAAACCCAAGGATAAAAGGAAAAGGACCTGGCGCGAGACGTTGCCGTTTGCCAATTTGCTGCGCAGCAAAGCATCTGTTGTCCTCGCCATTCCACCTGCGCTGCACGAATTTTCCATGCCACCATTTTGTCTCCCACCATTATGCCCCTTGCTATTTTCCAGCTGCCTTACTGAAAATCTGTTTTCCATTCTGCTCAATTCCAGATCCCCCTCGGAGAGATCGGGCAAGGGCTGCTGTGGCCAGTGGTTCGCCGGACCGCCGCTGCGCGCCCTCATTGCCGTCGTCGCCCTGGGGGGCGTGGCCTGCGCCCTGGGCGGAGCGGCCTTGGGCGCCACAGGACTCGCCGGACCGCCCAACTCCCACCTCACGGCCGCCCTGCTAATGATTGGTGAGTGAGACTTTTATGAGATTCCATAACAGTAGTATAAATATTTGTAAAGGGAAAAATTGAAGGTCTAAAGAATAATGGGGATCGGGCAAAAATATTTATCGCCTTTAAAGTTATTTACATTTTGTTTTAGGCCAAAAAAATTGGTTGTAATTATTCAATAAATATGCATTGAGCAGTAAAATTTATCTGTGTTTTTTTAAAGCACTTTTTTTTTGAGTAAAATCCATCTTAGTACATTTTTTTTCAACCGAAATGATACCGCTTAAAGTAAACATGTATTTATTGTCGCAAATTTGTTCTTTCTGCTTTAATGTTATTTTGCAAACAAGGGAGACTTCTCCCCATTTATTGAAAATGCATATCCATTTGAGTTTTCTGAGCTCAAAGCGAACTAGGCGTTTACGTAATCTGGCAAAAATCGAGCAGGGAAAATGGCATTAAAGGCGGCAACGAGCGCCTTTTGATGTTCACTGATGTTTACACAAGTCGCGGGAACGACTGGAAATCCCCCTGGCCAGCGAAATGGCAAAAAGGCGAAAAGGCGAAAAGGCCTGTGTTTGCTCACAATTGTTACAATTATAAATGCCATTCGGTGCTGTCCGTCGTTCGCTGCTGGGTTTTTCTTTCACGCTGAAAAGGGCGGCGGAGGAGGTGCCCCAGTGTCTATTTAAGCACCTTTGTATCCCACCGTGTGTGTGTGTGTGTGTGTGTGTGTGTGTGTGTACCTGAGTATCTGGCTTTGTGCGATACCTCGTGCATCTGCTGACCCAGTTCGAAGAACAAACAAATTTGCAGCCAGACAAGCCAACTGTCAATATTGCCAGAGCATTTAGTTCCGGCTGCGATTTCTTTGGCCATGCCATCGCTCTATTTGGTGTGATCAACAGGTCTGCGCAGGTAGTTGAACCCCAGCCCAGCTCCACTCCGAATTAAATGCACTTGGGAAAGCTCTTTTCTGAATTAAAACGTCATCGATTCCGAGTCTGCCAACTTTTCGGGCCACTCATGAATCATTCATTACGCAATCACTGCCGAAAGCGGGGCCAAGTGCAGAGCTCTACTACTTGACTACTCACTTTTATGTGCAAAGTCTGCAGTCGGAGTTTTGGTCTAATCAATTGCCGGCGCGTTTAGTTTTAGCGCTTGCGAAGCGTGACATTGCGCCATTTTCGGTGGCAATTACCGAAAAGTTTTCAGTCCACACAGTCACTACAGTGTATGTATGTGCGCGGCAGCATTTTACATAATTTAATGGCAATCAAGCCAGCCAGTCAGCAAATCTCCAACTATGTACAGGCACATAATGGAGCTGGTACTGGTGGAGTCCCACCATCATCATCATTATCATCATCAACATCAACATCACGATGATGGGCGAGGTCTTTTTGGGGTCTTCGGCTTTTGTGCGGAGATGTCACAACGCTCATGACAATTTTCGCTAATAAAATCGTATGCCTAGCTGGCAAATTTGCCATGATGACATGCTCCACTGAATGGCTCGTTTGGCCGGCAGGAGGAAAAGTGAAAGTCTGGCATGATTAGGCCTAGGCTGGATTTGGAGCTTTAAGTGGAGCTGTAATTGCGTGCCACGCCCCCCTTGGGAGTGGGCTAATTAATGCTCGAGCTAAATGGATAATCGGGAGGGGGCACTTGGGGGCGTTAACCGAACTCTAGCTCTAAAATTAAGTCCGTTTCCACCTCTCATTTTGGATTTTTTCTCTTCCATTGCAGGAGTTGGCGTCGTTTTGGTGACTGTAAGTGGCGCCGCCTGGCGGATGACGGCGCCGGGCGGCCAGAGCTGCCTGGGAATCGGCCTGGGCACCAGCGTGGACCTCGGACGATGTGGCCGGAGGCCCTGCAGTCGCGGTGGCGGAGCACCGCACGGTCTGCTCTATCCGGAGTTCCAGCACCGCCCACCGCCGCCCTCGTACCAGGCCAGCATGCAGGAGTACCGGCTGAGGTGAGTTGAGTGGAGTGCCATGAGTACCAGGAGTAGCAGGACTACCAGGACTACCAGAACTGCTGGTGCATAAATTACACGCAAGGACAGCAGTTGGTGGCGGACCTGCGGCTTTCGTCCGCCACTCGCATGTCCTGGCGCAATTAATTGCATTATGCATAATTATGCAGCAACCAGAGCGATTTGTAGCTACACTGAGACTATACTATTCGTATTAAAAATATTTCGATATCTTTAAAAAAGAGAGAGAGAACTATAAAAACTTTTTCTAAAAGCAAAAACACTCTTTAACACAGTAATAAAATTAAATCAAAAATAAATACAATCTTGCTCATTTTAGAGTGTACAATCTTGATCATAGAAAAGTGTCCTCATCAACCAATAAGTAAGAACTTTCTGTTGTAAATGACAACTATTGTTTATAAAATATAATTGTTTTTGGAATAGTAGATAGCCCCTCTGGTGGTCAGTGTATCTATTGTCAGTGTCCACATCCACACCATCACACCCTTAACCCTTTGGCTGGCCGCCTTTTTCCTGTCGTGCCATGCCACACAACTACAACAGCTACTCACCCGAATCCTTTCCGCTTCTCTCCCGCAGACTTTTGCTGTTGGACCGCGATCGCCAGAATGGCGTGGTGCGTGGAAATTCGCCGCCGCCCACTTATCGATCTCATGCGGGCAGCCTGCTGAGGTAAGTACTTCCGTTTCCGGCGCAATCCTCCCTGCAACTACTGCCCGACCGCCTCCGTTTCGACTACTCCGTTCCGCCATTCGTGAGTTATTTGCAAAGTTTGGCGCCTGCCAAACCGCAAAATGTTTTCCAGACTGCCAAGGAGGTGGAGAGCGCGTTAAGGAAAATTGGGGATGTAGAATGTGGGAGCATTGGAGATCTGGGATCTGGGGTAACTCTGCTTCGGCGGTTTGGCTTTTGTGCGGTTTCCGAGGGTGTCAACATTGACACATTGCTTTTCGGGTGTAGAAGTTTTCGAGTAATTTTCGATTTTTCCCATTCAAGGAGAAGATTCGAATCGAAAGATAGCCTGATGATGGCAGCAAACACTCTCCAATTGATTCGGCAACTAATTGAAGAGATAAAGCAATCCACCCTGAATATATATGAGCAATCTGATTGCGTTTCGCCCTCCAAAAAACATGACTCAGGCCAAGGCCATTTAAATGACAAGGACTTTTCCGAAAAGTGGGTGGCGCTGGAATAATTATCGCCCGGAACGCATAATGTTGGGCTAATGAGAAAAGTTGATTTTTATGGCCTACAAATTACTGCTGTAAGGAGAACAAAGGCAGCTTGAATTTGGTATTTAAATATTATTTGCAGCTCGTTTTAGAAAATTGCCATTCAAACCGTAACGTATTTATGTCAAATTAACTTACTTCACTCGCACACTTGAATATTTATAATGTGTGTAATGCAAATGGAAAGGCAACAGGGAAATCTGATTTCGGGGCTTCCCCGCACACTTAGGTTAGCCAAAAATGTCAGCGGAAACGGAAGGAAGAGGAAGCAGCCAGGGGAAGTATGTCAAAAAGCAAAACTTATGCAAAGTGTGTGGCAAGAAATCACAGCATTCTTCAAGGCAGGCAGGCAGGGTAAATGTGTGTGTCTGAGTTGCGTATTCAAATGACGTTAGTGTTGGTGGCGGGGGGAAAACTGGCAAAGAATTCAGGGAAATTTTGCAAAATATTTACACACACGCGCGCACATCTGAAGAGCCTGCCAAGCCGCATAACAAGCAGACCGTAAAGATGGTAGGTTAGGGGGCGAAAGGGCGAAAGAGGTAGAGGGAAAGATGTCCTGCGTTCCAAGGACGGAAAACTGTCCTTGCTGCTGGCCAAGTCAATTAAACCAACAAAGAGCCGACCAAAGTGCTGCGAAAATTGCCTGTTATGCACAGCACATCACATCACATCACAGACCAGACCAGACAATGGAGGCCAACATATAGATAGGCCCGATTTCAGGACAAATCCTGGACGATGACTTATTTTGCTGTTTCCGTTCGCCCGGCGTCTTTGTCGGAACAATTAAATGCAATTCTACATACTCCAAATTGCTCCATACAATTTGTGCGAGCTTCTCGAATTTTGAGAAATCAACCAGCCACGCCCACAGAGACAGAGAAACGCCCCCTTTGGAGCACTCGGCAGGCCATTATGTGCAGATGAGCGTTTGAGTGTTGACTTTTGTGCTCTGCCGACTGAAGTGTGAATTGTCTGTGATTTGGGTTTAGTTCCCCGACGAACCCTCACCTAAAAATAGCTCCTTTCAAAATCCTCCCCTTGAAATCTTTTTACCTATCGCCATGCACATGGCAACAATTGCCACAGCGGCCTTTTGTTATTTAAATTGACAAAGATGAGAATATAGAGAATAGACACACACGCTTATGTGTTTGAAAAGGAACGGAGTCGTCATATATCCTATACATACTTAAGCCTGACAACGTTTGGCTGCACTGTGCAAAATTTCTAAAAAGAAAAATTTAAATTTAATGTTTAGTTATTGTGATTCGTATTTGATTACAAGTATCTTCAAAAAACTAATAATTATAGTAAGTAATCAAAATACATAAATTAAAATAACTTAATAATATTTAATTGAAATTGAATAACAGATAATTTAAAATTATTGGCCAGTGCACTCGAATAGACAAATCTCATAGAAATTCCCCTTTGAAGAGACCCTATCTCATGGATGCAAATTTGTGCATTTGGTTAACATATTTGCCATCTTCTTATGCCCGAGAAGGGCAAACAGAACCGGATTGACTTTGGCTCATGTGTAAATAATTCATGCTTTGATTCACTTACTTCCAGGGCTCCACTGACCACCCTGAGATCCGGAATGGGCGGAGGAGGCGGCGCCGGGGGAACAATCAGCAGCAGCATGGGCGGCTCCGAGTACAGTTTGCCGCCCAGCTACCGCTCCAGGAATGCCACGCCCGCCAGTCTCGTGTGCAGTGAGCGGAACATCGAAACGGCTCCGTCCGGTAGACTGCTGGCCAACGAAGATCTGCAGCTGCCGGAGCCGTCGGTGGTGGAGCAATTGCCGGACTACACGGCGCTGCAGTCGAACACATTGCTTACCTCGGCCATCGTGGAGATAGAGTCATCCAATCGTATACCGGAAAGAGAATCCAATGCTACCACGGCCGGAGCATCGAATGGTGCGGCGGCGATGAGCAAAAGCAATGATCTGGTGACCATTGTGACCATATCCCAGTCACCCGGAAGCACCCACAGCCAAACGCAAACTGAAACGCAAAATCCAGCTGGCCAGGCCAGCGCACTCGATCAGATCGATATATTGGCGCATCTGTAGCGATCGAACTGAACGGTTGGATACTTCAGATTCAGACACTCGTTAACCCAAAGGTATTTATTTGTACGGAACTCAAGCTGCTCCTAAATGAATGTAATGTAACCCCTATCTGTAACCTGTATCTGTAAGCGGCGTTAGCTGGTAAGATGTTTGTTGTACTTGAATGTGTTGAATTTATTTTTGTAAGCATTAAGCAGATGCGCAGCGTAGTTATTACGAATTCTAGATACTTGCAATTATACATATACGCCTACCCATTGAAGTATTAAAGTATCCAAAACGAATGAAAGAAATGTTAAAATTAGTACATGAGAAACTCTGAGCTCAGCCAACGACTATTGAACTGTAAATACGACGAAATTTCGAACGCATTTCTAGCAACTAAACTATAAACCAGGCCAGAAACGAAGAGCAAATACTAAGTATATAGTGTATGTAGGTATGAGTATCCTCGGGATATGCATAACTCGCAACGGAACGCTACGGTGACAAATTTGGCGCGCACTTTCGGAAACCACGAATATCCAACTGAATACTGAACTTCGATGTCGATTTCGATTTCTGAATGCGTTTCGCACAAAAACAAAATAGGTAGACCTACCCCTAATGATATGTAAGTTACGACTAATTGTACGCGTGTCCTGCACGAGTACAACACACACAGATACACACACACAACATCCAAAACAAACACTCGAAAACTAACTTAAAGTCCTTTACCGTAATGTGCAAGGCAACGTAAACTAAACATGAGAAATAAAACCCAACAAATCGTTGAAAAATGCCACAAAACCCCAAATTGTTTTTCTTTCTCGCACGAAGGGCGTGGCACATGCCTCCACGTCCTGATCCTGCTTAATCTACCGTGAATTTTGCTGCCATCGCCAGGCCTCTGAAGTTTTGTATTCAGAGCGGGGTAAAAATCCGAGTTTCTCGGAGTGGGGTATTCGGAGTCCCAGCGATTAACACCCAGCACAGCACAGCCCATCACCCAACTCACTCACACCTTAGGCCGAGAGCCGAAAAAATAAAATACCAGGCTCAAATGAAACCAACAAAAGTTGGTTAAGCATGAAATTGATGTAGAAGTGCGTGCCCATGTGTCGGTGGGCGGTAAGTATGAGTGTGTGTGTGCGATGGTCGTACGGGCGGAAAACAAAAACTGTTGCATACTTTCAGGCAGCCTGTGGAATTCGTGTGCGCAGCAAACCGGAAGTTGCCAACGATAATGACATTACACGGCGAGTACATTATGATTGCTGTTTACGACCATCACAAGAGAAAAGAACTCATTTTTTAAACGCGAAAAAGATTTCGAAATTTATTCACTTGCTGATCATTTACAATTTACAATCGAATTATGGATAATTTACAACATAAATTTAGAAATTAAGTAAGCAACTGCCTGCTGACAACCTCGTTTGACATCTCTGATTAGCCCGATTCTACGCTGCCAATCGATTTGGGAAATCCTCTCGCGCGATTTGTTAGCTTTTGGTTACGGGTTGATCAACAGTTTTCAGGCTCAACTAAGTAAATTAACTCTGGCCACAGTACATACATAGTTATCTGGGGTTCGGTAGTTCGGTTATGATACGATGTTTGAATAAATAATAGTTGTGTGGGACATATAATTTGCTAGCTAATTCGATTTCGTGTCGTTTGCAGCTACTGTTTTGATTTAGAGCGAATCGATCATCAGTTAAAATTAGGATAACATTTGTGTGCACAATTCAAAAACAAATAGAAATAATAATAGTTACGCATTATTCACTCTGACAATTGCAATAATAAGCATTAGATACGAGTTGGGAGCAAGCTCCCGTATCCAAGTAATCCGAAGATTGTGATAGATAGTTGGTGTTGGTTAGTGTGCGTGATCCCTGAAGTCGAACAAAATCATCTGAGTTGCGGCTTAGCGCGCGTGATTCTTGCAGAAGGGACGTCCGCCCTTGTTGTAGAAGCTCTGACCCTCCAGGTTCTGTTTGCAGAACTGTTAAATAATAACAATTTTATATTAATAATCGTTATAAAAAGAAATTTACTTAAAGAACTACTTACCGTGCAGTTGAAGCATTGGCTATGGTAGTTGTGGTTCAGGGCCTCCACCCATCTGTCGCCAGCTTCCACGGGGAAGCCGCAGGCGAAGCACTTGGTGGTGAACAACTCGTTCCAATCGGCCTCGCAGTACGCGTTTCCATCCTCCAGGAAGAAGGGCCTGTTGCCAAAGATCTTGCCGCACTGGCCGCAGGTGAAGCACTCCGGATGGAAGTGTTTGCCAATGGCATTCAAACAGTCACCCTATGCCATACCATTATTAGTTGGATGAACCAATGGAGTTTAGCTTTAACACTCACCTTAATCTTGCCAGCGCACTTGCTGCAGGTGGGCGCCAGGTACTTCTCGAAGCAGTACTCGCAGTACAGATCGCCCTTCTCCTCAACGAATCCAATGTCCTGCAGCGGACGACGGCAGTTGCCGTTCACACAGATGAAGTGATCCGGGCACCAGATGCGGCCCAATGCCGTAATGAAGGGCCCTCTGTGAATGTGAGATACCAACAAATTAGTTTGGAAATTTAAGATAGTATAAAACAACAACAAAAAAAACGAACAAATGGCAAGCTGTACTTACGAGGTGATCTCCTTGTTGCACTGACAACACACGGGACGCTTACCCTCCTTGAGCAACTGACTTACGGCCCTTTCGTTCTCCTCCGACATGGTGGTTTGATCTTCGCTGTGAGGTCCCAAGGCTTTAACGGAAACACTGTATGTGGGTGCGCTGCCCTGGCTGGCATTTTGATTTCCCGCTTGCCCTCCATTCTGAATACCATTTTGAGTGGTTACAGAGGTGGCATTGGTAGCACCCAGCTTAGGTTCAATGTAGGATCTTCGATCAGCAGCATGCGTGGCACCAGTGCGTCTTAAATTGTTCCTAAATGCCACCGGTTCGGGTGCGTCGATGGCCTTGCCACCATCGCAGAGATCAAGTATCTTACCCATGGGATGCTGGGCTGGTAGTTCCATCTGTAGGGTTTGTTCCAATCGAGGAGCTTGCGGTTGTGCCTTCTGATTTCCCACCTCAGTGGGCAGATCCTTCTGGGAATGTACGGCTATAACAGGTTGCAGTGCAACCGGCTGTGTGGGATCCAGGTTCTTAAAGTCATCGAGATCTAAGCGCTTGCGAACGATCATTGGACTCTTTGAGAGATTTGAGCTGCTATTGCTGCGCAGACTTAAAGTGCTACCTGCATGCGAAAGTGGACCATTTTGTCCACCATTGTTGGCAAGTCGTGCCTCCAGCATATTGGTGATGATTTTGCCGGCTTCCTGCATAAATGCTTGGGTTTTGTCACCCATATTTATCTTTCCAACGGATTCAGCCAGCATGGATGTGGCGTCCGATTCCAGTTGGTTATCCTTTTGCAGCTCCTGGGCGGGTATGTCAGTTGCCTGAGGATGGGGGCGTGGCAAGGTGGCGAAAGTTTGAGGACTAGCATGCAGATTAGTGGACTTGGCAGCGCTTTGAGCTCCTGTGGGAACTGTAACAGAATGGGGGTAAACAGAACACAAAAAAGCGAATGGGTTAGATTGGTGGCAGGCAATTAGTAGGGCTGGCGGGTATCAAGCTTATCAGTAGGAAGCTGATCCCAAAATATAATATAATAACAGAAGATATATAACTGGCATATCAAAGATCAATCTCAAGGTGTTGGGAAGCGGATTAGAACCATTCAAGGGCACAAATAAATAACAACCATAACATTAGAATTAAACTTTGAACACAACAAACTCTGGGATGCTCTCTTCACCTGATCTGCACATTGCAGCTGTTGCACAGTGGGATGCGCACTCCGGGTCCGGCTGCCTTATTCAGGATACCCCTGCCCCTCTTGGGCGCCGAGGTGGCTCCAAAGGCGCCAGCGCTCTTTCCTCCGGCACCTGGGGAATTATCCACATTAGAGTTCAAGTTCAGATCGCTCAGGTCTGGCGGAAAGACAGCGGGCGCAGGCGGAGCAGCGGCGTTAACGGCGTTCGCTATCACCGATTTTGGAACAATCGGAGCTTTGAATGGAGCAGTAGCTTTGGTTGGAGCTGCCGATGGAACAGGAGCGGGAGCATTTGCTGATCCTGGAGCTGTGATGGAAGCGATGGATGGCCGCGAGGCCAGATTAGGCTTGGTAATGCTGCCATTGCTGCTCCTGTAGGCCGTGGTGGCCTGGTTATTAGTGGTGGTAGTAATAGCAGAAGCTTGGGTTAGACTTTGCGACGATCTCGCGACGGATGCTGATGCTGAAGCAGATGCTGATGAGGATGAGAGCGATGAGGTGGTTGCTTTCGAGCTGCTCGCAAAGGAGCTCTGCTGGACCGATGAAGTTGTGGCTTGGTAGCCCGAGAAGGCAGACCTTTGCTGCTGTTGCTGCTGCTGCTGCAGGAAACCCGGTGGTGGTGCCGTTAGCATCTTTGTGGCCGCCGGAACAGTTGCATACCCCGGAACTATAGACTCCGCGGGAGCCGGCTTGAGTGGAAACTTCGAGTCAAAGGTGGGCGATCTCAGGTTGGGAAAGCAGCCCTCTCCGAGAGCAGAGGCGCGGGCACTAATAGCCTGCGATTGGCTGGTCAGACTGCTAATCTCTTCCTCCATGCAGGAAAGACGCTTCGCCTGACTGGCCACGAATCCCGTCTTGCCGTATGAAGAGCGACGTTCTGTATCCGACTGATTCTGGGACTGGGATTGAGCCTGGGTCTGGGCCTGGCTGATGGACTGCGACTGGGCCTTCGATTGACTGACAGATTGGGAGCCAGTTCGGATCTCAATAGTTTTAGCACTCTGGGTGCGTTCAAACTCCTCGGTGACCTTACGACGTCTTTCGATTTGGGTATTTCCCACCTGGCTGCGTGTCTGACTCTGAGTCTGCGATTGAGCTTGCTGCTGCAGCTGAGATGACTGCTCCCTTTGTTGTATGTTCAGGTTGCCCACCCTTTGTTCCGTAATCCTCTCCGGTTGCTGGTTATAGCTCTGACTGGCCGACTGGGAACTCTGCTCGGAGTGGGCCAAAAGTTGTCCCTGGTAGCTCTGACCAGTGGTTATGGAGCCCGTCTGCAAGCGAGGACCTCCAGACACGGACAGAATATTCGACTTGGTTTCCGGTTCCTTCATCCTCGGTGCTCGAATGGCATTCAACGGATTTGGCGGTGGTCCTGGAGCCGGAGAACGTGTTCTGTCTGGAAAAGGCGAGGCGTTCAGTTCGTTGTAATTCCTGGCATGGGTGGCCGAGCACTCCTCGAAGACGAGCTTCTCCTCCGTCTGGTAGAAGGGCACAATTGGAGCCGGCTTGTTGGTCAGCGACGGGGTGTACGGCCTGGTGGGCGTCAGGGCCTGATCCGGTCGCACCAGTTCGTCTAACGGTTGGAAAGCCATCGTTACTGGACCCGATCGATCCTCAACAATAATGGGCACCGACAGCTGCGGCCGCCGTTCCTTCTCCCGTTCCCGGGAAGGAGCAACCACAGTTGTCGGCGCAGCAACCTGGGCAATGGGTCTATGTACAGTGGAAGAGTCACTAGTAACTGGTGCTTTTGGAGCATCCACGAATGCCAGCGGTACGTTCTCGCGCAGCTCCTGCGGTTCCGGAGTGCGAATGGGACTCTGGGTGGGCAGCACCGTCCAGTTGCGCTGGTACTTGGGGATGCTGTCCGCCTTGTGCAGGCCGGACTGTACGGCTTTGCCCTGTTTGGTCAGGTGGCTTAGCGGGGAGGGCGGCGGGAACAGGACCTCCGAGTGCTCGAGCTCCTCGGCGGTCTCCTCGATCAGTTCGTGGGCATCGAACTGGCTGCTGCAGTAGCTACTTTGTACAGCGATAGCTGATGGGCGAACGGGTGTGCTGGTGGGAGCTGGAGCTGGAGCTGGAGCTGGAGCTGGAGCAGGTGCGAAAGCGGTAGAGGTGTTGGCAGGTGGGACTGTGGAAGAGGAGTTAGAGCAAGCAGTCGCTTTGGAGCTGTAGGAAGCGGAACTCTGAGACTGGGCATTGGCCTGAAGGGTTTGGGTCTCAGCGAGTGTGGTTTGCGATAGCAGAGAGTGTTCTTGTTGTTGCTGTTGGGTTACTTGTTGGGACACTTGTTGCTGTTGGGTTCTTTGGGTTACTTGGGAGTGTTGCTGCTGTTGGGTACCCCGTTGCTGTTGCTGTTGTTGCTGCTGTTGATTAGCTTGAGGAGGTTGCTGTTGTGACTTCTGGGTGAGATGCTGCATCTGTTGCTGCAACTCTTGGCTCTGGACGCACTGCTGCAGTTGTAACAACTTGGATTGCTGCAGCTGCTGTTGGCTCAGGAGACTCTGTTGCTGGTTGGAGAGCTCCCTCTGAAGTTGGGTTAGCTGCTGGCCCTGCAGACCCGAGAGCTCCTCCTCTTTCTGGTGGAAGTAGTCCAATCTTTTCTGGTTGCGCTGCTGGGCCTTGAGGTACTTCTGGTACTCCAGATCGGTTTCCTCCTTAAGCGCAGACACTATCGAGGCTCTTGGGGTGTCGGCCACACTTCCAGCATTAGAAACCGTGTTTGAGGACAAGGGTTCACGCGATGGCTGGAATGCTTGCATGGCCGCAAAGGCGGAGGATTTCCGTGGCTGATCTCTCCGCGTTTCGTAGTATTCCACGGACTGAGGAGGTTCCGGTCGGATTCCCAGCTCTTCCTCGTGATCCAGCACCTGAAATTCACGCTTCTTGAGTTCCTGTTGCTTTTGCTCCTCGTCTACGCGATGCATAGCATTCTCGGGATTCAGGGGAGTGTAACCACGTTCTGGGGCGGTGCATAGGGCATCACACATGCTCAGGTGCTCTTTGGGGGTGGGCAGGTCAATCATGTGGATGGGCACATCTTTATCGAAGTGACCTTCAAAGGGACGATCGGGAGCGGTGGTTAGAGCACTCACAAATGGTGATTTGGGTCGGTAATCCTCCCTCAAATAGGGCTTCGTGTCAATGGGTGGTGGCATATAGGGCTCGGTCTCCTCTGGAAGTGGGATGCCCTGGTCAGCGGGAGGGGCGAACTTGAGCTCGAACTCGGGAGCAGTAACCATAGCTTGGCTGAGTCGGGATCCCCGGGGAGGAGATTCCTTCAAGGGAGCAGGTGATGGCTCAACGGGAACTGTTGCCGGTGGAGCAGCAGAAACTTGTGGAGGAAGAGGTTCCGGAACCTCTTGAGCTTTGGCAGCTTCGGCGTCGGCTGCCTCCGCTTCAAAATCATCACCACAAGGCCGGGGAAAAGGACACTCCACCAGGTGGAAGGGAACTTCCGGGGCTGTAGTCAAGACTCGAATCATGGGATTAATCCACTCCTTGGGCATTGGGTTGGGAATCTTGGTCGGAGGTATTTGGCGCACTGGGGCAATCTCAATCTTAATCTCGGGTGTGGGCTGGAACTTTCGTTCACTCTCCAGGATCTGGCATCGCTGTTCGATGACAAGACCCTCGCGATCTTCTACAGCTTCGGAGGCTTCCGGTATGGTCTCCAGTTCCACGGGTAGTTGGGGTAACTCCTTGATCTCGGGCTCATCGTTGAACACAACGCGACGGGTTGTAGGAGCAGCAGGAGCAGGAGTTTGAGTGGGCGTGGTCACGGGACTGGGTGTAACCTCCCTTACCATATCGACCAGTTTGTAGGTGCTCAGAGGCACAGCTAGGGAGTCCACGCACTCTTGGGCACTTCTCCTGCCGGACGGATAGTCCTGTATAGAATCCTGGTAATCGAACTCTGAGCCAGATTGCTCCTGCATTTGATAGGCCTGCACCTGGGCTGCGTACATTCGCTGATACTCCTCCGAAGTGGTGGTCGTGGTGGTCGAGGTGGATGTATAGCTATCCGAGCTAGACTCCTGTTCCGCCAATTGGCGGGCACTCGCGGTTGTTAGTTGTGGTGCGGAGTAACTCTGCCACTGGGGAGCTCCGGTGGCCGAGGTCCCAACTTCAGGCTGCGGATCTAGTCGAGCAGTTGCACCTCCAGGTGGCAATGGAGGCACTTGCTGCACCGGATTCGAAACCACCACATGTTGCGTCTCCGGTGGGGGGATATAGAGTGGCGCCGCGGTGGGCGCCAAGTGGCTATCATCCTGCGGCGGTGGCCAGGTGAAACTAGAGCCACGCTGCGATTGACGACTTGCGGCCAGGGCCACCTCGATGTCCATCTCATAGCAATCCTCCTCCTCGAATTCCGGCTGCAGTTCCTCCACAGCCCCTCCACCTTTCCGATGGAAGGGTCAGACAGCAGGGGTCAAGTGTTTTTGGGGGCAGGTATCATTTGTGTGTTTCAGGGAGCATGGTTAGTTTGGTTTGTTTGTTTTTATTTGGCGGACAGGGCAAATATAAGAGCAGAAAGAAACAAAAGACAAGCGCTTGTTAGTCCTTGGCACTGAGAAAGCGGCAGAGCGTTGGTGTTGGATCAGTTGGATCAGTGGTCAGTGGTTCGGTGGTTCGGATCAGTAGTGGTGGTGCAACGTTGACAGCGGCAGCGGATTCGAAGGCGATTTAAGACTATATACACAACTTGTTCTAAAAACTACAAGGCAATTGGCGGCAAAAAACTAAAGCAACTCAGTCGTGATTCAGCTTGTGGTGTTTAGTGTGGGTAATGGTCCCTGGAGTGGTTCGAGTGTCTCAAGTGGTGTATGGATGGTCAAGTTGAGGGCACACAGAGTCGAGCAGGAAGACGGTTAAGTCAGGCAACTCAATCGAAGCGAGGCAATGAGTGGATCGGAAAAGTTTCACGCCCAACCCCACACACCCCATTGCAATTTGTTGACAGACAAACAAACAACGGTGTATCGCTGGCCGTATAAAGAGGGAAAATATTAAATGCGATTCAACAATAGTCGCTTTATGCCCCCCCCCCCACCCCCCTCCCACCAAGCCGGGGCAAATAAATTTTTTATTTCTTATTTTCAGAGCCATTTTCATGGCGAGCAACAATAAACACACGCGTACACACACAAGGAGCGGGGAAATTCGCCGCGCTAGGCACGCATATTTACTTCCATTTTTTATGGGACCACGTCTGACTCCCCCCCCTCAAAAAAAGAAGGAAAAAAAACGAAAATATACAACAACAAATGGAGGCGCCCCAGCTCAGCATTGGGAAAATGGCGTCGACAGGTAGTCATTGGATTTTATTATGCATAATTCGGTATTGGCTGTAATTTCGCAGAAATTGAAAATGGCAGAAACACACGACCAACACGAGGACAAAGGACCGTTTCTGTGGCAGAAACAAAACGGAAAACAAACAGGCCAACGAAACGAAATTATTGCCGCAAATATTTTGTCATATCAAAAATGTTGGCAGCAGCAACAGAAAGTTTTTCGGCCATAATAAGAGGCAAAAGTTCTTCTTTATGTTTATTATTTTTGGCCCTGTTTTCACCCCCATTCTATTGTTTTCTTTTTTTGTTTTTTAGACAAAAGGCATGCAAAGTTGTGCAAGAAAGGAAATTTCTTAGAATAGCAGGGGACACAGTTCGATTAGTACTTATGTATATAGACACAGATATGTATCTGAGAAAATACCATATATCTTAGAGCGCTTTAAGCGGTATGCGGTTAGGCACGAAGCATTTATACTATGGTTCTTATAAAGATCTTCATGAGGGTTGTTCTTTGAAGTATATATTCGCAGTTTATTGCTTAAAACTCATAGTATTCCAATCAATTTAAGAAGGTTTTAATATTTAGGTATTTCGTAGAATTTCCAGTATTTCGCCAACTTTGCACGCCCTTTCATTTGCGGCTGTGTGTGTTTGTGGGTGTGGCATTGGGGGATATTCTAATACGTGTAGGGGTAACCGTAACCTAAAAGAATCAGAAACCAAAACAAAAGTTATTCGTGGGATAATGGCTAATGGAGGCCCGGCCCGGGACAATAGTTCCGCCCGATCACAGAAATTAGATGGTGAAAGTGCCCTCGATAAATCCTCGCACTGACGAATGCCAACCATTTGATGTATGGCCCCTTGGCACGCTTCAATATGCGGCCGCTCTCGCCAAGAAAAGTGCGCAAAATTCCTGTGTGAAACTGAGGCGGATGCTTGTTCGTATAATAATGGCTGGTAATTTATCTGCTTTCGTTTACATTTCCCGCTCCGTGTGGGAAAAGCTGCCTGTGCTGCGTGCTGGCATTTGTGCAAGGCAAACATTTGTTTGCCAGCACATTTCTTGTTTTTTTATTTCCTTTGCCCCCCTTTCCAACCAATTGGCAACTGGATTTGCTCATATGCCGCCACTCGATTTTTTGGGGGTGGAGCAGACAAACGAAACCCTAAACCGAAAACCCCAAATGATTTCTGCGGTTGTGCGTGATTTTCGCCTTGATTAGGAGATTGATTCCTGGCCAAATGAAGATTTATGTGTGCAGAGGGAGCCTTCGCAGTTCGCGTCCCTTGCTAATTGCATTTTTAATTGCTTAACGAATACGCGGCACTGGCAAAAATTGGCCCATAAATTGGGAGTGCGATTGCTGGCGCGGCCATATTTGTTGTTAATTCATTTCCGTTATGACAGCCAGCATGGCAGCACGGTAATTGATAAACAAACAAACAAACAAACAGACAAACACGGAGCTGCAAGGATATACATATGTGCAGTTGGCGAAGAAAAAATACCAGAAATTGCCGCGAGAGATCCCAAAGTGTTCTTGTTAAAGCCGCAGAATCACAGTGAGCAAGAAAGTCAAACGCACAATATAAAAGTAGGGAATTAAAATTGGATAGTAAATATTAATAAACCAAAACTGACTTTTTGATATTTAGAATCTTTATGGTACTTCAATCCAATATTTGGCATTGATTTCCATGATCTTCCAGCCTTAATTTGACTTTTTGGCCATTTACTTTTACCACCCACTGTGTGCGACCTTCTTCATTTCGCTGGGATATTTGCGCTGCATTTAAAGCCCTATCCTGTTGAAAAGGAGCGGAGGAGGCGACCACAATGGCAACAGCCACGCAGGCTGAGGCAGGAATTGCAGCGGCAACCAAATACATTTTATATCATTTATTTCTGTGAACATGAATGGGTCCCGTTTCGTTGCAATGGCAACGCGTTACGTATACGCAGCGTATCGCTTTGGTTTGCTTTCATTCGGTTTGGTTTTTCGGATCGGTTTGGTTTGGTTGGTTTGGGGTTTTGTTGGGTTGGGTTGGGTCGGGTTGGGTTTCTCCACCCAGCTGCACCCGCGTTTACCCCCCTTCCCTTCGATTTCGCATCTGCATTCGCAGTTCGCCTTTCAGCACTTTCGACTGGCACACGGAAGTGGAAGATGGCAATCGCATTGGCATTGAAACCGCCGATAGCACCGCCCCCGCCCCACCGACATTTTCCGACCCGCGGTTACATCGGCCATTGTCAGTTTTAATTTCCCGTCTGGGCCCCATAATAATGATAAACACATTTTAAAATGCTGCCCCACCTATTGATTGAGTTTGTCAACAAAATGTTTCCATTATTAATGCATTCGCTCGGGGGTCGAGATGTCGTATAATCGGACCTGCTAATGAAATTCATTTGTGTGCTTCAACCTGAATGGGCTTATATGGGCTTTATGCGGGCATGTGATATGGCAGAACTCTTTAAAGCAGCAACTTTCGGATGATATCGTACGAGTACGAGTACTCAACAAGTGAGTTAATCTACGGCAGTGAATTTCAAACTAGAACTTTTGGCTGCGAGGCAAGGCGATTTGCTTGTTGCATTTCGGCTGCATTTTACCTCGGTACACATTATTATTGTTGTAGGTGCTATAGTTGTTGTTATTGTAGCTGTTGCTGCTGCTATAGTTGTTGGTGTTGGAGGTGATGTAGGGGGACTGACTCGGGGTGCTATAATTAGATCCCATGGGGTAAGAGTTCCTATACTGCTGCTTCTGTTGATTGTTGTATTGCTGCTGCTGTTGTTGTTGGTACCTTACATTACGACCTACATATGTACACAGCACAGAGAAATCGGTATATATACACGGGCAGCACACAATATATATATATGCTTAGAGCAGGGTGTAGAGTAACCTAAGCTATGCTAAATGTTTTATGCAGCCACATTTGCCAAATAGTTTTCATTTAGTTGCTCACGTGGGCGGGGTATAACGAGCAGAAAATGGTTTTAGTAAATTTTGCCACAAGCATCTCGATAATTTCGATCATCTGAGGACTGTTGTTGGTTAGTTCTTTTCGTTTTGGTCCACGGCTTTACGGTTAAGTCATGTGCAATTTATTTCGATAAATAAACGTATTTAGATATATATATAAAACTCATTTTGGTTACAAAACAGAAATCCGGTTAATACTATACAACAATCGATCGACTGCCTCGTCTATCACTCATATATTCTCAGGCTAACAACAAAAGGAACTAAATAGCGGGCTATATCAGGTGGTCGGTATATGGTACAAAGATATGGTACAAAATCCCAATTGGCTTAAGCGACTAGACCCATTCACCTTCTGACAGACAGCCGTCGTCATCATCATCCTTACCTTGTTGGCCCACATTGCTGCGGGGCAGGGTGGCGTAGGGGTTTTGGCCACCGGGAGCGGGACGCGGCGACTGCTGTTGCTGCTGCGGCGGATACGACACCGGCGACTTGGGAGCGGCGGCACCGAACGGACGAGCATAGCCCTGGTTCACCTTTGGATGGGAAAAATTGGAAGTGGGATATTAGTCGGTGCTCTCTTTAAAAGACACTAACTTCGATTTCATTCGGGGCTAACACATTACAACACTTAACACGGGTCAATTAGTTTTTCTGGGCCTGATCTGAGCGAGCTGCGGCGCGAGCTGAGCGGAGCAGAGTGCGAAGTACTTACGTTTTGGACTAGTCGATGGTCATTCAATTGGGGCAAGGTCAGTGAGCAGCAGGGTTGTGTGAAAAACATATGCAAAATGTCTTAGCCACTACATATTTATGAAAAAAAATATATATGCTACAAATCTGGTCTAATTTTTACATTTCTAAATTGATTTTATATGCTGCATTGATTTAGGTTAACGAAGTTATCATTTAAATCGAACTCCTCCCTGTTGCTCATTGACCTCGACCTTGGGCCCATTGGGGTGCGGAGTGGGATGGTTTACCTTGTAGCTGGGGCACGCCCCCTTTCCGGGAGGCTGCACGCTGCGGATGACGTTGCCGGTGAGCGTGACGTACTCAAAGGGCTGATCGCCCCCGCCGGCGGTGGGTGGCTGTGGTGGTGGTGGGGCAAACGCCACCGAATCGGCGCTAATTTGGCCATAAATCGAAGAGGGCTCATCTGCCACGTAGGCCGACATATTGTCTGATGATGATGCTGTTGCAGCTGGGCTATCTGTTGCTGTTGCTGCTTGGGGTGTTGCTGCTGCAGTTGCTGCTGTTGCAGCGGATGGCGCTACCGTTGCTACTGTTGCTGTTGCTTGAGAGCTTGCAACCTGATGTGGGTTAAATTTCAATTGATTAGCAAGTGTCGCCGTTAGCGCTGCCACAAGCGGCTGTTGCTGGTGTTGTTGGTGTGGCAGGTGTTGTTGGGGTGTGCTTGTTGCCGCCACTGCAAATGGCTTGGCCGTGTTGTTGTGTTTCAGTGAGGGTGCTGTTGTCGCTGTCGTGTGCTGTGTGGTGTTGTGGTGGTGTTGCTGCTGCAGCTTGTTGGAGTACTCTTTCAGCAGCTGGTTGTACGCATTGGGGCTCTTGTTCTGCGTATTCATGTCGTTCTCGTTCTGCGCAGCCTGCAGCCTGTAATTCGTCACGGACTGAGCCTGCGGAGGAGGTGGTGGCGGCGGGGAGGGCGGCGTCATGGTGTAATTATCACCCTGGCCAGCGCCAGGAGCAGCCAATGCCACCTCCAGTGACGTGGAGGAGCCGGATGTCTGGCGCGAGTGCAGGGGCGAACCGAAGCGATCCAGGGACAGAGTTGAGGAGTAACTCTGCTGGCTCTGGCCCACGCCGCTCCCGCTTCCACTCCCACTGCCGCTGCCGCCCACTCCCGAGGAGGACGAGCCACTGGAAATGGATGACAGGCTGCTGTGGGTGCGAGTGTGCTCCAGCTTCTGCTGCTGCTGCGGCTGCTGGATGGTGGACATGTGTGGCTCCGGGAGGACTGGCTGATGCTGCTGCTGCTCCGCCTCGTACTGCAGCAGCTGGGTGGGCGAGGGGGGCGGTGGCAGGGGCAACTCCTGGCTGCTCTCAGACTCAGGCTGAATGGGTTAATGCGGGCAGGCGGGGGGTTAACAAAGGCGGTTAATTAAAATGCGCGAGCGTTGCAAGTGGAGCACAACCTACGGCTGATGAACTAAAACCCCAGTGCGTATACTTTATTCTGTGTGTGTGTTTCTGTTGGTGGTGGTGTTCTAAAAATGGCTAATAGGTCAAGGTCAATGGGCGGGCTAAATAAAAGCATCACTCCCATAGGGGAATGCTGAAAATAAAGAGCCATATTCCTTGGTTAATCCACTCGAGTGATTATGCAACCTTTGCAAATCCGAATCGCTAGAAGTGTGTTCTTCTGCTGAAGTCACTGAAATAGAGTCGTTTCACTTGATTCGCTAATCGTCGATCGTTGGAGTGCTGTACGCAAACCGATTTCTGGACACTTTCCGCGGGCACCGCGATCCCTTCTCCGTTGTCCGCTCGCTGCGGACACAGTTACGGACACTTCGCGGACACGGACACGGACACGCACACAGACTCCGTTGCTGGGAACGAGATGCGCACTGAGCACAGGGCGCAAAGAAACTGCGGCCACGGCGGCCAAAAAGCTGCCAACGCGCTGCAGCTGTGTGTTTTTTATAGATGGCCAAAAGGCAAAAAATAAAATAAATAGCCGCGAACGAATGAGTAAAAAGCAGCGCTTGGCATATATATTTAGCTTCTAGCAGCCATTGCACATTTTCGCGAAATGCGCTGGCCGCGGCAAAAACAGAAAAATAGTACACTATTTATACCGCCGCGCAATCAATCTGGCCATGTCGATCGGATTGATACGCCCGTCCGTGCCAAGGGGGAAGTCTTCAATCTCTCAATGAAAACACACCCATCCCGATTTCCAAGCCCTTGATCTGCTCACCCAATCAGCCGTAGGTCGATCCAACAAACATAAACACAAAATCCATGCAAGGCAAGCAGAGGACTCACGCAAAAATACAGAGAAACTAAATGGAAACACAGGCAAACACACAGATAAACAAGGAAAATGGCATGCCAACGTGTCGAATCAGTTTAAATGAATTAACCATTTGATCAATAATACTTGAGAACAACAGTTGATAAGGCATGTGCAAATTATGCTCTTGATGTTTTAAAATAATTTACCAAAATAACTACACATAGTTTTGCTCTCTGCCAGCAAATGCATACAACTTTTGCGTTTTCATTTGATCGCTTTGTGGGCAGGAAAAGTGGAAAAGTGCGGAACGGCAGCCAAAGAAAACAGTAAACAAGAAGCGTTTCTTGATAAAATTGCACGAGATGCTTGAACTTCTTTGCTGGCAAAAACTTTTTGCATTATATTGCATTTTTCTCTGCCGCCCCCTTTCCGTTCTGCAGATGATTTTTAACATTTTAGCATATGTCGGATGCTGGCGCTTCCGGCGAAATGTGCTGAGTTTAAGCAAACATTTTTCCTAGCAATATGATAGAATTGAATGTTGCAAAAGGAGATTCAGGTGGAAGGTGGTTGGGGGTCGGGGGTTGGGGAATACCCTCTGAATATTTTCCTTCGACCCCGTGCTCTTGCCTTCTGATTGTGTGTTTGGCTGTGTCTCTATCTCGATACAACTGTGTTTTCCGGCGAGTGTCTGACATTGTTTTAGCCACGGCAGGGAACACTTAACACTTGACAGGTGGGACTTATGATGCCACCTGGCGGAATCTGTACTTACCGGTGCCGGAGCAGGGGTGGAGTTTCCATTGGAGTAGCCGTTCGAGTTGCCACCGTATCCGTGCGAGTTCAAGGCCGACGAGATGGTGGAGGCACTCAGCTTGGTGTTGCTGCACGAGAGCAATGGAAAATAATAGAAAGGTTAGAATATATCTTAGACAAGTGCCACATAAATCAGATTTGCCAGCGGTAATTGGCTGTCACCAGCCACTCGCCTAATTGGCCCCCTAGTGCCTAGACCTTTAATTTGGTTTGGCCAACGACATTGTTTTAAATTAAGCAAACAGCCACCAAAAACCACCCGAAACCCGAAACAAATTCCAAATGCCAAATGCAAATTGCAACTGTCACTGGTCGTTTGTGCATTTTTGACACACCAGCAATATCGCACACCCTCCTCAGGCGTTTTTCCCACATATGTTATGTATGTGTGTTCATATTACAACCTACAACCCCAATCGATTGCTGGGAAAGTGGGGAAAGCGATTTCCCAACTCGTTTGCCGTCGTTTTAGTTGGCATGCAAAGTATGCGGCACACACATATGTTGCCAATTCATTTATTAAAAATTTGCGGCACAGCCGATGACACGTCAGCAGAGCAATCAGTGTCGCCTCTTTCATTTCCAAAAGCGGCGATTGGCCAGCCAAAAATAAAACAAGGCAATGAAAACGCCTGGATAGTTGAAACCGAAGAAGTAATGCCCTTCGTACCCATAGAACTTTGTAAGGGTCTTCAGCTTTGAAAATCTAATGGATGTTCTAATGAAAAACTAACTATAAATCTACCAAGTATTTATCTATGGATGTGCAACTAATGTAATCTAGCTCATTATGTATATTATGCCCCCTTAGTGATCCAAGACGTTAGGAAAATATAGGAATGTTTTAATACCAACTTTAGCTATCTACATCTTTCAATCAAAAATATCTCTTTAAAGAGTATTTCCCATTGTAAATACTCTCTGTTGAGCATGGGCGATTTTTCGTCGCCGTCATGTCAGTTGTATTTTGGCATATGCGAATACGCTGAATTTATTTATATTTCATTTTCATGTGAGCCAGGACCTTCTACCCGCCCCGCCCACTTCACCTATCCCGCCACCGACCAATTGGCCGTGTAAAGTCGCATGCCACAATAAAAAATCTGATAAAATATTGGGCATAACTCCGATCACTTACGGCTTGATGGGAACGGGGACGTAGCCCTCGGTGCCGGTGGGGGGATTGTTGATGGCGGCCTGTTTGGCGTGGATGTCGCAGTAGAGCTTGTTGTTGAAGTTGTAGTAGCCCTGGTTCTTCAGCGAGGTGCCACACGTGGCACACTTGAAGCACTCCACGTGCAGGTTCTTATCCTTGATGCGCACGAAAACGCCACTAAAAAAAATGGTGTGGAAAAATTGGGATTATTAGCGGGAGTTGCAGAATGATGTGGGTTCGAGAAGCTCTTCATAGGTCAATGATGGTCTTATTTCCTCCAATGAAAGTACACACAATGATTCGTTTTATTTATCAAGAAAAAAAAGGTATCCTTTCACTCATGTCAAGTATTATCGCCATGAAGATAGTTACTATTGTTACTGATAGTTTGACTACTTAATGTTTCCACATCAATCCCATAGAAGAGCCCCTCAAATGCAGACACTGAACTCGATGATTGATCGAAAAGCACTTGATTACTGGATTACTACTGATAGAGTTCTCTGTGCATTTGTGTGTGTACATCGTAACAGTCCCCAAAGGCAATCAGTTAGCCGTGTTGCAGGTAATGCGAGAAATATGTAAAAAGCTATAATGCATTATTGAGTTAAGCTCCCGAACGGCGAGCCAATTAAATTGGCATACAAATTAATACAAATGATGGTTCCCATGGATCTGGTCTGGATCATGAGCTTTATTCCTGGCTGCTGCGGGAGCTGAAGCTGCAACTGAGGCTGGAGCCCAGGTGTTGTTTGGGTATATTGCGTGAATGGCAAACAATTGACTTCGCCGCCGTGAGTTCGTGGAATAAATGCGAATTAAAATGCAGACACAAGGGGTGGGGATGCGGGGTTGGATTTGCAACAGCAGACGCATGAATTATCATTGAACGGCGAACAACGCATATCCTTACACAATGCCCACGCCGCACAGCTGGCAGGCCGGATGTCCGCTGGCGGCCAATGGACGTGGTCGTCCATCCTGGTCGGTGGCCAGTGCCGCCGCTGCCGCCTCCATTTCGGCCTTGTACTCGGGCCCCTGGAGGCCGGGGCAGATGGGCAGCACAATGATGCGCGGATCGGGCTGCTCCTGCTGATCCTGTCTGGCCTGCTCCTCGTTATCCTTCGGGGCCACCGGCAAGCTGGGCCTGTGTGACGCCTCCGGCGCCAGTGTATTTGCTTGCAATGGTACACCAATCCGCTCATCCTGCTGAGGCTGCTGGTGGTGCAGTGGAGTGCGTCGCTCGTTGCCGCCGATTGCGTGGCTCTGTGTCCAGTAAAAGTTGGCGGGACTGTGTGGTTCTACGCAATCAGCCGGGCATCATTATTTCGATTGAAGCGGAAAAGCTCAGTGAGTTATTTGGTTTAATCATGTGCAACAACCTGCCTAAAGTCTGCCCCAGGAAACTGAACCCTCTAGGCACCCCACTAATTGCTGGGAATCAGTTAATAATGCAAAAGCATCGCGGTTTTGCTTGCTGTTAGTCAATGTGCATACACAAATGCTAGTTACACACACACACACAAAAGAGAGGGTATTAAATGGGTCTCATAAGGTGATATCTTGAAAGAATTCCATCTACGAAAGATCTGCTAGATCTTGGAATACCGTCATATATCATCCCATCAGTTTAGTTCAATACTCTGTATTCTTTTCACAAGGTAGTGATATCCAATCGGAGGCACTTACGTAATGAGGCGCTCGCATTCGGTGCAAATGTTCTGGCCAGTTGGGAGTCCGCCGGTGCTCGGGGGCTTGGGGGAGTTCACGGGGGCGCTGACATGGCGAGTGGTGCTCGATTGCTGTTGTTGTTGTTGCTGGTGATAGTGTTGCTGGTGTTGGTTGTATTGCTGTTGTGGCTGTTGCTGTTGTTGCAGTTGCTGTGGTGCATCATGCTCGTAGTGGCTATTGCCGAATGCTGTTGTTGTTGTGTGTGTTGGTGTGGGCCGTGTTGACGATAGTTGTTTGTATTGGTGCGTATGGAAAACAGTTTAAATACAAACATGAGTTAGACAGAAAGATAGACAGAAGTTGGATTTGCAATGGGTGTGTCTTTGGGTTTTCTTTAGCAGTCAATGGAAGACAGAAATGAGCTGGCAAGACACAAAATTAGAGCTCATGCTTTAATCGAAACTAATCAGATAACTAAGCTACATGACCCCTGCTATTGATCAACTACATAGGGATGGCCCATACAAAACCTATTGTTCCTCACTAAAAATAATACTTTATTATCTACGACTTAATCCGTGCAGGTGACTTTGAAATTGTTGGTTAATATAAATATATATATATTTATAGACATGACTGTGTGTGGGCACTAGAAATGTGTCTTCACATAGAGAAAACGAAAGTCCATCTCCTTCTGCTGGTCTGATGGGTTAAACGACAAAAAACAGAACAATTTAGTTACATTGGATTCGTGTCTCGCACGTAAGATCACCCATTTCAAGGTCCCTGCTGGGCGTTTTAAAAAAATCATTGGCTAGCATCTGGCAGACTGCCCGCCCTTCTCGCCCTGCCCCCTGCTAATCACCCCACACATCGCTCACGAACGGATTGGCACCGTCGTTCAGGATGAGCAGCAGGCGGGCCAGCTCATAGTTGGCGTCATTACCTGGAGTGGACTGGCCGGTCTCCTCCTCGCGCAGGAACTTCAGCACCTCGGAGCGATCGCCCTGGTATTCCTTCTCGTTCTTCTTGAAGTTGACGCTGAAAGCAGAGGAAATTTATTAAACTTCTATTAAGAATGCTCAGGATGGAACAGCAACAAAAAGGACCAGAATCTCAGAGCAAGCAAAGTGAGCTTTAACGATTGGGATAAAAACACGAAACGCAGGAGTAAATGAAACCAAGAGCCCTTGAGCTCAGCGTGTAGCATACTTTCAGGCATGCACACAGCGCAGCCCGAAAGTATGCTCCACTAAGTGAGTGAGTGGCGGCAACAAGATTGTTACGCATCCGCCGCGTTGGCCAGCAATCCCCCAAAGAAATTAAGCGCTAAAGGCGCGGGCCACGGTCCCACGCGTGCGTTTTGGCCCGCAAAAGTCGACAACTGGCACAAGCCGAAGCACTTGGCCCGACTTCTGCAGCAACGGCTATCATTTGCCAAATTGCACTCTCCGTTTCCACCGGCCTGCGGTTCCTCGCACGCTCGCTCTGCTTTCTGCTTTCTCAGTCTGCTAAATTTGTTGTTTCTGTTTTTTTTTTTTCGTCTTCTTCAGCGGTTCGGCGCAAAGCAGAGCAGGGAAAGAACACTTTTAAGTAAAACTTTTCCTGATATTTTGCACTGTCACGGCTGCGGCCCAGACAATTGTTTGTTGCCTTTTGCCCAGCTTTTCGCCCAGACTTTTCCCGGAAAAACTTACCCGAGCACACCGCCAGCCAAAACCTCCGCCTGGGCCGAGAGTGTTTCCGCAATAGATTCATCGCTGTAAATGCCAACCGGGGTGTTGTATTGTTTATTGACAATGCTCTTCACGCCGCCATCGCCGCCGTTGGACTGAAAAACAAGTGTGAGTTGTAGGAAATACATGAGGCTCAGAAAGTGTGAAATGAGCAAAGTTACTGGTGAAATGAATGAACAGGACAAGCGGAGTCCGCCCACGCACTTATTGTAATTGGAAGGTCCTAACTGAAATAGTACCTGACTAATTAAATTTCAAAATATCAATGGTGCATTCGCACTAAAAGAATCAATTATCAGCATATTGTCTTTGGTTGGAATACATTTCTATGCCAGATTGAGTTGTGCACCCGTTTGCCTCGGAACTTGAATAATGAAATATGTGTGTGAAAAGGAACTTTAATACAACACCATGTTTTATCGCCATTGGTGTTTGCAGTATCTCCGTACCATTTCAACTATGATCATTCACATGGTCCTAAATCAAATTAAGTTGCTATGCTTTCCATAATATTGTTCCTGAAACTTGGCACATAAAATGATCCCAAATCAATTTCATGTCCGTTGTCATTGGCTGGAGCTATTATTATACAAATTCATAACAATAAAATATACGTAAATGTATGCATATCACACACACACACACAGACGCACCAAAAGAGACATTACTATGCATGGCATGGCATAGATACAGATGCGTGGGTGTGTGAGTGGCTATGTGTGTGTGAGAGAGACCTTTTGCACATTAATTCTTGCCAGGCAAATAATCCTAGCACTCATATTCATTACTCATTCTGACACTTTTCAAAACTACGCACAAACAAACTGAGCGTCAGACAGACAGACATCGTATAAATGCAAATGTTGTCAACTCATACTGAGCGTTTGGGGGTTCGGGATTCGGGGTGAACGGGTCTACGGGTCTACGGGATTTTTGGGTTAGGGGTTAGAGATCCCAGCCCAACAACCGAAAATGAAATGAATGAATATGAAAAGCCACAGACAGACAACAAAATAAACGCAAAGTGTGAGGCGTGTGTGGGGTGTGGAGTGCGGAGTGCGGCCAGTCAAGGACTAACTATCAACATCATTGGTCATCATCAGGACGTCAGCATCAGCTGGGCCACTAAAACTTTCCGCATTCCCAACTTTGGGCTGCCAGTTTATGAATTTTATAAATGATGTGGTGCGAGGACGGGCATGGGGCTATACTCTGCGTGATTGCAAATTAGTACACTCACGAAGGGACGGGCCGCGTTGTTGTAGCCACAGCCGATGTGCTGGCTGTCCTGTTGTTTGTGAGCCAGAGAGGTCTTCGTCACCGTCTGCAGATACGGCGAGTTGGGCTGCGGCACATTGCCAGTCGGTGTCACATGCGGCCGCCAGGTGGAGCCACCGCTAAAGGATCACAAGCAAAATAACGATAATATTGAGCAGTTTGTTTTGGCAAATGGTTCCATCTACTTACCGCTGCACTGTGATGACAAAGTTGTTGCCGGAGCGCACCACAATGTCCTGGGCATCCTTGTGACGCAGATTGAAGACATCCACGTCATTGATCTTGACCACCGCATCGCCGGGCTGGAGGCCAGCCTGCTCGGACAAGCTGCCGGCGTTCACCTGGAAAAAATCAGAGAAAAACAAGACCGGTTAGTAACCATTACTGAACTCAACATCGATTTGCCATGGCCATAACTCACTACCCTGAAAATGCCTAGTTGGCCGAACTGGGCTTAAAATTTATTATGCTGCAACTGCAAAAATTATGAGCGGCACTCCGAGTTCCAAACTCGCGCTGACTTTAGCCGACTACATACATATATCCATCGAAACATGCAGATAAAGATATATACATATATATGCATATTTCTGTGTTTTTTGTGGCCCGCAACTGTTGGCCAAAGTTTAGTTTTATAGGCGCTGCTTTGTGTGCGTTTTGGGCGTTTGTTTTCATCATTTATTTATTTCCGAATATATGCATGTTTTCGGGCACTTCGACGTCCACGGGGAAATCGTGCGGGAAAATGCCATAAATTTGCACGATTAAAATCGTAAAAGTTACGCCGGAGATTCTTCTATATGGCCAGCGGCTGTGTGGGCGGCACTGACGCATACAGCCGTCAGAGAATTTTCAAATTTCAAACTTAAAATTGAAATGGCAGGCAGTGACTCAAGCACGGAGGGTTTCGAATAACTAGTCATTTCCAAGTTTTGTTTGTGGAAACAGTGCTCGTAAATGTATATAAATTACAGAAAATGGATTGTAATGTGTATGTTTTTAGACAAATTGTAATTACAGCCCTTGCTGAACATTTATTATTGCTACGGTTTAGCTTCTCAGCTCCATTTAAACTCAGCCTTCGATGGGCAAATATAAAGCCGCTTAGTATGAAAGTCACTTGGCCTGTCAATGTCGCTTCATCAGCCAAACTAACCAACTAAGCACACACTCAATCCCTGGCACACATAGATACACTCATCAGGCTAAAGTCCACAACCACAAAATACAGCCACAGAGGAGCGCGGAGGGCGGGGCTCCACTGCTCCTGTTGCTCCACTCGGGGTCTAGGCCAAAAGCTTGGGGGGACCTGATGCGAAAGGAGGTCCGAACGGGGGCTCAGGTGTGCCCCAAAATTATACGCGCCATGCACGTATCCACTTTGGCAAATTGTCTGTTTATCAGACAACTGGCAGGCCCAGTCAGTCAGTGCTCGCCAGCCCCCTGAAAGCCTGCTACCCCCTTGAAAACCCCCATGAAAACCCCCCTTTCGACTGTGGTCGGTTTATATTTGCACAAAACGGGCGACGCTCGTGCAAAAACAAACACAAACAGAGACACTCGCACACAGATACGCCGCATCGGTGTGTGTGTGAGCATAAATATTTCATTGGCGCACTCACCAAGCGAGACACCTAAATTTTGTAATATTTACAAAGTTGCCAAAAAAACGCCGAACCTCACCCCGAAACCGAATCGAATGGAATCGAAGCGCAGCGAATCGGGGCAGCCGAGCAGAGCCGACAGGTTAACCGAGCCACAAAAATGTACACAGAGAAAAAAAAAACCGAAAAGATTGGGTCTATATAAAGTATATGTAAGTTCCGTATCTTAGAAGTGCAGTGTTGTAAGAGGAAATTTAAAAAATGTTTCTTTATAATACAACATTTCAGATCGTTTAAAAATCTTTTAAAAATTTATACTAAAATACAAAATTAGTATAAATGCAGAAGCATATTATTATTCTTTTGTGTGCAACTTGGGTGCTATTTTTGGCAGTGCATGCACAATCCCAATGGCAAAACCAAAACCAAAACTAAAGCCAAATCCAAGTCCATATCCGACGTGTGCCGTTGACATGTTCATTTTCTTGTTGTCGGCTGTGGGTAAAATTGAAATTGCTTGGCCAAGGTGTTTTCCAGACAGCAACAAATAAGTCCTGGCTCCTCGTCCTGCCCAGGCTCATCACCCCCTTGCCCATGCCCTCATCATTCAGCCAACCGAAATCAAAGCGAACGCGGCTCGGAAAGTATTTTTTTTTTCTTTTTGGGAACGTGGGTCTGGGATATTGACATTTGGACAGTTTTATGAGTACCTGCGATCCGTGTTTGTATCCCCCAACCCATGCGAATATCTATCTATCTATCTGTGCGCCCGTTCGACATTTGTCAGCTTTATAGCATTTGCGGCCGACAATTGACGGAGCATTTGTTTTTGCTCTTTCGAATGACTTATGAGCGGGCCATATGTACGAGTAGATGGACAAGGCCCAAATGGCATTACCAGGAGCTTTGGCCCCGCCCTGGGTCGCATTATTAGTTTTGCTGCCACTTTCCACAGATCCCTCAGGTCGAGCCCGCTGCCCATTTGACATTGTTTGTTATGAGAAACCCACGACGCCATATCCCATGTGGAGTATATCAACCGACAAAGAGCATTTGTCACACGGAGACCTTATCTGAGTTCCAGATAGTAAAGTGTAGAGTAAAGTAGAATATAAAGTTAGTTTTTATGCAGGAATACAAAAAATCCCTTTTCTGCACTTAAAGCCTTCTCTGCGCTTCTCATAGAGTCCAAAAGCTAGGACTTCACGCCCACTAAGCAATGCCATGTTTTTAGGCACCCACCACACACAGCTCATATCCTCACGCCTCTTTCAGCAGGACATTAATGTGGTGTCCTGGCACATTACATGTGTGTGGGTGCTCACCAGGGGGAAAGCTGCAGCAGGCAAATGATGATTTATATAGCGAGTGGACAGAGCTAGGGTGACACATACATATACATACATGTCCGCTTGAGAGTAAATGTTGTAAAAATAATTTCATTTGCATTATCATCAGCATTTTGCTGGCTTGTGAGTATTTAGCATTTTACTCGGCATCTGCATATGTATGCTCTCTGCTTCTCTCGACGGTCCCACTTGAGAGGAGCTCTTGAAATTATATGCGTTATGACAAATACGCCCAGATACGTCGAAGTGGCTATCGTGGCAATGTTGGCTTGGCGCTGGCAGCTCGACAAACATTTCCACAAAAGTATGAAGAATTTCGTCTCATCTCGTCTCGTTTCGTTGCTGAGTTGTTGAAGTGTTTGATTTGCCGGAGTCGAGGGAAAAATGGTTTCGGCCATCCAGCATCCAAAATCCATAAAGCAAATGAAATTCTGTGGACCGAACCGAACCGAAGCCAAAGCCAAAGCCAAAGGCCCGTAATCAAGTCAACTAAGCGCTGCTCAAATCCATTCAAGTGCATTAAAATTGAATTTCGTTCAGCACACACACACACACACACGCACACATCGATGTACCGGAGACAAAAACAACAACAATGGAACAAAAACCAAACCGAAATGCATTCTGTTGGTGGTGGTGGGGGGAATCGGGAAAGATTGGGCCATGCTCACACATTGTATGCAAAATATTTATGTTGATAAATCAAGTTTGCTTTTGTGGATTAGGTGTATCTCAAATAAATTGAATTTGTGGCGTAAATTAAGCCAGAACCAAGAGCCAGGATACACACTTGCAGGACTCTAAAGTGGATGCCTAACAGCCAAGTTCTGCCAAGTTGTCGGCCAAGTTATGAGCTTGTTTAATTGAAAATAAATCTGCTTAAAGCCCCAGCTGAGGCGAGCAATATGACAGCGACACACGCCCCCTCTACTATCACTCTGCCCCTCGAGGGCCGTAAAGGGCGAAAAGAGAAATTGCGGAAAAGTCGTAAGTAGAGCGAACATGAACAAAGCAGATAAAATACAAAATACTGCGGAAATGCAGGGCAAATACAATGAATCTCAATGTGTATGAATATGCATGCTGCATCACTCATACGCCACGTTCGCCCCTTCCCTTCCAGATGCCCTCGCCCGCTAGTAAATCACTGGAGTCCCCGAGAACTCCGGCACTGCGCTGATGCGGCTTTCTGGCACAAACAAATGGCAACCACAACACTTGACCAGCGCGAATGCGGATGGTATGGTATGGGTTATGGTACTGGGAACTGGATCCCGATGGGCAAACAGTTCGCAACTAGACTGAGCTGGCAGCGATTAAAACAAGCCAAAGAGTGAATGAAAAACAGCAAACTACCGGCTACAGAAACAATTCACTCCGCCTGGCAGTTTAAAGTGCTCCTTGCCATTTTCCACTCTCTGCCTGCTCCCTCCATTTGGGCCACACTTCAGCTTTAAGCCCTCGACATGGTTGCGTCCCCTGCCCATGCACATTCAATTAGATTGGAAAAAGTCACCAAATCACTTGCTAATGGCTTCGGCTTTGAACGTCGCTCCTCTAACCATCATCATCGCTACGTTTTACAGGGCTGACCAGTCAGCCATCCAGTCAGTCAGGCGGACAGACAGACGGACAGACAGACAGACAAATAATATTTATTTATTGATGGCGAAATATGGGCGGCAGCAACTGCAACATCGTGGCACCCGCCAAACTGTCGGCAACATTTATAAATTATGATTGCAATCAACGTTCAACAAAAGCGCGTTCCACCATCAGAAGGCTGGCTTCGTTGTAACTTGGTTGCTATACTCTATAACTTTTGGGTATTAGCAACCCCATTGGGAATACTTTCATTTCCCTTTTCCGCATAAACAAAATATAAGACGCTTAGACTTGATTTACCATTTAAATATATGACAAGTCTAATTTTTAATAGTTTGTAATACTGCGAAAATTGTAATGTCAATTGATTGATAGGAAGCTTGAAGAGTTTGTTTTCATCTAGCTTCGATACTTCTTCTTTTAAGTATCTTATAAGTACTCAAGTGCCAAGTCTTGGAAAACATTTGCAATTCAAATTTTTTCAAATCTACTTCAGTGAGGGTATTACAACATAAGCAAGTGTTTTGTAACTAGATCCCGCTTTTTGATTTGGTAGAACGACAGATGCAGTCGCACTCACACACAGCCAGAAAATTGATGGGCGAAAGGCGGAAAAAGCGTGAGAGTAAAACACAGTCTGACTGCAATAAACGTGACAATTTATATAAATGTTGCATATTCATAACGAGGAGCAATGGGAAAAAACATTGCCACAATGCCGCGCATTTTGCGGCAGCCAGCACCCGGCTAATGAATGTTGGCCAAACGGCGGAGGAATTCCCATGTGGAGCACTCACTGCCGGCGGCCGGAATCCAATTCCGTTTCTCCGCTTCACATCCCAGGGATTTTTCTAGTCCGCTGCGTGGGCGCAGCCAGTATGCCGATCATTAATCTACCGCTAATGCCGGACCTCGCTCGCAGGTCTGAGAGAAAAATTCGGATACACACATGTGTATGGCGAGGATGGATGTATCTTTGTATCTGGTATCTGCGGATCTGGGGGCTGACGTGTGTGGATTTCCTGGACAGCCAAGGCAACACCTCCCGAGAAACGACAATCGCCTTGAGGGGCTTGGCTTTGGCTACAGCTCATGCACACTGGACACTTGTGAGTTGTGACAGCAGCAAAATGGCTAAAAACGAGTGAGAAATTGCAATTGCCAATTGCATTTGCGGAGCTAAGCCATGACACGAATGCTCCAGGACCAGGTCCAAGTCCAGGTGAAAGTGCCGCTCACGCACGAGCTTGTGATAGATTCGCTGATTACTTCGGGGACAGGTTTTCCTTCAGTCCGAGATACAATTTAAACGATGCCCACTCACGCATGGCATTTCTGTAATTTCTGCTACTTTGTATGGTCCGTCGAGGAAAGTGTTCAACTGCAACTTTCAGGATGTACACGAACAAATTGATGTAATAGGTTTGTGATTTCCCTTACTTTTAATTTCTATAGCTAACTACCAGTTGGTGCGCTCGCTAAGATAGTTTCCTTAAGCAGGCCCCCATCTCGGATCCAATTTAATCATCCCCACTTGCTGTTCACACAAGCTCATCTGGCGGCTCATCTACGTGGAGCAATTTACTACGGCACCAGTTTCTACTTTCCGTCTCAGTCTGGAAATTGAGTTTAAATTGCTCTCAGCTGATGCCGCGGGTTCCTCTTGCCAGGATAAACTAGAATTTCAATAAATGTCACATGTCCCGCGCTGCCTGCGTACGCAAATTGTTGATTAAAGCGAGCGGAGCGGAGTGGAGCGGAGCGACCTGAACCTGATCCAGAACACCGGGGCCAAGAAGGGTTCATTAGGCAACGGGATATCCAGTTCCCGCACACAAATATATATATGTGGGTTAATAAGGCGGCAGGATATATGTATATAGTAGCTACAGGATGTGTGCTGGTTCCACCTCGGCCGACATCTTGTGCCTTGAATGTCATTAGCGTGGCTTGGTGTTAGTTGCCCCCAGAGGCGAATCCACCGGCGAATCCCAAAAACCCAGCAGGGGCGTCGGTGGAAAGGGGTTTTCGTCGCTCGCAGACAACTGCCAACTGCCGCAGCGCAAACAAGATTAATTAAGGAATGTAAATTTCGCAAAATTACGCGCCATTGTTTGGCTCCATCTCGCTCTGGCTGCGTCCCCCCAGTAGATTTCCAGCTCTATCCTGCTGTGACTGTGTGCGTGTTTGTGTGTGTGTGAGAAAAGGGTGTTGAGATTTTTTCCATTAACAACATCATCAATGGGCCGCCGGTCGCAAGGTCGAAAGGTGTCCTGCCCCACCCACAATCCGCGCTGTTTGTTTTTGTGCGACGGGTTGTTGTTTGGGAATTTAGCGGATTTCTACTGACTGCGGCCAGGAGCTTAGCCAGCTTTTCAATTTCAGCCACAGCCGCAGCTCCAGATCCTGCCCACCTCCTCCTGCTCCTCACCGTTCTCCAGCTCCTGGTTTTGACCAGAGAGCTCTGCGCTTGTCAGTCGCCGCATGAGCCATTTGAAGGGTTGGCCAACATTTTTAATTAGTGTCGTCAGCGTCGACGTTGTCGTTTGTTGCTGATTGCACCCAGTAATTTGAGATTAAAAGGGTATGCTGTTGGTAATTGCAGTAGATTAATGCGAATTAATTGCGCTTTCTGCTCGTAAATATGATGCCCTTTCTTTACTGTTTCATTTGAAATGAAGCAGGATACTAGCATGCTTTGTGAAATCAAAATGCTTTTGCAGGTAAAACGTATGTTTGTTATGTTTGGGAATGTACGTGATTTTTTGAATAGCTGACATATCACAAGTACTGGGTATTTTCAATTCGGGTTTCCCGAACCACCAACCAATCCGTTTGTTATTTCTTCAGCTGGCTGTGGCTGCGGTTGCCTTGAACCCTTTGTGTATTGTGTCAGAAGCATGCATAAATTATATTTTCTGCGGGTCCGGGGAAATTTCTAATGAAGCCCGAAATTGGCTGCGGGAAATAACCAAGACGTGTGGGCCACACGATGGTAGTGCCAAGCTAACAGTGGATTGGGAAATTTTCGGGAACGAGATACTTTCCCAACCTGCTGCTGCTGCTACCTGCTGGGCGGCGCAATGTGTTTTCGCATTTCCCGCCACGCAGCAACTCGCCCAATTTCCCGGCGATGGTGGCCAATGGTTTGGGCCATTGTTTACGCACTGCCGACGGACGTGTCGAAATGCGAGGCATGTGAGTCAGCTGCCAAAGTATCTGCATTCGTGTACATGGTACATATCTGGTATCTATGACTGCAACTGGACTGCAGTCTGGCATATTTGGGTCAGCCTTTAAATAAACTCTATGGCAGCGCAGGAAATGCCTGCTTGTTTGATGTTTCAGTTACACATGATGGCTTAATAGTGCCAAGAGGAGCAGGTCGGCGAAGATATTTGGGAATCCCGTTCCTGGAAATGCCAGATATGTTCTTCGGGCATCCATCAATCCTGGACGCAGTTCTGACAGCCGTGAAATCGTGTTAAACGTAATCTCAGGCTAACCAAAAATCACCCTCCACCTCCACCAACCGTTGCTGCCACAGCTATTCGAGGCATGAATGATGGCACTCAAATTACATTAAATGGAATTTCGATTGGGCCCCTCCCTCGCCAGTCCCCCAAATCGAACAGTCCACCAGTCCTGCGATCTGGGAATGACAATGACGATGACAAGACAATGGCGGGGCAACAGAAACCGAATTCGAAATGGAAACAGTAAATGGCATTTACATGTTCCTGTCATAAGGCCGAAAGGGGAGCAGGGAACCAATTTAATGAATCAGCATCATCATCATCATCATCAGCCAGCTCCTGCTCCAGCTTCAGCTTCTGCTCGAGCTCTTCAGCTCCGGCTATTCCACTTTGGATAGGCCTCTCGAAATGCAGCATTGCAGATATCGGAGAAGTTGCAGCTGCAACGGGTGCAATCAGACAAATGCAATTAGGATTTGGCGACGCTTTCGTGTCGGGCATTCTAAGCATGCCACATCGTCATTCTTTTTCGGGTCTCCGCCTGCAGGAGTCCCCTCTCTCATTTCCCAGGGGAAAATGCAACAAGCCCAAGCTGAGGCACAGACATGAAGCTGGGATCCAAGGTCCGACGTTTGTCCCCGGGGATTTGACATGAAAGGCGCCGAAATGTCGATCCAAGAGGATGGAGTGAACAGCACAAAACTGTCCCAAACAGAAGGGGAAACTACTATGGAATGGACAGTTTTAAGCACATTAATGTTTACCGAAACACTTTCTTTATCATGAAATAAATAACTAATAGTATTCTGACATTAAAATTACGTATGGCCAAGTATCATAGCATTTAGGGCATAGTCAAGTGAAATCTTTTAATTAGGTCATTCAGTAAACACATTGTCTAAATGGAAAATACTTGTTTAAAGGACTAGCTCTGCCAATATAAGGGATTTTGAGTTCTTGTTTTATATAGAACAGAGCACATTACATGGGTTTTTATATTGAATATGGGAATTGGGTCACTGTATTCCATTAGTTTCTATTACGCTTTCGCCTGAAACAAGCGTACTCAATAAAACTTTTAAAGGCTTTTCATATTAAATGCACAAGTTTCCGGATGGAAGGCTTTCGGAAATGCTCGCAAAAACCCACACCCCCAAAACTTTTCCCCAATTTCCCACACTCTTGTGTGCACTCGAGCAACTTTTGAGCCTTCGCCGGACTGCTGATGATGTCCGCTCGGCTTGGCGGCTCTCAATTAAATATTTAACTTTAAGAAATGTAATTTCAATTAGCGCCACAGCATTTGGCCATTAGCGTGGCGAGTGCCGAGATTTGTGCCAATTGCGAAATGCGGAATACAAAAACAAGAGCCGCGATGAATGAGCAAACAGCAAGGAGCTGGAGGAAAATCGCAGGAAAATCGTGGGTGGAGTATGAAAAGCTGCGGGTTGGGCGGAATTTGGACACCCGCGCCTCTCGCTCACTCGCTCAAAATCATTACGTGATTAAGGTTGCCATTACGGCCGGGAAAGCAAAAATAGAAAACTAGAGCATGGCACGCAGACAGCTGCAGAGGGGCATTCCGCGGGGCGGAAAATGGGGAAAATCGGGACAGGGGGGCAGACGCTCCGCGGCCGCAATTGCGCTCGCTCGGTTTGTCGGAAAATAAAATGAAGTGAAAGAAAATAAAATAAAATAAAACAAAATAAAATAAAATGATATAAAGAACAAAAAGCAACAAGAACCAGCTAAATAACAGCAAATAGAAATAAATAAATCAGCGACACGGCAGAGGAGCTCTGGGGAGGATGGGTGGCCAAAGGGCCCCATCTTCGCCGCACAAAAACAATTAAAATGAAAAACCGTAAGCACTCTAATTCCGGGCGGAAAACGGGCGGCACTTTCCGGACTACTTCGAATTCGTATTCCGCATTCGTCCTCCGCACGAGCGAGCAAAATGGTTCGAAAACAAATTTGCCGATCTAATTAAAAGCTAAATTGTGACCATTAAATGGGGTTCACAACGCAACTGTCTACCTTACACATAAAGAAAAACTGATTCCATTCGATAGGCAAGTTAATATATTAGTAATATGGAAGTACAGTTGGTGGGACTAAAGAGTGCGATATGTTTTCTTAAGTATATCAATTCCCTTTTTTCCAGTGAACTATCTGTGACCTTAAGTGGGTACCACGGCATGGAAAAACATTGAAAAGCATTTAAGTTCGCTCCGCCTTTCAACAAGTTGGCAAGCAATGCAATTTACGGATGCAGAGCCCGGCGAAATGGGTGAAGTGGAACGGGTGCCAGGATGCAAGGACATGGCCATTAGTGGGCCACGGGCCACGAGTGGAATAGAAAAAGTATGCCAAGCTGACCGCATAGCGCAGTATAACAGAGACCAGGACGAGAACGAGCCACTGATGCTGGAACAGGACCTGAAACTGGAACTGGAGATGGAGCTGAAGCTGGAGACTGTGCATGCGGACACGGACGTCTGGCAAATTGTAAATTAATTGATGAAGCCAGCGTTTAGAAGAGGCAGGGACAAACCCTCGGACTTCGGAATGTCAGTGCGGTCGCTGGAAATATTCGACAGGGATTGGGCTATTCATTTGTGCGAAGAGTGAATAATTCAGACAATATAGAGATGAATAACTACTTAACATAGCAAGGAAATCTTAAGTTTTCAAAAGAGTAGTTTACATATGTTAGTTCTTAACTTCAAAATTGTAAACTCATAACATGAACTCATATAACATCTTGTGCAATACTCCCACTGTGAGATACTTAAGCCCCCCTAAGAGGCAGCCCCTGGAATCGAGTAACTCGAACTGCAGCTGACATCTCGAACGGTAAGAGATGGCAATACGGAATGGAGCGGGATGGAGCAACGCTGACAAATTGCTGGTAGCAAGATTAATGCCTGCATTATCTTTCCTCATTTGTCGATTGTCAATGCAACTGGGCCGCGTCCGCAGCAGAATAGCAACAACAACAAGTTGATGCAGCAACAGGGACAACAACAGAACAGAACGCCCCCGGGGCGTGGCAGTTTACCTTTACCTTTGCGTTTTACCTGTCCAGTGCCGCATTGTTCTCTGATTTCCCATTTTCCTCCTCTCTATCGCTGACATTTTTCAATTTGATGATGCACAGCAACAACAAACAACCGTGTGGGCGGCACTTTCGTCCTTATTTTCCCCGTCCGAGCGCTTTTCCTTCTGCCGTTCCTTTTTTAATGGCATCTGGTGCTGGACAAGGTAATTTCATTTTTATATTAATGACAGTATGTTTGATGCATGTCCCTTTACAACTCCGTCTCGCTCGCTTAATCACTTAAGACTCTTAAATGCGAAAAAAAAAACACAATGTGCCATATGGGTACACTTAATGGCCAATTGGTCGATGGAATATGTCACGGTTTTGTTCAATTTAATACCCGTGGAAATACAACTCTGAATATTTGCGAACATGAAACGTGAAAATTGCACTAATTAGTCAAGTCATCGATTATTTATCGATGGGGGGAGCATGCATCGCGTGGCAATCGATGCTGGTGGAAAAGTTAATTTTGGCAGCGTGTGTCGCAATTGCAGTTGGCTAATTTGAAAATGCAATTACCAAAAATTAGTTCAAAATAGATAACGTGTGTTTTTGGTTTCAATTTTTAATTGCTAGCATGCATTTTAATCAACTCAGTGCTCAACCGATAGTTGAGCAGTAATCCGTGTCATCGCTAGGATTAGAAAAGCTCATCACTGATCTTGTTTTGTTGACAAATCTTCAATGGATAAGTGCATATTTGTTAAATTAACTTAAAATAGTGAGTGTAAAATGCAAGTGATTCAAAACAAAACCGGGAAGTGATTGATGTGAATGTAACCAGTGATTTGATCAGCAACGAAGCAGATAAGACAGGTAATACGGCACATATAATGTTTATAAGTCTAGTATTAACTGTAAACTTTCTACGCAGGTAGGCAAAAATCCAGCAACAAACCAAAATCAAAAGCGGTAAGTCTTAAATTTTCATATTTTCCATATGCCCTTGTACTTCGCACCTGCACGAACGACCATTTGGAGCCCCCCCTTTCTGGAGCATGGTGAATGCCACCAATTAGTAGAGACCTGCTCCCCAAAAAAAATGGAAAATGGCGAGACAATATGTTCAGCTGAGCCCAAACAACTGCAGGCTAGAATCTAAATCCTTGCTGTCCAATAAAAACAGTAGAACGGATGAGGATGGAGGGGAGGGATTCCGTGTTGGGGTGTCTAACATTCCGGATATGCCTGTTGGTCGTCGAAAATCTAGCGAACTTTACAGACAGAACAATGCCCTTCGGATTCCGAGTTGAGTGGAATTTTAGGTCTAAATCCGGCAGGGTCATAAAAAGTGCTTATTACATTATCACCTCAAGCGTGGCTGAGCTGGCTGTGGGCAGTGCCACGCCCACCCGCACACACACTGGCCCGTCCACAAAACGCAATTCACTCTCTCCTTCTCTCTTTATCAAAGGAACTGTGTGTGTGTGTGTAAATGCCCTTTCCTTCGAAGGATATTACGATTCTTGCATCTGCTTTGTCTACTTCAGATCTTCCGAGGAGTTTGCCCTTACATGATTACATGATGCGTAATTCAGAGCTTAGGACTAATCTGAAATCTAGAAATCTGTAAATAGATCACCTTTATACCTGTATGCATGATTCTGAACCATAATCTTTTAATTTTATGTTTTATAAGTCGGCATTGCTTTGAAGATGTATTCCTAAAAGGTTTGATCTTAAGAAGCATATCACAAGTTGATCTGATTAAACATTAGATATGCTCCTACTATACAGAATAAGAAATAAGAATTATTTCAACTTAAGTATTGAATTCTAATCTATTTAATGGTTTCTAGAGCCAACTGTTGATATCTCATTATATTTTTGCCACTGGCTTTATCAGTATTGAATTAAATATATTCCCCCAAATTGATTTAGTAAATAAAAATTAAATTTACAACCTGCTAGAGTATTCTGAAGTTCAGTGGCCGCAGCTGACTCCCCTTTTCTCGGTTTTTGCTGCGTGTTTGGGGGCTTTATTATGGCCCTGGCAGCTGCGTTTTTCAATTTTCGCTTTTTTAGGCCTGCAAACTCTCACCTGAGCTCGTTGAGCCCTGAGCCTTGAGCCGATTTGTTTCGGTTCGGTTTGGTATGGTTTGGTTTGGTTTGGTTCAGTTCGGTCGCTTCAGTTCATTGGCAAATGTTTCGTAGCTGGAAAACGGAGGAAAATTCGGAGGAAAAACGGGGCGGAATCTGGTGCAGAAATGCGAAAAATGTGTAAATTTGCGCCCGCTTTTATTTTTCGCATTTGGCCCGGATGATGTGTAGCGGCTGATCCGCTTTGGCAACGCTCCCAGGTTCGAGTTCATTCAATTTGGATTAAGTCGTTCGTGTTGATTAACAAAATTGACTTTTTTGCAGACTTCTCGCCAATCGATTTCGATTTGGGATCGATGGAGAGCAGGCGCAGCTGTAAACCATTTAGCCGACGATGCCGTAGACGTTTAGTAAATATTCAATCAATTTGGATGGACAATAAATCACCAGGAAATCAAGAGCGTCTCAATTTCTCCGAACAGATATGCGTCATAACAATAAAAAAAAGAAGCATCCCATTTCCCGCACTTTCCCCCAAAGTGCGGCAAATAAACAAGACAAGGCGACAGGCCATAATATATCATGGCCCCAAGGCGCCTGACGACACGACACGAAGATGGAGAGTCAGCTTCGAAGGACACTGATGCGTAATGGCTGCCAGGGGGATGACATCGATCCGGAGCTCCGTCTCCTTAACTGCAAATCAATGACATATATTTACGGCAAATGCGTTTGCCCGCCGGGGCCACATGGACGGGAATAATAGGTTGGAATAAAGTAATAACCCGAATAATAGCATATGTCGGCGGAGCCATTACCTGCCGCTAATTGCCGGACAAACTTCTCCTGTCGCCGCCTAAGCCGGTCGCCAATTAAAGCCAAACAAATGCCGCTTGGAGTGCTAAAAGCCCTCAATCCGGATCTCACGGCTCCCGAGAGCCAGCCGCAATGTAAGTGCGGCTCATAATTTATTTCGATTACGCCGCAGCACGCAATTTGCGCCGGGCACATCCTTTTCAAGCACACGGACACGCACAGGAAGTGAGATATCCAGGAGCACCGGGAGTGCGAGTGGAGCACCAGGGCCAGAGATAAGTGTGCGCTGCGCGCAATTTCCGTTTCCGCTTGGTTTGCCCTTATCCAGCGCTGATGCTGTGAAAATCCACTAAGCAACAATTAAATCACAGACTCTCGAGAGCAACTCGGCAAGATAAAAGCGTAGAACGCAGCATAAACAATGTAAGGAATCGTCTACGAACTTAACCAACTATCGGAAGATGCTGTTAAACTATACTAAAAATAGTAAACGTTTTCATGAATCGATTTGGAATGTCTTATAATATCCATTCTTATATGACGAATCAAAGCCCGCGCTGCAGGAGTGACTCAGAGGCATTAATTTGAGGATTGGAGGACAGAAACAAAGACAAAGGCTACCTGAAGTGAATCATTCCCAATCGTTTCCATGCAGGTAACAAGAGGCCGCCAAGCATTACCATTAGCTGACTAATCGGTGCCTTCAAGAGTGGCCGCTCCAGTCCGTGGCACTCCAGAAGCAGACCAAAATCGATTCCGCTTTAAGCGTTTGCTCTTTACGCTTAGAAGTTATAAATATTTATGGCGCACATAATGCAGCGCGTTGAGCTTGGCCAATAATTTCTCCGCTTACAGCTCTGCGATAACTGGGATCCCAGGCTAAATGTCGGGATGTGTGTGTGCTCCAGATGCAGCGAAGCGAGCATTTTCCACTGAAGGATTTATGCTCGCTGACATGCAACTTAAAAGCAAGGACAACAGCGAGAGATAGCACTATGGGATGAAGGGGGTTGAGGAGCGGGATGCGGACGCAAGCAGCGGCAAACTTTTCTTATGCGGGATACTTTTCTTGTGCAGTCGGAACAACAATCGGCGAAGCGATGCTGAGCACAAGGATTAGGCCACAAGGAGAATGGGAGTCTGCAGCAGAAAGGAGCCGAAATTTATGTGACTTTTGCATGTGGGCTGCAGGATGCAGGATGTGGCTCGCACTGGCTAGACATTAGTACAATTTCCGGTCCAAGCCACAAAATATTCAATAATATATTAAAGATATAGCCAGCAACCCGAAAGAGATATCACACAAAAGGCAAGGAGCAGGGAAAACCGGCAGATACAGGCGCACACCAGCAGGCACGAATTCGACAACTCAACTGAAGCGTAGCAGGCAGGATAAATCTAAATAAGACGTGCTTCGACTCCCGCCTGGCCTACTCGTTCTGCTCCTCCTCCTGCCCCTGCTCCTCCATCTTCTCTATTCTGCGGCAAGGTAGCTGGAGCATGCAACATCAGCCAGAGAATTTGTGCAATGAAGTGCAAGTGAACTTAAAGGGACTAAAGATACTCCCAACTACCTGACCACACGAGAGATGAGCACGTGAGGCGGATGAAAATGCGGAGTCCAAACACGAATCACAGTAATTCAAGTTGCTAATCATTATTAAGCCACCGAATAAGTGCAGTTATATAGCACCCAATTTGGCTAGACTATAAAGATTAAATTTTTGATACCAAGATTTATTGCTAAATGAATTTATAGCTAATCACAACTGAAGTGCATTTATAAAAAGATATGACGCAAGGTAGTATTAGACATTACCAGTGATCTATAAAAGTGCAACATGCAATTAATGAGGTGAATCGATTTAAAAACTATTAAGATAGTAGTTAATATATTTATCGTTTGATGACCTAACAAAAGTTAAAGGATCACTGAACCCACAAAAATGTAAATAACATTTGATACAAAATGATCTGGCTTGGCTCACGAACTCATATCCCCTCGAACTCCCTTCAAACAAAACGGAAGTGCCACTCGATTCCCTGGAGCGGAAGTGGATATGGGGGCTACCGGAGGAAGCAGCCAGGTTTATGGGTATATGGGGTTCGTTCAATAAATTTCAGCACTCTTAAATTGGCAATGCGCTGCACTTTCAGTGGCAGTGGCATGCACCGATGTCCATGGCGTCCAGTGCGGAGTCAGTAGTCATGGGTCCGTTAAAGCGGGCCCGGTAAAATTGATAATCAATCAAATGCGGCGCTGACGCAGCCAGGCACTTAATCACTGTCTGGTTATCCTTTTTGTTTCGCTGGCTTAACTTTTATCAATTACGCCTTTTGGCGACTGACAGAGATGAATCACGGGAAATCAGCAATGCATCGAGAGAAGTTGCTTACCCCAACGGCCGACTATCTCTTTATTAATTCAATTAACGTTGCTCTGCCAATTGGTGTGGAATTAGCCGGCGACTCAAGTCAAAAGCCTTTGGATCAGGTGCGGCTTATGGCCCCATAATCAGCACACTTCTGTGGTTCCTGGGCATGGTCAAAACCAAGGTAACTTTCTGAAACAATGTTACATTGCCTGCCAAGTGCACAAATGCAATTTTCATGTCTCGGCTTCGAATAAGCTGGCACAACAGTTGCTCTTGAGGCATTGTTCAATTAATAAAATGTCCGAGTGCATTGAAAGCAACCGCAGACCGAGATGCACTTTCCCCACTTTCGCCCCTCATCTGTTGACGATGTGGTCGAGAAAAGTGCAAGTTCAATCAGCAGCTGCAAGCTGCAAACTGCAATCGAGAGTCAAGAATCGAGAGTGGAGACCACAGCAGGGTGTCGCCTCCGCCTGATTCAATTACACAAGAGCCCGTAATCAAAGCAAAGGAAATTTGCCTCTATTATTTCGCTTGCATAAATCACTAAGAACGAAGACCTTGAAAATTTACAAAAGCAAACAGTTGATACCCTGTTTCGACAGGTACGCCAAAAAATAAGTAGAACATGGCAAACGGCACTGATATACCTCAAAATGAAAGAGCAGTTGCGAGTTATGAAAAGTCCTCCGTTTGAGTCAAAGACAAAGGCAAACACGGCTACCAACACAAAGGCTGCCCCCAGACAGGAGTCAAATAATTAATGGCCAACCGGGGAAGGCAAACAAACAAGCTTAAAACGAGCAAAAACACAACAGAAGCTGAACCGAAACGAACCGAAAGCAGAAAAAATCTCGAGAGGAAGGTCAACTGTTTTGAATACACTTCCTCGAAAAAGGAAGTTCCATTCATGAGCGATTAAATGTCAAGACAATCACAAATTGGCTAAACGATTTTTGTTGATTGTTTTTAATACGTATTTATAAAATTTAAAAATCATTTGAGGGTTGTTAGGAGGATTTCACTGCTGGTGAAATTTAACGTAGTGACGAAGCGCACCCGAAACAGCAAAGTTAATGTTGTGAGTGTTATATATATTAACTTAAAGGAATAAAACAGATATACCTTTAGCAAGGGCAGCGAAAAAGGCGAGTCATGAGCGGATTTGCATGAGCGAAACGCGGAGTTCGGCGGGAAAAGGATACTGGGCTGGAGGATCATGTGTGTGGGACTGGCGGCCACGTCGGTTGCCTTGGATGCCGTCAGTAGCTTGTTATGCACTGTCCTCTCCAGTGTTCCCGTGGTTGTCTAGACTTTAAGTTGGCTAATAGCCGACACTGGCGCTTTTTTTATCTCTTTGATTGTTATGATATGGTATGTGGACCGAGGGCTTTGGTCAGAAAGCCGGAAATTTGTAGTCAACCGAATTTGCGCTCTTGTATTACTTATTTGGTCCATTATTTGTGCGCTGCTTGGCTTTCGCTTTTATTTGACTTTGGCCTTTTGTGCGACGCTTTTTGTGGCCCCAAAACGAACCCTGCACTTGATAATGAAATATATAAACGTGGCTTCTATGCGAGAGTGGGTAAAAATCCGTGGGCATAAGGCTTATAACACACACAGGATGCAGGACATAGGGCGCAGGACTTCCGGACAACCAGGGAAGCAACAGGGAAAGGACTTTATACTGTATACGGGGTGCGAGAACTGAACACAGAAACTCGCTGCGAGAAATCATAAATTAATCCGATTTAAGCAGCTCAGTAGCTTATTTTTATGCCAACCAACTCCGAACCAGCAGTTTTTGTTGCTCGATGAAAGCGGTGGTAGATTCACTCCTGGCCATGTCATGTGTTGCATCCTGATGAGTTGCGGCAGCATTTAAAGGAGACCAATTTGTTTGGCACTGGCTCAAGAGCCAGGAAGCTGACATGATTGGATGCTGACGATGACTAAGATGATGATTCGTTGTCAAGGTAGAAGAGCCCTCGACTGTCAGTGCTCAGTTGGGCAGAGTGGCGCAGTTCATTCGAGTTCGTTCGGGGCTTAGTTCCGCTGCACAGCTTGTGTCCTGGCAGCCAAGGAGCTCAGCTCGGCACAGCGAAAAATAGCCTAGCAACGTTTCATCAGCATGGCATTCTTTTACGGGCAAAATGATCTATGAACGTATACTTGGGATTTCATTAGCTTTCTCAAAATATCTTTAATTGTGTGATATATATACTGGTACACAAAAGAAGACAAATCCCTTTTCATTGGATATAAGTTAGGGTTTCGCTTGAACTATATAAATATAACTAATTAAAGTTAAACTTTTTATGTAAACATAGTATATGACGTTTCTTCCTGTGTGGCTCATTACGAGCAAAGTTTTTACGCAAAATCCTGCGGACGAGGATGCGGCTTAAGTGCGCCATTCCAAATTCAATTGGGCTTGAAGTGTTCGAAAGGCAAAAGGCATCCAGCCAGGAGATGTCGCACCGCCGCGAGGCGGCTCAACTCATCTTGGCTAGAACTGTTTGGATTTATGGGCGGAAAAACGAGAGAGTGGCCAACAAATGATTGAGATTTAGTTGGCTTAATTTTTCGTTGTGTAATCCATCAAGATTTCCATTTCAAATTGCGCATGCTGGATGATTTTCGCATAAATTCCAAACCAATTTGCTTAGTCCTTTTTTCACAACCATTAAATGCCAGTCCTGTTGCACTTTTGGCCAACATTGTTTCAAGTGGCTGCGTTGATAATTGTTAATTGACAGAAGCGCTCGAGTTTAGCCCATTTAAATTAATCGAAACAGCTCAATTCCGTGATAATCCGCACTGGCTGTGTGATGTTTTATTTATTTTCTGTTTTAAATAGCCCAGTGCAGCTCGGAAAAGAGAGAAGCCGCATAGCATTGACACAAATCCACAGCTGTTTAAATAGAAATTGCGCATTTAGCGCTGGCCACGCCCACCCCCACGTACCGCCCACTCGAAGCCGAAAACAAACAGATAAAAAGAGCGCACAGAATTCGTGTTATTTTCGAACGAACAACAATATTTACAAATTCTTTTCGGGGGACTTTGCCTCAGCTATCAAGCCCCAAATCAATAATTCCGAATTATTGGGGCATTGTTTTGGTCCCAATAAGTAAAGCAATTCTCTTTATGACTTTATGCGAGCATATAAGAATTCAACTGATGTTTAGCTTCCGATTAGACTCGCACACAAACAAAGGTTCTTATCAGAGTGAGTTTGAGTCACAAACGAAGTCGCCAGCTTGGCCGTGCTATATGATTCACAATTTGTTTCATTTCGAAGTCTCGGGAATATCATTTCCACTTGATTAACTAAAATATTAGCTCATGTCTTACTTTATCAAGAGTTGGGCTTGTTACTCTCAGCGATATTATCGTTAAACGAAGCCAACAACAATTAGATTAGATAGAAGTACAGTTCTTGCAAAGTATATTACTTTTGGCCAAATGGAAACTGTATCCATTAAAATCGCATTAATTAATTACAGCCTTACAGTTTCGAATCGCACTGCACATCAATATAGAACTAGGCATATTCATTTATTCCTTCGACATTTTCGCGCCACAAGCGCTCATAAAGTTGTCAAAATGATTTAGCAAATTTTGTTGTTGCGTGTCGCCACAAATGTAAAATGTTTCGAGATCTGTTATGAATGTTTAACAAATTTTTAGTTTGGTCCCTGTCCGTGTGTGAATGCTGTGTACATTTGTGTGTGTTTATGTACCGGAGTGTCTGTATAGTTGTATATATGCTGTATGGCGAGGGGAAATTTGTTGAAAATTGGGAAAAATACGACTTTTATTTGTTTTGGGTAACGTGCGCAAAAATCGCACGGAAACGCCACCACAAAAAGTGAAACTTATATCAACGGATTTATTTTTAACATGAAAACATAAAAAAAAAGAAGACCAGCAAGCACTTAAACACATAAATAAATTAACTGGCCAACTAATATTCGCTTCTCGCGTTTGTTGCCAGCGTAAATTTAATTTCATTTTTCGGAGAGCGTTTCCGAACACGCAAATTCCATTTGTCAATCGCCCGATAAGCGAATTGTTTCTGATTTTCCCACATGTTTACTCCCCGGCCAGTTGGGAAATGCAAACGTATATGTATTCATATAAGTGGGTGGGGCAAGTTACCCCGCACTTACCTTTTGCACCAGCAGGGGCTGGGCGAAGTCCGTGCCCCCCTGAAGGCGGAATCCCCAGGGCTGGGCATCGAAACGTGACAATTTGACTTGCAGCAGCTGTGGTTGGGCCATCTTCTTTTAGCGCTGACTGTAACGAAACGAGAAGTAATAATCATGATAACATGGCGTATACTTGATATCACGTAGGCGACTAATTAATGAAATCAAAACCCCGACGCACACGAAACCAACGAAAAACAACGCAGACAGACGAGTGCGGATTGCTCCTTTTAGGCCACTAATAAAGACATTATTCAGGCATGTCCAGGCTAATCCTGCCAACAGTCAGACGACTCTTCACATACCTTCCCTGGTTACCCCCCCACTCCCTGCCTGCCAGCCCGAATCATGGAATCCCTAAAACGGCCCTGCTCCACTTTTGTGCCACCCACAACCGGTTGCCAGATGCAGCTGCATGCGGAAAAGCTGCTGCGTCGTTTTGTGTGCCAAACTGAGCCAACATATTCGGCTGACTGAATGCAGCAGGCAGTCAGGAGAGTAGTCGAGGGGCATGATCCAACTGGGCGATATCCTGGGGACTTAGGCGCAGAGAACAGAAATGTAAAGACAGATATCTTTGTTATATAGTTCTCAAACTTACATCTAACATAAGGAGCTGGACAGGCACTTAAATGTATTATATGTTGTATTTCCAACGTTTTTCTTTTAATAAATATCACACAATAAATGCTTGGTGTCCCCAAACTTTCGATGAATTCCATCATATCCCATTTGCCTGCCATTTCTGCAGGGTGCTGGACATAAAACGAGTTAAACTTTGTTAGATATCGCCTTTTTTGCACACACAGAAACTCACACCCCGGAAAGGAGACTCAGTGTAGCGCCAGGACTTCGAAGGACCCGCTGCATCCCTCGTCCTGGCCACAGTGAGTGCTGTAAGTAAGCGCACCCCGAACGGCACATGGAGCCGTGTTGTAAGTGTGGCTTACACGGGTTCCCATCTTGCTGTGCGTCCGTACTCAACTACCCCCATCTCCCCCAATATGCCGCCCTTTCGTCCTGTCCTACTCCATGTCCTGCCGCACTTTTTTTTCCCCGTCATAGCTATGTAATTTGTACGTGCGTCACAGGAGGGGGTGGGAAAAGAAAAGGGGTCAGGCGAAAATGGAAAAGTGGGCGGGACATGGGAGTCTGTTGATTTAGTTTGCTGCATAACAATTTTGCTGAGTGTTGTGTTTTTTATTAGCAAAGACACATTTGCCCCGTGTTCGTTTCGTCTCTTTCACTCCGCAACTGCCCTCTCTCGCTCGCTCCCTTTCTCTTCCCACCGAAGACACTCAAAGTGGAAGTAACTACATTAAGCTATTAAAACGACAGCAGCTGGCGGTGGGGAATGGGTATTCCAGGGGGGCGGAGGAGCAGGGATATCCGCACACATATGGAAAAGAGACATTTTAGCACACACAGCAGTTTAATTAACGTTAAGTGCGGGTGGTAATGGCTCCATCTCGAGTCCAGGTTGCAGGATTCAGGTTTCCGGCTCGAATTCCCGCCAAGAAGCGTAAGGGGGCCAAGAGCACAGGCCGTAACACGTTGACGGCATTTGCATGTAAATACTTTGTACGCCATGAAGTTGGGCCATTAGACGCCCCGGCAAACCAACTGCACATGCACGGGAATAATTTAATTAAAATATTAAACAAATGCGGAGTGGAGTAGAGTGAAGTGGATCGGCGTAGAGGCGGAGACGGAGGCGGCCAACTCTTCCACGGATTCAAAGTGCCAGACTGAAAGAGGCCAAAAGCGCAACAACACGAGAAGGCAAACACCAACGCTTCCCTCCAGTTTTAAAGGGCAACGATGGGAAGAGGATGGAAACCTGGTAGTTCCGGTGCGAAAGGCGCCGTTTGGAGTCCTGGCTAATTACTGGCTCAAATGCTCTTGCCACAAGGATGCTATGCGGCTGACAAAACGTCATCGACGATTCGGCACACTGTAAGATTAAATGGCCTAAGTTTTCCCACCATTTTGGTACTTGAGTTTTTGGTTTCTGTTGGAAATCATTAAAATTTTATATTCCTCATATGTATTAGGTTTTTATAGATTCTAAGAATCCTTAAACCTCTTTTATATTCCTAGTTTAAAGACTTGCTTCTGTTGTAGCAGTTGGTAATATTTAAAATTCTCAGAAAATGTACATTGGTCTTCTGGTTGGCTTATGGCAATATCAATTTTACTTTCCATACCATACATTATCTCTTTGACAAACTTTCATTTTAGAGCCACTCGAGAAGCTTGTAACAAATGGTGAAATTTGCTTGGCCCAGGATTAGGTTGCTCCTTTTTCTTGAAACCCTTTCCGTCTTCATCCTGCCAGGGGAGCTGACCCACTTTTTGGACTTTAGGTCGGCCTTGGGCAAACTGCGGCGCAAACTTTCCATATGCAAGCAATTTGTAAACAAATTATTTGATCCTCAAACAGGCAAGTTGCTCCAGCAACTTATCAACTTGACGCCACACAAACAATAACGAGCGCCAGCAAAATCCAAACTTGGTCAACCATGTATCATTAACAAAGTTGTCCAGTTGGCAATCCCATTGCAGCTTTATGACTAATAACCAAATGCCAGTGGATGGATGGGTGCGTTTCCGAAGGGAGGGGGGCTCGTTGGGTGCGGGGAGGTTGCAAAAGCCGTGGGGACACGTACCGATGTAGTCCGCTTCCGGGTACAGTAAAACGTCGGTATTGAGAGCAAACACTAAACCATTGCTGGGGCAGTGTCAAAAAACGAGTTATCGCTAATAACTTTTACACACACAATTGGCAAATTACAATTTATTTATGGGCCGCTGATGGTGGCCTCCCCCCCTTGAAGTGCAGTTTGCATTTGATTCGGGGTGAGAGCAACAAATCAATTTGCATGCGGTAATTCCAAAGATTTATGGCCAACATTTTGTGCGGAACGAGCGGAGGGCGTGGTGTTCGTTTTGTTTGCTGGTTGGTATGCAAAAACTGTAAAATATCCCAAATTTATAAGAGTTCTTCTGCGTGGCACTGTAAGCCGATTTTCTGTCGCCGAAAGAGCCGCATAATGGGAATCACGGCCAGCTCATGAGTTGCCATTACCCCATTGCCAGGCAGAAAGTGAGCAGGAATCAAATTGATTTCAGAGCACACAGCATCATTAGCAGTTGGCAGTTGCCAGTTTGGCCCCCGCCATAAAAGCCAGAATAATAACAGAGAGTGGAGTGGAGTAGAAAGCAGACAACGGCGAAAAAACGGCGAAACCGAAGCCAAACTGGAACCATCAGCAGTCAAAGTCGATGGCGATGGCGATGATGGCCATGGTGGTGATCATGATGATGCTGCTGCTGCCTGCCACAGATGATGTCATGGTGGCTATGGTGGGCATAGTACGGGAAAAAGCGAAGCGGAATGGTGGAGCAGGGGTTTTTGGGGTCGACAATTCGATTTGGCCATTTCGCACGCTGCTTTAAAATGCACTGCGCGAAAATAGCTACAGAAAATAGCAAAGAAACTCAACAGCTTCTCAATCTAAGAGATTCAGTACATTCTTTCGGATTTTAAGCAAAGATTTTCTTTTTTTTTACTTAAACCAAGCTGTTATTTTCTTGTTTACTCTACGCAAATAATCCAATTGAATTATTTTTCTTAAATTTTCGTATATTTTTACAACTCTCCTCAAATTCCAAATTCCTTTTCTAACACCGTGCAGCACCAATCGAAATTGGAATCGCTTTTGAAACATAGATTCTGGTGTGGTGTTTATTCTGGCATATCTGTTTATCAAACGGAACAGCTTCAATCTGTAATGAGCCAACTAATTACGTGCGGCAGACTCTAAACAAATCGGGAATCAGACAAACAGTGTGCATTTGGTTAGCTGGCCATTTCAACACGTTAATAAACTGCATAAGGGAACAGCTCATTAAAAGCCACTCGAGTGCGGCAGCAACAGCTTTTTCCATTTCCCATATCCCATTTTCCATTTTCCACATACCATTTCCCATTTGACTGCCGGCTGTCAAGTGGTCGGTCGAGGCCCAAGAAAACTACTTCAAAGATCTTGCTGCTCCTGCTGCTGCTGCTGCTTCTGCTGTTGATGTGCTGGCTCTTTGGGCCAAACAAAAGTGAAGCCGGAGCGACATATTCACCCACTAACTGGCAGAAGTTGGTTGAAATTAGGAGTGGAAAAACGCAGTCAGCAGACCCATCTGTCGGGGAATAACAAGCCATGCAAATGCCATGCCTCCACATCCCTGTATCCCTGTATCCCAGCATCCCCATGTCCCCGTATCCACATCCACATCCATATCCATATGTGTGGCAAAGTGCTTGGTAGTTCCTCCGGGGAATCGAAGCGGAGGGCAGCGCCAAGTAGTGAACGCGTTGATTTCGCATTTATGCAAATTTCACGTACACTTCAAACTGCTCAACGTTTTTTCGTCTTTATTTTTTTTTCTTTTCGTGGCTCCCCCGCTCTCTAACTCTTCAAGTTCTTCTTTTTTGGCGTTTTTTTCTTCTTTTTGTCGTTGTTTGGCTTTTTCCACAGACGCGCTTTTGTTGGCCGGGCCAAAACTAAACTTTGCTGAGTGAAACTGAAGTTGCCGTTGGGGAAATGCAGGGGGGGCATTCGAATGGGTGCGGGGAAACTGGCGAGTAGTAGAAATTCTGCCTGGGGCCGAGTGATTTCTGAATACCTTTCAGGCAGCCCCCAGCTCGGGCGTATCGGATTAGCGGGTGGGGACCGAGGTGGAGATCAACCATTAATTGGATAGTTTTTGAGCAAAGAGGTCGAAGGTGTGGGAACACAAATATGTATTTAAAAGAATAGCTTTTATGAATTAAATACAAACTTTGTATATATATTTAATATACTTAAGGTATCTGCTATAGTTTCTATACAAACATGTAAGATAGTGTTGGGTTGTATAATTTATAGCTTTCAAGAAAGATTTTTCTAAAAATAAAAGACCATTTTGATGGTATACATTTAAATCAAATATCTATTGATTTGCAGTACACGTCTATATAAACCAGCTAAAGAGTATTATATTTCATGCAAAAAGCACAATGGTATGGAATTAAATGCACTTTTATATATTAGTTGAGTTATAATCAAATTATACAGTATTATAGTTTATGCATTTAAAGTAGAGTAGCTTACTCTCCATATTAATTGCGCTACAGGGTATCCCCTAGTCGCTTAACCTATCACCTAAGCGGTGCCGCACTGATGCAATGTGACGTGACGTGACGTCATGTGTGCGCTCGTGCTTGCGGCTAACAGGACATGTTTTCCTCCCGCCTGGAAGCCCCGCCCCCTCCACCGGGAAAAGCCCGCTCCGCGATCCCCCGCTGATGATGACGACGCTGTTGCTCTTCAGTCTGTCTAATGCAATGCGCGTGCTAAATGGGCGTAACTCAACGGCTCGACGACTCGACTTTTTCCTTTTTTTTCACGTTTTCCCCTCGTATTCTGTATTTTTTGTTATATTTTCTCGCGGCGCTTATCAAGCGCTGAAAGCTAAAAAAGTTTTTCACTCACAATCACACACTCACACCAGCACACGTCTGCAACTGTCAGTGCATCAAAACACTTGAGTATTTGAAAAAAAAAAACGTGTGGTAGGAAAAAAAAATGAGGAAAAACAACAGGAGGGCAAAAGTTTTTCTCTTTGTGCTGCGTGTGTGCTTGTATGATATTTTTAATATTTTTGCACTAGGCGCAATGGCAACACAAGAAGCGAGGGAAAAGCTGACAAAAGTGACACTTTGCATGCATTCTTGCCGTTTCTTTTGTGATTATTTTCTTTGCTTTTCAAGTGCGAGAGAAAAAGAGAGTGATGTGCAAGTGACATTGAATGTGGCAATTTTCCGCCGGCCATGGAAAACTCTCCCGCTCACCCGCAGATACAGATTCAGATACAGATACAGATACAGATACACAGGTACACATACGATTGCAGTCGCATTTTTTAGTTGCCAAAAAGTTCAATACCACAATGGAATACCCCACGTTAATAAACCAAAAACTCTTATTCCATTATATAAATCGAATATTTATGGTTACATATGTGCGTATTAATTCAGAGCAATTTTTATCGACATTTTTTCTCAATTGGCAATTTCAAATATTTGCCTGTAGTTGCATAAATTTACACAAATAAAATATGTAAATTCTGCAGATACAAACACACAGCATACCCTGGCGAATGGGGGAGCTTATGCGGCAATTTGATTGCTTGGATACGGGATTTATAATTGTGCGATGGCTGTGCACAAAATTGATTAATATTTCCCGAATGCTTTCTATGAGAAACGTGAGATGCAATGCGAATGCAAATTTTAATCAGAGATATTATAGTTCGATGGCCGTTTCGGTCAGCCAAAAATTCAATTTCCATGCGTTCACCTATTTTCGGAGGATTTTCGAGTAAATCAACATAGACATATGAAATATTTGACAGGTAAATATTTATTAAATTGTGTGTCAAAAACCGGCGTTTAAAGCTGAAGCCGAACAAATTTTAGAACAGATGCTTTTGGGCGAATCCAAAAGATACAAATACTGCCGCTTTTAGTTCTCGTTTTTATCCGTCTCGATATCGATAAGTAAACGGATTTAAAAGCGGGATTGTTAAGGGCAATGGCCAATAAATGCCACCATTAATAATGCAAAATATCACATTATTTGCCAGCGCAAAATGTAATTAAATATAATAGAAACAATCAAAAAAGCAAATCCCATAAATTAAACTCCCGGCATAAAGCACTGACGGCTTTGGCGATTGAACAAATAACAGCTAAACAAAAAAATGCATCTGCTGGGGAAAAAAAATTAGTGAAAATAATGCAATTTTAAATCTGTCACTGGAATAGTTAATGCCATATTAGTTGTTTTGAGCTAATAAAGCGTAATTATCAACGCATTTATTTAATTAGCCGCACAAAGTGCGCAGAACAAAGCCCTCAATCAGTCGCCCATCTCCATCGCCCTCTTCAATTTGTCTACAAATTGTGTGTGGCATATATAATGACAATTTAATAGGCTTGTCAATCTGCTGCTGTTTGTGCGGTAATTTAATTTAATCCTCGCCCAAAAATCGAACCATTCATTTTAGAAGTAGTCATTTTTAAAGACACTCTTCGCAGTTATCTACCATATGTACATATGTTCTATCCAATCGACCGAACGCATTATGCAGTCAATAAGATTATCGGACTGAAAACTGCAGAAACAGACGGACAGCGAATGGATTTGCCATTTGATTTAACATTAATGAACAAAATGAAATTAATTGAAAACTATTTTCATTGTCTCTTTGTTTTTGCCCCTTTTTTTTTTTTGTTTGTAATTACCTTTTGTGCATAATTGGTGGGCTTTAATGGGTTAACAAAATGCGATTAAGCGAAATGCAATTGCGAAATGCAAATTTTTGCTCATTCGGATGATTGGAGAGCATATCTCGCATGCATATATCCCCTATTCACTTGGCCTAATGACAGGCGGCAGATTGAAACTGGCAGATAAAGTCGACACAAAGGACGGTCGGCCATAATTCTCCATCAAAAAATGGGGACTCCAGGAGGAGACACACTTGTTGCTGCCCCGCCCCCTTCGAACGGCCTGCCCTGGTGACAGTTTACAAAGTGCTGCAATTAGGGCTGACAAAGTGCCCGGCTCCTGGGCTCCTCGATTCCTTCTCGGCTGCTCCTGGATGCTGGGAACATTGTGCGAACACACCCGAATGAATTTGTTAAGACCCCTGGCCGCCCGCCCGTTCGGTTGGCAAGCTAACAAGTATCTGTTGGATATGAATTAATCAAAGACTAAATAAAATGCTTAGCATTTGCATTTCACCCCGTTTCAACAAACAATTTGTCAGCCTTCGTAATGGACAGAGGCAAGTGTCACAGGCGGATTCTTCTTTTAAAAATACATCAGAAATGTATATAATTCATTTGGCCGAGGCAACTATTTCGGTGACGGACGCACACGGCTGTTTTATACTTTTATTTTCTTGTCGTTTTTGGGGTAATTGGAGCTGCAGTTTGGTCAGCAGGGGTTAAGGCAAAGTAATTTTCATTGAGATGCCGCCCTACCTTTCGCTTTCGCCAATCACATATATATTTTTTTTTTTTTTTGATATTTGTGACTTTGGCATTGACGTCTGTCTGCAGGGGCTGTCGATCGAAATAGACTTGGCGCAGAAATGCCCCTCGAATATTGGTTCGTCGGTGGGCGGAAGGCCAGCGTTTTGAACTATTTTTCCAAGGAAAACTCGCGAGGAATGTCTTGGCTTACATACATATTCAAAATCACCAATCGCCCGTTTAAACGCCACCAAATGTCGGGCAATTAATTCCCGATCTCGATGCCGAAAAGAGATGCACGTAAATGCTGTTGTGATTTATGAGCGCGCGCCGCACGAGATTTTATAATTTGTTCAGCGCAACGTGCATGGCCAAAATAAATATTTTCCCTTCGTTAAATTCATAAACAAAACTCTGGGATGGAATGGCATGGGTATGGGATGCCATGCGGGTTTCCCCACTAAAACCCTATCCCAAAGTGCCGACTCAATCGCAATCTCTCGATGGGTTTCTGTGGCTTTTGCCGCGGCGATGAAACCAAAAATTGTTTGCCAGTCACGTTTGTGGTGCAGAAAGAGCAGTGGCAGCAGTGGTACCCATTACCCATTTAGCAAAAAGTATAAAAAAAGGGGTACAGGGGGGAGTTCAGACAATTCGAGTTGCGTTGAGTCTGCACTTCTTCGTCGAAGATTTCGCGTCTGTGGGCGTTTATTTTCAACGCACTGCGGTTATGTAATTGCGAGGCGTCGGATACGTGATTACTTTTAGTCAAATTGCCGCTCGAATATTGTGTAATTCCGCTCAACTCCGCTCGCCTCCTCCACTTGCGATTTCATATCTGTGCGAAAGTGTGCCATCGCAGTTGTTGCCCAGGCGAAAGTGATCAACTTGTTGGCAGAAGTTAAGGTCAGGGTTGCGCACCTCACAAGTGCTTTTTAAGTGGGAGCAATAGCAGAGCACTATAAGTTAGTAAATCGATAAGTATAGTATACTATACCCAATAAATGTAGTCCATTAAGTGTTATATGTATTTAAGGCAGTAAGATACCAGAAATATTTGGAAGTAAACATTTAGATAAATGGTTTTCTTTGCTCAGATGATATCATTCGCTGAAATAGCACACCTTCTTTCTTAAAGCCAAGCTCTGCATGTGTTTGTAACTATTTATCTAAATAAAATTGCATTATAGTAGTTCTTTTTAAAGCCATATAGCATATGAGACTCAAGATCAGAAGGTCGAAAGGGGTCATATCTCAGTCTACTCCCCCAACCTTTCCCAGGCAAGAACCTCCCATTAGGGTCTGTTAAAATATTCTTGAATCATTATCATCGGTCTGGTTTCGCGTTGTTTTGCCAGCTTTTTTTTTTTTTTTGCTGTGAGTGACATACGAACCCCGAAGAATCAACAAAGATACAAAGATACGAGAGAAGTGCTTGTCTCAGCAAAAGGAAAGAGAATGCAATCTACCATGACAGTTCACGAAGGTTAAATTCTTGAGAAATGATTTGGTGGCAAGCGTAGAGACCGCAGAGAACTGGCAAAAAGCAAATGGCCAATGAGAGAGCGAACTAATTAAAATATACGCAAAGCTGTTTGAAATTTGTAGAGCATGTCTCCCCTTTTTCGCCCCATCGCCCTGTCCCCCCGCGATGGTTGCAATATGTGCACGAATCCGAGTCAAGTGAAGCCAAGCCATGAAATATTGTCACGCACCCAGGAACGGAATAGGATAGGAATAGGATGTGCACGAGAAGTGCCATTCTAATGAGCTCAGCTACATTTCCGCGACGGCCTTAATTTACGATCCCCGGCCGAGGAGGAATTTGCTGGTATTTTTCGACAGTGAGAAAAAATTTAGATACAATTCTGTTTGCTAAAAGAACTCGACTTATACATTTTCATAATATTATCTTGAAGGCTGCTAAAAAAAAACAATCATCAAACTTTTCCTAAATAATTAAACAAACAGTCAGCTCTTTGTTTTCGGTGTATTTTCTAGTGCACCCATCATCCTCTGCGTAATTAATTCCGCCCTGGACTGATAAACCCCAGTGTAAACAAAGACATTTCATTCATCGGAAAAGTGGTCAGTGGCAATTGCCATTAGCTCATTCAAGTTTATAGAACCACTATCTTATCGGGCATTGATTCACGAATGTTGTGAGGCGTTGTAAGATTGATTCGCTCGAAGTGGCGGATTGCTTTACAGCTATTATTGGTGAGGTGACCAAACATTAGTTTAATCGCTAGATAACAAGGAGGGTGATTAATCGATTTCGTAGTTTTCTTGGGGTTCACTGAACCCAGGCTAAAAGAAACCCAGCAGATAAACGGACACAAGAACAGGGCGATAATCAACAAGTTTTGGTCATGGCTAAATTACATCACAGGCGGACTGCTGGTGGCCTGGCAGGAATTGGAAATGGCAAATGGAAATGGAGAGCAACCACTGCGTATACGTGATGTCAGCGACAGTGAGAGTGAGCGAGAGCTGGCGTCCTAGGCAGCGAGAGAAAAGGAGAGAGCGATGGCTGAAAATCGCTGAAAATAGATCAGGCGAAGAGGAAATCCGAAGAGCAGCCACGAAAATCGCAAACGCAAATTGCCAAGATAACGAAAGACACTTTTACGCGGAGGCGACCTAGAGAGCTGGTCTGGCTTCATTAATATGCGATGCTTTATGCTGTCGCCGATATATAGTCTATATAGCGCTCAAAACGTTTTGAAAATGTCTCAGAATCCGTGGCGCCAAATTGCGGCAATTCGAGCATCGAAAGGAGGCGCAGGAGGTGGTGGCCGCCACATCCGCAGCACTTTCGCAATTTGTGTATCTGTATCTGGCAGATATTGTATCTGGCGGATGGCTGCTGGCGAACGGCGCTGACTGACTGACTGAGCGAGAGTATTCGGAAACAAATCCAATCCGCGCAGCCATTTCGAGGAGCTAAAAATAAACTCACCTTGAAAAGTTTCTAAAAATTTTCTCGCTTTTTGACTATATAATTTTATTCAATTTCAACGAGCCGAAGATCTACGACGTATCTGTATCTCTGTATCTGTGCTCTGGCCAACAAATGTGATATATGCGTCAAAAGAAATTCCCTGGATCGGCGTGCCAAGAAAATTATTTACCAATCGCCTATATTCGCGCTGAGTCTTCGGTTTCGTAAGGGATTTTACTTGTTGTTAACCTTCACAAAATGCACACAAGTCACTATTTAGGGGACGAATGATGAGAGGGGGGGATGCTGTCTCTGATATTGATTCTGATTCATCAGCGATCCTGGCGAATCGATTGCGGCGGGCTATTGTATAACCAGCTGATTTCTACCCTGATTTCACATGCGACTTGGTACTGACCGATTTATTCCGATCGGGTGGCTTTCTGCTGGGACTCGATTCGATACGGTTTCGATTTGATTAGATTTTTACTGATTTGGACTTGGATCTCGGTTTCGTATATTTGTGGCGTTTGTGGTGCACTGCCAGTTCAGTTCTTGGGCGACGTTAACTAAGCGACGATTTTCTCTCAACTAAAGCAAAAACCGAAACCGAAAATTTTTATGTGCATTTTGTGCCGTTTTCGAATACAAAAATCTTTTCAACCACATCGCTGCCGTCGCAGTCGACGTCGCTGCCGGCTTCGCTGCTTTTGGGCCGTGCGAGAGGCAGTGGCAGTGGCACAGTCTGGCTATATAGCATCTATATAGACATTGTCGGTTCTCAATTCCCAACCGATTCGACGGCAGAGCCGCAAAGCTACAAACGCCAGACGACGGCGACGGCAACGGCTGCCAATGTCTGTCTGGCTTTTGTGGCCCACTGTTTTGTTGTTGTTCCTAGTGCGGGCTATACTTTTTGTTATTTGGCTAATTGTTTGTATTTTGTTTTCATAGCCAAGCTTTTAACGGCGCAGCCAGCCAAATGCCCATGTGCAATCAGTCCGTTTCGGGGCTGTAACTCGTGGTAATCCTATAATTACATCTAGTTAAATGTGATAAACAATTTATTAAAGGGCTTAAATAATCCCAAAAAAAATATAATGTTTCATTATTTAAACTTTGGAATATATGATATACCTAAAGTTTCAAAGATCTCCTATTATAATTTTGTGCCATGAATGAATTATGCTTATGAAACGCACTTTTGGCACGTCTCTTTGAAGTTGAAAGCAAGTGCAGGTGCTATTCAGTTTCTGCTGCTGAACTATTTCCCGTGATCTGTTTTCCTCAAAACCACAACAAAGTGTCTAACTGAATGGGAACAACAACCCCGAATAATCTGGGAAATTTGGGTCACAAAAGATCCTGAGTGCGTGAATCAGCGGTGGTGACTCCATCCGAGCTATGATCCATCCGATCCATTATCCATTTCCCAATAAACGATTAATCATTCCGTCGGGGTCACACATCCCTCATACTGCTTTTAAAGATCGCAGGTCCAAAAACATACTCTGGCTAAATCGAAATTTCCCTAAATTGAATTTCCAGTGCATGAAAAGTGAGCCATAAAGCATTAATATGTTAAAATGTAGCCATAGCGCAACGCTTACAAAAATAAACGCAAATATGTTTTTGCCAGCGCTGATGTGCTCAATCAAGCAGCGAAATGAAACGAAACGAATTGAATCGAATCGAGGCAAACAATCCACCAAAAAACAAAAAAAGGCGCAGGAAAACATGGCCAACTATGTAGATAAATATGTATAATATAATATAATATTTGGATGTTTTATACCGCGCGTATTTGTGTCTACATCGCAGCACATTGCGGGTGGCATAAAAAACTCGGGCGGGTTAAACAAGAACAGCAAACAAATAAACAAATAATAATAAACCTAACTATGCCGAAAAAAACATTTCGGCTTTTTAATTAAATCATGTTGAGTGGCAAAAATAATAATAAAGAATCTAGCGCTGTGCGCAATTCAATCAAAATCACTAACAAAAAACACTGTTCTTGCGGTTTTTTATTACGCATTTCGGTCAGCCGATTAAGATACGGAATACCGAGATACGGGCGTAATTAAGTTTAAAGACCGCATCTCGACGATCTTTCGTTTTTTATGATTTGATGACAACGGTGACAACGGTTAGTTACACAATAACTTGCGGTTAACACTTTTGCTTTTTACACCAATGCGGTTTAATTGCTTAAATCTGTCTTTGATATTCGGGGATGCTGAGTCAACGGTCAAGTTTTCGGAGCCATGAATCACACAATCGAGCCCTGTGGCTCGAAACCGGCTCTTCGCGGCCGTTTTTTTGAAAACTTTTTGGCAGGAGGCCAGCACAAACAACAAACAACGAACCACAAACAACAAATCGCCAAGAAACTGGCCAAGACACTTACACTTCCTTCACTCGCACTTGTTGGATTCGCAAGCGAATTCGTAACGTTCTCTCTCTGCGAAAATGAAAAGCGTTTGGGGACCGTGACCGGGAGAGTTGTTTCTGGATGTTTTGAGCACTTGAGTGAGTACGTTTGAGTTTCTCGACACTTCTTGGTTTTATATCTTTCGTTCCGGGTTTATATCTTTCTGTTCTGTTGTTCTGCGAGATACAACCGCGCGCGATCGTTGCGTTCGAGCGAATGAGGGCTGGGATCGGGATCTCGACGACGACGGGTTGTTTGGAGTCGCACTGTAAGACGAGCGACTCACACAGATACTCCCGCTCACCCACACATTCGCACGCTGCGCTCTCACTCGCTCTCTCCTCCGCGCAATCAACAGGTAAGTGGTTAGCCAAAAGGTGCGCAAATGTATCGGTATCTGTATCGGCCAGTGTATCTGTATCTGTACCTGTGCATGTGTGAAACTCGTGTGCGGCACTTGCTGATAAGATAAGGCCCGAAAAAGCCGAATAGAGCAAATGCAAATATAAACAAACACCGGGCGCACTCATAAGCCATGAATTTCGCAGCCAGTGATAATGGCATTCGAGCCATAAATTCAGTTTACTGGCCTGGATCAATAATTTGAGCAAGCTAATTTGCAGCAAATAGCGCGGCTTTTGGCGAGCTGCAATTCTATATTTAGGTTGCATGCCACATCGCACCGAAACTGGTTCCTCCAGTTTCCTGATAATCTGGGTGACGGCTACACAACCCAAAACAACAGCGGCCCCAACACAACACCCTGATTCTGGACGGGCACAAAGTCTGATTTTCCTTTTTAGCGCCAAACAAAAATCAAAACAGTCGACAAAGCGGCGATTTTCGCACACCCTCTAAACCTTTTAAAGTTGTTATTTTTCTTGCAATCAATGAGCCAACTTAATCTGCTTATCAGAGCTGATTTATAATATCGCAATGAAATACATACTCCTCAAAGTACATGAATACTTTTCAATTTCAATTTTAAAATCAAAAACTGGCAACTCTCTTACCAAATCGCAAAAACCCTATGTAAGGGCAACATTTCAGCAAATGCAGTTCCTCCCAAAAAAAAGAAAGACATGAAAAAAGCGATCAAACTGCGCAGTTGGCCGAAACCGGTTGCCGCCTTGCAGATCGCCTGCTTCATGCCCTTTGCTTTGCAGTGATATTGTTGACCAAGAGCGAGAAGCGGGCCAACAAAACCCCGTCTCCCAGCAACTGGAGGTGAAAAGAACAGACAGAAACCAAAAGTGCTAGCCCCATGGCTTTGGCTAATGCACGCGAGAGCGGTAGTAAATCATTTGCCAGCTATTTTGTTTGATCAGTCCACGGCGTCCACGGACTTCTGGCCCAAAGGCGGACAGACAGACCGGCCAACAGAACCCGGCCAGAGGAAGCGACATCGTGCAGTCACTCTGAAAATGTCACGCATGCGCTGTCGGCATGCGCGTAATTGCATTGAGGATGTGCGAGGAGGCCAGGAGGATGTGCCAACTTTATAATCTAGTGGGGGGACGCCCTAGGCTTTACAATTTAATGAGCGCTTAAATAAAGAAATTGCCTGGGAATAAGCCGCAAAAGACATGAAAATGTGTATTGTTGCTTAAGGGTAGTACACTTTGTGTGCCAAAATGTGTTACCATCTCAACAGCTGTCATTTAGTATTTATCGATTTACAAATATTTCAAAAAAATATTTATGGATAAACCAAATAACTTGCAAACACTTTTGAACAATGCTTATTTTAGTTTAGTTTTTATTTAGGTCCAAGACTTTTCACATACTGCGCTCCACATAATTATGTTTTAAACTGTGTGTCGGACACCTAGCGTTGAGTTACGTAACCTTCATAGCTTACATTCATTTTACACAAATAAAGCGCCACCTATGCGGGCACAGCTATAAGCTATGGATTGAGTAGCACACTTATCTCACAGTAAAACAAAAGTAACTTTTTAACTAAGTAGCAAGATGTGAACAGCAGACTTGGGCTTATTTTTTTAAAGGGTTAACTATGGTTCTTTTTTATTTATTTTTCAGATTTTTTGCTATATAATGTGATAAATACCATATGTAAGGCCTATCATTCATACTGGTATAAGTTCATCGATGTTATTTATTTCGCATTTGTTTTTTAACCATTCTTAATTGTAGAATTTGTAGAATTGTAGAATTTTTTATATGTTTGGTGGTGTGGTTGTGTGGGGTTGGTAAAGTCCTTGGTGGGTTGGTTATCTTAAATATATGTTATTGTTGGGTCTTAGTTACTAATCGTATCCAATCTTTGTAACTCGTAACATTAGTAAAAACGATCAAATCGTTCTTGATAAAGCTTATCATACCGAGCAGTAGGAACTTTTTGTCATTGTTGATAGTATCATATGTACCCAAAACAGAGCCCGGTAAGTGGAATTTAAAGTCGCTTCTCGGCTTCGTGACACAGAATTGAGAAGGTTGTAGTTGCAGTTGAATCATTTTGGAGCATTCAGAACTGCTAATTTGATCAAAATGTACTTTTTGAGCACCGAGTACGTCTTTATTTGTACTGTAGAGAATGGCAGTCAGCGACGTTCTGGCATTCATATTTAGATCCAAACAGATCGTGGTTATGAAATCTATAGGACAAATCTATTCTTAGAAAAAGTTTATGGGCTAAACATATTCGTATTTACGTGAAATTGGTACAGGCTTAGACAGTTCTATTATAGCTATGTTGTCCTTCATTGGAGATGTTCCGAATTCGCGGTGCCTGATGACCGCTTTAACGTCAAAGCTTGTAAAATATACGGACTTTACTTTTCTGAAAAGAATGTAAATAAATAATTATTAATATATATCTGATAAGAAGACTATAACAATGGTAGATCTACTACTTACATTTCAGTGGGATTTCTGAGAAAAGCGCTTGCAACAGTTATGACAAATCCTTTGAAAATTAAATTCCAATTATAAGCATATAATAATGCTTGACAATGGATTTACATGAATTACTTACGATCTGTGATCAATGAGCCGGTAAAATTACGATTAATTACGGAAACTTCAAAGTGGAGCACATCGATTCCTCCGCTCCAAGTGCTGCCGCACTTCTCATAAAAAAGTTGTTGAATCTTTGTCGTTGGTCCAATTATCGTTCGCATCCAGTCTTTGTATTGCATTACATCGGTGTAGGCACCATTACTATTGCACTCCATTGATCCGTAGCTCACGATCCCCACTTGAACGGCGACTGATTCTCCGCGGTATGGTAAATTCGCCACCAAAGGACCGCCGGAGTCGCCGCCACAGGTGTCACCTTTATCGCTTCCAGCGCAGATCAGTTTGTCGGACAATTCCCTTATATCGCCTCTTTGTAAGCAGTGCATTGCACTTCTGCGTGCAAGGGAAACAGTGTTTAGGATTGGGCTAGAATCCGGATTATCTGGATGGGTTCTGCCCCATCCGAATGCCGAGAATGTTTCGATTCCTACTGAACTGATGTTTTTATCTAGAACGATGCAGATGGGCCGAATGTTGGCTATCAGCAGAAAGGACATACAAACACAATTATTAATCCGCAAATCCCATCCAGACTGCCTTTTTCTCACCATTGTAATTCACTTCATTCTGCAGTTGTAACAGACCTATATCATTTAACATTCTACTAAATTTGAAGTCCACATGGATTACGGCCTTGACCACAGCTAGCCAATTCCGGTCAGAACATTGCCGATCGTTGCACAATATATAGTACTCACCTAGTCGCACATATCTAGGTCAAAAAAGATTAGGAATTGAAGGATCTATAAGAGTGCTACGTACAGGACTTCCTGGTTGATAATACAGTGTGCAGCTGTTAGGACGTGGTCTAAAAGCAGTTGAGTTAAAAACTTGTATGTATGTACGTGTTATTTTAACCACGTTTTCGTGATAGTTACTTTTGGTTATAAGCGTTCCGCCGCAATTGAAATCCTTAGTTCTGTTGTATATGGCTGCCATCCAATGCCTCGAATTTATCGGAGCTGGTTTTCCACCGACAATTTTGAAGTTATTTTTTGACCGGCAGCTTTCGTCCAGTAACTGAGCAACATCCATCTCCATTTGGTAAAAAACTAATGCGAACAGAACTAGGAAAATTACAGAGGACGACATCACTTCTTGCACTCGCCTGGTGTATAACTGACCCAAAGTCACATTGTTTATTTTAATATACTTCTTGCCGATAATATGCACTTCTTATCAGCGCCTTCTTAAATTGAAAAGTACATTTATAAATTTAATAGCAAATCGTAAGCATAAACTCAGATTTGCCTTGAATTTACAAACACAACTTTGCTCACTTAAATGATACATAATTTTATTGAATTTTAGGAATGATATATTTTATATTTTTTTATCATATTTACTATATTTACGAAATGATTTATTTTTATATTTGTTTATTTATTATATATTTAATCATAATAAACTTTATCCATTATCCAATCCAAAAAGCTTTGTATTTCAGTGTAGACCAGCATGCCGTCCTTACTGTAGCTCATTAGGCCAATAAGATAGTACCTATTACCATCGCCGATATTTCTATATGTGCCTATGATTGAGCCTGGCGCTTGAACTTCAAAATCACTAGGTTTTTCGACACAAAATTGGTTACTTTTTAGTGGTTTCCCAATTCGTCTGGCGCATTCAATGTGTTTGATGGGGTTCAAATTTCTGACGCCTCTAAAATCATTGGTGGTCTCATCCACAAGTGCAGTTAACATCCTTGGCAATTCGGGACTTGATACAATGCAGATTGGCTTCACAAGATCTAAATGAAAATACTTTTAAAATCGACTAAACGTTCAAAACTGATTCTTTTTACCTGAGTTTGGCACATCGTAAGCTAGTTTAAGCAATGCAATATCGTTGTCCATCGATGGAAACGTGAAGAGGGGATGCCTATGGATCGATTCCACGTCGAGACTTTTGCCATATTTAGTTTCCACCTTCCTGTGCAAAAAAGTGGAAATAGTTAAGCAGAAATGTTATAAATGAAGAACAGTAATATAATTTGTACTTACATTGCAAGAGGAATGTTACGGAAAGCACTGGCCACCGTCAAGACAAATTCTTTGAAAAGAAACACATTTAAATAATTACTTAACGATTTTTAAACGCTATTCGACAAAGAACGAACTTACTATTCGTAATAAGAACGCCAGAGATAGTATTCTGAAGGAGAGATACCTCCCACAGGCGAACAAGGACATCCTCCGCCCAGTTGCTCCTGCATTCTTCGTACACAACCTGATCCCCTTTAGTTTCGTATTTCCTGACAGTTCTATATATCCAGTCCTTGAAGGCCACAACATCTGTATAGACGCTAGTTGGGCTGCACAACTCGCTGCCGTAGCTCACCATTCCAACCTGAACGGTGATATTTCTTTCGCCGTAGGTGAAATCAGCCGTCAGCGGACTGCCGGAGTAACCTTCACAGAAACTCCTATCATTATTCCCGGCGCAGAATTGCCCCTCGTTAATGGGCAACCACTGGCCATTTCGATGGCACTCAAATGGCTTTTTCTGGGAGAGATATACGGTCTGCCCCACTTGGCTGGATGCTTCAGTTCTCTGTTGCATCCATCCAAAGGCCTTAAGTCTTTCAAATGGTGCTGACCTTACCACATGATCTAATATTATACAAATCGGACGGATGTGGGCTACAGGTGGAAGAAATATATAATGTAATGAATAGTTAAATTAAATTAATTAAATAACATTTGTTGACTTACCATTATACGTCACTTCACCGTAAAGTCTTAAAAGACCTATATCGTTTACGCCATTGTTTGGATAGGACATGGAATTTTGAATAGCCACCGCCACTCCATATTGTTCGTTGTTAGAGAAATGCGATTCGTTGTTGTGTTGGCTGTACATCCCCAAAAGAACGTACCTTCATAAAGATAAAACTCAATCGATGTAGCTAGCACTGGAGTTTTACTTACAGTTGACTATCTCTCAATATGCAACTTGCGGCCGTTAGGACGAACACTAAAATCAGAAATCGTAACTTTCTGCTGGGACTTACGTAATTGGTTACTTACTAACATTTGTGAACAAGCGTTCCTTCGCAGATAAATTGGTTATTATTGTAAATGCGTGCCATCCAGGGTGCTGCCTCAATTGCACCATGATTGAAATTGATATTCTTTGAAATTTCTGGATCGTGACACTTTTCATCCAGAAGTTGTGCTAAACCCTGACAGACCACCAAACCGATCAGAGCTAACGAAAGCACATGAGACATTGTTCTCGATGAAATTACCCTGTACGACTGAATCAAGAATTTTATTTTTAAATTCAAGCGAAACCACCGATTTGCCTTATCAGCAATGCTACACATTTTCTAAAACTGGAAAGACATTTATGTTATAGAATATATGACTTTTTTCAGAAAATGAAGAAATAAAACAAAGGAAACAAGTATAGTTTCTCGACTATTAGAAAAAAATAAAATAAAATCAAAAGAACAATATTTCATAAGATCAGAAACGCCAACTTATTGCCTGTCCATGATTTTTAACGAATCTGGCATACCCTTTTACTTTACAAGTAAAGGGTGTAATAAAGATATACACTACAAGTGGCGCTCCTGTTGGTGATTACATGAACTATAGGGGGCCTTTCATTTGGTACACGTTTTGGACATTCCGATAAATAAGTAGTGCCATTTGTAAAATACATGTAGATGTAATTTGTATACAGTATTTTTACAAATGTAGTTTATAGTTTGGAACCAGTAAAATTTGCTACACTCCGATAGCTCGGACTTGTCCGTGATTGACAAAAGTCATCAAACTGTTATAAAATAATGCGAACGCTAATAGATAACATATTCTATTTTATTTAAATGTAATTTAAATTTAAATTTATATAGAATATTATATTGGTTGGTCGAGTATGTACAAATACAAATTTGTATGCTTTGGACTACTAGTAACGAAAACCTTTAAAATGTTTATATAAGGTTATGAATAAATTTGAATTTAGATCGCAGCATCTTTTACTACATTTAACATTTCATAAAAATATTTTCCAAAGAATATAAATACCTTAAATTAAAACTTCTGCTACTTATAGTAGCATGTGTTTCTGCAAGTAAATGTGTGTGCAGGAAAATGTATCTATGTCATTTGTCATGTTATGGTGTAAAATTGATTAGGGAATAGTTTGTTAAATGTGTATATATTGCACTTTGTGGTACTCGCTCCAATATCATTCACCTGATGAATCGATCGGCTACTTAATGTTTGCACTTGTCAACACGAATTGCCGTTATGAGCGGCAAAGGACACAAGGATGATGTGCCCGGAGTGCCTGGCACGTGCCCATGAGGACATCGCGATAAGGGGGCCAAACAATTTGACAATTTAATGTGGCGACAGTCGTCAAGCTGCAGTTCCGAAACTGAAAACTCTTACTCAGTGCCGAAACTGAAACTGAAACTTAGGATCGGGCAGAAACTCGTGCTCGCTGACGACATTAGCAGCGGAGGAAGCAAGGCTATAATTATAATTCCATTACCGCGGTGCAACAGGACCAGGAACAGGAACAAGAACCCATTGGCCGGGTAAGGTGCTGCTGATCCTGCGCTGAGATCCTGTGCCAAGTCAAAGACAATTGAGTGGCGTAATTGCCGAGCCGGCAACTAATGATGGCCAAGGATAATGCGGGCCGTGTTAATGTGGCCAGAATGCGCCAAGCTGGCTGACGAGCAGGTGAATCGCTGAACGGCCAACAAAATGCGGAAGTATGCGCATTTCGCCCGATTCGCAGCGCCTTCGATCCGATCCGCATTTGATGGAATGTCCGAAACGAGCACTTGCCTTTCCCCCGCTCAAGTGCTGCCAATTAGGATGCCTCTCGGCAGCTGCCCAGCTCAACTGCTTAGCTGCTTGAATCACCTGAATCCCCTGAATTGCCCAAGCCTTCTAAATCACCTAAACACAAACGCAAACGCTCCCCTCGCTTTTATGAGCCGCCAGGTGGGGTCGACGCGCATTCGGCGATAAGAATGTCATAACACAAGCTCCCAATTAACTGCGTCGCCCAGCGGAGGAGGAGCCCGTGATTCCAAATTTGGACACCATCCGACCGGGGGCTCATTTGCATCTCCGGGGCAGGGAGCAGGTTCATCTGCCATCTATCCATCAATCCATCCATCCAGCGGAGGGTGCCACTTCGGCAGCCCAGCGGGCGATGTCCCAGCTTCACAAGGAGATGCAGAATCAGCGATGCAGGACAGTGCTGACACAATTCTAGCACCCTCAAATGAAAATTTAAAATCATATATTATATTGTTTTAAAAAGATTCTGTTAAGAATTGTATTGTTTTCTAAGGCAGGATGAAAATGAGATATTTTGAAGAGCAAGAGAAAGTTTCAAGTTCTTTAATATCAATAAACATATTGGATTGAGCAGTTTGGAATAGTTAAAAGTAGCTAGTTCCAGCTGAAGCGGCCACGCTGTTCCAAGGAGAGCCGCGCAGGGAGTCGCAAAGATATCCATCAACGTGTGGCGTGTTTGGCTCCTGTAAGTTGTTAACTCGACTTTTATTGCCGCACAGTCGGCGGCTGGACCACCGAAGGGTCATTGGCTTCGACTTGGCCGCGATCCACGGAACCATCGATTGCCTCGTTTGCGAAAGATCTCTCGAATTCGGCCGGTTCACACCCAGGGCCAGTTCATTTCCGCCCCTGCGGCCCCAATCAATGGTCACAATAAAGGTTAATTATGTAAATGTCACACAGTTGCTACTGTCCACCATCGATTCCCATTCCCATTTCCATTTCCCACCCCGATTCCCATACCGATTCCCACTGTGATGTGTATTTCAACTCCCATTTCGATTTCGATTCCGATTCCGAAACGAGCTCAAAACTCACAATTTAATGGTCTCGAAACGTTTCAATTTTTATTAGTTCACATTGGGTCCTAACCTGTTGTCGGGAGCGTTCTAAATGAGAACATAACTGCTTCTGTTGCCACCGCCAATTAACCCCTTCCTCCCCAGCCATGTGGCCATGTGATGGCCCTTCGCCGTGTTGCCGCTTTTTACGGTTTAATTGTGCCCACGACCAGAGACAAAACAGAGAAATCAATCTCGAAATGCGTTGACAAGTGAGGCCAGGCCAAGAGCATTTCGAGATTTCAGATGCCCGGCCGAAGAGCAAACAGAGATTGCGAGGAGTCAGAGTAACCCCCGAACCCCGAGGTGCATTTAAGTGCACCTTTAGGAAATTAACCATAAAAAATTGCTTCATTTAACAAGGCAGTGCGGCACTAAAAACCAACCCAGACAATGTACAAACGCAACGCAGAAGAAGCCAAATGCCAAAGGCAGCCGGAGAAAACCAGAGTGACGTTGGGTCACATCTTGGGGTTGGAGGGGCCAGAGGTTCTGGCCTAGAAAGCGGAAGCTCTGGACCCACTATTTCAGGCTAATTGGGAAAGAGGAAGTCAGGTGACAACGGAAGATGGGGCTTCATAAAGCTGAGGAACAGTTTTAGCCCACTCCTCTACAGCTTCAATAGAAGTAGCTAATAAGGTCTTAAAAGAAAAATCATATTTTACAGAAAAATCTTTTTTGGTTAAACGATGCTAATAGCATAAAATAATAAAATAGTTAAAATTAAGCGTAATATATTTTCGTTTATTAACTTTTTTAGCAGACGACATAGCCTATTCACATTTATTACTTACATACGTATATGCATTGCCAGTGGCTTGTTTCCATGTCCACCATCTTAATCCATACAGTTTATCCGTAATTGAATGACATTAATTATGGTGCATGCTGCTGTCAAGCCATCACTATGACCATTACCATTACCATTCCCATCCTCAGCTGGGCAAATCCGCTTGGCGATTCCATTCCCAGCCTGATGTCGCCGCAATGTCAAACATTTGGATCTGCTAATCGCGTAAAACATAACACCATTACCGCCATAAAATAAATTTTCTGCCATAATATCTGTCGCACAGAAGGGCCTCCGATCGGTGAAACGTACACGACGACATCTTCTGTCCCATTCCGCATCTACGTCCGAGTCCAATTTCCAATGCCCCAACTGGATTTTGATTTATGCCGAAAACGCAGAGGCGAGCTGGACAAAAACCAAAAACACAAATCAAACGCAAACAGCGCGACGAAACATTGCAACAATCCATGCCAGCGCTCTGCTCCGGCTGCTACTGCTACCAGCTCCTCCAGATACGACTCCTTCAGCTCCGGCCCACGAATGCCGGCTAACAAGAGGAGCAACCAAGCGCTGGGCTATGCTAGCATGGCCAGCAAAAAAGGCCAAAAGGCGAGCGCGAAATCCAAACGCGAGCGGCGCGCGCGTTTTTTGCCGCGCCAAATGTGTTAAGCAAAAACGCGTCTCTGTGTCTCTCCGAATGTCCAGCCTCATTGATATTTCGAGCGCGAGCGTATAAAAATATTCTGTCGGCCCAAGATCCCGAGATCCCGATTCCAATTCCGATTCCGATTCTGATTCTGATTCCAATCCTGGCCTGGCCTAAAAGTGTCGCCCGAGCGGGATCGTCGCTGCGATCAGCGATCAGCAGAAATCATCATCATCATCATCGATCCGGCGATTCAGAGCCCTTCGACTTTCGTCAAATGCACCGAGAGAAAAAATATATAAGCTATATAACAAATGAATTTAAATGTGATTCCTGTAAAAAAGAGATTACTATTTCTTTGCAAATCGAACTATAAGTCTTTGATTTAAAACCAATCTTAGGAACTGTGTGTAAACAGAGGATTGAGTTGATTATGAATGGTATTATATTTCAAGGATGCTAAATTCTTATAACATTATTAATTTTTTATAATCATCTTAATTACCATAAACCTTCGAACACGAAACTCCAATAGCTCATAAATGCCTGTGTGTTTTTTCTCCGTGCCCAGTTTTTGCGTGGTGACCTGAGAGGCTGTCAGTCATAGTCATGCCAGGGCATTCCAATCTGGCCATGATCAGGAGGCTTCTTGTGCCGATCCCCGGCATATGCCCTGCTGGCTGTGCATTCCTTGCCGTCAGTTTCCTTGCGCGCATCCTCAACGCCTTTTAGCATTGTTTATGAAGTGGAGTGGTGTGGAGTGGAGTGCATTGGTTTCGAGTGGAGTGGCAAGGAGCGATATAGGCGATATTGGTCAGGATGCGGAATCGCGGCGTGCACGTGATACAATTATGGCAGCGTGTTTTTTCGCATCGTTTTTTGCGCGCTTTGCATAATTTAACTGCGCGCAATTGTCGCGGCAATTATTTTTAGCCACTGATTTATTGTTGGCATATTCAGAGTAGTGGTCTTGGGAAAGTTTCTCGCAACTTCACACCTTCGCCCAGGATGGCCATGTCCAGCTCCCCCGGGCACCTGCTTTAAAATTCCACTCACATTGGCTGCCGGTGCCGCCACACCATGCCAACCGATGCCACAATGCCACCATGCCGATTCCAATGCCATTTTCGCACTTCCAGTCGCCGCTTCACTTGCAGTTGCAGTTGCAGTTGGCAACCATTGTCGCCTCCTTCTGGGGGCGATCCCTCCGTTGCCTCCTCCGCGGGCGATCGATAGTTATGGTCGTGTCAGACATCCTGTAATTTCGCCATTCCCCCTCCGGCGGATCCAGCGTGTTGGCAACTTGTTGACACTTCATTGGCGCGCAAGTTAATTAAGAACGAGAGCCGCAGATGCCGACGACCACCGGCGAGTCGGTGAAAAACACTTCATTTATCATTTAAATGGTCATCTCGGGTACAAATTACACGAATTTCGTAGCAGAAAATTTCGCATAATAAAGTATATTATTACACGAAATTCGAAGCATAAGCCTTTTGCATTCGTTGGTTATGTTCAGCATTTCTGGTACCTTTTTAAAATCTTACTTGTATATTAAACCCACGAGCCATAATGCAAAACACACTGGTTTACTCAGCACACGTATTCGGATTGTTTTATTTAAATACTTTATTATATTATCATCCCCTTGCAACATTATTCATAGCAATCAATGTGGATGGAACTTGAATAAATACAATTTCACGGGTATTTTAATCCAGCAATTTGTTCAGTTTAAGACATCATTATCGGAGATCCAGTTTAAGAGAGAAGAAAGTGTGACCACAGAAATTCCATCAATTCGAGTTCCAACTTAGCTTAAATTAGTACTGGTTGAATGGGGCGTTTACGATTAAACTAGGTTGCTATATATACACAGATCAAAACTGGGTCAGTGGCAAGGCGCACTCAGTGGATTTAGTTGACTACCTCAACGCTGTCTTCCTCTTCTTGCTCCTCCTCCCCCTCGGCGGGATCCTCATCCTCTGGTGTTTCCAAGGGTGGAGCAACTGGACTATCCTGACTGCTCTCGCAGGAACTGGACTCCAGGCACTCCAGACGGTTGCTATCGAGTCGTAGTCGCTTCTCCGGCTTCTTGAGCAGTTCCTCGATGGAGTACGGATTCCGCTTGCGACTGTGGCTTAGTGTCGATCCTGGTGAAGCCTCTGGAGCTGATGCGGCGCCATTTCCACCTCCAGAAGCGGTTAGTGAGAGCGCCGCCGGGGAGGATTTACCGGAGTCGCAGTCGCTAAGCGCATCGCCAGCCGCTCCGGGAGTCGAAAGATCGATGGAGCTCTCCGACTTGGTGAAACCACCCAAGGCGGATGTGGAAGATGCGGCCGCCGCTGCCATGGCATGGGGCAAATAGCCGCCGGCATAGGGCAGGAATTGACCACCCGACGCAGCCGCCTGGGCCTGAATGTGAGCCTGGGTGTAGTAGAGCAGGGAGGGATTCCACAGCCAGTGCTTGTGAAGAGCGGAGTAACTCAAGTCCAGGCCAGAAACATTTGGGTTCAGGCCGTGACTGTGGCCGTGTCCCATGCTGGGCGGCATTTTGGGAGCGGGTTTAATGGGCATCTCGCCGGCGGAGTTCATCATCAACGCCGGCGGCTTGGCGTAGCGTGCGATGGAGGGCGTGGCTGCCGGTGTGGGCGGGGCCACAGTCACCGGAGGGGGCGGAGCTTGGGCGCCATATCCATTCGATGGACCGCTGCCCGCCTGGTGAGCCGCTGCCGCTGCCGCAGCTGCAGCAGCTGCGGCATTCTGCTGACTTGAAGTCATCTCATCGGTCCACAGACCGCTGTTGCGCAGAATCCGGTTGATGGAGCTGATCGAGGGCACCGAACTGGGATCGCAGACGCGCTGCTGCTGCAGCTGCTCGCGAATCTCCCACGCGAACATGCCGCTGTTCTCCTCCTTTAGCCGGATGATCTTCTTCACCACGGTGGGCGTGGCCACTTGCTGGGAAGAGAAGAAGAAGAAATATGATTTAAATTTGTTCGAAATAAGAATTATTTTTAAAAGTTATATACCATAAACAATATAGCTTAATTAAATAAGCTTTTATACTAGTGCTTGCACCAGCCCGTTTCCAAATTTACTTTAATGGATTTCGGAATATATGTATTTCCTAATATTTAATGATTAAGTGCATACAAAGAAAGTCATTTTCCTAAATTTAAATTTATATTTCGTACGTCTTGCGAATGGTATCACATAAACGTTACAGGCCTGTTGCGTGACTGGATATTTATGGTTATATAAGCCAGCCAGGTGCTTTAAACCCCTTTATTCGCAGGTGTCTCTGGTTACCCCCGTTTTGTGGCCTACGACGACTAATTGCCGTGAAATTCAATTGTGCACTAAAATAAACCACGGCGCACTCGCAACAATTGCAAAAGCGGTCGACAGCGAGCGCAGCCACGCCCCCTTTAAGCTGTCATGTTCGCGGGAAGATTTGCATCGGACCCACATCCGTGTTGTAGCTGCTTTTGCATATGTTAATTTGTACGAGTGACTGAAAGGAAGGACCTTCCTCCCGTTTTCACTGGCGCCCACTTTTCACGTGTGACGCGGCAATTCATTAAAAATTCATAAATACGCTTAAGGGGGTTTATAGAATGGTAGTGGGGCGGACTTCAAGGGGTCGGAAGCCCCTCCAACGCGGCAAGCTTGCATGCCAGATCTTATCGGAAATCTACACGCGCGCTCGCTCTTTGCGGGCCACTGTCCTTGCACCCGCCCCGCCCCTTTTTCCCTATGCATGCCACAGGGGGCGCGCGGAACAGGGGCGGGGGCAACTTCTTTATTGACCCAGCGTAGGTGTTAAATGCGCGTTTTGTTCGAGCGAGTGCAGAGCGCTTATTGAATCACCATGTAAGCGGGTGGGTAACCGACATGCTGGAGGTGGGGCGCCTACCGCCGGGTACATTGTGCACTTGGTGGGCGGTGCAACTACCGTTAATTAGGCGTTCTGTTCCGTCGGCAAATATCGCACCTGAACAACTGTTTGCGCAATCGAGGGGGAGTCGCAATGGAAGGGGTAGTTTCACGGACTCTAGCTGGAGAAATGCCCTTACTGTCCATGTAATATCCCTTCAAAACCATATAGAACAAACTATTAAAACCGGCAACCTAATTTAAGAAAATGTATTTCCCTTAGTTTAATCGATTTTATGATCTCAGGATCTACTTTATAGTACTCCCTTTTGAATCTTAATCTAGTCACACTTGACTTGCCTACCACCGAGTATATAACTACTTTAAAAGATCTCTGAGCGAAAGGACATAGTACCATGTCTGAACTACATTTTTGCAAGTTTGTAGAAAATATAATAATATGCAATAAAACTAATGCTTCGAATGCTTTAAAGGGTCCTAAATATGTACAATACCCTTCTGAAAAGCGTTTAGTATGGTGCGTATGGGTCGTGATTCGGTGTTATCGCGTGGCTCCGCATGGAATCGCTGATTCCATGGCCCAGTGCAATCAGCACTATCTTCGTGCCATTGTCGTCACTTTTTGGGGCCGTGAAGCGAGCAGCAGCGGCTTAAACGGTAGCAGGCACACTTGATTGGGCGTGCGAACCGCACAGGTGGCTCCAGCCCAATCCAGCCCCATCCAGGTAGCCCACTTCCCGGTTATCATCCTCGACCTGGGCAGGCGAGATTGATTTGCTGCGCTCTCTGCACTCGAACGCCCACTCCTCCACCGTTCACCCAACTTCCACTCCCACACGTGGCCATAAAGGCTGTCATCGAATGTCGAGAACATGTAAACTAGCTGCTGGTTACAATGCTTATCTGGGCTATCTGCTTTCCGTGTATCTGTGATACTTTATGGATTTACTGCTGTGCGTTTGATTTTTATATAATCGTTTGTTGATTTCATGCACCACAGCGGACCACATGTGGTTTCCCGTCCCCCCAGATCTTGTTACCATCCCCCATTCGCAATCCCGTTCCCGCTTGGAGCCCACTTACCTTGGTCTTGCTGCCGCCAATGGAACCCGGTCGAATGGAGCCCGTCTCATAGAAGCGAGTTAGAATTTTAGAAACGCAGCCTATGCGAGAAAAGCACAAATTATATTACTTTATCTGAACTATGAGGAAGTCCTATGTAATAAACTCACCATGGGAAACCAGAAGCTGGCGGGATATATCACAGGGCCTCACTCCGCACAAAGCCAAGTCGACGATCCTCCGACGGACGCAGTCCGGCAAAGGACGGCCATTCACAAACACTCCGCCCAGTTGGTTGACACCAGCTTGACCTAAAGGATCGAAAGGAAGAGGATATTTTTTAGATATTAATAAACTATCTTCACTGAATTGAAAATCCTAGTCCCAATACTTAGTTCCTCACCTATTTACTATCCATTTTAAGACTTTGAAAAGAACGATCTTTACGTTCGCTTTGAACAAGATTAACAACTTCAGCAATATGCAGCTTCTTTACAGATACTTAGAAAGTATTGTCTTAAACTGTTAGTGTTGAGCCATATATTTGGAAGAAAAGTTTGTTAGACAAATGGAGCTTATAGTGGGAATTAAAAGCGCCTAAGCTTCCCAAATAAAGTCTAGAAGATTTACAGTGAGCAGACGCGTCTGGGCCAAATACCCGCAGTTTGGCAACCGCCCTGTTGACTTGGCTAATCTTTCCAACCTTCCCCCCCTCCGGTGGTCGTAAACGCAGGCGGCAAAAGTGCGCCAGTAATAACCGTGGCTCTTTGTGGGATCTCGGAATCTTGGGTTTTCAGGGGGCAGTACGTGAAATGGGGGACTGGGACTGCAGATGCCATCTGATGCTTTCGTTTAATTTCCTTTTGAAGTTCATTAGCGGGACTCACCTGTATGCGGCATGGCTGAAATGTGATCAACAATTCAATTCAAGCCAATCCAATCCAATTCAATCCGAAAGTGATTCGATACGATCCGATGCGATCGGTAGTCGCTCGCAGTCGCTTAGCCTCCGTAAAGTATTTTGGTTTATTTGCTGTTGGTTGGTTTGTCTTAAGTCTTTTATTTTTTGTCTTTCGTCCCGTTGCTGCTGCTGCTGCTTAGTTAATCGCTGAATTTTAATCAAATTTCAAGCAAGAACGTCATAAAAACGCTTTGATGGATGTCGTCGTGGTCGCCGGGCTATTAGGATGCTCAGTCTCAGGCCCGAATGGCGTTGCTCGAACTGATGTTCGATGCTGGATGATGCTGGCGGCCCACTCCCCGAAGACTTTTTACGGCTTCCACGAATTCGGACGGCGTCCAGGCCCGGCCAGAACCGATCCGATCCAAGACCAAAACCAAAAACCAGTGAAAATCTAGTAAGGAAAATACATAAAACTTAATTATTTTATAAAACTACGCGGCCGAGGGTTTAATGTGCAGTGGTTTATGTGCTCAATGGCCATGTCCAGTGACCAGTGACCAGTTACCACTGGCCATTGCCCAGCGCCCAGTGCCAGGGAGTATCTCAAATTAGCTGCTTATCAGGCACATTCCGAGCGCAGCGTGAACTGCTGGCCCATTATCGAGAAGGTACCCCCTTCCATTTAGGCCAGGTCGCCATAGTCCTAAGTATAGAGTTAGCCAGGCAGGGGTAACAATTAAATGAATTTTGGCCAATTGCTCATTTCGTTAAATATGCAACCGGTCCAAAAGAGATATGCAAATGGGCTTTCAGCACCACCAACTTGCGGCCGGTGGTTTCCGCTTCCTGTTTTTATTTTTTTTTTCTACTTAATGCTTTTCGGCCAGGATTTGAGCCTGTCGCCAGCCTGTCAGAGGCATGAAAACGCGCTGAAGAACCGTATAAATCAAAAACTGTAACTGCCACTGCCGGCCGACGGTCCACACTTTGTCATGGCCATGTTATTATGGAATTCACATTTGATTTAATTGCCGAGCCCGGGAGTCCTTCGCCCAGCTCCCTTGCCGCTTTTCAGCTCGTAAAACCACCAAAATGCGCGTGTTAAGCCACCGAACCACCGCACGCACCACACACTCCCCCTTCGAAATTCAAAAAAGAAAAAAAAAAAACGGAAAAAACACCAAACAGAACGAGAAAAAAAGAACTCGAAATTAAGTTGTTCATTAGGTTTTTTCGGACCTTCTCAGTCTCCGTCTCAGTTTTTCGGTTACCACTCACCGCGAACGGGAAACTCGTGCTGGCCGTTAAGGCCATAAAGTTCGCAGTTGGCCCGGGGCCACGATTTGGCCGACAGTGCGATAAGGATTGCAATCCACTCGGTTTTGTAGAAAGTGAAATAGACATTCCGGCCAAATCCAATTTGGCCGCAATGAAAGGGTTAATTTCCCCTCTGGCGTGCTGCTCGCCCATTTCTCTGGAATTTTTCGTGGCCCAATCGAGGCCAGTGAGCAGTCAAAACTAAATAGTTCCGGACAAGTAGCAACCCCTAGAAATATTCCACGATTCCACTTGCCTTGCCACTTATATACTTGTTAATTATCAATTATTGGGTGCTATTCAAAAAGAACAAAAAAACCTAAATTTTGGGGTATTTATTTTGGAAATCTATCTCATATACTTACAAGCAGTGATCCAATGATCCAATGTATCTGCTACTTAAGCGAGACCAAAAAATCCCCTCTTATTTTAAGAGAACTTATAAAACGTAAACGCGTAGCAAAGGTTTTTTCCACATCTACAACGGCTACAATTTTAAATGTTGAATGCGATCTTGAGGCCAAATTGCGAGTTATATATAGGGATGTTGCTAATCTGGGTTCTCGAGAACCGCTTTCTGGTTTTCAGGGGGATAATATACGAGTATAATAAGTATCTCCCCCAAGTGCTACCGATTTCTCCACAGTCCTCAACTCGTAAGTCTCAATTAGCTCCGTGCACATGTCAAGCGGAACAGACATAAAAACCGATAGAAATTAGTTAAACATACAATAATTTAAATTCGTGCGATTACCGAAAGTGGAACCGACAGGTTGGCCGAGCTTCTGTTTCGGAACCCTCTCCCTTGATTTTATTTTGTATCATTGGCTGCCCCCCCGCAGATCAATGGATCGATCGAAGCCCCAGAGCCAACCGGGGCATTAACAGCCGCTAATTAAAATAAAAAAATTATAATAAAACGTACGCTTCACCATTTGAATATGATTAGCTTGCTCTTTCTGGACCACGCTTAAGTAAGTTGTCCGACGGCTCGTTGCCTCGTTGCCGATGGCCGAAAGCCGAAAGCCGGTGGCTTCAACTTTGGCTTAGAAAGCATCCAAATCAATGGGCCATAATGGCAGCCAGAAACGACGGCATGACAAAGAATTAATTAGCATACGATTTTTGACTTTTGTCGCTCGCCGTGGTCGTGGGAAAACTAAAGTCTGGCCAAAAAGGCAGTCATCGATCTGGCCAACGATCGATTGGGCCGCTTTAAATGAGTTATCTCGGTGCGGCGGAAGTTCAATTGGCCGTAGTTTTGCATTGCAAATTTGATTCAGGCCATCCGGTGGCATCTTCCTTCACTTCATTCACAACATGAATATTATTCGAATATTATTGGAATCGAATCTTGGTCGAAACTAACGCCGCCGGTTGAATGAAGATCGCCCCGTTCGGTTCCGTTCAGACTCGATCCGTTAGACCAGATCGTCGTTCATTAAGAAATAAGCCGATCGATGGCAGGGCGTTGGGTCTGGGGGGACGAGGTCGGACTTGAGACCGATGTGTCGAACACGATAAGCAAATATCGTTATTAAAGTCTTTCAAAAACGCCGCAACCTGATCGGGAGCGACTCGATTTAATGATTTAGTTGTTGAGAAAGCAAATTATGCGCAAACAAATTGATTACGATCGTTTATGGTGGTCATTATGGGCAGGTCGATGGATGCGACCAGGTCTTAATTAAGACGCCGATAAGTCATCGTCGTTAGCTTCTTGTCAAGTGTTGGCATAATATTACGGATTCGAATGGGTCTGCACTCAAAATGCAATGTGTGCACTTTTCACCAAGTTCAATTAAGCTTATCTGGGATCGAGTAGAAAACCAGATAGCACATCTGGCGTAAAATCCAAACCAACAAAATATGCAATCGAAAAGCTTGTCAGTTAACCAATAAAGTTGTCATCTAATTTCATTTAATGAAGCAGATTCAAATAAAAGCTAAAATTTATTTACAGATCCAAGCGAATGTATTTTAACTAATTTATTCCAAAAATAATGGCAATTCTTTACAAACGGTTTTTGAAACATTATAACAGATACTTCAACTATTCTCCTTGAATTCAAAACGTACTTCCAAAACTTTTGGATCTACAAATAATGTTATATCTTTTAGAATCTAGATAGCAAATGGTCACTTGAACTTTACCAATTCAACTTAACTTGGTGATGTTCAATTTAGTAACTTCGTGATGGAAAAAAAGCTTGAACTAAAACGGATAATCTTCCATGAATAGTAGCTTTCCTAGATGGTTATACTTTTGAAATATATAATTCAAAAGGTGGCTCACCTTAAACTTAGAGCACTGTATTCGCCGGCTATCCAATAACTTGGCCGCAACTAGATTCGAATCCTTTGATCACTTGAGCACAACACTTTCCGCTTCAGTTTTGCATGCCCGTGTGGCTTATTCCGCGGATAATGGCCGATTACTCAGTTCAGAGGCGCGACGGCTAATGGCTTCTGTATGATTCTTATTTGGGAGTTCGGAACGCGACGCACCTTGTCACTCGACCGTCAAAAATTCGACTAACTGCACGCGAATCGCGGGACCGGCGCATCGATTCGATCAATTTTTGTGGCAGTGGCAGTGGCGGTGGTAGCAGTGGAAATTGAGAGTTGGCTTCGTGCCTCGCCCGCGGTCCATCAGCCGACAATTTCTACTGAAGCGCCGCCAAGCAGAGCGGCCCAAAACGCCACCGAAAAGCCGCCGCTCACTCACACACTCGCAATTCGCGGCCCGCACACACTGACAGAAGCGTTCACGGACTCACGGACGAACCGTTTTTCTGGTGTAACCGGTTTTTCACGGCTGCGACGTCCGCGGCGGTTCCAGCCCCATTTGGCCCACCGCCAGCCAATGAGAGCCAATCAGCGAGCTGGCCCGGTGCGCATGCGTCGCACGCTGCGCCGATGGTGAGCTGCCATTGGCCAGAGTCGGCAGGAGGGTTGGGGGTCAGGTGACACGTCCTCCGGGAGCGAAATCGACACGGGCACAGTGGGTCAAGTGTGAAGAGGCTAGTGGGCTAGGTCGATTTCAACAGCATGGAAAACCACATTGAAATTAGGGGTAATTACGTAAAGCTACTATATTAAGAGAGTGACTAATATGAAGTTACGTTTGTAGATAAACATTGCTAATCTGGTTAGTTAATTAAATGGTTTTGTGATGATACTCAAATGCAGCTAACTAAACTATATTTGTGATTAAAGAGTTCAGATCTGGTTAGGATTGCTTTCTAATCTATATAGGATGGAAGGAATCCTTATAGAAGCATGATACCAGGACTTTTTCTTTAAAGCTACTTTCTAATGTTAAGAGTAAGCCACCTGCTCTAAAACTAATAGTAATTAGTAGTTTAGTGTACACAAGTTTAATGTATGTGGTATATATGGATTGAGCAAAAACACATAGCAAGTTGGTTATCACTACATCCCAGCTTGCAACTTTTGCTTCACTGTGCGGTTGCATGACGTCCGTGCAGCCCGCCTTCGCTCTTTGAACGCTCTGGGGGTAGTCGAAGTCGGTGTGGATGGTCGGCGATATCCGGGCAGAGAGCGTTGCGGCAGAGCGTAGCCTTATCCGTGGCCGTTTCCGCAGCCGATGCGTTGCCGTTGCAGCCGCGTTCCGGCCAATCGGCGGAGGCAACGCAGCACGCAAACGCTCTCACTCCCGCCCCCGCCCACGTCCTGCATCGTGTGGTTCACAGATATTGATAGTGTATGTATCTCCCCCACTCCAAGGACCCCATCCACATCCACATCCGCATTGTGACACTGCATAGCCGTTACCCTGGCGAAACAGCCACAGCTACGGCCACAGCTACGGCTCGTCCTTGCCCACCCGCTGGAAACTCCCAGGAGGGAGAAGGAGGAGTGGGAGGAGCGGCAGGAGGCGGAGGTCGTTGGGTGGGTGGCGGCGTTAAGTAACGCTCGGTGGTGCCGCAGGCGTTAATTGAATTCGACAATTGTCGCTCGGCATTCACAATTGGAAATGGATTTCCACTGCGACGGCGACTGGTGCTGAAAGATAAAGCTGTCACATTGTTTGTGATTGTTCCGAGGGAGGAGTCCGGATTATTGATCCATTCGAGGCACCGAACATGATGAATGGAAATTAGTTGCCATGACTAGGAAATCAATGGTCCCTAGCAGGGGGTAACTCCTGATCCACCAAGACTGGCTAAAGCCTAACCCGTTTTTTGGAGCCGCGTGGCGTAGGCAAATCCACTTGCCACCAAAAACCACAAAAACCTGTGCGAAAACATGCAAAATTCTTAGGCCCACTCAGCGCGGTGGCTTTCCTATGGCAGGAGGATGGCGAGAGCTTGGCTGTAGCTTCTGCTGGCCAGAGATAAAACTGTCACAAAGGCCGGGTTGCCGGTAACCATTTGCCATTTACCAGCCAACCGAGCTATCCGAGCAGCTGCCTCTGACTTTTCCCAGGCAACCAAGCGCGGCGTAATAAGATCAAGCGAGTCAGCCGTGCGTGGTGGCATCAACACACACCTCTCGGTCTCTTTTGGCACAGAGTCCTTTGGTCCTCTTGGTCCTTCAGTCCTCTGGCCCACCCAACTCGCCACGCCCAACGCCCAGTGAGCTTGTTCATGGGCCACCCCCTCCGCGGGTCCTTCAACGTGTGTCTTGCCCTATCTGACAAGGCGATTATGCGACCCGGAGCCTTTCAAGTGGCAGCAATTACCCAAACCCCGGGTCCGCGCCCAAAAAGCCAACTACGCCCCAATTAAGGCGCACACACACAAATCTGTGTGGGAAGTGCGTTTAGCTGGGCTGTAAAAAGTTCATGAAGGATACAACTCGAAGAGAAAGTACCCTATAATTCAAATAGGTCAAGGTTTTTTCGTTGGAAATAGATCTCTAGAATGCATAACTCTCAATAAATTATAAAAAGAAAAATTAATTTAAAAATTATTATTTAAATATAATAATTACAAGTATCAACGTTAAACCAACCAAACATGAAACTTAACTAATTATTAATTATTATTATAAAATACTGTGGCAATATCTAATTGAAGACTAATAGCTATACCCAGTGAGACTAATAGCTATATAAATTTGGTACGTTTTGAAACATAGAATACATTATAGATACATTTTTCATGACAATTTCTAAAGTAAAAGTTTAGGTTACCAGTCTATGCAATAATACATCATACCCTCCATCAAAGGGCATTCAAATGAGCAACGGAAGTGGGTTTGCTCTGGTTTTATTAGGCGGGTGCCAGGGGTGCAAAAAACGAGCCGTAATGAAAAGGGGCGGGACAATCGGCTTAACTTCTTCCGATTGACTTGGTTTACCACGCGCCCAAATGCGATCGCAATCGCAGAACTTACACTCGCTTATATTGTAATTGAAATGGAATCCAGTTCGTGTTGGGGTATGATTTGGGTCCGGTTTTCGCTGGAATGAGGGAAGCTGGAAGAGAGGCAGCTAGACGGACTGACACCCACATCAAGTTTTTGCCTAATCAAATTATGGCGAACCCATCCAGCCAAAGGCGTCGCATTCCAAGATGCGTGCCACCGAATCATTAGGTGGCATGCTAACAAAAAAACGAGGTGAACAGAAGCTGCTCCCGATTTGTTAGCTGTTAGCCGTATTTCTGGGCGGCTCGTGCCTGGAGGTCAGTCTGCGGGAATGACTCCGGGGCAGAGTCTAGATTTCATGGTCATTAATGAGCGGTGTCCGCAGGAATGCGCCTGGGAAACGAGCAAAAACTGCGATTTTGTAGCGTGGGCGCCCATCTAATATGAAATTAGTTGCCCCAAACCGGCGGCAAATTAGCTGCTCCTATTTTTTTCTTTTTGCATTTCTTTAAGACGCTGAGTGGCTAAAAAAAACGGAGCCTGGTATGGAATATATTTTCTAATTGCAGGGGCGGCCTAATTGAGGGTTCGCTTCGGGGCACCCGTTCCTTGCAATCAGCAGATGCAAGCCAAGTCCCGAAAATTGTCCGAAGAAGGGACATAAAAAAGGAACAGATATTTATATATAAAGACAAAGGCGATTTCAGTGTGTGTGCGGGTCGCCAAATTGGCGCAGGTTACGCATGTGCCTCAAATCATGAGCATTGCTGCCACGCGATGATGGATGCAGTCAGGCAGGTTGCATTGCAGCCTCGCCTCCTGAATCCCAATTCCCGAATCCCCGAATCCTCGCATTCTCCGATCCTGTTGCACCTTGCTTCAAGGAGGCGCGTGGCCCAAAACGAAACCGAAAAACAATCGGGCAATTTCGTAAACACTTGCCGACAAACGATAAGATAAAAATGATCTAAGGATAATGTACCTTTTCCAGGAGTCGCACAACCAGCAGTAATTTCTGCCCCCATCCAAAAGGACGACGTGTAGGTGGACAAAGGGCACGCGATTTTCGAGTGCCATAAAAATGAAAACGGAAAACTGGGACACTCGAGTGACTGGCATGTCAGAGCCAATTAATAAAAACGCAATTTCCACAAATCGAAATTTTTATAGAGTTTACAGGGTTTTATTGATCCCCCTAGAGCAGGACATTCCACACCTGCAGAGCAGAGCCCTTGGATTGGGCGGGCCGATAAGCAAAATGAGCAATTACGGGAGAAACTTTGACAGGACTTTGCTGGCGGCGCTGGAATTGTAACATTTTCTCACATTAAGAGACGGGTCCTGCGAGTCCTACGAGTCCTGCGAGTCCTGCTCGTCCTGCGCTCCACTGAACCCTGACGCACTCACAAAATGGCCGACGCGAAAGGCGGAGAGAGAGAGTTCTTCTGCCCCGGCGAAGAAAGGCATCCACCGAGGGTGAGTCCTGGCTACAAAAGTTTGCGTGCAAGATGAGGCGGCGGAAGGACGAAAACCTTTGGTTGCGATAAATTAAATGTCTGACATAATTATGGCTAAATTGAAAAGGCAAGAAGAAGACCAAGGAGCCGGCTACAAAATACATAAGGGATGGGGAGAGGGAGACTTGGCACTTAAAGGACTCTGCTGGCAGAGGGACAGGACAGTTATTGTGCCATAAAAACAGAAATTATTTGATCAAACACAATAAACACGCCAGAGGCAAAGGCAAACAGCGAAGCTCGAACCGCTGACAGGCTAATGATAGGATGTGTGCCAAAGGACATACAGATTATAGATTGAGCCACTATAATCGATGCGGGAACAGGGTGCTCCAAATGTTCAGTTAATTGAGATCCCAGGACTCAATCGCAAACTCCTTTGAAGTCAAATCGAAGTCAAAGAACCTTGGAAAAAGAACTCTTTTCTTCGGGATGTGAAAAAGAATACATCTTTTGTTAAAAAGTTTTCTATACTAGGCTCTTTCATTCATTAGAAAGTTTAAACATTCTTTCGAGCCAGAGAGAAATGTTCTGATTGTCTGTAGTATGTGCAAAAACATGTTGAAAGTTCCTAAAAGGAACTCCAGGGCTTTTTATGTACTTCCAGCAACAGAGGAACGTACCCAATTCGAAACCCATCTCCTGCAACTCCTTGATCTCACCTCTTCCACTTGTGTGTGACTGTAATTATGGTTTTATGGCTCGCAACGCCTCTGGAAATCGGCCAGCACACATCATAGAATCCAAATCAATTATACGCTTGTCTAGGCCATCGAGCTTCGTCCGTTTCCTGGCCTCCACACCACTTCCTCCTTCAGCTGCTCCTGCTCCTTCAACTACTGCTTGTCCTGATGGCCCGTTGTCGGATGCCAGTTCCCATATCCCAAGTACCAGGCCAGCAAAAGTGTTAAAGTAACCATAAAACTTTGGCACTTCGAATCCGTTCCTGCTTTTCTTGCTTCTGCATCTGCTGCTGCTGCTGCATCGTAATCGTAAAACGCGGAAAGCGTTTGCGTCCGCCGCTCTGCCTGCTAAATGCAATATTTTTACGACCCAGTCCAGTCAATCCCAGAGTTAGTGAGGTCCAAGTCCGATTCCGAGCTGCGATCGCAATCCCAAAAGCCCAGGATGATCATTCAGTTCGTTGGCCCCTTTGGCGGTGGTCGTCTGGACGGCTGGCTGGCGAGGAGCAAAAGTCAAATACGGTAGCTCGACTAATTGAAAAATTAAAGTCTGGCCAAAGTACTTACACCGGGCAGCAGTTGAGGTGGAAACGCCCACCGCCCATTCGTTCATAAATCTTGCGGCATTCCCAGGTCCATCTCATCGCTCCCCTTCGATCTGTTTCGAAATGGGGTAACCTTAAGCTAGGTGACTAGGTGCCAGGTTGCCAGGTTACCAAGATGCCGAGTTGGCTAGGTGTGATCGCATACCACCTTCGGTGGACTTCCACCGCTGAAGATGCCCATACCAAACGCGCTAATGTGGCAGTCCGCACACCTTGCCAAACACTTTAAAAAGTGAGGGCCAACCTCCCGGCTGCCCAGGCGATTATCGGATCGAAGGTAAACACAGGTTCTGGCCAAGACCCTTTGCCGAATTTGTAATGCTGCCAAAAATCACTTCTGGTTTTTGCCCACCTCGCTGATCGATGTGCGATGATCGGTTTTGGGAGTGTGTATATTTTATACCAGGTAACTGGCAAGCGAAAAGGGTATGTCATGTTTATTTAGAGTTATGATACAGCAGCAAAATTTGACACATATTATGAACTTTAAAGACAATTTTCATAGCCATATAAATATTTGAATATATATTTATTCAAACAAATAAAATTTAATCTTTTATTTAAAATGTTTTCACTCGAGAGATTTAAAATTAATTACTTTTGCTCTGCAAAAACCATTCGCTGAAGATTAAAATGTTCTAGTTGCCCTTAAAAAGCAGTTTCTTAGACTTTATTAAAGTGCTATTTTAAACTGTGAAACAAACGACTTAAGCTTAGTTGTTGCTCTAAATTGTGAACCATAAAAATCCGTTAAAGTGTAACATTACCAGGTACTCACCAGTCTACAAATTTGCGATACTTACCTTACGCTGAACTTGCAGCTGCTGAGACCCCAGATCCGCAGATACCGCGGACCTCCAATCGATCCCCTTTTGGCGTACTTGTAATTTGCTGACGAGCTGGGTGCTCAAGGTGTGCAATCAGCCCCAGTGATCAGGCGAAGGGTTAGGGCTTAATGCTCGCAGTGGATCCTGGATAAAAGTGCAGTGCTGTTTAAAATTATAACTACATTAAGTGCAGCAACAAATTGCAGACACTTGGGGCGTTTTAACAATGTCATTTACAGTGAAGGGGGAGGTGGTGCTGGCCGCTAAGGGGTAGATCAAGAGATCAGGACCCACCCAAGTGCCCAAAAGAGGACTGCGGCACCCGAGCCAACCATAAATTACCCGTTTAATGGACTCGACGCATTGTCGCTGCGAACAAAGCGCTACAAAGCGGTTATAGTCATAGTTTTGGGACTGTGCCCGAGCGAGCGGTTGTGGTGCTGATTTTCTAATTTATTGCCTTATAAACATAATCAAATTCGAATCAAAACAAAACAAAGCCGCCACCCCGAACACGCGTCCCGCTGCGTTCGGTGAGGATAATGATGACAGATCCGAGAAGCCAGCAATGGGATGATCGTCAAGGATGCCCAGGATGATCACACCACCATCCCGATGCGGTTTACACATCGCTGAATAGCCGGCTACCCCTGCCCATGGCATATCCATGAGCATGAATCCTCGGAAAACCGCACAGATTGCCGTTGTTTTCGAGTTACGCATATGTCACTGCGGCTGGGAATGGCACTCCACCCCACTCCACTCCACCGATTGTCCAATTCCTTGTTGGCACAGCAATTGTTACGTGCCATTAACTGCTGACATATCTATGCGCCAGCCGATAATTGATGCGTCCAAGTGCGAAATTCACGGCAGGTGTTGTTTGGATTACCACGAGAGCGAAATCTGGAAGGGATCGAGAGCTCGAGCTCGGAAGGTTGGGCCGCGCATCGCCAGCGGAAACTTTAATGTTCGCACATTTGCAGCTCATCAATTTTCGGCATTATCCCGTCCAGCATCAGTTCATTCAACCTTTCCTCCTGCCATGTCCATGTCCATGTTAGCGCCGTCTTGTTGACTTAATCGCCCCAAAACAATTTGTGCGTTTTTCGGCTGCTCCGCTTCTGACATGGCCTAAACGCTTGTCGCCTAATGACGGGGCAGCTCCAACCGGAGATGGATGCACCTCAAGCTGCTCGTCCTGACCAGGCATCCACAGATGATGGCGGTGGAGGGGAAGGTGGAACTGCTGCCTGCCTGGTGCCCGCTGCCCACCGCATTATTAAGCCATAAAATTGAAAACTTATTATAATTACATAAACGTACGCCTCGACGCCTCAAGCAAACCACGTGATGCACCGAGAAAAACATTAAATTCTAACTTAGCTCTGTGTTTGTGGCAGCTACTTGTGGAGTTAAAGGCTATTCTAGATCTGTTGCATATAGTCATATGTCCAGGTCCGGCCGTAAAATTTTCGAGAGCTGGAACTTTCCAGTTTCTGCAAGTTCCGTCTGCTTTTATCATTTTAGAATCATATTTTAATTCGTAATATATGTAGTTTAACAAACGAAATGTTATATTTCAACAAATTTTCCATCTATAGTTCTAACCAGTGAATAAATTTTTAAATGCTTAGTTGTTCTTTGTAGACACAGTTTTTCTGCGAGTGTTGATATGTGAATCGGTTTGAGGAAAGAGAGTGGCAGGAACTGAAAGGCGGCTGCCTGTGCAGAATGCGCTTTTAACGCGCTCCTTGCAGCAAGTTCGAATTTCGAGGCACACGCATCGCAAAGAATCTGCCGAAACTCCTGCTCGTTAACGAGCAAAGCAGAACAGATTTTTCCATCATTTCTTGAGTGCCCGTGGCATAATGTATGGCTCGTTTTTCGGGCCCAGTCTGCAGCCGTCGTCATTATCGACATTACCATTACCATTAACATTACCATAAAGCAGATCGGCACTTAATTGCTAGCAATTGCATCTGCTACGCTTTAATTAATTACCAGCCAAAAGCTTAAACATAAACATTTCAATTGGGAGGCACACGTCGAAGCAGACTGGTTTACAAAATGCTGAAAGCTCACCTCGATTTCAACGTTCTTGAAACTATTTATTAATACTTTTCTTTTCCTAGCTAATTAAAATGTTGTATTCGTTTCTGTGTAAATCGGACGCGCCTACAAAAGTTTGCATACTCGTTTAGTCTTAATATGGAAATCGAAATCACACAGTCAGCTACGCTTTTTATTTATCTCTCATTCGCACTTAAGTTGATTTCCATTCTCCGTCTCTTCGATCGTGAAACGAATGACGTTGGACACGAACTTGACTTTCGCAGAGAGCAGCGTTCTGATTGAGTTCCGTGTATGATTGAGAGTTTAGATCGAGTCGAAATAGAAATGCGTGCTACTAATTTATATCACTTCGTATAGAGAGAGCAGGTGCTTGAAAATATCGGGCTGCTAAGGTGAGTGAGTGAGTGAGAATGTGTTTGTGAGCAGGTAAAATTGCCTACCAGTCTCTTATCAGCGAACGGCCCTCGTTTGGGTTGACTTAATCTACTTGATTCCACGCCGCTTACTCAAAGTAAACAAAATATACTCAAGGAATGCTACACTTAATATTATCTATTAAAATACAAACGAGAATTAATTTCGAGTTGGTAACATAATCTAATGTTATGTCAGCAAACATTCTCTATATTTATAATGCTGAAACATTTATTTGTTGCGTTTATTTAGAATTAATTTAATATAATTTATATATAAGAATCTTAAACGTTTATTTGTAGATTCTTACGATGTGTTAGCCTAGCACCAATGGAAAATTCAGCTGTTCATCATTCTTTGTTAAAAACTTATTTTTATTATTGTCTGGTTGCTTATTGTCTATCACAGTACTAAGCACTTCACGGGATCTACTTAAGTTAGTTCATCTCATTCGAAAAACTATTCCTCGGGCTTTCGAACAAAAACCTCCTTCATTTCAACATCAGCCTGGTTTTGGGACTTGCGACTGCGACCCGATCGGAACTGCTCCTCGATCTCCAAAAGAGTTCGACGACGTGTCTCTGGGAGGGCGAGATAAACGAATATCAGGGCAAACAGAGCCATGACCCCGAAAATGATGAAGCAGTTCGACATTCCCAGGTATTCCTTGATGCCGGGATAGGTCTTCAGGACCACGAACGAGATGAACATGCCCACGGCCACGGTGAGTCCTGAAGCGGGCCCTCTAACCTTTTGCGGAAAAAGCTCGGAGATCATAAAGAATGGCAGGGTGTAAAGACCCAGAGTGCTCAGCACAATGAAGCCCACAATGGCTATCACCGGGAGATATGGGACTTCCTTGAGGAACTCGATTTGGCTGTGTCCCGCCAAAAGGAACATGCACACGGACATGCCCAAGGTGGAGATAATCCCTGCCCTTCGGCGACCCCACAACTCCAGGATGTATCCCATGGGGCAGGTGGTGATCAAGCGAGCCAAACCAATGAGCACGGCGCACATGAAGGGATCGATTTCGATGCCCGCCTCCAGGGAAATTTGCACGGCGAAGACGATGACCACAAAGATTCCGGTTAGCTGCTGGAAGGCAAACAAACTCATCAGGATGACCAATGGTTTGTAGACCTCCGGTTCGCGCAGATTACGCCAAAAGGACTCCTTCACCGCGGCGTTCCTCTGCTGCAGGGATTTCTGCAGAAGCTGGAACTCTTCGAGCACTTGGGGATGGGTGATTTCATCTGTGGGAACAATAATAACATTATACAAACCGTTCTATAAGGTATATTAATCTTCAATTGAATTGACTTTAGGCGGGAACTCCAAGCACTTGAGCGATTTCAATTTTATACGTGGTCCCACACACGGACTATCATAATTAGATCGCGCGATTTGATAAAAGGCTCTACTTGACTTTGATTTGTTTTGTCATTCAACAAGTCATTGAAAAAGTATACCCCGAAGGAACGTAATAAATATTCCACAGGCATTATCTTGTTTCCCATCAAGCTCAACGTCAGCAGAGAACTCACCCGATTTGTTGAATCCACGGAAGTAGTTAAGTGATCTCTTCGCCTCCGTTACACGCTTCTTGGACAGAAGCCAGCAATGACTTTCCGGAAGTGGCAGCACGCAGAGCAGTGCCACCAGCTGGTAGCCACAGCAGATGAGGGCAATCAGTCGGAAATCATCGCGGATGCAGTAACCGATCCCGTAGAGAATCGTTATGCCACCGGCCACTGAAATGGATGTGCCCAGTATAAGACTGCCCCTCGTCTTGGGCACACTGATCTCGGCTGCATAGACTCCTGGTGGCGCACTGGCCAGTCCCATACCAACACCTGTAAATATTCAAGCATCAGATAATACTTTTTCTTCAGAGGTAATAATTGTTAACGGATGTTAGACTTACCCAGCATAAATCGTGAGACAATGAGTTGCAAAAAGAAGGCATTTTGGTCGCTCCCACTGGGTGTGGCCAGCAGAATCCACGCAAGAATAGTCAGTACATTGAGCACGATCAGGGATCTCTTCCTTCCAATCCTGTCAAGCAAGAAACCGGACAGCAAGCCGCCCAGAGGAGCGGACAGGGCGTTGACCGATGCGAACCAGGAAGCCTGCGAATCGTTCAGATGCACTGGCTCCGTGGTGTCCTTCAGCTGATGCAGAGTGGCGGTGGGCATGGCCAGGGTCATGCCCGTTGAGAAGACACCCACGTTGGCCAGGATAACAGCGATCACTTGTCGCCGCACTGCCCTTGTCTGTTCGCCAGGCGGAGGAGTCTTCAGCGGTCTATCCAGTCCCGAAACGATCCTGGCCTGCTTACCATTGGATTCGCTGCCATTTTGATTGAGGTTCCGATGCTGCTCATCCATTTTGTTTGTTGGCGGGCAAGATTTGGCTTATCTCAGCTGAAAGAGAGGAAAAGTTTCAATGGGCAATATTTTGAATTCTTTTACCCCGGCCATTTGCTGGCATTCTCACGGTGGGAAAACACTTCCTGCTCAGATAACTGGCCCTAAGCGAATTATTATGGCCCACGCCCTAACAAAGGCTAATGCAAATTTGCCTCGAAATGCCGTAGTTGCGGGAAAGGCAAACAAACAATTCATCATTTTTGATTACTCATTCGTTGCTTGTCTTTTGCATAAAGCTTAGTTTTTACAAGACTAGTATAAACTTTAGGGCTTATTATTTAACTAGCTCAGCTGCTTTATAACTTTATAACTAAACAATAGATTACGCCCAGACTTCTCGCGCAATATAATCAAAAGTAACTAAAGACACCGGCTATTTAGATTTTAAGTCACAAAACGACATGGTAACCCAAAAACAAACTAGTATTATGCAAACATATCAAAGAACAATGAGTATGCATGACTATTAAACATATATTTAGTTTATTATCACTGGATGTAGGATATCTATGAATACAAAAACGTGAGCATCATCCGATGATAAGAAATTAAACTTGTTCTCCTATTCGAACATAACCGGATTACACCCACGTTTAATCGAATCCAACAATCACGTGTGTTCTAGAAGGGTATTTGTCGGTTCGGTGCGGCCATCTAACGTTCCTTTTCTGTTTTCTTGTTTATTACTTTTATAATTGTGCCTCGAAGATGGCCTTGCCATCGGCAGCTATGTAGCTAATACCCGTACCAACAAATAGAAGTGTAGCCGATAAGAAGTGCGGCGATTGTTGACCCTGCTCCCGCGATGTCCACTGGGGATGGAAAGTGGGACTGGGCCACAGCTGATGGGGGCTGTGTGATCGTTTGTTTGTGGATCGCAAGTCTGGGGCGCGATGCTTTGATCAATCGATGCCAATTAAGATTTAATGAATCCGCATGGCAAACAATTTCATTCGGGAACACTTACTTCTGTATGGAGATCTTTCGATTGGATTTTCACTGGATGCTCGAGAACCTGCTGCCCAAAAATCCACGAGGCTGGGGAAAACAGGTTCTGCGACGCTCACCAAAAAAGATGTCGTGACTCGAGGTGTGGATCCACGAGCTTAAATCTGAAATGCTACAACACGCTGCGGATCAGAGCGGAGCGAACCCGTCGACGGTAAAGCGCTGGAGCCAACTGAATGCCGCTTGCCACGTTGGAGTCCCCAAACTATACGGATTTCATCGCCGCGCTCTCTCTCACGAACACAGACAGGCGATAAAGCGGCATAGAGTGCTGGTGGAATACTGCCATCTAGGAACGTCATCCGGCCGATAGATTTGCCTTTATGTGTGTCATGATCGGTTTGATCGGTGATAATGAACACTGCTGATCGGTTTGGACTTCTGAATGGGCAAAGGGTTGACAATATGCCGATGCACTTTGTCCTTATCGGCTTGTTGGGCACGAAACATTAAGTAACCATTAAACAGCCCATAGGCTGGCGATGGGTCATTTGTGGCCAATCTGGGTGGGTTAAGTCAACCTGCCATATATATAGTACAGATATTATGCCGCTTATCAGTTTCGCCGATTAACTCGCGGTGCGTTCGTCGCCTGGGTGTGTAGGAAGCGTTCTCCAGAGGCATTTACAATGGCACAACAGACTGCGCAGATTTCAGATTTATCTTATCGAACGAAAGGTCTTTTGTCTTGCCTGCCGCAATATTTGTCAAGTGCCGTAAAAATGAGACAATACTAATTGGCTATGCCAAATTGCGTGCCATCAATTGGGCATTAGCAATCACGTGTGATTAGATAGCGATTACGAACTGAGGTGTTAGCAACAAATATTTGCAAGTGGCATCTAAAGTGTTTCAAAAAACCGTTGGCTGTAGCAACTACCTGCTGTCAGCTAGCTCGGAGCGTCACAGCAGTGAGCAGCTCACAGCGTGCGTCATAGCTAAAAGCTTTTGTGCGTGTGCGATGGGCATCATTGTTCGCTCAATCGGATTCTGATTGATTCATTTCTATAATATATAATAAATGCTTATTGGAAAACAAAAGCTTCAAATTTCCTTATTGGATAAGAAAATATTTTTTTATTTAAAATTATTATCATGCGTTTCCCTTTTTAACAAAAATAATAATATAATATATAATATTTATTTTATATTTATGTACATTTTTTTAACTTCATTTAGTAATTTTAAGACGCCCTTTAGTTTATATTTGTACATGTATTGTTTCTGCTAAGCATTACGTTTTTTTAAATCTTCAAACTGTTTATTACGCTTTTCAAATCGCGCGCGCTTTTACTTTCGGCTCAGTGGAAACCGGAACTTGTTCATTTTTCACATCGAACACAGAACTTGTGCTGGAATTGTGGCGCTCGCCAACGTGGGTCACACTGTGCGAACTCGGGAACGCGTACACAACACACGGAGCGGAGTGTGCCGAGCAAAAAAAAGAAAGAAAAGAAAAAAAAAGCGGAAAAGCCACCACCAGAGCGTGGAAGGGAAAACGAAAAGCTGATAGAGGCGCCCACGAAAAACGCACGCAGGTTGCAGCCTCCAAGGATTCCTGTGCCCAGACCAACGTCTGGCTAAGATCGAACTACAAGCATAGTGTTCCGCCGAGATACAAGCTCCACGGGTCGCTGAGTGCGTGTTGCCCCAGGCTCAGTCACCTGGTCAGGCCGCCACATCCTCGTCCGCTCGCCCGCTGCAGTGCAACAGAAAAATCTGCGGGGGATGAGCGCGTTTGTTTTTGGTCAGGTGTGCGATCCCGAAACGAGTGAAAAGGAGCTGCAAGGCAGCAGGCTGGGATAAAAGCTCCAGCATCCTTAGCTCCTTGGCTCCTTAGCATAATTTAATTCGCAAAAATCGAAACGAAACCAAACGAAACGAAACGAAAGCGAGAAATCGGCTCCTTTGCGAGAGAGCCCCAGTGTATGTGTATGTGTTTGTGTATGTGACGGTGTGTGAGTGAGCAGCATCCTGGAAGCCAGAAAAAGACAGGAGAAATAACAAAAATATAAAAACATAGCAGAGGGGCCATCATCGCATCGCAGCCTCCCTGGGAATGGAGGAATGTCGCTGAGCAGGTGCCAGTGCCACGAGCAGGATCGGGATAAGGATTAGCCAGCGTCCACCATTCACCGATGCCACCGCATAGACATAGATACAGATTACAGATACGGATACACACACCCTGCTTTTGTCCAGGCAGCGGCGCATAATGCAGTGATTATATACTGCTCCGCTCAGGTCTCGTGCAATCTCCCAGTCCCCAGTGACAATTAGCTCCATCTCCGTCTCCATATCCATATCCCAAGGATACCCGCACCCACAACAACAGCCACAATACCAATAGAAGCGACCAGCATCGCAGATCCCGAAGCGCATCAAGATGACCACGGACTTCCTCTTCCCCAAAATAGCGGACTGCTCCTACGTGTCCTGTTACTGGTGAGTATATGGCCATTCATGCCAATGTATATACCCATACCCATGCCCATGCCCATGCCCATGGGCAGGAACAAAAGCAACAGCCAACGACAAACGAAAACAAGAACAAGAACAAGAGCACCGCACGGAGATGGAAAACTTTTTCATTAGGCAGCCGAAATCATTCACCCAGCCTTCAGCACCTGAATATTAACACGCTGGTAGCGCAGCTCATGGCCATGATATGTAGGCTACCTCCCAGGGGAACTCCAAAGCTGCGGAGAATACGCCTGAGCCTAATAAACTGAGCACAGTGGTCGCTCGCTAGGTGGGACGTTTCATCAGGTTCTTCCATTCGATCTAGAAGAAGTTATATGCGGAGTCTTCTGACTATAGTAAAATATCTCAAATGCTATCGTAAGAAAACTCAGACCAAATATGCTAAAAAAAAATACGCTAATATTAAATAAAATACACTAATAAATTATATTTGCAATGCATAATCCAAAAATGAATTAGCTCTTTCCAAACTTGTTTAATATATTAATCTAAAAGATAAAATGTGCAATGATGTCTAATTTCTTTAATATTTGAAGAATTAGCCTTGCAAAATTGTTCGTACCTAAAGTTAAACTCGGTTACCTTAGCGAGCGACCACTGTTTATAGCATTAAGCGAACTTAGTGCCCGATGCAAATGATACCCGCTGCCTTGCCCACTTGTGTGAATGATTATCTCATGCCTGCCTGGCCAGTCCCGGCGGACGAGCGTTTCTTCTTTTAATTATGTATATTTTATTTTTGTGCGTTATCTCTTTTGGCAACAACATTCGCCGCTCGGCGCTGCCATGTCCTTCGTCCTGTGCCGCCTCCTTTTCGGATGGTTTTCATTATTCCATCGCTTATTTGGTGGCTCCACCTCCTCCTCGGTCGTCGGCGTGCTTCGCTTTGCATTCAAATTCGCTCATTACGCACTCACTCCTGTGAGTCCTGCGACTCCGCATCCGTGCGCCGCCTCCTCCCTTCTACCTCTGGCTTCCCGAATTCGAATCCTGCTTCTGAGAATCCTGATGCGGCGCCGTTTGGCGCTGCGCAGCTCTAGAAATTAGGTCAAACGGTCATGTCTGCCAACAAGAAAAGCGTGCCACTGTGTTGGTGGTCGCTGTATCTGTGTGAGTGTGCGGTAGGACGGGCGCAGGATGGGGGTTCGTTTTTATGGCCACATGCGAGAGGCGCGTTTCGACTATAAAACAAACGACCGACCAACAACAAAAACATTCGAAAAACCAAAGCAAAAATTAAACAATATACATATGTATGTACATACTATAATACTTCATACTATACATACATACATACATATGTATATGTACTTATGTGCTATGTGGCATTTCCCTGTGTTGATGCAATATTTAAAATGCTAATTGCAAAAATGGCGGCAATGGCGGCGACGAGAACTAAGTAATGGCAACTTGGCAGGCGGTCCCCCGATGAATTGGCGGCGGGGACTTGTTTATCCTGGCGCGTGATATGAGTTTTATGTTCTGCCACCCACACACCCGCACACACACGAATGTAAAAAAAAGCGGCAAAAAATAACAAGTAAAAGGCGCAGAACATAAAAAAGTTTTTACACACGCATACCCATTTACATGGCCAGATAAAATGTCGTTGCGTTCTCTGACCTCATACCACCCAACTTTCAGCCTTCTAACCGCCCATCCGGCCAGCACCCTCCCTCCCCCTTCTCCCGCAGGACATGTTCATTGATTAATTCGCAACTGCTCGCGCACTCACATTTGCACTCAGATTCATCTCTCCTTCCAGGGAAACTCTGGAAAACCCACCGCTCTCGTTTGCCTCGCTTTCCTCGGCATATAAACCACAGCAGCGCCATCTGTGGGTCGCGTGTTGCAGCGGCTCGCAAGTTTCAGACACTGTTCTTTGGCATTTCCGCCACTGCGCACTCATAAATAGATAGTTTGAAAACAATATTTAAAGAAATTTGATTAGGAATTTGTTGGCTTCTGAGGTCTTTAAAATTCCAGCCGAAATATCCCTTTCTTGCCTTCTTATCTAAAGTATTCACAGGTAAAATGGCAATGGCGCGATTTCTTTCTGTGTGGGCTTGAGCAAGTCACTCAAATTGGGCCTTGGCTTAAACCAGCCCACCACCAACAGAACCCCTGCCTTTCCGGCACTTTGAAGCAATCTCAGCCTGGCGGCATTAATAACGCCAGCTCACGATATTGCCGGGAGCCACTTTCAGTCTCGACTTTTGACCGCGCCACTTGAGTGGGCTGTGCCACCTGCCTCTTGCCTCCTTCCACGCGAACAATTCAGAGCACCCAATCCACCACCCCCTCGAGTCCTTGTTATACCTGTTACTGTTGATATGGCTGCCTTTGTTGTGCCACCTAGTTTAATGCCCCACTCACATGCACCTGAGGCCGCCAACATGCGAGCAACATTGTGTGGCAGCCGAATTGATTGGAATTTATTCGAAAGAGCCATAAACATTCAACTGGCAAGAGTCACGGGCCAAGAGTCAGCCGCGTGCCAAGCAAAATCGATTATTATAATGCCAACGAGGCGGCCTGTTGCTGATAAAGATTAGCATCAGTTAAGCCACTTGACATTTCGTGCAGGGATTAGCCCCGAACTGGAACTCGGACTGTGACTGGGACTTAATCTCGCTCTTAGGCATCTTGCATCTATCGATTAGTAAGCCCCTTGCTTTTCCCCTGCAGCGAGGAGAACGTGTGGAAGCTCTGCGAGCAGGTGAAGCGGACGCGGCCGGAGGAGCTGTCCAAGTGCTACGCCGTCTTCGTCTCCAACGAGGGTCGCACCGTGCCCCTGTGGCGCCAGAAAGCAGGACGCGGCGACGATCAAGTTGTGATATGGGTAAGTGGATGAACCATAACGTAGCAATCTGAATGCTGCCACAATATTAAAAAAAGAAAGTTATAAGTAGTATCTGATGCATGATTTATTCTGTATTTCATCTACAAATTATGGAATCTCGTTGTCTTTTAGGACTACCACGTCTTCTTCATACACAATCCCTTGCTGAATCGCTGTTTGGTGTTCGATCTGGACACCACACTGCCCTTTCCCACATATTTTCACAAGTACGTGACGGAGACGTTCCGCTCCGATCTGGCCTTGCGTCCGGAGCACCACAGGTGAGCCACTTAAAGGATGCCAAAAGAGAGCGTGATCATCAGTTTTGTGTATTTGTTAAGCAGATTCTTTAGAGTCATACCCGCAGACACATATCTCATTGAGTTCTCGTCGGATCGGCGTCACATGCGTCGACCGGATGGCAGTTGGATCAAGCCACCGCCCTCCTATCCACCTATACTCTCCAACTGTACGTATTTAGGTTAAACATTTATGGTTGTGCGACTAATATGCGTTTCTCCCAATAGCGAATATGCACTGTCTAGGAGACTTTATCTGCATGAGTGCAGGAAAAGGTCCAGGAGCAGTCTACAGCCTGTCGGAGTTCGTGCAAAACTTCTACAAGTCGCCACATGTGATGGCGCAGAACAACAAGTAGATGGAGGGCCAGAGGATCCTGGATAGGAGATCTAGAGTGCCGGATCGTGCATTCGATGCATCCAACAGCCCACAGATGCAGTACGCATCCAACAACTCAACCACATCCAAATGCAAATACAAATCCGTATCGAAATCGTTTTGTCGTTGTCGTTACCAGACAGTTAATTACCAATTGCATACATATACATACATACATATACACGCGAACATATAAATATATTTATGATAATGTATTTTTGTATTCAGGTTAACAGAGATCAAGTGCAGAAGAGGGTTAAAACGCTGGCGCCACGCAGCTCTTGGCGTTCATATGCATTAAACTTCAATTCTAAAGAAATTATAAATCTAATTATACATTTTTTATTGTACGTATTGTATTGTATTTTATAAAGCAACCACCACACATACATATATGATAGCCTAGGGCAGAGACGACTTTTTTATTCGTTATATCCTCCGTGTACTTTTTGTAACTCTAAGCCTAAGCGAAATGGAAAAGCACCAAGGCGGCCGGTGGAAATCTGATCGGATATGCGCCGTTCCACCATACATATGGATGTGGATCTACTACCACTTTGCATACTACGCTACGCTCTCGTTTATGTAATTCCATTTTTGGCTAGGCTCAAAGCTAACCCACGCCTAACTGTAACTTACACTCTACTCAAAACTCACGTTAGCCTCGTCTCCAAGCGAAATTGAATTCGAATTCGAGGCGGATAATTGCATTAAAGCTTGTTAACTTGTTTTATCGTACTTACACTAATTACGTACTCGTACCGCAATTATAATTGTAATTCGAATATTATCTACTTTGTATACAACGGAAAGCAAATCGATGCTAATCGAATCGAATCGATGATAATACTAATAATGTATTGTATTGTATTGTATGTTTGTATCTAGCTAGTTTTTGTACGGTTTGTATGCCCGAGGATCCCCAGCCGAATCCACATTAGAGTACCCACACCCGATCCGGAAATACGAACCCCGCTTAGCGTTGATTTCGATATACTTATCGTATCGTTTCCCCTTCGATTAATGACTTGTGACGCGCAAAGACTGATTCATTATACGCCCTACGGTAGCTGCAGCTCCTCTTCAAAAGCCTCCTCCTGTTTTATAAATTCCCAGTCCCTCGAGTGTCCCTGTAGACTTTTTTCGATTGTTTATTGTTCGGCTTCCAACCTTTAGACTCGGATTAGTTAACGAAACTCGCATTTATTTATGATTCTCTGGCTTACACATTGATTTTTGATTCGTATAGAGAGGTTTTTACTCGATTTGTACTTGTATGTGGTATACCATAAAGACATTTAAATATCTAGATCATAAACGAGAATGTATAAAAATAAATGCTGTGCAAAAGTCTCAAAGTTAAACCTAAACTCTTAATTATACAACTATAGCAAACAACCAAAAACTCGAAACGTTTCTCAATGTTCTTAAAGTATCTGCGATTAGATAGATACTTATATTTATGAGTTGTATTTATCGATGGCAATCTTTCGTCCATCGACAATTGTTTATCGCTAAAAGGAACACCAAGCAAGCGATTGCATTATGTGTGTAAAAATCAATTATAATTAGACACATAGATAGAGCATACTTATCGTGCAACTAAGCATATGCGCCACTCTTTTTCTCTTCCAATTTTCTACTACCACCCGATAACATGGCATATTAACAATATTGGGCATCTTGCGCAAAATACATAGATATTTAACGGGCAGATATATATATAGCTATAAGCTAATCATTAAGTTTTGGCGCCAGCGTGAAAACTGAGCGTCTTTTTACTCTTTTTTACATAAGTATTTATATTTAACTGAACAAAATCACAACTGAGCATAAACGCAAACAATGGTAACCCGCAGCCGCCTTTAATTCAGATGCATCTGAAAGCAAAGGGGAGTCAACCTCCGATAGCAGGCCAGATCAGGACAGAGTACCACTTCATCTTCCTCCTCCATCCGGAATCCGCTTTCAAACCCGTTAGCTGCAAGTGGTTTCAAATCCATAGGTTGTTCTTCGTAAACCCTCCAAAATGCCTCCCGCACACATTAGTTGAGAACTAAGATTACGACAGATTCCTTGCTTTATTGGCCTAAGCCTTTGTTAATCTATTTAACTATCGATTATCTAACGTACCAACTATCGATCGAACTTTTGATTGTTATTGTAAAATATTTTTGCAATTCCCTAGTATTTATACGTGAATACATAAAGCAAGCTAGCAAAACCAATGTCAAACCAAGTGTAATAACAACATTCAATTTATGGATCAATGAATTATGATTGTTCTCTCAATTCTGCAAATGTGAAGCGCTAATGGAAAATCAATATGAATACCACATAAATTAAAAATACCGATCAATAAAATATTCTTGAAATTGCATTTTAAACAAAGCGTTTTATTTATTCTTTTCCCATTGCTTTCTTTCATTGTATTTAGATAAATTTACAAGACTAATAAATATATGATTGATCCACATATATATTGAGATCCTGTCTTCCTAGTGCACCCTTCCTTATGCCTGTTACATACTTTTTAACGAATCTAGCGGGTATAAATATCAAAAAAAATATTGTGCAGAAGTGGAGACGTGACAGTTTTGGTAGATTTGTGGGCATTGGAATTGAGCGGCGTCTATGTCTTCGATCAGATATCATTCGTCCGCGTTCGACGACGGAAGCTTTTCAGTTATGGCGAGGAATTTGGAAAATATGGTCAATCGGGCCAATGCCCAATACGTTAAAATTGATAAGCATCGCGAGCCGTACACCGTCCACTACAACGCTTTGAGGGATAAGGTGTACTCGGAGTGGAAGGAATCAGGAGTTCTAGGCACGTTGCTAAAGGGAAGCACACTTTGCGGTATGTGATGCTCGCCTATTGGCCCTCCATTCTCCATTGTCAAGTGTAATGTGTGAAAAAACGAAAGTGTCAGTGTTAGCAAAGTCAATACCGGCAATAAAACCCGCTTTCGGAAGCGTAATGTGTAATGTGTGTCTGATATCACTGATTAGCTGCGATAAGAAACAGCGTATAGAAACTGCAACCGGAAAGTGCTATTCCATTATTATTATTCATTTACGTCAGCACAGCCCATAATAGTATTACACTTTCTTCATATTTCCATTGATCTGTGTATTCCTATTTCACGTACTTACATCGTAGATGAACGAGACTCTCAGCTTTCTATTACAAACAAACAAATACAATACAATGATACTCAAGATACTCAACTGTTTTGAGTATTAGGTTTTTCAGACTTACGTCGCTAGTTTCCTAGAATAAAAATGTATTCGAAATCCTTCAGTAAATAAAGTTTACGTATACCTTTGCTGGTTGATAGAATCATTAATTGCAAGAAATACTATACACCGTCTAGGTGGATATGGCGATAAGCTCAAGGTATCAATGCCCGATGAGTTCGACTTGTTGATCCATCTGGTGTTTCCCGAAAATGACAAAATCATTGTCAAGGCCGATGCGAGTAAGAAAGGTGAGATGAATACTTAGATACAATTATACTCGTTTAGTGGAACAATGCCATTTTGGATAGGCAATGTCATTCTGGACATGACCAAGGTGATGGAGATTATCGGGAGTCAGGAGCACAACAAGCCAGTGTTTGATCTTCTCCAGAAAATCGTGAACAAGAAAAAGCAGCTGCTGGAGGACAAGCTGAACAGCTTACTACAGAGCATAATGACCCAGACGCTCAACAAAATGGGCAATCAGATCGAGGTGGCAGGCAGGATCTCGCACCTTGAATACAAAAAATGCGGCCCCGCTCACACGATCTTTGTGAAGGGGCCTTGCGAGTACTCCGTGGACTTTGTTCCGGCCATCAGGCTTTCAGCAGCACAAGTGGTCTTGGCTCCGGAGCAAAGGAGACATTTTGGTGGCACGCTCTACTGGGATGCCATACCGAAGCCCATGAAGCCAGCCAAAACTGATAACGCATCCTTCAGGGCCTCCTTCTATGAGGCAGAGCGCAGTCTGCTCCTCGGAAAGCAGTCCCTCAAGCCCGCCATCCGCCTGCTGAAGCAGAACCGAAATGTAAAAAATAAGGCCAACCTGAAGAGCTACCACATCAAGACGTTATTCCTGTGGCAGGTTGTCCAACAGGATGCCAGTTACTGGAGTAATTCACCAAAAGATATATTTATTGAGGTGAATAATAAATACAATTTCGTATACTGATGATTGTGTGATGTCCACTGCCGACGTTCTATCATTACAGATGTTGGGCAAGTTGGCGGACTCCCTGGCTTTGACGCCGAAGAAGGGCAAGCTGCCCTTTTTCTGGGACCCTAAACTAGACATGTTTGCCGAGTTAACCGACTCCCAGCGAACGGATTTGTTCAACCACTTCAGGAAGTGCGAGTACACCTTCCGCAAAGACAATGGAAATGTGAATGACTGCACCGAAAACAATGTGCACAGCTCCTTCAGTATAAACACCAGATAAAATTTCAAATTGTAACAATTGTTATTAAAGATTAATAAACTAAGTGGCTGCATGCTCCAATCCTCAACCTAAAGCAAATACAAAACCTAATGAACAAGAGAAGCCTTTGGAGGATGCCACATCAAATTCCAAGTCGAAGGCTCTCAACATCACTGCCTATGTTTGTGACCAAGCAAATCCAAATCCCACTGAGCAGCAGAAGATTGACCTAACCAAAACAGAAGCGTACCAATCAAAATAACTTCCAGATGCGAATGGTACGGAGCCCAAGACGAAGGCCGACCCAGGCTCTTACGCCCTGATTTAGGGGGAAGTGTTGGCGGTCATCTGTGAGTTGAAAGAGTTTTATTAACAGCAAAATGAAAATAAGTTTGATCTTAAACGTTCGATCTTAAGTCTAGTCCTTGCCTCCGATGGCCGGGTGATGTGGTCGTCGTTGTTAAGTCGCTGGTGCTCTTACAGGCCGCCTCCGGATCGGTCCACGCTGATCTTCTGCTTCAGATTGGCCGCCTCGTGCTTCTGCTCCTCCAGCTCCGCCATGCGCGCAAATCGGGAGTAGGCCACGTCGCCCGTTTTGATGGCCGACATCATCTGGAATTTTAAATGAATTTCAATTGTGTACGTGTAACTTCTTTGCCAATTTGGTAAACCCAAAAATGTACTTTGGGTCATTAAATAGACGTTTTGGTCCTGTGAATGCTTCCCAAGTTTCCCAAGCTGTGAGATATTCTCTTATAACCCTAGCTCACCTGAAGGTATTCGTCCAGTTCCACCTGGCCGTTCATGTTGGTATCGATCTCGCGCAGGATTTCGTGGAGCTGCTCGCCGGAGACGTCGCCATCGCCGAAGCTCTTGAGAGCGCGACGGATATCGTTAATGGAAACGTAGCCCTTCTTGTCCTTGTCGATCAGCTGGAAGCGCTTGATATACGTCTGGATCTCCTCCTTGGACAGCTTGATGGGTATGCGCTCCTTGGAGGTGCGGTTCACTGAGTGTCCCATCTCGTTGGCCAGGAACTCGGTGGCGTGCTTGATCTGGCGCTCCTTCTCGTCCTTGGACCAACCCAGCTCCTCGCCCATGATGTCAACGATCACTGGCAGCGCCTCCTGGGCCGCCTGCACATTGAGGAAGGCCAGTCGCAGGCGACGGGCAATCATATCGACGGCGGTACAGGCGTACTCTCGCACTCCGTACCGGATCTCGGCATCGATGTATGGGAACTCGGGGTGGATGCGGTTGCCAATGATGGGCCAACGCTTGCCGGTCAACGAAGCCATTTTGGACACGGCGAAGGCGCGGTCACCGTACGACTTGGCCAGATGCTGGGCCACCTCGCACTCGAGTCCGAAGTCCTGCACCAGACGGATGTACATGGTCGGGGTCCAGCCCTGGCCGCCTTCGATCTTCAGATAGGAGGTGACTGCCTCGGCGCGCTCTGGCTTTAAGTTGCAGGCTGCAAAAAAAAAACATAATTGCAAATAATGAAATCAACAGATACCTTATCTTAGTTTCTATCGTATGGTATCAGAATTAAAAATGAGTAAGACATCTTTATCTATTTCCGGCACACTGGACAGACATCATAAAATTGGTCTAGTCAAGTGAACTCGAGGACTCACCCTTGATTGCCGCGTCGATGGTGTGCTCGGCCATGGCCCTGTAGGTGGTCCACTTGCCGCCAGCGATGGTGATGAGATTGGAGGGGCTGACGTGGACGATGTGGTTGCGGGCCAGGGACTGGGTGTCGTCCTTGTTGGGATCGGAGACCAGTGGGCGGATGCCGCTCCAGGCGGAGAGCACATCGCCACGGCGCACCTCCACGTCCGCATTCAGATAGTTCTTGATCTCGCTGAGGATGAACTGGATCTCGTCCTCGGTGGGCGTTGGGTTGTGGGTGATTTCGCAGGGCAGGTCGGTGGTGCCGGCAATCGTCTGCCTCTGCCATGGCAGGAAGAAGATGACGCGGCCGTCGGAGGTGGAGGGATCCAGCAGACCCATCTGATCGGGGCTATAGTAGCCAGGCAGTACGATATGAACTCCGGAACTGGGGCAGCAGATGCTCTTCACCGTGGGGTTGTCCATCTTGCGGATGGAGTCCGTGAAGGGACCGGCGGCATTAACAATGCACTTGGCCTTCACGGTGAACTCCTTGCCGGAAATATGGTCCTTGACCTTGGCTCCGCACAGCACCTGCTTGCCAGTGCCGTCGTCCTTCTTCAGCAGCTCCTTCACCTCCACGTGATTGCACACAGTGGCACCGTGACGAGCGGCAGTCAGCGCCACCGCCAGACACATCCTGGCATCATCCTGCTGGCCATCATAGTAGACGATGGCGCCGCACAACTTGTCCTTCTTGAGCATGGGGAACAGTTCGAGGGCATCCTTCTTGGAGAGGTAGTACGAGCTCTTCACATTGCGATCGCCGGCCACCAGATCGTATGCCTTAATGCCCACCCAGTAGTAGGGAACCTGCCACCATCTGAAGATGCAGGATTATCTGGTTAGCAAAATCACAGATTTGGAGCAGAGGTAATGTTTCAATTTACGTGTAAACTGGCAGCATGATGGGCAGAGGGTGGGTCAAGTGGGGCGCCGATTCGAGCATGGTGGCGCGCTCAGCCAGCGCCTCCTTCACCATGCGGTACTGCTCTAGATCAAGCTAAGATGGCAGTCGATAGTTAGCACTCTACAATGGGGGATGTTCTAGCCGAAGGTCTAGAGTTTGATAACTTACGCCCAAAATGGCCTTCTGCAGGTATCGCACACCGCCATGGATTAGCTTCGTGGAGCGCGAGGAGGTTCCGCTGGCAAAGTCATCCAGCTCCACCAGGGCGGTCTTAAGACCTTTAATGGAAAGAAAGGACAAAGCGTTTGTTAAAAGGCAGTTCCAGGTGGAATGAATCCTCTTTCACTTACCCCTTGTGACCGAGTCGAGAGCACATCCAGCTCCCGTGGCTCCTCCGCCGATGATCAGCACGTCGAACTCTTCGCCGCTCATCAAGGATTTGATCTGATCCGCTCGCGGGGGAAGCGTGCGCTTCCTTTTCGGTGGCACGGTGGCATTGTTGACCTGGTCGAGGGATACGGGATTGAAATAGAGTGATTTACGTGCATTTAGAGGACATTCAAGGACTACGTACCACATGGGGGGTGTTCCAGCGGTCCAGGGTGTACGAGGCCAGAACCGAACCCACACAGGCGCTGGCGGCTGTTACGCCGAACTTGAACATTCGCGAGGTCATCTCGGTGATCTCTCACGAAACTATATTGAAACGATCGAGTATTATATTGTGCTGCAAAGGTACAAAGCATTCGCAATCAATTTAACTTATTTTTAGTGCGCCCCAGCTCATAAGTATGCAATAAAAACGAACACGGATGATGTCCGCAGATGGCACAGGTTCAAATTCCTGACTTGGTTAGGTACCAATTCGTTTGTTTATAAAAGGGTGGAACATTTTCATTCGAGATACTAATTATCGTCCTTTTGAATTTTATATTCATATCAAAATTTTCAGGATTCTTATATTAAAATTGTTTTTAAATATTGTTTTTACACAATGGCCCTAAATATTGCACAATTACTATTATTAAACATACATTTTTTCTAAAATAAATACACTTGTATGAAAATAACTTTGGAATGTTAAAGAGTTGAATAATTAGCTCTGTAGGAAGGATTCCATATTTGAGAGCACTATAAAATAAGCACTATTCACTGTTTCCACTTTTGATATTGTCGTGACACAACTAGTTGCGAATCTTCCACTTAAAACATGTTTTACAAATATCTCTCTTTGGTATTTAGGAATTTGATGATATCACAAACACCATAAAATCTGGCATTAAACAGCAAATTAAGTTCCGAATTATTTTGCACTCTCTCTCTCATTTTCTCTCTCGTTTATATATCCAATGGCTCTCTGGCGCGCTTTTTTACAGCTGATGCGAGCTTTTGCGTAAAGCTTTTGGCCAACTATCGTTCTATAGGAATCCGAATGTGTGTTAAATCAATACTGCGGCGGCCAGATTAAGATACAGATAGGAAACTTGGGATCCGGAATACTGGACACAAAACAGAACGTAATCCGCACAGCTGCGTGCTGGACGCACTATTTGAGTGACTCCAAACCGATTCGTTCCGATTCGAGCCAATCCCAATCCAAACCGATTCGAGTAGAATCGTGACCATGTTTACCTTTGCGCCACAGCAACAGACTGAATGCGAAACACAGAAAAGCCGAAGTCACCCGATTTCCGACCAGCGAGAATTAGAATGAGTATGCCAATGGCAATGCGAACGGAACGATTTTAGCGGCGGCCGTAATGGCATGTGAAAATGATTACATCAGAGTTTGAGTCACTTTTCCGCGACACTCGCCGTCGTTTCGCCGCTACCCGCATCCGCACTCGGCCAAGGCAAATCGGTTATTGAGCTCACCTAGTGCTCTGGATGCTATCTGATCCGATTCCGAATCCGAATTCGATTCCGGGCCTGGAACTGATGACCTGAGAACTGGTAGCGAGTCTCGTCCGTTTGGTTCGCCAGTTGCTGTTGCTCTGCGAAAACTGCACTGCATGCAGCTTTTTTTTCCGCTCGAGAAAACTTTTGCTGCACTTCGTTGTGGCTCGTGCTCGGCGCCATCAGCTGTTGGGCCACGCCCTCCCTCCCACCCATCCGCCCCGTTTTGGCCCGGCTAATTGGCGAATTGGCAGATCTCAAGATGCTAGCTAGACTCTCGTGCTGCAGCAGCTACTTGTTCTCGATTTTGCTTTTTTGCATGAGATGTGTAGAAGATGCTTAACTGAATTTCAAGCGCAAGTGTCACGACAATATCCTTAGTCTTTTTTTCGTTATATATCCATTCAATTAGTTTTGATTTAAGTATCAAGTGGTTTTGAATATCGTGCATTATTATTTTTTGTGCAAACAGTAGTTTTTGAGGCTTAACCAGCCTTAATTCAATTTAATCCTTAATCACTTCACCATAAATAAATGTAGTTAAATGTAGGCAATTACATATGTCAACACAGCCAAAAACTTGCCATTTCAACACTTTATACACATGCCATATTTTATTTTGGAAAATGTTATCCAAGAATGCGATAAGCATTAGTGTTTTATACAAGTTTATTCTGTGTCACAAATTGTTTCATCGGAACTTAAGCAAACTACCCGACGGATATATGTATAGACCGATCTCTATATAGGTGGCTTTCGTCGTTCTACCTCGTTTTTGGCACCTGCGAGATGCGCCCACGTTGTGTTCGGAGCGAATTTGTTCTGTAACTGGCGGCGGACGGGCAGCGTATCTGATATTTTTATTGTTTCGCGCTCTTCGCTCGGCAGATTCAGATTATTCAATTATGCGGCGAGTGCTGCTGATAGAAACGCGGGCCAACAAGGCTGCTCTTCCGTGAATTTCCACGGCGCGACATCGAAATCGATTGGGGAACTAACCGCCTGATAAGAGAGGCCATTTCACAAGTGCCTCACGCGTTTCGAGGGCACCCGGCTTATGAATGAATCACATATGTATGGATACGAACGGTCCACGGGGCGTATGAATATGTAGTATCTTTTTTGCGAGGGGGGGTTAGGCACATTTGACTGTGCTCTCGATCGGCTGACTGGCTGACTGGCTGCCTGATTCCGCAGACAGAGAGCAGACGGAGCAGAAGACTCAAGTACGGACGCACTGCGTCATCGTACACGAGATGGCCTGGGTTAGGTAGGTCAGTTTCACTTGCGCAATTGGGCAAGAACTTTCCATCGCTATTTATATATATATAAATAGCGGGCCAGACCCGTCGATTTGGCGATCGGGATCCTACGAGCAGCAGTGCTAAGTACAGACCTACAAACGACCTTGGCATTCCCAAATTAAAACGTCTGGCTAATTGTGCCGAAAGCGCACTTATCACGCCGCCTGTAACTGATACAAAGTATCCAACGTCTTTGTGGGAGCACCGACGGAGCACCTAACACGCATCCGCGGCGTGCAGAGCGCTCCGCCCACGCTGGAATATAATATTATAGTATTTGCACAAATGCCAGCGAAAGACGTCGCGGTAGACGTATTCCTACACATATGTATGCCATATAGTATACATAGTGTATATATTTTAAAGATCGTCGGCGTCGCCAGTCGACGTATCTCTATCTGCCGATGTCGGCGACGACGCGTTGTTTGCTAGCACGTGAACATTATCAATGGACGCGGCGGACGTGGCGGGGTAATTTGACTTTGCCGCGACCAGAACAACAAATCAACCAGATAGGGTTGGGCCGGCACCAGTGGAGGTTCCTACGTGGAGCTTGCCCTCCACTGAAGGTGCCACTGCCTGACCCCCAAAAAGTATCCAGCATAATCACAAAGCACCTATGAAGCGCAACTCGACGACTTTGGTATGCCCTATACCGATTGGATTACCTTAAAAGCATTTTATGAATAATACTTAATATACTCCATTACACAATCAACAGCACCACATTATCACTCAGAATATGCGATTCAATTCCATCATGATTACCTGACAACATTTTATCAATGAATTGAACTGGCTGAATCACTAAGTTATCAGAAATCATCCTTATTATTTATCTGCCTGATGGGAAATGTATCTGTCACGTCACTATTGACTTATTGACAAATTAACACAATCATGGAATAGATAAGATTTCCCTAGTTTTTATGGCAATCGATTACGTTGTGAGGTAACATTGTCTGCACTTTGGACTTTTGAGTATAGAAATCCCAGACTTGAATACACTAATTTTAATTCGAATACAAATAGTAAATTCAAATTATCGTTTGCGATTTCTTATCAAATTCGTTCCTTTTCGTTTGTTTTCCTATATCTATAAGAATTATGATCGATGCACTTAAAAATAAATAATTTCTCCCATCAACCAAACCTTTTATCATATTATCTTAAAGATTGATGACGATCTATTTTGTATAATAATAAAATATTTAATTTATTGTAAAAATATGAAGCAAGTTTTTGCAGCGAAACATGATACACCAACGGGCATAATATAAATCTTAAACATAATGCAATTTAAACTTAACTATCGAGAACATACTAGTTACAATCGAGCTCTCATGCTTTATCGAGTTCAATGGCCAAGTGCTTAATATTTCATTCATAATTTCAAGTCAGGTCCAATTCATAAGTTTGATGAGGAGTCGGCCGCGGTCTCGGCCACGTTGTCAGGGCTTCCAACGGCGGATACGCCCTTGGAGGTGCTGGTGTTGCGCTCACGACGCGTACGCATCAGAAGGTCAATGAGATCGAGGAGCAGGTCGTCACCGGGGCTGCACTGCACAATCAGTTGCTGCACGAAGGCCAGGCGCTCAGAATCGGAGCGTGGGCCGCTTTTCAGTATTTCGGGTACCTGGGCCAGCAGCCCGTTGCGGCAACTTGCGCTGATCTTCGACTTGGCGCATACGTACTCCAGCACAGAGTTCGGGTTCAGGCGGTCGCACACCACCGTCGACAGATTCTCGCGCACAGCGTGGTCCAGAAAGTCCTTGGAGTGGTTCTCCGACAGAGTTTCCAGCACGTTGGTCTTTAGTTTCTCGTTTGACGCCATTTGGGCGGACAGAAACTTAGCCAATATGCCGGCGCTCTTCAGCGAACTCTTGTCAAAGTAGCGCTGCAAAACCGACTCCAGCGGTAATTGCGCCACCGCCAGATCAAGAGCGGCTTCTGGATCCATGATGGCTAGATCCTGGCCTGCTGGCTCGTGTTCAGACTCCACTTCCATCGCCTTGACGGCCTCTTCGGATATGCTAGTGTTGTGCGCGTTGCCTGTGTCGTTCCACTTCAAGCTGGTGAAAGCATCCTCCTCGGGCGCTTCGCCAGTGGATTTGTCCAGGCTCTTGTCCGTCGTCGCTGTTCTGGCCGTCTGTTCGCTAGCAAAACGCTCTATTTCGATTATGCTGTCTAACCGACCACGTCTTCTCAGCGCCTGGCGCATCTCAGTGGTCTGGGCCACCTTGTCCATAAGCAGGCAGCGCTTGGGCTTCAAGCTGCTGCGCGTCTCCTCAGCATCGCGTTGATACTCTTTGGTGACGGACACCGGTGGGTCGTGGAAGCTAACACGCTTACGCTTTAGAGCCGGCGAGTCCAGAGTAACATCATCGAGACTTTCGCATCGTAGCTTGCGCTTCAGGATGCTTACCGAGGGACTGGCCGATGGGGATGGCAGTCGTTTGGAAAACACCAGAAAATCCTTCGAGGGAGGTGCCTGAATCGGAGTGGAAGTATGATCCGTGCCCGTCAGCTCGTTCAGCTCGCTGGTGGGCGTGGACATCTGCTCGGCGCGATCCTGCGCACGGGCCGGCGTTACTTGGTGGACCAGTCGCGATGTAGACATACACGCATAAGGGGAGCTGGAAGCAGCGTCCAGCTTCTTGTTGCGGATCATGTTGATCAGCTGGGCACCGCGTCCAGTCAGATGTCCCGTGGGCTTGGGCCGCAGAGTTGGACTCGAGGAGTTGTTTGTCTGCTTGCGATCAGGTGGAGAGCTCTGCGAAAAGAAGGCGGAAGTCATAAAAGTTCATAAATCAAGTGGAAACCAGTTAAACCAATTCTAATGCGATTTACTTACCAAATTGCATATTCGTGTGCCGGATTTCTTTGGAGACATCTCGCCGGCAGCCACAGCAGCCGCAGAAGCGGCAGGATCTCCGCTGCTTCCCGGCAGTTGGGTAGAGGGTACAGTTTCCAGGGGTATATCAGGCGGGGTCAGTTGTGTTGTTTCAGGAACAGGGTCGGGTTTCTTAACCGGTTCTGGCTGAGGCTCTTCCTCAGCTGCGACTTCCGGGAAAAGATCCTCGCTCTGCGCAATTACCACAACGGGGGTGGGTTTTGCAACCTTTGTCTGCTTACCGGCAGCTGCAAAAATTCAAGTGTTGGGATTAACATCCTGAGCCCACCTGTTACTCGTTGCACTTACCTGCTGTAGATTGAACGACCGGGGGCGGTGGCACTTTCTTTGGCGATCTGAGCTGTGGTTCAACAGCTGGCTGCGGCGCCGCCTGCTCCGTTTCTTTTTGAGCCGCCCGTGTTCGCGTCTGACGCTTTGGCGGCTCCTCTGTAAGAGAAGCGGCTCTGGCAGCGGCCTCGAGTTCTTTTTGAGCTTGGGACTTACGTCCCGGTTTCTTTCGGATGGGTGTAACTACCTCAACTCTCACTGGTTCCTTCTCAGACTCCTCGCTGGCCGTTATATCGATCACATCGTCGTTGTCATCCTTGCCCGTTAAGGCCAGTTCACCCTGTTTGCTCTTTGCGATAACCACCTTCTTAGGGGTCCATGGCTTTATGGAAGCCGAGTCCTGAGACTGCGACATATCATTGTACAGAGCTGGAATGTCCGACTTCTCAGCGAAGCGCTCCTTTTGACGATCCGTCAGCTTCTCTGGATTCAGACTCCACACTGATGGGATGATCACGAAGAGATCATCTGTCTTAAAGAGTTCTTTGAGCTGGTTGGCCATCGTCTTCGTGGGTAGCTTGCGAAACTTTTCTTGAATTCCCCGCTTCCACTCCTCCAAGAAGCCTCCTTCGCACTTCATCTTATTCCAGCACTGGATGCCAGAAGACAAAGTTGGTTTCAATGAATCGAACACTGCCATTAGTTCGTTTTGCCGCAACTCCACCACCAGGTTGCGGAGGGTGTTTAAACAGGCTTCGAGCGTCTTCTGGGAGGAGGGCTGCTCGAAAATGGTTTGAAGTAGGCCAAAAACGTCCTTATACAGAGGTGCCTCCTTACAGAGTCCAAGCTTGATTACGGAGGTCACATAAGCATCGAAGAGCTCTGCAAAGAGCGGTTCGTCTTTACTCTTTAAAAGGTCTGTAAGTGCGGCTTTCAGGTCTGTCAAGAACTTCTTTCTTCCCGGCGCGTTTTGACCTGCGTTTACCAGTTGGCGCCACTGATCGCAAAAAGAGGCATCGAAGGAGTTGCTAGCACGCCGTCCCGCAAAGGCAGCCAGTGTCTGAAGTGGCCATAAAAGCCAAGTGTCCAAAAGGGAAGCGTTGTGTGCCACGCGGTATTCAAGCGCATTGTTTCGTAGATAGTTGGACAACGCGTGCGACACCTGTCGCCACACCTGCATCTTGAATGCGAATCCCTCAAAGTCCTCTTCGTCGTTGGTCTGCATCAGAAGCTCAGCGAAAGAGCCCAGCATCCGGAACTCGTTCTGATTGCTCGCCTCGATACGGTCGACTGCGAAAATGCATGCAATACTCCGCTGCAGAATGGCTGCCGGAACTTCTGTCTTGGATTTCAGTACAAGTTTCAAGTAGGCCTCCAGCACATCAAGATGGTCGCTTCCAGACACACGCTCCATTACCAAGTTATCTGCGGCTATGGTATTAAACAGTGCGCGTACAACTCGGCCACCGGAGTTATCTTCAGCCTGCAGGATCTTCTCGATTTCACTGCAGCACGCCACATTGAAGGGAGCCACTGCCAACCGAAACATGGCAAGGCACAGATTCCGCACGAGCAACTGCAGCAGGAGCTGTTCCGCTTCTGTGGTATCGTTCTCGGTAAGCAACTTCAAACCGGAAACGGCAGCGGCCAGAAGTGGCTTCCAATGCTGTTGGAATACCTCTACGCTCATCAGAGGCGAGGGCTGGACTAAGGTCTCCAGGCGTAGCTCTCTCATTAGACGCTGCAACGGTTCACTGGACTCCACGCCCCAAAGGGCTACAAGGCAGGGCAGGGCCAACTCCCGAGCCGTCTGGTAGTTGTGCGCCAGACCCGTGGGCAGATTTCGTGGACCTCCGCCTAGCATAAAAGCCAAAAAGTGCTCCACGGCGCTGTCGAAAGACTTGGGTAACTCGTGGTCCAGGCAGGTGAGCAGATACCACCACACTCGCAACTTGATGCCGCTCACATGGGAGGATCGCGATTGTGAAGTGCGCAGGGGGATCAGCAGCAAACGAAGCCTCTTCGCGGATGTCAGTTCGTCGTAGGCGGCAAAGATCTTGATGAGCACGCGCCAGCAAAGAAATGCCTCCGACCGCACACCATTATCCGGGTTGCGGAAGCCCAATTCAACCAGAGCCAAGAATTTGTTAATATATACACAGCCTCTGAGCAGATCCTCGTCCATGATTTGTACCAGCAGCGTCCATATTTTGTGCCAGTTCGAGTTCTTAGCATCGCGCATCTCCCCGATGATGGTGGTGTATTTGTCGACGAATTCACCGCGGATCTGAGGCCAGCACTTGGCCGAGTGGATAGCGGACACGTCAAGAGCCACCAATGCCTCCGCAAGAGCTGCCACGGCGCAGTCCTGGATCTTTCGGTCCGCATCGAACATAAGCGGCAGGATGTCACCCAGCCAGAACTCCACCAGTTCGTCGTCCGTAAAGGAAGTGGCTATCAAACCGGAGCTTTTGCAGCTGCTGGCCAACAAGTCGATCATCTGGTGGCGCACATGGAAATATAGGTGGGGGGCGGGGGCTCTAGTAAGATACATACTTGGCGCTGCAATTGGGTGCCCTACTTACGTTGCAATAATGCTGACGGCGGCCAGCGGCGAGCACTTCTTTCGCGGAAAGCTGCACCGTGCGGTAGGACTGCCCCGCCTCCGCGCCGAAGTCTATATCCATGGCTTGTACGCTGGTTGATATGCTTATTTAATAATATTTTTTTCTTCCGCCTGCGAACGCCACAAGTTATTTTCCCGCAGATTTAAAGACGGCCGAAGTAAAAAGCGCGCGAATTGCTGTGGCTAGAGGTGGCAAAAGCAGGGCGATATGTCATCGATAACTTATCGTCGACAGTACAAAACTACCAAAATTGTGAAACTCAGAGTTGCCAGACTTGTGCAACGCCAGAAGTTAAAAATACTTTATATTTTAAATCCTGGAAAAATCACAAAGCACCAGCGTTATTATTATTTTAGCTCTTACTTTTTTTTACAATATGCAAAACCTATTGATGAAAATAATATTGTAGAGCTCAAGAACCGAATTCCTCAACTGGTTTTCGTGGTTAAGAGTTTTTCTTTTAACTGGTCAAACTCAACTTGATATTGGATTTTTAAACATCTCATTACTCCTTAATTACAAACTAAAAAGTATTCAAAAAGTGGAATTTCAAATCATACGTAATTAGCACCTTTTATGGATCTACATAGTTACAAAACACGAATTCATTTAATTTTAAACATTTTTCTTTGTCAATTTTATTAGGAAATAATTGTTACACACAGAAATGAATATTATAATTGTCATTTCCCCCATTATTGCTCGGGACACGTTCTCTTCCTAATTAATAAGCTGAACACAATTTTGCGGCTGTGAACCGTCGAAAGCTTCGCCGGAAAAAGGTAAAATAAAAAACTGATAATTAAACTTGGTTTAGCAACAGCTATTACACATAATATATATATATATTTGTCAATAGGTTATACATAAGGTATGCGTGTAATTGGTGCGCATAGTTATACTTGAATAATTAATAAAAATAATACACGTATTAAATATATATAAAAGACAACTAAAATGACCAAAAGGGGCTATTACACATGTATCGTATATGCATATATAATATATATGAATATAAATAGTGAAAAATAGTCAAAAACATTTTACATATACATATAGGGTCATACATACATACAGCATACATATAAGTATATATAGATTAGTAAAAATTATTATTATTATGTAGATTTCTTTAAATGCGATTCGATTTTGTTTCGATTTTTAGGTCTAACTTAGGTTGGTAATTGTTAATTGTTAGAGATTTACATGCGACTACCCAGCTTAGATGTTGTTATCCGATTTATGTTTAGGTTTCTGTTTCCTCAATTAGTTTAGATTAATTGTAATATTAGTTACGCTTCGATTTGCACACATTTAGTTTAATTAGGACTAATTCTAGGAAAACACTTGCAACAATTTGTTGGAAATTCGTTACACGTTTGGGGCCTTTGTTTCGTTACGATTCGATTCGATTCTTTGTGGTTTATTGGTTTGTTTCTCGATCCTTTCCGGTTCTATCAAAATACTTTATCCTTTGAGCAACTTAGACTAAAGAAGGTTTTCGTTATGCACTTATTATCGTTTACTCGTTTCTTTGAGACCCCTGAACGGAGCGTTTAAAACGACCGTTGCAGGCTTTTGTATTTTGTAATGCGTGCGCTTCTGTGCGATTTTACTGTGTTTTGTTTTGTTTAGAACTTTAGTTTAGTTTATCATTATTTATCGTTTGTCATGCGACATTCGTCTGGTTACCATCTCCCAACAACTGTTTCGTTTTCTATCTACAAAAGGAATCTGTTCTACGTTCAATTTCCGAGCTCCTCGACTGGTTCCTCTGGCGGATGGCGGATGACGGATGGTGGGGGGATGGAGGGAATGTATTTGCTGCGGGGCTCATGCTGGGCGGGTTGGGCGTTGAGTTCAGTTCAGTTCGAGGGGGCGTGGCACATGCAATGACTTGCTTAAAGCTTGTATACGCTGATGTGATTGAGAATGTCCTACATGGGAGGGGGAAAAGGGGCACACAACGTGCGAAAGAAGGAACGGGGAAGAAGTGACGTGGGTCAGCTAATTTCCGGCGGAGTGTGGCAGGGGCTACAGTTGCGTCTCACATAAATACATAGATATCCGGATCGATCGATCGCCGTATTATGGTTCTGTTATTATGTACATCGCCTGGGTAGCTTGCACTAGTAAATTGATATATGCGAATATATAGAATACATGTGTAGCAAGGAAGTGTCCACATTTGCGGGCACAATGCCGAAGGATAAGATAGATATATAAATGTATATATATAAATATATATAAGGAAGCGGAAGGGGACGAAAGCAAATCGATGCCGCTGTGTTACATAGATTATGCGATTAATATATGGCATATGGTACGAGTACGAGTATATATTCGAGTATATGAGTGCTAGTAGTAGAAGAAGGACCTCGCATCCCGAAGGCAGCTAGCCTCCATAGAATGCATGATGATCATGACGATGCAGGAAACGGGGATTGGGTGGGGGGATGTGGGGCATTCGACACCGAACATCGAATCCCCCTTGTTGTACTACCAGTGCATCATGCGCAGCTGATCGAGGATGCGTTGCTTGAAGAAGGTGCCCAGCATGCCGAAGACCGTCGACACGGCGGCCACGCCCATCATGACCTGCATGATGCAATGGATGCCAGACAGTTCCTCCTCCGACTGTTGCCGATGACGATGCCGCGCCCTATGGTGGCGCCGACCACCATTCTCCTGCAGGCGCTGTAGACGCTCCAAGTCCTCGTCAAACTGTGGCACAATGGCCAGATTGATGACTTCCGTCTTGGAGAGCAGCTGCTCGTTGGCTATGGTGTGTGCCTCGGTGGCTCCCTTGCTGGTGGCCTCGTTGTGCTCCTTGTCCCGCTCCCGCTGCTTTTCCAACTCACGCACCCGCGACCGTTCGTCCAGCATCGTGTTATCACGGCTGAAGTCGAAGTCGTGGGTGCTGGGGATCAGCGGCGTCTGGAGCGTCCTTCCGGATGTCGGGAACTCAGCCAGGTTCACCTTGGCTAGGAACTGATGTCCGGAAGCGGGACTACGGGACGTGGCCTCCGGCAGTGGAGGCGGAGGCTGTTGCGTGGGCAATTGGTCACGCACCCGCGTCTCCTGGAACTGGTTCTTCTTGATGCCCAGAACCTCGGACAGTGGCCTGTTGATCATGGGCAAAAGCGAGTCGGAGGTGGGCCGTATTATAAAGGACCCTCCTGGCTGGACGTTATCTGGAGGCTCCAAAATCTCTGGCTGCAGTGGCTTGGGCGTGCTAGCCACTGTTGGGGACTTTCCAGCACTCGTTTCACCTTTACTGTCTTCGGCATCCTCGCTGTCCGTGTAGACAGAGTCCTCCGCCGAGGAGGAATCTTCGGTTTTAGGCTTTGACTCCTTGGCTGGCTGTCCCGAAAACTTGTGCGTCAGGTTGCGTATGGGCTCGTACTTGGAGCTCTCCGAGTCTCCGCGATAGAGCAGCGCCACCTTGCCATCGGGCGTCAGAACAGGTGTAATCTTGGGGTGGGGCGACGGAAAGCGATGACTGCTCTCGGGGTCCGGTGACAGGGCGTCGAAGTCGGTGAGCGCCGGCTTCTTTTGCTGCTGCTGTTGCGCATCCTTGTCCGAACTTTGGTCCTTGTCCGTCTGCTGGTACACAATGCTCACCTTGCCCAGCGGCGTGGAGATGATTTTGATGGCATCGTTGCCATTCTTGCGGTGATACGGACCGTTCTTGCGCTGTTGCTGCTGGGAGCCAAAGAAGCCGCGCCCCTGGTTCTCCCCCGTGTCGGCGAACTCGTCATCGACGCCGTCATCGCCGTCCTCGCCATCCTCGTCATCGTTGGCAAAGTGGCCGCTGCTCTCGCGCAGATCTATCGCAGTGCTCGGCACGGCCACCGCAACAGCCGCTTCCGGAGCCGCCTGGGCTTCTGTGAGCAGCTTCTTGCGGATATTCTCCAGCTGAGTCTCGCGGAAGCTATTGCTCGGCCGGAATCGCGATCGAAAGCCGCCAAAGCCACTGCCCTCTTCGTTGAGGAAATGCTCCTCGTCGGGCCTGGGTCTAACCGTTCTTGGCCGCTCCATGGCGATACGCTCGTCATCCTCGTCGTAACCCATGTCTTCCTCTTCATCTGGCACACTTACCAGACCCTTGGGATCGGGAAGCTGCTCTGGATCCTCCTCCCCATCCTCCTCGTCTGAATAATCATCTTCGAGACCATCGTCATCGTCGTCGTCGATGATGTCGTCGTAGAGATCGGACTGCATGCCGTCCGTGGGGTAATCATCACTCTCCTCCCTGACCTCCTCTGTTGTCTCCCCCGCGTCAGCACTCTCCTCCACTTCATCCTTCGTCCCCCTAACATCCGTGCTATCCCTATGGCTAAGACTATCGTTACTATTACTACTACTATAAGTTAGATTTAAACCTGTTCCTAAACTAACATCTAAGCTGCTATTGCTTCGTTCGAGCAATTGGGTAGTCGCATCTTTCAGTCAGTAGCATTTCTTGGTGCATCCGCACTTGCGCACGATGTCCAAGTTCTTGATGTACTTGCGGTTGTTGCTGCACACCATGCGCACCTGTAGGCAAAACGGGCAGATGGATTAGTTTTGAACACCAGGCCATATTCTATTTCCAGATTCACTCACCTTGCGCCGTCTCACAATCTTGGCCGCGCAGCACTGGTTGCCGCAGCCGCCCACGCACTTGGCGTACTTCAACGGCTGCCTGGAGCGACAGTCGTTCTCCGTGTAGTACTCGCGCACCTGCTCCTTGCGACAGGTGGACGCCGCTGTGGGTGAAAAGAGTCAACAGAACGCAATTAGTCGGCGAGCTAAGGCAGTGGCTGCAACGTGAGTTGCGGTCGGATAATTATAACTAACAAAGTGCACAGTGTCGCCTCCGCCTCCCCAAAAACCCCACGATGTTTTCCTTTGATGGATGAGTAGCGTGAAAAGCGAATGTCATGAATATGCGTGTGCGTATATGTGTCAATAATTAAAGCTTGCTGGTGTAGTATTAATATTTAGCATGTGCCACCATATGATTAACGCTTAAGAGTGTGGTGAACACCTCCTCCGTGTTTCTTGGCTATTTATGAAATTGCGATTCTGATATGAGTACCTTTCCTTAAATATGCTTAAAAAATGCTACTTTTTTTCGGATGAGCTTGTTTGGTTTTGTTTTCTTTCGACTTTTAAGCCTACAATAAAACGTTCCTTTTTGAAAAATTAAGCTAAATACCCATAAAATATACAGATTTTAAATGCCCTGTTACCCTAAGCTACAAGTCATATTTTTATGGTTAGTAGTGAATGATGTACACCCGGGTGTGAGTTGTGAGTAGCAAAAGCATGATAGATGTATGTACCGGTGACTGTTGGGGGCTCAGTGCTGCCCTCACCTTGATCGCAGTAGCGGCCGCGCTGGCCGTGCTTGCACTTGCACTGATAGCCGTCCCTGGCATTGGAATTCGGCACACAGCGACTGCCCCGACGGCATTTGTTCTCCAGGCAAGGATCCACCGGCTCCTGAAAACGGACAAAATTGTTTAGCTAAAGCCCTGTCCAAGGGTGATTACAGGGTAACCCACCTCTTTGATGTGCGGTGTCTCGTCCATGAAATCCTGCTCGTCGTCTTCCTCCTCCTGCTGCTCTCCTTCGAGCAGGGCGCATCCCGGTGTGATCTTTTGCTGGCGCTGGGCATTGCCAAAGTCGACCAGCTTATGGTTGATCCACACCTCCTTCATGCAGCCCTTGAAGCTGGTAAGGTTGCGGATTTGCCAGTTCTTGTACGCCTGCTGTGCAGGATCCACGGGTAGGCCGCCCAGGAACATGGGCGTCGTGAGTTTCAGGTAGTCGTTGGAGCCCTCATTGATGATGGAACGAGCCAATCCGCGATCCACGCGCAGCGTGAAATTCTTTTTGATGGCCAGAAGCTCCACGGCATGGTACTTTCCATCGGCCACCATCTCAAAGCTGTACATCGTGGACACAGGGTGATTACCCACATCGTAGCTAACCCGAATACGTCCATTAAACAGCTCTACTGCGAGATGTGCATCTTGGCCGTCGTACATGAGAATTCCATTCTGCTCCGCGCTGCTGAAGACTATCGTCACGTTCGCCTCCGGACGTGTACGCAGCGGCTCCAGTTCCACAAACGAGTTGTTGTGGACGAAGCTGATGCTGGTAAGGTATTCGCACCATTTTCCGGTGTAACCCGGATGACACCTGCATAGGTAGTCGCTACCCTGAGCGTTCGGTTGGAAGCAGACACCGTGCTTGCACTCGTGGTTTTGGCAAGGCGACGTCTGTGGATACATCATCGAGATCATGTTGTGGCCTTCACAGTACTTGCCCGTATAGTCGTCTGGACAGCGGCATTGGTAGTCGTTGATGCCGTCCACGCACGTTCCGCCGTTTTGGCACATGTGGTTCTGGCAGTCGTCAATATTGTCCGTGCAGTTGGTGCCATGGAAACCTGCCTGACAATCGCAGCTGTAGTGGGTAAAGTGGTCCATGCACTTGGCTCCATTCGCGCAGGGATTGAACTCTGGACTGCAGAACTGGATTTTGGTGTCGCAGAACTCGCCACTGAATCCCGGCTGGCACTCACATTTGTACGACTCCACTCCGTCGATACAAGTTGCATTGTTCTGGCACTTGATCTCGCCCAGGCAGTCATCGATATTCGTCTCGCAGCGGGCACCTGTGTATCCCGGAGCGCACTGACAGCTGAATCGACCCTCCTCCAGCACCGTGCAGGTGGCATTGTTGCGGCACGGATTTCCGTAGCAAGCATCGATCATAAACTCACAGTGTTTGCCATGATAGCCCGGCTGGCAGAGGCACTGGTACTCTCGCTGCGGAAGGGCAACGCACTGAGCCTGATTCTGGCACGGCTGCTCGAAACAGGCGTTGCACTTGGCCAGAATATCATTGCGCACACGGCCGCGGCATACGAAGCTCGACGAGGGTGTGGACAGGATCAGCTTATCCTTCATCTGTTCCGGTTCGGCGCAACGTGCAATTCCCGGCTCCACGTAGTCCAGCTTGATCCAGTCGGAGAACCACTTCAGACCGCAGTCGCAGTACAAGGGATTGCTGCCCAGTGCGCTGTATAAGAAGTAAGGGGTTCAATGGACTGTCCAATTTGGTTGCTAGTGTCTCTATCTACTCACATGTGGGTCAACGACTTGAGGTCCTCGAAAGAGCCTTCCGGCAGCATCGAGATGCGGTTACCGTGCAGCGAAAGCACGCGCAGGTTATTCAGGCCAGACAACGCATGCCGCTGCAGACACTGCAGCTTGTTGTATGAGATGATGCTGCAAAGGGCAGAAAGACCGAAGAAACGTTTACAAATTGCATTAGGCCAGCACACAGTCACAAACAGACACATGCGGCAATTGATGAAGAAATGAAAGTAATTGCAAAACGTTTTCCATTCGCAAACGGAGGAGAAACACCAGAAATAACGGCTAAGCTTTGATTGTGGATAGCGCACATCAACGAAGACAGTGGGCTCACATTGGACGAACAGCATCCAAGATGAACAAAAACGAACGAATTATGATTGTAATAGCATTTTTGTAGCCATTTGTTGGACTAGGAACCACTGTAGCTGGCGTCGAAGTCCGCGTCAACGACTAATGCTTAAGCACGAGTCACGATTTCGACTTTACGTCTCGGAATGATTTTCGTGCCTGCGCTCCCTAGGTTTCCATTGCTTTGTTGGTGTCTGCCTTCTGGACAGAGGGGCAGACCTCGAGCCAAAGACCAGGCCATAGACCCAATCCCAATCCCACTCCCAATGCAATGGCCAGGTCGACAAACGATGCAATTGGCGCAGAATTGTGTCAAGCCCTCTTGTGCCTTCGATTTGCGTTGCTTTTGCTGTTATTTCGTGGTTTCCGTGCTGCGACGGAGCAATTAAAAAGTCATTAGGCCTAGTTGCACTTACAGCGTGGACAGCTTGGTCAGATTGGCGAAGGTGTAGTTGGAGAGAATGGTGATCTGGTTGTTGCTGAGATCGCTGCGAATGGAATGCCAAGTGGCGAATTAGCGAACGCCTTTGGGCTGCACAATGTAGATACTCACAGTCGGGTGAGGGAACGCAGATGACGTATGCGTTCGTAGTGAATCTGCTCGATCTCATTGGACTCCAGATACAACTCCGATGTCTCGGCGGGAATGCCACGCGGTATCTCCTTCAGCTGGTTACGCGAACAGCGGACCACGGTGCCGGTGCAGGTGCAGGATGGCGGACAGTAGCCATCGCCCAGGCAGCCCTCGCTGTTCTCGCTGCTACACTTGAATTCCGAGTGGGGCAGGTCCTTGATCTGCACGTCACGTACCTTCGACGGGGCTCCACAACGTGCCGCTCCACCGTTCAGTGATTTTTTGCGCAGCCATTCCGCGAACCAGGCCAAATGACAATTGCAATTGAATGGATTCGATGCGAGGTTCCTGCGAGGGCATAAAAAATGTGACAGCATGGGCCACAAAAAACGATTACGATAACGGCGTTGATAAAGGGTTCTTATAATTCAATTTTCCCGCCCAGCCGCATGGGCGTTTGATAAATTAATTCCGTATTCATTTGGTGCCATAGTCAGCATACATATGTTACTCCTTTAGCTCCCCTTTCCACTTTCCCTGGCCAATCCATGCCAGGCACTTTAATTATGCGGACCAGGGGCTTTAGGAGCGGAGTAAGTGAAACAATGGCGCACAAATTACATTGGCAATTCCAAAGTTGCAGCCGAGTCCAGACTAATTTAATAAGCAATTCTGCTTTGTCATGCCACCAGCTATGCCAGCTCCCTATTACATGTGCATGTGTTAGAAGGTCTACACTCGAAACAAATCATTACTAAATAGATATATAAAATATGAAGCAGGAACCCTTCATGTTTCATGATTCATGATTACAAGTGTTATGAACATAGGGAGGTTATAGCACCATTGACCATCTTTCATTCTTTAAATATTAACCTCTAAGTATTTCTCTCAGTGCAACAGAGTGTGTAGGCCGCAGGCAGCTAACTAACACTTTGGGCTCCTTTCACGCAACACCTTTGAAGGTGGCAAAGTGGGTGGGCGGTGGTTGTGGGGCGGCATGTGGTGGTGGGTGTCATGTGGTGCACAGCACTTAATGAATTTCATTGATGCTATTTATTAGCTACTTAAATGAATTTTACAATAATTTGCGAGCAGACCCAGCGGACCACACGGCACCTCTATGTATGTACCTCTCCTACATCCTACATGCTGACTGGCTTGGGCGCTCTCCATTGAACTCAATTTTAATTAATTAAATCATCGAAGGCACACACACACACACATGGCAGTGTGTATTCTCCCTTTTGGGTTTGTGTGCTTGGGGGATGATTTACAGGCAACAAAGGCGGGGCACATGGGGCGCATGGGGCACATGGCCGGGAAAGAATGAGGAGCTAGTGGTATCTGTTATCGCAGCAGCAGTGCAGACAGAAACCCACACACAGAGGAGCAGAAAGCCATGCTATAAATTGAAGTTCAATTGAATTATATCCAATAGTTTGCTGTGCTTTTGGTGGCTGGCATCAAGAAGCAAAACTGATTTGATGGCAGCAGACGAAGCACATGGAGCAGACCAGAGCAGCCACATCAGACAGAGTTCAACTGGAGAACAATCAGAACCATTAACCTCATTTTACGAGGGAGAAGCTGCTGCCCCTCACCAATCCATCCGCTGGCCAATTAATGCTTAAGCCAAATCATTTATCTATTGAAGTGCATCCCGAGCACTTGGCACAGTTTTAATTGCCAAGCATTGCCAAGCAGAGAATCTGGGATTCCGGGAATCTGGTTACTTACAGCGACGTCAGAGAGTTGAGATGCTCAAAGGAACCGGGCATAACGCATGAGATTTGATTGTCGTACAGATTGCTGCAACGGAAAGAGATTACGTAATGTCAGGTACTCGTTTACAGGTTGTGGATACGCTAATTAGAGGGCAATCAAGTTTTTATGGCGCTTGAATGGGAAATTAAATGGTAATATGTTTGCAATTAAAGATTTTTTTATCGTAGCTACTTTTTTCTTTCATTGTTGAAGCAAAGAAATCCGTACATTGTAGTTATACGACACAATGAAGTCAAAGACAAACATACCAAATGATACTCCCCCCAATTCTCGCAATCCCATTACAATTTAAATGAACTTACAGCGTTTTTAGTTGGTGAAGTCCCAGGAACATCTTGTTCGATATCTCCTTGATCTTGTTCTCGCCCAGCTGCAGCTCCTGGATGTGGGATGCTCCCTCGAAGGCGTTGGGCTCGATGCCGGTCAGCTGGTTGCGCTTCAGTTCCAGCTTCACCAAGTGCGGCAGGCGACCAAAGAGGCCATCGGAACTGATGCGTCCCAGTTCGTTGTCGTTGAGCAAACTGCCAAATGAAATAATATATATTGCGAGTTAGGGATGCGCGGAGCAGGATGCAGGGACATGGAATCCGGAAGTGGACTTACAGCTCAGTTGTGTGCAGGGGAATGTCGCGCGGAATCTCCTTCAGGCCCCGGCCCGTGCAATCCACGGTGGTGCCCTCGCAGTGGCACATGGCCGGACAGTCGGAGTCCATGCGGCACTCGCCGGACAGCTTCATCCGCAATTCATCCCAGGAGCCTGAAATGCGGAAGAGGGGGATCGCTTCAGTTGGCTGGTTAAGTACAAGGACGCTAGCAGCAGTCTTACATTTGAATTTCTCCTCGCGCAGCGATTCAATCCGACGACGATGCATCCGCTTCGGTGACTCGCAGCGGGCTCCACTCGTCTCTATGGGATTTTTGTGCAAATAGTCGGCCAGCCAGCGCAGATTGCAGTCGCAGATGAAAGGATTTTTGGCCAGATGTCTGTGTACGGGTGTGCGAGTGTGCGTGCCCAAATGGAAAGAAAGTAAGCAAAGAAAGTAGCATTGAGCATTCGACTGAATGGCTGAAACGGTTATGCGGCAGGACTTCTGAGGAGGGTATTGGGGCACCAAGACGTTGTTGCCCGGGCAACCAAAGGGATGGGGCTACCGTGGAGTCTTGAGACGTCTTAAAAGTGCACCAGCCTTGTGGCTACGACATTTCCGTTGTTGTTCTCCCTCGCTCGCCGTTGTTGTTCTGCAACTATTTAAAAGCGATTCCCGACAGGGTTGCCAAACGCCTTTGGACTGCGCAAATAGTAAATGTTTTTAGTATTTCAATTGAGTTAGGGAGGCAGGTCCGCAAGGAATAGGTTAGCTTGTTAGCTAGTTGCAACTCAATCGATTTTATTGGCTACTATTTTAAATGCTTTTTATGCGTTCTGGGATGGAGTAGGCCCATAAAAGTTTATATATTATTATAGCATCTTTACGGTTTGTATAAAATCCATATGGTAACAACTTAAATTTGCTCTCAATTTGATGATCTTTAAATTATTTAAAGAGCCACATATGCACCAATTCGGTATGCCAATTTATTAACATGATCATTAGCATATCAACGTTGCGTAGGACCGAAAGATCTCTTAAGTATCCACTGAAATATGCGTGAGCAACTAACCGGAAAGCCGACAACCCTGGCAAATACTTAACCCACTCAAGCATACAAATCCCTCTGGCAGCCGCACTTATGGCACCCCCCACCCAAACCAAATCTTGTAGACCATTCAAGATTCAGTTTTTCCCTTTTTTTTTGCAGCTCCATAGCCGAGCGTACATTTATCGATGCCAAACGGAGAATTCTTCTCGGAGCCTTCGTCTTTTGTTCGCTGGAAAGGCCGAAAGTCTTCACGGTTCACAGAGAAGGGGATGGATGCTGGATAGTAGGTGCTGGGTGCTGGGTGCTGGGTACCGGATGATGTGTCAGGGGGCGGGAGATGCTTCTTGTTTGCTGCTAAACAAATGTCAACGCGAACTCTGAAGCGGACTCAAGACGAGAAGGCGTGGTGGGCGAGGGAGGCGGGGCTGAGTCAAAGGCAACTACTAAATGCACTTCAGAGGTTTAACACCAAAGTGCCTGCTCCATTCAAGATGGGATCCCGACATGGGCCCGTTCCCCACTCGAGTGCTTGGTGGGCGTTGAGCAGGCGGCGTTCAGCGGACGTGGAGAGGTCGAGGAGTAAGGCAGTGGAGGAATGGAGGAGTGGGTCTCCATGTACTTACACCGTTTTGATGCTCTTCATGGCGTCGAATGTGCCATTAGCCAGCGACTGGATGTTGTTGTCGTACAGCGAGAGCAGGCTCAAACTGTGCAGGTCGCGGAAGGCATCCTTGCGTATGCACGAGATCTCGTTGGCGTTCAGCAGCAGCAGCTGCAGCGAGCCGAGTCCTTTGAACACGCCCGAGGGTAAATCCTTTATTTTATTGCCGTACAGCACGCTGATGGGATGATGCCACGATGGTACAATGGCCACGTTGACGATGGGTGGAGCCGACATGGAAAAGAACACAAATAGAACACACGACGAATGTTAACAAAGCTCGAAAAGAAAAGAAGAGAAAAAAAGCTTAAAGAAAACACAAGCCCCGCCAGGAGGTGGCACAAAAAATTACAAAAAATACAAAATCACTCTGCGGGCAAAGACAAAGTGGTTAAGTTCTTGTTGCCGCTGTCATTCTTTTTTGTTGATATGGATGTGGATGTCGCTGTTGATGTTGCTGTTGCGGGCGGCAACTGGTTTACTTAGCCCTGATCAAAAACTGAGTCGTGACACGCAAAAATGTTCTGGATGAAAAGTGCTGCCAAAGTTTGGAAAACTGTTCCAACTAACTCTTAAAATTCATTTAAATAATCTTAGTATTACTACAAGTAAGAATTTGCACTCATAATATACATACGCGAATTGAAACATAACTAAATCTCTTTAATTTGTTGCCTTAGCTTAAGTTACTTTTTAATGAAGCACTCATTTAATTTCGATTCATTTGACACAAAAAGTACCATACTCTCTCATGCAGGAGTTCTAATTGGAAGAAGCACAGCCCCAAACATAATTAAAAATGCAGAAAATAAAACCCCTTTAATGTGGCTATCAGTAATTAAGTCCGTGTCACGTTCTCAGCTCCATCACACACGTGCTCGTCGACGAGGAGGAGGTGGAGCAGGAGCTGGGTGTCAGGGCGAAGGAGGATTCCACACATGGGCAAGGTAAGCCGATGCCCGGCCCGATGCCTTGCGGTGTAAGCTGGCAGGAACGCTAAGCGTGGGCCGATTAGCTCGCTTCTGGCCTGGCCCAGAGGCAACTGTTAGCCCATTCCCCTCATTTAAGTTGGTTCAGGTGAGTTTACCCGAGTGCGGGAGCAGCCGCAGGGCAGCTCAAGTGAGTGCACATTTTGTTCTGCAAAGGCTACTTGTTGCACTGCAGCAAGTAAAGTGGCAACAACACCTCCACCACCGGGTATTATCTACTTACAGAGTGGTTAACTGCTTTAGGCCGCTTAGTGCATCGTGGGCAATTCGGGAGATGTTGTTGTTGGACAGGTCGATGCGTCGCAGTCGTCGAAAGCTGGAGAACGATTTCGGCGGCAGTTCCGTAATGAAATTCTGCTCGAGGCGGCTGCAAAAAAAAAAAAATCAGAGGGTTAGTGATGCCAAGTGAGAGGAAAGCACCGCCATTCAAATCCAAAGATGCACCACTTACAGCTCGGTGGTGTCGTCGGGCAAGGTGACGGGCACGCTGGTCAGACTCTTCTCACGGCAATCGACGATCCCGTCCGCACAGCGACATGGGTGCGGACAGCTGTTCTCCGCCCCGCATTCCATCGGTGCGTGCTCCGTCAGACCTGATGGACAAACAATATGGTTGGGAGATTGGGATAAGTACTTGGCGAATTTAGTCTTGCTCCGGTACGAGCTCCGGTAGCTGGGAAAACGAGCATCCGATTTGGATCTGGCTTGCTTTGCAACCAGCAGTATCGTAATTATCAATGCTACTGCATAGCCGCTCCTCCGTTGGCGGGGCAAAGGGGGATGCAGCGGCTGGGGAAATGGGTTTTGGGGAGGTGCAACTCTAACCAGCCGCTGGTCATAAATGTTTACCCACATAATTCCATAGCATTTCATACAAAACGAAAGTCAAACAAGCTCGGAATTATAGTTCACTTTGAGGTGAATGTGAAACTCTAGATACACTTTGTTGATGGATGGATCCATTTGAAAATCTTAAGTCGCGAGCTAAATAATAAACATTTAATATTTATAATAAAGTGAAACCGAGAAATGAACGATTGTGAAGAAAATTTAATATAAAGTTAAACAACAAACATGAGAACTTGAATCATTCATCGTAGAGGAATCAATCTATTCATTAATCTGCCTATCCTAGGAAAATTCTCCGAAATATCGTTTATAACAAAGCGTTAGCAATCCAAACCCCCAGAGTTCCCATCATATTATAGGCACTAAAGTATTATCCAACTTGACACGGGTCATCCAGGGATATATCAGCTCATCTGCATACTCATATCGATTACAGGCTCCCCAGAAAAACCAAACACAACGCAAAACAATGCGATATACCCTAACCATTCGGCAGAAATGGTTGAGCCAAGAAACTCGTTTCATGGCTGCATCGTTTTGGGGCGCATTTTCCGCTTCATTGAGCGCTTCACGCTCAGTCTTCAGCTTTGGTTTTCGTTTTGGCCACTTCCCATTCCCCATTCCCATTCACTTGGCCCGCAGCCTCATCTCCATCTCGTGCTCAGGTCTTAAGCCTTCGCATCCGAGCATCTGCATCGGCATCTTTCAGTAAGAGGAGAAGCCAAAAAATACAAACACCAGGCAATGATTTCGACGGCGTTAAACGTTTTGGCAAACACACGACCGCTCTGCAGAAGGAAACGGGGGATATAACCGAATGGATGAAGCCACCAAAGCACCAAGTGGTTCTTGCCAGATATTGAGCTGCTGACGCTTGGTGCTCATGGTGCTCGTGGTGCTCGTGGTGCGGGTTGTTTCGTGGGCGTTCGAGGCAGTGGGGGTGTGCCCATATGACTGCTTATGATTTATACCCGCAATGCTTTGTTTTCCTCGCTTTCGCATAAAAAACTAATTAATTTCGACTACGAATTGTGACGGAAGGGGGGAGGAGCGGCCAAATGTTGCCCATTTTTGGTAGCATTCAGGGAGTGGAAGCTGCCACAACATGTTGCACAAAGCACCGGCCCATTGGCCATTGGCCATTACATACCCGAGCATTTGAACTCCTGGTCGTGCAGGTCCGCCACGTTTTGGCCCTTCAGCTGCGATGGCGACTGGCAGCGGGTGTAGGGCGCCAGGCGGGTGGCACTCCGAAGGAACCGCGACAGCCAGGACAGATGGCAGTCGCAGGCGAACGGATTGTCCGACAGCCGGAGTGCCCGCAAACGTCCCAGTCCGCCGAAGATGTTGTGCGGCAGGGAAGTCAGGTTGTTGTTGTTCAGCGTGCTGCAAAAAACAAGTGGAGAGAAGGAAATGGTCAGTGAGTGGAGCAGATGATCCGGCCTTATCAAGCGACTATATCTATTGGCTAGTTATGGTTATGGCAGCAAGGGTTTGGCCTGGCCAAAAGAGCACAAATCGGGTGCCGATCAAAATTTAATTAAAATGGTTACCAACTATCGAGCTTCCTGGTGGAATCGGCTTCAATCTTCTAAAGGCCACTAATTTGAAATCCCCTTTTAAATAGAAAGTTAAGGGCACTTGCCAATTTGTTTTCAACGGGCTTGGTTTATCGATTTCTTAGTAAACTTTACTTTCATAAAAAGTGTGCTTCGTGCAGCTAATTAATTATTCATCAAAATTGGTTTATTATGATTTGGTTTTACATCAATTTCTAGTTTATTGTCAACAAATTACAGTAAGTTGAATTACACTCGATTTACACATTATCTGGCAAAACTGTTTGGCTTTAGCTTGGCCACTTGCCATTTATCAATTTGGTCCTCTCGCTCCCTTCTAATCACTTGATATATGAGCTCCATTTCGGCTGCGATTGGCTTATCTGGCCGCAAAGCCCAACCATTTATTATGTAATTTAGCCAGAGCATTAACAGATTGATTTTTAATTCATTCACTAATTCCCATTTGATTGATTAACAAAAGGCACTAAATCATTGATTAATTACTCGACCGCAATGGCACGAAGCTCCATTGATTGGCTAGCAAATTTGGTTAATATCTCCCTTCACTTTGGCTAAATCTGGTCAGTAGTACTCACAGTATCTCCAGCTCCACCAGTCCCTTAAAGGCGTGCTCATCCAGACAGGTGATTTGGTTATTGTCCAGCTGAAGACTGCGCAACGATTGGGCTCCCTTGAAGACGCGTCTTCCCACGGTCGTGATGACATTGTTGGAGATGTCCCTGTAGGATTATCAGAAGTTATGGTTAAATGATCCGATAACGAATGCGATCTGAGTACAAGTGTCGACTACTATCGGCTACTTTGGAGTTTACTTACAATCGCAAAAGACTCGCTGAACTTGTCACAAAGTTTTCAGGAATTGCCTTTAGTCGATTGTTGTTTAGGCGTCTGTTTGATTACAGTGTTGGATTTGGTTTTTGGTTTTTGGTGTTTCGATTTCGATATTGGTTTTTGATTTGATTTGATTTTGGTTTGGTTTTTGGTGTAGAGACGAGCATTTTAGGTACGCAAAACGAAACGTAACGAAAGCAGAGAGAGACAAAGAACGGTAGAGATATGCAATAAAAATAAACAAGAACAAAAACGGGAATCAGATACAAAATGTTAATAATTCAAACTAAATCTGGCATCAAGCTAAATTCAATTTGCACGCTAGCTAGCTATATTCTAAGTCTAAGAAAATATATCAATTGATTAATTAAGATTAAGATCCAGTGTGGAGATCATCAAAAATTGGTTAGTAGTGAGTTCAAACTCAATATTCAAAAGTATTTCATGCAACTAGCATTACTGCAAAACAAGTTATACACCATAGTTAAGGACTACTCACAGTCGCTCCAGTGAGACCAAATCTTGGAAGGAGTTCCTCTCGATCGTGTGGATCTGATTGTCAGTGAGTTGGCTGTGGAAATTCAAAGTTCGCAGAGTTGAGTTAATCGGGCAATTTCGATTTAATGTTCCATAATTTAACTTACAGCATTCGCAGCTTGGTCAGCCGCTGGAAATCCGTCTCGTATATCACGGTCAAATTGTTTCCCTGCAGCTCGCTGCGAAAATATAGATAAAGAAATTACGATTACAGAAATTGCATTAATTATGTTGCAAGTCGCTGCGGTGTGGATGCAACCCAAGAGGCATTCATACAGACAGGGCGATAATTTTTTTTAATTGCTTGTAAGACAAGAGGACAACAGCAATCTGAGATATGAATGCAGCTGGCAAAGGGAAAATCGAAAGGGGGATCCACCACCGGGTAGGAGTAAGACGGAGATTTTTTCTGCTCCTCGTTGCTGATAACGAAAATATGATATTTAATCATTGAGCACGGAGCACGGAGACCCGCCAGAACTCGTTTCTTGGCCAGAAACACAAAATTTGTTACCTGCAGATGTCATAACAATGAAATGCAACCGAGAGAGATACAAAAGACTTCAGTTAACCGTGTGCGCATGCGCACAACCATCTACAAACAACAAGTTGGTCTCAGCTGCTCACTTTTTGAGTAAGGTTCGAGCTGGAGGAGGAGTCTCTGGGTTTTTGGTCTTGTGGGCCCAAACAACAGGTAGTGAGACCTTCGGCGACCCAGACGTAAGATATTTTCTGTGCGGCTTAAGCCTTAATGAATCTCGCATCAAGTTGCCGATGATGAGGCTGCTGCTCCTCAGTCCATCCATGCTCTCCACACTCACACACACACATGTCTTTTTAATGAGCTTAATATCTCTTCGAGATGTGGGCAACTCTTGCTCAGATCCCACTGATTACAGCAGACTGGCCATAGTAACTGCACGTAAAAAAAAAAAAACATAACTATATTCCATGTCTAAGCGGGATTATCAATCTGAAAACTTTCTTCGCTATTAAAACAGATTTACATTAAAATTCAGCTGGGATTTGCATTGCATGAAAAAAACATTTTCTTTTTACATTAAGTACCCTGTCTTTTTTTCTCTGTGCAACTCAGCGATATCAGATGGTCGAGCAAGATTTTCAATATGCTTTGTTTTGCTTTTGTTGGCTTCAAAATAAAAACAAAAGTCTTGCTCGTCGCCGTCTAATTGCCAAACATTTTTCAAACGCTTCTGGCGCTGCTTTTTATGTAATTTGTTTAAATCACTTTTGGTTGGAATGGCCGTATGCATAATTTTTGCCGTTTTCCCCTGGCTTATAATTAAGCATTTAACTTCATTAGATGCGTGTGGTGGGGCCGCCCGATATAAAAGCATTCTGTTGGTTTTCGCCCTCCGCTGCCAATTAGATGCCATCTTGGGGTTTGCTCTTTTGTGGCCAGGCCAGGTGCCCTTTTCTCCGTTTCGGAAGCGAGGAGCGGAGGAGCCGAGGTACCGAGAAACCGAGTAACCATGGAACATCAAAAGCAGCTGCCACCTCGTTTACCTCAGCTATAAATTAGTCGTTCTCAGGTGTGAAGGGCCACCAAGCCGAGCAGCCAAGACACCCGTTTTCCACAAATTAGATATGCAAAAATGCTGTCGTGTCAATTGAATCAACTGTGTGGGTGACTGGCAGCCTGTCAGCTCAGAACTCTTCCATTGGAGCTCTCCTCTTCGAGGTCTTCACCCACACCACCCCACCTTTCTTCGCCCGGGGGCTTTGTAATTAAATGGCAATGACATGGACATGGGCGTCGAAAGTGAGGGAGGGAGTGGGGTTTGGCTGAAGAACACAATTTGCCAGAGAGCCCCAGTTTGCATTTGGCATTGTTTTTTGTTCGTTCTCCCATGAATATACATACATACATACATCTGAGCTCCAATGTTGGCCATCCCGTTCGGTGCACATGGACATGGGGCCAATAGTTGTGGGCATGTTCAATATTTGATATATGCTTGTGTGCCGGGTTAGAAGGTTCTGCCCAGCTCAGCATTAGGGTGCCACAAGTTTGGTCGTGGAAGCTTTTTAATTACTTTGGCTATTAAAATAAAATTCAAAAGACTGGAACTATGACATAATACTATAGCATAAAATACCTACAAGTATTTAGCAATTTTTAGGTAGCGGGATTTCCGTTTTCCAGCATTTAAGTTGCTTACCATGCTGGAGTATAAGATAATGAAATTTGAGCTGGGTAAGTCACTTAAACTCAAACGTGCCACAGACAATGCGACTTAGACTGTATTCAATTTCATTGAAACAAAAGTACTTTTCACCTTTAGAGTTTCCCCCCTCCGATGGCTTTGGGAATTAATTCCCCCGCTTCTACTATATAATCTGTTGAAATCATAATTCCCCCAAGAGCCTTTCCATCACATCCTCACCTGGTTGCCAGTCGCTTATTTTGGTTCTTTCGCTGCCCCACTTAAGCTCAGCTTAAGACTCTTGACACATTCTCCTGCACACACGCACACACTTTGACACCCGGAACCTCATCTCTCCCCATGGAATGTCACTCACAAAAATGGGACATATATCTATTTGATCCGTGGGCCCTGAGGCACCCTGTGCATAATACAATATAGTATAGTATAGTACGGCATATATATCGTGCCCAGTTCAGTTGGGTTCGCATCGGTTCGGTTCTCTATTTTAAAATGCAAATATGTCGTGCATGTTGATATGTTTTCTGTTTCTGTTGGCTCACTGCTGGCTGGCTGGTTTCTGTGTTTTATATTACTCTCTGTATGCAGCATTAAAAACGAATAAATACAAAATAAGAAAAAAATAAAAACACAAATAAAAAAGAGCGCAAATAACAGCAGCCAAATGTGTCCCTGAGCACAGTCGCCAGCCAACCAGCCAGTCAGCCAGCCAGCCAACTTGCAACCGAGTTGGCCCGACCGACCGACTGCTTATAACTGGGCTATAATGCTATAACGTTAATGCTGCCACTGCCGCTGCTGATATCTGTTATTAATTTATGTAGAAAAACTGCCGCCACGACAGCAGGCTTTTGAGGCCGCTGAGGTTGGAGTTGAGTGCTGGAGGATGCCGAGCTTGGATGGCTGGGTGGCTGGGAGGTGGTATTTTGCATACACTTGCTAATTGCCGGCGCGTTAATTTATGTGGCGACTGTGAGCGATGGACAGAGGACAGACGATGGAGCTGGAGATGAAGGAGTCGCAATGGCAAGCGGAATTGGAATCGCAGTCACAGCCACATTCACAGCCACATTGGCTTAATGCATTCGACTCTGCGCAACATGCAACAATTATTGCCGCCTGGCCACTGATGCGCTTATGCGGCTCCTTCGGCGACAATTAATAAACTTAATGGCGATTTAATGTAAGCAGCTCGCTGCAAGTTGGCTTGGGGCTGCCCGGTGGTTGCCTGGCTGTCCGGCTGGTTGGTCCTGTTTCTGTTCCTGGTTTTCTGGACCCTGGGGACCCTTTTTCTTTATCGCTATCGACACGACGACATGGTCACGGCTTTATTTATTTCCCCACACTCCACAATCCAACTACCCTGTGAACCGCTGCTGTTGTTTGCCTATGCTGATTTTTAAATAAATACAAATCGTGCCGACCAATCCCGGCCAGCAGCGGGTCGTGTGCGTCCGGACCCGGGTCCGGCTTTATTATTTTAATAGAGTGTGCTCAATGTTTGAACAATTGGCAATGGGCAAATGGCGAAAGAATGGCCCATTCCATAATTGGAATTTGTCATGCAGTTCTCCCGACTGCCCAGCAGAAGGAAGTATCTGAATGGAGATCCTAACTGAACGGATGGAAATGGCAAGGTATCGATATGGCATTGGTGCGGGACTTGGCGGAAGTCTTTGTTGTGCCATGGGGAAAGTGTCTCTCTGTTGGTCTTATGTCTGCCCAGATTGTTTGCATAATGGCATTTCAATAAAATTGTGAATTTAATATTGATTTATGACTGCATTAAGAATGGGAAAGGTAATTGAATGCTGGAGCTAGCAAAGTGATTTTTAAACAGAAATCTATAAGGGGAGCCATAGATAGAATATGACAAATAGATACAGCTGTTAGAAGCCTCTGGCCCATTCAAGCACCTCAATCGCACAAAAGGGTAATCCGCATTCGAATGTATTTATATCAATAAAATACTCACAGTCGCTCCACGTCCGCTGAGATTTTCCTGGGAACGGAGGTGAGTCCTCGATGCGAGCAATCCACATTTAATCCGGTGCAGGAGCAGACCCTCGGGCAGCGGGCCTCCGTGATGACGCCCACTCCGCCGCCGGGTATGTGAATGCCCACTGACCCCAGTCCACCGCTGGATACCGCTGAGCTGCCGAATCCGCCGGAGTACGGTTCCGCGTGGACCGCATCATGGCGCAGGAGCAGGAGTAGCAGGATGGGTAGTATCAGTAGCCGCAGCTGGAGCCGGAAGGGTGGTGGCATCAACGTCGTCCTGGACGGCGCGGCCATTGTGGCACATTTATGAAGCAGCGGCAACGTGCCTAATTGAAAGTGTCCCCCGTATGCCAATCCACTTTGTCAACAGCAATCACCACTGGGTAAATATTTGAGGGAGAAAGGATAAAGGATTGATGATGCGTTCGCAGGCACTTTCACTTCACTGATTTCACTGGATTAATCCTTTCGATTCGATATCGAGTTCGAGGCGTTTTGGGTAGGTGGAATGTCCGCCCGCGCTCCACGGCGCACTTTTCTCTCGGGGTTTTCCTACGGCGGTACGCTCTTTTGCAGCCGTCGCGAACGCGCTTCTTGACCAAACTGAGCGGCCCGGCTGAGCAGATGTCTGTCCGTCGAGCGCTCGACAAAAGTAACGAGTATCGGAGCAGCGAGCAGCGAGCAGCGAGAGAGTATCGGCGGCGAGTTACTCTCTTTTTCAACTCCCTACCGAAATCGTAGGTAGAATCCGGCTATGTAGGTAGAACGGCACGCACAAGTTAGGTAGCAGGAAATGCACTTTTCCTTTCCTTTGTCTCGGGTATCTGGTATCTGGTATCTTTCGGATACTGCACTTGGCTGTCAGCAGCTAAAGCAGCGGACCGGGAGCGGCAGCAACTTCATCATCATCATCAGCACCGGCGGCAGCACCAGCTCGAAGGCATCGCAGCGACCTGCTGAGCGCATCTGCAACGAGATTGGGAAAGAAGAATGTGTCGGGAAAATCATGAAAAATTATCTATAAATTCGGCAAGGCATCGCAGCAGCAACAGCAGGAAATTGCCATTGACTGAGCGTTTAAATATAAACCTATGCGCTTTACGATGTATATTTATTTTACTTAAAACTTAAAATATATACATATATACCCGAGGAAGTTGAGTGGCAGAAGTTGCATGAACATGCATACATATAAAACTCAACTGTCGTCTGTAAAGCCATGATATATTGCCTGGCCACAAATTAGCTTCTCTTTTTTATTTTCAATGAAAAAAAAACATCCCTCGAAACACCTGTCGGATTGAGCGGTAGCAACTACCACTAATCACCTCCAGAAAACTACAATTATCAGTTGTTTGAATAGCATATGGTATGTTTTTCCTGGGGAAAACTCCCTATCAACAAGTAAACATGGGAATTTTAAGAAAAGAGTTTTCTTTTGGATAAACATTTTATTTTGAATGATTATGCTACTCAAAACTTTCAGTGCTATGAGTTATTACCTGACCATAATCAAGAAGTCTAATAATTATATGAATCTAAAAATCCTCTTACAAACTCAAAATTACATTCTTCTGTAGGTCAAAATTGATATGGAAATAAGAGTGTTCTTTGACCTCGTTTTCCATTTAAAATGTCTGTATTGCCCTAACCTACCACAGAACTGAGGAACTATGCTATCTGGAAGCTCATCTAGTAATTACTCGCATCTGTAATCTCTGGGCTTCCGCTGTTCGATTCCTCGGGGGAACTCACAAATCATATTTAAGAGCACTCTGGCCCAATTAAATCTCTGGTTTCTTCTAATGACCCTACTCCTCCGCCGCCGCCCGCCGTGCCTACTCTCCGCTCAAGTGCCAGTCTTCATATATGTACATTCCCCAGGCTAACACTACTCAGATTCGATCTATATTTGGCTATCTCACTATCTCTTTCGCTCGCCATCATGACATCTCTTTCGCCGCTGCTGGTCTGTCATGTTGTGTACTTAATTTGCAAATTGACATGTTAAGGCACTCCATCCCGCTCGCTCGCTCGCTCGCTTGCTTCTGATATTAATTGTTTAAATTAACATTTGGATAAATGACAGCCGCGATTGATTCTGAATGCAGGAGGCATATTCAGTTATTGGATAACTGGAGTAATCAGCGTTGGACTGTCAAAAATCGCTTTCGCCGAGATATATCTTCCTCTGTTTCACTTAACTGGCAATCAACTTAAACTCAATTGAATGTCAAACGTAATTTGAGCAAGCCTTCCGCCATACAAACGGAATGCACATTATACACACATGAAAAAGTACGAGTAGAGAACCTATCAAGACCAGGCATGGGGGCCTTTAATCAAAAATTTATCATATAGCCCCCTCTTCGCCCCTCTCCAACCGTTTTCTCACGGAGCTGGAAAGCTCTGGAGAAAATATTTTTTGAACGGCAGCAAAGGCATGCCTTTCCCCCATCACGGAAATTGCGGGGGTGTACGTACGTATGTGTGTATATATTATATGTATGCTCAAAAGATGTAATCACTGCATTGTCACCCGGCCGAAGGATTGCTCCTCCATCCTGCAGCTCATCCTGCTCAGTCCCTGGTTATGCCACGCTTATGCCTTGAGGGAATCTCTGCCTCATAGTCGGCTCATATGAAACATAAATCAGTGAAATTCTATACATGCCACTGATTGTCTACTCTTTTGCTCGACTACTCCTCCATACTACAGCCCCCAATCCCTACAACCCAACAACCCCACCCCCCCTAGCACAACAAATTCCGAAGCAAATTCAATGCATGCCAATAACTCGTTCTTCTTGTGCCCAAGATGTGGAAGCCTAAGAATCCGGTGGAGTGGTCGCAGTAAGAAGCCTGCCTCCAAGTCGCTCCAAACTGGAAATGGCAAGTGGACTAGAGTTGGTCTAGAGTGCCGACGAATTAAGCTTAGGTAGGAAAACAACAATAATTTGATACCAAGAAGAATCCAAAGCACTCAATATCAATTTAGTTGAGAGTTATAACAGGAAAGTGATTTGTGTTTGCAAATTAAATGGGCAACGCAAATTGGGAAATTTCCAGTTAGAATTCGAGCTAAATAAACAAGTGAGGATGCCTAATGCACATAAATTCCATATTAACAAGAGTCATAAGCTAATGTTTTGTCTGGAAACAGTATCAGAATGACTAAACTCTACACAATGCCTGCATTTTCGACCATTAATGCTGAGCAAATTTCACACAAGATTAAAATATAAACTCATTTTTCTCTCTCAATCACAAAATGTAAACCAATGCATACTTGTGCGCGCATTCTCTTTGGATATTTGTTTAGAAATAATTAAAATATGTTCTGAATTAAATTTAATTTCTCATTGAACACACTAATGGTGGCGGTCCATTTCAGTGATTTGATGATTATTCCATTTGCTGTGAGCCGAAATGATTACTTTAATGCATAAGCAATGACCGTTAACACGATTTTAGAATGGCTACTTGGCATATTTAATGACATCGATGTCGTTTGCAGAAATCCCGATCCCAATAAACATTCCATCCGCACATTGTACCCGAACCAACGATTTTCCTGCCCATCACCCACTCTACCTCCCACTTTCCACTCTTTTTACTGCCATTTGGCCTGACACCAGGCGATAAGATGTGTGGAGGATGCACGGGCGTGGAGTTTGCCGGAGAACTATACAAATAGAGCTGGCCAGCAGCAGAGGACAAATAAACCCGAGACACATAGATAGAATGTCATCTGCCGCTCAGAAATCTCCGACTGGACTAAGAGCACCAACTGAAACAATAGATTTATGGTAGATGGAGGAGGCGCCCAGCTCAATCCGCCGAGTGAGCCGCCCGGAGGCTCTTGTGGATTTTCCAATAAATTACGCTTAAGTATGCACTTAATTCAAATAATGCCACTGGGAGGGAAGTCGTCCGAGGGAGCCAACACCACCCGTCGCCCCCGACCAGATGGTGGGGTTGCCCCCAAGTGATTTGTTTTTTTGTGGCTTACACGAGCAGTGGAGCTAGTTGGTTGTGAATCCCGCTTGGGGAGGTGGTCTCTGTTTGTCCATTGCCTATGACATGTGTCAAAATCGCTCTGCTCTTGTACTCCCATCTCGAGACACAGAGATAAGCCATATCAAAGTTCTACCGACCCCCACCCATCCGAGGGATTAGGCTGAAGTCAGCGTGGCCAAAGTCAAACATGTCGGGCTGCAGATGGAGTAAATGTCGTGGGGTCTTAATCAATGGGAGCACAAAAAATCACAATGAGTACGGGGAAAACAGTTGACAAAGCAGAAACGGAGAAACAAAGTGCAAACAATCAATATATCAGATGGAGCCGGAGATGAAGACCCAGACAACGAATCGGAATTTGTGCCCACTCCCCCAAAACAGGTTCACCAAAAAACATATACAGCTCGATGGGCAGCTTTTGTGGGCCAAGCCAATTTCGATGCCCCAACATGAGACCCTCAATTAGTGCTCAAGTATCCAACGATTATAGATCTATAAAACGATCTGAACGATGAAATAAAACAGAGACGAAATGTCAAAAAATGAGAAGACCCATAATTATACTACTCCTAGGCTCTAAATGATAATTATCATTAAAACAAAGAAGATACAAAAGGCGAATATCAATTACGGACTGAGAACAGGAAAGATCTGTCAAATGTAAATGGTAATTTCAAGCGTAGATAATCGAGATTGTATCTCTTGATGTGGGACCGTCGCGATATAATCGACAATTTACAGCACATCAAAATATATATTCCCAATTTCCTTCTCAGCTTTTCTCCACGCCGATGATCTGATCATCATCATCTTTTCCCATTTGTGCTTTGGCATTTCCGCAGCTTCTTTTCTTTTTCCCAAAGAATGCCATGCTGAGGTATATGTCGCCAAGAAAGAAAGAGTTCCGAGATTCAATGCTCCATGCTCAATGCTCAATGAATTGTATTACAATGCGAAAGCAAGCCGTGGGGCAAAAGTAAAAATAATAATAATAAAATCAGAGGAAAAGACCGTACAAAGCCCAGTTCCAATAGGGACTCTCTCGTTGGCAGTTGTCCAAGCCGGAAGTGTCGCATACTTTTACGGATACACCGGCTTAATTATGCGCATAAAATGTAAGAACAACAAAAACAGCATCCCCATCAAGACGATGGAGCAGCGGGCAATGTCGGGCTTGAAATGACAAAACACAAACATTAATTGCTCCACATTCACATTCACATTCACATTCTGATGCGGGGGCGGGGTAGGAAAATCAGATGGATGGATGGGGATCCAGGAGGAGGAGGAGAAGGAGGAGGCGTACATATGCTCTGGGGACTGACTGTCGTATTCCCCCAGGATTTGAGTGGAAAAGAAAGCGAACACAGGGTAGCGAAAGGTGCACTGGAAGAAAGCCAAGCAGAATTATTCAAATAATAATCAAACTCACATGTTTCAAAACTGATGTTGTTTATTAGTGTAGCATCCAAAGGATTAAAAGTTTAATTGTAATCCACATGTTCTCTACATTATAATTATCGTTGAAATATTCAATTTTTGAGTGACACAAAAACTTTAAATATGATTCGATTGAGGCCAGAAGTAAACCAGTTTAATTGAAGCATATAGTCCCCTTCGGGAAAAGGTAGAACATTAGTAAAACGGTGATATACCGATTCTGCAGTTAGTTTATCCAGTATTATGTCATGCTTAAATCAAATATTAAACCAAAATCGGGTATATAAGGATCTTTACTGCGCTCAGAGTTGCAAAAATGTACTTACATTGAACGGACAGGAATGATTTATGTTCGAAAATCCTTTGAAGGTGTCGAAAAAGAAGCTAGCAATGGGACTGTACTTCTGATTCTTGATGAACTTGCAACAATCCACCGTTATGTTGTACAGAAAGGGCTTGTATCCATTGAGTCGTTGGTACAGTGCTCCATTAACCTAAGTCACAACTCTAGAGTTTTTCGAAAAAGGCATTCAATTTTTGCATACCTTAGCATTGGTTACTGGCAATTGCAGCAATTTAACTTTAGCCGAAATATACTTGTATGTCCTGTTCACAGACTTTAGATAGCAGTATTCAAACTCGGAAAACTCCTTATCCACAGACTCACACTTTATGTTTTTAAACTCAAGCATGGCAGTTGTCTAAAATGTAAGTTTTCATCTGATAAATACCATTTAGTACTGATTTAAGTTCATATCTACTTACTTTGCTGACCAATTGCATGGTTAGCCAGAAAGTAAGCAAAAGCTTTAGCTTTGTATACATCCTAAATCATCGGTGATCACGCTCAAACTAATTTTCAATTGCGTGGCTCTAGGCTAATACTAGTATGCTTTTATCATGTAATTCATATCAAATCAATTAAAATGTATTTAGACTCGCAACAATTTGGAATTCTAATTGACTTCATTGGAACATTTTTTATACATTTCGTTCCTAATTGAAATTCAATTAATCTATTGGCAAAATCAAAATTTCTCAGAATTCGTATAGCATCTCATTTTATTCAATTAGGACCAGAAATACATAGGCTTTATGTATTTATTCAACATTGAACTAAGCTTTTCACCCAATTTCTGTGAGTGTAATCAGAGCGACTCCATTCAGAGAAGCGGCTTATAATTTATTAATCTATGCATAGAGCCCAACAAATACTCGTACTCGACTCGCAATGCCCCTGCCCGCCCCCAACTTTCCCCACTCTCGAGTGGTGGAAGGTGTTGGCAGCGGGTCCGTCTCCTCGTCAGACAGTCCGTCGCTATCCGCCGCCATCCGTCGCTATATAGCCTGAATATACGGACCACTACATGTCACTTTAATCTCTTGGAAGTGTCACTTTTGCAGCTCTCCAAGTGTTGCTGCCGTTGATGTTGCCTGTGCCCCGGGTTTTGTTTGGGATGCCATTCGAGTGTCCCAGCGAAAGGGGTTCGGGGGCGTTGTAAACAATGTGCTGTTATAGTTGAATTTGAATTTTCATTTTGATAAGCAACAAAAAGGCATAATCACACATCAAATTGCATGTCGGGCCAGAGAGGGGCGCTCGGATCGGTTTGGTTTGGTTTGGTTCGTTTCGGTGATGTCGGAACTGAAGGGGATTGGGAGTGTGCTGGCCAAGGCGAACCTTATGGTAATGAAGTATAGCAGCTGTTTTTGAGTTGAATTTGAATAAAGAGCGAGTGCAGGGGGCTGGTGGCGGTTGCCAGTCACTGATTTACATTTGATACAGAGACCGAGACTCGGGGACTACTTGAACAATCAGATTCAATTTGTGCCACGCATTCGTTTTCATTTTCGTTTTCTTGATCACAACAAGTGATGATGACGATCAAGTGTACGGCCCCTGCAGCAGATTATGCTCTATTTGATTTAGGCTTGGATTGTATTATTATACTTTTGGTGGCTTTATTATTACAATGGCGCCTCGAGTGCCGAAACGCAATCTTCATTTATCTCGTATTTATCTGTATCTCGACTGTGTGGGCCCATCTTCGAAATGGACAAACACAAAAGCTGGGCATTATTTAGTTTGTCGCCATGTCTCCGGTTTCAACTTGTTTTCGAGGTTACCATAATAAACAGCCCCACCTGCGCCATTCGCGCACACACATCATTTCCATGTAAAGTTATAAAATGTTTCACAAATCCATAAAAAAACCGAAAGGTAAAGAATCTGAGGCGTGCGCTTAGGTCCACCCAATCCCCTGTCCAATCCCATGCCATTCCACTCTACTCCATTCCATGCCATGCCACCAGAATCCCAGGTGCAATGCGTGTTGCAGTTGAGCTCTCTGCGATGTTGTTGTTTTGTTTCTGCTCCGGCTTTTGTTTTCCGCATTTCGGGTCAGGTAGAGCGGAGCATCTTCCTCGTCGCCCCTAAAAGCCTTCGCATTGTTCTCGCCAGGAGAAGTGAAATATGTTGCTGCGAGCATGCTGCTGCATCACCGGGATTAGGACAGGTAAGGTTGTAAATTTCACCAGCCACGGGAGTCGCCCCCGGGAGTCAAAAGGTTGACGAGTAAATGTGGAAACCCGAGTTCCAGCAAGGAATAAGGGTATACCAAAAAAATTATAGCCCTCAAGTAATCTCACAAGGAGGGTAAACAAATCGTCAAGAAAAATGCATAAATTCACCAAATTAATAACATAACAAAACGGCATAATGACATAACCAACGAAGTATCATAATGAAAATCTCACTTTTACTCAAGAAACCATCATAATTTCTCAATCCTTGTGACATAGCAACGCACTAAAATTATGGTTAAATTTGCCAAAGCAAGGAAACCCCGGAGTTTATCTGCTAATAACAATAAAATGTCATCAATGGTTCATATTTTGCCAGGCTCAATAAAAACAACAGCATAAATGAAACATAACCACAAAGTACTTTCATTCCGTCATATGTCTGGCCAATAAAGCGGAAGTTTAGCCCCCCCCAAACCAACGCCCATGGCTGTACATAAATCAAGTTATTCTTTATTAATTCTTAGGCGAAGCATAAAGTAAATATCTGGCAGACGCAGCATAGCAAACATAAATTTGGAGCTCTATTAATCTGGAGGTCATAACCCAACGAACCACCCCTCTTTTGGACACTTGGAGCGTGGTCTGAAGAAGTGGGGTATATTTTAAAGGTATTTTCAAAACCAATGGTTTTTACTAAATATCCTAATCAGAACTCAGAAGAAAACACACTCAAACTTTGATATAAAATCAAGCGCATCAAGATGACATATTTCTCAGCTTCAATTTAAAAGCCTAAATTACTATTTTCGGAAAATGCCCAAGAACATGCGACCGATATTGTTAAATGGAAATTTCTTTGGTCTGTCCCCGTGTCCTGTGTCCTTCTGCCCCAGCACCACCACCCCCCCTTCGTTTACACACCAAGTGACGCACACGCATCGTATCAAATTTCATGGCTGCCGCATGGGTGTGCGTGGGTATCTGTGAGTGCGTCGTCGTATCCAGGTTCGTTTCGTATCTTTTGCTCTTCACTGGCGGCGTGTTGATGACAGATTTTGTCCGTCTGTCCGTCCGTCGCTGTGTCGTTTCATTTTCGTTTCGTTGAAGTCATTTTTACTCATTTATTGTCACCGTTAGAGTACGTCAGCGAGTGTGTGTATATCCTTACAAGTACTCGGGAACCCTGCAGGCGGCCATCCATGGTATTGATTCCACTTCCACCTCCACTTCCATTTCCATTCCCATACCCAATTCCCACTTCCCACATCCATTTCTCCCGCCACAGCGGGGCACTCAGTCAGTCAATTGACATGACTCAACAACAGGCGAATGTCCCTGCGATTCCCTCTCCGTTCGTGCTCCTCCATTTTTGTATACTTATTAAATATTTAAAAGCTTTGGCCTTTGTTTCTCCAACTGCCGGGGCCAGGCAAATACTTAATAATTTCATTCCGTTTCTTCAGTCGCACCGCAGGTTGCCTCCTGCCTCCACTTCATCATCATGCCAGACCGGCCATCCTGCCTTTTTGACAAACTGCACGCACAGCGGCAACTTTAAAATTATGGTTTGTTGCATTTTAAATACAAATTATACACCAAGGCTCTGACTCACCGCGCGCAAAGGAACTCGTAACTCGTAACTCGGGAGGCAGTGGAACAAGTGGGTCAGGTAAGACAATGAATGGTCATTAACCGCCCTGCTTCGAAGGGAAAACCCCGGCAGTTGTGATCCTAGTCCATGCGAGGGTTGCTCAAGAAGCGGGGATGATTTCACATTTCGGCATGGATTGGAATGTTCTTTTTTTTACATCTTTCGGGCAAGTCAAGTGAGTTGACACCTTTAAATGTCTAAAAGAAATATCTGTTGGTGCTGGCTGGTGACCCCATTTGTGGGGTGACCCCGCCATGTGGTGACACCTTAACAGTTAGCCAAGTGGCCAGACGTTTTCCCTCCACGAGATGACCCCATCCTAAGTGGTAGAATATATTCTATTCATCGTGGTCGCCCCCCGCCGAGGCCATAAAAAGTTCTCACACTTGGCTGTCAACCAACTCAAATGTTCTCATATGCGGTGGAACAAGAAAGGAGAAGGAAAGCCCATTAAAAAATTGATCTAACCTGACCTCCATAACGAAGTGAAAGACCCAATTAGCTGCTTATAAAATTGATCATGGCAAACGCAGACTTGGCATATAAGGATGCCACCCTGAAAAGGTGACCCCAATTTGGTGGCCACCCTTCTCAAAAGTGAAACGCCGAGAAGTTATCAAATTACTCAGAAGTTCAGGAGGATCCATATGCATATTTTCTGGAACTGGAACTGTAGAGCACTTTATATAAATTTAGAATATGGAGTGTTTGGTATTGATTTCCAAACGAATGCTCCTAAATAGGTTAAAAATTAAAGATGTTTCTTTAATAATGAACATTACTAGTCCGAAAATAAACCATATTTTTTGTCTTGTTCAGATTTCCCATATCTTTTGAGCACTCCTCGCCGTGGAACCTTTCAGGTTGCAGCTGCAGGTACACAGGGTGCAAGTGGCGCCCTTCGCCGACATGGTTATCAAAAGGGAAACCAGGGAGTGGCCACGTGAACGCAGGAGGACAATGGAGTGAACCAAGTGAATAGAACCTAAAAGTATAATATGACAATTGTTGGAAATTTTCCAAAGAGGGCGGGCGGCGGCACTAACTATATGCTACGGCCATACCATATGCGGTTGCCCATAAAGGAAATGAAAAAGAGATTCACCGATTGCCTCAGGTGGGTTTGCAAGGCGGGGATAATTGCATCGGACTGTTTGGAGAATGATGGACTCTGGTTGTGGGACTGGCACTGGTACTGCGACTGCGACTGGGACTGGATTAGTGGCGAGTGGTTTCCCGGCTGGCATTTGGCATTTAAAGTGCCAAACTTCTTCGTGGAGCAAGGGTTTTCAAGGGGATGAAGGACAGACCTATTTGCAAAGCCCCTTCCCTGCTCCCCATCAGCATCTGCATCGTACGTCTAACACTCAAGTTGCGCTCGCGCAGGGCAAATATGCCTGGAATTTTTCAGCCCTTTTTGCAGCGGCAGCCGTAGTAGCAGCTTCACATGGTGGCACTTGCTCCACTCGTCTGATTCCAGCAAATATTTGCAAATTTACGTTGACCCGGGGAACTGGGACGGTGCGGCGGCATTAGCGACAACTGTCGTGGAGTGGCACTTAATGAGCGGCGACTGGAGCTCCTCTTACTGCCATTTCCACCGCTGCTGTGCTGCGTGGTGCGCTGCGGTGCGGTGCGGTGTGGTGATGTGCTACTGTTACTGCAGTGGCCCGCATGCCGGACGAAAACCAGAGAGATTGGGACGGACAAGGTACCAGGGACGACTGCAGACCAGAGAACCCCAGACCAGAGACAATCCAGCTGGAGTTATGCACGATGGCCATGCAATTGGCGTGGCAGCAGCAGCAGTAGCTGTAGTAGCGGCAGTAGCATCTGCTATAGCAAAATCTATCTTTCGGATGCGAAACCTTGCGGCTGGTACGCCAGTTTCACTTTGTTTTGCTTCGTTACATTTCGTTTCGTTGCCTGTTTGTGCCACATATTCTACTTCTGCTTCCTCTACTCGCTGTTGTTTAGCACTGCAGTAATTTGACTTGATTTGTTTAAGCTGACACACGGACACAGAAGCTGATGATGATGATGCTGATGATGATGCTGATGCAAGTTGCATTCGTTGCAGTTCAAGTTGAAGTTGAAGTTCACGGGGGGCCACTGCACTTGCGCAATTATACGCTTATTAGGAGAACTCTTTCACGGATTAAGCCATTATTGCATTCAACTCTGGGCGCCACTTGGAGCCACTTATCACTTTTCAATCGGTTCAACTTACATAAACAGTCAATTAATCTCGTCAAAAGAAACATGCCTTTAATCTCCTTAAAAATCTCCCCATAAAAAGTGCATGAAATGTAACATCATAAATGAACAAAACTTACATAAATCAAAATGTAACACACAGTGCAGTGCACATAAAATTCACTGCAAAAGTTACATCACTGACAGAAAATGATGCAGAGAAGTGCTTTCATAATCATCTAAACTAATAATATTATTTCGGTAGAAAACAATCGTATTTTTCTAACTCAAAAGCCCTCTTCAACTTTCTTTTTATATAATAAGCTAATAAGAAGAATAATTCTTTTTATATAGCATTTTTACCCGATTATATAAATCAATATTAAATGAACGCCGACAGGATAATAAAGACTTCCCTTCAACTTTGAAAAATTGTTTTTAAAACCCTGTTAATACTACAGCATAACCAAAAGTTCAGTTACACCCGCAACTTATTCAAAGTTAAGCCCATTATTAATTTCTTATTGAGTTATCGCCGTGATTAATCCCCGTCCGTTTCGAATTTGGCTCAGTGTACGCCCGTTACTGGGCGACTCTACCCCCGATGACAAATGTGCCGCTGCCATGTAATCGCATTAAACGTTCGCTGCTGTAGCTTCACACCCCCCTTTTTCCGGGTGGCCAGCGCGCCCCTGGATTGCGCCCGTTGCATATGTTGCGCTCATTAAATTGGTATTTATAATGGCCCTGGCTAAATCGCCGCCCATTCGCCACGCCCCTCGCTTACTCTGGAGTATTACGAGTTCGTCTATGGGTATTACGTGCAAGCACTGCAACGCAGCGAGCGGCATGAGTATGAGTATGATGATGATGATGATGGCAATCATCATAATTTTTCGGCAGCTCCACTGGAGGAGAAGCACAAAAAGCGCAAATCGACGAAACATCGATGGGTGAGGGGAGCTGAAAAGATAGAAATTGGTCGACGAGCCTGCAATTGACAATCTACAATCGACAGCGTCTAGGCAAATTGCGAAATTAATTAAATTTTAGCACAACTTTCGAACGGTACAAAAACTCCGCGCTGGCTGGTTGAATGTAGCTGTGCGTTGATTGCCGCTCTGCGGTTGCTGCGGTCGCTGGTTGGGAAAAAAAAGGGGGTAACAAGCGGTGGGTAATGGGGAGCGGCAAGCGGAGGACCTGGAGTGGACCGCACCGATGTGCGGGGCTAAAGAGCTAGGAAAAAAGGCAAAAGCCGATGAAACCCAAGCCAAGCGGCTCCACGTTTTAACATTGCTCGTACATGCAAGTGACAAGGCAATATCCGTCACGCAAACAACAGCAGCAGCAGCAGCAGCAGCAACAGCAGCAGCAACAGCAGCAGCAGCAACAGCAACACCCTGACCAGCAGCAACAACAATGGTAATCTGGAGCCACAGGGTACAATGGGTAGGAAACGATTCCACCAGCAGAGCCAATTGTCTCCGAAAAGGGTTATGACACGCCAAATTTTTAAAAAACTCAATGAGTAGGCGTGCTATCTCAAAGGAGCGGAAAATGACAACAAGTGGTAATATAATTGAGTTCGATTGCTCTCGAAACTATTCTATTGTGCGAAGCCTAGTTTTTTGGACCAACTCCTATACCATAGGCTCATCCCATTGCACCAGCTATTAATACGATATTTGGACAAATGCAATATCGCATTTGTAATCCATAAAAAGTCGATCTGTTAATCGCACGCCCTTTGCTCAAATTACCTTCTCAGTTTAGTAGACATCTGTTGTCGCGCCATAAAACCCACTCATATCTCATCCTGATATTATTGGACACTATATGGATCAAATCGACACACAATCAACAACTTGCTGTGGACATAAAGATTGCCTCATAATCGAACCTAATATGTGGGACAGCGATTACCCGAAATGACAGGCGATAAGTAATTTCCCACATCTGGACAGGGTTTGCCTCTTGGCCAGTTTAGTTACATATGTAAATGCGATGCAGTCGGCGATCGGGCGCCCGAAAATTATTGGCCATTAAATCGGCAATCGTTACCACTGTGCCTGGCCATATAGTACAACTGGGGGTTGGGGGTGGGGCATGGGAAGAGGGCGGTGTGGTGTGGTGGCCTGGCTTGGGAATGGGTCCTGTTGTTGTCCACGGATTGGACGACTCTACGGCTCTGTGGCTTTGGCAAAAAATTATTATTCATCGCTTGTACAACGACGACGTCGCTGTCGCCGTTGCCGTTGCCGTCGCAGTCGCAGTCGGCGCACGAGTTAATTACGGTCCATTAGACTGCACAAGGGGTGTTTATTACCACATCAGTGGGCGCCGCCGCCAACGCCATCAGCCATCAGCCAGTACGCCCAGGAACAGGACCAACAACAACGACCAAAGGAATATGTAGAAACAGCGGAACACAGGACATCGGAGCGAGCGGGATGCCGCAAGTTGGATGGCAAACTGAAAATTGTTGAGCGCCTCAAATCGCTGGACATGAAATCAGTTAGAAAATCTGCTTTGACATGGAAATTCCACCGGTGCACACTCCACTCCGGCGCAGGAATCAAGTGACAGGCCATGTCCTGCTGCTTAGCTGATCCTTGCACGGCGGGAAAAACATATTACAAAGGAAGTAGAAAAAGGCATGAATATAGACATCAGACATCTTAATCACAATACTGTTATTTTGTTAAACCAAATTTAGTTTTTTATTGCTTTTATCAGCTTTTGAGTGAAGTAAGCATATATAAGTCGGTATATGCAATTTTGCAATCATTATAATAAACTCATTTTTATTGAATTAACTATGAAACGATTAATGTCTAATTCAATATTTAAACTCGAATTAGTCTAGATTTGTGCCTGCAGTTTGAAATGATATATTCCTTGTGGAGTTGTCATATCCAACTTTACCTCTAGAAAGTTAAGAGCAGTGTAGTGAATACTTTTGAAATATCACCTGTTTCTTTCCGTGTTTTATTCCCGTTTTTGGCTTGACAGGTTCGACGCACTTTTGCCGCTTTTATCCTACATTTTGCCAGCGTTTTTAATTAGGACGCAGGCGCCGCACAACAGGAATGGCGAACGGAAATCGGACAAAGGTTAGTGGCAGCAATCAGAGTTGCTATTGTGTGGCGCTCTCTCGCTCGCACCCCCCTGCTATCTAGCTCGCTTGCTCCAATGCGAAAATGGCCAGCCGAATGCCTGGCGACAAAAATTTATTAAAATATTACGCAAGGTTGGGCAGTCAGTCATGGGTTGTGCTACCCTGTTGTTGCTGTTGTTGTTGTTGTTGTTGTTATTCCCACAGCAGAAAAGTTTTTCTCGCTTTTCGTGGGGGCTGGGGGGAAACGAGGGGGAGGAGTGGCGGAGGAAAGAAATATTTTCAACAAATTTAGAAGAGCGGAAATTGCAAAGCATTCAAAGCGAGTTGAGTCGCAGAAGTCGAGTTATTTGTGCAAGGAAAAACTTTTGCCTTCAGTTAGAATGCGAATTGTGGGTGGTTTTCCCTTTCTTTTCCACTCCCCTCGCCAACCCATTTCCCCCTCCCCCACCCCCCTTCATTTTTGGGTGGCAGGGCGGCGAGTTGAGTTAAGTTGGTTTTAGTATTGCAGCGTCGACACAAAAAATATAAAGTTCGCGTTGTTTACATAACAAAGGCCAGCGAAAAGGAGCAGGAGAAGGAGTAGCTGGGTCTGGTGGCGGGTGGATGCCTGTCAATTGGTGCATTGGAATTCGACTACAACAGTGCGAAGGGGGTGGAGTGAAGGGGAGGTGGGGGCTAAGGAAAATGGGGTGGGGCTGGGTGCCAAAGAGAAACACACATAAATTGAAGTTTTATTGTTGCTGCCGGGGCCATAAACAAAGTAATTAAATGCAAAAGCCAGGCAGCCAGACAACAACAACATCAAGCAGAGGCAACTGCAATTAAACAGTTGAAGAAATGATTCTTTTCGGATCGCCATCTCTGCTTTTTTTCACATGTGCCAAGCCAGGCAAAAAATCTGCACATTCAAAAAAAGAAAAAGGGAAAATCAAAACAAAAGCTGCAAAAAAAATCTGCAAATAAACAGACTGAGCTAATTGAAGCAGCTGCGCCGCCAGCGTCAGACGTTGACCGCCTCTGCTCCTCCCAAGAACTGAGTAGCTCACGACGATGTGGAGAACTGGGGAGCCCAGACAGACGGACATATATAGAGGCACCACCACTTGATGTACGTACGATCATCGGGATGCTCGTTGTTTTGCCTCTTAATTGGCAACAAGTGACAAGATTTTTTCTTTTTTGTTCCTAAACAACTACTCTTCCTTTTCCCGCAACTCGAATATATTTGCTTAGGATGTGGGCAGGTGTGAAGACTTGTTAGGCAAACCAAAACGAAGAAGCAAAAGAAAAACGTGGTCATAAAGAAGAAAAATGTTAAATGGTTAAACGCTAATGGAAATGGCGTCTAATTGCTGGAAGGGGAAACGCTTTTTGTATTCACAACTTTGTACGCCAAGTATTCCATAAATCCAAGTGTGGGTGAGCAAAACGACGGAGTGTGAGACAATGTTTAGCATGGCATAATTATCCGCTACACGGTGGAAAAAAAACTGGGGTGTGGGAATCCCCTAAAAAAAAGAAAAAGAGCACAAGTAATGAGACTGGGAGCTGCACAACATCGGGGGGCAAATTACCGGACAAAGTCATTTATGCAGTCAAAGGGAAATATTCCCAGGAAAAATGTCTGGAATAAGTGCAGCACTCTTGGAAAAACGAAATGATGTGTAGAGTGAATAATGCAGAGTTGAAAAATATGGCTACAACTCTATTCGAAACATTCAGCAGTAGGGTTACCGAGCAGCTATATATATCACATTATCCAACTCATCCATCAAATGTCACGAATTGAGTAACTTGCTATATCAATCTGGGTCACAGTGACCACTTTTCAACCCAAAACTTAACTTAAAGCCAGCAGTTAGAATGGCAAAACTCAATTTCCATATGGTAGCATAGAACTCACTTTTCTTGAAAAACTTCTGCCAACTCAACCCAGTCGTATTTATGGCCACAATCTTCAACATACCTGCAAATAAATAAAGGGTAATAAAAATTTTAGTCTCGGTTATAAATCATGGAAATGTGAAAAAAATTCAACTTTTGCCAAGGCCAAAGATGCCTCAAAACTGCTCAGTAGGTTTAATTTATGTGGCAGCTTTAGTACGAGCCTTTAATCCCTCACTCTCCGGATTATAGAGTTAGCTTAGTTGTTGCTTAGTTGCTTAGCTTTTCAATTCTGCTTATTTAACTGGCCCTGCTGATTGAGTTCCTGCCGAAGGCTCCGCCAGTTGCACATGGAGCACTTGCTCAGGGAGGTTGGCATGGGGGGTGTGTAGGGCAATGGCAACAGATAAATATAACGAACCCAACTTCCCGGAATGATTTAAATGCAAAGTGTACATTTTAACACGCGGCCTGCGCCTCCTCGTTCAACTCCTACTTTTCTGAATCTGCTACCACTCCACCAACAGCACCACCTCCTCCGTGCTCCTCTCACTTCACTTTCCCACCGAGACCTCCATTTCGCTCGAAGACATTGCCGCAAATGAAGCAATTGCACACACAACCAGCCAACAAGCATGAAATACTCATGGAAAACACACTTGACATCTAATCGAAGTCTAAATACTCTGGGCCAAAAATAATTACATTTTCATCGACTATTTTATGATTTAAAATTCATTCAATAAAATACACTGCATTCACATAAGATTTCTTAGACAAGAACCAATTATGTTTTGTTGCATGTTGAAAAGTTCACATTGAAGAGACTTAAACTTTGAATAAAACATCTTGTTATTTCTAACAAATTGAAATCCTCGCTGCAGCAACCACAAATCAGCTGTGAGAAAGGGTATTCGAGAAGGAAGCAAGTGTAATCCCCTCGTGGATTTGCTGGATTGCCGGAACGCTGGAGGATGATGATGGTGGCGTCAGTCGTCAGAGTGTTTGTTGCACAGGGCTATGCCAATGCCGCAGCCGACGCAGTGCAACAACAAGTGCAACAACAGCAACTGCAACTGCATCAACGACAGGCGCAACAACAAAACATAAATTCCAATGAAATAAGTTGATTTATGCTGCTGCGCGCGCCGTGAGCTGACAGCCCCAGAACTCCGGAACCCCAGAACCGAAAGCAGCACCACTAGGACCCCTGGAATGCCCCTACATCCTCAAGCTCCATACAAGGGGCACCACCAACCAGCACCTCCTCACCCCGTCACCCTTCCACTCACAAAAAAAAAAGGGGCAGCAGCGGCACGAGGTGAAGTCGTCGGAAGACCATCATCTGGTCTTGGGGGTCGGGTACCAGCAGCTTATATGCCATATTTTTCATATATACGACGATATATACTATCTTGAGGAACATTTCTCTTCCGCCACCTACCTTCACCATGCCCCCGAACCCCCCCTCACGCCATCCAACTACTGACGTGCGGCATGCAAGAGTCAAAAATAACTAAAAAATAGAAAATGAATTCCCTCACTGGCGATGGAGTGGCGGCAATGGGGGCGTGGCACTTGGCGTTGATTGAATTATATTTTGTGCACCGGATAGCATAAAAACCAAATGTGCGCCTAGAAATTGTTATTTTTTTAAGTTCTTGTTGCCTTTCCACAATCAAAAAGCTTAAGCAAGTTTTTGCTAGGGATGGAAATCGTGACACTAAATAATGCCAGACGAAGTCAGGCGATTATAAATTACTTAACTGAATTTATAATTAATTTATGGAAATTCATGGACATTTGTACCTAAGACCCAGCCCCAAAAACATGCCTTGATAGCTTTATTTGCGACTTGATTCCTTCACTTGAAACAAAATAGTGGCGAACTTTAGGTTAATGAGAACATTCTTTTGGAAATTCCCTGGCCATTTCAACATCATTTCATTCGCACATCTTATTTCCATCTTATTTCTATTGTTCTGAAATAAAACTTTCCTTCGTTCACATCTCTAAAGATTCTCCCTTTTGGCCCACGCCATGTTTTTTTTTCTAGGGCCTTTAATTTTATGAGCTTTTTAACCCAAAACACAAACATAAGATTTAAAAAAGCAAAAAAAAGGGGGCGGTGAAAACCAGCCAGCAAGTGTAAATCATGAAAATTATAAGCCATTTTAATTAGCTGCCGCTGCTGGCTTTCCCTTCCACCCATCAGCATCATCAGAAACACATTTTCCGGCGCATGTTGAAATATGCTTGATAAATTCGCCTCATCCTGGTGTTCTGGTTCCCTCGCAATCACCCACACCGTTGAAAGCGATTTCCCCTCCATTTGCCAAGAAACATAGGTCCAGACGGAGCACGCGAGCAGCGGAGAAGGCTAATTCGGTGAGGCCAGGGGTCAAATAATGCATTTTCCTCATTAGACTGTCTCGGCCTTTGATGTTCTCCATCGGCCACGCTAATTTATATACCCCACATCCATATATATATAGTGCATAGCAGTGCTTCCCATGCCAGGCATTTTCGTTTTCACTTCAAGTGATTTGCATTCCCATTCCCCATCAATGATCCAAACTCAGATTCTGTTTCTGCACGGGGGAAAACTGGTTGATTGGCTTGAATATACAAATCCATAGAGGTTTCAACATGAACTTTAAAATGGAGCGACCAAAAAAGATAGCAATTAATCTCGTTCACTTTGAAAAGTTGTGCGTGGTGAAAGGTGCGACTTCCTATATTATCAATAACTATAGGTATTGCATAACTTTATATTAAACACACTGCTGCAATATGGCATTTCTTAAGTTAAGTTCAAATATATATATAATATATAGACATCGCGAGGCAACAAACCGCACTAATGACTAATTATGTGGTTCCCATTTACGAGTATGTCTCTGTCGCTTTGAGGAATCTTTGAGGTTGTTCTTAGAGGCCGCCTCATAAATATCCGCTGCCCAAAGAATTGCCATTCATGTCGTGCACTGTGCGCATGGGCAGCGTTTTCAGGTGGGGTGGGGGGTTTGGTTATTCAAGGGGGACCAAGGTGCTGGGGACAGGGCAATTGCTCTTTTTCTTTCGGCTCGACTGTCGCTGCCTTGTCGCTTTTTGAGCCGTGTGGCGTGCACCTGCACCTGCGCGATAAGATAAGATGTGCCAGGTGAGGAGTGGTTTGGAGTTTGCTGTTTGGAGCGGGGGGAGCAATTGGAGGAGGAGGCGGAGTTGGGCATCCAGGGGGTGAGGCAGGGAGTTCTGGCCATCTTGCGGCGGCTGGCGGCTTGTAAGTAGCCTGCCTTTGTCTATGCCTCAATGTTGTTTAACGTTGTTATTGTCTGCCCCCGGAAAATGCGAGGAAATTCGGGGAAAAGGGGGGAAATTGGGTGGCTGCGTTGCTGGTGGTGGTGGGTGGTGCATTGTTGCTTCTCGGAAATGTTCGCCAAGGGAATTGTGTTTCTGTGTGTGTGTGTCTTTGTGTATAGAACAAAATTGGGGAATTGAGTCAAGTCCAAGAAAAGTTACCCGAAAATGAAAAGGATGAATTTGCTTGCCCAGAGTAAACGAAGGGGCAAACATAAAGCAGACAAAGCGGGTCTCCGAAATTGGGGAAAAGCTGAGAAAATGCTACAATAGAACAAAATTTTCTCAAGGAAATTTCCCTCGGATGTCTGGCCATTGAGAGGAAATCAGTCAGAAACATCGGTTCGGTATGAACGGAAATTAATTTTTGAGTTTGCTGCCCATGGACTTTATTTCTCAAACCACATTTAATTAATATTTCCACCCCAAACCCCGTTCAATTGATTTTTTTTTATCTCACAAATGAGCACAGAAAACTATATTTAGTGCTCGGCCGGCTGTCAAACTTCTGATCGGATAAAGGTAATTGAACTTTCACCACACAAAGTAAATGGATTCTAACGCCAGTCGCTATGAACTTGGTGGGTCTACTTCAATTAACATATTTTACCATTTTTTTCCGTTTTCCCTACCATTCCACAAACGTAACCCTTTGCACTGGGGGGCAAGTGACCCACAAAAACCCTTTTCAAAAGAATAACCAAAACAAAGGTGAACCGAAGAACTCAATAAGGAAAATCAAAGTAGGCCACAACGAAGATTCCAGACCCTTTACAAAGATGGAAAAACAAATCAAAAGACTGGAGGGCAAGGAAACTAATCATGCAGATCTGTCGTCTGCTCTTTTCTTAGTATTCAAAGAGCGTGAGAACTAGATATAAACTATATTTACAAATCATATCTTAACATAAATGTAAAATAATTGCTTACAGGCACTAATGAAATATTTTTGGAAGTACGAGGCACGTGTGTAATTATTTAGTCAGCCAACGGGTTCCCTTTCTTTCCAATGCCAGCTCTATCTGCTCGTCCATATCTTTCCCATGCAAGGTGCACTTTTCCCATTACTCAGCGCTTTCCCAGGAAAATGAGCAGGGCGGTGGGCGGTGGGTGGTTGGTATGGTTCAGGTTCGGGTGGTTAAATGAAAGCCCGAACACATTTCCAATCAAAGTCGAGTTGACTGTGATGATGATGACGACGATGAGGAGTGCTCTGCCTTAATGTTTTAATTTTTGAGCCATTAACAGCTGCATATTTAGCAGTCGGGCATATGCCGCCGCACCGCGGGGGGAGGTGCAGGGGGAGGTTGGTGCAGAGTGGTGGCAAGTACATCATTTCAACATTTGCCAACATGCATTAAACAGCAGCAACAAGAAGTGCGCGGAGTTGGGGCGACAACTCTCGGAAACAAAGCCATTAGATATATCGCGTCGAGCAACGCCCATTTTTTGCACATTTTCGGTTGCCCTCACCCACTCACACACGCAATCAAAGGATGCACACCCTCACACACACGCACACACACACGGACACACCGACTTCGAGACTCTCCAGGACATTTGCAACCCCTAACCGAACTGAACTGAACATCTTACCCCCGAAAAGCGAAAAGCGTTATATCCAGCATATATTCCACGGCTTCTTGTTTTTTGGGCTTACTTTTAGTGCTCATTCCGTGCTTCCCTGTTCGTTGGCGCAGCAAAAATTAAAAGCATTAAAAATGCCCAGAGAAGGGGGTTCGGGATATATAGATTGGATGAGATGGGCTGGTCCGCGTGGGCTGGGCTGTTGCACGGAGCTCCTGGGTCGGGGTGGACGTTCCATGCCGGCGGCTGAGGTGTTGCGATTGCAATAACCTTGCCCGGAAGAAAAGGCGGAGGGCGAAAGGGAAAAAATTAAAACCCACAAAAAACACATCAACCACGGTGGTACAGTGGAACCCGAGGGATTTGCGTTGTGGATTGTGGGTTCAAGGATGTTAAACTGATGCCATAACTCTTTTCTCGACAACAGGCTGATGGGGTTAATAAAATAAACATGTTAGTTATGTTGGTTCCATAATAGTTGGATCTATCTTCATGGCTAATAAATATATAACTATCTATATCTATAACTATCATATAGATCTATCTGTATCTATAACTACCGTATAGATGATAGTTTATTTGCTTTTGAGTAGTTATTACAACTAAGCAACTGATGTGAAATCCAAAACTTCCTTAATGACCGATTCCCTTGGTATGGATGAATCTTTTGGAACCCCATGTAATTCGGCTACAGATCATGTGCAATTATGGTTCTAATACCACAACTGCCTGAAATGGGATACAGCGTGTGCAAATATACTGGATGTATACAAATAATTAATTAAAGAAATAATAATTCCCCGCAACCCTTTGGGCCTTAGCAATACGATCTATGGGATTCATCCCTTGGGACTTGGCAGTTGGGCCCACTGTGCCATCAGGTTCACCACATAACGGTGAATCGTCGGTCGTCTTTCGTCATCAGTCTCCTGCCCGTAACGACAACAAATCGTTGTGGATTTTTATGAGTTTCCTTCGCAGCCTTCCTACGATTTTCCCCCCTATAACATATACGCCGTGTTTGCCTTGTTACAGGCAGCAAACAGATTGTTTTTATCCGTGAACCCGAGGATGGGGTGGCTCATCCGCATCCTCAAGCTCATCCTCATCCTCATCGTCGTTTTCCACCCGGCGGTGGTGGTGGGTTGCAGTTGCAATTTCCGTGGGCTGTCCCCTTGCCTTTTATACATATATTGTATTCCTGCGCCTAGTCAACTGGCTTTAATTTAATTTAAACGACAATTCATGGCACGCACTCGCTGAAAATTCTGAAAAGTGATCTGCGTGCGGGCTGGCTGTGAAGCCCTTAGCCCGGCCACGCCCACATTCCGACAGCCGCCTAATGAGACACATTTAACAACGGATCCCCCACCCAACGGAGGACAGGCACAATTTTACCAATTTCCCAACTATTATTGCAAGGCGAAGCGGAAACACATTTCATTCATTCATTGCGTTTGTCTGTACACCGAGTATACCATAGTGCGATAGTACCCCATAACCCATAACCGTATAGATGTGTATATATTTACCCATGGGTCGAACCTATTTGCTTTTTGTACTTTTATTGCACCGGGATCGTGGAGAACCACCACCACTACCACCAACAACCGACAAGCAAAGCGGAGAAAGCCTGAGAAACGGATGGGGGTAGAGTTCAATTGTTGAGGAGTAGGGAACACGCTCGGTTGGGTTTCAGTTTTGCGAGCTGATCTGGTTTCGACTGAATGCATCTCAAGGGCCAAGTGGTGGGGGTAGCTTATCAGACGCTAAAGACCGTGTTGAAGATAAGCCCAAGCTTTTCCCATTGGGATTGCTCCACCAAAAGCGCACGACGCACATAAATAAATTGATTTGGGGTTTCGATAAAGTTCATAATATATATATAAAGCACATATAAAAAGTTGGGAGGGAACCGATTAATATTGCCCACGTTTCCGGTGTTTGTTTTTTGTTCGATAGCCTGACATTATTAAAGTTCTCAGCACACAAACACAAAAGGGTGGAGGAATCTAATAGAGAGCTTGGGAAACTTAATTTCTGATAGCCAAAGTAAACGAATAGATATAATAGTAGGTTGCCTATATGGAGTCACATTTTATGGGAATTCTATGAGCTTTGCAAACAATTTGCCTATCTAAAGGATCGTGCATCAGTTTGGCCATCAGTTTTATCAGGAAAATGCGGCATTTAATCCTGCATGGGAATTGATAACTTATCTGGGAGCAATTGAATGGGAATGGTAAATATTCTAATCTTCGATGACAAAATGAGAAATTCTACAATTAAAGCCAACCAAATGCAATATGTCGAATAATTTAATTCACATTTCCATCTAATTTACCGCGCAAATATCGACAAATGCGACGACTCACAATTTAAAATCACTTTTAAATGAAGCCAAATTGAAATCAATTCAAATGCGGCACAGAGGCATACAAAGCAAATGAAAGACATAATTCGATTTAAGCCACCGCTATAAGCCCCGATTGGGGGCCATTAGCGGGCATCCCCGATCTCCAAGTCGGTTTCCCCCCCACCCTCGAAAAATGTGGATTCAAAAGGAAGTCTTCCCTCATATTGAAAGAATTTACAATTTTGAGAACTTTCACTCGTTGCCAAGAAAGACTTTCCAACAATGGAAATTCTAATGATGATAATACCCCACCCCCACCACAAGAAAATCAGACAAATTTATGTGAGCTTTCAATTTTATAATTGTATAAATAAACAACTATTAGCGGCACCAAAATGCGACATAATTGTCCAGTAATCCTAACTAATGAACCGACACAGAAGATGAACATGAAAAATGGAAAATGTGCTGCCCAAATGGGAATGGGAATGTAAATGCAGATCAGGCCAGTCTCAGTCCCAAGATTGGGAGTAGACCACCAGGTGTCACCGTCTCACGGTTTCCCATTGTTGTTTCTTGGTCGCTGCTTCTGCTGACCAAATCCGGAGAAAAAAAAAACAAACCGAAATCAAATCAACAACAAATAAATAGAAACATTTTTGTGGACCACAGGGAAAAAAAAGACTAAACCAAAACCGAGACGAAAATTAAAATGCAAATGCAAACAAGGCCATAAAATTGAAAATATTTAATTAAAACGATGCGACACATATCGGGAAAATGAGGCGGAAGGTGAGGAGCCTCTGAAATGCCCAACTTTCCAGGCTTTCAACGTGGGCTGATGTCTGCTGTAGCATGTTGTTGGGTGTCTTTAACTGTTTGCGGCTCAAATATTTGGTTGCAACGAAAATTAGAGAAAAAGAAGCTGTTCCGTGGCCAAAACGGACGAGGGGTATGGGGTCCAAACTACAACAGACAGCGCCTTTTATTGGTTTGTTTGTGAGTTTGTGTGTAGGCTTCAAACGATGAGATGGAGACAACGATGGCGACAATGTGACAACCACAACAATGACAGGGCTGCTGCAAAGAGAGTAATGCTCCGAGAGCATTCGAATCGAAGTGGGAATACCCTATGGATGGGAAAATACCAAAAGGATATATCCTAATTTCCTACAACTATCAAAGTGCTCATATATCATTTTCTGGCCCATTTGTTTCACTTTCTTTTGTTCGGCATTCAACTCTATTTCCATTTTTATACATTTAAGAGATAAAATGATTAAATTTTAACAACTTCAAGCTGGAAATATTTACATAATTAAGATATGTGCGTGGCACATGTTACAATGTATATTTTGAATATAAACTGCGCTTTTTTAGATCACTGCAAAGTTCTTCTTTGCGTTAGTGGACATACCCTGCTATATGTCAGGGTATTTATGTATAATGAGGAGTCGGCGCAGATTTTATTGCAGCATCACGTCTACGTCAACGTTGTCTACCGGATGCCTGCAATATATCAAACGGGAGTCGGGAGTCTCGAACTGGCCATTGCATCTGTCCCGCTCTGTTTCCCTATAGTGAATCCGCGCACTACCAGCCCCCCCCTCCCCCACCCCCGGCGACTCTCGGTGTTTTGTCTGGCTCACTTTTAATAATTCCGCCCCGAGGGACCGGAGAACGGATGGTCACCTACACACAACGGCAATCGGAATGACAAACTATAACAATAGGAATATACTCCAGGCAATCCAATTGCAATGCCCGTCGTCTGAGTGTCCCTCGTCTGAGCTGCCCGGGAACCCCCTCATATCCGGCCATCTTCCCTCCATTTGTGTGCAGCGAGGCATAGAAATTCCAAGTCCGACTCCCCCCTGCTCCGGATTCAGTTGTCCGTCCAAGCACTGCCGTTAATTATGGGAAGATTTCCCATTGTACAAATGAGTTGGAAGAACAACTTTTGTCAGGCCTAATGATGGGTAGTGGACGTGGTAGTGGTAGTGGACTCCGGGGAAATGTCGCGTCTGGTTAGCTTCCAAAATTTATAGAAGAACGCCTCCTCTGGATGGCCGGAAGAATGCAAATGGCGGGGGAAAAGAGAAACCAAATTGGTTTATTACATTCTTTCATTAGGAACGGGAATTGGGAATGGGAATGGGAACGGGAACGGGGAGCTGTCGTCCGAAATCAACGACAATCAAATAAAGTTTAAATACATATTTTTATTTCATTACACACTTGAAAGTCTAAGCCCCGAAACGAACCGTGTCTCGAGAGCCGGGGATTTCGATGATGACGATGACGTTGGCGATGATGAGGCAGCGAGTATCTGGCGGATGCGATGCCAAGAGTGCCAAGTGCTAACGATTTGGCAATGGCCAGAGACATTGTCCCTCGTCTGTGGATCCATCTGTCCGTCCGTCTGTCTGTCTGTCTGTCTGCTGGCCTGAGTGTCCCTAACCCAACGTGGCTAAATGTTTTTGCAGCTTTTGATTCCTAGAGATGGTGGCGTGAGCGTGGGAAATGACACTCCTACTATATATATATGACCTAATCCACCCTCATAAATCATAACTTAGCCCAGTTTATGGGCCCCAATAAACTTGTCATGTATTTCATGCACTGCGCGCGGGGATTTTCGTACAACAAATTAAATATGCAAATAGTTTGTCATATTTTATATTTGCTTTTAATTTCGTCGCGCGCAACATTAAATTCCACGAAAAAAAAAGAAAAAATAAAACATCTCTCCTCTTGCCCTGATTTTTTTTCAGCCATACCCTTCGCTTTATCTATGTCGGGCGATTAATTGGCGTTATAAATAAGCATTAACTGCTGTGGCACAACACAAATAAATTTCAATTTGTTGGCAAACGTGATCGGGTGTGGAGGGGGAGGAACTGCGAGGAGAAAGGGAATCTTTGGGATGACCAAGTCACGTGCGCATCTCTAGGAGCTGGCCGCGTATTGTGGCCGCTTACAGGTTTCGTTGCCTTTTCTTTTATATATAAATATACCCTACCATAGGGTATAACTGTTCTGCTCAAAAGTTGGGAGTAAACAAATACTTGTGACATGGAATTTTAAAGGGATATGCACTTTGGTAATCCAGTATACACTTTCTCTGTATGTTACGATTACTATTCTTAGTTATAGTGTATCTAGTCTTCGGCTTGACAAGCTCAACTTGATCCGTTGTCTTTCGCTTATTTTATTTTTTGGCTCGGATTTTTGTTGCCTGACTTTGGCTGACCAAAGGCATCAGAGCCCGGCGAAAAATCCAGCATCAGCTTCAGTTTCAGCATCTGACTCTCGGGAAACGTCGAACGATTGGCATGCGAAGTGGAGTCGGAGGAGCCGATTGGGGGGTTGGGGGGGCACTGGGGGTACTAGCCTCTGACATCGACCGACACTCCACTCCACGCTGAATTGCGAATGGAGCGTTGCCTACATTGTAACTTGTTGTAGCTCCAACAAATACAACCTCGTACACTGTTAGTATAAATTCTCGCCTTTCATTTTGGCGAGTAGTCACGATTTATGCGAAATCATTATAGGCAAGTATTTCTCTTTCATTTTACGACGTTTTATCTGCAGGAAGAAGACACTACACTATATATATATATAAAGAGTGTACCCTATAATTGCAGTCGAGTCAATTAAATACATAGATTGCAGCATGTCGATAAGACATTAACCTTCCCTCGCTGATCGCTCTCTCTCTCTCTTCCGCACAGTCCCCTCTTTTTAACTCAATCTTATTAGTTGTGACTTGAGCTTTTTGTTTTCGGGTTGTCGTGTTTTTCTTTTAGCCTTTTACAAAATGGCAGGTCATTTCACTTAGCCAAAAGTGAGGGAAATAGCGAGAAAGGGACAGGCAGCAGCAAAAGATAGCTGAGGTCTTCCTCGCCTTACATTTTTTTTAAAAAACATTTTTGTTTGCCCTTTTGGTGGGCGAATTTATGAAGACATGAAATGACTTTGATGTTTTTGCTGCTGCAACTATGCGAAGATGTTTCCCGCTTGGGTCACCCCCGACCATGACTTGCAAGGAAAATGCTCAGCATTTTTGTAATTGACAAAATGGTTTATGTTTGGGGTTCCCTACGCTGTCCAGAATTCACTGCGCTGCTAATCAAATCTGCTGAGAGGCATTTGTATAATTTGAATGTCTGGCCAAGTGCAATTTCAATTACAGTCGCTTAACTGTGGGAATTTCTGTATCTGTATCTATAGTATCTGGCATCTCAAACTGCTCCAATTAATTGGCTGCGTAGCTGAAATTCCGTGCGATAAATGCGATTAATTGGAGCGCTTCCTGCTGACCAACTTTATTTGCTGGACCCAACACCTGCTGCAGTCCCAGCGACTTTCACTACGCACGGCTAACCCTAATTCCTCCGAAAAACCCAAAAAGACACGTCGAAGACGAGATAAACACAAACAAAACACTTGGCACCCAGCCGGGAGGGGGGCGTGGCAGGGGGCGCAGCCATCGGAGTGTGTAATCAACACTTTTATGTGATCCCCAATCCAATTCACAACTAATTACCAAAGCATCGATGGAATAGGAATAGGAATAGGAATTGGATTTGGAATTGGCCTAGGGCATCGCCACATCGGCGATGAAAATGTTGAAGGTATGGGGAGGGTTGGGGAATGGCATTTGGATTTCGATTGGGCATGGAAATGGAAATGAAATTGGGTGGCTCTCGCAATTAACGCTGGCATTAAAATCAGCCCAACGATTCCGTTTCCAATTATTTATTACACTTTCTGGTGCCTTTTATGCTGCTGCTGCTGCTGCTTCTGCTGCGCTGTGCAGTTTGTTTAAACAAAATCAATCTAAATCGATTGCACTACATTCGGAAAATAGAGACGTAAATCAATGGGCAGGGCGACGGAGAAGGAGGTGGGTCTGGCCAGCCAACCAGGAACTACCAGAGATTAAAGGGCCCTCGGCGTGGCGATAACAAAGTGGTTTGTCCGCTGGAAATTAAGGCAAGCTGCGCCAAGTGAAGGTGCCGCGGGCAATGCCACCAAAAGAGGCAAGTACGTGTGCGTACTCTAAGTACATACACTGGAATTTACAGGGTATCGAAAGGTATGTACGATGGGGGAAAGGAATGTTTAACGGCTCATTATAATCTTTGCTTCTCTGGGTCATAAAAATAAGAAGTTAGGCTACACGTCATATAAATTATGAATGGCGAATTAGTCTTTTTATAGATATGAAAACCTATAGTTAGGCAAAAGAATACCATATATATAAATATCCTTTTGTTAGAACTATATGAGGAATTCATTTGCGTCACATCACCAACTGTTTAGTAACGTGAAATCCACAAAGGAAATAAGTTCTTAATTTATGCCGCCCCAATAACTCCATACATTAAATCCATTAGTAACCAAAAACAAATCCGAATGGATTGACACAACTCAAGAGTATCGATTAAAATGCTTTTATTGGAGCAAACAACAAAGGTTATTGAAAGTTATAACGGAAAGTTGACGCGACGTAACTTCTGGCATGTGCACCTTTTATGATAATGTCATTGCGTATATGCCCCCGCCCACACTCAACAGAGGATATCGGTTAGTCGTGACTCCCGATCCCACGCTCCCTCCTCAAGTGTTTATTTACACTTGTCTTATGTCTTATTTCTTGTTTGGAGTCTTCGGCGTGGTATCTTCTTTATTTTTTTTTTGGTTTTTTTTTTTTGTTTTAAGTAAGCGATTAGTGGCGGGAGACAATGAAAATTTGTCACTTGACAAGGCAAAAACAAAACGATTTCCATTTGCCCGACGACAAATGAGACATAAGGCAGGCACATAAGTGGATCCCAATTCTGCCCCTTAAATGCCAATGTATTGGAAGTAACAGCCAAATCAACAAAACAATCGTCTTGAGAGGACGTATGTGTGGGATGGTATGGTTCGGGATGGTATCGTATGGTATGGCATGGTATGGTTTGGGATGAATCGGAAGCCCGCCCGCACACACACTCGATGATTGTTATTAGTACATTTGCTGTGGAGTATATCTAATTTGCCATTGATGTGTGCATTAAGTTTGTACTGGGCGGCATACGGCATAGGAATTGTCGTAAAGCATTAGTGTCCCCCGAGATTAGAGCGAATGGAGGAGAGATAGGCCGGTCCGTGGTGGAAAGGGGGCATGGCGGAAAAAGGCTGGCTCATCGCCCTTTTATTTGACATTGGGCAATATTTATTGCGAACTCATTTCAATGCTGGCAGAAACTAGGAAGAAAAGCTGACAGCGAGAAATGTACAGTGAAACTGGGACGAACAGGATACACTGGGCTCAGAAAACGTTACTATAAATGGGAAACTAATCGGAAAATAAAGATGTTGTGGTTCTTATTGATAAAATAATTAGATTAAATACATGACATTATATTTTTCAATTAGCAATTTGAAGGGAACTTTATACATTTTAAAAGCAAATACCTAGTTAAGTTTATTATTTTTCACGTGACTCAGACACACGATAGTTCCTTTTAGCCAGATGGGACTGTAGAAGGATAGCGCAGGCGAAAGGCTACGCAATTCGAACAAAGCGGAATGGCAAAATACGCCATCAAAATAAATAAAAACAGGAGAGAACAGAGCTGAGCGAAGGCGAAAACAAATTCGGTAGCACAGCATTCGGGGCTTTGGGCGGGAAAGAGATAGAACGAGGGGAGGGTTATACGTTACACTTCAACGTTACCGTTACGTCCCACCCAAAATGTAATGAAATCCTTTGTGTGCGTGCGCTTACGTGTCGGTGCGTGTGTGTGTGTACGTTTTTGTTTGTCAACTTTGGCGAGGCGGGACATAAAAATGCTAATACAAAACACTAGAGCAAATTGCGGCAAAATAAGTTGCGAGTGGCGGCGGTGGAAGTGTGTGAGTGGCGAACTTGGCACCAGCAAACTAACTTTGCGCGCAGGATTATCGCAAGGACACTTACCGTTTTAATCAGGCGAAAACACCGCTAATCCAATCGTAATCGTAACACCCACACAGACAAAGGAACAAAACACTAACACAACAAGGACACTAATTTTCGGCACTTTGCAGACGGAATTTAAATTCGACTTTTGCGCTTTTCAGCTGCTGCGACTGCTGCTGCTGCGATTTGTGCTTCAATTCGATTCGATGCGATTCGCGCAGACAAACGAAATTCAGGAATTTCAAGTGGAAATCTCGTTTGAGCACTTTTCGACCTGCGACTTACGAAGGCGGCGCGGCAGAAAACTTTGGCCTTAACTTGGCTTTAAAATGGCCGTGCAAATGTGGACGCGCGACTCGAATTGTCAATGCACAAGTTATGGTTTTTGCTTAAGTTTGGCAATTGCAAATTCTTCGCTCTCCGGAATCTTCACTCTTGGTTTTTACTACAATTCTTTTTGGACGCTCTACGCGACGCGGTTGAATGTGATGCGTGCGTCCGACCGCTTTCGTCGCCGTTCGAATTTTTTATGTTTCTGTTTCGCTGCCGAGCAGTGTTACCAGATGCAGGAGTAACTTCACACAGCAAGAAGGGCCTAAAAAATACCGCATTCGCAATCAGTTTAAAAGTTTCTGGTTCCAACTTAAATTTTAAATATTATGGTTCATAAGGCTCACAAAACTCATTCACTATTGAAGTGTGGATAATATTTTTGTGAAAATATTTATTTAATTAATACTTTATAACTATCATCCCAAATTATAGAGTAGTTGTACTACAAACAGTGGTTTGTTTAACAAAACATTTCACTTGCCTTTATATACGCCTCCATTGTTATTTAGGTATTTCTAGCATTAAAATTACTAATTATAAGTTAAAATAACGGTATCTCGGATCAATTTTTGTTTGAACTTCACAAAAGTTCTAGTCGAGACTCAACCCATTTGAACTAGCTCTTTGAACCAGCGCTGCCAGATATTAAAATATTAACCGCCAATTCGTGCTGATTTAAAAATTCCGCGGATTAACTTTTTTGCAGGCCAATCCAAATCCCTTTGGAATATGCAAGTCACAAAGAAAACACAAGAAATGGCGTGACATTTTAATCGAAATATGCAGCAACTTCCTGGCCCGCCTCATTAGGCGCCTTTGTTGGCTACGCCATCCTGGACTTCCGCTTATTTTCACTTTTTTTTTTATTCAACTGGTCACGTTTGTTAATCGGCTTAGGGCCAAGTACGTTTTCCCTTAAATAGCTAGCCCTCGTGAGCTGGGCACGTGGGCCTCCTCCATTGTTGGGATAATTTTAAGGGCAACTGCGCAGACAGGCGCGATCCGTAAGCCTAAAATATGTGAAATGGAATGCAATGGGGTGGGTTGGATCGAACTGGGAATACCGGTTGTAGGGATCAAAAGAGCTCACACTTGGGAGTACCAACTAGTTGTTTTCGTTATTATTCGCATAACTACAAGGTAATATTCGTATTTAGATAACTAGCGCTAATCAAGTCTAAGAAAGCAAGCGGATATGTGGATCGCATAAGAGTTACGCTATGTACGGTACGATATTAGTCAGTTAAATCACAGATGTATTATTTCGCGCGCACTCCTCCGCCTGTCCAGCCTCCAGTTCGAGCTCCAGCTCCACGCCGGGCGTCCTGTCCGGTGGCTCGGCATTCAGCACGAGATTCTCTATGGATCGGAATGAGGCGTCCTCCAAGTGCGTGGACATGGCGGCGGTTGGGGGGCGAGGCAGGGTGCTGGCAGTGACCAAATTTCCGCCTCCCTGCGACTGGCGATGTCGCACCGAGGAGCGTAGTATGGTCACCACATCCTCCGCCGTATAGGGCCGCCTCTCCAGTGTCGAAGCCCCCGAACGATGCAGCTTCCTGCCCAGCGATTGCGAGCGTTGGGCGTAGCCAACGGGTCGCTGGTCGATCTCTATGGACTCGGGACTGCTGCTGGAAGCTGGCGAAGGATCCGCGTTGAAACTACTGCCAGCCGGATTGGTCAGTATGGTTAGGTAATCAGGCGGCGCCGCTGGCGAAGCGGACTCCGCATCGAGGGAGAGCACGGGTCGCGTTCGACTTGAGTCTCCCAGAACCCTGAGTGGATAAATTGGTCATCAATAACTTTTTGTTTGTATTAAGGGATGGTTTTTATGTACCTTCTCACGCTGCGGCGAATGCTCTGGCGCAGAAGCTTGGCAAGGCGGGCTCCAGTGGCCGTTGTGTAGGACGGAGGTGGTGTGTACTTTGGCGGAGCATCGTTCTGTGCATCGTGTTGGCCGCCCTCCGCGGTCTGGCCCAATGCATTGCGACGACTTTGGGACGCCGTTTGTCGAGCGGATGGACGACGTGGTTCCTCTCCCTCCTCGGGCGGTCGGTACAGCAGTTGAATGCGCTAAGAGACAAATGGAAATAATATTATTGAAAGTGCCAAACAATAAGGCAAATAATATTATAGACTCACCTCCAAGATATCGGGAGGTCCGTGCGCCAGATACCGGTAGATTTGAATAATAGCAGTCACGGGAATGACTAACAGCACTCCAATTTGGATAAGACTGCCCATCTTCCTGGACCAATACGTAAAGTATGACTTTCCACGCCAATAGTAAAATTGATTCGACAACGAAGCCTTATAGTCCACGACTGACAACGTGATCAGGCCAATGGGCAGCAAAACGTTCCAGGACAATGCCAGGAATGCCGACATGGACCCACAAAGCCTTAGGTCATTCACCAGGTCATCTCCGTTGTACGGACGCCCCCGTATTAGAAACACGCCGAAAATCTGAGCGGTCCAGATGATCGGAATGAACCAGGAGCCGCCCAGTAGAAAATCTACATAGTACAGGATCGAAATGCCCATCTCTGTGGCGAATGGAATGCTGAGGAGCAGACCAGTCACGCAGCTCAACAAAACCGAGCTCGTGGAATTACCTAAGGCACTTGAGATGGGTTTCCACATCACACACAGCTGCGCTAGACCAAATCCGGCGAACGTTGTAAAGGCCACTGCAGCCCACACCCACGATATGCTATCACTGGCCAGAGAGAGCACGGCCGGAAAGATTTCCGAGATGAAGCGCAGTGCCTGGAATCCGCTCTCCACGTGAATCATGGTGCGATTCCTCCTGTAAGTCTCGCCAATGAACGAGGAGTAGTGCGGAATCAGCGAGCGCGGATAGGAAAGCAGATAAGGATTGGTGTTTGATTGCAGCGAGTAAATGGACGTGTAGCAATCGGGATTCTCTGCAAAGCATAAAAGAATTAGTTTAAAACTAAAAAAGAGACATGGTTTAAAACTCACCAAACGATCCGGGCACATAAGCGTATCCATGCTGCCACAGAATCTGTGCACAACACAGCGCTAGCAGTGCCATTAAACCCAATCCGATGAGGGTAAACAATACCAGGAGAATCGCATCCCTCCTCAAAGCGGCCTTGTTGGCATTGGTGTGACTTCTGCTCGTAATGGCGATTACGGAGGCGCCTAGGAGACCCCAAGTAAGGAACGTTTCCTGCGTGGCTGCCGTCCAGCTATTTGAGTTCACCAGAAAGTCGTCGAAATCGCTGGCAGCAAAGATGTTCTACAAAAATTCCAGAATATATATGGTTTTTAACGAGTTTTTTGTTGTTACCAACAAACTCACCTGTATCTTGCTGGGATCCACGACATAGACAAACTTAGCCGTCACTACCGCCAGAGCTACCAACGGCAGAGTGTAGATAATGTAAGCCAACTTCCCCAAGGACTTGAGACCCTTACAGAGGATGAGGAACACGGCCGCCCAGATGAGGGCCAGATAGAAGGCCAGCTGCTGAAGGAATTGGATGTGAGTCAGTTAGATGAGAAGCGGGATAGTGGGGAGGGCGAAACTTACCCGATCATTAACGTGGAATCGTATTCCGCTGGCATCAGGATGATTGGCCAGATGCAGTCGCTGCAACACCACCACGTTGAAGTACTCGGCCACTGTTTGCGTGAGATTCCCCGTGGCATTCGATGCATCATAGCGATAGGGGAATGCCATCTCTTGCCAGCGATATCCACTGCGTGCTGCGGTCGGGAATACGTCCCTAAGGTAGACTAAAATCCAGGCCAGCGATACCGTTGAGTACAAGGCCAGGAAGCACTGCTCCATCACCAGAGCTATGCCCACTCCGGCGCATATCGGACTGATCTTCCACATGGAAACGGGACCTGCACGAATTTTGGCACCCAAGCACATTTGCAGCCAAAGAAGTGGGATTCCAAAGATTACCGAGAGCAGAAGAAACTGTAGCAGAAAGTTGCCACCAAAGTTAATGGTGAGCACGGCAAATCGGCACATATTAAAAACTCCCAAAGTGCATCCGATCAGTGCAAGAGTACGACTCCCGGCATGGGGCCATTGACTGTTGAAACCGCACTTCTCGCGCAGCAGCAATTGCAGTTGGTGCAGCGGCTCTAGGGGCGTCGTACTGCTGGCACTGCACATGGTCGTGGTTTGCACGGGATCCGGTTCCTGATCGTGTTCAGCAGAGCTGCTTCCGCTGCTGCTGCTGTCCGAGGGCAGGGAAACTGGGCTGGGCATTCGTGACGAGCGCGCCGAGCTGAGTTCCGAGCATGTGGACATAATTGGGTGCGTGGGCGTTTCCTGCAGCTGTGGTTCCCTCATCTGCACGCGCGTCGGAGCGCTCTGTGGCCGACTCTGGGCTAGAATCAAGGAGCGAACTGGGGTAGGAGGTCCCTCCAAGCGGCGACCATACTGCCGGGGTCGCGGCTCTTCGCTCGATGCCCGTGCGTTCGTTTGCAGGAGGTTGTCGAAGATGTGCGCCTCTGTGAGCATCTGAGAGCCACCCGATGGCGCGGCCGAAGCTTGGCAATCGCCTTGGGAGAAACAGCGACGCATTTCCGCATCGCGTCTCGGAGGCAACTCCACCAATAAGGTCGGTATATCGTCTTCCTCTCTTTCCGCCGCAACTGTAGCTTTGGTGTCTTCCTGCTCGAGGGCTCGACGCATGGACTGTCGCCTCCAAACGTCCATCGCGGGCTCCGTGGAAGTCTCCAATGATCCGGAAGAGGAAGCTAGAAATAAGAAAAGTTTAGTATATTGTTTTATATAATTTAATCAGCTAAGGGATTACCAACCTATTTGGCTTGTGGGCCTTAATGAACAGCTGAACGTCTTCCTAATTTGATGTTCTCTTTGGAAATCACCTTGTGCCGTCTCCTGATCCTCGCTCTTTTTCTTATTTGACTTCTTTTTCCTACTTAAAGGCAGAGTTCTAGTTCTCGGCTCTCGTTTTAAGCTGGTGTGGCCGTCTATGATGATGAGTGAATCTTCGCGATTTAAGGCATTATCCATCTCCTCCAGATAGTTGTCCAGATCCATTAGATAATCCTCTACCTTGTCATCGTCACTGCCGGAATTCACAGATCCGCTCGAGCAGGTGCCATTCAGCTGCGAGACATCGTGGACATCCAGAATGGCATCCAGTTCGCTGAGCACACATAAGGCTTCATCCGTTTCAGCAGCTTGTTTGATTGGCGTGCTCAATGGTGCCTGCTGCATCTCCTGGCTGCCACAAAAGGCACTTCGTTCGTCGCCCAGCTCATCTCCCAGCCTGAAGCTGATTGGCTGCAGCTGGAGGGGTTGTTTTGTTTGCTGGTGGAAGGCTTGGGGCGTCTGCTGAATCTCGATGAGATCCTCGTCGCTCAACTCGTCGTCGTAGTAGGCACAGGCCTGCCGTATCGATTCGCTGGACAGGCTGTTCGAGAGTCCAAACTGCTCCTGCTCCAACTGATGCTGTTTGCTGCGAGCTCTTTTGCCAGTTCCCGATCCCAGTGCTGGTCCGGAGCATGCTGCTCCCGTTCCTGAAGGCGGCAGACTGGAGTAGGCATTTGAATTGCGCTTAAAGTCCCGGCCTGCTGCTTGCTGCTCCTTGCTGCTCATCTTGGTGCATTGCCGGATGTCGCAGCTGATTTGTCCTGCCGGCAGTGTTGAAAAGCTTCAAAGTCGTTCCTGCAATGGATATGAATGGTGTTGATTAAGACCAAAAATTTGCAATGGGTACACATAAAGAAAACTTAAGTAAAGAATAAAGATCCAAAAATCTGGAGAAAAAAGTAGAAAAGTAGTCAGTTGGTTTAAAGTGGCAATTAACTCATTGTCTCTTTGCTTAGCTAGTTTGCTTACTAAGTTTAATCTTACAAAAAAGCTGTGAATTTAATTGCATTAAGAACTAAATAGGAAACTATGAAGGTAAAATCAGCAATTTAACCGACCGGTTAATTGCCAAACATTTTTCAGGTAAAAGTTTGAAAAGTGCGAAAAGGTTAACAGAATTGAATTTTAACTAGAATATATTAATATATTAATCTGATTAAGCCTTATACAAAAAGTTATGTCATTAAGATTAGCTCATGAAATCTTTCAAGTCATATGAATTTAAATTCGTTTAAAATAAAACGAAATATTCTGGTAAATTATAAAAGGCATAAGGAATATTTTAACAGTGAAAGTTGCCCAATTGCCAACAAGGAACCACTTAAAAACTGTGTCACATTGAGAAATTTCCTTAAATGGTGACTAATTTGAGAATGACTAATCTGCATTTAATTAACCGATTGATTGAACGGATTTCTCAATTTAGTTAAATAACTAACAAAAGTAAGCAGCTACTAAAACGACCAAACTAGCTAGTACTAATTCAAACGAGTTATTTTGTTGAAAGTATACAAGTTAATAACCGAATCGGAAAACGATAATTAGCGAACAAGAATCTCAATAAAATTGTGCTAAATAAAGCGATGATTCTCAAATGAAATTCAAATTCAGAAAAATTCAAATTGTCTTTATGAGTAATCCAACCTTCTCGCGGACTTCAAAGGTTTATAGCGTTTAAATTATACCACGAAATTGATAAGACTTGCTCCAATTAAAGTACAGATTGCGTCAAATCAAATACGTTGTTTATTTTTTCGGGAAATCCGAGTTTCGTTCAGCGATGATAACAATGCCCTCCTTCGGATGAAACCCGAGCCCGGGAAAAACGTTTGTTAAAGCCACAATCAAATCAGAACCAACGATTGGGACAGGTCAGTGGAAAGATCACTTTTCATTCTGCGTTAAAATGCAATCAAATGCAAACAAGCGCGTGCTCTGGCGTTTTTACGATTGTTTGCACGTGAGTGAATCGCGTCTATAAAAAATAAAAAAAAAATCTACGCCAGCTGCTGTCAAATGGTCGAGAAAAAATATGGAAAAAATGTTGAATAGTAGAAAAAAAAGCGAATAAATAAAACAGTAGGAAAGAGCAGAGCTCATGTTCATTCAACTGATCAGGTGAATGTACTTCCGTTAATAATTTTTTAAGGCACGATATAAACAATCAATTCGGAAAGGGAGTGCTGGAGTCTAGGCCTTAAAGGGGGGAGATCGTTGGCACGTTACCTCGATTCACGTCAAAATGGTTTTATATTCGCTGTTTTTTTTGTTTACCTGTATGAATACCCTTGAATTATGGAGTTTATTTAGTATTTAAGAAGACATTTCCGACTTGTCGGCGGTATCAGCCAGTGATTCGATATAAACGTAGTCCTGTGGCCAGGATAGCAAATAAAAAGTGGCAAACGGTGGTGGTTTTTTTTTATTGCATGTGGAACTGTTGTGTTTATTCAAAAGCAGCACATAGTTGCCATAGAAACCGGCAAACTTAACTTGCATAAGTTCATGCAGTTTGTTAACTGTATAACGGTTATACATCTAAGCAAACTTTTGTGATTTTAAGATGAAGTGCAAGTGCATTGTGGACTATGTACATTTATGATCAAATTATTGGATACTAGAGCATCTGAGCTTCGACTTGGCCAACTTGCCTTATCAGTTGCTGGTCTGCGATCTCATGGAATCACAGAGTCTGTTGAGTCTGGTTTAGCTTTGATTTTATTTTGCATACGCTTATAGCCGTGACCTTCGTAGCCGCCATAAAATCTCCGAAACTCACACACGCGCACGCGCACAACCAGTCTTGCACTTCTTTTCGGTAATACCTTTTGGTAATATATGCGAATGCGATATGGGCAGATGGTGCGGTGTGGCGTGGTGTGGTGGTAATAGAATGGGCAGCATCCACACATTAATTGGTGGCCCAGAGGTCAAATTATTTAGCGAAGCAGCGCCATTGATCGCAAATTCACATATGTACACAAACCGATACATCTACATACATACAAACGTACGTACGTATATAGCAGGCAACCACGTACCGTTAAATTTCGCTGGCGCTCTCGTTTTCTGGCATTTCTCGCATTTTCGCACCGCACACAGAAATGTAAACAAAACAATTAGAGCTGCCGCCGCAGCAGCAGCAGCAAGTGCAACTCACAATCGATCGGCAACTCTGGCGAAGGTCACCTCGCCAAATGTTGCGGCTAAAATGGCAACTCCCAGGTGTGGTGCACTAATCACCAAACATCGCTGCCCGCTGGCCAACTTGTTTTCCTTTTCTATTCGTGGAGAGACTCGGAGTGTGCAATTACAATGAAATTGACATTCACCAGGCAAATAAAACTAGTTAATGCTGCCACACGCACATACACGTATGCATATGCACACACACACACACGAGAGCGCAAACTGGGGAGCTGGCTTCATTGTGCGTGAGCAGCATGGCTGCATGTGTGTGTATGTTAGTGAGCGACTAGGGTTGCAACTTATGCTGATCGCGAGATGCGAGGCTTCCAACGGTTCGATCTGCGATGCGTGCAGGTGCCGCAGCCCTGGCACAGTGAAAACCGGCTAACAGTAACTGGCATTAGTAAAAACTACATAAAAACACAGGGATTACTCTCTTTAATCAAGTAGCTCAAAACATAATTCGGACCACTTTGTGATTTAATGATGTACAAAATGTATTAGACATATGAGTAAAGCTAAAAGGTCACTTAAAACCTTATTCACTTGTAATGAGCCTAAATGGGTTTAATGAACTTTACAAGTGATTAATGAAAAGCTACAAGCAAAGTTTTGACAGTAACTTCTGTGGGTCAAACACAGACTCGCTTAGCGCCAGTTCACTGTACTTCAGCTATCTACCACCATGCCAGCTACTCTTGTAAAACATCAAACGTTGAGATCGGCACGTTTTTATGCAATTTCTTCGTAGACAGATAAGTGCAGCAAGTACGGGTGCGGCATTCGCATTCGATCCCCCTTTTGGGACTTGCATATGAGTAATGCAGTCACTAAAGTGCCCACCGCGTGCAACTGCGCCTTCAATTGAGTTCAATATTTAAGGGAAGCACTGGGTCAATTGCTAAACAAACGTTGTGTACAGATACATATATGGATATAGAAATTCTGAACACATTCGCAGTCCAGATAGCGGGAATTCGTTATTTGTTTATTTTTGCATTCTCCTCTGGCAGGCGGAAGAAAGAGAAAGAGAACGGTAAAAAGCCCGCCCTGCTTTTGTTTTTCTTTTTTTTTTATGCGCTGTTGAAATTGTATGTATTTGCAAAACATTGCCAACACACACTCACACGCATACATACAGGTAATCCAGAGTTTTAAATGAATAATCGTTCCGAATAAAAAAATAAACGCTGATTGGGCTTTTGCGGTTCGCTGGGGAATACCTTAATGGGTGGATTGGTCATTTTCTTTAAAAGGGAATGGTAAGGGGTGGGGGGGACAGCCCACAGCTGTTTCCAGCGACTGACCCGAATGGAAAATGTGAGAAATGGTATCAAAGCAAGCGCGTATGCGCAGCACGCTCGACAACCGAAATTACGGTGTGTACTTGTGAGATTGAGATTTTCAGATACGTGTCGCGCTCTCTCTCCCCTCCCTCCCTCTCACAATCTAGCTAAGCAACGCTCGCTGAACGTGTGTGTGCGTGCGTCGCTTTGTTTCTCACCGTACGAAAAAGTGTTTTTCGAAGAAGATTCCAAAATGGAAAGGTAGCGGACTGGAAGGGTTTTCTGGTGTAGCGGGGGGAAATGGCCACTGCTTGCCACACCACACTATAAAGTGCATAAAGCACCCACACTCCGTAAAATGCAGCAGCAGCACCACACACACACACACACACACTTGAACTCTTCCTTCGAAATACTCGCAGAATATACTCACACGAGCGCGCGTTTGGTAATTTCGATTTCACACATAAAATTTCCCGTAGCTTCGGTTCGGTTCTTCTAAATTTTGTTCACTATCTTCTGCACTTCTTGGCGTTGGAGCTTGTGAGTTTTTCGCGACCAGAACTCATTGGAGCTCCCGTTCGAGCAGCGCACACGACTTCACGCGGAGAGCAGAAAACGATTGCTTGGATACCAATATTTTGGTACTTTTGAGTAGAGCCGTCAAAACATCGATGCTACTATCGATAGTATCGAACCGTGCATGGCGATGATATCGAGATAGTTGTGAGCAGTGGAAACAGACTGTCGCTAGCTAATAGGCTAATCTCTCGGGGCACATCACTTGAAAACCGTTGGGATTTAAAACTTAGCTAAATAAATAAATTATTTTAAAGAATCTTTGCAATTGAAACAAAAATTTTAACATTTAAATATACATTTATTGGAGAATGCATATAGTTGTGTGTAAACCATACTATCAGCGGCCTATAAACATGATCAACAAAAATACGTACATGTGTTAATAAGAGTACTATAACAAGAAATCCATGTGATCTGCGGTCGTGCCGGAGCATTGATACCCTTTTCAGTGGGAAATGGAGCTGCTATTTATATAAGGTCATTTCAGCGTGTGTAATGTATGGTCTAAAAGGGATGCGCTCGGACACAATGCGATAGTTAGTAACAACTTACAACCGTAGCTACGAATAGCTGAAGTTGGCCAAGTACTTAGTAGACGATTAGTAGCCGATTATATTAGCTAATCACCGGATAATTTGAACTTCGCTGTAGTAGTTTGTGTGGGTGCAATCAATCGATTTGCTTAACTGCTAACTAGCTGGTGAACTCTAAATGATGTCGATATGCTCTTCACGAAAGGAACGTGCGCACGAATCCCTTGATGTCTGCGCGGCACATGGGACAATTGGCTACACTGGGGGCGCACTGATTGCAGGTGGCTGTCGGGTTAACAGGAAGTTAGCAACAGCTCAAGGCATTCAAGGTATGGTTCAGGAACTTACCCAAGTGGCCACAGGGCAGGAACACTACGCCAACCTCCTCGTCCAAGCATACCTTGCATAAGCGTGCATCCTTCAGCTGGCGGTTTTCCTCCTCCAGCGACAGGTTTCCGTTCGGTGTGGCCACCGACATCTTTTGTATTTCGTCTGTGATTTTCGATACATTTGCCACTTCATCAGCTGCCTGTGGTTTGGCTGGGATGGAATCGGCCACCGGTATTGGTACAGATGCCGCCTTGCTGGTGGTGGCCTGACATGGTTCAATAAAAGGAGCACTTGGCTCCGGCGGCTCGCGCACCTCCAGTGCAGCTCCTGCGCCGGCATCGTCGAAGATGTCATGCAATAGTTCGTCCAACGTAGAGAAAGCGGAGCCGGAACTCAAGAGCTTGCGCTGGATGGCATTGCGCACAACTCCTCCATCGATACCCAAGGCTAGGGCCTCCTTGGCCGGCGCTTCATCCATCAGTACGTCTGCTTGGAGCGTTGGAGCCGGAGCAGTTGCTGGCGGAGATCTGGCGTTGGCAGCTGTTGTCGCGAGCACTTCGCTTACATAGGCTGGACCCTTGGCCAGCAAAACGAACTGACACTTTGGCGACCACTTGGCGTGTTCGAACCACGGCTCGTCCTCCTTCTGCCAGGAGCGCAATCCAATGTTGCAGTGGAAGCAGCGCACCTGGTCGCCTATTTTCTGATAATATAGGCCAGCCTGCGCCAAAGCCGAAGCGGGCTGAATATTGGAAATGGGCCAATCGTCGAAGGTTCTCAATCTGGCGTCCACGCAGGCGTACTTGGGACGCAGTGGCAGAGTGGTGGGCTGGATGCCCAGCTCATCCAGGTTCTTCCCGGTGGCAAACTCTATAAGGGGGCCCATTTGCACACGAGGACATTGGGGAAAGAAGCGCTTGTGCTCTTCAAAGGCGTTGTCGTTCTTCTCCCACTTGGCAATCACTCCGTTGCACCAAACGCACTTCACGTGATCCAGACGCTTCAGGTAGTAGAATCCTGCCTTCGCCAGAGCCTGCGGCGTGATGTTGGGATTCTACAAAGGAAGACGTTTTAGCTTAAAGTTGAACTAGCTCATTCAGTCATTAAAAACATTTGAAATTATACAATATACAATAACTTCATTTGAAGTTCAAAATGACATGTGTGTATCTTAATTTAAGCTTAATTTCGTAGGATTGATTTTCAATCAACATTCAGCTAAATTGAGGCAAGACAACAAGAAATTTCTTGTTTGTATACAAAAATATCAGTGATACTTTTGACCGGGATTTTCCTGGCGTCATTTACGCTACTTTTAACTACGCAAACATACTTACATATGTACTTATAGTGAGCTTGGAACTGAAACTATAGTGATTACAAAGTCCCGCTTTGGTGAATCACCAGAAGCGAGCGACACCAGCTCAGGGTACTCACCGGCCAGTCCTTGAAAGTTACCAAGCGATTGGCCTCCAACAAGAGATCGGGACAAGAGCAGGACTCCGGGCTGTCCACAACGCTGTTTCCCTCGTTGTCGCTCTCCTGGCTCCTGGGAACATTGCCGCAGTGATTGGGAGCCAGAACCATGGAGCAGATGGGCGAGGAGCGGCGATGGCGCTCCGCCACCTGATCGCCGTACTCCCAGCGGTCGATGCGCACGTGGCAGAAATGGCACTCGGCCTCCAGCCAGTTTCCCGTGGCAAAGAAACCATTGGCGACCAGATCCTCCGCGGAAACGGGGGCATTCAGGGGCCATTCCCCAAATGTCGCCAGGCGAACGCTCTCCAGCTCCATGCACAGCTCAGTCATCGTGGCGCGTTTGATTTGGATCCGAATGGATCCACCAATGATGTAATGCCACCAAGAGAATCACCAGCGAGCGCAGACGAAAAAGAAAATAAGGTAAGGTAAAAATATAAACTTATTGTAGCGATGTAAAAATAAGCATCGATGATTTTCGATACATCGTCAATGTTTCATCGATGAAATACCAACCTAATGGGCACTGCTTACAAAAACAAAGGCAAGCAGTTTACGTTGCTATTCGGTATATCCAATCCCAAGAAGTTTCCAGGTATTTAACGAGTGCCATATAACAGCCAACTATTTCAACAGCTGTCCAATCAACGGATAAAATGAACCAAAATCTCTTGTTTGTATTTTGTACGTTATTTATTTATATCGAGTTCTTCAAGCAGTAACATTGTACTACTTACACAGTGCTCTGCGCGGCGCAGGGCCAGGCGGAACTCTCCGGATTACTAAGTGCCCTCCAGTATTTCGGGCTCTTCTCAAATTTGACGGTGCATTCCCTGGGAGTTTCGCGGGGCCAGTGCCATTATAGCTTCGAAACCTTGCTGGAGGAGCGACACACATGTGCCCCGGATGACGAGCACATTATGCACCTGAACCAGCTGCCTCCGGTTCGAAAGCCACCTTTCATGATGAAGTGCCTGCAGCGGGATATGGAGAATGAGACAGCATCCGAGCCGGAACTGCTGATAATGCGCAGTGCCAAGGATATAGTGAATCTGCTTAAGCCCATAGGCAATGCCACCAAGCGCCACGAGCCGGGCAACTGTGTACTTGTCCATTTCTGCACCGCATCCAGCTTGGAGTGCGCTCGTGTGGCTTCGATGGTGAACGTGCTGCCCCATTTCTTTCCCACGCTACCCATCGCCTATGTGGATGCCTATGAGTTTGGTCGTTTCAATGCAGAATTCGGCATCGTTTCGCTGCCCACGCTGATGCTATTCCACCAGGGCAGGCCGCTAATCAAATTCGAACCCGGGTGGAAGGACTCAAGGCGCAGCTTTGCCAGTTTCATAATGAGTCACACCAATATGAAGACTGTGAATCCGCAGGCCATTGATCCGATCATCCTCACCCGCGCAGAGATGGAGCCGCTGTCTAATAAACCCATTGTGCAGACGGATTACTATTTGGGCCTGGCTTGGGCCTTTATTCTCGTCTGCCTTGCCAACTTCCTGCGTCAGACGGCGCTCTGGAAGCAGCTGGTGGAGATGGTGCAGCGCAATTGGCGGGAATCCGAGGAGACGCACATGGAGATGGTGGACTAGTCAGTTAATACGTTTAATTCTCTATAAGTCGCATAAGTAGAACACGGGATTTACTATTATAATGTAATTACCATTTAATTAAATTCACGTTAACATTTACTTAGGCCTTACGAATTACATGTATTTGGGGAATTGGTAATTGTTGTTTTCTATCGTTCGGAGCCTTCAAATCAATTGTGTTCATTTGCACGCTAACTGGCATCCATAATTTAAAGCTTAGTGGCTAACAAAATCTAAAAACTTGAGAATTAATCAAATAATTCAAACTTATGATTACGATTTCATATATAATTCCATTACTTTCATTGAATTTTTCGATTAGGTGTGAGAGAGTGTGTTGTAATGATTCCGGCGTTGAATAGTCACATTTTTTAAGTAAGTTTAAGCAAATTGTTCTGTATCCTGCGTGCACATCAATAGCATCTTGAAGTTGTACATTTTTTAGTGTGGCGTTGTGGTCGACTCACGCAGGATAAGACAGAACTGGTAAAGAAGTGTGTTAAAAATATTTGAATTGGTTTTTCTGCTATGGAACAGAGCCAAACGCTTGCTTCCTAGTGTTTTTGAGTGTGCGATGCGGAAGATGTTGGCATACAGATGATCACGCTTCTACTACTTCTTCTTGCCGCGCTTGCCCGCCTTGTAGGAGCTGGCCGCTTCGTCCTCCGTGTGATTATGTTTTACGGCACGTTGTTGGCGCCTCGGATTGGCGGCATAGGGATGTGGATGTATGCTGCTGGCGGAGCAGAAACAAATGTTCATTAATTAACAGAAACGATTCATTAGAATAGGCATAATACAAAACAAAAGGTACACATAATAATCATTCGTACATAGGCCAATTCGAACGCAAGTGAAAATTTATTAACAGGAGGAGAAGGTCAAAGGGAGCATTGATGGATGATGTGGGCAAGCGAGTGATGGATTCGTAGGATTCGCGCATTGTGTCGTTTAGTGGTGGCGCAGCAACAGCAGCAGCAACATAGTTCAAATTTTGATTATCGTCGATGGCCAATTGGGCGTCGCGTAGTGTGGTGGTAAATCGTCGAGTGTGGCTCTCGCAGATTGTGGTCTACATGCTATACGGATAGGCAGGCGATGCTCTTTCGGGCGGGTCAAAATGCGAGTATGCAGACAGAGAGTTAGATGTGTATGGGAAGGTGCGGCCTTACACGTAGCTTGCGGCCGTAGTCTTGAGCTGCCGGCACGGCACGTAGATGTGGTGTTGCTGCTGTTCGAAGTTCGAAGTACTTGTGGCGATGAAGCGGAGCTGAGCTGAGCGGAGCGGATCGTAGCGTTGGTGGCGCCTTCGGTTAGTAGAGTGCATGTAGTTACGTCGAAGACAGCCGAATGTCGAGTGTTTCTCGTTGTTGACTTGATTACTTATGATATTTAACTGGATTAGCATAGGTTTCATTTTATGTATTTGGTACTGTGTCCGCTCTACTTGCGGGGGTACCGCGAATTATAAATACGCCAATCTCTGCATGATTTGGAAAGTACAAAATGTTGATGGAGAAGAGAAGAGAGAGCGATATGTCGTTAATACACTTGGGTAAATGGTATATTACAAGATCAAGATCGTTGCTACCCATGAAGTCTATGTAGAGTTCGAAAAGAATAAGCAGTATTGGTTTCAATAAATCATGAACGTCGCTGTTACAAAAGCATTATCAACCATTTGTCGGACCACAAAACCCCGGCATCAAACTTCGGCTGTCCGAAGACGTTTTTCGGTTAGGACTATACAAGCAGATAGAAATGGGTTCGAAGCTAACATAGTCTATGTAACTAGGTTAATCCCGCATTGCCGGCTCCTGCCGATCCCAACTGAACAAACCTTGGAGAAGTGGACACCGTGGCCAGCGGCGAGGATGGGGGTGTCCTTAGTGGGCGGCGCGGCGTGGCCAGGCTATGCCCATGCCCATTTCGCAGGTACGAACGACGAGAGCTCACGTAGTTATTGTTGTTTCCGTTGCTTGTATCGTAGGTTGTTGGCGAGGATGTTGGTGCTGCTGCTGTTGCAATGTTGCCACTGCGTCGATGTCGTAGGTAGTTGTCGTAGTATGGAATCGAGTCGAAGAAAAGTTGGAAAAGATTACAACAATACTTTTGGGGGTCGGGACTATGCTAGTTGGCGATCCAGTTCATTCAACGCGAAGCATTTTTACGTCGTGAGTGGGTGAGATCATGGCGAACGAAAGGAGTCGTGGGCAAAACGAAAACTGAACAAACGAAAGATGTTGAGAGCTTAAGTTGCCGCCTACCTCTGTGCATTTTATGATTTCGATTCGATATTCGTTTCGTTTGAACGCAGTTGGGAATGTAATTAGCAGAAATTTATAGTATGCAATTCTGTTTCTGTTTTATCGGATAGTTAGTAAAATATACTGTATTGACTTTAGATTTAGTAATTATATCTGCAAGTAAATACAAACGTTTCAATTTAGCAACAGTTGTGTGTGAGGAGGTGTGGTTAGTTGGGGGAATCTTCGGATCGGGCGGGCTTCAGCAAATGCTAGTCGGCTAATCCTACACAATCACGCGCACGGAACAGGGACTCGGGTGTGCATGTGACGTTAATCCCTTCTCACTCACCTGTTCTGCGGTGCGGTTGGCGCAGTGGAATAATGGCGGCCCGCGGAGGAGCGAACCGGTTGCTGCTCCTGGATTACACAGTCATCATCATCGTCGTCGTCATCCACCGGCTCAATGGTCAACGTCGAGGTTTGTGCCGCTGGACGGGCGGGCATGATGGCCTGCATGCCACTACCATGATGTCTTGACTGCACAGCTCCGCGAGAAGCGCGCGATGTAAACTCCCTGTCAAACTGCTCGGCTTCTTCCTCCTCCAGATTAATGAACTCCTGGCGCTCCTCCAGTTGTCCTGAGCGCATGTCCTGCTCTTTCTCAATAATGTGTGCCCGCTCGCCAATGTGGTGACCAATGGCCATCTTCTTCACTCCAGTGCGCGAGTCCTGCACCGTCTTGCGGGTCTCACGAACGCCTCCCGGTCCCGTCTTGGTACTAGTGCTGGCCTGGTAAATCTGAGGACGCCCATCGGGACCCGATGACATGGTCATCACGGTGCTCTGGCAGAAGGATGCGCCTGAATTGGCACCAATATCTGAAATACAATTGTTTTGCATGGTGCTCTTAACGTCAAAAGACCATTGAATACTCACCAGCGTTCAACAGGCGATTAAAGTTTGGCATCATGGGCATACCAAAAAGTCCCATGGCTGGCATGGCCGGCATCTGCGGACGCTCCATGAGAGCGTTCTGCTGGAATCCCTGGTCAAAGGGCGAGACCTGCATGAAGGGATCGGGCATGAAGCTGTTCATCAGGCGATTCATCGAGCGCATCTGCATGTTCATCGCGTTCATAGTGTGGTTCATGTGGTTGCTGCAAACGAGAGATGAGTAACTTAGTAATACTTGACTGATGCGCGAGTTACGGGAGCTCTATTTGTGCACGGGTACTGACTGATTTGCTTTTACGTTTTCTTTTCATTTTAAACTAAGCCGAAATTAAGTTTCAAACAAATCCAAACCGAATGACTTGTGGCCAGATATTGAAGCACAGTGATAAAGGCAGCGTAGCCTACGTATATACATCAAATAGGGTCTGATAGCCTATACATGGGTCACTTTGCGGTTGGGCCTTATCTGAAGGCCCAGTGACAGGGCGAAACCTTTGAAATAACGTCTGCTAGTGCATTTTCACCAATTCCATTTTCCTGCGGTCGCTCGATTCAAATTATCGATTATTACGTCTTCACTTCACGCATGCTGCACACACACATACACACACGAACACTCCGATGGTTACTGTTAATTTTGGCACGCTATTTATTGCTAATTTTTGGGCACGTAAATATGTTTAATTGGCCTAATTGTGTGCCTATGGGCCAATTATTGATTTACACCTTGTTTTGCGATTATTTGGCTGTTTTTCCACGCCCCAAAAGGGCTTCATTAGCTGCACACGTATGGAAATAAATGGGGCTTCTGCGGGGCGAGCCGCATTTATTTAGTTTTTTTTGCGCCATTTGGTACTTACTTCATAAGGCCGAGATCGTCGTCGAAATCGCCCATCAACGCTCCGAATAAAGACATTTTTGTGGCTTGTGCTGGCTTTCTGTTGCTCGAATTTTCTTCTTTCCGTATGCAGAATTTTCACGAATATTTTCTTTGTCAGTGTGGCCGAATCTTACTGGCTTAAATACCAGCGACGTCTACCACCAAAGTACATACTAGATCTGAAAAATACCAGAAGCCGTTAATATTTAAAAACAGTATCTTCTTATTTATTTTAATTTTTTAATATTTAAACAAATGTAACTTGAATACGTTAAACTATCTGCAAACGGTAAATTACTAATATTCTGGATATTTAATTGGATCAAGTCAAATATATGTCACAAATAAATAATAATGATACTTCAAGCCACACTTACTTATATTTCAAAATCTTAATTTCTGCATTGAGTTATTCTAAAATGATGCAATCAAACGACTTCGTAAAGTATAAAATGTATGGTTAGTTGTACGTTTTCCCTGCCTCAAGATAAACTACCTTTACCTATGGCAATTAGATAATAATTTTATTTTTAAATAAATCATCTAGAATGGCTTATAGATTCCAATGTAATGGTCAGATAAAAAATGTTTTTGATTAGAAAAACCAGTTGAAATGAAGAGTTAAACGCCGTATATTAATTTGTAAATATTTTATAAACTATGTTTTCTAAATGCTCATTTGATATTTATTATTGTGGTAAAATAATAATTTGTTCGATTAATTTGTTCGCGTTGGGCTTGTGAAGCTATACACATTTTTAGAGATACGCCTCCGCCTGCTCCTCGATCCAATCGATATGGGAATTGACGCTGGTGTAGACACCCGGGAATCCTTCCCTGCCGCAGCCCACGCCCCAGGACACCACACCCACCAGGACTCCGTCCACGGCCAAGGGTCCACCGGAATCGCCGTTGCAGGTGTCCTTGCCGCCCTCCAGATAGCCGGCACAGAGCATCTCATCGGTCACCGTGTAGTCCTTGGTCAGATACTGGGCACCGCAGGTGCTCTTCTCGACGATCTGCAGCTCAACGGCGCGCAGCATGGCGGGCAGAGCTTCATCCTCTTCGGTCCGCTTGCCCCAACCACTTACAACGGCCTGGGCACCCGACGGCGGAGCCTCCAGGGCCACAGCAATGGGTTGCACCAGGGCGGAGTACTCCAATGGCTCGCGAGTGATGATCAAACCGATATCATTCACATACGTTTTCTTATTGTAGCCGGCATGGGGGATCAGCTTGCTGACCTTAACGCCCTGCTCCTCCAGATCGGCAATCGAGTTCTGACCAGCCACGATCCGGATGTACGAGGCATAGCGTCCCTTGATGCAGTGGGCGGCGGTGATGACGACCCGCGGTGCATAGATGCTACCACCGCAGATGTGGAGCAGCATGTAGGTCTCCAGGCGAACGGACACCTGGTACGGATAGTCAGCGATGTCCGCCTGATCGCCACCCACAATGTGGGTGCTTATGGAGGCGGAATCCGTGGGGATTACCACACCAAGTGCAGCCAAAAGACACAAACCCAAACGTAGCGACATGGTTAAACTTGAAATGTGGTTCGATTTGGGCCTCTTATATAGGGCTGGAGTAGCCAGCTTATCACTTATCACCAAAATGGCGAATCTAGCGATCATCCATGATTGGTATTTTGGATTTTCATAAACTTCTGCAATGATATCGTAAAGTTTATACGACTGGCAGCTCAATTCGTTTTATATCCATTATAAACTGGGCGGTGGTCTTCTAAAGACCCAAATGGCCAGAAAGCCAACTGGCCAGCTAAGGTGAACCAAAATGGGGATTATCAGCAAAGCGATCCGTTGAGTCATCGATCGACTCTATTTCATTTGCCACTGAACTTTACTCGTCCCGAATGACGAAGACGTCTAGTCGAAGACTGTAATCTCAATCTCCAAGTGCTCCATGGAATCGTGTCTTCAGATAAGTGGTGTCGGAAAAGCAGGCTGAGATTTATTTACCATATTAATCGGTGGTGCACGAGAACCCGCAGCAAAAGTACAAGAAATAGTAACCTAATCGGGCTGATTGGCATAATAATAATTACTAATAATATTCTTACTGATAATAACTCTTAATCAGTAACCAATACGCTATTGGATTTCTAAGATTTCCAAACCTATAACGATCTTAACTGACTAAACACATCTAGGAATACTGAATGATGAATGAATGAATAAGAAACCTTATTCGTTTGTGTTCAGTAAACAATTGAAGATTAGCAAAGGTTAAAATTTCGCGGAAATAAATCCCGAATATATTTTGTAGAATTTATGATGACGTTAAAGCACCAGTATGTAAATGTGCAAAATATGACGACTACACTGTAAACATAAATGATTGATGTAATCAACAACGTGAAGAGGCCCGTCTGCGCCATTTGAATATCCGCTCAAAGTTCGATCCACTGGCACGCGTCCGAAGATCTCCCGCTGACTTCCCCCATTCCCACCACTCAGATCGTTGAGCGTGAAGTGCCACTGGCAACCCAAAGGGTCTGTCATTCCATGGTGGAGGAGAGGAGCGGGTACGGTGGCGGAGGAGGGATACATCAAACAAGCAGCAAACGGATAATTGATTGCCATGCCACTTGGCAGGGGCATCCAGCATCCAGCACCATCTCCACTTCTAGCTACTTAGCACTTCGAGTGCCGACTAGTTGGCAATTACTACCTATACTCGATACACTCGGGCATCTAGCGGATACCCGGCGACTCGGCGATTTGGTGACTCGGGGAATCGGGGATTCGGGTATCCGGGGACTCCAGCGACGTAGCTAGCACGTACATCATTTTCGGCGGCGTTCAAGCCGAGCTTGATCGGGCCAAATCGGTTATAAATAGACGCCAACCGGCGGAGGTCCCGCACTCGTAGCTCATCAGTCGCCGGATGTGACTCTGGCCAATAAGACCAAAAAACGGATATACCCCAAATCGAAGTGGAGTCTATGTGTGGATTGGGCCAGTGCTATTGGCAAGGACTCTTGTGTGAACTATTAAAGATAAAAACAAAATATATTGACTATATCAAGGGAATACAAATACGTGACTAAAATGTTTGTGGAAAAAGTGGTGAGTGAAAGAAATATAGAAATATTTAAATGTTATGAATAAAAAGGATTACTCACAGCTAAAGTTAAAAAACGAAAAGGAAAAACTTTTAAATAGAATGTAATATGGTGTTTATTACGTTTCTGATTTTTTAAAGAATTTTTATAGAGTTTATAAGGTGTATTTCCTAAAGGATCGCAAATATTTGAGAATTTTTGAACCTAAATTTCATTACCTATTCATTCATTCATTCATTCATATTCATTCATTACTAAAGTGAAATGATTTAGGCTTATAACTTATTATTTAATTATCATTTATCTATCAATGAATTGAGCAATGAATGAAGCATTTTATGTAAATATATAAAATCTTCAGCTTCAAGTGCAAGTTTTTATTTATATTAACTATAACCCACCAATTTGAATAATTTTATGAAAACCCCATTTTCAAGTTCAAGTTTTCAACTAGATTTGCTCACCAATTTTAGTAACTTTGCTTGCACTTGAATCATTTTTAACCGCAATCTCAATGGATCGTTGGATTTGGGCGGTCTTGGTGCCTCCACAAGCAGCCTCTCGTTTGGGAAGACCATTATGATAACTTATGGAATTAGTGGGAAATAATCATGATGTATATCTATTAGTGGCCAGGTGCCAATTGGCGAGCAAACACGGCGCGGGTTCTGCACACCTCGCAGCCTGGATGGATGGATACGCCGTGCCCAAAAAAAAAAAAATAATAAGCTATAGAAACTAAGAAATATTCGATAAGGAAAAAAAAATAGAAGTAGCCGCTTGGAACGGAGCGCAAGCCTTCTGGACGCTTCAGCGGTTTCTGGTCAAATATTGGGCTGATTAAACAACGATACGCGGGTTGTTGGACCTTGTGGCGCTGGCTCGGATCCCCTTGAGAGTTCCTAATTGCGACAATAGCAGGCGTGGGTGTTACGGATCAGATTCAAATCGCCACAGTACGAGTATTCAAATTCAAGCTAGCTAGCCATCCAGGCAGGCATCAGAATAAGTCGAGTTATTGTGCGGATACATGCCAAACTTTGATATCCGGCTCATGGGCAATATGCCCGCCAATACAGCTGGTCTGTGGAAGCGTGTCACCTTCCTGCTGGCCCTGCCGGCCATCGTCCTGTGCGCCGCGAACGCCTTCACCGGACACAAGCACGTGGAGCGGGAGCCGTTCGCCAAGTACGAGTACTTGAGGCGCCGGACCAAGCGATTCCCATGGGGAGATGGCAATCGCAGCTTGTTCCACAACGCCGAGGTGAATGCCCTGCCCGAGGGCTACGAGGATGAGGTGGCTGAGGAGGATTAGCAGCGCCCATTACCTATTATTTTACTCTTTAACTTAGTTTACTAGGAACCGATGGTAAGATCACTCCGGCTACTAGTTCCCACTAAATGGCATGTTCCCCCATAGATGTTTGGATAAACTTTATGATGACCAACTGCGATCGTTTGCCGATTCCTTGCCCGTAATAAATTAATCATTGAGATCTGAGTCAGTTAACCAACCGGTGGTTTCACTTGGCCCTGAAGCCAGTCGCATTTGGCTAATGGTGTTGGGGCTGTCACACTCGTCCAGAACCAAACAAAGGGGTTTTTTTTGGGGGGGTGTAAGTGGAGGAAGGGAGGGTGTGGGGCGACGACAGGTGTGGGAAGTGGGCAACAAAAGGCTGTCCCTGGATTTTTGGCCGGTGATCATCATTTGTCATGTTTTGTGCTCATCGTGTAACCTGTTGCACCACGAAACATCGACGCGAATGGCCCAAAAAAGACAAAAAAAAAACCAAAGCAAAGCAACACGTACACATGGACGGTGTGGTGCTTTAATCGATCTTATGGATACACACACGTACCTATAGCATCGCCCATACGCCGTGTTGGCCCAAGCAATTCACACCGCAGTTAGATACATAACTTATACTTTCGTTGCGATTACGATAACGTGTGTTTGCCGAAAACTTGCGACACGCGGCAAGGGCAAGTGCTCGCATCCAAGTTCGAATGCCTAAGTGCTCCCAGATCCCTCAGTTAATTAGACTCCATGTGAGCGCAGTGCGTAGCTGATGAAGTGCGTTCAAGAGCTGCGCGTTCTCGATAGCAAACCAAATATTGACCTAGGCGGGCAATTATCCACGCAACTTGACCCAATGCATCTACGTTTGCTTTCGTCCCCACAGCTGGAGCGCACCACCAATTTGGAGCTGTGCTCCATTCTGATCCTCCTGGTGATCAGCCTGAGCATCTACACATTCTACGCCACCCTGAACAGCTACTTGAGATCGGTGCTGCTCTCGCTGAGGCTCACGGGTCCGCCATCGCTGCCATTCCTGGGCAACTGCATGCTGGTCACGGATAAGGACTGTAAGATCCTTGAAGAAACCTTTTGGTGAAGGTTACCTTTTAAGTTAATATGAATCCCATTTCACAGTGATGCGCAGATGTGCCGGCAAGGCCTTCGATCTATATGGATCTCTGGTGCGGATCTGGGTGCTGCTCTTTCCCTTCTTTGCTGTCCTGGAGCCGGAGGATCTGCAGGTGATACTCTCCTCGAAGAAGCACACCAACAAGGTCTTCTTCTACAGGCTGATGCACAATTTCCTGGGTGATGGGCTGATAACCAGCAGTGGTTCCAAGTGGAGCAACCATCGTCGGCTCATCCAGCCAGCGTTTCATCACAATCTGCTGGAGAAGTTCATCGACACCTTCGTGGATGCCTCGCAGTCGTTGTACGAGAATCTGGATGCCGAAGCCGTGGGCACGGAAATAAATATTGCCAAGTACGTGAACAACTGCGTACTGGACATACTAAATGGTGAGTCTCTAGGGGATTAGCAAGCTATAATTCCTCAATTAATCCCTGAACGACTTGCAGAGGCCGTTTTGGGTGTGCCGATCAAGAAAAGGGGTCAGGATGTGGCCATGATGGAGGACTCGCCGTTCCGCCAGGGCAAGATCATGATGCCTGCGCGGTTCACGCAACCCTGGCTGCTGCTGGACGGGATCTACCACTGGACCAAGATGGCCAACGATGAGCTTAACCAGAAGAAGCGCCTCAACGACTTCACACGCAAAATGATCCAGCGACGTCGCCAAATCCAGAACAATAATAATGGTAATAGCGAGCGGAAGTGTCTGCTGGACCACATGATCGAGATCTCCGAGAGCAATCCGGACTTCACCGAGGAGGATATCGTCAACGAGGCTTGTACCTTTATGCTGGCTGGCCAGGATTCGGTGGGTGCCGCCGTGGCCTTCACTCTCTTCCTGCTGACCCAGAATCCCGAGTGCCAGGATCGCTGTGTCCTGGAGCTGGCGACCATATTCGAGGACAGTAATAGAGCTCCAACGATGACGGATTTGCACGAGATGCGTTACATGGAGATGTGCATTAAGGAGGCACTGCGTCTGTATCCCAGTGTCCCGCTTATTGCCCGTAAACTGGGCGAGGAGGTTCGCCTGGCGAAGCACACATTGCCCGCCGGCAGCAACGTTTTCATCTGCCCCTATGCCACCCATCGTCTTGCCCACATCTATCCCGATCCGGAGAAGTTCCAGCCGGAGCGATTTTCGCCCGAGAACACCGAGAACCGTCATCCCTACGCCTTCTTACCCTTCAGCGCTGGACCCAGATACTGCATTGGCAATCGATTCGCCATCATGGAGATCAAGACCATAGTGTCGCGCCTGCTGCGTAGCTACCAGCTGCTTCCCGTAACCGGAAAAACCACCGTTGCGGCCACCTTCCGGATCACGCTGAGAGCCTCCGGCGGACTGTGGGTGCGCCTCAAGGAGCGCGATCATCCGCTAATCGAGCATTGATTACCATTGAACTAAGATTACTGATCCTGCGTTTCGTTACATTAACTTTAATTAGTATGGTAAATATGTATATAAATCGATACAATAATTTAAACACTTAGCTTCCTCTAGCCTAAGTACAGTTCCCTCTGACCGGAGGGAGTGCATCCGCTTGAATGCAGACATACATATATATCCTACTGTGAGTGGGTAGACGAGTGTGTGTGTGTGCGGGTCTGTGGATTATGGATCCGCGATCCAGGATGCTGGGTGGGTGGGATGCTGATCCGCAGTCGCATTCATATTCGAGTGTTTCGTAGAGTTTCTCCGGGGTATATATATATTTTTTACTTAAACAATGCTATATCTGCTTTATCTGTAATAAAGTTATGCTCGTCGGCATTTAACCGACTTAAACTAGGACGTGATATGCTGCGTTTCGCTATTGAATCGGTTGATGAGACGTCGCGCGCGTGATTCGCGATTCGTCTCCGCCGTGTTCCCATTACCATTGCCATTACTATTGCCATTGCCATTGCTGTTGCCATTTCCATTGCCAGTGCCGGTGCCCCTCCCATTGCCCAAGTGCCGCTGAGCACTGGCCACCGTGTGCTGTTGGGCAAGACGCTCGGCCGCCTCGCGGACACGTTGGCTCATCAGCCGCGTCGGCGTGGCGGATCGCTGGGGCAGCGGAGAGCTGGGCATGGAACGCACCTGCGGTGGCTTGCCTTTGCCGGATCCACTGGGTGTGCCTCTACCGCTCCTTCCCGACTCCTCTGCTGCAAAGGGGAAAACAATCAGGCGGTTAGTCATACGTTTTATTTTAAGAACAAGCCCTAAACGGATCCTAAAGTCATATTCATGATCATATATGGAGAGTTAGATTTTATTTTGCAAGACTTTGGTTATCCTATCATGCAAATATAACCTTAGATTAATTGTTTAAATAGGTGTTATTTCAGATAGCTGAGCTTTAGTTAAGTTAAATTCATAGAGATCGTTTGATTAGAAAGCTAAAATCAGTTGGTTTTAGTTGAGCGTTCTATGAATTTCGCTAAGTTTAAGTAACTTTCAGATTATTTTATTGTTTTTAATTATAGTTCAAAGAATCCTAGCAAGACTTCAAGATCCGTTTGGGGTCACAAGCAAAGATTACTTCTACTGATGCGTCCCACACTCGCCACCTTGGCTATTTTGAAGGGCCCAAAGGCAAGCGGAGGTTTGTTAGCAGCGGATGCGGATGCAGATGCAGAAGCAGGAGCAGGGGACACCTGGAACCTGTCCTTCAGCTGGGACACCTTCAGCTTGGACTCACACAAGAGCGGCTTGATCTGGGGCTTGGACTTGGGCTTCTCCCGCGCAGCGCTGTCCTCCAGTGACTTCTTGCGCATCTTGATGGTGTTGGTAAAGTCGGAGCGCATGATGGCCTCGCCCTTGGTGGGCAGCTCCAGGCTAACGGGTTGCTCCGTATCGTGCACCACCGTGGGCAAAGTGCTGGCCTTCGCTATAGCCTCCAGTTTGGATTTGGCCAGCGAGAGTAGCAGCGTCTCCTGGGCTCCACTGCAGTTGGAACACTCACTGTAGCCTGAATCACTGCGTTCACTGCACTGGGATTTATCTCGCAGCTTGAGAACGGTGCGCTTCTCCACTGGCGGCATCTCGCCGCTGAAGTCGTCCTCCTCTTCGTGGAGCGATGTCATCTGGGAGCTGGTTCCAACCCCAATGGCACTGGCGGTCAGCATGCCCAGACCCGATATCGATGGCCTTGGACTGCTCAGTACTCCCATGGCAATGGCTGAGTTTCTTCGCGACACCGACAGATTGGCCATGCGACCCAGTGCACGGATGGCATTTCCGGTTTTCTGGATTAGTGGAAGCGGGAGCAGCAGGAGGAGCAGCAGAAGCAGCAGGAGCAGGGTTAAGATCTTTGGGAGCAGCGAGCTTGAAGCATTTACTAACCTGCCACTTGCGCCGAATGATGAACTTCTTCAGCTTATCCGTGCAGATCTTGTTATTGCTGAGACTATCGTCTGGTCGTTGGCTCAGCCACTTGGACTCCAGGCATTGCTGGGCGGTCAGGCGGTCCTCCTTCCGGTGGACCAGTAGCTGCGAGATGAAATCCTTGGCCTCTTGCGAACTACATGAAGTGTATTTAGGATTAAGGAATCTTGGCTAAAGATATACCAACTTACACGCAGTCGAAGGCCTCGTCATCGTAGTCGTAATCCGCTCTAGTTATATTCGAGAAGGTTTCCACATCGGTATCGCCCATGAAAGGCGACAGACCCGAGAGTCTACAAAAATAAAGTTTAAGTTAATCCCATAGAGATTATATGCTCCAAATGCTCCACTTACAGCACGTAGCAAATGACGCCCACACTCCACATGTCGGACTTGAAACCTATGGGCTCGTAGCTAATGATCTCTGGTGGTATAAACTCGGGCGTTCCAAAGAGAACCCGGACGGGTGCTTTCGTATCCAGTCGTTGGGCCAGTCCAAAGTCAATGATCTTGATCTGGTGGCTAGTGCGCGTATGGCACATTATGTTCTCCGGTTTCAGATCGAGATGCACCACACTCTGGCCGTGCATGTAGGCCACGCCATCGCAAACCTGTCGCAGGAACAGGATGCAGTCCATTTCGGTCAAGGTGAAGTCGTCAGCCACCACACGTTCGAATAGTTCTCCGCCAGTGATGCTAGGGAATTCGCAAACAGGTCAGTGGTGATCCTCTAAAGATATGTGTAGTTATACTCACTACTCCATCACCATGACAATCTCCCTGGGACTTTCGAAGGAGGCAGCCAGCTGGAGGAGCTTGGGATGCTGCAGTGCGCGCATGATGGAGATCTCCTCGAGCACCTTCTGCCGATCCTGCGACTTGATGCACTTAATCACCTTGGCGGCCAGCAGCTGCTCCGGCTGACCGCGTTCCTGCACCTTGTAAACGATGCCAAATCGTCCCTTGCCCAGCTCCTCGATGATCTCGAAGCGGGATTTGAAATCTCCACCAGACTGCACGCTAACTGTCGCCCGTCCGAAACGATCGCTGGCATCAGACGAGGTGCTCCTCTGCGGCGTATTGGTTATCTGTACCAGTTCGCTGGCCTGGCCGGGTGCACTGCGTCCATGGATATTCTCGGCACGCACTCTGAATCGGTACTGCCTCTGCGGCTGGAGGTTCTTGACGGTGTACGCTAAGCTGTCCACCACTCGGGTCACCTGCTGCCAGCTGTCCTCATCGCAGTTCCCATCGCCAATGGTCTGCATCTCAATGCTGAAGGATTGCGGCTTGTATTAGCAATTTGAGTGGAAGTATAAACAGTTGATACTCACATAAAACCTGTGATCATACAGCCACCGTCGTAGGGTGGACCACACCAGGCCACTGCCACGCGATCTGGACCCAGCGATACACTGGGCTGGCCACTTGGTGGCTCCGGAGGACCTTCCACTGCCACCGAGGCAGCGGCTGCCTCCACGCCATAGTCGTTCATCACCTCAACCGTATACTTGCCGCTGTCGTCCGCCGAGATGTCCGTGATGTAGAGCGTCGACTGTTGGCTCGTCGTCCGGATCGTCACATTGGAGCTCTCCACAATGGGATGACACTGTGGAACGCAGAAAGAGATTTGTGTGAGAAGTGCATAGATTACACTGGGAAACAGGTATAAGCCTAAGTTTCCTCAACACATTTTTGGAAATGTACAAATGGTATATCTTATTGTTTATCTAGCCTGAAGTGTGAAAACAAGATAAATTCGGCTGTCTCTTCAAGATAAAGTTATGAATGACGTATAGCTCAATTTGGTGCTGATTTGTTTCGCGTGCATCGACGTAGTCAACCTTCGTTGGTGCGACTCGCCCAGCATTTGCGGTTTGCAACCATTACGTAGACTGGCTAGGCAATCGAAGCAATCCAAGCAACCCAACTGGCCCAGCAAACCCAAGCGAACAACACCGCAATCTGATCGTGACACAGTCACCGTGGAGCAGAAGGCGCAGTACAGAGAGACCTGGGCTAAATGCCCAAAGGCGACACAGTGGGGGCTATCGAGATAGGGTGCCGAGTGGGCTTATGGCAGATAAAGAATGTGGTATATGGAATATGGATCCGTAATCCTCTGGGCTGCCGGCTTCATCCAAATTAGGTCAAGATTGCGCAACACCAGCAGACCAGTTATACCACCGCCTCATCGAGATGTGTGGCTATTTATATATACAGGGTATTATGTTTGTACTCACCGCCTTGTACCAGATGACTTTGGTGCCCGGGAATGGCTCGTAGCGAACGCTCAGCCGAACATGTCCACCGATCAGGGCGGTGCAGTCCTCGGGGCGTGTCAAAATGCAGCTTCTGGCCGCCAGCGAGGAACTGGAGCTGTTGCCCCGGATGGCGGGCAGTACCAGGAGGCTGGTGTAGGTTCGTGTGGTCGGGATTCGACGGGACTCCGCCTGGGGATGCTTCACCTGCAGACAGATCTCGCCGCTTCTCGATGCGGTCACGTCACGCATGCGCAGAAGCCGAATGCCGTTCTCGGGATAAGACTCCAACTGGAAAAAAAGAGGAAGGAAATATGTGCAAAATTAGCTGAAAATCGCACATGCACTGAGACAAAAGCTTGCCACTTATTTTTGTAATTACGTTTCAATTAAAGAATTATTGTTTTTTAAGTGAGCCAAATTATTGTGCATTCTCGAAAGCTTTGTTAATTGAAATTTTATTGGAACATAAACATTGTTGATTGAAATCTTCTGATAAACTGTTTGTTCTTCATGGAGATGATATAAAAAACCACTTAAAAAGCTAAATTATTTCTATTTGTTGCTTATTAAGCTCAAAGTGCAACGTACAATAAAATAGCTATGCTTTGGATTATAATGTATTATATATATATATATCTAAATATAATGCATGAAACTACTTTCAGCTAATGACTTATTAACCAACAAAACTTTCAACTTTTTCACGAACTACTGGTTACTTTTCTCGCAGTGTACGCCTCGCTCGCATGGGTAAACAATTATATACTGTGTGCACAAGTGTCTGGAGAGGGGGGGCAATCCGAATCCGAATTCGAATCCGGGCGAACCGAGTCCGGAGCAAGGTGCTGCTGCTGGTGACGCGACGCGGATCGGACTGAGGTTGCTATAGAACTGAGCGACCCTCTCCGTGGCACGCACCAATTAAGCGAGAAGCGGGAACGGATGGGAGCCACAAACTACGCCACGAGCGGAATTCCATGAGCGGACGAAGCGGGGTGATCGTGACAATGACACTTTCACGCCCGCTCTCATTTTCATTGGAGCACAAACGACGCGGCGTTCCTTATCGAATGGGAATAGCTATGGGGGCTTAAACCGAACGCCAGCGATATTGATACTTGCAATCCATTTGGCTCGCCATCGCCTACCTGTGACATCTTGTCACGCCCTTGTGCCGATCGTTTGGGATTCTGATTTGGTTTGAGCCGGGCTCTGCGATTGCCCTATCATCTGGATGGGGTGGGGTGATACCGATGGCACCGCGATGTGCTCCGCTCGAGCGTCGATGAACGAATGAATCCCGGGCAGCAACTTCGTTGGCATGCAGCTCGCATCTTTTGGCAGCTACTCCTATGTGCGGCTTATGCAAATGAGCATGCTCTCTCCCAGATTCGGGTCGAAATGTACATAAATATATACATATATGCACAATTATTATTATTGTTTTCGCCGCCAAAAGTGCGAACAAGCAGCCTGCGGCAAGGCAAGCGTTGAAAATGAAGAGCACTGTTTTTGCTTATGGTTTCGGTTTTTTTTTTGGGCCAAAAAAGACACCGTTCCGAAGTTTATTACGTTTATTACGCATACGCACCGTCATGTTAAGTGAGTAATCCGCCTGGGCTAAAAGCTGGCCATTGAGATACCAGTCGGCTTCCGCATCGCAGGGGAAAACACGGGCGTAGAAGAGAGCTTCATCGCCGGATGCGCAGACCACCGGAAGTGGCGTCTTCAGCAGCTGGACACACTCCTCGTCCTGGCCACGAAGATCCCGCTCCAGGACGCACAGCTCACCGCTGCTGCTGCAATCGCATCCGCTGTTGATGGCGCTGCAGATCGAATGGTAGTCGAAGGTGGCGTCGGAGTTGGAGTCGTTGATGTCGCTGGTAAACACCTGACAGCTGTAGGTGCCGGAGTCAATGTCGAAGGCGTCGTTGATACGCAGGCAGAGGCGTCCATTGCCGTGATCAATGTAACTGCAGTGAGCAATGAAAGTGCCATAAGTATGTGCATAGTTCGCATTTTGGTGGAAACAAAGGAAACCCATTCGCTTTTGTTATTCAATCCAAGCTAATCTCTTATAAAACACTTAGCAAATTAACAATGTTTTTATAACTAATTATGAACTCAAGTTATTACAACTTAATATGTTTCAATGAACTAAAGATTGAGACCATTTAAAAAGTAGTGAAGATGCATCCATCAGATACTCACTTGAACTCATCGCTGTCCGGCAGAATCTCGCCATTTCGCAACCAAACGTAGCTGTAGGGCTCATCGCAATCGATGGAGCAGCACAGATCGATCACCTCGCCCTCCAGCGATTTAGTAATCTCGGGCAGTGGTTCCGTGATGACAGCACGACGCCTGGGAATCTCCGTATTCGAGTCGTGGAAGGTGACGGTGGTGGAAGTGATGAGGGGATCGTGGTCGCCGCTTATGATGCAGGTGTACTGGCCCTCATCCTCGCGCGTCACATTGTCCACTATGAGCAGGGCCATCGAGTCCTGCAGCAGGATGTGAACTCGTTCCGAGGCCTCCAGCTCCACGTCGTTGTGATAGAATCTCACCGAGGGCACCGAGGAACCCCGATAGCCACTTGCCAGAGCCATGCGTCCGCCAATTGCTGTGGGTGCCAAGGTAGCAAATGAATTAGTTAAGCTGTAAACTGGGCAAGGAGCAGCACCCACCTGTGGATGGACCCATGATGCGCCTGTACAAGTGGGCATTGCGGCGGGAGGAGGAGGCACGCACGCTGCGCACCGAAGGCGACTTGGAGTAGCGGGAGCTGCGGATGACGTCCAAGCGAGCGGTGGCCTCAATACGCCCGAAATCGTTCTCCAGCGTGACGCGATACAGGCCGGCATCGTCGAAGGTCACCTCATCGATCTCTATGATGCGTAGGTCATCGATTTCCTTGACGGCAATGCGCGGCGTGGGTGTCACAATCAGGCCATCCTTGTCCCATGTCGCCCACGGTGTGGGATGTCCGGAGATGGCGCACTGGAAGCGCACACTGTCGCCCTCCTCGACGACGCGATTGTAGGGAATGGCGAGAAACTTGGGCGCCGTGATGGCATTCCGGGCATCACTACGCCTGCGTTCCGCCACGCCGGACAGATCGATGCTGCTGGTGCGGTACGATAGGCGCAGGGGAGAGAAACTTCTGGCGGGCGTGGATCTCGGCGTGGAACGGGGCGTGGAGTGGGCGGAGAGCAGGCCACTGGGACGCGCTAGCTGACGGCTCAGCATATTCTCCTTCTCCTCGGGCACATCCACAATAATGCAGGCGGAGGAGAGACTGCGGCCCACCGAATTCTTGGCCACGCACGTGTACTCGCCCTCATCCTCCGGATACACGCGCGGTATGCTCAGCGTGGCCTTTGTCCCATCGAAGGACATCACGTAGTCTCGATCGCTGGGCACAACATGCCCATCCTTTTCCCAGATGATGAATGGTTCCGGATCGGCCTCAACGTGGCATTCCAGCGATATCGCATCCCCATCGCAACAGCGCAGGTTTCGCAAGTTGCGAACGAATCGGGGAAGGGTCTCGATGTTGCTGATTAATTGTTAAGGTTTGTTAATGACAACATATCTTGATAATAAGCTGGAACTTACCCATGTCTCGTGTGCACTTTATCCATGCGGCTTTTGTTGAGTATATCTGTTGAAAACAAGATAATATACTTGAGCAATTTGACTGAGGAAATAAAAATTGCATTTCGAAATTGGCGCCCATTAAACTGCTTGCCAAGCAGTGATAGTAAGTGTCTTGGCTAATTTAGTCATGAATCTAAGAATCGAATCTATCGATAATCGATACCAGCTGTGGCCTAATGTTTATTTTTAGCACGCCATCGAATTTTCACCTTTTTGTACTCAAATTTTGGTTAAAATAAAATGAGGGGCATGATCATTGTGCCCATGGACCTGGAACCCGGCTTCCGCAAAGCAGACATACACAATATACCTGCTCTGAACAGCGGAATGGTGTACAATTTTTGCCTATCCGGCGCCTCTGAGAAATCAAAACAAATGTGAGTGCCATCCCTTTCGCACATATATCTACGTTGTATTCTATTAAAAATTGAATTTCTGCCAACAGGCAAACGGATAGAAATGATCTCCTGACGGATTACGTCCAGGTGCGCAGACATGGCGACGTGTGCGAACTCAAGGCACTCGTGTTTTCTGCCACCGACTTCGCCAACACGGTAACGCACGCCAATGTGGCGCTCAAGGTCGTTGAAAGTGCGCAGATGATCATGGACGGGCAATGCAGCCTGTGCACCGCAGCATGTGAGAATGACTCCATTTGCCACAATTGTCTAGTTGCTAATCTGTAGTATATTACAGGTACTTGTGCTCACATCGTGGCCTTCACCTTCTGGCTGCTAAACAAGAGCACAGATCGAAATCCCTCGGCTGTGGTGGAGTTTTGGGGCCACGAGTTGGAAAATCTGGTGCAACCGGAGCCCACAACTGCTACTCGTATATGTGATATAATACCCAAGGATGAGGTGCGAATGGAGAGCGAACTAAACTCGAAGGAACTTAGCGCAAGCGAGGGAGAGGCTTTCCTAGTGACCATTCTGAATGAACTGGCCGACTGTGGCAGGGACTCGGCGCTCTACCGGCAATGTGTGGAGACCACCGATGAGTTCGAGCCCATGTTCGTACACCATGTGCTGCTCCGAGCAAATGAGTACAATGTCGTCGATCCGCCCAGCTATGTGCAACATATGGAGGCACAGGCACATACGGGAATTATCGAAACTCTGTACGAGGCAACGCGAAACAAATACAAATCCCGATTGTGGGTGGAGGTGCAGTACATGCGCATCCGTTGCTCCATGATGCACATGATCATAAGCCGCAAATCTTCCGAGGATGACGATCAAATCTTCAATATGATGTTTTGCAAGGGACGTGACAAGAATAACGAGGATCGGGTGCAGCAGAAGGAACACAAGCGCTTCATATTGAAACAGACTGAGAAGCTGGAGAACAAGAACTACTTAGAATGCGGTCTGATCCTGCACGAGAGCTTTCCCTTCCTGTGCGCCGCCCCTGACGGCATCACGGACGATCACATTGTCGAAATCAAATCGCCCAAGACTGACGAGGACTTTGAGAAGTACCTCGAGGCACGCGAATCTATTGCACCCAAGTACATGGCCCAAATACAAATCCAGATGTTTGCGGCGAATGTGAAAAAGGCGCTCTACTGCGTGCTGAGTCCCACGTTCGAGAGCAACGGAGCTCTACACTACGTTTGGGTACAAGCGGATCCGGAATTCGTGAGCAGTTTGCTGAGCATGGCCGAAGACTTCTGGCGGGACGTGGTCTTTCCCCGCCTATTGAATATCTACCCCCAGTGCCCAGGTCAATAAATAAATGCATTGTGCTGCTTACCTTTAGCGAATATTTGTAGCGATATTACAGCCTTGGCCTCGCCATGGCAATTGCTGGCTATCACGGAATAGGTGCCGGTGAAATCCAATTTGGCGCTGGGTATCTCCAGCCTGTACTCGGGTCCGTCTCCAATTCGCCGGAAGTGTGGCGCGTCCTTGTAGTACTCCGGCTGCGGGCGAAAGAAAACGTTCGGCGATCAGTGGGTCGAATTGCTCAAGGTCACGTCGCGATGTGCTTGGACTATAAGGACTTGTTGTGCGGCTGTCGCAGATCATGAATCACGACTGTCTTTATACAAATGTCGATGCCGTTGACGCTGACTCGACCGACGTTGTTATTATTGTGTTAAGCTTATGGCCATATAAGCACAAAATTCAGTTTCGAGACTGTCGAATAGGAAAACTGGTAATGGGTATACGTTGCCCACCCTGACCTCCTACTCCTCCTGCCTCCTGCCTGCCTGCCTGCTCGCTCGCTTCCTTGGTCGACAGTGGCTAATAATATTTTGTTGTATTTTTTTCCTTTTTGGCTCGCGTAATTGTTTGTTGTGCGAACAAGCCTGTTATTTGATATGGGTTGAACTTGAATTAGCGTTTGACAGCGAATCGGATTTGTAAGATCTGTCTGAGTGCCAGTGGTCTTGTATAACGCCGTTGCACCGTTTCAGTATGACGCACTTGTCCGTAATCCGAGCCAGCTGCCTCAGCACCCTATTCACTCTATTCTTCACGTGCTTTTGTAGCCACTTTGCTGGCGGATCGGTTTCTGTCCGCCTGGTTACCTCTGAGAGGGATGCGATGCTCCGCTTGTTTGGACACTTTGTTCGCGCTCGCGGATCAATCAAAAACGAATTCTATCCGCGCGAGCAACTGTAGCAACTCGAAAAAAAAGCGTTCTACTAAAGTGTCTGGCCCACTGGGAGTTACCTATTTATAGTTAACGCGAGCGGAAGTTAAATTCGAACTTCCTGATGCCGGTAGGGCCCACGTTGCTGGTTCACCTAAACTTGAGGCGCTGATAAAGCAACGGGTTTGCAATCGAGAGAAGGTTGTGGATGGAACGACCCACATTTGCTGACGCCGCGAATGCAACTGACTAACATCGAGCTGCGCATGTGCAACAAGCCAGTCTCGCCATACGTCACCAAATACTCACATTTAGAAAATCGCGCAGCCAAACGACTTCGGGCTTGGGATCGCCGACCACCTCGCAGAATATGATGACGTTGTCACCCTCGTAGGCCTCGCTGGATCGGGGCTTGACCACAAACAGGGGCTCCTTGGAATAACTAGGGGGGAAAATTAATCATCAGATGAAGCTTCCTAACTGCAATGCCGAATGCAATACTCACGGCAGATCATCAGTCTTAATGCTGGGAATTTCCAGGGATCGTTGTGGAACCACTGCCTTGTTCTCCTCCTCCTCAATGGCTACGCGGCAGATGGTCTCCACTTTACCCACGACATTGGATGCAACGCACACATAGATGCCTGCATCGCGCACCGTGGCCTCGGCAATGATGAGCTCCACATAACCATTGGAGTCCAAGGTAGCGGTCAGACGACGGCTGGGTCGCAGGCGCATTCCGTTGCGATGCCAGGTGACACCCACGGATGGATAGGCTTCGACCTTTGTGGACAGGCGGATTTCGGATCCCTCGCGGAATATATAGAAGGGATCCAGGGGTACGTAGAAATCGGGTGAGATGTACGCTCGAATGCCCTTGTCCACCACCAGGGTGCAGTGGCAGGATACGGAACCCAGCTCGTTCCTCGCCAGGCAGGTGTACGTGCCGCTGTCGTCCAGCGTGGTTGCAGCAATTTCCAGCGTGAAGAACTGTCCCTCGGCGCTGATCAGATGCTTTCTATCAGTGTGGATGAGCTCATCGTCCTTGTACCACAAGATCTCTGGCACGGGATAGCCCACGATCTGGCAGGTGAGTCGTACTGGGTAGGTCACCTGGACGCGTCGATCCCTTAGGCGCATGGTGAAGATAGGCAGCGAGTCACCGACATCGGCTACGTTGCGACCATGGGCGATCTCCTTCAGACGTGAATCTGCCTCATAGATTCTCGAATCAGAGACGACTTGGAGGCGGGCAAATGTGGAAACCCTGCCCTTCGAGTTGGTTGCCTCGCAGGTGTAACGACCCGAGTCCAGTTCGCTGACGGTGGCAATGGTGAGGGCGCAGGTCGAACCGATCTGCCGGATCTTGACGCGTTCCGAACTGCTGCTCAGCTGAATGCCATCCTTGAACCAGGTGACCTGGGGCCTTGGCGCTCCACGCATGTTGCACTGCAGCGTGAAGGAGGAGCCCAACAGTGCCTTGGCCTGACCCGGCAGGATCTTGACGAACTCCGGCAGGCACTCGACGCCGCCCACTTGGAGAGGACTGCTGGTCTGGACGGTGGGTCCCCAGCCATATCGGTTCTTGGGCGTCACTCGGAAGTGGTACTCAACGTTGGGCTTCAGGTTGAAGGCGTCGAAGGAGTTAATGGGCGTTAGACCCAACTCCCGCCAGTAGGCTCCGCCCTCGTGACCCACCACCCAGGCCTCAACCTTGTAGGCCATCACCGGAGCAGAGTTGGCACTAACCGGCTTGCCCCACGACAACGAGATGTGGGTGGGTCCGGAATCCACGACCAGTGGCTCGGTGGAAATGCAACCCGGTGGATCTGAGGGATGGATGAGAGAAAACTGATAAATGAACGAGGCTCAAATGGGCGCGGATAGTTAGGTGACCTCAAGTAAAACTCTTTACGCCCCGGAGAAATATTTTTTATTTTCTTGTTTCCACTACGTAAATGTATAAGCTGGATTGCTGTGCTTTATATAATACATTATTTATAATAAAAGTAATTAAGTCAATCGTTCAGAAATACTAACAAAAGATAAATACAGGAATAGTTCATGGGTATCTGTTGGGTATCTACGATCTCGCAGGAAATTTCTTTTGTAGCTTGAGGTTTGTTGGGGCGTTTGAACCGATCTGCAAATGAGGATTGGGCTTAGTCTTAAGTGACACATACGGACACTATGACGGACAACACGGAACACAACGGACATGGAAGGACTCTACACATGGTATGGGGGTATCTTATAACCTTACCTCTGAAGTACGAGGTGTCGCTATAGCTGTCCAGGGGAAGACCCCAGCGTGGTTGCGTTGGCGTCGCGGATCGAGCGCGCGGATTTACCTATAAGTTTTGTAGTCAGAACGATATATTGTATTGGTTGGAGTGAACACATGGGGTCAGGAAAGAAGACTAAGGATGGCTAAGGCGTTTGAAATTTGCAAAATAAACTGTATTGTATTAATAAGCTTTATTCTTCTTTCTTTTTGGGTATTTTAATCTGGAAAAAGAGAAGCAGAGAAGAGAGAACGAATTGCAGTGGTTAGTGAGCGAAAGCGATAGAGGGACAGCCACAAGCAACAGATCAACTGGTATATATAGCATATAGCATATAGTGTATAGATCGCCTAAGGACACAGATATAGACACGCAGCCTACCGTCACAGTGACGAATATCCTGTCGGTGCCAAAGTTGTTGCGGGCTACCACGAAGTAGGTGCCAGAATCGGAGATCTGGGCTTGCTGCACTGAGAATCTTGTGTAGTCATCGGACACCTCTTTGCTGACCCGATCCGATTGGGTAATGTCCTTCGTGCCCTTCATGAAGGTCACTGCAAAAGAAGGATCGTACATCAGAGGTAACCTCCACACCATCGTTGGTATATGCGGCTTACGTTTTGGTTTCGGATCGCCGGCAATGCGGAAGGACAGCGAGAAGGGATCACCGACAGCGATCTTCATTTCGGTGTCCGGTCGCGAGAGGAACAGCGGAGGACGCTCATCCTTCTCGGCTCCGACGGCCACATCGACGTTGACATTGGATTCGATGCGACCAAAGGCATTGGAGGCGCGGCAGGTATAGGTGCCCTCCACCTCGGGACCGGCATTCATGATGGTCAGCGTGTAGACGCCGCGATCGGCCAGGGCCTTGACATTGGGTCCATCCACCACCCTGCGATCGCGAAGCCACTTGACCTCGATGGGTGTGCTGGTCTCCATGAATTCGGCGGAAATGGCCACGGTGCCACCGTTGCAGACCGTCTGATTGCCCAACGGCAGCAGGAAGTGCGGCTTGTTGGGATCGCGATGGAAGAATCCGTGCGTCTTCTCCAGCGAGTAGTGCTGGCGTCCCTTGAAGTCCACCTGATGGGAGATCTTGTTCTCCGCACCCTCGTTGCGGGCCACACACCAATAGATGCCCGAATCCTTCTCTGTGGGATTCACGATGACCAGCTTGGCATATCCATCGGCCTGATCGCTCAGCTTGAACTTCTCGCTGGCCTCAATGGGCTCCGTGCCCTTGATCCATTGGATTTCGGGACGCGGCTGGCCACGTACGCGGCAATCCAGAACCAACTCATTCTCGTTGAGAGAATATGTGTCTGCAAAGGGTAAGGGATTAGTTAGTAGGTGTCTTTAAATTTAAATTGGGGCCAACAGAAGCGGTTAAAACATTAAGGATGTGCAAGCGAAGATGGAATCCGTAGCTCCGTCTAGACGGGTAATACCTCGGATTGGCTGCGTAAAAGTACTTGGCAATGGGGCTTCCTTGAAGTGTTTGTATACCCGCAGCTGGGCATGGGTTAAACTCTCTCCAAAATCGTTGGTGGCACAGCAGGTATAGTTGCCACTATCATCGGCCACCGCAGCGAAGATCTCCAACGAGGCTTCTCCATTCAGGTAGAGTGTCTGATAGCGATTGTCGCTCCTGGGCAGAGGCTTGTGGTTCTTTAACCACTCGATGTGCGTATTCTCGTCTCCGGATACGGCGCAGAGCAGCCGGAGATTGGCTCCCTCCGAAACAGTGCGATCGTGCAATAGAGTGTGGAAGAGTGGCTTTCCCTTGCCCACGCTGCGCAGGACACGATCTCCGGCGCGATGAAGTTCTCCATTGCCGTTAACCTGGCTTCCGGAACTCAAATGCGACTGGCTACGTGACCAAGGCGTGCTCTCATGATCGCCGATGCTTGGAATCTCCTCCTTACTGACGTTAATCAGGCGCTTAAGATCGGCCGCCTTGATGGTGATGCTAGTGGAGTCAATCCGATCCTCGTGCTCTGCATAGCAGGCGAAGATGCCACAATCGGAGGATATGGGATTGCGTATAACGAGCTTTCTTACACCACCTGGTTCTTCTATTGTTCTGTACCGGTTGTTGCATATGGAGTGGTCATCACGCATCCAGCTGACACTCGGGCGTCCAATCACCTGGCAACTAAGAACGATCTCATTACGCTGGTCATCGTAGGATTCTAAAAGGAACCAAATAAAAAGGTTAGAGGATGTGTGGTTAAGGATGCTTTAGTAATTACCTATAATACCGCTGGAGAAGCTTTCCGGCAACTTTCCCGTGGACTGATCCAGCACACTTAGCTGACCACCACTTTCCACCGTCTGCCGGCTGTTCTTCACCACGCATCGGTAGTGGCCACTGTCCTCCACCCGGGCATCGTAGATTTCCAGGCTGATGGCTCCGTTTATGTTGTAGATCTTGTGGCGGGCATCCTTCGTCACCCGCTCATCGTTCCTCAGCCAGTGAACATCCTCGATGATGCCAGTCACATAGCAGATGAGCTGAGCCTTATTACCACTTCCGATGGTCATGGTCTTTAAGCTGGTTTCCAGATTCAGTCGCAACTTCGCCTCACGAGCCTTGGCCTTGGCGGCTGCAGTGTCGTTCGCCGCGGCACTCGAGGATTCATCCCGTTTGATCTCCTGGATGACCTTGTCAATCGGTTTCTTATCGGCAATTCTCTCTCTAACATAATCAGAGGCCTGCACGAATTTGCTGATCTTCATTTGGCCATTTTCACTCTCCGCATAGCAAGTATACAGGCCGGAATCATTGCTGTCAAAGTTGTTAATGGTCAGGAGTTTCACTCCGTCGCTTTGCTCCTCATACTGGTACTTGGTGCCCTCAATCGGCAGTAGGGTATTATCCCTCTGCCAGTAAATATGTGGCTTGGGACTGCCAGATACCTTGCACTCCAATGTGAGCTGGTTACCCTGGGAATGATATGCATCTGGAACATGGACAGATATAGAGAGACACAAACCAAGACACATAAGACAAAGCACTATAAGAGGTTTAGGAAGTTGGCTTACAAGGTGGTTAGTTCTCTTAAAGTAATCCTAGGACTACGAATACGGATACACTTAGCTCATAGATACAAGGACATTCACCTGTACGCACTCAGTTAGACAGTTCCCGCCAGCACATAGAGAATCCTACCTTTGATGCCCACTACAAATGTGGGCGGAATCACCTCCGGTTTGCCCGTGCTGTACACAAACAAATTGCAAGTGCTCACGATTTCGTTTTCGCTACCCCTGACCCGCAAAGTGTACTCTCCGGCATCTTCCTCAGTGACGCCCACGAGGTTCAACCAGGCGATGCCGTCCTGCATGGACATCTTGCTCCTCGGTCCGAAGGCGATCGGTTGGTCACCAAAGAACCACTTGGCAGTTGGCTCCGGACCATCGATGTTCACCATCCACTTGACGTTGCTGCCCGATTTCACGGTTCGGTTGGACAGGAAGTTGCGGAAGTACAAACGCTTTCTTAGATCCGGTGGCGGTGGTACCTCGCGTCTGGAGCTCGTTTGCTCCTCCTCATCCGGTTTGGGCTTCCTGCGGCGCTTCTCGCCACCCTCACCTTCAGCGGCGCCTTCGGCTCCTTCCTCTCCAGCAGCGGGTGCTTCCTCATCGCCGGTCGGACGTGGAGGTCTGCCCTCCCTCGGCGGCGAGATGCGAGGTGCCCTCACACGTGGCTCCACTGTGATCATGTGGACAATCTCGGTCTTGCCCTCGCGATTCTCAGCCTGGCAAACGTACTTGCCGCTATCCGAAGCCTTCGGGCGACTGATGAACAGCTCACAGGTGCCGTCATCGTGGTCAACCTGCTGGTACTTGTCGCTGTTCTCAATCTTGACGCCATCCTTCACCCACGTAACTGCGGGCGTGGGCAGACCGCGCACATGGACGTCCAGCTGCAGCTCGTTGATCTTGCCGTGCATCGTGTCCTTGATGTTGCGCGTAAAGGTGGGTGGAACATCACCAGTGCCGGGATTCTCGTAAACCTCCAGTCGGCATGAGGTGGATGCTTCTCCAGTCTCGTCGCGACCCCAGCATTTGTACTCTCCGTTGTCCTCCGCTGTGGCGCTCATGACCTCCAACAGACACAGACCCTCACTGTACCTACCCCTGATCTTGGGTGAGTTTTGGATCTGCTCGCCGTCCTTGAACCACTTGACCTGCGGCTCCTTGGCCTCCAGGAAGCATGAAATCTTAACCTTGGATCCCTCGGCCACCACGCGATCTCTCATCGAGGTGCTGAAGTGGATCGCAATGTTCTTCTCGCGACGCTTGCTTGACAAGCTGGCGGTATCGGAGGCGTAGTCAGTGGCATAGGCCGAGGATGCTCCATCGTCCTCCTCCTTCTTGGCACGTCTCTTCGCCTTGCCATCCTCAGCCTCGGATTCCGGTTCGGCAGCAGGAGCCGGCTTCTTCTCCACCGGTTTCTCCACCTCCTTCGGACGCAACAGGCTCTTGTCCGCATGGAACACACCATGGATATTTTCGGCAATGTGATGGGATTGACCTTCGAAGAGCACGTAGTGCGAGATCTCCATCTTGCCGGCGCGACTTTCCGCCTTGACAACATACTTGCCGGAGTCCTTGTTGTCCGGCCGATCGATGATGAGCTCACAGGTGCCGTCCTGGTGCTCGATGATCTGGAAGCGCCCACCACTCTGGATTTCAATGCTGTCCTTAAACCACTGGACCGCCGGTGTAGGTTGACCCCGCACAGCTGTCTCCAGGATCAGTTCGTTGGTGTTCAGGTGATAGGTCTCTGAGAGAGAGAAACACCGAGACTGGTTACATAAAAACGTTGCCAAAATAGCATTGCATAACGAATGCAGTCAATGGCACTGCACAATTATACACATCGCTAATTATAGATGATTCGATCGATCACGGACACTCATCCGATACCCAATATCTTACCTTTCAGAGAGCGAATAAAGACGGGTTGCACATCCGTATTGACCTTGGTCTCGTACACATGCAGCATGGCCGAGGTGGTGATCTTGCACGACTCATTCTGGGCTACAATGGAGTAGGTTCCAGAGTCCTCCACCTTGGCATTGGTGAACTCCAGCACCGCCAGGCTGTCGCGGTTCATGTTGCGAATGTTGGGTCCATACGTTACATTCTGGTCGTCCTTGAACCACTTGATCATCGGCTGGGGTCCACCGATCACAGCCTGCAACTTGACCTTGGATCCCTCGGCCACGTAGCGATTGGACAGGTTGACCGTGAAGTACAACATCTGTTTGGGCGAAGGATCCGGCATCCGGCTGCGTCGCTCGTAGCCACCATCGCCACCTTCGGGCTCATCCTCCTTCTTCTTCTTCTTGCCCTTGGCCTTGGCATCGGCTGACTCTCCGCCTCCTCCTCCTTCCTGCATGGCAATGGCGGACAGGATGCTCGATCTGCGCGAGGTGTGGGTGGTGTCGACGACAACCGTGTGGGTGGTCGACTGACTGCCCAGTTTGTTCTTGGCGGTGCAGACATAGATTCCGTTGTCATTGATCGTCGGCTTGTTGATGATCAGCTCGCAAATGCCGTCCAAGTGCTCAATCTGAACCACACGATCGTCGAGCACCACGGGTATCTGGTCCTTGGTCCACGAGATTTCAGGGCGGGGGTTGCCGCGAACCTTCGTATCGAGAATCAGATCGTTCTGCGAGGCATGATACACATCTGAGAACAAAGTCAATCAATCAATTTGGCTATTTTCGTACGCGATCGACCTCAATTGCAACAAAACACCGAACGTCGGACACACAGAAGTACATGGGTCTTTTTGAGGATCGTGTAACCGATAACACTTGGCCACAGAGCACACACATATCTACAGAATGGGGTTAAAATACCTCGCAGGGGTAGGGCGAAAATGGGTTCAGATTCATCACCATCCGCCTGTGCCGCGTACACCTTGAAGTAGCAGGAGGTTTCGATCTCGCTGAGATCGTTTTTGGCCACACACTTGTAGACACCGGAGTCGGCGGATGTTACGTTGCCCACCTCCAGGATGGCCTTGCCCTCCTCGGACAGGTTCTTGATATTGCCACCGACCACTACCCACTTGTCATCCTTCATCCAGCGGGTATTGGGATCGGGTCCAATCACAGTGGCCACAAACTTAATAGTCGAGCCCTCGAGCGCCATGCGATCGCGCAACTGAGTGGCAAAGGCCAGCTTCTGCTTGGCGGGCACCAATCTCTCCGGCGTGGCCTTGACAGGATGCAGGCGCGCCTGCTCCTCCTCCGCCTCCGCACGCCTCTGGTCGGAGTCGGCCTTCGACTTGAGGGCCGCCTCCATGGCCTTCTTGGCCTGCTTCAAACTGTCTAGCTGGATCTTGTCGCGGGCATGGAAGATGCCGGGTACGTGGTAGTGTAGGTTACGGGCCACCTCAACCGTGTGGTTGATCTGCACCTCGCCACTGGAATTGATGGCTTTCATCGTGTAGATACCGCCATCCTTGTTGCCCGGCTTGTAGATGAGCAACTTGCACACACCGTGCGCCTCCTCCAGCATGGTGAACTTGTAGCTGGGCTTCACCTGGAAGCAGCCGCGCCACCACGTGATCACAGGCCGGGGATAGCCGTGCACGTGACACTCGATGGTCAGCTCATCGTCGCGCAAATGATAGTACTCTGAAATGGTCAATTTTTAAGCACTTAGGGAGGTCAGCAATCGCGACGAATCCCGACAAATACCTTTGATATATTGAATGGAGGGGGGTTTGGGTTCGTCCTTGAAAATTTCATAGATGGTCACAATGCACGAGGAGCTCGTCTCATCGTTCTGGTTCGAGATCACGCACGAGTATTCGCCGGAGTCCAAGATGGTGGTGTTAAGCACCTCCAGCACCAGAATGTTATTGTTATTGATGATGCGATGGCATCCATCGCGCTCCAGCTGCTTGCGATTGTGGTACCACTTAACCGACAACTCCGGACCATCCACGGCGCAGGCCAGGCGCACACTTTGCCCGGCTTCAACGGCTCGGTCAGACAGGAAGTTGATGAACTTGGGATTGCGGGCCTGCTCCCGGCGACGCTGCCAGTCGGCGTCGCGCTCCTTCTCACTGATCCGCTTGGCCTGGCTATATTTGCGCATCTGCTGCATGAACTCCTCGCCCTCGACGGCGGCAATGCGCTGCCAGCGCTCCTCCTCGTGGGGATCGGGGCGGACAAAGTCGTCGGAGGAGTCGCTGCCGCGACGCTTTTCCTTCTTCTTCGTATCCTCTTCGGGCTCAGCTTCGATTTCGTCATCAGGATATTCCTGTTCCTGATCCTCATCTCCGTATCCGGCCTCAGTGCCTTCTTCACCCTCCTCGCCGACGGCAGATGGATCCTCCTCGTCTTCCTCGGCCTCGGCTTCTGCCTCCGCCTCAGCCTCTTCCTGGGCCCGTTGCTCGGCCTCCAGGCGCTCCTGCTCCTCCTTTTCGGCTTGCAGACGCTTCTGGCGCTCCTCAAAGGTCTCGCCCTTGGGCTTGGCCCTCGCAGCTGCCTCCTCGGCGGCCTTGGCAGCCGCCTTTGCCTGCTCCTCCATCTGGAGCACCATCTTGCTCTTCTTTGGCGGCGGCTTGGCCTGCTGCTGCTGTTGCTCGAACATCTTCTTGCTGGCCTTCTGGCCACCGCCGATCTCCAGTTTCAAGGTCAATTTCGGACTGGGCGACTTCTCTTTCTTCTCCTTCTTTTTGGGCGGTGCCTTCTTCTTGCCCTTCTTCACCGGCTCATCGCCGTCGTCCAGGTCAACGCTGTCCTCCCTGTCATCGCCGCCAAAGTCACCCAGATCGTCGCCATCTTCGGCTCCGGAAGGACTCATGTCCTTGTCAATGGACTTGCGCTGGGCGCGCGGCTTCCTAGCCTTCTTCTCCTTCTTCTTTGGCTTGACCTCCTCAATAATTTCCTCCTCCTCGACCTCCTCGTATTCCTCCACAACGTAGATAACCTCAACGTTGGACACATCCATTACGGCAGCGCGATCGATCACCGACAAATCGGAAGTTATGTAACGCACGGGCTTTTGCACATCCAACGGCTCGGAAATATCCATAACGAGGGCGCGATCGAAGACGGCGATGTTGCAGGTGGTCTGGCTCTTGATATCCCTTCCCAGCTCGAACGGTGTCTTCTCCTTCTCCTCGCGCTTCAGGAACGGAGTAATGCTGCGCCATGTCGAGGGCGTGGCACTGCGCCGCGTCATGTACAGCGTAAACGGGGTCTGGCTCCGGCCGTGAATGGGCGTGGCACTGCGTCCGCGAAGGCTTCCTGGGGTTGGGGACTTAAGCTTGCGCTTCTTTTGCGTTGGCACCTGCAGCGTATCCTGGGCGGATGCCGCCTCCGGTTCGGCGGAGGCCCGTGGCTCGATATCTCCGTTCTCGGTTTCTCCCATTTCGGATCGTTTTCGTACGGTCTCTTTCGGTTTTGGAAGGATATAATTCGTAAATGAGAACCGAAAAGAATTTTATCCGTCCGAGTCGTATATGTATGACTGTGATAATCAATATATATAGCCCGCAACGGTTCGATCGAGATTTTTTTAGGACGTGAGACGTCCGTTCGATGCAAAAGAAGATTCACGACTGTCACCGAACGTGGTGAAAATTTCGAAAACACATTCCTTCTTCTCGAATCGATCGATCCCTAGTCCCCCAAAATCGATTGTTAATGCTAAAAACAATTTTACGAATTCTGTTTTGTTCGCTGCCGACGTCGCACACACACACGCATGCAACATTGATTGCCAAAATGCGATTCTATTTAAGTAGCAGGCACTTTTTAATTGAATGCAGACAGTAAACGAAGTTATATAAGTGTGAGCACCGCATCCATTCGAATTCAATTAGCTATTTTTAATGGGCGGATCTATTTAAATGCGATGATAAAGTGCATCGCTTACCTTAATCATTGATCACTTGCCATATTTGCGAACCGAAAGTGCGAACCGATTTGTTAGTCAAGTATTGCTACCACGACCGACATATCATAAAGTACGCGACTTATTCTAGCCTTACGAACTAGTTTCCTATATACTAGCTCTATACTACATACATATACTATATATATATGGTTAGAGATGCAAATGCAAGGTGCACAATGCGAATTCAAAGCAATGCAGCACTAATTAAGTTTGAAATTCGGGCATTGGATCACTAGGTAGATGGGGCACAATTGGCACTTACCTCTAATGTTGCGTGTAAATATGGGCGGAGTGCCAAATTTACTTGAAGGTGCTTCGTATATAGTCACAAGACAGCTAGTTTCGACTTCTCCATTTTGATTGGACGCTATGCATCGGTAAATGCCAGAGTCACCCAGTTCGGCCGATTTGATTTCAAGGCACGACAGTCCGTCGTTCAATGTTCTCCTGTACTTGGCACCATTCTCGATGGGGCAGTTATCCTTGAACCATTGCACATTCATCTCGTGACCCGATAGCCCACAAGTCAGCTTGAGGTCGCTGCCAGACGCCGTGTTTCGATTGGTTAGTTGGATGTCAACAGTGGGCTTCCGCTTGGCACTACGGGATTCCTTTCGGTCCTTGTACTCGGAGTCCATGGACTTGTACGTTTGCAGGCTAACAGAATCTGCAGTTTGTTCAGCCTCATATGGTTTTCGCTTTGGAACAACCAGGTCCTCATCCAGAACACTTGGTTTCTTTGCTGCAAGTTGATCTGTTTTCTCAGCTTCAATCTTAACAGGAACAGAATCAAGAACCTTAGCCCCGTGACTCTTTTCATCGGCAGGAATTCCATCTGGTTTTTGCTCCTTTGAACCAAGTATCTCTTCATCAACTGATTTCTTCTTCAGTGCAGCCGAATTTTTAGATTTAGCCTTTGAGTCCTTAGATTCGGGAGTTTTTATTTCAGCAACCTTCTCTTCAGATATTTTTTCGCGAACAACCTCTGCAGCATCTGCCTTCTCCAGGACCTTCGTCTTTTTTGATTTGTCCTTAAGTTCAACCTTTTGGCTTTCTTCTGTGTTCTCTTTCGATATCTTCTCCGAAACGATTTCAGAAACCTCAGCCGTTTGGGATTTGGTATCAGTGACTTCCTTAGTCTCGGTCTGCTTTTCTTTCTTTTCATCCAAGTTCTCTTCTTTGATTGATTTCTTCTCCAAAACCTTCGCTTTCTTAGGCTTGGCTTCAGAGTCCTTAACCTCCCCCTTTTTGCTTTCTTCTGCCTTCACATCAGTAATCTTTTCGGAAACAGTTTCCGACACCTGAGCCTTTTGGGATTTGTTTTCAATACCGGACTCCGTCTGTTTTTCATTCTTGTCTTGTTTCTCTTTTTCGATTGATTTCTTCTCCAAAACCTTCGCTTTCTTAGGCTTGGCTTCAGAGTCCTTAACCTCCTCCTTTTGGCTTTCTTGTGCCTTCTCATCAGTAATCTTTTTGGAAACAGTTTCCGACGCCTGAGCCTTTTGGGATTTGTTATCAATAGCGGACTCCTTCTGTTTTTCCTTCTTTTCATCCAGTTTCTCTTCTTCGATTGATTTCTTCTCCAAAACCTTCGCTTTCTTGGGCTTGGCTTCAGATTCCTTAACCTCCTCCTTTTGGCTTTCTTCTGCCGTCTCATCGGTAATCTTTTCGGAGACAGTTTCGGACACCTCCGCCTTTTGGGATTTTTTATCAAAGGCGGACTCCGTCTGTTTTTCTTTCTTGTCTTCAAGTTTCTCCTCTTCGATTGATTTCTTCTCCAAAACCTTCGCTTTCTTGGGCTTGGCTTCAGAGTCCTTAACCTCCCCCTTTTTGCTTTCTTCTGCCTTCACATCAGTAATCTTTTCGGAAACAGTTTCCGACACCTGAGCCTTTTGGGATTTGTTTTCAATACCGGACTCCGTCTGTTTTTCATTCTTGTCTTGTTTCTCTTTTCGATTGATTTCTTCTCCAAACCTTCGCTTTCTTAGGCTTCAGAGTCCTTAACCTCCTCCTTTTGGCTTTCTTGTGCCTTCTCATCAGTAATCTTTTTGGAAACAGTTTCCGACGCCTGAGCCTTTTGGGATTTGTTATCAATAGCGGACTCCTTCTGTTTTTCCTTCTTTTCATCCAGTTTCTCTTCTTCGATTGATTTCTTCTCCAAAACCTTCGCTTTCTTGGGCTTGGCTTCAGATTCCTTAACCTCCTCCTTTTGGCTTTCTTCTGCCGTCTCATCGGTAATCTTTTCGGAGACAGTTTCGGACACCTCCGCCTTTTGGGATTTTTTATCAAAGGCGGACTCCGTCTGTTTTTCTTTCTTGTCTTCAAGTTTCTCCTCTTCGATTGATTTCTTCTCCAAAACCTTCGCTTTCTTGGGCTTGGCTTCAGAGTCCTTAACCTCCCCCTTTTTGCTTTCTTCTGCCTTCACATCAGTAATCTTTTCGGAAACAGTTTCCGACACCTGAGCCTTTTGGGATTTGTTTTCAATACCGGACTCCGTCTGTTTTTCATTCTTGTCTTGTTTCTCTTCTTCGATTGATTTCTTCTCCAAAACCTTCGCTTTCTTAGGCTTGGCTTCAGAGTCCTTAACCTCCTCCTTTTGGCTTTCTTGTGCCTTCTCATCAGTAATCTTTTTGGAAACAGTTTCCGACACCTGAGCCTTTTGGGATTTGTTATCAATAGCGGACTCCTTCTGTTTTTCCTTCTTTTCATCCAGTTTCTCTTCTTCGATTGATTTCTTCTCCAAAACCTTCGCTTTCTTGGGCTTGGCTTCAGATTCCTTAACCTCCTCCTTTTGGCTTTCTTCTGCCGTCTCATCGGTAATCTTTTCGGAGACAGTTTCGGACACCTCCGCCTTTTGGGATTTTTTATCAAAGGCGGACTCCGTCTGTTTTTCTTTCTTGTCTTCAAGTTTCTCCCCTTCGATTGATTTCTTCTCCAAAACCTTCGCTTTCTTGGGCTTGGCTTCAGATTCCTTAACCTCCTCCTTTTGGCTTTCTTCTGCCGTCTCATCGGTAATCTTTTCGGAGACAGTTTCGGACACCTCAGCCTTTTGGGATTTTTTATCAAAGGCGGACTCCGTCTGTTTTTCATTCTTGTCTTCAAGTTTCTCTTCTTCGATTGATTCTTTCTCCAAAACCTTCGCTTTTTTAGGCTTGGCTTCAGACTCCTTAACCTCCCCCTTTTTGCTTTCTTTTGCCTTCACATCAGTAATCTTTTCGGGGGCAGTTTCCGACACCTGAGCCCTTTGGGATTTGTTATCAATTGCGGACTCCGTCTGTTTTTCCTTCTTTTCATCCAGTTTCTCTTCTTCGATTGATTTCTTCTCCAAAACCTTCGCTTTCTTGGGCTTGGCTTCAGAGTCCTTAACCTCCTCCTGTTGGCTTTCTTCTGTCTTCACATCAGTAATCTTTTCGGGGGCAGTTTCGGATACCTCAGCCTTTTGGGATTTGTTATCAATAGCGGACTCCGTCTGTTTTTCCTTCTTTTCATCCAGTTTCTCTTCTTCGATTGATTTCTTCTCCAAGACCTTCGTTTTCTTAGGCTTGGCTTCAGAGTCCTTAACCTCCTCCTGTTGGCTTTCTTCTGTCTTCACATCAGTAATCTTTTGGGGGGCAGTTTCGGATACCTCAGCCTTTTGGGATTTGTTATCAATTGCGGACTCCGTCTGTTTTTCCTTCTTTTCATCCAGTTTCTCTTCTTCGATTGATTTTTTCTCCAAAACCTTCGCTTTCTTAGGCTTGGCTTCAGAGTCCTTAACCTCCTCCTTTTGGCTTTCTTGTGCCTTCTCATCAGTAATCTTTTCGGAAACAGTTTCCGACACCTGAGCCTTTTGGGATTTGTTATTAATAGCGGACTCCTTCTGTTTTTCCTTCTTTTCATCCAGTTTCTCTTCTTCGATTGATTTCTTTTCCAAAACCTTCGCTTTCTTAGGCTTGGCTTCAATGTCCTTAATCTCCTTCTTTTGGCTTTCTTCTGTCTTCACATCAGTAATCTTTTCGGGGGCAGTTTCGGATACCTCAGCCGTTTGGGATTTGTTATCAATTGCGGACTCCGTCTGTTTTTCCTTCTTTTCATCCAGTTTCTCTTCTTCGATTGATTTCTTCGCCAAAACCTTCGTTTTCTTAGGCTTGTCTTCAGAGTCCTTAACATCCTCCTCTTGGCTTTCTTTTTGCTTCTCATCCTGTTTCTTTTGAGCATGTCCTTCAGTCAATTGTTTCACTTCTTCAATAATAGTTAAGATATTTTGGGAAATAACTTTAATCTTTCCATTTATTACAGCCGTTAAGAGGGGTGCATCTTTTTTTTCAATATAATCATAGTCACTGAGCAACGTTGCTTTAATATTTTCAATTTTTGGTTTTAAAACTTCCGTCTCCTCATCTAAAAAGTCATCAAGAATTACGAAAATATCCATAAGACTCTGTTGCAAACTAATCATTTTTTCCGATGACTTATCAACATATGTTTCTGATTGAATTTTAACAGCAACTCTCTCCAAATTTAAAATTTTGGGGATTAATAAGGACGGTTTGGTGAACATATTAGAGTCGTCGATTAGTTGAATAGTAGCTTTTGTTAAAATCACATTGGTTTTAATTTCCTTAAGATAGTTGAGTTTTACTTTCTCAGCTGCTTCAGTGGAGGCCTCACACAGCGATTCAATAAAGGATTCGAAGAGTTCTTTTTCTTTATTATCTTTTCCTCTTTTTCCATCATAGGTGTGAACTATATGTTCTCTCAATTTGAATAAGAGTTTTGCCACTACTTCATCATCTTCAAGGTTATTCACAATTTCCCGACTTTCTGCCAAAATTTCATCGGCACTAGAGCCTAATGCCTTGGATAATTCTGTGAGCCTTTCTTTCAATGTCTTAATAATAACTTCTCGAGATTTTCCATCTTGATCTCCTTGCTTTTGTGCACTAGCCTCTAGTTCTTTTTCTTCCAGGACTTGCTTATCCAAGGCTGTGGCTGTCTCTGATTTAACTTCAGTGTCCTTTACTTCAGGTTTCTTTGGTTCTTCAATCTTTTCTTCAGATATCTTCTCAGCTACGACCTCAGATATTTCTGGTTTCTGGGACTTCTTTTCGACATCATGATCACCTGGCTTTTGTGCACTAACCTCTAGTTCTTTTTCTTCCAGGACTTGCTTATCCAAGGCTGTGGCTTTCTCTGATTTAACTTCATTATCCTTTACTTCGGGTTTCTTTGGTTCTTCAATCTTTTCTTCAGATATCTTCTCAGCTACGACCTCAGATACTTCTGGTTTCTGGGACTTCTTTTCGACATCCTGATCACCTGGCTTTTGTGCACTAACCTCTAGTTCTTTTTCATCCAGGACTTGCTTATCCAAGGCTGTGGCTGTCTCTGATTTAACTTCAGTGTCCTTTACTTCAGGTTTCTTTGGTTCTTCAATCTTTTCTTCAGATATCTTCTCAGCTACGACCTCAGATATTTCTGGTTTCTGGGACTTCTTTTCGACATCATGATCACCTGGCTTTTGTGCACTAACCTCTAGTTCTTTTTCTTCCAGGACTTGCTTATCCAAGGCTGTGGCTTTCTCTGATTTAACTTCATTATCCTTTACTTTGGGTTTCTTTGGTTCTTCAATCTTTTCTTCAGATATCTTCTCAGCTACGACCTCAGATACTTCTGGTTTCTGGGACTTCTTTTCGACATCCTGATGACCTTGTTTTTGTGCACTAGCCTCTAGTTCTTTTTCTTCCAGGACTTGCTTATCCAAGGCTGTGGCTGTCTCTGATTTAACTTCAGTGTCCTTTACTTCAGGTTTCTTTGGTTCTTCAATCTTTTCTTCAGATATCTTCTCAGCTACGACCTCAGATATTTCTGGTTTCTGGGACTTCTTTTCGACATCATGATCACCTGGCTTTTGTGCACTAACCTCTAGTTCTTTTTCTTCCAGGACTTGCTTATCCAAGGCTGTGGCTTTCTCTGATTTAACTTCATTATCCTTTACTTCGGGTTTCTTTGGTTCTTCAATCTTTTCTTCAGATATCTTCTCAGCTACGACCTCAGATACTTCTGGTTTCTGGGACTTCTTTTCGACATCCTGATCACCTGGCTTTTGTGCACTAACCTCTAGTTCTTTTTCATCCAGGACTTGCTTATCCAAGGCTGTGGCTGTCTCTGATTTAACTTCAGTGTCCTTTACTTCAGGTTTCTTTGGTTCTTCAATCTTTTCTTCAGATATCTTCTCAGCTACGACCTCAGATATTTCTGGTTTCTGGGACTTCTTTTCGACATCATGATCACCTGGCTTTTGTGCACTAACCTCTAGTTCTTTTTCTTCCAGGACTTGCTTATCCAAGGCTGTGGCTTTCTCTGATTTAACTTCATTATCCTTTACTTCGGGTTTCTTTGGTTCTTCAATCTTTTCTTCAGATATCTTCTCAGCTACGACCTCAGATACTTCTGGTTTCTGGGACTTCTTTTCGACATCCTGATGACCTTGTTTTTGTGCACTAGCCTCTAGTTCTTTTTCTTCCAGGACTTGCTTATCCAAGGCTGTGGCTGTCTCTGATTTAACTTCAGTGTCCTTTACTTCAGGTTTCTTTGGTTCTTCAATCTTTTCTTCAGATATCTTTTCAGCTACGACCTCAGATACTTCTGGTTTCTGGGACTTCTGTTCCACATCCTGATCACCTTGTTTTTGTGCACTAGCCTCTAGTTCTTTTTCTTCCAGGATTTGCTTATCCAAGGCTGTGGCTTTCTCTGATTTAACTTCAGTGTCCTTTACTTCAGGTTTCTTTGGTTCTTCAATCTTTTCTTCAGATATCTTCTCAGCTACGACCTCGGATACTTCTGGTTTCTGGGACTTCTGTTCCACATCCTGATCACCTTGTTTTTGTGCACTAGCCTCTATTTCTTTTTCTTCCAGGACTTGCTTATCCAAGGCTGTGGCTGTCTCTGATTTAACTTCAGTGTCCTTTACTTCAGGTTTCTTTGGTTCTTCAATCTTTTCGTCGGATATCTTCTCAGCTACGACCTCAGATACTTCCGGTTTCTGGGACTGCTGTTCCACATCCTGATCACCTTGTTTTTGTGCACTAGCCTCTAGTTCTTTTTGTTCCAGGACTTGCTTATCCAAGGCTGTGGCTGTCTCTGATTTAACTTCAGTTTCCTTTACTTCAGGTTTCTTTGGTTCTTCAATCTTTTCTTTAGATATCTTCTCAGCTACGACCTCAGATACTTCCGGTTTCTGGGACTGCTGTTCCACATCCTGATCACCTTGTTTTTGTGCACTAGCCTCTAGTTCTTTTTGTTCCAGGACTTGCTTATCCAAGGCTGTGGCTGTCTCTGATTTAACTTCAGTTTCCTTTACTTCAGGTTTCTTTGGTTCTTCAATCTTTTCTTCGGTTATCTTCTCAGCTACGACTTCAGATACTTCTGGTTTCTGGAACTTCTTTTCGACATCCTGATCACCTTGCTTTTGTGCACTAACCTCTAGTTCTTTTTCTTCCAGGACTTGCTTATCCAAGGCTGTGGCTTTCTCTGATTTAACTGCAGTGTCCTTTACTTCAGGTTTCTTTGGTTCTTCAATCTTTTCTTCAGATATCTTCTCAGCTACGACCTCAGATACTTCCGGTTTCTGGGACTGCTGTTCCACATCCTGATCACCTTGTTTTTGTGCACTAGCCTCTAGTTCTTTTTCTTCCAGGACATGCTTATCCAAGGCTGTGGCTGTCTCTGATTTAACTTCAGTTTCCTTTACTTCAGGTTTCTTTGGTTCTTCAATCTTTTCTTCAGATATCTTCTCAGCTACGACCTCAGATACTTCTGGTTTCTGGGACTTCTGTTCCACATCCTGATCACCTTGTTTTTGTGCACTAGCCTCTAGTTCTTTTTCTTCCAGGACTTGCTTATCCAAGGCTGTGGCTGTCTCTGATTTAACTTCAGTTTCCTTTACTTCAGGTTTCTTTGGTTCTTCAATCTTTTCTTCGGTTATCTTCTCAGCTACGACCTCAGATACTTCTGGTTTCTGGGACTTCTTTTCGACATCCTGATCCCCTTGTTTTTGTGCACTAGCCTCTAGTTCTTTTTCTTCCAGGACTTGCTTATCCAAGGCTGTGGCTGTCTCTGATTTAACTTCAGTTTCCTTTACTTCAGGTTTCTTTGGTTCTTCAATCTTTTCTTCAGATATCTTCTCAGCTACGACCTCAGATACTTCTGGTTTCTGGGACTTCTGTTCCACATCCTGATCACCTTGTTTTTGTGCACTAGCCTCTAGTTCTTTTTCTTCCAGGATTTGCTTATCCAAGGCTGTGGCTGTCTCTGATTTAACTTCAGTGTCCTTTACTTCAGGTTTCTTTGGTTCTTCAATCTTTTCTTCAGATATCTTCTCAGCTACGACCTCGGATACTTCTGGTTTCTGGGACTTCTGTTCCACATCCTGATCACCTTGTTTTTGTGCACTAGCCTCTATTTCTTTTTCTTCCAGGACTTGCTTATCCAAGGCTGTGGCTGTCTCTGATTTAACTTCAGTGTCCTTTACTTCAGGTTTCTTTGGTTCTTCAATCTTTTCTTCAGATATCTTCTCAGCTACGACCTCAGATACTTCTGGTTTCTGGGACTTCTGTTCCACATCCTGATCACCTTGTTTTTGTGCACTAGCCTCTAGTTCTGTTTGTTCTAGGACTTGCTTATCCAAGGCTGTGGCTGTCTCTGATTGAACTTCAGTTTCCTTTACTTCAGGTTTCTTTGGTTCTTCAATCTTTTCTTCGGTTATCTTCTCAGCTACGACCTCAGATACTTCTGGTTTCTGGGACTTCTTTTCGACATCCTGATGACCTTGTTTTTGTGCACTAGCCTCTAGTTCTTTTTCTTCCAGGACTTGCTTATCCAAGGCTGTGGCTGTCTCTGATTTAACTTCAGTGTCCTTTACTTCAGGTTTCTTTGGTTCTTCAATCTTTTCTTCAGATATCTTTTCAGCTACGACCTCAGATACTTCTGGTTTCTGGGACTTCTGTTCCACATCCTGATCACCTTGTTTTTGTGCACTAGCCTCTAGTTCTTTTTCTTCCAGGACTTGCTTATCCAAGTCCTTTTTTTCAGATATCTTGGGTTCTTCAATCTTCTTTTGTATTGAATGGTCAACAACATCTTCAGTTTCTGACTTTTTGATATCTCCTGCTGCATCCTTATTTTGGTTTTGACTTTCAATAATTTGTTTGAACTCTTCACAAATATCAAGAATCTTTTCAGTAATTAATTTTATTTTTCCATTAACCACAGCAGTATGAAGTTGTCCATTTTTTTTCTCAATATAGTCATATTCACTCAGTATTATTTTTTTTATTTCCTCTATTTTCGGATTAATTTTTTCTGTTCTTTCATCCAGAAGGTCATCAAGTATAATAAATATATCCATTAAATTCTGTTGCAAGCCAATCATTTCTTTCGATGACTTATCAATAAGTTTCACGCCTTGAGTTAATTCTGAAAGTTTTTCAAGATTTACCAGTTTGGGAACTAGCAGAGACGGCTTTGTGAACATGTTGCTATCGTCAATAAGTTGAATTGCCGCTTTTGTTAAAATAATGTTGGTTTTAATTTCTTTAATGTAGGTTTGAATAACGAGCTCAGTGGCTTCTGGACAGGATTCAAAGAGGGATTCTATGAGTTCTTCAACAAGTTCCTTCTCGGTCTGTTCCTCTGGTGGTTTGCCATCATAGGTATGAACAATGTGCTCTCTTAACTTAAATATAGACTTTGAGACTTTTTCGATATTATCAATATTATCCAAAATATCTTGGCATTCTGTCATGATTGTTTTAATTTCATCATTTTGCGAAGCATTGTTAGGAGATTGGGATAATTTTTCCGTTAGGGCTTCCAAAATATTTTCAGGTGATGCCTTTTGAGACACAATTTCAGTTGGTTTTTGTGCATCATCCACCTCTTTTTCCAATTGCTGTTCGCTGTCTTGAGGTTCAGATACTTTATCTGCCTTCTGTTCATCTTTTTTAGCAAGCAACTCATTTTGGTTTTGTAGTTTTGATTCAGGTTCAATCTCCTTCTTGGTTTCATCATCCGTTTCCTTAGGTACTTCTTGTTGAGTTTCGGTTTGTTTGTTAGAATCCAGTTGTTGCTCGGATTCCAGCATTTTGGGTCTTTTAGCTTCGGGTTCAATGTCTTCCTGGCTTCCTGATCCTTCTTTAATATCTATGTCAGTATCCAGCGCAGATTCAGGAGAGGAGACATCCGATTGACTTTGAAGTTCGGAAAGAAACACGTTCAGTTTGTTAAGTTTTTCCTGAAGATTACTGATCTGCAGCTGCAGTGCATCTATGAGAGCAAACTGCTTAGTGGTTATCTGACTGAGTTGGGGCTGAGAAAGGATTTCATTCTCTATTTGCACAAGAGTTGCCTCTAGCTGAGCAATGTCATCCGTATTTTCATCTAGCAAAAGAATACATGTCGGGTTATTGGCTCGAAGTCCTTCCTCGATTTCGGTAAGGAACGCCTTTCCAGACGAAACGTTTTCAATAATAATGCCTATATCGATTGGCACCGTGGGTTCAACATGAATTACGGACAATGCCTTCAATTCCGCAGTGATCGAATCCATTTCCTGTAAAAGTTCAATGACACGAATTGTATTGTCATTGCCCTCAATAAAATCAAAGACAGCCACTAAGCTGCTTTGCGTCTTCAAAAGACCACCTAAGACTTCGTTACTAATCTGCTCGCTGGCATCGTTTATGCTCCGGAAAGCAGCCATTAGACTAGTCTGAAGCTGAACAACAACCGAAGATGATTTGTCGACATCTACGGTGGGCTGGGCGGCCACAGCTCCAATGGAACCTACTAGATTCTCAATAGGTTGCTTTAGAGTCTTTAATTTTTGATAGTCCACAGCTTCTGGGCGCTCACAGTATGCAACAAAGTTGGCGAATGCCTTCTCGATTTTGGCGAACATTTCCTCGGCCAACTGAGTTTCCAGAATTGGTAACGAAAGCAGTATGTCCTCAAAGGCACTCTCTACGTTCTCCAAGGAGTCCACCAAGCCAGATTCATAGGTGTGCACCAAGCACTCCTTCAATCTGAACATGGTGCGAGCTATTTGCGCTTGGCCCAGAACGGTTTCCTGTTGCACGGTATCAGTGACAAGGGCGATCTGTATGTTCTCCAGATCTGACTTCAGTTGCTCCATTATTTTGCCAACTTGCTGAAGCTCCTTATTGGCATCTGTCTGGGTAACTTCCAGACAGGCTTCCAATTGCTTGATGCCACTGGCGACACCTTGTTGTATATCGAAAACCTCCACTTGGGGCTCTTCCTCTACAACGGCTACTTCCTCGATATGATCTGATACGGTTTGCTGATGACCACTGCTCTTAAGTTCAGAGATATCTCCATGCGTAGATATATCAATGACATTTTCCAAGAGTTGCACATCGATCTGCTCGCAGTATTGCCTCACATCGTGCAATGGAGTGGCCAAAGTCTTGAGCTTGGACAATTCAGGATCGGTCAAACTCTCGACGCCACTGTGGGCCATGCACTCCTCCACCTGAAGAACACAGCGCTCCAAGCTGCAGAGTGCCTCGGCGAAGGTTCCCTGTTGACTGGCCTCTGACATCGAGTGAGCCGCTTCCACCAAGTTGGTTTCCTGAACCACTGCCAAGCTACTTTGCAGCTCTTGCATCTTAACGAGGGCTGCCTGTACCTGCTGTGCAGCTTTTCCCGATAGGGAAACAACGTCAGGATCTTCACTATGAGAAAGAACCGATGTGATTCCCTGGTTCAAGTCGGACAGTAGGACAGCAACAGTCGATGGTTTCTCGGGACCTTTAGGCACTTCCGCTTCCGGATCAGTGGGCAAAGACTCTGCGACAGACTTAAGCACTGACACATCATCCAAGGTCGATAAGTCCTCCATTGAAGCTCGCGGGGGCTTCAGATTTTGGAGCACATGAATCAGACTGGACAGCGGACTGGCAATGGATAGCTTTTCATCCATAGACTCCTTCTGTTGGCCAACAATGTCACCAAACTGATTCAGTGCATTTATGAACTCACTCTCAGTCAGGGATTCGGGACTGTGTAGGGCTTTAGCCAAGTCAGCAAAACTTTTGCCACACTCGAAGAGAATTCTAGTCGTATTGGCCTCGTTGACGTCGAGTGTTGTCTCTGCCTCACTAAATGTCGCCAGTCCTTTAGCAATTTGCAGGATACGAAGAAGGTACACTTGGGCTTCGTTTGAGGAGCTCTTCACTCTTTCAGAAGCCTTGGGGCTTTCACTGATTTTGTTTAAGGCTTCCTGCAGGGTTTCTATGTTCCCAACTGCTTCCTCCAGGGACACTTTGGTCTCCAGCACTTTTCGCAGAGCGCTGATTGATTTGTCTTGCTGCTGCGATGCTTGCTCCTCATCCTGTTGAATCTCTTGCTGTAGGATCTTAAACTCGTGCTCTTCTATATCGATGACCACGTTGCGGATGAGACTGCGTATGTTGTCCAGCGTCTGAAGAGCCTGCTGATCGGGTACCCGAGCGACTAGCAAACGTTGGTGACCTTTTTGGGTGTTCTCCTGTAGCATACTCAGTGGTTCAATCAGGTCGGCTAAGGACCCAGTCATATTCTTGACCTCTGTCTGGCGGAAGCAGTAGTTTAGCTCGTCGACGGGTCGCTTTAGTCTGTCCAGCAATTCAACATGATGTCCGGTAATTTCTCTTTCCAAAATTGAGCCTATTAGAGCTGACAGTTCATCCTTTAGGTTCAGCAAGCGAATTTTAACGTTGGGGGAGAGTCGGCCAGAGATCCTCTCGATGTTCGTCTCAAAGTGTAAGACAGCCTGGGCGAATGACTGTAAGAGCTTCTGGGTATCAGCCACACCCATTACTGGCTCAGATCGCAGTTGCTCCTGAGGCACGGAGTCCTGACCACTTTCCAGTTCTTGGCCCAGTTGCGCCAGGCCGTTTTGAATCTCCTGCAAGGGGGGCACCATCGATTCCACAGTGCTTACTGTCAGCATTCCTCCCTCCACACTGCCTGATTTTTCACTAAGGATTACTTCTAGACCCTTTTTGAGCTCGAAAAGAGGGGGCGTAACGATATCCAGAATGGCCATGTTTATTTTTTGCTCAATTGACTCGGATCCTGCGAGGGATTCCGTCTTGTCTTCAATAGACTGCAGTGTGGATTGTAGCTGCTTAATCGGCTCCACAATGCTCTCGAGCACCTTCTGGTGCACCTTCTTGTAGATCTGCTCCTCGGACTCCTCCAGCGATAGTTCCATTTCGACACGCTCCAGGGCTTCCTGTATCTTTGCCACCGGCTGACAAATATCCTTAAGAGCGCTTGCTTCGCTGGGCAGATTGGCCTCCGATATGGTGGCGAAGGATATGGAATCGGGCACTTCTTGCATTTTTTCAACCGTTTCCGAAAAATGCTTCGCTGCCTCCAGTTCTTGCGCCTCCTGCAGAAGAGCCTGCGATTTAATCGTTCCCTGCGTGATCTCTAATCCTTGTTGGATGTCATCGGCAGTCAGTTCGATTTGGGCTCGTAGACACACCGATTCGAACTTCCTGCTAACGATTTTCAGCTCTTCCAGGGCTCTCTTCATTTGCTCGGCCACGCTGTCAATGATGCAGACACTGGTGCGTTGGATGAGCGTGGCTCCAGTCTCGTCGATCTCCACGCACTTTTCAATGACCTGGAGACCCATGTGCAGTCGTCGGATATCCTCATCCATCGATTGGATGAGGGCGTCGATTTGGGTCTCACCAGAGTATACCCTTAATTTCGATTCGATTTGCTTGATGGGCTCGATTATGTTGCGGATGATGGCTATGCTCTGATCCGCTGCCGACGGGGTCATCATCATGGTGGACTGTTCCATCACCTCATTCTCGACGGCACTCAAATGATTGTCGATAACCTTCAGCAACTTTGCGAGCGGAACGAGGGCAATCAGATTTTTATTGATCTCATTCTCATCGGAAACAACCTTTGCATGGGAGGATGTTGTTACCATCAGTCCGTCTCCCACTGCTCCCGAAATATCCTGCAGACGAGCATCATCCTCTGTTGTCTTGGAGGAATCGGTGTCTGTGGGTTTTTTGGACTTCTTGCGCTTTGGCGGTGCCACTGAATCCTTGTCCTTCTCCGGACTTGTCTGTGCACCAGAGGCGGCTTTTTGTGATGCGGACATCTGGGCACTGGCAAAGGTTTGCAAGTCGGATGTCTCCTCCTCACCTTGGCTGCCGGAGGCTTTGGATAAGCTAAAGAACTCATCCGTTTCCGTGGGCTTGGACTTCTTTCGCTTTCGAATTGGAGCTGATAGCGACAGTTCCTCCTCCATTTTATCAAAGGATTGCTGAACATATTGCTCGGTCTCTCTGTCCACTCGGCCTTCTCTACCGGAAGAGCCGTGTACCGTGATCTCGTTTATGGAAATGTCATCCATATCAGCCTCAGTTCGCATATCGTCCTCGACTGTAAAGTATTCAGGTGAAATGTCGATGACCACCGCTTCCATCAGGAGTTTTCCCGATTGCGAGGTCTCCTTGACGAAGCGCAGTGGTGGCAGCTCGACGATGTTGTGCTCAGTAACATGCTCCGAAATTTGATCGGCATACATCTCCACAATCTTCAGGGCTTCCTCCTCCGTGAGATCGGGAGTCTCGTAGAGTGAAACCGATACCTCCTTGCCGTCGAAGGAGAAAGACACGTCACCCTTCTCATCGATGGTTATATCACCGACTGGCGTCTCGTACAGCTGAGAGGTTCGCTCCTCCTGGATGGTGGACAGGGAATAATTCCTTTGTAGCTCATTCTCGTGATGTTGCTCGCTCTTTTGCTGCTGACTTCTTTGGGCATCCTCGAAGCCCAGAAGCGAGGCCGAACTGGCCACGATACCCATGCAGTTCTTCGCTTCACATGTGTAAGTGCCCAGGCAGCAGGTGCCATCCTGGCCAGAAATAATCCGGTGAATATCGCCCGGCTTCAGCTCCACCCCATCCTTGTACCACTTGAGCGCAGGCTGAGGAACTCCGATGACCTTGCACTCCAGATTTACGGCTCCCTCTTCAGTGAGCACAGCTCGCAGGGATTCCAGGAAGCGGGGCTTCTTGTAGTGGCGCGGTATCTGCAGCTTTAGGAAACAGGAAGTGATGCTGGTGCCGAAATCATTCACTGCCACGCACTTCCACTCCGCTTGATCCACAAACTCCACGGACTTAATGTCCAGTAGCCAGTCTTCGTTTTCACCTCTATAATGGTTATATCTTTCGTTCGGATCAATGGGCAGCTCGTCCCGGAACCAGGAGAGTATTGGATCGGGAGTGGCCTTCACTACCACCTTGAACTGAAAGGGTTCGTTGATCTTAGCATCCGTGCTTTTCAGTCCAGTTAGAAACTTTGGCGCTTGGTTCTGATTCTGTTGGGTGAAGACAAGTCGCTCCTCGTCGGTCAGCTGGTTCTGAATGTCCTCCACGGTGAGGACGGCAGTGCTGCTGGTTTCACCCATGCAATTACGCGCAATGCAGCAGTAGGTGCCCAATGAGTTGGTGCCCGTCAGCTGGTAGACATCGCCCGGCTTTAGTTCGTGGCCATCCTTGAACCACTTGAGCACGGGCGTGGGAAAGCCAACCACCTTGCACTCGAAGGACACCAGTCCCTCCTCGGTGAGCACGGCGCGCAGACTCTCCATGAACCTGGGCTTGCGATAGTTCCTAGGTACTAAAAAAAATAAAGGTTTTGTTAAGATCTGGTCTAGTAAAATGGGATCATTCCACTCCACTCACTGTCCATGGCTACGGAACATGTTGAAATGCCCATGCTGCCGTCGAAACTGGTCACCACGCATTTCCATTCGCCGGCATCGCAGGATTCCGACGGCTTCACCTCGATCATGTAGACGCCCAGGCCGTCCTCGATCAGCTTGTACCGCTCGGCGGTCTCCACCCGTCCGCTCGCGTTGTACCAGCAGACGCTCTTCGGCCACGGCGGCACCACCACTGCGGGAATGGAGGAAAGATCAGGTGTGAGATCATGTAAACAATCTGCTCGAACGCCGATCTCTGCCTTCTCGTTATATGTATTCTTTTTTTTCGTCTTTATTTTCCTTCTCTCTGGCGGGCAATTAGCGGTTTTGTTTTGATCGCAAATGTTGATGACCCACCTCAACATTCGAGGCATTCCGAACCGTGCGATCGAGTTCAAGTTTCTAGAGCACGATCTAAAAACAACAAGCGCCGGCGAGAATTGGACCAATTTTCGCCAGCACGCCCAAGTGCCCGAGAGAAGATAAACAAAAAAAAAATACGTTGGCCCGGTGCCAGCAGGAGATCTTCGCTAGATTCACTAGACTCCGAGTGCTCACCTTGACAGCCGAGAATGATGGTCTCCCCAATGAGCAGGCTCATGTCTCGCAGTTCGTTCGTGAATATCGGAGGCGGAGCATTGCCTGCCACGCTGCGGAAAGATAGAAACATCCGTACAACATGAGAATCTCATTAAATGCTCTTTTAAATAAGCCATTCATATCAATAAATAAATGTAAGAGAAATTAGAACGGATGAAAAAATGCACGGCAACAGTGCGTATGAGTAATGAAATCTTTGCTCACCTGTCCGCTGGCTTGAGAGATCCCTCGCGACTTCCGCGTCCCACCACATGCACCTTGGAGCTGGAGTAGGTGACGCCCATGCAGTTGCGCGCCTCACACGTGTACGTGCCCAGCGAGGTGGGGTCATCTGCGTTGGCGGTCAGCGCGAACATGTCACCGGCCTTGATCTCCTTGGAGTCCTTGAACCAGCGCAAATGGGGCGTGGGCACACCCACCACCTTGCACTCCAGCGAGACGGTTCCCTGTTCCGTGAGCACCGCACGCAGTTCCTCCACGAATTCGGGTGTTTTGTAGGCCTTCGGCACCAGGACGTTCAGCGTTCCCAGGCAAGAGTTGCGTCCACCAAAGTTCTCCGCCATGAGCATCCACTGACCGCCGTCGTCCAGCGTCACGGGACTAATCTCCAAGTAGTGAAAGGTGCCCTCATTGACCTCCGTGATGCGGTCGTTGGCGCACACTCTCCGGTCATTTCTGTACCAGGTGAGCTAGAAAACAATAAAATAGTTATAATTAAATTAATAAAACAATTCAAAATACAATCTTATATGGGTTACACTAACACGCAGTTCCAAGTAATTGAATAATTTAATGGACTCCATGCTCACCTTAAGATCTGTTGAGCTGCGTATTTCGGTTAGGAGGCGTGTCCGGGTGCCCACTTTGACGGATAAATCGGGCAGGCGGCGCAGGAACACCGGCGGATCGTCGCCCGTGGATCTGTCCTCCACGATGAGCTCGACGTGCCTGCGCACCACATCCTGGCTCTTCGTCCGGGCGAACAGCGTGTAGTGGCCGGCGTCCTCCCGCTGCACATGCTCCACGGCCAGTTGGACGGCATTGCTGGTGGCCGTGATGCGGAAGCGGTCGGAGTTCTCAATGGGAATCTCACCTCGGCTCCTGCAAGTACAGGAGGATTAGATTTAAATCGCCCAAAAGGGCGCCCAAATGAAGCACTTGAATCCCTATGGAAACCATTGCAGTTAATAGATCACCTTTTCCTGTAGACCGACGAGGCCGAGGAGAGTGTGCCGTTGAGTTGCTTGTGCTCATTGCACTGGCAGCATTTGGAACATCCGTTGCCCATGGCGTTTTGTTTTGTTTAATTTTAAACCGATACTGCAATCGGTTACGGTTAAAGGCAGATTGCACTAACCGAAATTCTTTTCGATTACTAGAACTCGTTTGAATTTACTATAATTTTCAATTTAAGCCCCTCGGAATGTTATAATTATTTCATTTTCAGATGCTCCCAGCTTTAATTTTGTATAAATAATCGTTCTGTTTCAAAAAAATACAAAAGCGTCAAAGTGGATACTTTGAAATAAATAAGGAACAACTAATATAAGATTATAGTCATAAATCTACCACCTGTCTTCGCCAAGAATATGTATGCCAAAATTCTGAAATATATAAATATAAAAGGCAACCACATACGTTTCTCTGTTTTCGAAAGCGTTTTCCAAATTACTCAGCTTGCACGTGCAAACATTTTGCTGCTCAAGAGTTATTTGTTTATGTGCCGCACTAATAAACCAATAAACCGAAAACAAACAATAATCGAAATTATGCGAAAGCGAAAATTGACAAAAATATTTTCGAATGTTTATAAATAAATGCTTGAACTTGCTTAGCTATTCGAATAGACTAAAAGCCGAAAACCGCGGACTGCAATAATTCAAACGCTAGCTAGACAACAACGCGATTGCCAATTTATTTTTGGGATGCGTGTGTTTTTGATGTTGAGCGCTAATAACTTGTTGTTTCGCTGTCGTTTTCCCCGAGTTCGAGAATTTTCAAATTGTTTCTTGTTTCCTTTGTGTAGCCCAGTAGTATCGGTTTATTTATTTGTCTGTTGCTCACGCTCGGATATTGCCAAACATCTGAACCGATTCAATGCGATCCGATCGCACTCTCCACCTATGTGTAGGCATTATGTAATTTTCGTTTTCGTTTGAGAAAAACTATTTTCAACACTTTTAGGGCATTAAATGGAAACGTTTTTGACGCACATCGCCGACATTCCATACCCTGCACTGCCCCCCCCAAAAAACAACGAAATCCAAGGCAGACGAAAGTTCCGCGGACGCGACAGCCAGCGATTTGTTAATGTGGCTATAATTAGACGTTCGTTACAGAACTCGGCCAGCGGATCGGACACCTCCAACTACCAGGTGCCATATCCCTCAGGAAGGCTCGCGCACAATTGATTGATTTCGATATGCAGGTGATTTATTGAGTATACGCCGCGTGCACACCCCCGAATTCCACGAACCAGTACGTATACGCAGTGGTGTACGAGTATATATAGAACTTTCGTATAGCACTGCCGCCGCTGCTACAATTCTTGGTGTCCGCCCGCTGGGCAACGGATATGTTAATGCGCCGATCGTCGATGTGGAACTGGCCGCTCAAGAGTTTTTGGATGGCCCATGGCGGCGGAATACTCAGAGCAACAAGCGAAAACTGGGAACCTAAACATCTAATGCTGCTGGTTTGCTCTTTGGTGGATCTGTGCTCTCGGTCCGCTCAATTGAGCAAATCGGTCTCCTTGGCGCAGAAGTCATATGTTAATGCGCAAATTTTTGGCATTATGCACGGCAGACCGCGCGGAGCAAGGACGGTGATTCACACACCCGCCAACGAGTGCACAGGTGAGCCAAGGAAAATATATATATAAATTTTCACTCGACAGATTTATGACTTACCACTCGAATTTGAAGGGCAGCAGCTCGGGCTCATCCTCTTCGGCGCAGTCGATCTTCACGAAGAACGTGGCCCGTTCGTTGGGGATGCAACGGATCAGGGAACTGGAGTTCTCGCTGAACGTGATGCGAGGCGGTGGTCGCTGGCCCGCTGCTGGCACCCCATCCTCGCCAGGAGGCTCTGCAAAGTGGGTAACACGGTGCGTTAATTATAAGCATGAGTAATCGCTTTATAAGTTACGATGCCGCAGGAAACCGTCCGCCAAACAAATAATCATAAATATTTGCGAAATGTCAAGAATGGCCCCGCATCCGCGGGCAGACATGAGCACACATATGTGGTTATGCCGGCAGGGAAGGCAAAGAGTCGGAACTTTAAAGTGAACTCGCATTCAGGATACCCTAAGCAGAGTACATATGTAATCAACTGACTGCATAACCATAATACCCGATGATTACCCACTGCCAAACATACCCTATTCCCACATCAAAAACATTTATTTTAAATCGCTTTTGAAATATATATGTTTTTTAATTTGTGATATTAAGTGGTTCTGTTTATACAAATAAATGTTTCATACGCCACAAATTTTGTCTTTCGATAGTTCAATCAATTTTCTTGGTCATAGGAAAATAGAATTTATAATACAAAATTGCTAGCAAACATGTTTTGAATCTTGCTTTAATTTTTAAAAATAATAAAACTAAACTATTAGTTGAATTTCATTCATAAACCGAAGATACTACTCAAAACAAATAGCCCAAAATATTTAACTCATATATCAACAATCGCTGATTATAAATTCAAATGCCATAAACACCATAATTCCTGTATCAATAAAGTTTGTGTTTACACTGAAGAGCTCGTTTGTCCCGTGCACATCGCCCATACCCTGCACAAAAACATCGAGTATTCGGAATATTCACTAAAAATAGTTCCAAATATTATTCATACGCGCCAGCAGCAGTCGCTACTTGTGAGCATGTCGAATCTTTCTGCATGGGCAAGCCCTAATCAAATGTGATTCGCGAATAGTATTCAGGCAATTGGGAATGGCTCGCTTCTCGCCGGGATGCAGACACGATAGTGACACTCGACCAGCGCATATTCCAATGTACAATTATGAAAATTTCTCATACACAATTCACAATTACGTAACCGCACTGTGGCCGTACAAGAGCCCATGAAGAAGATGGGGAGAAAAACGGAGACGGAGCCCGTGTCTGGCCATAAAAATACATGGCCCCACAAATAGCCATTAAGTACTCGGTTCGGAACCGGGAACCGGGAGCATGAAAAAAAAAGGAGATTCTCTCACTTTCCCGGCGCCGGGGCACCAAGAACTGGGCACTTGGACGGATGATGCTTACCCGCGGCATTGGCTGCTGGCGATCTCTCCATGCTCGGGTCTCAGGTCTCACTATATAATTAGCCGATTAGCCGAAACCGGGCCACTTTGGCATGGGACTGGCAGGACTTGCTGTGTAGGATTAGGGCGCAGTATTGTCGGATGGGTATTTTCGAGGCGGCATTAGCCGAAAGCGATTTATTTTTTTTTTATTTTTATTATTTATATTTAGAACAAACGCCGCACACAAACGACGGTAAAAATTTGAATTTTTCCGTTTCCGATTCACTGAAATGAAATTTTCCGCTGGTAATTACGCGTATTCGTCGGGCACAATGGATCGGAAAATGTGTAATTAGGATATATTCACATATTCAGCCCGTGGCATTATTTCAAACTGCTGCTGATGGTGCAGCGCATATACACGTATTTCTCTTCCAATTCCAATTTGAAATCCACCAGACACTCGCACACACACACTCACGCTTTGGGAACACAGTGATGTTCTATCTTTCTATATATAAACAATATGTACAACACAGCATCGGCGTTCGGTTCGAATGGCGCACACCACGTCCAGCAGACACCTCCTGGATCTCCGATCGTTTTTCTCAGACTGAACCGAACTGAACTGAGCAGACAGATCAGCACCGGCAGCAGCAGCAGCAGTAGCCTCGCCTGTCCATGTCGTATAATTTTGGCTGCCCCGAGAAAGAGCAAGCTCTCCTGAGGATGATCAGAGATGCGCATGTCTTCTGGCACGGCATCTCTCACTTGATAATAAATAAAAAATGTACACAAGGCATTTAGTAGGGCTGTCAGGTAAGTACACATCTTCACCCGGCCACGGAAATGGATATTTAATTCCTTCGCTTAGGCCTAAACACACACAAACATATGTACGCTTTGTAGTAAATATATAGTTGACAATTGATCGAAAAATAGCAATTGCAAAATACAAAATTGCACTCAGAGGCGCAACAAGTAGCAACAACTTGTTGCCTTGTACGTTTGTTAGTTGGTTAGTATTGTTCGATTAAGCTAATCCGCATTCCAATCGCATCCCTCAGACCGAATAGAAGTGCGAGTTGAATCTTGTGCGGCACGAGGGCTCCGTGAATGGTGAAAACCAGGCCAACGAGAAGCGTCCGAACACCGACTGGATGCTCTTGAGGCGCGATTTCTTCGCCCAGCGAGCCTCCTCCTTCTTCAGCTGTTCGATGCCCTGTTGGAGAGAGGAATGCGAGTATGTTATCCGTACAATCCCGTGCAGAGAGAGCAAGCAAAGCACCCACCGTCTGATCGTTTAGGATAGCCGTCAGCTGAGTGGCCAGCATGATGATGGTGAATATGCCGAACATAAGGCCCTCGAAGGTGAGAAAGAGCAGCAGGAATATAGTAGCCGGCGGAGAGTACGGCGAGCAGGTGCGCCAGTCGTTTTTCACGCACTCCGCGAACTGGGTGAGAACCAGGAAGAGTGTGTGCACGGAGATCGAAGCGATATAGAACTGCAAGTCGACAGCCAAAGAAGAGGCATTAACTGGGCGATTGAAAGAGGTAAAAGAGATGAGCTTACGGTGAAGAGCACAAAGTACTTTTGATTGTTCTCGCCCACGCAATTATTCACCCACGGACAGTGGTGATCCATCTTGCGAATGCAGCGCTGGCAGACGGAACAGTGATGAGCCCGCTCCGGCTTGATGCTGCAGCACTTGGGGCACTTGTAGAACATCTGACCCTCACGGTAGCCCATCTGCTCGATCATCTCCTTGGTGGCATTTCCGCGCGGTACAGCGCCCTATAATTAATGGAGCACATGATAATTTAGATATAATAATTTATAAATAAATATATAAATCTTATACTTTTTATACATATATGTATGTATTTGTACACATATACATATACCGAAAATATAGGAAAAATAATGTTCAAAGCTCATGCTCATTAGGCACTTTTGCCACCTACATTCATAGATAAGGTAATAGTAGAAGTACATGGCCAGACTGGCAAGCAACTCACCGGATCCGAGAGCATTGTGCGTATGTGCGAGGCGAAGGCCAGGAAGGCGAGTGCCTGGAATATGATCATGTTGATGGTGCTGAAGACGGTATAGTTGCTAGGCAGGAGGATCAGCCGCATGACCACGAATTCGGCGAACAGGATAAGCAGCCAGGTCATAATCACGCACACAATGCCGCAGATGTCCTTGACGCACCAGGCCTTGTTTCGGCAACATCGGTTGTGCTGGTCAACGCCACCGAATCCTCCGCTACCGCCGGGCGACAGCGCGGAGTACGAGTAGTTCATGGTGTCCGGATGCAGCCCACGCTCAGGTGACGCATCGGTCTCGTCAATTCCGTGATAACGACACCGGACTGCGAACCATTAGCCAAAAGGCGTTTGATAAACAGCAAAAAAACACTACTCTAGCAATATGCCATTCGCGTCCGCGGGGATGGCGTCAGCTGTTTGCCATTCGCCCAGGGGCGCTGACATAGTGAGGATAAGCAAGGTGGCGGTTTAATAAAATCGTTCGTTTATCATTCAGCTTAATCCGAGCACAAATACAAATACAATACATACAACACTTAAAATAGATACAAGGAAATACGGGCCCTTATCTACAAGGTTTCCAATATCAGGTGTTATGCAGGCGTTAGCTTGGCCCTCGGTTCCAGCAGAGCCCAGAGTCCGGCCAGCGATGAAATTGCACCCAGGAGTCCTATTGTCCGGGGCGTGAGACTTGTGTAACCCAGAGCGGTCAGCGGAATGAAGAAGTCGCACACATTCTTCACCGTGTCCACAACAATGTCTTTGTGTCCCTGCATCAGCACGTAGGACTGTAGGGCAAGGCGCTTGAAGTCCTCCGGCGAGTTGATGCTCGTGGGGATGCGGCAGCGCGAGATGCCGCCCTTGCAACCGGATCGATGCAGGTCCAGTACTCTCAGGATCTCGTAGAAGTCCCGGCACAGGTTCATGATGATCGAGAAGAGCCAGTACTTATTGGCGATGTTGGACCAGCGCTTGGCGTTCACCGCCGTCAGTCCCGTCCTGGCCAGCCAGAGGAAGTGGTCGGCGAAGAGGAACAGCGATTGAGACAGCTTGCTCAAGGTGAGCGTCACACGGATGTTAAGATCCGGATGGTGAATGGTCTTCAGAGCGCCGTAGAATACATCAACGCACTTGCCAAAACGGAGTACTAAGTTGAAATGCGATTAGCTACTTGCTCGTGGGGTGCATTAGAATACCTACATTTGCGGAATGTGCTCAGGATGTATTCAATCGTCTTGAAGTTGTCCACAAGCGCGGGACTGGAATTGGCGGACTCCAGCGAGTCCCACATTGCACGCGAGGCATACTGAATGAGTCGGGCGATCTTGTCCCGTCCGCCAGCCTGATTGTTCAACTGCACCAGTTGATCCATATTCATGTTGTGACCGCACAGCTCGTTGGGCAGCTAAAATACAAAATTAAGCCAAATCCAAAATCCAAAGGTCGATTGTTTGGCTGAGGGCCCAGCAGCTGTTTTGCCGTTGCGCTGTGAATGGCAAGTTATATTTTTAATAAGCCAGCACCATGGGCGTAGATTGAATATATTGTGGGTGCAACAATTTGTAATAAATAATGTAAGAGCAAATTAAAATAATAAAATTGCTTAAGCACCTTTCCATTACAGTTTTAAAGGCAATTATACCCTTAATACCACTTTCTCTCTACGGCCATGCTTATCATAAGTGATGCGCACGTTTCACAACACTGTCGTTTCAACACCTTTTTGTTCAGTTGAAGACGTCGCCACGTAAATAGTGGTCCGATTTTAGATTTTGAAATAGCTGACACACAACTTGCAATCCCACCATGGCTGTAAGTGTAACTAGCACAGGGATAACGCTCTCGAGGATTACATAAAACCGCTTTACAACTTCCAGCCCCAACAAAAGGGTAAACAGGGCACGAAAGGCGCCAAGCAAATCGTGGAGGAAAACAAAACTACACTGACTTTCTACCGGAACATGGCCATTGGATGCGCTGCACCCGCTCTGCTCCTCAGTTTCCTGGTCTTTGAAGTCACCAAAACCTCAGTGGTAGGCCGCCGAAAACCCCCCTCAATGAACTCAATCATCAGCATTTCGTTCTTTATTAGTTTATGCACATTCTGTCGTTGCTGATCCTGGGGAGCTCCTACCAGTTTATGGCGTTCATGTCGCAGGCCAAATACTCTGAAAGCGGTGCTCTTTTGGACTCCGGCAACGACTTAAATATGGAAGGCGGCATCGCGGAGTAAGTGCACCCACTAAAGCTTTGAAGCACTTCACTTACACATGATTCTCCCTGCAGAAACGTCAAGGATTTGATCATCCTTACTTCCGGCACCCTGCTGCTGGCCCTCATCTCAAACTACTTCTGGTTGGTGCTGCTTTTGGCGCCCGTCCGAGCTGGATGGATGCTCTGGGGCTCCATCATTCAGCCGTGGCTGTCGCAGCGCAACGCCCAGGACGATAATCCCCAGGTGGACGAGAAAAAGCAAAAAAAGATGGATCGCAGAATGCGTCGCATGAGATAGAAGCCACTTTCCGAGGTGGTCTGGTGGTTAAGGGGTTCCTGGTTTTAATGAGATTCTACGCTTAGTTGTGTGTGCGTTTCCAATTTGTTAATTGTTCAGCAAATTAAACTGCTCGAGACAAAAGACAATTCATTGTTTTAGTTAGTCAAAGCATTTGTGCGATTTAATTGCGGTGAATTTTTAAAGACGCAAACTTTGCGAGGGAAATTGCATTTCCTCAAGGCTGCCTCCCATTTTTTGTGCATTGTAAATATTCGTGTAATTGTTTATAAATAAATGTGCTTCAGTGCAGCAGGAACTATTGCAGTGTCCGTTTCTCTTCGAGATGCTGGCAAAGGAAGCGTGGGATTTAAAGAAAAAAAGTAAAGGAATGGTGACGAAAATAAAATTAAGCTTTTGCAACAATTTATTCTCTTGTTGTCTAGACAATTGTGAGCATCCAAACTAAAGTATAAAAGTATCAAATAATGTTATGCCGGGGGTACTGGTGTGTTGCGCGGCTCGGAGCACTAGATTTCACTAGGTCTAGATTCCAAAACCCCAAAGGGCTCCGGACACGCAGCGCTTACAAAAACAACGGGGGTAATGATGGTAACTTAAGAACTTTAAATGCAGGTTAAGTGAGAGGAAAAGGGATCTGGGGAGAGACATCTGCGCGGATAGACCGCAATGGATCCTTCCAGCCAGTGGAGCGGGTGACCTCTTTGCCTAACATCATACATCTGTGCTTAACTACAACAACTTCCGAATAATATATATGCTTGTATATACGTAAATATATATATAACATCATCGCGGCTCCATCTGCACGCCTTAGTTGTACTGCTCGGGAATGACGTATGAGATGTCGTCCCACGGATGACGGTACAGGCCCTGTTTGAGACGTTTCTGGTCCATGTAGTGGCCAATAAATCCTATGCTGCGACCCAGAACGAACAACGAGTTGATTGCGCCGACATTAATGTACTCCTGTGCTTCCTCACTGAAAGTGCAAGTAAGTTAGGAGTTAGTTAGTTGCTGTTCTTAAGTTCAATACACGCGCCGTTCGCTCACCTGGTAAAGGAGCCGCTGTTACGCAGCATGTCCACGAATGCGGTGGCTATCACACCGTCCACATTGAGGATAAGATTCGGTTTCTTGTTGGTGGTAATCTTCTCCACCTCCAAGGCGTATTTGAGAAGTGGACACGCAGGGAAGTTCTCCAGCACGAATTCCTTAATGATCTTCACGCGCACATCGGGGTTATTAATGGACTTTACACGGTGGCCAATACCCAGGATAAGCTTGCCCTCTTTGCGCATCTTGTTTACGAACTCCATTGGGTGCAGGTTGGTGTCGTATGCCTCAGAGAACTGTCGAGCCGATCCGTCCAGAGCGCCTCCAAATCGATCCCCCTAAAGGTTAAAACAGAGTTACAGTCTATATTGCAAATGGAAATGCGGATGAATTAACGTACGATGGTCAGGAGACCGCTAACGACTGAGGACACCAGGTCCTTTCCAGCACGGGCGCACACAATGGTGTTGTGAGCCCCAGAAACTGCGGGACCGTGATCTGCAGTGACCATCAGGCACATCTCGAAGAACTTGCACACGTAGGAAGGCAGGCAGCGCTGGAACCATAGCAGTGAGATGACACCGCCAATGCCGACGTCCTTGCTAAGGACCTCGCTGATCGGCATTCCTGCGTAGATCAGCTCCTGGCCACGCTCGTCGCAGATCGACGTCATGAATGACGCGGGCTTGCGAATAAGACCCAGCTCGCGGGCCCACGAGTAATCCATGGGCACAGTTGGTGGTGGCACCTCCTCCTTCGGCACTACCCGACCAGTCTTTACCAGCTCGCCGTACACGTGGTGGATAAGTTCACCCAGCGTGTCGAACGAATCTGGAACGTAGGCGCCGGCATCTCGCAGGCCCTTGTTCTTGGCTGTTGCCGTCTCCCGATCGGAGTTCGCGCAGGATCCGGCATGTCCAAACTGGACTTCCGAAGTGAACATGCTGGCGCAGGTACCAATGCACCAGGCCACCAGAGGCTTGGTAATACGTCCGTCCTTCAGAGCGGCACAAACGTCGTACTCCTCGGTTCCACCAACCTCTCCCAGAAGGACGATCAGCTTGGTCTCCGGATCGGCTTGATACCGCAGAATGTGATCCATAAAAGTGGAGCCTGGGTACCTATCTCCTCCAATGGCAATTCCCTCAATTACGCCGTCGGTGGCCTTTGAGATAATATTGTTCAGCTCATTGGACATTCCTCCGGAGCGCGAAACGTACGCAACACTGCCTGGACGGTAGAGCTTCGAGTGCAGGATGTTGTCCAGCATACCGCCGGTGTTGCCAATCTTAAAGCAACCGGGCTTAACGCCACCCACGGTTGCTGGTCCAATGATTGCCACTCCCTTCTTATCCGCCTCAATAATAAGCTTGCGAGTCATGTTTTCCGGAATGCCCTCAGCGATGATGGCCACCGTCCGGATCTGGGGGAATTCGAGCACCTCTAGCGTCGATTCGTATGCACTGCGCATGGAAGCAAAGTTGACCATAACGTCGACCTCCTTGTGCTTATGAATGGCGTCCGACATTTTCTTGTAGACAGGAATCAGAATTTCCTTGTGACCCCAGTAGTACTTCTGCTTATGATCGCCGGTGAAAGGATATACCATTGCCACCACAGAAGGTTCATCGCGTCTGAGAAAATAATCAATTATGATATTTGTTATTAATGACGAGAATTTGACCAACCTGCAGATAAAGTCAAAGTCGAGCATCGACTGCACCGCCCGCTGCTGCATGCCCCACACAATCGCCTTGGTGGTGTTGGAGAAGAACTTTCGGTTCAGACTCGATCCGTTGCGCTGAGCACCGGATATGGCCGCGCTGTCGGCCTCATCTGCTGAGATAGGTGGTAGTTTAATCGGTTTAGCTGCGGTCGGGCTCAGAGCTATCCCAAATGGAACGAGTCGAAAAACGAGTCGAGATCGATGTCGGGAATCGATTGGATGATGATGGAGGAGCAGAGAGCGAGATCAGGACGTGTAGAAGTTTGACAAACCAGTACGATACACAAACACACACATTACACGAACACGGGGTTATGAAGGATCAGACCGTGCAGAATCGGATCAGATCAAGTGCAGATCGGTTGGCCAAACGAGCATTTCAAATTTGTTTTATATTTGGTTTTGTTAATAATTTGGTGGAGGTTATGTGGATATTTTTATAATTTTTTGGTGAGTGTGGCGACAAATTTCGTTGTCGTTGTAGTCGAGGGCGAGCAATGCAAACATACAAAATACAAAGAGAGAAAAGAGAGAGAGATCAGATAAGTGAGGTCGATCGATGCATTGCAATTCCTAGCGGGATACAAAAAGTTCATTGAATTACAGCTAAAATGTACAAGTGAAATCCCAGGTTAGCCGCACACAAACTTATACATCACCCAACTACTTCACAATTCATTCCGCTCTACTTACCGGAACCGGAGCCCAACGCCTCAGAGGCATCGCTGGCCGCCTTGAGATCGGCCTGCGCCTGCTGTCCACCGGGCAGCAGAAAGTTTGCCGTCGAGAACTCAACGCTTGCCGTTTGAGGAATGGGTCGCTTGCCCAGAGCCATTCCGCAAATAGCGGTCATGTGGGTCTCGGGTCCGAAAACATGCAGTGGGATGCCCAGGGTGCTGCCAAAGTCGCGCATCTTTCGAAGACCCTCCTGATAGTTGGGTCCAGCGCGTCGCACAAAGATCGATACATTGTGTTCGACTAGCTTCGGCTGGAATTCGCGCAGGGCGGTGATGATGCCTGCACAGAGTATTACATTTAGATTGATCGCTGATAAGATACGGTATCAATCTCTCACCTTGGAAGGTCGCAGCAACATTGGTAAAGTTCGCAATGCCTCCTCCGGTAATCAGCACTTTGCCATCGGGATGCTTTGGCGAGGAGGTCATCAGGTTGAGAATCGTCTTTGCGTACTCGTACGTCTGCTGTTCCGATGGAGCTCCACTGTATTCGCCATAATTGGCCAGCTCGGAGGCACCACCCAAATCGCAGATGGTGTCCGAGTAAATAACACTGGCGCCACCGCCCGCCACCATCGTCCAGATGCGACCATTACGATTAAGGATCGTCAGCTTCAGCGAAGCTCCGCTCTTGGCGTCCAGGTCGGCGATGTAGGCCTCCTCGGGATATGCATCTCGACCAAACGGAGGGGGATAGTCAATCTCGCCCCATTTGGGACGGCAGATGAAATCAGCTGTCGAATCCAATTTTGCCGCCAAATCCAAGATGTACAAATTGTCGGCTGTCACCACCAGCGGGTTAATCTCCAGATATGTGAAGTATAGGTCTACATAGGTCGTGTACAATGCGCTGACAAACTTGGCAATGCGCTCCTTGGTGCCCGCGTCCTTGACCTCCTTCAACAGCTTGCTCTTCACGTCGGCTAACGACAGAGAGGAGTTCACAGGTACGTCCAACTTCACGGCCTTAGCATCCACATCCCCAATATCCACGCCACCCTGGTGGTAGAACAGAATGGTGTCTGCGGCGCGGTGCGAGTAGATGCACACGTACATCTCCTCAGCCTATTGGGTTAGATATAATTGTGCTAAGTATATATACACAAAATAAACCATTTAAGAACTCACATCCGTGTGGGGCACAAAAGGCTCGATGATAAAGTTCCTAAGCTTTCCCACGGCATTTCCGATCTTCTGGTCCTTGTTGAGGCGCTCGCCAATCCACTGCTTCACCTGCTCGAAATTCTTCTTGACGCCAATTAGTCCCAGCTTTCCACGGCGCTTGATAAGTTGATCGGGCTTGCACACCAGCGGCTGCAACAAAGGAAAGGATGGTGATAATTAAATGTATGCTAAATTTAAATGAAATAAGCGACAAATCGTTGAACTTGTGCCTTCTGATCTCGGCTCGTCAGTAAAAAAGCCGGTTCCAACGATCAGCATCTGTCGAAAAGATCAGCCGATAACATCAGGGGTCGTTCCCGCGTCATTGGCAATGACAATGCCAATGCCAGTGCTCGTACCCTTACCCGAACTTGTACTTGTGCCCACACAAAAACACATCTCATATGCTTATTAGAAGATCGTACGAGTGTAAATTGAGCAAACAGTCCGACTACGAAATATCATCCGAGGCGTCCCGTCAGGCGATTCACTTTGTCGTGTAATTAAAGCCGAAAGAACTCCCATTATTGCTCACTGAATTTTGGCTCTATCATAATTGCATATAAAATTACGAGTAAATAATATTAAACTAAATAGCTAAGTGAAATCCAGGCAGCTAATCTGCATTTACTTATATATAGGGAGTTATATTGTGTGTGATTGTTGGGTTATCCCTCTTCAGTGGGGTAAAAACATCTTTATCAGTAACGCAATAAAAGTATTATGCACTTCAAACGAAAAAGGTGACAACAAGACAATAAGGCTATTAAACCATAAATTATAGATCAGAAATGAAGTATTAATACTTTCTATCTATATGGCATAAATTAAAACACCTTCTTGTTAATGAGAGTTTCACAATCCTACCTTTAGATTATTAAGACTATAGGGGCGCTCCCTCTAAAGTCAACAAACAACTTAAAGATAAGTGTTAACTGATCACATTTCAATGGAATATATTATTTTGCGAAAATTGTTTGAAAGATAGTAGAGTAGTTCCCTGAATCCCCCACTCGACTCAATCACACTCTAAAAACTCCTGCAGTGCGTGCAAATCTAAATTGAAATTATTCTTCAAAAATTCAGGCGGCGCAACAATGCTAGGTAAGGCCAATAAATTGGGACGCTCCAAAATCAACAAATTACTTGATGATAAGATTTCGAACATATGGTTTTCTATGATAAAGGTTTTCTAAAAAAAACCCGGAACATTTTTGCTTCCCCGTATTGCCCACTCAACCTGAATAAGTGCTCAAGATAAGTACATGGCTACAGCCAAACTTTCCACTATCGATCGGAAGGTCAATCAGAGATAGCTGCGTGATCGAGAATCCCAATCTCCACGCACGCTTATCGTGTTCGCAAATGAGGTGAGCCTGATCCGCCGGCGGATAACCAAACGGGCCAAGACCACGCCATGCCACGCGACCTACGACTGGGGCCCCGGCAATCTGATAAAAACCAGAGTGCGCCATGGGGTGAGCTGTCCGTCTGCGCCCGCGTCCGTCCGTCTACTCCGCAGATTCCAGCGAACAACTCGCGCGACCGACTGGCGCCCAATTCGCTCTTATCAGGAGCCGCGCTTAGTCATTCGGCATCGGCGTGGTGGTTGAAGCGTCCACCACGAGGTCAAGTTCAATGACAATCCCGCCGAGCGTTTGTTGTCGCTGGCCCAATTGTTGTTCCTACATATCGGCTGATTCGCAATCGTCGAGTTCCGCGGCTATTTTTAACTGGCACTCACCGTGGTCAGCAGCCAGGGATGGTCAACGGCGAGCTTGGACCAATCTGTCGTGGAGTTTACTGTGGCAAAACGGCAAGTGGCCGCGCCGGCGCCATGGGTGTTGAGATGGCGGTTCAGGATGTCCTTGCCAGAGGCCTCGGTGATTGCTTTCGCCGACATGATGAAGCTACAAAATATTTATAAAAAAAACATAAGAAACAAATCAATTAAGATTTAATATAGCCTTCTTTCAAAGACAAATAAAGGAGGGTCTCGTGTGCTCGCGCGTACCGTTTGACTTTGCCTGTACTTTCAAACTTTGATTTATTTACTTAGAATTGATTAGAGCGCGACTGTGTGCAGGTGCAATAGGTTTCGAGTACGTTTCAAAGTGTGCGTGCTGGGCGGCTTCAGCTTTGGGTAGCTACAGGCTGGGCAGCTAGCTAATCAACCTGCACGTCGTCGGGTCTGGGAGTAAACTGAAATCGAATGCGCGACAGCACCAGCCATGAAAATGAGCCAGCAACAGGCGTATTCTGATTTCGATTTCGTAGCGCTGCCTCGGCTTTCAAGCTTCGCGACTCCAACGGCTTCGGGTCTTTAGAATTTTCGGCTTATGAGTTGATAGTATGTGTACATGGCTCTCGCTCAACCAGATGGTTGTTTCCCAGAGATTAGGTCTGCAACGGGATCTGGCCCTGGACCATTTCCACTGCGTTGGCTGGGGGGAAGCACCTTGTGCAGAACCGGTTATCAACTTATCATTGCAGCTTGGACATCAAGCCCAGTTAGTCAAGTCAGTGGGTCACTTTGGCTGAGGGCCGAACTTTCTCCCAAAAATACATAAAGAGCCAATGGCTAAACAAATCGGAAATGCCAGGGAATCTAATTCGATAAAGAGCGCACTTTAAAGGGGGCTGATGACTTTGCAAGTACACACGATCTAATTTACATCTGGAAACGAAGTTCACGCCTTGCCGATGCGTATGCAAATTGGCTGCCCTGCTGGTGAAACTAAAAAACTAAATGCGAAACCGAAACCGAGCCCAAACTAAAATGTTGTAAGCGGTGAAAGTGGGCAAAATCAATAGGGCTGTTGCATCACCGTTCGTGGGTCAAATAGCTGTTAATCTTCGCCTTCACTAATTATTGCAAAATGCTTGCTGATTTTCGCATTAATATTTCTGCAATATTCAGCGAATATGTGATTTTAGTGTGTGAGTGTGTGTGTGTTTGTGAGCGAGTGCAAGTGTGTGTAAGTGCGTGGAGCAAGCCGAACGATCTGTGCGAAATTTCATTTGCTCATGTTTTCCGTTGTACTCGTCACTTTTCAATGAAATTGTGGGTGCATACACGCGGGTATATTGACGGGCGACGGGGGCACTCACTTTAGTTAAATCAGCTTCACGACCTGCGATTAATTTTAACACGTAAACTAAACTGCAACTTTCTTTTGGTTGTCGTTTCTTTAGCTAGCGATGGCCAAGTTTCGATAGCTCTTTCACTGTTTTCCCTCGAATACATGGCGATACATATTGTTATTCATTTTATTTCTAGCATACTTTTTGGCGCGTTTTAAAATACTACAGTATGTCATATTATGTACAGTAGTAAAGGATGCGGGAGGCTCTAAATATTAGGCTGCCAATATTAATAACTTTTATGGTACATAAATTGAATATATCTCGTTTCTGATATATATATATCATTAATTTAATAATCTGCTAAAAAACGATGTTTCATTTAATATCATGCCATTAAATAAAACTACTAGCAAGACAACTGAAATCAAACATGGGCAGATCATGTCGAAACTATCACGCGATTCCATTAATAAAAATTAAAAAAGAAATCAAACAATTTATGTAGCCACCTGATGCGCCTTAAAAAATGATTCTCTGCATTAATGGTATATTTTTAAAATGATCATATGATTAGTATTTCGCAGTGCCGGATGGTATCTTTTATCTATTCCACGGCGGTCACACCGAATAGCGATAATAATTTTTGGCCAGCGATATTGGATAATATAAATAAAGCGCAGCACCAAGGAAACTCCAATTTAGATTAGCAGCTGGACAGAAAGTCGGTTACAAGGAGCAGCGCCATCGCCGCCCACACGAACACACACACACACAGCATCCCAGGATCAAGGGAACGCACGCCATGCCCACACAAGTCCAGATGAGGCCGCTTTTGCGAATATTCGCAGAACCCATCCTGCTCATCCTAATCTGCCTTCTCACTTTGGGCGCCAAAGGTGAAAAGGTCTTGCAGGAGACTTTCCTTGGGTTGCAGGAGGCACCAATCCACGATTTGGGGGACCTTCGGCTTGTGCCGTCCCGTCTAGACTTTGGAACGTGGTCCGTCGGCCAGGCGCGTTCTCAGACGGTGACACTGTTCAATCAGCACTCCAATCGAACGCTCCAGCTGAACGCGGTGGCCGGACCAAGTCCGGCGTTCTACAGCAGCTTCCTGGGCACGAGAGAGGTGCCGCCGCAAGGCAATACCACTTTCAACGTGGTGTTCCTACCGCGGCAATTGGGCGCCATTGCCGCCGACCTTCTCATTCACACCTCCTTCGGCCAGGCCGAGTTGGCGGTACAGGGCGAGGGCAGTGAGTGCCCGTACCGCCTAAAGCCATTGGTGGGCATCAAAGCGCCCATGAATGCGACACTCACGCCAGAGATTCACATGTACAACCCGCACGAGCGGCCGCTGCAGATACTTGAGGTAGGGTTAAATCAACACTCTTTAATTATAATACTCATAACCATGTCTTTTAGATATACAGCAGCGGCGGCGAGTTTCAATTAGAGTTGCCCAGCGGTGGCTCGGAGGGCCCACAAAATCTGTGGGAGATTCCGCCACACACTTTAAAGCCGGTCATTAGGATATCTTTTCACGGCCGCACAGCTGGCAATCACAGCGCCTACATACGCATCAAGATCGCAGAACAGGAACTGGATCTCGGCCAGGAGAACGTCCTGGTTATTCCTGTCGAATTTGAGATCCTGCCACGGCATTCTGCGTACGCCCGCAATCCACTGGCAGACTTTGGCCGTGTGGCCACTTTAAATGCTCCGGATGCATTACAGTTCAAGCTGGACGTTCGGGACGACGAGAGCCGCCAACTCTTCGGCAGTTACCTTCGTCAGATCCCGGGTCTTTCGTTTGACGCAAACAACACAAGTATAGTGTTGAATGCCAGCCTATTCGAAAGCGACGAAGCCATCAACGATCTGCTGGTGATCAACAGTAACCAGTCCAGTTCCAGTCCTGGTGCGGATCAGGCGTTTACAGTGCTGGTGCGAGCAGAAATCTTCCATGGAGGGCTCTCCTTCGACAGGAATGCCACCAGATTTGTAACCACTTCGCCAGAAGGCGGCGAGGGTGAACCGCTGGAAAGAAAACGCTCGCTGGTGGTGCGGAACAAATTCGCAATGCCCCTCATTCTGTTTAACGTAAGTCTCACAGAGCCCATTGATGAATCCATTTTGGAAGTAGCCCTCGTGGGCGATCCAAGGATACTACTTCAGCCGGGCGAATCTGTTGAGCTCCTGCGCCTAAACCTGCTAAACGACCAGGTGGCGTTTAAATCCTTTCTGAGGATTGAGACGAACGTCACGGTCTTTAAACTTCCATTGGTATCATGCAGTGGACGTTTACACGTTTCCACGCAGCCAATTGTGCTTAACTTTCGCCAGGAATCGCTGGAGAAAGCGGCATATAACCTGGAGCTAGATCTGGGAACTGTGCCATTCGCTGAGATGTCGCGCGACGGATTCGTGATCCTGAGGAACGACAATCCAGTGCCCGTTAGAATAACGAATTGGTTCTTCAAGCATCCAAAAACTGTCTACTCGCAAAGCACCTTCCTGGGTTGCCGCGCCACGGCCATCGGACATCCGGTAAGTGTCGAGAACGAGACTATGGGATGGCATTTATGCAGAGAGATTCGTGCCGGTGAGAGCGCCGTATTTAAAGTGGCCATTCAGACGTACGAAGCGGATGCAACGTTTGGAACCCTTAAGGTCTGGACGCCATACGAAGTGATTCGCGTACGCGTTAAGTTCGAAGCCTCTGTGGGCCACTTAGAGATAGAGCAGGAGCAGCTCAGCTTTAAGAACTGCTTTCCTGGCAAAATGTGCACTGCCGTGCTGAGCATCCGGTCAAGCTTCACACACCCGGTGCACGTGAAGGGTATATCCTTTGCACTTCCGGTGGGACTGCGCTTTAAGGACTTTAATGCGAAGGGCACTACGATTGCTCCGCAAACGCTGACCAAGGTTGGACGCATTTACTTTGACCCTGCGTCCGTGTGTCGAAATAATTGCTATATACGAGAGTCCACCAATGATCTAGCCATCTTCCCCAGCGTTCCAGGTGGAGGGATTGGCAACGGTGGCGTTATCAACAATAATCTCCTCTATGACGGAGTGGAGTTGAGACAACGCACGGAACTCTTTAGGCAGTTGCGACGCCAATTGTCATCTATGTCCCTCACGCTGCACAGCGAAGAGCTACCGCCGTTGGAGTTGGACTTTTCCATAACGATTGAGTGGCCGAAACTGGTGCAGTTTCAGCCTATTCCGCCCACTCCGGCTATTGAGGTTGGCCAGGTGCAGCGCCAGTGGATAACGCTGACGAATCCTTCGCAGAGTCCGCTCCTGCTTGATTACTTTCTATCGGATCCGGCTTTTGCACGACGTACCCAGCTATCGTTACCCCACGAAGTCATTGACGTGAGCTCAACAAGTTGCTATCTGACAGATAGAGCGGTTTTTTCCCTGCCTGAAGCCGGGGATCCCATTCTGTTGCCTGGAGGCGCCAGCTTAACCATCCCCATCACTTTCAGTGCCCAGCTGCCGGAGAAGTACTGTACCCTGCTGCATGTGAGAAGCAATCTTACGCTGTATGAGGCTGTGTGGCTACAGGCTCGTGCCGTGCAGTCGCAGTTCCGTTTTGGAAATCGGCGCCCGGGAGCCGCCTCGCCGTTGCTCTTTGAGATGGCCACCGATCAATTTCAGGGCTGTCAGTCTGGCAATGAAGCAGTGGTAGTAACTCGAAGTTTTACGGCCCGCAACTCGGGTGTCATCCCAATAAGGATCGAGGGCTTCCTCGTTGGCTCGCTGCCGTGTGAGGATTTCGGCTTTAAGGTGATGGATTGTGCGGGATTCGATCTGGGCGAGAATGAAACTAGAAAAGTGGAGATAGCGTTTAGCGCAGACTTTACTACCTCGAGGGTAAAACGATCCCTTACGCTGATAACGAACCTTACCTACGATATAAGCTATATGCTTCTAGCACAAATGCCAGCGGAAAGTGTGGAACTATGTGCCTCGCTTTTGGTTCGACCTGGATGGGAATCCTCCCTAAAAAACGCCGCCCTTGTAGTGCTACTGGCCAGCTTTGGACTGGTTTTGGTGGCGGCTGTCTTTGACGCAAAAGCCATAATGGTTCAACAAAATGCCTACGATGCGGCTAGAAACAAGGGTCCTTTGCAGCCTACGTTTAATTTACGGAATATAGTAAAACTGCAGGCGGAGGAGGCAGCAGCTAAGGCAGAGACTGTGCAGCAACAGCAGAAGGTCAAAAATGGCCAACTGAAGGAGCTGCGAAAGCGAACAGTAGTGAATTCCACGAATTCAAAGTCAAAGTCGAAGTCCTCATGGTCACCATGGAGCATGGACATGAATGCGCTAAGCAAGCATCTACAAAAAGCCAAACCAAAGACAGTGGTAAGCACTCCAGTTACCCCTCCTGCTGCTAGTGCTCCTGCTGCTGCTCCTGTCCCCTTGCCAGAGGCAAAGCCCGTTAAGAAATCTTCGACGCCATCGCCTCAAGGTGTTCCTATATCAGTTCAGGTTCGGCCCCAGAAGAAAGTAAAACCCACACCTGCAGTGGTCCTTGGGACAACCAAATCCAAGCCGGAAGCATCGACCCCCGTTGTGGAGCAGCAAGAAAAGTCGTTGGCCAAATCGAGTCCACCACAGCAGGAGAATATATCGCCCAAGCCCAACAAGCAATCAGAACCGCGTGTGCTTAAGGAACAGAACGGATCGGCCAAGAAAATGGGTAAAACACCAGGCAGAGAACGGGAAAGAGAACGCCGCTCGAAGGATCAAAAGTTGACCAATGGCACGGGGGCTGGAGTGGGATTCAGAAAGCCAGAGCGAAAACAGCGCCAGAAGTTGAATTTTGGTCAGACCACGAATAGCACGTCGCCGCCAGAGTCGCCAGATGCGCTTAAATGCATCAGCAATCCTTGGGAGACGAGCAGTCGCGTCTCCTTCCGGGATGTGCTTCGGACTCCTCAAATGGCGCCCACGGATAATGGTTTCGATTGGAACCATGCGACGTCTTCGAGTGATCTCGGACCGATCGGAGACAACCGCAAGAACGCCACGCCGCCGATGGTGACATCGCTGTGGGAGCCACTTTCAGCTACGGCCAGTAATTCGCTGTTCGCCAACACCGAGGTGGATTTCATAACACCAGATGGTAAGTCGCTATAAAGATTATAAGCTCACAACTCCCTAATGTATTTCTACTCGAACAGCTATCTACGAACAAAGGGAGCGGGAAAAGCCGCAGTGGGAACAGCGGAGCGACTTGGTCATGCGACAGCAACTACTTCTTCAGCAGAACCAGAAACTGGAGTTTCAGCAAAGGCAGCAGGAGAAGATTTCGCTGCTGGCGATTATGGATCCGAGCAACTGGGCCACAAACTGGTCACCACTAGGATACTCCAACTGGCCCAACGCCACAGCCGGCATCGGTGTCATGCGTCCTCCTCCAGGTCTGGAGCAGAGCGCACGTCAGACGCACAACCTTGCACAACAACCGGTCTCAGCGGGACCGACATCTGGAACTGGAGCTGCACTACCCGGCGAAAGCCTACCCACGCAGTACGATCCTTTTACCTCGCCAAGCTCAATCTGGTCGGATACGTGGCGTCAGTCATCACAGCGCAACAACCATAACCATAACCACATGAACTAAGGGAATGACGAGGAGCAAGCTCACTGATCAAACCGAATCAACCAAATGAAATTCTTACCACTTAGACACCTAGGATACGCGACGATGGAGGAACGCTGAATGATCTTTTCCAATTTGACTTTTGACTAATAAACGCAAAGATAATTGACTTTCGTATCAAACTTTGTTCATTGTTTTGTTGTCAGTAATTTTATCTAGTTGAGTTAGCTACTTTTCCTTGTACGTAATGATTCCCTTCTCGATGAGATCCGGAATCTCCACGGCCAGCCAGGGAGCAAGCTGTAACAAAGGATTAATGAAGAAGATCCAACGAAGGCGGTGTATTTAGAGTACTTACACCCAGAGCCATAGCGTGGGCGATTCCAAACTTGGGAACATTGCGTGCCCACAGTGGCTTAAAGTGATCCGTCAGACAGATCTTGCCTCCGCGGTACATCTTCGCTGTCTTGCCGTCAAGTTCCGGTAGGGCAATCTCGGGCGCAGTGGTTGGGTACGTCACTGGAATGTCGAACTCCACCTCGAACTCGTACTTTAACAGGTTGTGCATGTACCAACACTTTCCGAACCACTTGGTGCCCTCCTTGTTGGATTCCAGTCGGAACCAGTCGCTGCCGGACTGTTTGTTGTTCTCCACATACTGTAAACAAAAAAACATTACTATTTCCATGGACCCCAACTACATCGCAATCTGTATATGGATGTATGTACCTTAATTAGTGCCTGGTACTCCTCCTTGAGCCGCTGCACCCACACATCCTTTTCGCGCGGACCAGCGCGAATCTGCAGCAGGGGAATGTTGCTCAACGTTTTTCGGGTGCTATCGTCCACCATCTCGTCTGGAAAATGGCCAAATTTAAGGAAAATGCGGAATGAAAACAAAAGCCTTCGCTTGACACGTTCACGATTAGGTGTGCGAGAGAGACAAGTGAAACAGCTGAGCGAGGTGGGTGCAGACAGTGGCGCAGAAAGTGCCGTTTCTTGAGTGTTCAGATTGTGTGGTAAAACAACTGTTGAGTTGCCTATCGATAGTTTGGCGCCTAACTTAGTTTTCGAAATTAAGTCTCGCGACATAACATTATGTAATTTCGACCAACTTCTTCAGTTCCCACTTTCCGCCTTGTATTCTTTTATATACGTTACTAAAATAGTAAATAGAAGACTTTGTTAACATGTTACAGGCACAGGACTCTCGGCTCCCTCTCTTTCGACACAATTAACACTATTTGTTACAGTTTGCAGGTTGATTTAAACAGAATCAGTTGCAAATTCTGCGGCGGATTTCATTCGCTGATGTTTAGTCCGGAAGTGATAGTCCTTAACTTTTGGGCTTAATTAATATAAATATTCCAGTAAGATGTCTTCACACCCATCTTGAGGTCCTTTAGTTGGGCAGCTGATGGGCTTAAGTATAAAAAATAACTTGCGAATTATTTCTATGTAGGACAGTGTTTTGTATATTTGTACGTAGCCCGATATAAGGATCAATCTCCAGCACTGTATGGGCTCGTTCCACATTATGAACATGGGAACTTCCCATAAAGTTTGTTTAACTAGAGCCAAAAGTATTCCTCCAAGGCAAACTCTATATAGCCAAGCGCATCTGAGAGCAGAGTAAACAATGAATTTGTAAAAAACAAAAAGAAAAAAATACTATCATCTGGCCGGATCCTATGAAAGATGTTGGCAACACTGCCCACTACTCGTAATATAAGGCGGGCCTGGAGTAGCAAATTGTTTAAATAAGATTCGCTCGTCGCGCGATAAGCATCAAATCTAAATCTAGAAGAACCGAGCCGGCACGGTGATAGTGTGAAATTAAACAAAGTCTTAAAAAGCAAACAATTTGGCTCCATTGACTGTGAATATTTGAACTACCTAATTACATCAAGTGAGTGTCTTAATTTTGATGTGAGATAATATTTGACTTTCAAAAACATTGCGAAATTACCAGTCGAATACAATATTTGTTACTAGATTTTAAGTAAAGGTTTTCTTTGATTTCAAATAATATTGCTTGAAACTCTTAGAAGGCCTTCATTCATTTTGCAACAAAATAAATGCTATTTACCTTATGTCAAACGAGGAAACATATTATATAGACAAATAGATTTGTGAGGGAATCACCCAAAAATGTTCGCTTAGGGTCAGAAGATTACATTTCTTGATTTAAATTAATAGCTACTCATAAATATAAGTAAGGTATAGATCAGTGGGAATCACTTAACCCAATGGGAATCACAGCCAACAAAGAGGTGATGCAAAAATAAAAAAGGTCAATAGATCATGGCAGATTTGTGTGGCTTGCAAAACATTCCAAATATTCCATTGGTAAATAAGATGTTGCCACAGATGGAAAAACAAGACTTCGTAACTTGCATAGTCATTTCTTTGGCACAGATTGAGGATTCCGCAGAAGACTAGAATGTGTACAAACACACACGCCGATTGATGATACCTTTGAACTGATACCATGATAATGCCAATTCGCTGATAAGGATTGAATCCACTTTTCCAAACCGACTCAAACTGGTTTCTCCGTCTGCCTGAGCCGCTGAAGCATCCCGGGTTGGTCGTCGATGTGCTATATGCGTCTATATGTGTTATGAATTACCAGATTCGACCTTAATCGCTGATAACGCCAGCTCCGATGTCCGTTTTACCAGTTCGAGATGATCGGGGGGCAGATGGACAAACCAGTTTCAGCCGGTTGATCCCATCCACGCAGGGATTTCAATTAATAATCACATAATTTGTTTACCCCGCTCGCCGCTGCAATCATCACAATAGGGGTACGGTGTCCCATTTGGTTTTTATTGCGTCAAAAGGTCACCTAGGGCTAGCATTCTGCTCGAGGGCTGCTGGTAGTTACTATCGCTTCTGCAGTTACCATCCCTCCTCCATCCTGCCTGGTCTCTGTGGTCTTGCGTACACTGACGGCGATGATGGTGTCTGATTTGCGAGGACGATTCAGTCGCTTGTGTCGGTTCTCCTCCCACTCCTTGCGATGGACCTTCTTGCGGTGCGCATGCATGTTGGCATTTGAATTGAAGGTCTGCGGGCAATGGGGGCATGTGTACAAAACCTCGCCGGTGTGGGTTGTCATGTGTTCCTGCAAGAACAGTTCAAAACCAATTGCTTTCTTCAGTCACTTACTTCATTAATTACCTTTAGTTCGTTTGGTCTCTTGAAGGCCTTTTCGCACATCGGACACTGATGACTACGCGCCGTATTGTGGGTGTACTTAATATGGTGCTGGTGTGCCTGTAGACTGGGGGAAATCTTCAGACAAAATTCGCACTGCATCGGCTGCAGGTTCTCAGCGGTATGCATCATTTTTATGTGGCGGGCCAGTCCATATTTGGTGGTTAGCATTGAGTCGCACAAGTGGCATTTGATTGCTGCCTGCGGCCCTCCCGTGTGCTCCTCCATGTGCCTGGCCAAGGCTTCGCGACCTCTGATCGATTTTCCACACACATCACAGATCTTGGCATATAAATTCAAATGGACCAGCTTAACATGTTGCTGCATCGTATACTGACTGGGATAACTGAAAAATACCAATACAAATGTAACAATCTGAGAAAGAGCCAATTTTTCGGTCACTCACGTTTTCTCGCAGTGCGTGCACTTGACCTGCCACTGCTCTCGTGGAATGTGAGTCAGCTTGTGGCGCTCATAGACGACGGCGCTGTAGAAGCTCTTGGAGCACTGTTCGCAGTGGTATAGTCGTCCGCGCGTCTTGATCTCATGCATGCGCATGTGCAACTCAAGACTTCGACGGTGGCCCATCACGCGGTCGCAGATGGAGCACTTAAAGGTTTCAGGGTCCTGGTGGCGGCGCAAGTGGTCCACCAGAACGCCCCGCTTAAAGAACTTTCGGTTGCAACACATTGCATAGCCGCGCTGCTTGTGCTCCCGTCGTACATGGGCCAGCATCTCGGAGAAGCCCTCCATTGGCAAGTTACAGATGTGGCACTGAACTTTATAGTGCTCGCGAATATATTCATTGAACTCTTGTGATTTCTGGATTTTGGGCAGACAGCTTGTATTGGGCCGTTCTGCAAATTGCACACGTCGACGACCTCTTGAACGTTCGCTAACCTTTCGCTTGAGCGTCGGCGGTTTCTTCTCCAAATCTTCTGGCTCCTCTACTCCCTCCTTGCTGATGCAGTCGTCAGGTAGGAAATCCTGCTCCTCCTGATCCTCAAGCACATCGGCAATTGTCAAGTCAGCTTCAGGGAACTCGATTTTTATTTCGTTTAAATTGATTTGCTCCAGAACGGTCTTCAACTCCTCGCGTGCATCCTGTTGAGCGACTTTTCGAGGACGTCCACGTCGGCGTTTGACGGCAGCGGCTACGCTCTCGTCGTGCTCGCTTTTCACGATGTGCTCTTCTAGAGCGGAAGCAACCACTTCTGGCGGAGATGTCTCCTTCAAAACAGTGTGCTCCAGCGCTTTGTGGGCTTGTTCCACATTGAGGTAAAAGTTGTGAAAGAGTAGAAGCTGTTCCCAGCAGGGGCCGCACACATAGCCGGCTCTTGAGGCAGGGATCTAAAAAAAAGATCACTCTTCAATAACAATAATAATAATAATACAGGTTAGATTTGTTTGTTTACCTGGAGCCAGAAGTGTTTCTCGATGATGCACCGCAGGCCCAGTGAATCGGCTTCCTCCGAGGCAAACTCTATATTGCCCACCGCATCATCCACACTCTGAGTGCACAGGAAACAAGGCATTTGTGAGAGAGACGCGCGAATATATACAAACAAAATTATTAAAAATGCGTGTTATTTTACAAATAAAAACAGGGCAAAGCACAGCTGATTACTGTCATCGCTAGCAGCTATCGATAAGCGGCGCCAGAATAGTGGGACCATAGTCGTGTTTTTGAATTAACAACTTGGGGTTATTTGCTTTCATTTGCATATAATAAGAGCTTAGATAAGCACTATCTTGAAAAGTAAACCCTAAATATTTTATTAAACGAATCTGTACTGACAGTTTCTCACTTAATAAGAAGGTGCATATCGCAGTCTCTAGAAGTGCGCAATAGTTCAGAATATACATTTTATGGCATTCGCAGAGAGGTCATACTGATTCAAAGTTTTGTGACTTTGGGATTAATTTATTTTAATTTAGGCTTTAATTCGCCTTAATTTGTTAAAACGTTGCTTACGAAATGGCCACGCAGTTTGGGGAAATCTCTGAGACGAGCCGTTCACCTCGTATCCGCTGGGTAAATGCCATTTCGCCGGGCTTATCGGAACGCACTTTTACACCTGTCTTTAGATGCCATAAACAAATCCAGACGTTTTAATAACAGTCCACTTATCGCTGTTTACATATTTTTAGCCAGCTTAATCTCGACGAGAAACCCGGAGAGCACAGTCATGGACGTGCAATCGAGTCGCGTTGTCCCCGATGGTGGCTACGGATGGATTGTGGTGGCCGCCGTGGCCTTGATTAATGTGAGTGTTCAATACTCTTGAAAGAAATACCCAAAACTAAACATATTTATTGCATATGCCGGCATCCAGATGACCAACCAATCCATTTTGTCAGTGTTTGGCCAGCTCTTTGTGGGTGAGCTGCAGAAAATGCAAGAGGACACATTTACGGCGGCCCTGATCACGAATCTAAACAGCCTGGCTCTCAATTTCTCTGGCCTCTTCATTGGTCCCGCGATCAAGAGCTTTAAGCCCCGAAATGTAGCCGCTACAGGCTGCATCCTAGTCGCCCTGGGCCTGGCTCTGTGCGCCTTTGCCACTGAAAGCTGGCACTTCATTCTGGGCTACAGTTTCTTCGTGGGTTTTGGACTGGGCCTCATCTCGCCCTCCACATTCATGGCCATTAATTCGTACTTCACCACCAAACGAGGACGAGCTGTGGGTGTCTCATTGGCAGGCGCTGGCCTTGGCCAGGTGCTTATCCCTCACCTAGTGCGGTACCTCTTGGATAACCATGGCTTTCGCTACGCAGTCCTATCTATGTCTTCCCTATCACTATTTGGGGTAAGTTAAGATTATTATTATAATATTATGTTGACCCAATGCTTACAGCCTGAGTACTTTACAGCTTTTTGGTGCTGCCTTCCTGAAACCGCTAAACCCACCTGCCAAGCACAACAACCGCAAACACATTCGACTCCTGACCGAGGCCGATGGCGAGAAGACTAGTCCCCTGCAAGTAGTGGTTGTTCCTACTAACCAAAGCAAGATTGAGCTTAGCCCGTCAAATGTGGATACTCTGTGCGGCCGCATGGGACAGCGGCTGGTACAGGCATTGGATCTGGAGCTGCTCAAAGATTTAGTGTTCTGGAGCATCATTGTGGGCATGGCTCTTGTGTATACGGCGACCATAAACTTCACGATGATCTTTCCTGGTTTTCTTGGACAAACAGCACAGCTTAACAGCCAAATGGTGGCCTTCTGCATGTCCCTTGTGGCTGGCGCCGACATTGTGTGCCGTTTGCTGCTGCCCATCGTCACAGATCACCTTAGAATCCCCTATCGTGTTGTGTTCCTGATCGGCATTGTTGGACTCTTTGTCGCCCGTTGTGTGCTTGCCGAGAATCAAGCGCTGCCCGTCATCATCACCATGTCTGTGTTGACAGGCATGATGAAATCAGCCACTGTAATCAACAACAATCTCACCATATCCGCGCATTGCCGCTCGGAAAAACTGGCCGGCGGCCTGGGACTGAGCATGATGTCCAAGGGCGTTATTGTAATCACAGTGGGCCAGCTGCTGGGATGGGTGCGGGACTACGCCGACTCCTACCTAATATGCCTGTATGCTCAAGGAGCTATTCTGCTGGTGGTGGTTCTTGTTTGGACACCGGAGATATTGTACCGCCACCGCAGGCAGCGATGTGCCACCAACAAGTCCATGGAGACGCAGTCTATAGACGCAGCTGAAGTGGCCAAACTCAACTCCTAAATCTTTGGTCACTACTTGACTGGATTAGAGTTTAAGCGAGGGATATCGGTATTGACTGTCATGTGATAGGCGGTGGAATGACTTCCCTGTGGGGAACATTCCACTCTCGCCGCAGTAGTTATCTGAGTTGTGAGGAAGGACCAGTGTCAGGAACAGCACTATCTTTATGACTGCATCTTAGGCTTAGGTTTTCGATTATTTATTACCATTTTAGCCCCTAGACCTAACTTTTGTACTGCCATAAGAGCCAAAATACAAATTAAAGTATCCATATTACAAAAACCAGGTTTATTACCATGAGACGAGTTTGCAACTCTTTCTTCATCGATCTTATTTGGGTAGGTATACTATTTATTCTGAGGAAATGAAGCTGGGAGTGCTGGAAACAGCCGATGCGCCCGATTCCGTGTTGTAGAAGATGCGGCGCTCGATGCCATCCTTGGTGATGATGCCAACGCGCACCACACCACCAGAGCTGCCGTCGTGGTAAATAGCGTGCTGGACAGCTGTTGGAGGAGGATTAGTTTTAAAAGAAACTGCTTTGGTTTTTTGGGATTACCCACCCTTCTTGACGAATGTAACGCAATCCTCCAGCGCCATATTGGGGCGGTAGTGCTCCCTAACAAATCCGTAGATAAAACTGGATCCCGATCCGCCGATGGTGCAGGCCTCGCGGGTCAGCATGCCGCCCAACGGGATGCTGTACACCTGGCCGCCGCGCTGCTCATCCCAACCAGCCACAATGATGCCGGCGAGCAGGGACTCGCGGTAGCTGTAGCAGTAGTTACGGAACTCTGAGGCGGCCTCGAACACCAGAGCATCCTTGTTGGTCTGGTTCTCGTGATAGTTCAGCGAGTAGGCCACAATGTCGGCAATGGCCTGAGTGTCGGCGGCCGATCCACTGCGGCAGCAGTACACTTTGTCCGTGATGCGGGTCAGCTTGTCGGTGACCCTGTTGGCAACATAGGCACCCGAGCTGGTGCGCGAATCCGCTCCAATGACCACTCCGCCATCGAACTCCACGGCCATAATGGTGGTCTGCAAATAGGTAGGATTGTGCTCTTAGTACGCAGTTATGAGGTTGATGCTCTTCATACTTACACCAGTGCTGACCGGTGTGTCGGTGAAATCAAAGTCGGGTTGCATTTTGATCTTTAAATTTGTTACAATTCAATTTACAATTGATGTTTGGTTGAAAAGCCGCACGAACACGAAATGACTGGCTTGTTTTGGATAAGTGTTACCAGATGGGAAGGCGAAATGACTGTGCCCCGAATAAAAAAAATACACCTTTCGCACTGAATTGTAGTGTAGAGTAAAATCGAAATGCCGACAGCCCTGGTTCTCCCTGATATGCGGTATATCGATAGTATCGATGTGGGTTCATTGCACATGTTGAATTTGTTTTGAATATTTGTTTTCTTAAATTAAGTCTAAAATGGCATACGTTGCACTGAGCGAAGCTGAAAAAACATATATTCTACACGGCGTGGAGGTGTGTTAAAAGGATATGCAGGAAATATAGACTGTTCCTTAATTGATGCGTTTTCAGGATGACTTTCGTTGCGATGGACGTTCTCGACGGGATTACCGGCCCATGGACCTGGAAACCGGACTGGTTAGCAATGCCAGTGGATCCGCCCGCCTTCGGCTGGCGAACACAGACATACTGGTGGGCGTGAAAACCGAGATTGATGTACCCAACCCGCTGACGCCCGAGTTTGGTAAACTGGAGTTCTTTGTGGATTGGTAATGATGCAACTGAAGTTCCAAGAATATGCCATAACATATACATTTCAGCTCTGCTAATGCCACCCCGGAGTTTGAGGGACGCGGCGGTTCGGATCTGGCCCAAGAACTTATTCTCTCCCTAAAGAACGCCTACGAATCGCCATTGGCCTTCAACTACCGCACGTTGTGCCTCATTCCGGGTCAACAGTGCTGGAAGCTGTACATAGACATCTTGGTTAGACTCTAGTAATACCTAAGTATTCACAAAATGCTAATGCATGTGCTTGCAGATTCTGGAGTGTGGCGGCAATCTGCACGACGCAGTGTCGCTGGCCGCCAAAGCGGCTCTGTTCAATACAAAGTTGCCCCGGGTGACGGCCACCATGTTGGATGCCGGCATCACAGACCTCATCATATCGGACAATCCGTATGACTGCACACGCATCGGCATTGAGACGGTTCCGCTGTTGGTCACAGTTTGCAAGATCGGTGACTATGTCCTAGTGGATCCTTCGGCGGAGGAGGAGGTCTGCAGCACAGTGAGCATGGTTGTGTCAGTTTCCATGCGGAATGGACAGGCATTCCTTTCGGGTACACACTTGACCGGCGGCGGGGCCATGCACCGGGACACCATGCGCAACTGCCTGGAGCTGGGTCTGGCCATTGGTGAGCAACTGGACCGGCTGCTCACTAAAATGCTAAATCTGGAGCAGGAGCGCGTCGGACTCAAGCGGCCGCAAATAGTAGGATTTCTTAAATAAAGCGGCAAAGTCTTATAATGAAAATTTACTATTTAATCGCTCCAATTAGGCTTAATACTAAAAGCTATCTGGTGGCCAACTACTACTGGTCCTTGCGCTTCTTCGCCTGCCTGACGGCCGGAGCAGGCTTCTTCTCCTTGGGCTCGGGCTGCTTGCCCGTTAGCAGCGAAGTCAGCATTTCGCTGATCTCGGGCATATCGTTGCCCATCTGTGGAGCAGAGCATGCTTTATATAATACCAAAGTACTATACATGATCCTCACGGCTTACCTTGGGGAACTGGAGATTATCGATCTCCTTCTTTGTCTCGGGATCGTTGATCATCTTGGGCAGCACCAGCATAAGGAGCAGAGGCAGCACCATCATCAGGACCATGGGGCTGAACAGGAAGTCGGTGATCTGAATAGGTCAAGAGCAAAAGTTAGTTTTGTGATTCTTCCGTTTTGGACTAGATAATAAGTTGTACCTTCCACTGCTCTCTGGTCTGGAAGTATTTAAAGGGCATCAGTGGCTTTACGCGCAGTGGATATGCCACCTGCATAATTTGGGCGGGCTGCACAAAGTTCACTTTGCGGGCGCGGAACTTTCCCTTGGGATTGATCTCAACGCGCACCTGAAATAGAAGAAATGTTTAGTGTTTCTGGCATCATCTTGAATGGATTTCCCTAACTAACCGGCTCATAGAACACATCCGGGTGGTGGACATCCAGGATATAGCTGCCGGATGGCACTCCGCTGATCATGAACTGCCCATCCTCGCGGACGAATCCCTTAAATTCGCCGTCGTTGATGGACAGCGTGATCTCCGTGTGCCACTTCGGCGCATTCTTGTTCACCGGAGCACTTCGCCCGCCGCCTTGAGTGGGTGGAAAAATGGAATCTGGCGGTGAGACGCGTCCTTCGATGGTGTACAGGCCAGACACCTCGTCCACCAGTTCGTCCTGGCCAATGATAACCTCACAGCTGACAATGGCCAGAAGGGCCGTAAAACCAAATAACTTTAAGCACATTATTCGGGTCAAAGTAAATTTTTTCTCCAATTTTCCAATTGTCAGCCGATTATGTGACCGTTTGTGAGGTTGTGTAAAATCCAATAACAGGGCTGGCAACAATTTTCCGCAAATGTTACGGCAACGCGGGAAATTTAAATGTGTGTAAGCAATGAAAGAAACATGTCTTACATAAATTTGCTGAAATTCTTACAGAATATGTTTGAACAAACCTTTGATATTGTATTATATTGCATTTAATATTTCATTGAAATGCTTGGTCCGAAATGCGCAGATCAAAATTGCTTATGTACCTTAGCAATGTACCTTTTTTTTTTATATAAAGCTTAAAAGCGCAGACCCTTAGATGTTGCAATGCCTAAGATTTCACAATGGATGTTAGCTTTAAAGAATAAACCTCCCACCTCCCGCCTTCTTTAAATGTTGTTATCAAAATGATTTTGAAAACCAGTTTCGCTGACTTAAAACCAAAAAGCTCAGTAGTTGGCGGTATCGGCGGTTTGGCTTACTATCGATACACGTCTGAAAACCCACTTCAAATGCTTCGCAGCACTTTTCGAGCGCTCTCCGCGGACTTTTCAGTCGTTGGCGGCATTTCGTTGCGTTCGGTTTGCCATATCCACTCTGTTGATTGGACAAGAAGTTCGGAGCTAACGCAGCTCGGAGTGTTTTTCGAATATTGTTGACGGCGATTTTAGGTTAGTGCGTGCTTTGACAAACGGGTTTTGAGTTATTCGCGATGAATGGCGACGGCGTTCGCGTTCGCGTTCTACTGGGCGTGCAGGTGTGCCCATGGCCAATAAGTGCCACATGCCGCGCTTGCAACATGCAGCGTGCAACAGGCCACACATCAAGTTCAGCCTGAGGCGCAATCTCAACTTTGTTGTGGTTTTTGGGCAATGTCAATGGGATGAACGTTGGATCAAATCCGAGACCGATCCCCTAATTAGCACATAAAAATTCCAAAGTTACTGCTGTGTTTTTGTATCCAATCCACTTGAACTGTGTCGCATGTACAGTGAAACCGGTTTCAGAAATGTTAATGATGCTGAGATCACACAAACCCCTACCTCCGCCGCCCCCCCTCCCTCCACTCATTCAATTCAACGCTTGCATAGATTTATCTTTCTTTTTCGCACACAACATTTCAATGGCAAGACGCAATGCAAGTCTTCTAGTTACGATCACAATGGCTAATAATAATAAATTAATTAGGCACTCGAAAATAGAAGAAAAGGCTAGTGAGTGATGTCAAGCGTCGCGGCTGCGCAAAGTTGATGGTGATGTAAACAAGTCGCAACTATGTTAACCAACTTTTTCGGGTTTATCTCGGGACGTGCCCTGGTCCCTTTATAGTAATTGGCACACTCGCGGCCACGAGCTCAGTGGCTTGCGCAATTCGATGGCTGATTAATCAGCGGCAACTGTCACTTTCCACAAATGCACTTCCATGCATAAGTGTCGCTCAACTAATGACGACAGACTACAGTTGTAGTACTACTTGCTACAGTTTTTGTTTTTGGCCCCACTTGGCGAGGCGATTTTCTCGATCTGTGCGCGATGTGATGTCATCTAATGGGCATTTGATGTGAATACATCGAATCAATATTCGAGTCGTTAAGGCCTTTTTCTCGGCCCCGCGACTGTGGCACAGTTTACGCATTCTACTTAGAGTTTACAGTGAACACCTGTTTGGATCTCAATCAATTAATTTGCACTTAGTTAGAAAGGAAGTTACTTTGAGGGATTTCTAATGGATGATGGGTGGTTATGCTATAGCTGGTACATTTCATTACTATTCCTAACCATTAGTAGTTAAAATCGATCTATAGTCGTACGACCTGTTGTCTATCGTCTGGTTAAACATTAATTTAGGCCCCCGTCTTTGACACATGCCACTCAAGTTCCAAGTGCAAATGTTGATCAATCCTATTCGGTATGCACAGAACCAGCCAGAAAATTCAGTATCCATGCCTCCTTTCCGAAAAGCCAACCGAATAAGTGGAAGGGTCTAGTACTCGGTTGCCTGGAAATGCGCACCACAGGCCCAGGTAGTTAACCCAGTTTACACATGTTCTGGCACGCGATGTCCGGCCAAGATTGTTGCGGTGCAAGGAAATTGGGCGACCACCTTGACCAGAACCCTTCCCCCTGGTCACTCCGCCACCCCCTTTGAACTCTTTGGATGGGGTCAAAAGCCAATAGTTGGCGTGTGCTACACAAACTACCAATCCAACATGTCTAATGGATGATACGACGAACAAATAAGTAGATATAGACCTACTTCTCCGCCTGATTGGGCCATAATCTAACGGACTAGCCAAAGTCAAGTGCAATCTTATCGACTTACAGGCATATGCCAATTATGATCGCTTTACGCAACTTTAGAAGTGGGTGATTCAGCACAACCGATCTTAAGTGACATCGAGTCCAAGAAGGTGGGTTTTACCAAGTCGTTTACCTTTCCGATGGCGGCGATCTACATACCATTCGCATTGATCGAAGCAATTAGAGTTGGTGTGTCAAAAACGTATAAGTGGATATGTTTCGTGCAGTGTCTACACACCGATAGCATTCAAATTGCGATTATTTTGTGTACGAGTTTCAAAACTGGCTTTTTAGCAAGGGCAAGACAAGCTTATGTATATGTATATGTATATACTATATACTATATGTGATATATGCCCCTTACAATGGAGTTACAATGGAGGTAAGGGGGCCCACATAATGGCTCATTGTTGCTGTCGGAAAAGTCGCTAATCAGTTTTGTCCCACGTTCACAGAAAACAAAAGCCGAGTTCCAGTTGAATTTGGTTGTTGGGTCGTGGTTATAGGGCTATACTCGCATGGGTAGGCCAATGGCTATATGGCGCGAAACGCTTATTAATGTGCCAAGAATTTAATGGAAAGCATTTATCGTTACTTTTGTGCCACGGCGGCAGGTGAAATTTCTTTCGGTTTTCACTTCGCCTTCTACAGACGTTGCGTACTGCCAGATACATATGTATATATGTATCTACCCAACGATGTAGATATGTGCAGCGATACCTTCGCGAAGGTCTGGGTGAATGTTTTGTTTTTTTTTTAGATAAATCACTCACAAATGTATTGATATTTGACTTTCAAGGTCTAACCAAATGCGAACACCCATTGTGCGGTTCTTGAAAGACTTCGAAGTGGTCAGAGGTTCAGCCAAAACCAGCTGCCAAAATTTGATGTAAACAATGACTGTATCGAGCTAAAGCCGCGCTTTAATTAACATTTAGCTGGCACCTCAAAGAAAGGCAAATGTATAAAAACAAGTAAGCCAGCATTTGTGAGATACATGCGCTATAAAACCCGCCAAGGTCAATCGTAAACGCTTTCAAATTCAAGTTCAATTCGAATTCTTGACACGAAGCGGGATAAAAATATAGAGGACTTACAGATACAGATACAGATACAAACCACCATGCTGCTGTCGATGAATCACTGTTGTCTGTATTCCCACCGCCGCACATGGGAAAGTCCCAGGCCCATAACATATTCTACCCACTCACTTCCTCATTGATCTTGATCTTGGTTTTAACGAAAGCAAAAGTCATCTGGTGACTCGCGGGGGAACTGACCTCGTTAATGTTTTCTTAACCCTGCGAGTGTGTGAATAAAAGTGGCACCCGTAACCCGTAAATCCCAGCTAGTGTGCCGATTTGCTTAAGTACAATAAACGTTGATTTATAGCCCAGCTGGCGAGTAATTAGCTCGACCCATAGGCGTATTCGTAATATATATTTGCAGTCAGGTGGAATATTACGCATACGCAGCGATGCCTGACGACCAGCGATATTCCCCAAGTGATAAGCGCCGAGTGGCCGGGCAATCTGAAAGCTAAACGGTGTTAAGCGATACGTCCGCGGCAAATATGTTATATCCATATCGGGGTAACACAATCTCGACCACAATCGGTCGCATTCGTAATTAAATGGCAGCATTTTGTTTTGGAGTCTGGGCATTATGAATAGTAACTAATTAGTTAATATTACTTACAGCAAATTAAGAACTTAAAACAATGAGAAGCTTAGATATGTTTTGGTTGGTTAACTTTAACTTTTAGGCTTTTGGTTAAGTGTATTTTATACTATAATCCTAAATACAAAAGAAATTACACAAAGATACATATGTATATATTATAACTTCTTGCACAAAAACATTTAACCACAAATTTTCGGAGAGCTACCTATAGAGTATGTAACATTTATATCATCATGGAACCAACGTTGGGGCTTGAAGTGCCATCCACTCAGTAGCTGTAGATACTTCGATCGTTATCAAATATGTAGATGCACAGATAGATTCGCAATTCACTTGTTTGCGGGTTCGCTGAAAACGTGCCCCCGATAAGCGGGAAAGCAATTATTTATGCCATGGTAATTAAACAGACGACAGAAGATGGAAATGACGAATGTTTGACGAGGGTTTCAGATAGCTACGTACATATACAGATACATATATGTATGCATATGGTTTCTCTGTGGGGTCAGGAGGAAGCAAAGGGGAACGGAAGTCGGGACACGGTTCGCTACTGATCACTCAATTACCATTCGATAGCGAAAAGCAAAACTCTAAGCGGCATTGTCTACCACGACAGGTGCTCCCTCCATAGATGATGCAGCCGCTGACGATGCGGAGTTGGCTGGCGACGCTGGTGACGGCGCTGCTGGCGGTGGCCATCTGGCCGGATCCGGGCCAGAGTTTGCCGCAAGGTGCTCCGGAAACCGTGTGCGACACCATGCTGCCGTTCCACTCCGGCGGCAGTGTGCTGCCCCAGAACAGTGTGTCGCCCTTCAGCGTGGAGACCTCCTCCTCGACACTTGGCCAGGGTCAGACGCTTCGCGTGGATCTGACGGGTGTGCCGGCGGGCCTGAGCTTCGGTGGCTACATGATCCAGGCGCGCAATCGGAATCCACCGCATCAGATCATCGGACAATTTGGACCCGCCCGCGATGGCACCATTAAGCTAATGAACTGCGAGAACTCCGTGAATAATTCAGCCACGCATAGCAATGCCGGGAACAAGCAGCAGGTTATCCTGGAGTGGCAATCGCCAGTGGACTTCCTCGGCGAGGTGGTCTTCAAGTGAGTAGCGGGGGAATTAATTGCCAGGGATCAATAACTCTATCTTTTATTTGTATACCCATCACAGTGCCACCATTGCCCAGAGCTACAATGAATTCTGGGTGGGCGTGCCCTCTCAGCCCGTTCAGATAGTCCGTCGCGATCTGTCCGCTGCTCCACCACTGCCCACACTGAGTCCATCTGCCCCTGCGGGCACCACCCGTGCTCCCTATGTGCCGCCCAGCTATGTGGCGCCAAACAACGTGGTTGCCGTTTCCACGGATCCCATCTACAATGGCTGTGGACAGAGCAAGAACTGCTTTGGATTCCCCGACGGTTGTGTGGCGACGAAGAGCTGTACATCCATCACTGTGGTCACGGTGCGGGGAGATGTCTTCGAGTTTGAGATTCAGTCCGGCAAAGGTGAGTCATTCGTGTATCTTTTTCACCAAATTGGTCTACATCTTCATCGCCGTTTCTAGGAACCAATGCTGCTTACGTGGCAGTTGGTCTTTCCGATGACGCCAAGATGGGTGACGACTTGACCACAGAGTGTGTACCAGAGAATGGCCGGGTTAACCTGTATTCCTCCTTGACTTCGGCCTCTCCTTACTCGGCAGTGAGATCCAATGTGGTAGGATTGACTCACATATCGAATGCAGAATTTACCTCTTAATGGATACGTATCTTTCTAGAACCAGAACTCCGCCCGCCTGCTGGACGCCTCCATTGTGGACGGAGTGATCTACTGCCGTGTGCAAAGGGATGCAGTGACCAATGTCCAGGGACGCACCTTTGATCTTCGCAATGGCAAGTACCATCTGCTGGTGGCATCCGGCAGCAGCCTTAAGGAGAACAGCGTGGGCTACCACGACATTGGACGACTGCCCTCGGCACAACCGATCAATCTGGCGGAGGTGCAAGACTTGAGCGGATCTAGCAAGCTGCTCATCCAGCTCCATGGTGCCTTCATGATTGCCGCATGGATTGGAACCACCTCGCTGGGCATCATCTTTGCGCGCTACTTCAAGCAGACGTGGGTTGGCAGCCAGAGCTGCGGCAAGGATCAATGGTTCGCCTGGCATCGCCTTCTCATGGTCACCACCTGGTCGCTCACCGTGGCCGCTTACGTGCTCATCTGGGTGGAGCTGAAGCGGGCTGTGTGGCATGCCCATTCGATAATCGGTTTGATCACGGTGATATTGTGCTTCATTCAACCCATTGGAGCTTTGTTCCGACCGGGACCCAATGACAAGAAGCGGCCATACTTCAATTGGGGTCATTGGCTGGGCGGTAACCTGGCCCATATTTTGGGAAGTGAGTGCAGCAGTCGGAGATCATCCAAATATATGACTTATTCCCGAATCTTCTTGCAGTTGTTACCATCTTCTTTTCTGTAAAACTACCAAAGGCCGAGCTGCCCGAGTGGATGGACTGGATCCTGGTCAGCTTCGTGGTGGTGCATGTGCTCGTCCACCTGATATTCTCCGTAAGTAATCCGTACTGCAGTGGTTGGGTGTTTCTCCCCTCTCATGTGACCCCGAAGTGTACAAAGATTAGACCCAGCATCGCCTGCCTGCCTGTACAGTGGTTCTAGTTGTGTCCCTAAACGTTCATTCATTCCATACTAATTCATCTGTCACCCATCATCCGCTCGAGAACTGGTGGCTACGTCCCTTAATGTGTAGATCGGCTTGTGTTTGAATCATTGGCAGATTGGCGGCATGGCCTCGGAGCGTCATCTCAGCCAGCGGGCGAACACCTTCCAAATGGGCGACATGTCCCATCATCAGCAGCACGCCATGCGGAATGGCATGAGCATGGAGCGAAAGATGGATGCGCCGGTAAGTAGTGATCTATATTGTCCATATTCTTCATCCTGTCACTTCCCAATTTCAGTATGCGGGCATGCGCAAGGGATTGCTTGGAGTTTACGGCGTGGTGCTGTTTCTCTTCGTGGTGGTGCTGATCCTGCTGGTGGTGCTGGCGCCCATCGAACAATTCCTGGGAAAGTCCTAGGCCCCCTAATTCGGATGTCCTGTAACCTGTCCCCTTCCAATACTCGTGTCAGTTTTGTGTGCTCATTGTTTAACCCCTTCCGCCCACGGCTCTGCCCTGCCCACCACCCAAATCCCCATCCGTTTCCCATTCAGCTTTGTGTTGTTAAGTGTAATTAGGCGCATGTGTAACCTGGGGCGGAGCGTTCAGTACATGTTATATAATTTATTATTAATAAAATAAAACAAGCCAACATAAATGCAGTACTTTCTTTCTCTTCTTTGCTGCTTTGCTCAATTTCTATCTGCTGCACTACATGCATATATGTTTTGCCGGTAGTATCTGGTGCTGGTGAGTGCTGATCGATCGGATTGCGTTGGATTATCCTATGTTTAGTATGGATTTGTATAAAACCTTGACTCTTAATTGCAGCTAGAAATGATCATTATCTTTAGATATAGGGATATATGTATGTATGTGGTGTGTATGCTTTCGTAAACTTGTTGCTTCTTGCTCCGCTTAATTAAAGTACGTAAATTATAGGTAGATCTACAATTTTCAGATATTAATGCAAAAACTAAATCCAATCGAACGAAACGGCCTTAAAGTTACTACGAGCGGAATCATCGCTCCTCCAGGATGACCGTTTCCTGCGGATACAGCTTGAGCGACTCCAATGTTTGGCTACTCTCGATGGCCGTGAGATCCCGCCGCGGCCAGCTGCTGATTAGTTTGTACTCCTCGATGAGGAAACCATTGGCCGTCACAAAGTTGAGCAGATCCTGGTCAAACAGAGAACGGTGAACAGGCAATTCAAGTGTGGCTTGGTAGCACCTACCTGTAGGTTGTTGTTGGTGAAGAAGCGCCGCTCCAGGAAATCACCAGTGGGCTTACGCACTCGGATCTTTGAAGTCCCCGTTTCCTGTTCGGACGGCTCCTGAGGTAGGGATTGTTGAGCCTGGGCGAAATACGTTTTTATAAGCGGTTTGTCGCAAAGAAAGAAAAAAACAGAATGATCTTACAACTAATCTAATGGACTCGCGTCTAGCATCTTCTTCGGCCCGCTCGGACTCCATTCGTTTTCGCTCGGCCAATTGGGCAGCCTCCTTCTGCCGCTTTGCCGCATCCTTAGCCATATCGGCTTGCAAAGTTTCCTGATAGGCCATGTCCTGCTCTGCCTTCACCTGATCACGGGCAGCGCGTTCGTCCTCTTGCCGTATTTCCACCTGCAGCTGCTCTTCAAACATTTCGCAGGTTTCAATGAGCCTCGAAAGCAAGTCATCCAGACCAATGTTACCTGTAAAGTATGGAATTGTTATACGTAAGCAATATGTTTTAAAAGATTTCAGTGGGCATACCATGAATCACAGATAAAACTTCGCAATTGCTGCCCAGCTGGCGGCTTTTTCCCACCAACATAATGGCTGGCAGCTTGTCCAATTTAATGTTTCTGGCCGTCAGAGAGGCGTTGCTGCTAACACAGGCCGTCAACGAGGAGAGAAACCTGCAGCACACATAACTTGTCAATAAAGTAAGCTAGAAATACACCAATAACGGCTCACATGTCCTTGTTGCTCTCGTAGGTCATATCCCAGCCATATAAAACGAACTTCTCTTTGAAAGTTTGGATAATGCTCTCATGTTTCATCAGTTGATCACAGAAAACGTTGATGAGAATGCTCTTGCCGTGATGCAAGTAAATGGCCAACAGCTTGCGCTAAAATCACATGTCAGTTGGTAATATAATTTATAAGAGGAATTTGCCAAAATTTACCTCCTTGGCGGATCGAAGGCAGGCCAGCTGCTTGGCGTTTTCAAGGCTGCCCACAAAAAATTCGGGACAGGGCTCGCCATAACGCGCCTTGTAGTTCTCGACAAACTGCGTGGAGCCACTTATCTCATCATCCGTGTCGTTTGGTACTGGAAAAGTAAATAACTTTACCTATTGCATTAGATAGAAGGTATTTATAATGCTCACTTAAGTGTCTGTTGGGGGGCTGAGCGGGTGGCGAGTCAGTGAATATGTACTCGGCGTTGTTGAAGTCTGTGGCATCCTCGAACTCATCTGTAGAGCTTTCACTGTCCACGGTCACCACATCGAAAGCGTTGTGCTGGTTGGAATTTGTTGGCGCTACACGCTCCGTGCTGCGAACAGCGAATCTATGCGACAGCCCAATGCCAGATTGCTAAGGGGTTTGCAGCAACAGATAGGATTAAGCTAGCATCAAACATATAAGTAATGTCGACGTACCGCCAGAGTGGTGTCATTGTCACAACCGTTGGGCCAGCCGGTCCACTCCTGGTGGCGCACTGGTATGCTTTTGATGTCGAACACGTTCATCTTTACCTCTTGCACTGTCATACGTCCTGGCAGGCTCAGAGTGAGTGGCGGGTCCGATTCGAACTGTATGAAAATGGTGAAGTCCTTGTCCACGCGCTGCGCCACTTCATCCCTATACAAGATTTGTGAGTACAATGTTTTGAGGAGTATTTTCGAGCGGACTCACTGTTCGGTGTCCATGAAACCGTCCTCGGTGAGGTCCACCAGGATCAGTTCGTTCTCCGGGGAGAGATCTAGGTTGCATAAACGCGTGCCCAGCTGCTGTGCATCGCTGGCTTTAGAGGGTGGCCAGCCGCGAATGGCTTGCCTGCACACAGGCACACTTGTCTCGGCAAAGATTTTGCGTTTAAGTTGTTCTAATAGAGAAATGTATTGGTTAGTTGACTCAGGTGGCGCGAGATCAAGATCCTGTAGAAATCCTTACCAACTGTGGCCTCCGATGGTAAACGGATCTGGTAGAGCTGCTGGTTAAAGTGGATGTTGAAGGTGATCACGTTCTGGTTGTTGTTTTGGCTGGACGCGGGGTCCAGGTTGATACTGGACGTCAGCTGGGCTAGCAATTGTGACGCTATAGTAGATACGTTTCAAGTCAAGGGACAAAAGCGGCGCTATCATGTTCAACTCACTTGGAAATCTTTGCTGGATGTGCGGCTGATTTAGGTTTAAGTTTTGGTTCTGGTTTTGCAGGGCGGCCGCAAAGAAAGCGGACGCGTTCGAGGTCCCGGGCATCTCATCATAACCAGGCGGACGGAAGCCGTTCGTGCTCTCTACGGGATTCCTGACCGGTTGCTCTGGCAATAGGATAGGATGGGGACTGGTCAGCGGCGCATCCTCGTGCGGGATCACCCGACTCAGAGCCTCCTACAAAGAGACAACGTAGTGTTATGACAAGGCATTTGCGGAGTTGGGGGATTCAAAACAGAGCAACTGAACAAAGAATCTGCACACTCACCACCAGGTTCCAGTCAGCGGCCTCCAAGTGTGAAAAGGCTTCGCCCACATCGTCGATGCCCGTAATGCTCTGCGGATGAGCATAAAGACCATTTAGTACCATATAGTTCGATATTGGAGCTATCTGCCAAAGTCACCCATACACCAAAAACGCACACGCATCGCAATGTGCGCAGCGAAATTGAGGGTGATTTCGGGGGAGATCTATGAAGAGCATTACCTGAAAACTGGTCAAGGTCTCTTGCTTGTTCTCCGACATTGGAAACGCTTGTGGTTCGCTTTGTTTGGCCGATAAACTCTTCTTTAAACTCTACTGATTTTCACTACAAAAAATTACACAAAGAAAAAAGTGGCTAGTCAGTGTGGCCAGTTGAGAGTAAGCGATTTATGCGCAGCAGCGCTACTGCTGCTAACAGCACTTTGAATTAAATTTGTTCAAACCTTTTTTATATTCATCTACTTTTGTTTAATTTTTTCAACCTATGCTCATTGGAAATTGATTAATTTGGACGACAAATAAAACACTGACAATCGGATAGCATTTACTTTCTATACAATTGCAGCTGTTACATACATCTCTGTTAACTCGCTTGCAGTCATGTTAAATTCAAAATGAAAGGCGGGAAAACTTGCCACATCAGAACTCAAAGGATATGAGCTGCCCACGCAAAGAAAAGTCCTGAATTCCCACAAAAACTGAAAGCCAATCCTTCAATCTGCGAAATGTATTCAGCTGTAAATTGTGATTAATATGAGAAACTTTATACTCCGCACCCCCGGGGACGAATAAAAGAGCCTCCGCACAGCCGGCGAAACAAATGCGGCTCAATTAATCTTCATGAAGTGGCGAAATCAAAGACGCGGTCCGATGTGACTTGTAGATGGCCAGGATGGAGCTGTGGTGTAGACGACTCCGGGCTGGTAAGCCGACAACATGTTGCTCGTGGGCCTGAAATGCGCTCTTCTACTGGCCATTACCGGCTGTTTCCTGCTGCCAATCCATGGAGCAGGATCGGATACTGACCAGGTCCTGCCGCACCGCATCTACCGTCTACTGGACGGCCTCTCCGGAGGACGCCGCCTGAGTGCCAGCTCCACATTCGCCCTGCTGCTCTCGCAGTTCCTGATAAAACGTGAGCCCAATGAACCGTACACTCGCGATACGGATGACGGATGTGCGTATTTATTTATGCCCCGTCCATTGCAGAGAAACTGCGCTACGTGGCGCCCACGCGTTACGAGCGTCAGCTCTACTACCATCTGCTGCACAGGATGGAGCACATCAGGAGGGGATCGGGTCTGGTGTCCAGGGCGTATGGTGTCCAGGGGGAGAGTATGCTTGCTACAAAACTAAATAATCTATTATTGTTTATGCTAATTTCTGGTTAGTTCTCAGCATTGCCTTTCAGGCGAATGTGTTGCTGCTGCCTCCCTCGCTGAAACTGGGCGAACTGAATGCCAATGGGGAGTACGAGCAGCTGGCCGAGGTCTACCCGAAAGTGGTCAACGAGGGACAGCTGAACAGGACGCAGTCCGGTGAGTTTGGGGTCATATACATATTATATATAGTAAATATAGTATAGCAAATATAATAACAATACCTTTGATTTACCTGTGTATATAGATCTGTGCCTTCGGGACATTGTGGAACTGAAGCCACCTCACTGCAAACTGCTCTCCGGCGAATGTTTGGCACTCCTGGCTAGTGATGCACCAGCCTACGGATACCAGAGAACCCATCAGTAAGCGTATATATACATATCTACCGCTTAAGACATCTAAAGCTAGACGATAACTCCATCTAGGGTCCTGCTGCTCTACGTGTTGCAGCATCAGGCGTGTGCCCCCCACCTCAGCCCACCACAGGTGTACGAACTGCTGGCCAGGAGTCAGTGCGATGAGGTGGAACGCGAGCAGAACGCCATCCGGAGCCTGGGGCTGCCAGTCGCATATCGCGATCTGTATCTGGAGCAAGGTGAGCAGGGTTCAGTGGGCCGGTGATGGTGGTGATGGTGATGCTGCTATCGCTGTTGCAGCTACTGCTGTTCTATGGGCTATCCTTGCTGGGCTATCGCTGACATATATCTTTGCCTTGCCACATATCTCTGACATCGCAGCCACCATCTGCGGCCTGTTTGGCTACAATGAGTTTGTCAACTGGCGCAACGTAATGGAAATTGGCAGCTGGCTGGAGGGGGATTTGCCGAAGGATATGGATGTATTGGCTGATGACGGCGATAGTCAGCACATAAGCGATTTGGCCTTGGTCTTCTACACAAATGCACTGCTGCTGCTGCACTAATCTATCGAACATTCCCCCAACCCCAATGCCAAGCCCATCCATAATTTCTGCTTCTGCTTGATAAGTTAATAAAGTGGCGCTTATTGCTTTATGGTTGTGTCGATTTCAGCAAGTGGCGTGGTTAATACTTTTGTTATTGAACTGCATCGTGGTGAAGTGATGAGGGGAGGGGTGATGGTGGTGGTGGTGGAGCACTTCGCTTGGAACGGAAACAACATTTGTAATGTGACACATTACTTGCGCTTGGTTGCTCGCCTGATGGATATGCAGCAGGACGAGAGCTGCGACGACAACACTTTCCATTACAAAATGCTCACTCTGAAGTGGAATACTAATATTTGCCCTGACATACTCGAAAACATGGAAGCCGGAGCTGCGAAGCCCGGAGGCCATCGGAAGGAAAAGGGGTCGCCGCCTGGCTTTTGGGCTCTGGCTTCTGGGTTCAGGAGGTCCCCGGCTGGATATTAATGCCTCATTTGCTGAATGTTGTCGAGGGTGGCACTGCACAAGGAGGTGGGGGAATGCAGCCAACAAGGCTGCAACAAGCCTGCACTGAGCGAAAAATTAATACCTTTGGCAGAGGTTCTATATCCTTCCTACTCCCTAATCACAGACGTACTTTGTTCTTTACCTGTTGTTCCTTTCGAAGGTCTATACCTATGCTCACTGTATACTAGTTATATCTGAATCTTTTTATCGATTTAAGTTCCATTTTAAAGCAGGCATTTCTCCAGGTGCAGCCAGACACACAAACAACCATGTCATATGTCGTTCCCTTTGTCGGGGGTCATGAATAGCGATGGGTCATTAGTAACGTCGACTTGTCAATGCAGCAACAACGCCGACAACAGACTTGCCAAGTCTCGGTTACCATCGAGGGCTGAGGATGCGGGGTGTTGGACTCTGGCTGGGTCCTGGGCCCCGTTGGACATGCCTGCTTCTTCTCCAATGTGTTTTCCTATTTTTTATCATTCCTTTCGGCAGGGGCGAGCAGCGACATCAACCCTTCGTCAACCCTTGCAACCTGATCAGCTGACTTACTGGCCACTGCACAAATAACAACAAACCACCAGCCCACTCCCCGCAAGTAGCAGGCGTCACGGGTTGTTTTTGTACACGCGTGTCGTCGAGTTCATTATGGGCTTATGTCTCTTAAAGTGTGGCTATGTGGCTCTCCGGAGGTGTTTATTGTGCTGTTAACTGTTAGCTCGCTGGCAGCGGCAACAACAAAATGTTGTTTAACATTCTCTCCGGCTCTCTAGCGCCACACATCTTTCACCGTTAGCTTCTCGCCTGTCTGTTGTTGTAATGCGAGCCCGGAATGTTTGTCTGCGCTCGTTTTGTTTTGCCTCTCTCGCTCTCATGCGGCGCATGCGTGCGTGGTAGGGCACCTGCGAGAGCGCCCACCAGGCTGGACTTTGATGGGATGGAGAGTAAGGGAGAGAGGGAGCTTTTGGAGCTGCTTTAGAGTTGCCAGGTGGGCGTATAAATCTTTTATCCTTGAATAAAAAAATTAATCTTTCCGAAAGAGTTAGAATATTAATAAATGAATGGTTTTTGCAGTTTGCCGCCTATATTGAATAAGTATTATTAACATTTTTAGATAACAATTGCTTGATTTTAAAATCTATTTTAATTTTACATAACGCTGCAGATATATGACACTCGGATAAGGGATATATATATCTTTAGAGCAAACACTTTGACTTAAAAAATTAAATAACTTAAATAACGTAAAGAACTTGGCGTTATTAATAAAAAAAAAACCCTTTTTAAAAGAAGACATCCTTGCAACCCTATTAGCCGAGCTAACTGCGTGAATTGAATTGGCGCCTCTTTACATGGCCGGATAATCGGACAGCGGATATAAAAACAACAACGAGGACCAAGGACTCCGTGTCCGGCGCTCTCTGCGATGTCTGCGTGGGTTTGTTTTTTTTTTCTTTTCCTGCGACAGCTAGGCGCTCTCTCGCACTCTCTGGTTCTCAATCTCTCTTCCGTTTGGCAAGTGGCTTTTCCATTCCGAATCGACAGTCATACGCTCAGTAGTCTCCCGTCAATTAGAGTGTAAAAACGTTACGCTCCCACGAAAAACAAACGGAATCGCTAGAAACGCCAGAAATCATCCGTATCCGCCGTCATCAGACATCCGCTCGCAGGATACAACCAAAATAATACATATACACACCGTCGCACAACGAATAAGCCATATAGCCATTGCAGGAAACTAGCCAAAGCGTCGAAATTCCACCATAATTCTCGATTTTCAAGTGCTCCGATCGAAAAATCGTAAGTGCAATGTGAAAGTCAGCTTATACGACAGCTGAATGTGTCAGTGTGAGTGTGAGTGAGTCTCCCCAGCGAGTGAGAGGGTGTGTGGGTGTGCAGGAGTGTGTAAATGTAAATACCACGAAAATCGCTGAACGCCGAAAAATAAAGCACAGGCCAGTGGAAGAAGAGGCGCAGGAGGAGTGGAGAGGAGAGGGAATCAGAAATCAGCGAGGACGAAGCCAGAGGCAGTTGAGCAAGAAGAAGAGGAACAGCAGGAGCAACAGCAAGCGTAAGGATTTCATCTGTGCATGTGTGTGCGTGTGTGTGAGTGTACTTTAAGGAGACGTAAAATTGCGAAATGAAATAATGGAAATTTATGTGGCTAGCGAACTTCAAGTGGCCACTTCACTGCCCTCACACCCACATATGTACATACACAACCACAAGCACAAACACTCACGCACACATACATGCAGCACTTTTATTTATTTATTGCGATTTTTGGGTCAAACTAAAGTTGCAATGATGATGTTGATAATTACCAGTTCGTTCACATCGCCAGCAGTTCAAAAGTCTTTGGGGGAGTTCCCCTTTTCCACCCACACGCACACAGAAGCACTCACATAAAATCGCCCACTCGCACACAAACACACACACACACGCGCCCTCGAGTTGAGTTGAGTGTGTGTATGTGTGTGCTTTTGTTTTAGTCCTTGGGTCCTTGCGGGGAAAATTACTTTGTTGTTGCTGTTGGCTTTGTTGTCGTTGTGGCAAGGAACGCGGTCTTTGACAGCTCTCAAGTAAAACGCGCACCTGCGAATTCGCCATAAATTAGGCCCGCGTCCCGCATATAGCAGGATATATAGCAGGATATATAGGAGGATATATATTTAGTGCGACGTTGGGCCGATGTCTAAGCACTCAAAGCGCAGGCAGGATAAGCCCCATGGAAAAAAACGCGCCAAACCTCAGGGCTATTACAGTGGATACTAGGGATAGTGCGCTGCAAGCCACACATTAACCAAAACTAAAACCACTTTTATTTTATTGACACGAAAGAAAGCTTAAACTTAAGAAAAAAGACAGCCAAAAATGTCGAACATTCTTTTTCATCAACATTGATTTTTCATCCATCTGAACAACGAAACAAATATTCATTTTATTTATGTTTTCGAAACATATTTGATTCATGTGTGTGGGGCTGGCTGACTTAAAAGATTTTGTTTTTACTCTCAGAAAACAGAAATTCTGTTTTTCCATTTATATTTATGTTATTTTGCAAACATGGCTTGCTTATCAAAACCGATATTGTTTACACGGCTCATAGTGCATCATCATACAATCATATTTATTTAATACTTCTAAAACAGCATTTGCGTTTTTAGCAACATGGCACAAAATTCTTGTTGATTTTTGTTTGATTCTATGGATAGCTTTTATTTGATTAGTAAAAACCGTAAGAACTTTTTACAAAAAATCAATATATGCGAGCTATTCATGAATATATTTGCTTCTAGTAATCGAATTTTTTAGGTTAATTAAGCCACCCAATGCAGTGATAGTAGCTCAAGTTAATAAAAAAACGAATGCTCCATGTCGTTCAAAAGTTGTCAATTAGTTTATATTGCTAGTCGCGCAACTTTTGAATGCAATTGGATTGAATTTATTCGCTAATTGCTCGAAACTCAACAAAAACGAATCAAATGCTCAATATTTGACATTCTGTTGATGTAATGAATTTAGTACTATTTTTTTTATGAATGTCATATAATTTCTTGGGCTAGAGTTAATGGTCATAAGACTTCGCGCTTTTAAGTAATATTTTTTTTTTGTAAAAAAGCTTGTTAAGAAGGTCGCCTTTATCAGATTTCGTGTTAAAATAAAATTACAGAGTAATTTACCTGTACCCCCCTGTATGCAACCACCCCTTTAAATGGTTTGTACCCTTAGGGTTTCCCCATAAAACCGCCTCAGTGCGCAGGAATAGCGACGAAGATTAGCCCAATTAGCGTGTCTCCACTGTGGTCGCTCCGCTGTCTCTTGCCTGTCATTTTGGCCAGTTTCGGGGAATCGGAAGTGTGGCATGCGTGAATCGAGTTGATTCGAGTTGCTACCCTTAAGAAGCGCCTTTGTTTTTTCTCTGTGTTATCCCGTGTATTCTGTGGTTGCTGGCCACCCAATTGGCCCTCCACGGATTTTGTGCTCTATTTACCTGCCTTATAAAAACACAATTTATTGCCGGACCAACGTTTTCCCTTTGTGTTTGGCTGCTGTATGGGAATCGGGTTCTGTTTTCTGTTTTCCGCTCCTGTTTCCATTTCTTTTGGGCCAGGTTTTTATTGTATTTCGCTGTTGCTGTTTTTAGTTTTAGTTTCAGTTTCAGTTTTCGTTTTGCTTTGTTTTATTTCGTCTCGTTTCATTTCCAACTTAACTTTTCCGCTCTGAGGTTGTGATTCTGATTCCGATTCCGATTCTGTGCGCCCGGGGACTTCCCCTTTATTGGCTTGCTGTATAAAGTTTTTGCGTGACATCAGCCATGGATATTATTCCGCTGGAAGCCATTTTGTTTGGCCTTGTTTGCCTTTTGAATCAATAAACTAGCCATGGCATCGAGAGCAGAGCTCCTTAATAATTGAAAAGCAGCGGGAGCTTAGGTTTATCCCCTGCCTTTTTGTTTTCTTTTTAAGCCACAAAGGACACTTGGCCGGAACGCTCAAAAGCAGGCAACACTTTATGTGCATGCAAATAATTCGCTTAACACTTATCCGGCTCACTTTCACTGCAAACGCCATAGTTTTCGGCCATATCTGTGGACAAAAGTTTGCGACTCTCCAGAGCAATTTGATCATTTGTTATGGTCTGGTTGAAACTCTGGTATTCCCACAGACGAAAAATTCCGCATCACTTGGTGGTCACGTAGTATCTAGTGGGCGAAAGTTTTGAATTTACGATTTACGAGGCATAAACTTTATGCCGCAGCTTTCACTCGACTCGAATGAAAGTCGTCGGTAATCTGTGATAAATGAGCCGAGCAACGAATATGGATTCCAGCCAACTATCGGCTATCAGATATCAGAAATCGACGATGAAAGGCCTCTGCCCAATGAGCTTTTAATTGTGTAATTAAATCACTGCCACTTGGAGCACTCATCTTTGTCCATTAGGCTAATTGGGTGGATCAACTTATTCTCAAAACGAGAAAGTTAACAATGGATATTGACGATTGTCGAGAACGTTGGGCGCCACTCGTTCTCGAACGATTGCCCATTATGAACTTCGATATCCATGCGTTCTAATTAGTTCCTGAGGTCGCATTTTCCAGGCAAATGAGCTCACGTTTTTGTGCCGCCGCTGCTTACCTGAATAATGAGTTTTCCCATCCACACATCGACGGCATGCATTTCGAGCTCTCGAATGGGAAAAGCGGAGCACGGATAGCGGGGAATACCCCGTACCACACACAAAAGTGAATTCTGGGCGACGGGCTTCCACATTCTACATTGCTGGCCATTCGGAGGCGTTGTACCGGAAAGAAATGCCATTAAAAACGCAATAAAAATGCAAAAAAAAAAAAATAAATAAAAAAAAATTGAAAATGGAGAAAACACTACAAAAACGGGTTGGCAGTGGGGAAATCCCGAATGAAAGAAATGCGAAAATATAACGTACAGAGTGTGCAGATACAAACGTACAAAAAGAAAAGAAGTATGTGGGTAGTATGTCAACCTCTCTGCACCGTCTGCGTGTGTGTGTGTGTGTGCGGCTGTCTGTGTGTGTGTGTGGGGAGTGTGGGTAAATAGCCAAGGTGGAAAAATCGATATAAATGAATACGGCAACATTTGGTCGCCCCCGAAAAACAAAAAAAAAAAAGTAAATAAATAAAATGCGAAAAACGAAACCTCGACTGACTCAACTTGAGACAGTGCGGCATGGCGATGGGTTTTTTAGCCCTTACGTCAAACTTATAAAAAAAAGCGAAAAGTTTTCTTGCACGCACAACCATCGCGAGTGCTTACCCACTCATACGCACACACACACTAATGCAGCAAAGGAAAGCCCCAAAGGGAAAGGAGCGGCTGGAGGGAGGGGTAGATAGGGGGTAGGTGGGGGTTGGGGAAAACCTCCCGAGGCCGCTGGCAGTCAACGCGATTTTAAGCGCAGGCATATGAAAATTGCCATATAGTACGCTTACAAGGAAGGGGTTTCCAACAGCGATTGCAGGCTTACACTACCTTTTGTTTTTATTGGGTTGCAGGTATTTGGAATCCATAAAAAGTGATTCATATATGATATGCATAAGTAAGGTGGTTCTATTGATTTCTTGACCTTTTCATACACTAGCTATATTGTCTATCCTAGCTAAAGTGTCTATTTTATACTATATGTTTATAATATTGGGCACTCTTATGCCTAACTTTTCAAAATTTATCAAAGTGATAGTGAATATACATATATAGATAGGCCCTAAAGTTAACGATTTCCAAGTTTTTGGGTCATGAAACTGGTATCTTCTGAATGATTAACTAAAGAAAACCCATTCCTCCTAAATATCAATGCATCGCATGCATCTATTAGTATCTATTTTTATCTAGCACCGAGTACATTGTAAATAAATGAAACACCGAAATAAAGCAGCATCAGCACAAACAGTTAATAGAAGCAACTTCCAGTTGGTTTAGCTTAATTAATCAAATCAAACATCCGGTCGTCTGGGGGACTTCCTGAATCTGGATGCCTCACGCCCCAGTGGGCCACCAAAGAGTATAAATAAATAACGTTGGAAAAACAAAGAGTGGGGCGAAAGGAATAGGACAGAGTAGAACAGAACAGAACAGAACAGAACATAACAGAGCAGCAGAGCAAAAACCGAAACAGCGGAGATGCTGCGGTTGCAATGTTTGCCCCAGTAAGTATGCTACACATTTCTCGAGCACGGGTTAAGTGCGATGCCAGCGAAAGAGATAGCCATACGGGGGCAGAGTGAGACAGGAGAGGGGAAACGAGAGTGAGAAAAGAGATGTGTGTGTGCTTGCATGTGTGTGTGTGTGTGGCACCAAAGCCTAACAACATTTGCACGCATTTTCCTTCCATCTTGCAGACATCTGACATTTCAATTTAAAATTGGCCAACGAAAAGGCCCGAAAATGGGCAAAGAAAACTTGGATTTTCTTTGCGTCTTCGATTTTTCCATCAACTACTGCTGCCTGTGGCAAGTATCTATGCCCATGTCCCTGCCTTTTTGCTATGCAAGGTAGACACTTTGCCGAATTGTGCTCGTATTGATTTCTAATTACTTGGCCACACAGTATTTGGCTTAAGGTAGGACGCCAGTTGGCAGGTGGGCTGCCTGAAGTGGGCGGAATGGGTGCTGGCCGATGGGCGGTGGGGGTGTTTTTGGATAATGTGTAGGAGTGGCCACGCTTGATGTGGGGCTTTGTCTGTTTGTTGTGGCGGCGTTGCCATGGTGGCTCCTATTGATTTTACTAACGCCATGAATCATGCCAAAGCTCAAGCCTATGCTCCTGGATACACTGAGAGAAATTAAGCATAATTCGAATTTTATATTTTGTTTATAGCCATGCAATATTACACCATTTACTAATAAGAAAACCATATAATAACATATAACATATCATATTAAATCTCTTAACTTGTACGTGCCACTTGGGAACTAGGCTTTCGTAACTCCCTAAAATACCTCGCCTGCTTTAAGTTCCACTTTCTTTTCTTTTCTTTTTTTTTGTAGTGTACACTCATTGCTTACCCCATACACCCAAATCCACGAAACCTGGTTCCCCGGCGGTGCTCCATTTGTTGGCCACTGCGTGTTTAGCAATTTGTGGTTATATTATAATGACCACTTGATTTGCGTTTGCGTCGGCTTGAGCTCTCTTGCCTCTGCTTTTGCCGCCTACTAATTGCGCGCTTGTGTCGCGTTGTGTTTGTATGTGTGTGTGCTCTGGTACTTTCAGGTGCTGGAACTCGGGCACCACAAGGACCGGCGGCAGGACTAGGAGCAACAGTCGCGGTGGCAACGTCGAGACGCATGCACGCTCCATGCTCGCCGCTGGCTGATGGCCAAAGGACTCGGAATCGCAATCGCAATCGGAACTGGAACGCCAGAGAGCAGAGCACCATTACCATCTGTCGTTGAAATCAACTGAATTGAGCGCCGAAAGAAAGCGAAGGGAACACTGCGCCGCATCAAGTATACGCCCCATTGCGCCCACCTGTGGACAGAGTGCAGCATGTCAACTTCAAAGCATCACCAGCACCATTGCCGAGTCGTCTGCGTGTGGCTCCTCCTGGTGCTATCATCACTATCGTCGGCCAGCATCGCTGTGGGTGCGATCCCGGAGCCGGAGGAGGCGGCCTTTCAAGGTGCGTTTGACAGAAACCAAGCCCCCCTTCCACCCAATGAATCCCTCCCCATGTGACTGTGACTAGTGCCTAATTTTGGAAATTTCGTGCACTTCAAGTTCGATATTTGGCACGGGCATTTCAACTTTGAAGTGTCCTACCTATCCCGACCCACCACCCATCCCTTTTGACATATCAATAAACGAGGCACTATTGTGCGGCATTTGACATTAATGAGCGACTTAATTATGCGTGAGCGTAGGGGCCAAAAACCAGGAAACCAGTAAACCAGAAAAACCGAACCCAAACGAACGACGGATGATGAGGGCGGGAGCGGGGGCGGGGGCGAGGGCTCGGAAGTTATGCAATGGCTGTTGTCAAATTTCCAGTACCAATGAGGGGGCGAATCTGTCATTGGCGACGATGCTGATGTGTGTGCTGCTGACACTTCGATTTCAATTGCATACAAAATGCGATTTTTCAATTTCAATTTGAATACGCAACGCATGGCCGGCGGGCAAAGGAGTTTTCAACGAATGGGAATGGTTAGGTCCTGTGTGGCAGCCAGCTCTCTTGTGTGTGCATATGCAAATGGGCTTGTGTGCTGGCGTCCTCTGTGTCCGGTGCACTTTAATCGTTCCCACACAGTTGCTTAATCAACTAGCAAGCCTGCAAGCATGCATGCAGCACAAGCTTTGTCCAGAGCAGCGAATCCCTCCATCTACGCCCCGTGTCCCTGCTCCATCCTCCTGCTTTTGATGGCACTTTAACAGAGTAGCTGACGTGTTCGTGTCTCCATCTTCAGAAAGTGCCACTGCGTTCGTTCCATTTAATACAATGTGTGACGTAAGTGCCGGGCCACTCGGGCGTATGCGTAATGCTTGTAATGTTTTACTTTTCTCCTTTCCCTTTTCGAATGTTTTCGTTTTCCCAGCCATTTCCTCCTTTTGCTCGGGCACAAATTTTCGGTGTCAAGTGAGCCGGCACCAGAATGCACAGGCACAAATGGGCTGTGATTTTGATTCACCTCCGCCGGCCTGCCTATGGAATTTGCATTTAAATTGCCATCGAACTGGGTACGAACAACTTTTCCATTACCGTCGACTAAAAACAGCCAAGCAAAACTATCGGCCAACCGAGTTATTTAAGTAGTCATTATGAATTTGAGCGGTGGTGGAGGAGGAGAGGTGGGGTGCGGGTGGTGCATTTGAAATGCTGCCATGGCCAGCAGTAAATTACGGAAAACGTATGACCGAAGTCAGGAGCAGACCGAAACGTAAGGAAACGAAACCAGGCCCAAAGTCCTTAAAGCTTATTAGAATTTATTGCGGACACGTCGGTCACACCCAGGAACACTCACACACACACACACACTTCGTTACGGACATGAACGGAGGAGACATGGACGTAGACAGACGGGTACACTCAACTAAACTCAACTGAAGTGAACTGAAATTATGAACCGAACTGAAACGACTCGGCTCGACCGAAAGTTGCTCCCTTATAGTCCCCTTTTAGCCCCCTTTTAGTCCCCTTTTAGCCCCCTTTTAGCCCCCTTATCTTCCCCTTTTACTACCCCTTATTGCCAGCCCCCTTATCACTCCCATCTATATGCCACAATGCTAACTGAACAATCGCACTAAAAACCCACTACCTCTTCCCGCTCCGCCCAACAAAAAACAGGCCACTGTGGACACACCAGCCCCTGCGAACAACTATGCTACGAGATCCACGATGGAATGTACGAGTGCGACTGCATCGAGGGCTACGAGCTGAACAAGAACGGTTACAGCTGTCAAGGTGCGTTCAGGATGGGATTGGGATTGGGTTTGGGGTTGGGTGAGTGGGATTGGAGATACATACATATGTGTGAATGCATAGATGCAGCTCACTAACGCCAGGCCACAAAAGTGATTTGGCATTTCGGTTATTATTTGGAAATCACCTGTAATGGATGGCACTGGCATCGCAAAGTGGGCGGGATGAGCCACCAGATTACATGTGGAATGCCTCATGCTCTGGTGTTATTTATTTTTGGCAACGACTTGTTTGGGGAATTTGAAATTTTGCAATTGTTCGGCTTCGAAATTTTGTGGCCCCCCGGCTGGTAGACAAATTGATATTTTTGTGTTTGTTACTCCGTATTTTTTATATATGTGCGTGTGTTTTGCATGTAATTTGTGTTATTTTCGACAATGTGTTGGAAAAATTACATGGCATACAATCAGTTAGTTGTGTACATTAAGTTCTAATTTAAAATAATATAGATCACGTTTTTATTCCATTTATCCGTATAAGTATTGAGTTGGGAATATTTAATTTTTGTTTGCGAAATTTTTTCTTTGTTAATAGGGGAATTAAAGTATTAAATATCATTAATTTTGCCCGCTCACTCGCTGAATTTAATTAAAATGGTTGCATTTCGTAACCGGATCCATTTCGATTTTCCAGTAATTAACGCCACTTCCAACAGTTTGGATGGGCGTGGCAAGTCGGACGAGGATGTGCTCTACCAGAAGGGCGCCTCGTTCAGCGCCAAGTTGGCGAACGACGATGGTGGCAAGGCGATGGCCAAGTCCACGTTCACCCTATCCGCCTCGCAAGCCGCCTCGCCGGCGGGCAACGAAAACGGAGAGGATGAGTCCGGATCCGAGGGCGACAGCTACGATTACGGCGAGCTGGAGGATAGCAACTCGGAGACACAGGAACAGAAGCAGCAATCGCTGAATCTTCAGCAACAGCAACAGAAAGTCAATTCAAACGATTACTACATATCAGCGGAGAGCATCAACTTTAATTCGGAGTCCGAGGGCCAGGAGCAGCAGGATGTGGCCGACTTCAAGGCGGCCAGCACGATGCTGCCCAGCTCGGTGCCCCCCACACCCAGCAGAAGCACGACAAGGGCAACCGCCGGCACAACCACGACGACCACGACCACAAGGCGATCCCCCACCAGGGCGCCCAAGCAGCGAGTGGATGTGGACTATGGCGAGGGCGATGGCAGCGATGACTATAGCTACAGCTATAAGTCGGACATGTCCGTCTACGACGATGTCAACAATAATCAATTAAACTTAAGACGCAACAGCAAATCGCAAACATATCAGCAGACAAGCAATACCAACACGGCCAAGAACCGCAGGAAGTACCCAAACGTAACCAGCAACAAGGTCCAAATGCATATCACGAGGGAGACCAACCGACTTGAGAACATATCAGCAGCGGAACCGGCTGTCGTGGGAGCAGCCATGACAACAGACAGGTGGGTCACACAAACGTATTGCTTGGGGGGGTTGAATTCCTCATCCAATTTGGATGGGCGAAATCCTTTGGCCTTTGGAAAAGGATTTCTTTGTTGGTCATGTCGAACGAACTTACGTATGCAGATGCGTACATGATGGTTGTCAAAGCAGGAAAAGTACTTTAAAACTAATTTAATGTACTTTAATCAACTTATCCCACTGCAGGAGCACTCCCACATGCAATCTGGATTGCGGTTCCGATGGAATCTGTGCCTTGGAGGCAACTGCCGCCAGTTCTCGTTGTCTTTGTCCCTTTGGCAAAACGGGCACTGGCTGTCAGGAAGGTAAGTGGTTGGCTCGAATGACCAAATCGTAGAGAACTTAACGTGGTTACTTTATAAACGCGCAGATATTCGAGCCCATGTGCCGCGTTTCGCCAAGCGATCCTGGCTAGCATTTCCGGCGCTCCATGGCGCCTACAAGCACGTCCAACTGCGCATCGAATTCCGTCCAGAGTCCTTTGACGGCATTATCCTGCTGAGCGGAGAGCGCGATGACCTCACCGGTGACTTTATGGCCCTGCTACTAAACAAGGGCTTCGTGGAGTTCTGGTTTGACTGTGGTTCCGGCGTGGGCAGCGTTCGATCCCGGGAGACCATTCTGCTGAACGAATGGAACTCGGTGATCATCTACCGCCATCGATGGGATGCCTGGCTGGTGCTTAATCATGGCACGAAGGTCCAGGGAAGATCAAATGTAAGTTCGCTGTTCAGAGTTAGGAAAACTTTTTATAAATAAGTTAAAATCTTTCAGGGATTGTTCTCACGCATCACTTTCCGGGAACCAGTTTTCCTGGGTGGAATTGGCAACATAACTGGATTGGCCAAGCGTCTACCTCTGGCCGAGGGATTCGCCGGCTGCATTCGTCGTTTTGTGGCCAACGAACATGACTACAAGTTCACAGAGCATCCCTTGGGCGATGTCATCAATGGATTTGATATACGTAAGTTGTGACTAAATAAGTTTCAAACAGAGTAATATATTGATAACTTCCCACAGAGGACTGTTCCACCGACAAGTGTGTGAGGTATCCTTGCCAGCATGGTGGCAAGTGCCTACCTTCAGATCAGGGCGCTATATGCCTATGTCCAATAGGATTTGTTGGAGATCTGTGTGAGATTCGAATGGATCTACAGGTGGGTGTTCTCTGAAAGATCTTACAGGCTTTCGGTTATTCATGTACTTACCATCTCTTAGGTTCCCGCCTTCAATGGCTCATCTTTCCTACGCTACGCTCCACTGGGCGATAGTGCCCTCATTTGGTTGGAGCTAAAGGTGACCCTTAAGCCCGAGCAAGCAGATGGCTTGATCCTGTACTCAGGTCCAGAGCATCGAGGTGACTTTATAGCCCTCTACCTCAACGACGGCTTTGTGGAGTTTGCCTTTGATCTCGGCAGTGGTCCAGCTTTAGTGCGGTGAGCATAACACCCAAACTGGGTCACATTTATGAGACATTTGTAATTAACTATACGGGTTTCCTTTCCAGGAGCGAACATTCCCTCAGTCTGGGTCAATGGCACACCATCAAGATCTCGCGAACTGCTCGACTGGCGGTGCTCAAGGTAGGAAGTCCTTACTGTCCTTCAACTTCCGTTACCCATTCTTTATATCCCATTCCTTAGGTGGATAAACATCAGGAGGTCTTAACCATTTCATCAAACGGCTTCTGGCACTTGTCGCTGGACCAGAATCTCTTTGTGGGCGGCGTTAACCACGTGGACCGTCTGCCTCTGGACCTCAAGTACAAACCCTTCTTCGTTGGCTGCATCCAGAAGGTGAGTGGTACACATCCCGTTTCCGCTTTCAATCCCATTGTCTACCATTGTTCACCACTCACAGATCGACATCAATGGCCACTCGCTGGGCATTGTGGCGGAGGCATTGGGTGGCAGCAACATCGGCAACTGCCCCCACGCCTGTGTGGCACGACCCTGCGGCCCCCTGGCGGAGTGCGTGCCTCAAATGGAGAGCTACGAGTGCCGCTGCAGCATCCACAATGAGCGCTGCAACAAGGCCGCCGAGGTGCCGCCCGAGCAGCTGCCCGAGCTGGCTCTCCACAAGTCCAAGGTCCTCGAGACGAAGGACAATGGGGAGGCGGCGAAGAAGGTGTCTGGTTTGGCGCACAAGAAGCATTCCAAAAAGCACAGGAATTTGCATAAGCCAACCCCTGCCACGAGCACGGCCACAAGCACCACCTCAACCACCACCACGACCACTGAAGCGCCTTCTGAGAGGACAGAGGAAGCCACTGCGGGGGCGCTAAGCAACGAGGAAATCGAAGACGATATCATATTCCGTCTTGTGCAGCAACAACAGCAGCAGAAGGAGCTCAAGAAGCAGCATCAGCAGACGACTACTACTGCCCCAGCCACCTCAGCCACATCCACTGGTCCATCTAAAGCAAAGCCCAGGCTTTCAGCGAAGCACCATGCCAGCAAGCACGAGCACCATCAGAAGCCCAATGCTGCCTTCACCCGCAAGCTGAGTCGCCTGCCCACCCACTACGAGAGTTTCCAGACGAACCCCGACAGCGATATCCTCACCTTCGAGGACAACAATGACTGGGTGACCAGTCTGCAGCAGCAGGAGTACGGCGATGCCATGGCGGCCAGTCAGGTGCCATTGGCCTTTGAGGATGGAAGCCCCGGTACTCCCAGGTCGAGTGACAAAAACGAAGATGACGAGAACGCCTTTGTGTTCGATGAGTCGCTTTTTGACGCCTCCGATGGAACGGAGGAGTACCAGCGCAAGCAACTGGCCCAGGACATGAAGCGCATCATGTCAAATTCAAATGCGCACTCTAGTCACAAGAAGGCTGAGGTCCAGTTTCCACCTCAAGGCAGTCAAGAAGTTGGTTCCCCCAACGAAGACACCTCTCAGTACAGCGACGACTACAACGATGATGAGCTTTTGACGCCAGTTATGCAGGGGGGTGAGGAAGTCAAGCTGGAATCGCATGCCTCCAGCACACCGCAGACCCATACCGACTGGAGTCTTCTGAAGAAGTTCGACCTGTCCGCCGAGCACCAGTCGCAGGTTCAGGGCGTACGCAAGAATTTTGGAGCTTGCTTCGCCGGCAGCGATAGCTATTTCCACTACAATGACGCGGACACCATGAGCCAGGTGATCAGCTACAGCATCGATCTCAATCTGCGCATCAAGACACACTCGGAGAACGGCGTGATTCTGTGGACAGGACGCCAGGGAACGACGGAGGAACACGACGACTACCTCTCGCTGGGCATAGAACAGGGGTGAGTGGAAGGGTGGGATCTTCATTCCGCACGTACTTACACAATATGTATTCCGAACAGGTACTTACACTTCCGCTATGACTTGGGCTCTGGTGAGGTTGATATCCGCTTCAATGGCACCAAGGTCAGCGATGGTCTGTGGCATCGCGTGAGAGCCATAAGGTGAGCAATAAATCTTATAGGTTCTAAGAACTAAAAGGATAAAAGCCTTGAAGTTGATACCTTAAACTTACTAATCCTAACCAAATCTCTACACTTCCAGAAACTCTCAAGAGGGCTATCTGGAGGTGGATGGCAGAAAGACAGTCACTTTGCGGGCGCCTGGTAAACTCCGCCAGCTTAACACAGACACCGGTCTTTATGTGGGTGAGTATCTATGAGATATGGTAGTTGTATACGGTATACTAAGGGATGTCCTCGTTTCAGGTGGAATGCCCGATGTGGGTTACTTTACGCACCAGCGCTACTTCAGCGGCATCGTCGGCTGCATCTCGGAAATCGTCCTGGCCGGCGAAATGAAACTGAACTTCGATCCGAATACGCTGGGAACGGAGCACAATGTGGAGACGGGCCTCCTATGAAACGCTGCACGCACGCCTCAAGACTTTTGATATCGACTAGTTTAAATTATATGTTAAACCACACAAATGTCCTTCGTCGATTTGTGTTTGTACAAATACGCTTTTAAAACCAAAAAAAACAGAGAGAAATCGAAATTGCAGAGTTAGAATGAGGAACATTTTTTTACACCACGATACGAAGGAGAGACGAACTAAATCTAGATGGGAAACATACTACATATTATATACACGCATATTGAGTATATACAAATGGGCATACATAGATATATATATATACATATATATTTAAAGCAGAGGAAAACAATTCGAAAAACCAAGGCACGCTTCTTATAGAGCCTGTGACTGTCAATACTTCAGATCGGAATAGTTTATATATAACTTTAGCAAAGGATTTATATCGGAGGCGTAGTTCATATAGAATATGAAACAAGATCGGAAAAATCTGAGTAACCGAGCTGTCCATTTGGCGCGATTTGCGAAATTAACGAAAATAACGACAAACGATTAACGAATTAACAAATGGCGTAAGAGATACTTTAGTGTGTGGTCGCTTTTTTTGAACGAACCGTTACGCTTTACATGCAGAGCTGCCATCTTTTTGTACCACACACACACACAACGACTACTCACACACACACACACTACAAGCACAGAAGAACTAACACGGTTACAAATGCAAATTGGCAATTCTTTCGTTTTTCGCATAGCTGTACCTTAAACTATGAACTGTAAACTGTATAACTGTACATTCTGTACTATGTGGCACTTCTTGGAAGGTCCAGTCCAAAAACGAACGAATCAAAGACCGGAAACGAGATAAATCGAGATATGTAGGTGGAAGTTTGATGGGATGAGATGAGGAAACAAACATATTAAGTGGTAAGTTAATAAATGTGTAGCGTGTACTAGCTTGTAAGTCGGCACACTAACAACACACACACACACACACGAACGAAACACACTCACAAACACACGCCTGCCTATATAAACTTTTATATCAAAATCGTAAGATACTAAAGACACCAAAGATACTTAAGACATACGTAAGAACACCAAAGCAAACACACTATTTAAACACTTGAAAACGCGCTGAGTCAGAATTGAAACTAGTGGGCGATTTTTAACAATTTATACTATACAATAAAACACTCACAACAACCACAAACAACAGACAAAAACAAAAACAACAAGAACAACTAGCTAATGGAAACCAAACAAAAAACGAACGCAAAGCAATTTAACAATCCCATAGCGAAATTTTTAAATGCGAGACAAACAACTAATCCGAATAGCCTGTTGAAACAATTGTAAAAGAGCGAACAAAGTATGGTATATGGTAAATGGTAAATAAAAATAACTAACTAAGGAGGTGGAATCGTTTGTATTCGTCTTATGAATATAATTTTGTAGCTTAATGAGATAACAACCACGTATGTAGTTATATATACATCATAAACACATATGCGTAACTATATATGACTATGAGAAACTATAGAAACAATGGCGTAAAATGAATAATGAAATCACAACCACCAATCAATGTAAAACTAAATTAAACGACATTCAATGTAGCTTATTTATATAACAAATGAAGATCGCGGCATTGAGATATTTAATTTCGTACATTGGTTTGCAGAAAATAAATTAAAAAACGATTATAAATGTTGTTTTCTTACTTTTGGTTAAACTGATGGGGTTTTTGAAATTTGAACTCGCCGCTATTTAGCAACCGGTTAACCGGTTGAGCTAAAGACTTCTTAGTTTCAAATCACGTTAACTTTTGCATAAACCGATTTATTATAAGTTAATTTTTAGAAAACGAAATAAAAGGACCTGATATAATGGTAAAGTGGATACATCTTTATTATATATAAAGTTGTTTGTAATATTATATATTTGCACAAGCTGAACCGTTACTGTTCTCCAAAACATGAATATTTCACCAAACTATCGATAATTACTATCGCTCGCTGGTCACCTCTGCTGCGGACCTGGTTGTTGTTGTTGTGGTCCGCCAAGTGAATTTTAGCCAACTCTCTGAGATCAAGATTGAGAAATATCCGTAGACTGAGATCAGATCGGACTGCGGAAGAGGGGCCAACCAACCAGACGCTGAAGTAACAACCTTCAACTCCAGCCATGGCCGCTGTGCTGCCGGAAAACGCGCTGCTGGCCAAGGCCTTGCTGTTCTTCTTAACGCTCATCTATGTGTACAACTCCTTCATTAAGAATCCCTGCACTTGCCTGCAGGAGGTTAAGAACTGGCCGCGCGAAGGCGTCATCAGGCATGACCAACCAACCAACCGACTTGAGAACATATCAGCAGCGGAACCGGCTGTCGTGGGAGCAGCCATGACAACAGACAGGTGGGTCACACAAACGTATTGCTTGGTGGGGTTGAATTCCTCATCCAATTTGGATGGGCGAAATCCTTTGGCCTTTGGAAAAGGAATTCTTTGTTGGTCATGTCGAACGAACTTGGTTGGTTGTCAAGGCAGGAAAAGTACTTAAATACTAAAACTAATTTAATGTACTTTAATCAACTTATCCCACTGCAGGAGCACTCCCACATGCAATCTGGATTGCGGTTCCGATGGAATCTGTGCCTTGGAGGCAACTGCCGCCAGTTCTCGTTGTCTTTGTCCCTTTGGCAAAACGGGCACTGGATGTCAGGAAGGTAAGTGGTTGGCTCGTATGACCAAATCGTAGAGAACTTTACGTGGCTACTTTATAAACGCGCAGATATTCGAGCCCATGTGCCGCGTTTCGCCAAGCGATCCTGGCTAGCATTTCCGGCGCTCCATGGCGCCTACAAGCACGTCCAGCTGCGCATCGAATTCCGTCCAGAGTCCTTTGACGGCATTATCCTGCTGAGCGGAAGGCGCGATGACCTCACCGGTGACTTTATGGCCCTGCTACTAAACAAGGGCTTCGTGGAGTTCTGGTTTGACTGTGGTTCCGGCGTGGGCAGCGTTCGATCCCGGGAGACCATTCTGCTGAACGAATGGAACTCGGTGATCATCTACCGCCATCGATGGGATGCCTGGCTGGTGCTTAATCATGGCACGAAGGTCCAGGGAAGATCAAATGTAAGTTCGCTGTTCAGAGTTAGGAAAACTTTTTATAAATAAGTTAAAATCTTTCAGGGATTGTTCTCACGCATCACTTTCCGGGAACCAGTTTTCCTGGGTGGAATTGGCAACATAACTGGATTGGCCAAGCGTCTACCTCTGGCCGAGGGATTCGCCGGCTGCATTCGTCGTTTTGTGGCCAACGAACATGACTACAAGTTCACAGAGCATCCGTTGGGCGATGTCATCAATGGATTTGATATACGTAAGTTGTGACTAAATAAGTTTCAAACAGAGTAATATATTGATAACTTCCCACAGAGGACTGTTCCACCGACATGTGTGTGAGGTATCCTTGCCAGCATGGTGGCAAGTGCCTACCTTCAGATCAGGGCGCTATATGCCTATGTCCAATAGGATTTGTTGGAGATCTGTGTGAGATTCGAATGGATCTACAGGTGGGTGTTCTCTGAAAGATCATACAGGCTTTCGGTTATTCATGTACTTACCATCTCTTAGGTTCCCGCCTTCAATGGCTCATCTTTCCTACGCTACGCTCCACTGGGAGCACTACGCTCCACCCTCATTTGGTTGGATCTAAATGTGACCCTTAAGCCCGAGCAAGCAGATGGATTGATCCTGTACTCAGGTCCAGAGCATCGAGGTGACTTTATAGCACTCTACCTCAACGACGGCTTTGTGGAGTTTGCCTTTGATCTCGGCAGTGGTCCAGTTTTAGTGCGGTGAGCATAACACCCAAACTGGGTCACATTTATGAGACATTTGTAATTAACTATACGGGTTTCCTTTCCAGGAGCGAACATTCCCTCAGTCTGGGTCAATGGCACACCATCAAGATCTCGCGAACAGCTCGACTGGCGGTGCTCAAGGTAGGAAGTCCTTACTGTCCTTCAACTTCCGTTACCCATTCTTTATATCCCATTCCTTAGGTGGATAAACATCAGGAGGTCTTAACCATTTCATCAAACGGCTTCTGGCATTTGTCGCTGGACCAGAATCTCTTTGTGGGCGGCGTTAACCACGTGGACCGTCTGCCTCTGGACCTCAAGTACAAACCCTTCTTCGTTGGCTGCATCCAGAAGGTGAGTGGTACACATCCCGTTTCCGCTTTCAATCCCATTGTCTACCATTGTTCACCACTCACAGATCGACATCAATGGCCACTCGCTGGGCATTGTGGCGGAGGCATTGGGTGGCAGCAACATCGGCAACTGCCCCCACGCCTGTGTGGCACGACCCTGCGGCCCCCTGGCGGAGTGCGTGCCTCAAATGGAGAGCTACGAGTGCCGCTGCAGCATCCACAATGAGCGCTGCAACAAGGCCGCCGAGGTGCCGCCCGAGCAGCTGCCCGAGCTGGCTTTCCACAAGTCCAAGGTCCTCGAGACGAAGGACAATGGAGAGGCGGCGAAGAAGGTGTCTGGCTTGGCGCACAAGAAGCATTCCAAAAAGCACAGGAATTTGCATAAGCTAACCCCTGCCACGAGCACGACCACAAGCACCACCTCAACCACCACCACGACCACTGAAGCGCCTTCTGAGAGGACAGAGGAAGCCACTGCGGGGGCGCTAAGCAACGAGGAAATCGAAGATGATATCATATTCCGTCTTGTGCAGCAACAACAGCAGCAGAAGGAGCTGCCCCAGCCACCTCAGCCACGTCCAGTGGTCCACCTAAAGCAAAGCCCAGGCTTTCAGCGAAGCACCATGCCAGCAAGCACGAGCACCATCAGAAGCCCAATGCTGCCTTCACCCGCAAGCTGAGTCGCCTGCCCACCCACTACGAGAGTTTCCAGACGAACCCCGACAGCGATATCCTCACCTTCGAGGACAACAATAACTGGGTGACCAGTCTGCAGCAACAGGAGTACGGCGATGCCATGGCGGCCAGTCAGGTGCCATTGGCCTTTGAGGATGCATCTCGGAAATCGTCCTGGCCGGCGAAATGAAACTGAACTTCGATCCAAATACACTGGGAACGGAGCACAATGTGGAGACGGGCCTCCTATGAAACGCTGCACGCGCGCCTCAAGACTTTTGATATCGACTTTTTTTTTTTAGTAACTAATTCTATTTATTAAGGTTTCAAAAGGAATCGTTCAGTAATTCCTCTGAACGTAACCTAATGTGTGATAAAGATAAATGAGACCAAGTGGTATCTTAATTATAAAGTACAAAAGAAAGAAAAATCTAGTCTAGTTATCAATTACTTAAAATGTAATGTGTTATATTATCCTCCGGGTAAGGAGATCGCCGGGGTGTACCCTCTTCAGTCTTCGGAGGGAGATGGGATCAGCTAGGATAGTTGCTAGTCGGTTCGGGTGGGCCATAAGCCTGTCGGCATAACGGCTGCTGTGGAAATTAATCTGATCCTCAAGAAGGGTAACTTTCAGATCTCTTTCGATGACCATGTTCGTCACGTACCAGGGGAGCCCAGATGCGTGACGTGCAGCTCTCGACTGGACCACACGGAGCCTATTAAGCTGGGATTTGGCGGCAGTTCCCCACACCTGGATGGCATAACTCCACGTTGGAGCGAGAATGGCTTTGATTAAAAGAGCCTGAGAGCTCATTTGAAGTTTGCTGGAGTGGAAGAGCCAGTCGAGCTTTTTTAGCTTCGCCAGTGACTTAGATTTGACCGACGTGATGTGTGCCCTCCGGGTCAGTCTCCGATCTAGATGAACTCCTAGGTAGCAGTGCGAATTTTTTGTTGTTTTTTTTGCTCTTGGTTAAGCTGATGGGTTTTTTTTCAAATTTGAACTTGCCGCTATTTAGCAAACGGTTAACCGGTTGAGCTGGTTCATCTGTGGACTGTTGCCGGCGCTGGTTCCGAATTGAGCTTTGTTCCGTTTAGCTGTCGGCCGATGGAACTGGTTCTAAAGACTTCTTAGTTTCAAATCACGTTAACTTTTGCATGAACCGATTTATTATAAGTTAATTTTTAGAAAACGAAATAAAAGGACCTGATATAATGGTAAAGTGGATGCATCTTTATTATATATAAAGTTGTTTGTAATAATTATATATTTTGTAAAAAAATTATATATTTGCACCAGCTGAACCGTTACTGTTCCCCAAAACATGAATATTTCACCAAACTATCGATAATTACTATCGCTCGCTGGTCACCTCTGCTGCGGACCTGGTTGTTGTTGTTGTGGTCCGCCAAGTGAATTTTAGCCAACTCTCTGAGATCAAGATTGAGAAATATCCGTAGACTGAGATCAGATCGGACTGCGGAAGAGGGGCCAACCAACCAGACGCGGAAGTAACAACCTTCAACTCCAGCCATGGCCGCTGTGCTGCCGGAAAACGCGGCCGAGATCGCGGTGGCCAATGCAATCAATAACATCAACGGGAATGGAAATGGGAACGGGCGCAATCGGGTGCTACCTGGCGGATTAGGTGGTGGTGGACAGGTATGTAATTACCCATGGTTTGTTTAGAACACAGCACTCTTATCTTTTTCCCGACTTGCAGAACAACATGATGAATATGCGGGATCGACTGTTCCATGCCATATACTTTCGGGCGGCGGCCACCTATGCGGAGTTGGTTCCAAGGTAAGAGTCATTGGCCCCCTTATCTGCCCACCCTTATCACCCGCATATGATTTTCCATTTCCAGGAAGGTGCAGTTGACCATTGAGTTCCTGCTGCTGGCCAAGGCCTTGCTGTTCTTCTTCACGCTCATCTACGTGCACAACTCCTTCATCAAGAATCCCTGCACTTGCCTGCAGGAGGTTAAGAACTGGCCGCGCGAAGGCGTCATCAGGCATGGATTACCTTTGGAACATATTTTCAATCATTGTTAAGCCAGTACTTCTTTGCAGAGTGGAGATCATTCCTCACCTGGCGGAGAAGCGAGCAATTTGGCAGGGAATCAAGAGGGACCAAGAAATAGTGCGCTCCCTAAAGGATTCCTAGTGAGCATACAAAACAATCCTTAATAAAGGAGTACATTCATGTATACTAATTTGTTTCAGCTACTATGGCATTGGACCCCAAACTCGGCAAAATCACGACACGCTTAAACGGTACGAGTCCATTCTGGGAAAACTGGGTCTGCCCGTCCGACCAACCTTCGCTTACAGTAACGAATCCCTGTACTACTACTTTGATGCCATCAACATCCTGGACACCTACGACCATCCAAATGCAATACAGCTCAAGAACGAAGAGGATGATGGTTGGAAATTCTAAATATTAATTATATAGTTTTCCCTAATGAGCATATTCTATTGTAGAAGAGCAGTACATTGTGGAGTATTCATTGGAGTACGGCCACCTCCGCTTGTCGTCATCCACGAGAAAGCGTCTACGCATTCCCGTGCTCACTGTCCAACTGGATCCAAATACGGACAAGTGTTTTGGAGACAGTTTGACGCGATATTTGCTCAAACGTTTGCTAGGGTAAGAAATTTTCTTTGGTTTAAGGTTCAGCTGCATTTTGTAACTATGTTCCCTTCGTTTATAGCTATGATGACTTACTAATGGCATCCGTACGAACTATAGCCGAGCAGGAGGAGAATAAGGGCTACCTGCGGAATGTTATAACCGGCGAGCATTATCGCTTCGTCTCCATGTGGTGGGCAGCCTGGAGCAGTTACCCGGCTGCCTTTTGTGTGATGTTACTATTCGTAAGTCAAGTGAATCAAGGGGATTCTATAGTTACTAAAAAAAGTTTGTGTTTCAGACCTTCTCAGTGTCGATGTTGCTGCGCTACTCACACCACCAGATCTTTGTGTTTATAGGTAATAAATTTGTAGACAGCCAAGTTTTAATATACTTTAAGGATATTGTTTTCTCTTTCAGTCGACCTGCTGCAGATGCTGGAGTACAATGTGTCCGCCCGGTTCCCAATCGCACCGTTGCTCACTGTCATATTGGCGCTCGTAGGTGTGGAAAGAGCGTGCCTAATGATTCATTTGCATTCCCATTAACGCTTGTATTTGTATTTATTTCTTCAGGTATGGAAGCCATCATGTCGGAGTTCTTTAATGACACCACCACGGCCTTCTACATCATACTGATTGTCTGGATCGCGGATCAATACGATGCCATCTGCTGTCACACGAGCATCACCAAGCGTCATTGGCTCAGGTGCGTAACAGTTCGGAATCGTTACTTTTCCCAAACGTATCCAGACCAGCAGAGTATCTCCATTCTGGCCATGTTTATTTTTGTTTTTACTGTGAAATCGTCCGTGCCCCGGACAAATGACAAATTCAATTACATTAAGTCTGCAATCCTTTCCAGCATCTATGTGTTACCGCTGCCCGGCCATAGATAATAGCTTCCACCCGGCATCTTGGCCATCCCAACCCACCTCAGTCATCAGCACTTAACAGTTCATTTCGTTCGGTTCGCATATTTTCCTTCTCTTTGGTCTCAGTCCGGGTATTTTGCACTCTTCTCCCAATCCAACCGCCGGCGTCCCGTTTGTTATTTGAAAATTAACTTGGCTTGCGCAAGCCTCCCCCGGGGCCGGAACAAATCGACCAGTGGCCGCCACCCCTTCGCCAGGGGGCGGGGCAGGCCCCTCCCTCGCCAACGTCCGCGTCCTTCCCTCTACCCACTCATCCATCCACCCACTCAAACACACAGACACCGGCAAACAGAGAATTTCATCACTTAAGTCAACAAGCGTAACCCAAGCGCCGTTTCTCCATATAGCCATCATGCATATAGCTCCTGACCAACTGGCCCAACCAACTGAGCCGCACCATTAGCAAACATTTAAATAAACACGCTGCCCCCACAGCGGAAAACGAAAAAAAGGGGGGAAATTCGAAGAAAAAAGCTATGGAAATTTAGAGCTGCTCATTCCCGTTGTTCGATCGACATTAATGACCATGCACGTCAGGACAGCGGACAACCCCATCCTCGCCAGAAACAGAGCTACTTTGCGGTTTATTACGCGCACTTTGCATAATTGAGAGCGGCCGCCGCAAGAAATTATTTCCATCTTTTTTTTTCGGACACTTTTCCGGACATCAATTTCCACGATGCGCTGAACGGACCATCAATAATTCAAGAAGACACTCGAAAATTCCCTTTTCGGCGAGGGCCAAGGTCCGCACGCCTTGATTATGAATTCATGTGCCTGCATCCAGCCTCAATCACTGGCCACGCCACCGCCTTGCGGTGTTGATTTTGCGTAATTTGCGCCGAATTAAAAGGCTATCAGTGCTCCCGAAAATTTTGGCCAGTGAAGAGTCTCGTCGTCGTCTCCTCGAGGACCACTTGTCGTATATTTATATTCATTAAAGATTCATTGCCGCGAATGATTTTAAATGTGCTCGCCCTGTTTGCCCACAGCTTGTCCTGTGGATTCCCATGGAAATGGCAGCTGGGAAGCGGCCAGACGAAAAGCATAACTTGGGCAAGATTACACCTTACGTGAATTTACTGGGGCACAAATTAAAAATTCATGGGAAGCAGGCATAAGGCATCGTTTTGTCTCGCATTTCTCCCAGCACAGATGAAAAGGCAGTCCAGATTGCGATGATAGTTCCTCGGCGAGACCACAACGACGCTACTAATCTGTTAGGTTGTGATGTGCACCTGGCCAAATGGAATATCTTTTGTGTCTGATGCGCTCCTTCGAGTTTCGCATAACTCATCATTTGCTCGCCCAGATTGTCAAACTTTTTGCAAAACTTTTGAATGAAAAAATATCCAATTGCATCGTACCGGGCGAATCCTTTTCTGTGCAATTGAATGGCAAACAATATCTGATGTTGCTTCGCATAGGTAGCTCTATAAAGGACATTGATTGGGTATGGGCATGGGTATTGGTCTAAGTCCAAGTCCAAGGAGCTTTCGTCTTGGGTCCTTCCTCGCTTTAAGTGAAATTAATTCAGTGCGGAATCCTGGCACATCCATATGCCATATGGCCAGGACGCTCCACCGGAACCATAACAGCATGTTTGTGAGTGTTTTGTGTGTCTGGAGGGTGTGTTTTCTGGTTGGGGAGGGGCAGGTTCGAGTGTGTGTGCTTTCCTACGGTTTAATTTTGCTGTTATTGACTGCCCCAAGCGGTGAAAGGGGTTTCCGGAACAGTATATTTGTACCCTAGCTGCATGGGGGGTGTATAATTCGAAGAAAGCGGCTTTTGATAACGAAATTTAAACAACATGCGTAAGGCAACTGCTTTTGAGTGCTATTATAATTAGAAAAGAAATCTATTGTAAATGATTACATATGTTAAATGAGCATAATTATTATATATTGTAATCATCTTGGATTTAAGTCCACTTATTTGCTAGGGTATTACGAATTTCATCATGGCGAGTTAGGAATTCTTTCTTGTTCTTGCTGGCGCCGCTGTTGTGGGTCCTGCGGTTATGGGTTACAGGGCCGGGATTGCTTGTGCTGCTGCTTCCTGCTTCCTTCCTGACTTCCTTCCTTCGTGCCCGAGGTGGTGGGGCTTACTGGCCCGGTCCTTCTGCTCCTCCTGCTTCCGTATTTGCTCGCCTGTTTTTGTGGTTAACTTGGTCTGCGAAAGGCAGGCAGTCAAGTCGGCTAAGGAGCAAGCCGGCTGGCATTGAAGTTAGCATAGAACACAAACAAGCTGGCGGCGCTTTTTGCTTTTTAGATACTACTACTACAGCCGTTCCAATTCAAGCGCCGCCCCTTGCAGTCCGCCAAATGGTATTAATTTCATTGCATAGACTAATTTGTGTACTTAAACTTTGCTAAAAGTTGCAATCAACGTGAATTGCAAATGGCAATTGCAGATGGCAGTCGGAAGCTTAAAACTGTCAAGTGGCAAACCTCGGGCTTCAGCTGCTGCTTCAGCTGCTGCTCCGGCCTCCATTCCATCTCCATTCATTTTAGCCATCCAGCCCAACTCTAACCTTGCGAACTTCCTGTCAATTGCCTTCAATTCATTCTAATTGACTTTAAAGTCATCAAAGGAGCGGCTGTCTCGGCTCTTCTTAATCGCCGTTTAACGAGGCTACCCCGACCACCTACCACCTACCACCCCTGACTACACTATACGTATATATTCGCACGGAAGGAGCATAATAAGCCCCTGACACCCGGACTTTACCCCCAATCCCCCGGCAGCCCTTTCACTTGGGCTTCTTATTTTGCCCTGTGGCTTCTTGCGGCGCGTAATGCTCCTTTTGTGCTTAAATCTGGTTGCCAGGCACGGGCAGACGACACGTATTAAATGAGCTGCAAACGCACAGGAAAAGCTAAAAGAAACACCTGCTTTTGCTGGCCTCCACTTCATCCTGCTGCCTGCTGCTGGCTACGAATCCAAAGTCTTGCGCAGATTGTTTGTCGCGTTGCGAAAGCTGAACGCTGAACACTGAAAGCTGAAAGCGAGGAAGCTGACGAAGCTGAGGACCCAAGCATCAAAGAGCAAATGCCAGGGACCCGGAGTCGGGGGCCAAAGTGGTTGGGCAAAGGGGTATGGGTTCAGGTCGGTTACAGTAGCGCGCCTCAAGTAGCCGCCTTCGTCTCCGCTTTCGTCCTCTTGTTTACACGCTTGTTACGCTAACAAACATAGCGAATATATACACATATATATAAATATATATATATACGTATTTATATATAGGGGATAGGTGGGGAGCATATAACATATATATTCGCCTGCCATTGTTGCCGCTTCACGGTCTGAATAGGTGGCCACGGTGTCGGCGGGTTAGCCTCAACGTCAACGGCATTGGCAACCATGGTGAAGGGAGCCCCCGGACAAAACTGGTGGGAAAGGAAATGGGCTGGCATTTTCCTTTCGCTTTGCACTCCTTTGGCTGTTTTCGTGTTGATTGAGATCATGTTACGCAAAGTATAATTGCGTCAAGTTTGTTTTTCTGCCATAACTTTTGTCCAACCGCGCGGGCGGCGACCCCCATCAACAGAAGTGGCTCAAAAAGGGGGGTGCTTTGCTGGGTGGATGGTTGGATGGGTGGCGTATACTGGGCGTATTCTCGCTGGGCGGGTGTTGTTCAAAGGTGCAGTTGATGAGTGCTCATAACGAGGCAAAATCGCTTCATTGTTGTGTGTGCCAGTTGATGTGTGTGGCTGTGTGTGTTTGTACTCTGTTTGTTTCAGTTTCAGCTTGTTTTGTTTGTTAACATGGCGTATGCGCAACGTGCCTTTGTCTGCTGTTTGCATATGCGACAACTCTGTTCCAATTTATGCACGAAAATGGGTCGTTTTCACGCATTTAACAGGAGGAGAAAGCTAGAGCAATGGAATGCGTGGTGTTTGCATGGCAAACACTTCACTTTTTGTGATATTTCAATTAAGTTTCGAGTTGCATTCACTCACCGGCACTCCGCTTTCGAGTTTCTACCTGCGAATCAAAAACTCATTGAACCCATACTTACATCTGTTGAAAGAGATATCCTTTCTCCACTGTTCACTATGGTTCCCCGTCCGCCCCTTCAAAGATATGCAATCCCATATGGGTGTATGCAAATGCTATTAAAAGCAGCCATTTCAACAGAGGAGCTTACAAGCTCATTGAGCACTTTAACTATTACGAATCGCCCACATGGCTCCTTCTGCTCGTCCTAATTCGCCCCCTCGGTGTTTACCTGCAACAAATAAACACTTATGACGCAGATCGGATCATCGTTGCTGCAAAAACTGACACAACCAACAGCAGCATTTCACACTTGCCATCAGGTTGAGCTGAGCTGAGGTGCTTACTTAACCACGCTACCCGACTCAGACTCTACCTCACCCCCCACTCACACTCACACTCAGCAGCAGACACATGCAACAGTTGTCCTATTTGCCATCCTGCCACTGGCCCGCCCACTTCCGCTTTTGGTGCGAAGGATATGAAAGCCAACAGTATTTGCTGGCGCACATCCGTCCTGCCACATCGCACCTTGGTCGTTGGTGAATCGAAACTGATTGCTCATTGCAGGCAAAGAGTTGTAAGATTCATGTCTTGTAGTATGACTGTGATTGTATTGATTTAGAGAAAGTAGTTCTACTCAATCGTTGAGTTACTAATATCGATGTATACCTGGTTTACAAATAACTGAGTCACTTTAATAAAAAAAATATTATTCTAATTATGTTAATCAAATTATAAACTCAGATCACTTTAAATATATATTGAAAATTACTGTATTCAAACCATCCTTTCCTAATATGGAACTTAAGCATGCGAAGTTCTCCATTCTCAAGACTTGTCCGCTCAAGAGAGATTTGTCCGGACAATGATGTTTTGAGTGTCCACACGATATTGCTCCTTAAGAAGTATTTCCAAGACGTACTCACAGATGACAGTGCACTGTGCGCCCGCTGGCAGTGCAAGTGGGATGAGGATGAGGAGGAGGAGGAGGAGGAGGAGGAGCATTGTCTGGGCAAGGGTACGGGTTACGGGTTACGGGTGGCATCGTAGGAAAGGGTAAGGAGCGGAAGCGGGGACGAGGCGTTGCTGCTTGTCAACGCTACGCTACATTAGGAAAGCGAATGAAACGGAAACGAACGGGCGATAAGTGTTGTCTACGTGCCTGCAGCCCGCACTTCCTTCTCAGCCACCCGGCGTCGAGGATTCGGGTGTTTCTCTGTGTGTGTGGGTCCATGTGGCCATGTGTCAGTGCGAGGGAAATTGAGGAAATTGCTGGCAAGCGTTCGGCGGGCATGTGTCCATAATGCTCAACGCTCAGTGCTCCTCAGCTTGCGCAATGCCCTGGAAAGGCTTGCTAAATAAGAGTCGTGTGTCTTCATTTGTCGCTGTTGATATTGATGGCGGATACTTCTGGGTTACTCGGTGTGTGTGTGTGTGTGTGTGCACACAATCAACTCGAATTAAATTCAATAACATAACTCAATCATGGCCATGCCCCAAACCACCATGTCCATCCCCATTCCGTTTCCGATTCGTATCCATTCTGCCCCCCGATGGCTGTAAAAATAAATTAAAGTTGAATTCCGCTGGCCACGCCAAAGGTCCTCTGTCCGGTTGTCAAGCTGTTTGTCCGCTTGTCCGCTTGTCCATTGCTTATCAATGAGTCGCCTTCGCCCGTCATTATTGTTGCTTCTGTTGTTGTTACGGCCATCCATTGTGTTTTTTATTTGTTGTCTTTGGGCCAGCTACAATTCAGCTAACAGCGCCAGCAATTATTTATATTATTAAATCCTCTTGAGTGTTATTTTTTTATATTTTGCCCCCCGTTTCCTCTGCCCCCTCATCCATGGGGCCATTGTTGTTTCCGTTTCCATTCGGTTTCTCGCCGCCGCCGCTGTTGTCTTGGCAGTTTGATATTTGCCCGCCCCGGCTACGGTTACTTGTTACTTGTTACTCTTATGTCATGGCCTGGACTCCCAGGGTCGCTCCTCCCACCTCCATCCGCCGTGCGCCATCCGCCACACGTCTGACCCATTTCTCCGCAGCTTATACTCGGCCCAGCCGAAAAAAAAAACAGAAAAAAATTAACCGGAATGGCAGTTTCAAGGAGGTGGCAGTAAAATAGAAAAACAGAAACCAATATGTTTTTGCTCTTTATTTTTGTCAACTAAATACCATTTGGTGGAATGGTAATCATGCTTTCCGCCCAATGATCGCCGATATTTGATGTGGGTTTCGAAGCTCCAGACACGATTTCTTTCGTTTTTTATTGTTGGCAGCTTTAAAATGGATGTGAGCAAATTGTTTGGCTATTTCTATTATGTTCTATCCAAGGATGGGGTCTCGATTTTCTTAAGTGCCTGACACTTTTGACACCACTTTTAAATGGGGTAAATGTTTTACTCACTTAAACTGAGAATGATTCGTTTCAAGGTATGAATTCGTTAAAACCCTTTTAGTTATACATCCATCTATCCATCTTATTAGGCTTAAAGTTCGACTAAGATCTGACTATTTAATCTATTAGACTGTACCTATTCCAACCATTGACTGTGAAACGGATGCGCCTGCCTCTCGGGTGACAATTGTTTGAGCCTGGATCTAACTCGTTTCGTTTGTTCACTTGCAGATTCTTCTACCTGTACCATTTTGCGTTCTATGCGTATCACTATCGCTTCAGTGGACAGTACAGGACGCTGGCCCTGCTCTCCTCGTACCTATTCACCCAGGTGGGTAGTGCTATACGTGGCCAAATGGCGTAACCATGGCGAATAATGAATGCGTTATGCAACGACGCTGCGACAATGATGGAAACGAACTCCGGCCATGTTTACGCCTGTCAAGTGCATGACAAATTGCCATTCTCCACTGGCCTTTTGTGGCATTGTGGCATTGTTTCCAGTCGGGCCAGAGGCTCACGTGCAGACCGAAACCGGTCTCACGTGCCCGGCGACCGTGGCATAACCTCTCATCCTATCTGCTCCATATATCTGTCTGAGATTCACACTCGTGCCCCTTCTTTTTTCCAGCACTCGATGGTGTTCTTCTTTCATCGCTTCGAGCTGCCAGCCATCATGGCCCAGCACCAGGTCTTCATCATAACACGCAACCAGGGAGCAGCAGCAGCAGCTGCTGCAGCGGCAGCGGGCGCGGACGGAGCAGAGGCAGCAGGAGGGGGCGCAGGAGCAGATGCTGCAGCTGGAGGACAGCAAGAAGCTGGTGGGGCAGGAGCAGGCGGCATCGGTGCTGGCCAGCAGGCGTCCATGCAACGTGCCCGTCTCATAGTCACTCGACTCTTCAGCCAACTTGCAGCACAGCGCCAGGGGCAGCAGCAGCAACAGAATCAGCAGCAACCACGCCCGCCAGGACCCACCGCCGCCGTGGGCGTGGCCTTGGCCAACCTGAGAAGACTGCCCGTGGTGGGCCAGTGGCTGCAGGGCCGCGAGCAATTCGCCACCGTGCGTCGCGTCTTCCTGGGACACGGCGGCAACGCAAGGCTGATGCAGGTGCGTCTGCAGCGTATTAACGTCGCTGACATACCTGGCTTGCGCAACCAGGTGGCCGCGGCCATGGCAGCAGCGGGGGCCGCCCAAAGGGGCCAGAGCGCAGCAACAGATGAACCCACCAGCGGCGATGTTGCAACTACAGATGTGGCAGCAACAGCAGTAACAGCAGCCGCGGCAGCAACGCCAGCAGCGGACGATGCAGCAGGTGAGCTTTGGCGACATTCCCTCGCCTTAATTGAGTGGGGCCAGCACACTTCATTGACTTTCGCAACGAGGGCTTAAACTCTTAACTTTTGTGGCAACCATTTGCATACCCTTTTCAGTGGGCATAATGCGTGCATCAAAGGTGCTTTTTCATAAGAACTCTTTTCATTTAATCCGCAACAATTCGTGCTTTTAATTGCATCCTTTCGCTAGAAAAACAATTAGCCTCGGGTTATTTTACGCAAATAAGTGCAATTATCATGAGCCAGGGCAAAGAATTTGTGTAATTAGTTGATGCGATTATGATGATTGCATTTAAACGCGATTTTCATCTGTGTAAATCTGTCATATGAGTGTGAAGAATATCCGAACTTCGACTTACACCAGTAGCTTCCCATTTTTTTTTGCGATGGCAGAACTGTTTTCGTTGCCACGAAGTCCTTTTTGGCTGTGTGTGAAATCGTTTGGAAGATAAATTCAAATTTGAATTCCACTCGACAAACGGGAAATCCCTTTCGCCTCCGGAAGCTCGTGTGTGAGTTGGTAACAACCAAACAAGCAATACAAATAAGCAAATAACAGATTCGGTGGCAATAAATGCCAACGAGAGCACTGCCGGATTGGCACGAGTGGTGGTGGGAGTTAGTGGAGCCATGGATCCAAGGAACCAAGGAACCCTCGATTTTGAAGCATTTTCAATAGTCGTGGAGCAGCAAAGCCGCTCTTAACGTCTTTCTGTCTGTATACAATAATCGTAATATGCATGAAATTATTTCTCAATTCGCAGGAAAATGTTCACTGTAAATGTTTCGCTTGTCATTTCCTGTTTTATTTTCACTCTGCCTTCAAATTCCCTGCATATTTCAGATGTCGAAACAAATCAGGGACGCAAGCAGCCGACAACATCGAGCATAAATGATGCAGTAGCAACGGGAGCGGAAGGAGCTCAGGACAAGCCCGGCCAGGAGAAAGTGGAGGTGGTGGAGCATTCTGGGCAAGAAAAGCTACAGCATGGCGATGGGGATGGGGATGGGCAAATAGCGGGCATGTCCAAGACGCTGGAAAATCTAAATTTCGTTGCGGCGGATATTATAAATATGTCGGATGAAACTACTGTAGCAGCATCGCCCCCAACGGACGGCACTCAACAACCAGATCAGACCCTGATCCACACCCACGTCCATGTCCATCAGACTCAGCCAAAGGCGAGGCAATTAGAAAATAATTTGCCAGAGTTGCTGAAAGCTGAGGGGGCATCCGCAGCAACGGCATCAGGTGAAAAGCAAAGCTGCCCACTACAAGCACCCAGCATTATGAATGACCAGCAGCAGAAGCAGCAGCAGCAGAGGCAGAAAAACAAACCGGACGAGCCCGCGACAGCAACGGTAGCAACATCAGCAGTTGCCACGTCAAAACAATCCTCTGGGCCAGGAGCAACAGAGGTGGGAGCGGTAGGAGCGGCAGGAGGAGCCGAGGCAACAGCCAGGCCAATGATGGATGACAGGCAAACAGTTGATTTTATAGAAGGCGACAGCCCAACGTCAGCAGCAAATTGCCAACTCAATGCTGGCACAAACCACAAGGCACAGGAGCAGCAGCTAATGAAAACTTCACAACATACATCAAACCAAGTGACAACTACAGCAGCAGCAGCAGGAACACCAGCAGGAACACCAGCAACGGGAGCAACAGCGGCAATGGGAACAGCAGAAACATCAGCAGAATAAGCAAGGCATTAGTGGCGAGCCTCCAGAAACGTACACAACACAAACCCAATTCCGAATCCCCGAATCCGAACTCAAGCCCAAACCAACCGAAAGTAGCTACCCACATAACAAGATGTTATACATAAAGGAGCTAGTAAATTTTAGATAATTTGTCTGGTGTACTTATGTCCGGAGATCAACCACGACTCACGACGCCCCCGCTCCGATTCGAATGTGTGCTTGTGCCGTGTGAATGTGTCTGGGTTGGATGGGTGGTAGATGGATGGATGGATGGATGGATAGCTGAATGGATGTATGGTTAGCTGGGTAGATGGTAGATTTCCGAGTGGGGGAGGTTAGTGGGTGTGAGAGCGTGTTTGAGCTTCGACCAGGAAAGGAGTGACGGAAACGCGTAGTTGACCTGCTTGCACCTGCAGGTAAAAGTCAGGATATACATACATATACATATATATTAATAATGTTGCACGGCTTTTTAATTAGCCAAATACGTGAGAAGCAGCCACACATGTACGGATACACACACACACATACACACACACCACAAGCTAGTCGCGTTTTAAACTTAACTTTTTTTGCCCATCCTTGTTTGCCCCTTTATTGAGAAAAATGCGTTGAACATTTTTAATTAACTTTCCGTTCCGAGCTGCCTTCAACCCACGAAGCGCCAGCCGCCACATCGTTTAGGACTCCGCCTCCGAAACCGGACGGACAAACAGCCGTAAGCCCTTCCGGCCGATAACCAAGCCCGATCCGAAGCCCAAGCCGATGCCTCCGCTGATGCTTCTACTGTTTGCCCAAGCTCTTTGCTTTAGCTTTATGGAATACCATAGGATTGTCAACTGTAATATATTTTGTTTGTCGAAACATCATTTTAACAAAAAAGAAAGAAAAAACGGGCCGAAAAAAGCCATCACAAAGGAAACACACTGTGAATATTCATGAGAAATTGTCGTTGAACGTTTGCCAGTTGTTGGCCAAAAAAAAAAAAAATGTGAAATTCTTGATTGTAATTTTATTGCTTTCATTTATGTTTTATAAGCGTACTCCTACTTTGTACATGGTAATTAAGCTGAGATGCGATTGAGTGAATGTGGCGACGTGTTTCTAGAACTATTTGGTAAGCAATGGCGGTCGGAATCGAAGTTCGCGAACGGTTTATAACTCTTAATTATACGTACTAAATACTAAAACTAGTAGCTATGACTCTTTGCTATTGCTAAACAAACAAAAAAAAAATGTTATTTCTAAATGTGTATAAATATATATACGACATAAATTAAGTGCACACTTTCATTTATGGGCGGTGAACATCTCCAGCTGGACTTGGTTTTTGGGTCTAATGAATCCGAAAATGGTTGTGTAATTTACATAAATGTTAATAGCGATGGCAATTTAATTTGACTGGAACACAAACAAATTATGCAACATCAGAAGTAGCAGCTCGATTTGCATATTTCCGCCTTATAAACAAACTGAGCGAAACCAATTCGGGGTAGTCATATAATGGATATCATTTTTCCGGAACAGGATTTTCATAGCCTGTAAAGCGGGGTTGAATGGATAGAAAATCTCTTTATAAGTTATGCTTATGATTTTAGCAATTAAAAAGCACGCGCTGATTACATTATAATTAATTTAAATGAATGAATAAATAAAATGAACGCGAATGTTAATCTGCGGATGGAAATCCTTGTCCAAATTAACGTCAAAATGTCCTGTGTCATCATCTCGCAAGGACATGGCTATGCTACTGTGAGCAGTGCCAAAACTTTGAAGCTACAATATGCTAATAAAACAATGCAAATTGTCTGAACAGCTTCCACCTTCGCCTGCTGCTCCCGATGAAGTTGCTCCTGGTGGTGGCAACTTGTGCTGTCACTGTGCATATCTTCCAGCTCGCTGATGTGAGCCAAGCCAAGTGACTTACAATAATAAACAGCGGGTCGTGTTGTATCGCATGTGCCGACTGCCGACTTGAGACAGGAGCAGGGACATCACGACGACGATGACGGAGTGGCGGCGTGCCGGGCCAGACAGCCATGACAGCCGTGGAGCACTTCTTGTATGCGTAGCTGGATGGATAAGGGGACATGGAGCGATAGCATCAGTAGATGCCGATGGTCGTCGCTGGCGGGGATTGGGGGGGGGAAAAAACATACATATTTATTATGTCGCAAGTACTCGACGACTGCCTATATGAGCAACGTGAGCTTCCTTTGATTAACATCTTTATCAATATTTTCTTATTATTTGCTCATTTCATCCGGCTGGAGTGGGCGGGCCGCCCGGCAACTTTTCAATAAAGGCGGGCCCCACAAAGAAGCTGGCAACTGACAGCGAAAAAGAAGTAAAAAAAAAATAAACAAATCATTTGCATCTCATTAATGCAAATCACACACATATACATATCTATGTATATATATCTATCTTCTCCACGTTGTGTTTCATGTTTTAAAAGGCTTGTCAATTCCCATTCGCAGTCGGGGGAATGAGAGCCAACCCCGCGGCGTTATCCTTATGCGCCCCAACCCCTTTTATCCCACCGAAAAGCCCCAAGGATGTTGTTAATCAGAAGTCAAACAAAGTGTTGCCTACTTTTCAGCTGTGATTGCTAGCACAACATTTTAATTGGGTATTTATGTACATATATTCTCGGCAAATATTTCCTCAAGGCTCTGACCAGAAACTTAAGCTGGTGGCAATAACTAACTATATATACACCTATTTACCAAATCAATTACCTTTCGCCTGCAGGATGTGTTTTACTCGAGAATCGCAATTAAAATGGTTCAAACTACAACTGACAGTTCAAAGTAATCAAGCTTTTGATATGTCCTTGTGCTTACTTTCAACTGTTTTGAGTCCTTTTGAGTGAGAAATCACTTGTGGTGAAATTCTTTTCATATTGAGATACAAATACTTACTTAAGTGGAATTTTTCACGAGCATTCAATTCACTTCCTTCAACTTCAATTGACCTGGAACCTTAATTGGCATTAAACGGCTTAAAAAGCAAACTGAAAAATGAAAAATACGCAATGCATAATTAAGAAAAAAAGAGTATTATATCAGCAATCTTTTTTTTAAGAACTTCCCGCGAAGAGCAAATAAACTTAAAGGGTATTTACCAATTAAATAACTATATGACTTTAATTAAAATATAGTATTTCGCTGCAATAGTTAGAAAGAAAATCGCTTTAATTAAGGTCTGCAGTTCCACTGTGCAATTAATTGCATAAAACAAATAACCTGTTAAATTAATTAACTTTTAGCCACTAACATTTTCCAGCTCATTTAACCGGGTTTCCTCGCTTTTGATTGCTGAACAAATCTCGGTGAACTACGTGTATTCTCAAGCAATAACATTTGGATTTCAGGTTATAGCTACGAGCATACACGTGGCCATTGGAGATTGGCGACGCCATCGTAATCCACTTGGAGCAGCTGCCACTTTCACTGGCCGTAATCGGAGACGGTCGGTCACTTCTGCACCCGTTTCCAGATTCCACTTAATATTCATCTACTTACCAAAGGTATTCCTGGTGTTTTTGGCATTTCGCTGCTCCTTTGGTTTTGTGTTACGCCCGCGTCCGATGCGCCTAATAATGCCAGGAAGCAGAATTAATTGCACTATAATTTGTAATTAGTCACCGAGCAGACACCAAAACTACGCGTGCCGGAATGTCGAGGGGGAGGGGGTGGGGGAAAGGGTTGTGCTGGCTAGCTGGCTGGCTAATAAAACCGAAGTAATATCGCCGCTCTGTTGAGGTTCTCCGGTGGGAGGTGACCCCGACCAGCCACTTTCCCTGCTGCCATAACTGTACATGTAACTACCTTGTTTCGCCGTAATTAATTAATTACATTACACAAACTTGCCGTCATCACAAGCGGGTTTTGTTGCTTTTGTTGCGCTGGTTGCAAGTTGCAAGTGAGTTTGGGGTGGTGTTTGTAATGGACCACCACCCATGTGGTGGCAGGCCACAAACGAGCATCACTTTCAATGAAATTAGCTTGTTTCGCAATCGTTCTTGCCACCTAGCGCCACTGCCTCGTCTGCCTCTTTGCCGTGGCAATTATTTTGCAATTTGGTGGCAGGCAAAGCCAATCAACTACTTTGGCAAACTTTAGAGCGCAAAATGCGAAATGTAAATAAAATTAAGTCCCCTGCCAGGGGTAGCGTTCTCTACTAAAACTTCATAAAAATGCATTAAAAGTTCTGCTTTGCTTTCCTTTTTTTTTTGTTCATTTTCGAAGCCAGGTAAAGTTGAGTTAATAAGCTGACAGATTTCCCTCGAAGCTTATAACATTATTCACCATTTAAGTCTAATATTACACATTTTTCTGGCTTTAATTGTGCTGCTGAGGGAGGGAGGGGGGTTGTGTGGAAATGCCTGGGTTGGGTCAAATGCGTAGGAAAACGGAAAAATCAACAAATATCAAATTTGCTGTGTGCTGGCATTGCTGTGGGGCACTGTTGTTCTCAGATGTTGCTGCTGCTGCCGCCGCTGTCTTCGTGTTGCTCCTTGTGTTGTGTTGTTGCTGCTGCTCCTGCTGTTGCTGTTGCTGCTGTTGTTGCTGCCACACAGACAGAGAAATAAATCGCGCATAATACCGCATACCAGAGCAACAGCACGAAGTATTTGCACTGCGTGACAAACAATTTGTGCCAACATTGACAGCGGCGCATCCGTTTCCGTTCCATTCCGTGCCTCCTTCGTGGGCGGACTGCAAGTGGACCAAGTCCTTGGATCCTGAATCCAGAATCCCGGACCCCGAGGAGGAAAAGCCTCCGCCTTGTGCGCTTGCCCCTCCTGTGTTGTGTAAATATAAATATTTTCATTCCGCTTCCATTTCTTTTGCCCCGGCGTCAGTGTTAATTGAAAAATCATTTGCTGAACTTAATTAAGCAATGTCCTGGCAGCCACAAAAAAAAAAAAAACAAAAAAAAAAAGCGAAGCTACAAGTACATGAGAAATGCATTCGCAGCATTATTAATTTCGATTTGTAATCAAATTGCGCGCTGGGAAATGACATTAGATGGCCACAAGACCACACCAGACCGCGCCGCACCAATGATAATAATCAAACTGGATGGATATATGGCTGTGTGTCAACAGTATCGCATCGATATGTGCGAAATAATGGAGGTCCTGATGGCAATGGCGGCGCATAGATGCCGCTGCTAATGTGACACATGATTTCATTCCAAATTTATGTATGCAAACAAAATTGCTGGCCCAACAATAACAGCGCCAATGGACAACAAAAAAAAAGAAAAATGAAAAAAGAAAAATTGAGAAAATATGTTGCAAATGTAAACAAAGTGTGGGAAAAGCGAAAGAAAGGAACTTTGATTTTGTTTGGTTGGGATTGAGGGATACGCATACGGGCTTGGGTATACCATATATACATAGTATATGACGGGGTTGAATTTTTCTGATCATTTCCTAAAATATTTACCCCTGTCGATGCGTTGGGTTGGTAGTAGTTGCCCACTTTGATTGCCCCATAGAATTCCCACATAGGAATTCCACTCAAGTTGGCCAACAGAGGAGTGGGCGTTATAAAAAGCCACTAGGATTCGACATTTGTGTGCATTTTTTAATGGCAAATTGAAATCACAGTACGGCAGACAGTAAAGGGGATTAAGTTTAAAGCTTTGTCTGCTCCTGTCGGTGGTGTTGTTAATTAAAACTCCATTCAGTTTTCCCACCAGACTCGCCCACTTTTTATCTTACCCACGCTTTTGTTTATACTTTGCTGCTATTTTTTTTGGGTGCAGCAGCTACAGAGTAAATGAATAATTTGTTGACACTTTGCACCCACTTAATCAAGAGTTTGTTCTTCCTTCATGCCAGCTCGACTCCTTTTTAATTACGAGTGGAGATGTCAGTGGCACTGAAACTGAAACCGAGACCGAATGCGAAACAAGTGTAAGCAAATTGAGCTCCTTGACTAACGAAGTGCCCGAAATGAAAGGAGCGGACGAAAATCCGCATGTGAAAGGACTGACTGAGGTGGCTTTGTTTAATTAGTTCCAGTCATAAATGAGTTTGGCCAGTAAATGCCCAGGGATGATGATGCCTGCTTATCAGGTGTGTCCATGCAGGCCAAAAGTACCCAGACTCCATATATATATTTAATATATATATCACCACCATGGGTTGTTCGCATTAATACGCTCCGATACGTAAATATAATTGATGTTTAAAAAGTCTTACTGCGCGCTCCCAAAGTTACGATAAGTATGTGCCAACAATATGGAGCCGCTGGCGATATACTACATACTTTTGTCATAAGTCCGGCAGCTGGGACATTACCCATCGTGCTCAATCCAAGGACGAGAGCGATGGATGAGTAGCAACCCCCCAGTGGCAAATGCTGTGCCCATGTTTCGGTCATCCGAGCATATCGTTCCCTTGTAAGTCAAACATTAATTGGCACTTAAAGGCATTTAATGTTACTGACTGGCTGAAAGCTATACTTCTTTTTTTTTTAAAACAATTTTGATGTTTTCACATGTCATGGGGTAAAGTTGAAAAAAGTAACTATCGATGGCTTTATAGATATTGCCATATATATATGGCTGTATATATATGTATATATATGTATTTATAAGCCGTAATCTTGGTGGAATACTTACGCGCAGCAGCTCACTTACATCGCCTGGCGGGGCATAAGCACAGATTACGCATACGCAGCGTTGTCGGCGGTGCCAAAAGTCGCCGCTGTATGGAAATTAATGCTCAGCTCAGGAAAAAGTTGTGAATAGATAGCGCGGTTAATTGGAGGCGGATTACTTGTACGGCGCGGCTGGCATTTAATGGAATTTTATTGTACTCCAACGTGAAGACTTCCTTCCGCAAGGGATTTACGTGGCACGTAGCAACGATTTCTATCACTTACCATCAGTTCAATTACGAATTATGTGCACTTCCTAGACGTCTCACTAGCTCCCTTTATCGCTGCCTGCCAACTTCAATATTTAAATTTGAGACCATTAAACCTAAGCTGTATTTTGGGATTAGATTCGACTCTTGGCCGGAATGACTTTCAACCCCGGGACCCACCCACACATGTGTTTGCTGTCTGTGGCATAAGCCGAGAGGTAAATAATTTCCCTCTTTTTATTGCCCTGCAGTCAGCATAAAAAGTCAATATCTGCTGCTGCACTTCTGCCTGTTGGTCCTTGCTGTCCCAGACCCACTCTTCGCCTCCGTCCTTGCCAACCCGGCTGCATATGAGCTGGTCATAAATTTTGCCAAGCCAGCCCAGGGCAAATAGCAGTCACTGCTGCACCCAGTAGTAACTGGCCTTCGTTGGGCTCCAGTTGCTCCACTGGCACCTTCATCCACCTTCATGCTCCTCCAGCACATTCGCTGCCTTCGTTTTCCTGTTTGTTTAGCGCAATTAATGAGGCCGACGAGGCTGACTGGTTGGGCGGTCGTATGGGTTATCAACAGGTGTTGGGTTTCAATTCCTTGTTTATGGCTTATCTGTCACTAAACCAACACCGGAGGCAGCCCAAACCCACCCGCACTCCCCCCTCGCCCTGCCTGCTGGTCTCTTTTTAATTTAAACGAAATTAAATTCGACCACAACCCATGTCAGGGACAAAGACCAATCCTGGCCGCACTCCTCCGGAGGACATTAATTAAAGTTGACGTCTAGGTGTTAGCACTGCCGCCAGTCGGCGATATATCACTATGATCAATCACACACACACACACATACTAGCACTGTTGCATGGACATGTGGGAAACGGAAGGAGCAGGCAGGACATGTCAAATTGCTTGTGGCCAAGGTTTCGGTGCAATTCAATTTGCAGCTTGATTTGTTTGGCATTTTTGGGTGCTAGCTCCACTCTTTTCCTTCCGCCCATTTTGTGTCATAAATTCAACTGCCATATGCTGGCATTTTTGTGTGTTTCTGTTTTTTCTGTGTGCCTCACCCCTTCTATTTTTTTTGGGGCAGCCCACTTCCGCTTCCTTCGGAGGTGCGATAAGCGGGCTGGCATTTATTATTTAATACGATAAAAGCGTTGGCAATAACGTGAGTACTATCTACTTACCCGACCATATGGTGGGCCACCACCTCGTCCAACCGGCTTCTCTTGCTATGTGCGCCTTGGCTGCCAAACGGCTCGACTCCATATGGCACTGGCGTTGCGTATACGCCACGTTGTCAGCTGCCACTTGCGAACTTGGTTGGCGTCACTCTCGAACTTGGTTTTCAATGGATATTATAACGATTGACTTCGATCTGAGGCATACTTTTGTGGGCGAAAAACACTGGCTTTTCATATGGAATACTATTGGCTTGGAGGAGCGGAACCAGAACCGTTGGCAGTCAGACTGTGACTGTTATGAAGTTTGATAATTTATCGGGCAGCAAGTCTAGGTAACGCCGGTCCGCCGCTGCCGCAGCCGCCGTCGACGTCACCTTCCGGCGAAGCCAGGCGGTACAAAAGTGGGGTAGTTGTGGGCGCTTGTGGATGGCGGTGGATGTCAGTGGGTGGCTCCCTCCGCCCCCCGCCAGCACTTGGTATCTATGGTAACTTGGGCGCGGTGACGGTACACCAAAAGGGATGAAAAGCGTTTCAGCCTGTTGAGGCTGCTGTCGCTGCCGCTGCCGCAGTCGCTGCCACTGCCTCTGTCGCAGTCGCTGCCTCGGTCGCAGTCGCAGCTGCTGCCGGAAAATGGAGTCCACAACGGCAACCAGTTGATGGAAAAACGAGGGCGGGCAGCACTTGACCTCCTGTGCGGCACAAAAAATCGGAATCAGCCGCTTGCATTTGTTGCAGGCGCCAATGCCACCCACCTGTAACACACACAACACACAACCGCACTGCGTGTGTATGTGTGTGTATGGACTGGATATGCGGCGGGGATGTGGATTCCATTTACCCAACTGTTATTGCCGCCGCCCACAGGGCGCATGCGCGATTTTAGCCAACAAGTGAAGCAACAAGCAGCAGGAAAAAGCAACAGTCGGCTAGCAAGTGCGAGCGAGAGAGCACTGGCCGGCGGGAGCGAGAGGCAAGATGGCAGTGCGATTGTGAGTAATAATAATACGAAATACAGGGCAGCTGGCGACGCTTTTTTTCCCAGCTTTCCTCGAACTTCTGCAGCTCTGGCAAAAAACTCAACTTGCTGGAAACTGAAGCTGAAGCTGGAGCTATGGAGCTGGAGCTGTGGACTGGAGTCGGAGTAGGATCTGCTGCCTTGGCTTTGGCTTGGCTGTGCCTGCGGGTGTGTTCGGAGCTGTTAGGAGCTTTGGTCGCCGCTCGTCTACTTATTATTATGCTTAATTATACCCTAGATGGAAGTACATTCATCATCTGAGGGGATTGTCTTTTGGGCTTCAAAGAACACGATCCATACTTTCTTAGTAATGAAATAAGTTGGGATATCAAGATCACAAAAGCACGATCAATAGATGGTAAAGTCACTTACTTTAGCATGCATAATAAGTATCAAATATAGAATGCTTAATACAAGTTATAAACTCCTTAACAACTTTTTCTATATTAACATGACTCGTTTAGTGCTGTTATCCTTTTTAATGTGATCTTTGATAATTTAAACATAGGTTATAAAAAACTGTAAGTGTATACCTAACTTCGCTCTTACAACCGACTAGATATTACCTTAGATTTTTTCTTCGCTTTGCCTTAACATATATTAAAGAAGCTGTATAAACAAAAAAACAGAAAAAAAACAAGACCAGAGGGGCGGAGCTGGCATTTAAAGTGCGGTCGACCCACCCACACTCCAAAAACCATACACGTATGTGGTGCAAGGTAAGAGGTGGCAAGGTGGCAAGGTGGTTGCGAGTCTTTGAGCTATAGTAACAAGTATGTCTCATATGTTGGCTCACTGCCTTTTACTTAGCCGGGCCAAAGGCAGCGCAACTACAAGGACCTAGAGGATGCAGGAAAAAGAGAGAGGATGGAGCAGACGAAGGAGCAGATGGAGGAGCTGACGGAACTGGAGGAGCTGGAGACAGACCGACAGTCGATGCTCAAAAGTCAATTGTTTGTGCCTGCTTTGGAGGCGAGTCTGCATAACTTTGCGAACGAAGCGACACATAGAAGCCATCTGGACCCACACCCATGCAATCTGTTTGGATGTATCCGGCAATGAGTTTAGTTTTTCCGCAGTGGAGTCCTTGCGAAAACTTGTTGCTGCCAAAGCCATCGAAGTTTGCTAAGCGACTTTAATTTGCCGCAACTTGTGGCTGCAACCGGAGATGCGTGGTGGCATGGTGGTGGAGTGTTTGCTAGCTGCTGCAGGATCTTCGCAATGGAGTGGCAAAAGAAGTTGCGGCAAAAGCAATTAGCCGGCTGCAGGAGTGGCAAGTGGTGGGAAAAGTTCTGAAAGGATAATTACCCACGATCGATTAACCTTAAGCGATCTTTTCTCAGCTAAATGGATTGCTTTTTAAAGAAGTAATTATACTTCGATGCTATGTGCCAGTACTTCTATTTCCCATTGCTGCAATGGGTCGTTACATAACTGGTTATCCAATTTTCCACTCACACTTGTGCATATCGAAGTTCCATCTTTCGTTATCCTATTACCTTGCACTCCTGTTTTCCAATCTCACGCGCTTTTCCGCGATGCGAATTTCCTTGATGATACTCAAGAGTCGCGACACTAAAAGAAAGATAGAGTTTTATGAGCCATAAATATGAATTAAACATGGGATGCCGAGATGGAAAATGTTAGATATGTATGTGCTCCAAAATATATATATATTTCATCTTAAAATATTGAACGAAAGCTATTGCGCTAAATGCAGCATGTTTCCAGTGCCTTTGCCTCACTTAGGAAACATTTTGCGTTGAAAGAAGAGCTGCCTCAACTGAGAATGTCTTTTAGCTTATGGCTTTCTTTTCTCGAAGGACTCAAGCGACGATACAGGCAGGACTTTTCGGTAATCTTCAACACAATCATAAATCAAATCCTTGTCCGGAGCCGCAGGAAAAATTAAATAAACTCGTTGAGGCGGCGGACAAAGCAGACAACAACGAGCAACAGGACTCGATCCGGTCGAGAAATCCACGATTGTTCCTGGGTGTGGGTGAATGTGTATGCATGTATGGGTGTGTTGCTGCACACGTGTGTGTGTGTGTGTGCGTGCGGCTCTGTCTGTGAGTGTTTGGCCTACTTTTGTGCGCTGCTGCCGCGCCGCCAATCGCCACCCACTGGCTCCAGCACCACCCATTGGTTCACCCATCCGTTCCCGTCGCCGTCACTTTGTTTATGACGCGATTCGTGGGGGGAGAGGGGGATTGGAGGGAGCAGGAGGACGAAAGGGAACTCCCCTGGCAGCCTCTGTCTGGCATTAAACACATTTACACGCCCATCTGGCAACAGCTGCTCCTCTTTGGCGTTCTCCTCTCCATCGCTCTAATATGCATACACCGCGATTTGAGGACTAGTGTCCTTTAAAAAGAACTACGCATACGGATTATATAGTTGTAAGGCCAACTGCCTAACTTTAATACAAGGCTTTTGATGCCCAACTTTGCCTGAATATCCTTAATGATATATTATATTATATTACTAAATTGAGTTTTTTTTCAGTGTCGCTGCTGGCGTGTCCCGGTCGATTTGATATGCAGATGGTGGCATGGGCATGGGCATGGGCATGGGCATGCCGTTGTGACTCCTGTCTAGGTGGGTGCATTTCTTTTGGTTTGTTGCCATTTGCATCTTTTTACAGCCGCCGTGATTCGATTGCGATTGCAGCCAAATGGTTTTAACGGCAAACGGGAAGCCGCCGTTGCAAAAAAAAATATCACAAAAAAATGGCACAAAAAAATGGCAAGGAGTGCGCAACAGGCGGGTGGGGAAATGGCATCAATGGGCACAATAAGCATATAACAATGACATGAAAGCCAAAGTGAACAGGGTAGCGTACCCCACGCTTCCTGGCGCTGCACTTTGTGTGCCATTGTGTGCCGCACGGCGGACGCATAAGACGAGGAAGGAAATTGTAAATGAAACGCATTTCAAGTGCTGCCGGAATAGAAGGACAAGCTAGCAAGCAGCAAGGGTGCCATGGAGAGCACAGGGAGCAGCAAGCAGCATCCTGGGCATAAAGCCAAACCAGAGGCTGGCAACGGGGCGTATACGCAACGCTGACAAGCCAGCAGTATCCGCACAGGACGACCCACACCCACACCCAACCGGATTGAGTTACAGCTTGTGTCCGGGGCCAAAAGGCGAATGGTGTGCCGCCACATATGGAGCAGGCTTTAAGTGCAATTGTATATCCTTGCTCGGTTTTTGCGGTATGCGTGTGCGCGACATAAATAATACAGAAAGCCAGACTCGGGCTCAGACTGCCACTTGGTTCCATGGTCACATGGTGGCTGGATGGCTGGATGGCACTCCAACCCACACCCATGTCCATGTGCGGGGCGGAAAATCTAAGCAGACACGCTCGCGTCTACCCTTTCATGTAATTATTCATGTAATTGTCATCCGAACTTCATAAGATTTCATTTAATGGGCCATATACCAAATATAAATTGGCTTTCTTGATTTATTCGCAGCGATGGCACACACACACACACACACTCGCTGGCTGTGCCTTCTTCGCCAGGGACATCTATCTATGTCCTGCCCAGGCTCGTGCTCATCCTCCAACCTCCCTGCTCCGCCATTCCATTCTGCCCCATCTGATGCTGTCATTTTGCATGCCACAGGATCCTGGGCAACCGACTGAGAGTGGCGATGAGAGCTCACACCGCAAATCGAGTTACGAATGCAAATCTCTCTCGGTGTGTCCGTACTTTTCCATTTCCATTTCCACGCCATTCCATTTTCTTTTTGGCCAAGCCGGTTTGCAGCTAGATGAACTGGAGAAGCTTAGCCGGCGTGTCCAGAAATGGACACTGCGACAATTTGTGGCAATTACATGTGTTATCCCGCCCAGATATTCGTCGTTCGATTGGACAACTGGCTGAGTGTAATTACGTTCAGGGGTTCCTTTTATCTTAGTTTACACATGGCGTATACGTAATGCAGTTAGCGCACAAAAGATGTGACAATCTGGTGGATTTGTGTCGTGAAATGTGTCATGCCAAAATGAAGTTGCTAATCATGAATGTAAATGAACCCTTTGGTCTGAATATGGAATATACCTAGTGAATAATTGTAAAGTGATATTAAGCTGGTTCCCAAATCTTAAATAAATCTATTACATTTTAGCTTAGCTTATTTGATAGCTTCCTTTTTGGCAGTACCTATACGAAAGTGTTTCCCTAATCCTACAAATTCATTCAGCAGAATTATTATGTCCTTTTCGCTTCTATTCCGACATGCAAGGGATTTATCCTTTGAATACTTCCCGCTGTCAAAGAGCAATAATCTCAATTGTCCACAATATTGTATAATGATCTAGACAGCTCCGTTCCGTCTATATATATATATATATGTGTCCATTCATCCATTCAACCAACTCCAGGAACTCACGGAGATAGAAAGAGATGGATAAGGACAGTGGCACATGACTCTGTCGCACGTTTCGCAGTTAATTTATATTCATAAGTCAAATTGGTGTACAATTACCGCCCGATTATGAAAACGAGCAGAGTTCACCAGCGGGCGAGGGTTGGCACAAGCGTCTGTGCCAGCTAGCAACCCCGCCTGCAATCCTCCGCCTGGAGTCCACCAGCAGACAAGGGTCGTGGCATGGCGCTGTGCGGCACCAAAGCCTCCATATGGAGCATGTTGCTGTTGGCTGCTCTCTATTTTTTAATGCGGCGACAAGTGAAAACAAAACAGCCAGGAGCAACCCCCAAATGACACTTGCCAGGACCCCCCACTTACACTCCCCCAAGGATCGGCGCGTTGCCAGGATAACCGTGGAGGGATAGGACAGGACTAGTTGATGAGCTGGCGCCAACGATGACTGCGGCATGTCAGCGGAGAACAGAAACATGTCATCCACACACACACACACTAACACACACCCAGTGGGTCACATCCCGACACCGCCATCGAGGTGAACAGGAATTGGGCCGCAGCTGGGCTGTAGCTATAGTTGGAGCTATCCCACACTGCGCCTGCGACGCTCTGGCGGCATTAACGAGCAGGAACGTCCAGCCAGCCGGGTTCCAGTGCCAGTGCCCCCATCCGCCACAGCATCCAGTTCATGTGGAGCCTCCTGCCCCAACGCCTCCACTCGCTGAAGCATATCTGTATATTGTATTACATAGTTCATTTGAGTCTGGAAAAATGGCATATTATATGTATTTAAAAGAATAGAATATTTATGTATATTAAACTTATATTAATTGCACATAACCTGAAGTTCTTTTGCAAATAACTGCAATTTAGTTAACATATTCCTTCCCCTTTTTTCCGAGTGTAAAACTGAAGTCACAGCATCGGCTTGCCCGTCATCGTCGCGCGAAATCTGTGAAGTCAGCCACAATTTTGGCGCCAGTCTGCTGCTCCGCCAGCTGTGCGTGCGGATGCGTGAACGACAAGTGGATGTGCCTGTGACCCCAGGACCAGGACCAGGACTCCACCACCTCCTTGTCGAAGGGGTGGCAAGTGTAAAAATCATTCCGCCATGCTTCATTTTAATTTAGTCGCCTTTAAACGTATTCAAAGCGCGTGCGGCATGCAGCTCTAGCTCTAGTTTTAATTTACTTATTGTTGCCGCTTCAATGGCAACCTGAAACCGAGGGAACTCCCTCCGCTCCCTGACCGGAAACCTCTTGGGCCGAGCCAGTCTGGCCCAGTCGAAAACCCCTGGCCTGGCTCCATATGCTGTACGTTGGTAACTTGGCTGCGTTTGTAACTTTATTAAATCCAAGTTGATCGAGCATCCTTTGGGGCTTTGCGCTGGCTGAGTTTTCGATTTGAAAATGAGGTCACCAGTCGCCAGCCATATGGGAATCGGGTTTGACTGCTTGCCGCCGCCTTTGAAGCTCCGCAGCTGCCTGTGCTGGCCAAAAGTGCTGGAGTGGCGCGGCACTCTTAGCGTCGCGTTTTGGATTTCAGAAGGAGACGAGCGTAATCTGAATACGGGGCGGATACGCGTTATTGATGCGTTGCCAGGCCACGCGCCTCAAAGTATGCAACTGTGCGGGAGTGGGTGAGTAGAGATCTGGAGGAGTTGGGGCAAGATGAGTGGCAGGCAGGCAGGAGCTGAGTACTCCCACAACAAGCAACTTCCATTAGCCGCAGAAGATTGACTTTCGAGTCGGCGAAGAGCCACGGATTAGTGGGAGTGTTCCGAGGCTAATGATATACACTAGCGTCGAGTGAAATTATAAAGTGCGCAGCAGCCACTACAATTAATTTCGGAGCATTGCAGGATGGCACGCAAGTCCTGCTCCTTATTACCCACGACCTTCGTGGCGGACCACCATCCACCCCCCGGCTTTAGTTGATTTTTAAGCCAGCTTAAGTCGCGCTGAGCAGGCTAGAGATGTTGGAGTCCTCCATCTCGAGGACGCCATGTTACCTAGCAGCTTGCACAGCATTTGCAAATTAGCTTGCGCTTCCACACTCTCTCGTCTCAAGATTTGAAGTGCTGGAGATGCCCGCTACCAGATTGGCATGATTACCCAAAAAAAAAAACACACACAGGGAATAGATTCCCTCTATTCCGAAAGCCAAAAAGCCAAACAATTAGCCGAAGTGGCTTAGCAGCGGGCGCCTGATTGAAATTAAGTGCAATTCGAACGCCGACACGAACTGTGTGCAATAAAAGCAATTTACCTAAAGCCCCCAATAGAGTGTCCACAGTCCAGAGTCCAGAGTCCATAGACCATAGTCCAGAGTATCCGACCCTCGCAGCTCTTTCAATTGGCTGACAGGACTGGCTGCTCGGCTCCTTTGAGATCACCTCCTGCGTGTCGCCATACGTGTGCCACAAAGTGTACACTGTCAAAAATAAATGGTGTGTTCTTAAAAGGAGTGGTATAAAAAAAGTACTAGACTTCAATTTCTAAAATTGTATTGTTCAAATAGATGCTTTTTGCATAAGAAACCTTTTTCTTTCCTTTTTTTCCAGCTTTAATCAATCGAAATACTGGCTCCACTTTATTTCTCTCAGTGCATGTTTTCCCGGCACTAGATGTGGGTGATTCGGCGGGGGGTTTGTTTGTCTGAGACCGGCATTAGCGCAGCAGGTTGCCAATGTTGGCCATTGTTCCTTTTTGTGCTCTGCTAGCTCCTCCAACTCCACCTCCTCCTCCTCCTGCTCCTCCTCCTCCACCCCCACCTCCTCCTCCACCCCCACCTCCTCCTCCTCCTACTCCACTTTTGTATTGCCATTATTTTTTCGACGCTCTCTCCTTTGTCCCGTGGCAACATAATTGATTTGTGTCCTGTCCACGCCTCCACTCCTCTTTGGTGCCCACGTTGCCACCGCCCGTTGTTCAATTGCAGGAAACTTAAACCTGTTTGGGGGGGAGCCACACATGTAGCGAAGGCAGAGAACTGGACATGTGGACACATACAAATCATGAGGTTTGCCCAGGCATTACAAATATTTCCCATCGATTTGTTACCTTCTCGGCATTCCGCTGTTTGTTCCGGCATTTGTCACCTTTTGAGCTTTTTGGCCCGGGTTTGTTTTGTGATTAATCTCAATTTGTTGAGATGCCTGGCTGTTTACGCCGACTTGCCGACAGATTTCTCTCGGGAATGGCGGTGTGGATTTCACTTCCGAGAAGGCAAAGCATTTGATGTCATTTCAACTTGCCGTGGCATCCATCCACACTTGTTGCGCAAAACAGCAGCAGCTGGGAATGGGAAATTTGGGTTGCTTGGCTCACAAGCAAACCCTTCTTCGCAGGATGCCAAACGGAAATGGTTTTAGTTCCAAATCCAAAGACAAAGGCCAAAACGCAATGCACGTGCCACTGGAGCTCAGATTTTAGGCAGTTGATGGATTTGCCACACACATACCGTCTGCACGTGGAACAGACACATTCAATGGGGATTCCATCTATTATAATACACACTGCTGCACCCATTTGATGATAGCATGTAAGACTATAAGTTAATTATAGACTTTGTTGTTTCTCTGGGCTCGGTAACTTAAAACGCACAGCAAAAAAGGTCAACTGATTACGGCCTGTTTGGCAACTTGGCCAAAGGCTTTTCAGCAATCACAGAGAAATTTTGCCGGCGCAGTTGGGGTTTGGGGCTCAAATGGCGGTGGCGATAATGAGCGTTATGGCAACGCAATGTAATGGAATCGGAGCGAGCGGGGAGGGTGAGGGGGAAAGGACCTCAATGTCAGCAGCTGTTTGGTTTGGTTTGGTGACAAAGGACCTCGGCTCTCGCAAAAGAGAGAGAGTTCCAGCGAATGAAACTGAATCTAGTTATACAATCAAATCTGTTTAGCAAATGATATATACTTCAAACAAGTTAATCAGAGACTAAAGTCCTTTGGTTAGAGCTTAACTACTCCTGTATGCAATCATTAAGTTCTTTTCTTGATTATGCTAAAATTATTCCTGCAGTTCGTAATAGACAAAACAACATTCATATGCAGTGGCAACCGTAAAAATAATTAGTGAAAATGTAACTAATCTAGTTACATGTGTAGTTTGTATTATTTTATGCATTACAAGTGCCGCTTTTGGCGGTTTAACTTTGTAATTGCGGGTCATACGAGCGCTTAATATGTATATTTTGCATATCCCCTGAATCCGGAGCAGCACAGCCAAATGATTCGCAGCGGGCAAAGTTGAAAAGCCAAAACATTTGCCGTATAACAAAAGTTTTTTTTTGTTGTTTTCCCACCGCTGCCGGAAAAGTCGAGCCAGGTGTAAGCTGTTTTTTGCCGAGCAGGCGAGTCCTGGGGGGTGGCATTAAAGCTCCATGGAGGAACACCCGGATTTTCCACACACAACCAAAGATGTGGGGGCAGGATCACACGGAGCAGAGGAAGAAGTGCTGCTATTTACGTTTCCCTGGGAAAGTCGTAAAAGCGTACAAACGAAACAAGCAAGAAATGTCGTTTCGACTGCCGAGGCAAACAATACAATTTGTTACCAATTAAATGACTGCGTTGCATAATAATAACAATAACCGTAGCAGCAACAATAATGCCACCCACCAACCCAATGGGTCCTTGCACGCAGAAAAAAGCTGTGGGCACTTAGTTCAATTTGACTTCTTTAAAATAAAACATATTTCTAATTTCCTGGAATTTCATTGCTTTAATTATTATCCATCATAATCGAACGCTTCAGGGTTTAAATCGCATGTGAACTTATGTAATATTTATGGGGCATAAGTACTTTGTGGGCAGTTTAGCTAAGAGGACAGAAATCCGATGAAAATCTGACTTAGCATTAAAATCCTTGCTTAAAAATATAACTTTTTTTTTTTAATTTTAGAAGCATTCATAAATTTTGTACTATTATTTTCCTGCAAACTTAAAAAGGGCAATGATTAATATATTTTTACTCTATTTTGAATAAAAACATTGCAAGTTCTTTCAGAATATATCTATCTACATATATAGGCTAATTTGTGAAATCACTTTCGTGTCGAATTTTCTCGCAGTGCAGCCACACACACACACACACGCGATAGACAATATTTCCCGCTGGCGTCAACGAAGCCAAGCAAATATGTGCGAGTTGGAGTAAGTGTGTGTGTTTGTGTGTGTGTGTGGCAGCATCCGGCGCGTATTGGTTGCCAAAGTAACGGGAATCAATAGCCTGCGAGGAGGAGTGGATGCTCGAAAAGTGGGCGGGGCCGGGGCCGGGGAAGGATGTCTTTATTAGGCGGCAAAAGCGACAAGAAAAACAAATTTGTATTACTTCATTATGTCAATGCTTTTGATTTGACTTTTTTGCCCATACAAAAACCCATACATACCACCCACCACCACCCACTCCCGATTTCCTGCTCACTTTGATTCCATAATTCGTTATGGAATTTCCATAAATTGAATTTTTCATAAATTATATTACTAATGGAACGTGGAAGTTGAGACGCAGCAATTAGGAAATAAAACACTGGCTCCTTTTGTATCAAAATATATAAATGTTTATTAGAATCCATGTATATATGCATACGTATATCCTATACGGACATATGTATGTACATACGTACGTACGCACGTATGTATGTATGTAACTCTATATTCACGCAGTTAGTTATTTCTCAATAATTATTATAATTATTGCATGTGTTTATTGGTTTGCCTGTGTATTTGTGGAGGGTACAGCTCGCTCAATTGAAGCCAATCAAATGGCAAACAGATTGCATTAAATATACAGTAGTTTCTCTGATTTTTACTGAATATATATATACTATATATATATATGTTAATTAAACGTGCAACTCGACCATGGCCACTCGGTCGATTTTTCACAAATATGCACAATTATTTATTTGATTTGGAGAAAAATTACAATTTTCCAGCTCTTTACTTACTTGTCTGTGTGTGTTTGTGTTTTTGTTTTTGTTTGTCTAAAAAAATATTCGCAAATAATGGCAAATAATAATGCAACTAAAATCGTATCTTTGGCATTTTTTTATTCAAAATAAATTGATACCGTTTGTTGTTATTGCTGTTGTTGTTGTTGTTGCTAATGCGGCCGCTGTTTGCTCGATTACAAATTACATAATGTAAATAATTCAGCGGTTGAGCTTATGCAAATACACAAATTAGTTAATCATACTTAGTTTAATAGGCAATTGCGTAGCACTTTCGCGCACGTTTTCACACGACAAAATCAGTGTCCTCTCGTAAAGTAATTCAATTTCAATTTCAAGTTCAATTTGCATTTCAGTTTCATTTCCCTTCATGCAACTATTGCTCTAACTTAGGCTCTGGACTTCCTCTATAAGTTCATATAAAATCAATGCATTACTCACTACGTGTTAGTTCGATTCAGGGATAAGGGACGGGTGGGGTAGATAGTAGATAGTAGGTAGTAGTGTAGTAAGTACTGCCCAACTAGCAGCTATAAACTAATCTAACCATTTCACATAGAATTATCCAAAGGGGAGCGTGTGAAAATCATTTAAAACTAGATTCTACTTTAAGTAATCCATTTTCGTATAAATATTTGTGTGTGTGTGTGAGTGTTGTATGTTGTGTGTGTGTCTGGTGGATATGGTCTGTTGGTTTGTCTGTCTGTGGGAAGCACTTGTGGGCAATTAGGAATCGATTGGTATTCAAACGGCTAGTTCGATCCGAGTACCTGGATTATTGGCAGCACTATTGTGGGTTCGATTGCTTCTTAGAATGTAAAATAATCGAGCTCCTTGCGGACATGTCCTTCGCCGGACGTCCCAGTAAGTTAAGCCAATGGTAAAACAACTAAAATACTAAACTCAATTGGGCACCAACCAGCGGCAAGTGCACAGCCTGCCTCGGCGGTTCCCCTGATCCTTTCATGGAAATATGCAGCAAAGTGGTCCAATGATTCAAAAAAAAAAAAAACATGCAAACAATTCAGCTTGAGCAAATCAAGCTGAAAGTCTAATAGCTGCCCAGGGACGTGGAACGAAGGACATGTGTGCCTACTTTCTCGCGTTTAACTTAATTTTAGTACAAAGAGTTTTAAATGCTATGCTTAAAATGGGCTCGTGTGCATGTGTCTGTGTGTTTTTCAAGCTCCGATGCTTGTCTCGTACCAAACACCATTTGTGTCCTTGTGGATGTGCTCGTGTGTTCGCGTGGTATACATATAAATTAGAGTACATACTAAATAAATAATATGCAGCATAGTTTATCGATTTGTGTTTTGTGTTAGTGATACTCGATAGTCCTACGGTGTAGGCTGTATGTTTGCCAGTAATTTAGCACATGATTGTTTCTCCATTCTCGGCTAATACAAAACGTTATCCAAAAAAACTCCATCGACTTGGCGAATACTTCTCGGCTGGGATCCAGTTTCCCTCAATTCGAATACAGTGTACAAAGAAACCAATTTGCACTTGGATATATACAAAAGAGTTTGCTTAGTTGCATATAACTTGTGCCAAATCGGTTAAATATATATATATATATATGTATATATCTATGTAGATTGTGTGGTTAATACGATGCGATTGTTATTATTGTTGCAGTTGCTTCCAATCTGGTTTGCTGCTTTCCTGCTGCTCTTGACACTGATTTATGGCGACACATATGGCGGTGGTTTGCGGTAGGAGGGCGTGGCTGGCGACTTGCCACGCACTTCCCGGCCGCCCACAACCACCGACGGTGGTGGCACATAATCGTCCACGTCGTTGTCACCTGCAAGGAGTACACGATTAGCATATTATAAATAAAACGGATCGATGTGGGCGCACCATTCATGTTTGAGGTATTGTAGGATGGTGGCAGCAGTGGCGGCTTCTCGTCCTTGAGTATGACAGGACTCTTGTTGCCGATCTCGGGCTTCTCCTCATACTCGTCCTGGAAGATGACGGGAATACCCTTGGCACGGAAGGACTTGCGCTCCTCTTCGTCGCCTAGAAAGCAAATCGATAGATCCATTTTGTAAAGCAGTGAAATATGAATTCAGTCAGTTTCGCCGGCCTACCTAGCTCCATTTTGCCGCTCCTTTGGCGACACCAGTGCAGGCAGCAGGCAATGATTGAGGCAGCCACAAGCATCGCCACAATGATCACGATGGGCCATACGAACGTGATCATGTAATCCTCGCCGAAAGAGGACTTATGAGTAGGCTCCTCGGGGCGACTAGGTATGTAATCAAGTTGGTTGGTGTCTATGTTCTCGGTATCTATAATGATATTGTAACTTAAAAAAATACTATGATAAAATAACTATGCAATCCTTACGATGACAAATACTGAAGGGCACCACCGAAAAGTTGGTCAGATTGAGCTCGGGTCCCAGAGCCCGTTTGGCTGCCTCCCTCAGGCTGAGGTCACTGTTTAGGTAAACGCTCCTGGTCATGGCCACTTCCTTCTCCCGACAGCTGTTGTGCTTCCTGTACAGCGTCGTATTGTAGAAGTTCACTATGGTGCCATCGGAGTCGTGGTGTGTGGTTATCGAACGGATCTGGATCTGGCCAGTAGTAGGATCTCCATTCAGCTTCGCCACACGCTCTACAAACTTGCGCTGCAGATCGGCGTTGAATCGCTCGTGCTTGATGGACAGATACGCTTTGAAGAAGAACCCAAAGTCACGCTTTGGCGCTGGGCTAACCACTACGACCAGGGCATCGTGGGCACTCAAGCCACCACTGTCCTCGGCGACCAACAGATATTCCTCGGAACCAATGTCGCCGCTCTTCGGAATGCCGTAGAACTCTTCGTTTTTGGAGTCGAACTGCAGCCAGTGGCGTGGGCTTAGCTCAAGGTGATCCCTGGTTTTCAAGGTAAGCGTCAACTGATTGTCGTTCGCATCATAGAAGGTATCCGCCGGCACTTTGTAGACCAGCAGCTGGCCCAAGCTGGCGTTAACGCGATCCACCTGGTTGCGTGGCATTGGCGGCACATTCTTGGTCATATGCTGTGTGGGCTTCACTTGAGTTAAATCCTTCTGGCAGGATCCGATTAACTGTCCGGTTATAGATTTGATTCCCAGCTGTGGCTGAACCAAATCACTCAGTCTATTGGCATCCAGTCGTGCAATAATATCCTTTAGTTCCTTTTCGGGACACTCGCTGGTGGGCAGGGTTTCGTTAAAATAAACGAAGGTGGCACTGTGTGGATCGTGCGGCGTCAGTCGGATCTCACGCACTACCACCGCTGAGTTGGTGGAGTCATCCAAGGTTCTGGCCACCGCATTAATGAGCTTCAACTGCCAATCAATGTTGTGGCCCGGCTTCTCGTTGATCCGTACGAAAACGCTGATCTCGTGGTTAATGGTCCTCACAGCACGATGCTGCTGCACACTTATCTCCACAGTTTCTGTGACACTGGCATTGCCCGAATCCGTGGCCGACAGGCGATATTGCCAGCGGGATACCGTGTCGTCCAGAGGCCTAGAAATTAAATGGGTTTTATAAATCGAAATCCTTATTAATACTTTTTGGTGAACCAACTACTTACAGGCCATAAAGCTCCCTCTTGTCGGCGTTGAACTGCAGCCAAGAGTTCGCCTTTAGCTCGTGGCCATCTTTGTCGGTGAGCGCCAGGCGGAGATTGCCCTGATCCTCGGCATCGTAAAACGTTTCCGGAAGCACATGGAAGGTGAAGGCCTTGCCCGATGTGACAGCCAGCTTCTGCAGGCGCGTCTTGATGATGGGCGGGCTATTCTCCTCCGGCTGCGGATCCATGTAGTCGGTGGAGACGAAGGTGCTGCTGCTGCTGCTCGACTCCGGAGTAGCTGCCGTGGTCGTGGCCACCGAAGATGTGGGCGTGGCGGGCGTCGACAGCTGTTGGCAAAAATGCGAGTTTAATGTTATTAGTGGAAATTCCAGCGTTGCCAGGGGAATATGGCTGATGTTACCTCATTATTGGCCAGGCTGTTGTTGCCGCTGCTGATGGCATCGGGTTCTCCTTCCTGGGAATTACAGGGAAATTATTAACAGTGAGATGGCTAATTGGCGACAGATGGCTGGCTAAGTGTCATGCTGCAAAGTCATCGGCTAAGGAGGCAGGCAGAGTGAGTGTGTTAGCGAGTGTTAGTGTTAGTACAACCAATACGGATACGGTACGGATACAAGTAAGTGCTCCATAGTGGACATGCAATTACCAAGGACCTCATGCAGGAGCTCTGGTTCGCTAATTGCCTGCCCTTACATGCTAAGTGCATTTGGCTGGAAGCAATTTCCCCTAATTGGATTCGGGATAAACGGTGAGACAATCGGGTGGAGATGGGTTTTGTTCAGACCCGGAATGGTGGTATTGTACTTTCAAGAGCGGGTGGAGGTGCAAATCTATGGCTTAACATCTAAATTGCGATTGCTATTGCAATTGCGATTGCGATTGCGAGATTTCACCTTAGAGCTAATCGTGCGGTGCGTTGTGGACTCTATATGAAATTCGCTTTCGCCTGCTGTTGTTGCAGATGCATTGGCAGTTGTGGCTGTTGCGGTTGCTGCTGCTGCTGCTGTTGCTGCTGCTGTGCTTGCAATGGCAGTTGCAGTTGCAGTTGGCTGTGTTGCAGTAGCAGTGCCCTCAAAATCGTCGATGGGCAGCTGGGTGCTCAGCTCGAGCTCATTAAGCACAGTATTTGGCTGCGTTTTATTTGGTGTTTAATTGGTAACAAATATGAGTAGGTTTTCTCCAAGGGGCGAAAGGTGGGCGGGTATCTACGCAGTCCCTGAGCAACTCAAACCCTGCATACCATCTTACTTTATGTACTACGTCGTACGTTTGTTAGGACTATCATACAAATACTCTTAATCTTTAGCTACACCATAAATAGTTATATACACATCCTGCTATCCTTCACTACAAAAAAAAAAAACGAACTGCAGCTACACAAAAAGTATGTACACTTATCTTTATAACTATTTGCTATCTAGTCAGTTTAACATTTATGCTCTCGCACTTGCCAACTCCACTAAAATCTTGTACGGCAGTTACGTAAATGTCCTGTCATTTTGTGGAGTTTGGCTTCTTTTTATGGGACGCTACGTTTACACAGCACAAAGGCAATAAAACACAATATCAATATATGTATGTAAAAAGAGAGTCGTGAGCTAAACTAACTCCTGACACAAAGCGCCGGTGGAGAGAGGTGGAAGAGAACGTTTTACATGTGAGACAACACAGGGGACAACAAGGACATACGGACATGAGGCACGCACACGTACAACGGCGAGGCAAAAGGACACTCGTTCGTATTATACACACACACAGAAGCGACATCATTACCTTTGGCGATTCAGACAGTGTTGTTGTTGTTGTTGTAGTTGTTGTTGCTGTTGATGATGCTGTTGTTGTTGTTGAGACTGTTGCTGTTGTGCTTGTTGTTATTGTTGATGATGAGAATGATGATGCAGATGTGGTTGGCTGAGTGGCTTGTGTCGGAACGGATGACGATGGAGGAGGTGAGGCAGATGGAGATGATGAGGATGTGGTGGCTAGGCCATTTCTGTCTAGCTCTGTGGGCATGACCGTGGGTGAGTTAGCTGGGGACAGGTGAGGGGTCGACACCGAAGTTGAATCTTCTCCAGCTTCGCTGCCAGATGCAATCGATGGGACGGGCGCGAACGAGGACGACACCGAAGAGGTGGCGTCATAGGGTGAAAAGGGCTTCTGTGTTTCGCGAGCGGACATCGAGGGCGTGGGCGTGGCCGAGGCCTCCACATCGATAGCCGGTACAACGCCGGAGTCCACCGAAATTTCTTGCTCCTCCAAATCAACGGGCTTTACCATTTCCGTGGCACGTGTGGCCGCCGCACTGGTGGTTTCGTCTGGCACAATCTCCGCGGCCAGTGGAACTCCCAATTGCTGTAGTTCCACTTCCTCCTCATCATCACCATCGTCGGCTTCGCCCAGAACGGGCAGCTCCTTGATATTCTTCGTATTCTCAATCGTCTTGCTGATGACGGACTCCAGCTTGGAGACGCTCTCTTCGATCTCCTCCTCCACGTCCGGAACCAGGGGAACAGCCGACGAAGAGACGGACTCGGGCGACACTATCTTCTCCGACACCTCCAACTTTTGGGTTAGTCACAGCGAATGAGTCGAGTTGGTTAGTTGTCGAGGCGATTTCGAAATGGTTTACATATTTTACAATATATTTGGTTGATTGGTTGATAACATTAACACACAATTAGATCGATATACACAGAGTGAGAGAACGAGAGGAAGATAGCAAAAAGAGAAGAAAAAACATAAACACCGTATGATGAATTATAGTTATTTTCAGTGTACGCATGTGGGTGTTTTTTTGTTTGTGTATGTTCCATTTAGATGCATGTGTGGGTGTGTGTGCAGTGTGGTTTTCGGATATTATTCCAAATTGCGGTTATTAACAAAGTGCAGTGAAAACAAACAGAACCAAATATGTAGCTTCCGGAAATCAAAAACGTATCTAGACAGTAAGTCCAACGCGATCCATACAGATCCATACAGATGATACACGTAATACATACATATGTCAGCATGTGTGGTTAACCAACAAGTATGAACCGCGGGTATTCTCATTTAAACGTATGTATCAGATAAAGAAAACACCCAGAGAAACCGAAACAAATATGGCGAATTGGCTCCAAAACAATTGGCCTCAACACACTCACCGCTCCGTGATGATGTCGATGGGCATGTGTGGTCACTGGCGGCACTTCCGTACTGGGCTCACTGCACCAATCCATCGATGGCATACGAAAGAAATGCGAAATTATCAGTTATATGACACACTCAGGTGAACGGATGATACTCACGCAACTTCCTCATCGTCATCCCCATAGTCGTAGTCATCTTCATCGGCACCAGAGCCCTCGGATTGACGTCGCTTGCGGTTTGATCTGGAGTTGAAGGAACGATATTGGTGAGCCACATTAACAGGAAATCAGATATGCGGTTATCGACTTAGTTATCAGTAAATTCTATATTTAGAACTTTACGTTTCAAAACAACTTTCTCTTTAATAAGTCCGATGCATCATTGACTGCTTTCTCACCTTGATTTCAATTCCTTGCGCCAAATGAACCAAAGCCCGAAGTTCTCCTCCGTCAAAGCGCCAATGGTGCCATCCTTCATCTGGTGGGCAATCTGCTTGGCTATCGGTTCACCCATCACAAAGTAGCTTGGACCACAGCCGATCTGTAGAAAGGAATGAAATAAGATTAGATTATCATTAAAAGGAAATGTTTTTATTCATTTCAATATAATACAAACCATGAAACTGGCGCGTCCCAGGCGACGATTGAGGGTCTCGATGTTCTTGTTGCCCTTGCCTCCTTTCCTCATGGCCAACTTTTGCATGGATCTCAGTTCCCGTTTAGACACCGAATCCAGGGAAATGAATTCCTACAAGTAAAATACTTTAACTAATCCTTTTAAATCATTTTTGGCTGCACAAACCTTGGGTATGGCAAAGAACTTGGCCAACTTGTCCTGGACATGAGCTCGTTTCGTGGCCGTCAGCTCACTCCAGTCGTGTTTCTTTAGCAAAAGTGAAAGCACAATTTCACTGGGAGTATTTTGGCAACTCATCAATTCCGTAACATACGGATCCTGTTTGTAGGCGGGCACATCCTTTGGCTCAATTACGGGGACCTTGAATGGAAAATGAGAGCGTTGTGAAAAAGTATTTCAAACTATAATACATAGATGACTAATGTATAAAGCTATATATGATAAACAAAAATAAATTAAATTAAGGAATTTCAGTTGTGTTTATTAATGAATTTGTAGTTTCAATTGCAAGATAAGGTGAGATAGGGTGAAAGTTAGCATTATAGATTGCACCGAAAACCCGACAGCAATCTAATCTCTAGAATGGCTAGCTTATGTATAAGTAGTTTCCAAAAAAGAACCCATTCATCATTAATAAAAATTCTTGCAATTTCCAGGCCAATTTGATTACTTGTGACCCACATGGGAAATAACTCACCTGGGAGTCGTTGACATTGAAGTCCCGCTCGCCGTGAATCCATGCGACGAAGTCCAGGAGAAGGAACAGCGACAGGCTGGCACTGGCCGATAAGAACCACTGGAATCTCATGTTCGGTTCCGTCGGCGATATGTGTCGTTATGTGGTATAAATATGAGTCCAAAGAATGCAGTTTCGATTTCAGTCCAACGAAATCCAAGGCGGCAATCGTGAGTTTTGGTTGCTGGTTCGGTTTCAGCTGGAGCTACAGTTTCCCAGCTGGGATTTCGCTTTCGTTTGGAGAGAGAAGAGAAAGGGGATGCGTCGATGCGGCATTTACATCATCATCTTCGTTAGCAGCGCCTTCACCATCTGCAAGTGGAATTTATGGGGAATTATTAGACATATTTTATGGCGCAAGGTCTTCGAGGGAGAAGGAGGAGGAGGTGGGTGCCATCCAACATGGTCTATGCTAATTAATTGTCGACTGGGTTCGGTGACCCAAACCCAATTTGTGCTTCTCTATGTTGCTGCAACTTTTCCTCCGACAAGTAATTAACATAAACAACCGTCAAATGTTGTTGTTTTTCCGGTATTTGTGGGGAAAATTAACGCTTGATTAACGTGATGCACATGATCTTTTTCGATAATTGAAGAGACACCAGCCAAAGAAAATGGAAAGTTCGACTTGAAAGGGGCTTTTAATTAAGCCACCACTTATGACAACTATGGGTGAAAGGGCGAAGACTATTGCTCTTTGATTATGAATTATTATTATGAATTATTTACGTAATACTAATAGAAGCTACCCATTCAATTGCCCCCCAAGTGGAACAATGGCACTCTGCTCCAAAGTGAGCATCCTATACTCATCAGTACAACCCTTTCATGTCGCTCCAGTCCACTTCATGGAGTACTCGCCATAAATTTGTTAATCCCCTCATTGAACACGCATCCCCATCTACGCTTTTCATTTGGCTGAAGCTTGTCGGCTTATCATCGACTTCTATTTATAAACCCATTCGACCAACCACCACTCCCCAAATAACTCTTCGATAATCATTCAACGCAGGCATTATCGCCGTACAAAACCCCATACCAATTTCGCTCCGGGTTCAAATGAGGCGACCATGTGTTGCACTTGCGGGTAGACGACAGAAATTGGGGCAACATTGCACAATTTGCAGCATTCCGGCCGAATGGGGTTAACGTTTGTGACTTGCCATTAAAAAACGCATCGGGAAGTGGAGTAAAGTGCATGGGAATGCCTTAATTGAGGCATTAAATGTGCGATGCTACAAAGCACTAAGCAATATATTGCATATACTGCATAGGGTTCGTCACTTGCAATCGATATCAAAGGAATGCCTTCTTCAAGCATCGACTACTACTACTATTGAGTTATTGAATGCCATAAATAATGGAAATTATAATTGCTTATGCATGCGCAACTAAAATATCATTTGTTTTTCCATCGATTCGTATTTGTGTGTTGTGTGTTGCCTGCTGTCTAGTTAAATTTAATTGAAGACCTCCGTCCGTGGAGACCCAGCTGGAATAGAAAATGAGAAATGGGAAAAGGAGGAGCTGGCCCAAGTGTCAAGCGGCGGCAATGTGCCACCGATACAGACCTCTTGTCCTCTCCCTGCCAAACACCATATATATGCCACCATATATGAACTTAAAATGCAGCCAAGCATGCCGGGGCCATCAGTCGTTCGTTATACCCCATGAACACTCCACTCCGCTCCTCTCCAGCTCCAGCTACAGCTCCATGCCCCGGATCACCCCTTCCATGCTCCCCGCTCTTTGGCATGAATGAGAATGAGGCTTCGAGCCGAGTGTGTAGTGTATTTGCTGGGTATGCAAATGAATTAGCATTGCGCCAAATGCAAAAACCAAAGAATCACCGGAGGAGCTGGGGGGCAGAGCAACGTACATACATACATATATACGTAGTGGGTGCCGGAGCAATGAGAGAACATAACTTAACCAGGCGGTATTACAAAACAAGTTTTTCCGTTGTTTCAGCCGCCTGAATGCAACGCTTCAGATGGGAGCTGCATCATGTGGCGTCTGCATGTCCAGTGGACGGATGATGGCCACATCCATGCTGGTTCACTGGTTCACTGGTGCCGCCAGCCAGTGGGGTTCGAGGGTCAGCACATAAATTGAGCCGACACAAAGGCAAACTAATAAAGGTACAAGAACAATATAGAAAAGAGCCATAATGATGGCGAGGATGAAGATGTGCTTGATGCTGCTGCACTGGGAGAAATCCAACAGATAGATCGATTTATTCATAAGATACACATAAATTATAGCTTTAGTTTCAAGAAAATAAATCCACTCCAAGGCACGTTACTATATTTCATGATATAGATAACATGCGTTATTAATGCGCATCGAGTGGATTTTTGGGTTCGTTAACACACGTTTTAGAGGAGCAATCAATCTTAAAGCGATACCTTTAAAATATCTAATTTCCGAAACCAGTTCTTTGAACATAGAACCCTTTTTTCCAGTGTGTAGCCACCGCCCACGCATCGCGAGCCTTTCAAGTGGGCCGACTTTTATGCATCGCCATCATTGTTGTGGCATTAATGTGATTAGAGAACAGGGCCTACATTTAGAGCCGGCACTTTGCGATAGATGCCCCTTCCACTCTGGGTTATCGTTTCAGCTCTTCCCGCGGGCAATTAATCGTCTCCAGCGGTTGCGCCCAGTGCAGTTCAGTTCAATTAGCCTTGGTTAACACACACACACACACACACAGAAGGTGGCTTCCACTGCATCATCATCATCTTGCAACTACGTGACACAAAAGATGTTGATTCTGCAGCGGCAGTGGCAGTGCAACAAAGAAATTCTTTCATCACAAAATGCAGCGACCGCATAAACAAATTTATTTTCATTCTCCCTGCACCCAGACGCATTACTCATCCGAGCCCATGGTTTTGGGTCGCATTCACTTGGTGGCCCAAAGTTTTTTATGACATTTTTTTGGCAGTGAATAATTGTAAAAGTGTATTCCCTAACTTTAACTTCCTATTAGGTTTATGCAAGGGTTTCATTGTGAAATCTTTTTCTAATATAAAAAACTATTATTCACTTGAATACAAATTTAGAAATTTGTTACATTGAACAACTGACTGATAAGATTTGATACCACTTAGAACTGACCTTTGCTGACTCATGAAAGAAACTAGCCCCTTTCAACCAATCTATACCCTTTTCGAACAATAAGAGTGTTTCATCTTCAATTAGCTTTCAATGTTGTCTTCTGTGTGGTTTCATCTTTCCCGTATTAATTCGGTTGGATTTCTTGTGAAATAATAAACCACAATTGTTCCAGCTTTCCTCCATGCTTTCTTTTCTTCACCAGCAGTTAAGTTACCCCTTCGATGTGGACAACGGGTGGAGCAGCCTTAATTAATTTGATTCGCCGCACTGGGCGCACAATTCCGACGATGAGCACGATGAATTCTTTGGGGGATGGGCTGTGGTGTGGGTTGGAGATGGCCAGGCATTGGACTAATGGATTGTTTGCCGCTTGTATTTTGTTTACGATGCTGGCCGATTGAAAAATTGTTATACACAGGAAAACGCACACGAGTACGAATTTTGTGTACACATATGCTCGTTTGCCCGGCGTTTGACCCACAATCTTGTCGTTGGAAATAGTCTTATTGAAAATATGCTTTGTTGCACGCATCGCCAGTGAACTGGAAACTCAAAAAATTTGGCTGGGGAGCGTTGGAAATACCCAGCTCTATACAGTGGAAAGCAGGCCATGCAATTACCAAAAATAGCCCAAAGTCTCTTGACTCCACTCAATCATCGCCACGCATTGGCTATGAGTTTTTTTTTTTTTCGGTTCCCGCCCATTTGGAAACCAATGCAATGGGATATCTGGGCTGGTCACGAAAGGCGTGTCGCATTCTGGTTTTTTATAAAAAAACCAAAAAAAATTAAAAGCCTAGTACACCAAACGAAAGGCAGGAAAAAAATACTTTATAATGACTTCAGCAAAAAAAAATTGTAACCCAAACGAGGGAAACTCAAAATGAAAAACAAAGCGATACGTCAGAAAAAACTTTTCCATGCCTCGTTTGTTGTTTCCTTCATTTTAATGATAAACAAAAATATTCATAAAATGTTCATTTATTTACCAATTTTATGTATGGGTTTATTTTTTAAAAATTCGTAAGTCCTTGCATTTCGGAAAACAAATTTCGTTAGTGGAAAGAGCGATTTTGAAAACACTCTCCAAAGATATGTTTGTTGTTTTATTCTATTTAACGATACACAAAACCAGCTGGAACTCAGCAACATATTCGGTTTTTCAGTACTTAAAGAGCATTTCATAGTACATGATCTTTTAGTATCCGATATTTCCAGCTGCTAAAGAGTATCTAAAGCAGTTTCTATTTATTTCGAAAACGCTTTCGCTGATCTTTTATCACATGTGAATATATCTGATGACAGCAGAGTACGCAGAGTCTCCCGAATTCCGAAAACCCATCCATCCGATTTCCCAACTGAGAATACCCTATGATGTCATGCGTGGATCTTATGACTTTATTCTCCAGTCCGCTTCACGCGTTTCTTCTGCGTAAATAAAAACAATCCGAAGAATCAACTGGAAGCGCGACACATGGTGAGCATTAGCATGGCTTTCACAGATAGCGCTCCGCTGGCCCGAAAACCCAAAGATATGATAAGAGTGGTTAGTAAGTAGGCTGATATGCATATCCGATAAGGGGGGCTAACGAATAAAAAATTGAGAAAACCATCAAGGTGTAACCCAATTTCCGGCACATTGCCCAAGAGCCCAATGATCCGTGGAAAGCGGGCCCAAAAAGGTGTTAAGCCGATTCGAAATCCCCGCCACATACATACATACGTGATGCACTGGGGGGCAGTAAAATGGAGGCGTTGCCGTGGTTGCAGTTGCAGTTGTCGCTGACACAGATGCGCCCATATAAACATATGTACGTGTACATATATCGGTAATTCATAGAGTTTAATTGAGTGTAATTAGGGTATGACGATGATGAAGACCAATTTGGTGATATGCATAATTGAAGTGGGTTACGGCGACAGGGAGAAGGGGCAATTGCAATCCGATTTCCAATTAAGACAAACAAACCATGACAAAACGATGGCTAAATTGGATAACATCTAAATGCGCACAAAGTCGAAGTAATTGTAGTCTAAATGTAATTTGATTAGAAATCACGCGGCAATTATCGCTTCAGCGAAACTGGAGAAGTTCCCAGAAGTCCGTGGCCCAAGGAATGGCGGTGGTGGAGTGGTGCCAGGGGAGCACCTACAGGTTGGGGGCATTGCTCCACTCCCCAGTACTTTGCACCACACTGGCCAAAAAGTTGAAGTCGAACTTCTTTTATGGCCAATATGAACTAGCTTATATGAACTGCATAATTTAGACTTTTTTGAGTTATACAACTTCAAGTGTGCACATTTTTCTCGCAGTGCACTGAGTTGCGGATATTTTTGCGTGGGGCCGATGTCTGCTGCTAATACTTGATGCTTGGGGACTTGAGGTCTTGGGCAGGGCATCCGCCAAAAAGGGGAAAGGGAGCGGGACGCACAGGCAGGGCATCCGCCATTTTGGCCAAATGGTGGCGGCGTTGGAGTTGCAACAGTTGTTGTTGTTGCTGCTGCTGCTGCGTTGGGAGCCATGCGCGCAGTTGGCGATCAAATGCGCTCCAAGATCTGTTGCATGCATAATGATGCCGTCTGTTGTATATCTGCTCGCTGTCGCCGATGTTTCGTTAAATTGTCTATGTGTGTGCTTGCAGTAACAGAAAACAACGGCCAATGCTAAAAACAAACATAAAACAACGCAATGCCATAAAGTTCAAGCCAACACACACACGCACACACAGAGCGCCACTTACTCACTCTCGCACACAAACAAACAAGCAAGCGAACACAGATACTAAGGCGTTGATGAAGACGACAGACAGCAGATACAAGAGCAACAACAAACAGCGATCCAGTGCCGGCTGGTTGGAGAATTGGACAGCTGCCGCCATGATAGCTACGATACTCGTACTCCGGCCGGCCTGGCCAAGTATTTCTGTACTTTAACGGGCCACAGAGAAGCGAAAAGCAAAAAGATTTGGTACTAAACAAAACAAGAGGGGGGAGCGAACAACGAAGTGTTTATACCCTTACTAACAGAATATAAAACTTGAAATTTAACTGATATTACAATTTAGAGAAAAGGCGAAACTTTACATAAGAATGTATAAGAATACTATTCAATATTTGTAACCTAAGTTGTTAAAAAAAATATAGTTCAATGAATGACTTAAATACGACTATTTTTTTCTCTCTTTCCTTCAGCCCAAGTTCTTTTAATATTATCATATTATTATTATCAAATTTCAAAGGTTATCTCTATAAAATCATTCGAGTATTACTCTTGCATTTAATTTGCTAAATTTCTAAAAAAAAAAAATTTCAATTTTTCAATCCAATTAATTGCGTGGGTGCCACAAAGAGAATTGCAAAAGTGAAAAGTTCACTTTTGAGTCATCAAAAGCGAGAATGTAAGCCCAATGACGAGCCATCATCATCCAGATGCGAGGCCAAAACAGACATTCTTATAATTAGTGAAAAAAGCGGGCGAAAAAGGGTCTGCACTTGACACGCAACCCGGGAAATGGCCGCTCACTCCCTAATAGGACAAACACCAACCACCCACACCCACCCACGGGAAACCGGGACCGCCCTCATCGTTGGGCCAGCAACAAATTGACGCAATCTGATTAAAAACGCATCAAAATAAAACCAACTGGTGGCGAAGGGAAACCGGGAAATGGGCGAAGGGACAACAACCTATGCTAAACGCTCGTAAAAGTAATTTTGTTGGCCCAAACAGACACACACTTGCACACACGTGCAGAGACACTAACACAGAGATACGTAATTTAGGGGTGCTGGCGGAAGTGAAACGGAAACATCTAGTCCTCTTAGAACAGCCGTCGTCCCCTTTTTGCGTACGCAGCATCCGCAAAAGAGTGCCGAAAACTGAGTGGTAATGCCGGGATTTTCTACAGTATGCACTCGCAAAATGGGAAAAACGTATAATAAACCAAACCAGGTAAGCATAAATTTTGTGGATTGCAATTATATGTAATTTATATATAATATAATATAGAATGAAATATCACATTCAATCAAAAACCAACGTTGATGACTTAATCCACTAAATGCTAAATATTGTGCAAATAAGCTATTGTACGTATTGTTCACACATTCTATGCGTTCTTACGTCTGAAAATGTCGACCTATTTATTTTTATGGTAGTAATAAGTTTTTATTGCTTTGCCAAGCAAAAATTGTATATACATGTGACTTTTACATATAGAACTAAGTCATTTAAGTTCTTAAGCAGAAATTGTTTACTCACATTGCAAGAAATTGAAAAGAACCTAAAATGTAACTCATATAAATAACTTCTAAAATGGTCTCGGTAAATGCATTTTTAAGCCTAACTTCATTTGGTTCCTGCGCACCAGGTTCCACTGTACTGAAACATTGGTGCCGTGTATGGCCAAAAATCACAGTGCGGGCGGAAACTGAGTGCCGTCATCAAAATACGCACACACACACACACACACGCACACATTGGAGAACACGGGGAGAGAGAAAGATAGAAAGGGGCAGACAGATGAAATCAGAAAAAGGAGAAAAGGAGGAGGAGGCAACGGAGTGACAGCTGCCCCATTCGCATCCGGGAAAAAGTGGCCGCTAAAATCATTTGTTAAGTGCGGTGGCCATGACAACTGGCCCAAAAGTCGGAGGGTCCTGTTTTTGGTCAGATTTTTCAATTTTTAAATCTCCCTCTGTGCAGAACGCACACACATATGCAAGTATTTCCACCATCATACACACCAGCAAACAAAACAAGAACAACAGCCGTGTGCAGCCTCCTGCCCCCTTTTACACGCAGAGAAATAAAGTATTGCATTTCGAAATTTAATCGAAATACGTTTGAATGCATTTTTGTTCAACCTCTTGCTTTAAATGGCTACAAAATATGGTTTTCGTTCGAGACTATCAGCAAAAATGGTTCTACCTATAATATCTTTTGGAATATCAAAATAATCTATTCATTATTTCGTTCAGTGCATACATTTCGCTTCCGTGTTTCGAAATTCAATTTATGTATACTTTATGGAGTCGCAGCCGGCTCCCCAAGCTCCATTTCGCCCCCCTTTTTGCCCAGTGAGGCGGAGAAAATTGTAAGTTCAGGAAAATCGATTTTCTTGTTGTATTTTTTGTGCCGTTTTTCATTATTTTTTTGGCTCGCTGCAGACATGGCTAATTGGAGTTCTTTTTGTTGCATCAGCTCGTGAACTGAATGCTGCAGTTTGCATCTTCACTCACCTCGTTGCGCTATTTTTAATGCACCGGATTTGGGGATTCGGATTCGGATTCCCTGTTTCGGGGGATTCGATTCGGGACTCTCCTGCCCCACTTCCCCTCTCTTTTGGCGGAGGAAATTGCGTCCAGAGAGCGACACTACACTCGCACGCACAAACACACGCACGCACACACGACTGCAGCAATGTTTCTCTTCAATTGCAGAGCGCTTTTTTATTCTATTTTCACGAACTCACTCGCGATTTTCACGCACTTCCTTACGGCGAGAGCTTTATCGTTTGAGATAGTAATTGCGTGGAGTAATTGTGCTTCACATGCTGCCTGTTTTCCGAACGCTTTTCACTTTTCTTTCTTTTCTTTGCAGCTGAATGGGAGCAGAAAACAAACGCAGCCCTAACGGCACCGAGTTGTGGTTGTTGTTGGCTGGGCAGTGTGACCGCAACTGAGGGTGGAAAAGAATCCGTGGCGGAAAATATACCGAAATGTATCTTGCGGATTCACTTGCAACAGCTGCGCTGCCACAACCATCGTGGGTAGCTAGAGATGGCACAATACCAATTCGATATATGTACAACCATACATATTAATTCCATATTTAAATAGTTATTAGTTACTTTCAAATCCATTCAATTAAAAGCAGTTAATTTAATTTGTCCCCTTATGCTGGTTTTCCATTTGACCAATATTATGACGTTTTCTTATTTATTGTATAATTCCATCTATAGGTAATGAATTTTACATGCTAATGTAAAATGTCATTGCAGCTTTGTTCGAAATTTCGAACCCATTGATCTGGCAACGCCAAAGCGGCTTACCGGCTGTTCAGGCAGTATTATTCGGACTTCGTGCGGTCATACTAACTGGAAATTACTTAACATGCTGCAGGGAATGCTCCAAAGGCAAGTAAATAATAATAATAATGAATAAGCCATGTATTTTGAGTGGTATAATAACAATTAATGATATTGCAGGACCTGCCTGGCGGTTGTCAGCACCGCACAAACTCTAATCGTGCGGGATAAGCACGCTTTCAATCGGGCGGTGCTGAAACCGAAAGTACGCTGCCATTTTCCGAAACCCATGGAGGTGAAGAGAATCAATGTCCACGGCTGGGAAGCGAGGATGTCGACGCCCGAGGGACGACGAGTGCTGATGAACCGGATCCTCAAAGGACGCCACAATTTGTCGCACTAGCCTTGTGTTAATAAACCTAACTTTATTTACAAAGTTATCCGATTGCGATTGCTTCAGTAAGCTCAGTTTTAGTTGCGTTGATTAGCTGGTACTCCCAGAAAGGCTGGCGCTCGATGGTAGATCTGCTGGATACTCTTCGAAGATTTCGAATCGTCAAGTATGAACACGAAGGGCACACTGCTGGACACACCTTGGCCCTGATCCCGGAGGAAGCCTTGCGGCAGGACCTGTTCTCCGCCGAGGATAAGACAATCCACCAGGGACATCTTTTGTAGCGGCATTGCTGGCACCAGGTATAACTCCTTGCGCTCGTAGTCGATGGCGCGAACCACACCTAGAAGAATTTAGGAATTCAATTAATAAGCCACAAAAGAACGTGGATATATACAAACCTATTCCCAAACATTGGGCCAGACCTTCCCCGTGATGGCACAGATATACTACATTAGCCTCCATGCCTCGAATCAGTTCCTCGTGCGAGTAACTCTTGCTGGTGGGATGCAGTATCTGCAGGGATTCCAAAGACACTCCCAACGGCTCGCAGTCTGTGAGAGATTTGGCATTTCCAGTCAGGCATGAACTGAGACGTGCCAGAAGGTTGGAGTATCGCATGTCCTTTGCGCTGAGACTCCAAGTTCCTTTTTCCTTTGCAGGCACTGCACTGAGCAGCTTATGGAGCGTGTATTTTGGTATTTCCTTGATCTTGAACTCCTCCGCACAGTATATTATTGGTTTTATCTGCGACAGACTGCTCTGGTCGAGGGCAGTATCAAAGTTATTGATTGGAATTGGACTGGCAATCTGTACAAGATCCGTGGGACGAATGCGATCCACCAGCAGAGCCATCAATTCCATACCAAAGCCCTTGTTATAGCCCATCGTATTTATCAGCCAAGGAATATTTGAATACTTGGCATCGTTCTGAATGTTTTGGACTAGCTGAATAACTGCTCGGGCATACTGCTCTGCGCACAAGACAATGTTGGTGTGGCCCACGACAATGGCATGTTCCGGCTGCCTGTTGTACAGGAAGCCCGGTCCCAGAAGGGGCCCATCAATTACGGTGCAAGAAATAGTCTGTGGAACAAATATTTCCGGTTGACCAATGTCCAGGTCGATGAGCAGCATGGATGGGAACTGAGCCAGATTTCGGTTGATGAGGTAACGCAATAAACTAGACTTTCCGACGCCCTTACCACCGGCTACCATTATCCGGCTCGTTGCATGCATCTTTAACTTATTCCAAACCTGCGGAACTTGCAGAGTCCGCTTTTGATCGCTCGCTTGAATCAGACAGTGCAACAGGGTTTCACTTTGGCTAAATGGTCGATTGGAAGAATTGACCAGTGGGAACACATTTTGCGCCATGTGCTTGCCAAAGGTGTCGACGAGCTGCTGTGCACTTGCGTTTCGGTGAAGCAGTACTATTGCATTCGTCTGACGCTGAAAGCTGGTCTTAATCCTGTCTAGCTGGGCGCGTGTGAAGTTCTTGTTGAGTACTTCCCAATCCACCTCATCTTTTAGAGGTTTTTTAGTCTTGGTTGGCGAAATAGATACCCAATTAAGGCCTTTAGGAGAATAAATGGTAATAGCTTCCTGCCTGCGTGCTTTGTAACCATTTACTGATATTTGACCGCAGAGTAGAGTCAGCACTAGTGTGCCATAAACTTCGAGGTCCTCCTTAATCACGGCCAGCACATGATTGCTCTTCAGACTGTTCTCAAAGACGCTAAGCTCAGTGGGATTTGCTTGCGGATTTCTGTAAAACGGGGCATCGCTTAGTTTGAGATCATTTTCCTTTTCGGGTGTTATAACTTCAGGCAGTGATACCTCGGCATTCTCTTCATTTTCAATTGCAGCTTCAGACTCCTTCTCTGACGGCTCACTGAATGAGTGACCTACAACAGTCACCACTGCACTTGACTGTTTTATAAGTTCTTGCTTTTTTTCCACAGGGGGATCGTCGAAGATTTCCTCTATAATAAGCGGCTCTCTTTGCATACCGACAGGTTGAGGATCATCAAAGAATCCCTCAATATCAGGTGGCTCATAAGTTGAATCGAGGTCGTCGCTGTCGAAGAAATCGCTTCCGTATTCTTCACTATCGCTGTCACTAACATCCTCCATATCGCTATCTTCACTGTAGAAATCTCCATCACTATCATAGTCTGCGCTGGTTGTGTCTTCACTGTCAGACACTTCGCTGTCAAATTCCTCAGATCCAAAGTCATCGCTATCTCGTGGCTCATAATCAATGTCCTCTTCGTCGCTGTCAGTTTCTTCCTGTGCTCTCTTAAATACCTCAATCTTTCGAACTGTTCCACTGCCATCGCCATTCAACAAAAGACCTTGGTATTCTTCATGTTCAAAAGGAGGAAGAATATCAGATACTTTGAATACGGGGCCTTTGCCTTTGGCCTTAAAAATCTTCGGGTCCTCTTCGTCGCTGTCAGTTTCTTCCTGTGCATTCTTAAAAACCTCAATCTTTCGAACTGTTCCGCTGCCATCGCCATTCAACAACAGACCTTGGTATTCTTCATGTTCAAAAGGAGGAAGAATATCTGATACTTTGTATTCGGGGCCTTTGCCTTTGGCCTTAAAAATCTTCGGGTGTTTAAGAAATGTCTCGTCTATTTCTTCAACTACATCGTTTTCAGAGTCTAAAAAACATAGTTTAAGTAAAGAAACAAGTGTGATATTAAAAATTGCTTACCACTTTCAATTAAATAATCGTCTTCTTCACTCCAATCATCTAATGAATTCATTTCAGTGTCACTTAATTCCGGTTTGGCCATTATCTCGACTATTTTACCATTTTGTACAACCTTTATTGAGCTCTTGGCTCCATTTACCTTTTGTTTCTTAGGTAAACTTGCTTTTTTTGTGTTATTTGACGTCTTAACTTTGGTTTTCTTAGGAACTGATTCTGAAAAATATATATATATTAAAATAAATTCAGGTTGTAATTCTAGATAAAATGCATACCTCTCCTTTGAACCTTGGGAATAGGAGGAAGCTTAGCACTTTTGCTTTTTGCAGCAGATTTTTTAGCTGCAACATTTGAGGATTTATTTAAAGGATTCTTTTTAGGTAGGGTATCATCCTTTTTAAGCCTCTTCTGGGATGGAAAACTGTCTGGCTTCGACACATTATTGGAAAGAGGCCGCTTTGTGCCGGCTGTCTTATTTTTCTTGGATTTTTTGGGCGACTCCATCTGGGTTTTTTGAATCATTGCTTCCAAAATCTTTGCAGGTTTGCTGGCCACCTTTGAAATAACTTTTTTCTTTGGAGCAGCAGGTCGGTGCTGTGGGTTTTCCGGTTTACGGCGGCCAGAGGCGAGTTCTCGCTGTTCGGTGAGCTGGAAGCTCAGCTGCATTTCTTTCAGAATATGTTCGTCTAGCATTCCTTTCAGTTTTTGCTTGAACTACCAACACTTAATTCCCGGGCCATGCGACCGCATATTTAAGAAGAAGAGGAAGAATAACATATGTGCGGTGTTACCAGTCGTGGTCGGTCATGGGAATAACGCGCACAGAGTTGCCATCGATGAGAACTATCGATTGGGTTAATAACAGCCCTGCGCTCGAAGGCGTTGGTTGGTCATCGAGCGTTCATCCCGCTACCGAGAAATGAAACGGATGAACATTGTTCATCGTCATTTTGCATGGGAAAAAATCGTCGAGTTCAATTCGAATTTTTGTAATTGCATTAACTTTTATACGATATAGCTAAACGGTAGACGCATAAGAATCAACAAATTTGTGCCATTTTGTAAGCAAATTAAGTGTCGAATTCGTGCTGAGTGTTGTGAAATCACCAATATAAATTGTAAGTGGCCGAAAGAGCAGAAGTGAAAAAATTCCACACAGCACGCACACAAATGCACGCACGCCCAGCCAGAGGCGCACAGACACACGCACACACACACACAGCCATACGTACCGAGAGTGGATGATGAGATGTTTTTGGAATAAAGTGCGAGCGGGACGGGGCGCGGAGAGAGGAGTTTCCTGGAGTGTTGGAGAGAGGGGTGGAGAAGCGGGCGGCCCTATGACGCGACCAAAATGAAAATGCGAATGCGAAAAACCGTAAAGAAAAACGGGAAAAACTCGGCTAACGGACAATGGACAATGGCCAGATAAGAAAGAACCCCACACTTTATACTATTAGATCGCCGTCCAGCCGCAAGTATGACTAAGTGTGTGCGCGAGCGGGAGAGGGCTATCGGAAAAGAGAGCGAGCGCGCGAGTGTATTTGTGTCTGTGTGCGTGTGACTGTATGCGAGTGTGTGTGTGGCTTTTTCATTTTGATAATTTTTTGAACAGGCGCTCGTTCAGTTTTCGCGAATATATAAAACAGAACGGCTGACTCGGGTTCGGAATCGAAAATTGTATTCGGATTCAGAATCGGACTCGGAATCCTCGGGCATCCGCTGCACTTGCATTGCATCTAGCTACAGTTTGATTTTGCCTTTTGCAGAACTTCCAATGACGACGATTCGCAAGAAATTGGTAATTGTCGGCGACGGTGCCTGCGGTAAAACTTGCCTTCTGATTGTCTTCAGCAAAGATCAGTTCCCCGAGGTCTATGTGCCCACCGTATTCGAGAATTATGTGGCCGACATCGAGGTGGATGGCAAACAGGTAAGCCCCTTTTCCCGGACAGCCCCGCCCCTCCCCTAACTTCCCGTCCCGTCCGCCACTCTGAATGCCACCCCCAACCGGCGGCTGACCCCCCTTCCCCCTGATAACCCCACCCTGCCAACCAAGTGATAATCATCTGATCTCGTTTTATAATTTGTGTGCATTCTCAATTCATTCCGTTTTTCAAGTGCGCGTATCCTCCTTACACTTTCCACCCGCCTCTGTGTGTGTGTGTGTGCGGGTGTGTGTTCCCATGGGTGTGTGTTTATTGTTCTCTTGTTTGTGCCACCCACAACTTCACCCACACCTTGGTCGTTGTATTTCCTTTTATTCCCCTGTAAAATGGAATGAGTCAATATCGCCTGATGCCCAACAGACGCAACCATAAATAAAGGTGTCTGGAAAAGCAAACGAAAAATTAAGATCATTTTTGGTTAAGTGGAGTGCAAATTTGGATTATTCCGAAGAATTTAAAGTTTTGATAGCAGTGATTAAGTCACACTTGGCCACATTTCCCCACACTTGCATACACACACGCACACATGCTCAACGGAGAGTTGGCAGCACACACACACACAAGTAGTGCTGCTCCCTTCCTTCCGCTCGTTTTCTTTTCTTTTTATTTTGTATTTGTCTTATACAAGTCCGTTGCGCACATACAGTTTAATGCGTTGCGCCGCCCCCCGCTCTTTCTGTTGCTGCTCTCGCGCGCTCTCACTCTTACTCTTTCTCCCTGCCTACCTGTACTCTCTTCTAAGGGGGGGAGCGCTCTCCCGCTCCACCGCGCACTCCCTTACTCTACGGAATGTAATGTGCGATTTCCATTGGGGCATCAAGTCATGATTTGGCTATATGTTCGTTCATATATTCCATTTGGGATCTACAGTATTTTCAGGCGCTTTTTTTCGAAATAAACACTGTGTGTTTGCCTTTGCTGCGCAATATGGCGGGTTTTCAATTTTCAGTTTCTGTTTGTGTTTCTGTTTGGATAGCGTTTACATACACACAAGTTCACGTCATTCCACTTCGCCTCGCTTCGATGTGATTAATTCGTTTGGCATTTCCGTCAAGTTCCTTGCTCACACTCTCGTACTCGCACTCATGCTATCTTCAACTCGAACTTGTCCCATCCCCCTCCGAGCCCGCACCGCACCGCCCCGTGCCCCAAAAAGCCCCATCTATCTATAACCCTGACGACACCGCAACTGCAAGCGTAACTCTCAATCGTAATCCGCATCCGATTCTCCAGGTGGAGCTGGCCTTGTGGGATACGGCCGGGCAGGAGGACTACGACAGACTACGACCGCTGAGCTATCCCGACACTGACGTCATACTGATGTGTTTCTCAGTGGATTCACCCGATTCGCTAGAAAATATTCCTGAAAAATGGACCCCAGAGGTGAGTTCAAATGCAATTACAGAACCGTTTCTATCAGTCGATCGTAAACAAGTAATGGTACTATACTATACAGAACTAAGAAATATAGGCAACAGATAGGTTTAGTATAGAATTTTTAACTCCAGTTAAAATATATTAAAAAAATTGTTGAAATTAACTTATGCATTTGCTTATGATATGAAATCTTTAAGACTACGCATCTCTGTGTTATTGTTTATGTCATTGAAGCTATCTGAATATCAAAGTGACAAAGACTGGATTTGGTATAGAACGAGGATAGATCGATAGAATTATAGCTTATTACTAGTTGGTGATTAAATGGTCTGCTATGAGCAAATTTGCTTCGACTTTCTGAATCACTTCCTTACTTCTCATAAATGCTTTTAATTTATAATGATAGATAAGAATAAAGAAAAAGGTTCGCAATTACGAATTACTTGTTTTGGCAGTTCGACTATATGGCATCTGATATGAAAACATTATACTAATCCTTACTACATTCTTGCAGGTCAAACACTTTTGTCCAAATGTTCCAATCATTTTGGTAGGAAATAAGAAAGATTTGCGAAATGATCCCAACACAATTCGGGTACGTATACGCACTGTTGAACGAGTTGAACTCGCAGAACTAATCGAAACTTGACTTTACAGGATCTAGCAAAAATGAAGCAGGAGCCGGTGAAGCCGCAGGAGGGTCGCGCCATGGCCGAGAAGATTAATGCCTTTGCCTATTTGGAGTGTTCGGCTAAGTCCAAGGAGGGTGTGCGAGATGTTTTCGAGACGGCAACTAGGGCCGCGCTGCAAGTCAAAAAGAGGAAGAAGACCAGATGCCTTTTGCTCTAAAAGAGCAAATCAACAACATGAAAATCTTTACCACACACACACACACAGCAACAACAACAGCATAAACACACACACACACATACACACCTTTTACAACAATAACGAGCTGAACAACAACCACTCAACAACAACAACATCAAGAACAACCAGAACATCGGATACACGAAGCTGCACCACCACCACCCAACAGCAACAACAACATGAGCAGAAAACAGAGAGCTTGAGCTAGAAGATCAGCGGAGGAGGGATGCAGCGAGATATAAGGGAAGGCAGCACCAAGTAGAATGTCAAATGCGGATTTGATTTTATATACAGTCTAGTGTAGTTATAAACCGAAGTAAACAACAGTAATAACTCTGGCATTATTATTTGTAAAACTAGGGCAGAGCAGATCAATCAGTCAGCCACTGCAAGCGAAATATATATCGATATATGTAAACATATTCAAGTTGTGTCCGTTTCTGTCCACCCCCTCCTCCTAGATGTATGTTATTATTTCGTTAACTGTGTTGTCAAGTGTAGTCGGCTGTGGCTGGTCGAGATTGTGTCGTATGCGAGGGTGAGTGAGTCAGGTGAATCAGTGGAATTAGAAACAGAATCGGAAGTTGGATCCCGGGGTCCAAGGAGGTCGTAGGCGTCAAGATGAGAGTTATGTTCCCATTAAATCTATCAGATACAGAGAGACCACGCCGCCAATAGGAGTTGGAAGCGAAACTACATTACAAGAGCCGAACTAAACACAAAACAAAACAAAACAAAAACGATAAATGTTTATTTAACTAAACGTAAGCCACAAATGAGATGCATTCAGTTTTCGCGTGGGAGATGCTAAGAGGGAAAATTTTTGATGAAGTGAAAAACTATTTCGAGCGCATTAAGCGAGTTTTTAATATTTGTACTTTGCATTAAAACGAGTGGAAAACATAAAAAAAAGATACTACAAAACAACCAAACAACTATATGAAGAGTATTTTATGATTTTATAAAATACGATTATACATATAATTATACTATACAGTACATATGTGTATGTCTCTTTTTTGTATTTTGTACCGTCAATCGTGTAATTCTCACACAGAAGTTGAAAAACTCGAAGATGCATCAGATACAACCAAACTATATTATACTTATGAATAAACAGTACATTTGATCTACTCTTGGTTTAACTAACTTGGTTTTATTTGGCGATTTAAAAATAAACGTGGGACTTGGTAAGATAATGGATTTTTTCGGGGAATACCCGCCCTTTAAAGTCGAAACACACATTTTTAACGGGGTTAAAAAAATCTTTATTGAGGGTATTGTTTTTGTTTATTTTGTGCTTTTGTATTTAATTTTTTTTTTACATTTAAAATGTACATAACATTATGAATCAAAATGTTTTGGTTTTTCTTCGATTAGGTATTAGGTTTCAATATTATTCCCGAACAGGTATGTCGTTTTCGAAACAACATGGACACGACACATTGCTTTGAACATCTAGTTCCCAAGCCTTTTCTCTTAAAACGTACTTTTTAATCGCTTAACTTTCGGCGAAAGCATATCTATTATATTTCTACCCGCATTTGATTCGTTTTTCGTGTTGGAGCTGTTGTTTTTTTGTTTGTCAGTCGATCTGTTTGGTTCGAACGGTTGCAGGATTCGCAATAACAATTAATTATTAGTAATTATGGGTAGTCCATTCAACTGTTTTTGGGATCATGTAACAAACAGAGTAATTAAAGCCGTGTTAGTATTTTGTTTCTGGTGATGCAGTTAACATTGATGAGAGGAACTCATGGTGTATGCTTAGAGAACGTGATGTGTGGTTTCGCTTGTGGTAAAAGTAATCAACAGATTTCGTTAAACTAATAATAAATAAACTTAGGCGTAACACGTGTGTCCTTAACAATATAAACAATAAACTTTTCTCAAACTTAAACAACAAATGCATCGGCTGTCGTGGACTTAAATTATCAATTTGGGCTTGGATCTGAACAAACGCACATTCTCATTCATATTTCATAATTTGCAATGTTCCCGCGTTTTACATACTTAGGTCGATCGATCGTTTTATAATATTAGTATACATTAAATTCAACATTTATTCGATTAGTTAAATGTGTGGCTCGTGTCGCGTATGTCATGTGCGTGTATTCTGGGTAAATACGTACATACATAAGTTTAAAAATCCTCCAATTCTCTGCCCTTCGCACCTGGCAATTGGCTGTTGGGTTAATCTCCTGGCTAGGATTCAGAGTTGTTCAGATTGTTAGTTGGGGAACTGCCCCTCGATCTTGCTGAATTTAAATGCTTTTGAGCTTTAGCCAATTGCCACACTTGCTTAATCGCTCTCGTCTAGGAATCAACGTTAGTAATATTTACTACATAAACATATGTACGTGCATTGTTAATATGTATCTTTTGGATCGGTGCTTAAACGTATTGATATACTCTATCGCTGATCTACTGCCTCGCTATCCTTTCCGGCCAACAACAAGTACTTTAAATAGTTTCCGTAACAAATAATAAATAAACCACTGTGGCCATTAACAATTAGTTATCTGCTCCTCGATCGGTTACTTCTCTCTTGTATGTTGTATCTGATGGGTAGATGCTATATACAAAATATAGCGAACAAAAGTTACTTGGTTTTGTGGTTAATATTGCACTCGTTTCAAGGAATCCGCATCCTGGTCTAGTTTAGGTTTCGTCTGCGCCGGAAAACCAATGCGAAAATGGATCGGATGCGCCACCAGCGACTTCGTCGCCCCGTGTGAATCTTTTCCGAATTGGAGTCCGTGCCCAGGGCCTTGTGCATTTCCTTGCGCCGAATCTCGCGGACCAGCGTGTAGAATGCCTCGTCGATGTAATGACGCAGTGCAGCCGATGTCTCAAAAAACGGGCAGCCGAACTGGTTGGCCAGATTCCGGCCCTCCTCGGTGGTCACGCGTCGCTGCGACTCCAGGTCCACCTTGTTGGCAATCAGAACCAGCGGAATGTCCTCGGACAGGCGGACACGGGTTATTAGTTTCCTGTACTCGGAGGCCTCCTGGAAGCTGTGGCGGTCGGTGACCGAGTAGCAAATGATGAAACCTTCGCCGCAACGCATGTATTGGTCCCGCATGGCCGTGAACTCCACCTGGCCGGCGGTGTCAAGGATGTCGAGCAGGGCGGCCTCATTGTCGATGACCGCCTGTTGCTGGTAGGAGTCCTCTGCGGCGAAAAAAAATAACCGGTATACATTTAGTGGGGTTGTGGGGGCTTCGCCTTAGACGCCTTGCGCACCCTGCGCCTTACTCACCAATTGTGGGGTCGTGGTAGTCCAGGAAACTGTGGCTCACGAACTGAAGGGTGACAGCTGTTCGGGTTTCGTCGTCGTTTTCAGAGGGCGTTGGGAGTGGTGGTTGTTGGAGTTTCGTGGGTGTCGGTGGTGCGGGGGTCAAAACAAAGCGTAAAAGAAATTGAGATAATTTATTGATTTTTCGCAGCCCCAATCAAAGTGCGCAGTGATAACTCGGCATTTTCTTTTGGCTAATCCATGGCTAGAGTAGCTCACCTGACTTTCCCACGCCACCGTCGCCGAGGATGACGATCTTGTAGACCCGCAGACCGCCGCGCATATTCTGCGGCGGCACCGGAGGCGGCTTGACCAGGCTCCCGTTGTCCCTGTGGTCGCTGGGCACCCGCATCGAGTCCGTGTCGGCGGCACTGGTGCAGGACCTCAGCTTGCTGGATCGCTTCAGGGCCGCACAGCCGATGGACATGTCGCCGGCCATAATACCGCTGACCTCGCGGATTTAGACCTGGTCCGTGTCGGTCCTAGTCCCGTTCGATCGGATCACACGGAGAACCTCTGCACCGCCGTCGCCAATTGTGTATTATTTTCTTGTTTTTTTCTTGGTCGGGGTTGGTTCTCTTCGAGATGGGCGCGTGACGAAAGTCTCGAACGATACTGGCGACTGCAGTGCGCATGAATTTGAATGCCATGCGATATTTAAAATAAGCTAATATTATAATTTTTATATTTCTTTACTTAAAGTTAATATCTTGAGAACAATACATTTTAAATAAATTAATTCAGTTGTACACGATTGTGATAGCGCATAGACATATAATGTGAAAAATCCACGAGTAACAGAAAAAATTACATTTGTGTTTTCTAAACTGTTGCGTTGCTGAACTGTTTAAATTAAATTCAATCTATTTGCACAACACGATTTAAAATAACACATAAATATTAGAATTAAATAAATTTTTAAATAATAATATGTAAGTATATTTTTAGAGAGCTGTTATGAGTTTTCATCCAAAACAATAAAATTGCCTTTACTGCCCAGCTGTCATCTCTAGCTTTCATCATTCCCGCCGGATCTGGCAACACCAGTGTCACTTTATAAATAATTTTCCCACGGTGCGAGCGGTATTTGCATTTAGTAACGTGCTGTTCGTCGATCCAGATCGCCCGTTTTGCCCGGTCCGCTCGAAAAGGAAAAACAAACACTCTCCGTTGAATTGGCATAGGTTTTAGTGCCTTTAGCGAGCAAAATGTCGGGCGATGTGCAGCCGCGTAAGCGCAAGGATAAGCGCCGAAAACGCGGTAAGTTCCTGTTACGGTACTTTTACTTACCATCATTCTCGAATGGACCGTTATTTGGTGTGAAAATCGGTTTTGTCTCTTCGCCGCCGCCGCGTAGCAAGCAGTTCATTTCTTTTATTAGCATAATAATATTGTCGAGTGCCTTTAAAAATAACTTTGCCCTATTATATAAAATTATACATCTCGCCTGTTTTCTGTCGCTATGCGTGTGCCGATCGAGCAGGAAAATATATATGCATGACATGTGTGCGGGCGGGGAAGGCGGGAGGTAGACCATAAAGTGGGTATTTCGATCGGGAACCAAAGAAAAAGGGCATTGAATCGGTGTGCAAAAATCGAGAAAAAACAAGGAGAGTGGTTTTCCCAGATTTATTTATCTTTTTCCAAGGCAAACACAGATGTTTCGTTGTCCCTGGGATATCCTCTTATTGCTATCTCCCTCTGCCACTCTTTCTCTCTATTGCTCTCTTCTCTGCGTTATCTTTCTCTCATTGGAGAATGGAGAGCTCGTCACCTCGTCGGCAAATTAATTCCAATGCAACAGAGATCGAGATTCACATACGTAGATACTAGATACCAGATGATGATGCTTCCGTAAAGATTCTGGGGCCATTACACCCACGGCACCGAAATAAGTAGCCACGATGGTGCATATATGTAGATATAAATGTGTAAAGCCATTTAATTTCACTTGGCCAACTGCCCAAGAGCATGACTGGCGGCTTCTTTGTTTATCGTTGCGCATATTTAGGCATAAACAATTCCCCCCGCCCGGCGTCGTCTTATCAGCTTGTAATGCCGGTATAGTATGTCTCATTGTAACTAACTTTTCGTCTAGATGATCGCAAGTCCGAGGGCGATGTGACTGTTCTGCGTCAGTCCAGTTTTCAAGGTAGAGAAATAGATCCCCCCTATATGTAGTTTTCCCAACACACCCCGGAATGCTTTGCCAAATTAATTGAATGTCTCGCTCAGTTACTAAATCCAAGTAAAACACTCGAAGGTGGATTCAATTAAACTGCTTGTAATCACATGTGTTATTTTTATTATTCACTATCATGCAAATGTCGGATCTCAGATGACGACGAATCTTCGCACGGCGTTCACATTACAAAGATGGGAAACGATGATCTCCACCTGCATGTGCACCACGATCACGGAACTGGCGGTCACTGGTGCGCCAAGATCATATTCTTCGCCCTGATGGCAGTGCTCCTAAGTTTGGTGGGTCTGATCATCATGGAGAACCGCGGACTGGAGGATCGTAAGTTATAGAATTCTCAGAAATTTGAAATGTACTTAATAACTGTTTATGTCAGTGGACACTCCTCTGTCGGAGTCTAGGTTCTCGAAAGTTTTTGATGGCTGGGTAGACGAACATCGGGATGAGCATGATGGTCACGATGTGCAGGAACCCTCTGGAGAGGCGTTAGATGATCACGATGAACACGACGATCATGATGATCATGAAGAGGAAGGTATGTTAATATAAATTAATATAAACTCTTATAAATAAATAAAAACGTTTCAGAAGAAGAGCCACTCTCAGAAGAATTAGAAGAAGAACTGGAGGAAGAGGAACAGCCAACTGAGGAGGATGAGCCAGCGGCAGATGATGAAGATGAGGAGGATGAAGATGAGGAGAACAATGCGGGTGAAAACATAACTGCCGAGGATGCGGAGGAGGAGGAAGAGGAGGAGGATAACGATGACGAAGGCACCGTAGAGGCAACTGTGGAAGCTACCACTGAAGCCACTACGGAAGCCACTGGCGAATATGAAGCTGAAGAGGATGAAGACGATGAGGATGAAGCAGCAGCAGATGATGATGTAGTAGAATCCACTGAAGCTCCGCTGTCGAAAGCTGAGGAGGTATGATCTATAGTTTGTGAAAAGATTGTGTATTTCCAAAATTAATTAATTAATTCCAAATTAATGTTTTATGTTCGCAGCAGGAAGACGATGATGAGGATGAGGAAGAGCAGGAGATCGAAGAATCAGTAGAGCCGCCAAGATCCCAATCTGCGGCACAAAGTGCTCCCGCAACAGATACTAATGATGACGACGATGATGATGTTAGTAAAATATCTAGTTGCTTGTTGGGTTTAATTGGTCTTCGTATTTGTTGCTAAATAACTTGTTTATTGCAGGATCAAGACAAAAACGATGCAGATGACGGGGATGACGACGAATTCGAGTCCCTGGATCAGCAATTTGAAAATGATCCCGAGGATACAGAGCCAGCAAAAGCAGTAGAGAGTGAGGAGCAGGATCAAGACCAGGCTGATGAGGAGGAGCCCAAGGAAGAGGGCTCCTCTTGGTTGGCATCCCGTAAGTAGCGAAGGATTGAATAGTTGAACGGTTAACGGATCTCGCAGGCTTAGAACCTTAAGAACTGACCGACTGAAATGCTCCACCTTACCAAACTGAAAGAATATGCACAACCACACACTACCAAGAACTTAGAAACCGAAATTGTACAAGAAAGTGCAAAAGGCATTTGTTTGTTTTCTCATACTAAAACCTGACTCATTTACAGTTGCCGTTAAATTTGGCGTTGGCGTTGCACTTGCCTTAGTTTCACGCCTTGTATTGATAAGGAAAAGTCCAAATACAAGTGAGTCTTCAATGCTGATCTGCTCCCCGAATCTCCGCTCTTTGTATTCCGCTCTCTGCTCTTGATCTCTATCAATCATATCCGCCAAGCACGCCAAATGTTATGCTAATCAAATAAACCATACTACGGGGAAACTTTTCAGTAACTATTACTAAGCGCCGCTTTTCGTTCTAACCCACCAAGTTAAGTTGGTTAAATCAGCAAATGACCTCATTGTCTCGTGATATATTCTCGATGTATTAACAAAAACTAAAACAAACTCTGGGCAATGGCCTCTCTTTTTGGTTTCAACAATGAGAATCCATGGGCCCAGTCCAAATTTTGCACTTTCTTCAGTTAGCTTATTTTGATTATGATTTTATATTATTTCTTTAATCTGATTGTAGTCACAGCTTTGTTCCAATTATTATTCCACCAATGTATGTATGTACGGAAATTGTTGAATGGCTTTGTTCTTGCTCGATTAACAATCTCTTAACTCGAATAACGTTCGAATCTTCCGTGGTGAATGCTTAGCTGAGGATGAGCCCGCACCAGAGACTATATTCAGGCGAAGATTGACGATTGCCACTGCTGAGGATCACATACCGGACGATGTGGAGGAGCTGCCCCTTTTGGACGATGGTTGGAGATATGAGTTATTAATTGCAAACTTCGGCTAGCCGAAGTTGCTTCCAAATCATTTGATTGACAAGTGATCTGGAAGCCTATGCTGTATGATATGCCTGGCCAAGACCAGAGTATTAACTTCAGTCATATCCCATTGTCTAAAAAGAATACTCCGAGGAGGAAATCGAAATCGAAGAGGAGATCGAGGTGGAAATCAGTGACATTGATGAGGAGGAGGAAGAAGTACGTCACGATAGCGACGACAACGTGGCCTCCATGGCCAGTTATGTGCCCGAGACCTTTGAGCAACTGAGCGCCATGTACAAGTACGCCCAGGAGCCTGCAAAGGATGCCAAACCCAAACCCGAACAGAAAGAAAAGGAGCCGGAAAAGCCAGTAGGTCACAGCGATATCTACGTGGAATACGAAGATGGGGCTATCGAGGATTTCGAGCATGATGGAGATAGCGATGAGGAAATCACCGACGAAGAGGACGAAATCTCCGACGTGGACGACGCCGATCTGATGAACCGGCTGGAGGCCAAATACGGTCGCCTGCCCGTCAAGGAGTTCGAGAGCGATCCGGACTCCGACGACCCCAGCTGGACACGTAATTACTAAACGCACAAATCACCACGTCTGTCGATGACCACCCGACTCCATTCTCCATCCAACATACTTTCGATCGATCACATAAGCTATCGCAATCATAGGCCCAACACTACTTTAAGACACACGACCAAAAACCGATCGCTTTACACATAACAGATCGTAAGTGTTAGCCATAGGATATACAAACCGACACCTCACACAAGGTGGAGCTATCTAGGCCGTAACCGTTCAAAATTTCACACCATTGTTATGCTCAAAATAGTGTTCTAATTCATATTCTTAATTTCTAAATAGAAATAAAGCCGAAAGAAGCTGCAGCTGCTCCCGCAGAGAAAGAGGATCCTTTCGAGCAAGAGTTGCGCAAGGCGAACGAGGAGATGATTAGGGAGGTATGTCGCAACCAAAGGTGTCTCCTTCACCTGGATTAACCCGTGAACTATATATCTTCGATATATCTCTAGCTCAACAATCACTAAAGAACATCACAACAAAAAAAAACACAATCTCATTTCAAAGCTTTAGTTTATGTTTGCTTGTCAAGTTCATTAGATCATATAACAGCTTAGTTATGTAAGAACAACAAATGATAATTAATCAAATCATAGGATTTAACCCTATTCATGTATTTATAGAAACGCTCTTATCAGGAGACGCATATTGTTGGGATGAACCCACGACCAGTTACTCCAAAAACTACACACCCACTTGGAGGAAACTTTGGTCGCGGGCTCATCCTTGGATCTCCTGTCAACTGCGTTTCAATTCTTGAGAGAATGATTTTATACTAATTGCATGCTTTCGTACTTTGTCTAACCCTTTTTTTGTGTTTTGGCTGGCGAATCGCGAACTAATATCCACCCCAAAGAACTATGCCCAAGCCCTGCGATCCTTTAACACGCTCACCACCAACTTTGCCCACGAGCCATCGGCCCATTTGGGAAGAGCCCGACTTCTGGAACTTCTGGCCAAGAAGGAGCGCAGCAATCAGCGCCTCTGGGAAGCCATCGATGCTTACAAAAGATATTTGGCCTTTGGCGAGCTTATAGCCAGCAATCTGGAATTTAAAACCGCCGGCGAAAGCTGCATAGAGAATTTGAGATTTTTGGGTAAGTTAAACATATATTTTAATCTGTTTCGCTTTCTACATTGCCTATTGAATTCCAGGTCACCACCGACAGGCAACTACCATCCACGAGCTGCTCATCAAACGTTTGCCTGAGGATCCACGGCTTCGTAACCAACTCTCACTCACCTATCTTATGGTAAACAAGTAGGTAAGACAGGCTACTTTGAGTTAGAAATACTTTATGATTGTCTCCCAGTCTTCAGCAGGTTGAAAAGGTGGCTGTGGAAACCCTGAAACTGTGGCCAACCAATGCAGTGGCCCAACTTCATTATGGACTGGCGCTCAGACAATTCCATGCTGACTACGCCAAGGCGCTGCCCTATCTAAAATATGCCGTGGAGTCTGAAGAGGAGGGCACGCAAGAGGCTTTCTTCTATTTGTCGCTTGGCGAGACTATGCAGCGCCTGTCCATGAAATCAGAAGCTCTGGAGGTATATAGTAAAGGTGTTGCCAAAGGCTTCTTTGCCAGCCTCTATCAGAGATCGCTGTACAATGAGCCCAGGTTGAGAGCACAGCCCTTTTGGCAGCCCAAGGAAACGGGCTATGAAAGGCAGCTGGAGAAGCTAACGCTCAATTGGCGCGCCATTCGTGATGAGGGATTAGCGCTGCTGGGAAGAAGTGGATTCTTCGAGGATGAAGCGGAACTGCTGCGCGACAAGGGAGTGTGGCAGCAGTATGAGCTATATGCCCAGGGTCGTCGGGTGAAGGACAACTGCCGCAGGGCTCCAATCACCTGTAGCCTGCTAGAGGAATTTCCCGAGTCCGCCGGCTGTCGACGTGGCCAAGTGAAGTTTAGTGTTATGCAGGCCAAGACGCATGTGTGGCCGCACTGTGGACCCACCAATTGCCGACTGAGGGCCCACCTCACGCTAGCTGCTCCGGAGCCGGAAAAAACCTCACTCCGCGTGGCGGAGCAGGAAAGGTGAGGGAAAACGAGAAAACCTTTCAAATTTCATTGACTAACCTCATCTGCTTTAGAACCTGGCGTGAGGGAGAACTGTTCATATTCGATGATAGCTTCGAACACGAGGTGTGGCACAACGGAAGCCAGCCACGCCTAGTGCTCATCCTGGATATGTGGCATCCGCAACTGAGTGCCGCCCAGCGCCGCAGTTTAACACCAATTTGACCGGGAATCGCTTAGTTCTATTAATAGTTCCGGTTCCTAGGCCTGCAATTTAGTTAAATTTCGCCAAATCGCATCGTTCATTGTTAGTTAAATCGCCATGTTGTATAGACATTGTAATTATACCTCTTAGTCGTAAGTTCGGTTTGAATGCGTGTTTAGGCTATGTAGACGTCAATTCATCTGTGTATCATATACGATTAGCGTTGGCTGGCAGCCTACCCTCGCTTTTCTACGTGACAGAAATAAAACCTTTTAGGATTCGATAATTGTGGTTTTTATTTTATACCCATGATTACCTGAATTTGCAAATATCCCGCTCTCGGTTGAGAGATGCAGTATAAAAGTAAGCTACTGTTTTACCAATGGATATCATAACAAAAATGTTGTTCGCCGGAGTTGGAGTACTATTTTTTGTAGCTGTTGCTGTCGGAGATTCCCTGGATGTGTGCCTGGAGGATATGGGCTGCATGCGAGGCACTGTAATGCCAGGATATCAGAGCGGAGAGTTCGAAGCCTTCATGGGCATTCCCTTTGCCCAGCCGCCAGTTGGACCGCTGCGTCTTAAGGTGGAAAGTTCCTTCCTCTGATACTTTCAGAAGGATTAAGTACATTGAATGCTTTCAGAATCCTGTGCCGAATGAACCCTGGGAGGGAGTACTCGATGCGGGAACGGCGAAGGACAGCTGCGTGCAGAGAAGCTACTTTGCGAAGGAATGGGGTTTGATGGGAGTGGAGGACTGCCTCTATCTGAACGTCTACAGACCGAAGGTAACAAGATTTGCAAGCATCCTTAGATAGTCCTGATTGGTTTGGTTTTATAGAATCGGGCTGAGGATAAGTTGCCCGTGATGGTTTATATACATGGAGGTGGTTTCTTTAGCGGCTCTGCCCATCCCATGGCTAGTGGACCAGAGTATCTGATGGATACCGGCAAGGTGGTCATGGTAGCAATGAGCTATCGCCTTGGTCCCTTCGGTAAGTTGTAGGGATTATCCAAAACACCACTCACATCAAGTTCAAATGTTGCAGGTTTTCTAAGCACTGGCGATGAGCACATGCCAGGGAATTTCGGATTCAAGGATCAGCGATTGGCGCTGCAGTGGATACAAAAACACATAGCCACATTTGGAGGAGATCCCAAAAAGGTCACGATCCTTGGTCACAGCGCTGGAGGAATATCTACACACTTGCACATGATTAGTCCCAATTCAAAGGGTTCGTTTTCATGGATGAATTTTGATCGCACATAAGTCATACGCTTGTTTTCAGGACTTTTCCAAAATTCCATGTCCTTGACAGGCACCATGTTTTTGTCGGGCATAAAGACCCTCAAAGATCCCTTAAGTCAGGCAAGGCGTCTGGGCAAGGAATTGGCCATTGATCAAGCGGAGACTCTCAGTACCCAGGATCTGGCGGAAGCGCTACGTAAAGTGTGTCATAAAAAACTCCTTATCAGTGCGGACAGCTTAAAGGTCTGGGATAACATGCCCCACCTTACCAGTCTCCCGGTAGTGGAGGCTCCATCTCCAGACGCCTTCCTGGTCGAGGATCCGCTAGATGCCCATCGGGCAGGTCGCATTCACCAGGTGCCCTGGATCCTAAGCCTAAGTTCGCGAGCTGGAGAAGGTTCCCTGTTCCTAATGCGTGCCTTCATTAATCCCAAGCTAAGGGCCGAGTTCAATGAAAACTTCCTGGAACATATGGTCCTGCTGCTTAACTTGCCCGAGGGAACTCCCGTCCAGATGGTCAGCGAAATATTGGATGCATATGACTTCAAAGGAGATAGTCTTAACAACGATACCATGTTGAAATTGGCAGAGATCTCTGGTGACTTCAACTTTTATTATCCGATCTATGAAACTATTTCGTCGTATGTCAACTATGCAAATCTCGAAGAGAATCCACTGTACATCTATATCTTTGAGTTTGTCGGATTAAGCTCTATAACTAAATTTTTTGCTGGCACCACTGACGACTATGGGCTTGGAGCAGTCCACATGGATGACGGTCTGCACACCATACGCATTCCGATTAGCTTCGATGATTTTCCCAAAGACTCCGAAGATGCCAAGGTTATTCAACGAATGACTTCGCTGATGGCGGATTTCGCCAAAACGGGGTAAGCTGGGAACAAGATAACAAGATAGGTTTATATTATATTTATTACTTTTTATATCTCTCTAGAGTTTTCCACGAAGAATCCACCTGTAAAGCTTCGGATTTCAATGATCAGGGAATGTGCAAGTATCTCCACTTTGGTGGCAACAAAGAAAAGTATCTGGAAGATATTCGAAACAGCATAACGCTCACCGGTTATCCCATATGGAAGAAGCTGTTTGCATAGCTCTCTCAATTCGATTATAACTACTTTGGGTTAATTTAAGAATGAACCCGCGATAAATAAAACCCATTAATTTGCGAAATGGAACAGAATGTGTAATGGGAACCATGGCAGATACCCCAGATTTTCATTGAAGCATTGTAAGTGCGTTCCATTTTCATAAATGCCTGCTGGGTTGGAGCCAACCCATCGCATCACATCCCATTTTCCATCCAATCCCCCAGTTGTGATTCGAAGGTCAATTTACATATGCAGAATGTGCAAGAAATGAGATTAAGTGCGAATAAAAGGCCCGACGACATGCGATGAGATAAGATTGCCGTCGATCCGCAGCGCAGTAAAACTCGCCCGATAGGGGAAACCTCCGGCGACTTGGAGACTTCTCAAGATCGGCTATCTTAAGGTGGAGCACGATCCGTGAGAGTGAAAACCGTGACGTTCTATGGGGTTGCTGGGGATAAAAGCGAAAGTGAGTAAATAATATCCAGGTTTCAGATGTTAAGATAGAAAGTAAAAGTATGCGTGCATCATCTTGAAATACATTCAAGTTGTATAAGCTGCAATTGTTATAACACAATTGTGTATTTATTAGTTGCTCCAACTAGTTAGTGCAAGCTATTGATCTGTGGGAGCAACAATAGTAGCTTACTTTTTCCAGTGACATCTGCACCATGATTTATTTTCTGTGTGAATGCATTAAAAAAGCAGGATAAAAGCGAACATTTCGATACGAAGCGATCGCAGTTGATCGCAAGTCGTCAGCTCTGACAGATCGGGGTACAAGTAATCCAGTGCCACTTTCTACTCGTTCTGGCGCGTGTTTCAAATTACCCTAACCCGATTCGGTTGAGGTCGCTGGTAAGATGCTAGTTGCATTTCCAGATCAATTCCTATTCGGAGCGATCAAGCATACGCCGTGTGAACCGTTCTCCAAACGATCCCAACCAGCTGGCTAAATCGCGCTGATCTCTATAAATTTTCCACCGCACATTTTGTCAAGATTGTGGGCAGAGAGCCACTTGGTACGGAGCAAAAGTTTTCTTCACGAGTCAACTGAACAAATCGTCAGATCGATTTGGGCCTCTGTCGCGGTAGGTTCTTCCAGCGATTTTCCCCCAGCAAGTGAGGGATTGAGTGAGTGAGCTTTTCCACCAGGATAGTGCGCCTGATGGCTGAGTGGTCAGCTAACCCATTTGAAGACCGAATTAAAGTTGACATCATCTTGAGCCAGTTAACGCGCAGCATAGGAAGCCCCCCCGAAAAAAAAAAATTGATCATAAATAACCAATCGTTTTGCATAATTTACGATCCATTAGCTCTATTTTCAGTGATTTCGTGGACCGCCGGCGATGATTCAACAACGGATGCTACAGCTGCTGCTTCTTGGACAGCTCTTGGCTGGCCCCGGACCCTTCGGCGCGGCCTTGGCCACTGTGGACCAGCTCACCGTGTGCCCGCCGAGCGTGGGCTGCCTGAAGGGCACCTATCTCCAGGGCTATCAGTCCGAGAGATTCGAGGCCTTCATGGGCATTCCCTATGCCCTGCCCCCCATTGGAGATCTGAGATTCAGTGTAAGTGAATTGCGCACCTTTGGATAAAGAGACTCCATCTATGAACCAGCTACTTCTTCTCCAGAATCCCAAGGTAATGCCCAAATTGCTGGGGATTTACGATGCCAGTGCGCCCAAGATGGACTGCATCCAGAAGAACTATCTGCTGCCGACGCCAGTTGTCTACGGCGAGGAGGATTGCCTCTACTTGAATGTCTACAGGCCAGAGGTGAGATAAAATCAAATTCCTAGGGAGGATCTAAGAAAGTACAGGGTCAGTAGTGATGATCCCCGGCTTTGTGAAATCCCGTCCAGCTTATATGAATGCCTTATTTAGGTTCGTAAACCCGCACTACCTGTAATGGTCTATATCCATGGCGGCGGCTTCTTTGGCGGCTCTGCAGGACCAGGAGTAACTGGTCCCGAATACTTTATGGACTCGGGTGAAGTGATTCTGGTGACCATGGCCTATAGACTAGGACCCTTTGGTGAGTCCGAAGATAACTAGCAAAGTGTAAGCAGTGTAACTTCTGGTTTCTCGTTCCACACAAAGGATTCCTATCGACGCAGGATGCTGTGATGTCTGGTAACTTTGGCCTAAAGGATCAGAACTTGGCACTGCGTTGGGTGCAGCGCAACATTCGTTTCTTTGGCGGCGATCCTCAGCGTGTGACCATTTTCGGCCAAAGTGCCGGCGGAGTGGCTGCCCACATGCACCTGCTGAGTCCCAGATCCCAGGGACTGTTCCATCGAGTGATCAGCATGAGCGGCACGGCCAATGTGCCCTTTGCCATTGCGGAGCAGCCTCTGGAGCAGGCTCGCCTCCTGGCGGAGTTTGCAGACGTGCCAGATGCCAGGAATCTGAGTACAGTAAAGCTAACCAAGGCACTGCGTCGAATAAATGCCACCAAACTGCTGAATGCCGGCGATGGTCTCAAGTACTGGGATGTGGATCACATGACCAATTTCCGTCCAGTGGTCGAGGAGGGATTGGAAAGCGATGCCTTTCTCAACGAGCATCCCATGGATATGCTGGCCCAAGGCATGCCCACATCCATTCCCCTGCTTCTGGGCACTGTTCCGGGTGAGGGTGCAGTCAGGGTGGTGAACATCCTGGGCAATGAGACGCTACGACAGAGCTTTAACTCGCGATTCGACGAGCTGCTGCAGGAGCTGATGGAATTCCCGCCCAGCTTTAGCCAGGATAGGCGCGAAAAGATGGTGGATCTGCTGGTGGAAGTGTATTTCCAGGGACAGCATGAAGTCAACGAGCTGACTGTTCAGGGATTTATGAATGTAAGTCGATGGGGCTGATGCTAATAAGTTAACTAAGCTAATATGATCAAGTTAACTACATTTTAATTTATGAATTTGTAACAGTTTCTCATTAATCATAGCTTAATTCAATCTCTAGCTTTTGTTTCTATTTTTATACGTAGTTTATTTATAAATATTTTCTTGATTTCCAGTTAATATCTGACCGGGGTTTCAAGCAGCCCCTATACAATACCATTCGCAAGAATGTCTGCCACACGCCGAATCCCATCTACTTATATAGTTTCAACTATCGTGGTCCTCTGAGCTATGCCTCCGCCTATACATCCGCAAATGTGACCGGAAAATACGGAGTGGTGCACTGCGATGATCTGCTCTATCTGTTCCGTAGTCCACTGCTCTTTCCCGACTTTGAGCGAAACTCCACGGAGGCGAAGGTGATACATTCCTTCGTGGATTACTTCGTGCACTTCGCCAAGTTTGGGTGAGTATGATACTTTGGATTGTGTGGGCACTATAATGAATCAACATATTTCGCAGAAAACCCAGGAATTCCGAGTCACTGACCCCCTGTTCCATTGAGGTGCTCCAGTCACGTCCCGACGGAATATGCGACTATCACGAATTCGCAAATGCACCAGATGCCTTCCAAGGCTTCGAGGTTCACGTGGCCAGCGAATTCCAGACGGATAGGGTGAATCTATGGTCGCATATACTCAACGAAAAGTAAAATAGATCTTAACTATGCTCAACCGATTAAATAATGTACATATATGAACGGTTGGTACTGAAAAAAGTCGTAGAAAGTAAGCTAGAATGCAGCTATTGTAAGGAAATAAACTACTACCAATACTTAAGAACAAACATTTCAATGTTTTAGTTAGTTATTTGTTTTGCTAGCTATTTTGGATCTAACGTTTTTGGTTGCATAATTCTAAAAAATACCTCTACCTTTAATAGTTGTCTGGAAATTCGCCGCGCTTTCCTATTTCGAAGTGTGCCAAACTTGATAAGCCATAGAATGAATTTGCAACACGTGGGTTATATCTATATTACGGCATTCGAAAAATGTTTTGATGGGGGAAAAAGCGTGCCATAAAAGCAGGTTTCGCAAATTAAGTATACGCCGCGTGGCGGCAATGAGAAATCAGTTCGTAATAGTTCAGTAGTTCTTCCTCGCTCAGATGGATTGCAATTGTAAATCAATTGATTATTCATAGATCAAGTGAATTGCTGATTATTATCTCGTCTATATTGAGTAATCTACATATTAGCTAATGACTGTCTATTTGCATAATGCATTTCCTGTGACTTAATTTTGTTGTGTAGAATTCATATGATATTTTCCCATGTTCATATATAGCTTTGAGTGCAATGAACTTTTTGTGGCTGGCAAATTGGGTTAGCACATGCAATGTATCCCCATTGCCTGGATTTATGTCAACCTCGAGCACAATTAAAATCAATAGAGAGCGCAGTGAAATCATTCAGGTGTCTGAAAATTCCTGCAGGACATTCGTCAGTCACATTTATTGCTGGCTAGTGAAAAGTTCGACCATGGAGCTGCGTCGGAAAATCACTCTACGTATTCTGCCCCTATTTTTAGCCATATTTCTATTCACCATGGGCGAGGCATATCTGAAAAGTGTCCGCGTGGATGAGATTCCCTTTGCCGGAAGAAAGGCCCTTGCCAATCGGCGGTCCAGTGGTATTCATCTCATTTCCAGTCTGGAGCATCAGCGCACTTTTCTTCACCTCTTTCATGTGCCCTGTGAGTTGAGCCATCTATTTTGCAATCCCATTTAACCCATATCAAAATCTCTGTATTCTGAACTAGGATTTGGATTTAATGTTTTATGTGATATCTTTTTTAAGCTATTTCTTTTCAAGTTTAAAAGAGATCATCGACGAATACTGTTAAGCCTGAAAGTATGCTATACTTTTTTAAAGTTTATCCTATGTTGCAAAGAAACAATAAGCAAACGTATTAGCAACTAAAATAGTTAAATTTTTACCACGTGAAGCATTTGAATCCTTTTAATAAGCTTTTTGTAATAACAAATTGTTTAAATTTGTATCTTTCAGACATCATTTGCTTCTATGCCGCGAAGGGCAAGTGGCCGTATGTGCCGGGATTCATGAAGTACCGGGTTGACAATGCAGCTCGCAGTTTCTTCAATCAGAACGACAGTTTCATCAAACAATTTTGCACCAAGTGGATTCAGGTGAAGGAGTGCTTTCGTCCTTTATTCGGTGGGTTGCAGGTCATTATGGAGTTCAGAAATAGATTGACCTATTTAAGCACCTCTTTCCAGACAAATCAAATAACACAGATGTTGAAGTGGAAACGCTTGATGCAAAAATTCAGGGACAGCGTTGTAATTGTGACAAATTGCTCTTATCAACAGAGCCACCAGTACCGGTCGTCTACTTTGATAAAAATTACATTGGAAATGTTAGTTCGGAAACGATTATGAATACCATTGAATTTCTGGAGAGTTTCCTGCCGCCGCCCACTAAAAAACATAAGCGCAAGAATCGCGTTCGTGGGCGCTTAGATGATATGGATATTGAATAGAAATCACTCTTCATCATTATATACTTTCGTAACGCACTCAAACTTAGATTTTACTCATCACAATCATAACCAGAAAATCATCGTTTAAATTTGAATTCAAATTCGGTTTCAAACCGTTTTCTAGAGATAAGTGATATCGATAACGCTCAGAATATTATGGCAAAATAAAAATTCTTTAATTAATAGAACGCAACTAAGCTTCTTAATATAATAATATATGATGTATCAAATGCGACAAAAATATATTTCAAATTGCTTTAAATGTATTTATCGATAGGCAGAGCTATACGGCTTAAATCGATATATATGCAGATGGTCATGGCTTATCGATAGCATCATCGATATTTGTATCGCCAATTGGATTCAGGTATATATTAGCGGTCGCCGGACGGTCACACTTATTGCACTTACTCCAATTGGAAAGGCAACAGTGTTCGCGTCGCGGAAGAAACAAGAAAGAAATACAGCGAGAAGCACTGCAAATGCATTGATTACATTTGAAGTACAACCGCGATTAGAGGAAGTGTCTCAGTAGACATTCGAATTGGCCTTACAAGTTGGCAAAAGTGTTATAAAAGAGAAGCGCGGAGGTGTGCCAAGAGCAAATTCTTTTGCATTCGCTTTGAACCGCTTTCATCGCGAGTTCCCGTTTCTCTGTGTGCGTGAGCAAAGAGCGTGTGCAAATAACTTTTTGCCGCGTTGTCCGCCTTCTGCGAATTTCCAACCAAAAGAGGACAGCGAGAGCGCGCGAAGAGAGGATCGAGTGATCGGGTGAATGTCGCTGAAACACCAGAAGCAATCCTACCAACCGCTCCCAACGGCGGCCGCCATGGACAACCCGGCGATGATCCAGAGCAGCGGTAGCAGTGGGAGCAGCTCCTCCGAGGAGGGCGGCAGTCGCGAGGATGTGGCCAATCTCTCGCCGCTCGGACTGCCTACGACCTACTCGTCACAGCAATTGATGCCCTCGGATACGGACAGCATGGAGGAGGAGCGCCACCGCCTGCGTCCCCACCACCATCACCACCACCCACTGGGCGAGCACCACCACATCCCGGGCATACCACCATCCGCCGCTGTGCCATCGCGTCTCTCCAGCGTGGGCAGATCGCAGTGGTTCACCGTCACCGTGCTATGCTTCGTCAACCTCATCAACTACATGGATCGTTTCACGATCGCAGGTGAGTTCGGGTATCCTTCGTTGGGTCTCCTATGGCATTCCATACGTTTTTGGGGGCTTGCTGCCGCAGTAGATAGAAAAATTAATTGACACTATTGAAGAAGATTGCTATAGACCGCTGTAAAATTCTCAACTTTTGTGTGACCAAAAGATTAGGCAGGCCAAAATGTATAAAATTATCTATAAAATTAGATAAGAACCATAGAAAGCACTTTATTTTGAATTTTCGCGCATGGTTAAAAATGAAAACATTTAAATTTCACAAAATCTGGTGACAAAATCATAATGTTATTAATTAGCAGCTGCTAATCAACAATACTAAAAATTACTACCTCATCGTCGACAATGCGAGTCGTCCCCATTGTTTACAAAATGTACCATAAAGATTGCGAGCGAGAGAATTTGATTAGTGACTAATCTACTTACAAGTGAATCACGCGATCCAAAAATATTCAAAACAGAGCATTTTATCATTCGCTACGCTTTGCACCGAAACTCGGGACATTTCCACTGGGTGGCAATCAATCAAGACCCATTTCGCCTAAACCTAAACATATGTATATTATTTCTAGCACTCAGGTGCGATAAAATGGAGTGAGTGAGCCGGGCGGTGGTGGCACCTGACCTGCTTAGCTTAGTAATGGTAATTGCGATCGGCGATCAGAAAGTCCCCCGACCGCGTGACAATTACAGGGTAATCTCATGTTTCAACCCATAAATACAGACGGGTATACAACACACACTGCCCACATAATTAGTGCGTTTATTATTATTAAGAACATTAGCGAAGCAAATGGATCTTAATTCATGCGGGCGGCTTTTCATTGGACACTTGTTGATTGTTGAAGTTCTTTTCACTGTTTACTTGTGTCTGGAAAATGAGATTACTACAGATTGCACTTGCACTTCGACTGGCGACATCTCCTCAGTTACACAAAACGCGGTGCAAATCGATTGGAAACTTGTTTCGGGTTACATGGCGAAACAAGTTGTGACTGATTATTATATGTACAAGTCCGCCTCAGACGATCGTTTAATATGCATTTCTAAATAATCGTATATTTATAGTTATAGTTTCCCATTTTCTTCGTGAACCTGAACAGCCAGTTCTTCCTGAGTCAGCAGAACTTTTCCACTCAAGGCCATGTGATAATGTCTTTTACTGTATGTGCATTTGCAATTAATTTGCAATTATAAATCACTGGCTATTAGTTATCAGTTGATTGCCTCAGCGGCAATTGGAAATCGATCTTACACCCTTTTTTTTGCGGCTACAAATCATAAGCTTTTGATTCGCGTAAAGCCAGCGGATATAGTGACTAAAAAAAACATCATACGACTTTTTTGCAACAGAACAGGAAGCGGAATTACTCACCCAAAAGGGTTGATAACAACACTTACATACCGAAACAAAAAAAAAAACGCTGTTTACATATTATATTTAATATAAACATATACCGCTCCTCGTACTCGTATATTTTCATAATTTCCATGGGCGCCTAATTGATTGTTTATTTTGAGAAAACTGCGAGCGCAAGGCGAAATAGAAAACTCATATAAACAATGGTCGGTGGCTCAAGGTTTTTGTTTTGGCATTTCTGCTAGTGGCATTGTTATCATTAACACTTTTTTGAACCTTATCAAGAAGTGGCTGAAACCAGACGCGCGCTGCGCAATCAATTGCATTGGATCACCAGCTGCAGTGCACGTGGAGTTTTGGGCCACTTTTTGCAGTGATTAGATTACTTGGTGATTATTTGTTTAGCTTCTGACTGCTCTGATTGCTTGGGGCCCTTTATGTATTTAATGCGAATTTCGACATTTGCCACGTTTGCGTTTGCGTCCTATATACAAGCGAACATATGTACATATTTACATATGTATCAGCTGATGTCTGGCCAACCTAATGGAATGCATTTAATTATAATTTTAAGTGCGTCTCGGCCTTTGGCTGCGACCTCCGACTTTGCTGAAATTCGCCTGGGTTTTTAAGCTAAAACCAACCTACTGACGTGGTAGTGATGTTTTATAACCACCTCGTTTGGTCAAAAAAAAAAATACAATGGGATGTGCCCCCCTCTTCATTCATGATCGTGATCGTATTCTGTTGTTGACAGTAAATTGAATTTCTGCACCGACAGCGAACTTTGATCATCGGGCCGAGAACTGGCATTTATTTTGGTCAACAGATATGTGGGCTGAGATATATAGACCAAGTTGCCGTTCTGCTATGCTTCCGACGTAATTTTCTTGGCCCGCATCCAAAGCAAGCGATCACAATAATGGTCTATGTCAATTGATCGAGTTGAGATTTCGGTGGCATATATCTGTTTTTGGTTATTTTCAAGTCTTTTGCAATCACTTTTACTTCTTGTTTTTTTGTGCCATTTTTTCAACGTTTGTTTTGTGCATATTTTGCATTTGTTTAAACCCAAAAGTCACTGAGTTCGGTTTTTTATATATTCGCTTTAAATGTTTCTTTTTTTTTCCTACCAAAGATACATAAAAACTTTCCATTTTGTTGCCATCGCAGTTTGGGGAAAGAAATAACAATGAAAGGAAAATATAAAATATGCAGCCTTGACAAACCGAAATTGTCGTCAATACCCTTGGAAAATAATCGCCAACTGAGTGAAATTAATATTACTCACAATGACTTTACTGAATCAATTCCACAGCAAATTTTCTAATTATGGAACAAACTTGTGTGGATCGTTTACTTACGTATCCCACAAATTTGAATAGGTTCTTTGGTTACACAAAACGCGTGGATGTAACAAATGCATTTGCTTAGCGTATTTTGCATTTTTGTTTGAGGTTTGCGCGCACATTCAACGTCAATGGTTCTATTCTGCATTCAAGATACGTTTATATGTACATCCTCGTGTGCATATGTATATTTTTGGGTCAACGACCTACGCAAAGTGCAGTGCACACTTTTTGCCGCAACAAATTGAATTAACCAAAGGCAAATGCAAAATGAAACACATAAAAAACTATCCGTAGAATAGTAGAAAAAAGGTTGGGGTAGGGAATGTCTGGAACGCGATGGTTGGAACACTTTTCTATGGGCGCCGCCGCTTTCACAATTGATTTCCACCTGGCCCGCCGAAAAGAAAGCAAGAAAGCTTTTCTCTAAACACAATTCGAGTGCTTCGCTAAGCATTCAAATGCATTCCAAGCGAAAGTCACAGCCTCAGTGAGTTTTTATCTTTTTTGGTTTTCTTTAGTTTTTGACTGCGACTCGTGGCCGAAATATCTGTCAGATATTCATCGTTTATTCATCGTCCGATTTTAAAGCTTACGCTGCATATCGCGCGATTTTTCAAGGCCGACGTCATCAGACGCCACAGAACATGGGGGGCGGAGCGAGATAGACTGCTGTTGTGCCGAAAGAGAGGGAGAGAGTGACTGAGAACAGTCACTTTCGGACGCAAACAACTTTTTCATTCATGGTAATGAGAGTCCCGGCTTTGTTGTTGTGCCTTTTGCAGTTGCCTGGTTATAAATATTGGCATTTTAAACGGATCAACGTTCTACAGATTTCTCTGGCCACAGTACAGTGCGTTCTGATAGTGATAAGCTTCGTTGAAATCGGAAAATAAAACACTTATTTCAATCCGAAGTTTATTTTTTAAAAACATATGTATAACATAGTAATAATATCAAATTTTCCGTCTTCAAAACGGATTTACATGAGTAGTACTTCGGAATTTGGACTTCTGGAATTTGTATTGCTCAAGTAATAGAAATTATTTTCAGTCTTATAGTAATTGCCACTTGTCATTGTCTGGTTTCCAGAAAGTTCGCCTCTTGGGGAAGTCCAAATATTATTTGTAGTAAAACCTAGCATTGCGAATTCCACTGTCGCGTTTATTGGGCACAAGAGAGAACAAGCCAAAGAGAGAATGCAGACAGAGAGATAAACAGGTTCTAAAAATGCGACAGCCGGCAAATACCAAATACGTTGACGAAACTTCCCCAAAAGTGGGGAAAAATGGTAAAGGGAGGGAGGTATGTACCTACGTATTCCTAGTGGCTTTGACTTTTTCTTTTTTTGTTTTTGACCAAGAATTGCCCATAAACAAAAGGAATTCCTTGCGTGGAATGAGATTACTCGTTGAGTGTACGAGATAGCAATATATATATATATATATTTATATATATGTACATATATGCATAAGGAATGCCTCACCCAGACCAGCCCCACTGTGCCCCCTTCTCCACCTCTCTCCGCCTGCCACTCTCAGCCCACAATCGCAATGCAGTGCACACACAGACACACACACACACGCACACACACGCACACAGACTTATCGCGTGGCGTCCCCCAACCGTTACGTCACTAGGCAAGGCAAACAAACACGCTGATTGGTCGAAAAACATCGTACGATAAATTTCTCAAAGCGAAATGAGCAAAAAGACCCAGAAAATGGAATAATTAAAAAGCAAAGGCTGATTCACTGCAACTTGGCTGCTTCGTGCCACGTTTCGCTTCGGTTCGCGGGGGTTCGTGGAGCTTCGGCTCTCTCTCTCTCTTGAGGTCTCTTTGCGGCTCTCACTCGCTCGCTCTCTCTTTTTGGGGCACAACTTGTTGAGCTTTCTGTGTGTCATTGTTGTTGCTGCTGCATTTGCCGGCTTCTGATCTCAGACACACTCCTTCTCTCTCTCTCTTCCCACTCTCTCCCTCGCCCACTTGATTTTGTGGGCCGTTGTTTATTTTTGGGTACTCAAGCACTTTAGGTAGTTATTTTATTTTGGCCATTCCGCAAAGGCCAATGTACGAAGAGAGACGAATAGAAATACGGAGCTTAATAGCGGTTTTTGTTTTTATTTTGAGCTGCATGTAGAATGTAGGAAGTAGCGTTAGATCGGCTAACAGTTATTGACGAAGGTCGTTTGTCAATTAATTCGCTAGTTGCACATCCGTTTGTTAATGAATTTTTAAACGTCGAAAAGCTGAAGACGAGACGTGCAGGAAATATATACCCACAAACCTGAGAAAATGTGTGCGAAGGTGATCGCAGCGATCGATATTCAAATCATGACACAGATTTGCATGACGATGCATTAGATCGATACATTGATTATCGGAGCTACGCAATAACTAGTACGATATTGATATGTAGCGATAAATAGTAAGATTGATCAACACTTCGATTGTTACCAATTGAAAAGCTATCCTTCAGCTGATAAAAAGTTGCGGATCTTATCAGTACTTACTATTCGAGGCTATAAACAGCATGATTATGATATATTTACATTGTCAATGTTATTTTAAGATAAATAATGACACTGAAATCCAACAGATTGTCACACCCTTAATTATCGATTGCAGATATTACCAGTACAAAGATAACGACAAAAATGGGCGTTGTATCAAATTTGATCAATTAAAGTTGGTACTATCTTTTCATATATACTCGTATGTAGGATGCTCTTTAATAGATATCGATGGGTTAATTAATGGCCCTCTGGGGAAAATATGATGACCCATAAAAGCACACGCCACATTTCCGGAATTTTTGTGCCGGCATAGTGGGGCTACAATGACTGGGGAGTGCTAATTATAGATATATCCATCTCCCTGCTAAACTGAACAATTTGGGGCTTACGTAAAACACTCGAATGCAGCAGACTTGTATTAACGATTTATTTGCTTTGTCAATTAACAACTCCCGCTGAGGATGGTCTGATATGTACGAAGTACAATGTATACAATGTATATCACACATCACGCGAATTCCTAATACATAATGCTAATAAAAGAGTAATATATAAGGTATAAGTTCATTTACATCTCCACCGATACCACTTTTCTAAAAAGTACATTTCGAAAAGGATCTAACCCGCTTTATCCTTTCATCTTCCAGGAGTCCTCACAGATGTCCGAACTGATTTCGATATTGGCAATGACAGTGCCGGACTTCTCCAGACGGTCTTCGTTATCTCGTACATGGTGTGCGCCCCCATCTTCGGCTATCTGGGCGATCGCTACTCCCGCCCCTGGATAATGGCGGTGGGCGTGGGTCTGTGGAGCACCACCACCCTACTGGGGTCGTTCATGAAGCAGTTTGGCTGGTTCATCGCCTTCAGGGCGCTGGTCGGGATCGGCGAGGCATCGTACAGCACCATCGCACCGACGATCATCTCGGATCTGTTCGTGCACGACATGCGCTCCAAGATGCTGGCACTGTTCTACTTTGCCATACCCGTGGGATCCGGTCTGGGGTGAGTGTACCCCTCTTGACATTGCCGGCCAATGTCCAGGTCAATGATCAACAGTCCGGGAGGATGGGCCCTTATCATCCGTCTACGAATGCGCCTTATCATCTGCCGGCAACAGGCGATGGGGGCCAAAGTTTGAGGACGGATGATAATCAGCAATTTTCACTGGCGAAGCGTGAGAAGAGACACGTGACTGTATGCTTTTGTAAATTGGAATTGAAATTGATTTACTTTTGGAATGCCGACAATTGAAGGTTCTCTAATTCAATTAGAGTGCTGGGTCAATTGGGCGGGTTGATTGGAAATTATGCAACGTCTAATTGGGTGCCAATGCAGCGCGCGGACCAAGAGTCAATTCATCAGGATCGGTCTCATCAATTACCCCTTTGTTTTGTTCTCCAAACACAGATACATTGTGGGATCCAAGACGGCGCACCTGGCCAACGATTGGCGCTGGGCTCTGAGGGTCACGCCCATTCTGGGCATTGTGGCCGTTTTCCTCATCTTGCTCATCAAGGATCCGGTGCGGGGTCACAGCGAGGGATCGCACAATCTGGAGGCCACTACCTACAAGCAGGACATCAAGGCGTTGGTCAAGAACCGTTCCTTCATGCTCTCCACGGCTGGATTCACGTGCGTTGCCTTCGTCGCAGGAGCTCTGGCCTGGTGGGGACCTTCCTTCATCTATCTAGGCATGAAGATGCAGCCCGGCAACGAGAACATTGTCCAGGACGAGTAAGTGTACCCGCCCTTGGTAACCCAAAGCTCCATTTTCACGACTTTGATCCATATAAAAAACCCTTGCTTCGATGCCTTGAATATCTATAAACAAACCAATCGTGAAAATGGGGCTTAAGCCCATCCTTTTGACACCGAGCCCCCAAAAATACCCCAACCCCCAAATATCGAGCTGTGCGCCTTACAATGATTTCCGATCCGTCGTCAAGCATCTCGTACAAGTTTGGTCTGGTGGCCATGTTGGCCGGACTCATCGGAGTTCCTATGGGCTCCTTTCTGGCCCAGCGACTGAGGGGTCGCTACGAGAACTGTGATCCGTACATCTGTGCGGTGGGACTCTTCATCTCGGCTCCGATGGTCTTCGCTGCTCTCGTGGTGCCGCAGACGAGCGAGAGCCTGTGCTTTTTCTTCGTTTTCGTGGCCCAGGTGGCACTGAACCTGTGCTGGTCCATTGTAGCCGACATCCTACTGGTAAGATGGCAGAAACAAGATGCAGCAGCAGCAGCAGTAGAAGCAATGAAAGCGCAGGAATCAAATGCTAAAAGCCAGCCAGCCGATTATTGAAAGCCATTCTTGAAAGGGGAGCTCTACGTTAGACCCCAAAACTTGCCCTAACCCCCCAACGCTCGTTTAATTGTTAATGCCCAGAATGCACGAAAGCGTTGTTATCCATTTGGAGCTAGTGTTCCCAATGATTAGGAGCTCCATGCGATGGATAAGGACGTTGTAGTGTATGTCGGGGTTCTCAAGCTTTGGCATAACTAACCGAATGTACCCCGAAATTCCAAACCCCGCCCTTAGTGTTGCGTTCAACTTCGGAGTCATCACCATGTTGGCGGGCCTGCTGGGCGTGCCGCTGGGCTCGTTCCTGTCCCAGTACCTGGTTAAGCGTTATCCCACGGCGGATCCGGTGATCTGCGCCTTTGGGCTGCTTGTGAGTGCGCCGCTGCTGACGGGCGCCTGTCTCCTGGTCAACAGCAATTCGGTTGGCACCTATGCACTCATATTTTTCGGGCAGTTAGCTTTAAATTTGAATTGGGCAATTGTTGCGGACATACTGCTGGTAAGCCAAGTTCCTCAGAACGGGAGACACCTGTGGTCCCGGATATCAAATGCTTTCTGTAATTTTGCACACACACGTATTGTTTGAGTATCGTAACTGTAACTACACACAGAAAAACCTTAGTTATAGCATTAACTTTTTACTGTTATAATGAGTAACACACGCACACACACACAACACACCCACCAACACACACACACACACACAGCTTGCCTACTCACAATTGCCTTAACTTTAGTTTACTTAAATTATGTATTTGTTGTCTTTACCCGCATCTTTTACAACTGGTGGTGGTCATCTGATACTCCATTTTGTGGTTGTTTCATGATTTTTGGGTGCGGTTTTTTGAGTTCAGTAAACCGAAGAACTTTAAGGGCAGTTACATGTCTTAAAGTTCCGAAGGCCCCCGTAGATTATCATTCCTTGCAAGTCATGTAATCCCACGAGATAAGACCAATTTATATCGCCTTATTGCTTTTTGTAAATGTAATCAACGTAGAGTTTTGTCATCTTATCAATTTTACTTTCATCCCTCATGGACCCCACTTTTTGGGGAGGCAAAGGAGGGAGGGAGTGTCCAACCCCCGAAAACACTTGCAGTGTGCAAATATTTCCACACTCAACCCCCAGTGGAGGTCGTATATTCTTATTAAACCATCGCACTTTCCCAAATTGCAATGGAAACCAACCCGCACTTCATCTTCAGCCCCATTTCACGAGACCTAGTGTCGAAATATTCGTATTTATATTAGATTCTCTTCTCTGGTTCACTAAATTTCGGGGGTTATCTTCCGGGGTAGTCACGTTTGTCGGCTTCGCGGAGATAAGCCAGTGATAAGTGATAAGGAAATTAAAAAACCAAAACAGTGAATCATATATATTTGTACTATCGCATTTAGACAGGATTTTTGGGGTAAACTTGAGAAAGTATAAACAAATCATAAACTAAAAGATGAAAAGGTTTTTTAATTGAATTAGTTTCCACACTAGAACAAATACGGTTTATAATACACAGCTTATGTCATTAAAAAAAGCCTTAAAAGATTAAGTAACCCAGATTGATAAAAATGACCCCATTCAATTGCGTAGGTGTCTCAAGATACTGAAAGTTGGGTAAACCCTGTAAGTAGCTGGAAGTTATACCATATCTCACATATATAGAAGCAGCTGATGACTAGATATAGATAGTGGATATGGAAATCCGTGGACGTAATTCCTTTCGATAGATACGTACGTATTTTGTACGTACGAGGGGCTGTTCTAAATTTGGCAGTACGTCAGAGCAGAGGCAGTATATAGTACATATACGTGCGGATATATATAGGTATATATGCATATAGTACCCCAACTCACGCCCCCTTTAATGCATTGCCTTTTGACCACGCACTTGGTTCCTCTTCTGTTTTTTTTTTTTTTTTTTTTTTGTGACCATTGTGTGCCATTGCAAACGATTCCGTGACAGAAATAAGCAAACGGATTTCGCTTGCCACCCAAAAACTCACTCGATTATCTAACCCAAAAAAAAAAAAAAAAAAAAAACGGGGCGATCGGCCCACCTTGGTGGCGTTATATTAATTGGTGCCGGCGATAAGCGGTACCGTGATTAGAGATTGCCATTATCTGGGCACTTTTGTAGCCATTGTTTTTGCAGCTCCACAAGATCAGCACAAGGTAAAAGGGAACTGCTGTAATGTCATAGGTATTTTGCGTAACTTTTTTCGCTTTTCCGCATTATACATACATGCACACAAAACACACTGCTTAACACACACACGCATCGTATCACCTGTAGTTATAACAGTAAAAACTTAATGTGGCCAACAACAGTTAAGCAGACAACAAATTGCCACAGATTCAATTTAAATAGATCAGCTCACTACTTACCGATCCACCCTCGCTAAGCAGAGTGCTCTCACAGTGTTCCCAGCCAGGCTCGCCAACTGTTCCCATCTGGTTAGACTCCAACCTGAGAACGCAATGCAAATGTGGCTTTTCTTTTGGGAACCTGTTCTTTGTTTGCTCCCGAAATTCTTGAGTGGCTCCATCTCTGGCGAGCTTTTGGCAAATTTGAATCTGCTGTTGGCACACACACCTACACCTACACACGCATTATCGCTTTAATCACTTTGTTCTTATTTGTTTTTAATCAATTATTTTAGTTTCGGTCGCAATGTAGAATACTTTCTGGAGCGAACCTATAAGGCTTTAACACCTAGTCGCCCCAAGAATGTATCTTCAACTGCACCGATAGCTGGTTTAATCGATAGTCGTAGCTTAAGAATCGGTTGTGGCTTTTGCTTTCATTATTTGCTTTGCATTTTGTTGTTGCTCTTGCACTTTGGCGCCAGAATTCAAACAAAACCTTAATAACCCTTTCATTTTTGTTACATAGTATGTGGTGGTTCCCACGCGGCGTTCTACAGCCGAGGCCTTCCAAATTCTCATCTCACACGCACTGGGCGATGCCGGCAGTCCGTATTTGGTGGGCGCAGTAAGTATTCAAAGGATTGCTATACTCCAAAAGTAGTAGTTACTAAATATCCCATTTCCATAGATCTCCGAGGCCATCATGAAGCACCTGCACAAGAACCCCAGCGACTCTGGACTGACCACCGAGCTGCGAAGCATGTCACAAGTGGCAGGATCCGCGATCAGCAATGCCACCCAGGTGATCACGGAAGCCACCACCAGTTTGATCGAAACAGCGCGCTCGGCAGCCTCTCAGGAGGTATGTGGAATCCACTTAAACAAGAGTTCACTCTGACTAACTCCCTGTTTTTGCTTATTTTAGTACTCTGATGTGGAGCAGTTCGAGGGACTGCAGTATGCGCTCTTCTCCACCAGTTTTGTGGAGGTGCTGGGTGGCATTTTCTTCATATTCACCGCCTGCTTCATCATCAAAGACAAGTACAATGCCACGCGAGGACTGCAAGGTAAGCATGGGTTGGATTGAGCTCTAAATGCCCCTTTCTCAACTATCTATTAGCTTTCTGATTAAAAAGTAACCGAAAAGGTCTGAGCAAATGTAATTTGTTGAAAGAAAACTAAGGTCTATTGATTCTATAATTGTTAGAACAATGGTTACTCTTTAATCAGAAGGTGTCTTATTTGCCACTCTTTGGCTCAACTGTCTTCCGTTTGATATTGCCAGGCGACCAGGGAGCGCGGGCGGTTCGATCGTCAGTCGCCTTGGCCAGCGGGCAAAAGGACGTCGAGTCCTTCAACTCGGACTGCCTGGTCCTTTGCACTGACATCGCGCTGCGCGAACGCACGTGATAGCTCAAAATATGAAATATGTATTCTGGTGCGCGGCACCAAATGATAACTTTATTTTGGCCCAGTTCCCGGTAGGTGGAATGCTCTAAATTTCGTTAAACCGTTCTGTTCTGCGTGCGTTCCATAGTTGCGTTGTACTAATCTCAGTTACTTGACCCTAACCCATACCCTGTTCTTCATGGCTTTCTGTGTGCTTTGTTTGGCGGAACAAGGTTCTAATGGATGTGTATTGATTGTACCTTTTAGATGCCACGGCTCAGCAACAGCAGCGGGATGAGCGCGGTCAGATTGCCTAATACCAGCCGATTCTGGAGGTTATGCTGCGCACTCAGAGCTCCGATGGCATGCCGGGTGAACTGATACTGACTGAAAACCATCTTTAATTTAATTTACGGTCACTCGCACCACGCACATCCCGCATCGGATCGTACTGGGCGCTTACGGGGATGGGGACACCTTGCTCAGTTGGGCTAACAAGTCCCCGATGTTGATGTTCCTATTGGGAAGGATCGGAGGAAGGAGGAAATGGGGGAAAGGACCACCATGCCAACACGTTCAAGCACGCCACACCGATTTGTAGATATATATACAAACAAAATGAAAAACTCTCACCCAGGCACTCAATCACTCACCAAGTCATAACATTACACAGATCATTTTACTTGTAAACGTCAAAGGTCTTGGGTACCCAGGATACCTTGCTTCATCCACGTAGTCGTAGATAGGTCTAGCTCTGGTATTTTAGACTAAATCAAAGTTAGCAAGAGTTTCAAGCGGACTCGCATTCGAAGAAGTGCTCCCTCAGATCGGATAATGTAAATAGATTATCTCAGGCATCGAATGCGTGGGTCGTGCAGTTTGGATATTTATATTAACGAATGTATATTTAATATGAATTGTAAATATAGATAAGCACCGGGCCATTGTATAAGTGCGTAGTCTATTTAATCAATTTTATCATAACGCCTTAGTTTTACACTGAACATAATTTTAATCATAGCTTTAGTTAGTTGTGTAACGAATTGGAGAAATGTGCGCACCCTCAGCAATTACTGAATATTACAGCAAAACTATTTTGAACCAAAACCAACACCAATCAGTCCTCGAGTTTGCTTTTTTTATTTGTTGAATCTCAATCGAATGCTAGCCTAATTGGAACGCAAATTGAAAGCGAAGACATAAAGACTGCGAGCAATCAAATATTGGTCCATCGATATTTGGCTAAGAATAAACCAAACTAATTGTTTAGCAACTAAGGAAATCATCCGGGGCAATAAAGAAACATTTAAAATCACTTTCCTCTATTGCGTTCGACTTTTTTGGGAACAGAACAAACATTTTTTTAAAGGTGCCTTTATATTTTCGTTTTGAGTTATTTGTTATTTTACTGCTTCTGAGATTGTTGCTTCAAAATTTTAAGCAAAACGTTCAAAAATGTTTATTATTTTAAGACGACTTAATTATCCCGGTTTATTACAGAACTTGCAGGTAGGAGCAGCTCTTTGAAGTCAGTGCATTAGCCCCGAAACGTGAAAATCGATTTTGCTTAAATTTTAACTGCATTTTATTTAGCCATTAAATAAAAATTCATGCATTCAGAATTTTTTTTTAAGTTCCGTGTCATAATTTTTTTCAGTGATTTTTTAGTATAAATATCGATAATTTCGATTACTTGCATCAACTGAGCTTTTTGTGGGCCAATTTGATTTAGACAAGTGCAGCCACACTACTTTTGGCCGTCTTCACCGACACTATTCCAAATTAATTTATTTGTTATTGTCGCTCCGTTTGGACCTGTTTCCCAAGCAATCCGCGATGTCCATCTACGCCGACGTTCCAAAAGGACCCGCCATCGAGGTCTTCGCCCTGACGCAGGCCTTCAAGGATGACAGCAATCCCAACAAGGTCAATTTGTCGGTGGGCGGTAAGTTCTAAAGTTCTATTGCACCCCTCCCCCCACGCAGCCAAAAGTACATATGTGTATGTGCATATGTATATAATAAGTATGTGTATTGCTTAGCCGGCTGTATTTGTGTGCGGCTCAATTTGCTATCATTTGTTAGTTGGCTCGCCCTTGCATTTCTCCACCCCCCGCACCGCTGGAACGCCCGTTTCCGTTCCCACCCAACAGGCCACTCTGCTGGAGGTCATTTGGAAGTCAAAGTGGCATATGAATTGCACAGATTTTTCCATCCTTCTTGCTTTCCAATTAGTTGGCTTATAACCAATTGTGGATTTCGTGTGTGTAAACAAGTCAAATACTCTACTCTGTTGTTAAATATTTCGACAAGTTTGTAAATTACTTATTTACATATTTTGCATATACTATTTTGTTTCAGATGCTCATTAGAATTTTAAATGTTTTAATTCGGAATCCAATTTTCTTAGTAGAGAATTTCTCCTGCGACTTTCTTTGTTCAAAATTTTCTTCTGACGTCAGCTAACACCGTATTTATTTATTGCCCATGTATGTTTTTGTGTGGCGGATGATGATAAGCCACTAGTGTTTGGTGCTCTTGGCAGGTACACCACATCCATCCATTTCCTCCACTTCATCTAGCCAGCGGCAATCTGCAGGAACGACAATAACAATGTTACCGCCGGGTCGTCCAAGAGCAATTTTGCTGATTTGAACGGTGGCCACTTCACCTTTTCTATATTTATGTATGTTATTGCATAATTTGAATAACAATTCCCACCAGCAGAGTCGCTGATTATTGTATTTTTGTTTTGCTCGCGAAGCCAAGAGTCATTAACCCTTGCTCGTGTAAATGATTATGCCAATTTATTCAACGTATTTTTATTTTAGTAGCATTAGAATTAATAAATATGTATATTCATAGCATAAATCAGCTGATTTACAAAAGGCATCTTTAATATAAGATCAGATCGTGTTATAATATTAACTTTAGCAAATGGATGTTTAAATGAGCTCATATACTCATTCTTCTCATTTCCGTCAATTTATTGTCGTTATGGCTTGTTTATCACGCTTTCGCTTTTATTTACAATGCTGCAAAAGTATAAACATTACCAGACCAATTCATTCAATTGGTTTCGAATAACACGATGCCAGTGTTTTTCAGTTGCGCCAATAAATAAATAAATTGGCCTAGAAACAAAGCATGAAAACGCTATCAAATGGCCTATAGCAATGCGGATTGATTAGGCTTGTTAAGAGCACTCAGATAAGACCTGTATATTGTACGGATTTTAGCACTTTGACCCATGTATTTCCCTAAACTCTTGAGAAATCAGTGGACTTCGAATAAATTGGGTTACTCATTGGATCTGTGGTTTCCTTCGTTCGCAGCTTACAGGACAGATGCGGGAGTTCCCTGGGTCTTGCCTGTGGTGCGCAAGACGGAAATCTGCATTGCCAGCGATGAGCAGGTTAACCACGAGTATTTGCCAGTGACCGGTAAGTAAATGCCATATTTTCATCATAGTAAATCAGTAAACACAATGATTCTGTTTTGCAGGACTCGAGACATTCACCAATGCGGCCACTGAATTGGTTCTGGGTGCTGATTCCCCTGCCATCAAGGAGAATCGCGTAAGTTGGGGCTCATCCTAAAAATATGTACTCTTTTATTAGGCTGATTTATTCTTGTAGGCCTTTGGAGTGCAGACCATTTCGGGCACGGGTGCCCTGCGCATTGCCGCCGATTTCCTGCACACACAACTGAATCGCAATGTGGTTTACTACTCGAACCCCACGTGGGAGAATCACCACAAGATCTTTTGCGATGCCGGCTTTACGACCGTGAAATCGTACCGCTACTGGGACCAAAATAAACGCCAGTTGGACTTCAAGAACATGCTGGCCGATCTGAACGATGCTCCGCCCGGTGCTGTGATCATTCTGCACGCCTGTGCCCACAATCCCACCGGCATTGATCCCACCCAGGAGCAGTGGACCGAGCTGGCCGATCTGATGGAGAAGAAGAAGTTGTTCCCGCTGTTCGATTCGGCTTACCAGGGCTTTGCCAGTGGTGATCCCGATCGCGATGCCTGGGCCGTTAGGTTTTTCGTGCAGCGTGGCTTCGAGCTCTTCGCCTGCCAGTCGTTCGCCAAGAACTTTGGCCTCTACTGCGAACGTGCCGGCAACCTGACGGTGGTGCAAAAGAATGGCGCTACCAAGGCAGCAGTTCACTCTCAGCTGACGCTGCTCATTCGTGGACAGTACTCGAATCCGCCCGCGTATGGAGCTCGCATCGTTTCCAAGGTCCTAAACACACCGGAGCTGCGCAAGGAGTGGATGGCCTCCATTCAGGCTATGTCGAGCCGCATCCGCGAGATGCGTACGGCTTTGCGTGACAAGCTGGTGGCCTTGGGCACACCCGGCACCTGGGATCACATTGTCAACCAGATCGGCATGTTCTCCTACACCGGTCTGAACGAGAGCCACGTTCGCGTGCTGATCGACCGGTACCACATTTACCTGCTGAAGACGGGACGCATCAGCATGAGTGGCCTGAATACGGGCAACGTTGAATATGTGGCCAAGGCGATCCATGCCGCGATCACCGGAGCAGGAGAAAGCGCAGCTTGTCCTTGTGACAACAAATTGTAATCGTACCATAGAACGTACCATTGGATAGATACGTACAACGACTAGCTATGTACATATATTGGGCATGCGATTTAGGAATCCCGAAGCTGGATCACAGATGTCTGCACCATTGGCATTTAAATCAAACCAACAACAATTGCAATTACTAAACGTATATACGCGGCTTTTAGATGGATATACACATATTATACACAGGAAATGAATGTTCCACATTAAAGTAAAAAGTTTACAAAAATTACGCACTATTGAAAGCCGTCGAAGATTGGTTAAATAATTTAAGCTTTATAACGTTTATTGACCTGCGTGTAGTAACTAGATAAATCGACAATAACATTACTGAAGTATTTAATCTGTGGGGTGTTTAATTCTTTTTGTGGGAAAATAATTTGTCATTGAAAACATGCTTCTCAAGCTAATCATGACTTATTTTAAATAGTAGCTTTGCAATATCTTTAAATTAAGTCAAATAATTAACTTCTGACAATAACATTCATCTGCTTGCACTGCTTGCTATCATCGACCTATCGATTGACAGTCAGCTGTTTACGTCTTGCAACTCTCATCTCTAGACTTTAAATGTAAATTAAACGAAATTAGCAAAACATCATAAATATTAGGCGAATTTGAGTGATTTTTCAATGGCAGGTGCTAACTGTCGCAAGAATTGCTTAAGTTTTGGTCATTAATGAGATGATTTTCCGCAGACGATCCAAACAAACCCTCTACCTCGTCGAAAACTGAAGATGCTCCCCTGTTCCCGCCCGCAAAACCAGGAAAAAGAGTTGACTATGGGACAAACAACACATTGGAGCTGCTGGAGGGGATTCCCAGCCAGGTGGTGGATCTCAAGCTGGACGATGTGCTGACAGCCGTCAAGGAAGTGGATAACCTCTGCGACTATCCGCGCTGCAAGACCAAAACCAGCCTGATGGGCCAGGACTGTCAGCATTGCAAGAAGAGATTCTGCTTCAAGCACGGACTGCCAGAGGTGCACGGATGTGGCGAGGAGATCAAGCGGGACGAGCGCAAGAAGTTCCTGCACCCGAAGCCGGCGAAAACCATCAGACAGGAGGAGGATGTGAAGAATGCGAAAAAGCGTCTGGATGCAAAGTTAAAGGAAATGCAGTTGGGACGCACTCAAAAAGCCACCGGCGGAGGTTCCAAAAAAAAGAACGCAAAATAGGAAGGTGTCTGATTACGTTAGTTTATTAAATCCTTAAAAATCCAATGTTCTCAAAAGGTGTTATAAATAATATCAGTATCGTGTTCGATTTATTTTTATATTCTTATTGTTACCATCCTTTTGCTCAGATATTCGCTTCCGCATCCTACTTTCCTATGAAACTGGACTGCATTATTGCATCCTTAAACGTCTGCCTTCGAGGACTAGCAATCTCCTCCTGAAACTGACATAGCAGACCGTTAGAAATCCGTTCAATACATAGCCAGTGTGGCAACTCCGTGCGGCGCTGCCACCTGCCAAAAACCAGCTGTTGCTCACAAGCTGATGAAACTTTGCCGCATTTGCAAGTGCAGAAGCGACTGACTGTTTATACGTGCGCATATATAGAACGGAAAGATAATGTCGAAACGTGGGCAACCGGCGTGGCAAGCTCCCGAGGCGGTGGATCGGCCGAAACTGAAGCTGTTCAACAGCCTCACGCGACAGAAGGAGGACTTCGTGCCGCTGGACGGAAATAATGTAACGTGGTATAGCTGCGGACCCACCGTCTACGATGCCTCCCACATGGGGCATGCCAGGTAGGTTTGGTCGCCACATCACCATCTGTGCATTTAATCTTATCTTCCCCCTACGTACTACACAGATCTTACATTTCCTTCGATATTTTGCGGCGCATTCTGTCCGACTACTTTGGCTACAACATCCACTATGTGATGAACATTACGGACATCGACGACAAGATCATAAGGCGTGCGCGGCAGAATCATCTCTTCGAGGAGTACGCTGCTGAGGCGCAAAAGCTGCCACTGGATGAGCTGCTGGGTCAGCAAAAGGAGGTACTGCAGCGGTTTCAGGATACATGCGCCAAGAATACTGATCCCGACAAGAAGATTATGCTCGACAAGACACTGCAGCGGATGAACGATGCCGTGGAGGCGCTGACCAAGGCGGTTGGCAAGGGCGATGAGCGGGAGATCTCCGAGAAGCGGCTGCTCTACCTTAACGAAGCCAAGGATCCCATCTCAGACTGGTTGGACTCGCTAAAGGGCGCCCAGATCAATGATAATGCAGTATTTGAGGCACTGCCGCGCTACTGGGAAGATCAGTTCCACAACGACATGAAATCGCTGAATGTGAGTCATCGCATTACTAAGAAAGTTGAATCATTTGCTAATTCCATGTTTATAGATTCTCCCGCCAGATGTTTTAACTCGGGTTTCGGAGTACGTGCCGCAAATCGTCACCTTCATTCAAAAGATTATCGACAACGGCTTGGCTTATGCAGCCAACAACTCCGTTTACTTCGATGTAAATGGCTTCGACAAGAGGGAAAAGCATCATTATGCTAAGCTGGTGCCAGAAGCATATGGCGACACCAAGTCCCTGCAAGAAGGTGAAGGCGATCTGTCCGCCGCAGAGGATCGGCTCTCCGAGAAGCGTTCTGCCAATGACTTTGCCTTGTGGAAGGCGAGCAAAGCCGGCGAACCCTGGTGGGATAGCCCATGGGGCAAGGGCCGTCCAGGCTGGCACATTGAATGCTCGGCCATGGCCTCGGATATCTTTGGGCCCACGTTTGATATACACACTGGCGGTGTGGACTTAAAGTTCCCTCATCACGACAACGAGCTGGCCCAATCGGAGGCCGCTTTTAATGAGTCGGAGTGGGTTAAGTACTTCCTGCATACGGGTCACCTCACCATCGCTGGCTGCAAGATGTCCAAGTCGCTGAAGAACTTTGTCACCATCCAGGAAGCTCTAAAGAAACACTCCGCCACCCAGCTGCGACTGGCCTTCCTGCTGCACTCGTGGAAGGATACGCTCGACTACTCAGAAAACACCATGGAAATGGCCACCCAATACGAAAAGTTCCTCAATGTAAGACGAAGTAATCTTAAGTTTAGTTATGTTTTTCATTTAACCTGTATTTGTTGCAGGAGTTCTTCCTGAATGTCAAGGATCTGACGCGGCATGTGCTCTCCGAAGAGCCCCGCCGGCAGTTTGATGCCTGGACAGAAGTTGAGGCGGCTTTGCAGAAAAAATTCTCCAATGCTCAGGTCCTAGTACATGCTAGCTTGTGTGGTGAGTAATCAATGGATTAAATCGCCCTTAAATATATAATATTGTTCTATCTATTCTCGCAGACAACATTGATACTCGCAGCGCCCTTGACGCTATTCGAGAGCTGGTATCCGTGTCCAATGTCTACATTCGCGACAATAAGACTAGACTCAACAGTCTGCTGCTCCGAAACGTGGCCACATATATCACGGATCTGTTGCATGTGTTTGGCGCAATATCTGGTCCTCGCGGTGGCATTGGATTCCCCGTCAGTGGTGGCTCAGGAGCACAAGCTGCCGGCGCAGATTTAGAAACTACGGTCTTGCCTTACGTTCAATCGCTGGCTGAATTCCGTTACTTGGTGCGGGAGCAAGCCAAGACCCTGAAGGCCTTTGACATCCTGAAGCTCTGCGATGATCTACGCGACAATGTGCTGCCAAATTTGGGCGTGCGACTGGAGGACAAGGATATTGGAAAGTACGCCGTGAAGCTGGTCGACCGCGACTCACTTTTACGAGAACGGGAGGCAAAGCTGGCCGCCGAAGCGGAGAAGGCAGCAGAAAAGGAGCGCAAGAAGCAGGCGGCTGCGGAGGCTGCTGCGGCCAAAGAAGCCCAGCGTCGTGTGAATCCCAAGGAAATGTTCCTGGGCGAAACCGAAAAGTACTCGGCGTTCGACGACAATGTAAGCCATGCAATATTAAAACCTAAGTACCAAATATGATAGAATTTTGCACAATTTTTTGTAGGGCCTTCCCACTCACGACAAGGAGGGCAAAGAGGTCAGCAAAGGACAGATCAAGAAGCTGCAGAAACTCCAACAGCAGCAGGAACAGCGCTACAAAGAGTATTTGGCATCAATTGAGAAAGCCTGAGACCTAAGATCAGAGCCAGCATGTTAATGATATTAGCATTTATCCGATTCAAGACCTTCGTACCATTTAGTTAATGCAAGAGATTTCAGTTCCCAGCTTGAAGCAATCCATCTAATAAAATAGTTTTTCTATGATATGATTATTTTAATTTTTATTTACAGGCCAGTTTTTTAAATTATTGATTTGAAATCAAAATAAAGTCTAGATATAAGCTGCCAATATAACGATCTACGACTACAATAATAATAACTTATAATAAGTCCAAAGAACGGACGTTAATTCAATTAATTGTTCTAAAGAATATTCAAACTATTTTGATAATTATGTGAGAGTCCAAATTGAACACTTGGATTTTTGAGTACCAATGAGAAGTCAAACATAAAACCAGACCTGCCTCCAATAGTCATCTCTATCACATCTCAATGACCAAATTGATTTTCTAAGCGAGATCCAGATAAGTTGGCCTCTTTATCCGTTAAGGTATTGCTATGATATAATCGAACATTAGATTTCCATTAGAGTTGAGCGGTATCCTCAGAAGTCTTTGGTATATCTGCATAGGTTCCTCTGGAATGTTGGCCTCATAGCTAAGAACCCTTATAAGCTACCAATATCATTGTAGCGCTTCAACTTGTCCGGGAAATTGTCCCGGAACAACACAGGATCCGCTCTGAACTCCACCGTGCGAAGTGGCATGCGCCCGTAGATTTTCGAGAAGCGATCAATGCAAGCCGAACGTTCACGCATGTGATTCAGATCGGCGGAAAGCATTTCCGTATTGGTGCACTCCGGGCACTTAAACTTCTTTCGAGGAGTAACCTTAATGGGCGGATTGTTGGTGATGTTGGCCACCAGAAAGTTCATGGCAATGTCCTCGCAGTTCATATGCTCATCCACCCAATCCTTGATATCCCCCGGCATGGCATGTGTGTACATGTGACTCCAGTACTTGTGATGGAAAGCAGCGCCGGTAAGAACCATTGATATCTGGTTTGTCCACTCCGATTCGTAGTGCCAACGCATCGTGACATTTTCCCAAACATGAATTCGACTGGGAAAGCCCACAATGTGATCAGGAAACTCTCGCCAAACTTCATAGCTGCAAAATAATAATAATTAGTCACGAATTATCTTGAAATACAACTTATATTTACCCAAAATCCAACTCATCAGTGGTCAGCATTATGATGTCATCGTCTATGGTTAAGATAGCTTCCGTTTCTATTTCTGGATATGGATAGAATCGATTGGATAGCTTGTTCTCCTTGGTTTGCCGAATTTTCAGAGGCTTCGATATAGATGGAAAGGTGGATACTAATCAAGAAATATTAGGGATTATTACTTATGTGGTAGTTGTGGACTTTTAAAGAACTCACAGTGCGGGGGAGACTTTTTCTGATTATTCCAAATCACTAAAATGCTTTGTAATGATGGCACCACAGCGAGCTTCTGAATCAGCAGGAACAGACTCTCCACGCGATCGTAGGTGAGGATGACGGCGGTGAAGCCCTGTGATTTCGGTGCCAGTGAGGGCAAGAACAGCGGATTGAAAGTGGAACGGGCGTTGGTATCAATGGTATTCCACTGGCGACTGCTACGGGCTCGCAGCGGAAAGATCCTACTCTCCAGCACCTCAAGAGCAGTTAGTGTCACAGTCTTCAGATCCTTGAAGTACTTGGAGAACAACCACTGCACTTGCTTCTGCATTTCAACTATCTTAACACTCGATATTGCTTTTAGCTTCTGCATTACGGAGTGCAGTTCGTTTTCGCGTATACGAACGGAAGCCAGAGACCAGTCAATCACATCCTCGAAGGGTAGCACATAGTTGTCCACGGCAATTACGGGAATACAGTGCTGAGACATAATCTCTACTAGATCGGGTTGACCCATGCGAAGACTGCGACCTAGCAGGCAAAATTTACCGCGGGACAGCAGCCGAGGATACTCCAGCGATTTGTGGTGCTGCGACAAAGGGCAGCGCATTGTGAGATCCAAGTTCTCGCAGGCACCCAAAAGAAGCAACTGCTCGCTGTGGGCCAGAGATAACTCCCTCAGAGTCCTCACGAAGCGAGGAAGAATGTTCAGCTGGGCTACTACCAATAGGAACTTCCTCTGGGCCGTCGCATGTGCATGTTGCCGCACCAATCGTGGACTCCAGACTGGAATGGCGACATCAAAGCCCGGGCGATAAGACCAAGAGTCAAAGCCACCGCCAAAAATGATGGCATTATCCGTATTCACGTCCAGCACAGTGTTATAGGATGGAGCTCCGCCGGGCAGCATGTTAAAGATGATGTGGTTGGCACCACGATCCCAGAAGTCCAGGGAAGCCAAGGCAGCGCCCGCCAAGTGCTTGTCGAAGACATTCTGGTTCAGCAGATCCAAACTGGGCAGAAACAGGCACGCTTCGTTCGGATTGGACGTGTAGTAGCGACTCTTGAGAACCGCCTCCAGTATTTGGAAGTACTCGCTGGACAGGGTGGTGGCCGTTTTGTCGCTCTGCTCGTCAACAAACTCCTGCAGCGGATAGATGTAGACCTTTAGGCGGTCGTGCTCGCATTTGTAGATGTTCAGGCAGTCCCAGAAGGTGCAGTTTACATTCCGTGCCCGCTGTTCGGCCTCCGGATTTACGGCGACCTCCTGGATGTGCTCCAGGTCGAGGATCAACGTGCGCGAGTCCCTTTTCCCATGGAAGAATCCATCCCGTGGGCTGCTGGAGAGATCCCAAAGCAGAAAACCCGCGCAGAGCGCCACAATCACCAGTAGCCCGTAGGTCAGGCAGTTAAGTATATGTTCCCTGGGATTGGTGTGCGATATGGCCCGCGACTGGGTCACAAAACTCAGCAGATTCTTTATTTTTGTCATTTTATTGCTATTTTCACATATTGTCCTTTTCCTCTTACTCCAAAGATAACATGACCGTATAACGGTCAACCAAAAATACTGATATGACAGTGTTGGCTATAGACCGTTAAAAATATATACAAATACAGCAACAAATCGATATATATATATAAAATATAGCTCGTGTCAATAAATATATTTATGAATTAAAGGAGTTAATTCTAATCAATAACATTTTATTTAAGTTTTATGACTATTAAACTTATAGAACATATAGCCAATTTTTACCCACTGTGCCAGCCACAGCTTTTCAGCTTTTCTCAACACTGCAAAAGGTTTTATTGACAACATTGGACCAAACCAATAAGTTCGTGTTCTGCTGAGGATTATTCTTTGGGCTTCAGAGTTAGGCCCATCTTGGTAGCCTTGATATCACAGCTGGGAAGCTGTTTCTTCAGAGAGGCGGCTACAGCCTCCATGTTCTTCACGAAAATCATATCGAATATGAGCAGTTGTCGCAGATTCTTGAGCTCCCCAATCACAGCAAGGCCGGAGTCCGTGATGTTGTAACAACCGGAGACCTGGAGTCGCTGCAGGGAGCTGCTGATGTGATGAAGACCCTCCAAGCCATCGTTCTCCAAGTGCTTGCAATTGTGGAAGATGACTGTGTCGATGCTCCGGCAGTCCTTTAAGTGCTCAAGTCCTATTTTCATGATTGACGAATTTGACGCGTCCACCACTTTGATGCAGAACTGTGTATTCTCTCCCGGCAACGAGTTGTAATCCTTCCACAGCCTGGAGGGACTCTCCACAAAGCGCACTCCGCCTCCGTTTTTAATAATCCACTCGGCGCACAGGCGGTTGGCACCCACTTTTGATAGCCGCTCCGCGTCCACCTGGTTGAAGGCGACAGCTACATAGCCCCAGATGCCTCGCTGATCCTTGGGATCCCTGGCGAGTAGTTGCGTTATCCTGGGCAGCTTATTTAATAACATTTTGGCGAATGGCGGAACAGCTGAGCCCGTCCGTTGTTTTGCAACACTATGTTGTGGGATGCCAGTTTGTCAATTTGGAAGGAATTAAAACGTTTTCGTATTTAAACTTCATTTTGCTTAACTTATTACATAAAAACAGCTTTATTTGACAATTATTGCGCTGTAGTGTGTTAACAACTTTATGATGAGATAGCGCAGCATCTTGAAACGAAATGTAACGAAAATGTATATTAACATAATGTAATTAAAGGACCGTTACATTACATGCCGGCAAAAGGGGCGTATTTTACAGCACTGTATATAAAGTGCTTAAGGCTTAAATATTACTTATAAATTAAAGACTATAAATACTGCATTAATAAAATAAATAAAATTATTTATGTTCCATGTAGTTGCAGTTTTAAAGTAAGTGTAGTAGTGATTGTAGTGATTATTTAGTGCGTTTTGTGTGGTTATTTCTAGCACGTTTCCACCGCACCTACGTATTTCTCCACTCTCCAATCACGGTCACTCTGTGTTCAATTTTCACGGCAAGCAGTTCGTTCGTGCGCGTCGCTGCTGCAATCAATTAATTGAAAACAAGATCGGGGTAAATAACTTTGGTAAATGATCAAAGCGTGCGCCGCCACAAAGCCAATACGAATCGGTTTCCGTGCGCCAATTGCAAGTGCGCTGCTCAAATCCACAGAAGTTCTTGCGTGCGAGCGACGGAGATAGCGTGTGTGAACATAAAATCACGGCAATAACAAAAAAAAACGAAAATAAAAAGAAAACAACATACATATGCTTGTGGCAACGATTAAAACGCCAACGAGCCTTTGTTTAATGCGCCTGATAAGTGAACAAATCGCGGTTTTAGAACAAAACTGAGAGAGGCAGCAAACAAAGTAGCAACAAATAGGCCCCCCGCCTCCGTCTCTCTACTCCATCGAAAATCACGCATTACGTCCACTGTTGTTGTTCTCGTCAATGAGTGCGCGGGTGTGCGTGCACGTGTATGCGTGTGTGTGTGTGTGAGCTTGCCGCCACCGCAATTGAGGAAAAATACACCAATACATGGGCGGCAAATAAAAATAAGCTGTGCATGTGTGCGTGTGCGCGCAGTGACGTCGCCGTTTAGAATCGAACGTGTTAAAGTGACGAATAAACAACAAGCGGGATTCGGATTTGGATTTGGACTCTCGGAATAGCAATAGGAATCAGAATCGGAATCGGAATCGGGAATCATCATCAACATCATCGACGCAAGAGATAGACAAACAAAACAGACAGCCAAACATTTCTACATTTCCTTCGCACATCGCCGCAAATGTGTGTATATGCGCGACGTACGTAATAGTTTGCCGCCGCAGACATTAGGGCTCTGTTCTGTCTCTCTCGCTAGCCGTCCCTCTCTTTCGCTCACGCCCGCTTGTTTACACAAACGCCCACACCCCCCGCCCACCGTTCACCGTTCGCCGTCACTTTGAATAGGTAAGTAAATGCCGCATTCCGCCGCCTAATTAAGTTACCAATTGAGTTTCGCCGAATTCTACGTTCACTTTGTTAATTCCTGTTTAGTTATATAGTTATAATGGGTATTATTCTATAATATAATTGATTTTAATTGTTGCAGTGCAGCTTAAATAGGTTTATTATATATTATTATTAAATATTTAAATACCTATATGTAGTAAGTTAAACTAACTAAGTTCTCCATACAATTTTCATCTTAATTAATTTACAAGTTATTAAAAGAACTCAAGCAGAGTCCAGTCCAATGTTTCAAGTATCCAGAAAACGTTGGGGTCACACCGCTTGGACTCCATGTATATCCGTAGTTCTATTCTGAACTCCCGAGGCACCCAGCGGGGTCTAAGCAAAAGATGAATGATATACCGGGTATGGCCATGTTAGATGATAAATGGCGCGCTATATTAAATGATTTATTTCGCTGGATCCCCCGAGTTCATTGTGCCCACACCCCTCCTCCACCCAGTTCGCCCCCCCTCGATCGCTAATCTGCGGTATCTCACATTCAGATTTGTGGCGCAGATTGGGGTCGGAGGTAAATGCTGAATACGTTGAATAGAGTAAATGGCTGGCAGGCCAGAACACGCGCCTAAAAAGCCACAGAGATCGCAATAAAAGAGCCCGGACAATTTAAGACTGGAAATGGGCAGCTAAATTCCATCAATCAATTTGAAAACATGAGCAAAACACTGTGGAATTGATCAAGAACACGTTGAGGAAACGATGTGATGTGATCTTTGTCTACTTCCAGTCCCGAAAAGGTTCAATTAAAGTTACCTAAGCTTTCTATATTATATACTATATTATTTACTTGTGCTCTGTTTCTATAGTTCTACAATTCTGCGAAAATATAATATAATTAGTATCTAGCGGATATGCCCAATGTTTTTATTGCATTATTATCCACAAGCGATTCACATGCTGAGTCAACTGACATTTCCTCAATAACACAAAAAGTTCGCAGATTGATTTTAATGGCATTCGCATTCGTGTACGTTTGTTTTTCGCTGGAACTAATCGTGGAATAATCATTTCCACTGCTTCTAATAACTTTCCAGTGGCAATTTTTAAAAACAAAAAAAAAAAATGTTTTTTCCACATTCTACATACCTTATTGTTTTTAGCGCTGTGCCAGTTATTCTACGCCCAGTTGGTTGGCTATTGAGTTATTATACCCATTACTTGTAGAATAAAAGGGTATACTAGATTCGTTGGAAAGTATGCAACAGGCAGAAGGAAGCGTTTCCAACTATATCCGTGTATATAAATAAAGTATATACATCATTGATCAGGATCAATAGCCGAGTCAATCTGGATATGTCCATCTGTCAGTAACGGGTATCTGATAGTCGGGAAACTTGACTATAGCATTCTCTCTTGTTTTTTTTATATAGATTCCGCTTTCTGCCGTTTTCTAATTAGTTATAATTACACTTAATGCAATTTAGTTATGAGGTTCTGTTTCTGTGCCCACATTCGTGAGCTCCTCAGATGGCTGTTCGTGCCGTTTCCATTTTTGCATTTATACATTTTAACATTGATGGGGGATTTTATGATTAGTGCAACTAGTTCGTGTTGTTGCATCTGACTGCTCTTTCTGTTACAAGGGCCGTCTAAAATCTGATGAAGGAGGGGAGGGGGGAGGGAGGAGGAGGCGGAGCGGGCAAAGCGATTAGGTACACAAAAGCCCCATCGGACAGCAAGGCGTCGATGCAATTTGTATTTGTAAGATTCTACTTGGCCCGATAAGCAAGTCCAAGCAGCAGGAATTTCCCCAACTCTGCATTTTGGGTTCCATGGCCCCTGGAAAAGGGAAATATCGAGATTATTTGGTCATAAGGCGGTTCTCCCCATCATTTTTGCACTAATGGCTCTTCAGATTCTACTTTGCATATTGTATTTAATAGAGAATGGGGCATGCTGAAAGTACAGTTTTTAGTTGGAAAATGTTTTAATATATAAAAGCTCACATTAAGCAATAAATAACCTTTAAAATTCAAACCAATTGTTTAGATTTTCTAAGAATCTGTCAGCTTTTGCAAAACTTCTTTTGAAGATTTATTGCATTTCAGCCCACAAGTTGCAAGTAGCAGAAGACAGGAGCTTAGATTCCGTACCTGAGCATAATATATTATTATGCAACCGCCTGGTCAGAGCGAGGTGTGAATTCTAGCTAAATTCAGTATCACCTTCGCATCATATGCATATGAGCTGTGCAATTTCAGTCGTAGATTGCATCAGGTGGTCTCATAAATAAATGCATTTAATGCTCCGCTGGGTCGCATGGAGTGAATGGGGTTCCTGGGTTGGCTCTGGATCTGCTTGGGTTGGATGGTCTGGATGGATGATGGGCTGATGGTGGTGCGCTGGCCCTGGGGAACTGGCCAAAGACTTGACCATGGCATGTCGCTTGTCTCACGAAAGCATCTCGCCATGATGGAGGCAAGCTATGGCCATTGCCCGGCTCCTCATCATTAGCAATTTGAAATGCACTCGAAGTGTGGTGCGAGATCGGAGATGCCGGGGCTGTGCGAGTGTATCCAATTATTTCAGCATTTTATGGCGTAAATTTCCTTAAACCCAAACCATTATTCAACTGAAACGAATCGCACCAAAAAAGAAACCCAAGCAGAATAACGTATGCAGTTCGCCCAGCTCCCCCCTCGGATGCCCCATGTCTCCTCCGAAAAGGAGAGAAGCACAGCTCCACGGCAGCAACAAATCTTAAAAAGGCATCAAGATTATTGCGCAGAAAAATTCTTTTCTTCACACCTCGACCAGACAACCCAACGTCGTCGTCGTCGTCGTCGTCGTCTTCAATCCTCAAAGGTCTGGCATGAAAAAAATAAGAAATAAACGAAACAAAAAACAGAAAAAAAAACTAAACAGAATAAGAAACTCAAAGAATTAAATGCGACTTCAAAGAAAGGTAAAACGGCAAGCGGAGCACGGACAAGAAATATGGTCAAAACGAAGCTACGAGGGCCAACACCACCAACAATGGACATCATGTGCAACAACAATAAAAACCAATTTAAGCCGACGTTCGAGCAGGCGGCTTAAAGTGTGTGGCAGGAGTGTGGGGCAAGCACCATGGCGTACAGAGAGAAAAACACACCGATCGAGAGATGAGACCCATCTTCTTGCCATCGTATGCAACTTAGTGACTGATTTGATAGATATGAAATTTGGTATGGAAAGAGCTATTGCATCTATCTTATAGCTTTAATTATCAAAAAAGGAAGAATAACTTTCATTTACATAATAAAGAAAATTTAGTCTAGTAGTTATGATATTTCCTATGGAAAGAGCAAAAGAAGCAAGAAATGCTGCATTTATATGATAAAACAATCTGTACTAAAAGTGATCAGCATATACATGTACTACGTAGGGATTTTTCCTCAGTGTACATATGGTGTGGCGTGCGGAGGATTCCTCGTGGCTCTACCTTCTTGTCGGCTTTCGTTTAACTGACGTCCCGAACACCACAGAAAGGGCCACAACAACAACAGAAACAACAGCAACGAAGGCAACGCATACACACAATCAGTTTCAGAAATCAGATTCGGTTCGAAGTTGAATAGTTCTGCTGCTCGGAATTATGTGTACGTACGTATGTATATCTTGTAGCTACGTGCGGCGTATCTTTGTCACTGCACCGATCTATGCTGGCACTATCTACATGTCTGTGCGGTTGAGTGTGCAACCTACACAGCTGTAACTTGAATTAGGGATATGTGTCTTCGGTTTTCGAACCAACTTGGATCACTTTCCAGAGAAGAAAAGCATTGGATACCATGTACCAAACATGTCAAAGTCAATTTTGGGTTAAGGGTTTTTCGGCTAATATGCAAATGGGACATAGTTTCGATTCAAAAGGGATGTCATTTGAAGAGATCCCAAAGATAAGATCGGTATGGGAAATATACATTTAAACAAGTTCACTCTATCTCTATACCATTGAAACTCAAAAAATATGTTATATTCTCCAATTTATTTACTTATTTTATGAATATCGTATCCTTTGTGTCACGCTTATTCAGTAACTCTCATTCATTGAAAACAAACTACACCATTGAATAATTTATTTTTATACGATGCATTTCGATTTTATGAATGCACAATGGCAGGGATTAAAGGACATTTCCAAAAAGTCAAGCTCATGGTCTATTATCCTATTATTATTATTTATCCCAAGTACTTTTCACCTTTCCCACACTCAAACACACACTCACACACCCTTCTAACACTGAATTTGTAATTCCCAAAGTGGCAGAAACTCCAGAAAAAGAGGGCAACCCAATCCGCTCGAAAGAATTGAGAGGAAAAACCCGAAGCGAATCCCAATCAAAAGACCCTTCTTTGCGAGAAACAGATGCTCCCTTCTAACACGCACACATTGGAATAGAGTCCCTACACATGTGTATATATATATACGTATATTTGACCGATCATATCCAGTAACAATGCAAGTGAAATCCCAGAATCCCTTCCTCTTTCAGCCCAGTTGTGCAGTTGTTGTTGCTCCGTCTTTGGAAAACGAGGCCCAATCCAGTTTTCTGTTCTCAGTTTTTCTGCTCCGTAGCTGCCTGCAGATCTTGAGTTGATTTCGTTTTGGCTTTTGGTTCCTGGAGTTTTTCAGAATTTCGTGCTGTGCCTGGGCCGCTTTTGTTGTTGTTGTTGTTGTTGCTGTTGTTATTTTGCCTTTTGTGTTTTTATTTTTTCTTCACACCTTCGAGCAGAAGGCAAGGGGCAGCCAAACTGAAATTTCAACGTTGACTGCAAATCCAATTCAATTCCCAATGGCGGCCCCCAATGCACTGTATAGTGTGCGAGCGAGATGGCCGAAGGCGGCAGAGCGAGAGCGCGATATGAGATGGTGGGGATTGGGGATGGGGGGATATTCTTCCCACAGCCGGTTTTTGGTGTTGGTGTCGCGCTTGGTTTTCTCACTTGGCCCGATCCGAAGCTGGCTGGCCTTTTGTATTTCGTGGGCCGCGATTCTGGGACCACAGCGACTGACAGCTCCAAAGTTTTTGAAACTTCATACCAGTTACTTGAAGAAAACGAGGGTATGCGATAGCTTCATCTAAATATTAATTAAAAACAAAGGGAGGCGTATACAGCTAAGTAAAGTATTTTGAGCTACTGAGCACATAAACTACAAACTACACCTAGCTTAGTATAAGATCCTAAACTGTATCTGTAAGTATGTTCTGTACAGGTCATCAGATAGTCGATGCCATGTTCCATACCAACATAAGACTGCTTAAGCAGGATCGGTTCTTTACTTTTTCCTTCGCTGCGTTAAGATCCCTTGACAGTCGGCTCAATGTGAGCATTTTTCTTTCTTTCGCGCCAGCTTTAGTTTTTTTTTTTTTCTTATTCTTTTTCTTTATTTTGCATCTCGAATGGAATAAAATTTGACATGCTTGGGATTTTCATGAGAGCACAAAAAATCGGAAATTATTGCCGCCGCAGATTAATTTTGAACGCGCTGCTTGAGCTCTCCTCCTGCGGCTTTTTTGCTTTTATCTGATGCACAGATACAGAAACAGATACTCGAATATACGAGCAGCTTAAGTCGCGGGGATTACAAGTCGTCGTTTTGGTTCAAGGTGAGCGATCCAGCTTTGGACGTCAGTCGTCCAATGTCTTCTACACTAACTGGCGATACCAAGGTGTACTCCGCTTGGGCGACGAGGCCTTCCCAGTTTGACAAACACCATAAAGCGTAAAAAAAGCGCGATATCAGGGGGCGATTTGTTTATCATCTGCCTGATAAGCGCGCATTTCGGAAGGCCTGACTGTTTGTGTAAAAACGGTGCAAGTCTGTCACTCGTCGTACTCAGGCATGATATCACCGCCGAACACACTTTGCAAGGGTTTTTCTGGGAAATCAGCTGGTGCAGGATAAGATTAGCGCCACCCAAAAACGGGCAAAGTACCGGAAAAAACATACAAAAACTCGATTTCTTGTTTTACTTATGAATTTATATTATAAATAACCAATATGGACACATATAAAAATCTCAAAGATAAGAAGATGCATTTTGCTCACGAAAATTTTGTATTATATGAACCATATTGTTTAGATCCTCACCGAAAAGTTGTTGCTTCTACTTTCTTATAATTCCTTCGAATATTAGTGCCCATATCCAATATCGTTAATAATTTTAATTTAGTTTATAGAGCCGCCCGTTTATATCGGCGCACTCAAAGATGGTGTTCAAATACTGCGGCATAGGATAGGTAATCGAGTTGTAATTAGAACATGAACGACACACTACTAGTTGATTGATTCTAGGTTTCGATGATACCTTCCTAGTACTGGGTTTCTCCAGTTTGCTTTCTCTCAAATTGGCTGCCTCCAATGCCTCTTTCTTGAGTTTGGCTGCTTGAATCCGGGCACTGCGACGTAATACAATGGGTGGTTCTTTGACCTTTTCTGGCCTATCTAATTGTTTCCAATCTACTGCCATTCTGGAATTCTGTTTCTTCTTATCCTTCTGCAATAGCTGCTGCTCCTTTTTGAGTTTTGCTGCTGACATCCCCGCACTTCGACGTAATACCAGTGTTGTTGAGCAATCAGTACTGCTTTTACTCGAATCCTTTTTGATTCGTCCTGGTTGACGCTGCTTACCTAATCCTAATTTTCGGCGATAACCGTGTTGCTGCGACTTTTTCTTTTGCTTCGGCAAACAAGCAGCCATTTCCATGTCCTCAAAATATTTGCTGACCTTGTGCTTTACTGTCTTTAATATCCTTGCGAGAGCCACCTGCTCATCATCTATTTCCATAGAATTCTCCTTGCCTTGGTCTAAAACAATAGGACTAGAGGATATCACAACCTTTTTGGGCCTTCCGCGCGGTCGTCGTGGTTTCTCAGTTTCCAGACTAGGCTCGGCTTCGCTGATCCTTTCCATTGGATCCACACTTAGTGGAGGTTCCATATCTACGTCAGAACTCATTAGCCCCTTATCAGAAGTATTCTTAGCTGATTGCCTTCGCGATTTGCGTTCAAATATATTCGGATTTATCAGGTTCGAGATTTTTGTATCCTTATGGGATCGAAGAGGTTTAATTCTAAAACGCTTATTTCGTTTGGACTGATTCTTTTTTAGCGAGTTCCCAGCTTCAATATCCTCACAAAGATTGTATAGGCTATAAAGCTTGCCACTAACATTAACGCAATTCAAGTACTTATTTTCTGGTCTCAATTTATCACAATTTAAAGTGCGACACTTATTATATATAGTGTTTAGATAGTTATACTTCCTTAGATTCATTTGTGTGGTGTATTTGACTTCTTGAAAGAACTGGAATATTTGGAGGAGAAGTCTTCAGTTATATTCAAAATGCAGAAATCGAGCAATTCTACTGTAGACTTACCTCAGATCTTCTGAAGACAATTCTGCTGCTTACACATTTGTTTACAAAGTTGTTTCTATAAATTAATTGTATTTTACTTTGTTGTGTGATTTGTGTGTCAACAGAGTGAAGTATATTTTGATATGAGCCCTAGTCAGTTTGTGGTTGTGAAGCTGATTTAAAAAGCTACTGAGTTGTATTCTAAATACAGTTTTTGTTTTATATGTTGGCTAAGCAATTTCGAAACGAAGATGAAAGCTGAAAGATGAAGAATACAAACTATTTCCATGGAGTAAACATTTAAGTTTATTTTCATGAGCAGCTGAGCTTAAAGGAAAACGCAAATTCACCTGACTGCTGGCCACCACACCCAAAATAAGGTAGATACGGCTAGGATACGATATTTGGCATATGATATCACTGATATCACACGCCTCGCGCTTATCAAAGAACACGAACAACAATGGAGCAACAACAACAACACAACAAGCAGTTGTTGCGCTTTATTTACTCTTTATTTATGCGCCTTAGACCAATCAAGCAAAACGGTTTATCATTGAAGCGATAAAAAATACCTTAATTTATTATGCACACACACACCGAGAAAAGCACTGACATTTGTGTTATACATGTATGAAGAAACGGTTCGGAGCCAAAGAAAATAATAATAATAACAATAAATGTTTACTAATTGCGCAAAATTGAACTTGAAAATGTGAAATGTGTAAATACGCAAGTCAACAAACTTATGGAGTGAGTTCTTTGTCTGTTTAAACAGTAAAAAACGCTATTGGACTTAAAGATTATAGTTGATATCAAAGGAAATATCCGAGAAATTGATAAGCATTTTATTAAAAACGAATAAATGTAGTATTAAAATTTTAAATACCACATGGAATATATTATTATATTAATTATATTATATTCATTTGCTCACTCATAATAAATGCTTGTTTCCATTTTATTTTAATTACTTAATTCAAGTGATTTTCCGCCAGAACGAAAGTTCAAGTGACTACCGATTTGCGGTCGAGTTAACTCTGGCAACTCGGCTCATTTTGGTCGGATTAACAGCAGAAAAGTTGGCCTGTAAAATGAACAAAGCGCGCAATTATAAACTCTATTTTTTTTTTTAAGTTATTTAATTAGCGGACCCAAGCGGAGAGGCTGAAAAAATACGAACGACGTCTCTCGTATCTAGAGTGGAAAATTAATGGCTACAAAATTAAATTTATTTTTGAACAAAAAAAAAAACGAGGGAAAAAAGCAGAAGAGAGGCAAAAACAACAACAAGAGCAACGGACCTGGGCTGCCAGACAGCCTGGCAATTTTGTTTCTTATTGGATTTTTATTCGAGCTTGCGAGCGTGTGTGTGTGTGTGCGCGCGTTAACGTAAGTGTGCGAAATTTATGTTGCTATTTGCGTCGCTGCCCACTGTTATCATGGGTTCTGCCCGATGTGGTTGTTGTTCTTGTTTCTAGTTGGCTGCTGGCACGTTACCTAATTAGTTGCCGCAGACAGCGCGACGTTTTTACCTTTTAGCGCTACACGTACACAAACACATTTACAGTTTACGTATTTATAGTGGTGTGCGGTCGCTTTGACGTAACACATTACGACAAACGGGCAGCGACGTCGACGGCGACTGCATTCGATTTCCGTTCTCTGCCCACGCACATGCATATTGCACACATCACCACAGCGGAGGCAGCGCTGCAGCAGCGCTGTAAGCAGAGGCAGCGGCAGCGACGATAGAGAAAACTTAGCAGAAAGATACAAATGCAAAGACCGCAAATAAACACGCGACAAAGTGCAGCTTCAACGTTTTGTCTTGCTCTTGCTTCTGCATTTGGCTTTGTCTTGCTAACGGTCACAGTGGGGCAAAATAGTCAAGTTTCTTTTAAACTTAAAAAGTGAATTGAATTTATGAACGATTAAGTAGAGGTAATTTATATGAAATTATTTATTATTATGTTTTAAATGTATAAACATTTCAAAAGGATAAAACCAATTTGTCGCTAGTTTATTTACATTTATGAAAAAGAATCTATGTTAGAACTGTATATTTGACAGTTTTTTTAATCTAGTTTTTAACAGTTGTCTTTCTATTATGGTTTTATACTGGCCATCCGCATTATGTGCTCAATAACCGACGTGCTTGTTCCACTGTGCCGCGGGTTTTGGCAGCATCGCATCGCTTGAGTTGCAGCTGCTCGGCGACCCCACCTCACCCCACCCCACCCACTGCTTGCCACACCGCCACCTCTCGCCCCCACTCCCATTTTTCACCTCAATTTTCCGACCGCCCACTGGCAGCGTTTTGGTTTATTCTCCTTTTGCTTTTTGACTCTGTTATTTTCTTTTCATTTTTTTTTTTTTTCCTGACTTTTTTATACACACGCCAACGACAGCGAGAAGATAAAAAAAACACTTGAACAAATGCAACAGTCAGCTTATTCACAATGATATTGTGTATGGTATATTTTTATTCGTTTGGCAAAAGTAATAAACATCAGATAGAAAAACAAAATACACGGCAGACAAAATCATTTGGGCGAACCAAAATGCTTTCGCAAAGAAAAATAAAAAATAAAAATAAAAAGCAGAGAGCCGAAAATCGAAAACCGAAAACAAATCATGACAAAAAGCTGTGGGCGACAACAACAAGTCATGAGTGAAAAAAAAAAAGGCCAAGACAAAATTACCAATTTAAATGCTAAAATCCGTATCGACGACGGCTGAGCGAAAAGCCACTAAAAACTAAGCCAAATAAAACTGCAGCCCAGGCATTTAGTGAAGTAAAATGCTAATAAAGAAGTAGATACTGTGTGTGTGCTATACGCGACTGCACAGATACGATAATTATATAAACAACGAAAACTGATTGCCGATGTCGTTCCTAATGATCATCGCAAGATACACACGTTGATCATGACTGCGTTGTGTTTGGGATATGTGTGGCACATGCGTGTAGCATAAACATATGTGTGGATCCATCCACACAGTTCCAACTGGGAGCATTGTGTACATATATCAATGGGCGTGTATTATCATATCATCATCGCCAGCGGACAGGCGACAACGTGGACATTTTGTCGTTTTTATAAGAAGACAATACTCGGGGCCGAATTCGAACGTTATCTAATAAATTGTGAGGGAGTTGACAGCGGGCGATTGACAAAAAAAAAAAGGAAAAAATAATCAGAAAACATAAAAGCGACTGAAGACTGAAAAATTAAACAAGAAACGGTGTAGGAAATCTGCATTTGGTCATAAATATTGTTGTTGTCTGTAAGCTGTCCGAAAATGAGTTCAGAGTGAAAGCCCACTTCCCTTCCCAAAAAAAAAAAAAAAAAAAAAAAAAAAAAACAGATGGCGTGGGTTTTTCCCTCAAATCCCCCGACTTTAACCTTTTTCGGTGTAAACAGAACTCTGCGGCTTATCAATATGCGAATTAGCCAATGATTATGCATGCAAATCGATTCAAAATGGTGGCACACATCGGTGGGCAGAGGAAATTAGCGCTCTCTGCTGATTGGTGTGTGAAAATTGATCCACCAGATCGCCAGATAGCCCCCAAAGATAGTGATTTAATGGCCCGCATCATGCTTAGGATGTTCGGGTTCGGCCATCATCAAAGTGCTGCTGATCGATAGGTGCGAAAACGGACATATTGTTCGGATGATGATCGATAGCCATAAGCCCGCTTGAACTGCCAACTTTGGCAGCTTACTTTGGATACAGTTTATTGCAAAATAGCTTAGTTAATGCCAAATGATTATCTTTGGAACCTAAATGTATCTCATTTGGAAAAAAGCAATGTGAAGTATGCAATAGTTAAGTTTCCTATCTGTGTAATCATTTTTACCCTTGGAACCCCTATGCCAGCTAATATGTACATAGTTAATAAGGCCAATTTCCTCAATCCCAAGGTAAACCCTTTGATTAGCTCCAGTTTTTACCACCTCAAATAAAACGAAGCAAGCACTTGCAGCCCCACCAAGAAGTGTGTATTTGCCCCGAGCGATCTGTACAAATATCAACAAATATAAACATTTTCCTCTGTAGATACCGCGATCGAAGACAGTGCAAACCTATTGATTAGATAATTGCAGAGGGCTCTAAAAAATAAGAAATAAAAAGAAAACCCACTAAATGTAGAGCGGGAAACGTGCGACAATCTTTGGAGATACAGATAGGAAGATAGGAGGAACTCCTCCACGGAAACGGGGCCAAGTCTTCGACAGAACTACTAATCAAAGCCTCTTCACTTCGGACACTTGAGGTTTTCCCTGGCCAGCTATATATACATATATATAACTATATATAGGCATGGAGCTGTGAGAAATGTGGAGAAAAGTCTTTGAAGAAAATCTTGAGACCAAAGTAAGCGGTTGTTTCTGCTCGTTTTGTTTGGTTTCTTTTTTTGTTTTTTTTGTTGCCTCCGCTGGTGTGTTACTAAATTTGGTTGTCTGGGCATTTCTACGCGAGTGTCTAAATGTATCTGTATCTGTAGCTGTGTTCGTACCACACCATTTTTAGTAGCCTGTCTATATATGTAGCATACTATATGGTATGGCATTGTATGCCAGCTCTGCTCAACTGCGGTAATTGCCGACTATTTTCTTTAATTCGTTTCCAGCTGTCCTTTTTCTGTGGGTGGTGTGTGTGTGTGTGTGTGTCTATATGGCCTGGTGGGAAAGTGCTCCAGCATCATTTCTGCTCGCATCCGGGGGCCACCAAAAAGGTGATAGCAGCGACCACAAACGTACTTTATCTCTCCGCCGTACTGTCACCGAATTTGGCGAGCTTTTTGCTCCCAGCGCAACGCCCTCCGCATTTATGTATTCAAAATAAATAAATCCAGCGCACGCTGCACAATTCTGGAGCAAGATGAAGACATTACGTCTGAGTTTTTGAATTCTGCATTCCGAATGCCTCCGGGGGCCTCCGTCTGGCAGTAGAGACACTCGTGCTCGTGGTCGTCGCCACAGAAATGATGATGAGATGATATGTTTTGCTGTTTTTGCAACCACGGCAGTGCGCGGTGCTCGGTTGCTGTTTTGTTTTCATTATAAAATCGTTGGCTCTGCGCGTTTTTTTTCTTTTCGCACAAAACATCCGGTCGTATTTTAATTTAATGAGTATAAATTCTCTGCTCGGCCAGAGACACTGGCACTTTCTGCACAATTATTATTTATATATATTTAAAAGGCATTGGGCAAATATACAGTCGGTATATAAAAGCATAAAATGTTTTAAATAGTTTTCTTTCATGTTTTTTTCTTATTTATAAAACTATTTAAGAAACTAGTGTGACTTAGATTTGATATTATTTCCATTTAATTTCCATTTCCAAATGTAAACTTAAGGTATCTATTTTTTTCAAATATTTGTAGAGGATGTATAAACCCAAATCTGATCTTCTATTTCATTTCCATTCATTTCAAAGGAACTATGCAAGGAATACCAGAATGCTTGGCTGGCGCAAGGAGCTTTCCAACACTGGCCGAGGGCGAGTGATGTTCACTGGAAATAACGGCGCTTTCTTAACGCCGCTTGAAACTCAACGAATTTAACAAAAGTCGCAAAATGCACGTTTCAGCCATAAAAGGCCGACAGCCGCCGAGGGAGTCAAATGATGATAGCCCTATGGTCATTACTAATTATCGAATCTGCGACATCAAAACGAGTGGCAATGGCAAATATTTAATGTCGTGGAGTCGGCGTCGGCGGCGCAACAACAACAAAAACAGCAGCAGCAGCAGCAGCAAAAACAACAATGCGGCATCTGAAAGTCGCAGTAATGATAATTGCAATTATTCTACAACCAATGATTTCAATAAAATCAATAAATTGCTGCTAATTACGTACATGCTGCTGATAACAGCGGCCACAATTTGTCGAAGCGCCGCCCAGTCGCCGTCATCATCGAATGCCGGTGGAGTTGGAGGATCCGGTTCCACTGGGGGATCCCCCCTGAGTGCGCTGCTCAAATCCGGTGGCGCCTCCTACAATCAACAGTTGCCGCAACAGCAGCTCTTCGCCATGCTGACCAGGAATGGAGGTGGTTCGTCGGGCCCGGGATCGAGTGGCGGCAACAGAGGCTACACCAGCGCCAGGCAGCACTTCATGGCCCTCAGCGAGGATTACTCGGATGCGGATGTGGACGAGGAGGATATGGCTGCATTGCACTACCCGCTGTCTGCCTCGCATCCACCGGCTGGCGTTCAGGGATCCTCCTCCTCCTCCGGTATTTCAATACAGTCCGGATCGTTGGAGACAAACGGCTTCGTGGCCGACGATGGTGGACAGTACGAGCATGCCCAGAAAGCACTGGAGGCTGCTGCGGCGGCGGCCAAGGCCAGTAATAAGTACAACATCGACTGCCCCAAGGACTGCAAGTGCCTCAATGTTCTCTTCGACTGCGATAAGCTGCATCTGGAACGGGTGCCCGTCTTGCCCAGCTACGTGCAAACTTTGTAAGTATATACATAGAAATAGAGGAGGAATATTTAGGCAGAGCTTCAAAACCACTTTTGAATGGAAAAACAATTTGATCAGCTTCCCATTAACTTAAGGTCATTGTGGTTTTTCTTCTTCAAAAACTTCCAACTTCAGAAAAAATATTGGTGGAGTTTGAAACATTCGACAGTATTCAAATCCATAAATTCCTGGGGGATGAAATGGCGAGCCACCCCATCAGATATTCTCTGCGAATATAAATTACAGAGTGGCACAACCCTCTACATCGACATTTGGCCTCAATTTTAGCATTATTTTTTTTTTTTTTTTTGGGGGGTTGCGATTTTATCGTTGCGCTTTTAATCAATTTAATGCATGGCAAAATTATGCAAACGTCGTTCGGTTTTTATCAGTAGCTTTGCATCGATAATTGCGACATAATTGAGGTGCATTGAGCTAGCCAAGGATTTTACAAATGGCGTAAATTAACTTTTATCTTTTTCGAAGGCATCTGGCTAACAACAAACTGAACGACACCACCGTCCTGGAGATACGTAATCTGTTGAATTTGACTAAAGTGTAAGTGAAGCAGAAGCTTATCCAGATAAATACTATAAACTAATTATATTTTACATCTATTTTAGTTCATTAAAACGAAATTTATTGGAGGTAATCCCGAAATTTGTGGGCCTCAGCGGCCTGAAGCACCTGGTATTGGCCAACAACCATATTACCAGCATCTCCAGCGAGGCGCTGGCAGCTTTGCCACTGCTGAGAACGCTGGATCTGTCCAGGAATCAGCTGCGCACCATCGAGCTTAACTCTTTTCCGAAGTCAAATAACCTTGTTCACTTGTGAGTCGCCTGAATGTTCCTTGATTTAGGCAAATATTAACGTCGCATTCACCTTTCGCCCACAGAATACTCAGTTTTAACGAGATAACCAATGTGAATGAGCACTGCTTTGCGACTCTAAACAACCTAACAGACCTGGAGCTGAGTAATAATCGCCTAAGCACTCTGCCCATCAGGGTTTTCAAAAATCTGAATCAATTGAAGAAGCTGTAAGTTATTAAAATACTGCATATGGAACACCCCTTACAATGTTTATATTTCACTTTACCACAGAGCTCTCAACTTTAACCAACTGGAGATCAACTGGTCCACATTCCGTGGTCTGGAGTCGATGAAAAATCTTCAACTGAAGTCCAACAAAATCCGAGCGCTGCAGGACGGCGTCTTCTATGTGATGCATAAAATCGAAACCATTGATCTGGCCATGAACCAGATCAGTTCCCTTTCCCGCCAGGGTCTCTTCAATCTGACAAAGTTGCGCCACCTCAACCTGTCGTTTAATGCCATTTCACGCATTGAGGTTGACACTTGGGAGTTCACTCAGTCGCTGGAAGTGCTGGATCTGTCGAACAATGCAATCAACGAGTTCAAGCCACAGCATTTGGACTGCCTACATCGCTTGAAAACCCTCAATCTAGCCCACAACCGATTGCAATATCTGCAGGAAAACACCTTTGATTGTGTGAAGAATCTTGAGGAGTTGAACCTGCGGCGCAATCGTCTGTCCTGGATCATCGAGGATCAGAGTGCGGCGGCTCCGTTCAAAGCGCTCCGAAAATTGCGACGCCTGGACTTGCATGGCAATAATCTAAAGCAGATCAGCACTAAGGCGATGAGTGGCCTCAACAACCTGGAGATACTCAATCTCGGTTCCAATGCCCTGGCCAGCATTCAGGTCAATGCTTTTGAGCACATGCTTCGCCTAAATAAATTGGTTTTTAAATCGCTCAACTTCATCTGCGACTGCGATTTGATCTGGTTTCAACAGTGGCTGAAGAATCGTTTTCCCCAGCAGGCCGAGCACGCGGTGTGTGGCTATCCGGAGCATCTACTAGATCGGCATCTAAAGTCACTGAGCAGTTCGGAGTTGGTGTGTGGTAAGTGTGATATTATAATGTTTAATGTTTGGATAACTAACGCAATTATTTATCTCCTCAAGTGGACTCCCCGAAACCGAGAGTGGAACAAGAACCGGACGACATGCTGGCCGTGAATGGAGCTAACATCACTCTGGAATGCATTGCCAGTTCTCCGACAGCGGCCTCACTGGCCGCCGCCGATGAGCTGAAGATCAAATGGCGCCACGACAATCAGCATGTCCAGGAGCGACCGGCTGTGCACGACGGTTCTAGCACGGAAACGCAGATCCGCCATGATCTGAGCACCAATCAGACCTCCATCTATGGCTATCTGAGGCTCACGAATGTGACTTACGAAAGCGCTGGACGCTATCAGTGCGTGGTATCGAATGCCTTTGGAACCACCTATGCACAGAAGTTTAAGATATCTATAGGAAGTACGCACACACATCGCCTTTGCCATATATATTTATATTAATACCTATCTTTACATCCCCAGTTCATCCCACCTTTTTGCAAGTGCCGTCGAATCTAACGCTGGACGCTGGCGAAATGGCTCGATTGGTCTGCTCGGCGAGCGGTGATCCCACACCTGAGATAGCGCTGCAAAAGTTCGGCGGTAGTGAGTTTCCAGCGGCAACCGAGCGTCGGCTGCAAGTGATCCGCGAGGAGAACGCGTTTTTGATAACCAACGCTAAGCCCAGCGACTCTGGAATTTACACGTGCACAGCGTTAAGTGCTGCGGGCGAGATTAAGGTCAATGCCACGCTGGTGGTAAATGGTAGGTTCCTTTAAGCCTTTTACTTCGTTCTTCACTAATGTTTCTTCTTTTCAATGCAGACAAACCGCAGCCTAGCATTCCCTTGGTGCACCAGGAGGTTGTTGTGGGCCGCACATGTGTGTTGCAGTGTCTTAGCGAAACGGCCAATGCTGATTTTGAGCTAGAACATCCGCACCGCGAGTGGTTTAAGGAGAACAAACCGATACACATTTCGCCAACAGCTCCGGACGGCGATCGTTACTATTTTTCCAACAACAAGGAACTGCTTGTGATCCTGAATGCTCAGTCCAACGATGCTGGACACTTTCGCTGTGAGATAACGGACAACTCGCGAACATTTACGCTGCAGTCGGAGCTGGTAGTGGTCAAGGAGAACCTTAACTGGGACGTCTTGCTGATGGGCATAATCACAGTAACCGTCATCTGTGTTGTGGTGGACTGCTGCATCATTTGGTGCACTCTGCGCTATCAGAAAAAGAAACTACGCATGAGCATGGCTGCCGAGAGGCTGGCGGCTCGTACGCACGCTAGTCTACATTCTACTCTCGACAAGGATCAGACGCAGCTGACTACGCTTAATCGTACGCAGCTTAGACCACACCAATCGCAGCTGGTCCTAGACGGACTTCCCACGCAGCAGCAAACGCAGTTACGCCCGCGAAGCCCTGCGGACTTGGACAATGGCGAGGCGAACCACAGTCGCCTCATCGTGACGACAACGCCCTCCTACGAACAGCGCTGCCTGGAGCAGGGACTGACCCTAAGCTATCTGCTTCAGACGGTCCCGGAGGCCCAGCAGGATCATTTGTCCAGCAAGGACTCGGGCACCGGTTCGGATTCGGCTGTGAAACGCAGTCTGGAGGACTTTGCGGTGGCCATGCCCAGTCATAAGCATCACACCGACGACGAGCAGGAGGAGGTGGAGGTGGATGGAGAAAACGACCTACAGTACATGGAGCTGTACGAGGTGAATCATGCTGCAGCCGAGCAGGAGCACTTTCTGCAGAACAACAATCACAACTACGACGGTGGCGGGGGTGGCGATGAAGGTGGGGTCAACAAAATGGTGCCCAAGGCGCTGCTCCGCAAATGCAGCGCTGGTGACAGCGGCAGCAACTACAACTCCATCCAAAAGTGGACAACAGTGGACATTTGAGCGGAGGCTTAACCAAATGAGCATGATGATATCAGGATCATATACCAAAAACTGGAGGCTGCACCGTAACCCCAACCGCAGTCCGCCCCCAAAACGAACACAAAGACTGTTTAACTCGTAATTATAATTCGTAGATGGTGGCCCAGACTTTTGGACTGGCCACGACCATAGGGTAGGCGGCCTTATTGATGCCTTTGCTATGGAAATAGGACAGCTAGAGAAACATACCAGTGTCTTCGTAATTTATGAAATTAATCGTTAGAATCGATTATCATTAACGTGTAATGCATAATATTTAATTATCGTATATGTATATTTATAATTTTCTTTCGCTTGTGATATTATTTATTATTTTGATTGCCCGAGTTTTAGACGTAATACATTCACCACTGTATATATCACTTAGACTTTAATTGTAGTCGATATCGAATGGTTGCCAGTAAATCGGCTATGACAGCTCCAAATGAGTGGGAGTGTGTACCTTAGAAGAATATTTTGCAGTTACCTTTTGCTTTGATTAATTTTCTGTTTGAATTTGAAATTAGTTTGCCCTTTGATTGGCCTTGACAAAATTTGAAAGAATACAAAATGAAACAAAGTCAAAATATTTAATAAAATTATGCATTATTCCAATACGTTCTCGGAATTTTCAGTCAATGGGTATTTGGTGGAATGCTGCGCATATTTCAAGTTCATTAAAATAAAACCATCGATTGCTTTTATTATTTGGACTTCCTTTAATCTGTCTTAGAGTTCTAAGATGTGTCATCAAGTAAATGCTTGGTCAGTTGGAATCCTCTGAGCTGTCACTGTAGGCAGCCAAAAGGGAAAGTCCAGCTGGAGCGGCAGCTGGCTGATTTGTAGCTTTAGTTTCCGGTGGAGCAGATACAACTGAGGGCTTGGTTGCGGCTGGTTTGGCTTCAACATGCGTCGTTCCAGTGGCTACCGTGGGCTTTGCTACTGCGGTTGCCTTGGGTTTAACCAGCACCAATGGTGTCTTCCTTTTAACCAGGGACTGCGCTGCGGTTACTTTGCTGGACGATGTGGCGGAGACACTAAGCGCGCTGGGCTTGGCCTGTTTGGCTGGTGGTGGAGCTGGCAGTGTGTCCAACGGTTCATCCTTGATCTCCTCAATGATTTCCTCAGCGACAACACGGGAGCTTCCTTCTGGTTTGTTCTTAAAGTTTACGGACCTACGAAAATGTCATGCGTTAAATACATCGACTAAATAGAATATCTAGCAATGAACCCACTTGATGAAATCCTCGTCTTCGCGCTCCTCCCGCTCCTGGCGCTCTCTCTCCGTCTCCGTCGTGTTGTACTGCTGCAGCAGTGTGTTGTAGTCCACTGTCTGCTGGCGCCGGTTGAGATCACGCAACTCCTCCAGGCTCTCGATCGTTTCGATCTCGTTGCGCGACTGTTGGGTGCGGTTCTCGAGCAGTTTCATCGGATTGTTGGCCTCCTCATCGCGCAATTCCTGCTCCTCGCGACGTGCCTGCTCCTCCGCCAACTTGAGGGCCATGAAATTCCTGGTGGCCCCCGCCTCAATCTCGTAATCCGTGTTCTGCGGATCTGTCTTGAAGGAGATCTCCTGCAGGCAGCGCGTGCACTTGATGTAGAACCGATAGATCCTGATGCCCAGGTAGGTTTCGTTCTCCACGTCCTCCTTGCGAGCGTTGAACTTCTTGCCCTTGTATATATATTCCCCACATGTTTTGCAGCGCATATTAAATGGAGCCATCAATCGCACCGTGTACTGCCGGTTTTTGGCCAGTTTCATGCGCGGAATCTTCGACGGATCGAAGTCCGGGGGATAGTATTTCTGCAGAGGAGTCGGTCAGTTGGCGATCTATTAGCTTAAGATGTATTTACTTACGTTTAAGACCTTTCGCTCAGACATTTTGAAGACTACGATTTATTTCTTAATAAAATAAATACAATTTATTTATCTGCCTAACAGTGCTGTAAAATGTGTGCCGTAAACAGTGGTGTAAGTCGTACTCCGACGTTGTGAAAATATAGTCGTCTCGCTCTTTCGCTTTTCTAGTTGCGTTTACCGCCTAATTTGAATTTAATAAAAACTCTTATAAACTGTTATACACGACATGTTTTTTGTAAATTCTTTACTCATTGCCCATTTTAATAAATAAATTCAATAAGTTCAATAAATTATAGTTTTCTGCTATACATGCGCTTCTTTATAAATAACATTTATGTACAAAAACAGTTTTTCAAATGCAATTACCAAATTGATATCCACGTTTCCCGCTTAACATACACATTAGACACATATTTCTTTGGCTATTATTGCTGCTGCGTTGTCAACACATCGTTAATACAAAAGTTACAAAAAAAAAACACAGCTCATCTCACATATTGCTGCTCGTAGTTTGACCATCGTTTTCGCCCGGTGGACTATTCCTCCGCTGTCCGGAGAACCGAGCAGGCAGCTGCAGGATGGGCACACCGTTCTCCGCATCGATCATCGGTGCGGATGACACATACTCACTGCCCACATCCACGTCCGGGAAGCTCACCTTTTTGGGAGCGGGAATGGCGGGCTCGGTCACGGACTTGGGACGCCCCTCCATTTTCAAGGCAGCTCTGGGAATCTTGTGCTTGACCAGCTCATAGGTGCAGGCGTAGAGGAACGTGTACTGCTGCTGCGTTTGCACCATTTTCATGCGCTGAAAGTTGGAGAAGTAATAAGATATATGCACTTTGTATAACCACTAAAAAAAACTCACCTGGAATCGCAGTTTCTTGACCGTTTCGAAAATGTTGATTTTCGACTCGCTCTTCAATCGCTGCATGATCAGATCCAGACCAATAAAGGTGCCCGTCCTGCCCACTCCCGCACTGCAATGGACGATGATGGGCGAGTAACTGGGTCGCTTCTCCGCCTTCACCTTCTTCACGAACATAATCAAATGCATGGGATCCTCGGGCACGCCGTGATCGGGCCACTTTTTGAAATAGTAGTGGATCACCTTCTCCTTCAGTCCGTACTTGTCGTGCACAACAGTCAACTCAGTTCGATCGTATAGCTCCAGAACCTCCTTGGACTTGATAGTCACAGTCAATCCACGCAAATTATACGGATAGTACTCGTGACACTTGATCTGTTGAAGATTAAGGTTTATCTTCCATTTCGAGTACCTAATCATGTGCATTCTTACCGTATTGCCCTCGCGAAACTGGGTAACTTGAACAATAACCCGCACGTTGTACTGCAGGATCATGCGCCAGAAGTCCATCACACTCTCTGGTTTTGGTCCCTGGGTGGCTATGTACTCCTTCTTACGCGTGTGACCCTGTGAAGAAGGTCCACTTAAGATGATCTTCCTTAAGGATTAGTTATAACAACTACTTACATCTATAAAGGAGGCATTGATATAGTCCGATCCCTCCGCATCGATGTCCAGAATCACGCGATTCTTGTCATCTATTAAATAGATGTCCCATAATGAGATTAACTATTTGTTGAAGTTACTTTTAAGTTAGTTACATGGATATATGTCCGCATAGCGATTCTTGTGGCAACCCAATTCGGAGGCGGAATAGCTAAGCTCCAAGGCCACAACGGTGATCTCCTTGAACTCCCTGGCCAGTTTCTCCGGCTTGGCAACCTCGGTATAAAAGATGGCAAAGTTCTTGGCAATGACATTGCCGAATGGGTCCTCGATACCCTGACCAGAGTCACGTTTCCTGCACCAAACGAAGTTAAGACGTTTTTCTCTTGAGAAGATTGCCATCGTTGACTTACCAGGCCAATCGCTTGCGCACCCACAGAACCGTCAAACCAAGTACGAAGGCCAGCAGCAGGCAGCTGCAAACGCTCACCAGGATCAGGGTCACCTTGATGGCCGCCTTGGTCTTGAAGTTCAGTACGGCGGCATCGCTATAACCAGACGCGGTGAACAGTCGCACCACAACGTTGTAGTCCGTGTCGGGTAGCAGAGGTCCATTGCAGTACGTTTTCTTGATCTCCGAGCACTTGTCCACTCCGATGGTAAAAACAATTTCCTCATCGGATGTCAGCTCTCCATCCCTTCGCTGACGTTGCACGGGCTCGGGATGCCAGCGCTCCTCGGTGGTTTGGTACTCCAGACTGCAGTCGCCTGTGCCATCTGCGCCGGCCTCTTGGTAGGATAGAACCTTTGGCCAATCGCTGCTAACATCGTATCTGAGATGTGGGACTCCAGCACAGTTCTTTTGCGAGACCATCAGTGCCACCCACTTGATGTCGCCGGATTCGGATGTCATGATGTCAGCTGGAAGGCGGACAATGGCCGTTTTCGTTGGATTAGACGTCTCCTCGACATTGGCACGCATTTGCTTAATAAGCTCTTCACTCGGAATGGTGGGCACTGAAAGAGAAGATACATGGATTACTTATCCGTTAAGCTTGTGCCCGATATTTCGATACTTACGTCCCGGTGGCGACTGCCAGCTACCCGGTACGCTGCTGCTCAACTGTTCCACATTGCGATTCTTCACGGACACCTCAACCGTATAGTCGAACTGCGGCTGCATTTCCGTTTCCGTGTAGGACATCCGTCCCTGCTTATTACCCGTGTCCAGTTCCACCTGCCGCTCAAATGAGACTGGAGCGAAGTTCTTTCGTGTGCCATTGAAGGCCAGCTGGAAATACTCTATATCGCCATTGGACTTGCAGGGCACCTTCCACGTGATAGTCACGTTCGCTCCGTACACGGCGTTGTTGTTCACCGGACCCTGGGACAGTACGGTCAACTGGGTCACGATGTCGGATACTACAAGGTTCGATATATTGACATTGCTATATGGACTTGCAACTACTCTTCATCCTAACTCACCTGCGGGCAAAGTGATTCCAATTACGGGTGCTGTATAGATGCCCATTCCGAAGTCATTCTGTGCCGCAACCTGCATCATGTACCGCACCGCTGGAGCTAGACCCGTGAAGTTCACACTGGGATCGCCCTTGGTCTCCGACTTGGTGTCCTGCTCCACCTCGGCGCATTCAGCGGGCACAAAGTAGCTGGCCTCGTGGCGCATCAGGAATGCCTGGTAGTACTTGATGGGTCCGTTTGTGTAGGTGGGCGGTTGCCAGTTGAACAGCAGGCTGCTGACCGTGCTCTTCTCCAGCATCACATTCTCCGGCTGCTCGGGAACTGCAAATGGAATTCAACTTACATATGGACTCCGTAAATATATGTAGCTCTTACAGTAGGTTGTCGTGTGCACATCAGCAACGACAGCTGCCTCGGAAGGTCCTGCCACATTGTAGAGTATTACTCTGCAGACGTAGGTGGCGTAGGGCGAAAGTGGACTGAGACTGGCATTAAAACCTGAGATTGGAATACGATTATAATAGCTATCTGGATACCGAATGGAGCCAGTACCCACCCTGTTTGCTATGTCCCTCCACATAACGCTCCGCGTATGGATTTCGCACCTGGGTGGTGGCATTGCAGGTGAAGAGCGCAAAGATCGTTGGACAGGAGTTGTTGTAGTCCGCATTGAAGGCGGTTAAATCGATGAATTCGGAGCCAGCTTTCGTCTTTTCCAGCTTGACCTTCAACAAAATGCTTGCAGTCAGTAAGAAATGGACAAATAGGTACAAATAATCCCTAGTACCTTAGTGTAATCGACTATAGCTGCTTTAGTCTCCACCCCGACCTGTCTGAGCTGGCCATCGAGGCTCTCCTTGGTGTATGGGATTATCTGGATGATGTACACCTGACAGGCCAGCAAATTCTTGTCGAAAACCACCGACGTGTTCTGGGTGGTAACACTAAGTGCTTCAACCTCAATCAGCTTATCGTCCTCCATCCAGCCGGACAAACGGTAGCCATCGATGCAGAGATCTGCGTACTCGGGCGTCTTCCAGCTCACCTCCATGGAGTAGGCTTCTGGTTCCACGACGGGATCTTGAATCACAGAGGGCTCTACAAGAAGATAGTCACAGTAGATAGATAGATGTTGAATACTCATCCAAGCTCTTGTACTCACGATCCTCGCCCACGGTGCTCTGCTCCTGGTACTTGGTGCCAGCGCTTCCATTTAGCTGATTGGGCACAATCTCCACCAAGTATATCCCACACGGATCAAGGTCGTCGAAGATAGCGAACGTCTCCTCTGTGATCACATTCATAGTTTTGATTTCCGGTCGTTGAATGGGTCCGGTCAGCGTTACATTGTAATTCGCCACACATTTGGGATGATTTCGGGGAGAGGACCAAGTCCAATGCAACTGGGTGGGATAGGCGATGGGACTGGGTTCATTGACGGCACTGACCACTAAACATTTGAAGTATGGGATTTATGGGTTACTTGGACAGGTGGTTATCTAGTTGTACCCACACTTTTCCGCCGAAGTGAAGGTCTGAGAAGCCTTGGCCGTGGTGTTCTCGTTGATGAAAACCTGAAAGGTGTACAGCTCACATCCTTGAAGATCGGTCAGGAGGTACTCCCTCAGCTTGCCATCGGAGGAGACATCGGTCCACTCGCACTCAACTGGTGGGAAGAATAAAACACACATGTGATTCAAAAGAAGTTATAAGGGGAACCCCAGAGTCTACCTCCATCACTGGGCGGATCTGGTGTGGTCTCCATTGGCGTGGTGGTAACGTAGTCAATGTCGTTTGTGGTTTCCGTACTGGGCTCTTCCGTGGTGGTATCCTGGTTTTGATCCGTTCCGCAATCGTTGCGTTGCCACTTGAAGACATAGTTACTGATGCAGTTCTTCTCGGAGGGATCACCCCACGTGATCATCGTGATGCCACTGGCTAGGTTCGTTACGTTCATGACGAGATCGCCGGGCTCGGCGTACTGCGTGTCCACATCGGTGGCATCCGTGTCCACCACGACGCTAGCATTGTTCCGCGTGTCCAGGGTGATCGTGTGCGTCAGGCAGGCGCTCAAACTCACGAAAGTCTGAGCACTTTTGTCGTTCAGCAGCTGAAAGGATTTGGTGTAGTCCGGCGCCTTTGCCGTGATGCCAAAGGACTCCACACAGGCGCGGTCGGTCGTCTGCCAGGTCACCCTGATGGTGTTCGCTGTGGCCACCACTGAGGTCACTGTGGTCTTGGGCTCTGCGGTTAAAGATGATATGGTTAACATCCATAGTTAGCATATCCATATTTATATGAACTCACGCTTATATTCAGTGTAGGCATAGATCGTTTGGTCACTAGGCGGTGGTTTGCCGGAGACATTCGATCGGAATGAAACCACCGACGTGTAGAAGGTGCAAGGATTAAGCTTTTCGCTGGAAACCATAGGCATTATGTTAGTTCGGGAGATCAATGTATCCAAAACATTCTACGAACCACACGTGCGCTGCGTTGGCCTCGGTTTCCGATCCGGATCCATTGCGACAGGTCACCTTATCGATGGAGTACTCCGCCTCGTTGGAGATGCTAAAGCCGAGTGTGTAGACCGTAGAAACCACAGTCACCTCCACCTCTGAAATATGGGTTTTATAGCTTATTATAGGCTAATACAAAAATGGATGCACTTGGGATTTGAAAAGTATCTTGTTCCAGTATCTTAAATGTTTATTTTTAAAAGCTAAATAGTACTTACTCTCCGCCAGTTCCTGGCTCTCACTCACTGCCACCAGGAAACCATCGGTTTGTCCTTGGACCACAGCGATCCACAGGACAAGGATCAGTGCGTGAATCCTGAACGATTGCTTCCAGTTTGTGGCGTCCATCTTAGGACCTCATTGCTTCTGCTGCTGTTTGTGAGTGAGTAATGCTTTATTAATTATTAATAACAAATGGTTATCGGCGGGGAGCTAATGCAACCGGTTCCTGCGCGGGATTTTCCGCGAAGCATTAACCTCACCCAATTGCACACCGTTCATTTGTTTATAAACACAAAGCACAACACATAAGAGTTCACTGGACGTGGTGATTGGTCATAAACAATTAGTGGCCGCCGAACTTTGGCAAATCTCGCGATGTGGGAAACGATTCTGGATCTCCGAGTTGCTGACCAGCGCAACAAAAATTAAATACAATACATAAACTCCCATCGATTTATGATAATTTCAGAAATACCACACGTAATTGGAAAATGTAAACAATAAACGAAATGGTCGAAAAAGGGGGTTATCTCAATGTCGTGGCTTGCACCCAAATCCATGGAGTGGAGTATTGTTTCTTTGAAGGCAGCGGAAATTCAATGGAATGGAGTTAAGAACGCCAGCAATGTCATGTCGCAATATTGCCTCCTTTTTTTTTCATTTTTTGGATCCCTAGAATCTTATCAAGCCACTTCACAGGCTGGAGAAGTGGGCAGCAGATATAGATACAGATAGTAATCTGGCTTGTTGGACAACCCAATAATAATCGAACAAAATTAACGACAGATTCGCTGAAAATCGCCGACGATCCTCGAATTCGAATGCAATTAATCGCCGCTCCATTTGCAAACCCATCACGCAGTCGCAAATGGAATGGGTATAGCAATAGATATAGATATATAGACTATACCATATTGTCGATTCGCTGAGTGCGTCATCGAAGAGCTCGCTAATCGAAAGAATTCCGAACCCTGAAATTGGCAGCACTAATTACTAATTTCAACGGAAGCAGGCGAAGAAGACAGCTCTTCTTAAAAGCAAATAAAAAAATGACACTTTCCGATCATTATTAATGGCGCACGGTGTGGTTATCAGAAAGTGTGGCAATGGAACGTTGACAATTTGCCAATGTCTGTGCCCGATTGTTTAAACAAATCGCAGCGCGCCGAGGTTTTCCAAAACACCAAGTAAGCCAATAATAACAATTTAACGGTTACACACGAACAAGCGCGGCCTTTATCATCGGCATATAATCAGAGTCGTCGTTCTGATAACACCCATATGGCTGGCTCATAAATGGCTTTCGATTTCGCCAGTCAAACGCTAATGTGGCCAGGAGGATCGGCTACCGCAGGATTAGCAAGCAGTGCGAAACTGAATCATATGCACAAATATCTATATGGCCACAGAATTGACCGATATACTGCTATAATGTAATGCGTACAAATGGCTGATTAAATCTCGAGCACTGATAACACACAACGACGAGTGCCCAAATTTGGCAAATGATTTACATTATTCGGCAATTTTCCCAATGAGCGGTTGAGATTGTGTACGATACGCTGCACTCACAGGTGACAGAAGGCAGATGGTTGCTAATTGTTGTTGCTGTTTCGCGAATATTTGGGCGGAATACTATGAATAACGAATGTGTGGTGTGCCGCCCGAAAATCAGTAAACTAATAACCGTTTCCGCTGAGCGATTCTCGAACACTGAGCGCCAAAGGGAGCACTCCATAAATCGGTTGTGTTGTTCTGGCGCTGTGTGGAGCGGTGATAAGGAACGTTTACTCCCATCGCGAGTGTGTGTGTAAGATAACAACAAAATCGGTTTACAATTAGCAAACTGCAGTGTTGACTATCGAATTGGGAAGTTTTATAAATAAATGGCAGTACTTATATGGCATAAATAATTGGAAATCCATTTTGTTCACTAACGAATAAGCGTTGTGGTTCCGCAAAAAAAAAGCTGACGAAGGTCCATTTCCTTATCAGTATTTTAAATAGCGCGCCAATTTTTTAAGCTGTTCACACTGCGCTTGCATGGAGGTAGGGCTTAAGTTATGGCAACTCCTTCGTTACTCAATGCTTGCAGTCCTTAAACCTTATATAAGATATAAAAAGTATTTATAAGTAATTATACATCATTTTATTATCATTTTCTACATTCTTAGTTCACATCGATAGCTAATCGCTGTCATCGATAGTCCTGTGATGTTTTTTGAGCTGCTTCCACTGCGGTCACACTAATCGAAGCATTTTCGTCCGCTCGTCACTTTTCTGCGTAATTCTTTTCGTATATTTCGATTAAACATAAATAAATAAGCGTAATTATAAATATATGAAATACTAAATTGTTGTAAGTAACGTCCGCTGCCTAATAAGAACAAACGCCGAGTCGTCGCGTTGTAAATAGAACACCCAAGCAAAATAGATTTTTCGCAACCAACCTGTGTAATGGGCAACTGGGAAAAATGAAGAAAAAAACGTCATATGTACAAAACTGGCAATGGCAGAGTGTTAGTGCGTGCATAATGTACCGAGCTTGTCGGTTGCAGTCGGAAAATATAATATACTATATGTGCGATTGGATATTTGTCCTTTTTCCCCATTATGCATATTGCCTTTGGGACATTTCTTTCTCTTGGCCCCCTCTCTCTATCCAAGATGGCCGTCGTAACAGTATTTTCGTTCAAACTGTTGTTGTTATTGTGTTTGTTATTGAAAAGAGAATGAAAAAACAAGCGAAAGAGTTATGCAAATTATGCACAAAAAAGTAGTGTGTTGAACAAAAAGGCGATCAGTAAATAAGTGGAGAAACGAACTATGATTACATTTTATTTACAACCACCAGAAAGCGATGACACATCGCGTGCGTTGGTGTGCGTGCGCGAGTGTGTGTGTACGAGTGACGATGTCTGTGGATTTTCGCGCATGTGTTGGAGTCCTCCCCCTCGCCAAAAGTAGAATTGATCGATTTTTAGCCAAGTCGAGTCCCCGAACTGGCCGATTCCTTGCATATATGTACTTCCCGTTCCCCCATAGGCCAACAACACCTATTACTGGGCAAACCAGTTCTGCCAATGCACAAGAAATCTCGTTTTATTTTCTTCGTTGTGCTTGTGTTGTTTTTGTTTTTTTTTTACAGTTTTCCGTTTTGGGCTTTTTTGCTGCGGCATTCTTTTAGGTATTCAAGACCCGTTGCGATTTCCCAGAATGTGTGGAAAGCGCTCCTGACACTGCAAATTGTTTCTATTATCTAGTGACGAGCTTTTTGCACGTTCCCAGCAGTGGGTTAAAGAAAGGCAAAGCAAAAAGTCTCGGCACTTAACGGTTACTCCCTGCATTCGATGCCCGTCGTGGGGTTAAAGCTGGAGTTCAAAGCTTTTTTGGCTATTGTTTTCCTTTTCCCTCTCTCTTTTTGCACTTGAAATTGCAGTTGCATTTGCTCGCCGGCGCGTGTGTGAGTGTGTGCTAATCAATGAAACACGCAAATAAACAAGCAAAGGCAAGTGCAAGGTCTGTTTGCCAGAGCGGGAGAGAGAGAATAAGCAAGCGAATCCAAACGAAAGGGGGAGTGAGAGGAAGAGAAAGGATCCTTAAAATGCAAGACCTTACTGTGTGTGTGCGTTTTGCAGCCCTGGTCTATTCCCCTTGCCAACTATCTCGCTCTCACGCCCACCCGAAACCATTTAAAATTCAAATATCAAATTAACTTGAGCATGTGCAACAATGAGAATCGCATATTTTTTTCACTGATTTAGTAACATTTCTGGTGTGGCGTGCGACCCAAACGCCCCCTTCCCATTGTTTTCCTTCCCCCATGTGGCACACACCCACAGCTTTACGGTTACAGTGCGCATGGCTTTGTGTTTCGGAATGCCTGGTTGCCACAACACAAGCAGTGTTGACTTCGTTCGGTGCTCCGGCGGTTTAAGGGACCCCCCACTATCTTAACCCCACTTTGCTGCCCACGCTCCACTTCCATTAATACTCATGACGTTCGCAACGCTTTTCATCGATTTTCCTGGGATATATTTAGATGCGCAGTTAGCGAGCAGCCAAACATCCACCCACAATATTCAAATGATGAGCGCCAAGTGCTCGAATACAGCTGATAAGCCCTATAGGAGTAGTTCAAGTCGCGTCCAGTCGCATGACTCACGGCTATATTGAGTGGCGGTTCCGAATCGGATTCGACTGCGAACCCGTTTGGTCAGTTTTTGCCTGTCTTTTTTGCCATATTTGCTAGTTAAAAAAAATCGTTAAATATCATTTGGCCAAAAATAATTTGGAAACGTCATTTCCTAGACCGTGATGTGTGAGCGTGTCTCTCACAGGTGGGGCCATGAAAATAGTAATGAATTCGAGATATTTAGGTCTTGTTTATGTTTTCATTCATGATCGTATAATAATAAATAGCCAATAACTATTTCGCACAAATAAACGAAACAGTTGAAACGTAAGTTGAATTAGGTTTGATGCTATCAATTGCACCTCTGGTGTCCGTGTTTGTTCTGCTTATTCGCTCGCACGCTCTTTCGCAGCCTTATTTACCTATAAGAAGTTGCTTGAACTACCGTTAAGTCCGGCTAATTGGCTTTGCCTTGTCGTGGATTTTCCTTCGCTTCGTTGGCAACGCGTCAGTTGTCCATCGTTATCAAGTACGCGAGATATGCGTTTGCTATTTGTTTCCGATTGCTGCTGTGTTGTTTTTTATTGCGTGCTATACCTGTGATTTGGCCACCTTGATTGAATAGGTTTTGCAGTCCAAAAAAAAACACGGGCACCCGTATGAATTGTGCCCAATTCCATATGAAATCGAACCTTGAACTCACTGATGACGAGTGCAGTTCGATTGCAGGGTTACCAAATGCTGCTGCTCGTTCGCTTTAAGCTTTACCAAAGTTTCGATTATTATTTTTTTGCCCACTTATTCGAGGCACGGGCAACACAAAAATGTGTGCCAGAAACCAAAGACGACGATAATGATGATGCTCCGCTTTGGGTTTTGGGAGTAGAGAGGAGAATGAAACAGTATAATGACTAGACGAAAGGTGAGCATAGGAAACAGAAATACTGCTGCCAAAAAAATCCAAGAAAATGTGGGTGACTTGCCTGCCCTCCATGAGAACTCAAACGAAACTTGCTGGCATTTTTGGCATTTAAGTTTTGCGAAACCAATTTCCTGTCCCCGGTACAGCAATTCATCATAAGATTATACAGTAGAAGTTCGATAGATGAAACACAAATTATGCATAGTCTAATGAAATGGGTTGCGAGATATGTATATAGGAAATATATCTTGTATCTGACTGTGGGAAGAACTGCTGTACACATATTGAATGTCTACCTTTTCCATTGCAGAATTGCACGAGTTGAAGGCGGATAATCGAATCGAACGAGAGAAGCAAAACAAGCCAAATCGGAAAACAGTATGAAAATGGTGTTGTCGCAGCGGCAGCGCGAGGAGCTGTAAGTCCCAGTCGTCTTATATAACCAGTACTCTTTAAACTAATCCTTGTAATTGTATCGCCATCAGTAACCAAGCGATTGCCGATTATCTGGGCTCAAATGGCTACGCCGACTCATTGGAGACCTTCCGCAAGGAGGCCGATCTCAGCACAGAAGTGGAAAAGAAGTTTGGCGGACTGCTGGAGAAGAAATGGACGTCCGTCATTCGGCTGCAGAAGAAAGTGATGGAATTAGAGGCTAAGCTCACTGAAGCTGAGAAGGAGGTCATCGAGGGCGCGCCCACAAAGAACAAACGGACGCCTGGCGAGTGGATACCTCGGCCGCCAGAGAAGTTCTCCCTAACCGGTCATCGTGCCAGCATAACGAGGGTAAGTTCGCGTCAAGTAGATAACAAGTTAACAAATTAATAAACAATTACATATATTTTATAATTGCAGGTAATTTTTCACCCCATCTTTGCTCTAATGGTTTCCGCATCCGAAGACGCCACCATTAGGATTTGGGACTTCGAAACAGGCGAGTACGAGCGCAGCCTAAAGGGACACACGGACTCGGTGCAGGATGTGGCATTCGATGCCCAGGGCAAGCTTTTGGGTAAGATTATGCCAAAGTTTAATATATAGAAAACCCATTAAATTTTGCTTTAATTGCAACAGCCTCCTGCAGCGCGGACTTGTCCATCAAATTGTGGGATTTCCAGCAGAGTTATGAGTGTATCAAAACCATGCATGGTCACGATCACAATGTCTCGTCGGTGGCCTTCGTGCCGGCCGGAGATTATGTACTCTCTGCATCACGGGACCGCACTATTAAAATGTGGGAGGTGGCCACAGGGTGAGTTAAAGAAAAAGGAAGTTTCGTTTAAAGGATACATGACCAACATGTGATGTCTCATCCTCAGCTACTGTGTGAAAACCTACACAGGCCATCGAGAGTGGGTGCGAATGGTGCGAGTGCACATCGAAGGCAGCATCTTTGCCACATGCTCAAATGATCAGACAATACGTGTTTGGTTGACGAATTCAAAAGACTGCAAGGTGAGCACTGCCATGTGCAGCTTCTGCTGGCAATGAAGAGTCTAACGACGGTTTGATTCTTCTGCAGGTTGAATTACGCGATCATGAGCATACTGTGGAGTGCATTGCCTGGGCGCCGGAAGCCGCAGCCTCTGCGATAAACGAGGCAGCCGGAGCAGACAACAAGAAGGGCCATCACCAGGGCCCGTTCCTGGCCTCCGGCTCTCGCGACAAAACCATTCGCATTTGGGACGTGAGCGTCGGCCTGTGCCTGCTTACCCTGAGTGGCCATGACAACTGGGTGCGTGGTCTGGCATTCCATCCTGGTGGCAAATACTTGGTGTCGGCCAGCGATGACAAGACCATTCGGGTCTGGGACTTGCGCAACAAGCGATGCATGAAGACGCTATACGCGCATCAGCATTTCTGCACCTCCATAGGTGGGTTCACTCAAGAAATTGTTTATGTTAACCATATATTTTAATTGCCATCCGTCGTTTCCTTGCAGATTTTCACAAAGCGCATCCGTACGTAATTAGCGGTAGCGTAGATCAAACAGTTAAGGTCTGGGAATGTCGTTAAATTAAGGAAGACTCGGCAAGGGTTCTGCTTACTTCTCAATTTAAACATAAATAAAGCTAATATATTAAATCACATACCCACACACACACACGAGCAGTCTCGGCCACCTCCGCGGAAGTTTATTTTCCAGACGCTTTCTGTGTCAGCGTGAAATGAACATATTGTATTTTAAAACTGAATGAAACTGGCGAAAACGAATTATTTATTTAATTGTACGACCTTCTAACTAAACTAACTACCTACCTACTATACAAAGTACATAAACATAATGCCCAAAAAATACCTACATACGATTATCGTTTAAAGTTAAAGGCGTCCCCTCCATTATAAACCAGCACTGGCTCGCTAAACAAACAGGCATCCTAACTTGAATTTGTCGTAGAATTCGATGAGAATGAAACGTATTTACAATGGTAAAATGTATTTCATTCGACGGCTAGTACCATGTGTACCATGTGGCGCAGAAATGTTTTTCCATCCACAAATGTACCCGAGCACTCGCACTCACTTGAAAAAAATTCAATGACGTTGATGTGTTTTAGTGTTTGCAATGTATGCATAATAATAGCTAAATTCGCTGAAAAAAATATATAAGCAAGAAAGTATTTGAACATCTAAGAAAACTTGTACTCACAAAAAGAAGTTTGTTAATGAGAATTACTTGGAGGAGTGCAACATGCTTTTTATCATAATTGAGGTAGTTTTTACGATAACAGTTTGCTTCTTTTAACCGTATTCACTTTACACAATTCCTGTTTTGTGTTCTTTTTCGCGAAAGGATCTTCAACAAAAACAAATACCTTTCAAAATGCTTACAAATTTAAGTTGGCTTTAAGTTCAAAATATAATTTACTTTTACGGTTTACATAGTAGAAAAATGCTGCAAATTTATTTGTAATTGTTTATTTAAGAGCAACGGCAAAAAATATACCTATATATAAATATACTATAAATAATTATTTGTGGAAAACCGAGAAATCATATAGATGTATCTGAGAAAACAAAAACGAAACGCAGAAAAATCCATCAATTAGAAGAAACGATTTTTCGGATTCAAAGAAATCTAATTATTGAAAACAATAAAAACTTGCTTCTTCAAGAAACCAGAAAAAAAATATGTTTATACCCAGAACTTAAAACGGTGGATTCCTGTCAAGGGTATAATTAATGTATTGACTTTGTATTGCCTTCGATGTCAAATTTTGAAAGCATTTATTATACTCGAAAATGCAACATTTGATGCACCTTATAAATGTAAGACAGCAAAAAACAAAATGCGCACTAAGCCACGACAACTCAATGCATAATTCGCAAAACGCTTTCTTCTCAACCAAACTGCTTTAGAAAGATGGCCTCAGATGAAAACCCCTAGATACTGGCGATGTATAGAAATCGCTTAATATATATATTACAAAAGTACTATAAATAAAACCGCACTGTGTTTTATTACTCTAGATAGGTTTATTGATAGGAATATAGTAGAACAGGAGGTACTACGGCACAGGCTTGTCTTGTTCTTGGTCCACATTTTGGGATTCCTTTGTAGCTTCAGTGCTAACTGATTCCACTGGATTTGTGTCCTCTGAGCTTTTAGCAGTAGACTCCGCGCTGCTTGCTTCTGTATTTGAATTCACTGCCTCTTCATTCGGAGTTTCCTGGGTGCTATTGTCTTCGGATTCCTTGGAGGCCACCTGTTGTCCTTCCTCAGGGTTACTTTCTGCCTTTTCTTCCGTGGGCTCTTCCTCGGATTCTGTGTTACTATCCTCTGAGGCTTCCTTAGCCAGTGGCTTCTTGTCCTCCTTCGGCTTTTTCGCCCTCTGTTTTCTCTTCAACCGTTTGGCTCGTTTCTTAGCAGTCTTTTCCTCGGCTGCGCGCTTGTTGTCGTCCAACTTCTGCTGGTAGGCTTCATCTGCTGCTTCGCGGGCACTCTGGTTCTGGATGTTCTTCTGGCGGGCGTACTCTTTGCGTCGCAAGTGGCGGTACACATGGAACTCGCCGGAACCCGCTCCAGCACTGCTTCCCATCACATTCCGCACGAACGTGGGCACCGAGGACATGAAGTCCCGTTCGCGGCGCTGCTCCGGTATGACCACGGGCTTATCCTGGCAATAAATGGTTGATTAAAGCGAATGTCCACCCAGCTAGCTATCCAATGCAAACACATACCGGATTCTTCATGAGCTTCTCCAGCTTCAGCCTCTGTAGATCTGTGGCGGTTTTGATGAATGGCCGCAGAGGCTTGTCCTTCTCATCGGAATCACTTTCTCCAGATCCCGCATCCTTTCTCTTTTTCTTTGTCTTCTGTTCGGGCTCTTTTACCAAATTCTTTATAAGCGACATGTTTGTTTAGTTAAAAACAGTATTTTATGTGTGGCTGTATTGCAAGTCGTAAAAAATGCACGCTGAATTAAAAAAAAAAAAACTAAAAGGGGACTATGCTTGTTCTATAATATGATGTGAGTCAAATTAGCGTCGATAAGTTAGCGGCGATGGCGAAACGATGGAATTCCAGGAAAACTTTAATTATTGAGATAATGGCATAACAGTAAGTCCAGCTATGAACTAGCCCATCCATAAAAGGGTCCATTATATAATTAATTTCTTAACATTTTTGCATTGGAATTCACCTCCAAATAACAAAAAAATGGAAAACCCTCCCATGTTCCACATTCCACTGTTCCTCATCGACGCTAAAATGACGCACTTTAAAAAAAGACTTGAAAATTAGTTTTGAATAAAGATAAGTTGGTATTGTTATCTCCTGTTAGCCTTAAATAAATGTAATTATATATATTGGTATCGTGTTTGCATGTGCATCCCCCTCTAATTGTTGACCATCTCCAATTGTACATAGCAAATAACTAAATACTAAATACTGCAACCAGGCCACTGCCAGCGGTATATTTAAGTTTTCAGCCGGTGGCCATACTCTCAGCCGTTAACAACATAACGCGTTATTTTCTAGCGAATCGGCCGATTTATATCCTCGACAAGTAATGTGCTGAAAAGAACAGAACTAGCAAAGACCCACTTGTCATAGATGCGTACGAGATCGTTAACGAAACAACAATCACGTTCGCAATCGACCAGAAAGACACTGAAAATCGAACCGAAATCACCCCGAGCTCGGCGAGCGGTTAGAGTTGTGTAACACGGACGGACGGGCCCAAAAAAAAAACGTGAACTAGAACTCTGTGTCTTCTCCGCTGGTTTTGTTGAGTTTTTGGCGAGCAGGTGAAGCAGAAGCATGGCGCTTGAAACGGAGGCGAAGAATTCAAATGCAACGGCCACGGGCGATGCAAAAGCAACAGCAACAAAGGCCAGCGGCAAGGCCAAGGAGAACAACAACACGGCCGGCGGCAAAAAGAACCTGAATCCGAATTCGAATCAGCAGAATTCGAATCAGAACTTGGTCAATGGCAATGGCACGGCTGCTGACGGGCCGGCTGCGAAGAAGAAAGGTGCGTTTAACTTTCCGCCTACGCCCATGTCCAACCAACCAACCGACCACCCACCCACTCACCAACCCATCACCACCTCCCCTTAGTTTTGCTGCCTAGGAAACTGCCTCAATATTTTATTTGCCACAAAAGCCAATCACATAACATTTTTAACATTACGTAATGGGCTTTTTCTCCCCTATAATGCCTTAAAAGCGGCACCCGTTGTCTATGCTTGCCCCTCCGCCCCCTTTTACGAGCCTTCCCTCTCCCCTTCTCTCCAGAAACCGCGTGTGTTACAATTGCAATCGTAAATGTGTGTATGTGTATTGGAGTTAAGTGCGTGTGTGAGAACTGCAAGTGTAGGTTCCCTACCTCTCTCACTCTCTCTCTTCCTCTTGGCATGGCAACGCACATGTTATTAACCCGGCAACGACGGCGAAATGTTCATTAACCCCCCGGGCGGATTTCTTGTTGCGTTTAACCTACAATTAACACGTGCGCGGCCCGAAATGCATGCACTTAACACACGCAAATTGTTCGACAATTATGTAAATCATGTTTTCTATCCGTAGACGCATCGCTCTACACTTTGTCTCTTTCTCTCCGATTTCCTTGCGGTTAATGAACATTGTACTTATCACTTTTGCTTTCTCCTCTCCCACTCTCTTTGCCTCTCTCACTATCTCTCCCTCTCTCTGGCTCTATCCCTGTGTATCTCACAGTGCTGTAATTTAGTATACGGCTGTTGAAATTAGCATGGTCGTGTTAAACCCATTCCGTTTTCCTGAGAGATCGAAAGGAGATTGGATTATTCGGTGGACTGTTCGTACGGACTCCGAACGAACCCGGCCCCTTTGGCCTTATCAGCTCGCTTGTCTCTTTCTGTTTGTTTTTCTGCTGTTTTGTTGTAAATGTATGTATTTACATATACCTTCATATGTATATGCAAGCACACAGCTTGCCGGCGAACACAGACACACTGAGCGGCGAAAGTATGCGAACAGTATTATTATGTAAAACTCGGAGCCAGGAGGTAGAGGCGAATACGCACCTCTTTCTTTAATTATTATTATATATTGCCAGAAAATTATAGAACAAAAACGTGTATCTTATTTGCTTTACCTTTAATTCCCTGATTGCTAACTGACACCATTTTTCAAATAATCTCATGATTTAATCATTAAACTAGATACAAGCCACTATTTATAAATTAAGAATTGTAAACATTAAATTCAAACATAACATTAAAACACAATAAAAACATACTAAAAACCATAGTTGTGTTATAACAAATTGTCTTTGAACAAGTAGATTTTTCAAAACCCTTAGAAAACCTTTGCGAGCGACTCAAGATCAGGTCGGTAGTCTAAATAATATATTCATACAAGATTCTTCTGGGGGACATGGAAACAAAAGTCGGTCCAAAGTTCACGTTCCTCCGCATACATCGAATAGGTTACACAATGCTCCACATGCCTTTCCCAATATTGACTAACAAATTACTTTTTCATTGCCCCATGCAGGCAAGAAGAACCGCAACAAAAGCCCACCAGAACCCACAACCGAAGCCGCTCTGAGCAACGGACACGCCGAGAAGCCCACAGCGGTGGATGCAGTTGAGGACAATGCCGATGCCAATGCCAATGTTGAGAAGCCGCAGGATGGAGGAGCACCGGATGCTGAGGCTGATGGTGATGACATTGACCTGGACGCCCTGCAGGACATTGGCATCACGGTGAACATCAGCAGTCCCGGCGCCGATCTGCTCTGCGTGCAGCTGTCTAGCATGGAGCTGGTGCAGGAAATCCACCAGCTGCTGATGGACCGCGAGGAGACGTGCCATCGTACATGCTTCTCGCTGCAGCTGGACAACGTGACGCTCGACAATTTCGCCGAGCTCAAGGCAATCAGTAACCTGGAGCAGGGCTCGACCATCAAGGTGGTAGAGGAGCCGTACACCATGCGAGAGGCCCGTATTCATGTGCGCCATGTCCGTGATCTTCTGAAAAACCTTGACCCGGCCGACGCGTACAATGGCATTGACTGTACTTCGCTGACCTACTTAAACACTATCACCCAGGGTGATTTGTTGGACAAGAAGAGGACGCGACCGGACTCTGTGGATTGCACACCGCCGGAGTATGTGACTCCGGGTGTAAGTGATCCGCCAATTCTGCCATTGCATCCAAATGTGAAGAACGCCAAGGGACCGCAGGCTCTCAAGGTACTGACGACATCCGCCTGGAACCCGCCACCCGGTCCTCGCAAGCTGCATGGTGATCTCATGTATCTGTACGTTGTCACTATGGAGGATAAACGATTCCACATCTCAGCCTGTTCCAAGGGCTTCTACATCAACCAGTCGACAGACGACACCTTTAACCCGAAGCCCGACAATCCCAGCCACCTCAGCCACTCGCTGATCGATCTGCTTTCCCACATATCACCATCGTTCCGACGTGCCTTCCAGACCATCCAGAAGCGACGCACCATGCGTCATGCATTCGAGCGGGTAGCCACGCCCTATCAGGTGTACCAGTGGGCATCTCCCATCCTGGAGCACACAGTGGACGCTATTCGCGCCGAGGATGCATTCAGCTCTAAATTGGGGTAGGTTGAACAACAAGATTTTAATATTATAACTACAAAGTAATTTATTAATTTGTACCCTTGATCCTTCCATCCCACAGCTACGAAGAGCACATCCCCGGACAGACACGCGACTGGAACGAAGAGCTGCAGACGACGCGGGAACTGCCACGTAAGACACTGCCGGAGCGCTTGCTGCGCGAGCGCGCCATCTTCAAGGTGCACGGGGACTTCGTGACTGCCGCCACGAGGGGCGCCATGGCCGTTATCGACGGCAATGTGCTGGCCATTAATCCCGGCGAGGACACCAAGATGCAAATGTTCATTTGGAACAATATCTTCTTCTCGATGGGCTTCGACGTAAGAGACCATTACAAGGAACTGGGCGGCGATGCAGCTGCCTTTGTTGCTCCTCGATACGATCTGCACGGCGTGCGTGTCTACAATGCCGTTGATATTGAAGGATTATACACTCTGGGAACCGTCGTAGTTGATTATCGCGGCTACCGTGTTACCGCCCAATCTATTATTCCCGGAATTCTGGAGCGGGAGCAGGAGCAAAGCGTCGTCTACGGCTCCATTGACTTTGGAAAGACAGTGCTCAGCCATCCCAAGTACTTGGAGCTTCTTAGACAAGCCGGTAAGCATCTGAAGATCTTGCCACACGTAGTGCTTAACGAGCGGGATGAACCCGTGGAGTTGTGCTCCTCGGTAGAGTGCAAGGGCATTATTGGAAACGATGGCCGGCACTACATCCTCGACTTATTGCGCACGTTCCCGCCAGACGTGAACTTCCTGAAGCTTCAGGACGTGCAGCTCTGCAAGGAATTAGTTGATATGGGCTTCCCTATCGAGCACAGGCACAAGTTGTGCTGCCTGCGCCAAGAGCTGCTGGAAGCTTTTATCGAGGATCGACATGTTAACTTTATCCGAATTGCCGCTGCGCACCTTCAGCAGCTTACTACCATAAAGCAGTCTGAAAAACCGGAGGCGAATCCTGCTCCAGCCATAGAAGGAGCAGAGGCGGCAAGTAAAGTAAACGGAGCTGAAAAACCCGATGACAAGGACAAGAAGAACGAAGAGAAGGAGAAGAAGGAGAGGTCCACTTCTGGCGAGACCAGGACCGCCGCCATGGTTAATGCCATTCGGGAGGCACAGAGCAACGTAGCTTCTTCGAATGAGGTGCAAGCTTCCGAGGTAGTTAAACGGGCTTGCGCCGCTGTTGGATCGCTGAAGGAGAAAGAGTTCGACTTCCGCTTCAACCCCGACGTATTCTCGCCCGGCATTCGTCACGTGGATGGCGAGGAGGGCACCGTCAGCTCGTTGGCCAAACAGAAGGTGCTCGTGCAGGAAGCAGCCGAGTTCCTCGTCCTTACGCAGATACCCGCCTTTATCAAGGAACATATGTCCCATTCATCGTCACCAATCGATGGCCAGAGTCTAACGGAATCCTTGCACAGTCACGGCATCAACGTGCGTTATTTGGGCAAGGTTATTAAAATTTTAAAAGATATGCCTCGCATGGATTACCTGCATAGGATCGCTGTCCTCGAGCTGATCGTACGGGCCACCAAGCACATCTACTATACGTACATGCAGAATACAGAGCCGCTGCACCTCTCTGCCGCCATCAGCCACTTCCTCAACTGTCTGCTGACCACCGGACCCGTCAACCCGGCCGTGAGCAGCGAGGAGGCGCACAAGAAACGCGGGAACGGCGGTAAGCACAACAAGCACAAGTCCTCCAAGGGCGGTAAGGGTCAGCAGCAACAGCAGGCGACAGGCAATCAGAATGGCAGCTTGTCTGGCTCCTCCAATGGTTCATCCGCATCCGATTGGACTCTGATGACGCCCCGATCCCTGTGGCAGCAAATTCGTAAGGAGGCCAAGGTCTACTGGGACTGGGAATTGGACTGTGACTCGATTGAGACTGCGGTCTCCAAGTTCGGCATCCTGCGTATCAGTCTGATGCGCGCCTTCTGCTTGAAGGTTGGTATTCAGGTGCTGCTGCGAGAGTACAACTTCGAGTCCAAGCACAAGCCAACCTTTGGCGACGACGACATCGTCAATGTGTTCCCAATTGTGAAGCACATAAGTCCCCGGGCAACCGACGCCTATAACTTCTACACCACGGGCCAGGCCAAGATCCAACAGGGCTTGTTTAAGGAGGGTTATGAACTAATCAGCGGAGCACTCAACCTGCTGAACAACGTATTTGGCGCATTGCACCAGGAAAACGGATCCTGCCTGCGCATGCTGGCCAGGCTCAGCTACCTCTTGGGCGATGCCCAAGATGCTCTAGCGATCCAACAGCGAGCAGTGATCATGAGCGAGCGGGTGAACGGCATGGACCACCCATCGACCATATTGGAATACGTATGTGCCTTTGCTGTCCCTTCTAAGTTCAATTAATATCTGTATTCCTCCTTCTTTAGACACACCTATCACTCTATTCGTTTGCTAACGGACACGTGGGAATGTCCCTTAAGCTGCTGTACAGAGCTCGCTATCTGATGGTGCTCATCTGTGGTGAAGATCATCCGGAAGTGGCACTGATCGATGTAAGTTTACCAAGTTAGTTGAAAATTTGATTAAAATCCAACCGACTTACCTTTATTTTCAGAGCAACATCAGTTTGATTTTGCATGCGCTGGGCGAATACGAGTTGTCGCTGCGTTTCATCGAGCATGCCCTCAAGCTGAACCTGAAATACTTTGGCGACAAGGATATGCACGTGGCCCTCAGCTATCACCTGATGGCCCGCACACAGTCCTGCATGGGCGACTTCCGCTCTGCGTTGAATAACGAGAAGGAAACGTACTCTTTCTACAAGTCTCAGGTGGGTGCATACTAAGCTAGTTCTCGATAAATCAAGCTGAATACTATACTTTATAAACAGTTTGGCGAGAACCACGAGAAGACCAGGGACTCGGCCGAGTGCCTGCGTCTCTTGACCCAGCAAGCTGTGCTGCTGCAGCGCAAGATGAACGATATCTATTCCAGTGGCAAACTGACCAGTGACCTGCCGCCCATCCACATCACACCACCGTCGATGGGCTCGGTCCTGGACATGTTGAACACCATCAATGGCATTCTGTTCGTAAAGATTAGGTGAGAATTTCAATGTGTTGCCTTTGCACAGGGGATTTTCTAACTTGTATTCTAATTATTAATCATAGCCGAAAAGACATTGTCAAGGTGCGCAGTGAAATTGAAAAGCATTTCAAGACCGATAGCACTGAGAACGAGGTGGATGATGCTATCAACTCCATTGTGGCTGCTGCTAACAACAATGGTGAGGGCGAGGATGTGGTTCCCAAGGATGTCAAGGAGCAGCCAGAAGCAGGCAAGCAGCTAACAAATGGCGACAAGGCGGCAGCCACTGAGGCGACTTCAAGTTGAACGCTCCCCAGGGGCGATGTTTAACAAAAAGAAATCGAAAATCCCAACAAGTCACAAAATTTGCCGCCTGTTCTTTGCATTGCCGTATCGTTAATCGTATTTTGGGACTGAGCAAAATGAATGCATTCATGTTTTGAACTACTACAGCAATGACCTACCACCAACTGCAACATCAAAAAGTACCAACATCGTAATAAAACATAATTGTATATGTTTTTCTTAAAGGCTGCTCTTGTACTGCTCACACACATCGCATCGCGTCGTATTTAAGAATACGCATAGAACGTCCTATAACCATTTATGGCATAGGTCAATAAAGTACTTTTAGACTTAGTCAAGCAAACTATCAGCAACACTATTAAGCATCCTATCCAACACCTACAGCCCGATATCACCCAAAAATCAGCTCTAACTGAAAGTTGACTTGTTTTTGAACGCAAAAAGTCGTCTAGCTCTAACACATGTATGTTTTGCCAAACCATTTGCAAATCCGTCAAATGCCTTTTATAGTTTGTAATCAATTGCACGTAATCACGTCCGTTACTCTTAGTTACTAGATGATTCTTTGAAAAGTTTGTAGCAGGAAGATATATTCTCGATCAGGATTACCAGCCACGTCCGTCTGTCTAGAAACTAGCTTTCTTGTCACGCTTAGTTATTTTAAAACATTCTTACTTTAAGCGTAAAAAGCAGTCACGCCTAATTTTGGTTTTTATTTTACTATTCTATACTATTTTACAATATTCCCCGCTATGCCAATAAATTTCAGAGATATCTTCCTAGCGGCTCCCACTAGTTGAGTAACGGGTATATGATAGTCGAGCAAATCGACTATAGCGTTCTCTTGTTTTATGCATTGTTTTTGTTGAATCAACTTTACAACGAGTGCGACTAAATATTTTACAATAACGTTAGGATTCACCCGATTGGAAAAAGAAACCCGAGGAATTATTGAAGGATTACGTTTTTGTTATACAACTATCATATAGATATATATCAGAATATATATATATTATTCATATGTAATGCATACACATTTGGGTCCTTTGTCTATCAAGGACCACATGAAAATCGATTCGTACGAACAAAATGGTTTTTTATTATTAAAAAGGTCGAAGTGCGATCAAATAAAAATGAAGCTGCCAAGTTGATTTCGTATTTAAAAGAAACGCATTTGTGAATGTCACTAAAACTAAACTTATCCGATCTTATGGGTAAATTGGTGCTTCTTGGTGGGGAAATTGTAGAAAAACAATACTGGAATGAATGGTCTTAAAAATGCAAACTGTATTCTTAAAAACATGTACATGCTGTACGCCTACTTCCGTTTTCTGCACTTGTTGCGTCCCTTCCGCCTCCTGCCTGGCGTTTTGCTTGGCGACTTGCCATTCTTAGCGGTCGCAGCCTGCTGTTGCTGAGTCTTGGGTGTGGATGCACTGGCTCCTGTGGTGCTTCCGCCCGCACTCGCGGTGTTGCTCTGCTTGCTGATCCGATTGGCTGCACCCTGGCCACTGACCTTCTTCGACGGAAGCAAATGCTGGCTGACCAGCTCGCCCAGGACGCCCTGGTGGGCCAGCATAGACAGGAAAGTGCAGATGAACTTATCGTAGTTGTGGGTGCGTCGACTGGCGTCCACCTTAAACATGTGCCTCCGATCGTTTTCGTCGGCCAGGTGCTGCTCATTGATGGCTATTTCCGTGTCCAGGTTCTTGAGAAGCGATTGCAGATCACGCGCGGTGAAAGCGCTCGGCTCCAATAATGTGGTGGGTGTATCCGGACGTTGTGAGTCTCCGTTCCCCGATTCGCCCTGCTCGTCTGCCTTTAGAAGTTTCTGCAGTGTCCCGGACACAATTGCCTGGTTTGTGCGCAGCATCTTAAGTTTATGTGTTATGGCAATCCGCCTGTCTGGCACTACGGCCATGAGATTGAAGCGTATGTCCTGTTCGCCGGTCGCTATTCCCAGTCGCTCAGCCATCACACGTCGGAACTTATCTGTCCAATCCTCGCTATCCTCCCAACCGCCGTGATTCATGGGATATGGTTTCAAGCCATCCAGCTCAAAAAGTTGTCCATTGATAGGCACAAAGCTAACGAAGTGAAACGCCTCACCGGTGAAACGGCAGCTTGAGACGCCAGCTCCTGTCCTTTCCAGTCGGCGCCGAGCCTGCGGCATTGCATGGGAGTTGTGCGCGCAAGCCAGCTCCGGAGTGTTGCCAATAGCCAGCCCCTTATTCTCCGGACTCATGCCTTTGGTGTGGGTTTTTAGTCGACTCAGGGTGTCGCCCAGCTGAAGATTGTTCTCGTTGCAGTTTAGGAGCACGGAAAGCAAGGCGTGTGTGGCACAGCTATTGGGGACTACCTGCTGGGCGAAGAAAATGCTGGAAATGGCCTCCTCATCCTTGACGAATATCTCAGCTGTTGTCTCCACAATTTTGCGTCTGGCACGTCGCTCTTCTATCCAGCGGAAGAGAAATATGAAGCCATATGGACTCTCGATGGGTTTCTGTAGGTCGTACACCTCCTCCACCTGTACATCGTGACCTGAGGATGGTAGGTATTTTAATAGGATGTGTGGAACAAGACATATTCAAATAGATTACAGCCAAAATCCTTGAGAAGCAGTGTGAAGAGACCTGGGTCGGACTCCAGCTCCAACCAACCGTCCGCCAGTTGGGCCATAGGCATCGTGGTGGCTCCTGAGGCCGTGGAAAGTAGCGCATTGTGGCTGAGACTGCTGTTGCCTGCCGCCACTCCGGCCGCCTGGGCGCCACTACCTCCTCCAGCAGCGTTCATATTTGTATGGCTTATACAATTGCTCCGAAAGTATCCGAGATGCTACTTTAATTTCGTTTTTGTGCACTGAGAAGGAAAAACACATAAAAATCTATCAAAGAAATGTTAACGTATGTTGTTTTTTGGCATTAATGTAATAAAAAATTAAATAGTTACCGGTTATACTCATAAAAACTTCTTCAATTGTTTGTTTTCGTATGAGGCAGCTAACATTTTTTGTTGCATAGAGCATAAGGACGTTGGTTTTCTAGTTTTCGGAGCAAGCCATATACTGGCGATAACCGTCCGCAAGTTAGGCCCGTCGGCTGCCGGTTGTCTTTTGTCCCGAATTCATTTTAAATATAAAAATATTGCCGATTTGGACCAAAATAGTTTTTTGCGCTTCCTCTTATCTGCCTTTGCCATTCACAAGACCACGTAAATTTCAACAACGACATTCAGCCGTTGCGCGGCGAATGGCATACAACTTCAACGATCTGGTAGCGCTTGTATGAGTTTACAGTCAGCTGTTATTCACGTAACTTTTACTTTTCCCTTGGCTTTTTGGTAGAAATTCAATTGCTGTTGCTATGGTTCGACCAACCCTAGTTGCGCTGGCTAAGCGCGTACCGCTCATACACTTCCGCAAGGGTGGAGCAGGAGTGCCGGGCGCCCAGACAGCAAACCAGAAGGCAAGTTCCCAGGCAGCAGGAGGCAAAAAGGTTAACCCAGCCCATTTCATTACTACACAATACCACGGCTTCCTCTGTGCATCATAACTAAACTTCGTACTTGTCTCTTCTACGTTTAGTTGGCCGGTGGACCAGCAATTGAGGACTACGAGCTGCCGGCACGATTTGCCCGCAAGCCAATTGATGCCGAAGAGGCGGCGTACATCAATAATGGGGGTATTCCAAAGTGAAGGGGCTCCCAAAGTGTGCTGCTCATAAAATATAACACATGTTAATGTCACAGCTGTTGTAGACGTCCCGGATTATCACACATGCTTAGAGTAAATTATACAATTTCGAATTAAAAAGATTAAAATAAATTAATTGCGGCGCCAGAGTGCCGTTGTTTTTTTTTGTAATGACCAGAGCTTTCGTCGTTCGCTGCGAATGGCATTTGGGGACCGTCGAGGAAGAACAAGAGCAGCGAGCACCACTGCTCATCTGAAACGAAAGCCAATCGGTCGTGATATTCCCACACGCGCAGCTGCTTTTCGATCGGCTCTGTGTTCGTTCGTTTGTTTGTGCTATAACTGCTACCCCCGCCCACTGCGATCATCCGCCTTGCCCCCGCCCCCGCAGTTCCCGTGCGCCGCGAACAAAGAGTGGAAAATTTTGGTGTCAGCTGAAAAGGAAACCCTTTAGCCATCTTATTTGGGCCCCGTAACGCTGCGGCCCCCCGTAAACACCGGATTCGTTGTATCCCCCACCTGGATGGGTGTGAGGCGTAGTATGCCAGTGAACTGTGCCAACAAGGACTGCCTGGGTCTCCGTAAGCGTGTCTGTGGTCTGCATCAAACCTGGAAGTGGCTGCATCAGACGCCCGCCCTGCACGAATACCTCATCTCGGCCAGCTCCGTGGCTGCAAACACATCCCGAGCCACTAAGAACGCCACAGTCTAAAGTCCAGAGCGACCAAAGCCATTTAAAGACCAAAACGAATACATAGCGTAGATAGTAGACCATACATAACCTAAAGAAGAGCGCACACAGAGACCACACAGAACCGGGCAGACGACAACCGTAGAAACCAACCAACCAATCAACCCGTCAAGAGCTTTTTTCGACACCATTGACCTTGTTTCGCTTGCAAGTGCATTGTGTCTCAGATCACCTGGCAACAGAAATCACACACCCGTACGCCCCACTTCCTTGTGTAAGCCATGAGCATGCTGTTGCGACGCAATTCCAGCCAGCTGCGGCTGCTCCTCTCCTCCGCCGCTCAGGCCACGCGCCTGGCATCCAGCGGAGTGGAGCCACCCTCTGCTGGGCAGCAGGAGATTAGGAAGCAGAGACGCCAGCCACCGCCCGTGGTGCCCGATTCGGAGATCAAGAAATCCGTGTTCATCTCGCAGTCCAGCGATGTGTTCACCAACCTCGCTCTGGAGGATTGGCTGTACAAAAACTTTGACTTTAGCCGCCACCATGTGCTGCTGCTGTGGGCCAACGATCCGTGCGTGGTCATTGGTCGCCACCAGAATCCCTTCACCGAGGCCAATGTTTCGCGGCTGGTGGAACGCGGCATCACACTTGCTCGCCGCAATAGTGGCGGTGGAGCGGTGTACCATGATCTTGGGAACCTCAACTGCACCTTTTTCTCGCCCCGAGAGCGCTACGATCGCAAGTACAACCTGAACATCGTGACCAGGGCCTTGTTCCGCGAGTGGGCCATCAAGGCGGAGATAAATGAGCGCGACGACATTGTAGTGATGAATAAGAAGGTAAGGAGGAGCGGTGGCTCTTATCAAGGAATGATGTGACCCCGGCTGATCCCTCACATTGGCGTCAGCCCACTTAACCAACAGCTGGGGCTGTGCATCTGGTCTTTATTTGCCCACTCAACGAGTATGCCCTTGTTCAATTACAGATTTCCGGTACTGCCGCCAAGCTGGGACACCCGAACTCGTACCATCACTGCACCATTCTGGCCAGCGCCAACAAATTGCACTTGGGCGAATCTCTGGTGCGGGAGCCGGCCAATTACATAAGCAAGGCCACGGCTTCGGTGCCGTCGCCCATCCGCAACCTGGTTGATGTCAATCGCACGGTGAACGTTGCTCAGCTGCGCTCCGCCGTGGGCTACGAGTACTTGAGGACGGCTGCAACCACACTGGAAGACGGCGGCAGCAAACAGACGATGCAGCAGCGCGGCTTTCAGCTGGTCAATCCCACAGAGAAATGGTTCCCCGGCATTGAGGAACTGCGCTCCAACTACAGCTCTTGGGACTGGGTCATCGGCAAGACTCCCAAGTTCACCGTGCAGAAGGAACTGGAGGTGAAGGGCGATGAGCAGGACATGAAACTGAAACTAAGCGTGGAAGTGGAGGCGGTATGTTTTGTTTTGCCTTGTTTTAGAGAAATAATTTATAATTTTACTAAATTTTGTAGGGATTAATGAAGGAGATCGGCATCCAGCTGCCGCAGAGCGATCAGCTCGTACCGGTGGTCACTCCGCTCCAGGGCAAGCCCTACAACGAGGAGAACCTGAACGGAATACTTGGCGCCCTGAAGCTCGTCAGCGCATCGAATGTGAAGCAGGCAATAAACGGATCAGCTTGATTACTGTTGTAGCTCGAAAAATTAACAAAAAAAAAATATATAATCCTTTTTAGAGCACTAACCACGCTAACGTAGATATAATCTTTCCAAGAAACCATATTACTAACCTAGTATTTAAGCGTTTTACAAACAAACTATTTACTTTTGTTACCACGTTTTATATAAAAGAACTGCATTAAATGTTTAAACATTGAATATTAAATCAAACTGCCGTATTATTTAAGACTATAAAAAACCATTTAAAAAGCGCAGTGTGTATAAAAATATTTTTTATTTTGTATAACCAATGAAACAAAATGGATTTGTAAAAATGAATACAAAGTTTATATGCTAAATCTTTTAAGGCACTTGTTCGCTTTCTTTTGACACAAATTGGTTGTACACATATGATTAAAAAATATATTACAAGCTATAAACATGAATACTAGGATACGGGACAACAATAGTGATCTGTGGTTTCCAGATCGTTAATACGTTAAAAACGGAATAGAAGTTATTACAGAAATAGCTACAGAAAATTGCACTCAGAACGGAAGAAGTGGAAAATGGAAACTGGCTTAAATGTGAACCGTTTGCACCAATTCCGGCAGGTTTTGGTAATCAGGATCGCGGGCGAAAAACTCGGTGAGATAGACGAAGGTCGGCCGATCCTTGGGTCGTTCCTTCCAGCAGCTCTGCATCACGGCATAGATGTAAGCTGGACAGAGATTGGGCTGCGGCAGGCGTTCGCCACTGTCCACCAACTTGATGGCATCGACATTAGATATTTCCCCATATGGCGGTGCGCCCAGCGAAAACATCTCCCAGATGGTCACGCCAAAGGACCACACATCACTGGCGTGCGAGAAGATGCCCAGGTTGAAGCTTTCCGGTGCGTACCAGCGAATGGGCCAACGTCCGCCCTGGGTGAATTGGTATTCCGTGCTACCGGGCCTCAGGGATCGCGACATGCCGAAGTCACTGATCTTCGCCTGGTGGCGCGCGGTCAGCAGTATATTTCTGGCGGCCAGATCGCGGTGCACAAAATGCTGAGATTCCAGATAATGCATGCCTGGTACAAACATTAATTTATTAATTAAATGGAATCCAACTGTCTTGAGTTAGACTTACCACACGCAATCTGTGACGCCCAAACTTTTAGCTCAGAATTCGCCGTGATCTCATGACCATGATCCAGTATGTACTGCAGCATGGAGCCCAGCGGAGCTAGCTCTTGAACCATCATAAGCATTTCACCCTTTGAAATGCCAATCAATCGCACAATACACTTGTGCTCCAGCCGCATCATAACTGATGCTTCGCGCAGGAACTCCTGCTTGTTGCTGTGCTCGTCGCTAAGCATCTTAATGGCCACCTCCATGCGGGATTCCTCGCCAGCACCACTCTTCCTCAGCAGCCAACCACTGTGCACCGAACCGAATTCCCCGTGCCCGATCTCTCTATCCAGCACTAGATTCTCTGGCTCAATAAAGAACCTCAGCTTGGCGGCCTCCACCTCAGTGGCGCTTGGTGTGCTTGGCGTACCGCTGCACTTGCGATGCAGATAGCTGGCCATCTCACTTTCCGTTGATGCGGTCGGACCAACCGAGTTTAGTCGAGCCACGGCGGGCGCCTTGATCTGTTGATCCAAGAGGGAGAGCACGTCCACTGTGGGCTGGTAACCGTTGGCGATCCACTGGCCTGCTCGCTCGCGCTCTATGGCCACATCACTCTTCGTGAAGTACTCAACTTCGGCTTCAGTCTTTTGGGCAATCGGTGGCAGGTCAATCTCAATGGGCGTGTTGTTCCTGGGCACGTTGTACACTTCGCCTGCACCAGCTACGCCATCCGCGTTAAATGTTGAGAACTCCGTCGAGAACGACAAGCTCTTCAGCATGGGTGCCGCTGCCTGCAGCTCCTGCTCCGTTCTGGCCAGAGAACCACTCACACTGCTCTCGGACTCACTGCGTTTGCCCTTGGACTTGCTTTTGCGCAGGCTGTTCATGTCGAACAGCGACTTCTTCGGACTCGTCAGACGCAGAGTGTTGAACATTGAGCTACTGTTCTCCTTCTGTTTTTTCTTCGTTATGGTCAGGGCGGGAACGTGCGGGTGTTGATGATGCGAATGTGGCGATACTGGAGTGGGCGGGGTAGCGGGCGAGGCTGCCTTTGGCTTCACAGATGATCGAGGTATTGTGGCAAACGAGGGCACCTCTGGCTTGGGCTGTGGCGGAACCGGAAACTTAAGGCTCACTGGCAACCCGTACGAGAAGCGCATGAAGTGGGCTATTAGATGTTCCACGCTTGGCCAGTAGGGACCGTCATCAATGTACAGAAACTTGGACTGAAAACAGAGGGTTCTTTAAAGAGAACATTTGAAGTAGGGTGACAACTTACCCCGCCGGACTGCACCTTGACACCATTCTGATAGAGATCCGCTTGCGAAATACGAAAATTCTTGACCACCTGATCACTAAGCAACGTTAGAACCAATCCCGAGGCCGCCGGCGATTCGGAATAGCGAACCAGAAAGCAACCGGAGGTATCCACTTCCGGTTGTTTAGCTAATAACTCCTTGGCATGCTTTTTTAGTATGGCTACGGCCTCGTCTCTGGTCAGAGTACCATGGTACCACTGATCTCTTGTGGTATTTGCCGGTGGGAGCTTGTAGTTGAGCAGGAATTCCTCTACTGCCGTTTGGCCCGCTTCCTTGGCCAGATCGAATGGAAATTCACCCGAACTTGTTCTAGGCAACGGCGGAGCCTCAGCCAGGAGCAGCTCTTGTACAGCCTCCAGGTTGCCGTGCTTGGCAGCCTCATGCAGCGGCACATAGCCATTATCGATGTTCCTGCCTTGGACATTGGCCTGTGCCGAGATGAGCGTGCGTATGAAACTGGCCGGCTTGGAGCGAGCGGCGTACTGCGAATGTAAGTATATGGTTATAGAGCGCATTATGCATAGTTGTGCGTGGGTTAACCTACGTGCAATGGCTGGCAGCCAAAGGAGTCGGAGCTGTTGACCTGGACCTTGGCATTCAACAGGTGCTTCAGTATATCCTCGTCCGAGTGCAGGGCCGCCAGATGCAGTGCCGTCTGTCCATCCTGATTCTTGGCATCGAAATTCCGATAGCCGCACTTGAGCAGCTCGAAGACCACCTTGCTCTCGTTTTTGCTTGTGGCGCGATGCAGCAGATTGGTCACTCCGTGGCTGCGAGTGTTGTGCGGCGGCAGATCCCGGATCAAGGGCACCGTCAGCTTGGTGGGCAGACCATTGGCCGCCTGCTGATAGTAGTCCACGAGCGTGTCCAGGCCGTGCAGGATCTTCGTCTGCACCTTGTCGTCGATGGAGAAGAATGCGTCCTCGCCACCATGTCGCCGCACCTGGTAGTGACACACCTCACCCTGGCAGAGCAGGCTCAACACAAAGTCCCCGGCCGCTGTGCTGCTCTCGCGCACCAGAAATGTCCCGTCCTCGTAACCTGTTGATTGATTGCCATACCAATTACCCATCATTGTGCTCCACCACGCCCACATCCCAGCGATCATCACTGATGACAGGCCAATTGGCGCCCTGCGCCAGCACTTACCCTGCTTCAGCAGATCGTCGGCTGCCTCGCGGGACAGGTTGCCGTGGTACCATTTCATGGGATCACTATCACGACTCATTTTTGGGCCATTTGCTCCGATCCTGCTGCGTTTTGTTAATAATTTTGGGGAAGTGTGATCGTTGTTGGATCGCAGGAAAATACCGCCAGAGATCAGTGTTGCCAATTTAGCTTGGTTCCACTTGATTATGGCTTTTTTACTTGTGGAATCCCGAATTTCTTTCATTTTTCACGCTAAAGAGTTGGCAGCACTGCCAGTGGGTTCGCAGAGTCGCGTTGCCAACCAATGAGAGATCAAGTTGGCGGGAAAATTTGAAATTTCATGATTTATGATTCATTAACTTAAAAGCGAGTTCGATTCAACTTTGATCCGATGAATCAATATAAATGCACGCATAAGTGATTATAATTGTTTATATGAAAATACTTATCTATATTTAATATTATTCTAGAATTACCATCGATCAGCTTGCATCGCAGAAAATCAACGAATTAAATAAATTAAACATATTTAAAGTAGTAATAAAACACTTGAGTTAATTGTTTCGCATCTGTTGTATATTTTCATTCTGATGTGTTTTCTTTTATTCTCATTATAAATTTTGAACTTAACAAAGTATTAAATTATTGGCGATTATGTTACGATTAATTTTCTTTTCGCTTTGCAGGTTATGTGAGAATAGTCTTAAGCATTTAAAAAACGACTATACGCTAGCATACAGCATCGAAATTAATAGAGAAATCTAGGTTATTAAAATATTTATAAAAATTAAATGTCATCGTTTAGAATATTCATATTCATATCCCTTACAATGTATAGAAATATTAACGCAAAGCCTATTTTAATTCCGCTTCATTGCTTAGATTGCATTTCTCAGCTTTCGATTTCCTAGTAAGTATTGTGGCAACTTAAGTGACTAACGATACATACACGAAGAATACATAATTACCCCCCCCAAAAGATATACACCCAAACACACTCGCTCCGAACAGCATTTAAAGTCTGGCCCCTAGAACTTATTGGCTAAATTTTCAGTATGGGTCTTCAATTGATTCTCATGCCGATGGTGCTGGCTTTATTCCACCGGTGCAATTTTGTAGTAGGGCAGCTGTATGCAAAAATTATGCTTAAAAAATAAATTTCGATATTTCGCTATTACGGGGAATTTTGATTTAATTCAATGGCCTGTTCCATTTTCCATATTTTTGGTGTGGATATCGCTGCTGGTAGTGTTTCTGCTGTTGATTAACTTTTGCTTGGTCCTTCGCTGGCTGATTGATTCATTTATGCTGCTGTTCGGTCCATTAAAAGTAACTAAATTGTAGTGTAGAACAAAGTGGTTAAACGTATCATATTTCGAAGCGGTAACGAATTCCGAGTTCTTCTTGGGCTTGTTAGTTAATATTCATTCGGCTTTACATTTATGACTTTTCCTTTGTTGATTTATGTTGATATTTATATATATATTATGTGTGAATTTAATTAATTAGCTATTGAAGGGAGCCCATCACAGTCTTTGATTTCAGGACATCATTTTCATATGAAAAGACAGTTTCCTTGCCGTTTTCGACGACCCTGAAAATGCAAATGCAGATCGATAAGGAACGATACTATGATGGCCAAATAGAGGTTATCATACCGTTTGGTCATCAACTTCTTGCCATCCACAAACACCGTCGAAGTGGAGGTGCGCTTGACACTGGCACCGGGTCCGCTGGAGATGTGGGTGACACCGCTGCTGCCATGGCCGTTGGTCATCGACGAGAACGAGGTGAAGCCGCTGGTGGGCATAAAGAAGTCCATCATTGAGTAGTTAAGCATTGGAGCCCCGAACGGACTGGCCACTTTGTGCTGGTGGTGATGATGATGGTGGCGAGATGATCCACTGCTGCCGCCATTGCGTCGACTGCCACTCGAGCCGCTCGTGCTGACATTCGAATAACCGTTGGCATCTGCAAAACGATAATCACAAAAGTCAGCACTCTCTACACACGTTGCCCTATCCCATCTAATCACTTACCTCGGAATAAGTCGGCGAAGGGCGAGTGTATGCCGAAAAACTCACGGAACACTTCCTCGGGCGGGCGGAATGCAAACTGAAAGCCGCCCATAATATCAAAGTCATCGAAATCGTGTGTGCTGTAGTGGTGGCGGGTATGCGAGCGACTCTGGCCACGATCGCCCAGTCCATCTTTGCCATACTCATCGTATATGCGGCGCTTTTTCTCTGTGAAGAAATAGGAGTAAATGGTAAGTTGAGATGCAAAATAACAGGAAGGTAAATGCAATTAGTAATAAACGCTCGAGCTGCGAGGATTAGCTTAGACTTAGCATGGAAACAGTGGTGGGAAAGGTTATGAACGCTTATGAATGCTCCCCCATCACTGTACAAAAACAGCGTTTAGTTGCAGATTGAATGGAACGAAAACAAAACGACGTGCGCCAGGATGTCAGTCAGCATAGTAACGAAACAATTGCAACGCTTTAGCCTCTCGCCTTTACCGAACATCTTGTGGAACGGAGTGCCCTCGAAAATGTTGCGGAACGTGAAGGCCTGGTAGCGGTTGCCGGAACGCCGCCCGGCACCAGACCCATACCCCGAGCCCGGATAGTAGTCGTAGTCGTAGTCACGTCCATAGGACGACGATCCACCGCTGCCGCCGCTGCGGTAGCGGGTATAGGAGCTGCTGTTGCTGCTGCTGCTTCCGCTGTTCGAGGATTTGTGCAGCGTGGCCCGGGCATCGTAGATCCTGCGCTTACGTGCTAAATACACAATAAAGACTTAGCATTGACACCGCCAGGCAGCCTGGATCACAGAACCCGGATCACATGATCCTTAACCCACATTTCATTGTTTTAAGGGCTCGAAGAAATCTGTACTCGAGCACGGCACTTACCATCGGAAAGAACTTCGTAGGCTTCGGACAGCTCGCGGAAGCGCTTGTTGGCCTCATCCAGGTTGTCGGGATTCTTGTCTGGGTGCCATTTCAGTGCCAGTTTTCGATATCTGCGGGTGGTGAATGTTGTGGTGAAGCTCAGCTATAGAACGGATATGGGTTACTTCGTTTACTTACGCCTTCTTCACTTCACTATCGGTGGCGGATCGCGCCACGTCCAAAACTTTGTAGTAGTCAACCATGTTGGCGATGTGTCTTCGAGTTCTTGGTGGTCTCTATTCGCTGTATATCGTTTCAGCACGAATTGCAATCTAATGCGTTTACTTTTTGGTCGGTTCCTGTTCCGGCTTCTGTTTCTGCAAAAGATGAACAAAAACGGGAACAGATTATGATTAGTCAAGGGATTAGAGCCGAAAATGTGGGAATATTTGAGAAATGTCTACCTTTAGAATCGGATTTAGACAGAACTGAATTTGGAGCTTTATTTTGAATGTTGTTGCTGAAAAAGCAAAGGCGAAATGGAAAACATAAACAAATAGAGGAGCACACTCACACTCACAGACAAACTAGATTTCGTGTAAAGCAAAGTCAAAGACAGCTTGGTTCGCATGGGCCGCCGACACTTTTCAATTTTTTCGAGTTCAATGTCGTTCGAAAACCCCATTATGCCATCGCCCACACACGCAAACTGTGAACAAGATAAACCGAAAAAGTACACGGCGATAAAAAAGGCTACGAAAAAGAGATTCAAAAGCGAAGATTACACAATACATATTGGAATATTGCAATTATTTAGATTTATTGGCAGGTAGAGTTATACCAACAATCGAAGTAAAATGAAACATTTCGTAATGTCATTATATGTATAGTGTTAAATGTGCCAATTTCTCTCCGTGTAGACAGAGCGAGAGGGGTATATATATGGCGCATGTGTAGGGCGCTCAGTTAGCCGTCCATCAACTTTTGGGGCAAAGTTGCTCAAGCGTTTTGCGCCCCTCTTGGATCTCGGATCTCGAACCTGAGTTACCCCCCATCCCCCCATCATTTCCGTGCAAAATAGTCGCTAATTTTATTTAATTTGTATTGTTGCTGCCGCCCGTTGTCATGCAGCCCCCTTGACACAATTTGGCTTGATTTCATGCGCGAGTGTTTTTTATCAAACACATTACAGCGGCCAATTGCCTTTATTTTACTTCTTTTTTTTTTTGTTTGTTTGGTGTTGTTGCAAGAGGAAAGTGCTTGGGATAAATTAGCCCTGCGGCCAAGTGACATGACAATTTGCATTTACACAATCTCGAAACGAACTGAACTGAACCGAACTTCAAAACTTGAAAACTTGTTGTTCGACTGACCAACATCGATGGGCTGTGTTTATGTTGCTCTTGATGTGGGTTGAAAATATCGAGATTTGGTTCTTATGGGCGGTTCACCCAAGTTGATCGTGTTCTCAGATTTTTCTCACATTTTTTCAGAGATCTAATTTATGGTTTTCGATGGGTTGCGTGTGCGTGGCGTCACATAAATTTGTCTATTAACACGAAAATACAAGTGTTGGAGCAAAATGGATTAAAGATATATACTTTACGTATTTAAATATACACTAGTGCAAAATATTTAAAGAGCAGCTACAATGCATCTAAAAACTGAATAGCTGAACATTTGAGTATTTAAGTTGTTAAAATAGTAGCAATTAAAACTATTTGTCTGTGACACATTAACTGCAATTAAGCTGTTAATGAATTACGAAAGGCTTTTGTTAATTCCAGTGCACTTTAAACTATCAAAAGACTATCTATTAATAACAGGGTTAAAAGTTCATGAACTAAAGTAAATTCCAAGAATAAGTTACATTTGAAACATCCTTTGATGACCTGTGATAAAATAAGAACACCGGAAGAGGTCAGGCTCAGGTTCCACCGAGATTTGAACTCGGATCGCTGGATTCAGAGTCCAGAGTGCTAACCATTACACCATGGAACCACCGTATTGGTCCTGGGCCATTTTCCTTTTTCTGCGCGGGAAATTCGCACTGCGCATGCTGCAAACTGGTGCGGAAGGGATGGCAAGTGCTGTAAGGACTTTCTGTTAACCGTTACACAGACCCTGGAACTTCCGGTGCGCGGAATTTCCCATGCAAGTTCGAATCGAAACATTTGACACTTTCCGTTTCACTTGCTGCATTTCCTATTCTACAAATATATATATCTAATGATTCTTTGGGATTATTCCTCTTACATGTGGCAATAGGTTTAAGAACAACCCCGATTATAAATACAAATCGAAAATGAATTTTGCGGGAAAAGAACAAAATTATATATATATATACATTTGAATGAATTCCCCCTTTATTTATACAAACATGTACGAACATTGAGCTATCTATATAGCGTATATAGGGAAATAGAGATATTGCCGGCTTGTGTGTGTGTGTGCGCGTAGTTTGTTCGCTTTGCGGCTATAGCTATAGAGTATATACCTGTTGACATATTCGGCAAATTCTAGGTCGTAGGTGTAGGAACTCGTAGCATTGTCTAAAAGCAGCAAATGACGACGACGACGCCGCGACTGCCGCTGACGTTTCTGATGGCTGGCTAGCTAGCTGGCTGACTGGCTGGTTGGTTGGTTGGCCAGCCATCCGCATGACACACACGTCAGCGGAGGAGTCGAGATAGGAGGAGCTGGAGGAGGAGCCCGGTCACCAGGTGAGCAGGATGGACGGGCTGCCCAGGGGCAGGTAATGGGTAATGAGGCAGCAGAAGACCGGCTCGCTCTGGCTTGGATTTCACCGGCTCAAGTCGAATTGGAAGCAGTGGCTAGCTGCGAGACCATATCTCGTGGATCTCAGTCAGTCAGAAATCAGAATTCAGCACTCAGCACCTTGCCATCGGTTTGTGGGCGTCTGTGGCATTTAAGGCATTCAGCTGATCTTTCAGTTGGCTAGTGATCCACAGATCGCTTCTTCTAAGCAGAAGATTTCCTTAGCTGAAGCATATGGTTTTATAGACTTAACTTTCAGATTTTTTAAACCCCATAAAGAGTAAAAGAAGCGTCTTAAAAAAGGGTCAAAATCAGATTGCACGACAAAGCAATTGCCTAATTTTATTGGCTTGCTTAACGACTACATTAAACCCAAAAAAACATCGTTAGTTTTGTATGAAATGTTCGATTTTAGGAGGATATGATGTTAATTTGACATTATAACATTTCTATTTACATACAAGAAAAAGAAGATGTAACAATTTTACGAGACTTCCAAACACAAATGAGGAAATTAACGCAGCCACAAACGAATACGTTGATCGTAACTGGTTTTTAAATATCAAACCCATTTCATCGAGGGAATGATTCACAGTGTGAGACATTTCGTTTCAGATTGTTCTTTACAGAACGAAGTCATAAGTGCAAGGTCACGCCAGTGATAAATAAGAAAATCACTGCTTAAATATTGCTCAATACGAAGTCAGTTTAGATAAATGTATAAAGCTGATTCACTCCATTATTCTACGTGTTAAATATAATTACTGCAAATATTGGTATTAGCTAGCCCTGAGCTCCTTTAATTTAGATTGTAATTTCCTTTGCCAAGAAGACGAAAGATAAGAATTCTAAGTGACGAATATATTGTTAAGAGAGTAAACATTTAGCAGTTTCAATCGTATTTCATTTAAACATTTGAAAGAGTGCTCAGTGCAGCTTTTTGTGCGTATTGCGTGCTTATTTTCGGTGTATCTATACCCCACAATATTTACCACCCAGTGTTTATTCATTTATTTAGTCGTATCGCATTCAAGCAGCTTTAATCACAAACTCGGGGGACTCCACACATTCAACAAGTGTGTTTGCCAGAGAGCAAAAACAACACACACACGGAGCTGCTGCCTACATGGCGCAGTTTGAAACCTGAAGTGACTCCAAAAATTATGTATGCGTTTAGTCTGCGGTCTGCAGAAAGCCGAATGTTTGTTGTTTTCGCAGCTTGCTTATTGTTGTTTATGCAAATTACATCACCATCGAATTGCAGCCAAGATTTTCCACACACACACACTATTCACAATTCGATTCGATTTGTTGACGCTGCGATTAAACTTGAATTGTGTCACACCGCATCGATGATAAGCAAACAAGAAGGCGGGGGAAACAGCGATAAAGTTGGATAAAGGTGGGGAGAAGCACCAAGAGGAAGCATCAACAGTTGCTTGCGTGTTGTCTGCCGCGCTCTCTTTTTATTTTCTTTTCTTTTCTATTAGTTTTTTTTTTTTATTGAAATGGTAAATGGTTTCGGTGCTAATTTTGCCATAACCTACATACACACTTGTACTTCTGCTGCAATCGCACACAATCACACACACACACACAGTGGCACAATCAAGCGTGCGATAAGAAAACGCTGCGCATTTATATTTTTATTGAGCTCGATGGAAAGTCACGCAATGAGCGATGCACTCGCACTTTTTATAAATGCATTTATATTTACATCGCTCGCTTTTTCGATGTTGTTGTTGTTGTCGTTAACCAGCAAAGGCCAATCTCGTTTTTAACTTAATGCTACGTTTGTACGCGGACTCGAAGCTGCACATTATAAAACAAAAACACGGAAAACGCAGCGAGCCAAGAAATGTTAAAATGAACGAAAAAAACTTTTGCAGCCGTACGCGGCAATGAATCGTTGAGAATTGAATGCAAAGCACAAGAAACGAAGCAACTCGGTGATCAAAAGAGAGAGAGAGAGCGAAAAACCAGCTGACGGCATTGCCATGCATCATTTTCTGTGTTGTGGTGGGGAAGCAACCGCAGAGAGAAAAAGGAGAGCGATTTTTGCGGAGAGATTCTCAGTTTTTGCAACTAATCGAGACTCATTGTTATTGTTGTGTCTCACCGGAAGTTGTTACGCCGATTCTTGAAGCGCTATCTCTCCGCTATCATTTATCATTCGGGTACTTTCGTTATCAGCGAGTGCCGTATATTAGAGGCCGATCAGTTGGTTTATTGTACCAACGGTTTGAGTCTCCTTTTTTACCAACGTGATTCATCTTCCAGTTTCCGCCGAAATCGTTTCTCCTTCACCTAGACTCATACTCATTCCCGCTATGTTAATTTGAATAAAGATGAGTTTTATGGCCAAAGTTTATAACGCTCAAGACGACCGAGCGAAGCCAAAAATGTAACGACAAATTTAAATATTTAATTTTAGAACTCTCACCACGAGTCGTTTAGGCCGTTCAAACAGTGGTCGAAATCAATGTTTCAAAGCTAACAAAATATTATACAAACACAGTATAAACTTTTTACATGAGTTGATTTAACCAGGGTAAATTGTCTAACAGAAATGAGCGGTTTAGCACATTTTCCAGAGCCACAGTTCTCACAATTTCAGCCCACTGTGTGGACACAACAGCAGGTGGTGAATGAGAACCGAGGGAGGTGCGCAAATTGTTTTGCGAAAAAATGTTGAAAAGTTTATAAATTGCAACTTTTATATAGCACCACACAAAACACAACACATTTTCGATGTGTGGGAATTTATTTTTAGTTGGGTGGAAAGAGCGAATTGGTCATAAGTATTGCGGAAGGAAAATATTAATGCAGAGCAGCAAAAAAAAAAAAAACAAAAAAAGCCAAAACATTGACGTGCAAAGAAATCGCAAGCAAACTGGGCGAAATTGGAACAGCGGATAAACGGTCAGTAATTATTAGGGGAAAATAACACAAATTAGGCAGGCAGGCAGGGAAAACAAAATGGAAAGCAGGCGAAACAGCGAGTCAAACAAAAGGGAAGCCAAGGTGGAAACTCGCCAAATTGCACAATTCAAGGAAAAAGAGCGAAAAGCAGCAGCCACAATGCAATGCCAGCAGCCATGTGAAGCAATCGACAAAAGACCTGAGAAAAGCCACACACCCAAGACCTAGAAATAGACACGTGGGCGTGGGAATCCATCTATATATAGATAGATATAGCTATATAGGTTCCATGCCCGCAGCTCCCCCACCACACCAAACAAACATGAAAAAGTGTTGTAAGTGTTACAGGCAAAGCAACAAACATTCGAATGCCCAATGCTGATTCATCCGCAGCTGGCGGTTTCCCGCTGGCCAAATGATTTTTAATAGACTTGGAACTGTTGTAATATCATCAGATCTATTGGATCTACAGCCGAAGGGGGGCTTGCCCTCTAGTCTTGAGCAGTCGGGGGGCGGGGTACAGTGCACCATATCTAATCAAATGGCCCTTTCCAACACTCTTCGTTTGTTTGTTCGCCCCGCATAAATAAAAAATCATTTCAATGTAAATTTCGAAATGATCTGTGTAATTTTTGTGGCCGCTGTTAGATTGCTGCGGTTCCAAACCGAAAAAGAAGGCGTTACGGATATGTTCTATGGGCGTGGTCATGTGGTCATGTTTGTTTTATGTCCGTAGGGAGCATTTCGTTTGCTCTTGTGGCTTAGTCATTTGGGAAAAACACTTGTGACGCGGCCGACATAAAAAAGGGGATAAACATTAAATGTACAACGAACTTATAAGTAACTATACTGCTGCTCTGCATATTCATAGGACTCGTTTCCGAGAAATACCCTGTTTTGATAGAGCACAATAGATACATAGATACGTATATAGCAGACTCGCAACAAAAAGATACTCGGAAGAATATGTAAATATTTTGCAGACAAGCACATCCCCTTTGTTTATATGTGATCGGATAAATATTTGCCGGCAGTCAAGAAGCTGAGGCGCACTGTGATCTAATATAATCAAGCCTTAATGTGCAAATTCAACTCACCGCGCTTGTGCGGGTGTAAAAAACGGTCGTGTCCGAGTCATGCAGTCATAAAACACCAAAAACTAAATAAGGCAAGTCGAGTTTAATACCAAAACCACCCCCCCACCCCTCACCCGTTGCTCGGTCACATAAAAACTACCCACCATCGATCGAGAAATAAACCTGTAGTCCAATCCAACAGACAGCTGGTGGTGATGATCTCAATGTGCCCGACGACGACGTCTGATTTGTGGAATCATCGCAGCAACTAAGAAGATCTTAAACGCCCGACTTCGCAGTTCGCGGGTTCAACGCTTCCTAAGGCGATATGTATGTATATGATATACCCATAAATCTAAGCCACAATTGATAGCCATCTCCTTCGGCCATCCCCAGCTACTGTGCAGCGCGTGAACCGAAAGAAATTGGACTAGATTACAGCTTTCTCCCATCAATTATAGTTCACAACTTAATGATTAAACATAGCAACAAAGCAAAATAGCTATAACCATGTTAGAACTTTCCAAATAATATTAACTAAACTACTATATGTTTTATGGTTATTTAGGCACCATTAACTCTTGTGATTTTCTGCTGTGTACTTGGACACTGCACATGGTGCATCTAGATCAAATCCGCTGGACGACAATGGACTTCCACTGGATGCCACAGCGAGAAGTCAAGCCTGGCTGCCTGCTTTTGTTATTTTTTTTGTGGAGTGTGCAACTTGGAGCGTTTGTTGCATTGACAATGAAGTTATTAAAGCGCAAAACCGCAACCAAACAACCACCTGAGGTTATTTTTCTTTTTCAGCAACGGAAACATGTGATTAGCTTGCACTAGGCACTGGGTGAAGTAAAAAACGTACTCCGCTTGTCGAAATAGACGTCTTACCAGTTCACTCCATAAATCCACCTGATACTAAACCAACTTTTTATTAGCGAAAGTAGAAAATCACTTGGAATCCCCCCGTCAACACAATTCAGCGCCGAAATTGAAGGGCAGCATGATGGATCGCCTTAATTGGCGAGTTGTTTCGACTTGAGTTGCCCAATTTGTAGCAAGTAGCTCAATGGATTTGTAGATTGCCTACATTTTTCCAATTAGCCAGACAAAAAGTGTTGGCCCAAGCAGATGGGTTTAGTTAATCCAATATGTGTGTGTATAGCCACAGGTGTTCAATGTTCTGCTGACTTAAGAGCCGCCAGTCACGTAAAGAGATTTCAACGTCTGGAGTTCGCCGGATGACATTACTTATAGGAGTTAATTGCCAATTCTGGTTTAACATCATCTTAACATAATTTGTGAGCTTAATAAAATGTTTGATTTAAGCACTTGAAATTCTATATTTCTCACTAACTAAAGCTTCAAATGGGTTTCTTTAATTGAAAGAGTTCTTATCCAAAGAAGCTCATTCATCAGAACTCTTGTTTTATGGCTTCAACTTAATTGAATGCTTGCTCTTTAATTAATTCTTATACAATATCTCATACATTAAACGTAAATTTGTGCCTTTCGATGACGACTTTAAAACAATTTCAAAGTTTTCCATTAGCACATCAGCAACTCCTACAGTTTCCTCTTCTCTTTATTACTTCATCAAAACTTTGGAAGCACTTCTGGGCACCCCTTTCACCCATTTGAATTTTGAATTTCCAAGCACTTGGGGTACAACAAACTTTGGGGTCAACTGGCGGTGGCGATGACTCTGCGAGTTGCTTGCTCAGCTGGAATGAAAAATTCGAGGCAGACGCCGCGTCGTCGTAGGCAGTTTTTATTTTTTATCTGACTTGGACTTGGTCAGTTGGAAATGGTCACCGGCGTCCCAGTTTGAGACCCTGCCCCAATGATCTCTGCCGCTCACGCTGAACGAAGTCTTTTTATAGTTACGACTGCGTTTTGTGTGGGTTTATTTGCTTTAGTAATTATTATAAATAGTTGGGAATTAAAGCCATCCAGCGAAATGAAAGCGGAGTGATGGCGCCCGCAGTGAAACGACTGGCAAGTGGCCAAACGAGACCAATTTCCAAAGCAATTTAGTTTAATTGAATGCAATAATCATAAAAAGTAAGGAGAGCGCCAAGTCAAGATAGTAAATTTGTAATTGAGAAGTAATTGCTTGTCGCACTGAAAGGTAATTTTATTTAATCCACAATGTTGATAGGCGTCCATACTGCCACTTTAAGTGGAAGCTGCAACGTTAAGTGATGGTGCAAAATGCTTTTTAGCCACATTGAGTTTTGTCTTTGTTTTTTGCTGGCCAATTTGCAATGAAGAAGCACGGCTAGCACCGCGACATTGAACGTGACTCAGGGGTAAAAAGCATCTCAGAAATGACACGCAAATCGGAGCGAAAAAGTTGAGTTGGCAAATTAAAAAAAAAACAATGCGAAGAAGCGGCTAAGAGAACAATGCGAAATCATATAAATTATTATAATATCTCCTGCCAGCTGCTTATTGCCTCGAAGCCCGTTTCAAACAAAAGATACCCGACTGACGCATCATCGCTTGCCTCCAATTAATGGAAATAGATACAGCTAGAGATAGAGCTACAGATATCTAGATACATTGAGCAATGGCAACTCTCAGTCTTGGTCAAATGGCCGCGCCTCATTGAAAACCTTCGCTCTTCGTCTTGGCTTCACTCGGAAATCGAATCGAATCGAAACGAATCGAATTCATGTATCAGTACACATATGTATCCATTGGATGCGTAACACGCGCCAGCATTTAACTCTCTATAAATACGAAGTACAGCGATATCGCGCTAAGGTTAAGTTTAGTGGATAGCTGCAAATGAATTCGATCGGAAAGCAAGGCTGCTAATGAGCCAAGTCCACTGGAAATACGATTGCCGTAATCATCAGGTTGCAATGCCAAATTCTTTCGAATTTCAAGGGAAGAATCGAGCTCTATACACAAATGAGCGGAGCTTTAAAAAGACCTACATAAGCACAAAGTCTTTTAATGACATCATTTTCAGTTGTTAAGAAGCAGTTGGTACCAAAAACTAGAAGCTGCCTATTGCGAATCTTCAGGAACCTAAGCCAATATTATTGTTAACTATTTAACGTGTTTAGCTAATTGTTTGAGGTACTTGAAACTACATCCACTCCCTCTTGATTAAAATCTTGTATAATATTATTCTCGCTTTTAGAGGATCCTAAAGCACGTGTAATGATCTTAAGATATCTTTTCTCATCTTTCAATTTGATCGATCTAGTTCCTCACTCCCGCTGCTTTTATGAAGGCCTAATGAGCTGTACCACCATCGGCACTTAACCCAATTAATAAATTAAATATTGTGCGTTCCGAGACACGTGTAAGCGATAACACACTAATCATTCGATAGGCCCTAGGCTTTCCCACACAATCCCCGTAGAGAAAGCATTGCTAGCTCGGTAACATGAAGATGGACACGGGATATGATTATGGTGATGGCTGTATCTGGCCGCGAGTCCATGTCTGCGGCTTAGTGGATGCAATCTCTCCAAAAACTCTTGAGCGGACAACAAGTGCCGCTCATTAGGCGGACCGCAAACAAGGCGAACCGGTTAATTTAAATAGCCGGAGAGACGAAGACGAGACCGAAACTGAAGCTAAGCAGACGCAATGATTGATTTACCACATACAGTTAGTAAGCTAAACGAACTGAAGTTTACAAGAGACTTCCAGATTTCCACTGACCAACCACCACTAGGTGGATCCGATCCACAGTTTCAATGACGCTGACAGGCAACAATTTTTATGTGCGCATCAAGTGCATCCGGACATTCATTCATTTATCTTCATGGGCTCGATGAAAAGAAGCCACAACGACTTAAACCAAATCGCCTCAATGGCCAAATACCCGTTTTGGTAATTAATGAAAACTCATCAGCCGCAAAATGCGCAGCCAAGTAAATGGAGCGGCTTGAATTGCTGTTGGATTAGCTAAAAGCTAAAAATAATCGACGGCTCCACATCGAATTAAGCCCAATAAGGTAATGCATTATTTGCGATATGGTGGAATCGACTTGAATGCCTGCTTTTCACTTAAGAAAAGCCTACGCGCTTCAAATTTCTCATTGTTTAAAATTCATTTCCTCTCTGGCTTATTGTCTAATTTCCAGTCGATCTCATTTATGTACAATAATTGCTTAAAGGTGTGCGCGTTTTGATAGATTTTTGATCTGGAGAAAGCGGCTTGTTATTAACAAACTTGAAGTACTTTGTTAACTTAGTTGTTATTTCAATAAAATTTAACTGTGCTTGATTGATTAAGCCCATATTTCTCTAGACTAGATCTCAGTAACAAATCGACTGCTTTATTTCATCCGTTCCCATTTACACTGTGCTCCAGTCAATTTCATGTGCCATGGGCGCAGTTTGTTTAATTAACCAGCCTGCAATTTTCACAATACCTTTTGGCGCTTTTCATTCCGCCAGTTTGCGTTGTGTCTTCTCAAGCGTGTGACCGGAGGTGAAATTTTTATTTCTGATTTTTGGCATTAGACCCGCGAACCACTGCCGCAAAATGCCTAAAAAGTGCCGGCCTGGCTAGCTGGCTGGCTGACCAGCTTGCGATGGCGATAAATGTGCGCAGATACGTTACAGACCGCGTCGCGTCGTCTGGCCGCTTTAAATGGACACAACTGGGAGTGGGTCACAGCTGCAGCTGTGGATCTGTAGTGGAGCCTGCGGCTCACCGAGGCAAACGAAGCGATTATAGGGACCCCGACTTGGGGACTAAGCCTTCCCCGAAACCAGTTCGTCTTCCCAGACAGACTACGCTGCGATTCTTTCTTTCCTTTGAAGCGTAAATATTTCAATTTATTTATTGGTCATGCGTCTTCGGCATCGCATCGTTTTTCGAACACTTTCTTTATATTCGTTGCCCGAACTTCAGGAAGATATAGCAACATGTGTCGTGTTGTGACCAGAAATCGCCAGTATCTTGGCCTCGGTCTTGGACTTGGACTCACCAGCACGCAAAGCCGTGCCAAAATGTGTGTCAATGGCCTTTGGGGGGCCCTTCTTTTCATTTTTATTTGGGGCGGGCATACAAAGACTGGGGCGTGTCCCAAGCGGATTTTCACTAAAATGAAAATTAAGAGTGAAAACGTTTTGAGTTTCTGTCTTTTTTTCCCCAACCCTGCCGTTTTTTTTTTTTGCAGCACACAAAGCAAAAGAGGTGTGTTCGTTGATTCCAACTGCAGACCATGCATGGATGACCCCGCGTATTAGTGTCCCATCCTATGGCCGCCTGATTGTCATGCTAAATGGGTGAAGTGAAACTACGACTGCGATTTCGGACTGTCGAGAGCATTGACCATCTCCCCAAAAGAGCATTGCCTGTTTTCAGCTTTTTCTTCTCCTACTGTCAACTGTCAAACGAAATTTACACGTTTTTCTTTCCAGCTGCAACTCACGAAATAGTCGAGACTTGAACAAAGAAATGGGGAGTGCGTGAGGCTCCTTTAGCTGATTGATTGTTTGGCAAAGTTTGCATGTTAATTGCCTTTATGGTGGCGATAGACGACAAAGCACACTTAAAAGTCTAAAACCCCATTACTGAGTTCGTTGGAATTTTCTTTTTTATCAGTCGTGTCGCCGTCTCATTTTCTACAAATTAACATTACTACCTTCTGACTCTCAGCCTGGCGAAGACAATGAAACTAAAACAAATATAATGTAAGGGATAAAAAACAAAGTGGATAAGATATTAATACAATCTTTAGACTACTTTCGTTAGGCCACATATTGTCATTAAAAATTCTTTTTCAAAGTGTTAACCAATCAAATCCTCTGGAAGCGGAACGGAAACGATCGAGGCTGACCCAACAATTCAATTAAGTTGGCTCCTCCTGCACATCTGAACGATCGAGCCCGAGCGGAGACGACTTGGTTCCTACCTGCTAGTCCGGCTGGCTGATGCGGATTGAAAACAAAACAAACAGAGCTTAGACAACTCACAACAATGCGGTCGTTGGACGCGCAGGCGCGCAGCGGGGGCGCTTAATATGCAGCCAGCGTAGCTGGCAAGTCGGAGATGTATACCCATATACCCATGCCATATAGCCAGCAGCAGCTGGCGTCTTTCGTTCTTGCTGTCGCTCAACTGATCAACTGGTTTAACAATAAAAACAAAGCTCAGGCGGCGTTGGCGTTGCTTGAACGTTCAACAGAAACGAAAAAGTTACCGTCTTTTTTGTTGCTTCTCTCATGCGCTGCCATCGATTGTCGGGGCTTGGCTTTCTTTGAGGGAAAAAATATACAAACTCACTTAGAAACTATAAAAAATGGTAATTTGTACGCTTTGCCTTTTTCTCCGCTTCTTGCTCAATCGTATGTCTCACACGCGCTTCTAATGTCTGGATACGATGATACATAAGCTCGTTCAAGATGATGGCATATAAAAAGCTACACGAGTTTTTCAATTGACTTGGAAAGTGGCAAGCGACTGCCAGCATGCATCAAAGGGGGGCGAGCCCCAGCGAAAAGTGGGCGTGATGGGCAACAACAATGGCTCACTGTTTTTTGGCTCTCGGCTTTGCCACACTTTTGATGAATTAGCCGTTTTTTCCATCGAGTGTCGGTGTTTGGAAAATTGAGTTGCAGCTGCAGCTTTTGATGGAAATGGTTGGCAGGGAGCGAGAGGAAGTTCGTTGAGCCGGATCATACCCAGCTGAGACTCATTAAAACACCACTTGAACCACGATTCGTGTTATACCGCCTCTAAGTGCAGGTCAATAAGTGGAGTTGTTGTCTGATTTTCAAGTCCAAGCCAGTTGATGCCTTTGTGCGGTGCTATTGGAGGGAAGTGGTTGGAGGAACTTGATCGATGAGGATTATCAAGCAGGGTAATTGATTTATTTAAATAAAAAAAAAATTACTTCCCATACCGGGAATCGAACCCGGGCCTTCTGGGTGAAAGCCAGATATCCTAGCCACTAGACCATATGGGATATGTTTTACATTCTTCCTAGTTATATAATGGTTCTTGTATATTTTCCTTGTTAAAATTGGTACATGTACTTTATAAGGAATTTTATGCCTTGTTAATTTTTGAATTTATAAATAGAAAATATACTCTGGTAACTTTATAACATGTCCTAAGAGGCAGACTAAGGACACACTTTAGTCACCGTTCACACAAGTCCCATATTGTCTAGTGGTTAGGATATCCGGCTCTCACCCGGAAGGCCCGGGTTCGATTCCCGGTATGGGAAACTTTTTTGCCTAAATTTCCTTTTTTTATTTTGTTTTTTTCCCTTAGGGGGTTAAAAACTTAAGGCTTTGTTAACGGGGTTGGTATACTTATTGACTAACCATTACATATGTTTTCATTCCAAATTACAATTTTGTCGTTTTTTGTTAAATAGTTTTTCCTGGGTTAAGCAAAATAATCGTACAAATAAACGCAAGCATTCAATTCAGACAAATGTTGGCGAACAAAACGAGTCTTTGCTACAACACAGACAGCCTCCCATATGGTCTAGTGGCTAGGATATCTGGCTTTCACCCAGAAGGCCCGGGTTCGATTCCCGGTATGGGAAGAGTGCTTTTTTTTTACTGCTTCAAATTGGCGTTCAGCCCGGGAAAATAATTGAAAATTGATTTTCCACATATATTGAGCAGTCTATTGCAATCGGTAATTGCTGTATTTATGTTTGTTTTTGCTTTTCTAGTGTGGTTTATTTCTTTGCAATTGCCTAGCGCCACCAATTGATGCCAATCGGACACGCTACGAAATAATTCGAGACTTTTTTATTGCCGTTGCTTTTCGTTGCCCCAAGTTGTCAATTGTTGATGTTTGTGCTTATGTAGAAAGAAATAAAAGAAAAGAAAAAGGAGGGAAAAACGGTTTGTTAACGACGGGCAAAAGCTCAAAGAGCCAGAGTACTTAACTTTTGTTAAACCGAAAATTAGGCATGCCCAGAATTGCAACATGTACTGGAAGCAACAGCAACAACGACAATAGCCTGCCGCAAAACGTGTGGCAAGCGAAAAGCAGCAACAATAAAACGGGCACAATGCCTTGACTGAGTTTTTAACGTTTTTTTCAGTTTCTTTTTTTTTTGTAGTAGATACGGAAAATTGCTTTTTCATTGTTGCAGTAACCAATTTTTTGGCTGTTATTGTTGTTATTTACAAGCTGACTTGGCAAACGGAAAATCAATTTTTAATTGCAACAAATTTGAGAGAGCTGCGGGACAGGCAAATTGCGAGTTGTCCAAAAAAGGCAAATTAAAGTAAGCGTTAACGAAAAACAATTGGCATTTTGAGTCAGAAACGGGTTTAACGGTATCGCAGAGGCAGCTGCATTATCTTTTGAGGAAGCACGCCGCCACATGTCAAAGGGGGACAGCAACAATATGTCAAAATCTCGATGAGCGGAGCAATGAACCGTTGTAATTAGCATACGGCCGCGTGCGTGCGTGCAACAGAGAGCACAATAGAGGCACTTTCGATTATTGAACTTGTTAAATTCATTTTAACATTTCTCTGTTTGCGTTCGGTGCTTAGATTGTTTATTATTTGGTATTGCGCTTACCCTTTTGCGTTGGTTGTTTAGCTGGAAATGATCTCCTTCCTTTGCTGCCAAACCGAAAAACAAGCGAACAATTAATTTCATTAGAAGTATCTAACAAATGCGAATCCGACACGAGATATAGTAAAGTGTGAGCAAATAAGATAAGCAACACCGCGTGGGGAAAGAGAGAGAGGAGCTGTCGGTGAGAGCGAGAACGACGCGAGTTGTTGGCGGAAACTCCTGTCGCAGCAGACAGCAGCAACAACAACTACAGAACGGCGACAATTACGGCGCTTTATTGATTTTTTACAAAACAACTATTCGGATACGACGCGTGCCGTTTGCATTTGAAACTCGACTTCCAGCGTATTTCGAGATTATTTAATGCACAAGAAAACGGAGCACAAAAGAATTTCGCACACCAGCACAAGTTTTAAGCACTCACACACAGAAACACATACGATGCGACTTCAATGTCAACTTCACTTTTTTGTATTTCTATTTATTGCTTCGGCTATTTTTGTTTTCTTTAGCAGTATTTAGTACTTGGAATTTAGTATTTAACTGCACTTTATTACCCGTCAATCTGCACACATCCGCGCGCTCGTTGGTCGAGAACCAAAAAATTCAACCGCTACTTTGCTTTTGGCCAAGCGCGCTTTTCCCACAGCTGTTTCCCCTAAGCGATAAAGCGCAGCGACAACTACCAGTCGCCTGCCTATCGATTTGACCCAGGTAGGGGAGCAACTAGCTCTGCTAATCGAACTGGTTCCGAGCTGAAATTCCAAAATCGATCGATATGTGTTTAGCTACATCTCTTTGGACATGCTGTCTACATGTCGACTTACATTTAATTTTACAATTACCAGGTAAAAAACTTGGCGGTTAGTTTTGAATACAATTTGAGGGTACCTTTTAAATGGAAACTAGGCTGGTTTCTTCTATTTTTGTTTAATAAATCATATATCGCACTACATTTGATCCCTATGTTAATGCTCATACCTAAAAACATAAATGTTTAATATTAAATTATATTATTTTACATTTAACCAGACATCAGGTTTAGGTTCTTAAACTTGCATACACTTCAACTTTGTTTAAAAAATGATTGTTCGTCTATTTCCTTAACTGATTTATAAATCTTCCTTTTTAAGTTCCTTTATTGGATCAACTTAAAAGCTAAGCAACCAAATTTATTTAGAATCTCCTAATTACCGATGCTCAACCCGAATTTCTGTGGCGCCGCCGGAAGCAGTGATTCACATTGGGCTTAACACCCTGACATCGATTGTTCCAAGCCACCCAGGCGGAGAATCCTTGCTGTTTCCTGATGTACTTCGCACAGGCAATGGAATACCGGATATCGTCGCTTAACAGCAGGCGGCAGGGCAAGCGACAGAGATCGTTGGAGGGACGCCCATCCGCCGGCTTGCACCAGTAGCGATCGTTGATCTGGAAGAGACCCCAGTCCACGGATCCATCGACGTTTGAGGGATTAATGGCTTTCGTGTTGAAGGAGCTCTCGCCCTCCACGAGGCACAGCCAGTCGGGCAGCTCGTTGTAGGCCATTCCATACCGATAGAGCTGCCGAGCCAAACTGCATCTGCCCACCTGGCGGCCAGTGGCCAGTGATAGCGATAAGAGCACCAGCAGCCAAATGGGCCACATCTTCTAGAAACAATGCAGGCTTATAATGGTAACTCATGGCTTATATAGCCATTCAGTTGGCTGTGAGATTCGGAACTCGACTTGGGCCAATCTAATTTTTACAAGCACTCATTTGGACAGCTCTGAAGTGTGGCCCACACTCGAGCATAAATAATGAACACTAGGCGACAAAGTTTGGAGCCAAAACAATCTCTAATACCTCTAATTTTTTTATCTATTTCGGAAAGGTTTTTTCGAGAAATTAGTAGAAATATGGATATTTTAAGATGTTAAATTAGAACTACAGCTCTTAAACTTAACTGAAATCCCAAGCACGCAGATGAGTGTCAAACCCGTAACAGACTTTCAATTCTCGATCATTGAAACAGGCCGATCGGGGCAGTTTCGTTAATATATGGAGTGGGAATCACTCGCCATTTAAGCGAGGCATCTTGCCTGGCCCCAGATTCACTTTCAATGGGTTCTTTTGTGCGATGCTCGGGTATTATATAACCATATTGACAGCTGGAGGGGCTGGAGCACTTGAGATCGCGTGTGCGCCAACAATCGAATCGAACAAACAAAAACCGAGAGCAAAGTCATTCAACTTTTGGACAACTTGTCTTTCTTTTTTTTTTCTCGTAAAAAATGCGTACAAAAATATGCAACAAAAATGGCATGTGATGTTACTATGTTTATCCCAAACGAATCTCCTCCATTTCCTGAGCGGGCGGCTGCTTGATCTCCTGTTCCGTGGGCGGTGCATATCCCTGTTTCGGCAGGAATTGCCTCTTCCTGGATGTGGGACGTATAACGATGTGGGCTACGCATGTGCAAATGGCGGCTATGGCAAAGTATTTAAAGCTCTCTCGTCCTCCCAGGCTTTTGAACATGAGTCCGCCGATAAGGGATCCGATCGAGAAGCCAAGTCCATCGTCCATGCCGGCCATCAATCCCTGAACGGTGGCCGATGTTCCCGGAGGAGCCACCGCCGAGGCGTAGGCCACGATGCACGTGTAGCACAAGGCATAGGTAATGCCCTGGAAAAAGAGCTCCACGCCCACCAGATACCAGGGATTGGGAATCCACGAAATCAGCGACAGTCGCACAGCGTAGAAGAAAAAGCACATGCTCATGCAGTGCACATAGCCCAGTTTCTTGATGATCTTTCCGCTGTAGAAGAAGAAGGGCACCTCGCCGGCTAGGCACTCAGCGGCCACCACCAGACCTTCGATCAACTTGATCTGGTGCATGTAACCAGTGGCCTCAGCCACCTGCTCCAAGTGCCAGAACATGAAGTATATGATGAAGGAGTCAATGATTCCCGCCATCGTGGCGAAGAACAGGAAGACCAGAATGGGTGGCTTGCGTACCAATTGCCAAACATCGCTCCATATGGACTCTGATCCACCCAGTTTCGGCAGCTTCAGCTTGGACACACTGAACAGGTCAAGCAAACTGAACACGCACATGATGATCAAGGCAGGCGTCAGACTTTTGACCGCATCCGTGGTCCACCAGTTCACTACGATTCCAGCTAGCATGGCAGTGGCTCCAAAACCAATGGTGCCCCACACCCGTTGTGCTCCGTACTTTTCCTGCTCCTCATCGCCCAGAAGGTCGAAGCAACAGGCATCGGATATGGAGTTCGTCACGTTGAAGCCAACGATTCCAATGCAGAGCAGGCATACGAACATCCAGAACTTGCCAGCTCCATAGATGCAACTATTTACGTGGCGCACCTCGCAGGATGCATTGATCCAATCGATGGTTGCAGGTTGCGTGAGGCAGATGTGGTAACTCTCGTTGCCATGAAGCAGATTCTGGTTGAGATTGAGGCCCGACTCGTTGGCTACAATTAGAGCGGAGAATTCACCTGCTTCCTTTTCCTGAATGCATTTTGCCTGGTGCGTGGTTTGGCAAAATGCGTTGGAGGATTGGATAATGGCATTGCAATCGGTTGGATTCCCCAGTAACGTCACATTCCATTGGGCACTTCCCTCGTCCAATGGAATGAAATGTGAGTTGTCGGGCAGGAAATAGAATCCGGCGAAGGCCAGTGTCATGATGAGGATAAGGGAGATGAAGATGAACTTGCGCAGACTCTGCAGGGAAGATTTTAGTTTAGTATTTATATTATTAGTTACTATGCATATCAAGCTCACCGTGAAATAATCGGCTAGGAAACCCACCAAGGGTTTGGCTAAAACATAGAGTAGGGGCAAGGCGGCCGTAATATAGCCCATAACATCCGGTGGAACACCGATCTGCTTGCCGATCACCGACAGTTGCGGCAGTATGGGTCCCATGGCTAAAAGTAGACAATTTGCACAAAAGTTTATAAAATTGCAGCAGATTCTACCACCATATATTCGATAATGCCAGCGATAAGGACATTTTGATACGAAAGAATACCAAGTATTGATTGGTATCACCATGTTATTGCAAAATCGGCTCTAATTTTGGATTGTTAAGATATAACTTTACACTCACCCGCCATGAAAAAGAAGAAATGTGCCTTGATGGGCAGCAGGCGCCTGTTCAATCGCACCATTGTCCAGTCCGTTAGTTATGGCTAGTGTATCACAGTTCGGATGTTTCCATGCAATCCTCTGGTTATGCCTTCTACCCAGATAAGATCATAATTTTCGCACGTCTACCTTCGCCGTTCGACGTTCTTAAGGGATCTGTCGTCTGGTGGTGAGAGTGTTTAAATAGTCACAGCCATATGGATGTAAATCAGAGAATGCTAAACTATATCTAATCACATCGCGATAAGATGCTAGTCCAGACTATATAGAAGTTTGTAGTCGGCTGCATAAAAGTTCTATTGAGATAGCCAAAGGAGCATAACACTCCGGAACAACGAATCTTATCTTGATTAAGACCGTATGTGCGATAAAGATTTTAGGGCCTGCCATAATAAATATGCCTTTGAGGCATGCCCAAGATCCAAGATCCACCACTTATGCCATTCAACTCAATTAGTTATTGCGCGCGTTGTGTAAGTTCCATATAACTTATATATACTTTGTTAATAAAAACCGGTTTGCGGTACCAAATCACTTGCAAACTTGACACAGAAAAAATTGCTCTTTTGCCAAACCCGAAATAATAATAGTCGTTGGCACCAACTTTCAACTTTCGTAGATTGATCATTAATCAAACACAATTTAGAAATCCCTAGAAATAGCAGGGGAGTTACGGAAAAAAACCAAAGGTGCGTGAATGATGCTAACTCAAGTTTTAACCGGGAAGCCATAGAAGTGCTTCACTTGACTACGTTAAGTTGTGATGAGCAAATGTTTTGAATACAATGAAATTGCACGACTGTGTACAGTGTTAATTAAGTATATTGATTATCTGACGAGCAATTAGGTTCACGCGATTAAAATAATCCACCCACAAGTGACGATTTCCCTGAGATCAAGTTGTACAAGTATACGGACGCCAAGAGCTGCGGTCAGCGACTGAGGCAAGCAAACAATGCCGAAAGGCATGCAGTTCGTATGGAAACTGATAAGTCAAGTTGGCCGATAAGGCTTCCGTCAATCATATGGTGGGTATATACATACTAAATGGCCCAACCATAATTGATAAAGCGCAGACTGGTCAGCTGCTTAATGTATAGGATTAATGTTTTTGTTTATACAGGTAAACAGGTAATCCCCGCTTAGATTCTCTCCCAGAAGGCGCTAATCAATCAGAGAGCTATCCAAAAAACCCCGCCTGACTCATCATCAGCTGTGCGTAGCTGCTTTGTATTCCATTATAATCCACTGGCGATCTCGTTCTGCAGCCGGAGCTTGGAGCGGAGCTTGCTCGGATCGGGTTTTACTCGCTGGCATCTGGGAGAGGGCTGGCTTCAGTCGCCGTCGATCTTCCAATGCGAGTGGTTCGGGCTTGAAGCCAACTAGTCATTGAGTAACTAACCTAATCCCGACTATTAGCCGATCTCCAGTGAGAATTAACAATTAACGAGCAGTTGACGCAATCGAAGCTTAGAATGCAGTGGCTTACACTTATTTCGGTGGGGCTGTTTGCCTCGTTCTTATCAATATCAATGTGCGTGGCTGTGCAACCGCCCGATGATGGAAAATGTAAGTCAATCAAAGATGAGGGGCGTATTGCCTTTTGTCTGGAAATATAAATAAAAAAGTATGCAAACTGGGGTAATTAGTAGACGAACTGATGGCGATAACTGATAGATGAGCTTGTGATTGTAATTAAAATTATTGTTAAAGCTGGACTAAGATGTATCTCAATCATTAGCAAGATTAGGGTTGTAATTAATATGTTATATGTTAATTTTCCTAAAGTTTAGCAATCATCTAAGGCATTAAACTATGAAATAAGAAGCTGTAAATACTGACAGCAGCTGATTATATTTCAAATATATATGCTATCTTCTCAAGCAACAATGTTAGTCAATCTAAAAAGTGGTTTAGAGTAAAAATAAACTTTTAATTACAATTCCCACACAGTCAGGTTCATAAAACACCGTTTCAAAAACCACCAATCATGTATCTTTTAATCGAAATGCAATGCGAGAGAGCAGACGACCTTCGGCACTCCACCGGGTGTAATCAAAATCCGCTAGAGACAGCCGATCGAAAAACCTGTCCCGACCTTGGAGCTCGTGATCCACTGCCCAAAAAAGCGTCCGGGCAGAACTGACTTGTCTCCAGTTTGCACCACTAAGCGAATTCTGCGAATGCAGCGCACTTAATCAGGTTTTCCCCGACAACTGCGTTACCTGAGGGGAATTTTTAATTTAAAACAGACAGGTGAAATACCCCGCTCAGATAATATCTTTTCCGAAAAACTGCATGCGAAAGATACTTCAAAATAAACACAATCATAATTAATGCCGCGGCTAGTAACTGGTTTTTCGCCGATCGTATACTAAGCAGATGTCCAAACTTTATACAAAGATTAACTTGCTCCTCCTCCTCCTCCCGCAGTGCGTGTTTGTGTGGTGGAATCGCGTGGCGTTTATCGGAAAACCCCCAAGTTCTGTCCGCTGCTGGAGGCGAAGAGCAACATCGAGTGCGTCATCGGCGTGGATCGGTTGGATTGCGTGAGGCGTATCCACAAGGGCACCGCCCACTTTGGAGTGCTCACCTCGGAGGATCTGGTGGCCGCCCGCTGGGCCAGCGTGGAGATCCTGGTGGCCAGCGAGTTGCGCTCCCACGAGTCGCACTTTGAGTACGAAATTGTGGCGGTGGTGGACAACAACGCCAATATCCATACAGTTCATGATCTTCGGGGTGCAAGGCTGTGCCATCCTGGCTACGGTCTGGGCAATCACTGGACGGAGGTCCTGGCTAATGTAGGTCACCTTAATGGCTAACTCATAAAAATACTCCAGTTTTGATTGTATATGACTCCTTTACAGTACTTTGAAGCTGCCATGGTCTCAAAGACCTGTGATCCCGAAATGACCGTCACGGAAGATCGGATAGCATCCACAGCCAAGTACTTCGGTCCCAGTTGCAAGGCTGGTCCTTGGGTGCCCGATCCCAAGCAGGATCGCATCCTAAAGAACCGATATCCCTCGCTGTGCGAGATGTGCTACGAACCGGATAGCTGTGACCAGACCGACAAGCACTGGGGACGCCGCGGAGCTCTCTATTGTCTGACCAGTGGTGGCGGCAACGTGGCCTGGGCTCGTCTGGATGATGTGCGCAGTCATTTTGGAGTGAGTTTGATGCATGCAATCTTTGCTTTAAATATTTCTGAAAAACTATCTTGACTTCTTTTTAGTTTTCTGGCATTCCGGCCCAGTCGAATCCCTCGGACTTCAGCTATCTCTGCCCGGATGGTCATCTGCAGCCATTGAACGCCAGTCAACCATGCGTTTGGGTGGCCAAGCCGTGGCCCGTGGTGGCTGCCCGTCGCACCCATGCTGCCCAAGTGCAGCGTCTGGTCACTGGACTCAATCACGACGAGCCAGATAGTTGGCAGCATGCGCTGCTCAGCCTGCTGGAGACTTACCACGTTTTCACTGTGCCACTGGATAATGTGATAGCTATTGATGACTACCTGGACCAGGCCACCGCATTCCAGTCCGCCTACAGCTTCCCGGAATGCAATCCACCGCGTTCTATTGTCTTCTGCACCACTTCCATCATCCAGCACATCAAGTGCTCCTGGCTGCAGGAGGCTTCTCAAGTTTATGGTGTGCAACCGAACATTCAGTGCGTCCGCACCATAGATGAGCAACAGTGCCTGGATAATACCAAGTTCAAGGAAACAGATGTGGTGTTGGTGGATCAGGAAATGCGCGTGAAAGCTCAGCGGGATTTCAATCTAGTGCCATTGCTATACGAGTTCGCAGCGGATATGCATGATCGGTATGTGACCATTGCGCTCGTACACAAGGATGCCAAGTTCGAGAGCTTTAAGGATCTCAAAGGAGCCAGAGCCTGCTTGCCATCCTTCGAGGGAGCTGCCCATTTGTCCGTTCAGGAGACTATTGTCAATGCCACTGGCAAGGTGCAATCGCTGCACTCTTTCTTCAACCGCGACTCCTGTTTGTGGAATCCCCAGAGCGGCCGCAAGTGTCCTCTTCACTACCAGGGCGACGAAGGTGCCCTGCGTTGTCTTTCCGAGGGCGCCGACGTGGCCTTTCTCAGCTCGGATGTCTACAAGAAGTATGTGGCCGGCAACCTCACCTCGAATTGGTTGACTCCTGGTAATCACAAGGATTTCCGGGTGTTGTGCCCATACGGCGGCATTGAGAAGCGCTCCCACTTTGAGTACTGCTACCTTCATTGGACCACCCGTGGCCACCTGATGACGCACAACTCCTCGCTGACGCGACGCAATGAGATCTATAACTCTTTGCGGGATATGGATCAGTTGTTTGGTAGGAAGTACAAGAGTGAGACGCGTCCATTTACCCTCTACGGCATCTTTGATAAAAGGAACAATGTGCTGTTCCGGGACGACACCGATGGCCTTCTGGGCCTCCAGGAGCTGCACCGCGACAATGCCAAGCGCGTGATGGAGCACATCTACGATCGGTATGCCAATACCCAGTACTACAGGAATTTCGACGAGAGTGGAGCCATGAAATCCAGTCATAACTTGGGAATATTGCTTGCCTGCTTATTATTTGTAGTGGGTCAGCTGTTTGCCTAGTCCTGAGCTCAACACTAATTTTATTTATTGTGATATTACGCTAAACTTAAGTTAAGAATAACAATGGCTTCAAACCGAGCTTTATCACCCAAACGGACTTTTTAAATTTGAAAAAGGGCGGCTATTGTCGATAGAAAAATATCGGATGAACAATCGATAACATTAGCTAATCAAAGGTGGTTGAAGTTTAAAATGCATTTAAACAGTTCAGAGTTCTACGCTCTTAATTAAAGCATCACATTGTAATGAACGTTGAAAATAAATAACTAAATTTAATGAAACCTTTTTTAATACCTACCAGTTGCATTTAAGCATGCCAGCTCTTTTCAGCACTGGCGGATCAGCTGATTGTGTTATTGCTGGCCTCTTTGTTGTTGCTATGTACAAGGATTTGGTTGCCAGGGAAACAGGAAAAAATGTCACAACTGAGCTGCATTACGATTGATTAAATTTACGTGGCATACGGCATTTACTTCTATTAATTCGCAGTATATTTAAGCACATTAAACAGCATTTATTCCTTCTAAAATGTCAAGAAATGCGGGGCGAACCAGCAGCAAAAAAGTAAGCCCAAAGAAAGGCACTTAAAAACGGCAGAAAATATATATATCAAAAGCACAAATATATAGTACACCTTTCCATTGATTGGCAGCCAACAGCGATTTCACTTATTTGCACATCAATTTCACTCGCTCACAAAAACCAAACAAACGAACTTCTTACCATTTGCACCTGGCGCACTGTTAGATATGCAGCTTAGTTTTCGAGTTAATGGCAATCAAAGCCTTATTGCCCATTAGCACACACCTTAGCATTTTAATAGCGCAGCACATATGTAATAGCATTCAATTAAACTAATAAACGAACCGATCGCCACACACAAAAAAAAATATGTTAAGATTGGGTCAGTGTTGTAAAATGCTAAGGAACAGTGCTGAGCACCCCGACAGGCTGTTATGATTTCAAAAATCTTTTCAAATTGCAGGTCAAAACGGAAGTGCCAAGGAAGGTCACTAAATCACCAGCAACAAGTGTACCGGCCCCCACAAGGGAATCGAAGGAGCGAAGGTCACTGGCCAAACAACCGGACAGCTTGGAAGGTGAAAAAATTGCGAGGAAAACCACAACAGCAGCGCAAGCTACGACCGGCAGCAAAAAGCCATTAGCCACGGGGAAAAACAAGGAAAGGGAGTCCTTGAGCAAGAGAACCACTCCGTCCCCAGGTGCATTGCGTGCCACCACCAGACACACAGCCACGACCACAAACCCACCCCTGCAGTCCAAGACCACCAAGACCGCGAAGCCAGTGGCCAAATCGAAGCCCAATGCAGTTCTGGACACGTATCACAGTGTTACGGTTGCCTCCCCACCGCAAAAGCGCAGAGAACATGCGGAGCAGGAGAAAGAATCGCCCACGCCTTCATCAAAAGAATATTCCCCTGTTGCACAGGCTAAAAAGGAGCACAAGCCCCCGTCTCCTTCCAAGGGAGATGCTCGTGTTGTTCCGGCGAGAGCCAGAACTTATACCCGCACCTTGGATCCCGAGGAAGTGGTTATCCTTAAGCGTGAATCCGCCAAGCATAGAAGCGAAGTGGAGGCCAAGCAATCAGAGCCTGTGAAACAGCCAGTGGCCTTTGAAGTCAAGTTCGATGAAGCCAAAAAGACAGAACCAGAGTCCGATCACTACTCCGATGACTTTGAGTCCTATGAATCGGATTTCGAAACCGATGCCAGCACGCCCGAGGAGGAGGAGTCCGATGAAGCGCAGGAATCCTCATCGTCCGAGGCGGAAGTGGAGGAGGAGCGGGAGGAAGAGGATTCGGAGCCCACCCAAAATCCCATCACGGTGATCCAACGCGACAAGGATCAGGAGCGGAAATTGGACTCCGGTCATTATGACATGCATTTGCGCAGAAATCCCTTGAGCAGTCTGTCCACTCAGAATCAGTATGATAGCTTCGATACCAATTCGATGGCCAACTCAGAGCAGCTGGACTCCGGCATTAGCACAACTGGCTTGGAGAAGCCCCGGAGTGGAGAGGCTAACGTGTACTACGGTGGCTACTCGGGATTCGTCTCCCATCCCGTGATCAGTCGTCGCGGCGAAGAGCTGATGGCCAAATTGCGTTTCGACCAACTGAACTACCACCTGTTCGAGATGAAGCCGCTCAGCTACGAGGGATTCATGCAGAGCTATGGAAAGCTGAATGCCAGTCAAGTGGCCACGCAGACGCAGTCGCCCCAAATGGACGGCGAGTGCCAGACGCTGGAGGTGCACAGTCGGAGCAGTTGGACCCAGCATCCACCGCACTATGGTGGGCAATGCGTCCTCAGCTGCAGTGTCGATGCAGAGCTGGATGAAACATGGAGCAAGCAACCTGCAGATGAATACGAAGCTAGCCTTTCTCGATTGGAGCAACTGCATCGCGTGGAGCAGTCGCGCTCCCAGCAACTGCAGCAAAAGAGATTGGCCAAGAGCACGGATCTGGAGCGACTGAATTCGTTTCTTCACAAGGCTGGCAGACTCATGGGACTGGTTTTGGAGGGCAATAAAAACCACGGCCAGGGGAATAGTTCTCGAAATGTACCACTTCAGACTGGACTGCTGAACGCTCTGCCCGTGCGCCGAATTTTTGGGAGTGCCGGAAATGGACACCTGGTAGTCACCGTGCATGAGTGTCCTCCGGACAGCAATGTCTATAAGGAGGACTTTGCCAGCCTGCTGATGGTGTGGTCACTGGCCAATCCCGGCCAGCCGTTGCGCCTGCTCTCCACCTGGGCGGAAGTCAGTCGTGTGGCACTCTCTGGACAGGCCCAGGATATCGTAGTGGCCGGACTGAGAGATGGCAGTGTGGCTATGTGGGATCTGCGCGAGACGCACAGCTACTGTTCCAAGTTGGATGGCCATCTAACCCATTTCGCAGCCACACAATCGGTGGTTCCCATGCCGGAGCAACAGGACAAGGAGGTAAATGCCATGGATCTGGGCGCCGTGGTGGATGTGCGCAGCTTTAGATCACACTTGACTAACGGAGGAATAGCTGCAACTAGTGGATTGCAGACGACGTACAAGGAAGTTCAGGTAGGTTTTAATTTAGTATATATTTATGAATTCATTGTACCTATCAATACAAACATTGCAACAAATATAAAGATCTATATAGATACATATAATTAAACATATATGCAATCCTTTGACAGTACGCCTCGCTGAATGACTCCGGCCTGCTGACCATGTGGACCCTGGTGGAGGGCGCCTCGTCCAGCAACAGCAACGAGTTCAGTTCGCCATGGGCACGGGTGAAGCTCCTGCAGAGTGGCAGCTGTGATCTGAGGAGCTATCTGGAGCGACGCCTCCTGAAGAGCCATCAGAGTGCGTACGAGAAGACCAAGTCCCTGTTCCAGGGCAACATCTACAGCGATGATGTGCTGCGCGAGCTGAATGAGACGCAAACGCTGACCACGGCGCTTCAGGGACAGGGATTGCAGGGCCTGCGCTTCACCAGCATCGATACGGGCAGTGAGCTCATCTACGTGTGCACCAATCGGAACTTTGTGCTCTGCTGCACCCGTAGTTTAAAGACGGAGCGCTTCTCGAGGATCGCTGTGAACGAAAGTCGTTTCCTGTTCCCCACCTCGTTGTGTGTGCTCTCCAACGAGAACTATGTGGCCGTGGGTCTGTCCAATGGATCTGTGATGATACTCAACTGCAATCAGCGGCAGCGGCAGCGCCAGAGGAATCAGCAGAGGCCCAAGACCGGACTGCCGCCGGCCACGGATGAGCCCGATCCCGAGACGGGCAAATCGTGTGCCATTCAAAACATCATACTGAACGAGCGAAGATCATTTGACCAGCAGATGGATCACAATCCATCGTACGATGCCCGACCCAACACAGCTCTGGAGCTGATTGAGCGACCCAGACGTTCCTACGAAATGAGGGTCTTTGACCAGCAGCTGCTCCTAAGCGGCAGCGGTCTGCGCCAGCATCTCGTCCAGGCCCTGATCCTCTCCAGCGACGGCTGGCAGCTTTCTGCCCTCACCAATGGCACTGTGCGTCACTACGACTTCTATCGCGACAGGGAGTTACCCGTAAAGGAGCCAATGGACACTCGCCTCAAGGTGACGGACATTGCCGGTGCTCGCAGTTCTGGACAGGAACAGGTTCTGCTCATCCTGGACTCGGCTGGAAGGGTGCAGTCGCGCACTCTGGACTACTAGCTTGTTAAATATTTTCTAATTATTTGTATGCGTTTGTTGAAAACTTTTCTAAAATGAAATAAACTCGAACTAGTCCTACTCACTTTTAATCAATTTTAATGGTTTCTATTGCACAATTTGTGATATATAAATGATATATATGAATTTATAGCACTATTGTGATTTAGGAATATATTCCTTAAATTAGTAGATGGGCCAATATTTATATATCTGAATAACATATTTTTTTAAGGGGCACTTGCATATACATATATGAATATATGAGTATATTATTAGAATATCCTTGGTATTTATTTTAAACATTTATTAACATCAAACTAAATAATCTCACTAGCTTCCCTCCGTTGATATGTACACTTTTCCATCTGCTCCCGCAACCTGGTAACTTATCCGACAAGTCACACCTGCCTGGCCATGGACAACATGCCGCCGGCTGTTGTGGCTCCAAGGAGCTGGCGCACCGTTTGCAGCTCATCGCGAAGTGCCAGGACCTGCGCCCGCAGAATGGAGTTCTCCTGCTCCAGCAGCGCCGCTCGGAATGCTATCCTATCCTCGCGGATTTTACGAGCATCTCTGGACTTCTTGGCCGCCTCGTTGTTTCGCTTGCGCCGCTCAAAGTACTTGGCATCCTTTTGAGCCTCCGGAATGGGTCGCTTTTCGCCGCGGACGCGACGGTGCACAAAACCCGGAAACATGCCGCCTCCAATCACGCCCACACGATTGAGCTCCATCAGCGGAAATTCCAGGGCCTGGAGAGCGTGACTTGGTGGTGCGATGTACTCGAAGGCTGGTAGAGATTCCGACGATCTCTTGGCACCGATCATGCCGGGAAAGCCCAGACCGGTCAATCGGAGATTCTGGGGAATGGAAATGGAGTAGGACGGATTGTTCTTGGACTCCAGTTCCGCATCCAGTTCGGAGTGCATCGATACGGTCTCGGTGACATCCAGGATGGGCGACTGGGCGGGCGAGTGCATCCTTTATCGGTGACTTCCGTTCGCGCCGACGGCCGGGCTATATCTGAATCCAGCTCCTGGCTAAGGAGCCCGCTACTGGCGACCACCTGCCTGCCGCGGTAATTATAGGTTCTTGTCACACAACTCCCCCCCACGTACACACACACACTCACACACCCCCATTTTGGGGCTAATTCTAAGCCAGCCACAACCCTCCATCGCCGGCTGATTCAACCAATCACGCAATGTTGACTGTAATTATTCGTCAAATACATGACACTTGGCCGGGGCCGCATGGCATTTATTTGTGCTGCCCGGTTACAAGGACTTCATATAACTGGTTAGCCAGATTACATGCCCCAGCCCAGTCCAGTCTCCCTCACCCCGCCAGCCGCCCACTTCTTGGCCCTTGGAGTTGGCCAACTGTTATGTGGTGGGGCGGAGATAGTATGGCTTACCTATTGTCCATGCGCTGACCAATGAGAGTGACCCTGGCTATCGACCGGCATTTTGTGGACGAATGTTCCACGATAACAGCGGTAATAGTCTGAAAGAGGCGTGGTGGAAGGCCCAAAACTAATTGCACTCACTGAAAGTAATCCTTTAGGATATCTTACTATATAGCTAAACATAGGATATACCATTTTTAGTCATTACATAAAAATGAATCGATCCAAATTTAACCAATAAATTGATTTATAGATATACTATTACATATCCTTGATCCTTAAACTGTTAGTTCTTGTCAATTCCTATCACTTCAATGCACTTGATCAGTTATTCTAGCCATATCTTCAATTGATCTATATGAACTTTTTATTTCCAAGGATTTTCAGTCTTAAAAGATTTTTCCAGCGTGTACCAATCGATTTCAGTAGTCCTAAGAGGAATAGGTTCCCCTCCTTTTAACTGAGCTAAAAAAACTTTTTTTTTTTTATTTAAAATTATTTAATATTATTCAATATTTGTAACCTAACTTGTTAAAAAAAACATGAATTCTTGTTATGTAGATTCCATGACTTAAATACGACTATCTTTCTCTCTCTCTTTTTCTCCTTCAGCCCAAGTTGTTTTAATATTATCATATTATTATTATCAAATTTCAAAGGTTATCTCTATAAAATTATTCGAGTATTACTCTTGCATTTAATTTGCTAAAACTGCAAAAAAAAAAAAACCGCAGTGTCAGAAAGTTGCAATTTGCCTAATCCGCTATTATTAAGACATCAAAAAGTTGTTACCAACTTTATTTTGATCAAGCATGATTCTTCAAAATCGTAAAATTTCCAAATATGCCCACTCACGACATCCAAGAACCCGCACAGCCAACAACCATTGACATGTAAATGAACTCCGTGTGTCGTCTTCAACCCGTTCCGTTCCGTTTCGGGTTGAGAAAGTGTCACCTGTTTGTTTGCCGGGGGCAAATTGGCAGTTTGGGTCACGGAGTCCTTGCCGTCTCCGGCAACCGGAAGTCGCATCCTTATGGCGTTTCATAATGTATGCGCTAATTTATTATCTGTTGGCAAAAGTTTGGGCCATACATAGTTAACCCTTTGACTGTCATGCCACCGTTGTCGTTTATGGTGTTTTGGCCCAACTGAGAGCTGAGCCCGGACATAATGGATTGCGTGCCGGAGTGACATGTCTGGAGAATTGGAGGCAGTCTAATATCCATCAAAGGGTCGAGCGAGATGGATTCGGAATACATTGTACATATGTACAAGCAGTACGTTTTGGAATCGGTTTGAATTAGTTTGCATTACCAAACCACCAAGCTACTACTTCTTTTGACCCACCCTGGAGACCCATAATGCATTGGGAGGATCGTTTTGGACACAGGCTATTTATGCGTTAGACAAATTACCGGGTAATCTAGACAGTAGAACACGTTATTGCTTCGATGTTTGTTTGGTCAGTAATTGAGGAGCAAACCTCGGGGACTCGCGGTGGACAAACCGTTAATGACACCTTTAATTGGATGACATTAGCACCCAGGGCCTGGGGCATGACCAAGTGGGCCCTGCCCCATCATACAGTCATAGGAATAGGCTTCGCTCAGCCTGTCCCGGAATAGAATTCACCTAACAAGTATTCACCGTACAAAGAAATCGAAATGTGTGACGAAGGATCGATCAGGGAATGTGAGCCCACCACCTTGCGGCTTCCTTTCAACAGCTACCACATCAATTTGCCACTTTATATTTTGGACATGGTGCGCATCTTCCAGGATCATCCCAAGTACAGCAATGGTATCCACGAGGAGCACATCCTGGAGATGCTGGAAAAGGAGTAAGACAGATCGAGTAATGCACTTAATGGTAATGGTAATGCTAATCATCTAAATAGACCCTTCGCCTGTGGCGATCTGGAGTCGCAGGTGAAGACCGCTCTGCTGGACCTAACGGCCAAGGGATTCATACGCTTCATTACCAATGGATACCGCACACTGGGACCCATCGCCAAGCTCTCCAATGCCCGTTCAACGCGCCACTTTAACATGACCTGGCAGCGCATTGCCGAGCTGCAGAAGGTCAACTGTCCGAGCCTGGAGGCGGGATCCATCTCCAGCGGACTCTGCACCCAGCGCGGAGCCAACTACTAAATGCTTTCGCTGTTTGTTGTGTTCACCATTTCATTTATTGAGTTCAGTTCCTTACAGATCAGCAGAGTAACGCGCCACACACAGTCCACACTGCTTCCAAATTGTAATCGTCTAGTAAAATGCCCACAAATCCAAGTTTCGGGGTAGTTGAGTACGGGTGGTCATAATCATCATTATGTTGGGAACACATGTCGCGGGGTCTGCCATCCTTTTGACACTTAACCAGGCTAATTATTGTCAGGGGTTGGAATGTCGCAGGTGTTTATAGGGGAAATGCTTCCGAAACTGATTTAAGTATTACCATTGTGAAGGCCAACTATCCCTGTTTGTGATCTGGAGTACATCCCCGACGAACTCTGCCCCAAAGTGACCCTTGGCCAGGCCCATTACCCTTTTGGCCGAACCGTTTAGATTGTCAACACCAGGAAAATGGAGGACACAAGGAGGACCTGTCGTCATCGCAGTCCGCATATGCGCCCGCGAAGCAAACACGCATGGGATCCCGGCCAGGTGGTATTTATTGCCTCTCTAATCATTGCGGCATAATCTATTAGCACCCCACCCGACAGATCCGCGCTTCCACGTCCAAAACGGTGTCCCTTGATTTTTTGCTTTTGCACATTAAAGGCAATTATTTTTATTGTTTTAGTTCCGAGACAGTTTTGTGTTTGTCATTTGCCAATGGCTGTTCCGCGCTCATAATTGAACCAGCCCCAAGATAGGACATTAATCAAGCCATGTGACATCTGGATAACATGTTGGAACATAGTCAGTTTATTGGGATCGCTCCGAAGTAGCGATAATTCAAAATTGTATTACATTTTATTAACATTATCGGCACGACTTATTTGCTAGCCTGGGCGTAGTTGCGTCGCACTAGCTCTTTAGGTATATCTTTCCAATTGTCCAGGAAGCGAATTAGGAAGCCATCCGGCAGGCGCTGTACCAGGTGTACATTCAACACCACGTTTAGCAGCTTTAACTTGAGATACTCAATGGAATCCATTGTCGTTTGGTGTGTCAGATATTTTGACCTTACAATTCCCTCAATGTGAAAACTAACGCTGCGGTGGGGCTTCAAGCTGTCCACGTTTTCACATGGAGCCAAGCAGATCAGGGGCAGGAACTCCGTGTTGCCGTAATCCACATAGAAGATCATGTACTCATTGGGAAATTCATTGATTATTTGGGCGCGATAGTAGCGACCATCACTGTAGAGAGCAAGTACAATGTCGAGAAGACGCGGTTTCGACTTGAAGGTCCGTTTGTTAACTGGCACATCCTTTCTGTCCCACACCAACGGCGGAGATTCGTCAAAAAACTGGCCATAAACCTCGGTGGGTCCATTAATGAAGGTGATCTGGATTCTGACAGTGCTGCCGATTTCAACAGGCACTGGTGTATCAAAGATTGTCTCCGGAAGAGCTCTAGCTAGTTCCACATCCTTGGTGGCGCCATTTGGAGCAAAGGGCTCATGAGCCAAACGACAATTGTTACCTTGCAAATACGCAAATATTAAAACCTTTACCTTTTAAACCAAATTTTCATTTCATTATCTGTAACTTACCCTTAAAGCAGCCATTCAGCTTGGGATCGTAGTGCCGGCAAATGCGTTGCTCGTCCTTGGGACGAAATCCAAGAACTGCCTTCAGAGGATCACTGGTGCTCTCATCGATTTCATTCAGCATGGCTATGTCTTCCTCGGTTATTCCAGCGCGATATTTAGTGGCGGTTGTTTTTGTAGGTCTGCATAACCTATCCACGACCATTTCGGCCACTAGTGTATTATCATTGTTTTCGTGCACTCGAATCTTAATAAACGTGTTAACGAAGCGATGCATATTGTCGATATCACAGTTGATTAAATCGCATCTAATGGCCAGTGCCGGCCACTGTTTGATGTCGTTCGGCAGTTTATATATTGTTTCGTTGCCGACAAGGTGAATGTGATTGCCAAAGTCGATAAGGTACGCATCATATCCTCCGCCCGCATTACTCGAGTTGATGGTGATCCGTAAAATGATGTTGTCGGTACTGTCGTAAACAGCAAAAATGTCTCCGTAGTCGGGCAGCTGGTCCAACGCCTTCAATGGCCGTTGTCGCTGGAGCAGCTTCTTAATCATTTCACAAGTGGGATCCCATTTAGCCACATAGACGCAATTATCCGTTTCGTCCACGTGCACTAAAACGGCATTAACTACAGTATTCTCTGGAAAGGCAGCCGTGTTCTTCAAGATTTGATTGTAGATACCACGACTGGTCGTCTCAGTGCCGCCTTTGGGAGGCAATAGGAATAGGTTTTTCTGAGTTTTTGGGAGCTGCTCGTGAACTTTTTCGATGGCTGCAGCAGGGACCTCAGGAGGATTGCTGTTAGTGGTGTTCTTGGAGGCCTTGTTGCAGATACCAGTTCCAATCGCTTGAGTTCTTTGTTTCGCAGCCAGAAGGGACTGATTGTCAAAAGTTTCTGAAGCGGAAGCTTCGGGACGCACTGTATTGTTAGTCTTTAAAGTTTCCACGACAATCTTCGAGCCCACTGGGATCTCTTCTTTTTGTAGTTGGAGGAGATCACATTCAATAGACTGGGAACCACCACGACCCTCATCAAGCTGTTTGTGGAAAGGCATAGTCTCCTCTACTTGTAGTTCCATGTTCTTGGAACTTTCCAAAGGCTGCAGAGTAGCAGCCTTACACTGTTTTGAGAGGTTTTCATTGACCACTGTAATCGCGTCGAGCTGGGTTGTCGAAGAGGCTTCCTGCACAGTCACGACGGGAACCTCCTCCGATGCGGAGGAGGGCAGACATTCCACGAAGGCCGGCTTCGAGGACTGACAATCCGCTTGTAAACCTGAGCGAATCTTCGAATCTGGATTGTCGATGGATTTCTCGAAATATTCATGGTCCCCCAATCTGGCAGACTGGCGGTTGATGTGTAGTTGCAGATTCAGCTTCATTACGTGTGCATTCACTTCGCTCAGACTGGCCACCAAGTGATCGTGCAGCGGAATGAGACTCCTGTCCACCGGATCTGCATGCGACAATTTTTCTGTGAGCTCCGTGTGAATTTGATGCACTTCGGTTTGATAGGAGCGTAGATTCCCCTGAAGCTTGTGCATGTTGCTATCAAACAGTTTCATTATCATCGAAATGTCCTCCAGATTCATTTTAAACAAACAATTTAACACGAAAACAATTCAAAGAAAATTCTTCGCGCAGAAGCAAGAGGAAGAGAAGGAAGGCGTTGCCAGATGTTGCGGCGATGAAAGCTTCGATTAACAAAATGCAAGGTCGATGACGATGTTATGGTTGGTGAATTGGCTAATTTACTTGAATTTGGCGGCTGTTCAACAATTTCATCGACTTTTCAGAAAAAAACCACGCATACTAAGACGTAAATATTATCGAATAACTTGTTTTTATTAAAAAAACATAGCCAAATGTATACACAAACAATTTAATAAGCACTGCGCCCACTCAAAGTCCTTTCACAGGTGTTCAGTGGGACTCTTGAGCGGTGCCGTGACCGACTTGCTGCAGGACACAAACTCCTTGCTGGGCTGGACACAGCTTTTCTCGCGATCGTAGATGCCCAGAAAGGCGCGGCAATTGGAGCAGTACAGGTACTCATTGTTGTCCGCGGAAATAAGGCAGGGCAGGAAGCACAGAGGCCAGCAGGAGACCACCCAGGCGGCACAGCAGCCGTTGTTCGAGATCTCCGTGGCAGCCTTGATGAGCGGCCGCCTGCTGCTCGCGCAGCACGGACAAAAGATGCGCCCCTCCGCCGGAGTCCAGCGTTCGATGGAGGCGCGATAGCAGCTCCTTCGATGCGCCATCGACTTCTCCACCGGCCGTGAACACGAGCAGCTGGGCTTCTCAGTTTTGTAGGAGGCTTCACTGCCGGCAGCAGGGTCACCGGCGACAGACCCACCACTGCGACCAGAAATCTTCTTTTTGGCCATATCTAAAGATGGAGAAGTTACCGAATGACAATCATAGGCAATCGCAAAGAACTCTCACATTTCTCCGCCTTTTCGGCCATTTGGGACTCGGATAGACCCGTCATCTTGCTAATCTTCGAGAGCCGCTCCTCACTGATGCCGTGATCCGCGGCCAGCTTGTGCAGATTCTTGATTTTATCCGTGGTCACTGCGTATATCTCCGGATGATCCTGTTCGATGTGGCGCACCAGTTCACTGGTGTCGTAGCGGGAGCAACGGATCACCTTCATGCAGTGCAAACAGCGCAGTGATTGCGTATCACTTGGTTTCGGATTTGTCTGGGACATGGCCCTATTCGCTTTATAACTCTAGAGATACTTTTACAACAGTGGAATACATTAGACGACGAATGGGTTTTGTTACTGTTATCATTATTTTTTTGATGCCAGAATCCTTGAAGGGAAACTGCTCACTCAGTCGTTTTCCATAAACTTAAAACCAACATCGGTGCACACACGCATTAGGATTTATTTTATGCAGATGTGTGAATTGAAAAACCCTCGGCATCAATCAGCTTAAGCCAATGTATATGGTATATGGGTTCTCCCGCCTTCAATAAAGACCAGCAGAGAACAGCAGGTATCCCCAGTGCTATTGTGAAATGGAATCTTTGGAGTGGGGCCACTTGAGCCACCCAACCGTGGACTTGTCGACTTAATCCAATCGCCTTCGAGCACCCTGTATCCATAATGCTCTTTGGCTGCGTCAACATTTTATTGTCAGTCATTTTCCGACACCCCCCGCCGTCCCCTTCATCCACACAATCGGTTTCGTTCATGTGCCACGCCCCCTTATCCCAACGCCCAAATGATTTTCATCAGGGGCCAAACTTCGCCTACACTTATTTCCATTTTTTTTTTTTTTAAAGGCTTTGAGTGTGTTTTTCAACATTTTGTCAAAATTGATTTTTTACTGCACTTACGGCATGATGCGACCGTTTTGGGGTTCCACATGGCTCCACAGGGCTCCACATGCTTCCGTGTGCCCCATACACAGTGGGAAGCTTAGAATGCGGGCAACTTAATATTATAATATGTAATTTCAGATCCAATAAGCATTTAATATTGTCAAAAAGAAATCAATTAAATGCATTAGAATCTTCTAACAAAATATGATTTATTTAAAAATGCTTAGCAATATGTAATATTTAAGTATTGCCACATACTTCTCTGTGTAAAATCAGCCACGTAACACCTCTGCTGCCCCATTTTACCTTTTTAACACTGGCACTGGCATTGCTCATACGCCGCGTTGTACGCACAAAGAAAGGCAAGTCGCACCTAAAAAGCCAACGCGTGTCGCTGTCATTCTCCCCAATGCGTCTGCACTTATTGACTTTGTTGCTGGTTGCTGGTTCCCATTCGTTATATGTTTTTCCGAACGCCCTCGAAGATGTCATTAGAGCCAGTAAAACGAATCCTGTGAAGAGAATCCTTTGGAAAGAAACACGCGTGGCCGGAGGCTGTGGGCGATTTGCATTAAAGCGCCGCCTGGAAAAGTGTGGAAATGGGCAAAGTCTTGCGGCGGATACGAATTTCGCTGACACAAGTGCTCCGAATAATTTGACTCGATTCTCGTTTATTCTGTTGCGTTAGCTTTAGATTTACTTACACATAGACAATACATCGTACACTCAATGTCTAGGACTAATATAAAAATACATTTCATTTGTTTCTTGAATTTGTTTCCTTGTGTTTCGCGTTCTGCATTTTGTTTGGAAGCTTTGGAAGCTTGGTTGTTAACGTTTTCTTTCTTCGATTCTCGATTTGTGGTGTGCATCACCCGCGCCCATTATTCAATTATTTCAGCAATGTCCATCGGTTCTTGGTCAGTTAAGGTGAAATGTTCCTCGTCGGATCGGTCAGTTGGTTGCATCGTGGTGCGCCAAATCCATGGTCATGGTTCGGTGTGTGTAAAAATCAACCTAGCCTAGGTGTGTAAAATTGGACTATGCTTAACTTATGTACATACACTGAATCGTAGTTGGGGATAATCTGCTGCTGCTCCAATTTACCAATTTACCCCATTTACTCTTACACACGCACACACTTTTTGAGGCACATTCAGTTTTGAATCATCTAATAAATTTATAAAGTTCGCAACAAACAACTCCCTCGCACCACTTCCACACCCCAATTTCATTCCCAGCTTTATAGCTCTATAGACTAATTGTAAAAATTAAAAATTGATTTACCCGCTTTTTGTAGCCCAAAAAACTGCTGGCTGCGGGCCAAAAGGGTTATCTCCCCGCCCAGACAACTCCTGCAAGTTTAATGCATTTATCACTATTTTCCGGCCTCGGCTGGAGATATGAACTGGCGGCGGCGGGGTTAGGCAACTGGTTCGGAGCCTTTTCCAGCGCGTTTTCCGGCGACTTACAGCGTGTTCTGCTTGGCAGCATCGCTGCTCTTGGCAGTCGCGTCTGGTCGCGAACGTGGGCGCCGCTTGGGCTGCAGTGAATAGAGGCGTCCGCTGCGAGCCCGACTTTGGGGCTCACACTCCAATCGCCACGTGCCAGGGCAGCCACTGCAAAGGGGGAAGGGGGTGGGTTAAGGTTGGGGGATAAAGTTTTAGGTGCGAGGATGGCCATAGATACTCACTTCATCTCCAGCTTCGCGAGGCGCTGCTTGATCTTGGCCTGGCTGGCCGTGTACTCAGCCAGGAGGCGGGCCAGCCGCATGTTGAGGTTCTCCACCGAGAGCTCCAGCTTTTCGATGCCGCCCTCGATGCTGTCGTGTACCCTTTGCGAATCTGGAAATGGAATCGGTTGGAATTTATATTAATCTTAGGGTATCTTAAAGTTAAATAATATTTAAGCTTATGTTGAATCTTAAAAGATAAAAGTGTTTGTGATATTTTAAGATTGTGTAAACAGTGTAAACAGAATCAATCAGGAGTCTAAAGTACCTTCCATTGACATTCCATTTACATTCTGAACAACATGGCGTATACGTGATATTTGATGCATAAATGTAGCAATCGAACTTACCAGCGAATATTTGCTCATCCAGTAAGCCATCCTTGCGCAGCAGCTGGCATCCTCGCTGAGTGAGCGTGGATCTGGCCTCCGGATAGTCGGACAGGGTCTCCCACAAATCTCGTTTCGCCAGACAGAAGAGATCCGAGTAGCCCAGGGATCTCACATTGGCCGTGCGCCGATTGCCCGTCCGATTGCCCGCAATCTCGAGCACGGAAACCTCGCCGAACACCGAACCGGCGCCCAAGGTGGCCAGCACGGTGATGCCATCATCGCCGACGACGGACAGCTTGCCCCGCTTCACGATGTACATCTCCTTGCCCACGTCACCCTTGCGACAGATGTAGTCGCCGGGACTGAAGACTTGCAGCTTGAGCTTCAGCACCAGTGCCTCGAGGAGACCCGGTTCCGTGTCGTGGAAGATGCGCACCTGCTTCAGCGTGTCCATGTGCACCTGGATGGCGATCTCCGCCTTCAGCTTGTCCGGCAGGGCGGCCAGCACACGCTCCTCGTCCAGCGCACCACTTTGCGACCACGTGTAGGCGAACCAGCGGATCACCCGGGCCTCCAGTTCGTGACCCACTCGCCGGAAGGCCATGTACTGCTTGACCCCGTCCATGCGATTCTGGAACTCCACGCGGGCCACATTCATGTTGGAGATCATGGAGCCAATGTTACCTGGAAATGGGCGCAGTGTGTTAGGGAAACTTGGTTAATGAACGAGCGGAGCGGCAGCAATTCATCTTGGCCATTTCATAACCGGTTCGCCCGCCCACTTGGTACGCAGTGAAACCGAAGCTGGCCGGAGCTTCACTCATGGATTCCGGCGTGCGGATAACGTGGCACAAAGGCGACTAATGGCGGCACTTCCGGTGCCGGAGTCAAATGCACACACACACACACACATGCCCGATTCCACGAAATGGCGGAGATGCCTAGGGGCACTCAGCGAAAAACAAATCCCTAGCTTAGGATAATTTCAATCTAACTTGAATGACTTTAAGGCTCTAATGAATCGAGTCATATTTTTCACTTGCATAAATGTTTGGCATGAAAAAATAAAATAATGAGTAATATAAGGAGCTATTAAAAGCAAAATCGTCTGCTATGAACGGCTTTACTTAGGACAACAATAATGATTTGGAATTCAAAGGTACTAAGAAAGTTGTTTTGATTTAAAATAGATTTAATATTATATTGATAGAATCTACTTGAAATTCACATATCTGCTCATACTTTTGTAAGTATGTAAGGACATGCAATCTTGTCCTTCTCTTCTGAGATTTCCTGCCTAATTTCCTGGTATTATTAATCTATTTCTTCGAGTGTGCCCGTCAAATTGTCCTGTCCAAACGAACTCGGCATTCATCACAGTAAGTAAATTTGTTTGCAGAGCAAGGTCGATGGAATGAGGCAGTCAAATGATGGGGATCTGGGGAGTCTGGCAGCTGCTGGGAATGCGGGAATGTGCCTTACTCCTTGACACCGCCAGCCCATTTGGGCGGCGGTAATGGCGGCGATAAGGAGGACGACAAAAATGATAAAAAGGCACGTTTGCCAAAAAAAAAAGAAAAAAAAAAACAGAAGCAGAATGGGCGGGAGATGATGATGTGGGGGATGGCGGGTGACGGCTACAAATCAACCCGGCAAAACAAAACAAAATGGCATGGAACCACCGAAGAGGACACAACTGAAGGCGTAATGAATAATGTGGGTCGGTGGGTCGGCGAAGGTCGGGGTGTACGTGTGGGTCCTTGACGTGCGTGGCTGTAAATTAATACCCATTGATGTCACAGATGTCACTCTGGAACCAATTAAACGATCAGGCGAAATATTTGCGTAAACACGAGCAAACTGAGGGAGCCCGAAAGGGATTTTCTAGGTTATCAACCCAGTTAAATGACCCATTCCATTCATCACAACTCACCCACAATGGTGGCGAAGATTAGGACGCCGGCCAGGAAATCGGCCACCACGAACAGATACTCCACATCGTTCTCCGGCGTTGGAGTCTCGCCAATGGTGGTCAGCGTTAGCGTCGACCAGTAGAAACTATAGATGTACTGCCGCTGCAACGTATTGTTCCTCGTTCCATTCAGATTATACACCCACGAGTCCGAGCTGAAGCCAATTTCGTAGCTGATGGCGAAGTACATGCAGGCATTCCAGTGGATCAGCACCAGAATGGCCAGCACCACCTTGCAGATGCGGAAGGCATTCGGATATCCCGTGGCCGTCTCCGTTCGATCGAACCACTCCCACAGCCGATTGATCCTGAGCAGACGATTCAGACGCACTATCACGGGACACGGCAGGTACAGGCTGGAGCAGGTCTCCGGCGGCCACCAGATGTAGGCCAAGTCCGTGGGCAGCATGGACAGCACGTCCAGGTACCAGCCCTTGGTGTGGAAGTAGTGCCGGCGCAGCCGAAAGGCATCCCGCACGAGCAGACCCTGGTCCAGAAATCCTGCGGAGCATGAGAGCGGAAACAATGAGATTTACATAGTTCTATGGCTGTGAGGTGACCTAGAGATTTGCTCCGTGTGGCGACTACGGCTTTGTCTCAGTGGTTGCTTTTGGCTACGCCATGTGGCGACTGTTTTTTTTATTGCTCTTTGGATTTTAAACGCGCTGCTGGCCAGAACAGGAGTACCCTATATAAGATATCGCTGGCTTGATATCTTGATATATCTACGTGGCAGACACAAATGTTATTTCTGTTTGAAAAGCATAAATTACTGTATAGAACTGTCAAAATCATAGCAGATTATATCTTCAGATGATTCGCTTGTATTGATTTCAGTTGCCCAAGTTAGTTAGCTACCACCACCATCCGCAAAAGTTTGGGACAACTAGCTTCAACTCCTTGTAGCATGATGTAATAAATCCCCATATATCCTTCATCCTGTCACATACCCCTGCCAAGATGAGGAGCACCATGCTGGAGTAGCGTATGAAACTAAGCGGTACCAGAGCGTTTGTTGCTATTGTACAAAATGTCAAGGTTGGCTTATCCCCTGCATTTGGCAGCACGACCACACCCACAATCCAGAGCTCACAGGACTCGCCAGCATATGTGTGTGTAAGTGTGAGTATGTGTGTGTGTGTGTGTGGAATCATGGACAGAAATGGGACTCGCATGCGTGCCAAATGGCTTTGTCGACAGCATTGCTTGCTATTGTCTGAAGGCGGCTTACTGCGGGTCTCATTTGCATAGGTAAAGCGCAAAAATCTAGATCCCTCAGCGGGGAAACGGGGAAACGGGTTGGAGGGATGTGGATGTGGATGTCAGTGGCTCACCCTCGTGCATGTGGACGAGCGTATCCAGCAGATAGATAAAGTCGCACAGGTAGTCCAGCGTGTACCAAACGGCGGGAGCACTCTTATTGATCTCCCAGAAGACCGCACGTCCCACCACGAAGATGATGTTGTAAAGCACAGCCAGTGAAACGATGGCCAGCCACTAAAATAAGATGTGCATTTAAAAATAATTACTTAATATATACATTTATAATTAAAATGTCTGCAGACTAGAAATTACTAATTAAAATGTCTGGAAGGGAAATATTTCGTTGCATACACTTAGGCGAATTTAAAGTTAGTTTGGGGCTAATTCTAACCTTTACTTACTTAAAAAGAACTTATAAAACTGTAATTATATTGAACTCAAGCTATTTAATGTTTTTTTTTTTATATATTTACTATATTTTGCATGCCAACTTTCTCAATTACCTACGACTACCAGAGAAAGGAATCAAGCAATGTAACAAGTTTTTATTTGTGCCGAAGCTCCACTCACTCTGTAATGCGACTGCAGGGTGGGATCGACGGACAGTCGGTTGCACAGGACACTGGAGCCACGTATTTCGCTGGATAGCGCCGCATCCTCCATCGCCGGACAACCCTTGCCAATCTTGTCCGTGTTGGTGGTGTTGGAGAACTTCTCGAGGAACCAGTCCGGCGGTTTGGGGCGATTCCTTTTAGTCAGACGCTGGCGCAGTGCCTGCAGAGTGCGTCTTAAAGCGGAGGGTTTGCTCCGTTTGCTTGGCTCCTACACGGTGAAAAATATTTCAAAAATAAAGGTAATTACAAAATATAACATATGTTATGTAATTAAGAGGTAACATATTTTTAAGGGATATTTAGGAAAACCTATCAGTATTTGCACTATATTCTTTATTTTAAGATTCGCACAATGAACACATAAATTCTCTCTGTGTACTCGTGTGTAGTTTAAGGGCGTGACGTTCTGGCATAAGTTTGGCGAAAAGTTTCGCCGAACGTTCGCTAATTGAAGCGTTTTAGTGCTCGGGTTATGGGTATCTCTCTCTCTTTTTTTCTGGCTCTTCTTACCCTCTAACCGCATTAAAACTTGGTCAGCATCCAAGTTTGGTGCTTAAATTTTGTTATGTTATGTCTGCCAGCGGAATGACGCGGCAGTAGTATTTAAAGCCAACTGGAAAACCAATAATGTACAGATTTCATGCTGTTTGCAAAGGAAATTAATGGAATGCACTAGCACTCATAGTATTCACTAGAAATCAGTACTAAAAGTTTAGTAACTACCTTAACACTTTCACTCAACTGTCCTTAAAAACATGCAAATTGATTATAAGTTATAAAATATATCTAGTTTTTGCGATAAATTGCTTAAATATTCCTTGGTTCTTCTTGCTGTTTTTAAAGACAACTGATCGCATTGAAGGACACATCAGATAAAATGTAAAAATGCTCCCCAGGAGTGTAACTAGTCTAAACCTTCCAAGATTCCTGCGCTCCAGTTTCCCACCCACTTTCTGTGCATTAAGGGCGTGTGCTTGACAGTCTAATAAACGCTTATCAGTTGCCGGCAGCGGTTAATCCATTAAGCCATCTTTAGTTCGAGAAAAAAGGGAAAATGCGGTGGAAAGGGGATGGGAAAAGCGGGTAAAATATGACGCATACGCCTCGTTGAGCGGCGAATGGCAAATGACAATGCAATGCCACGCCCCCCGCAGCGTGTGTGTGTGTGTATGTGAGTAGGTTCGAAGGCCACATACTTATGTGCTTGTGTGTGTGTGTGAGTAGGTGGATTTACCGCATCTGTTTGCTGTCCCGTTATGGCGGATATATCCAGCGACTGCACCATGGCTTTGACTTTGAAATGTCGCATACAAATCGTGTTGCGTTCGCTGCGCTCTTTGCTCTCTTCCCTCTCACTTGCACCTTAGAACTTCCGATTTTGGCCTGCGGCAAATAACAATAACGGGCGGCAATAACGGTTAGTTTTTTTGGTCAACAGCGTCGCGCATGCGCTGCGTTGCGTCGAACGGACTTCTCAAACTGTTCACACTGCCCGCACTGATAACTGCCGCCAAAACACTCGACTTGGCCAAGGCGAAGCAGCGACGCCGGCAGCGCAGTCGCCACTGACCAAACCACGACATCCATACACAATAAAGTACAGTGAAAACTGCGTAACACGAACTGTGACGAGTGCTTGGGGAAACTGACAATTTAAGAGAATCGTTTTTAGACGAATTTTTTTTTATTCAAAATATTTATGATTGAAGTGCGAGCAAAGTAATAAGTTCGTGTTGCGCATGTCCCACTGTACCGCACAATAGTTAAAAGCGTGTGGCTTGTTTGCTAGCTGGCGTTGTCAATTCAATTCGGAATGCTGTTTTGCAATTTTCTTAATTTGCATCGCCGCTCATCGCGCTGCCGCGTTTTAATTAATTAACTTGCACCGTCGACGCCGCGGATGAAGTTGAAATCTCAAGTGACTTTGGTCCTTCAGCTGCTTCAGCTGTATATATCCAACTGAATCGACAAGATTGATGATGCCGGCCGGCGTTTGTCGTTTTTTGGTCTAAACGCTTTTTAATTGGCCATGGCAACGCGGTTTCAATTAGGCTGATAGGCGACGCATTGCTCCTACCGTTGGCCATAAATTAATTGCAATTAATTTGACGGATAGCCGGTGCGTTAGATCGTTTAGTTCTGCTGATAGCCAGTCGATAGTTTTGATTTTCAATGAGCTCATCATCAGCAGATTGCGATTCGCCAGTTGCAAGGTTATGCACAAAATTCGAACGGCTTTTCGGCGTATTTATTTATTTATATATTATTTTTTTTTTACTTTTCGCTTGTACTTGAAATCGAAACACTGAACCAGCGAAGCAGCATTGGCATTATCATCCAACCATCGCCCTGATTGGCATTCATGTGGCATGGCGCCGCGTGGAACTCACAATAAATTTCCATAATTGCAAGTCCGTTAGGCCGAAATCTCCCATTCCACTGGCATTTAACACCTGACCAGGTAGCTGCTCTCCACGCTAAGCAAATCAAACGTTTATGACACGCGCCACGGCGTTTTATGCTCGGCCCATATGAGCATTACTTAGCCAAGGTGTTGCACCATAAAAATCGAGTTGGAAACGACCAAATAGCTGACCCGTAATCGAGGAAATCAAGCTGCAGTGTTGTAAAACGTGTGTTATTAAAGGGTAACCCCTCCTTTGGGAGTTACTTTTAAAGGAAATTTTACTGGAAAAAAGCTTTTTGATGGGTTTTAGCCACTATATCACTTGTAAGGCAACTTTCCACTTAAGATCTGCATTTAAGTGTTTAGAGGGTTTCAGTTCCTAAGCTTGTTGCTATCAAATTTCTTGATTAGCTTATGTTCTTACGAAATCCAATCGTTAGTGTTCTTTCCACTAAACTAAAAGCAAACGTTTTGTAGTTATTTCCGGGGATAAAATGGTTGAAATTCAATACGCGTTGGGATGAACAACAGCAAATCGATATCTTATCACTTGATGGATTCAATGGTCTTAACCCCATTGCTTTTTTCGAAACCCGTGCACTTTATCACCACTAGTTTGTTATTGATACAGCCGTTAGTTGTATATTTGTTCATATTGATTGTGATTTCGATGGGATCGTGGGAAATTATGCAAATTGCGGCGCAGATTGGATGACGATGACCATAAGCTGGCAAACGATAACAACAGGGTCCGTTTAATAAACTGACTAATGCTGGCCAAAATGTGTAATCCGTTGTCCTGATTGTTGTGTTTTAGCCTCAAAAGTTAGATGAGGGGAATCGGAGTGACCCTTATCAACATGGAAACCCAATTGTCGTTGTTGTGTTTTCTTTGCTTTTTTATTTCGTTATTGCCGCCTTAATTTTTTAGCCTTGTTTTTGGATTGTTTACCGAACGCATTAGTTGACGAGCATTGTTTCTGTTTTTTTATTTTGTCTTTACTAAATTTATTTATTGCAAAGCTACTGCCTGCGAGCTGAGCTGCCGCCTGCGAACGCGTTTTTTTCGTAACTGCCGATGGCGCAAAAAATTTGACTAAGCGGAAAGTCCGCAGACAGACCGCACTTTCGCTGTTTGTTCTCGCTCCTTTCTCCTTTCTCCGCTCACCATTTGCCCTTCTCCACCCCCCGTTTCCCTGACTTTATCCATTTCCCATCCCGCCCGCACTTTCTCCGATTGCCATCATCATCGTGTTGAGTGTCCTGCCGCCTTCTCAAATTGCACAGCAACAAAGACAATCGAGCCAACATCGACACTGACAGAAAAATCGTTGACTTATGTAGTAATTAATATATTTATAGTTTAGGCGAACGAAAAGATACTCATTTAGTTGCCTGCCTTAATATTTAAATCTTATTTAAAATTTATTCATTTTAATATTAAGTATTCGTATTTCTTTTTTTATTGAAGTTGAAGTACATATATGTTTTGCTTCCTTTTTGTCTGCGAACTGAAAGAACTGCTTTCCGTTCAGCCATTTCGCGCAGTGTATGTACGCAGGTATGGCCAGGCAAATAGAGTTCATTAATCGGTTTAATGGCACGACTGGATGACTGAATGACTGGACGAACCAGCTGACAAGGATACACAGCGCCGCTCCATCGGGGCTGTTCAACTCGAGGACTTGTAACTATTTTGGATTGGCACGAGACTTGCCATATTTTCAATGCCAATTCTATAAAGTTTTGCCCCCCCGCCCCCTGCCAGCCCAATTTTTGAGTAATGGACGTTTATATAATGACTATGCCAGCAGTTTGGGGTTTCCTTTAGCTTTTCCTCAGCTGTTTGTGCTGCTTTTTGTGCCGCTGCTGCTGGACAAACACTCGGAACACACCTCAAAAGCATTAACAACAAGCGACCAAGCCAATATTTGGACGCCATGGCCATCGCCATCGACATTGTCAACCACAACGATATGCGGGCATGGAATGAAAGTGGAAAAGTCCGGGAAATGGAGGGCAGACTAGGGGGGTTTTGGGGGGTTGGGGCTTTTCGAGGGCCTTTCATTTGTATTTATTTCATTGCGTTTTTCTTTCGGTACTGGCATTGGTATTGCTGTTGCTCTTGCCATTTATGAAATGACATTGAAACAGTGCTGTGTTGCTGGTTTTTTCTGCCCTCGGTTTCATTCACTTTGAGCGGAGGCGAAAGGAACTCTCGAGTTCGAGTCTCTTATCTATCAAATTGGTTGTCGCCCTTGGCGCTCCGCTTCCCCTCCATTTGCACCACTAGTGGGTGCTCCAGCTGGCCAGCAACTGTCGATGGCGGAGGATGAGTTCCCCCCAACATACCGGCTAAGCGCACCCAACTCCCCTGACCGAAATACACACTCACTTATTTATAGCCCTGCGGGTCGGAATAAGTCTGGTTTCCTTCTCTCTTTGCTTTTTATAAGGAAACCTAAGTAATGCAATTATCCTCGACAGGACATGAGAGATCTCCGACTTGCTGATGAGGATGAGGATTGCAGAGGAAGCGAGAAGTGCAGCAAAACTTAAGAGAGAGAGAGTGGATTTGAAAGGCGAGAGTTGGAGCTAGTTGGAGATTAAAGATACGGAAGTCAAAGGACACCAGCTCAGCTGCTTGTTGTTCCAAAAGCTTTGCATTTCAAAGTGGAAAATGGAAATGCCTATTAGGAATTTGCATAAAGCTGCTCTAATAATATTTATCAGTTGTGACAGCTTGATTGAGATAATGCCTTCATTTTGAGCCAACTTTATATCAACTAAAATTTGTTTTGCCTTATTAAATATTCAATTCCAACGCAGAGAGCACTTAATTAAATTTAAAATGTTTTAAAAATGCTTAAAAAAATGCTTTGAAACCATTAAAAAGAACAATGAACTTTGCTAAATTAAACCACACAAATCTTATCACTCCAAGCTCTGTTTAGACCACAAAATGAATACCCCAACTCCATATAAAGCCTCCCTTCGTTTTTTGTTGTGCGTATTTCAAGTCGATTGACACGTGCTAATAAAAATTTCTGCGGGTAGCCAAAAATGGCATTCATTCAGCTGGTTGGGGGGCCCAAGGGTTTATTGGGGCGATGGCACGGCTACGTGACAATAGAGGAAGTAATTAAAACGCGATTTACGGCAAGGTCAAGTTTATGAAGGTCCGCCCAGTTCATTTGCATTTGTCTGGAGCGGAATAGAATGGCCTGGAATGGCCAAGTCTGCGGGGAGCTATGCCCGCAGCTCGGAAAAAAACTGGGCCAATTCCGCCTCCAGAGGACGGGGCGTCAATCAATTAGAGCAATTACTTAATTTCATTTCCACATAATTGAAATGTGGCCAGGGACAGCGGAGACAGCACGGCCAGAGCATAATGTATCAGTTATTGGCCATAGTTTATCGGCGAGCGTATCAAATTTGTATCAAATTACGCATACGCCACGTTGGCCGCGCAGGCAAATTGATTTGCAGACGCGCGACTATCGCTTTATTATATTTGTAATGAATATTTTAATATCCTTATTGCAAAGAGTACTTTATTTTCACAGTAATGTGAAATGGCTTTTAAAAAACTAAAGGGATATCCCCTGCTCTAAATGAACTCATCTGCTGATAAGTCTAGTTGGCCACCGTTTAGCAAACTCACCTGTATCAGCTTCCTGCCATTTTCCACATAACTGGAATCGCTGGCATTTGGCTGGTAGTGCTGTTTTTGCTGCGTGCCGTGGTCAGCGCGTGCAATGGCCTCCTCCGGGTTATCCTCGCAAACGGAAGCACCGAACTCATCCTCGTCATCCTCATCGTCGTCGACGTCGTCGTCGTCGTCCTCCTCCTCGTCCTCATCCTCCTCGGCTCCTCCACCTGGCTGGCGATGAATCCCCTGGCGATATTTCCGCTGCCAACTGCGACGCGGATAGTGCAGGTGGTGCACCTCGCCATCCACTGCCATCGGAATCGAGGTGGCCGCCTGCTCCACCGTTATTGTTGCCGTGGGCGCGAAGGGTGCGAACAGACCGCCACTAATCTCCTCCAGCGGCGGAGGTGCCACGCCCATCGTCGCCTGGTGGGAGCCGCAGGGCAGCTGCAGCTGGGCGGGCGCCGAGGAGGCGGGGCCCACTAATCGGGTGGTGCGGTACATGGGACGGTTGGAGAGGCTAATAGGGATAAGTGTCGAGTAAAATTAGATGAAATGTCGTTTAACAATAGTAAAAGCTTACTGCATTCGAGGAGGGGAATAAATGAAAACGTACTAAGTATCGAAATAAAGTAGTTCCTAGAAGCATCTTTGAATAGTATCTACTCTAAATGTTTAACTATGCTAATGCTATAGGTTCTCAGAATGTATTTCATAAAAGAAAGCAGTAGTTTTAAAGTAAGGTATCGAATTTGTAGGTAACATGTTTTCAATGAATATAGAATTCTCCCAGAATAGTTCCTTGCAAATGGAATCCCACTTACTTGTAGCCATATTTTGGGGACTCGGTTTCGGGGCGTCGCCGGTTGGACATCATCGTGTTGACCCGATCTCCGCGGGCGGCAGCCATCATGTAGGTCCACATAGCTGGCTTGGAGCGACGTCTGGACTTGGGATGGATGGGAATGCAGCTACGCAAGGCACGAGCCCATCACTACCATCATCACGACGAGCAGCGGACGCGGAGGAAGTGGTGGATTCTGCAAGGAGGACAGAGGAGGAGGAGTTCAACTTTTGCACTCATATCCGGCCGAGAATTTAAGTTGTTTTTGTGGCCCCAGTGCCTAAACGCCCACTTGGCGGCAATTGTGGTCTGGCCACGCCCACTCCAGCTGGAAAAATGCCCAAGGCAGCACCTCCGGGGACCGGAGCAGTCATAAATGTTTCTTTCTGCACGGCCATAAAACACTTGGAGAGACGTTAACATAAATGCCAGCCGCTTAGTGGCCAAGAGGAGGAGGAGGAGGAGAAGGAGGAGGAGCAGCAGTCGGAGTCGGATTCTGGGCTTCGGGGGCTGTGCCTCTGGGATGTCTGCCGTGCTGCAGTAATTAAGCAATTAAATGCAAAATTGTTGGCTTACGAAACACACAGCCTGTGGTTCCCAATTTCAACATTGCCCCTCGAGATAGGCAACAGAAATTTTTCAATGGACGCCTCCTGCTCGTAGCTTATGTGGAAAAGTTGCAGAGCAAGGATTTGGTAAGCGGCAAGGATATAGGATTGCGTGGCAAAGCTGGTTGATGCATAAAACTTTATCCGCAGGTAATCAGAGAGGAGCCCTAAATGCTGATGGGCAATGCTTAAGGAACTACTTGTTTAACACATTTTAAATACTCAAGGGACTCGTGTGCTGCTGGCTGTTTTTTTTGTTCTGGAAAACTTTCGACCCTTTGGGAAACCCATTCAATATGGGCAACTTTTTGAATTAGTTGCGTAAAGTATGAATTTGAAACAGTACTTAGGTATGTACTCAGTTCACATGCAAGTTGGGAATAAATTGGGGAAACCCTGGCTTAATTATGTTCATGACGTTTAAATAAACAGCTTTTTGAAACTACATAAATTTACTAAAATTAAAACAAATTTAACATGTGTAAAGTAAAAAGTAAATTGAAATATTGCTCATTTTTATACATAAAATATGTTTTCAAATCAACTCTCCAAACATTAAAAGATGCATTTAAAGTCCCCAGTAACTACTTTTCTAGGAAAAACTTAAATCTGTTTCGTAGAAAATCGAATCCAAATACGAATCAAGCTGAATGTCTTAGCACCAAACTCGTGGCACTTCAACTAGTGTTAATTGAGAAGCTGCAAGGATTCAAAGGACAGCAGCAGCAGCTGTCCAAGTAAAGAAAGTTCTCACTCGGCAAACGAAGGCAAATAAATAAGAATAAAAGGAATTCCGTTTAAAGGCGAGCTAATGATGCGCAAATGATAAATACTAGCGAGATTTTCAACATTTGCGGATAAACTGCAGCTGTGAGTCACGAAAAGATGAAAAAAATCGAATGAGGGTTTTTCGCACTGAATATGGAAATGGAAATTCAAACGCGACTGCGACTGCAAATGAAAATGCAAATGCAAATGCAATGGCTGATAATCAAAACGAGCGCAAAAACGTAGCGGCAATGCGAACATTTTTTTTATGTAATTTCCAGTCGAGTGGCTGCCACAAAGAAGGTATGTATCCACATGGACATAGACAAGCTGCACTTGATCCTTTGTCCTTTTCCTTTGTCTGGCATTACGGAGCGCTTACTGTCGCGTGATTTTATGTCATAGATTATCTGCGAGCTGCACGCTCCTCCAGCCAAGCATTCAATTTTAAGTGCAATTTTGGTTTTTGGCCAGCACAAGTGGCATCCTTCGATGAGTCAGAGGGGTAGGAGTGTCCCAGTGTCTTTGACCGCCAGTTTGGTGGTCCATTGTCTCGAATTTGACTCTAGCCAAAAGGGATTCAAATAGCACAAGTACTTTGTACCGTGGCAGCTAGCTACCCAACCGGGCTGCATCGATTTTTAGCCATGAAATCAAAGTAAATCCATTTATCAACTTCAGCTGCAAACAATTTTTCGTGCAGATAAGAATTGACTTTGATAAAATGTGGCTGGAAAGCCACTTTAGATGTTTGCATCTTCCTTTCGCTCCTCTGCCAGCGAATCGAATGTGGCAGGATGAAGGGGGCATCTCGTCCTGCAGCAAAATATCTCGGCAATTAACCCATGAACCTCAAAGTCAAACGCAACCGCATTGGCAGCAACTTCAAAATTAGGCAAACTTTTCGTCCTGCCCCTGGCATAATTTTCCCCGATCTCCGACTCCTCCAAGGGATAAATTGCTAACGAGCCATAAATTTCGCCTACTGTGTGTGCACACGGAAAAAAAAAAACGCATAAAAGTATTTTACAACCAAATTAATTGTTATCAAAACAGATTGAGCGCGAAGTTTAATCACAAAAAAGGTCATTAAGTTTATAAAGTACTAAATAAAAATCATAAGTATGTTTTATTTACTTTTGGCATTAATTCATTTAAGAGCAATCAATATAGAATTAAGGTTTTTTCTATTAAATACATAAGACATAAATGCGTTTTTTGGAATTTTGAGTACTTTGAAGGCTCTACCCATTTTCCACATTTCCAATCCAAATTTCCAACCAATTTGTACCATTTCTCCCTCTGCATCGATGTGTCTTATTCGAAATGATTTAGTGGCACCATGGGGGCGAGTAAAGCGAAACTGGGAGAACGTGTGAAGTTTACGCCCCATGGAATCGTGGGCACTCGCCCCCGGCTCCCCTGGCGCAGGATTATGATATTGTCCGAGTGGCTGGAGACGAGGATGCAAGGGACCAAGAGCCCTAAATAAGTAAACACATGTCCATATTGAAAACAAATTTCGCTGCGTCCCTCTTCTGTCCATTTCCGCCTGTCAGCTGGGGGGATCAATTAGAAAAGGAGCTTCCCACAGAGCACAAAAAAAAAAAAAAAACAGAATAAAAATGTTTATTCAATATGTATAGCGAAGCGGTGCTCCCACTCCGAACACTTAGTGCTGTATTATATATTGTACACCCCCTGTTTGCCATTCGCCAGCTAGCTGAGTTTAATCCTCTCAGACGCATCACGTATACGCCATGTGGCTGCGGCAAGGGGAGCATTTCAAGTTCAATCAAAACGATGGGGCAATCCGAAAGGAGGAGCACAGAACGGAACGGAACAGTATAGAAAATAAAAAACCAAGTTGAAAGAAATGTTCTAAAACAGGATGTAGACGCACGCACACAGATACAGATACATACACTCAATGTACGCGATGCACAAAATATGCTAATGTCAATTATTTTGTGCGTAATTTGCTTTTCATGCTTCGACGGGAAATGTGTAACTGGCGCCTCATTATGAATATTCATTTCCCGCATACAAGTGCTCCTCCCATCCTGCAGAGGCACCTCCACATCCACAGGATCAACCAAATCCGCAAGCAAAGCCCCTTTGTTCGCTAATCATTCCCGCAACCATCGACTTATCTAATCTGTTTTGGTGGTTTTGCTGCCATGATGATAAGTGTTCCAAGTGGGGGGTGAGCAGAGGGGGCTATGGAGTGGCTGGCGGGGCGGGGGGCACAGGTGGACCTGGCACCATCCCGAAAAGGTGAGGTGACTTCAATTAACATTCGTGCACGTAAAGGCAATAACGCAAATGGATTCGGGCTTTGTTTAATAAAATGTGATATTTATGGAGTTTACTGCTCCTCTCGAAGCACCTCCCTCCCCACCAATAGCTGCTCCTCCCCCGTGGATGCCAATTAATATGGCACCAAGTTCGTTATTAATTCGCCGCTCTGTGTGTGTCCTATGGCTGTAGTTAACAATTAGGCAGACCGATATCAGTATCGGAATGGGCATGGAAATCACGCATACGCCGTGTGGTGATGTGATGTGGCTTGGATTGGAGTTCGGTAATTGTGATTACAGCCTGTTGCCCGTCGGCTGTACCTTTTCTATCCTGGCTGGTATGGGTGTTCTCCGCTCTGCCGCGAGTGGATCCTGCTAATCCTGGACCCTGTCAGCTGGGGAGTTGATGCGTAATCCTATTAGCAAACGCTTGGCGTCGCCTTTTGAGTCGAGTCTCCTTACTTTTTGCACACTTGTGTTGGCATTGGATTATTTAAGAATGCGTGCAGTAATTTCAACATGAAATTTGAATATTTTTTACGCCTCGCGACTTCACAAAACACCGCACGGCAGAGGAGGAACAACGCACAGAAAACTTGGGGGAGGACTCGAAATGACAGGCATTTACATTTGTTGCTGCCTGCTGCGATATCCTTTTTTTATACGATTATTATTATTTTTACTTTTTTTACTTTGCACTTTTTTTATTGAATTAAAATTCAAATCAAATGTGACGGCTGTCCCTTTTCGGTTCGGTGTGCCACGATTTGAATGGTGCCGTAGCCGCGCACGGGATCTCGAGAGGATTTCGTGTTCTATCCTATGTGCTTGGGGATCTCGACGGAGGAGTCCGCGCCGTGTACGTTCGCTAGCCCGGTTGGCGGCGCAATGAGAGCTCCGGAAACTGAAAACAGAAACAGAAGCACAACCAGAACGAGAAAACGAGTACGAGAACCAGAGGCGACCACTGAAACTGAAGCTGCTGGCAGCCGAGTCCGCGTCCGTCTGCTTTTCATTCATGAGTGTGCTGCCTTCGGGTCGGATGAGCTTTTCCCGCATAAAAGCTCAACGCTCCATGCTCCACGCGCCACGGAAGCTGGCCAACCTGTTGAATATGTCCTGGGTGGCCAGCAGGACGCCAACTGGCCGGCATCCTGGCCAGAGTTTCGCAGAGACGACTGTTGCCAGGCCCGTGGGGCCCGTGAAACATAAATTAATTAAATCAATGCTCCGATGCTCGTTTCGGTTGATCATGTGACACATTGACAAATTGAGGGTCGTGGGTGATGCGGGAATGGGCTCTTCTGGGGTCAGGGTCATTGATTCCTAGTGCCGTTTTGGGTTTCGGCCCCGGAGCTAGCTTAGTTCATTTGCTGAAGTTGATTAATGCATGCAGTGCTCGCTTTTTGTTCTGCCGTGATTTAAACTTGTCTGCCACACATGTTGTCCTCCAAGCAGAAGGATGCAGCCATGTGGATGGGGCACTTTCTTTGTTGACACTATATGTAGGTGCACTGACATCTGACCAAATCGAACACAACTAATTCGGCACGATTATTCACATGCCACAGAAATTAGATTAAACTTGGCCAGAACATTATTTGGTTGAGCTTGCCCCATTGGCTTGCTCCCCTCACTTTCTTGGATGAAATGGGGGGATAAAGTTTTTGCTCGAACATCTGTGGATTCACAGTTTATTGCATTTGGTGTTATTACACTCAGCGAATTCTTGGGTGGGCAGGTTAGAGATATCTAAAATGTTTAATATCAAGTAATGCTTTGAAAACTGGATGATTTAACTTGGATGTTCTCCAATTTAAAAATTGTATAGGAGCTCATTTTAAGTATTAACACTCTTAAATATGAAAAATATTGGGAAATAATCTTAGAACTTTTAGAAAAGTTTTTATTGAAATACGAACTTTATAACAGATCGAAGTTTTAATTTTAATAAGTACAAGAAAGTTAAGCTATAACAAATTCCTTCAATATTTCCAACTACTCTTTCCAATAGTTCTATTATAAAACTGAAATTTCGAAAGTTTTTCCAAGTGTACGCTGAAGAGTCTGCAAGGAGCAAATAGTAAGGAAAGTTCATTGTTTGAGCCCAAAGTTCAATAGTTCGAGTCGCAAGTTCACTCACCAAACAAGATGGCAGAGGCCAACAAGTGGCATCGGGATTTCCAAGATGACAGGATGTTGGGATGTCGGGCTGCTGGGAATCGAAATCCGGCGACACTGACAGCTGCATATACATTTTAATCCCTCGATTTCGCCGAAAAAGTACTCCATGTTCGATGGAACTACATATTTAGGTGCCTGGGGTCGCTACAATGACTCTCGCATTCACAATTTCCAGTAATTTGTTATTCAAACACATTGCGAATCGATTATCCGCTTGGCATGCTCCCTCCAATCGAGCAAATATGCTGATTGACTTTTGTCAAGGCTCATGTGCGTGGCCCCTTTGTCGCATCCCCAATCAATCCCCATTCGATCCCATTTCCATTCCCATGCAGCCTTTGTGTGCTGCAGGGGCGCAAATGCCAAAGCAAATACAAATGAGGAAACGCGGGATACGGGGACATGGGCTTTCATTTTTATCCAGAGTCGGGGAATCCCAACCTACGAACCACCCAACCCACCAGCACCCACTTTACACATATTTATACTGGCTATATAGTAGATGGGCGGAATGCCTGACTGGCTCTATATGGGTCTGTTTCCAGTTCGATAAGGCCGATTTGGTCGTGGAATGAGCAGGCATTGGCAGCCGGGAGCAGAGTTCTCATAAACTTAGTTGTGAAATGTCTGTCAAGGACTGCGGTTTAACCTTTGCCGAAGGTCTAGCGCTTTAAGTATTTGTCATACGGTGCAAATTCATCTTGGCCAAATGGACGAAGGCTGAGTGGACGAATGGAGACAGGAAGTGGGCCGCAATTCCAACGCTTTTTTCATGCTCATGCTGATGCTACCCGTCTCAATGTCACTTGTTGAATGGAATTGATTGCCACGCAATAAAATGTAATTGCATTGGCTCAGCTTGAATTCAATGTTAAGGTGCAAGGACATTAATTAACCGCAAGCAGCAGCTGCAGTCCCCTGGACCATGGGGATCCTGAAGTGGCTCTGATTGCTCGGCATGCCACTAAGCGGGCCGCATATTAATTAGAGCACCAAATGGAATGGAATATAGTGTGCTGGCGGCAGCAACGCAAATATGCAAATTTCTCTAGGTGCCAGTGGGAGTACCATGTGCATGCGCTATATGGAAATAAACTGCTGACCCAGCGCACTGACAGGAATTCCATAAATACTCGAATATGTTGGAACGTGAAATATATGAGAGTCAAAAGAGAGCTAAAGGTCGAACTTGAGCTTGACAAATGTGCGCACTTGAATCGAGCTCGAAGGAAATCCTTGGCTAACCTTAGATTGCTTGATTGGATTCCCGGATAATTGCACGGCTATTTGGAGCGTTATAATTTATTGAACGAATTCGCTAAGAGTGTTTCGTGTTTAGTAATCAATAGTTAAAACGGGCTAGGACTGGGTCCTGCCCCTAATTGACCTGAGCTGCAGTTGCAGCTGCTCGCAGCGCTGGCACTCGCGGGTTAGCTGCTTGACAGCCAGAGCATACTGGCGCTGCAGTTCCAGCAGCGACTGCAGCTCCTCGTTCAGCTCGTCGCGTCGCATCCGCTCCTCGTTGTACTTGTGACGCACCTTGTCCTGGGCACTCTTTACGCCGTCCACGATGGACTCGAACTGCCGGATAAAGTCCTCGCGACCGTGCGGACTCATCATGCCCTCGTTGTACGCTTCGCAGATGGAGTTCAGGAGGGCCAGTTCCTTTTCCATGTAGCGCTTTTTGTCGTTGAGTGTGTTGTACAGGGTGTAATATTGCTTGGTCTCCAGATGCTTGCCGCTCATCTCGTTGTGCAGTTCGTGGAAGCGTCGCTGGTATTGGGCCAGCTCTGTGCGATCAGGAATGGCATCAAGTTTTCGTTCAATGGCCAAAATTCCGCGATTTCTTTTGGCCAATTGCAGGCGCAACTCCTTCAGACGTTGCTCCTCACCGGCCAATGCCGCAGCTTGTGCTTCCGCGTCTTGGGCACTAAATGCTTCCAGGTCGCTTTGAAAAACAAGAGAATAATAATTAGTTATATATAATTAGTTGTTACGTAAATATTGCTAACTTACTCGATTTGCAGCTGTAGGTTGGCCAAATCGGTGCGACAGGATTCCTTGAATTCCGCCTCGCTTTTTTTCAGCTCTTCATGTTGTTGGAGCAAACTTTGTATTTTTTCGAGGAGCCTTAAAATAAAAATTTAATTAAAAGACTGTACTATATCTTGTTGTAATCAACTCACTTTGGATCGGCTTTATCCTGTGTATCTTTGTGTGCTTTGAGCTCAGTATTTAAGGTATTCAATTGGTCCTCCACTTCCTTGGTCTTTTGTTTCTGCTCATTTTCTGCATCTTGCAGCTGTTCGTTTTCTTTGCAGTAACGTCTAATCTTATGTTCCAGAGCAATTTTGGCCGCCTCGAGACGTTTTTGTTGGTTTTGTGATTTCAACTCTTGGGCATCCGTCTCCATTTCCAGCTTGAACTCAGCATAGTGCTGTTGAAGCTCTTGCCGTGCTGTAGGATCGAGATCAATGCGCTTTTGAGTGCCCGTTGGGTCATCTTTGATGAGGGATAAGCTGCGAAGATACTCCTCCAGATCGAGCTGGAAAATTAAGAATGCTTTTACATATATATATGTATATTGCGCACCTTAAACTAAGACCCACCTCATCTTTTTCTCCAGGACCCCGTTCCGCCTTTTTTTCAGCGCTGCGTTTAAAGGTCGGACCTGGATCTCCGTATTCCAAGAGAGTAAGACGCACCTTGGACACATCATCATCACCAGGAGCTTCTTGGCGTTCGTACAGCCTCCTAGGGCCGTACAGATCCTGTATAGCCTTAATGTTTGTGGAGGCCAGGCGTATTTTAGTGAGATTGTCCTTGTCGCTTTTGTACTGATAGTGATTATGGAACTGGCCGATGGCAAATCTCTTCAAGCGCTGCCCACGCTCCGCTCGGTTTTCCACCTAAATAAGGAGTTTCCATTATATCGTACGAAGTGTACATTATTCCGACTACTCACAGAGGTCTTAACTAGCCACTGGATGACGGGATGTATGGCCAGGAATTCCAGACCCTGCACTTGATGGGGTTCCAGGCTGTGTGGGCACTTCATGTCAATCAGAACGGCTACGATCTTCTCCACCAAGGCACTGTAGATATGGGGACATATAAATATTGATATGCTTAATTAAGCTAACAATGAAATACATTACATCTTCTGCCCAATGGAGAGGCTCTCATGGAACAGGAGGTCCACGTCCACATCGTAGTCGCAGCACTCGATGCACCAGGTCATACCGCCCACAACCTTATCGAATGCGGATAAGCCCTTGATGCGGGCACGATAATATCCGGCTGCCACTAGAATGTCGAAGGTGTCCTGCTCCTTTGCCGTGGCATCCGAGTCCTCGCGACGCTCCACCTGCAATGGAAATCAAATTGAGCTGGGGATTCCCGGCAGGATGTGATGCACTCACCTGAACTTCACGCCCATCCTCGTCGTAGCGGGTGCCCAACTTGACATTTGGCAGGATCTTTGAGAATACATCGCGGTTAGCCATGAACAATCACAATTACATGCTATTAAAGGCCCGGAAGCTATTGCTTATCTTACAAAGTCGGGAAAACACAAAAATTGGCAAGCGACACAAAAATTGTCAACAACATTGGCTAAATTGTGTGATTTTTGGGCAATTACCTTGCGTTCACACCAATCGCTCCATTTGAATTGCACCCGCATACGGTCACACTGCTGCCGGTCACCGCATTTTTTGGACTTTTTGAAGAGGTGGTATTTGCATTGAAAGATGAATTACTACGTCTGTCTGCACCAGGAGGGTGTTAGTAGTATACCCAAGTTTATCGAAAAGGCCTTCGCAAACAACTATAAGGCAGTGTCCACCTCTATTAACGCCAATATGTTGCCCTTCGAAGCACACGAATCGGATCCCACATATCCGGCCACAATTTTGAGCGCCAGCGACTGGAATTCCAAGGTTTTATTTACCTTGTCCGACGTGAATGTGGACTCGCCGAATGCCAAACTGCGCGAACACGCAAAGGAGGTACTTATGCGGGAAGTGACCTGGGCGGAGCACCTGCAGAATATGGGCAACGTGATGGTACGACTGCGCGGTCCGGAAAACGAGAATCTAGCCTCCATCGTGCTGGCCAAAACAAAGGGTAAGCATCTAAATTAAGAAGTGGATTCTCAAATTTGTTATTAGATGATTTTCCTTTAGGGCGATGGTTAATCCAAGTGCCCATCACCAATCCAGAGCTGGCCACATTCGAGCACCGAAAGGATGCCACCGCCGAGGAGGTGTCTGAAGCGGAATCCAATGACCCGTGGAACTGGTGGAATAACCTGTGCATGGTCACCAAACACAGCACCAAATTGAAAGTTGTGGTAGAGCTAAACGATGCGGATCGACCCTGCAAGGAAACAGTGCGTCGCTGGTTGGGCGAACCCATCGAGGCAATCATCATTCCATCGTCCCTGTTCGTCAGGAACCGCTCCAACTACTGTGTGCTGAAGAAGGAGTGGCAGATCATCGTCGGGCACTTCATCTCGGTGCGAGCCAACATCATCATCTCCACGAACCCCAACGATAAGGCTTTGTGCCAGTACGCGGATTACGTTAATAAGCTAATTAATGAGAATGGCGACAAGCACGCGCTAAAAAGGTTGGTACAATGCATTAGATTCGTGAATTATCCAATATAAATTGTTCCATTAGCTATGAAAACATGCTGGAAGTTCCACTGCAGCCTCTTTGCGAAAATCTGGACTCGTATACCTATGAGGTATTCGAAAACGATCCTGTTAAGTACAGACTCTACCAGGATGCCGTACAGGCGGCCTTGTTGGATCGAGTGAGCGCTGCGGAGGCTAAAACGAAACTGGTAAGGTGCTCTTCTCCACCTATAAGATATATATTAACATTTTTATGTTCAAACCTACAGACAGTTGTAATGCTACTGGGTGGAGGACGAGGTCCTTTAGCGAGGGCTATATTCAATGCTGCCGAGTTGTCGAAGCGCAAAGTTCGCCTATACATCATCGAAAAGAATCCCAATGCCATTCGTACCCTCTCCAATATGGTTAAGATGCTTTGGGCCGATAAGGGTAAGAATGACAAAAATAACTTCCATGAACCAGTCCTAATCCGCAACATATTCTTCAGATGTTCACATTTTTTCGAAGGACATGCGGGACTTTTCCCCTCCAGAGCTGGCAGACATCATGGTTTCGGAGTTACTTGGTTCCTTTGGCGATAATGAACTTTCGCCCGAGTGCCTTGATGGTGCACTGAAACTGCTCAAACCGGATGGAATCAGCATACCCTACAAATCCACCTCCTACATTAATCCACTGATGTCAAGAGTGCTGTACCAAAATGTCTGCCAAGCGTTACCAACCGAGTCTGCCTTCGACTACGGCTATGTGTCGCTGCTAAAGAATATTTACCATATTGATGAGCCGCAGGCTCTGTTTGTTTTCGAACATCCTAATCGAGCGGAAAATATTGACAATACCCGCTGCAAGGCGCTTTCATTTCAAGTCAAAAAAGATTGTGTGCTGCACGGAATCGGCGGATACTTTGATACCCATTTGTACAAGGACATCTGCCTGAGCATCAATCCGCTGACCCATACGCCTGGCATGTTCTCCTGGTTCCCCATGTTCTTCCCAACGGTAAGTGTGAATTGATTAGTTAGCCTTTGATAACTGCTACGTTAATATATATTTGTACTACTCAGCGTCCACGAACTCTGAAGGAGGGACAGACTATATCCATCAAGTTTTGGCGATGCGTGGATGCAACCAAAGTGTGGTACGAATGGCAGGTGGTCAATTCTCCAGACGATTGGGAGCACCATAACACAGGCGGGACAGGTTACAACATGCGATTGTAACAGCAGACGATGTAACGACAACCAATAGCCAAATAATCGTCAAATTTTTTTTGAACTGCAAATAGAATCAAACTAAAGAGACCTTAATTTGTCTGCGACTTTTATTTAGGTTTATGTTTGAAAAGTTTATAAATACTCTTAACGTATATAGATGTCCTTACATATCTGTGGGTTTTATTATTTTCGGTTTGTAAAATTTAGTTAATTTCCGGTTTCCTTTCATTTATTTAATTAAATTATATGTATGTATATTTAAAGCGCTGCACATGATCGCGACACATCTCATCTAAGCGAAGGCAATTATCAGTTATGTTAAGTATGTATAACGTAATCCATTTAGTTTAGTTTAAAGCGGAGCTGAACTGGGCGGCGACAGGTGGTGATTGGATCTACGAGTTGACAGGATTAACCTGGGCCAGCGGGGATGGTCCGCCAACGGCGCCACCACCACGAATGGCGATTGCACCCTGGCCGGAGCGGATCGGCTTGGCGATCTGTGCCTGTGGGCCACGTCTGCCCAGGTGCTTCTGTCGCACCGCCTCCTTGATGCGGTCCACCTCGTATTGGTAGCGCTTGCGATCCCGCATTGCGCCCTCCTTCGCCTCCTTGAGCGCTGTCTCCAGAGCCTTCACCCGCTCCATGGTACAGCGTAGACGCTTCTCCAGCTTGGGCAGCTCGCACCGCAGATCGGCGTTGTCCCGCACCAACTGCTTGTGCACCTTGGTCAGCTGGTCGAGGTTGTTCTCCAAGAAGGAAATCTTCTGCTTCTGCGCGAGTGATCCACCGTCCTCCTCGCTCTCCTCGTTTACGACATTCTTTCGGATTCGTTGCTGTTGGCACAAGTGAAATACATTTTAGGGTCTTTAGCAACAATATAAAGATTGCTTAAACTTTACCTGTAGATCCTGAACGAAAAGTTTTCGCAGGTTGTGTAGCGTCTGCAACTCCTTGGCCACCGTGTCCTCCAGGCCCTTGAGGTCTTTGCGCGCTTGCTCTCGTCGCTCGTTGGTGAGGATGATGTTCTGAAGCTCGCTGGACTTCTCGGCATCCTCCTGGCGAACCTTCTCGTAGTCGGCCGTCATCTGTTGGTGCGCCAAGAGCAGCTTTTGATGGACATCCTTCATCTCGTCCATTTCGTGCTGTTTGGCGGCAATCTCGTCCCGGAGCTCGGACACCTGGCGGGTGTGGGCTTCGCGTAGCTCGTCCATCTGAGAATCGAACATGGAGCGCAGCTCCTCAGCCCGCTGTTTCTCCTCGGCGTTGACGGCGGAAACGTGCTCGGCGGCCTTGAGCTTGGCGCATTCCTCCCGCAGCGAATCTATTTGCTCCTCAAGCGTGCGCTTCTTGTTCTCTGCCTCCCGCATCGACTCCTGCAGGGACTTCATGCGTGCCTCGTGCTGCGAGATGAGTAGCCGGTACTCGCCCAGGTCTTTCTCATATTCGGAGATCTTCTTGTTGGAGTCAGCCTGCTGTGATTCCATGTTAGAGCATCGCTGGGCAATGTTCTTGGCCTCCGTCTTCATCTTGCTGATAAACAAACGCGCCATGGTGAAATCTTCCTCCACCTTGCTGGCATCCGTGCCAGCCAGAGCACTCATCTTGAGGTCGATGCTGGACTCGCCGGGGGCAATGGCCTGGCCGACTTCGCCGAGGTCGCGCAGTAGGTTGGTTAGCATTTCCGTGATGCGCTTCTTCTGGTGTGAGGACATGTCCTTGAGCTGCTGTAGCTCCGTGGAGGCGGCGTTGAACACAGACTGCTTCTGCTGCAGCTCCTCGTTGAGGGCATCGATATCCTTGTTCTTGTTATCGATCTCCTGGGATTTCTGGTCGTAGTTTACAGCCAGCTCTTCGAGAGCTTGGAGCACCTCCTTAACCTCTTCCTTGGCGGACTCGTTCTCCTGTTGGATTCGCGCCATCTCCGACTGCAAAGTCTCATACTCACGTCGAGCGTTAGCGATGAGTTCCTCCTGCTCCATCACCTGCTCCTTGAGCTGCTCGGCGTACTGGCTTTGCTGATTGATCTCCTCATCCTTGTCGTCCAGCTGCTGGTAGAGGCGCTCGCACTCTGAAGCCAGCCGTGCCTGCTCGTTCCCGGCAACCGATGCAGACATGTTGGCGAGAGCCGTTCGCTGGGCGGCCAAAGCGGCCTCGGCCGCCGCCGTCTGCGCTGCCTCCACTTCCAGGTTGGGCGTGCTGGCCTCCATGAGATCCTCCATGTTAATTTGCTCCTCCGCCTTAACGGTTTCACCAGCTCTCCAGCGCGCAAGCTCGATCTCCAGCTTCTCCACCTTACCCTTTAGTCGGGCGTTCTTTTCCTTCTCCTTCTCATAGCGTCGCTTCCATTCCTCGGCAGTAAGCTCCTCGTTAACGCAGACCACGTTCTTCACTGTCTTGGCTCTACGACCGAAGTCCAGCGTTGACTTCGTTTCAGATTCGTTGAAGCTGGCTGGAGAGCAGCAGATGACGATGGTTGTGCGTGCGTTGCCTCCCAGCGACTCCTGCAGGATTCGCGTGAGCTTGGAATCACGGTAGGGGATGTGCGTTTTGTTTCCGTCCGCCAGTGCAGAGATTACGTTGCCCAAGGCCGACAGCGACTTGTTGATGTTCTTGGCTTCATCAAGAACGGTTCCCTCAGCTCCAGTCTTGGAAACCTTTTCGGAACCGGCCAAATCCACCAGGTAGAGTTTGCCGGATAGTTTCTTCTGGTTCTCCAGGTTCTCCTGCTTCACATTGATAAGGAATACTGAGTGGGATCGCGAAGAATGCTCGTTCATGTCTGTAAGGATGGATAAATCGTTATAAAAGGTGATCTGGTACATGAAACTACGATCGAGGTCAGAGCGAAGGCAGGAATAACTCTTAAACTTGTCTTGGATGTTATAAACATTCTTGATATATGGTTTTGAGAGTTCATTTTTGACTGAACTTGTCCTGACCATCGATTTCAATTAGAACTCACTTGTCACCGCGATGTGACGATTGGATTTGCCCTCCTCGATCACCTCGAAAACATCCTCCGGCGACGAGACGAACCGTTCCGTGGCGCCCTTGACGTACGGCACCCGGTTCTTGTCCTCGTGCACGCTAAGGTTCACCTTGGAGACGTCCAACAGATCGCGAATCTTGTCCATGTAGATCTCGTAGTAGGAGACCTTGATGTGGAACTCCAGGTTCACCTCCATGGCGTAGATGTGATTGAAAATGTCGTTGACGATACGCGGTATGATACCCTGTTTTACGGAGTCCCCGATCACGCCCTCCATCGTATGCGTCTTTCCGGAGGACGTCTGACCATATGCGAATATCGTTCCATTGTACCCGGCCAGGACATCCGTAACAATGGACTTGGCCGCCTCATTGTATACCTTCTCCTGGGATGCATTCGGCTTGAAGACCTTGTCGAACAAATACACCTTGCCCTGCAGACGGTGGAGATTAGGGTTAGTATAATATGTTTTTTGTAGTACATAGCTATAAACTAGTGTCAGTTGCGGTGAAATTTCTTTCGGAGATTCATTCCCCCTGTCCCCGATCTTTTCCCGCTGACTGCCTTTGAATCATTTTCAACGCATGGCCGCGAAGCAGATTGTAATTATGAGCATTAAGACATGTTAAGTGGAAGGGGGAAGAATAGTGAATAACGAGCGCCAGAAGAAAGCCACAGCGAGAGAGAGATAGATAGAGTTAGTCAGAGAGAGAGAGAGAGGGAGAGGCAGAGCGCAATGATAATGTCTGTGTATGGAGGCACTATATTAGTGCTGACTTTTTTGGAACTGGTTCAATTGCCCAAGCTTTACCAGGAAAATGACGGATTACACCTGGCGGAAAAGCGGGAAACTCAGCATAGCATACAAAGCAATAACATTTCATGTGGCATAAAAGCAATTCAGCCAAATTCCATTGCCTCCAAAGTTGCTCTTATTGTTTTCCTTCATTTTTTTTTGTATGCTTTGCGTGCATGACTCATTGGCGCGCGGGCAGAGGAGTGGAAGTGGAGCGGGGGCTACCGTCAAAGTGTGTATGTGTTTGTGTGGAAATGTAAGTGAGGTAAGCACTGAAGGCGGACTGGAAACTCTAGAAAAGCGCATATTTATGCGGCCCAAAAGAATGGAACACCCGCTTTTAGCAGAAAACCGTCTAGTGGGTGGCATTTCTCCACCCCGTCATCGCGCTTCTTTCGATTCACACACCCTATTCTTTTCCGACTGGGGGAAAATCAATTTGGTGCAAAGCAATATTGATTTGGAATAAAGTTAGTTGGTTTCATCATACGTACATATGTATATGTACATCTAGTTTTGTTTTGTGCAATTATTCATGGGTAACTTTAGTGCCTCTCTCTTTTTATCGCCTGGCATTCCAATTGGTCGGCAATTTTGGGGAAGGGTAATGTACGCTAATAGGCATGACGTCATGGCGCGGCATGCCGAGATTAATGCATAACACATAGGGAAAAGGCAGTGGGGGCTGGCGAAAACTATAGATCTGGAACACATACCGCTATGGATATGCAGTTCTCCTCCACATTGTTGGGGAACTTGACCACGAACTTGGAGCCGGCCTTCTCCTCGCTGTCGTTCAGCGGTCGGAATCGGCAGACCACTTTGATGCTGTCCTCGGCGGGAATCTCTCGTTCCGCGGACATTGCTTACGGGGGCGGAGATGGATCTTTCTGGCGGAGATTGTTGGATTTCTGCAGCTCTGGGCGCGACCTCTGCGCATGCAGCTCTCTGTTTACGTGGATAATCAACGACTCACTATCGTCCGCACTATCTGCTGCTCACTGTGTGCTTGTGCCGATTCTGGTACTCCGTTTGGCCCCTTTTGTTCCGATTCTCTGCTGATTCCGACACACTCGCGAAAATTGGGTTGGGGGCGGCTCAAATAAGAAGATGCAGTGAAAATTTTGTGGTTATACCAGACACAAAAGTCGAATTGGTCAAATGGCGATATCGCTGGAGCGAAACCTCGATTCTGGCTGCTCCGCGTCGTTTTGTTTGCACTTTTTTGCCCGGAATGATTAAGTGCAGCCGCTAAATGCACTCGCATACGTTAGTGGGTCGGAATTAGATGCACTCAAAACTATTTTATTATTCGACTATTATTTTCGCTACTGGGCGCCAGTGTGGCCGTTCTTCTCTTCCAGCCAAATACCAATCGCAATTTCACTGCACAATAATACCGAATTAATACTTTCAAAAGCTTCTCTTGCATGAGACACCCTGCAGATCTTATAAATGGTAACGGCATATAAAATTCTTAATTAACTAATACCGTTTAAAAAGCATTCAAAAATTATTCAAAATTGATTGTTTATTGTCACTTTTGTTTTTCCTGTCCAAATATTTCGGCTTGGGCGCATTATATAGCTCCAAACTAGGCATACAACCTCTGTAGGTTCAATAGGAAACGCTATGGAAGATTGATCACCGAGTCACTGGAAAGGATTGTGGAGAAGTGAGGGGCAAGATGGCACAGAAGGATATTACGTCCTATTTGAATTTGGAGCGATTGAAGAAGACGCAGAAGCTCATCCGACTCTATCGATCGAACGAGTGCCTTTGGAATCCGAAGTCACCTGGTTTCCACAGTGGTTCTGCGAAGGATGACGCCTGGCGACGAATCACCCGGCGGATGAACTGCGGCCTGACTCCTGACCAGGTGAAGCTACAGGTGCTCGGTCTGAGGCACTACTACTCCAAAGAATTGGCTGCCATCCGAAATAGTCAACTTGAGGGCTATAGTTACAATCCAAGATACTCCTACTTCGAGGACTTGCATTTTTTGGGAAACTTGGAGGTGAGTGGATGGTTTTTGCACTGGATATTGAATAGTAAGCCATTAACTACTATTTTCACACAGGAGGAAGCTAACTGTGCCATGAAGGAAGGACATTGCCCACCCAATTTTTCTGAGGACACATTCATATCTCCGCTAGCTTTCTTGAGTCCCTGCTGCAGCGAAACCAAGTGCGGGTACACCTTCTACAAAATGATTTTAGAACCTGAGCCACCAAATGAAGAGTACTTAGAAGGGCATAAGGAAAGATCCACTTCCGGCAATGATCGCTGGTATCCCACTGCGTACTGTGTTCGGTGCAAGCCAGAGGAAGACGAAGATCCCTGTGAAGCATGCGAGCTAAGAGGTCAAAGCAGTCGTCCTCAATCCGGAAGTAAGATCTTTTTAGAAGGCAGAGAAAGCAGCAGTACCAACCCAAGGATGTCTTATCAGCATCAGGAACAGGATCAGTCAAAGAAATTCCAAAAACGTGATAGCAACCAGTACCTAACTGGGAAACCATGTTCATGCCCCTCGAAAGGCAATCCAGAAAAGCGTTCATCGCAAACCCAACAAAATGGTGTGTACGTGGGTGCTGACAACTGGGATGGTGACGAGTCCATCGGCAATGGTTTACGTAGCGATGGGTGGCCAGGTCCCAGACTATGTTCCCAAAAACGCGGAGAGTGGAAGCCCAGATTCCGTAAAGTAATAGGCGAGGAATATCGGAAGTCGTGCTGCGACAGCTGGAAGCGAAATAACAATGCCGTGTGCCGGAGACTTCTAGACCAGTTGGCCAAGCAACAGAACCAACCCGGCAGTTACTCCGACGATGGAGACTCCGTTCGGAACCGAAACTGCAGCTGTACGAAGAATCGCCGCCAGTCTGGCGAGGATCAGTTAAACGTGATGCTGTTGCAGAAGAAGTATAGGGATCGGACTTCGTCGAACAATGCAAACATTCCTACCACCGATCGATACAGCAACACTCAACCGATGTCGGATCAAACTTACTATAACACCAGCCATCCAGTTCCAAACTGTTGTTACTGCACTTATAACCAAGTAAATCAAGAAGTACAGCGCTGCAATATCCATGGATGCCAGTGCATTTACTGCAATCAAACTGTGCCTCCCGCGCACGGTAACTACTACCAACCGCAGCATGTCGATCAGAATGCCAGAAACTATTCTCGATCAGCTCCACCAGACGCTCCATATGATGAAACGGTTTACCTGAATGACTACGGACGATCTATGTATCCGGAGCAACAGCATGTGTACTGCATCAATGCAGAGAATGTGCCCACAGATGTGTGGGCACAGGCGCAGTCTCCAGATGCCTCTAATAACCCATCCCAGATGCCCATGGCTCCGACCTCAAAGTCTTGGAATCAGGAAACGGCAACTCAGCCAGCCAAAAAAGGCAGTGGCACAGCACCGCCACCTAAGGATACAGTGAAGCCATATTCTTCAAGAGCTAGTGCATTAGAAAAGCATGAGCAGTCTGGACAGAATCTTATCCCAGCTGAGCGAACTAAATCGATGCCAGAGGATTTTCAATCTGGGATCGTACAAAAATCGAATGATCAAGGAGAACGATCTAACGTAGGAAGAAGATCTTATGGATCCGAAAATGCCAATTACAAACAAAGAAGGATTCAAAATGAGGAACGTTCTAGCAGGGACGATCCAGATCGTCCTGACCAGAAGAAATATGTATGTGAAGATGATAATTGCCCAGTTAATAAACGCCGTCAAAACGAGGAGCGTCCTTCAGAAAGGCGATCACGCAACGATGATAAAGTTCGTAGTAACCGTAATTCCAATTATGAAGATGCGCCTCCCCAACGACGAAGCAAAGGTAATGCCGATGAAGCAAAAAATCAAAAAGTTTTCCAACTTCATACAGATGACTCCCAGTTAATGGCGTGTCCTGCGTATGATCGTCGTAATCCCAAGGAATGTCCCCATTTAAAATGTCCAAGTCCAAGACACCGAGAAGAAAGAACAGCTCGGAACTCAAGAAATCGCGACTCCGAGGAGAATAATGAACCAACCTCCAAGTCTAGGAGGAGCAGTCCTTTGAGAAATACTTACGATGAAGAAGAGCAGCAGGGTCCCAGGGAAAGATCCAGTAGTCATGGCCGGGAGGATAATTTAAGGACAAAGATAAAACCAAATGACGAAACTAAAAGATCGAAAAGAAGATCCGATGAAACCTGCAATAACGAAACGTGTCAATTTGGGGCCTTTTCTTCTAGGCAAAATAAAAACCGATCCGAACGTCGAACAGGAAATAGTGGGAAAAGGGAGTACTCAAGACGCGGCAATGGAACGAATCTGCGTTCCAAAAGAAGAGATAATGAAGATCCGTGCAATGATGACACTTGTCCATATGCCGATTCCTTGGAAATTAACATGGCCAGGACGAGAAAACATATCGATCGATCTTATTCTAAAGAGAATGACGAGGACGGAAAAATGGCAAGGAGATATAGGAGTGAATCCTCATCAAGAAGGCAGGAAAACGATGATTATGAAGATTCCGCAAAAAGCTATAGAAGAGAAAGCGATAAATATAGGAAACCAAGAAGAGAAGAGCCGGCTGAAAATGGAGATCCTGATTATGATTCAGATTACAAGGAATATGGACAGAGAAGACCTAGAAATCGCTATAGTGATAATCAACCTGAATATCGTACTTCTATAGAAAAGCGAAACAAGTATTCCACACGGGAGGATGGAAATTCAGCTCCTAGATATGCTGAAAGACCTCGTGAAGATTACCGAAGTCAATACAAAAACAGAAACCATGAAAATGCTTTAGACGATTGTTATTGTGACGATTTTGAATCTGATGAATATCCTCGAAGAGAGAACGGTAATCGAAACCGAAATCCACCAATGGAGTACAATAGAGACGAATCTTCTAGAAGACCCAAACGGCCCTCGAAGTATGATAACTCGGAGAGCGAGGATATGCCTTACATTAAGTCAAATGGCAAAAATACTAATCGAAATCGTAATACAGACAATATCACCCAGAAAAGGAATCCATCCTATTCCAGAGAAACTGATCCGTACAATTCAGAGGATGACTGCTTCTGCAGCGATGAGGAAATCCCCAACGCAACACAAAATAGGAGCTTTCAGTCGAGTAGAAATGATGGCAGGTCATCTGGTCCTGCCAAAAATGGAAAACAAGATAGATCCAGAAGATCCGAAACTACCGAATCCCAAAGAAATGAACCAAGGGATAGTGACAGGGCCCCGGAATCTCGTCCTTCGAATAGGGATATAAAACAAATAAAAAATACTAATAATGCATACGACGTAGGTGAATATTCCAAGAACGACAAGAGGGACACCAATCATAAAGGCATCGTGAGCCCAGTCTCTGACGATGATTGTATTTGCGACGTGGAAAGTGATCCAAAAGATCCCAAGTCAACCGGGCCGGAGAAACGAAATCAGGCTGGCAGTATATGCATAAATCTAAGCACATCGGTGGAAGACAATGGACATAAGACGGAATCATTTGGAAAAGCCAAGAAAACTGCAGAACCAACGGTTATGATACCCAAATCATTAGATGCCTCCAACAGATTGAGGGAACAAAAGGAGGGCAAGACAAAGCTAGTATCCACCAGTGAAAACCAGTCGTCCTCCGCCAAGAAGAATCTCCGCGCCAAAACTGGAATATCCCCCAGAGTACAATCGAGATCCACCAGTCCCGTTCGCCAAGCAGGAGCTCCGAAGATCCAGCCAGGAGAGCCGGTCAAGAGACGAGCGACGACTAGAAGTCCTGTCCAGAACGCCGCCAAGAGAACCATGGAAACTCATGCAGCTGCCAACAGCAAGTTGCCCTTTGATCTAAATTCTGCCGCCTATTTTATTTGCAAGTTACAGGATGAAGGTAACAACCATCAGTACCTGCTCGTGGTGCCCAAGAAGCCGATTGAAACACCCGATGGCCACCGGAAGGCCCCAGGACAGGAGTCTGTGAAGCAGCTACACTGCCCAAGGCAGTGCTCCGGCTTTCAGAGCTTGTCCTGGGACGATTCGGCGACCGCGACCCGATCCCAGCCACCTCTGGAATCCCAGGCGAGTGGAGGCCTTTCCATACTGGGCTCCTTTAGGATTCCACCAGTGCTGGCCAGCACAGCCCTGGGCATCATCAAAGATCATCTCCACAGGAACACCGTGCTTCAAAACCCAGATGACAGAGAAAGAGAAGCGGTATATCCACCCAAACGGATGCGTCGCATTCTTATGACCAGACCGATTTCAAGGCCAAGGAGACCAGTACTTCGTCCATCTCACAAAGCTAATACTCCCATCCTGCAGGAGAACAGGACCCTGCTGCTCACCAACAATCCCTTTCATAACCTGAGCTTCAGCGATCACAATCGAGATGTTATTGTCCTGCATCCGCCGGATCCCGGATTTCGACCCTCAAAGAACTCCTTCAGCAAGGGCGAAGTGGAGGTGCAGCACATCACAGTGCCCAACGAAGACACCGTTGTGAAGCCCATTCCACCCACGCCGCCCACAAAACCCAAAAGGACATCGGTGATCAATCCATAGCTGTAATGTCCTCACACAAACTTGCCCGCTCGTCATATAAAAAACAGCACCCAACCGAAGCCAAAGGACTCAGCTGCCTTTTTTATTCAATGAGAGGAGTTCTGGCCAGGAGTGCAGGGGTGTCACGCTTCACCGCCCACTGTGGTGGCTTCGCAGTTTCGGAATCGTTCGGGGTTAGACCAAAACTTGAAGTACGCCTATCAATGAACTGTTGAGTAATTAATTTATGATCGTTTTCGAAACCATTGAGGCGTAGCCAAACGATCCGATGGCCAATTGAATCTGGGGATCTGGGAATAGTGGGCTGGTTATAATTGCTAGAAAGGGTTAAATGAGTATCTCATTTTGGAATGATCACTTGGTTCATAATCAAGCGATACTTTGAAATTGAAATTATTTTTGCATTCAATTAACTCGACCAATTTTGTTTAATATTCCATTTATTTCATTACATATTTAACTTAATCTACAGTAAGAAGAAAATCACATAACTTTAGTCTAGTATTATCCATCTATGACAAGGATCCTCCGCTCAATCCAAATCCACTGTCGCTGTCGCCGAAGATTGTGTACGCAGCGGCATCCACCTCCACGTCCCCGTTGTTGAGGAGATCGCACAGTGCCAGGATGTAGGACTGGGCCATCTGGAGAGTCTCGAACTTGGACAACTTCTGGTCGATGGACGGAGCGGGCACCACTTCCCTTAGCCGCTCGAAAGCCGCATTCAATCCGTTCATCCGCTTCCTTTCCCGCGCATTGGCGGCCTGTCGTCTCCTCTTCTGGACCGTGGGACTTAGATTGGTCTGCTCTGGACTGCTCTTCCTTCCGTCCGATCCCGTGGAGCTGTTACTCCGCCGTTTGGTCTGCGGCTGGTTGTGCTGTCCTTGCACCTCCATGATGGGTCCTAGTTCCGTTTGAGTTCCGCCTGCGGCATCCAGGAATTGCCATTCCGGCGATAAGAAAGCCCCCTGTCCGTAATCCTGGCCAGAAACTGGCAGCTGGGTCAAGTTGTAGTTGGGACTGCCCAGGTACTGGGAACTGCCATCCTCCTCGGAGGCAGACGAGTAGTAGTAGCTCATGGCAGATCCGCGCGGCTTGAAAGTTTCGATGCAACTGAAACGATCCGATCGGATCCAGACGTGACTACGGTCAACCCCCGCGAGATGCATTCTACAAATATTTTCACCGCCGTTCTGACCAAGTTTGTGTAAATGGCCCGCAAATGACCCCTGGCCCCAGGATCCTCGCAGCTATTACCATGGCCCGGCCAAAGGATCTCCCCGAGGAGCTGGGGTGACTTAGGGGTTAGATGTGTTTCCCTCCCTTTCGCTCGGTGGTGAAACGCCTACACTTCGCCTGTTGCCATCTCTTTCGCGCCAGGCACGCGTCATATCTTGCCAAATTGGTACTATCATGCCATGGGATCTTCCCCTCTCTCTCTGTCTCCCATAATTTGTGACTTTCACGCTCAACGGCACACGAGCGAGTGGAGGGGTGGGGGGCTCGCGGAGCTCACGAGGATGAGCTACTGTACTGGTCGGCATGGGCCATCAATTAACCCGCTGGCGAACTGCATTGTGGCTCGCGTCTAGTGACCATATGCTGTACTCTGCTCTGCTGTGCCGTGCTGCACCGACCCGACTTCGGTTAGGAACCAACATATGGTCGATGCCCATGGCATTCAGTGGTTGCCTTTGGTCCTGGAAATGCGGAGTCCTTGGCAGGCACACGACATTTGCCGTCTAGCCAATTGTCGAATCAAACTATTAACTCGAATTGAACAGATCTTACCATTACTATTAAGTGGCTATGAAAAATATTCCATAGATGCGTTTGATAATTGCCTTATGTTTCACAAACAGATCTTACTATTTCTATTATTTGGCTAAGGATAATAATAATATAATAATACCATACCAAACGTCAATTATTTATTGTAATACATGCTTCGTACATATGTCGAATAAAATTAATTTCGAAAGGAAACTTTATATTAATTTCATTAATTAAAAAGTGAGTTTTTCCAAAATTCATATAATGTGTGCCAAATTTTAAAAATATTATCTACTTTATGTAAATACGAGTATATATGATTAGTTACAAAGTAATTTCTATTGTTTGCTGGCCGCAAATCTTAAATATGATATTTCTCTGCTCTCAATATCCTTTACTTTTAATCCTTATCTCTGGCTCCTTTTTCTGTGGATTGAAAACCAGTTTGCGCATGTACCAACACTGCACATTGAGCGAAACTAAGTTTTTTGGCATAAACTCTTATTTTAAAAATGCTTACTTAACATTTTGATTATGCAAAGATTAAATGCTTGTAAGTAAAGGTGTTGCTAAGATCAGTTAAGCTCATCTTAAATGATAAACTTAAACTTACTTTTGACTGTAGTTATCAACACTCAACACTCATTCAGAAAATAGCGGCTTGTTATTTAAAATGAAAATATATTTTTTAAGTGTTTTTTATAGTTTGAATATATTTAAAGCATTTTGAATACCATAAAATAGGCAATTGTCTGTGGCAGAACCCCATCTCCATGTTATCCTTACCCTCCTTGCATGGAAATCTCTCTCTCTCGGCGACTTGCGTTCGGCTCCCATTCGGTTTTGTGGGGAAACACGAGACGCGGACGACAAGGAGCTTCGTGTCCTGATACAGCAACAGGATTAAATATATATGGCGAGCCGAGCAGCGCAGTGTTATCATTTGAAGAAAAGAGTTGGTCGCCTGTGAACACGGTGAACTTAAGCATAAGAGGTTTAAGCTTATCAGGATATAGGAGTGCACCCAGCTAACACATTGGTGGATAGCTCAGTTGAGCGCGGAAGTAACTGGAATAAGCAAGAGATTCACTGGTCTAGCGAAGCACCCAGCCACGGATGTGTCTGTACTTGGGAGTGGTGGAGCACCTGCTGGATGTGGTGGCCTACTGCATGTGCCGTGTCCTGGAGCTGTCCCTGTTCGCCTGCATGATGGTCTGCGGCTCCATGAGGGCCAAGCTGACACACGGACCCACCAACGAGCTGGAGCAATGACCAGGACACCAGGAGTGCTGCTAAAAGGATGCGCGCGTGTGTGTGTGGGTGTTTCGACTAAAATTTAATAAAGGCAACTTTTCTAGTGGCGAATAAATTACAACTCATATGTGCGTGTAAACGATTGTCTTTTCCTCCCGTTGGTTGGCCCATTGGAATTGAGCCATAACTCAAGATGGCCCACAGCAAGGATGTGGCCAAAGGGGCTGGCAGGAATTTTTGCTGCTGTTTATCCTTCAGCTTCCATTGTGGGATTTTGTTTTTGTGCGGCGTGTTCCGTTCATGGTACTTATTAGCCCTGGAGGGGATTATATGGGTAGTAGTAGTACAATGCCCATTTGCATGATGATAAAGTATCGACTGGGGGGCCTTCCATGCCCACATGCTGGGCAATTGTGTGTTGGGGCTTTTGTTTTTGGCGCCTGCAAATATGCTCCTTTTTATTGCCCTACTCCCCCCATCCATTTCATAGGTCCTGCTCCGGTATTTATGTAGTTGTTTACAGCCGCCGGCTTGGAACATAAATCCATTCAAATTGTACGTGCAAATGGGAGGACATCATGTTTATTACACACACCCGCAGCAGGCACTTCAAATTTGAGTTTTAGCAGGCACAACTCAAGTTTTGATCAATTTTTGATAGCTGAACAACAAAATCAAACCAAATTCTCCTCTGAACATGGACAGCCCAGTAAAACAGCGCCGGAAACCCAAGAACCTGGACCAATCCAAGCTGGACGAAGATCCGGGAACTCAAAAGGTCGAGTTCAAAAAGGATATCATCGATGAGGTAGCGGATCAGGCGGCTGAGTACGATTACATGAAGTACCCAAGCAACAAAGAGAAGGCAAAACTCCTGAAATGCGTTAAACCACTGAAAAGTGTCACCTTTAAGGCGGTGGTGGAGCTGGTGACCTTTTCGGAAAACTGGAAGATGAAGATGAGCGAGAGCAGGCTGCGCTCGGAGGATGAGCAGGTGTGGTTACGAATGCTAAGGTCCACTTTCCGATACTCGGGCACCACGTATTTCTGATGCATTTGGACAAGCCTATCAAAAATTTTAGTTTAACTAGAACAATTTAAATAAAATGCGGCCTTTAACTTTTTGATACGTTTTCCAATGCATCAGATTTATTCTTAGTTATATTTTTTTACAATCTAATTATTCACTTAATCTTAAATTTTAGCTGAAGAACTCCCAAAAATATCGCAACTACTGACAATTCCCCTTCAAATTATTGTTCGTTGTAAGCAAATAAATTGTTATGTATTGGTAAAAAGTATTTCGAGCGAAAGGTTTAAAAATATTGATTTTTATTTTGGAAAAATAATGGTCACAGGCAATTTAATAAGATTCTTAGAACACTTTTGTGCTTTCGTTCATATATTTTATGGCAGGATCTCTATTTTCCCAATGCTCGGCATCGCAGCTGGTTGATGATGTTGCAAATTACATACTCGCCGGTGTCCTGGCCACCGAACTCCTTGGTGCGAATGCCCTCGTCCATGGTGCGCTTCAACTCGCACCACAGAGCATCGGCGCACTTATCGTGGCCCAGATGCTCGAAGAGATCCACAATGGTGGACACGATGCCGTAGGCACTTAGATTGGCATAGTTGGTCAGCGATAGTTTCGTCTGGAGGGGCTTGAAAACGGCATGGTGATCACCGATCTCCACCGCACTGAAGAGATTAGCCCCGCCACAGACTCCACTGCAGATGGCGGATAGGAATGTGGCATAGCGCTCGCTGGCGAAGAGGCAGTCAAAGTAGGTGGGCTCCGTCACCAGCCGGCTGATGGCCTCCTCCACCTCCATGAGCTCCAGCTCCAGGCAATCCTTGTAGTGGCAGTGCATTCGCTTGGCGGCTTCCACCAGTGAGCCATCGCTAATGGCCCACTCTTTGGCCTTGTTGATAAGCGTCACCCGTTTCCGACCCGCCTTTGCAGCCGCCTTGAAGGCGTACTGCAGGTACTTCTCATTGGCTTTTTGGGAGACGACGGACAGGGCCTCTACCACTCCCTCCACAGGTGAATATTCCAGCTCGTTGAAGATGCCCATGTTGTTCTGACCGATTAACTGGATATCCACGTCCGGAAAGCGGCACTTGAAGCCGGGAAAGCTGCGTGTCCGGGTCTTGAAGACGTACAAGTCCAGATCATTGCAGATCTTGAGCGCCTTCTGCTTGGCTTCCGCGTCCGCCTGATTGTCCACATGAACGGCCGTTCTGTTCCGGAGCACCGAGTGGAAGTATTCGTCATCCTGGCCAGCTTCGATTACTTGGACCTCCACAGGGACGCGGCTGCTCGAAAGCAGGGATGACACGAATTGGGCTCCCTGCTGGCCAATGATGGTGGTGCCCGTGACCAGAGAGACCGTATTGATTCCACCGTACTTGGACTTGGGCAGCACGTTGACCGGATCAGCTCGAGCATCTCCCTTTGCGTAGGCCGCTCGCACGCTGCCGTGGATCTCGTCTGCGAAGTGGCGGATGCTGATCCTGGCCAGCATCGACTGGGTCACTTTTGGGCATCTCAGCATTGTTTTAAAGATGAATCCTAAGAATGTATCTATCTGCTAAGTGAACAACTGACACAAATCGCCCCCGCAACTGTATACACAAATATTTAGAGATCCTATTCCGAAATCTTAGTTCCTAAATTAGATTCAAACATAGATTTTAACGGGTATCTGATAGTCGATGCACTATAGCATAGCATTCTCTCTTGTTTTTGAATTAAGAGCCACTTTCGAATCAGATTGGTGTGACCAAGGCTTGCTACCCCAAAAATCGCACTAGATTCCACCACCGAATTTATGTGGTTTTTATACTTTTAGTTCGACATAAGATAATAGTGGCTATGTAAAATGATGTAGAAAAGTTTTAAAAATCTACATTTTTGGAATAAACTTTTTTTAAGACAAAAAAAGAATCATTGTAAATGTAAATGTACTGCAAAAGTCATTATATTTTTGAAAAGCCCGCCGGAAACGCACTTCTTCAGCGCGAACTAAAAGTAACGATATGGCCGGCTTCCGGTTGCCATGGATTTTCATAAAGTTTTCTGTACTTTTGCGAATGAAAACTTCGTGAAATGGCCTCCTCCAGCGCTGTAGAAGATGAGCATCTAACAGATTCCGATTTAACAGACGATGAGGGTGAGTTTGTATCAGTATTTTCCCAAGAACTCCTTTTTAACCTGGATCCCAGAGCGCAGCGTTGAACCTCGTCAGGAGGAGCTCCGTCCGGAGACGCCAAAGCCATCGTATAGCGACGAGGAACTGAACCAACTGGTTTGCTACATTCAGCGGATGAGTGTGTTGAGCTGCTTGGATCACAGGGACTGGCAGGAGGGAACTCTGGACATCATCCGCGCCTGGCTACTGGAGGTTCACGAGCCCCTGCTAACCATTTACTACGACAGGGATGCCCTAGCCGCCTGCTTGGGCATGCCCACCATGTGTGTCTCAGATCTAAGTTACTTTCGCCGTGAACCGAATGAGATTTTCAGCGTGGAGGGATTTCACGATGAGATCAACTTCGGCACCTTGACGAGCGATGTGGATGGCTGCTTGATGGAGCTACTCGATCGCTTGTACGTCCCCTTCTTCCGGAACTATCTCGAATGGAATGCCACGGTGCGAAACCGTTTCTGTTCCAGCATGGACAGATTCCTGGCATTTCTCAGCGGAATGCACCATCAAATCGCTGGGATGTCCGTGATGTACGTCCCCTTTGTCATCAAGGAGTTGACGGCTGGACCCGTTGATAGGTACTTGGTCGGCAGCCTGGAGGGCATCGCTCTCTACTGGACCACACAGATTCGAACTTTGCTGGCAGATGATACGTTGACGGTTCCACATGATCTGGCCACCGTGCGGGATGAGTTTGAGTTCTGGGAATATCGCTGTAAGTTTATTTCTGTATATAAACTGAAGGTGGTGTCAAACCACTTAACTTTCGTAATTATTCATCCATGTTCTCCAATTTAGATGAAGTCCTTCAAGGAATCAATTATCAATTAGCTCATTCGGATGTTCAAAAGGTTTTGTTGCTCTTGCACAATGCCCAATCCGTGCACATGCCACAAATGGATGGACTTATTGAGAGGGCCAGGGAGGAGCTTCTCAAATCTCTGTCGAACATTAGGTTCCTTCATCTGCTGATTGAACCCTGCTCCAAAATCGATGCGGCCACAAGCCCGGCGGACTTGACGAAACTTTTACCTCGCATTATCCACCTTATACGTTTCATTTGGCTTAATTCGGAATACTACAATACAACTAGGCTAATTGCTGCATTGTTTCGGAATTTGAGTAATCAGATCATAAGGTGACTATTACAAGAATCACCTAAGAGGATAATATATACGTTATTGCTCCTTACAGATTCTGCACAGAGCAAACCAAAGTGGAGGAGATCCTCTCGGGCAAACCACGTTTCGGCATTAGGATATGCAACGTGGCTATTGAGTGCTGCCTGACTTACAGGGGAATCTATGATACAATTTCCAAGGATCTTGCCCAGAAACACACACAAATGCCGTGGGAGCTGGATGAGGGACTAATCTTCAACCACATCGACGCCTTTGTGGAACGTCTCAATGATGTGATTGACATTTGTGAATCCATGATTGTGTTTGGCCGACTGGATGAAAACGGAAGCATATCCAAGCCCGTTTTTGGCGGGACCTGTGGCGAGGAGCTGGAGAAGATTGCGGAAAGTGTGGAGGAGCAGTTTCTGGACACCTTGAACCAGCTCCAGCAAAATTCGCAGGCATATATCCTGAATGTCCATCGTTCGGATTGGTATGCGGATGTGGCAACCTTTCGCAAAAACATGCAGAAACTGGAGGAGACTGTCCAGAGGCTGATCTTCAATGTATTCCAGCAAGTGTCCAATGTTGAGGAAATGTTGGAGGCTCTGCAGGCCATGCTATTCTACTCCTACCGCCAGAGGGGAACCCTGAGAAAAACATACCTAAAGGAAACAAGCAGTCTGTGGAGGATGTTCTCCAAGGAAATGGATGCCACGTCGAGAAAATTGCTAGAGGAGCAAAGCCGAGAATCCTGGTTATCAAAACACGTGTCCATAGCTCTCGGCTATCGGATTAATCTTGAGCGCCTGACTTGGCTAAGAGATCGGTTGAAGAACTCCGAATGGTTGCCGGCTGTTAAGGAATCATCTCCGGCCTTGGCCAAATTTGATGCACTGCGTTTCGAATTTCAAAAGGAAATTCGACTGGCCTACGATGACTGGGTGGCCAAGTGCTGCGGCTTTTCGGGAGACCTTTGCCAGCGTTTGGATCGTTATCTAGTGGTACGAAGTAAGAAATTCAAGGGACTCTTGGAGTGCAATATCGATGCCTCCGTTCTGGAACTGTGTGAGCAGGCCCAGCATTTTGAGCGAATGGGCTTCGCCATTCCCAGCACAATGAAGAAACTTTACGAAAGATACGACACTATAAGATCCTTATACAATGGTATAATCAAACTGGCCCTAAGTCACAATCGCATACTGGCTGTTCTCAGCGATAGGGAACGGAAACTCTTTCGTCCCCTGATCCAAGCGTGTGACCGCCAGCTCGCTCCTGGGGTATTTAAGATCACCTATGGCTCCGAGTTCAACGAGGAATTTTTTGAAGATGGCACTGAGTTCATCGCGGAGTTCCAGGAGTTAGTTCTTATATTCAAGCGCGCTAATCGCGGCGTGGCCAGGATTTGTGAGAAGATCTGCGGCACTTGCCTGCTGCACTTTGCATTTTCCGGCTCCGTGGATATATCTGTGTTCCAGCAGCAGTTGTCCAGCAGGCTGAGCTCCTCCGGTGACATCTTGAGGAGGTACTACAGCCATGTAGTGGAGCTACTGTCAGCCTTTAGTCGGCAATTTCAATCGGTGGATGACGAGGTGAGTTTCTCTAAATATAATAAAATTGAAAATCTTTTCTTGACACAATTTATGCCAGATGTCTGCGGAGTGGATTGCTTATGTGAACGATATGGATGACATGCTAGCCAGTTCCTTGATGACCAGTGCTCGTGGATCATTAAACAAGCTCTATGAGGCCCTTCATTGCGATGCGGATATGGCATCCGCTCCCATTGTTGTCGTCGAATCGGATGTGAAAGATGGTCGGATTGTCTTTACTCCCGACATGGATGCCATTGGCGATATGATCAATGGAATTGTGGATAGTATACGCAGCATGTTGGATCAGTTTCCGCGATTGGGCTATAAACTAAAGCTCCCAAAGAAGCAGCAACGCCAGGGATTCGCTAGCGTTTTCCGGGAGGATCAGGAGTGCTCTGAACTGATGAGAAGCATTCAAGCGGAGATTGGCATTCAGCGGGAGGAACTAGCTAAGTACGAATCGGTGTGGAACAAGAACCGTGTCCTTTGGGAAACGACAGAGGAGGAATTCCGGCAACGCCTTATGTCGAAGTCTCGGACGGCTGGCGTCTTTGAAGGCGGGATTGAACACTACAGTGCCCTGGCGGACGAGGTCATCTTTGAGGATGCCATCACCAACGTTTACTTTATCCTGATCAATCAGAATGCGCTGAAGAGCACCATGCTGGATTGGATCGAGAAGTGGCAGGCTCTTAATATTAAAATGCTGCTGGATCATGGCAGCAATTTGATGAGTGGTAAGTACATCAACAACTTACTGGGATCTATTTTATATTTCATCTAAATTTAGCTGTTTACCGATACATACGACGCAACGAGCGAAATGTGATGAAGGTTCCTCGTACCATCCGTGAAACGGTGGCTGCCAAACAGCTCCTTGAAAAACTCCTGAAGGATGTGCCAGTGAAGCAGTCCGCATTTACTCCGATGCTGGAACTCTTCGTTCTGCTGCACAAATACCAGGTGCAGCTTAGCGAGGAAACATTTGACCAGGTGATGGGATTGGAGACGGCTTGGCTGCACTACCTTCAAGTGCTGGAGGAAGCGGATGAGATGCTGGACAACGAGGACAGTGAGGCCAAGTTGCTATTGGCCAAGCACGGCGAAAAGTTCAAGTTGATATTAAAGGAATTTCTGGAGGATTTCTACTCCAAATTACCCAAGAAATAGGAGTATCATAACTATTATCATAAGCTACAAGTAAAACATGCGACTACTTCTCACATTTCGAACTTTTATTGAACCCTCTATGCCCAATTGAGTCCTGCCCAGGATTACAAGTCATAGCAGAGCGATTTGTTGGGACAGGGACAACCATCGATGCCGTATCGCCCAATCGGGATGTCCGTCTGGGTCTCCTTGTGCTGCGGTCCTGGCAACTCGTAGAATTTCACACCAAAGTACCGATCCGGAAGGTAGTACGCTGGATACTCCGCCCTCAGCCTCTCGTGGTCCTCCCGCAGAAATTTGGCCAGTTCGGGAGTAGCCCGTCGAGCTTCCAGGCGATACTGCTTCGGCTTGGCCATCCGCATCGGAACTTCCAGGTGGAGCTTCGAGTGCGGTATGTAGGACAGCAGCTCCTGGTCCAGTTTCACTGCCTGCTCTGCACGAATTTGTGCGCAAGTGGCGCACTTGCACTTTCCACCATGGTAGCAGTACCGCTTCCGTCCATCCTCGTCCACCATCAGAAGTGGTGTGCAGACGGGCGACGGAATCGGTTGTGCCTCCGTCTGCGTGGCAACCGACTCCTGGGCGGGATCGGAAAACATTGTGGAAAGAATGAGGCTCAAATCGAAAAGGTACGAACGATTTGGATTGCAGAGTGAAACTGAAGTTCGGAGAAAAACGGATGGACTATCAGCAAACTCCTTGGCAACTAGATATCAAGAATTACAAATTTTAAATTAAACATTTTATATTGTGCAGCTTGAATAAAATTTCCAAGTGGCTGGAGACACCTCTGCTGCATCCACAACTCAGTGCAGAGTGTGGATATGCGGCGGAGGAGTTCCACAGCCAGGTGAGATCTCCATGCCGATCACAATCTTTTATCCTCAATCGTTTATCCCCCGTGCAGTAAATATTTTTGCTGAGATCCTTCTTATCCCGCTTCACAAAACCACAATCCGGACAAATATGGGACATCGATGTATTTCTTTCAGCAGCCTTCATCTGAAGATAGTAATCCTTGAGCTTTCGCCGACGCACTTCCTCGAAGAACTCGCGCATTTGTGGCGAGTCCCGAACAGCGGGCTCCTCGATGGGCTTCCTACTGGTTTGCATTGGACAGACGACGACGACATCGTCGTCTTGAGCATTCTTCGACGGTCGGCCGCTCGTTATTTTGGCCTTTCGTGAAGAAGAGGACATATATGACATGGTATCCAAATCCGTGATCCTTATCGGGGCATCTGTCCTCTTTGGCACTTTGGATACCATGTTGAGATCTCGGCTTCGCTGCGATCCATTCGTGAACCTTCGAACGTATGTGTTGGCCCTGGTCATTGACCCGGTCGTTTTTAGTAAATACCAGTTGAGGCCCATTGGTAGTTGGTCGTTAGTCGAACTGCAACGGTAGGATAACTTTTTCTAAAACTGAAAATTTTGACTAAAAATATATCGATACCTGTGATTAATGGAAATAGAACTTATTCCAAAGGAACCATTATAGTAATTGAATATAGCACACAATAAACAGAAAAAGGAAAAACACATTAAAACTCCTTATACACAATTAACATATCCCTATCATTGGGTCATGATATCATATCATATCATTCTAACATACCAAATTGCATCATGCTAATCATTAGATATTGCTTCTCTATAAACCATAAAGTGCTTTTAATGATTAGAAAGCTTTTCATTTACAATTCACTCTTATCGTGTAATCTCTATCAACGAATGAGCTTTCGGAGAGTACAAAATGCGCTATATGAACTTGTTTATGCTCATTCGCTATCCAGAAGCGAAGCGGTTGGGATCGTCAAGCAATCCATTGTAGCGACGAAATGGAAAAGATCGAGGCTGAGAAGCAGTGGCTGAGATACACGGTTCTTCCGTCGATTCTGAGCAACGGGCGTCTGGTGGACAACTACAGCGAGTCCAAGGTGAACTCATTCCATGTGGGCGACATCGACATTGATGTAATTGGCCACTCGGAGGCCTTTATGCTGACTTTTTGCTATCGGACGACCATTAACTTTGAATACGACGGCCAAAAGTTCCAGCGAAAAATGGTGGTTAAGGTAGGTGTATACCATTCTCATAGTATAACTAAATGTTAGAAAAGCCATCTAAAAACATAACGAGAAGATTAACTATAGTCGCGGAATTTAAATTATATTATATAACTGCCGTAACTGCGTACTACTCGCCAGTTTGGTTTTCCGGCAAACTCAGATAGCTTAGTCAAGAGTGGGGGTTTCATGGCAAACATTGTGAAATAGGGGGAGGCATCTCAACACACGAACAAAGGGAATTGATTTTGAATCCAAAATAGATCACATCTAATGACGAAGTTTACCTTGACATGCCAGAATACCAATACTTAATTGTTTTTTGTAGAAAACACCAGCGATGCCACCAGAAATGTATGAATCCATACAGTTTGGGGCCCTTTTTACCAACGAGATCAATTTCTATACGGAAATTCTGCCAGAGATTCAGAAGTTCACCAATGGCAAGTTTGCCGCACCCAAGTACTATTACAGTGAGTTGAACCCGCATTCGGCTGTGGCCATTCTGGAGAATTTCGTGGAGCAGGGATGGCGGGTCACCAAAGATCGTGTGGGTCTGAGTCTGCAGCACGCCATGATTGCCGTGAGTTACCTGGGAAGGTTCCATGGCTTTGCGTACGCCATGAAGCACAAGAACCCGGAGAAGTTTGCCCAGCTGACCGACAATCTGAAGGAATCTCGCTATGCCAACGATAACATTCATCCGGAATGGAAGCTGACCATGAAAGCGAGCATCGATCGAGCGGCCAAGGCGGTTGCCACCTATCAGCCACAGATCGACAAGGAGTTTGTAAAGAAGTTCTGCTTCACGATCTCGGACTACACGCACTACGGTAGGCAACGGGTGGCGCCCAGAGAGCCACTGGCCACTCTGTGCCACGGCGATTATGTGAGGAATAATGTGGCCTACAGGTACAATGACAAGGAGGAGCCGCAGGAGATCATGATGTTCGACTATCAGACATTGCGAGTCTCCTCTCCCATGGTCGATCTCAACGTCTTCCTGGCCGTGTCCATTTATGCCGAGGTGCGCGATCCAAACTTCGAGGCCATCTTCTGTGAATACACCTTGGCGCTTCATAATAGCTATAGGGAGCATGCCAAGGAGGAGGTTCCGGATTTCCTAAGGTGAGTTTTAAAATTAGTTTACACTAATGTAATGTTTCGTCATGAAAAACAAGCGATATGAATGCAAGTCATAAATCTAAAAATTCTAATTAGTTGCTCGAAATGATAAGATAAGATAATCCTGTAGAGCTACTGCCAAAGCATTATCTTTTATGATATTAATTATGCTAATTTTTAGTCGCGGTGAGCTTCTGAAGGAGTACGTGCGTTTCCTGCCGTACAGCTTATCGATATCGGCCAGTTTCCTCATGAGTTTGGTGGATCCCTTGGACATCTCGCCCGAGGAGATGTTCGCCTTGCAATTGTCCGACGAGGAGATCATCGAACGTACCATGAATCAAGGTGGAGAAGTAGTGGACAGGGAGGTTGCCCACCAGGTTAAGGAAATGCTGGAGTTGAGCCAGGCGACAGGGGTGTCCATTGATGACGGCATTGATCTGGACAAGTTGCCCAAGGAGTAATCAATTGATATTCTAACTGTGGATGTAAAAGTAATCAGGCATTTCAGGTATAGCGTAACCGTAGATAATAAAATAGATATGTTAAAATGACATGCATTACTTATTTAGAGATAAATACACTGTATACACTGTATAACCGTGACTAGGAATTTTTAACAGTGGTGGGGGGAGCTTAAATTGTGGGCCACTTGAGATTTTTAATCTTATCATTGCGTTTTTTCAAATGTTATTTTTATAACTGTTGCTTTTGTTTTGATCGCACAAAGCCACAGCTGATTGTGGTTTTGCTGAACTGCCAACCTGTTATAGTTCTGCGTTAACCAACACTGCCACACATGTGAGAGTAAAATATGAAAATGGTTCAACCTTCGCGGCAGCAAATCTTGCGTTTATACAAGCATTTAATTCGTTACGGAAATCACCTAAAGCTGACCGACAAAAACTACTTTCTGGGAAGAGTTCGCCACGAGTTTCGGGACAACCGTTCCCTTACAAATCCGGTGGAAGTGGAATTCAGCTTTAAGGTAAGTGCCACCTTCGTATTTCATAACAGATTAACAAAATAGACGTATATTTCAGCGCGGAGAGACCCTGCTGAAGAAGGGACGCATTCTGTAGGAATGCTGCGAGGCCTGGTGCGATTCCTGGCGCTGCCTCCGCCCTCTGTGCGCTGCAAGTCCAATCTGGACTACTCCCGCTTTCCCGCGCTTCAGGAGTCCGATATTGAGGAGACCTTCATGCGCGGCAGTGGTCCCGGTGGGCAGGCTGTCAACAAGACCTCAAACTGCGTGTTCTTGCGCCATCTACCCACCAATATCACGGTCAAGTGTCACACACATCGACTAGCATCAAAGAATCGAGTGGAGGCTCGTAAACTTCTACTGGAAAAACTGGACGTGCATCTAAACGGGGAGCATTCGATAGCCGCGCAAATCAAGGCACAAGAGCAGAGAAAGTCCACTGAGCGGCGGCGGCGGCAGGAAAAGCTGCAGGAAATGAAGAAAAGCTGGCAGGATAGAGAGCGCACAGATGTGGGAACCAAATCTACCGATAAAGAGTGATTATAAATAACTTTTACTTCTAAAACTGTCTTTTAAACTTTTATTTTGGGAGAACAAGGGTTACCAACTGGAGAAATCTCCAAAACCATTCGCCAGTTTCTTTTTCTTGGCTGCTTGAGCGGATGTAAGTGGCGCCTCTGGCTTTTTAGCCACTGTCTGAAGTTTTAGGTACTTGCCCACGCCCTCTCTGTACACCTTCAGTGGCTCCTTCATGCGCTTTTGCTGCTCCTCCTTCTTGACAATCTCCTCCTTGCCGGCCGCCTCCTCCTCGCGCTCCTTGGCCAACTGTTCGGCTGCCTCGGCAAATGGATTCACAAATACCTGTGAGGACTCAATGATGATATCCTCAATTGGTCTGTCCTTGTTATCCACCTCGATATTTTCCATCTTTTGAAGAGTGTCTAATCCACCGACAAGCTTTCCGAAGATGGTGTGTTTGCCGTCGAGATGTTTGCAAGAGCGGTATGTGATAAAGCTACAAAATATTGTATACTTGCAAAAGCATTGAAAAAATGGCACTTTGTGGTACTTACAACTGAGAGCCATTGGTGTTGGGTCCCGAATTGGCCATGGATAGCACTCCTCGGCCCGTGTGCGTAAGATTCGGCTTAAACTCATCCTCAAACTTCTTGCCCCAAATGGACTCGCCACCAGAACCACTTCCAGTTGGATCACCTCCTTGCACCTGTTGCAAAAGCCATAATAAATTAAGGTTTCCCTCAACAGAGATCGTACTCACAATAAAATTCCTTATGGACCGGTGAAACATAACATTATTGTAGTAACCATTGGCGCAATGTTTGATAAAGTTATCGCAGGCTCGAGGAGTTTGATCGCAGAATAGCTCCAGGTTGAGAGGTCCAAGGTTCGTATTTAAACGAACGTAGCCCTTCTTTTTTACCCGCTCGTACTTGACCAAATCATCATCTATGATTGCCGCCTCTATTTGGGAAACGGGCACCATGGCGGTAGACGTAAAACTGGCCGCCACCGCTCCAGTTGAATAGTGAGCTGCGTTGAACTTGTCGGCTGTACGCTTCGAAGTGGAGGCCTCCTCTTCCGCTGGCTGATAGTCCTGCTGCAGCTGTTCCAGCGTCTCTTTGGTCTCCAGATTCATAGTCTTAATGCGCCCGCTGGCTGGATTCTTTCTCTCTTGCTGCTCTTCTTCCGTCAGGACTCGTAGGTTCTTCTTAATGTGATAGAAGGTCGAGATGTCGTACTTCTCTAGCTTCTGAGGATCTTGTATGGTGATGATGTCCTTACGCTGGAATGGCGTGTCATCCACCAGATCCTTCCAGTTCTTGGTCTTAATGTTCAGCTGGTCGATTGCCTCCCAGCAGTATACATTTCCAGTTGTGGCCACCGCCACAATGTGCGAATTCTTGCTGAAGGGCTTGAACAAGGCGGGGCAGTGGTACTCATCGTTGGCATTCCTGTGGAAATTCAGCTTGACCAATGACTTGGAGTCCATCTTCTGCCCGGTGATGGGGTTCACCTTGAAGGTCTTGAGAAACTTAAGAATGGCCTCGTACTCGAACACATTGCCCTGTAGATCGCAGTAGGGCATCTCGTAGGGCGCCATCGTAATGCAGCAGTGCTCGAATGGCAGCCGCTTGAACTTGACATGGTCGTTCTCCAAGGATTCCATTTTTTTGCCGCCATACAGCTCACTCCACTCCGTGTACGTGAGGTACCTGTGAAAGCAATGGGTAGACTTTTTTTCTATAACCTGCTGGATGTGCTAAATACTTACATTTTATCCTTTTGATGCTGCCTTTTACCCATCTTGACTGTTTTTCTTTAAATTTAATTTGCAATAAAGTAAGAGCTACAAATCGTTTGTTTACAAATGCGGTAGGGAACTGCCAACTCTGTGCAGATATATGTTGAATGATATCTAGACTGTTCACACTTCGCGCACCAAAAACAAAAGTATCGAGTATTTCAAAAAGTTAAAAACGAATATATAATTACAAAAAAACGCAAGAAAAATGCAAATTTAATTATTTATATTTTCAGTCTCATATGTAAAGTACCTCTGTTTCTCCAACATGTGTTATATAGTGATGCGCTGCAAGTGTGAACACTGCACATTGGACACTGCCAGAGGTCCGCCTTACTTATTCATTACCCAGTATTTTGACGTTGGCCAACACTTCTCTTAGGAGAGTCAGCTGTTTGCTGAGAAGGTTCAGCAGAATCAAACAACAAAGAATTTTCCAACTTATACTATACAGCGATATAAATAGTCAGTACGCTTGACCTTGACGTTGGGCGATGTCTAGCCCACATATCAACTACCGCTCCCTGGCCGAGGAGGCGGCCAGCCCGTTCCTGGAGCACCATCCCTCCACAGGCCAAGGCCCATCGAAAACACAAGACGCAAAAGCGAACGCAGCTGCTGCGCATTTAGACCCCCTCGGTGAACACGGGCTGGAGCAGCCGCTGGATGAGCACGACACCGAACATGAGGGCGAGGACACGCCTCGAAACAGTGGCGTCATGATCCACATGGTTCCGGAGACGGGGCGTGCGCGGTGGAACCACATCGAGGACCTTGACTCGTTCTTCTCGCGAATGTATCAGTACCAGCAGAAGCACGGATTCACAGTGATTGTAGTGGACGAAATGCTACAGGTTCTGGAGTTTGGCTTTGTCGTCTGGCTACTTGCCTTTGTGATGCACTGCGTCCGCTTTGACGTGCTCTTTGGGGATACCCCTCCAGGGGGACCTAATCCCAACAAGACAACTCTATCCGATGTGATGTACCCCACAGGCGAGTGCTTAGCCCACTTTACTTGGGTTACGTACCTGGTTGTGTTCATAGCCGCTATCTACTTGGGCATAAGGCTGCTGAAAATGGTGTACCATATTACCCAGTACGCCGATATAAGGAGATTCTACAACTCTGCGCTTCATATCGAGGATTCGGATCTGGACAACTTTACGTGGCACGAGGTGCAACAGCGGATTCGTCGCGTCCAGGCTGAACAGCATATGTGCATCGACAAGGAGTCGCTCACGGAATTGGACATCTATCACCGAGTTCTACGCTTCAAGAACTACTTAGTGGCACTGATGAACAAGCAACTGCTGCCTGTAAGGTTCCACATACCGCTGTATGGCGAAGTGGTCTCGCTGAGTAGAGGTATGTTGTTCAACATTGACTTCATCCTGTTTCGCGGCCCGGGATCTCCCTTCCAGAACAACTGGCAGCTGCGGGATGAGTTTGCGGTAAGGAGCAACCAAACGGAGCTGGCGCAGCGACTCTCCAAATTGATATTGGGAGTGGCGTTGTTAAATTTGGTCCTGGCGCCTGTGATCTTCGTATGGCAGCTTATCTACTTCAGTTTCTCCTATGCGAACATTCTTCGTAAGGAGCCTGGTGCCCTCGGGCTGCGTACATGGTCCAATTACGGACGCCTCTACCTGCGTCACTTTAATGAGCTGGACCACGAACTAGATGCCAGGCTGAATCGGGCATATGACTACGCGGACCGCTATCTCAACTCCTTTTCCTCGCCACTGGCCGCTGTGATAGCCAAAAACCTGCTCTTTATCAGTGGAGGACTACTACTTCTAATCCTTGCATTGGGCATTTACGAGGAGCACGTCTTCCAAGTGGAGCATTTGCTTGTCATCCTTGCAGGGCTCGGCGCCATAGGTGTGGTCTGCAGAACTCTAATACCGGATGAGAATCTCGTCTGGTGCCCGGAGCAGCTAATGACCGCCATTCTGGCGCACGTCCACTACCTGCCCTCCGAATGGCGGCAGCAGGCGCACACGACAAAGGTTCGCCAGGAGTTTAGCAACTTCTTTCAGTTTAAGGCTGGTTACCTACTCAGCGAAATCTTCAGTCCCTTCGTCACACCCTTCGTGCTGATTTTTGTGTTCAGGCCAAAGGCCATAGAGCTGGTGCGTTTCTTCAGGACGTTCACCGTATCCGTGCGAGGAGTGGGCAACGTATGCTCCTTTGCCCAGATGGATGTTCGCAAGCACGGCAATCCCGACTGGCAGCTAACCAGCGAGCTGGAGGAGATGACTCGGGCTACAGCTCAACAGCCGCAGCAGGAGCCACAGCAGCAAAGTTTGGCCGGCGGCAAAACGGAGATGTCGCTTCTCCGTTTCACACTGAACAATCCCGAGTGGCAGATGCCGAAGGAGGCCAAGCAGTTCCTGCGCGGCGTCAGGGAGCACGCCGTGGGTGAACTAGTCCAGGCCAAGACGTCGATGGTGCAGGAGAACCCGCTGACCAACAGCCTCATCTCATTTGGCACCATGGGAGCGGACTATTGTTCCATTGCGAACTCTGTGCTGACCGCTCAGGTGACGCCCCAGCAACTGGAGATCTCGCAGTCGCTGCGTCCGGGTCTTGGACCGGTATCTGGAGGATTCCCCGTCGCAGCCAGCGACTTCCGCCAGATGTTGCAGCAGAATCTGTCCGCCAGCGTCGGCCCGCTGGACAGTATGCGCCGCTTGCGCCTCAGCCGGGCTGAAGGCCGCTTGGAAGGTCCGACGGATACACTGCTCTACGGACTCTGTGGAGTGGACCCGCGCGTGGGCAGCACTCCCTTGAACGTGGGCGTGGCCGACATGTGCCTGAGTGCCCTCTATCTGCACGAGCTGAACCAGCAGAAGCGCCAAGCGCGTCAGTCTCGCATCGACGAAGCCGAGGACGAGCGTCCTGGTCCGAGCCATTGGCCACCGCGACCACCGGCTGCTCCGTCGGCTGCCGCTGGCTCCGGCTCCCGCCATACCGTGATTACCTCAAAGGCTGCCGAGAGCACGCCGCTTTTGGGTAGCATCCGCTCATAGCAGCGGCCAGAGTGGATCTAACCACCTGTAGAGCTAAGGACCACCCATTCTGCTATTAGTGATTAACCTAAGTTTTAAAGTGTAAACGAACGAACGAGCGAACGACGTCGTCTAGTGCGTAGCTAAACTAATCTGAAACTAAGCTAAACTAAACGAGAAGCAATAAACATAAATGCATTATCAAATTGATCAGCTTTATCATTTCAAAGGAAATTTCGCTATTTATTTATTTTACTTACTATACTATATTTATACTATACTTACAAATCTGAAATTGCATTTGTGGTGTATCCTGTGTACAACAACTGAAAGGAGACACCATAAAAAATTCCATTTTCATTGTGAAGATTATATTTAATGGCTTTACGGCTTATCCCGATCTTAGCTCTCCGGGCTGTGGGAATACCAGCTCCATCAGCACTGATGGATGGTCCCCATTTGTAGGCATTGTTGGCACACCACATCCACCTGGTCCAGAGATCCAGATGCGAGTGGCTGTGGAGAACGCATCCAGCTGTGCTGCAGCGCCTCGTGTGTCACTTGCCACACACGAACGCCATTTGGCGATTGGTGTTGATGGCCAATGCGGCGAGCAGAGACCAAATACTGGAGGAGATCGGGGCGCACAGAGTGGACCGACCAAGTGCGTGCCTATGAATCTCCGAAGCCGGCAGACACCGATACAGATGCAGATACCGCCGATCCCCGCCAGCTGTGGCAACATTTATGAATTATGTGCGTGCTGCATGGAGCTGGAGTTAGAGCTGTAGCTGTAGCTCTAGCTGGAATCTGCGGCTGGATCGCTGGAGAGCCTTTGGATCACGTTGTCTCATTTTTCCGCTGCACGCCAATTTTGGGGGGAGCATTGGCCAACATTACACGAATGTACGAGCTGCTAGACGGCCACTTGCCCGTTTTGGATCCATCCTCCGACTCTCGCAGTCCGATGGACGTTGGAGATGCAGTTGCAGTTGCATGTAGTACTAATTGTAGAGCCCGCGATATCCGATCCGGCAGAGAGAAAAAATGTATCATCGTTTTGAAGAATATTGAAATAGTTTAACCATAAGTTCGACAATTGATAAGATAATAGATTCGTAGATGGATAGATAGATAGATAGAAAGATAGATAGAAAGATATATATATATATATAGATAGATTGATATATATATATAGATAGATTGATAAATAGATAGATGGATAGATAGATTAATAGATAGATAGATAGATTAATAGATAGATAGATAGATAGATAGATAGATAGATAGATTAATGATTGATAGATTCGTATGAATGGTAGTAAACTTATCAGTTGATAACGTTATGTGCCTGCCAATATAAATTATATGTACATGAGTAATAATTCTGTTAAATTCCCAACTAATGGCAGTAGATTTCCCTCGGTGTAGATAAACGCATTGGAAGGGGGCGACGCTTATGGCTCAAATGGAAACATTTCGCGAGCCTTGTCAAACAATCGAATTTAATTTATGATTTCCTGCGCCAATCGAGTAATGACACTGCATGTGGTAGACCCCGGCGGACCCCGAATCTCTGGATATCTGGTGATCACTCGATACGCAATTTGGTCACAGCAGGGCCAGAAAAATTGGTAACGAAATATCAGAATTGGAATGGCCAAGAGGGAATGGAAATGCGAATGGATATGGATGTGGATTGGATATGATCGTGCGGCGACGGGAGCCACTTGCATATGCGGCTGGCTGTCTGGGATTCTGATGGCCGTGGACCACCGCGTAGCGTTCGGCCAGCAGAACCAGTTCAAGATCAGGCGTCACTTTGCGCCGCTGACTGCCACTGACAGTTGGATAAGGTTTCGACTGCGATGTGGAGCTGGAGTTGGAGCAGCGCGCTCTGTGCGCTCCGAACTCCAGACTTTAGACTCCAGATCGCAGCTGCCATTCCGCAATTAGAGCTGTTCCTGCAACTGTTGCTGCTGCACGTCGGCTGCTATCAAACGTGTCTCAATGTCTCCGGCAGCGACTAATGATGATGGTTCCATGTCCTCCGACCACCAACCCTCCCCGCCGATCTCCTCCAGATTCGAGTGTGAAGCATCAGCGTCCCCTTTGATTGACAACTGATCAGCGTTTTGGAGCAACGTTTCCCACTTTTGGTGCACGCACGTTCTCCCCATGATAACTTATCGGTTTTTTTTCATAATTAAAAAACCGGCTTGCGATGGCTCCTTACAAATAGCCATCGCGACTGGAGGAGCTCATTGGATTGGGCTCGGTTCAAATGGTTTAGTTGCAGCATCAGCACCAGCACTGGATTTGCATTGCAAATTAGAGTCGCCTCCATTGCTGCTTTCTCCCCCTGATCTTGTAATCGAGCCCCGATTCAATAAAACATTTAAACATTAAACTGCTTTTATGCAAATTGCCGGCATGCGCTTAATTTTGCGATCAGCCAGGGAGTCGGGTTTTTGGACTATGTAGCATCCGCTTGAATTATCTCCACATCGCATGCCTGCAACACCTTACGATCCAGCGATGCAGCGATACCGATCCCGCCTCCTCTTGTCCAGCAACAGATAGCATCTACAGCGGCCACAGATTTTGTGCTGCCTCCGCTGGCAGAGCTCCTCCTCCTAATGGCGGTGGCTAAAATGCTAATCAATAGCCTTATCGCTATTAATCTCGGCTTCGATTTACCTTTTGCCCGACTCTCTGTCGGCTACTTGTTTTTCGAGATGCGATTTGGGGATCCGCCGGTGGATTTGGTGCTGGGGGACAAGGGTATTGATCGCAGCTCGCTATCCATTAAACATCCAATTGCTGTTGCCTGTTTGTAAATGTTTGTTGGCTTAAATTGTGCTGCGTTTGTTTCCCCAGCCATCATTACGTTAATTAACGTTGAGCATACGCCGTGTGGGTCAGCAGGACCGATTGGCTCGGCCAAGTGGTCATCTTCTGGATCCTCGAGTTATGCAAATTAGAGCACATTAATCTAAGCGTTTGTTTTTAATGGTTTATTTTGTGCAAAGCGAATGAAGTCACATTAAAATAGCACTAATATTTCTAATCAACTGCCATAAAACAGTGAAGATGCATCTTAAATCTAATAGATCGCCATATAAAAAGTTATGTTTTAGATAGGTTATCTCAAATGGTTTTCGAAATATAAATACTCAGCTATATGTTATGGAATTCATAGATAGGGTTTTTAAGGCAGTCTGGTCTTTTCAATCCTTAAATAGTGAAAGGTAAAGATACTTTTCAAGATCCTTATTTGTAAGTAAGACTGTAAGTAACATTTATAGGTTTGCCCAATTTACTACCGCAATCTGCGCCACTCCTTTACTGAATCACAGCACGATGATCTGGCGGAGATTGCATTCTTTGGACTCATTAATTTGGCATAAGCCCTCCAGCTGCAGGTCAATTGGCGGAGATCGGAGGAGTCGGCGGATGGGGGCCAAGTCATTGGCATATTTATGAGCCAGCCGCTCCCCACAGACGGAGCGTCGAACATGAGCCTGCCGGGCGGCAACAGTCTCCAATCTCGCATCTTCCATCTCCCATCTCCCATCCCCACCTCCCAAATCCCAACTTCCAACTCCCAACTCCCGATCTCTGGCTTCGCCGGCCTATATATTGGCTCCATTGGCGCGTGGGCTGGATTGCCGAGATGCTGGGATGCTGTCGCCCGAAGTGGATTTTCTGTTCAACAAGTAGTTTATGATGTTTTTGTCAATTCATGGCAAAATTAATGACGCTGCAGAAAAGCACACGCACACGGAATCCGCTGCACTGGGAGAAAATACTTGATCTGATATTAAGAAATATCTGAAATATACTAAATGAGTGAGTTGTATTTGATGATTGGTTTTAAAGGCTAAAGAAATCTTATATTTCCGTTGGTCACCTAAGAATCTCTTCAAGACCTTTAGGTCTATATCTGCATTTACAACATTGCAAGTTCCATAGTTTTTTGCAAGTGTAGCCTTGGTCTCCCTGGCAAGGCGTTAAAAATTGTTGCCTATAAACTTAAAGAACTGCAAAGGAGTTGGCTGCACCGCCCCCCTTGGCGACCATCGAATATCCCCCGGCTGAATCTGCATTCAGAAATGCCATTAGTCACATTTGTGGGCCACAGTCGCAGGCGCTTGTAGCCATGACTTGTAATTTTCTCCTCCTTCCTCCGAGGAACTCGTTTGGATATTATTAAGCGGGGAGGGTCTGCGATGAATGGGGGGCTGGGGGCTTACGAGTGGCCTGCACAAATATTTCTATTGCCGTTAATGGCGTTAATAATTTTGCTGGTCAAACGCTGGCGCGGATGCGGGATTAGCCCGCGTCTGTCATGTTCCCGGATGACGTTACATGGCTCCGACTGACAGCCGGCAGCAGTGGAATATGAATATTTGCGAGGAACCCATCTTTGGGCGGTGGCTAATGCGAAGTTAATTGGAAAATTCCAGCCCAGAGTGGGCAGTGCATCCCGAATCGCGTCGGGATTAGTCGGAGCAGCAAATGGCGTATCGAATTTCCAGCTGCCCGCTGGTAGCCACCGCCTGTCACTCGCCAGTGGAACTGAAGCCACCGAAGCCACCGAAAGCACAGCTCAGAGATAACTCCAATGCACTCCACTTCACTTCACTGCGAATCCCAAGCACTTGTTCAACATGCAGCAAGCGGAGCAGGAGCAACAGTAACTGGAGATGCTTAAGATGCCTCCATCTGCTGGCGACATGCCACGCATCCGATTTCGGGGGAATATCTCTGAAATACATCCACGTTGTGCAGGTGCGAATTCCATAAATGTATCTTTGTATCTTGTAGCTGAGTTTGAATTTCACAAATAACTGTGGTGCTCATGAAACCAACTTAGATTCTAGATTCCAGCTAGATACTTTACAAGCTCTGGCAATTTTCAATAAAAAAAAACTTTAAATAATATATCTTCCAAAACAGCGAAAAGGATTGCTAAGAGTTGAATGGATTTAGTGTGCTAAACAATTCACATTAAATACAAAAAGTTTAAACTAACTATTCTCTTGCATTGGATTTCCGTTGTACATACGAATTTTAAGATTAAATAATTAAATAATTAAGTTAATTTGAATATCTGCTTTTGCTAATCTATATTTTGATTACTTTAATAGTTTATTTAGGCTAGATCCAAATCTTTCTTTACCTATTTAAGATTATCATTCAATAAGGTGAAAATGAAATGCGGATCCGATTGGGCTCCTGGGAACTTAAGGTGATCTCATCGAATGAATCTGGGCAATCGCCACCTGCGCCCCGTGCGATTTGTGTCACTTGCGAGATTGGCTCTTGGTTGCTCAATTCATAAGTTGGCTGTGGGGCACGATGGCGATATGGTCGCCATTTTGGAGTGTGTGCGTTTTGAGGCCGTCTAATGAACACGCCTACCTGCGTGCACCTGTGCCGGTGTGTGTGTGTGTGTGTGTGTGCAAATGTGTGAGTGTGTGCGTCGCAGTGGTGTTAGTGGCTCGCAATTATAAATCACGCATACGCCGCATAGGCCAAAGTCGAGCAGCCATTGCAGGTGTTTGCGCTGTGATTTAATAATATTGGTGCGTGGTGAACGGACCGCAGCACTCGACTTGGGGCCTATTCAGATTGAGAGAGAGCGAGAAACGCTGACAAATTCGGCAAATGGCAATTGGCAAAGGCAAAAAGCAACAAATAGAAAAATCAAATCAAATCAAATCGAATCCCCAAAAAGCGGGCGCTGCAAAAACACAATTTATTTGCGAATAAAATATGCAGCGTGTAAACTCCAATTAGACGCTAATTTCAGCCATAAAATGCAAATGTGCGTGCAGGAGTTTGGCTGTACATTTTTTTTCTTTTTCGGCCCCATTCACTTGGAGGCCTAAGGCTAAATCGGCGCAACTGGAGGCAAAGTGAATGGGTTTTGCAATTAATAAATGGCCGCTAGCCGCACCTGACCATGCCCACAGCCGCAATAAACAATGAGCCGGAATGAAGTGCATTAGTGCATAAATCCTGACAGATACAAAGACAACCCGCAGGGATTGCGTGCCACCTATATCGAAGAAAAAACTGCAAAAAAAAGAGCTATTGAAATTGAGGATATGGGGGATATCGCCCACGTCTCGATCTGCCACGATAATTGCCAATTATGCGACGAATCAAGGCGGCCAAATTTGGCAGGGAAAAAGTCAAAATAGAGCCGCGTTTTTTATTGCAATTTTCCAGCCAGCGTTCCGTTGCGACTCCTGTTGCTTATTTTTTGTGTGTAATGAAGTCATTATAACATATTGCGTTCCCTGCACGCAGCCAGAGCTCTGAATCTGGCCAAGATCCAGCTCGGCTGGCATTGGCCATAAATTCTCATTCGTGCCCGTTTCCCAAACTCCATACTCCAAGCTCCAAGCTCCGAGCTCCAAACTCAGCGCTCAACCTGTCACGACAGCTGCGCCGTCTAATCTAATCCAATTGACTTTTTCTCGATTTTTCTTTATTTTATTCTCTATTTTAACCATATATTTTTTAGTCTATTTTTCCAATGCTCACGTCTCTTTGGGCCGGCATTATGGATGCAGGCTGCTCATTAGGCTGACGTTGGGCAGGCCATAAATCCAAAACCGAACAACCGCCCACAACCGAATCCAAAACCAAAACCAAATCCACATCCATATCCATATCCAAATCCCAATCCAATTCCCGTGCGCCGGTGACTGATCGCCAGTAGCTGACATCGCCACCGTCGATCTGTGGGATCGTGGAGCTTTATGGCTCCACTTGACTGCAACTGACACACACTTTGTTCGCCTGTCGACCGGGCGGTCTTGGCTTTTCAGCTCCAACCTCCAAGCTCGTGGTCCAGCTCCAACTCCACCAAATCCCATGTCCCCGGACATGAGTTGGCATTTCAATTGGGCGGCTGGGGCCACTCCCAAGGGCTTAATTTGGTTGACTGTAGGCGACATGCACCCAATTTTAATCAGCCAAACGCAGTGCATTAAATTGATTAATGATTACGACCGCAAGATTGGCAGTTCATTTGACTGGAGCACGGTCATAAATCCTTCAGGGCGTAGAAAAGGTTACAACAATTTTATACAAATTTATTTACCTTTCATTTTCCGTTTTTTTTTTTTATAAAGCTACAACAGCATGATATTGTTTAATTATGCTTACTATTTTATGTCACATATTCTTGTACTTTTTCTTTGTTTAGCAATGCTGAAAGGTTCAATTAATGACTCAACTACATTCCCATTAATGTGAGCAGGGAACAAAGAAATTTCCTATGGGATCCATCATTATCGCAGATAACTTTTATCAATAGTCGTGGGTGGTGTGATTCCCATGACAGCCCATGTTTACTCCACCCACTGCATTACATGTTGTTGCATGGATTTTCCCCTGATTTTGCAATCTGCTAACAAAATCACGAGTAAATGAAGTTCTCTCCTTAACAGCTCCATTTGAAGTTGAGTCGATGATAAAATGTCAAGGCAATCTATCAACTTGCTTATTATCATATTATCATTGAATTCCGCTGAGATGTTTGTGGGCACACGGTGCGTATACGTAACGTGACTTAAGCAACTTTGTAGATACCACACTTTATGAGTCATATTTGGGATGCCAATTGGCCAGGCTAAGTGAAAAGTGCACTCAGGCTGGCCCATTATCCATTACCCATTACCACCAACAGATCAAAGTCAATCTTCTGCTCTCGGCTAGCTGATCAGTAAAAAACTCACGTAGCTCATGAGCAACTTTTTTGTAGATCGTCTGGAACGCGAAGTTGGGGGGTTTTGAGGGGGAGTCACTGCAGCAGTAGCTGGTTTGCCGGCCTATGGGCGGTACTTAAGCTCACGCACACGAGTGCAGTCTATAATATATATATATATGAGAATATATATAGTAGTCACTTTTTGCGCGCCTCAAAAATTGTTATTGCACATTTAAAGGCGTCATTATTAGCGGCTACACGGAGGCACTAACAATTGTCCATGAATTTCGAATGAAGCTGGAGTCCACGCACTAATTGGACGCTGTCGGAGGATCGGAAGGAGCAGGACCTGGCCCGGGAGTGGACCGATCTGGACCATTGGCATTGCAACTTTTTTTTTTTTCTTACTCCACTGCTCTTAGTGGGTTATCACATAAATTGTGCGCACAAATCTTGATCTGCAAATCATTTTCGACAACTTTACGGCCCCAGAGGCGTGGATATGGAGGAGGTAGTGGGGTTTTTGGGGCATCGAGGCACCACTCTATATGCATATGTATGATCGTAACTTTGCTCCGCTATCTGTCGCTGCGATCTCGATCAGAGTGCGCATGCCACGATCCACGATCGCAGGCAACAATATTTTGTGGAACTCTGCGCTTAGTTACTTTTATTTGTGGTCGCCATTTCCTGTGGCACCATTAACCCATTTTCTGAGGGAACTAGAGATATTTGGTTTCAAAACAACCACAATGAAGTAGAATAATCCTTGAAGCCTATTTGAACAATAATTCTCTATCAATTCTTCCTTTAAAATATACTAATGCTCACTTTTCGTTAATAATAATATTATGTTTAGAATTTCTATAGAGAAAAATCAATAAAGATTATTAAAAATATTTTAATTAGCATTTTTAATATCCATATAGTATTTTTAATGGAAGAGACAGAAAATTTTACCTTTGATTTATATTTATTGATTGATTATTGACTGATTCAAACTAATTCAAACTGATTCAAACTAAACTTACTGACATAAATAAATAGCGCCATTTAAAATATTAAATAAAAGTTTAAATATATTAAATGCATAAGTATGCCCAGGAATATGGCCAATAATGGGTTAATGGTATAAATCAGCGCTAGGAATAACTCAGTTGACCCGTCCACTTAATTTAGGGACTCAACACTAGCGGGAACCGTCCTGTCAGCGACTAATGAAATTTATGCATTTATGCTGGAATCCTCGCCAGCGCCAGCGAGCGGAGGAGCACGAATGGGACAACGGACGATGATCCATGTTAATGTCCATCAAATGTGCCAGGGGTAAAGCAGCTGTCAATTCGATTGTTGGACATGTCCACATGTCCATGTTGCAATTTGCAATTAGCCGCACTAGCAACGGATATCGCAGAGGATGGGGATATAGAATGGGAATGGGAATCGGTATTGGGATGGCGAATGGGGAATGGGATGGGGATATATAGAGTGGACATAGGATGCCCTGCAAGTGTCGCGATGCGCGTTTCCCGTGAGAAATTTCAATTATTTTAATTAGCGTGGCGATCGCGGTCGCTTTATTAGGCGAAACCGATCGATGTAAGCGCGTCTGCGGCTCTGCGGAGTCTGAAACCGAGTTGAAGTGTATCTGTATCTGGCCAATTTCCGCTGCACGCAACGCTCTGCTGCGCTGCTGCTCCGCCGCTGGCGTCGCTGCCACGGAGCTGGGAGCTGGAATTCCAAGTTGATAGCGAAGACAGTCGCCGGCAGAACAGGATTCTGGTACTCGGGCATCTTGCGGCCGCCTAATGACATGTTTTGGATAATGATGACGGTGCTGGGAGAAGGAGTCTGCAAAAGACCTGGGCAACTGGAGTTGGAGTTGGAGAATGGCGTGGAGACTGGTCCGCCGAGTGGCGATAAAAAGCTGGAACTTAATTTAAATTGATGACACTGCTCTCGTCGCCGGCCACTTGGAAAATTGCCCACAAGCGGCGAACGTTTGCCGAGCAAATCAATCTGCATGCCAGCAGTCGGGGATTCGTTTTGCAGATGGACCACCCGGCGCACGAAATCGCGGATGTCTCTGTCTCTGTCTCTGTTTCTATTCCTGTCTCAGTCTTTGTATCTTTTGCAGCTGTAACTGCGGGCTTAATTGGCCGCCGCGGTGTCAATTGCAGCGCCACCACTGCCATCACAATGAGGGACCAATGACCAGTAGTGGCTGGAAGTGGTTAGTGGATGGCAGTGGATAGTGTCTAATGTCTAATGGCCAGTGGCCAATTCCCTGGCCACCAGCGGGCATCGAATGCGACTTGCTGACCAAGAGTGTCGCCCGCTGTGATTGGGAATGCCAATTTCAGCAATTAACAATGGCCATAAAAGCCTGGCCGACAGGTGAGTAAAGCCGTCTTAAGCGCAGCGGATGTGCGATACTAAGTATCTCAGATACCAGATAGCACTCGCCAGATACCAGATACCAGATACCGCATACATGGGGCTTACACATGCAGCACACCGTGGATTAGCAGAGTGTGAAGCGGAGGCGGAAACGATCTGAATCTGAGTCCGTATCCGAATTCGATGCTAAAAATGTATCTCAATCCGATTCAGTGTGGGGCACTAACCCGTAAACAAAAGCCAAAGGCCGCTGTCGAACATTAATCAGCAGATCGACCCGCTTAATGCACGCAGAAAAATATATTGCCTAATTAGTCATCAGTTTTATGGGCTTTATGATTTATAACAATTGCTGTGCTATAATTTTGTTGAAGATGCTCCAACAGCATTCAATAAACAGATAAAGAGAACACAGAAAACTTCAAGTGCCAGCAAAAATTAAGTTCGGTTAAATTATGGCTTTCTGCTACCAAAATAACTAATAGTTAACCTTTTGGAAGTTCAGTAATATTGAATTAGGTTCTAAAAATACATATCTTAATTCAGTTACGAACTTTAATATAGTATATTTTCCAACTGAAAGGCTTCCAGAAACCATTATTATGCCCGCTATTCAACTTTTCTCTCAGTGTGGCAACAAAGTAGCAACATTTAGGAAAACAAGACACGAGTCATAGCTGTTGCTCTACAAAGTATCTATATTATTGCCCTTTGGCGGAGACTTCACAGCTCCAGCATCAACTTCAACTTTAACTTCACTAGCGTTCAAGGCGCTGCAATCGCTGTGGAATCGGTCGGTAGGGGGGAGGTAGTTCAACGACTCGATAACAATAAGATGTTGAAAGTATCCAATATTCGGCGGGTGGGGAAGTGTTGGCCCGACCTTGGGCCGGATTGACCGCTTAGAGCACTCGAATTCGATTGAATTGGCCACAAGTGGCTGGCTACGTTGGCCCAATCACGCAATCACTTCCTGGCCAACTGGCTGGCGTGACCCATTGCCATTGACCCATTATGCGATGAGTAGTGCCAAATCCCAAGTCGCAAGCCCAACTTAAACCCAATTCCGATTGCAGTTCGTAACACAAGCGGCGGTATGTGCCGTGCACTCTGGGCGGGAATTCGGAAATAGACACGTTCGACAGCTGCGGCACATAAACAAGTTTGATTGTTACGAAACACGGGCATTGAAATTAAAAAATGAAGACGTCGAGATCGCGACACCTGAATTATTTGCAGCCCTTATCGAATAAGTACACACAACTCGCGGTATGAGTCGCAAAAACCAAATTAGAATATCAATCGCATACGAACACACACACACACACAATCATCTATCTGAGCAGCCATTTTATGAGTCGTACGAAGATGGAGATACAGATGCAAAGATACACACTCGCACATAGTGCGTACTGTATCGGCTGGGACATTGCATGTCCATTCTAAAACTCGCTGGCTGGCTGGCTGGCAGAAGCCTGAAATATTGAACCGATATTGGGCAAACGCGTTTTCCAAAGCGTCGACCACCACCGATCGGCTCAGTCCGATCCGAGCGATCAGTCCCGCTCACCAATACAGCGGACCCATAGCCACAGCGCTCCGATCCGATCCGAGGCCCTCACCTCACCTGCCTGGCTTTCGCTTTCAGTTGCTGCTCGCCGCTGCCGCCGATTGGTGTTGCTTCTTACCTGTGTCGCGTCGTCGTGTTGCCGCCGTGTTTCGAACTCCGACGCAAGGATCACCCACCCATTAGTGACCACTCCCACACCTTTGGCATGTGGTGAGCTGGAAAGTGAAGTGCGATACTCTTCTTGCTGTATCTTAAAACCCGACGCGAGGATAACACTTAGAAGCAGTGTCTAGCTTATATAGTTGCTTCTCCTTTGGCAAGTGGAGTACTTGAGTGCCAAGTTGGAGTTGGAGTTGGACTTACCCAAATCTCATCGCGGTGTTGCTCCTGTGCAATCGTGTGTCCTTATAAGTAGCCCACTTAATTGGCATGTGTTAAAAGTGCGTGTCACGTGATTCAGGTGATTCCCCTTTGGCTAGCTTATTTCCCCCCCTCGAAAAACATGGACGCGGACCAGGAGTCGAACAACCATCGCGGTTCAGTGTCGTCCAGTCGTTCCCTGGAGATTCCCGCCACGCCCTCGCGTTCGCCCAAAAAAGTGTCCTTCTCGGATGAGCTGCCCCAGTCGCAAACTCCTGCCCAGCAACCCATCAACCAGCAGCCAGCGCCCACGGTTGTGAGTCACGTGCTCCAGCAGGCTGCCCAGTATCTGGAGCGTTTGCATGGAGCACGCGATTCCGTCGAGGAAAAGACGGAGGAAGTGCAGCCAGATGGTGAGAGATCTGATATCAGAGATAGCAGCGATACCAGCGCAGCGGCTGTTCTCGATTTGGATGCACTGGATGCAAGTGCTGATGAACCGGCGGCAAATGCTGGCCCAATCGTGGCCAGCTCGCCAAGTATTCTAGTTGCCAGCGCTGGCAAGCAGGAAGCGATTGGCAGTGCAAATGGAAATGGAAATGGAAATGCGAATCCGAATCAGCGGCAATCAAATTTGTACATGGAACGATACAACCTCAATTTAGATAAGAACTGCAGCTCCATGGAGCTGGAGGCGCGCCGGGAGAAGCAGCGCTGGCTCCTCATATCCGAGTGCAGTGCACTTTTCGACGAGGGCGAGGGCAAACACACCAGGGAGGCCTTCCGCAAGCTGTTCCTGGACGAGGTGAGTCCTTCCGAGTCAAAGTTATGGTGTTGATACTTTCTGTTTCCTTTTACCATTTTAATTAAATTTATGTTCTGTTGATGAAACATTTGTGGCAACTTAGTTTCGTGTGCTCCGCCATTAATTACATCATCGAATGGATGCAAGTTTATGGGAATGGCAATGGATATGGGTCTCGGAAAGTGACGCTCTGGAGCGCCCTGACCTTGTGCCACTTATTTTGTGGTCCTTTACCCGATCGCTGGTCGATCGCCAAACCAGTTTTGGGTTGCTTGATGGGCTCAGCTTTGGCTGGTGAGCTGGTGTTTATTTTGTTTTTATGGGCTCCCCGAAAGCCGTTTAACCAGTCAGGGCTCATCCGTTAAATATGCACATTTTTCATCATCGCCGGGGGATGGAAGATGGGAGATCGCCCCAACAACTGTGACCAAATGCAAAAGACCCAGTGCTGCGCTTCGATTTGCAGACAAAGCTGGGCGCTCATGATCGTGAGCTCGAATGCCATTAAGATATTAATAAGCGGCTAATTTATGCCATTCGTCTTCATCACTGCCGCATAGTTCGATTCCCATAGTTCGTATCCCATAGTTCCCAGTCGTGGGACCAGAACACTCTTGATTATGCTCATTACGTGGGTCAGCCACTGGGTAAACACTGTGCTCCGTGCACATGTATGTATATAAATCTTTGGTTGCGGGGCATAAACAAATGCTTCTACAAACAATGCGAACGTAAATTAATTAACACTTGCCCAGAAACGGGAGACGCATAAATCCCAGCGGTTTACAACTTGTTTTTCGGTCTTGCTTACAGGAATTCCAGCAGAAGCTCTTCCAGCTGTTTGATCTCGAGCGGAATGGCTATCTCCTGCAAGATCGCTGGATCGAGCACCTCAAGGGTCGGCTAACGTAAGTGTGGGTTGCTTGGTGGCGGAGGTGGCGTTGCTTCCTTGGTATCCTCCTGCTCCTCTGAGATCGCTGCTGATGATGTTGCGACGGTGCCAAAACAATTAGCTCGCCTTCGGAAGAGCAAAAAGAAAATAGTGAAAACATAGCCATACGATCCAGTCCGATCCACACACGCACCTGGCTGGCGTGCTCCAGGCATTCCATTCCAGCTGCGCCGACCAGAAGCCCCATGCCACAGCACATCGCAGCCCCAGATGCCAGATGCCAGCTCCGTTCCCAGACGATGCCGATGTCCGTTGCCCATGGCGATGCTATCTGCGCCGTGTGTTAACATATACAACAGCTAACATAGTCCGCGTGCCTCGACAGCCTCTAAAGTTGGCTCTGGATCGGAACTGGGCACCTGGACGGCTCTGCAGCCAGAAACTGTCATTGGCTGCCTGTCGTAATGAAGTCATTCAAATACAAATATAGTGCGAGCAGCAGCGATATCTGGGGATGCGGGTTAGGGATCGGTATCGGAATGGGGATCGGTATCGGGATCGGGAGCCGACGTATCTTGTGCACAGAAAATAACGAAACCGCTGACACGGATTTTTATCAAGTGCTTTAAACAATTAAGAGCCCAATACGACATCATCGAAGTGAATAACATCATCGCACTTTGTAAATATATTAATTTTTTCAACGCAAACACTAATCAAAATAATTTGGCATTCGCGACTGCCAAGTGCTGATGGAGTACACATGTAAATCAGCAAATGGAATCAGTAAAGATAAAGCTGGAAAATATGTGTCAGTGGAAGGAGGCAATTGAATGCGAAGACAATTTAATGTGAAATCCAGTTCTCTCGGTAATATTTTCGATAATATCTCATTGAGTGATTCAGTTTAATATACTTCTTATCAATGAAAGCATTAATTGTTTTGAAAACCAATTAACCAGTAGGATGACTCAAAATGATCATTGATGGATTTTCAGAATATCGTATTCTGGGTAAATGTTTTTTCTGTGTGCCAAGATGTGTGGGAGTACCAATGTATATTTACCCACATTGAGATATACATATCTTGTGGATCTTGCAGGGACGATCGCCAGATGGACTTTGCCGAGCAAATCGAATCGGTGGCCTATGTGATCTGCGGTGAGAACAAGAGGGTTTCCTTCAAGAACTTCCGCGACATCTGGCATACCAGAGGGGTAAGTGGATGCCAGAATACTCGGAATTTATTGTGATCCTTTCCCAAATTCACCAACAAGATCCTCGACAAGCTGTACCGCCTGATTGAGTTGGATGGAAGCAACTTGGTATCCACCAACCAGGTAATGGAGTTCATCTCTCACCTGACCAACTCCCGGCCAAGGACCGGATTTGACAAGAGCTCGCTGGCCCGGCTGGAGCAGCTTTTCCGTACTACCGTGGGCAACGAGCAGGAGATTCGGCGGGAGGAGTTCCAGAAGATAGTTACCTCAAAGAATGTGAGTTAACAAAACAAGTCAATGTGAAAGTGATTTGAAATGAATGTTAATAGTAATGCTTATTGTTAATACTAACCCATTTTCCTTGGATTTAGCCTTTCTTCACAGAGCGGGTTTTCCAAATCTTCGATAAGGACAACTCGGGTTCCATTTCGCTGCAGGAGTTCATAGATGCCATACACCAGTTCTCTGGTCAGTCGGCAGATGACAAGATTCGCTTTCTGTTCAAGGTCTATGATATAGATGGTGGGTTTGCAGAATAAACTAGAGAATCTCTATTGAACCATCCGTCTTGAATCTACCAGGTGACGGGCTCATTCAGCACAAGGAACTGCACGATGTTATACGGCACTGCATCAAGGAGAACGGCATGGAGTTCTCCGAGGACCAGATCGAGGATCTCACCAGCGCCATGTTCGAGGATGCTGATCCGCACAACAGCGGAGAAATCACCTATGAGGCGCTGAAGAACCAGCTCCATAAGCACGGTGGCCTACTGGAGAATCTGAGCATAACGTGAGATCTGCCTGAAGATACAATATCTTATAACTAACTAAATTAAATTTCGTAGAATCGATCGCTGGTTAGTGCCCATCGCAGAGGATCGGCAGGCGGGAGGAGCAGCCAAGAGCGGATTCTGGAACTCCCTGCCCCATCAGTTCTCGCTGGCCTACATGAAGAACAACCAGGTGTTCGTCACATACCTCTTCTTCTACATCACCGTCAATCTGTGCTTGTTCATATCCCGCGCTATCCAGTATCGTGCCAGTAATGGTTTCGTCATCATAGCTAGAGCTTGTGGTGAGTACTGATCTGGAACTATTTGATAGGAAGGTATAATTAACGAGACTTACTAATTTACTTTTAGGACAATGCCTGAACTTCAACTGTGCCTGGGTCCTTGTACTAATGCTGCGGCACTCGCTGACTTACCTCAGGGGTCGTGGGTTGTCCTCGTACCTGCCACTGGATCACCACGTCTATCTGCACAAACTGACGGGCATCACGATCTCCGTACTGAGCTTGGTTCATACGATTATGCATCTGTTCAACTTCTCCATCATCGTGATCAACGATCCAAACATCAACGCGGGTCATTACACCATAGGGGAATGGTTACTCACAGATCGTCCGGGTTTGTTTGGCCTGATACCAGGATGTGCCAATCCCACGGGAGTAGCGCTACTGGCCATCCTGGTGGTGATGTTCGTGTGTTCACAGCCCTTTGTGCGGCGGAAAGGCAGCTTCGAAGTCTTCTATTGGACGCATCTGCTTTATGTGCCCTTCTGGATACTGTGCCTCTTCCATGGACCCAACTTCTGGAAGTGGTTCATGCTCCCAGGACTCGTTTACATAGTGGAAAGGGCACTTCGCTTCATTTGGATGAGGGGAGAGCATGGCAAGACGTACATCAGCTCCGGGCTGCTTCTCCCCTCCAAGGTGGTGCATCTGGTGATCAAGCGACCACATCACTTTAACTTCCGTCCCGGCGATTATGTCTTCGTGAACATACCGGCCATTGCCAACTATGAGTGGCATCCTTTTACCATTAGTTCGGCGCCCGAGCAGGAGGACTACATGTGGTTACACATACGCACCGTGGGCGAGTGGACCAATCGCTTGTACCGCTACTTTGAGCGGGAGCAGCAAAAGCTGCAGCAAAGTGGCTCCTCGCAAGAGATTCCCCAACACATGCACGCCATTCCCACGCCCAGTTTCATGCTCCTCAACGAAGCTCGCAACCCTGCGATAGCCGGAGAAAGATCAGCTACGCCGCAAACTGATTTCCTGGCCAAGAATTTGGGCGTGCAGGCTATGCCGCCAGTGCGTCCGCCCCGCCAGAACCGCAAGCCCGCGCCAGGAGCTCCTACCGATACTCCAGCCACGGGTGTTAACCGCATACGCAGCATCAAGAAGAGCCTGCAGCGGACATTCTCCAGAAAGGAGGCAGTGGACCCAAAGAAGGGCATCCCAAACGGAGCTTTCATTGCAGATGGCGAGCGGGAGGACTCCAACTTGAAGCAGAGACCACTGGAGAAGAGCATTTCTCTGCCGGACATCAGTGTGAAGACCAAAAAGCGGAGTCGCCTTAAGGCGTAAGTATACGCTTTAGAAATGGTAGCTTTTCTAGACTCACATCCTAATCCACAGACTTCGAGCTTTGGGTCGCTCTGAATCCGAGTCTGCCTTTGATGAGAAGCGGGTGCGCCGCGCCAGAAACAACAGCGTGGGATTGGCCTACCTCAGTCCGCAAAACAAGTCGCTGGCGCAGAGTTTCCGATACATGCGTACCAAGCCTACAATTATCGCCTTCAAGACGCCCAGCATGGAGGAGCGAGAGCATCAGGTGGCGGCAGGAGAAGTCAACGGATCAAGTCCAGCTAGCCGAGCAGAACAGGGTCAACTGGGTTCGAAGATGGATTCAGCGGACAAGTTACAGGTGGCCAGGCTAAGTTTGTCCGCCGAGGGGGCATCCAAGCCATTGGAGGTAAGTACTCGGTGACTGACTTACCAACTAACTCTTCTAAACCATTAATTGCTCCAACCGAAGGACCAAACCCAGACGGGATCGCCTAGCAGAAAATCTATTCTGCGACGACCCACATTCCTGCGCTCCCTGTCCGCCTCCATAAATAACAGAACCGGAGGAGGTGGTGGGGGATCAACTGGTAGCTCCACAACTAACAGCGGTGGCAAAGTGACACTTGATGCGGGAGTCATGGAGGTGCGGGTTACACCAACACACATACCAAAAGCCAACAAGGGCTAACCCACTAACTTAATCCTAATGCTAACTTTCTGATTCTCCACACAGATTTTTATCGATGGCCCATATGGAGCACCGTCGAGTCACATCTTTGGCGCTCAGCACGCGGTGCTAATTGGCACGGGCATTGGAGTCACACCGTTTGCCTCCATTCTGCAGGTATAACAGATCTTGTGTAGTCCATGAACGCATCTAACAGTGTAATCTGAAATAGTCCATCATGCATCGGTACTGGAAAGCCCGGCACAGTTGCCCGAGATGCCAATTCGAATGGGCCAGCGAGATACCCAAGTCTGTGATGAATCTGCGGAAGGTAGACTTCTTCTGGATCAACAGGGATCAAAGATCCTTCGAGTGGTTCGTCAATCTGCTGTCCCAGCTGGAGATCGAGCAGGCAGAGCTGGGCGGTGCCATGGAGCGGTGAGTTAGCTGAAAGAATGTATTGTGCGAAGATTGTCAATGATTATCCACAGATTCCTGGACATGCACATGTACATAACAAGTGCGCTGCAAAGAACCGACATGAAGGCAGTGGGTCTTCAACTAGCTTTGGACTTACTGCACGAAAAGGTAGACCTAAAACATACGCCTCAATATCAGTGCTATTCTAACATCTTCACGAATATCCTTGCCAGGGCAAGCGGGATCTGATCACGGGCCTGAAAACCCGCACCAATGCCGGCAGACCCAACTGGGATAAGGTGTTCAAGCAGCTGCAGGCCCAGCAAAAGGGGAAGGTCACCGTCTTCTATTGCGGCCCACCACAGTTGGCCAAAACGTTGAGATACAAGTGCGACCAGTACGGATTTGCCTTTCGTAAGGAGTGCTTCTGAACAAGCCGCCACATCCATCGCCCACATCTTCTCGTCCAGTTTCATATCCACACCACTCGCTCTGTGTCAATCCCCTTCGTTCATCGTGTTCTCATTTGCATAAGCAACGGGTTTATTTCGGGTTCGGTTCGGTTTAGCTTAGCTTAGATGGCTATTTATTCGTCACTTGTCTTGTTGCCTCATTGTTGAGTGTGTCCCCAGCTTGTAAATATCTATATATATCTGTATAATCTATATGCTCATGCAATAAAGTTTGTTACCCAATGTGCCGTCCAATATCCTATTGCATTTGGTTTTGAATATAAATATATAGCAAGAGCTTCTTTGCAGGCGGCTCCGAGTTCTACATTTGATGCCCCGGTCGCAGTAAATCGCTTTAAAATCACAAACAGTCCGGACACTCTAATAAAAACAAAAACTATAGGACAAACACTCCACACTACTAAGCTACCTGTACCAATTTACTGCCTTAGCCATATGCTAAAGTTTATTTCACTGGGCCTGGACACTCGGGCAATGGTTATAGTCTCATCATCAATGTTGTCCACGTTGTAGAACTCCCTCAATTCGGCAATTGCCGTCTCCTCAATCTGCGTGTGTACCAAAGATTTGTTTCGCATGCGCTCATAGGATTCCCTCTGTCTTTTTTCATCCGCCAAGATGCGCGAGAAGCTTTGGCCTTGGTCCGTGGGTGTGGTGGAAGAGGTTGAATGTCCCCTCATCATATTGGCAAATGAAGTGGGATCCGTGATGCTTCCAGTGGATGGAGAAGTAAATGAGTCATTGAATGAACCCGATGGAGTGGTTGTTACTCCCCAAGCATTCGGAACGGCCACTGGAGTGGGGGATTGTTCCACCAGGGGTGCGTTATTAGTGCGCCAACTCTTTGACTCGGAAGAAAGACGCTTCCGTTGCTTCTGCGAAAGCTTCTGCGACTGAGGAGTCAAGGAGCTAAAATCGAGGTTGTAGCTTTTGCTCAATGGTGTAGTGGGCTCAGTTTCATGTGATGGCGGCGGATTTGTTTGCTCCTTCAGGGGCTTCCTTTCAATGGGTACCAGTACTTGGGTCGGTGGATCCTCATGTTTAAGTGTGTTGTTCACTTTTAATGCGGTTTCGGCTTGTTTTCGCTTTTGATCTTTTTTGTCCACCACACGAGACCAGTTTTTGTCCTCGCTGCGAGCGCTATCCTGGGGCGATGAGGGCACTTCTGCCCCTGGAGCCGATTCGCTTATGCTAAGAGATCTCATCATGCTTGATATGGCCTGCTGTTCATATTGGTGCCGGGCATCTTGCTTGCGCATATCCTTTTGTTTGTGTTTGGCGGCCTGCTGAAGCTTGGATTCCTACAAAGAAACAAACTGTCTTTAAACCGAGATCAATGATAGAATTGTTGAGCACAAACCGCATCCATTCTATAATTTAAGTTCACATCACATCCGTCCACAAAGCTGAGCAGCAACTCATCTTCTATAGCCTCTGAGAATGGAGTTATTTGTCTGTAGTCGAACACCCTCTTGAACATCTTTCGATAGTGCTCATTTAGGCATTTCAGAGTCTCACCATCGCATTGTTCAATGCTGCGATAGCAAAGTACCCGGGCCAAGTTTTGGCAAACAAAATCCATGCAGCCCTTCTGTAGTATTTTGCAGTTGTACATGGCGGCAAACTCGAGCATTTCGCCGCACTTTCTTATGCTGATTTTGTCCAGGATTAGAGACTCGCACACATTCTGCAGCGACTCAATAAAGTACTGGTCGCAAATGGTTATCATATTGTAGAGGAACGTCTCCAGATAGCCCTGCTTGCAAAAAGCCTCGTTGTCCAGATTGTACAAGTAATCAAGAACCGGCTCCATATACTCCGCGGGTACACCTTCCATGGTGACAGACGAGCGTTCCGCCCACGAGTGCATAAACATCATCTCAAAGTACTCCAACCGTGCCACTAACATACATTTATGAGCCCCTAGTACCTTTCCGTCGTTGCAGACAATTCGCACATCGTACAACTCTGGATGATCGGAGCGATACAAGCGATTGAAAAGTTTTCGGGCATTGGGCAGGGGAAATTGATGGTCACGCACGTAGCTCTGTACGTACTTGGCCAGCTCGACTAGTTGAAACTTTTCCAGGTGAGGTAGGAACATCTCGCAGGTGCGAGTTCGCTGTTGAGGATTCGCAGGTCCCAGACTTTGCTGTATACAGTCAATATCTAAATAAGATATTTATGGAGTTATTTAAAAGAATCATTTTTAACACTATTTTTTTCTCACCATCCTCTGTTGGCCAGTAGCTCGAGTAGATATGATTCAATATCAATTCAAACATCTTTCCCGTCAAATTGCTCAAATTTAAATATATATCCTTGTCCAGATAACAACGTATAAGGTCTCTGAGACCTGGCGCCCGACTGTAAATGATAAACTTGTGGGCCGCGAACTTCTCTCCGTCCACATGGAAAACCACATCGTGGACAGCATCACAGTCGCTAGTCTCGTGCAGCAGCTTCTTGAAGCTGTGCTCCCTGCGTGGCAGTGTTGGCTTCCGAAAGTACTTGGTGTGTGACTCCTGCAGAACGGCAAAGGACGAGAAGCCCTCATCGCAAAATATGTCTGTGGCACGGTCGATGTTCGGAACTCGCTGCAGCTCGATCCGGATAACGTGTTCCCGGGAGATTTCCGTTTTGTTTTGATCGTTGTCCTGCCAGTTGTCCAGGCTGCTCCGAGACTTCTCCTGCAGTGCTGAGGCTGGCAAGGCGATCTGATTGCACTTTCCCCGATAAACGTAACCATCCTCGGAAAGCACCATAACCTGATTGCACTTGTAGAGTATTTTCTTAATCTGAGGCAGACGAATGGGTGAAAAATTACATCTGCAAAAGAGTATATGGTCATAACCGAAACAACTGGCGTGAATGGCTTACCTGTAAAATTGCTGAGTGTTCTCGTACCATAAATACACCACATTGGTTTCAGTGAGCATCAACAGCTTGAGCGCTGCCGCGGAGCCCTTCGTGGAGTTCTTAAGATTGCCGCCCATCACCGATATGCTCTTGAGATCTTCGTAGCTGGTGTGCAACAAATGGTTGTGATATAATTTTCTATAATTTAGTAAACTCACTTGGGTGTCTTTATGTATCTAGTTTTGTCTGCATAGTAAAGGGTAATGATCTTTTCCTCGTTGTAAATTACCGTGGCTGCATTGTTGGCTTCTACAAAGCGTATTGTAGTTTTCGCAGGAAGCTTGATCTAAAAAAAAAGATGTTAGAGTGTACGTATAGCAATATTTACAACTCACCAATGTGGGCACCGTGATGGATGGCGTGTTGGAACTGATGCCAAACTGGCCCTGGTTGGCCCCCCAGACGTAGACACACCTGCTGCCGTAGGCGATAGAGTGCTGATCGCAGGCGATCACGCGCACCAGATCGCTGGCACCTTTGTCACGCAACGCGACCACTTCCTTAAACTGCGTGAGCTGCTCGGCGGCATCACGCACGCCCAGTTGATGGTCTGTGTTAAGGCCGCAGGCGAAAACCAGCGAGTGATGTGTGAGCACCAGTGAGTGCTGGCGGGACACGCTGATGCATTGAATGGAGTCGCCGCTCAGCTTGGACGAAACCTTTACCCTCTTGGGCGCTGGAAGACTGTTTTCCAGTCCGATGCCCAGGCGACCACCTTTTCCGTGACCCACAGCATACAGGTGACCCTTCTTGTCGCAGAACAGACTGTGGTAAGCTCCAAGTGCCACCTGTTCCAGCCAAAGGTTAGACTTTCGAAAGAAGTCTACCGCCTGCGGTGTATTGGTGTTCTGCTCGTTGCCAATGCCCAGATTGTAGTTTTTGTTCGAGCCCCACACTAAGACATCGTTTCTATGTTAAGATACATAAGTTAAGTGGGGGAAAGGAAAAGCGTCTTGCACCCCACTCACTGTGAATCCGTCGCGAGGTCATCGTCATCGCACTTCCGGCAGATTGCCTGCAGTGGACACCTTGTGTCCTCGTCCAGCAGTTCCAAACTAGCCCCGTAACGAAGCAACAGTACGGCGCAATCTATAGAGCCGTAGTAGAGGGCTCTGTGTAACGGACTGCTTCCCGATTCGTAGTCCTGGCCATTGATGTAGGCTCCGTGGTTGAGCAACCACTCCAGAATCTCGTACTGGGCCGTGGAGGCGGACATGTGCACCGCCGAGCGGCCCTAGAATTTCGAGATGCAGATAACATATGAATTGCCTTCTAGGGCTTGTCCAATTTCACCACCCACCAGATCGTCTAAAATATTGGCGAAATTTCCGCAAGTCTTGAAAATAAAAGCCGCCAGCTTCTGGTGGTCAATGGAGCGCTTTGTCAGCGCGGCTGTGATGGCGTTTCCATGCTGGCGGTGTCTGCACTTGACGGTGCAATCGTATTCCTGCGTCCTGGCGGCTGACATCGAATATTTTAAAAATAAACGCCGGGATATTACGTTTTTTACGTGGATTATTTTGTTTTGCTCGCAGTGCAGTGTGGCCAGGTGTGAAAAGTTATTGTAACCTAACCCAACTAATTTAATTCAACTGAAATGTGGCGCTTAATTTAAAATGCAATAGAATTTTCATAAATTATGGCCTTCTTTATCTAATTTCATTTAGACTTTTATTATTACTCTATCTCTAAGTGCTACTCCTTTCTTATTACTTTCTTTCTTTCAACCATTAAATATTATAAGCTGGTGTTTTAAAAAAACTTTTGATTTACAAAATTAATTTTTTGTTGTTTACATAAATCAAGAAAATTACTTATAGATGATAAGGTAACCAGTAAGATTGAAAAAAAAGAGAAGAGACTTAATTTACATTAATAATATTCAGACTTCTCTACAGCTTAGTTTACTCATACATAACTATGTTATACGCTTTTCATTTTCAACTCTCGCCTTTTAAGTATGGCAAAGTTTTCGTTGCCTCCACGGTACCTAACGATGGATCTTCCTGTCACTAAGATAGCCCCATTCTTTCTAATAATAGAGTACACACAGACTTCCCTTGGAGCTTGACTTCTGCGTGGTCTATCAAAGTTACGGACGCGTGGCCTTGATGTTGGTTTAGGATTATGTTTACTGGAATGTGATATATCCAGAGATGGAAACTCCTGTTGTTTGATGGGGCTGATAAAATTGAGAATCAACGGCTGCAAAGCCTGTTCCCTATTAGTTGTAGTTACTTCCTCGGCATGTTCTGTCGCGGGGAGTTTCGGCTCAGCTGGTATGATTGGCTTGCAGGGGCGAAGCTTTCCCTAAACGAACAGATACCTTATATTACTTATTAACGTTGAATGCACTCTGCTTATTTACCGAACAACAATGCAGTTTCCGGGCTTTTTCCGTGTCTGCTATAAGGAAACCGCACTTGCACTCCGCATATCCGTGAATTCTGTACAAAGGACCTCGTCTCTTGATGCTGAAGCACTTCTTGATGTGGGCGAAACGGTTTTTGAACGATACCATAGATATTCCACAACCTGGACACTCGACCATTTCCACAAGCTCTCCAATGGTGTACCAAATGGTTTCCCTGCTTCCATTGGAGCCTTCTTCGCTCGCCTAAGGATACGAAGGACTTACAAGTTGTTTTCATTTGGTTTATAGTATTCTTACCACATCTTTCCCCAAATCCGACATTCTGGAATTCGGATATTCTGCAAATAAGAAAGTAAAACGTAAACAAATGGTCGATTCGTTTATTTCATAGCATGTACTATTTCTCACCCCGTTCTTGTGTTGTATTGATTAAGAATGGTTTTCTTTGATAATTTATGCTGGAAAAACTCAATCTCACTGCATTAACAGTTAATTTTTCTTGAAATTGTAAATAATAACAATAACTTTTAATGCTGAACGCTTAGAGTGACCAAAATCCGATTCGTTATCGCCTATCGTTATCGGCAGTGTTGGTAAAGGCCCTGCAGCTTGCACTGCTATTGTGAACTGCAAAACAGCTGGCGTTTTGATTGCACTGCGGCTTTAAACAAATTAGTAAAGTAAATAAAAACTGCATTTTACGCCCAAACATTTTGATGGATTTTTATTACCTGTAACAAAGTCTACAAATCGCAATGGGTAAGCTAGCGGCAGTGAAGGAATCGACTGGACCGCATCGAATTTCCCCCTAAAGCTGGTGGTCCTAATTGTTAATCTTTTTGTTTCTCTTATAATAGATTGCTCTCCTAGCTGTTTACTCTGCATGTGCGAGTATACGGCCATGATGGGGGACTATATAGATGTACACTCCGCGCGCGGCGACCAATTGGAGGTGACTACGATCGTCAACCAGCACTTCCCCGTCCAGATCTCCAAGGAAAGCGACGAAAGGATATGCGGCCGCTGCTGGAAAACCGTCTCCGACTTCCACACTTTACACGAGTTCGTCAGTGCAGCGCAGAGCTCTTTACAGGAAACAAAAGTGGCGCTCATGGAGGATGATCCCCTAACACAGGAAACTACGTCCTTTCCGGAGATTCTTAAACTAGCAACACAGGAGGAGGAAGGGGTGCCGGATACACAGGAAATTGGCGGTCGGAACTTCTTTTACCCAGAGATTAAGATTGAGGAACATGAACTGGATACTCTTCCCCGCATTGAGATCCTGGAGACTTCGGCCAACACCCAGGAAAACCAGGACCAACTTGAGGGCGCAGCCAGACGCCTTAGGAAGCGTTTGAAGGCAGAGGATGGATGCAGTGTAGACAAGGATAAGGACGAGGATGGATTAGAAGAGACTGCAGAACCTGCGCCGCCTAAAAAGCGACGTGGTCGCCCAAGGAAATCAGATGCTGCCGTTGCCCCGCCCCAAAAACCTAAAGAAGACATTCAACTTGACCTTAAGGCAGAAGAGCTTGACGAGTTCGGAGATGAGGAGACGGACCCTGACTTCTCATGCCTGGTGCCTAGCGATAACTCCTCCGAGGACGATGGAGGCAGCGATGGCTTCGACTCAGACTCAGACTTTGAACTAGACAATGGAAAGCAAGAGTTTGCCGTGCTGCCGAAAAGAACAGTAGTACGCCCCAAGAAATACAAGAAGCGGACGAAACCGGCGGAGCCGAAAGTCCGCATGTCCCGCGAGCTGCTGGAGCAGCGCAAAAAGCAGCAGGAAGAATACGACGTAATCATTGCCAAGTTCTTTACCAGCGTACTGCCGTGTGCCATCTGCAATCTGCTCGTACACAACTTCACCGAGATGCAGCGTCATCACCGACTGACCCATCAAGTCGATCCCGGCTACATGATGTGCTGCGGCCGCAAGTTCACGCAGCGCAAAGTTCTGGCCGAGCATGTACTCGTCCACTGGAATCCTGATCACTTTAAGTGCAGCGTCTGTGAGAAGTCATTCCAAAATTCTCGTCACCTAGAGTCGCACCAGCAGGTGCACATGGATCCCGCCGTCAAGCTTACCTTTAGCTGCGACCTCTGCTCGAAGACCTTCCTCAGCAAGACGGCCATAGACTACCACAAGCTAAACAAGCATGTGCCCAAGTCCGAGTTCAAGTTCACCTGTTCCGAGTGCAACAAAAAGTGGGTTTATCCTTTAAGCGTCTATGCATCTTTTTCACCTTTTGTTTACTATTCCACAACAGATTCCTCACCGAGCGCAAGCTGAAAAACCACATGAGCTCTATGCACGACCCAGAGAGTACCATAATCTGCGACAAGTGCGGCAAGCAGATGCGCACCAAGATCATCCTGAAGAAGCACCAGGAGCTGATGCACTCGGATAAGCCACGTCCGGAACCGGAGCTGCAACAGTGCCAGATATGCGGCGCTTGGCTAAAAGGCATGACCGGCCTGAAGCAGCACATGAAGAGCATACACGTAGAGAGTGCCGGCGAGCATCGCTGCCACATATGCGCCAAGGTGTCCCCAAATGCAAGGGCTCTCCGGCGTCACATCTACCACAATCACGAGTGCGAGCGCAAGTTCAAGTGCACCATGTGCGAAAAGGCTTTCAAGCGGCCGCAGGAACTCAAGGTAAGTTCGAAACTCATGACCTGTTGAAGGGATTTGATAAACTTGTATAAACCCTCTTGTAGGAACACACATCCACTCATACGGGTGAAGTACTCTACACCTGTCCCAACTGCCCGATGACATTCTTCTGCTCCGCCAACATGTACAAGCATCGCCAGCGATTGCATCGCGCCCAATACGAGGCGGACAAAAACCAGCCCAAGCCACCCAACATCCTGAAAATTTCGCGCAACGCCTCGACGCAAAACAAGCCGAAACAGGAGATCTAGCACCGAAAGAGAATTGCTTAAAATATTCGAACGCCTTTCTTCACTTTCACAGAATTAGCTCTAGTTAACTTCAAATTGTCCAATATTATAAATTATGACACATTCGCACAACAGTTTTTAATTATTTGTCTATAAAACGTAGAGTTAAACGTATTGTATAAACAAACTCTTTCGAATGAAATCTGTGAAAGTTGATATTCAAAGGGCGTTTTGTACCTTAGTCCTAAGCTGAAAGTATTTAAATAATAAATGCGAACTGGACTCGGCTCCGATCCAAATAATTGATAACAAAACAAAGTTGGGAATGTCTTTCTTTCTTTATAATTATTTACAAGGATGGCTTAATTGCACCTTATATAACGCAATGACATTTACATGGTTTCATTCGTTTCATTTTTACACATAGTATGCATAACTTTAAAATATTTATATATAGATACTGTATCTCTCTCACGTTTCGCCTACAACTCGGTACACAATTCTCGATTTAGCAATAGGAATTATTGAAAAACTTTACATACGCATAGAATATTATTGTTCATATCTCATGTGGTAGACCCTCAATCGCTGTTGATGGTTTTTGTTTTTTTTTTGGGGTTTTATGGGGTTAACTATCGCACACGCGGGGTTAAACAAACAGGCTCGAGCGGATCTTCTCAGCGATTAATGTATGCAAACAGCGCGCAGATTTTTTGCTTTTAGATTTTCGATCGTATCTCTAGGCAACATTTATATAAATACAATACTTCCGTTGGTTATTAGTTTGTCTTTAGTCGAAACGTACCATAGCATCGGAAATTTGTTAGCACAATTAGCTCCGTGGGAACGTTCGGTTTGCGATTTGCGACACCATTTTTGGGCTTAAATTTATTTTGGGCATGTTGTTTGTATGTTGGCTGTTAGTCACGGATACAGATACCAAGTGGTGGAGCACAAGCACGAAACGAGACGAAAATGTTGTAAAACAAAATGTAACTCAAATGTTTATTGTATAGCTACCAAAAAACGAACAAAAAAGGAGAATGCATGTAAATTTGGCTGCGGGTTAAACACTCTGGTCTTCCATCATATCATAAACATATATAAGGCATAAGAAAAACATAAAATACTGCTTTGCTAACTGAAGGGGGGACAAAAGAACAATCGGAAAGTTCCACAAGATCTGGGATTATTGCAAAAGTTTTCTTTCTTTTCTTTAAGGACTTATTTCGGTTGATTTAGGCGCGCCTCGATTTCTCGAACCGGAAGTAGATTTGAAACAGATATCGGCAACGCGCAACATAAATAACAACAATAATTAGATAACAATGACTAAAATTATTTAAAGTAATCTATTAATTTTGTTTCATTAGATGTCTGCGAATGGTTCAGCTGATTTTTAAGTTGGTTGTTTTTTTTGTATTAAAGTGTATTTTGTGTGGCTGGATGTATGCAATGTTGGGGGCGACGGGCGACCTTAGACCTTGGCCTGCTCCACCATATCGATGTTGACCTTGTAGAACACATAGGGGAAGTATTCGGACTGGCCAAAGCCCAGGCCGGGGATGTCTACGTTCTGTGGAGAGAATGGAATAAAATCTTGTTAGTTTAGGTGATAATACTGGGTATCGAGTGTAACCCACATCAGCACTGCTGACAGCACCGCCGGCGGAGGCGCCATCCAAGTGACCATACAGCTGGTTGAGCACATCGCGCAGACGCTTCACGCTCTTCTTGTTGGGCTCGATCAAGATGGCCTGGAAGTTAACAGGCAGTCCGTATCTGTGGGTTCACAAATTACATATAAAACATTGCAATATGGCTATAACTCGATGATATACCTCAGCACGGATTCCACAAACACGCGCAGCGCCTTGACGTGGATGAGGGCGCAGAAGGCCTCGCTGAAGTTCACCTTCAGCCAACGAACCAGAGGACCCTGCAATGCATTTGAGATTAGAACAGATTTCCCATGGCACACACTCCCAGTGGGCTACGCACAAACTGCTTCTTCTTGTCCGTCATCAGCTTGGTCATCTCGTTCTTGCCGGCAGCCAGCTCCTCCTCGTTGTACACAAAGTCGCGCACAATGAACTTGCGCTCGCGGGCGTGCAGCTTGAACTCCTCAGCAACCTTCTTGAAGAGCGTCACGTTGAACAGGCAGTAGTCGGCGTCCTCCTGGATGAGCTGCGACGAGCGGGGCACGATCATGTCGGTGATCTTCTCGTAGTTGGTCAGCCAGTCATTAGCCATGACCCTGTGCGTGAAGTAGTGATTAATATCATCAGCTTGTAATGGAATGTTCTTGTATGACACTCACTTGGGTACAATGACCAGCAGGGTGGTCAGGTACTCCGAGTCCAGGATGAAGTGCTCCTTCTTGACCAAATCAGCCAGATTCCTGGTCAGCAGACTGCCACTATAAAGCGCGGATATTAATATTTATAAAGTTAATGTACTTATTTATCGCCACTTACGTCTTCTTCTTTTCCAGGTTCTGCAGATTTCCCTTGAGGTTGTTATAGGCCTGCGACTTGGTCTTCAAATCGCCATCGATCTGACCGATCTGCTTGGAGATAATGTCAGCGATGTTGCGCAGCGACTGCTTGATCGGATACTTGGCCATGTCCCATTGGAAGCGGGTCAAGTACTGGGGTAGTTCGGCTATTGATGATCGATGCGATGGAAAATCGGTGTTAGTTAAGTCTGACTGGCACAAAGTACGCTAATTTTCTTAGTTGACTAGCTGAACAAACGGGTTGTTCAATTAATGTTTAAGTACAAAACGAAATTGAAAAAATACATAGTAATAGTAATTGATCTAAAAATCGTATTGAATTAGTTTGAAGGAAACTAGGCTCGAAAGCTATTTTAAATTAGAGTTATACAAGTATAAGTAAAGTAAATAAGGTAACTGAAAAATGCAGATTAGTTAGTTATTACGTACACATAAAATACATAAATTTACTCAGACACACAGGCACACACATACACACGTACGTACAGGATATACACATAAGGATTATAGTAACAAGGAACGAGCAATTTTCGGATGCATTTACATAGGCTACGAGGATTGTGGGGAATTTTGGACTACGCATATTAGTCGCAATTGGAAATACCTTGCGTGTCATACGGCACAACACGTTAGCTGGACTTTGAAATCATAATGCTGTGTGATAAGTATTTATATATATGTATATAGACACTCAAGAGACAAAAGTATAATGCAAAAACAAAGCGAACAGGAACTCAGAGATTGATCAACATTTGGCGCTGGGCAAAGCTGCAGTTTTAAAAATTATTATCGTGATTTTTATTTTGTTTTTGAGGTGACATAGCTGACTGAGTAGTATATAGCTTAATGGGAATCGGCGTTAGTCGTGGCTGTAATGATGTGGAGCGCAGAACAACATTTGGTGATTTGGTGAGCGTACACTGAAAGAACAACATAATCGCTTTTACACTTTTACACTGGTACAAATAATCAACAGATCCGTGTGTTCATATATACTGAAATATTCATAGTCAAATCGCGGGAAAGCAAAACGAAAGCGCAAACAAAAGGCGTTTGCAAATACCACAGAGAAAGTAGAGAAAGGCAAATCAAAAGTGGCGAAAGAAGGAAGAACTTCGATACGATCACTGGGAGAAATAGTTGCTTTAACAAAAATATCGAAACTGAAACTGAAACGGAAACGGAAACGAGAACTCGTCTGCGTTTGCAGTTAACTTCCGACAGTGGACGACGATCAAAGAAGGTGGAGTGGTTCAGATAGGTGGTGGTGTCGGGAAACATCAAGTTGCTCAAGAAACAATAAGTAGAAATCAGAATCAGATCAGATCATAATCATAATCAGAGAAAATAAGGATGAACTAAAAGGAAACGGAAACGGAAGAGCAACGGCAACATCAACATGTACACACATAGTAGGTATATGTCAACGTCGAGATCAAGAGATCTGCATAGACGATATATGTAACTAGAAGAGGGATTGGGTCGGTTCGGTTCGGATGGGAACGAGACCAACCCGGGGCATGCTAACCTGGACTCAGCGGAAACTCGGGCGGCTCGGCGGGATCCGTGTCCGGACTGGATCGCCCCTGGCTACTACTGCCACAACAACTACTCACTGGAGACGATCTATGTGTTGGTGTTAAATTAAATCCATTGTTTATATTTAATTGACTCGGTGTAGAACGTTTGCTATAAATTTGATCGGCAAGAGAATTGAAGAAAGAGCGATAACTAGAGCGCGGTGTGGTCGATGCTTGATGCCAAAATGTCATTGCTTTGGATAGGTGTTGGTTTTGGTATTGGTTCTGTGGTTTCTGGTATTGATTGTGGTTCTGTGGGGTCAGTGGTGTTGCATGTTGCTGTGTCGTCTGTTGGTGTTGCAGCTGTGCTGTCTCGTGTTGCTGTTGTGCACTGTCAATGTGGATTGCGAGTGGCGAAATGGCGATGGTGATGGTGATCATGGGTGGGCAAATGCGAATGTGCGATGGTCGATGGGGAGTGATTTAAAAAAGAAATACATTATTATTGCACTTGACTCGGTTCTTGGTTCTTAATCAACTCAAACATATATGGATTTTCTGGGTTTCATATTGCTGGTGTGGTGTGGTGTTTGGTTTGGTTTTTTAGTTTTTTGATGAGGGCAGGCAAAGCGGGTGCGCCATTGTTTTCAGTGTGTGTGTGGTGTTGTATCTTGTGTTTTTACAGCGTGTTTGGTGTGAGGCTTTTGTATAAGTTGGGTGTTGGTTGTGGAGGTGGTGTTCATTTGGCATAGCTTTAGCGGGATGACAGCGGGTGACTGGCTTTTATATATTCTGGTTTTGGTTTGGTTTTTTTTTTTTTTTTTTTTTTTTTTTTTGTCTGGGGTGCTGGCGATTTGGCAACGTTCTACAAAGTAGGTAATGCGATGATAAGATACCTGCTCTTCTTAGAGTTACGCTTGGGCTTATTGAACCACCAGTCGAAGGCGTCCGACAGATCGGACTGCACACTGTGCGGACTCTTGGGGTCCTCGTCCGTTTCCCCATCTTCGGGGGCATTTGACGCATCGCCCTCGTCCTCCGACATGGACTTTTGTGCGGGCGACTGCAGCGGATTGGTATGCGGTTGCTGATGCGGATGCGAATGATGATGCTGCGTTTGCTGCGTGGCCAAATGCAGCTGGCTCACATGGCTGCCGCTGCGGAAGCTGAGCTTGTTATTGTTGATGCTGCAAGTGTTGTTATTCAGCCGCTTGCTGTTAGAGCGGGACATGCTGCTGTGCACCGAGCTGCTGGTCGTGGGCGCCGACGTGGAGAAGTATGCCGAGGAGCAGAGCGTCGAGCAGGAGGCGGGCCCCCCTCCACCGCCGCCGCCGGAGGAGTTGGATGCAGCTGCAGCGGCCGCGGCACTGGTGCTCGGGCCATTGCCCAAACCGCTCCCAGTGGCTATCGCCGCCACCGTGGACAGTGCACACCGTGTGGCACTGAGCATGGAGGAGGCCGTCTGGGAGTAGCACTCATCCGCCAGCAGCGTGCTGGCCGTGGCACTTGTGCTGGGCGGGGCACAGGCGAAGCACTCATCGCACGGACAGGCGTCGAACTCCGGCTCCGTCTCCGGCTCGTGACCCGTGGACAGGTTAGTCAGGCTGCCGCCGGTTAGGGATCCTGGCGCAAGGACATCGCAGGCACAGGCAGGCGGAAGATTGGGTGGTGCAGACGCAGGCGCAGGAGGAGTGGCGGGAGAACAGGTGGCTGCGGATTTACCCTTGAGATCCTGCGGCAGCTGGTGGTGATGGTGGTGGTGATGGTAGTGTTGGGGTTTGTTTTGGTGGTGCGTGTGCTGGTGTTTTCGCTGGTGTCGCAGGCTGAGATGCTTGATGCGCTGGTGGTGGCGACACGGCATGCTGTCGTCGGGTGGCCCAGGACCTGCATCCGCGCAAGATTCGTTCGGGATTCGCGTGCCGGAATTCGGGGCGGTTCACAGGATTCATTCGGATGGCGATCGGGTTTCGGTTTGAGATGATGTTTGGGTGTCGTTTATTTTTTTGTTGGCGATTCGATTACCGATACAGACAATACAACACAAGGCATTTAGATTTGGTTGCAGACTTAGTCTTAGTTAGGGTTTCCCTTCCGATTGGTTCGGCTCAATTTCCGGGCGGGACGGTCGAAATAAATTATAAGTAAAACTACGTAGCATACATTTAGGGGCTAAACCTCACGCTCTGCCTATCTAATATCACGATCAACTGCTATCATAACTCTAAAACCGAAGATATCTGGGTAATCATCGCTACGATCGTTACGATCCATCAACCAAAAGCGAAACCAAAATTATACTTATCGTTTTGTAAATATCGTATAAATAAATAAGGAAAATCATATGAGAAAAATGTAAATAACTTGAAACTCATGTGTGCTTATTGGGTTTTGGTTTTCTTGGAGAAATGTATATATGTGTGCGAAACGGAAACGGAAGTGAATGGCATCCCATGAACAACAGTGGAACAAAAAAAATGTAATTGGGGAATTTCAGTGATCCCAGGGCTGATAGATGTTTGCGTCTCATTTTGTGCTTTCATTTTGGGCGTTTTCTGGTACTCGATTATTTTGTTTGCAGTGTAAAAGCGTTTCTTTGTCAACTTTTTCGTGTGCTCCACACTTTACCAATTAGCTCTAATTGCGAGTATCTCCCATCTTTCCCAATTAGCGAATTGCGGTGGATGTGAAAGGCGCATGAACAGGTGCAGGGGTACACACACACAGACACACTGACGCCCGCACACACACACACACTTGTTCGGCGGAAAAAGGTCCTTTGAGGTGCATCTCCGCACTTTGGCTGTGTGTGTGAGTGGGTTTTTCGGGTGGAAAATGGTACAGAAATAAGCGTTTTTCCAAGCGATTCGATGCAGGTGAGGAAATGAGACAACACAGATACACACACGCACACACTGCAGGCACACACGCGCACACACACAGACAACAATTACAACAGTCTATATAGTTAAAACATATATGTACAGTACAAAAGTCGGGCATCTTTAAGACGCTCGCACTTACAAAGTTATTTATACAAATCATAGTACATGTAAACTCGAAATAAAAATTAAGAAATATGTATGAGGGAACGACACTCGCGCAAAAGTTCATAGTCAAGTATTTATATATATATATAGATTTTTATATATGCAGTTTATGGGTCTATATCTTTACACATTAGCTTTCCTTCATCTTCATTGTATCGTTTTTATCGTTCTATTTTTTGCGGTGAATGATTTAAAAACTAATGGGCTTTCAAATGACGGAAAACCACAAATAACTTGTCCAACTCAATCGTATCGAAAACCGAAAAGAAACGTACAACAATTCATGTAAAATATACAAAGTGTTCACTGTACTCCTTCAGCGTGTGTGAGTGAGTGTATTTCTATTGTTTGTCATGGTTTTTGATATATTATATATGTATATATTTCATTTTCAGGGGCAACCTTCGACCAACGCAATGGAGTAGTTGACCGGGGATTTGGGCGCCCTTGAGTGGGGCCAAAAATACGCTGGTGTGTGTGTGTATCTGTGTGGGTTGTTTAGCTGGCATAGTATAGAATAGTTTTAGATTTATATAGTGTGTGAGGTCGGTGCGCATTAAATTGTACAACAAACGCAACACAAAATAAACAACGCAAATTCCCATTCGGCTAATTTCAACATTTCTCTTTTTTTTTTCTTTCGTTTCAATTTCAACTATTTAGAAGTTTTTTGTTGGCCGCAAAGTTTAATTCCATTGTTGTTTGATGGCACTGTATCTTTTTAGATCAACTTGAGCTAGATGCCTACGAAATATCCTTCTTTTTTTATCAGTGGTGATGATTGTGCGCATGAGTTCAATAGAAATCAAAAGATAACATAAACGAAACGGATCAAATCAAAATCATAAGAAACCCAGGAGTGTAAAGGAAAATAAATGTTAGGGAACGAAAAAAGTAAAAGGCCTAGAAACTAGAAACTCGAACCAAATAAATGTAGGGCCGAAGGGCTTCGGCTGAAAATCGATTAGTTTTTAAATCTGTTTCTCGCATAATCTTGAACTACTGGAAAGGTATTTTAAAGTCGTGATTGAAATAGACGGTATTCGTGTTAGTCAGGTTGAGCTTTTCTCACATAGAGACATAGATAGATCAAAACATTCCATAGTAACCGAGTTCTTTGCAGCCCCTCGATGGCTGGGAAAGGAGGATTTCGATTAAGGTCTCACTCTTGTTTGTTAGTTAGTACAGAATAGTTGTGGGTAAACAATAGATGTGGGCAATACACATGGTACGATTATATCTGAGCATTCCGATTCAAAAGTGACTACGGTCAGAAGAACTGCTTAGAAATAACTAAAGAACCAAAACGATATAGATTCGTGACTCGGGACAGGCATCACCTAACCACGTCAACTAAAACTAAACTAAACTAAACTAAACGGAACTAAGCTAAGCTAGACTAAGCTAGGCTAATACAACTTAAGTGGTGGCAGGCAGACGACTTACTGTTGTTGGCCATCAGGTTCTCGTGCAGCTTGTCCCGCTGATCCTCGAGCACCTCGCCCAGGTAGTTGGCCACCTTGCGGGTGATCTGCTCCACATAGGTGTCCAGTTTGCCCAGATCGTCGGAGAGGCCCACCAGTTGGTCGAGGGTGCCCACCTGGTAGTGGTTAGATGTTGGTATGAGTACACCCAAAAATATTCCACTTCAGTTACGTCACTATACAATAAACTTACCTTAAGATCTGGAATATGGAACTTGTAGTTGTTGCACAGGTTGTGTTGCTTGCTGGTCAGGTTGTTCATCGTGTCGTATGTCTGCTGGCAGGTCTTGTCGCCAGGGGCCGAGATAATCCAGTATTCCGACATCATCTTGATGGCTATTCGAGGGGTGAATAAATTGGGGAGTGAGTAAAAGTCGGAGTCAATTTGTCTGTGACCTTGCTAAATCGATTACCCCCTCCAAATTTATGTAACTCCTCCTATCGATTGAATGACTCGAAAGTTTCTGCCGATGAAAATTTAATTAACACTGTCCATCGGACAACTGAATCGTAGATATATGTATATGATCGAGCCCTGAAAAGTGCACTTTCCCCAGACAAATGAACCATTTCCCCGAATGGAACCATCACAACCCCAAACTCTGGCGCCAGACAGTCCAGCGCCAGTTTGTCTATGTTTCGATGGTGTATATGTACATGTGTACACTGTACAGGCCTCGTTGCTTACACAAACACTTGATCCTAGCACTCCTTGCGTCTCAACAGAATGGTTAGGAACTTTTCCACCAGGTTTTTTGGCATTTTTCCCTGGCCGTCGTTCGTTTTTTTGGGCTTTTCCTCTACTCCGTTTGTTTTTCCTACTTTCTCCGGTTGTGCCACATGCTGACGTGCTTCTATGTCGGTGGTTCGTTGCCGAATGACGGCTGGCCTAACGACCAGATGCCATGGAAGTCGAAAAAGCCAACGGCCGAAGTATCTGCGATCCGGTTCGTCAGCCGAACACGAATCCGTCCGGTTGTGATGACGAAGCCGCACGGAAGGCACGGAAGGCAGTAAAGGAAAAAGGCGCCATGGCCCAAAACCAAAACGAGTGCTCAATTTGGGCAAGTGTCGCTGACTCCTAGCGTCGCTACTCCTCTGTTTGCTCCTGCCACAGGGCGTATGAGTAATCACACAGCAAACGCCACGAGATATAAATCTAACTTTACCCAATTTCGGCCTATGGTCGGCACTGTTATTACATAACCACCATGATGGCCTTCACAAAGAGACACGAAAACAAAACACGAGCCCAAGGAGTGACAACAGCCCAGCTCCCCGGCTCCGTCTCCAGATCCGCCTTCCTCCTCCTGCCCCATCAAAAGTCAAGGCAGTGCATTGTCCTCGCCCAGGAAGCGTCGGGAGTAGCAACAAGGACAACAACTGGAGGGGGCGGGAGTGACAACAGCAACAATCCTGGCAACAGACAACGAGGAATGGTAAATGGGATATGGAAACACGCAAAGAAAAAATATCACCCGAGGCTATAAAATATAATTTGGCATCTAAACGAAGGTTAAGAATGACATAACCAGGTGATCAGTCAAATTAGAAGTTCATTTTTGCAAGATCACTTGGTACACGTATTAAAAATATATTTATATGCTCAATTCGGAGATAAACATTATTGTATAAGTATATATGTTGTGCATCCTTTTCAGCGTAATCAAAGGTCCAAATGCTTTCAAACTGAATATCCATACTATGATTCGTGACATGTTAAAATGATACGAAATTGATATGTGAATGTTATTATCTAATTTATCTAGGTATAAAAGTTCAGATTTTAGTAATGGCTGTAGTGATGATCTAATGGCAGAATGTAGCCCATGATAATTAACCCCTCATGTTTAGGCTGTAACATATGCTCATTATACTCGTACCCCATAAGGTGACTTGCGGAATAGCAATGACAGAGTACTTAGCACGTTTTTTTTTCAGTGCACAACTACGTACATATGTTTATTTTTAGCAGCGAAAGTCAAGTTGCTGCGGGCCAAATAGATAGATAGATAGATATATGGGCAGATAGGGAGGACGACGAGCAGGAGTTACCGACTGTTATGCTGCCATGTTCATGTTGAACTGATGACGTGGATTGGCCCGAGTCCAAGAGGAAATGCGAGGATAGAGGACCGAGGGACGATGAGCGGAGGGCTCCAGCCAACGCGTCGCCAGGCGAATGGAGACAGTCTGACTGGCCAACGGCTGGCGCTAATGGAGAGGGCCTGGGGTCCAGGACCTAATCCATATCCCGATCCCAAGCCCATACTCAAACCCATATCCAAATCTAGATACACATCCAGTTGGGGTAGTCCAAATCCAATACAGGAAATTGCAGCGACGAAAACAAAAGACAATAAAAAATGGAACAAAGGAGGAAAACAAAGTTTTGACGATATCCTCGCCGCAGTGGGTGTGCGCCCAAATTAATTAATAATAATGTGCTTGCCGGGGGGTGGAATGTGGGTGGGATGTGGCTGGCACCGGGTGGGTGAAAGTGGGTGGCTCAGGAGACCTTGCACACAGACATACAGATAAGCACGCGCTGGAATTCCAGCAGCTGTTTGGCCATTTGAATTTCCGCCTTATTGGCCATTGGCCGTGTTTGAGTTTTGCCTACAGTTTCGTAGAGTATATATATCATGTAGAATAAATGTGCTTGGTTTTCATCAAGGTCCTTGTTGCACGCAATACGATTATTTATTAATCCTCGTGCAGCGCATCAAAGTGTATTTGCTTGTTTTCGCACAACACGATCTATTAATCAGCGAAATACGTGCCTTGTGGCAAAATAACCGAAAAGTAATTCAATTTTTAAACAAAATTTTCCAACTTATTTTGTTTACCCAAAGAGCGAAAGAGAATTATGTGTTCTCTTTCGTATTTCCAAGCGACTCTTGTGCTCTTTTCACCACTCGCTGTGGTGAGTTGCTCTTGCAATGTCAGCTGTTCGTTGACAGTCACATGACAGTTTTTCGATCGATAATTTTCCGCTGCTCACGGGTTTTTCATTTAAGCACAAAAACCAAAACACTTTTCACACATTTTCCCGACTCCCCGCCCTTAGCCCACACGATCATCAGCTGGATATTTCCAGATACATCCGCAGACCTCGCAGCAATCTGCCGTCGAACGAAACGCAACAAACTGGCGAACTCTTATTTTCAGGGTCACACTGCTTCGACAAAAAATCATAGCCACATTGCAAAAACTAATTTTCTCACTATCTTCAATAATCTACAAGAGATTTGCGCACTTTCCCTGGTCAGCAGACCTACTGCGATGTAGTAATCGGTCTTTTTTCGTCAGGGGGGGGTAACTTTTGCACTTTTCACGGCGACGTGGAAAACCCGCCGAATTAACTATTCCTTACGGTTGGCACTTACTTTTCAGCGACTCTGGTTGATTGCAAACGAAACTGGTGTGCTTTTTGTGCTATCTGAAAACAGCAAGTGCGTTTTTCTTTGCCAAAAAATCAGCGCAAATCGACCGCCGCCACCCACAAATGCGAACGAAATTGTGTGGTGAGAAAAGCGCTGGCGAAAAAAGTGACAGTTCACAATGCCCACGAGATTCACGTGATGGCGCCAGTGTTGCCTAGCAAGCGAGCCAAACAGCTGACTCCGCCAGCAGCTGTTCCAGCGCCGCGCGCTCTCCAACACTGCCTGCGGCTAAGGTGCCGCAGTTTCATTGCTTAATTTTATTCCAGATTAGTTTAGTTTTAAACATATCGCCCGCCCTGGACCATTAATATTAGCAAGTAAGTTGATTGCGAGTGCGAGTACTGTTCGTGTTGCGCTGGATGAGGGCTGTGGGCGTGGCAGGTGGTCAGCTTGGACGCTGATGTAACCAGAAGTCGGAGGAACATAATATGTGTGCAACTAGGATTGGTTATTGTAAATCGAGAAAAGCTGTTTCACAGTGTTTTTCCAGCCGTGTGTAATAGTGTAGATCGGGAAATTATCAACTTCCAGTGATATGTTTCGCCCCATAGACCAGTTTCATAATCCTGACCCCTAAACTATGCTTATCTCCCGGCTCTCAAATACACGTGTATTTATGTCGGGAGCATCCCGACCTTTGACCTCCTCCTCCCCCGCTCCACACCCTCCTGCAGCCGAAAAAAAAGAATGACTCAAGAGCAAACAATTAGCCAAGTGCGCAGCAGTTCCAGGAAATGTTTATTCAAATATTTCCCAATACCGAAGTGCTAAAAATAAGCGCACAAAACCACAACAGTGCCCCCTACTCCTCCCCTCGATGGCTCCTTTTCCGCATAAACAGCGCATCCATTTCCATACTTAAATCCACGGGCTGCTTAGGAACACCGGGTGGGCTTTATTCCACGCAGGCACTCGAGGAATTAATGACTTAAATCGCTCAAATTGCTTGAAATTAGAGTTTCATGACTTTAGATAATGAATCATACTCTTACACAATAGGACAAAATATTCCCTTATTTGTTAATTTTGCTTACTTTAACTAAACGGTATTAATTAACTTAACTACCACTCAAGTAATATCACAATTACTTCTTGTTATCAACTTATTTTAAGTGATTTCTATGGAATATTTTATCAATTACCAATTGGGTTTAGGTGATTTGGAATCACGTTTGAAGATAGTGTTCGAAAAATATGATAATCCAATTTAGGTTATACCAGTAGGAAAATTAGTAGAATTTAAATTATAAATATATTTCTGTTGTTAATTCCTAAGGGAGAAAAGCTAGTGGATGTCACTTCCCAGCTTTTGTCACTGAAATGGAAATAGTGTCCATTCTATTCGGTGGCATTTTTAAGGAAGCCGCTTTGTTCCGGCCTTATCAGCGATGGTCAGCCTTTGATCTTTACCCCATCGCAACAGGCCATCCATGTGCATATCTACATATATAGTCCGGCGGCTTCTTAGCCCCCGACGATTGTGTTTCGTGCTCGCTGGCCGTATCTGTGCGATAAATATTTCCCGTAATTATGCACGATCGCTATTTGTTCGCCGAGCGCTTTCAGCAATTGGCATTGACTTACAGCGCCTATTCCCCCGAAGTTCTCGCCTCTGTGTTTGCTCGGCGGCTAGGTGGCTTCGTGGCTAGGTGGCTGCTTCTCCACTGCCAATTCCGTCGTCATGGTCATATTCATATGCCAGTGCAGCGCCTCGAGTGCCGTCAGTCCGCGGAGAGATCCGATCGAGTGAGCTTCGCGCTACCCAGCCTTTTTTCCACAAATCCACTAAGTTCCGGGCCGAAAAGTGAAAACCTATAGTCAATAGGCCAGTAGTCGCAGGTGCTAAACGTAACGGTAAACATGTCAACCGCTTTTCGGGTTTGGGCCACACTCGCACCTCTTATCGGTTATACAATATGGACGCGTGTGATTGAGGGAGAGTGGTGGTTGGTGCTTGGTGCTTGGTGGGCATGACCCACTTATGGGTGAAGACGCTCCCAGGCTGTCCCACAATGCTCCACCGAGCAAAATTCCATTCTATTTCGATTGAAAATCATAATAGTTCGATCATTATTTTGCTTTAATTAGAATTTGCACCTAACTGAAATTAAAATGTGTGAAAATTTAGATGTTTCAAGGGAAGCGGTTTTGAAAAACGAGTTATTGTGCTAAAGTAATCATTATTAAGATGTTTCTCTTGAAGAAAACATATTTTTGTAGCTTGTTCTCCGACAAAAGAAGTTTAATAGAAATGATTATCTATTGTAAAATATATATAATTCATCATAAATTCTCTGCGTGTAGCCGCAGCATCCACGCCCCTGTCCCTTTGGCTCTTTGGGCTTGTCTTGTTGGCTTACATTTATTGCGATGCGTGTGTTTTGGCTTACTTCACAGCGGTTTAGTGTTCTCTTTTGTGGAGCTCGCCTGAGCGGGGGAAACTTTCTCCGCTCCGGCGGCTCTCTCTCTCTCTGCATGCTCAGTTTCTCAGCCAGGGAAATCAGTTGGCCCCCAAGACGGGGGCCTCTGGCTGGCAGACTTTGATGACTTCTTCAGCCGCAGCCAAAGTCACTGGCTTACACACGTCCAACGCAGCTCGAGCGTGCAACAGGTTGTCTCTGCCCTCGTCCAATTTGTAAGCATTATAAATACGTCGTGATTGCGCGGGGAGAAAGTTTCCCAATGCCAATTGGCAGTGGAATTCGGGCCACATCGAGAACTCTGCTTAAATTAAACTAAACAAGGCCTTAGCTTCAACTTACTGAAGCAATTTCCAAACGCAAATAGGGATTGGTTTAGTTGTATATAACAAAGATATTGAATTAAATATTTAATCTCATACCGAAGCTCCCACTAAAAGTATCCCGATTGTCTCTCTTACAGAGCTCAGGATTAAATAGATAACCGGATACAATCATGGCATCCCACTGGCCCGAGAACGTTGGCATACGCGCCATCGAGATTCTCTTCCCCTCCCAGTACGTGGACCAGACGGAGCTGGAGACCTTCGATGGTGCCTCCGCGGGCAAGTACACAATTGGCCTGGGCCAGGCCAAGATGGGCTTCTGCTCGGACCGCGAGGATGTCAACTCTCTCTGCCTGACGGTTGTGAGTCGCCTGCTGGAGCGACACCATGTGAAGCACTCGGAGATCGGACGACTGGAGGTGGGAACCGAGACCATTGTGGACAAGTCCAAGTCGGTGAAGTCCGTTCTGATGCAGCTGTTCGCCGAGAGCGGAAACACCGACATCGAGGGCATCGACACCACAAACGCCTGTTACGGCGGCACGGCGGCGCTCTTCAATGCCGTCAATTGGGTGGAATCTTCCAGCTGGGACGGCCGCCTGGCTTTGGCCGTTTGTGCTGATATCGCCGTGTACGCCAAGGGTGCAGCGCGCCCAACTGGCGGTGCGGGTGCTGTGGCTATGCTGGTGGGTCCAAATGCGCCGCTTATCCTCGATCGTGGACTACGCGCCACGCACATGGAGCACGCCTACGACTTTTACAAGCCGGACCTCAGCTCTGAATATCCCACGGTAGATGGAAAGCTGTCTATCCAGTGCTATCTTTCTGCTCTGGACACCTGCTACAGGCTGTATCGCAAGAAGTTCGACCAGCAGCAGAAGGATAGTTCCAAGCAGCCGGCCAGCCTGAGCACCTTCGATGCTATCCTATTCCACACACCCTTCTGCAAGTTGGTGCAAAAGTCTGTGGGTCGCCTGAGCTTCAACGATTTCCTGCTGAGCAGCGAGGAGGAGCGAACGAAGCAGTTTCCCGAACTGGAACGCTTCAATACCGCCACCCTGGAGAGCACCTACTTCGATCGCGATGTGGAGAAGGCCTTCATGACGCAGTCCGCCGACATCTTTGCCAGCAAGACCAAGAAATCGCTGCTGCTGGCCAACCAAGTGGGCAATATGTACACGCCCTCGGTGTACTCCGGCTTGGTGTCTCTGTTGATTGGCGGACCAGCCCAGGAGCTGGTAGGAAAGCGCATTGGACTGTTCTCCTACGGATCCGGACTGGCTGCTTCCATGTACTCGATAAGCGTGACCCAGGATGCGGCTGCTTTCGAAAAGTTTGTCTCGAAGCTGGAATACGTGCAGCCATTGCTAAATTCACGGGAGAAGGTTGCGCCCGAGCAGTTCTCCGCGTTGATGGAGGTGCGGGAGAAGAACAACCATGCGGCGCCCTACACGCCTACGGGCAGCATCTCTGCACTGTTTCCCGGCACCTACTATCTGAAGGATGTGGATGCGCTGCATCGACGCACCTACGAGCGCACGCCGACCATCAGCAATGGGGTGCACTAACCCCGGGCTATGGTTCCTTCGGTTTGGTTTCGGTTTCGCCTACAACTTGACAATAACTCTAACTCTCTCGACCAAACACATGTAAGCTGTAGCTGTAGATGGTATCTATTTATAACTGGTGTGATCCCAATGGGTCGCATTCCTTTTGCTCTTATCCGGGTCCTTGTCGCGTATATACTACTAAACTTCTTATTTATACAAGCTTGCGAATTAACTCTTTCATCCAATCAGACCTTATTTATATCATGGAACAAGTCTTAACTAGCGTCGGTACTGCAATCTATGCCTATAATTGTACAATACTTATACCTGTGTGTAATGCACACAATCAATTGTTTAACAAACAATAAAAATCAACAAAGTCGAACTCTTCTGTGATTACCTGTTATTTATTGTCGGAATTAACTTATTACACAGATCACCGATGCAACGTCGATGGACAATGTGGAAATAGTGTGTATATAAGAGCATATTCGATTTGATGGCAGCGGCTGATTTGCATATCTTGGGCTTACAACGCTGTAAACTTGTAGAAAGTTACGCCTGGGGGTGGGGAAAATTAAGTAAGTCAGGGCTAGATAAGGTTTTGCAACGGATTTTACCATTGGGATTGACGCGTGTGATGAACTGACTCTCCGACTGGAAGATGCCCAACTTGTTGCTGACATCGTATAGATCCTGCACATTATAACCATTTGGATTCGTCAGTCCGAACTCCTTGACCGTGAAGGGGATCCTGTAGGGAGCGCCATCATCTCGGCGACTGACGAAGGCGACGGCATAGGAGTGATGTCCACTCTTGGTTACTGGCGTAATGGGACGTTTCCAGACTTCGATTTGGTTGCGGGACAAAACACGACGGCCCTGGATGCCCAGCTCATCCTGGTCCACAGCAATAACCGCACTGCAATGAACAATAGTTTACCAATAAGTCTAAAAAGATAAGATATCGAAGCTGAACCAACCGATTCTGCAGTATAGCCTTGATTTCGGGACGCACTGCAGCCAGATCATTGGACATAATTAGAGGTGCCGCCATAATGGCCCAAATGGCCATCTGCAGCTTGCTTTGATCGTAACTCAAGCCGTAGTTTCCCAGCAGCAGCATATCGGGATCGTTCCAGTGTCCTGGTCCGCCATGCGGCTGAATCCTGTCCTGATTCTTGGCAAAGTAGTCTATGATCTGCATGAGGGACTCGAGCGAGTCTTCGATGTCGTCCCAGTTGCGCCACAGATTACAGTGCTGCTTGAGTGACTCATAGTCGGGCATTTCTCCTGCATCCTCCTGATAAGCGGGCCAACTGCAGGAGTACACCATCGGACGACCAGTTTCATTGAGCAGGCGTCCGAACTCCGGATATCCCGTAGCCATGTCGCTGATATTGGCATAGCAGCCGTCCAGCTTCACGTAGTCCACGTCCCAATCCGCAAAGGTCTGTGCGTCCAGCTTCATGTGCTTGATCACTCCGGGATAGCCAGCGCAGGTGTTGGTGCCGTAATCCTGGTACAAGCCAAACTTCAGACCCTGGTAGTGGATCTGCAAGTCATTCGTGTTAGTATGACAGCCTGGAGGGCTAGAGTTATATATTTTAAATTACATGATCGGATAAAGCATTTAGGCCGTTGGGAAAGCGCTTTCTGTCCGGAACCAGCTTCTGGGTATCGTTGTCGCGATTCTTCTCCAGCCAGCAGTCATCTATGATGACGTACTCGTAGCCAGCATCCGCATATCCTTCAGAAACAAGGAGATCCGCATGTCTTCGGAATAGTTTTTCACTGAAACAGGGGAAATGAACAAGGAGTAATGGAACACTTAAGGATCTGAGTTGGGTTTTGGGTATTTACCTGATGCACTCATCCGGATACAGTTTACAGTCGGTAATGCAACGGAAGCTGTAAGTAAAACACGTATAATGAAAAATTCAAAGAAACATTAAATATACTATATTTATATTAGTGAGTGAAATTGAGTAAACAAATGCGTCGAGTCTAAAAGTTCATGCCAAGGCCTAATTTTTATTTCCATTTCATTTTAAATGTTAGACGTAATGATAATTCTTTATGATCTTATCTAGTTGAGAGATGCTGGTAAAGATTACTCACCGTTCCCAGGACATCCAGCCCATAGGTGGCCTAAAATCGACAGAATTTCAATTAAGTGGCCTAGAATCCAATCAAAACTTAATACTCACTTTAGTGCCAGGCCATTATCGAGGCCCATGGATAATTGCAGAACCTGCAGCAGGAGAATCCCGCCCAGAAAGACGCCCCACGTTCCGTACATGGCGAGCTAGTGGCACCGACTGAATCCTGGCCTTTGGGCACCCAGGGAATTTATATTCTCCAGCGGGCGGCACTCCAGATAACTCTGTTTGCGCGGGGCACCTGAGGAGCTGGAGGAAGGGGAATGGCACCTGAAGAGCTGGCAGAAGGTTAGTGGCTAATTGCTATTGCAGCGGAGCACTCCCATCGACTGATTGGTGTTCGCCGGGTGGCGCAAACAGCGGGCTTTCTCGATTGCAGGAGGAGCCGGAGCCCCTTATCACGCCAAGTTCACAGCGATCACAGGGAGCAAACAGCGAAAATCGAGGAGAGACCGAGAATAGTGGCTTCTGATTCTGATATGCTTTTGTTGTTCAATTCTGGCGCTGTTTGCCAGCTACACTGGCCTACAAAGTTAAGGAAATATTTGCGAGCCTAGTAGACTGGAGCATAGGACTAGTGATGGGAAATACTAACATAATATAAGAACTATGGTCTTTTGATTACGAAATTTTGAACTGGTTTTTAAAAATAATTTGAAATTTCTGTTTTTGAGAATCAGTTCTTAGATCTTATGAAAATCGTATAAAGAATTTCATTAAAAAAAAAAAAACGAAGGTTAAGGACGAGCTGTAATTGTTGTACCGCAAGTCGTTTTTACCTTAGGTACTTTTTCTACTTTTGTGGCTGGCGCAGCTCTGAAGAGAACCTACACAGGTACGCAGAACGAACCTTCTGATAGGAAGCACACATGTGTTTAGCTGATTTAGCAAAATGCAATTACTGAACTGAGTGCCGCTGCACTTTGGGCTTGTAATTGAATTCTTTTGACCCAAATGTTACCTTATCGCCTTTCCACTTACAGATAGCAAAAGATGACTAATTAAAGCCGGTGTTTCGTTATTGATTTTGTCCTCAACTTGTTTTTACGTTTGACTCCGTTTTCTTTCTGAGTTGATTTTCATTAGTTTTCTTATTTAAGTTGCACGCAATGATTTTTGCAATGTACGACTAAAACTGGAGCTAAAACATAGCTCACGACCAGTGTTGTTTGTCGATTTCGCAAGTTATCTGGTCGCTGGTTAAAAAACCGGACACAGACTTAAACATATTTTAAAAGTGCAAAAGGTGATTGAAAACGTTAGAATAACAGAAATGTTTTGGTTTCTAGCATGTTTTAGTAATAAAAATGTATCGCTAACTCAGCAAAGAACTTCACTTGTATTCCCATTTCAAAGAATTTTAAAATTTAATTTTGCCGCCCAATCTTTAAACTACTAATGGTTTTGGCTTGAAAATAGCTAACTTTATTTCAAATTTAGTTGATTTCCAACACCGACAACATTGCAGAACTCCAAGGAAGGGTCACACTGGTTGATTTTGGCGTGTTATTTTCGTTTGATTAAAATTATATTATTTGTCTTAAGTTAAAGCATGGCATTCCAGTTGCCAACAACAACCGCCGCCCCGACCGGAGGCGCTTCATCGTCGTTTTCCTTCGGCCTCAGCACAGGAACACCAGCCGCAGCACCAGCTGCAGGAACAGCGACCACGGTTCCCGCCACAAAAACCACATTCTCGTTCGGAACGCCGGCACCTGCTGCTTGTATCGGTGGCGGAGATGCAGACAACACCAAGGCGCAGGCTCCACCGGCCTTTGGATTTGGCCTGACATCCGGCACTGCTTCAGCTCCCCTCACGCTGGGCACTCAAGCCGCAAATCTAGCGTCCACCACTTCTGCGACCGCGACTGGAACCTCTGCTGCTCCGGCCGCCTTCGGAGGCTTTACGGCTCAGCCAGCGGCATCTGTGGTGCCAACTATAGCAACCAGTGCACCGAACACCGCAGCTACCACAACTGGATTGCTGGGCGGGTCTGGATTGGGAGCTCCTAAGACCACTGCCGCTGCGCCAACAACTCTGACTGCAGCTCCGGCGTCCATAGCGCCCACGCAAGGAGCTGCACCGGCCCCAACTTTAAGTACTGGCGGTGCTTTTGCCAATCTCACTACCGAGACCAAGACCACAGACTCATCGGCCGTTTCCGCGGCATCCCAATTGTCCTACCACCAACTGGAGGAGCATATCAACAAGTGGACTCTGGAGTTCGAGGAACAGGAAAAGGTATTCACCGAACAGGCCACTCAGATCAACGCCTGGGACAAACTGCTCATCAGCAACAACCAGAAGATCGTCGAGCTTAACGATGCCGTCAAAAAAGTGAAAACCGATCAGCAAGTGCTGGACCAGGAGCTGGAGTTTATAGCCACGCAGCAAAAAGAGCTTGAGGACAGCCTGGGACCGCTTGAGAAGGAATTCGTTAATCTCCCGAGAGTGGACATGGAACGCAGCCAAACCTACCTGATGGTGGAGAATCTGGACACGCAACTGAAGCAGATGTCCGAGGACCTAAAGGAGATCATAGACAACTTGAACGAGGCCAACAAGGGCCAGGACACCACTGATCCCATCATACAGATCGGAAAAATCCTTAATGCCCATATGAATTCGTTGCAGTGGATCGAATCGCAGTCGACGAACATCAGCAAGAAGCTGGAAGACATTGGCAAGATTCAAGACTCCCAGAAACGAGATATTTTCCGAGCTCCTTTCTAAAAATAAGTCCCTTTAATTTGTTAACTTAAATAAAGATGGTTCCATTGTAACGACAAAGAGTAATGATTTTATATAAGAATTTATTGTAAACATCATGTCGCCTTCAATTAATAACCCTTGAAGTACTTAAGCCTAAAGAGCGGCACCTGTTTGCCCCTAGTGGCAAAGGCCAGGAAGCTGCTGTGCGGCGAGAAGGCCATGGAGGTCACAAAGCCAACATTCTCGTTCTGTGCCGGGAAATTGGAGTACACAGTAGCGCTGGGGAAATGGCCCAGCTTAAAAGCATTCGGCGCCTCACTGGAGCACATAGCCAGCAGCTCAGATGTGTGATTGAACTGCAGATCCGTGATGGCAGTCCGCAGGTTCATGAAGCGCTTCTCGGGTTGTGGGGCCTTGGAGGCGAAAACGCTCTCGTAGTCGTAGATGTTGACCACGCCCTCTTGAGTGCCGGTGGCCAGTAGGCGTTGGTTGGGAGACAGTTGAATGGACTCTCCATGTATACAGCCGTCGTCCATGAAGGTGTGCTCAATGAGGTTCTGGCGCAGGTTTAGCACGGTGACATTGCAAGTGGAACCGCAGACGATGATTCTCTTGGAGTCACCAGACCAAGTGAATCCCTTAACTTTGCCCTCCTGCTTAAAGCTGTGCAGCAGCTCATTTGTTTTGGCCGTGAGCAGGTGAATGGCCCCAAACTTGCCAGCAGTGACGATAAATTTGCCACATGGAGACACCTCAAAGCGGTGCATAAACGACATTGCACCCGGCACCTTCAGCTTGGATTCCTTGGCCTCCAGCAAGTCGTAGGAGTAGTAGTATGGTTTCACGGAACCGAAGAACGCCCTTGTGCCGCATGGAGCAATCCTCGAGCAGGCCAGCGGGAACTTCTTGAAGCGCATATTGTGTAACTTCTCGTTCTTTTGCCCGTCCACAGCGTAGATGGTGGCTAGGCCGTCCATGCCCGCCACTAGAGCAGCAGTACTGGTTGGATGGAACTGAATGCTGGTGGTATTACCCTCGGAATATGTGGCCCTGTTCAGGTCTTTGACCCGTTTAAAATTCAGAGTCTTCTGGGGCAGATCACTGTTCCGGGCTTTGCGATCGATGAAGCCAACCGTCCGCAGCAGTTCCTCGTCGGAGGATTCGTCCTCGTCGTCCTCGTTTTTGACCTTCTTCTCCGCCCACTTGGGTTGGTTGAGCGTGCGCTGGAATCGCGCCGTAAGGTACTCCTTGTACGATTTATCCCTGCGCAGGTGATTCAGTGGACCCGTGTGCTTCGTGGCCTTCTTGACATCGCCCACCTGCAGGTCCTCGTCATCGGAATCCGACCAGGCGGCTTTTCGCTTGTCGCCTGGCTTTGCCTGACCGGGATTTCCCTCCTGCTCATCCTCGTAATCGTTCGGTAACTTGTGTCCCACGGACTTGGCTAGATTGGTGAGCAGTCGCTGCCTGTCGCCGAAGAGCACCTTTTCCATGGGCACCTCCACATAGTTGAGCTCTTTGGCCTGCGAGGCCTTTGGAATATAGCGTTCCCTTTTGATATTTTTCGGTTTCTCTTTCTCCTGCTGGCCGTAGAGAGCCTTCAGACTCTGCAGCTCCTCCAATCCATCGCTGGACTCGTCTGAACTCATGGTGTTCGCTGGAAATGCACTAAAATTCGTTTATTTACGAACTTTTCTGTGGACTGCAAAAAAAATTTACACGTGCAGCTGGTTGGGAAATCGATTAACGCTTTAAATCAAAAATACCACGCCACGGTGGAATTATCGATAAGTGTGACCACATCGAAAGTAAATCGGAATAGATATCGGTGGGACGGGCGCCCTAATTTGAAAATTATTAAAAATATTATATTTACAAAATATATTTATTTAGTTTAAAATTAAAATGTGCGAATGTGTATAATCAATTATTAAAACTTTGTATAAATTCTCTGTTGGTTAACTGACTTCGTTGATTTCAATCTCACGCTTTCTTTTGGATTTATCCGGCATCTGGCAAATCTTCACATGACGGTGAAGGAAGCCCTCATATTTGTACTTTTTCCCACAACGATCACAGCTTAACTGGGCCCTTCTCTTCCCAAAGATCTTTTTCTCCTCCTCCTGGGCCTTCAGCCTTACGACACATGCGTCGCACCCGTATCGGCGGGTCACTTGGCCAGGCTTAAAGCTGGCCTCGAATTCCGTGCGACAGAAAATGCAAGTGAAGGTCTTGGTGATGGTGTACGCCCCTTCGTTGGACTCATCCGTGGACTCGCACGGTATCAGATGGCTCTCCAAATGGGTGCGATACTCCAGATCCGTCTCGAACTCGACATTGCAGGCTGCACAGGTGCGATTCAATGATGGAGTTCCATGCAGGAGCCTGTGGCTGACCAGGGCATCCACCGATGAGAAGGTTTTCTTGCAAATGCTGCACGGCTGCTGGGACACGTCCGGCGCATCCTTCATCATGCGTGCCCAGTGTCTTTTGCAGGCCATCAGATGGACCTTGTAGGGACCGGCCGTGCGAATCGCAATAGAGCAAAACGGACAGTGGAAGAGTTGCGTGTTGTCCACCGGGAAAACTTTCTTTTTTATTCTCGGCTGCAAACAGGGCTCTACGTACACCTTGGTAACAATACCATTATCCTCCTGAATCGACAGTAGAGTAGCTTGTTCCAGCTCCTCGATCCAGTCGCCAGCACTTGTCATAATCCTTTGTGGGCTCTTGTGTTTCGACAGTAAGAAGCGTACGAAGAAAGTGAGAAAGTCGCCGGTCATTGTCACTGAAAGGTAGAAAGTAATACTCGATACCCGATACTCGGAAACTGTCAGGGCTGGAAAAGAAAGAAAGCGTATACGCGATAAGTATGCCTCAAAAATGTGAACTTTTTGAATTTGTCCAGGCAATGAAATTCGAATCCAACGCTTTCTTCCGAAAAAAGTAAACGTTTTATTTGGTTTACCATATATGAGGTGGTAAAATATTTAGCCATCATTTCGTTGAACCAATTAAACACACAATCTTCAAAAATTTTTACTGCCAATTTGTCAGCTTTCAGAATTATTTTTTAAATATCATCTTGGAGATTTCAATTGAAATCATTTCTAAGAAAGATAGCTATAGTTCAATGGCTAGCCTGGGCATAATGAGATCTATACTCGTATTGTTTAGTTGTTTAGTTTGGCGATGGGTTCGTCTTTGAACTTTGAACTCTAAAATGCAGGAACATGTCTTTCGAGTGCCCCTAATCCCCGCCCAACTTCTGGCATTGTGGTAAGCTCCGGATCCCTGCTTTATGACACGCGTAATGCGAGTCAAAATATGCAATTAAACAAAAACTTCTTGACTGGAAAAATATTTGCATAACTTGGGCAAACAAATGTCGGAGCACGTCGTTCTCGTCACCAGTCGACAATGTCGAGTTGTTGTTGAACTTGTCATTACACACGCACAACCAGGGGAGCACCAGTCTCATCCATCCACCCACTAACCACCCAACCACCCACTAATTTACCCATCCACTGGGGGTGGTGCTCTCGCCAAAGTGTGGATTAATAGCTGGGGTGGTGCTGCTGCTGCCAGAAATCAGCGCTCGTAAAATTTACGTAAAATTCATTAAGCGCAACAAAAGACGCTGGCTACGAGGAGGAAAAAGGGGCAGGGGCAGGTGGGATGGGAAAATAGGGGGGCGGCTGCAATCGCTTAGAGACAAAGCCCTGCATAGTTGATAAGACGCGTCCTTCGCGGGGGGTGGGCGTTGGTTGTTGCATTTGTGGTGCCCTCGAGTGTCTCCTGGCAAGTCAGGCGTCAAGCCGCACGGAGAGCAACCAATTTTTGTCATTTCAAAGGGTCCAGCATTATTGTTGCGCCATCCAGGCGGCGATACACTAGCAAATAATTTTCTATAAATATTAAACATCCTTATTATTATTAATTTTAAGCAGCGGGAAGTTGGGTTGGTTATTTTCTCAAAAGATTGTAAAATTAAAATATTTAACAATATTCTTGAATGTATCATATGCTTTTCAAGGCCTTTAAGATATAATTTTCAGTACTACATTTTTTTGAAGTAAACTATATGAAATAAGAATATCTTTCAATTCAAGAGCTTTTGACTTGAGATTAAGAGAATATGGTATGCTATTAGATCTTTCTATAAATCCTTTAAGAAGAATCTGTTTTTATTGTTTCACAGTGCCTTAAGATTACTTAATAGTAAACCAAGTTCCAAGGATTGAAATTTGTCTAAGAAACGCTGAATTTTCTAAGAGTGTTTCCCGCCCATTCACCACCCACTTCCAATATCCTCGAGTTCCTGTGCAGCGAGGCGCTGCGATTCAGTGCTCCTTAAGTGGCCCGACATTGTGGCAGATCCTTTGCAGTCGCACTCCCCGACCCAACTCCCCGCCATGCCAGATTCCCCCATTCCCCCGCCCACCATCCCGCATCCCGCATCCCGCAACCTGCGCTGCGACTCCTGCCGACTGACAGATTAGCGTGTTGACATTAAGTTTGTCCTTTGGCAGTGTAGGCTAACATATGGCCTTTAGTTGGCTTTAAGTATCGGGCGCATTTAGCTCCAGCTCCAGCTCCAGCTGCACATGCAAATGCTGATGGAGCCACGCATTACAGCATGTTGCGGTCGCTCCTGGTGGGCGTGGCGCCTGGCCGCCCGCCTCCGTGCTCCAAGATCCAAGCTCTCCTCTCCCACTATGTGCTATCTTTCGAATCCCGGATGATGGCTCCTGTGGCATGTAATGAGTTTTCCATTGCCCCGCACACGGTGCATCAGGTTACCCGTACCTACATCACCGCTGATTTGTGCGGTTGATAATTGGGCGCGCGGTAATGTTGGTAATTAACGTCTTTCTGTCCACCGATATCGGCATATTGACGGCCATTGTCAAGGGCGCGTTTTATTTGCAGGACAAAATCCTGTCCAACGCAACGTTCGTCGTTCAAACGGAATTAAGCCAAAGGGAAAATCTGGCGACAAAAAGCGTAATACTTTGTTGGCGAAACATTAGCGAACAATGCATATTGACATTGTATTGACAGTGCGCGACATGGCTATAATAGCACTTAAACACCGTGCAATTTCGAATTGCTTTAATTGGATGTGTAAATGTAAGTATATGACTGTCATTTATAGAAGTAACTATAGAACTTTTATGGCATTTCTATATTAATGAATCTAGAAATAAAGTAATTAATATTATACATGATTAATTCTTATCTTTGCTGCTAAGCTTTTGACTTTAAACGCTAATATATCTCTTATAATAAAACCTCCCTAAGATAAGTTTTAGTAACTTTTCCAACGCAAACTCGTGTCTGGTTGAAATGGAAATTTCGGTGAAAAACTATTGAAAGCTAGACGAAAATGGCCAGGAAAATAAAAGGCTTGCGGCCAACGCTTTCATGTCGACCATAAAAATAGCAGACGCATAAAAAATTAATAAGCGGTGGTCAGTCGACGAGGACGACGCATTGCCGTTGTTCTTGTCCCTGGCATCAAAAAAAAAAAACCCTTGTGTCCTGCAAACGCCCCTCAATCCTTGCCCCCTTTACTCCTCCCCCCTCCACCCACTATATTGTCCAGTGTGGCAGACATCATTAATGCATAATTCAAGCGTTTGGCAGTTTTGTGCTCGATGCTTTCAATATTCAATTTGAATGCCGCCCAAAGCGATTCGAAGCGGTTTTGTGTCTGCAGCATTGTTGTCCTTTTGGCGTTGTTGTTGTTGTTCTTGTTGTTGTTGTTATCTGCCCCATTTTGTTTTCGTCTTCGCTTTCATGCTCGCTTATTTACTTGACCGCCCCCCAATTCCACGCCCGCTTTTCCGCTTTTCCATCAGCGAATACTACCTGCTGCATTATTCAGACGCCTCGACTCGGAATCGAACAAAATGCATGGTAAACAATTTCCATTGCAAAGGGGGCGGGGGTCGAAGGGGGGCGGAGACAATGGCCGCTTAGTCTCGTCATCTTGCTGTTGTTTTTCCGACCGGCTTTTCCCCACTTTCCCGCCGCCATCAATCGCAGGTCTTACAGCAACTCGCAAGCAATTGGAATTTGAATTTATTTAGCTCAAAAACAAATAAAAATAAGCAGTACTTCACAATTCACTAATTGACACCTTTATTTTGTAATTGCAAGTAGCCATAAAAATACAAAGCATATTGGAAAATAAATTTAATGGAAAATATTTTATATACAAATATTTTTCTAAGAAAACCAACAGTTGTTTATAAATGTGCCATAATTATTCATTTTTATCACTAAAAGATACATAAACCAATCGTTTCCAAATGGAATATAAATATTATCGTTAAAATAGTGAATTGAAGGATTAAAAAAACTAAGGAAGCAACATTCACGCCTTGAGTGCTATTTTCTTGGCCGCTGCTGTGTGTCCTGCATGCGTTAGTTGTTTATTAAATATAAATGATTGTCACTTGCGGCATGTTGCTGCCGTGTCCCTTTTGAAGTAAAGCGAAATGTTGATGGCGATGATTGCTCGAATTTCATTTGCCAGGGAACATGGCTGCAGGACATCGAGGTCCTTATTGCGATTCCTTGCTTGAACTGCAATTGCTGGCGAAATTACCCTTCCCCTTCATACCCATGCGACCCCATGCGAGGCACTTTTCTTTTAGGCGGGCGCCGCTTTGACAAGTCATGCAATTGATATGGATACTGGCCATTTGCTCGTCATAAATGTGGATTGTCACGACGGCATCCCGTCATCGGAGTGGAGTTCCACAACTCCGCAGATCCACCGCTGTGCAATCATCGTCAATCGCCCGATATTGACCACAAAATGCCATTAAAAAATAATTACGCATTTTAATTGGCATTTAGTTGGGGCAAAAAATTAAGTGCGTTCAACATAAAATGTGATTACACCCGTTGCACATAGAACAGGAAAAAAGAGAAGGGAAAAACCAATCGAGGGGATCAGCGAGGTGAGCAATTAACTTTCAATCGGTTTGATATGCCTCATGATATGGAATGCTACAAAAACCTCAGAGAGTATCTATATACCACTTAAGAATTAAATATTAATTTTAGGCCAACTTTGTAATATAAAAAATACACGAAAATCATAGTAAGAATTTAGAGAGAATTTAGATATGGGTTGTGTTTAACTTTAAGCATTTTACTTAATTTTTATGCATTTCATATAATGATTAAAAAAATCTATTTGGCATAAAAAGCTATTACTGAATAGTTAATGTTTAATGGAGATTAATAACAAAGTGGTTTCATTTGCTAAACGTTAAGGTTTTTCACCTCGTTTTTGCTTAAAAAGGGTATTGTGCAAACATTTTTTTCTTCGCTGATTACATTAACGCTTTTTTCCGACGCTGGATGAAAATAATTTGAGCCTGCATGTGTCACCTGATGCATATCGAAGTACCTGATTGCACTTGGCACTTAAAAATCAATTAACAGCGGCTGCGGCACAAATAATTCCAAATGGCCGAGCTTCCAAATGGACAGCTTTTCAATTGCATTAGTGCAAAAAGACTGGTAATCGTACATTTATACCGGAAAAACTTTGCATACCTTGTATTATATACGTACATCATATATATCATATATATATATATTTATGCGGCCACCTCAAATGGTGTGGCAACATGGCAACGTGGCAGGATCCGCCAGGATATTCCACCTTTCCAACAATTGCGTGCTCAACCCACCGAACCACAAATACTCCAGCACTCCACCACTCCGCCCGGAGAACAACACTAATTGCGGTATTAAAATAAACTACAATTGCAAATGGCGCATTTTATTTGAGGGCTGGACGAGGAGGAGGAGGAGGAGGTGAAGGTCCTTGCTGGCCACAGTCGGTGGTTATTATTTGCTGCAGTGGCTGCATTTGCATTGTTGCCATTTCCGCTGGCTGGCTGGCGCATTTTTCTATGTAATTGTGGTTCCGTAATGTGTGACAATTAAATCCAGTTCGTGGAAATCTCTTGGCCAAAAAGCTACCGAGCGAATGCCGCAAAGATTCCAGCGAAGATGGCCAAAAGCGAAAATCAGCGCCACCATGAAAAGTGACGCTCTGCTCGTAGGCCTTTCGTATGCCATAATCATATTTAAGGGTTTCCTGGAACATTCGTGCGACTGCAACCTCAATTGCAATTGCAATTGCCGTTGAACAGTTGGTTAGCTGTGGACTCGTCCGCCACTTTTCCGCCATCTGCCAACGTCCAATGTCCAATGTCCATCGTCCATTGCTACCATCGTTTCTCTGTTTGGTTGAAAACCACAAATTAAGCAGAGAAATCCTTGCCGTGCATGCGAACGATGGCGCCCGTGGAAAATTCCAACAAAATCAGCAACATGCCCTATAGACTAAGTTACTACCCACTAAAAATAGAAATAATCTAGAAATAATCTTCAATCTATATCTATTTAGGCCCAGTTTCTTGACAAGGTTTGGGAAAGCCAAGACATATGGCTCGTGAGATCCAAATATGAGCTGTAGCCATCGCATTCTCCGGTAACGAAGCTGGCGACCCCAAACTGAACATATATGGTACTTTGTCCGTATTTCACACTTGACACCAATGGACTACCCGAATCTCCGAAGCAGGCGTACTGCATGGGATTCCAGCAACATATGTTAAGACCTGGAGCACCACAATGTTCATTACTAACGCGACGCAGGGTCATTTTCTGCAGTGTAGTGGGCATCTTGTTGTGGGCCATCAGACCCCAGCCAGTTAAAATAAAGTCCTGCATGCTGTTTGCAAAGGCCTGATAGCCGGAATTTAAAAAAATGCAAATTGGTCGGATATAAGCTGTAAATTAAGTATAGATATAGATTGAGTATAGAGTATATGTATAGAAATGTAGCAAATTACCATCGTAGACGACTTTCCGACTCAGTTTGAGCACAGCAATATCATGATTCCGAAAATCTTTGTAGTTCTCATGCAGATATATTGAAACAACTCTGTAGAGTCTAGTCGGGCCATCCGTTGTCCTCGAAGAATCGTATTCACCCAATCTAACAAATCTGAAAAAAAAAAACAATAAAAGTAAACAGAAAGTTAGGGAAAGAATGTTAAGAACGTACAAGTTGTCGTTGACTTCCGTGCAATGAGCGGCGGTTAGAACAAAGCCTGAAATAAATAAAAAAGTTATAAAAAAACCATTATAAATACAATACTTAATAAGTTGCAAGTACGAACGGTGGGCAATCAGTGAGCCGCCACATGCGAAATTGTTATCTCGTATCAAGTAAGCCATCCATGGAGTCCTTTGAGCATCCTGACCACCAATTATTCTCATTCGGTGCGTTGCAATGCATTTTGAATCCAATAGCTGCGAATATCCATAAGATCCGAGGCTTAGGATTACTAAAAAAGTCAGCAGAACGATCGAAGGCGTCATCTCAATTGAAACAGCGGAGCAAAACTGAATTCACATTGTAAGATTTATTTCAACGAAAAGTCGGATGCTCAAAAAGAGCAGTAAAAGCGGTTCTGCAGAAGAATTAACATACAAAAAAACAGAAAAATCATTATTTCCTAAGAAACACTGCATTGATAAGGGAGTTTTTTTTTTTAAATTAAAACAAAAGTTGATTTAAGTGAATAATATGTTCAATTTACGTAAATTAAACAAGAGCTGTAATGTTTGCTAATAATAACCCAATGAGTATGAAAATGTTATCAGACCATTAATAAGCTTATACTTTCTATTTACTATTTATATGTCATAACTTGAAATATACTCTAAAAAAGCATTTATAAAAAGGGCATGCCCTTCAGCCTAAAAATGCATGGGTATTAAAAAAATACAAACGCAGGCGAGCGCCCACAAACATGCAACATCCCGACCGCAATGTATTACGAGGGGCGTGGCAGGTCTGGGCAGCCAGATAAATGCCCGTTGCTGCTGCTGTTGCTTTTGCTGTTGCTGCTGTTGTTCCTGCCATTGTCGTTGCCATGTTGCCACGTTGCATGCAAACAAGTGCAGCAAATACACACACACACACACACACACGTACATGCAGCGGCAACACAAAGACACGGACGCTGACACGCTGGTGCCCGCACGTCAGCGCTCGTGCGTTTATTTGCCGTTTCCGCTTCCGTCTGTCGTCGTGGCCGTCATCGCCGCTGCTTCAGAATCCGCCACTGGCCCCCAAAGAGCACCCCGCTCCATTCCATTGCGGTCAATTGCAGAGCTCAGATTGCGCGTTAATAAGTTGCTGTTGTACTGCTGTTGCAACTGCTGCTCCTGCTGCTGTTGTCACTGCCGCAAGGACTTTGCATGTAATGCACTTGGAAGTATCACGGTTTCCGTAATTTCCATAGGTCCCATTCAGCCATTTCCAGAATGGCAACATAGTCAACTAGTCAACGCAGCCCCTATCGCCATCTGCAACATGTTGCTGCTACAGAGTGGCAACTGCAACAGCAACAGCAACAGCAACAGCATGAGTCGATAGCATCGGCAAAGTAGCAACACAAAGTTGTTGTCCCCGTTCGCCGGGCAACAGAGTCTCGTGTCTGGTGTCTCCTCTCGACTTGGCTTGAAGTTTTTATGTGCCCGTCCAGAAACTAATAACCGTAATGCTTAACGTTTATTGAAAAAAGGTGGCCAGGTGGGGTGTGACACTCGAACTTGGCCAGAACCATGCTTCACGGCGCACACCAACATACCATATAGTATATGCCACGGCAGCAGTCGGACAGTTCATAAATATTTCCAGCAGCTCCACGGATGCAACTTTTTGGCGTCGCATTTAATGAAGCGGCCACTAGCTTGACCAATTCCCTGTCCTTATGGCCAAGGAAATCAAGAGTTTTCCCAAGCAAAAGTTTCCCTCCGACAGTCTGGCACTTTTCCTTTCGCCGCTGGAGAATAGAGGTTTCTTAGTTGTCTACAAGGAAAAACACGCGCGTGCTGTTTAAATTTCTCTGAATAAGATTAAGTTTAAAAAAACTTGAATTAAACTGAATTTGTAGTTACATTGTAGTCGTACATTGTTACATTTGGAAATAATTACTATTTTTATATCTTTTCATAAACTTTTCTTACATACTTTTCCTCGCAGTGCAGTGAGGAGATGTTTGTGGTCATCTGCAAATGCCGGCCATATATTATGCATGGGCTAAAAAGAAAAATGATCAACAAATGATTGACATCAGAGCTGCCTCGAAACTCCTCCAGTCCCTCCCACAATTTTCCCACTCCCCGCAGCCGAAGGGGAAGTTGCGTTTTCCGGGGCAAAACTTTGGCAAAGTGAAAAACTTGCTGTCAGCATTAGATAAGCGCCACAAGTTAATAGACTTGTAAAACACACACACTTCTCTGCAGTGTTGACCCCTCGAAAAAAAACCTTGGTTACAGCGGCGGGGTGGTGGTGGCATTCATACCGAAAGAGGAATTTTATTTATTTGTTTGTCGTTGGCATGTGGCGCGTGTTCCGTTCGGTTTCGGTTCCACCCCCCTGGCCCAGTGTATAAAAAATAGTGATATAAATAAAAATGTTATATACGCCCACTCCTGCGAATGGGGGGCGGGGCAGTCGGCAGTCGACTGGCGGCTTATCAGCCAACTAACAATTTAGGTTGTCAACTCGAAGGGCAGCCGGAGATGTCTATCGTGGGTGGGGTGGTGCAAAACTTTTCTGTTTAACTAGACTCTTGCTTAATTTGACCGTCTGCGGCTTGCCCCGTAGTCCCTAGCCCCTTTTGTTTGATCTCTGACCGGGTCAAAGTTTAGCTCATCAACAAATGATCCATGGATGTTGCTGCTGGCTGCGGGGAGAGCGGATTGATTGACAGCCCACTTCCGTTTCCTCCGGCGGCGGTTGAGTGCGAGTGTGTGTGTGTGTGTGCCTGCTTATCAACTGTAGTAACTTTCCAAGTCGATTTCAATTAATCAATTGTCAAAATACTTGACAGCTGAATTTATAACTCATTTGGGGAGCAGCAGTTCCAAAGTGGAAGCAGGATGTTGCTGCGGCTGCTGCTTGTATGTTGCACAGTGTAAGCTGCAAACACTAGAGCTGACAAAGCAAAGGCAACACGGGTCCAAATCGCCATGACAAGTGTAAAAATGCAATCACAGAGGCGTGGCATCTTCATGGAGTCGCTGTACGCGTGGCGTTACTGCCACGAATGTTGCCACCGATGTTGCTGCCCCAGCTAACGTTGACATTGCCATGTCATCACTCTCGCTCAGACAGTCAGTCAAGTTGGAGGCACTTCGCCGGGCGCCCCTATCCGCATCCGGGCTCACCCTGGGGGCTTATGCTCCTGTTATTTACAATAGCGCATTTTTACACATATTTTTTCAAAGTCAACAACATGATTTTCGCAGTCTACGCTGCGCGACGTGTGCATAAAACCCAAACACAGCAGCAGCAACAGGGAAACAACATTTACATTTTAAGTAGTTTTTAAATCGCTGCAGACAAACGTCAGCGTGTTGACAATTTATCATGCTCCTGCTCCGTCGAAGTTGGAAGTGGGTGGCAGTGGGTGGTCAGTGGGTGGTGCTGGTTGTGCGATGCTGGGACGTGATACATCCGGCGCCACCCGTCGCGCTAAGGCCAGTGCAATTTTTGATTGATTGCTGTCAGCTGGCGGAGTGTTTAAGCACAGACTGCAAGTGCAAGGACTGCAACGTATTTGCCAGCCGGAAGTAAAGTAAACTCGGAAAACTACGCCAACTGCTCTTTGCGAATTTTCCTTTTAATTAATTTAAGGCCGAATGCAACTTATTGATTTATGTGCGTGCCTGCAAATGAGGCTGAAAGGCGCCAGCGGCGGCTGTGTCCACTTAAGGGAAGAATACTCAATTAGCTGCGAATGCGGATGACGATGATGATAAGCGTGCAGCTACACTGAGCGAAAAGGGAGGTGCACATTATAGGTGAAGGATACATCAAATGGTGGCGAAGTTCGCCTTTGATTGATATCGAATTTCATTAGTTTGTATCTTTGAAGATAAAGGATTCCTATTAACTTTTTGTCGGTGCACTGGCTCCATGACTCCTCCTCCTCCTGGCGGCACCTCGTTAAGTTGATCACATTGCCGAGGGGTCAAGGGGTAGCGACAAGTGTCAGGACTTCCATCCCTGCCCATCCTTTGGCTGCACTTTCACATATGCAAAATTAATTACTTGGTGGATGATCGCTTCTCGAACACGGCGAAATGTTCAAGTTGCTGGCATTTTTATGCCGGACGAAAATTCAATTGAAACTTTGCAGACGACAGAGAATGCGATTGCGACAAGGCTAATTTCCGTACTCCTTCGAATTCTCGTACTTGAAGAAGTTTCCACACAGATGCCGATGCCAAGAACTTGCATTAAAGTGGATCGGTCGAAGAAATTTATGAAGTACCCGCCCGCGGCTGATTGTCCACTATCCCATTTTCCACCATCCCAATTTGATTGTCCAGGAATCGAAGAATTTTTACTTTATTTGAACTCGCTGCCCCCTCGGTTTTCCATCCATCCATCTAGCCATCCAGTCGATGGTCATGGCCATGGCCACTTGAAGCGCATTTTCTGCGCCATTTCCATTCCGACTTCTGGCCTTCGGCACTTGGCATCCCCTTGCCTTTTGCTGTTCCTTTGCTGCTTTCACTGCTTTTGCTGGTTTGATAAATTGTCTGGAAATTACAAATGGACACAGGGGCCAATAGCTTTTAGGCAAAGTTCGCCACGCTGCTCTTGTTTTGGTTTCGTTTTCGGTCAGGGGCATTTATGGTAATTTAAAATAAATGTGTGGCCCGGGAAGGAGAGCTGAGGATTCGCAGGCGCTTCCTGTCTATTTACGCTGATTTATGGCCGAGCATTGTTGACTCTTAATGGCAAATGTCGACAAATTTGCTTTAATGGTCAATATAACAGAGGCTGCTGCTGCTCGGTTTTTTGATTTATGCCCCAAAAACCCAGTCGCCTGGGATTCACATCTAGGCTGAAACCCGAATTTGGACCGGTTATCAGTCACTCAGCCTGAACATCGTTCGCTATAAAAAAAACCCAGCAACTCGTCGAAGATGGCGAATAAGTGCCGCTGCGGTGCTGAGGTCCTGGGCGGAGAAAACAGGTGAGTGCTGATGGTCAGATCCTGGTACTTGGAATTCCTACTGATTGGTTCTATTCCGCCTGAGATAGAGGTGTTTTCTGTGAGGGTCCCTTGCTGGATGCTGTCCAGAGATCGAAAATGTTTCCCGACTGCAAACACTTTGTGGACATGAGCTGCATTTTTACACCTGCACAAACTTTGGCCGACTTCGATATGTTCAGCAATTGCCGCCGGAACGATGGATCTCTAAGGTTCCTACAAATGTTTGTGGAGGTAAAATGTGAAAAAACCCTAAGAAAAGATAATTTCACTATAAGATAGATATAATTTTAGAAATATTTTCTTACTGCAGAAGCACTTCAATGATCCTGGCTCAGAGCTAGAACACTGGACACCGCCGGATTGGAAAGCTCAGCCTTCGTTTCTTGCCAGGATCTGTGATTCGGAAATAAAGCAGTTCGGTTCGGATGTCAATGGACTTTGGAAGGAGTTGGGGCGGCGGATTAAGGATGAGGTCAAGGAGAACCCCGATCAGTATTCCATAATCTACGTACCGAATCCCTTTATTGTTCCCTCCTCGAATTGCCGCGAGTATCGCTACTGGGAATCATTTTGGATCATTCGCGGATTGCTGCAGTGTGGCATGCATCAAACAGCCCGGGGCATGATCGATAACTATTTGGATTTGGTTAAGCAGTATGGCTTTGTGCCTGGTTGTGGCCGGATATACTGCTCGGGTCGATCGAGCCCTCCACTCTTGATCATGATGGTAAAGGCTTATGTGGAGGTGACCAAGGACGAGCAGTACGCCCTCGAAGCGCTGCCGCTGCTGGAAACCGAGTACGATACCTTCATCAGCAAGCACTCGGTGCAGGTGAAGGGCAGGACCATGTATCAGTATCGGGATTCCTCGGCAGGACCCAGGCCCGAGGCCTACCGAGAAGATCTGGAGTGTGTGGCAAGCATCAAGAGTCCTGTGGTCCGAGAGGTTATGTACACCGAACTCAAGTCGGCTGCTGAATCGGGTACGAACTTCAGTTCCCGCTGGTATGTAACCGTCGATGGTTCCAATAAAGGATCCTTTCGAGACATCAAAACCTCTGCCATTGTGCCCGTCGAGCTGAACTGCATCGTTTTCCGGAGTGGCAAGATCCTGGCCGAATTCAATCGCAAAGCGGGTAATACCAAAAAAGCCGATGAGTATCAAGATAGAGCATGTGTCCTAGTGAAAGCCATTCGGGATAATTTGTGGAACGCCCAAGCCGGCATTTGGTTGGACTACGATCTGGTGAACAACAAGCCACGCAACTACTTCTGCTGCACCAACTTTGCTCCGCTGTGGGCCAGAGCCTTTCCCTTGGTGGACACCGAGAAGGTGTCCAAGGGAGTGATGGAGTACATCAAGACCAACGATTTGGATGCGCAATACGGTGGGGTGCCGTACACGATGAATAAGGAGTCGGGCCAGAACTGGGATCACCCCAATGTCTTTCCGCCCATGATGTTCCTGATCATCGAGGGACTGGAGAATCTGGGCACTCCGCCCGCCAAAGCCATGTCCAAGCGATGGGCGCATCGATGGGTCAAGTCCAACTATGCGGCATACAAGTATGAGAGCTTCATGTTCGAGAAGGTAAGTTACTATATATCAGTAAGCTCGTTGTTTTTAAAAATATATTTAAGGACCTCAAGCATCAAGTTTAACTTTTACTAGATTGTCATATAGGTTCTAACACCTGACAGTGAACAATAGGCCTTAAAACATATTTCGCACGAACATGGCAGTTTCCTAATCCGATTTTTACCACCTTATTGCAGTACTACTGCGAGGACTTCGGCACATCTGGCGGAGCTTCGCCGGAAAACACTCCGCTGGGTTACGGCTGGACAAACGGGGTGATTATCGAGTTTCTCTGCAAGTACGGCAAGGAGATAAGCTTGGCCGACACCAGCGACGAGGGCAGCAAGAGCAAATCCAGAGGATCAAAGCCATCCGGAAAATACGAATACATCATTACCAGTGAGGCCAATATGGACGATCAGCAATCCAATAGACGGTGCGTATGTGGCGCTCCTTCCACGGTGGGAACCATGTCGCACAAGTCGACTGCCACAACTGCAACCAGCGACTTTGCTCAGCAGACACAGCCGCAGGAGCCGAATGCTTGCTCATGTGGCATTGCCCAGAAACAACGGTCACAGACGCAACCAGGAGAGGATGGCAAATGCTCATGTGGTGCAGGAGCGCCACAAAAGTCCCAGCAGCAAATGCAGCCAAAGGATGTGCCAAGTTGTGGAATATGTGGCTCCCAGAAACAGCAGCCATCACAAGCTCAAATGCAGAGGTCTCAGCAAAAAGTAGACGACGACCAGTGTACTTGCTCTAGGAAAGAAGCACTACAGCAATCTCAATCGCAAAATCAGAGAACCCTGGGGATACAGCACGATCCAGATTGTCCATGTGCCGGACAACAGCAAAAAGGAGCAGGACTTATTGTCGTTCAAGCGCAAGTGCCGGATAACGATCCTGATTGCGAGTGCTCCATGGACGAACGACAGAAGCAGCAGATGGAACAGCAGCAGAAGCAACAGGACTGCATGCGGCAGCAGCAGCTGCAGCAACAGGAGCACCAGAAGCAGCAGCAACAGCTCCAATCTGAACAGCAACAGGACTGTGGCACCACCAAGCCACAGACGCAGGACTGCTCCCAGCATCTGAAGAAGTCCAGTGGAGGCTGTGGATGCATGGATGACGACGATGAGGATCGGCACGACGCGCTAACTGGACACTATTTTCCAGTGACCGACAAGGACCCGGATGACGCCTATCAACAGGAGAGCAAATCGCCACAAAGGGAGTCTGGATGCGACGGTTGTGGCAGGGATGATTGCCCGGATCCTCCGCAGGAAGACTGCGGTTGCGGTCCCGCAGCTAAGCCCCAGCAGACACCCGTTGCTGAATGTGCTCCTCAGGCGAAAGCGCCGCAGCCTGCAGCTGCCGATGATTGCAGTTGCGCGGTGGGTAAGAGTCAGAGCAAAGCCGCTTCAGTCGCACCACCGCCAACCTTTATATGCCCACATTGTGGAGGCGTAACATCCGAAGCGTTCCTTTCCACACACACAATAGGCACCAATCGAACCATGGGGCCGCAGAACGACTGTGGAGCAGCGGGTCAGCCACTAGGTGGGCTTGCCAGCAAGGGTATACAGAGTGGTCACAGCAAGGTGGCTGCCGGCGGTGCCGGTGCCGAGTGTGCTCCGTGCAAGGCTCACGTGACCGCAGACTTTCCGGCTGGCCAGGGACCAAAGCCCCTGTTCAACAAGCAGTTCCCACTGGCGGATCCTGTGAGCAACTTCGACGCTTGTCCACCGAAACGAGGATCTGATGCGACCAATAACAAGAAGAAGAAATGCTGCAACTGCGACGAAAAGGAGGATGGGGAATAGATCCACTTCACCTATGGATCAATGCCCTGGAAGAACATGCGAAGGCCTAGTGAACTGAAACTAAATTTAAGTGTGTCAAATTTGTAATGCTCACCAGCTTGAAGATTTTAAATAAAAAGTATTTTTATTTGGAGTACTTTTAAACTAAAACCTGCATGGACAGTGACGTTTTTTCTTTATTAAGTATTGAAAATTATCTAAAAAGTTGCATCCGAATAATCAGTTACTTAGTTAATGAATTTAGTGCACTTTGCGGAGGAGGTATACAAAAATACAAGTCAATTTGAGCCAAAAAGTTAGGTTCCCCAGTCCGACGTATTACTTTTTCACGGACACTTTTCGTTCCGGATATAGCAGGCACACCAATAGCTCCTCGGTGACCTCGACCTTTGAGTGGGAGCATCCGTAGCCGTTGGAATCCAGTTCATCCTCCTCCTCGTCCAGCACATAGTACAAATCGCTGGCCAGTGCGGATGAGAGATTATGTCCTGGCTGAAGGACCTTGAGAGCATCTCGCCGGAACAGTTGAATGGCCTGGATAACCTTTTCACTAGACCTCAAGCAGCAGTCCAATCGCTCCGCCTCCAACGAAGGGTGTAAAGCCTCGTCCAACTGGAAGAGTAGCCTTCGGAAAATGAAGCTAGCGAAGGTCCTTTGCTGGCTCTCAATCAACTGCTTCCTTCGCATGGAACACGGTTGCATGATTGCGAAGCTCACATAAGTCATCAGTAAGAACTGGGTGCACATGGACAATGCCAGGACAACGATCAGATAATCCTCATCACAGTGCTTTAGATTTGATGGCTCTGTCCAGTTCAAGAGTGGCGTAATACCAACAGGCACATATTCTGGCTGCAAGGTGGCCACCAACATGATCATCGATAGAAGGATCACCGAGTCAACGAAACCGGGGTAAAATTTGGAATTTCGAAGTCGACGGGTTTGTGTAGCCAAAAAACCAAAACTGACCAAGCGTGGCCTGCTTTAAAACCCAGTTGAAATAGTTAGTTAGAGTCGTACTATTATACGCTAAGATCTAATGTTATAGTCATTAAAATGGGCTAACCAGATAACACCATGTATCCTTTCTTATTAGATAAGACTTGGCCCTTGGCAAAATCATTCAGAGAAACATCGCCTAATTTCTTCCATGACATGTCATTCGCAATCCACTACTGTTATCTTTATGGGCCTGTCGATATCTTTATGACGCGCCCACCCGCCCAACGACATGGGTGTATGTACATTTGGGCAAGGACACATTTTGGGGGAAAGCGAAAGTATCCTTTGACACAATTTCCGCCAGCTTCTGTCTCTGTCTACTCCGCTATCTCGCTCTCTTTCTAGCTGTGTGTGCTTGTGTGCTCAGGCTTGTAATATTGGCGAACGATTCATTGATGTATTCACACACACACAAACAAGCACAGTAGCACATATGCGTTCAGCTGCTCACTGACTCATAAGCTCACCCACACAGATTCGAGCCGAAATATGCGCGCTCCATTACAACAGAACCCCCATACCATGACATGACATACCATGCCATACCATACCATTCCCACCCATCCCGGAAAGCCCCCTGTCGACGCGATTGTACGGCTCTGATATTATTGAAATGCCATTTTGATTGGCTTTGATGTGTGTGGATGGATGGATGGATGGGCGAGTAACGATTTGATGTTGCTAAATGTTTTATGCAGATGCGCCGATAGCAGGCCATGGTTCCATTGATGTGATTAAGCGATAAGTAGTCAGCCATGAAGCATTTTGGCCACAGATATTAGTTTGTTCGCCCGGTGATTGCACTGCTCGCTAATTTGATTGAATGGGCGCCGACTGGAAGGGTATGCATAAAAGAGTTCGCCTGGCAGCTTAAATAGGAGCAATGGAGGATACCCCATTCCCGATTCCCAATTCCAATGGCCTCTCGCTTCCGAGTTCTTATCCAATTATACACTTATGGCCATTTGTCAGTGGAAAGTGTCAACAGTGCCGCGGCACCCTGTGCCTGTGTGTGTGGGAGTCTGGGCTGGGAAATAAGAGGCGAAAAGCCCGAAAGGAAAACCCAAGGCTGACAGACAGACTGCCAGGCAAACAGGGAAAACTCAGGGAGGGAATCGTAACCGCAACCGAATAACCGAGTCATATCACAGACGTGCAACTGAGCAGCACTTGATGATGAAGAATGTGAGCATCCTTGGCAGCGCCTGCACATGCCACTTGAGGCACTGAGAAAAATACCGCACACCTTCAGACAATAGATAACTGACGAGCTAGAGTTGAATCTTCCTCAAATAAATTAAGCAGAGATACTGACAGTTCTTATATAAATCAAAATATCATAGGCAGGACTCCAAAACGTATAATAGATAAGTAAATGCGTAACTATGCACTTCATAAAACCAAAAACTATCGTACGGCGCACTTTTGTTTAATGTATTCCCAGAGTGGGCAAACCGAGTCCCTAGTCAAATGGCAGTGATGAAATGCAGAAATGCTGTAGCTCATCAGTCTTCGGGTAGTGCGACTCCCGATCCCCGCCCATCTGGCCACCGCCGAGTCGGCAGAAGTCCTTCGGCGGAAATCCCCTCTTGATTATAAGTTTGACGCACCGCAGCCTTTAATGTGGATACCGCGACTAGAACCGAAGGACTCGGGAACTGTGCAAAAAGTTGCAGTCTAGCGACTTCGCAGACTGCTGAGTTGCGTTTCCAATTAGACTCTGGGCGAATCATTTGCATGTTATTGACTAAATTAAGTGGCAAGCTAAAGTTGTAAAAATATGCGAAATTGGCCAGCAGCAGACGAGCAGACGAAACACAAAGCAAACTATGCGAATCCAAATGAATTGAAATGAAACGAAATGAAATGAAATGAAATGAGACCGTAGCCAAATGAAATGGAGAGGGATTTTGGCTCAGTTGGCATTATATCGGATGACAACAGTTCAAATACAAATACCTTCACTTTGAACTGCCAAAAAGTGCTATCCACCTGAGTTGTCCTGCTGAGAATATATCCAGATAGCCGAGTTGAGTCTTTGTTTGGCTGCAAATTGAAATTGAAATTTGCATGTTTGCCACCAGAAATGTTTCAATTATTCGCATGCTAAAATGAATATAAAATCGAAACAAGCGGCAGGAGCAGCTGCAACAACAACGAGAAATCTGTCATATGTCAAACTTTGCCATATTTAATTTCCTCTTTGCGAAATTAGTTTTTCCTCATCCGAAATTTGTGTGCACCACATATTCGTGTTTGTCGATTTTTTCTCCTTTTCGTTCCTTTCTTCCCCCTCTCTCTCTTTCTCACTGTATAAGTCTCTTTTTTTCGTTCGCCCCTCGCACACAGCTGCAATAATTCATGTTCAAAACTACAAATTGAGTCATAAACAACTTTTGATTTCGCATATGGCAGTCATGTCCTCCGGTTTCTGGGGGGTTGTGTCTTATTTTTTATATTTTCCTTTTTGTGCTCGGCGTTGCATACTTTTTGGGGTGCATTTGGGGATCGGCTTAGAGAGGTGCGCGTGAGTCGTGATCGCGGCAGTCGTGACACGAAGGAGTTTTCTTATCCTGAAGAATTTATATCCAGGGTTGTTCATACTTGTAAAAGCTTGATTCCTCAGTACCTTTACAATAACTACTTGGCAACCAGGTGAAATGTATGTAACTTAAAAGCTAACCCAGTTAACCACATAATAATATGCAGAAAAATTCCAATCCTTTGTTATTCTTAACAAACTGCATTTTAAGTTATGTCCAGACCACATTAGGCAAATGCCAAGTGAAATTTGTAGTTTTTGTTCACCACTAGTGGGATTTGCCGGAAGTGCCCATTGTGTTCTAGTTGACCTTTTTAAAAATTCAAGCGCCTGCAGTCGCTCTCATTAAAAACAAAAGATTAAATCCTGAATGTGTGCTGTGTGCATACATACACATACATACATATATAGACGCACAAAACCGCTTAATTCATAATTTAACTGGGCGCACTTTTAGTTGCGGCTGGTTGGCAAAACAAGAGCCGAAAGTTGAAAAACCATTTAAAAAGGTATGCAAACAATGTTTGTCCGTCTGGGTTTCTGGCTGTCCGTCCGGATGTCGGGATGTCTGGATGTTTGGGCTTACTTATGTATTTCACTCTTTATGATTTATTTCGAAATACTCTGGCCACATTCAGACACCAGCGGCAGAAAACCCGAAAACCCAAAAAGCTTTGCCGCTTAATTTCATTAAAAATTTATGAAATAAAGGCACATCCACGATGGCGTATTAAAATTTGATAGTCTGCTTCGTGTGCATGTGTGTCTGTTGTTGTGTTTTTTTTTTTACTTGTATGTGGGTGTATGTCTGTGTGTGCGTGAGTGCTCCATGCGTCATTGTTAATATTGTGCTGCGGTTTTTACGCCAAAAGTCACCGATGGACGACGACGCGAAGCTAAAAAATTTGGCCCGTCTGTGTGCACTTTATTTGATGGACTTGTTTATGAGCCATTTCCATGCCATTCGAATGGCATGCCCATCTGGATCTGGCTGCAGCACCTTGATTCTCGCTCTTATTAATGTTTATTGCATTTCGAGCGTTTAATTTGATGTCCGCGTCCAAGTTGCCAAATGATGAGACGTTAAATGGAATTGCAACTCGAGGTGTCCTTATCCGTCCGGCGAACCAATTTGCAAATGCACACGAATTGCGGTGGACGACGCACTTTTCCCTTGCTCATATTCCTTATTTTATATATTTCTTTTACTCATTTTTACTTTTGTTCTGCATTCCTCACTTTTTTTTTTTCGGCCAGAAATTGCATTTTTAATATCCTTGGCAAGGATCGCTGGCTGTCATGGGTAATGAATGCGCTGGCAAACAATTATTTTTATATGACTGCTGGCTGCGACAGGCGGCTGTCTCTTTGCCGCTCTTCTGCAGAATTCTCCAGCTTCAACTGCGTCTTCGTCCTTTTGCGCTGCTTCTTCTTGCCCGGTTGCCAGCGGTAACGGTAACTGCACATAAAAGCCCCGTTACATACTTGAGAAGTTACAAGATGTCATTTCGGCATCCTGCAATATTCATAACTGCCTCGAGCACACTGCTAGAAATGGGGTGGTAATTTTCATTCAATAAGTATTATTTCGCTTAATCACTACTAATATTGTAGTTAAATATATAGCTAGCTTCTTTCAATATTTAAGTTTCAAATCATCTAAAAAGAGATACCTCAAGTTATAACATTATTTCTGAAAAGTATCTTTAAGACATTTAACGTAGAATTGCAAATTTCTAGCAATGTAAATGGTAATGTCAATGGTAATGTCATACTTAAATTTACTTATATTTTGTATGTTTAACAACTAGTGCGTACTGTAATGCTTCCCCATTTGGGTGCCACCAAAACACCTGCTGAACAATGGCGAACAATGTTCTAGTCACACTTGCCGCGCTTGCAACAGTGACACTCATTAGATTAGCGCTGATTGCGCAACCACTCGACCTCATCGCACCGCCCAACCACCCACAACAGCCAAACCACCGAGCCACCCAGCTACAAAGGGGGTTTTTCGCCAAATGCTGACAGCTGTGTGACAGCGCTTGGGGAACGCCCTTAAAAAGGCCTTGGGCACACGGATGTGTGGGTGGGGCTGTGGGTGGTGGTTTGGCTGCATTGATTGTTTTTGCCACTGGTAATTTGAAACTTTAAAATATTTATGATTTATGTTTAGTTTCCTTCGGACTGCTGGGGGTGACACAAGGACACGAGATCGCAGGAATCGCAGGACACCCCCGAAAATTCTGTGGTCCGTGGGCGTGATGGGCTTGGGCTCGGGGTGGGCGTGGCCATGGCGAATGCTGGAAAATTTTTCATTACACAGCTATGCAGTCAACGCAATAAGCAAGGCAGTTGAAGTAAAAACCCAAAGAGGAGTGACATCTAATGGAGTCCGCAAATTTTGCATGAGGGGATGGGGCATCACTGAGAGATTGGCCAAAATACTTGGCACGTGCTGGGGGATGGGGGGCTTTTGCGCTCCAAGTGATGCTGAATTGAGTTGTCAGTTGTGCGAAAAGTTGCGTTTTATGAGGGTTGATGTGCGGGGATTAGGGGAAAGTTGCCAAGACTCGCATTAAATATTAATAAAAACGCTACCTCGGGGACTTGCAGGTAACTGCACGTCTGCGGTGGATTTGGAGGTGTCTCTGGTTTGAGAACGTGCCTAATAAAACGCCTGCCCCGCCAATTTCCATCGTGATTTGCCGGCATTATAGTCCCGATTTTCTAATCCTTCGAATGACTTCGAAACGCGAGAAAGGGATGACCACCCCTCATATTTTGCACCCCCAAAATGGGAAATGTGCGCATTTTTCACTAACAATTTATTATCAACCACTTAGGATCGGAATAAGCGATAGTCCATCGAGGCTTATTAGATTCCAAAGAGCGGGAATGAAACGAGCGAACCCCCATTTTCCCAGCCCCTTTTGAAATAGCATATCTATGACAAGTGCAACAGTGCGACGACAACTGGAATCAACCCTTGATTTCCTTCGGCGGGGTGTGGATACTTTTATAGACCGTCAGAATGATATATGCATGCCAATATTATGACAGCAGCAACATAACTGGCAACTGTTGAAATATGCCCTGGGCCACGAGAACCGAAAACGGAATCGAAAAAATTTCAATGGAGAAATAAGTTTTTGGAAATGCTTAGTGGGAAATACCCTTTCCAAGTTTCAATTGTGGGGGAGTTTGGAAATTGTGCTGTAATCTAACTTAAGAAAATAAACACAAATGAAATTGAAATGCAATTTTTGAGTTTTCGGGAGTTTTTTATGTATGTATATGAAATGTTCAAAAATTTAATAAACAACTTAGTTACTTTAGAAGTTTAAGTGGAAAAGAATATAACGTATCATCGTAGTTCATAAAATGCTGCTTTGATTTCTAGCTGATAACACTTTATTGAGAACTGATCAGTGATAGCTCTATCAAAATCCTGATTACCCTTCTACTTCAGGGTATCCCCACAAAGGAGAAACTAGAAATGGCAAATCAGCAGCAACAACTCATCGACGACGATGGGCGTAAAGTTACGCGCGCATATGTAAGTGTCTGACTTCCGTTTCCGCTTGACAAGCTACGATGCTGCCATATCCCGCTGGGGGGTGGCTTCCTCCCGACCACACCCCCTTGCACACCGAACACTCCACAACCCACAAAAGTTAGAGTTGAAGTTGTTGTCATGTTTGTCAGAGGTTGGGGCTATTACATTTTACTTTTCATATTTGCCAGGAATAACCGTGAAATTGTTTTTTCTGTCTAGCCCGCCCCTCGCAAAGCACATAAGTGTGCGTGTGTGCTTGTGTGTGTGTGTCAACTACCCCTTTGTCAATTTCAGTGCTGAAGTATGTGCAAAAAGCGCTGGTAAGTGCGAAAGGGGGCAGTTGGAAAACTTTCATCTATGCCGCCTTGGGCCACATCAAATTGCAAGGGATTCGAGGATTGGATAACAGGGGGTTATGAGTGGGGTTGGGCGGTAAATGCTATTTAAATGTATAAATTTTAATAAGCTCTTTTCGGCCCTTTTGTTGCCGACCAGCGGCGTAAGTAAGCCTGTTATTTGATATCGATTCCTAGAGAATTAATGCGAGCGGGCATTTGCAATTTTTGTAAAATATTTCCGCCCGCTTAGCGCACACACAATTAAACTCAATTAAGTGGGCATATTTAAACATGAAATTGCTGCATCGCAATTGGCAAATATGTACACGGATCGACGCCATCAAAACCAAAAAAAAGTGGTTTAAGGAAAAAGGGAAAAGCTAAAGGGAAAATAACAAAGAAGGAGCTCAATTCCCCAGAGTGGCTGCATCACCGAGGGATAACAAGGGTAACGAGAGGACTCAACAACGCAGCCAACGAACTTGAACCGCAATTTTTATTTGGCAATACATGCTAAGACATTTCCGTTTTGCCCCAAAACATTCCTTTTGCCCCACGTTTTTTGGCTACTTTGTTGCCGCAACCCTCATGAATATGTAAGCACTCGCTGTGACGCCGTCCCCACGAAGATCCGTCCAGGTGGGCAGGCAACCTTTGGAGTAACGTTAAGCCCGTTAGCTCGGGGTGGGCTTTGCCCAGCCAAGCAAGACCAGCCTGCACCGAAGATATAGTGGTGGCACCACACCAGAATCACCCGACCCACCGACCGAGACAGACAAACATCAATAAACAAGAACCGTCGCGTAAATAATGCAGCACCCGGAGACGCTGCTCAGTTCGACTGACTTGCCTGTTCGCCCGCCGAAAGTCACCAGTCACCGAGCACGCACGGATCGTCTCCGGAACTCCGAGAAGTCATCTATGCACTGCAAAAAAAATACCCATCCTTATCATGCAATTCAAACTATGTAGGCATTCAGGAAGTTAAATGCACTAAAGCATCAGATCTGCTTGACTCCAATGGAACTACTTAAAACTCAAAGTAGCTGAATATTTAAGAGTTTCGATTATTGAAGTTTATAGAAAACTATTCTAATCTATTATAGTTTTCCAGTTATGCAGGACCTTTTTTTTTGTTAAATAGTAAGTCCGAAGCAAGTAAATTTGATTCCCTATTACGATAAGATGAGTTCTAGATAGTTTAATTCCATGTTTCCGACAGTGTATTGTGAGTCTAAAGTTCCACCCTGTTTAAAGACTACGTGCGGTGCGCCAGACATTCAGACATTTCCCCGGTGAGCAGACTTTGGCCCGCTCGTCCTGCACTGCAATTGTCTCGGCGGGCTTCATGCATTTTACATTTTTAATAGATTGCCTGGGATTAATAACACACGCATTCGCCCATATAGACGACCCGGATAGTACAGGGGCTAATGGGGTCCAGGGGGGTGACCGCAGGTATTGGGTTTTAGTTTTGGTTTCCTTGGTCGGCCCAAGGGATGCATAACACATTGCGCGGTTTACGCCTCGACGCGTGCCCCTGGAAATCGGAAATCGGTGGAGGATATATGGGGGCTTAGGGGGTATGGGGGTCAAATCTCTGACCAAATTGGCGGTGGTGGCAATGCGTGCAATTAGCCAAGAGTGATGGAAGGGAATCTGGCTAATGGAGGATGAGTTTGGGATACTCTAACGAATGATGCGAAGCATGGGGTAACTGCGTTCAGATGGGGGCCTAATATAAATTATCATAAAGAATCACTTTTAATGAATACTCAAGGCAACAGTTTGACTTAAGGAATACAAAAGAATTTTCTAAGAAATTAATTTCTAAACTAACACTTCTTTGAATACACCTACCAAATTTCCTCCAATTAAAGAGCTGCCATCCAAAACTATCATATATATCTATGCTGGCATTTGTTTTCTAACTCCAGGATGCGTCATTTGTGGAAAGTACCCCCATATCGTTAGTGTGTGCAAAGCTCTATGGAAATATTTCAATTTGAGGCGCATAAAACTTTCCGGGAAGAGGCAACCAACCAGGAGCCAGAAGCTCCGGCTTCGGAGCGTCAGAACTCACCCGAAAACTTTGGAATAACGCAAAATGTGCGGACAGCAGGAAAAGCGAAAAAGAACGAAGAAAACCTAAACCAAAAAAAAAAGAAGAAAAAGAATAGAAAAGAAAAGAAAAGCGCAAAAGGGAAAAAGTGGAAAACTTCTCGGGCGAGTAGCCGCCGAATCCTTGTGGTCCTCGGATCCATGGGCCGGTGGTCCAAGTGGCAAAGTTTTGGCTGTTGAAGACATTAATTTGAGCCTTGATGATATTCAATTTAGGCACTCCGCTGAGACTTCTGGCACTAAGCCTCCAGCCTCCAGCTCCACACATTCGCGCACTCACAATGGAGGCAGCCACTGAAAAATATGAGCTGACCCACGTAGGCAGTGTTCACGCCAACAGTTGTGGTCAAAATAATAGATGCTTTACAAGCAAATTGTTCGTTTGTACCAATGGAAAATCTGAATAACAACTGAGGGTAACATAATAATCATAATCATAATCATTCTTTAAATGTTTTGAACTAAATTAACTATAAATTTAAATAATTTTAAAATTATGACATTGAATCAAATATTGACTTTAAAATACTTTAATTAAGTAGCACCATAATAATCAAAATAAAACAAATATTATAATTAATTATATATTATTTACCGCATCTGTTTACCTCAGAGACTACTTACAGGGGTAAGGGAAAACTTAGTGACAGCAGGAAAAGTCCCCAAAAATAAGAAAAACAACAGAGGGAAAATGTATTTTTTGGCACAACTTCTACATGCACTTGCCGCGTTTGTTGGCCGCGTGTTGTTCTTGTTGCCCGACCGGCGGACCGCGCGCTCTTGGCCTGGTCAACTTTTCATGTTTGAGCTTCATTTTATTAAGTTGGCAACACTTGCACAACAGCCAACAGCCAACTGGCAAATGGAAAATGGAAAATACCGCCTGTGCCTACAATTTGGGGTCAGCGGCGAGCTGTGCAACTTTTCCTTGGCCCAAATAATTTTCATTTTTTTTTTGTTTTCATAGTTATTTTTAAGTTTTTCGTTTAATTTTCAATTTGCCGCCGGGCGACATTATTTTTAAAATATTCACCGCGTTGAGTTGAGACTTCTCGCGCAGGCCTTTTTCACCAGCTGTGGCCGCTTGTGTTTTAACTTGATTTGGTTGTCGCATAAGCTGCTTGGCCTTTTGTTATTATGGCTGGCATTATTGTTATTCCCTCGCTTGGTTGACCATTTATGCTTATTTATTTTCGCCCACTCGCATTTCCGTAGCATACTTTTGCGGGCAGCACCAACACACACACACACATGCACAGAGCGAGGAAAATGAGGAAACTGGTACGTGCTCGTTGTTTGGCGGGATGCGGATATTTATATATATAATATATATATGTTCGGTATCAACAATAATTTGTTCACAAAGAGCTGGGCCCAGAAATTCCATTATTATTATTTGCTCAGAGGTGTTTATTGATCTTCTCCAAACACGACTGTTGACACTGTCCACCGTTTGTTGGCTTGTTGATTGTTTGTCTTGGCTTTGTCTGCGGCCGGAGCCTAAGGAAAATATCGAAATACTACCTTTGCATCGCCCCGGTTGCGACAATCTAGACCATCTTATACACAAGCCCGGCTAGAGACCATAAATTTCCGGCTTTAGTGGGAGTCTGCAAGTCGAGGACACTGAGCGGAATTCCTAGATCAAAAACTGGTCACTAGCGTAATTATTACAAAATTAAACTGAAAATAATCCTTTTGGTATAAATCATATATGGATTACAAGATTACAATGAAATACATTAACCGCAAATTAATTACAAATATTTAAGTTATTTGAGCCCCAAGGTAAACTTGATGGAATTTATGGTGATAAATCAACTTAATATTTGATGAATTTGAAAATAAGCTTGAGTGCTTTATTTATTACCCTTTAAACAGCACTTTTTCGCTCAGTGTGTGGTCGCAGCTGCTGCATTGTGAACTACTCGCAGCGATAAAGTAATGAATTACCTGGTTCTGTACAACAATAAATTGTATTTGGATTTTTATTACAACTCTGCTGATTACGCTGTCAATAGCTGGGGGAAAATATGATTTTTTTTGCCAGCTCGGCGACCTGGGCCGTTGTGTCCACTGGCATTGGCCATTTGGGCGGTGCTGCTATTGCTTTTGGCCCTTTTGTTGGCCAAATGGCAACTGGCAACGGCTGCTGCGTTGGCCTTGTTAAATTATGCTCGTCATGGCGGCACTTCCGGCCCAAAGGCGCTGCCAGCCGTCCATTGTTGCAGGAGTCGTGGAGGGAATGGATGCTGAATCCTGAGCAGAATCCCGAGGAGCTGGAGGAGCATGGCTGTCAGGCTGTCTTCGTGTTTTTTAAGTTATTGCATTGGGAATCGGCCGGCAGCTAAACACAGGAGCTGGAGCTGGAGCCGGAGCACTAGATGGAGTCGCAATTGGAGCTGATGCTGATGCCGGAGCACAATAACAAATGAATCTAGCCGAGGAGCTTTGTGGCTCCTGTTCCTTTTGGCGTGCGACAAGGCCGTGCCAGCGAAAATTCCCCGGATCCCTTATGTAATTTTTAGATTTCCTTCTCCTGCTCATTGGCCGTAGTGAAATCCATGGTTGGCATAAAAAATAAGGAAAACCAAAATGAATTAAACCTGTTGCCTGGATAGCCAACCACCAGGCAGCCCGGCCAGCTATCTCAACTGAAACTGAAACTGAGACACTGCCAAATATGCAGAATCTTAATGAAAGTCAAGATGTCGGAGCTTGGCCAACTGGCGGTTGGCTACCTATCAGTTGTTGGCAAATTGCAACTTAAATAAAGCCAAACGAATTGGTCAGGATTGCGGAAGGCAAGCGGTAAAGGATTTCCGTCAAAACTGCCACACAGCCAGGCCAAGAGCACGCAACGAACTCTGGTTATCCTTTCGCCAGGATTTCATATCTATTTACAAGCAAATCCTGCCGCGGGCGAGGCTAAATGGAGGTGAAGTATATAAATGCAACGAGTTTAGCCCTTGAGCACATCAACCGCGTCCCTAAAGTGTGTTCACTACCAAGGCTTTCCGAAGATTTCGCGCAGGGAATCCTTGGGGCGGTGGGGAAAAGCGTGGGGATTCTGGATTCAGGATTCGGGATTGGATAGCTACCGCTGTCAAAAGTCAAAAGCTGGCAAGGAGCAGCAGCCAACAGCCAGCAGCCGCCACAAGTTGCCTGTCGACGGACAAACTTATGGCTAAGACCGCAAACAAATTTCGGGCTGATGCAATGTAGCTAAAGTTGTACGGTGCGACCTCGCTAAGCTGGACATCTTCTACATGGGGTAAATCAATATTAAAAGGAAATATTTTTTGAAATTATATGCAACTAAATATTTGTGTTATAAGAATTAAAGCAACTTAATATTATTTTATTTTATAAATTCTATTGTTCGATTACTATTTAAGCCCTGGGATAAGCTTTTATATAGGACTGTAATCAGCTTGCTGATCTGATTAAATATTTTGCACATTTACTTGTGCAGCTTGAATAATGTAGTTTATTCACTATTTTGACTGTAGCCATATTTGGGGCTGCAGCAAGCGAATTAGATGTTGAAGAAAATTGTCTTCCTGTATGAATTTCATAATTTCCCCAAGTTTTAGTTAGGAAAGGCAAGCAATTTCCTCCTCGTCTGCTTTCTGGCTTGCTCTCTAGGTGAGTGAGTGTGTGTGTGTGTGCATACGAGTATACCCACACCATCTAATTCCCCTTTCCGATTTGGCTTTAACTTTGCCGGCGAATTGGTTGGCTGGTTTCGGCGCTGTCTTTGGTTTTGGCCATGTCAGTGGCTGCGGTGGCTGGGGAACTACTCGTGTGTGTGGCCAACTCGGATTGGATTTTCAATTTCTTCGAATGTTTGCTGATGTCATCGACAGAAGTGCGGGAGAATTTCTCCGGCCTTTGTTATTTATATTCCTCGGGCTGCTGACCCACTCAACTTAAAGAACCGATTGTGGAAGTGGGAAGTGGGTAGTGGGTAGTGGGTAGCCGGGGCCAAAGGACAACCCTTTGTCACATTCTGCAATTTATGTTATTGTGTGCACACACCCCCCGATCTGTATCTCAATCTATTGCTGGCATCTCTCTGTTGTGTTTATGTTCTGTGATTTCTATCAACAACTTTTACTTTTGTAAGCAAATACGGGGCGCATCTCAAGCAGAAAGCAATAAAAATTGTTTACAAACATTATTTGCGTATATCCTTGAGCCGGAAGCACCTTCCATGTCCGCAACTTTTCACCATTTAAGTAGATTTCATTCTCTCTCTCTTATTTTTAAGCACACACAATAACATGCATTTGCCATGTCACTCGCTCTGTTCTCTGTTCTCTGACCTGTCTCGTCCTGCCAAGAATATTCCCATATACCCGCTCTCCTTATCTCATGTTTAGGTTTTGGGGCATTAAAGCTTCTCGCACACTCTAATAAACTAATGTCCCTCCTTTGGGGCCAACTCCTTTCTGTGCCCCTTCCCAGTGGCGATGCTAGCAGTCCCAGATCCACACAGTTTGCTTTGCGAAACATTTTATTTGTCGTTTCTGCCCAGCTCCTTCTCACTCGGATTACTCGAAAATGTTTGCGTCAGATTTTGGGGACTCGGCATGAAGATGATGATGGGGGTCGTGGGTTTGTCGGCGGGGGAAAAAAAGGACTAAAAAAAGGGTGTCCAGGTGTTGGATTTCTCCAACTTTTCCGTGCAGTTTTCCTGCCACTTTTCTTGGGTAAATCGCTTGAAATTACTTGATTGAACAGGGAATAGTGCCTAATAGTGCCACAGTTGGCCATAATTCAAGATTTACTATTGCGTATTGTCAACTTAGGGGCTGCTTAAATATTTAATTCATAGCTAGATAGTTGAATTTTGGAGCCTAGCAGGATGACTAAGTTTCTCCTCAGTATATTTCAGATCATTAATTTTAAGATCCTGCACTGAGCAACTATTTGCATGAACATAAAGGAATTAGAGGCTTCAAATAAATTGAATAACTTTTTCCATAAAATTTAAATCATGTATATACACATACAATAATGGCAATGCCTTTTGCACATTAGGGGTGACACTTGAACCCCAAGTGGCCATCTTAATCTGACTCCAGTTTAGTTCCATCTTTGGGTAATAAAGACCTTTTTCAGCGGAGAGTGGCGCTTCCGATTTCCCAGTCCCCAGTTTCCCAACTCGACGGCTGGAAAACAACTCCATTTAGGACGCATAAAGCTGGGGCAACATGTGTGCCTGGCAAGCCGGGGAAATTCCTTATGCCAGCCAAAGTGAAACTGTCACTGCCAAGGTTTTCCTCTGCGTTTTTTCTACCCAGCCGCCTTTCTTTTCCGCTCTGTTTTCTTTTTTTCTTTTTTTTGGCAGAGATGTAAGGGGCAGGAACTCTGGGTTGCATATTTAAATTTATGATTATGTCGTTATTCTGTCTGCCCGCATTGCTTAGGCGGCCGAAGAAAAAGTGACAGCGGGCCAAACTTAATACGAATTTATGTGCAACATATTTTTGCACTTTTTTCCCCGGCGTTTGCAGCATAAAGTGAGGCAACTAAGCGTCCACCTCATAAAGAAGGGCCAGCAGAAGCCAAAGTGGTCAACATATGCTCCATCTGCTGGACAAATACAAAAGAGAGAGTTGATGAGGAGGCGCACTGGTTCTGTTTGCTGGTTACTCCAAGGACATCGGGAAAGTCTTGCCATTAAGATGGAGAACATTAAAATTCCTTTTCGCTAACCGGCAGCATTTAAATTGCATTTCAGCTCGGGGAAATGACAAATTCGTACATAATAAGAAAAGTCTGGAAGGGCGAAGAGAAATGGGCTCCATTTGGCATTTGGCAGGTGGGAGAATCTGGGTAGCTGAGTTGGCGTGAAATTGAGCCAAAGCTCCGCGTCTAACTCATTTTTAAATACAAATTTATGTACACGGAAATAAAAGCCAAGCAGCGAGCGCCTTTTTTTTTCTTTTGATTAATTTGTCTTTGCCAAATGGCTGGCCATAAATTTCAAGTTAATAAAACGAGTTTTGCCCTCTTCTAATAACGAAAATTTGTCACACGCCATCCTGACAGTTCTGTGTCACCGGAAGTATGTAAGTCCTGTGATCCATCCATCCCTCTGCCGCAAAATAAAACTGGCAAGTGGCGCTGATGACATTGTGGGCAACTTTTGCCTGGGAAAATTATGCCCAAAGTTTTTCCACCCTCCCCCCTCCACATACATACCTACATAGATTGATGGAAAACTGGTAGGGTTAATCAATGGCCAGGCCGCACGCACCGAACAGCTCGGAATTCGATTAGAGGCGATGTCAGCAAGGCGCTCGCTCGCCTCAAGTGTCACTTGCAATTACCCAGGGGCGTGGGCTGGAGGGGGTCCAAAGTGCAGTCAAATTGGCTTAAACTAAGAACGTTAAGCGTGCAGCTGTCTAATTGTATTTGCCACCGGCGCCTCGGCAACCCTTTGGCGCCCCAAAAGTAATGTGAAAGTGCCAGGGAACTTCAAGATTTATTAGCATCAAGATTAAAGCATTAAAAATTTGCAGACTGTTTTTTCCTCACGCAGACATTACGGGCAAAATTAGTGGGTGGTTGGGGGGCGTGGCAGCTGCCCTCTCATTTTTTGGTCGGGAAGGGGGTAAGGGGATGGCCGGGGCAGCCGTGGAAAGTGAGTGCAATTTTCCTTCGCTGGTCTACATCATCAATTTAGCCTTCTAACCACTTCTCCATTTCGCATACCCTGGAAATAGATGATGATTTACTATGTATACAATCGTAAGTTTAATAAATTTATATTAAATGAATAATATAAAGCATGTGGTAACTACAGAAGTTTGATTCACTGAATATTGCTGAGCAGTATTGTTGTTTTTTTCTGCTATTTGATATAAATCACTTTAAAGGGTATTGCACCATTCGATGCCAGAAGTTGACCCTAATATCTGGTGTTGCGCCCGCTGTTGTTGTTGCGGTTTCATGGGTTTGAGGCTGCCGATGCGGATGAGGATTCGGATGAAGCTGCTCCTGCTTTTGCTTTCCCATCGCCGCTGGCTGTTTCCGCAGCAGGAGTGGCGCAAAAATATCAGGCACAACAACATCGCCTCGGATGGCAGCAACAACTACAGCCCGTTTCATTGCGCACTTTGTCGGTCAAAACTTTCGACATTAGCACTTAATTTACTGGCCCAACTTAATGAAGTCTACACTTGGCTAATTTACGCGAAAAGCTTCAGCTACTTAAGAGGAACATTCATCGCGGCCCAAGTCCCATAACCTCCACTCTGGTTAAAGTTTTTCATCAGCAGACACAAAAGAATTGAAATAGAAGCACTAGTGTACTAAAAATAAAAATAAAATATAGATAAGTAAATGTTTGCGATGACCTCATAAATTGTTTGCAAGCTGATTCCAGTCCACACAAATATTTTAAGTTAATATAAGTTATCTCTTTAAGTTATCTCTTTTTAAGTTATCTCTCATAAGTTGTCTGTTTAAAAATATAAAATAAAATATTTTTTTATATGTAAGCCGCAAGGGTATGTGGGCTTCTGTTTGTAGAATTCAATATACCCCTTATCGATTTATTATATTTTCTTTGAATAAGCTTATAGATAAGCCTTTTCCAGTTGTGAGTGTTTTGGAATTGGAGGTTTGATCAGTGTTTCTAGTTTGCTCGTCGCGTTCTGTTGAGCTGGAGAAATGTTTGGATCGCTGAATGCCAACTACGTGCGGATGGTCATTGCTGGCTCCTCCGTAGTTGTTTCGCTTCTCATAGCGGGCTTTACCACCACCTGGGTGGAGATCCATAAGTGCTGGGGATTCATAGTGTGGCCTCATGTTTGCCTGCTGCAGATCATCGGTGGAATATTTTTATTCGTGGGCTCCTCAAAGGTAAGGCAAATACCTTGTTGTATAAAGCTTATAAAAGGTATTACTTTTCTTCATTTAAATAATAAGATTAATAATAATAATAAAATAATAAATAAAATCGCAGAGCAATCACTGGCTTTTCCTGCCCTGGCTGCTGGCAGCATGCATATTTATCTACACGCTTCTGTACAAATCCATCGTGTACTTCTACAATCTGGAGGGCAGAATGTTATTCGTGGTTCCCCTGTTTCAATCCATTGCAGGTACTTTTCATAAAGCTTTTCAAAAATAATTTTTTTGTTTATGGAATTTGTTTTTAATTAGGTTTCTGGTCCTATTTCATGTACGATGTCTTCCGGGACTTTCTTCAAATGCACACTCAATCGCATCGAACAATCGCCATAATGGAGTCCTTGCAAACGGAATATTAGTGCGTTTGTCTTTTTTTTCTAGCCCAGTGAAAAGCAGTTGAGCCGAGTGTATGGAGCAAATAAGTGTGAACATGGTGTTTGCTGCGGGGTGTGCTTTCGTAGCCAAAAGTAAAATAAGCGTTAAAATGTCTGCTAACCCAGTGGAAGACTGGTCGGTGGGGTGTGGGTGTGGGTTCCGGGTCTCTTCTGGGGCTTTTGCGGTATCGTTGCATGCGTATTGCATTACCCGTCTCCTGTCCCCAACCACCCAACCACCCCCAACCCAATGGCCCACCCCCTTTGGCACAAAGTGGCGTATGAATAGATACATGTTTTGTTGCCCGTTTTGTTCTGTTTGCCATCCCACAAGCCCCTTCTCCGCCTGTCTGTGGACTGGTTGTCGTAATCCAACAAGCAGACAGGTTAAATACACCGCAAGGACAGACTCACACACACACACACACACACACAGTGAGGCTGCTGGAAAAAAGTGTGACAAAGATGGTGGGGAAAACTGGCGGGAAATGGGCGGATATTCGGGGAGGCGACTCGAGTCGCGCGATTCGGTTGGGAAACAGACGCATCCAAACAAACAATAATCATGCAACAATAGTGAGAGCCGCAAACAAATTGCTTTTCTATGTATACACTGGAGTACAGGGAGCTGAGTGCACAGGGGAAAAATAAGTTATATTTCATAAATAACAAGATACAAAATACAAGAACAAGATATTTAAAATCTAACATTATCAATCTATTTTGTGAATAAAATTAATCATTTAAGAAAGAAAATATTAGTAATAATGTTATAATATTGTATTTATTCAACAACAACGCAATTGTTTATTTTTAAGCTAGTTAGTAATAATCGCATTCACGAGGCAATAATATTTATTATTTATTTACTTTATAAATTTCATAAAACATTAAAAAAAGCCGCATTTAACTGATAACATGTACTAATAACGCATAAAGCTGATAATACGTATACGTAGACTTTGATGAGCTTTCCTGGATTTGGTACCCAAATCCGATAGATTTTAATTCTCCTGTAAAAAAAAACATATTTTTAAAACTTACATTTATTGAGCACCTTTGGTTTTTCCAGTGAGCGTGTCATGCTGGGGCTCACTAGCAGATTAGTTTCGTTGCGAGTGTGTTTTTGAGTTTTATTTTTGTATTATTTAGTTGCCTTTTTTTGCAGACGCACCAACCACAGAGAATCAAAAGCCGCATGGGCGTAGTCAGTGACACCTAAAAAAGGGGTGTAGAGCACTGGCAATTAGAATGGAGAGCGTAAAGTTTGAATGTCCTCCCCTTCTCAGCTCCTGTGTCGTCGTGTTCTTGTCCTCAGATCCTTGCATCTTCCTTCCCAGTCTGCGATGGGCTTTTGTTGTCTGCAAAGTTTGCCTTTGACACTGGGTGCCAGATCCGCCCCCTTTCGGAACCCCAATCCCCATCCTCAGCCACCTGGCAAGCAGGCAAAATGGAATCCATTCATTCAAATCTATGTGAGCCTGTGAGCGTTAGTGTCTGTGCAGCTTGTTGAACAAAATTGAAAATTAACTATAAATTCTGTGTGGCAAAACATGCAAACATGTTTGCGGAAATACCTGACAGACTCAGGAGGGTCAATCCAGGGGGGGAGGGGGGTGGTTTGCTGCAGAAAAGATCAGGTGAGGTGGCAGGGGAGTGGCACAATCGAGCAGCCGAGGTGTCAAGCGTTGCAAACACCTTGGTGACATCGAACCCTCCACACAAAGCGATTCATTGTTGCGAAATTTAATGCGAAAAACTCATTAAAATAAAAAACAGCAAACAAACTTTGAATCCACCGGGAGCCCAAATTGAATCGCCCAAAATTTGTGATGGTTTTTTTTTCGGCTGTACAGTGAAGCCCTTCAAAGGTGCTAAGTACATACAAGAGGAGGCCAAAAAAAAGGCAGGGTGTTAACCCTTATGACAAGTTGGAGCTCAAGGGGATTGTGCACTCAAAAAAAAAAAAATGAAATAAAATAAAAATTTTAAATAAAAGTAGTAGAGAAAACGTTGTTAATAACTATTAGAGGCAATAATGTTGAACAATGCTTGAGCATTCATTAATTTTCTTGAGTGTACCTAATGAGCAAGGACAGGCATTTTTATACCCCTTACTGGTAGAGTAAAAGGGTATACTAGATTTGGTGAGAAGTATGTAACAGGTAATGAGGAAGCGTTTAGGCCATGTAAAATATATATATTCTTGATAAGGATCAATATCCGAGAAGATCTGTCCAGGAGTAAGGTCTATAGCGTTCTCAGTTATATTTATTCGCTCGGTGTTTTGGTTTGCAGAAGTGCGACCACGCCCACCCGCAAAAAAACAATATGAATTTTCCCCCTAAAAAAAAGGAAATGAAACCCAGACGGAAAATCAAGGGAGCCCGAGTTATTCCAAACGGCGGACCAGGAACAATCAGCTAGACTTAACTAATAAATTCCCGTGAATTCCGCACGCAGTCGAGTCGAAGCGGAAATCATTTAAGCTGCCAAATCAGCCGGCCAGATGGTCCAAACAAAAGGCCAGGGAGCTTGGAGAGGAAGGTGCCCCCAAACGGAATGGGAGCTGCAAAAAGAAAGCGATTAATATTCATTCAGTGTCGCGCGTATATCACTTTTTATTTGCACAGGGTCGTAGTTTTCTGGGCGAAAGGTAACCCTGCAGCGGTGGGCGTGGTGGGCGTGGCTGGGGAAGGAATGCCGGAGCAGGCGCCGCCAAGTATGCAATGGAATTCGGCGCACGCAGCGGCAGGTGAGCTCGTGTGGCTGCTCCACTTGTTGTTGTGTTAATGCGAACGAGCGTGTGAGTGTGTGTGCCAACACACAATTACATACAACAATTTGTGCTTTGTTTGGCCGCGTGTGTGTGCGTGTGTGTTGGCAGGGAATCCAAATCACCAAAGAGCAATCGTGGAGCAGCAACATGGCCAGCGGAATCAAGATGGAGGTGGATACTGTAAATGCACTCGAAGAAATCACAAGGAACTCAAGGCAAAAAGTACAAAAATTACTTTGTACCTAGGAACTCAGATATCAAAACGAAATATTTCAGTATCATTGATCTACTCAACACTCTTTTTGTGGCACACAACACTAATACCTATTTTCCCAGTGCCCAGCGAACCCGAGTTGGCCTGCGGAAATCCAGTTGGCTTTGTGCCTCTGACACCTCCCACCGGAGGCCCCATCCCACATCCCCTCCCCTCCCCCGTGGCCCCACTCAAATTGGAAGCCCAAATATGAAGTCGAAAAGTGTGTGGGGGAAGGGGGCTTAAAAGGGTTTGGCTAGGGACGGATGATACTATTGAGGGGCGGCTCTATCGTTCCTCCGGCGCTTAGTTTTCAATGTGAAAATTGAGAAAAATTGCCAAACGAGTTGGTAAGCGATATTCTCGGCTCCGCCTGCCGTTTGGTCCGATGCCAGGTGATGCAGTTGGGCCATTGTTGGCCCAAACCCACCTTGGCCCAAACCGACTCCATCTTTGCCAGCCGTAGAGATGTCTGCCTCTCCACTCACTTATTGTTAGTTTCGCTCGCTTTGTTTTGACAACTTCTGGAGGAATGCTCTGTGAACTGAACGCTTCGTCAAATAAAAACGAGAATTTTTGGCTTCAGTTTACTTCCGTTTGCTTTGACTGCCTGCTATGCCTTCACTTGGCCACCCCGGCAATTGGAGACCCAAGAAGCTGCTGGCAGCCATAAGATTACGATCCAGCAGAGAGCAAATGACGCGAAACAGTCGCACGGACATGGCCAAGAGCCTCTGAGCCAAAAGGGGCTGGGGCAGCAACAACACGTTCCTTGCATAAAAATCGTGCAGGCCATGCTAAAAACGTTTATCCCTTTTAGCCCCAAGTTCGGCTCTGGAGGAGTCCTGCCAGCTCCCGCAGAACAATGGCGGCGAGACACTGAGAAAAATAAAGTCAAATCCTTATGCATATTAGACTGTTAAGGAAAGTTGAAGTAGAATAGCAAAGTGAGTTATTCTGGAATATTTGTTGTTTTGAAACAACTTGGCTACAGAACACAGAAATATTTCTTTATATTTTGGAGTGCCTTGATTTTTTTCCAGTGCACTGAAAGAACAATTTCTTCGTCTTTAGTTTCAAGGGGCCCCACGACGGACCGAAAACCATTTTAAATGGAACGTAAGCCGAGACTGATGGCCAGCAGTGGAATACGTGGAGCTGGTGGCTGGAGCGGGAGTGGCGGGCAGATAAATGCCACATCATTGGTTATTTATATGCGTGCGGATCTCAGGTGGATGGCCCTGGCCTCAAACGATATATTTATTTGATTTTATTGATATACAAGCGGGCGTAAGTAGTGCATATCCATCTCGGCCAACGAGTGGCTTAAGTCCTGGCCGGTCCTGTCATTACGGAACGATACCAGTTTCAGGTGAATGTCGGCATGGGAAATTAATTAAATCGCATTCAAATGATTGGCTACGTGCCATTATTAATTCGAGCATAAATTATTCCACATGCCCTAATTCCAAGCGATTTTACCACCCCCCGCCCCCGCACAATCTGTGGTCAATCACTTGATTGGCTGGCCGCTCAACGAATGGATCTGAAAGTTTAATGCAACACGTATTGGCACTTCCAATTTATGGCAATTAAGTGAAAGTTCTATAATCGCCAAAGAAGGTGTTGCAGAAAGGACTCTTGCAGCTCACCACATCAATTACTAACCAGGGCTAATTGCGAATGTGCGGCAGTTGTCATTTTTCCTTGTGGATTTGCAATTTCGATTTTGACTCGAAATTGTCCGTATACATGAAATACGTTTTAAGCAGCATTCGCAATTATATATATAAAAAACTGCTAAGAACAAATTATACTGTTAAAATCAATGCTTTAGTTACGATTCTTAAAATTTGAGATAAATCAGTACTCAAAGTATTAGTCTAGATAAAGAAGTTGTTAACTGATTACAAACATAGAAACAATAGTACTTTCTAAAAAAAAATTGAAATATGGATAGAAAACAGTATTTTGAAATCACGTATATGATATTCATTTTATTTTTCTAAAATAAGCTTAAATGTATTTTACAAATGAATTCATCCAGAAACCAGGATTTTTTTTAGGGACAATCTTAACATTTTTTAGACTGTTCCCACAGAGCAAGTCTGTAGGCTCAACAGCAAAACAAACTGTTAAAAATGCCGGTAGGCGCTTGAGAAGTGTTCCCAGTAACAGTTGCAACGGCATTGCCAGCACGAAACTCGTTGTTTCGACGAACTTCAGCGACTGCCAAACGAATGAGAGCGAAGCCGAAAGCCCAAAAAGCCGAAGTTACGAAGATACGAGAAAACTTCGGCGGCGGCGAAGCAACAGCGACGGATTGTTCAGTTTGTCTTGAAATCGCGACTCGAACGGTCATCGTGTGCGGTTGTTGAACGGAAAAGTGGAAAAGCGGAAAAGCGCAGTTAGAAAAACCCAGCTGAGAAAACTCGTGCAACTCGCTAGCAGTGCCCAGAAACAACAAACAAGAAGAATAAATGCGAAATATATATGAAAAACACAGGTTTCAGTTTCAGTGAACAAGTGTGCAACATAACTCTCGGCAGCAGTGAGGTGAATATACAAATCTCGATCCCCAAAACGACTGTGCAACGCTCTCCTCCAATCCGAATCCAATCAGAATCCCACCTGAGCTGAGCGCTACCTGCCAAGCGTGTTTCACTTTGCATTACCCGCGCTGACCAGTTGATCCCAACTTGTTTGCAACCCGTTCTCTTTCGTGGCTCAGACTGCGGAAAAGAGTGCGGATGGCGGAGTGCGGAATGCGGAGTGCAGCGTGTGGAAGAAAGACAAAGGAGTTATTTTTGGCCATCAGTTTGCCATTTGCATTTGTGCAGCCAGCCAAGTTGGCCCATTCAGCACATAAATTGCGAATGCAAACGGCCAAATTGTTATTGCCACTTAGAACAGCTCTAAGCGCAATTCTCTCGCCTTTTTTTCGTTCCGAGCAAAGTGTGCAATATCTTGGCCGTAACAGTAGCCACCTGGTCGCAACTTGCAGCAAGCGATTCGCGATTTGCGACTCGCGGCTACCAACAGAAAAAAAAAAAAAAATTGAGAAAAAAACGCCACCAAGACACAAAAGCTGGTTGAAAAAAGTGCTGGCGATTGCATCGCATGTCGAGGTTGTTTCGCATGCCCTTGCCCCTCCACCGCCCCCTACGTGACCCACCATGCCCCTTTTGCCACGCCTCTGCATACCCCCCTTGGGTTGCCCAAGAGCCCAGCAACAATGCGAACAGAAAGAACTTCAAAAGCACTCCGACCCTCCGTCTGTTTTTTGGTGATTATGAGCGCAGAACTGCAGCATAGGGTCAAGAAAAAGTCCGGCCAAGTCGGCAGTTGAATGACCTAACATTTTGAAAGCAAAATATCTTGAAATACTAAAAAATCGTTAGGTTGTATTCATATGATGGGTAAAGTTGTTTATATGATCGAAATAATTAAATGTGGTTCTAACTATTGTTAAGCTATTTATATACAGACAAATTATTAGGTATTCGGTAATTAAAAAACTTACATTCTTACAGAAGGACTTATGTTCATAATATTTGAATGTCTCAATTAAACATTCCGCATTGTTTTTTTTTATTTTTTTTGTAATTGCACATAACTAAAGAGTCGCGCTTTTTTTGATACTATCAAAACTTTTTTAGAAATTCCCCGCTTAAGACAGAGGCATAATTATTTCACAAAGCGTTAAAAAACGCAATGGAATTTCTGCCGCAGTCAGTTAGGGTATTAAATGCAGGGGGCACAAAAAGCGTTTCAGCTCGTTTCGCGGCGCACAATGGAACCCGAGAAGATTGGCCCGAGCCGAAAAAAGTGGCCAAAGAACCTGGCCAAAAAGAAGAAAGTGCCTCGTTGGCCAAAGAGGGAAGCAGGGCAGGCGGCAGGCTCAAAGCATTTAAGCGCCTTTGACACTCAGCTGGTGGCACAAAAAGGGGGCATGGTCTTCTGGATTAGGGGATTGGTGGGTCATGTGAGACAGCTGCCAATCAATGGCAGACTAGGCCCATCACTTTGCGGCCATTTTGGCTCGTGTGGCATGTTGCATGTGTGTTACAATCGACAAAATAAACGGATAAATAAAACAAGAGCCACGAGAAAATCGAAAAAGGAAAATAGAAGAGGAAAAACGTTTTCAGAAATCGCTTCGAACTTCCCTTTTGGGCCAGGCAATGAGGAAATTATGCGCTAATGGCAGCCAAAGTTCAATTTCATAAATAGTTAACTTCAAAGTTGGTTACATTCTCCCAGGAAAAGTCAGTAAATTACACACACCGTGTGTACACACACTCAATTGCCGGATAGAGAGAGACATTTTCAGCTTATTAAATGGAATTAAGCAATTTCTGCGTTATTACCATGAATATTTGAAATCGGGGGCAAATACCTAAGCCAGGGGATTAGTTATGCCCAGACTTTACTTGCGCACTTTTATTCTTATTGATTCTTAGGCGGCAAATTAATGTTTTCATTGCGTTTTCCGTGCTCCGCCGCCTGTCCAACGGAAGTGTCGTGTGGCCCAATCAAACAAATACTCATACTCCGAGAAAAAAAAAACATGGCCGAGAAAAAGGAGCCACACAAAGCAACCAAATTACGCCTAATGGTTTTTTAATTGTAACAATAATTGCCGTCGCCATTGCATGAACAGTAGCAGCAGCAGCAATCAGAGCCCTTAAGAAGGGTGAAAATGGCCGAGGGGGTAGGCATCTGACCCTCCTATTAATGAGAGCTCTTGGAAATCATTTAGATGCCTCTGCAAATTGCCAGGCACTCATACAGTACGGAAAAATGTTTTTATATATAAGGAAAACGGGTATTTATGTGATATAAATTGGCAGAATAATCAGAAGTATGAGTACAAGTTTTTTGGAATTCTTTCACGTTTTTTAACTAACAGTTTATCATGGTTTCTTGTAGATTGAAAAACATAAATAAATGGCGTACTGATTTCTATTTAATTACTGCCTTTTAGGCACTTTTCTTTAAATGTTCAGAAAATAATCAACTTAAAAGTTTACCTAAAATAAATGTCCTAAAATTACTGATATTACTTAAAACTATAAACTTAAAAGATACTTAGATACTTTTGATTTTTGAATCTGAAGAGTTTTGCCACAGTGTGAGACTGTGAAAAACCCTGACATTTTGAATAATCAATTATAAATATTTACACATATTACAGAAAATGCATTATTTCATAATTGAAATTAAAGATTTTTTTTTTCTTTCCGTGCATTACAACGAATTGGAGGCTCATGTTTCTGCTGCGCTCGACTGTTGCTGCTGTGCAGAAGGCAGCATAATTGTTCGCTTCATGTTTGCGACTGAGTGTGCGTGTCTATAATTAAGGCCAAAAAGGCGAAATGGAAAAAAAGTGCTGGCCTAAGCTATGCCAACGACTAAACAAAAGCCAGCAATGAGACGCTGAACCTTGAACTTGCCGCCGCTGATGTGGATGGTGCTGCTGAACTCGGCTGCTATTTGGGTTTGTTTGATTCTATTCATTGTTCACTCGGCGGCAGTTGATTATGAGTGTTATTTTTTGCTTTTTGTTTCGTGTTTCTATTTGCTATTTTCTGGCTGTTTTTGCGAGCTGGCTTGTTGCTCTTTTGCTCTTTGGTCGTTTTCGGTTAGCCAACATAGCCCGAAATGGCCAAGCGTAGCATACTTCTGTGCGCCGAGGGTCTCTAATGTGCGCCATTTTGGTTTTATGCGGGGTCGGTGCCAGTGTGTGTGTGTGCGAGTGCGAGTGTGAGTGTGCGTGTTGGCCCATTTGCCCAGAGGTCATTATAGACGCTTCCTTGGTCCGCTCGGCACGTTGTGGCCGCCAACTTCCGGTCTTGTTGCTCTTGATGTTGCTGTTGTGGCATCTGCAAGTGTTGCTGATGTTGCTGTTGCTGTTGCCACTTTGAGCCTTTTGGCTTTTGGCCTGGTCCAGCTCTCTAAAGTGGCAATTTGTCTAGTTCTGTAAGCGCCTCTTTTAACGATAATGATGATTGCGCATTGTTGCGTTTTTATTTCAGTGCACAACCTGTTCACACGCACACACACACACAGCCAAATCCACTTGGAGTTATGCCTTTTTTTCTGTGCTTGTGTGTGTGAGTGTCTGTTTGCTTAGCATTTTCCGATTTTCATTCATAGCCGCACCGTTTCCCGTTTCATCCTTTTTCGACCGTGTTCTTTCATTCGGGACTTTTATTATTTTCATTGCCATTTCTTATTCCATTTGGCCGTCTGTCAGTTGTCTGTCTTTTGGTTTATGCCTTTTGCTTTCTCTCACTTTTCCCATTTTTTCCCACATTTTTCGCCCCCCTTTTTGGCCAAAACGTGTCGTCGCCGTTGTTAATTTTTAGTGTAGGACGAATGTTCGCATTTGCTTTATTGGCCATGGCCGAAATGCAATACCGTCTAGACGCCGCGTTTGTCCAGTGAGAGGCTTTTCGGGGGCCAGGCCAACAGCCCGAACCAATCGTTTGATGTTCCTATTTGTTTTGGCCGAACTATTTTGATTTGCTATTTGGCTACAGTCGGTTTTGTTTTGGCCAATTCGGCATGACTGCTTTCGGTTTGATTTATTTTACATATTTTTTCTATTTGCCATTTGTTGGGTAAATAAAATCTAAAAGTTTCCATACAATTTTCGTCAATATTTAACCACATAAAATGCATTTCACATCGCTCTGTGTGTGTGCGTGCGTGCGTTTGTGCCTCTGTGTGTGTGTGTGTGTCGTAAATAATCAATAAACATTTTGCGGTTACCGACGGTCAGTGTCGTGGCCCCAGTTGACATCCATCGATGGCTATCGCACTCTGGACTCTGGACTTTGGCCGACGGCATCAGCTGATTACTTTATCACAAAAGCGTAAAATGAGGGGCCGAACGGCAGAGGGCTAACACACACACACAAACGCTAACGCACACATGCATAACTTAGCCGGCATTCACGTGCTGCACCGAATGACTTTATCGACTGCTAAACGTCGCTTGGCCATTTGATGCGGACATCGATGTGCACACGTTTAACCCACTGGCAAGTATTCACACAAACGGAGCACTCGGAAAAAAAAGATTGTGCAAGAGATAAGGAATCAAAAATGGGAAATATATATTATCATTTTGCAAACCTTTTCAATCGCAGACTGTCAATTGTATTTGCAGGCTGAAATACCTCAAAAACTATAACATTCGAAACTGAACTTATCTGGTACTTTCAAAACCTGAAACTATTCCACATTAAGGTATCTCAATAAATAGCTTAAATTGCATAAAAAAAGATACTTTTCAAAAAGAAAGTACTTTTATTTCGAGTTGTAGAAAGTCCTGATAATTATCAAAGGGTAGTCAAGTCATTATGCCCATTAAGTATGTCAGATTCGGTACAGCTATCGCATTATTTTCTAGCAGTGTACTTTAGTGAGCAGCACACACACTCTGCGATAATTTTTCTGCTTTGTCGTGTGCCCTGGCTTTGCTCATGGCTCCAGTTCACATCGTCCTGGATCCTGGGCCATGAGTCCTGAGTCCCGAGCTCCGAGTCCTGAGCCCCCTAAATGTTTATTGCTTCATTCTGTTCATTCTGTTGCGCAATTTAATCGATGTCTGGCTGCTTGGCTGACTGCGCTCCACTCCACTCCACGCCACTACACTTCACCCCGTTTCCTGATCCCTGATTTTAAAGAGCGGCTAATGTAAAGCGTTGAATTATGGCAATTTGCGATTTAATGAAACTTTATTCAGCCGGCAATCAGAAGTGCTCCATATATATGTATGTACATGCGCTGCCTGTCCATCTTGATGGGGCTGCTGTTGGTGTCGTTCGGAGCGGAGATTGCGACTCACTCCCCCCAAGGATTTTGATCCTTTTAAGCAATTATCTTATAACACAATCCTGTGGGGGTCAATCCGTGCCTCATTTTGCGCTCGAATGCGCCGCACAAAGTATTTAAGTAACTCAAGCCGTTACCAACAAAACAGATTTGGCTGAAGGAGAACGGATAGTGGCTATGGGATTTGGTAGCTCGGGATTGGACCAGAGGTGGGGACGGGGTTAACCCTTTTTGTTTGCCCTCCTGGATTATGTATTTGTGTTTATCTTCAGTTTTTGTCTGCTCTGTTTTGCTGCCGCTGCTGCGAAAGAGAGAGCTTACCGCAAAAAAAAGGGGCAAAAAAATAGAAAGCCGTAATGAAATGCAAAATCGCTTAAGTTCGCCGGCAGGGGAAGCACACAGCTGCCCCGCCCCCCCAAAGCAGCCGCCCCTTTTTGTTGACAGCGTGTTAGTGGAAACTAAATGAAATTTTCTTCATGCTCTAGCTTTGTGGGTTTTTGTTTTTCCCCCCACCGTTTTTCATGGCTCTGTGTCGGCTGTGTGTTAATGTGTTTGGGGGTGTCTATTAAGGGTGCTACATGTACATCAGGACAGACATCATTCTCATCATCGTTACGTCCTTGTGATCATCATTACCATCGGTGTGCTGGCTGCATATGTAGTGGTAGTTGTACTTGCCGCCGTTACCTTGGCCCCATTGCCATTGTCCTGTGCATAATTGAATGCTCAGACGCTTTTCAAATTCCACTTAATTCCCGGGGTGCAATATGTATGGTTACATTGTGAAAAATTAGTTTTATATATACGGCATAGTAAAATATATTTAATAGAACCTTCTATTATTGTCTAAAAAAGGCAGAGTTAGCTATGGTAAAAGGATTTGCTGTAAGAGTTGGAGCAAAGTAGCTAACTCACTACCTCATTTTTCTCTGTGCATATGTGTAGGAGTTACCTCCTCAATGACTTCCGCATAAGTGTTTAATTTCCTGTGTATTAACATGCTTAGCACAACAGAGAGAAGCGAATAAGCTACAAAACGCATTGCAGATATGAAAAAGGGGTTGCAAAAAATGAAAACCAGAAAAGGTGCGTTCTGTGAACCCCCCTCTGAGTGGGCTGGCATAACGATTTGTGCCAACAAATTTATTTAAAAAGGATTATCAGCAGCTAAGCGCCATGCTGGCACACTTCAAAGGCCGCCACGCTTTTCCATCGGAAAATTTTTGGGGGTGGGAAGTGGGGTGTGGGTGAGGATGGGGAGCACAGAGAAACAAAGAGCAAACAAAACACGTAAGCGCCGCCATGGCATATGCAAATTTCAATGTCAGACTCAGTCTGAATTTGAATTTGAATTTGAACTCGAGTATGAATTTGACATTCAATTTTGTTTTTTATGAGTTGGGGGGAAAGGATCGTGGGCTAAGTGGCTTTATTTTTGATGATTATGGCTGGGGACAGAGTTTAAATAATCAAAATTCCGACCATTTCAAGATTAAGTCCGAAGTTCCAGTAATTCGATGCGCTCACAAAAATCGAGTTCTAGGATGTCTTTTCATTTTATGAAATTCCTGCGATAACCTTTCGCTTAACATGAACTTGATGACATTTATATGCTTTTAAGGGGGTTCGCCGCCGGGTTCATATCGAGTTTAAAAATACCGAAAAAATTGTAGCAACCGAATGAGAAGGCGTGAGAAATTCAATTTGTTGTCACGTCCATCAGGTTAAAATGAAAGTGGCGGGAGATATTTTGTGGAGCTGGGTTGGCATTTTCATGTTATTGAATACTTTAAAAGGTTTTTCGACTTCTCCTCCCCCTTCACCCCATACAGTTCCGAAAATTCGAATCTTTCTCAATTTTCAGTCGTGTTTCCCGGGTCCTTTGTGGATTTCTGGGGTTGGTAAAATTCTAGTTGAAACATTTTATTTACTAATTGCTTAGAATTTGCTGTATATGTGCGTACATATTTTGGGGAAATTTGTTTCTCCTTCAATGAGTGCCCGTGCGAGTGTGTGTGTGTGTGTGTGTGCATGTGCGGAAGTTCACACACGCCTGAACACTCAGAGCCTGTCAAACGCACTGCTGGAAAATCCCCTTGCAGTTTTCCCTTTCGAAGTTGGCTGAAAATTTTCAAATTTCCGGCCCGCCCACTCCGCCGCGCCGAAGGAAATTGTCTACGCATGTTTCTGGCACTTTTAAGCGGATATAGTATATGTGGGAAACTATTCCGCCAGCTAAGTCTGCTCCTTATCCATTATTAATACACGGCCCAAAGTGTTCAACACAAATTTGCAATTTGCTCAAGATTCGCTGGGTGGCGGGGTGGGGGCGTGAATTAGCCCGGCCAGCCCGATAAGCATTTCCCTTCGCCAATTTCACCCTCCAACTTCGACTAAATGGCATATGGATTTCCGTTGTCCGTTCGTGCCTTATCTCATTGCCATTGGCAATGTCTGTCTGATGTGATAATCCGCAGGAATTAATAAATAAACCATTAACAAATAAACTAGAGCTCAGTCCATGCACACACAGCATTGCATTGTGATGGGGTGGTGGGTGGTTGGGTGGCTATGTGGCTGGGTGGCTGTCGGTGGTCGCTGGCCTTTGGGCAAATGTGCGTGCCGCTGGGAAACCCTTATCAAGGACTCACCAACAGCGCCAGGCAGGTCCAACCCTGACTTGACTTTCTGCAAACATCAGCAAACAAAAGCGGAAGGCTCACTCCAACACCTCACTCTTAGGACTTTTCCTTGGACAGTGGCGCAAATCCTTTAATGTGGTCGAACAATTTGCAAGAATGGAAACCTTTACTTTTTAATAATAGAATAATAAATGTTCACCCTCTTTCAACTTCACTCTTATGCGTTAGCTATTATTTGATTTTTATACCCCCAAACTAAAGGTCAATGCTTTGGCAATAAATTTCATTTGAGGGCGTGCCTTCAAAAAAAATGGGAGTATCCAATGCAAATGGCATTTGTGCGTGTGTCGCCTGAAATTTCAGTCAATTAAATGAAAATAAATGAATTATTGATAGTTTTCATGGCTCTCGTACAACTTGAACTAAACCTTGGCCAAATGTAATTAGGGGATGAGTCGACGGCACAGCCAGTGGAAGAATGTCATTTGAATAATTTAAACTGTTAGACGCGCTGGCCGTTCGATTGCCAGACACAGGACATAGGACATCGGAACATCAGGAGCACAGGACACCGGGCGGTGCATGGTGGGCGGTGGGCTCTGGAGTCCTGCTCCTGACCGGAGCCACAATGACGTTAATGACAGTGACGAGCGGTTGTTTGCTTCAGTTCTCGACCAAACATTCGGCGCAAACAAACAAACAAACAAATGCACGCACGTACGCCGTGTGACGCACACTCACACTCACTCATAAAAAACAATCAAAATGCAAAACGGAACCAGGCAGACGACACTCCATGGGGAAAGACTTCGTGTGTGCATGTGTGTGTAGGTACACTGCAAGAAAAATTGTATACAAGTTATAGTTATAACTTTGCATGTTGGATTGCACTTGATTAGAACTTAGAATAAGCTCAAGCTCTTGATTTTCATTTCAGTAAGTAACTTCTTGTCGTAGTGCATCTCCTTACTCCCTAAACATTTTCTCTCAGTGCACGTGCGTGAGCCTTGCACCAGGAGGATCAACGACAAACACAAATGGCTCCTGATTGCAGGCAGGAAGCAACAGCTAAGGGGATGTGGCGGTTGGACCGGGGATTGCGGGGTTTCTACGTCTGTCTGGCTATGCGACTAGAATTCAACATTTTGCCGCCATTAAAATCAAATTGCACTTTCGTGCAGCAAAGGCCAGGATACTAAGCCGGAAAATCGGGTGGAGAGGATATGGAATAGGCAGCGGGGTGGCGAAGCGACGGAGGTCACGAGCCGCGTCAACGTTTTTGGCAATTTCGGCGAAATATTGCTCTCGTTCCTCTGTAGCCATGCTTTTTTTTATGATTAATAAAAGCAAATGTAAATAGTCGCAAATAAAAAGCAGCTAAACGAAATGAAAGCAAGCGTTGCAAAGGCGACCTTCAGCAGGGTGGTGCAGGTGGTTGCATTGGTTGGAGTGGGGGTGGTTGGTGGCTGGTGGCTGGTTGGTTAGCTGGGAAAGCACTCTCTCCTCGCCCCTCTCTGGTCCCACAAACTTTCGCTTAATTTCTATTAGCATTGCTGTCGCTTCGTTTTCATTGCTGCGGCACGCTCCGCAGGTTGCTGAGGTTACCCAAGGGTTGGACGGGGTTGCGAAAGTTGCTGCAGGGGTGAATTAGTGGGTGAGGGGTGGCGCGGTGGCAAGGTGACCGGGGAACGCTGAGGGAATGCAACTGTCTGCCCGGCTTGATTGTTTGTATTTCTCATGGCACTCGATGTCAGTCAAAATCGCTTCGTTTTCCCCCACTTTCAAAACAGTCAAGCTGGCACAGATCGAACCACATTGGATTTGGGAGTTACAAAGCTAATTCTACGAAAAACATTATTTTTGATTTATTTTATCATACCCATTTGTAATTTCATTAAATGGAATGAATGGATCACAAGCTTTCCACTTAAATTAAGTTTAAAGGACATCTATATGCTGTGCAAAAAGTCTGTAAAGTTTAGCTATAAAACGCTATTGCCACACAATTTTCGTTAGAGCTGCAGAGAATTCAACTTAGGGAACTTTGACTGTAAACCCATTCCATTCGTAACCCCAAAAAAGTATGCACCATACCACCAACCGAACCCACCCACTTTGTACTGCTGTTTGTTTTACAACGTTTTTAACTTGTTTGCAAGGATTAGGTAAGCAACTCAAACAAGAGCGAGTGCCCAGGACATCCAGCCAGCCAGGATGCAATGCGAACTCATAAAAATAGACAAAGACATGGCCTGCCAATTTTCAGTGGGAAAATGATAGCAGGGGCGTATGGGGTGCGGTGGCAAGTTGGGGAAACTCCCCGACCAGTTGCCATAGACTGATTTCCATTCAGCAACCGTTGCCAACATTAAATGCATCGAATTACATTTTCTATTAACCAACTTTAAGAGGGGCTGGGTGGTTGTTTGGGATCGTGTGGCTACTTTGTGTGTGGAAAAGGGGGGGGAGGGCTTGAGGCTAAATGGGGGTCCTGTTGTGCCAGCCCTGAGCGAATGTTGCTCGTTTGTTTGCTGCTTGTTTTACAATTCGCTTTTTTAACGCTTTCGCGCTGTGATTCCTTCGTCCTGCCAGCGGGTCCCTGACATTGTTGTGCGGCGCCTTGAACCTTTTGCAGTCCCTGGTCCTTGAGCCCCCGCATTCTCCATCCAAGCCGCAATCCCCAACCCGTGGCACACAGCCACCCCCTGCTAACCCGTCTTGATTGCAGAAGTTTTTGTACTGCGCTTTGGCTAAGAAGCCGCTGGCTGCACGCCGTTTAGACCAGCTCTTACTCCTACTCCACCTCCAGCTTTCTGGCTTTAAGTTATGAAAACTTTTGTCGTTGTTTTTCCTGCCCGCCTTTTCTTTTGCCGCTATGTTTCTCCACCTCGCTGTTCAGGTTTTTCCACGTATTTGGTTCCTCTTTAAGCGCACATTAATCAAAGTTTTTCGCCGGGCTTAGCCGAAGTTTGAGGGCATTTATAAGGCAATTGTGGAGCTCGTTTCGTTGGCCACGACAGGTGTGTGTGGGTGCCGGCTACTTGGCCCGTTTCTTTGACGGCTGCACTGGACATTGAAGCCATATGACATTGTGGCCTTACATTCAGGAGCGCGATAAGAAAAGCGGAAGGTATAAGGCATAATGAATATTAGCTAGTTTTTCAACAAATACATCAAAAGAGTTGTGGGAAAGTTCAAGATCCCTTCCCTTCTTACAGCTCAGGAAATACCTTCATTATTTTACAGGGTGGTGATTCATTGAATGGTAAATACTATGTTATACCATGTGGATTTTGGAAGTAAAAAATCTGTTGATACATAAAATCGATAGTTTTGAAAGTCCAAATACATTGAGAACTCAAATGATTCTATATTTGACTTCCCTTTAAGCTAATTCTTTGCCACAGTGCAGCTGGACAAACCTGTCAAACAAAAGTCTCCGAAAATTCCTGAAAACTTTCTCGTTCCCCGAGAACTGACCAGAGTTCTGGTTTCCAACTCCCTCCCCTGCTAACTCCTATTTATGCTGCTCTGCCAGTGGAGCCAAGTCGAAGGGCTGGGACAGCAAAAGTAAGCTGCAAGACATTCCAAAGAGCCGACTGTCTGAAGGTTACCGCACACTCACACAATGCCTAATTGTCTTTGGGCTCGACTCTGTCTGGCCGACGGCCCCTGCCCCACCGCCGCCCCCTATTTTCCGCTTTTCCCGCACAGCACCGATTCGCCCCGCCCCCTCAGGGCCTGTCTGAGTGACTTATGTCTGGCTTTAGAGAACTTTTTGCAGCATACAATGTTGCATTGCAAATTGAAACACGCGACGCTACGCGATGCGGAGCATTGGGAAAAAAAGAAGAGAATTTCCCAGACACACACACACACGGAACTACGGGCATATGCATAAATAATAATGCACGAGCATACTTTAAGTGCAGGCGTCTGCTAGGCTCAAAGCCCCGATTCTCTGTTATATTCCGGTTGAAGTTACCATGCCCATACCCATTTCCATTTCCACTCCCGATCCCGGTCCCTTTCCATCTGAAAACCCTTCACTCGTCTAGCCGTCTGCTCTCGCTTTGGGCTGTCCGGTTTTTCCAGGAGTTGGGCAGTGGGTGGCTTGTATGCACTTCAGTTGCTCGCTCGAAAGTGTCTGCTGCATTTACCCTTGAAAATGTAGCCGCTGCAGACTCCGCTGCACGTTGCACATTGCCCGTTGCAAATGAGTTCAATACACTTGGCATAAACACAAACATTACTGGGAAATCCACTCATCGCGCGGTACATTTCCCACTGCGCCGGCGTCGCATTTCCCAACTAATAATGCTCTCGAAATTCTCGCTCTTTCAGGTTTTTACCGAACTCACAGCCGAACCATCGCTGCCAAGACGAGCGAAGCCCAAAGCGAGTGTGTTTATTTAACACACTTCCTCGTGGCGAAAGCCTTCAGTTCGTGTCTGCTGCTCGCGAAGTGCGCGCCACTGTGAAGAGGGAAAGCGGAAACGGAAACGAGTGCGTCGCAAGCGATAACGGAAACGGAAGCGAAGGAACATGTGTGTGTGACGGGAAGATCTCTGCTCCCCGAATTTAGAATAGATCGTATAGATCACAGCCAATGCCGCTCAATGCCCAGTTAAAGATTGCTCAATCAGTGAACAAAGTGACATCCGCGAAAGTCAGTGACTCAAACTGCTGTGCTAAAAAACAACAAAAATACTCTATTGCCGACTTTAGCCAGGCCAAAAGGCAGGCAGTCAGCATGTGTGCCACGGGGAAGGGTAAGCACAGGCTCTGTAGCCTCAGTGTCCTGCTCCTCGTCCTGGTCGCCCAAACAGTGCACGTGGAATACGCCGGGGCGGATTATGAGAACACCTGGAATCTATATTACGAGCCGCCCTGCTGCACGGGCTCATCTGCTGCCCATCATCTGCGCCACCACAAAGGTAAGTCCCTCCAGTAACTCAGTGCCATCCTTCTTCACCCACCTCAACCCGCTGTTTCAGTCAAGGTAAGTCTAAGTGGTGGCCAAGGCTAAGGAGTCCCGACTAATTTGCTGCCGGATTAGGGTGGGTTTATATGGCAACTAAATTCACTTTGACTGCGTGCTGCACTGCGAGATAAAAAGACACTCTCTGTGCTTAGTGTTTAGTTCTACAGATCATAGTTTATATAATATAATATATTACTAGTCAGTTTTTTTTATGAAGCAAAACTACAAGGCATTAAGTAGTGACAAAAAGAATTTCTCTTGTTACAGTTTCCTAGAAACACATGCAAAATACTTTGGCACAGGTTATAGTTGCTGTTCTTAGAATTTGTTATATTATGATACCATAGCAAAAGAGAATGCAACATCAAACAAGCAATTCTCTTTAAAAAAAAATCTTCTCAGAGCGTTAAAATGAGATATTTTTTCTAGTGCCCTCGTCCAGAGATATGCGAAATACAAATAGAATGGCTTAAACGTTTTCCTCACTTTGTTCGGCCTCGAATTCCCAGCCAGCTAAGCCCCGGCAAACAAAACTATTCACAACAATGGGCTGAGGGCCGAAATCGAAGTTTTGGGAAATAAGTCAACAGCTTACATAGCCGCGAATGCCAAGAAGCCGAAATAGATGTGGCTGCGAGTGTCTGTGTGTGTGTGTGTGTATGTGTGTGGGACGCGGGGGTTTCCCTTTTTATGGCCGAAAGGAATAATTTTCACTTTAAGCGGATTTGCCGCCCACGCCCCATGCTCCTTTTCTTGATTTGCCATTTCGGTCCACTTCCGTCGGCGACGTCTGTTATCCTTTTTCACCCGGCTCTCTGGCCATTTGGCATCCAGAACTCGTTCGCATTGCTATTGTTTTGCCATTGTTTTATTTCATCGGCAAGACATTTCTCTTCCGCATTGTGTGAAGTCGATAGGGGCTTTCAGGGAATCGGCGAGGTAGGGGGGTTTTTTTTTCAGAACTTATAGACTCATTCGCGCGCAGCAGCCTGTGCTTCCTTGTACTTTACTTTTCCGCCAGTACTCGAGCAAAATTAAAAACTTTTGCCCGGCTGCACGGACTTCGTTTCGTTGTTTGTTCAACGGCAGGACCTCTCAACCGACCCAACGCCCCACCGCCTCACTGCCCGACTTACCCCCATCTTGACCGTCACTTCCGCCACTTAAGATGTGTTTTATTTTACCCGAGCTGTGCGGCGCTTTTTTTTCTGCACCCCAACTATTAGTGTTTAATTAGTTTTCAAGTGGACTTTTTATGGACTGAAAGCCGAGCTAAGCCCAACACAGATTCCCGTTTTACTGAGCTGTCGCTGAATAATTAAAACTCATTTCGCATATCGGATGAATGTGAGTAAGTAATCCGCTTTAACCAACAAAGTGCAGGAAATACTATTCGCAGCAGCAATGCAAATCTTTTTAATGCTCATCAGAAATTATGACTAGCCGGGGCTATTATGTGTGAAAATTCGCCTTTGTCTCGCATTTTTATTTACATAAACAATTTGGGCTTACGCAAAGATTCTCATCCTTACAATTATTGCAATCTGGGTAGGGATTTTCCAACCGCAGAAATGTAAACAGAAACGAGTTTTAAGCGCTCAAACTTTTCCGGCGACCCACAAAAATAAAAAAAAAGGGAAAGAAGGATATTTTCAACTTCATAAAGGTTTTCCGAGACGCCAAAGTAAGCAACAAAAACCAGACCAAATAAAAAAAACCGAAAAGGGAAAACAAGAAGGAAAGTACGAGGCGAAAAGCGTTGGGATAGCATATCAGATGTTTGCGTTGTTAATTAAAGAAAAACAAGCAAAAGTTTAATGGCGAATATTAGCGCTCCCCCGCTGAAATGACCCCCAGAAAAGCCCCCAGACGCAACCTCGATATCCACCTGGTTTTTGGACCAAAGCTGCGAACATTGCGTAAATAGAAACAGCACAAAAGGGGTGCAAAGGCACACACACACACACAGAAACTTTGCTCCTTATTTCCCTCACGCACGCAAAGCCGAAAAAAAACGGCACAAAAAACAGGAAAAGCGGGAAAACAGGAAAATGGCCGGGGGAGCCGTAAAGCAGGGAAATGAAAACTGTTCACAAATGTTCATTCCTCTCGTAAACTTAAAGAATTTCGAGCATTTAGCGCTGGCAGCCAACAAAAGTTTGTTGTTTCAGCCAGCACTTCCCTTTTTTTTTGGGGCTGAAAACGAGGAAACTTTTACGTTCGACCAGCAGGTGGATGTAGTACTCTGAGCTGTGGGCAGCCATCGTCGGCTAAATTAGCCAACCCAGCTCAGCAATTAAGCAGCAATTTTCAGCTGTAAGCGCCAAAGGAGGGCTAAAAGTTTTTGGCAAGATTTCTTGCCAGGCATTTCATAAGTCCATCAGCAAATTCACACAATTGAAGTCAAGTCGAAGGTACAATTGGCCAAAAGCGAACGAAAAGCACACACGCAAGCACAATCAATGAATGTGCCACCAACAGGGCGTATACGCAATTTGGGGGGATGATGTAGCTCGGGGCCGGAATTTAAGAAAATCAATACAGGTCTGCGCTCCCTTTCATGTGTGTAGCTGCCATAAATAGCAGATTCACCTGTGTGCTTGGGTTTTTGGGCCAAATCCAAAGCCGACTAAGCCATAATTTACAATCGCATTGACCTGATTTCCGGCCTGAGGATTCATTAGCCAGCCAGTGCCAACTGTAACTGCAACTCCAAGTGCCATAATTCAGTTCGCTTGGCCGCAAGTACAAATGCTTGTTTGACACACAGAGTGTGTAATTTATCTTAATGCAAAAAGCAGAGTCGTAGCGCCTGTGACCTTCCCAAGGATCAGATGCGGCAGACCCAGATACAAAGATACAATGGTGCGGATATAAATACACCAGCACCCACACGGGTTGCGGTTTCTTGTTCCCTACGAACAAAAGCCAGACGAGTGTGTGTGTGTGCGTTTATGTGTTTCTGTTTGTGTGTGAATCGACACCTCGAAGGATAGGGCTCCTCGACCGCAAACGAAAGGAGGAGCCAAGGATGCGCCTACTCGAGGACTTTTCCGGCCAGCTCTCCTCACGTTTCAAAGCCACTCTCATTTCGACTCGAGTTAATGACGACAAATTAATTAAACCAGAAATGTCTGCGCCACTAAATTTGATTATAAAAGTTTACGTTTTCCATTCCAATTTCCCTCCGACTGTGGCTGAGTGTGTGGCTTTTGCCATAAATTCGTTAACATAATGATGCTATACTTGTACGCATTAACACACAAAAAAAAAAAAAAAAAAACAGCAAACAAACAAATACGCATTAAAACTTTGGTCTTTCAACTTTTCTTTGGGGCCTTTCAAACGACAATGGCAACTTGTTTATAGTTTTGGTTTAACAACTTACGGCAAGCCTATTAAAATTAATTTCGTTTTATGTTAATGCCGAGTTTATTCAATTTATTTAAAACACATGTCGCTTGATTTAATTAACTTTACATGACCGTTGCGGCTTTTGTTGCATGCACCATGTTGCTCCCGTGGCTGTTGCTGCTGCAGCTGCAGCTGCAACTTGCGCTGTTGCTACTGCTGCTGCGGGTGACACATGATGGGCGAAAGCCCGATGGCCATAACACCAGACCTGACAATATTACGCCGCTATTGTTGTCAGCCGTGTGTTTTTAATTAAACACTTTAAACCGCAAGGACGAGGCTTAAACAGCTTTTAATTATAAAGAATTAACAGAAGAGCCTATCATAAAATGCAATTATTAAGCAGAAACTCTAACCATTCTGGCTTGCCAATGTAATTACTATGCTTTGTATTAGCATAGAACAGAATTACACTCTTGAACATTTAATGGTTAAGTTAGGCCCAATTTCTGGCTATTATCATGATGCATCTTGACCTCGCATGACCTCAACAAGTATCGCCCGAGGACCTTCACTCATTAGTGATGGCCATTACAAGCATACTGGAAACTTCAGTCCTCGCCAGGATGTCATAAACATAAATAATCATTAAAACTAGACATAAATTGCAAACTTTGATCTTCAGGCATAGCATTAACGTTTCGCTAAGCACTGTACACACTCGAACACACACGAACACCTCTCCGTGCACTTACTTACACTCGATTTCAATTATCTGCTCGTATTTAGATACACCAACCACAAGGATAACAACAAGGGAAAAGGCAAAGGCATCGGGAAATAATATGAACAGCCGAAATATGTTCATTCATTAAGAGAGAATGAGGGGATGAGGGTGTGTGTGTGTCCGTCAGAAATAATTCGTAGTGAAATATATTAAAGTTATGGCCTGACCCCCGGGCACATGTGGTGGTCTGGTGGTGGTGGTTGGTTGAGTTGCCCCCTTTTCTGTTTTCTGGGGAATTTATATATGGAATAGCGTGAAATTGGGGGAAGACCCGCCGCACGAGTTCGTTTGTACTGGATTTTTAGAGTGGACACCGAACTATTTTGACCGAAAGCATAAGGCTGGTAAAAGTTGTGGGGGACTGGGCGGTCTGTCGGCATTTTCCCGGGGGTTGCTGCTGTCCAGCATATTGCAAAAGTTAAATTGGTTTATTGTCCATTTTTATGACACAGAAATAACTTTGTGCCATGCCAAATAATTGCATTAAGTGCAGCCTTCCTCCCTTTCGGACTCGACTTGCATGGGAATTGTCTGATTTAAATGGATGTATCGGAGCTTTTTTGCATGATATATATATGTATATTCCGGATGGAATGCCAGGGAGGGGTGAAAAATTAACACATCATTTAATCGACGCACAATGGAAAGCGATAACAAAGCAATCAGACGGATGAAGTTTCACTGCAGGGGTATGTGGGTGGAAAGCCCATTTCTAATTAATGCTCAGATAGCACAGCTTGTCCGTGTGTTTGTGTTTGAAAATTGTGTTCACAATGAAACGCCTACGAAGTGGCAGAGAAGACAGAAACGGGAGCAAAGGCAGGAAAAAAGAATGGAATCGATTGACCTGTTTCCCTTACAGATACAGCTACAGATACTCCCAACTGAAGGTTCTGAATCGGAGTCGGATCCCAACTCAATAACGGTATTTAAGCGGTATTCTCTGCCCTGTCCGTGTGTGCAGTCATTTATAATAAATAATAAACCTGAAACAAAGGACTCACACACACACTCGCACGCACAAAGCAGCAGACAAAGGAAAGTTATGGCCAAACAACTTCTTCATATGGATATTCAATATTTATTACGCATACGCCGTGTGGTACTGTGGCGTCCTGCAGTCACGCTATTTGAAATCAATGCGAGAAAATATACACTTCATCTGTATATACAGCACTTGCAGGGCAGAGAGAGAGAGAGAGAACGAGATAGCGAGCGCAAAAGAGAAAGACAAAGTATTTATGATAAACAAATACTTTTCACATTTTCTGCGGCAGGCTTTCAATGAAATGGGACATGTATAAGTTCTTATATGTACTGCACATGACGTAAATTTATGAAAAGCGGATTGTCTTTAAAAATAAATTAGTACCACCCTCACAAGTTAAAAAACTTTTCGATTTATACTTCAATTTTTGGAGAACTTCACAACCATTCCAATAATTCAGTAAGCACCCATCGACCGCTGGCATTGAAAGCGTCTTAATGCGGCGTCGCGCACCCTTCGCTTATAAGGACCGACACATATAATCATATAAAGTCATTTCCATGAAAAATGAACTTTCCCTCTGCGGTGAGCAGAGGTGTGTTTGTTTGCTGGGGGGAAAAGGGACGATGGCGACGCGCCTTGTTTGGCCCGGCAAATGCGGCTTAATAGCAAAATATAAATCTCAACTCGGTTCGTGGATATTTTGCATTCGCATTGCGAGTATTTCAATTGTTACGCAAAAATTATGCGTGGAGCATAAAACCGCACACGGAGCGCAGATGGCAAAAAGGACATGGGCGGGGGGCACATTAAATTGCAATAGCGCACAAAAGTATGCAATAAAATTTGGCTAATGCGTACAACAAGCAGACTGTCTGTGGCTGTAAGTGTGCGTATGCCTCTGTAGTGGTGTGTTTGCGGGTGTGTGCAAATATTAGTCATGCCACAGCGCACACACCCACGCGAGCCATCCTGCATACATTGCCATTTCGAATTGCACATAAAACCGCCAATTTAAAAATGAAAACTGCCGGCCAGGCTGTCATGAGATGCGGCCGTGGGATGGGGGTTTTCCAACAAGGGTGGAGGGGTAGGGAAAACTTCAGTCTGCCGCATAATTCACTTTTTGTGTGTGCGTTGTTTTTGTTGCTTCCCGCCGTGGTAACCGCTCAATTGCTGGCTGCTACCTTTTGGCGCAAAGCCCGAGCAAAAGTGAAATTTAGCGGCTACAATTACCGTGCAATTTTTGGGCCAAATTTCCTTCAGGGGTGGTGCGCGGTTTCTGTGGGCCAGCGGAGTGGGAGGCGGTCTCTTTGCGCCGTGCAATTTGCCACACTTCCGAATTAGGCGAGATACAAGGGGAGGCAGTGGCGCGGTGTTGCGCTGTGTGCAGCGAAGGTGGGTAGAATTTAAAATGCCCCACCATAAATAAGTGCTGAGGTGTTGGCCGATATTCCTCCCAGGGGGTGGATTCCGCCGGTCTGTTTTCTCCTGCCTTTCTCCTTCTGCCTTTCTGCCAGCTGTCTACGGTCAACTGCAACCTTGCCATTACACTGAAACCACCCATTTCCCCATTCCCATGCCACCCCCTCGTCTAACTCTCTAATTTATGCACCCTTCTGAAAGCAACGGCGCAACCTGCTGCGTTGCATGTGCTCCCCTCGGAGTTGCCTTTATACGATTTTTTAGTGCTACACGAGTTTTATAGAAGAAGCTTTTATTTTTTCTGGTTTACCCAATTGAGGTGAAACGGAAATGAGCTGCCGGAAACGGCAAACCTACACACACACACACACATATACAGGCAGAGATACAGACACAAGCGCACACATACACACACGGCACAGTTGCGGATTAGGGCAGCAAGGTGCTGTCCTGTAATTTGAAACAATTTAGGCCACGCGTCGTCAAAGAAACGCGTCCGAATTCATCCTCCTTATTCCGAGAAAAAGATGAAGGCCCAAAGGAAGCTGCGTGTGATTGCTTTAAGGGAATTCTTTAAGTGCTGTTCAACAGGAAGAAAAATATCTGACACGGTGTAGAGTAGCTTTAAGTTCATTACATCGATTGGTAAAACCATAAATAATAATTTGAAAAACAAATATTTATATGTATAAAGCAATTTATTTATAGTCTCTGTTATTATTTAATCGTTTTGCGATATGCGTCACACGGCCATAAAATCGAATTGCCAACCCTTTTGTATGATATTTTTTCGCTCTGTAAAAATGTATGTCGCACGCACTTCGGCGGCGTCTGGTCGAGGTGCAAAGTTATGCGCATACGAAACGCAAAAAGGCTCAAAGGATACTCCACTTCGTCCTTAACACTCCACGACATGTGCGTGCTGCATGGCGTTAGCATACTTTTTTCCTCCGTTTTTTTTTGCCAGGTGGTCGTAGTAGTCGTCTTGGTCCAAAGTGAAGTTATAGTGGGGAAAGTTAAAGTTGCCTTTTGTCACGAAATAGATACTCCTTTGTCGGAGCACCCGAAGGCAAAGGCGTGTCCGGAAACGAAATGCCTCAAAGGGAAAGCGGCAAACGTGTTGAAAATTAAGAAAATAGCAGGCAACCAGCCGAAAAAACCCCCAAATTCAAGCTGCCAATCAACGTCGAGGCCAGTTGCTGTTGCTTCCATTTGGCCGGAGAAAATTCTGCTGACGCAGGAGGAGAGTAACCGAATCAGGGGACACTGTTGACACAAAAGGTGTAGCCTGGAAATAAGCATATTATTATGTCCTTTGTGTTATGAAAGCGAGAGAAAGCCGGGCGCCAACAGAGACACTGTGCGAATGGCCCAAATCTAATGAGTAAATGAAGAGAGGGGCGTGCTGGGCAGGGCAAACAAGTCAAATGATTTATGTGCTCACCCGGCAAAGGACACGAAGGACCCGCCAGCCGAAGAAAGGACATAAAAACTTAAATAATATCTACGATACAGAGGTGGAGGAGCTCACCTTGCGTGCCGAATGGCTTCTTGTTTGTCTTTTATGATGATTATTTTTCAACATTTTTACGATTTATATGATGGCAGTAGCCGGAGCAGCTGGAGCAGCAGTAGCAGCACAGCCAGTGGAAGTAGTTCGGTGCTCCGAATGCAATTATAGTGCACGCACGGACACCGAACACAATAAAACGATCGTAAAGGAGAATCGGACTTCTATATATCAAGCCGGCGGACCAACTGTGTCAGAGCGTGTCTGTCTAATTAGACGAGAGCTGCTGACCCCCGCCTCCTCCCTCCTGCGATTTCATGCCTCAGTTATGTGGGTAATTAAACTTACAACTTGGTGCCATTGTATGTATATAGTGCCCATCTAAGGCTCCAGTTCCAGCTCCAGCTTCATCTCCATCCTCACTTTGTATTTGTGTTGCCAGCAGGAGAGCTTCACAGAGGGCTCACTCCCAACCAGCTATCATTATGCCACACACACTAAAGGACGCTCGAAGTTTCGGCAAGGCGGTGTGGATTTATGGCTGTTACCCACTGTAACAGTGCGGCACCGGTAACTGCCACCTCACCTGGCAGCTCACCTGCTACCCGAACATAATTCTTGCCGCATAATTGCAGCATTAACAGGGTTAATGGCGCCGCCACTGTCTTGGCATGTTTTTACGAAAATGTTGCCTATTATGATGAGCAAATGTGTTATAAACAATAACATGAAGTGGGCCACACGGGACATTGTGAAAAGGGTTGAGCAGGGTGCTCTGTCGGTTCTTGCCGGGTGAAGTTTCAACCGCATCTGCATTCGTTCAACTAATTAGCAAAACTTTCACGTGCGCTTAGTAAGTGGATAGTTTATAAATTTATGTGCAAAAGAGTCTAAAGTCGCATAAATAAATATAATAAGGAAAAAGTTTATATTTACATGGTCTCACTAGTGCCAATAGCAGAAGAATTTTGTTATGGTATATATTATATGGTATTAACTGTAACGGAATTACTCACCTGTCCCACATTTCCGACCCCCATTGGCACATCTCTATTGGCACACCACCCTGTGGAAAATCCAGCTCGTCGTGTGTTTTTGTTTAGTTTTTCCTTTTCGCCACATAATTAACATGCAGACAGGCACACACCCGTTCTACAAACTCGTGACCCACGTCCGCTTGCCTCTTGCCACACCAACGACAGGGGTTAAGGCAACAATGTTGCAGTTATTAAACCAAGATGGGAAGCACTTCAAACCGGGTGAGAGTGCACCACCACCCAAATGCGGAGCCACCACCACACGTCTCAATACGGACTACACATAATGGCCAATAAAATGCATGCAATTTCCTACGTTTCGAGAAACTTTTGACGCTGCATTAACATTTAAATGAGTTTATCAGTGCGTGTGCGATCGCAAATGGGGTGCGGGAAGTGGGAAGTGGGGTGTGGAAAGTGGAAAGTAGTACAAATATTTATGTTGAGTCCCGCAAGGGCACTAAAAAGCCATCTGGCCCAAAGGACATGAACGCGTAGAGACAGCCCCAATGATTCAGACTGATTTATGTGTTTTTGAACTTTTTCCTCTGCGTAATTTAATTAATGGCCATCAGGGCAAGGGGTTGTAGTCCTGTATCCTGAACGCCGGGGGAGTGAGCACTCACTTCAGTCACTTCCAGTCACTTCATATCGCTGAAGTAGTAGTAGTACCTGGCCTAAGATTAATTAGCACTTGCAACGCACCGAAGGTGTCGAGGGAAAGCCCCCTTTAGCCCCAAATCCGCCGACTTGTTTAGCAGCTGAAAACAAATTGCGGCCAATTGCGCAGTGGGTGAGTGATGGGCGGGGCTGCTGGGCGGCTTGGGCTGAGCTTTGGGGAAATCAAGGTAAAGTGCCGCCGCTCTGCTTACTTTCAGCTTTCCTTTTTTTATTCCCATCCGCCCGCTTCACTCATCCAACTCACATGGCGTCCTTTGGCTCGGCATGCAAACGTGGCATTGCCTTCCAATGTCACGTGGCCGCAGGGATTTGGTGGGCAGCAGGGAAAGTGCTCTCTGGGCCACATTCATGGCCAGAGATATTCAGCTGGAAGCTTGCTCAACACGCTAACACACAGCCCCGGGGATAAGCTGGGCAAAATTTAGTGCCATTCCCCTTCCCTCTTTAAAAAATTCAAATCACCTAAAAAATATGCAAGAGATTTATCCCCCATTCCATGTACATAGTAAAAGCTTATCCACTGCACTCGCAGCTTAATGTAAATATATTTGAGCACTGCACAAAATATTCAGTTCGCTACAATTTCAATTTTGGTTTATCTAAACAAGTTCTAAAGTAGATTAAAACTGCATTTTAGGCTCAAGTTTAGATCAAGATTTACTTATTCTGGTATATATAAATAAATAGTATACCTTACATATCATCATTATCTTTTTGTGTTTCAGTGTACTTAGACGTGTGTGACTTGCAGCTATGCGAATGCCAGGCACCCACACTTTGTGTGGCTCTCACGTTTAGTTTTCATAAATTTTCGCCATAAATATTTATGCGGGCGCTTTGAAATATGGAAAATTGGTAATTGGAAAATTTTTATCATGGCGGTGGAAAGTTTTGCCACACACTCGAACCACAAGCCCCGGGGTGTAGCACTGGTATTTGATGTAATTTCAGGTGGTGACCCCGACGTGGTTAGATATCGAATTCCAATTATGCGCTGTAATTAAAAACGCTTCAAAGCGCAGATCGCTTGATGAATTCCAGGGAAATTTTAGTCCGCCCACTCTTCGGCTTTTCTCGCCATTTTCCGCTCCTCCACACGCCCTCTCACGGTTTTCCCCATAAGCTTTTACCACAAATACATGTGTCGTTACATTGAAATGGAAATGTAAAACTCGGAAATGCATTCCAAGTGGAAGGAAAGCGGCGCGGGCAAAGGGAAGACGGTGAAAATTCGGGCAGAAGTAAGTCGAGACGCGTATTTTTCAGCATATTAAACAAGCCAAGAGGTTCAAATGCTCCTGGTGGTCGTGGTCCTGTTTCTGCTCCTTTTTTGGCTCAGATCCTTTTGGGAGTTCGCTGGCTGTCTGCCGGGCTGTCAGACCACGTCGACTTCATCGTCTGCTTGACGTCTCATTTTTTCCCAGTTTTCTCAGTTTTCCGGCTCCTTTCGTTCGAGTACATATCCTTTTGGTCCTGCTGCACGTTTTTTCGGCCTTCCCCGCCGCACCGCCTGCACTTCGCTGCCGCACTTGCCAGTGTTGCTGACGCATGACGTAGGTGTCTAGACTTGCTAATGTTTCCTCTCGCTGCTGCAGTTGCAACATGCAGCTGCCGATGGAGTCGTAAAACTCATCCGCTGAATTATGTTGCCTCAATTTTTGACCAGTTTCGGCATCCCAGCGCATATCCCTGGGATTTGGCTTTAAAAATGGTAGCTCGTTGAGTGCTTTAAGTTGGTATATCCTTGCTTTTCCCTTCGCTTCTCCCGAAGCCACTGACACACTTCCCTTGTAAACCAACTTGTAATATATTCCCACGCCATTTCGTGTCGAGAGTGTGCACACACACATGCACATTACGTATACGTACTGTGTGCTCAACCACATTTGCAGTGAGCAGAGAATTGCACGTTTGTGTTTCTAGATTACAGCATTGTCTGGCTATCCAGGACATCGGAGAGTCCTGGTGAGCCTGCAGGGGACTCAAGTGCCGGTGCCAGCCATGTCTATGGCTTTATTTTTACTATACCACACCGTACTATATACACTTCTGTGTCGCGCTTTCTTCTCTCTCTCTTTTTCTTTCTCTTTCTCTCTCGCGGTGCCCAATTTCTTTCTCGCTTTTTTACGGCGCTGCCATCATAAACTGGCATAAAGAAGGGCCTGAAGAGACACACGGAATGAAACCAAAAGCGCAGCCCAGTAAAATGAAGTCTAAGCTAAATCCCACATAAGGTACGAACGTGCTCAACACAAATGCCAGGTGCTTACACAAACACACACGCACACACACACACACTGTGGCATGGCAGGCTGTTTGCCGTTTACCTTATTGGGTTTTTACAGCCCACACCGAACAAAAAACTATGGTAGTAGTGCAGTAGCATTAATGTGGCATGCAACTTACGTGGTAATTGTATTGTTTATTTTGGTTGCCACAAATTTGGTAAGCTTATTAAGCATGGCTGCTTAACCAAAAACAGAAAAATATGTGTGCTAGCTGAACACTCAAACAAAATGATGCCAGAAAGTATAATACCTTACAACTACTAATAGGCAAATTCACTTAATTTGCTACACTTTTTCGCTCAGTGCTTCTGCTATTTGTTCGTGGCCTTTGGGCGAGTTCTGTGCACAAACTTGCCCTAAAGCCTGAGCCAAATTTAAGCCTGGCCAACAGCGGCGGCAGTTCACTTTGCATACATATGTCTCGTCTGCATCGGCGACTCCGGGATCGCCTTCTACTCCTCCGCCGGCAGTCGCAGTCTGCTTGGCCGGCGCATTCGACTGGAAGCTGTTAAATATCGAACACATATTTATATGTAGCCAGGATGCAGGTGCTGTGGCCAGGACATTGGCAAATGGCTTCGAGATTTGTGCGACAGTTTCTGCTGCTGGAAGCGAGATAAGCTTGATGCATGGCCACGACTCCGAGCTTTACATTTCCGGATCCACAAAACTACATAATGCACACGAATGAAATTTAACGTACTTCCTGATGATTATTGTGCCTTTGAAGAAGAATGCTAGTTCTTTCTCCAACGTAAATAAGACGAATATTTCATTTGTCTCAAGAGCAGAAAACAACTGACATAGCAGCACAGATTTCATTTCCTTTCGGCTGTTGAAAAGCCAATCATTGTTAAATTAACGCCATAAAAAATTACGCACTGCCTGCCACTCGGCTTCCATCTACGGTGGAGTGAAGTGAAGTGTAGCGTGGTACAGTGAAGCCAAGTCAAGCAACCGCAACGCAACTGAGACAGAATCAAATAAAAATTAAGTGCTGACTCAGTTCGTCTGGAAAAAAAGAGAAAAGGAAACGGAGGCAAAACAGTGTGCGGCATGCAAAGTGGAGATAAGAAAAAATGCTTCACAAGAACAACAACAATGCGGCGGCGTCACGGGGCGTGGGCGGGAGGTGGGCGTGGCAGGGCATTTACATGGCCGCAAAACACAACAATGGAAGTCGCAGCCAAACAAAACGTTTCACTGTGTGTGCGTGTGTGAGGGGGAAAAGTACGACCACAATTTTCATATGGGTAGTGTGAAACAGAAGTTGGACCGAAAACTGTGACCATATGCATAAAGGCAGGTGTTTTCTGCGTATGTATGTGCTTATGTATGAAGGTGTGTGTGTGGGTGTGGGTGAGATAGGAAAGGAGATCCTTGGCCTGGCTAAGACAAATGATGCAAAATACATTTGGACCCCGCGCACCACGAAAATGGAGGCAAATTTTTCATTTACCTGCTGCCAGGCTCAGACTTTCGTCCTTCGTCCTTGCCCCAGCATCCCCTCCCCCACACCTTGCATCCTTGCCACCCCACCATTTGCCGTTGCCATTGGAAGTTAAGTATACGTAACGTAAACGCAAATTTAATGCTTGAAAAATTCGCTTAAATGGATTTAAGTGCCGCTTTCTCTTCCCATTTTTTGTTGTGCTTTCTGCCGATTTTTTTTCTTGCCTTACTTTTATTTCTGGCCTGCCTGCCTGTTTTATCTTGGCCAGCAGATAAATGAAAATCTTCAAAAAGATGAAGTAGCGGTCGGCGAAAAGCAACAGAGGCCGAGCTGAGTAGACTTTTGTGTTTATTGGGGCTACTTATCGACTGAGCACAGTCAAGTGAGCTTTGGCCCCCAACTTCTGGCCTCGGCTTTGACCCATTTGGGTCTTAGTCTTGGCCAGATAGATAACACTGAGGTTTAGGCAAAACCAATTCAAATAGAGGACTGAGCAAAGAAAAAACCTTCAATTAACCGCAAAGAAAGGCATTGAAAACGTTTATTGAACTAAACTAGGTTTGCACTTATCAGGAAAAGCCAAGCAAATATTTTGAGGTCAATGATTACAATGAAAGCATGGCAAATAAATATTTATCTTGTTGTTCAGCTGTAAATCTCTCGATATCAAATATTATTCATTGCCTTTTGCAATTTATTTGTCATTTTATAACCGAGTTAAACGTGCTTATAAACATAAAACATAAAAACCTTAAGTTTCCCTTTAACTGACTTTGTTTAGCTGCCTTTTATCTGGCTTATCTGCCCTATAATTTATATGCTGACGCATCATATAATCTTTATCCCAGAGTTGAGGGGGGGAAAAAAAAGCAGGAAAACCCTTAACCTTTGCCGCTGGCATTTAAATTTAGAGCCCTATCGTGGGGCGTAAATCGATGCGGAAAACTGGCAGGAGGGAAATTTACGATTTACGGCTACAGCTTGCCACGTTCAACAAGCCGCATACATTTTTATGGCCAATTAAATTCCATAAGCCAGGCTAACCGTAACGAAACCGACCGACGCCTCAAGATCTCGTTTTAGCCTTAAGTTTTCCCGCTGCCATCGATTAAAGAGTCGAATGTGGTCAACAGGGATTTCCTTTGCCGAGTGTTAAGTGTGAAGTAATGAATATTAAAATGAAATTTACAGAGGACAAGGACACACGCAGCGGCAGAAGCCACGCAGCCATCGACAGAGAGCAAATATTTTGACAGCTGTCAGTCGAGGGAAATGATTTCGCATTTCTGTTGCTTCCACTTTTTCCCGGGGCTTCTTTGCATGGGGAAAGCGGCGGCTAGGGGCACGTTTCCCGAGGAAAAGCTCTCCGCTCGTAGGGAGAATCGAGGAGGAGCCAAAGGAATGGGTGGGGCACATGCCAATGCCAAACTGATAGACAGGCAGACAACGTGCGACTGCCGCCTGACTGCTCTTTTAACACCAATTGCTTTTTAATGCATGCACGTTCTCTCGTCCTGCCCCCCATCACTCCCCCCCATACCCACCAAAAAAAGGAGAAAAAATGTCTAAAAGGAGCGCAAAGGAGGCTAAGAAATTGATTGACATTTTTGGTGAGCAGACATTTCGTCCTATTTTATATGCAAATCAGCTGGATACACAAACACACACACAGGCGCACGAGCATGTCAACTGGCTTCCCGTTGACAGGACAATAATAACGTTAAAATGTCGGGCATTTATCGTGCCAGCTTGTATATGTCTTTGTGTATGTAGGTCTTTGTACGCTTGCATCTGCAACTAATTACACGCAGGGCTCCTTTCTCGGCTGAGAATCAGGTCAAAAGTGTTTGATAAAAATGAATCCCGGCCAAGTTCACTTCGTGCTTTATTCCTTCGGCTTCGATTTGGGTTTGGGTTTGGGTTTCGGCGCTGGCGGTTCCTCGGGATAATCCCAAGTAGTTGGCAGGGAGTTTCTGTAATCGAAACTATACAGACTTCTCTTGACAAACTCACAGACATCATCGGGCTTTGGGTAAATATTTGAAAGATCTGCGAGAGCACAGTTAACAATCAGATGATAAGTAAGGACATTTAGGCGCAGTTTGTCGGACCAAAGATATCTTACCATTATCAATTAGATACTGAGTCATGGCAACGCCCACATTGAAGGCCACTCTGTTTGCATCCCTGATGGGCGGAAACAGAGTGCCCTCGTCGAGCAGTTCCTGAGGTGTATTCCTGGCCAGCTCGTGCGACACTACGGAAAATACTTCGTTTGGCAGATATCGCGCCTTGGCCGTAATGGCGGCCAATGCGATGCCCGGAAAAGTCAGACAGTTGTTGGCCTGGGCGGGGCGATATCTTTTGCCATTGATGACCACTGGTGGAAAGGGCGATCCGGAGCCGAAGAGCACGCGACCCTGTATGAAATACAAAGCATAGGTCTTGCATAATTAAAGGACATACCCCTCAGATACTCAATCTAACCTCAGTGTGTGTGAAGGCCTGTTCGGCGGTGCATTCCGAGTTGGCAGTTGGATTCGAGAGCGGAAAAACTGCAGGACGTTCGTGATTTTTTGCCATGGTTTTCAGTACTTCTTCGTTGAAAATTCCACCCACGCCAGTGGCTCCAACAAGTACGGATGGCTTAAGTTTCTCCAGCACGGTCATAATATCCTTCATGGGCTCCATGGGCTTTATAAATATTTTACCCATCTCCGGTGGATTAGGTGACTCCGGGGTCAAAATACCATTGACATCCATTAGGTAGATGTTTTTGGTTGCCTCCTCGGCAGGAATACCGCGTACCTCCAGTTCCATTTCCAGCATATTGGCGATACCCAATGCCGCACTCCCAGCTCCCACGAAGAGGAATACGGTGTCCTCCAATTTACGGCCAGTGATGCGTTCCACATTGATGAACGCGGCCAGACCAGTGGCTCCCGTTCCCTGGATATCATCGTTGAAGCAACAGTACTTGTACTGGTATTTTTCCAAGAACCTCAAGGCATTTGGAGTTGCAAAGTCCTCAAAGTGGATAAATGTGTTGTTTCCGAAGCATTTAACCGCCGACTCCATAAATTCATCCACCAGTTCATCGTACTCCGGTCCCGTAACTCGCGGTATTCGTGATCCAACATAAAGGGGATCCTGCAGTAGGGCCTGATTATCGGTACCCACGTCCAGGCAAACGGGCATTAGTGTGCTCGGCGGAATGCTTCCCAAAGCCGTATACAGGATCATTTTGCCCAAACTAATGCCCATCGCATTGGCACCCATGTCCCCGAGACCCAGGACCCTTCCGCCATCCGTCACACAGATGGCCTTAACGCCCTCGTCCACCCAGTTGTGCATGAGATCCCGGATGTGGCCCTTGTCGTGAATGCTGATGAACAGGCTGATGGCCTGCTGGAAGTTCAGTCCATAGGTGGCCACCACATCGCCCACCGTTGGTGTATAAACAATGGGTAGCGATTTCTCGATGTTCTCCTTGATAAACCGGTAGTACAGTCGCCGGTGTCGATGGTGGACAGCGCTCAAGTATGTAAATCGGGCGATATCGGTGGGTCTGGCCTCAAAATTCGTCAGGGCGGCATTCATCTGGTCATCCATTGAGCGCACGGAGCAGGGCATCAATCCCATGATGCCCAGACGTTGCCGTTCCTTAATGGTGAACGCAAGGCCCTAGAAGGCATATATATACAATTAGTTTTGGGCATTTCATGGCATAGGGATCCTTACCCACCTTATTATACTTTCCATTCATAACAACATGCCAGTCAGGTCTTGTTATTTGATCCATTTCGTCATCATAGACGCTGGCCCGCCTGCAAGAACCCAAATGAGGACGGGATGCAAGGCGCAGCAATGGATGCAACCGGCGAAATTCCATGGCTAAAATTTTTTTTGCAACTCCGAATTTTTTATGGATACCTTTTCATTTGGGAATTTTGAGATGTTAAATTTTCACCGAAACGCCTACTTTTTCTTTTGATCTTTATTCTCATGGCCCGCTGTACTTGGATGCGGCTTCATCTTTGGATACGCCCAAGTCTCAGCCAGCGAACTGCCATAGGTCAGCTTATAGCTATTCTTTTCGATATACTCCTCAACATCTTCTGGCTCCAAAGTGCGCTTAGCATAACCTTAATTAACCAATTAAAAAGATATTAATAAAATGGATTATATGTAAGTGTAGGCTCTCACCGTTTTCTATCAGATACTTGGCCACTTTCACGCCTATTTTGTAGGCCACTTCATTGGCCTGCTTCACCAGGGGATAGATACGTCCACTCTGTATCTCCTCATTTGTTGGGAACTCAGCGAGCTCGTGGGCGGCTAAAAGGAATATCTCGTCTGGCATTCGAGTGGCCAAAACGGTCATGGTGGCCAAAACCAAAGCGGGAAAAGCAAAACAGTTGTTAGCTTGACCAGGAGTTAGCCTCTTGCCATTGAACTCCACGGGCGGGAAAGGAGATCCGGCCGAAAATATAGCCTTTCCCTAGACAAATGCCGAAAATAAAATGGGAGATACTCCGCAAGTATTTGGAACACTTACATCTGAGAATTTGTAGGCCTGTTCGGCAGTGCACTCAGATTTGATGGTGGGATTGGAGAAGGCAAAGATGCCAGGACGCTCGTGACTCGCCGCCATCGTGCGTATTATTTTCTCTGAGAAAAGTCCTGGTGCCGAGGTGGCACCCATAATAATTGAGGGCTTCACTTGCTCGACCAACGTCTCCAGGGACTTGGTTTCCTTCATGTTCTTGGCGAAAACGCACAGAATGTCCGGTATGCTCTTCCTGGTTGTGGTCAATACACCGTCTTGATCGTAAAAATATATGTTTTTGGCAGCATCAGCCTCGGAGAGACCCCTGGACATCAGCTCCATCTTAAGCAAATAGGCGATGCCCATGGCAGCGCTTCCCGCTCCGGCGAAGAGAATGACATGCTCCTCCAGCGGTTTCTTGGTGATCCTCTGGATGCCAAGCAATCCACCCAAGCCCACAGCGGCAGTGCCCTGAATGTCGTCATTGAAATGGCAGTAGCAATTCTGATACCTATTCAGAAACATAAATGCATTGGGTGTCGCAAAATCCTCAAAGTGGATGAGCGTTTGATCTCCAAAGGTGGATACCACTGCCTCCATGAACTCATCCACAAAGCACACGTACTCATCGCCCTTTAGGCGCTCATCCCTTAGACCGATGTACAAGGGATCCTCGTGGAGCGCTTTGTTATTTGTGCCCACATCCAGGCAAATTGGCAACAACATGCTCGGCGGAATTCCGGCCAGGGCTGTGTACAGTTCCATTTTTCCCACGGCTATGCCCATGCCATTGGCTCCCAGGTCACCCAATCCCAGGATACGTTGGCCGTCGGTCACACAGATGGCTTTCACCGATCTCCGCATCGGCCAGTTGGACAGGATCTGCTTCATGTGTCCTCGATCATGCTTGGTAATGTGAATCCCGGTCATGCCACGGTACAGCATGCCGTACACCGTGCAGGCCAAGCCCACAGTGGGCGTGTAGATAATGGGCAGCACCGCGTTAACGTTCTTCGACACGAATTGAAAGTACAGCCTCTCGTAACCCTGGCGCAGTGCCCTCAAATAGCGATATCTGCTCACATTCGATTCGAAGGAGTGAAAGTTGGACTCGATGGCCAGCATCTGCTCATCGTAGGTTCGCACGCAGGCCGGCATGAGTCCATGGATACACAAACGCTGGCGTTCCTCCAAAGTGAAGGCCAAGGCCTATCAGAAGCTATTGTCATGACTTAGTCAGCATGGAACTCAGCATAAATTACCTTATTGCACTTGTCGGAAAACACCACCTCTATGGGAACTCGGATTGTGTCGTGGGATGAGGACGGACGAATTTTAATTAAATTGGGACTACACTCGCAATTTGATTGATGTGTCTTCGACATCGATGTTCCTCGTGTAATGCCAAAGTTCAATAACCTGAAGAGACTCATCTTGAAAGGGACTACAAATTTAATAAAATTACAGGTAGTTTAGTTTTAGAAAATTAAATGATTTTTGATTCACAGCCGCTTTTGGTATTTTTAGCTATGGCAATAATTAATTTTAATTCTTTAGATGTGACCTTCTTAAAGCAGCAGATACACCAGATAAAACAGCCATTAAAAGTAATGGAATAATTTGTGTTTAGGAAACAAAAAACAAAACATAACAAAACTCCTGGCTATTTCGGGGAAAATTGTGCCAAAAAAGCGACACAGGGCTAATTTGCATGAGGTCACAGGCAGTTCCGTATCTATCACTCATTATGCATTATTATGGAAATCACTTTTGTAACTGCTATTGTTGTTGGCCGGCCATTAGGGTTGTCAATGACCAGAGCGAGAGGCCGAAGGACAAAGGAGCGGGCCAAGTCAGCACAAATGACTCTTAGCGCGGCCATCAAAGGATTTGCTCGGGCTTTGGCCCAAAAATAAAAACTTGTCCTTGCCCACTGTCCTTTCCTTTGTCCTAATGATTGTGTGTGTGTGTGAGAGAGAGTGTATGCCTCTCTGTTTGTGTGTCTCACTGGGTTTGTTTGTGTGCACTGTGTTCTTGTTGTTTCACTAATTGTGCCAAATTAGTTGACAACTTAATGTCGTAAAAATTTCAGCTAAATGCCTCAATCTTTTGTTAATGACATTGACAGCGGTGCAACTTTTTCGACTTGTGTTTGTTTTTTTTTTCTTCTTTTTTTTGGGGTCCAAGCTCCGGCTTTGAGCACGTGACATCGCTGGCTGGAGTACGTGACACTGTCAGTGTCAAATGTGCAAGGACATGGATGAGAATGAGGACGAGGAGCCGTGTCCTTATGCTCTGTTGTATTTACTCAGGCCCCCATAAATTAACTTTGTGTTTGTTGAGCCGAAATTATAATAGTTTAATTAGTTCATTTCGCTTTTCTGGCCCATCCAACTGCTGCTGACAGTTTCATTAGGCTTTAATTAACTGTCTCAACTTTTGTTAATCAATGTACAATGTACACGCTGCGTATACTCAATATCGTCTCTTTCCTCATCTTTTGCAGAACATGTGCAGGACTTCAGTTGCGGGCCGCTGCACTACAAGACTTTCTACATGGATGAGCGCAACAATGCGCTGTATGTGGGTGCCATGTAAGTACATCTAGAGTTTTTTGGGAAACTCGAAAATATATGAAATATTTATCAACCCGAAAGAACATTTAAAATGAAAATTAATTTGAAAGTTACACTTTGTTTTCAGTTGTAAGCTATTTACCTTGAAACAAGTTCATGTATTATTAACACAAATAGTTTTCAGCTGGCCGCAATAAATATTTAGGGCTTAGTGAGACCTTTTTAATGTTGAGAAATATGCCATAATTTGGGGAAACTTTCTTTTCCGGTTGCAGACAATTAGAAAGTTCCGCTTGGGGCAGCATGTGGCTCCCTACTTGGCAACCCGAACGCATTTGGGGGCTGCATATTTCATTTTTCCAGCAAGCTCTTGGCCACACTGTCGGCATACATAATTATGAATTAATGCCACCGACGAGGGGGCAAAGTCTGAAGGTTCTGGGCTCTGCAATTTGACAGGGAGCGCACCCGTCTGCTCATTTGTCTGCGGCAAGTTGAACACGGCCGCATTTTCACAGTTTTGCGGCTGCCGGGAGAGGAGTTTCGGAAAAACGCAAGGAATATGCGGATGGAGCGGGGTGCGCCTAAAAGCGGGAAAACAAAGTAACCAAAATTACCACTTGACTTGAGAGGCACCGATCCCAACGAACCGGCGAACCGGCGAACCACCGGCAATCCAGCAACGACGACGACCCCACGCAACCACAGCTGGCGGCTCTCGTCAGCGATTGTGGGGCTCCTAGAGCCGGCAGGGAAATGAAGATTAATGGTCTCGCAGTTGTCGAGGGAAAGCTACCAAAAACTCTGCCAGTAACTACATAAAACACACTTTAGACCGCCGCTGCCCCTTTGCGTTTTCCTTTTGTTTTCCACGGCGCCACAAAAGTTTCGAGTGGCCGGAAAATGGCGAGAGATGGGCCGCCGTTGGGCCGCTTAAAGTTCCGTTCTGTTCTTTTCAGTTGTGTTCTGTCTGTGTGGCAGGCAATATTGCCACATTCGACGTATCAATCAATCAGGGCACACTGACTGCAATAAGTACGCTGGCAGGCCCCCTGACAGCTCAGTGCACAGCAGGTGTGTGCGGCTGACAACGATTTTTCAAGCCAGAAGAACACAGAGACGGGCACAGAAAAAATGTCAATGAGCTGAAGTTTACCGGGGCCAGACAGCTGGCAACTGGCAACTGGTGTGGCATTAACTTATCGCATGAGGGGGCACGACTCGGGGATTAACTCGAGTGCCGGGGGATGACAAAGTTTTCCTCTTTACCATGCTAATTCCCCCTTCTCTTCCAGGGATCGCATATTTCGGCTCAATCTGCGCAACATCAGTCAATCGATTTGTGAGGTAAGAAATGCTGCATTTAACTAAAAATATACATATTTAAAATGTGGAGCTAAATGGAAATCTTGCTACAAAAGTAGTCAATTTTTTCGTAGTAAAGAAACTTTTCCATAAATGAACACTTACTTAGCCTGCTTACATTTGGATATTAAAATCGATAAATTCACGGGCCATTGATGGGAGATAAAAGAAGAAACGCCTTGAAACCCACCCTTTGCATTTCTGAGTGACCAACTTGTCACTGACAGCTCGCAATTGCTCTTTAATGATTCCATCTTCAACTATCAATATCCGCCTCTGTCCGTTCAACCGTTTTCCGCCGCTTTTTTTTGCGTCCTTGGAAGCTGCAGTCCAGGATGGAGCCCAGTGCACTATCGCCACCTCCTGAGACGTAGCAAATGCTTTTAACAGCAATTATTTGTGCTGACTTCTGGGCGAGCGGCGGGCAAAAAGGAGGGCCATTTCAAGTCGATTCCCAGCACTTAGACCTTATACGCCGGCCAAAAGGAACTGACACTTGGGGCAAGTGGAAATAAAAGTGGAAAGTGCATCCACAGAGCCACCGGATATTGTGTCTATATGTCAAGCATAAAAATTGTCAGTCGATGGCTTTTGCTCCCCCGCCATTGATTTGTGGCTTTCACTTAGGCAAAAGTATGTGCAGCAATACAAACACCGAAAGCAGATTCCTTGTCGATTCAAGTGCCGACCAAAAAAAAAAAAAAATAAATAAAAAAGGAAGAACGAATCGAATTAAATAAACAAATGTCCAACGTGAGCCACATACACAATACAATCGGGATGAAAACGCGACATGCGGGTATACCAAAAAATTGTGGCGCGTGCTCTCGGTTGAACATGCTCCATTGCCGGGGACGCATTCCAGCACGCTTTCAATAAACTTGGCCAACATAAATTTAAACCGAATGCCATTTCTCATGCTTCCAGCGCGATGTCCTCATACTGGAGCCCACCGGATCGGATATCCTGAATTGTGTGTCCAAGGGAAAACGGGAGGTGAGTGGGTCGTCAATTTCTATAACCATTAAAATCCTTTCAAAGCATGTGCAAAATTTTCTACCGATATCAACGAATTTGTGAACTTAACTCATGCCACCGTCCTGCCCACTTTATTTCCATTTGCATTTCGAAAACCACAAACCCACAAAAACCACCATATGATTTCCTTACGGCTATTATTTTCTAACATTTATTACAATTACACAAAACAAAACGAAAAAAAAACTACAAATCGAATGCAATTGCATTTTCTGGCGCTTGACAAGAAGGTGGAATGCCGAAATCACATAAGGGTTATCCAGCCGATGAACTTCAATGGCCAGAAGCTATATGTTTGCGGGACCAACGCCCACAATCCCAAGGATTACGTAATAAACGTAAGTACACAGTAAAGATGGCTAAAATGTCCCATTTTTAAAGACTGCTTTAATAGTCAAGAAATGAATTTCAAACCTTGAGGGCATTCTGAGTCCTTTGGCATAAATTAAAAATCCTTTTTTCGCGATGTAGGAAAAAGGGGTTCTCCAGCGACTTCATCAATGTGCCTAATTGTGAATGTCAGTCAAGTTTTTGAAGTTCATTTCAGCCCAGCGGGCGACCAAAATTAAAGTCAACTAATGCGCTTTTCGTTCGTTTGTTTTCTCTCTCTCTCTCCCTAACCCACCCGCTACTGAACCACCGCCTCATTTGACCCGCAGGCAAACTTAACACATTTACCCAGATCCCAGTACGTGCCCGGCATTGGCCTGGGCATTGGCAAGTGTCCCTACGATCCTGCTGACAACTCAACCGCCGTCTATGTGGAGAACGGAAATCCCTTCGGCCTGCCCGCCCTGGTAAGTTCGACCCGAAAAGCGGAAGTGGAATAAAAGTACGGATAAAGGAAGGCGCAAATAAAAAGAAAAATGTCAATTGTAATAAAATTACAAAAGTAAAGCGGGGCCCAAAGACGAAGGAAGTTGGCAAAGTTGTGTTTGGGACGAGGCAAGAAAATTTTAAAGACGGCAAAAACAGAGAAAGGCAGCAATAAAGCAGCTCAAATTAAATTAGAGCACAAGGCACACACATACACATGAGCAGATGAGTTCACTCAGAGAGGGAGGCACGTGCGTACACTTTATGCGTAATTGTGTGCGTGCGTGCCCTGGCTTACTGGGCGTATGCGTGATGTTCGAGCCTTATCAACAGTTGCCCCCTTGCTAACAATGTCTGTGTCATTTCTCTCCCCCCGCTTTAACCCAAAATGCAGTACGCCGGCACAAATGCCGAGTTCACCAAAGCGGATTCCGTCATATTCCGCTCGGACCTGTACAACCTGACGAATGGACGCAAGGAGGCCAACTTCAAGAGAACCGTGAAGTACGACTCCAAGCTGTTGGACAGTAAGTAGTGGCCACAAATCATATATTGCTAAGAGTACTTTTAAATCTGTGAGATCCAAATAACATGTAACAAATCTCACACATTATTCGCTTCATTTTCAGAGCCCAACTTCGTTGGCTCCTTTGAGATTGGTGAATTTGTGTACTTCTTCTTCCGCGAACATGCCGTTGAGTACATAAATTGCGGAAAAGCCGTCTACTCCCGCGTGGCTCGGGTGTGCAAGAACGACCGCGGTGGCAAGTACATGATCAGCCAGAATTGGGCCACGTATCTGAAGGCGCGGATGAACTGCAGCATCTCCAGCGAATTTCCCTTCTACTTCAACGAGATACAATCCGTCTACAAGATGCCAACGGACGATACCAAGTTCTATGCCACGTTCACAACGAATACGAATGGTCTGATTGGATCGGCTGTGTGCAGCTACGACATCCGGGACATCAATGCGGCCTTCGACGGTGAGTATTCACTGTAGATATAGGTCGGTGTCTGTGTGTGTGTGTGTGGGGTGTGTGGGATGCTCGTGTGATTTATTGCAGTGTCCATAATTCTTCGGGGGGATTCCTTTTCTCCGGCGACGGATGCGGATGGAATTACGCGTACAGGTGGAGGCCTTTTCCCTGGAATTTGAGCGTTAAATGGTGCGCATTGAATTGATGGTGGCAGTCGCAAACGCCCACCGTCGCCCACTTCTTTCATGGAAACAGCCTGGCAGCTGAATTTCTTTAACTGCAGGACCTCCGGTCCAAGTAATGAGTACAGTCAACACTCTCTGCCCAGCCCAACTTGCCCCCGGAAAGTTCATTAACACCATAAAGTCGGGCTCTGGCTGCAAGTGTGGAGCGGTGCCAAGACTGACAGGCAGACAATCGGGCAGACAGATCCTGCCACACAGACACTGCCACCGGGCAAAGTGGTGCAAAAAATCTGGCATACACTTAAAATTCATTACGAAAAGTTTGCGGGCATGTTGCACAGACAGCGGCGAGTGTGATAAAAAAAAATGTGGAGCCACAGCAATTAATTATGGCCACAAACGATTATGGACCCGCTCTCGAAGGCCAGAATGTGATTCTTAAATTGTATTCCATGCTTGCCGCGTAATCATGCTCTTGCGGGAATCTGAAAATAATAATATGCAAATATTCACAGGGAAACACTGCGAGATTGAACGAAAAAATGTCAACTGTAGGAAAAACGATTTCTTTTTGATTTTATGCATGTAAATGGGCTATCTATAATATATCAAATACTCATGTTTTTATAGCTAAGAAAGTTTATAAAAAAAGCTTGGTTTCGTATGTGTGGCAGAAAAAGTTGTTAAATATTACAATCCGATTGCCACGTTGTTGCACGAACATTAAAGCACTGTTCGTGTCTCTTAAATTGTATTTTTTATTTACCGACTGCGAGTGCGAGTGCCACAAATCAGCTGGCGCGCAGTACTGACACACATAAATTAAGAGCAGCATTCTCCGGCACTCAACTTCGTACTGATGCGCCCATCTCCACCCTCCGTATATTCCCCTCCCCATCCAGGCAAATTCAAGGAGCAGGCCACCTCGAACAGCGCCTGGCTGCCCGTTCTGAACTCCAAAGTGCCGGAGCCACGTCCTGGCACTTGCCACAACGACACCGCCACGCTGCCGGACTCCGTGCTGAATTTCATTCGCAAACATCCGCTAATGGACAAGGCGGTCGATCATGAATTTGGCAATCCGGTCTTCTTCAAGCGGGACGTCATACTCACCAAGCTGGTGGTGGACAAGTAAGTGAGAACTGTATTCATTAGCGCCGCCAGCCAGCCAGTTGCCAGTTGACTGTCGGTCGGTCTGGCAAGGAGCCAGGAGCACGGCTACTCCGTATCCTTGTTGACATTCGTCCGACCAATGTATGTATGTGTGCACTGACAGCAAAAATAAATCAATTCAATAAAAAATTGATAATAATTTGCTCATAAGAAGCATGAGCCTGTAAGGCTTAACATTTTACAAAAATTGAATAAAGTTATTGCCTTGCTTATTTATCCAAAGTATAAAAGTTAAAAATTCAAAATGACCTAAAAGATACTTAGAAAGATACTGAGCTTCCGCTTGATTTATTTAGCTCGAAATGTTGAAACTCCATTTGTTTTTTCTCTCAGTGCACAGCATCCTGGGCTGGCTGTGTGCTGTCAGTTGTTCTGGCAGCGAAAAATGTTTTGTCTTGGCCGGAACTTGTGAACAAAGTGCCGCAGGATGTGTTTTCAGCTAAGCGCTTTCCACTGACGCTGCCATTCTTGTTTTTTTTTTTCGCCTCGCTCTTTTTCGCCGCAGGATACGGATCGACAAGCTGAACCAGGAGTTCCTAGTGTACTTTGTGGCCACGACGTCTGGCCACATCTACAAGATAGTGCAGTTCATGCACTACGGCCAGCGGCACTCGAACCTGGTGGACATTTTCGAGGCCTCGCCGCACAACGAACCCATCCGCGAGATGACCCTCAGCCACAAGACAGGATCCCTGTACGTGGCCACCGATCACCAGGTGAAGCAGATCGACATTGCCATGTGCGCCCGCCGCTACGACAGCTGCTTCCGCTGCGTCTCGGATCCCTACTGCGGCTGGGACAAGGACGTCAATGCCTGCCGACCCTACCAGCTGGGTCTGCTGCAGGATGTGGCCAACGAGACGTCCGGGATCTGCGACACCAGTGTGCTGCGCAAGAAGGTCACCTCCTCCTACGGCCAAACCCTGCACCTCTCCTGCTTTGTCAAAATGCCGGAAGTGCTGCGGAAGAAGCAGACACGCTGGTACCATCACTCCACCGAAAAAGGACGGTGAGTATTGCGGAATAGGATCCTTCATATAGTTTTGGTACTATATGTATATAAATGCATATGACTATTAAAGAATACGCAGGATTATACTGCTTAAATAGGATCTGTGTTATTTGAAGCACATTCTTCGATATCTATTGATATCCGTTCACCAAAAACACAAACATTTTTTTAGAAATATGATATGAGACAAATATAACACTGTTTCATGACGTGCCAGCCCATTAGTTTCAACAATAGGGAACATTTCAAACACAAATAACTTTAAAGCGCAAAGACCATCGTATTTGGAGCTATTTTTGGGGGAAACCCTACACCATTCGCGCTTATCCGAATCGCAGATCTCTGGGAAAATTGAAAGCGAATAACGGCGGGGAAAATGTGTAAGCGATACGCCGCTTCATCTCACTTAGCCGTGCCAATGCTGCGGTAAATTGACACTTTAAAATGCGCTAGAAGTCTGCTTTTTGGCGTTTTCGCCGCTGCCGGTGCCCAAGTAATGGAAAAACTTTCAACTTTCCAACTGAATAGTCGACGCAGTCGAAGTTGAAGTCGAAGTCTGTGTGTCTCGCGCACACACTTTATATTGATTTTTATTGTGCGTCCTCTCAATGCGAATAGAAATTGGAAAATCCCCTGCGCTATCGCAGCAGCCATCTGAAAAGCCATCTCTCTACATCTGTCTCTATCTCTTGTCTCCCATCTCTTTTTCTCTCTGTGGCAGCTACGAGGTGCGCTACACCCCCACCAAATACATCGACACCAACGAGGGCGGTCTGGTCCTCCTGGCGGTGAACGAGGGCGACGGCGGGCGGTACGACAGCTACTTGGACGGCACCCTGCTCTGCAGCTACGGCGTCACCGTGGACGCCCACAGGTGAGTCAGCTCAGGAATCGCTAGTGAGGTGGCCAGTGGTGCCAACTGGGGCTGGCCAAGACGGGGTTGGAAATGCTAATGATAAGATACTTTGGAGAAACTAACAAATTCATGAGTTGTAATAGCATATTACTAGCTTACATTAAAGATAATTGAACTATAACTATCTAGTAACAAAACAGTAAAAATATCTACTTGTGAACTACTTCTATACAATTAATCAACTAGATAGTTATAAACAATAATAAATTAGCCCTATCTTTATATCATTAATATTTGAATATTCAAATTCATTCACTTGCTTTTAGTTGTATAAAAAGTGACTAAATGAGTCACAACATTAAAACCATATTCCAAGCAGTTCTAACACTATAAATATTAGAATTAAGCTATGTTCAAATAGAAAAATATCCAAATTGGCAGCCCTGCCGACACGTGATTTCCCACTCCCAACTCCAAGCCTAATTTCCGCGAAATGTCAGAAACTTATTGTTCGCTTTTCCCATTCAGATGCTCGCCGCCGTCGCAGAAGCAGGACTACCAGAAAATCTACTCGCACTGGTGCAACGAGTTCGAGAAATACAAATCGGCCATGAAGCAGTGGCAGGCCAAACAGGAGGTGAGTATCCTGCGAATATATATATATTTATATACATATATATTTGGGCTTGGGCGCCAGCTGCCGTTAATTGTTTTAATTAATTTTTCGGCGTCAGGTGCGGGGGTGCCTTTTGAGTTTTAATTATTTTGTAATTCGCTGGCAGAGATCTAAGTGTTTTTTCCCCTTCCTCTCACTCTCTTTCGATTTGCGCCTTATTAGCAATGCGGCCTCAAGGACAAAACAGGACCAATCAGCAGCAATGGAAAGCATGTGAATGATGTGTTCAGCAACGATGCTTTGGTCTGACCCAGAAGTGAGTATCCTTGAGTCACAGAAAATAGGACAACACATGCTATCTTTGGTCCCTGCATAATCAGAGTACTGGAAAAAACATTCCTAAATCATGAATAAGTTCTTTTAAGATGTAAGGTAAAAAATCAATAACAAAATTTTGCAATTCGAGATAAAATGAAGACTTCCAAAATATGCACTGCATACGTTTAGACACTCTTTTCGAAACATTTTAGATCATTTAAATATTAAATTTACTAAAAGACAATTATTGTTTAAATTTGTAAATGAAAGTAAATATATTTTGGATACATAATTTTTGAAATTCTTGATAGTAGCAGTGTTTTTTCGCAGTACACCCACCCATCATCGACTGTCCCCGCATAACCAACCAGTAGTTGTAGTTCTAGCAGTAGTAGACCCTGACGAAATCTAACCAAAAATGTCCTTTGTCCATCCCCCCCGCCACCCCTTTTCGGCCGCTGCTCCTGCTGATGATGCGCCCCACAACTTGTTGTTGTTGCCGCTGCCCAGAGTACTTGTACAGCTTTGAGTTCTTGTCGTCGGCGACGGAGGGCGTGGCCAGCGCCCACCGCAAATTGTACATTTTCGTGTTCGTGCTTACCATATTTGCTCGCTTCTAAAGTTTCTAGTTAAAATGTAAATGTAAGTTGAGTGCCCATGTAAGACAACCCACACGAACCTCCTTTTCCTCTACTTTCCGATCTCACTTTCCATATATCTAAACATATTTGCTTTATTTGGGCTTATTCTGATTGCAGGCGCAGAAAAGCAGTAAGCAACCGAGAAAAATGTGAAGAACAAGTATGAAAATGGGACAAGAGCCGGGCTGAGGAAAAACTATGAGTAAAGAAAATGATTATGGAATGGAAAAACAACCACTACAAAGACTGAAATTTTTAAGCTTTTAAAATCGACAATATTTCTGATAATTTCGATGCGTTTTTTGGTCATGCTTTCGTTTCGTTTTGAGATGTTGTCAGCGTCAAACTGAATAATTTTCGACATTAACTAACTGATATACAAAGATGGAGTAAACGAAAAAAGTTACTAGCAAAAGGATCCTGCCATAAGTCAAATGGAAATTACGGTTTTACACTCACACAAAGACACACCTACTGAAGAAACTATTTCTATTTCGAGCTAAGGTTAAGCTAATCTAAAGATACGGATACAGATATGGATACAGAAACCGAAAAAAGATACAGATACAGATACAGATTGAGATACAGACACAGATGGAACTGCAACCACCTAAGTGAGAATCTGACCTAAGGCAATGTATTTACCAAGCTCATGAGGCGCAACGCAACGATTCGATTATGTTTTCCATTTGGTTCAGTTTCCGGCAACTCGTCGCTTGGCCATTTCGGGTTTGGGGTTGGGAAGATCTTAAACGAATTTGTATATTACTTAGCCATATTTGTTCGACTAAACTAGCCTAAGATATACATATACACGATTAGCAGTCCCTGTTTAGGTCATAGACAAGTACCGAACCAACTTAATACGATAGCCAAAACCAGAAACGGAAATAAAGTTTCGGAAAACAAATGACGCACAGCATGAACGGCTATATGGATATGAAACTAATTAGCTTAGGGCGACTTGTACATAGAAGAGCTTTAGACGATAAGTATGAACCAGCGTTAGTTTTGATTTTTACTCGGCTCCGATTATGATTTGGAATTCTCTATTCGGCATTAACTCGCTCTTGTATAGATTGTGCGTTGGCCTAATGTTTACGATAAGCAATACATAGTTATATATGCATATGCGTAATTATAAATAAATATAGGACACATGAAGTTACTGCATTGAGACCAACATGCTCATGGTTACTTACCCGTACTTAGCGTAGGTAAGTTGGTGTGGCGCGTCATTTTTTTAGTAATATTGCAGAAATTCATTCTCACGAAACAAAAAGAAAAATTGAAAAAACTCAAACACGGCTCGTTGCATTTAGTAAACATATTTATATCCGCGAAAACTGCCATAATAAAGCAAAAATCAAGGAAAACCCAAACGCTTCACTCAGCCCGAATCTAAAATAGGTTTGTTCAACAGAAAAATAAAATTAAATAAAAACATGGGGAATAATGGAACGAAAATCTTAAGCATTATTCTCACCCACACACACACTCTAAATATTTTTCTAAGGATTTTCTCTGCAAAAGTTTTTAATGTTTTCATCTTAGGACAACAAAAGAAAAAAAGAAACATTTTAGCATTGCAAACTGGCATTGCCATTGTAAATGAACTAAACGGAAACCACAGAAAAATAACTATTAAACAACAGATATTTAAAAGCTACTAATGCTCTGAGCTTCTAACTTTAATGGATGAAATGTTTTTGCGTTGCCTTTAGTAGTGTTTTTTTGTTTGGACGATTATTGTAAATAATTTAAAGATTATGTGAAATGTTTTGTATGACAATCACATGATGTTGAGTAAAAAATATAACAAAAACAAAGCAAAGGAGGAAATTGAATGAAAACTCTAAAAACAAATGAAAAAAACACGGAAAAAATATGAATCCAATTGCCAGTGCGCAATTAAGAATGAAAATAAATATTAATTGAGTACTTAACGAAACATTCACTGTAAAAATATTAATACAAAGTAAATAAATATTCGCGGTAAATATATATATACATAAATAGATAAACGACTTTTACAAAGTATTCATACAATAAAAGAAGATTTGCGCTTAACCATCATTCGAATATACCAAGTTCAAGGTTCCATTTGAATCATTTCAAACGCAGATTCCCGAACTATTGAAATAATTTCGGAGAACCACAAATCAGAAAAAATGAAAGAAATTATGAAAACAAATTAGGTGTAAACACATAAAAAGTAAAATGCAGTAAATAAATGTGATAAGATTCTTTAATAAGCAAAACTGAAACTGGTGTGGACTTTTATTGCGGGAGGCGACTGTAGAAGGGGAAGCAAGGGAAACTGTTCTTAGTCGAATTCGACTTCGAATGCTCATAAAACACAGCCTTTATTAATTTCGAACGAGCAATGTTTTCTGGAGAGCAGTAAGTCACAGCGATAACAAGAGAGTCTTGAAATGAACATTGTGTTTCACTAGTCGACTTTCTGATGCCCTTTCACAAATATAGATTCTATTGGTAAGTAACAGTCAAAGGATTTTAAAGGGCTTACTAGCGAAATCATTTTAAGAAGCATTGCATTTGGTCATACATATAATATTGAGTTGATTAAAATTAAGAATAAAAGTTATTAGACAGTTAATAAAACTTAGTATCCCCTGCGACAAACGCTTCATTACAGTAGGCTAATCCAAACTTCAACGAGTAAGAGCATTACTAAAGCATATGTATGCCGTATACAAATTTTAATCTCATTTTCAATTTTACTGTGTAGTATTAAACAAACCGCTGCGTAGCATTGATCATAATTATATATGTACAAGTAAATAAGCCGCAAATATGAGCACTTTGAGACTGGTGCTGCAATTCCTGCTCCTCAGTTTGGTGCTGGTTTCGGGAAAGTTTCTCTATCACCGGAGATACAAATACTCCCCGGAGCTGATAGCCGAACTGAAAGACTTCGAAAAGCTGATTCCCACGGTTACCATCGACGAACTGGTCGCCGAGCATATGATTACGGATTCCGGATTCCGCAAGGCCATTAAGTTTTTGCGCAGCTCCGATTTCAAGAGGCTGCAACAGCGCATTGAATCTCTGCCAGAAGTTGTGGATCTGATTAATTTCGTGCACCTAAATGACACGACCCAAGGAACTGTGGAGAAGTACTGGTTTCGTAATAACACATACAACAGGCTTCGCAGGTCGCTTTATCACGACCTTAGGGAGCAGATTGTTTTGGTGCTACTCGAATCGGGTTCAGAGGTCAAACAGTTGAGTTCGTTCACCAGTTTCGTGCAGGAAATACTTACGCACTTGCCCCGTGATCGATTTGTCGCCCAGATCAATGAAAAGCGGCAGAAGAGTGCTTTATTCGCCAAGTTCTATGAGGCTCTGAAAAGTGCAGAGTTCAAGGCGAAATCCGAAGCGGCATGGGTAAGATAAGATAATAAAAATAAGATAAGCTTCAAGAATCTCTTCTTTTTGGAAGTTTTTTTTTTTTAATTCCTTCATTTTCCTTATTTTAGAAAACCAGCAATGTACAGAGCGTGGTCCAAGAACTCTCGCGACATTCCATCGATGCCCAGGATCTGAAAACCATTGGCTACGAAGTCATCTCGTGGGGTCCGAACATAGTGTGAGAAATTCCCTTCGAGTTAAGGCCAATAAAACTTTGCGGTGAAGCTAAAACGACTTGGGAACGGTTCAGTTCTATTGGCTAGTACAAAAACTACATGTATGTGGCTATCGAAAACTCCAGCTGGGCTGCGTTCTGGCCAAAGGGCCAACTGATAAACGTTAGCCGGAAAGTGCTGTAAAAAACCTAAGCAAATAATTCAATATGACAAAGAGCAAACCGACACAATGCCGGGTTGCATTTCATTTTCCGTATTGATAAATGGAATGGAATATCGCTGCTTTCGCTCAGACGCACACCTGTCAAAGCCAGACGCACACACTCGTGCAATTTAATTTGTCTGCATTTTTGCTGTGGCTATGTTTCCTGCCATTTCATGGTGGTTGTTTCAATTATTTTATTGTCGTACTGCGATAGTTTCGAATGCACTCCCCGGAGAATTCTGAAACCCATCCCGAAACACCACCCACACATGCAACCGTAGACCATGTACGTGCATACGTATGTATGTATGTATATGTATGTATGTTCATATGTAGTATATGCGAGTTTAGTCACACAGCATGAGTTGACACATGAAAATTGCATGCAATTAATTGCCCGCTGGCGTACTTGTACTCCGACTTTGGTTCGAATCGAAATCAATATGCAGACTGGGCAAACAACTGTTATTAGACATGATATGCCATGCAATTTGCCCCCCAGTTACACTGGCCCATAATCCCAGCTTTCAGCCCTCTGGTTTAGTTCATTTAATAATGGCCTAAACGTAAGTACAGGTCCTAGATATCAAGCGTGTAGTACTTGCGGGATTCCGTGGTGGCGATACTACGGTTTTGCATGCAGTAAACGTCAACGATGTTCATTCGGTACTCCGGGTTGTACATCGAGTTCTTGATGTATTCCATTGGGTTCTCCGGCTGCGGATACAAAGTGGCCAGTCCGCGTCCAAAGGCGTACGTGAATATGGCCTCGGCAATCTGCAGGCTGATGCACTGGATCTTCCTCATCGGCGGATACACGTTCCGCTTCTCCAGGTCACAGGGCCAGACCAAGCTGGCCAAACGCTCGGCGGCCACGCAGAATGCCTCATCCGGAATGGTGGTGAATCCGGCCAAAATCACGCCGCAACTTATTCCAGCTACCAAATAGCTAGTAGTGCAATGACCTGGCTGATACCATTTGTTGGCATACTTCAGCGGGGGAAGCTTCGAACCCGAGATGAAGATGCAATGACCCTTCGTGTAGGAGAAGGCATCCTCCGCGGAGCACTCGGCTTGTTCTAGGGGTCTTGATAATGCAAATATCACAGGTTGATCGGCGCTCTTCTCCATGGCACGCAGGACATCGGGGGTAAAGCTATTCGGCAGCGAAGAACCACCCACCAGTATGTTGGGCTTCAACTCCTGAATGGCCTCGACCAGGTCGAAGATCGGATCCCTTTGGTTGGCAAATTCCAGCAGCTCTTCGGGTATGTCCTTCCTGCCCAGTACTATCAATCCGTTGGCATCGAAGAACCAAATCTTCTCCCTGGCCTTCATTTCGATGAGACCCTCACGTTTCAGCAGGACCATACACAATCGAGCCATGCCAATGTTTATGGCTTCGGCGCCGTAGAACAGGAATACGTTGGATGAGAAGAAGACTCTCTTCAATCGGTTGCAGACAATCACACCGGCCAGAGCAACTGCAGCGAAGCACTGAAAGTCCACGTCCACAATGCACTGGCGTGCGCGGTAGAGCTCCAATTGCTTCTTGGCCTTCTGGGCCTCAAAGTCCTTGCACAGGATCAGGGCACGTGGTCCATACTGCTGCATCACGGACAGTGTGAATTCCTCGAACAGCTGGTCGTACAGTTTCTCTGAGCAACGGCGCTCCTTCAGGCCCGTATACATCGGATCTTGCAACAGCTCCTCGTTGTTGGTACCCACATCCAACATTACGGCCAAACAATAAGCCGGATGAATGCCGCCATAGACCACATTCTGGTGCAAGTTGGAGAACAGTATGGGCATCTCATCGACGCCCAAGTCACCCACACTCAGAACAGAGGCACCATTGCTCACCAGCAGGCAGCGAACGCAGCGGTGTGGCCAATTGCACAGGATTTGCGACACGTGCCCCAGATCCTTAATGCAAATGTACAGACCCTGACCCATCGAGTGGAGCATCCTGTGGACCGTTAGCAGATCTAACGAGCCCGAGGCATCCGTCATGGGCACATAGCGATCGGGATTGGACAGCAAAAGGGAGTAGAATAGTCGCCTATTTCGACGAGACAGATAGGTCAGATATATATACTGTTGCACGTTATCGGTAAATGTCGCGAGGAGATTTTTGCAGACCTCCACCTGTTCACCCATTGTTCGCACTGCCACCGGAAGTAGTCCGTGAATGGACAGCACACGTCTTTCGTTCAGCGTGAAGGCCAGTCCCTTGTTGTAGTTGGACTGGTTGAGCATCCATAGACCATTCACCTTCGATCCGCTTATCCGGGTGTCCATTTTCCAGAAGGTGTCCATATATCGGGGCATATAGTCGAGTATCTCCGTCTTGTCATAGTTGCTCACGCACTTTAGCTCCTTGTTCTTCTCCAAGTCTACTTCCGCCTTCTCCTTCTTTTCATCCTCCTTAATTTTCTTTTTTTCGTCCGACAGGCGGCTCATTCTGGGCGACTTCTGCTTGGTGTCCATGGGCAGGACGATGTTTTAGGCTGGGATGTGTTATTGGATATGTAAGTTCCAGCGAAAATGGGGAGGTGTCTGCGTGTGGGTTATTACTGTCCGAACAAGACCTGAACCAATACTGACTAAGATAGGGTCGCCTGCTTGTTCAACACCCGCTCATTTGCATACACTGAGCAAATAAATGTATAAAGTATTTGGCAATGCCTTCGGATCTCAGCATTTCTTATCATAGGTATTCCAGAATGTCCTTATGCGAAGGGATATTAATTTTAAAATAACACAAATAGTTCAGTTTTAAAAGTTTCATTTCAAAAGTGTATTAGTCAAACTAATCCTATTGTAGTTGAGATTATAGTAAATTATCTTGTTAGAAATATGAATTATTTAAAGCTAGATTAAGTGCAATCAACATACTTTACAAATGGTAGATTTAATAATGCACGCTCGTAATGGAATCACCACTTTAAATGTAATTAATTTATATTTTCCCCCAGTGCAGCAACCCGAAACGTAGACCGAATTCTAGACCGCATCCAGCATCGCCATTCCCCGCGCTTCGCCGCATCCACGTCCACATCCACATCCGCATCCACATCCAAATTCACATCCACATCCGCAGCCACATCCATCCGTCCCACCGGGCATTATGCAAATTGTGTTGCGCACTTTGCGGCGACCTCAAACTCGGAGTGACATCCTAAAATGTCGCCACTTCCGCTTCGGATCTAGACCCCCATCCCTTTGCCACTCCCCTTCGCCGTGACGGACAAGTTTGTCAGAATTTTGATGCAAAATATCAACAATGTCGTGGGCTTTGGGGTGGTGAGGAGGTGTGAGGAGGGGTTTGGGGTAACATCAAAAGCCCGCAGACCGTGCCAAAGTCTTGGCCGCACCTTTTATGCTAAATACGCGCGACAGACAACACAGCCATTGCCATTTGTGGCCATCAGAAGTGCACTTGGCCAGCGGAATCTTAAGTGGAATGGCAACCGAGTAATATTTTTTGGCCCCAAACGGAAGGGGGCGGGAGGGGGTTTTGAACAGAAACCGAGCTGGGGAGCATGGCTGAGCATTAAAAAACAAAAGGAACCGAATGGCCCGGCCATAAGCGGCTTAATTTCCTGGGAAAATGTCTGGATCTGGGGTTGTCCAGCCACCCAGATGCCACCCATTCCCCCATTCACCACACCCCACTTCCACATTCCGATAAGTCTAACTGGGGGGAAATACAAAAATTTAAATACAGCAAAATTCCATAACTAATTGGAAGTGGAAAAGCACAATACACACTACGGACTGGAGTCCTTCCGAAATCCAATTATCTACTGAGATGCACAAAACTCTGTGGGAAAGGAAAGGAAAGCCGGCTGGTGTTGAAGGATATGTGGTTGGGCCGGAGGTTGAGGGTGGCTCTGGTGGCTTTGGTGGCTTGGGTGGGTAGATGAATGTGCATCACAAGTTCATAATGAAATCAATTTTCAATCAATCGTTCGCATTGCAAAGTAGCAGGAGCAGCAGCAGCCAGGTTGTGTTCTTCCCAGCTCTCCTGGGGGATACTTTTGCTCCTGGCTTGTATCGGTTTATTTGACTGCCTGCTCCTTGCTCCTTCGTCCTTCTGCTTGCTGCGTCCTTGGTCCTTTGGCCAGTCGGACATTTGCACTTTTTTCGCATTTGCAGTTCCAGTGGCTTGTTTTTTTTTTATCCCTCCGCTTTCGGCCACGGATGTGCTACAAATTGAATTTCTGCCGCGGGACACATTAAGCGATCGCCTGCCTACGGCCTTTGGCATTTGAACATAAAAATTTATGCGATTCGAGCGGGATCGAAATGGGAATGGTCGGTGGATGTGGGTGTGAGTTTGGGGACTTGGGATGTGGGGATGTGGGGAATGGGGCTGCAGGTGCAGGTCCTGCACAAAGAATGTTTATGCGTCGTTTATACCGAACAATTTGAATATTTTATGGACAAAATTCGATTTCGGCTCCCTCTCGTCCAGTACGTGCACTAAAAAAGTTTTGCATATGGAAATTGATTTCCTTTGACCACACATACCCGTAGTACCCGTGCATGCGATAGTCGATAGTCCTGCTATAAATACTTGTGCGTCCATTTCCATGTCCATGTCCAGTTTTTGGTCATTCACACGCACGCTTAGGCAATGCCAAAAACTCTGGTCAATTCGACGCTTGACAGTTGTCAGCCAAATAGAAAAAAAGGCAAATATACGCCGAGAGCAAACAAAAAAGAACAAAAGTAATTTGCACCTCTACGAAAAAGTTGCGAGACCTGGCAATTTATATGCACCACGTGGCACTTTTTTAGAGACCCACTAGCTCACAAAATGCACACGAAAAAATAGTTATTTCAAATCATTAAGCAAATCTTGTTTTAATAAAAAAGTATACCCATGAAAATATATTAGAGACTAATTAAAAATAATTTCTAAGTTATATACTATGCAGTTAAGGTAAAGTTTTTAAAAACAGTCTTAAAAGTGTGGCATATATAATTGATAAAATGTATATTTATTTCCACAAATTGATGAGGTAAACTTCCATTATTTTTTTTTTAATTTTCATGAAAGTTAATGAAAATATGAATATGAGTGAATAAGCTCTAATTTTCTCTACGTGTGCTTGCACACAAACAAAAGCTGCCCGGCATCTTATTATCGAAATGGTCGAAATTGGTAAAATTTTTACTTTGAAAACTTTAGCAGGCCACAAATCAAATCGAATAAACTCCATATGGATTTAGTCGCATTTCCAGCTAAAATATTCGCCAACCTAATACAGGCAAAAAAAAAAAAAAAAAACAGAAAAAAGTAGGAGGAGAAAAAAGTGGTAAGCCCTTGGGGAAATTGTTGCAGTTTATCAAATGTTTTCGCATCGCATGTCGTGGCCAGTGCATTTTGGCATTTTTATTGAAATTCCCATTTATCCAGCGCTCTGGGCATTTAATGAATGTGTCACACTATTTCACAATTTCGGCATTAACAATTTGGATAATTTATGGGCCTCGACGGGTTAGCGGTCGCAAGCGTTGGCTTAAAGTCTGGCGCTTAAATCATTTAACTAAAATGCGAAATTGAAATGCTCCTGGCGCAACACTCAAATAAATGTCACATGACTGTCGCTGCTGCTGCTCCTGTTTGCCTTTGGCCCCCAGGACTCGCACCAAACGGCTCAAAGTGAAAAGTCTTAAATAAAAAATTTATAAGCTTAATAAAAGCGATGCAGCAAACTCCGATGCTCAGCGCGCAGTGCTGCGAATTTCTGTCGATTCCTTGTTGTTCCTATACATGTATATATATATATGTGTGTATATATATATGTGTGTGTATATAAACATATACGCAGCACACACGACAAACTTTCAAATCGGGAGCTACGTGCGTCAAAGCCAAAAAGCCCCAACTTTATATCGCGCTATTTGCCCGCTTTTCCCAACCTCCTTTCCATTTTTACCCCTGCTTTTACTTTGGCAACTTCAAAAGACTTTTAGCTTATTTTTTAAGTCCCCTCTTTCTTTTCGATGCTGCTGCTGCCGCTTCTGCTATTTTATTTAATTTTATTTTATTTTATATACTTCTTTTGGCCAAGTTTTAGCTGCAACCGAGTGGCCGGGTGTCGTTGCCTATTTAGACGGAATTTAGTGTTTATTTGGTTTATATCGGAAGTCCCAATGCTCGCGCCATAAATATTGCGGGTGAAAGCAGGAAAGGCGAGTGCAGGCTGAATTATGTAATTAACTTGTTGCACGCTTGCAAAATGGAGAGCGAAAACTATTCGCAATCTGGGCAAAACTAATCGCATGTATCCGGCAAATAATTCCGCCGCAAACGGAGCCGCATTAGTGGCGAATTAAAGGACCCATAAACACGAAATCAGCGCATGCCAAGCGCTTCCAAGGAGCCAAGTCCGCATAAAAATTGTTAACGGAAGCGAAAATTAATTAAGCCACAGGCCAAGGGCAAAGCACGCACTGCCACGCGATGGAAGGGGTTGGGGAAAATCAGGAGGGGGTGAGTTAACTGCGGCTGTGGCAAGCGGTGGAAATCGGTCATCTGAGGCTGCGGCGCTTGTCGTGGAAAATATTGAACGCCTGCCTGCGCTCTGGAGACCGAAACGCGCTTTTAGACGTGCTCAAATATTTGCCAAACGTGTCAAAAGCGCCGGAACACTCTGCTCTCCAACTCGAAGGACCTGACCGGTCCGTACTGGCATGGCATGGAATGGCATGGGGGCATCCCCAGTTATCCACTTTGGCATAGCCCACTGCCACCGAAAATAGCGAAAACCCCAATTGATTGAAGGTTGCGCACGCGGGGGCGGCAGTCAGCAGTCATCAGTCGCCGATGACCTGTGTGTAAGGACATAATTTCTGTTTTTGTTACGGTCTACTGACATCCTTCGCCGGGACAGGAGATGGAAATCAAAGCCAAGCCCGAAATATTGATTGACAAGTGACGGTGGGACAAGTCGGCGCGGATAAAGCGCATATCGATTGATCTGTCCGTCTATAAATAACCAATATCGTAATCAAAACGTCACGGTGCGGGGGAAAAATGTCACAGATAAATAGGCATTTATTAAAGTTAGCTACCTTGCAGGAAAATAAATACATTAATGCAATTGGTGGAGTTTAAGTTGCATGAACTCTATAATTCTATACATCACAAATAATTATGAACGCTATTTAATTTACTGATATATACTTAACATACTATAATCTAAGATTGAATAATTAGAAAAGCAAACTCTCAATTCAATATGACAATTGGTGTTCGATTGTATCTATGTATCTTTATCTTGCTTTAAGTATCTTACTAATCTGCTGACGTTTCGATTTTGGGGACATGTACCCAATTAAACAACGCTTTTTGCGACGTGCAACAAAAGTGGAAGCCAAGCTGGCAAACGAAAACATTAAGTGTGAAACAGATTACAAGGCGCCCAAAATAAAAGAGGCATGCGGCTGCTCCAGCTGCTGAATGTGGCAAGAAGTTTTGGGGACAGGCCGCCGCCCGGCAAGGAATCGGGCCTAGACAAGTTAATTTATGGCAGTCAGTGAACCATCCCAGATACTACAGGCAACGTCTGCTGATGCCACAACTCAAAGTGCTCCCTGCAGCCCGGTTGGCTCCCCTCCATTTTCCTTGGGCCTTCCCACCATGCAATCCCTGCAATCGGATTTACCACTTTGCTCCGCCACTCTTCCCTGCTCTACGATTTTATTTCATTTTTTTTTTTTTTTGTTTTCCTGCGCTGCGGCTGTTTGTGCGAAAACTTTTGCTAATTTGCGGTAATGTTAATGCTGAACTTTGCACAAAATTAGTCAAGTTCTTGGCGCGGCCAAGTCGACTTGGCGCTGCGGATTAAGCGCCACGTTACGCCAAAAGTGTTAAGTTGGAAATAAATGTTGACACTTGCGGTAAAGCGGCGCTCTTATGCCGCAACATAAACAAAGGGCGCCTGGCCAAGAAAATCACTTTAAAACACATGGCGTCGGGGGGCTAAAGCCAGGCAGCATGAAATTAACTGGCCTCCGCGTCCTGCCGGATGCACTGCACCCTTGCCCCCATGCCCATACTCATCCCCCTCCTCGTACTCTGCGACGGCCCCAGGTGCGTGTGTACCGCTGACTTCGCCGGACTGCAGTTAATTAAGTCGCCGCCAACTTGGGCCGAAGCCACCTTTATGGCAGCTGAGGTATGCCAGGAGCTCGCTGAAGTATTCTGGTTGGGGCAAAATTAATTTATAAGTTCGGTCCGCTCGACACACTTGGGAAAAACTCTATTAAAGTGGTTCGGATATATACATATATGTGCAATTTACCATAAAAATACTTTAGCTTTTAAAATGGGTTTGTTTTTTAAATCGGATTTTATTGCCTTCAATTTCCAATTGGAAAAACGTTCTGTGCCTAATAAATTTAGAACAGCATTTATCGTTTACAAAGCCTCTTTAAGCCAATTAACACTTAAGCCACCAAAACAATTTATCAGCAAAGAATTTGGGATTTTAAGTTATGATTTAAAAAATCAATAATAATACATAAATTCACTTAACATGAATTAGTTAGACGACAGTGTTCAAATTAGTAATTAAGATATGTGTTTTCCTTTGAATGCCTATCAAATTGTACTGATTTAAGTACTTATTCATGTAACTTTTCACTAGCTTAGGTGAAACATATTGGATTGGATCACGATCACATGGTCTCAACTAATTAAACAATTATGAGCGACTTAAATCGAATTAGCAGCAATTTCTCGGAGTGCAGGATAACTGGCATGGCCAATTGTTTACGGCTCCCAACGACAAACCGACACCGGCAAAGTTTGAGCCCTCGAAACTTTGCGCTCCAAATTCATAAAGTGTCATACGTTACGCTGGAGTCGGTGGAGTGCCTTAGTCTGGGCCAAGTTTTAATCAAGTTGGGGGCTTAGTCAAATAATTTATGTAAAAAATTGCGGTGCAACTAAAGTTCGGCCGGCTGACGTTGACGACGATGGGATACAATTATTATTGGTTTGTAGGCAGAACAATTTACAGGCTGCGGCTGTTGGGATGGGATGGTTGTAATAAATCAAGCCAAGTGAATAAATCATATCTGAAAACGCGTTGCGACGAGTGTGGAGAGTGTGTCACAGTTGACACATACGGCAAACGGCGACGACGACATGAAATAATGACATGAAAATTGACAATTTTATTCCTACTTAACTTGCTGAATGAGCAAATGAATACATCAGCCGGAATGTGAGTGTGCGGGCACATATGCATGTATTCACATATTTTATGCACAGTTTGACAAGCGAGCGAGCTGGAAACGAGACCTGAATGGGCGCCTGAATGAGCGATTGACTGACTGACTGGCTGGTTGGCTGAATGACTAAATGACTGAATGGCTGGCTGACTGAGTGACACACACACAGTGACTAACCGGGTGACATTCCCGCCAGCTGTCAAAGTGTGAGTAGTATCACACTCAAACACCCGCTAAATAGGGGTGTGTTTCGGGTGCGCTTTTCTTTGATTTGCATCGGCGGAAATGCAGTGGTCCAAACCGCCCACAGGATACCCCCCATTTCCATAATTTACGAGTCCGCGGGCTCCTAAGGCAGCAAGTCGTGTTTTATGGCCTATTCGAAGCGAACGATAAGCCACATAAATCAATATTTTATATACTTAAGCTATAGCATGCACTTAAAATATAGCAGGTAACATTACATTTGGTAGCACTTAAAAAAACTTAAAAAGTTAATTATGTTTGCACTTTTCCTCTGTCAGCTTTTATAACTTAAATATTCTTTCGATTAATAAATTTAAACAGTACGCACTCACATTTTTTGAATATTATTTTTCGAGTGTTGTGACCTCACTTAGCTGCACCTCGGTCATGAATTCCCCCAAACAACTGAGTGTTTTCGTTGAACGTTACTGATTAAATTAAATAATCGCTCGGACAAAACGATTGTCACAGTCTGGAATGGTCTCCAAAGTCTCCACAAATCTGCGGGCGAAAAAAGTACCGTGAGAAGAGACTGTCAGAAGTTCGGAATCGGTACAGAAGCTCACATCGCCAGTATGAATCCCGGCCAGCTGTTAGTTTTTGCCATTTTTGCCACTGCAATTTCCCTTTCGATGGGTTTTCCCCAGGACGATCTAATTAAGCCGAGTAGTGACGAATCGGACGTGAGTGGCATTGGCTTCGTGACGCTCGACGGAACCGCCAGCGAAGAGAGTGACGAAAGCGACCAAGGCAATGCGTCCGATGATTTGATATTTTTGAGTCGCCAAAAACCAAATCCGACCAACAATTCCGTCGATTTGAGCGCCTTTGTGGCGCTGATTCCCCTGCAAGAAGTCCAGTCCATTGCCGCCCACTATTATCACCACGATGCGGAGTTTCAAAGGGCCTATGCCTTCCTCGCCAGCAGCGATTTCGCGGACATTAAGCGGAAAATACTTCAGCTGCCGGAAGTGCTGGAGTTCACCAACTATCTGGGTGCCAATGGTCTAGATGTGGTCAAGGTGATGCATTCGGTGGCAGGGGTGTTCAAACCGTCCATTCTGAGCGCCGCAGCGGTCAACGGTGCGTATGAGTATTGATTTTTGTCTAAATCCACAAAACAGGAAATAAATATTAAATAACCATTTATCATTCTGAAATCTAATGAGTACTGTTTCCGCATTTTTCAGAGCCAACCAAAGCCACAACCACCGAAGATGGCAGCTCCGCCGCTGGAGAAGCGCAGACTGGCCTCCATGGAATGGTTGAGAGGGTCCTGGAAATTCTGCCGCAGGACCAACTGTACGCCCTATTCTTCGACGAGTTTGAGAGCAACAAACAGTTCGCAGCATTTGTCGACAGCATTAGCAGTCCAAAGTTTGCCAAGATTTTGAGCGGTTTGCAGGTGAGCTGGGAAATCCCGGGTCCACCATGTGGTAATTGTATTTCAGCCAGGGGACACGCTTTGTTTGCTCGCTGGCCCCACTCCTGGCTACGCGTGTGTTGGGGGAAAATTGTTTAAAGGAATGCCATTCGACTGCCAGCTCCATAATAATTTCCAAGAGGGACGTGAGAAAAATTCCCGATTGCTTTATTGAGTTTTGGCCAGAAAGGTATAGGTTAAAAGTGGGCAACCTTTATATGCGATTCCGTATACAAATCAACTTCCGTTGATGCCTACGAATTTTCAAGTGCCACCGCCTTTTCTTTTTATGCTTTTTTCGGCCGCTTCTCCCAGTGCTTTCTTTTCCTTTCGCCTCGCTTCTAATTGGCAATTGAGCTGGCCTACGTGAGGCACATATTTATGAAATCAAATCGACAGCCAGCAGGCAATTTATATTTATTTTTCCCAGCCCCGTAACCATATATATTTATCAGCCATTCCGATGGAGAGTGTTTCTGATAATTGATTTCGCCGCACTGATTCACGACTCATTTTCTTCATTTCAGAACTCAATGCCGCTGCGAAATCTGCTATTCGTCTTGCACAACAACAGTATCTATGTGGAGCGGATTGTGGAGTCCGTAAAATCGTATCTATCCATCTCCAGTTTTTAGTTTGCCTAAGTCTTAAATGTGGCAAATAAACTGTATGAATTAGACAAACCAACTCAAGTATATGACCTACTGAATATAAAATATCATTTCACCCTAATTTTGTTGACTAACAATTTGGTAAGTATGTTATCACTGAGTGTCCCGTTTATCTGCCACTTTTTGCCCACCACGAGCATATGAAAATGTGCCCCCATTTAGTGTGTAATAAACGGAGGGGGAATCCTTTAAAGACATTCGTTTGTCCTGGTGGCGGGAAATCGATGGGAAGTGGAATTATTTAGCAGCAAGCTCGAGGGCCTCCGGGGAATTGACAACGCCAAAAGAAACTTGGGCATATTAATAACATTGCAGGCATCCCCGAAAAGGCAGGCAAAAACAAGAGGGTTAAATGACGTCAAAAGTTTATCTGCGAAAAAAGTTGCCACGGCTGTTGGCCCTGATTTATGCCGCCGAATGCCAGGAGACGCCTTCAACGGCGCAACGCAACAGTTGCAACTCTCTTAATGTCGGCGTTTATTTGAATAAACTCCAACTTTGATTTCACAGGCAGCGAGCACGGCAAAAAGTTGCAAACTTTTTCGGTTAACTGATTTCCACACAGACCCACACCTGCAGCCGCCTCGCGCTTTTCCGCTTTTCCGGGCGGCGCGAGAAGCGGAGCGGGTAAAACAAAAAATTATTTCCTTCTCGCGCCCCCCAGGAGACTCATAATTTAGCCCGAGTATATCAATAAATTACGCATGCAGCAGCAGGTGGAGTAGCCAACCCAACCAATGGGGTTGCTGCCGGAGATAAAAGTATTGAAAAAGTATCCAATTAACTGCGTCGCTATGATGCAACTTTGACCATTCCATCTCTGCTCCGTTGGCGAGGCAGTGGGGGTTGTTGGTAGGTAGCTGGTGGGTGGTGGGTGGTGGGTGTTCCCATCTCATCTCGGGTCGACCCAGGTTAAGTCACCCCCGACATAAGGTGAGCGTCAGCCATCAAGCGGCAGACAGCAGGCATCAGGCATTCGACATCAGGCTCCATTAATCAATTACAGACCAACCAGCCAGCCACCCAACCATAACCCATCCAGAGATCACACTTGCCAACTGTTACTATGCATGCACTCGAAAAAATACTTACAAAGAAACGAGGAAGTTAGATTTCATTAAGCTTGAATAACTTCGAAGTGAGTACTATAAAATAGACTTTATTGTCAAAATTAGCTGTATAAGTTTATTATTATTTACAGCTAAAGTGAAATACAAAATCCCCTTGTTATTTTTTCGAGTGCATTCGAGGACGAAATTCAATCTCCTGCAACCAGTCCGGGGCAATCATCCGACCTGCGACCTGAGCGACACACTTCATTCGATTGTCGAGATTTTCGGAGGCTTAGATTGATGCCCGACGGCTTGCCGAAAACTCTGCAGAACTACAATTTCCAAATTTCAGTCTCGGGAGGGAAATCGAAATCCAGGGGAAATGACTCGGCTGTCGAGCGCCACCTCGGTGGGGTATCCCAGTCAAATGCCGGCGAAAAGGATCAGCTGGCGGCGTTTGGCGGCACTACTGCCGAATTCCATAGGTCTGTCATTAAAACCGGTGACGCCTCATTTGAGGGACCTACATCTCGTCCAGCGCCGCCTCCAGGAGGATTTTCTGGGCTGTGAGGCTCTGTGGACGATTTTTATGGCCGCCGCCTGGAGTTATCGCTACAGAACGCGGCTGAGACCATTGCCCAGCCACTGGAATACCATAGATTTGGTTTTTAATACGCTGGCTGATGCACCCAGACTGGAGGTGCTGCAGCAGCAGCTCATGCACTGCGACTATCAGGCCTGCTCCCCCAATGTGGTTCGTTTGCTGACGGACATCCTGGTGGATCAGGCCGATCGCGTGTCCTTGAGCTCCCTGCGACCCTGCGAGTTCGAGGAGCTGTACGCTCACCTGGGCATGTCGCCTCCCAAGCGGTCACCCACCCAGATCTTTGAGGTGCGAACGGGCAAGGGCAACGAGAAGGGGGAGGCATATGCCCGTTTGCGGCAGGAGAACAAGGATTCCGTTCGCCTGGGCTTCTATGGCTGCAAGCTGGAGAAGGTCTATTCGCTTCTGAATTCCCAGGATTCCCTGGAGAATGGAAAGTATCTGGAGCTAACCTGCGACATCAATGAAGCCCTGGCCAGAAGTAAGCCCCAGGCTGGTGTGGGTGGCTCCCGTTGCGGATCGATCCTGCGATGTGTGGCTTTGGTGGAGTTCGTCTTCCAGGACAATGAAACGAGCCGCGATAGAAAGCAAGTGATCATCAAGGATGCGAACACCATGCAGGTGTCGTACCTACTATTGTACGGCCAAAGCTGCAAAGAATACGCAATGGAGCGGCAGATCAAGCTGATGGCGGAGCCAGCTCGAGAACTGCTCATCTGGCTGGAGAGATACCACGAAAAAGCCATATCCTTGGGCGTTGGCCTGCTGATCGTTTCCTCGATGGCTCATTTCGGAAGCACTTTCTTTCGCCTGTTTGCTCGCACTGGCTTCCACGTATTCAAGCGAGGTCTTCTGTAAATCCGAAAAGTGATAATCGTTATCTTTTACTATCCATATCCTGTGACCTTGAACTGCAGCAGATCTCTGTTGCCGACTTCAGTTTGATATCCCACTGCAGTCGGCAACAGGACTCAGTGACAGGCATCTGTAATGTGTGAAATGAAATCGATTTGTGTCTTAACTCTTCTCAGAGATTCTATTTTCTCCGTGGGCATTTCAAGGGGGTGGGCGGGATAAAGTGGCGGACCTTGGTGTTTCAGTGCCCACATAAATAACAACAATTTAGCATTCACAAGTGACGCAGTAAAAATTTATGCGCTCTCGCACATTTTCAATTTTCTGCAATTTTTCTAGCAATTGTGTGAAATTCCTTGCGGCCATTGGGCAACAGCAGCAGCTTCAGCAGACGTTGCATGTGGCAAGGACACAGACAGATTTGTGTGTGTGCGTGTGAGTGGGCACTGCACTTGGAGAAATAATACACTATCTGTTAAAAAATGCATTATTTAGCTGTACCAATGTGTTTAGCTGGTCTTATAAAAATGAGTTATCAAAGTTAGCTTACTATTTCCATATTTCCACTATCTAAATTCAAGTTCACCATCACTTTTGCTTTATGTGCACGTTCTGTGAGCATTATGTGCCGCCGGACACTTTTAGGGCCACACAATTTAGAGACTTGGCTGGGCTAGATTTTCCATTCCATTTTTTTTAGCACGCTTTTCCCACTTTTCTTTTTTTTTTTTTGTGCCATGGAAACCCGCCAGCAATGTGTGTTCGTGTGTACTTATGTGTCGCTGGCTGGCTCCGCTTTTTACATATGCTCGTCTGCTCGTTGCTGCTAGAAGTTATGCCTGGAATTCCAAGCTGCCGTTCGATGGCCGGACTTTTCCGCCGCTGGTCAGATGGTCACATGGCCACATGGTCGTCCGTTCAGTTGTTCAGATCGTCGGCGGGAGGAACGGACGGCGCATTGCTGGCATTTTGAGGCGTTGCTTGTGCGAGGCATTTTTGCGAGCCATATTTCATTGAATTTACATGCCCCCAGCTCGAAGGGAGTTTTCGCCCCTGTTTGTGCTGCAATTACCGTAAACTCTCAGCCGACGCTCTATCAGTGCTGATTTAGACCCCATTTCTCCCAACCAAAGCCCACTTCAGCCGACAGTTCGCAGCTACCATTAATAAAGGCACACATCAAAGTTGGCATTCGCCACATAAAATTCAATTTAGTGGCAGCGACACCAAAATAAAAAGGACATCCCCTGAGCAGAAAGCTAAGCCGAGATGCACATTAGCATGAGAGCACAGAAAGAAAATGTTGCAGCTTTATAAAAATAAGTAAGAGTAGATAAAGTTCAACTTTGTCATTTCAAATATGATTATTTATAATAAATAAATGTATTTTTTGACAACATGATTAAAGCGCACGTTTTCTTATCTAGCAAATACTATAATTCGGCAATTTAAAAATATTTAAGCAAAAGAATTTTGGTTTTTGCTCAGTGTATCAAGGGGCTGGGGGTGTTGAACAGGTTGGAGTGGATAACAGATGAAGGAAAATAGAAAGTTCACCCACTTAGGTTCTGCACTCGAAACTGAAATCAAAATAAATGTCAACGCTGCTGTCACACAAAGCCAAACCGATTTCTCCACCGCTTTCTCCATTTTCCGAGCTTTTCCGGAGCGAAAGGGAGTAGCATCCCCCGATTTTGCCCAGTTCACCGCTTGGGGTCGAAGTTTTTGACTTCCTTAATGACAGAGTGTGGTGACGTTGGCTTCCCTGCATCCAGACGATGGAGCTGATGATGGTGATGATGATGATGTCGATCACAATGCGGCAAGGACGTTGATGATGCAATTTCCCTGGCCGGAGTGGGTGGTGAACGGCCCACCCCATTGTTCGTTTTGTTAATCTAGCAAAATTGATAAGGTGTGAAATTCTTGATTTTATTTTCTGCGTCGTGCACAGCAAAATGTTTTTCTTTCTTCGAACCACCGTTTTTCCTTCGCCTCGCTTTTGATTTTCCTCCCCTCCTGGTTATTTTTGGGGTTTTTACTGTTTTTTATTTTTGGGGGGCGTCCTTTGATGTACTTTGATGAGGTGTTTGTTTAGTTTTCCCAGCGTTCGGTGATTCTTTTTCAATTTTTTTCGTTTCTTTTTTTTTGATGTTACGCCGTTGTAAACGCAATTTGGATACGATTCAGGCGGCAAAAGCCCAACCTGTCTATCACGCTTTTTTCCATTTACATTTTAAACGAAATTTAATCCAGTTTGTGGCAGCGCAACAACACCTTCTGTCATTTGCTTTGAAATTTAAATAAGCAAGGAAATTGACTTTGCAACGACAGCAGAGTCATAAGAACAGGCCACATAACCGGGCCAGACAGCCGGTCTGCAGGGACAGTGGTACATTCCGTGAGTTTTCCATGAGTTTTCCATGAGTTTTCCATGCGTTTTCCGAGCGTTTTCCCTGGGCTCCGGCTTAATTATTGGCCCGTCAATTGCACAAAGAGAACCAGAAACGGAAACCGAAACAGAAACAGAAATTGTTCAAACGTTGGCCGGGCATAAATTGATTTGTACCGACGTGGCTAACGAAAAAAAAGAAAAAAACATAAAGTGTGGCCACCGATAGTCAGTGGGCAGCGAGAAACCCCTGCCGGCGAAATCCGGGTAAAGTGCAACGTGCCCCGCGCAGGAAGCTCCCCCAACGAACTGCCAAGTTCTCCATTTCGATTCAATTCAATGGGATTCGGTCGGTGCGATTCAATGGATTCAAGTGGGGGAGTATCCAATTCCGTATTGGGGGATTGTTTAATTATTGGAAATACTCGCACCGAACTCAAAGGATACCCCACCTCCAGCACGTGTGTGCGAGTGTGTGCACCTTGCTAATCAGTGCATTAGCTGCATCCGCCATTATGGCCAAATGCAAACTTCAAGTACTTGGTCCTTAATCAGGTGTCCATATCCATTGCTTAGTGACCACAACATGAAGAGCCCGATGGCCGAGCTCAATCAAGATTCCACTGGAATGAAGCACTGAAAAGTAAAGTAGCCATTCGTTTAATACTAAAGTTAACTTGACAACAATAAACTATATGTATTTCCTTTAATTAATATTGCCTTACTAGACGAGGGCATTCTTAAGTATTAATTATTATATTTATTATTAATCATGGAGTTCTTCAAATAGTTTAGTATTTTGCTCGGTGTCGTGCTGGGCCTGCGATTGGCTGAATCTCAGGTGGAAGGATGTGTGGGGTGCTGAGATCAAAGTGCCCCTTTGAGTCGCTCAAGTGGCCACGCAGATAATGCCCGACACAAAGGGTCGTGGTCTTGTGATGGCCTGGGCCAACTAATCGCATCGCCAGCAGCATATGGACCAGCTGCCACAGCTGCAGATTGCGCATACGCAGTGTGGTCGTTTCGCTTAGGTTTATTTGTCACGCAGCTTGGCTACCCAATTGATTTAAAATCCGCCTGATGGCAGCATAATTCGCTGTCGGACGGAGAAGCTAACATTTTGGTGAATTTCATTTGCGCTGCAAACCCAGTTAGTTGGCAGAGTTGCGTCGAAAGTTTCGCTCTCTCGGTTTGTGGCATGTGCATTAATGCTGGCAGTTAACTTAATTTTGTCGCATTTACCCACACATTAAAGAGGCGGCGGCGAACGAGGCAGCTGCCGAGCTTGCAGCGCTCCAAACTCGCAAGACAAACAATGCCACGCGAGACAAATAACTGATGGGCGGCGTCCGTGGCAGGTTGAAAAGTCTGCGCCGCGAAGTATGCAACGCACAGAGCTCATCAGCGCAGCCCGCTCGCAAACGCAATTTGCAACACACTGAGGGAATTTTCAAAGCCATCGATGGTTTCGATTAATAATTACAAAATTTAAAGTATAAATAAAAAGAGTAGTTTTCCTGGGAGTGGTTTGGCAACCAACAATATCCATCTAACTTCTTATAGTTCCAAAGATATCTGACAGAAGAACCAGAATAATTTCCTCAGTGAAAACAAAGGCCCTGAAGAAGGGTGCGTGGGGTGCTAAGTGAGTGAGTGATGCATACCGTAGACGATGCAAGTTGAAGGAAAAATGGTAAATTACGTTGACAACGCGGGCAGTGGGCGGGGAAAATCCCATTGTGTCGCGGTTTGGTTCTTGGCCCCCAATTTGCATGCAAGTATTCTAGATGCGTGCTGTTTATTTATGATTGCATTCAGTGCCCTGTGCCCTTTTGCCCCCTCCACACGCGTTTCTCAACCTCTCTGGCTTTATAGATATATTTATACCCCTTCTCGCAAATGACATATATGTGCAGCCGCAGTTGATGGTGCTCTTGAACCGATTAAATATAAATTATTGTACAGCATTTGCATATAGATTGCATGGTATTTAGTAGATTCCACATTTTAAATGTATACAAATATTTTACTTTTTAACTCTGGCGTATATCATTTAAAGATCTTTAAGCTAATTCAAAGGTATATAATTAACAATTTGCATAGCTTTAAGTTGCATATAAAAACTTTTCACTTTAGTGGAAATTTTGTTGATGTTTTTCACATGCTCCTGCTGTTGAAAACTCAAACGACCACCGGCGCTGTCATCGAGCATGTCAAAACAAACATTATAATCCATAAACTCCACCCCGAACCCATCCACCCATTTTCCAACCACATAGCCCATGTGCGTTGCTCCATGGGGGTGGCATATTTTTAATGCGTTTATGCTAATCGAGCGGATTTCGATGCGGCTTGCCTTGTTAAATGTGCCAAGGCTGGACGTGTCCGTAGAATAGGAATTCCGATGGCGGGGGCTCGGCCTCAGATCAGTTCAGTTCGGTTCAGTTGAGTTCAGTTCCGACCCGGCTGTCAACACACACATTCTGCTGATTGCCATGTGCGTTGTCTTTCCCAGCGAATTTGCATAAATTGCGTTCAAGTCGAATTTGGGGTTTTTGGCGTGGAAGCCACGGTCATGGGGACTCGAAAGTGATGAGTAAGGAGCCGGAAAAACGACGCGTCATTCGGGAGAACCCTCGTCCTTGGCAATTACAGGGCCTCAGGTAATTACGTAACTGGCAGCCTCAAGTGTCCTTCACACTCACGCCAAGGCCCACAAAATTATGCACCGAAATTGAAATTGAATGACTCTGCTGAATTTGACATCAAGTTTAAATTACTTTGGCAACACATACACACCCCCCACACCCACACACACACACAGACAAAACCACTTTCGAAAGTTGCAGGGGTATAATCAAGTGCCACGTCAATGGTCAAACAAAATTTTCGCAATCAACGTGGCCTTTCCCCTTTTTTGGCCCACCAAAAATTTTCAATTATGCGAAATTTGGTTTCTTTTGTTGCACCCGCTGCTGCCGCCTCTGTGCCGAATTAGGCACAAAAATTCTCAATTGAATTGGCCCTGATAATGACAACTTCATGCATTATGCCTGCCCCCGGGGCACGGGGAATACGGACATATGGACCATGCACCATGGGCCCAGACCCAGGACCAAGGACCAAGGACCTCGTCCACAGTTTGAACGACAGCGACAGCCGCTGAGCCACTGAAGCATTCAAAAACTTGACAATTTCGTTCACCGTCCTCCTGCCACAAATATGCGATTGCCTTGTTCTGGTGCAAATGAATGGACCCCCCGAATCTCCGGGTCCGGAGCCCCACAGAAAACCCCTACCCCGCGAATGCCCAGGCCCAGAGCCAACGAAACGCGCCAGTTTGTGCAGTTCGTTCATTTTTTCGTTAAGGGGGCATCCCCCTGGGGTGGACGAGGTGTACGGGGGATGGCGGGCGGCTGATGGCGCTATGTGGTGCAAATTTTCACAAAAATGTACCAAACATTTCGCTGTACATCGAGCATGGTGCTTGCATCCCGCCCCGCTCTGCACCTCACCCCTTGTCAGTCCGATCCTGTGGCATGTGTGCAGGCGTTGCCGCTGACGGCTGGATGGCCCAGCAGCCCCCATTTCCACGCCCTTTCACCATTTCAGCCGTGCAAACCATCGACCAAATGCACGTCAGAAGGCTTTCCCTTTTACAGAGAGCTATATTACTATGCAAAAATACAGCAAAATATTTTAATAAACAAATTGCAGTGTAAAGTATATCATCGTTTTTGAAAAAATTAGCTTAATTTAGACCTGCAAAATATAGCAAAGTATAGGAATAAAATGTAAAGATGCTTCTGAGAAGAATGATGAATGTTATAATGACAAATGGGAATATTTTCCCTCAGTGTATGTACCCCTTTTCCACGGCACTCGTGAGCGGCTGACTTATGCATTCATCCATCCAGCCAGCCGCCAGGATGCCCCGGCGTGCAAAAGAGCGGGCGAGTGTGTGTGGTTCACTTTTAATAAATTCATAAATATTTATGTATGCAAAATTCGGGCCAAAATGCTGCCAGCAAGCGACTGCGTCTGCGGCTGGTCCACCTAGCAATCTATTCAATTTGCCAGCAGGAGCAGGAGCATCGCAGTCCACATGGCTGGTAAAAGATCGAACAGGACTACTATATCCTGGCAGGCAGCATCACCACATCGAGGCCCAAACACGAGAGACAGCAAAATGGCGATGGATTGATGCGGCATGTCACAAAAACCGCAACAGCAACTGCAGGTGAGAAACGAGGTGGGACATGGTGACATGTCCTAGGCTGAGACATGAGCAATTTCCATATTTTGTGACTGAGCGAGTAAATCATGGGCCAGGATCCAGGCAACACTACACAGACTACTCTACACCGTCGAACTATGCAAAATGGCAAAATGCCTCTTGCCAAAGATTACAAGAATGTAAACGGGGTTGAGCACAGCTGACTTCCGCTGCACCCACGCACCCACTCCTCCTCCACACACACACACACACACACACAACTCCCAGAGTTGCGAATCAATTTTGGCCAAAGAGTGTTCAGCAACATGTTAATAATATCTTGAGCTACCCTGTCCAGCTGTGGGGAATCCCCCGCAAAAAATTGAATACTTTCCTGCCCTTCTGGCTCGGGGCAACTCTGATGTGACATCATGAGGATGGATGATGGAGCTTGGAGGTTGGACGTCGGAGGATGGATGCCAAATGGGAACGAGGCGTATAAATCACAGCAGGCGGCACTCACGAAGCACTCCTATTTTAATCTCGTTTTTGAATACTCGTTAACTTGCCTTTTGTTATTCTTGCCTTATTTATTTTTTTTGATTTTCACGCGTATTTGCATACAAATGCGACGGACTGAGTTGGCAACCCTGGCAATGGCGTTTACGCGCTGCCTACACGCTGCTGAAATGATTTAAAATCAATTTATTTTTTTCTATTATCCCTATGTAAATCATTTCACGACAGACAAACCGACGGACCGGGAATGAAGAAAGTTTCCATGCAAATAAATCAACTTGATGCGTGGCCATAGAAAAAGGAGCATGGCGATGCTAGAAAAAAGTCGAGTGAATGAATTTGGAATTATTTACAAATTCGCAAACAAATTTGCACATGACAAGCGATTGCGATAAGTGGGGATGGATTATGGTCGGGGAAAGCGGCTTTAAGGGCGACTTGATTCCGAGAATCTTCGATTGACTGCCCCAAATTGAAATATTAAATTAAAATGGAACTTAAGAAGCAGATAAGTGGAATTCAACTTACACTCGAATGCTTCTCTAAATTCTATTATCAACTTGGTAGTTTTGTTGCGGTGGCTAATAACTAGTGACTCCAAATTTTAATAAAATGGGGTGATAATTGTATTATCAAGTATCTAGAGCTGTAAAATTAATAAAAATTATTAAGTATTTTTTAAGAATATGGTTATGGTGTAAGCTGCTCGATTAATTTAGATTTACCCTTTCATGTTAAATGTGTTCAAAACATGATTTTATTTGGCACTTAGCCACGTTTATTGCTTTATAAGTACTTCCAAATTTACATAGCTTCGAATCAGTGCCACAAAATATGATAATGGTTGACATTATGCCATTACTGCATTCACCAAAACAGATATGACATCCAGCTAATGACATTTAAATGAGCACTAAGTTTAAACAGACCAAGCGAAACTCATTAATATTTATGCGCAGAAATTATTCCATTCGGGTCAATGTGTGACAAATGGGCAATCAAATATTTATTTGCCACAGACAAAATGCAAAAAATCACAAATGCAGTACAAATTTTTAATATGTATAACTGCATTTAATGGCCACTGAATATTTATAGAAAAAATTACGCACAAATGCAATAATAGCGAAACGAAAATTAAAGGCGCAAAAACAACTAATGCGCGCCCGAAAAAATATTCAACTCAATATGAATAACAAATCGTGATGAAATTTACATTGAAATGGCCGCAAAATGCAAACAAATAGAAAATAGCCTGCAAAAATATCAAATTGCATAAATAACTAATTAAATTTAAATTTGCAATTTAATGAGCGCAATTTGCGAACGTGCGAAGACTTCAAAATTCATTTTGGATGGCGACATGTTTTGTTTCTACAGTTCTGAGCTTTTCGTCCTTTCTATTACGCTCATTATGCATACAAACAATTCCTATATGAAGCCCTGTGATCTGTGTGACATTTTTATACCCTTAAGTAAAAAGGTATACTAGATTCGTTAAGAAGTATGTCACAGGATCACTAGCCGTGTAAAGACGTTTGTCTGTCCGTCTGTTTTTCCATATGAAGACAGTGACACTATAAAGGACATACTCTTGTTCAGGATTAGCTGAGTGGAGGACCAGCGTGCAGGGCATACCCCAGCTGTTTAGTGCATGTTCTCTATATATCTAGCACTTGACTATCTGAGTAACAGGTATCTAATAGTCGCGACACTTACCTATGACGTTCTCTCTTGTTTTTGCTGTTTTTTTTAACGTTACTCGCTCTGGAAACTTTCCTTTCAAATAAGTTTTTCTTTGGCGTAAAGTTGGGCGTAATTAAAAATTTTCGCTTTTTATTCAAGATCAGGCTAATTAAAAAGTTTTGACCAAACCAAAGGGAATTGAGAGCAAGGTATTTAAAACTTATAAGAAGCTTGCCAAGGCCCTCGAAACCAAGGATATGAAATTCCCTGGGTGACAACAGAATAAACAAATAAAATGAAATAGAAATGTGAAATTATTGTAGAGTAAGAGAGTACCTTTGGCCAACGAGGGTATTGTCGAATGGACTCCGAGTAAATATCACAGCAATCGCAATTTTCATGAACAAATAAGAAGCCCTAAACTGGGCTGGCGAACTGGAGCATCTCGGCTGGAACAAAAATTAAATAAAAATAGCTTCGAGCCATATGCCGGCAAACTACTTGAGTTGGCAAGCAGTTGCTAACCCTCAACTAGCTAAACTCAGTTGAGTTCAGGGGTTGACGACGACCACGGAGACACTGCATCATTTCCAAATGAAATAAATCAAAATAGACAAACAAGCAAATAAATAAACAAACAAACAAAGCCAGCCAAGCGAACAAGGGGAGTACAGTGGAGACTGGACAGGCGGCACCACTCACTTGGAAGACAGTAAACAATCTGCACTTAACTAGAGTGCACTGTTAATGGATGTATCTGCAAGACAGTCACTAAATCGATTAGCTATTTGAATGCAATATTCAATCACTACAAGTTTTCGAGCAATTCGATGTGAAACTAATTGAATTTTATAAAAAGAATAAGCTACCAAAATTGTTCAAACTATTATGTTAAGCAAACATTGTTCTTTAGTCAATATGAAAAGTCAAAATTCCTTTTTTCCATTTCAAAGTTTGTCTAAAATGATCACACCTAGTGTTAAAATAATCATTCACAAAATGTAGGATTCTGTAAATATAAACTAGGCAATCTAACTAGGTCAAGGAAATTAATTTTGAGTTTAATTGCGTCACTGACGTATTTTAATCAATTTAAGGATAAACGCTTTAATATCAGATCTAAAAAAAATGTAATAATCATTTGGGGTTTCAGATTACAAGTGGAATTAGTCTGCACAATTACATTTTTTATTAGATAGGATTTTGTTGGCCCCTTTGCAAGGCATAAAACTGTATAAGGACATCCACACAGAGCCACTCACACTTGAGGGTCCGAAAGGACTGAGAAGTTAAGCATTTTTATGGCTAGCAGCATTATGATAATGAAAGGCAACAAAGAAGCGGCGCCATTGACACTTAAAATTTAATGTGTGTGGCATTATGTTAAGCACCTGGCTCCGAATGCAACCCTTTTGGACGCGACCCACACTCAAAAAACACACATACTCGTACATATACTGCAACGATCCGCAGCACATAAGCATATTAATAACGCCTTTATGCCGCAACAAAGGCAGCTGCGAGTTGGAAGTTGGGGATGGGAGCTGGGAGCTGGGTCAAAGTTGGGATGATGCGATGATGGGGCAGACGTGTGGCGCCGTGGCGGTTTAATTTAATTAAACAACATCAATCCGCTGTATACGGACGACCACCTTTGGCCCCTCTAATAATGTGACTGAGTAAATGCGACACTTGAAAAAAACAATTCCAAATATATTAAATTTTGAAAAAGGTGTGAACTCAAAAGGTATTTAAACCCACGCGCTTTAAGTTTTATATGTTGCTAAAATTGTAATCTAAATGATGTAAGATCCCTTGGCTTTATTTGTGTTCCCTGCATGATTTTTTCCCAGTGCACACTCCTCAATCCCCCCTCCAAATCACCCAACTCGCTTAATAAGAGGGATTTACAACTTTTCCGTAATAATTTTCAATTAAAAAACGCACTTCAACCCCGGGCAACGAAACAACAGCGAGTTTTGTTACTCATTTTTCGGGTACTGTGACGTGGCACTTGACAAACAAGATTTGCATGTCACACACATACGCACGCTTGAGCATGGTGTTCCTGTCATATTAACGGTACTCTGCACACACACACGTGCCTAAAAGGATTTGAGTCCTTCAGCGTACCTCGCACGAATGCCTTCTGTCATCGCTGCGCCCCTCGGAAAATGTTCCCTTTTTCCATCGCTCGCTGGCTGCAAATATTTGATTAGCTAGACAAAAGTTGCCAACTTTTTCCCACTCTTTAAAGCTCTTCGTTACTCTTTTCTTTTTTTGTGCGTTTTATGACAGATCCCGCCTGTCAGAGTTGCCACTCTTTGGCAGACATTTGATGAAGAGACTACGGATTGGATCCCGAAATGTTTGCTCGGATATCTGAGACACTCGGTGCGAGTTGCTGGCAAATTATTTTCGCAAAGTTGGACTCCTAAGCTGAGTTTGAGAGTTGGCAGTTGGGCGAACTAATGTGTAGTAGGCCGTTGTTCGCAAAGATCTCGAGTTTCAGTTGCGAAATGATTTCGAAAGTTTTCTTAAGACAACTTTTCAAGCGTTAAAGCCGCAATAAGTCTCCAGACGCCACACTCTACACAGGCATATATATTTAGGAAAGAAAGCCGCTTCTACGAATCCATTAGTTTAGCTGATATATTTGAACATTATGAAAGCAGGGAAAAATATTAGGAAGTAAGGTGTGTACAGGAAAATCGGATTGTAGCAATTAAAGCAGTTATATACATATATTAAATTAAGATTATGCAGTATCGTATCATTTTAGGATACCAACACCAAAATTATAAGTTGAAGCATGAGACCTATGATGTTTTTAAAATTTTCAAGGCTATATAAATCGTTGTTTATCCTATTTTTTGAGGCATAACTGTTTGTGCGGCAAGGCCTCGCACGCCGCAGTCTTTGCCACAGCAGCCGCAGCACTTTTAATTTTCGCCAATTTTTTTACTCGTTTTCCCATAAAGTGCTACAAAGTTGCCGCTGACGTTGACGCCACAGCAAATGCGTGTAACTTTTTAATCAAATTATGTGCAAATTTTCTTTGGCAGTAATTTTTAGTACAATTTTGCACAAAATTACTGGCGAGACAGTAGCTGCTGCAAGCTTGCTAGTCTTTTTAATGCTGGCTTGTATTTCATTTTGCATGCGGCCAGTCAGCTTATGCCATATGCCTCGGCTCCACGCTCTCCTGCCACATCGGGAAATCCCCCAATCTGCCAGAGAGCCCGCATTATTTTTAATTGAATTTTAAAGTTTTTCGCCAAGCCAAAAGACGAAATATTTTTGTTTTTTCGCCAAAGTTTTCTGCTCGTTGGGGCTCTGGCAATTTAATTAGAAAATCATTTTGACTGCCGCTGTCTTTGCCACTTTGCCAGAAATTTATAAAGTAAATTTTCCCAAGAACAAATCACATTGGGTTGTCTGCAGATTTAGTTTGGGTGTTGCCACATTAGTAGCCAAGTTTATTTCATTTCATTTCGTGGCGCCCAATGGGGGGCATCCGGTGGCTGCATGTGCGGATGCGAATGGGTTTGCATTTGCTAGCACGTATTGTCTGTCCTTCTGGTCGTTTTTTGTAATTTGCAACAGACACATTAATCAAAAAACTGCTACTCGCCACGAGGCCCTGCCGCTCTAGTCAGTCACACATGCCAAATGGCATTGGTCAACTGCCGCTGGACAGGCTTTGTCCACTCCTCCCTCCACCACCGCACTCCTTTCCAGGGTTATTAAGTGGTGGAGGTAATTGAAATGTCAGCGGAAGTGTTGCTGGCCGCACACACAGCCTGCGGTTCCAGGGGATTCAGATGAGATGGGCCCAGCCGCCGCCAGGAGACTGTCTCTGAAAAAGTGATTCCACATTTCCACATGCCTGACCGAAGCGTTTCCATGGGGCCACCGGATATAGGAGACCGTAACGAGCATTAACGAGCCCAGTAGTGGTTAATTATGTTGGAATTGGGGCCTTTTGTGGTCGCGCAATTGCAAGTCGCAGCAGTCGGTCCTGAGATGTGATTATAATCCACTAATTTTGATCCCCAGTTCGATCATATTTCTGCTATGGGAAAGTCGTAATTTGTCTAAGAAAATAAAATGCTGAACAAATTTACTGTGACTAAAAGCACATGATATAAATATAGAAAAGTTGAAATATTTTATTGCACACATTTATAATTTTCTTTTCAGAAACTTCCCTCTACTTTCCAACTTTCATCAGTAATCACTTGTCGCATTTAGAGCTGGCAACATTTTCCAACCAATTTCAATTTGATAATTTCCGTAGCAGTTGGCTTACTTGAATAACGCTAAACGAATTATCGAATCGCACATGTACACTGGGCTCCATTTTCCGCATAGCTATATAGGAACATATATATCTATATACCATATATATATACATATCGGAAGTAGGTGTGGGCGTTGCGGAACTTTTTTTCGGAAGGACAGGCGACAGGTTTTTGCGCTGCTTTCAGCTTACCTTCGAATTTCCTCAAACTTTTTTCGCTGCCAGAACTTTTTCATTACATTTTGACTGGTACGATTCTCTATCTGCTGTTGTTTTTCTTGAATTTTTTTTTTCGGCTGCAATTGCTGGACCTGCTTCTGTGTTGTTTATGAGCTAATTACATAAGCTCGTTATTAGGCGAATTACTTGTTTCTTCATTTGCAGCAGCAACAGGAACAGCAGCGGCAGCAGAAGCTACAGCAACAGCAAATAAGAAAACTTTTTTAATTATAACCTCATTTAGATTTGACGTTGCCGTCGCTCGCGCTTCCTTTTGGCCAAGTTGGCTTGCGGGTGGTAGTACTCGTAGGTAGTACTCGTAGATTGTGCTACTTTCACATCAGCCCAGCCATCTAATCAGCGGGCATATTTAATTTGATCTGATTTGGCCAGGTTCGGTAAGCGAAGCCAGTGCAGTGAGGCCTGGCTAACGTGGATGCACCTTAATCGCTTCCCTTTTTGGGATCAGTGGAATACCATACCTTCCTGCTCAGCGGAAATCGTTGTCAATGCATCCGGATATCCGTGTGCGCTGGCTCCTCCACTCAGCAGAATTTATATATTCTTTATTCCGATGAAGCGTAAAAATACGTCTTACCTCGCTCCCTTTGCTCCACAGAAATAAATATGCTGAATTTTGTTTATGCTGCATTTGCATACATCTTTGTGAGTTCAATTCTCGAGCGGGGAATCTCAGACGGAAGGCAAATAAGGAGGCAAAATGCTTTTTTAGTTGTTGACTGCAATTTCCTTGGCATGATTTCCACATTTCTTTTTTGCCTCCTCCTTGCATTTTCCTCCTCGAACTCCTTTCTCTTAGCTATTTGTGCAACTGTCTGTGTGTGTCTTGCTGAGTGTGTGTGTTGGGAAAATATTTGATTTACGTCAAATTGACACGCATGAGTTAATCAAAAAATGATTTGTTATTGCTTACAAATGCATCCGTAATTTCCATATTTTCCAAAACCAAAAGAAAGTTGCATTAAGTGTATATTTCAAGTAGCTTTCATTGCGGAAAGTTTCCCAGGCTTGTATAACTTTACAGCTGTAAAGTTCTTTTTATTGAGTATATATTTTAACCTGGCTGCCCTAATTATATATTTTACCCTTCTCTTTAGAGGTATGATTTATATACCTTTGGAACTCTGCCATTTAGGGAGAGAAACCCCAGAGATCTGGCCATAGAGTTTAGAACACATATGGAGTATTAAAACTGGTTTTGGAAACGCACGAGCAATACATGATTTTAGCCCCCAGAGGTTTGGCGAACATTCCATTTGAGTTCAGATTAAGCTTGAGAATGCCTTTTCAGATGTTATTCATTTGAACACCTTGCCAGGCGGAGAGCTTGGCCACCTTGAGGCATCTTCTCGGTTAAACAAGATAAATGGGAAATGTGAAAATGAAACATCACCTTGCCGGCCTGCCCTTTTCAGCCCTAAGGACCACAGGACAGGGCCAAGATATATTCAGTATTTATATTTCATCCTGTTGCCCAACTACCCAAGTAGAAGATAACATTTTAATAGGGCAGCGCCACCTATTGGCGAGTGGGTAGGTGAGCGAGGTCCTTGGGGCCTCGCCCACTGCCACGCCCCCGCCCAGGATGTCTGTCCATTAGGTTAATGTGCACTTCAAACGAAATTAAGATGAATTGATTAAAATTACCAGAGTGCAGAGTGTTTGCTTTGGCTTCGGTTTGAGTTCAGTTGAGTCGAGTCGAGCTGAGCTGAGCTGCGCCGAGTTGAGTTGAGTTGAGTCGAGTTTGTGGCAAAGTTCAGGGAGCAAGATTAAGTGCTTTCATTTGCCTTCGCTTGAAAAATGATTCAGCCCTGAAGTCCTGCAAACCGAACGGGCCAAGAGGAAACGGAAACCGATGGCAAATAATGAAAGTTTCGGTCGGCAAGTGCAGGTTGCAAAATAATGAATGGGGCCTGCATTTATTAATGTATTTGGAAAGCGTTCGCAAATTAATTGCCATTTAATTTGTTATGCTAACTACACTCACACACCGAACGACTAATTGGTTTAGCTGGCAACATTTTGCGTAGCTTTAATTAAATTGTAAATTTCCCGTTTAGCCAGCAGGAAGTCGAGTCGAGAGAGCAGCGAAAATTGCAATTAAGATAATTATCTGGCAAAAGCAAAAGTGTAAATCCTTTGCGCTCCAAGGATTATGCAACTGCAGTCTGCTGCGCAGCGCTGTTGCCTTTGCTGCTGTGTGCCGCACTTAATTTGCATAAATTTCAAATGAATCCAATGGCCAAGAAAGCGCAGCTAAACAATTGCCACTGATGAAGCAGCAGCAGAGCCAAAATTGCACTGCGCAAAAATGTGGGTGCAACATAAAAACTGATTGGAAAATCAGATAAGGAAGAGTTGATATCAAAATATGTCCATTGCTTGAATGGCTTGCTTGAATAAAATTATCGAGGATAATTTTTACCGGTGAAAATATTTAAAATATATGCTAAATGCCTATTTTTATATGTACAACAAAATAGTTTTAGATCGAACTAATTTCAATAAAAATTATAGTCAAGAACAAACATTCTCAACATTTAAAAAATTGTTGAATTTATTACTTTCGTAAATTTTTCTGAGTGCAGATGCAGCTGAAAACTGCAGCTTGGGGCGCTTACTTTGTCTGTGCCACATGGCGCCCCGCCTGCCCCTCGTTTTCAGGTGCCACAATCACCAGGAAAGACGTCGCAGGATAATACAGGGAGCGGGTCCAAAAACACAGAGCCAGCGGAATGGAGAGAAGGAGCCGAGAATTTTGTGTTATTCTTACGGATTTTCTACTTTGTTGGCAATGTAAGCAAAGCAACCCCGCCCCTTCAACAATCCGGCTTTCCGCTTTCATTTGCTCTGCGCAAAGTTGACGCTTTTGTTTGATTCGTGTCACCCAGCTGACCAACGCCCTTGCCACCCAGTCCGATTTCCCATCGCCCATTTCCCACCCACTCCAACCGTAGTACTCCCACTCCCATTCAAGGTTCGCCCAAACCCAAGGTTCCCTCTATCGTTCCACTCTGTTGGAGTTACTTTGCTTCGAATTATGCAAAACACAGAAGCGGGCAAACGGGAAAGAAACACAAAACAAATAGAAGAACGGAATTGTCAAATGAGATTCAATGTTCTGCTCAAGTGGCTCTCGTCTCCGGTTTTCCACCGAGCGGAGTGAATTTTAATAATAAATTTTCGTGTGACCACCGAGCAAAGTTGCAGCAGCTCACATGCAATTTTCCAGAATTTACTGCTGCGTGAAACTTTGGCAATTCGGCACCGAATGCTGAATACCGAATGCCGAATGGCGGGATGGCCAACAAAGTTGGCCAGAAGCGTAGCTAGTCTTGGCCAACTGGGAGCGCCTTGCGTGTCCAGGCACAAGCTGAAGGCAAATGAAGCTACAATTACGTCTACAAATACACATAAAAGGGGAAGTAATTTGCAATTAAATTACGACGAAATGGGCAATAGAAAAGGAATTAATTGTCCACGAAATGCAATTATGCTTCCCCTCGCTTATTCCGCCTTTTTTTTATGCGCTGCAAACTGAATGTGCGAATAAATGAACGAATGAATGGCATCGCAAAGTGGGACAGCCCAGCAGTTCAACTTTGGTTGCAGCTTAATGGAATTGCATATTAAGAACTTGTCAAAATGATAACTTTCCTCGGTGCCATCGTCAAAACTGAAACGAGCAACATGGCAGTTCGCACTCGCAAAGTAAGTGGGTTTCTGCCAAAAACTTTAATATTGAATGGCCCAAATGGGGGAGGCTGGTTACCAACTGGTTCACCCTAATAAATTACGAATGTTCCTTTTATTGAACTTAATTTCCCCTTTTTTTTGTGAGAGCTTCCAGCAAAGCAAAGTAAAAGCCGCTGCAAAGGAGATATATGACCGCAGTCAAAGATTACATTTAGTGCAGACACTAAGAAAAAATTCGATGCACTTAGAAATGTTTAGATTTTAAATAGAAGTAGTAGTAGGATAATATACTCGTTAAGGAATAGGAGTGAAAAAACTAAAGTGTTTAAAGATTCATGTGTGGAAATTGGGAAACCTCAGACCTCAATGAACTAATTTTAAATATTTAAAAATCTGTTTTTGATAATATTTAATCTAATTCTGAAGCTTCTAAGTCTTTTAAGTATATATAGCAATTTTTTCAATATAAAGAAATATATTTTTTCGAGTGCACACACACTCAGTGATTTTTAGTGCACTCGGAGCTGCAGCCCAAGGTTGAGTGCCTCAAGCAAGCCGCAAGCAGCCAAATGCGATGCCTTTCAAAGCTGGCTAACGATCGGCAAATAGACGAAAGAGGGGTTGGCAGTGGACGAACGGGGGTCCTTTGGCAGGATTGAAGCAATGGAGATGGTCAGCATTTTCGGGTACCATGGGCTTTGGCTTTGAGCGTGGCACGCAGCAAATGCGTTTGCATTACGGTCAGATGTTTGCGGCGAGCCCCAGTCCGCAAACTTACAGGCACACCCAAACAAACTTGTTTGCGCCTTTATGGCAGCCAAAGTTTGACCACATTTTGCTAACAAAAATATTACAACAATGCCAGCCTTGAAGTCTGCTTGTGGCCAGAGGACCACAGACTCGCCCAACAGCCCGCCAGCCCGCCCGTCCACTATGCCGCCCACAAAAAGGATGCAATTAATTTCGCAAAAGGACAACTTCATCTGACAGCAATAATGTATTGCAAATACCAGAAGCGCACAATAGCCGAAGAAATGCATAAATTGCCTGCTGAAGGCAACGAAATAAGTGCGGAAATTGGTAGGGGATTAAATGGCCTAAACAGTTGCCGCGACATTAGGCTGATCGGTTGGGTTTGAACCCCTTTTTCCTATTCCCTTCTTCCTTCCCCTTTCACCCGAAAACCAGCAAGCCATTGGATTCGATGTCGTCCAGCAAACTTTTCACTTTGCATGAACATAAAATACATACCAAATAGAACAACAACACCAGCCATGCAGCTGCAAAAACAACACAAAAAAAAGGGGGAAAACTTTTTAATTTATATTTAAACTTTTTCAAAGTGTTGAGCAAGGGGCGTTATCTACTGGTGCTGCGACTTGCCGCCTCGACTCCCAAATAGCCATAAAACACCAAATGTGCCTTGCCACGCAGAAGTGTGTAAACCAGGCTAACAAGCTCTGCAACCCGTTTAAAGCCCAGCGGTTGGTAGTTGAGGTCAGTCGGGGATTACCGTACATGAGTCGGCGGCAGGGGCTGCTCCCTGTTCTGCTGGGGTAATCATTTATTAATAGTTGATTATGTTAATAAAGGTTTGGGTCTAAAGCCAGTTATATAGTATTTGAAACTTTCATCTGAGCGTTGCTTACAATTAAAAAGATTATAATAATAACTAAGTATCTTGCTTGCTCAACACATGTGTGTGAGAAGTAATTGATTCAAGCGCATATTAGAAATATAAAATATAACGTGGCTAAGCAAAAAAGATGTAAAGTATAACTTTCCTGGTCATCTTGTAATATATTTAATAACTGATATAGTAACAGTTTAGTACATTACGTTTAATCATCATCATAACATTTGCTTGTCTAGAAAATAAGAATTAAATAATAAATATACCTGAAAATGTGTTTTCTACAGAAGTGATTGTAGTGATGGCCATTTAATCAATCTGCAAATTATACGTTTAGCTTTTATAAGCCCGGAAAAATCGTGTTTTTTTTTTAATCACAAGCTGTTTTATAACAAACGAAAGGGAAATGTGCAATAAAAGCGGTTGCATATCGAAAATAGAAGCTTATTTGAAGATCAGTGGAAAAATGGAGTGGAGAACATGTTGGATGTTGCATCTAATGCTAATATTGAAAGTGGTCCACTTATCGATGCAAATCAGCTACGAATTCGAGATTGAAGACGAATCCATCTACTCCGAATGCAGCGACGTTCCACCCGGAACTCTCGACATAAGTGGGCTCTTCGACTTGACCAATTATACCACCACAGCGACACCGGATGGAATAGCCGTGTCGGGAAACATGACATCCGTGTTTAAAGCCGAGCCAACGGATCGCATCGAGGTTTTTGCTTATCATATATATATCAAAACCTATGTTCAGAATTAATATTTTTGTTATTTTTCATTTCAGTTGACTGGAAACCTGCTCTATTTCGACCGAGGTGCCTGGCAACCGACCACATTGAATATGATGGTGCGGGATTTCTGCGCAGTTATGTACGACAAAAAGCAGCTTTGGTACTCAGATTGGTCCTCCCACGTTGCAAATAGCGATGAGATCAAGGACAACTGCATCAAGGTGCCCGGTGTAGGTAACATATCAAGGCCATATTTGCATTGGGTAATATGTTTTGCTTTTCAGACTCTATTCCTCATAGAAACCTATAACCTGAAGCTAGTTTTTGGCAGTGGCATACCATTAGGTACTGGCCGTTACAGCATTCGCGTGCAGGTATTTGCATATGACCAGAAGGGCAAAAAGCGTCCCAATGATGTCTGCTACGAAGTTAAAGGCAGTTTCTATAAGGTGGGAACCAATTATTTGTATATCGAAATAATTAATTATATTAATTACCATTAATGTACTTGCAGAGAACCTAAAAACATCGATGTCCTGTGCAAATCGAGGAAATATATATTAAAAAGAAATAAAATGTAAAATTGTTGCTTTAATAAAAATAAATGTTTATTTCTAAAACAAAATATGTATACTAATAAATTAAAAACATGCAAAATATATTAAATGCTATTATTAAAACACAAATGAAAGAAGTCATAAAGAACTCTGAACAACTTTTTCGTTTAGTTGTTTTTGCCTACATGTGGCTATACATGTGTTTTTAGAAGAAATTACATTTGAGTTTATAAAAAATAAGGGAAAATTAATTATCGAAAGGTATTAAGAAATCAAATTTACAATAAGGGAAAATTTAAATTTTCACATACATTCGCATTTTATTCCACCGTCTCAAAACTTAAAATCAAACATTTTTGTCATGATTACCTAGTTTAGAAGTACATGTGCTTAATTTAAATTTAGATAAGCTGAAATTGTCAATTAACAAAGTTATATCAAGTATTTTCTTCCAATGTTATCAATAATCTTATAGTTTATTTTTTATATATTGTAGGTACAATTAATTTGAAGATTGTTATCAGAAAATTGTACGTTGTCGGCTTATATAAATGAAAAGGGCGTTTAATTACAGGTTCGCCACTTCCGAGAACAATTATAATAATCATTAAACAATAATAATAATTAAATTTACTTTGCTGGATTATATAAATAGCGTTAAAAGTGACCCTATTCCAAATTACCCATTACTGTTTTCTAAAACCAAGATGAATCAACAGCTATTTAGAATATGGCAGCTTCTAGTCCTAATGGCATTTATCCCACATTCAATTGAAGTGAACTACGAGTTTGTATTGGAGGATGAGCGTGTTACCAGTGATTGCCAAAACGAACCTCCCGAAACACTGAACATCGATGGATTGTTCGACATGTCAAATATCAACTTTGAAATGGCTGAGGACGGAGTAACACTTTCGGGATACAAAACCGTCGTGTGGGATATTCAGCCAACAGATCGAGTTGAAGTATAAATATCCGTCATATTACTATAGTACTACTCATATAACTACTCATGTTTTTTAGCTGCAAGGAAGCGTTCAGTACTACGATCGTGGCACCTGGCAACCGACCACGCTCAACATGTTGGTCAAGGACATTTGCCACGTTCTGTTCGATAAGAAGCAGGTGTGGTACAATGCGTATAGTAAGCATATAACCAATTTTGCACACGTAAATGACACCTGTTTTAGAGTAAAAGGGGTGAGTGATAAAACAATTAAATAAAATAAATACATTTAACACCTTTTCTTACAGAGTGTCATCGAATTTGAAACCTATACGATCAGTTTGGAATTCGGCAGTGGAATGCCATTGCAAAGAGGCCGCTATGCAATCCGTTTGAAGTTCAGGGCGTTTGATAAAAACGGAAAGATAAGGCCAAATGAAATTTGTTTTGAAATCAAGGGTCAGTTCTCTAAGAAAAGTTTTGGCTAAAACGGATATGATTAATAAAACGATTGCAAGAACTGGGAACAACTTTAGTATTTCTATTTTTCGGGCTTTTTTTCTCTAATTGAGTAAATCACAAATTAGGTCACAGAGTTTAACAGCTGAGCACCCTAAATCTAATAGTAAAAAGTTTTTTTTTAAGTACAAAACTGAAACTGTTCATTTCTGCGCACTGGTTGCCATTTTTCGCTGGCATTCCCGCAAATGGTGCGCATTCATTTATCAATATTTATTGCATTTAATGTGCAATTTGCATTTCTTAATGAAATTACACAGAAATTATATATAAATCAGCAGCATTTGAGCAACGTGCACCGTGGCACGTACCACTGCCTGCCATGCGGCAAGTATCGATATCTCGCTGGCCATGTAATTTCCGCTTAATTTGCTGCCATTACCACAAAAATGCATTAAATGTGCATGTGTGTGTGTGTGTGCAGAAGGGCGCGGCGTTTGCCTTTAAATGCGCTGCAATTATTTGCATTGCCATTTTAATTGAGTGTTAAAATATTTGCGGCCACCTGGTGCCGCGACCCATAAAATATGCCATCTCCTGGCCTTTGGGCCACAGCCCAAAAATCTAAGCCGTGATTTCTGCCGGAAGCCTCGAAGGAGCTGCAAATTTTGGGCCACAACCCTTTTTGCCCGGCGATCAGCCGCCATTTGCTACCATGGTGATGCCACTTTCCTGGTCATCCTCCGTGAATGCAATCCCAGTGACTTAGCAGCGCAGCATCCAAAGGTCGGCAGTGCGGGTGCATTAATAAATTGAGTTGGGTCCATAGTGCAGCTTGCAACTGCAACCGACTTACACACAGTGAAAAATGTGGAAAAGTATGATATATATATTGAGATTTCTAATTGCCAAAATAACACATTATCTTAACCGCTAATACTTAGCATTAATGTGCCAAAGTTAAATTTAGCTTTCCATAAAAGCACTATGCATTTCTTGCAGTGCACCCATGCACACATATGCACAATAGCTGGTAACGGGCCTGTCGATTTCATTTGATATGCGCCTTTGGGCCATAAAATTTGACACAAACGCAGGACACACACTGGGCCCAGTGCCGGATTACTAGAGGATGAGGAGCAGGTCCTTGGACCAGGACGACGATTGGTAGTGGGAGTGGGAGCGCTTGTGCGAGTGCTGGGCAAAGCGTTGCTCATTTGCAGTCGTTATTAAATTGCGTTTTTCAAATGGAACCGAACGGATGCTGCAAACTGGAGGACTGGACTTTGGCAGGGGGGCCATTGGCATTTTAATGAACTGATGCATTTGGCCAGCTGCATTCGGCCCGAATCTGCCCCTTTGTGCATTTATTTGTTTGCTCTGGCACTGATTGTATTTGCATTCGTGTGTGTGCGGGTGCGTGTGTGCGCGTGTGTGTGTGTGCCATTGGCAAACGTTCGATTTGGTGTAATGAAATTTTCTAATCAAAGCGTTTTGTTTATTTGCATTTGGTCATGCCGCTCCGCCTCCTGCCGCTCCTGCTGATCCTTCGGCTCCTGTTTGGTCGAATCGGTTTTGTTTGGCTTGTTGACTGCCCGCCGCACGCTGTTGTTGTTGTCCGCCATTGTTTACATTGGGTCAAAGGTTGTCACTTGTGCAAATACTAATTAGTTGTAATTAGGTTTTACATATGCACACCAACCGCAAAACAATTGCTCAGAAAGTGAGTGGGCGTGGCCGGCGCCCTTTTCTCATTAATCGATGGATTAATCTTCGGGCAAATCGCATTGCAATGGAGCTGAAATTAAATTACCCCAAAATAGGCAAAAGCCTCGCTGAAAGCATTCATAAGCTGTTATAATATATCCTTTTATCCTTTTTTGAGTTTGTGTTGATTTTCTTGGCATATAATAATACCACCCTTTTAATTTCGCAATTAGTTGGCCGGTTGTCTTAGCCCTTCGATTTAATCTAGGCAGTACTTTTCATCCGGCTTAGCTGTGCTCACTTTGATCTGGTCTCAAATTAAATGGCATTTTGTGTGGCCAATTTGCATATTTTGGGCATGCCAGAAATGGAAACAATAAGCCATAATTTTTATATAATTAACTGTATTCCCAGCTTGGCGCCGCATAAAGTCTTTGAAAACTCATTTGAATATGAAATTCATATTCAAATTCAAATTTTCGCAGCTCCAGCTTCTCCCCTTGGCATCCTGGCGGCAGCCAGCGAGTTCAATGAGGTGTTAAACCATAATTTGCACAAACGCTTCGCTGAGCCAACCGCCCACCGCCCGCCGCCCATCAGGCAAAGAGCCACGCCCCCATTACCAGCGCCTCCCCCACCGCACATTTGCATTTTGCGCGCTTTAATTTTTACTTTATTTCATTTCAGTTTTTTGCCGCATCTTTTTTAGAAATATTTTCAAGCCCCATTGTTCCTTCGCCCCAAAGTGTTTGGCCACAATTACGCAATGAAGGCGAACCGGTGGTTTTGGCTAGGTTAGGGGAGCTTTGATGCATGCACCGCCATCACAGTTAATCGCCATGAAATTTGTGGGCCATAAAATGGACACTGGCCAAGCGTAATAGCCAAATTTTATTAGCTTCAATTTAACAATTTGTGGCCAAGGCCTCTCCACGGACTTTATTAATATTTAAACAAGGCAAACATTAGACTTATGACCGCTGTGCTCAACTGTGCCATGTCTCATGCCTCACCAGAAAAACAAAAAAAAAAACAGGACCTCATTTCACCTGGCCCGGCTGCTGTTACTGATGAGGATTCAGCCCGAACAAAGGAGCCACACCATTTTAATTTTTCACTTGGCTGAGTGCAGAATTAAGACATTAAACGAATGCGTCGCACTGTCCCCCGCCCCTTGGCTTATAATGAAGTTGGGGCTGGCACAGCTGTGCCAAATCCCCCTCTTCCCAGCCTCCGACCAGCCGTACAGCCCATCACCATCCATGGCTGTCTGGCCAAAAGAAGACAGTACCCCCGAACAACTGATTTTAATAACAGTCATCCGCTGCCGCTGTGCATAACGATGCGTAACCGTCGAGTAAGGAGGAGGAGAAGGAGGAGGAGCGGGGTGGTCCGTTTGAGCCACGTTATGACTTTGATTCATCAGGAGGGAAAGTGGCTGGGAACCTGCGACAGCCGCTGACCTGCACTGCCAAAGAAATCTGAGAGAATCGTAGCAGGATATAATCATCCACTAAGACATTTGTTAGCATACGAGTTATAACAAAACTATAAGTAAATAAGCATGTTCAAAAAAGTATCTTAAAAACTAAATATATTGTATAATATAAATAGCAAGATATATGTATATTATAAGATGTAATATATAATGTATTTAATCATAGGAAAAACTAAATATTCAGAGTATCTCCCTCTCAAAACTGAACATTTCCGCCATCAATTATTAATGTAATAAGATAAGTTTTTTTGCCAAGTGCCTGCGCGACATTTGCATACAAATGGGCGTTGGACTTTGACGCATAAGTTCGCTGGCAATTTGCTTATAAAACGTATTCTAATTGCCAGCAATTTCGACGCGGCGACAGGAGCAGGTGCAGGTGGAGCTCCTTCTCGTTGCGTCGCCGGCAGTCGAGGGTTAATCGCTCAGCGGACTTAACCCAACCAAATCCCCAAGCAAGCCGCACTCACTGGATTCTGCGGAAAAATGAAAGAGGCAGCCCGCCACCCTTGTCAGCGTTAGTAATAAAACTTTATTGAATTGTATTGATTTTAAAATTATTACCATTGAGGCGGAAGTAATGCAATGTAGCCGCGTGCATATGTGTGAGTGTGAGTATGTGTCTGGGTGGCTGCGTTTTACGTGTGTGTGTGAGCGCTGGAGTGTGTTCTAGCAACGGCTGTTGGAATTTAACAAACAACAACATTTTCATTATTGTGTGCAGCTCTGTGCAGAGAAAGAGAGAAAAAAAAACGAATAAACCGAACCCAAACAAAGGGCTCAGTAAAAGGGGGTCGTGTATTGTGCGATTTGGCAAGGGGGTGCAGGGGACCCACAACCACCCCTTCGGAAATCCCCTTTGTCGTCGTCTCAAGTGCTTAACTTTCCATTTCGCTGTGTGCGCTGCAAAGTAGGCAACGTTTTCTTGAAACGCAACACACACACACATGCACGCATCCCCGATTCCCTTTGCTTTTAATGAAAATCTAACGTTTATTGTAATTTTTCCTCTGTTTTTCTCTGGCACTTTTTCCCCTCAATTTTGTTTTGTTTTATTTTACCCGGCTTGCCGTCGATGTTGGGTATTATTCGAGTTTGGTTTGGCACGTGCACAAATGCAGCTAATCGAGTGTGAAAATCGTTCTGGGCTGCCCCAAGAATTCGCTTTTTAAAGTTTAGCTCCAATCTGTGCTTTAATATTCCGCGGCAGTTACAATATATGTACATATATCTGGAAACAAAATGTAGAACGGTGTGTAGTTGAAGGAAACTAATAGTTCGACTAAACATTTTCCTTAACAATTGAAAATAACATAAGCAAGAAGTGCTTAATTAAAAGTATTAAGTGTTCTAGAGTTTAATCTTATTAAGTCAATTCTAGCTTTATCTGCCATTAAGTGTGATATAACTGGCAGTTGCAGTGCATTGGTGAATACTCTTCGAGATTGTTTTGAGCACTGCCCACCACTCCACTTCCGGATATGCAAATCCATTCGTGGAACTAGTTCCGCTGGGCAGCCGCAAAAGCCAGCTCTCAGAGCCTGCCAATTCATTTCTATTCATGTTATGCAATTGAATTGCCCAAGTTGCCCGGTCGCAGGGCAGCGCAAAGGCTTTCCTTGCCCGCTTATGCATATGCACACAGGACATGGCCTGGCCGGCGTTATCCTTTCTTTTTTTACCCGCACACTTGCTCACCTGTTCACCTGTTACGGCCAGCTAAACGTACCTGTGGTCGCCTCCAGCTGCTGCCTGTGGCGAAAGCCCCGTTTGCTGGCTCCTAACTGAGAGCTGAGCCACAGTTTCAGATGGTTGCATCCCCTGGCAGCTACACCGTGTTTCCCCCCAGACTTTCGAGCAGCTTTCCCCAGGATTTTCCTGGTGTCTTTCCCTCCAGCTTTTACCCTATTTTGCCCTTGTCGTGTAAAGACAGCACTTGCGGTTGAGTTGATCTGACCGCTTGTCCGGCAAGCCATAATTATGCAATTTCTTGTCAACATGCTCTGGACGGGAAATGCACAACGTGGCCGAAAGTGTGTGCGCCAGTATGTGTGTGTGTGGGTCGAAACAAAGACTTGAATGTTTTAGCTTCTTGAAATTGCCAGACATTTAAAGGCAATTATGCAGAGTGAGTGCTGTCTCCCTAACTCACAACTTTTTGCGGTGTTGTCGAATGGACACAAGAGGCATAAGCAAGGACATAAATTATTCATGGCTGCATTTTCGGGTCCCCAATCAGAAGCCTAATTTGCCATGCTTAGCCCAAAACGAAATGCTCCAATGAATCCTACACTCAGTTTAACACACTGCAGGAAAACTAAGATTGTTGATCTAAGATGAGCACATTGTGGTAATGTAACACACATTTCAAAACGCTGACTGCAAAATTTGTAACTACACATTTTACAATAATTAAAATGTAATATTATATATCTGGCATGTCTGGAATGATGGATATAGACTAGGTATCTTTTATATTATGATATGTAAAATCGTTATAACCTCTCTAGAGATTTTTGTAAAATTCAATATGAATTCCATTGAATTTTCCATTGATTTTGTAAAGTTTATCTTGATTTTAGAACGATTTATTTTCTGAGTGAGCTGCGCAACATGCATGTATTTATATTCCTCAGATTGGCAGTGTGTGTGTGTGAGTAAACATTGTATGAAATTCGCTCTTTTTATGCTCATGAAACCTAATCACACACACCCGCCCACTGCCAAAAGCCCATTAAGAGGCGGCAGGCTAAGCCAGTGCGTTTGACTGTATTGGAGTGGAGAGTGGCTTGCATGGGTGTGGGTTTGTGGCAAGTGTCTTATCTACTTCCTGCTGATATGTTTATGATGCCAATGCCACTGATTATCAACTGCACAAGCCAGATGAAGATTCAGACCGGGAAGAGCTCTATAAGAAGAGCAGCCACCCGCCCAACCAGCAGCCAAGAAAACGAAAAGTTATTGCAATGCGTTCGTTGCCTCAGCGGAAAGTTGTCATGACAACGTCGTATTCGCAAGTAGGGGAGTGCCATTGCCCACAGATTATGATTGAGTTTGTTGCACACACATACACTTGGCCAAAAAAGGTGTGAGAATAAACGAAGTTCTAGAAGTTGCATCATGTTGAATGCTAGTACAATCGCTAGCTCATTGTTCCTGTTTCGCAAATAGTGAAAGTATTTCTTATGAATTTCCTAAGCTACATATACTGTTTTTTGGCTGAGTGTACAAAGGACATCCGCGCTGAATAGCGTCATTTGTTTCCCTGCAATGTCGTGGAACAGGGAGACATGCAAAGTTATGGCGGTGAGGAAGGTTCCTCCGTTGTCGTCAAGCCATAACGCGCATCATTATTAGGCGAAAATTATTATGGCACCCGCTGGATATCAAACGGCATCTACATCCCATTCCCTGCCCCTGCCAAGCCATCGTCACTCCTCAAGTTTGATGGCATAACGACTTTGGCCAAAAAGGGAGGGGTGGTGGCGCGGCCAAATGCAAATCTCATCAGTTGGATTTATGACACGCATAATTTTTATTGTGTTTGAACTGCCAGCGCCGAACACATCAGAAATTGGCACATGTCCTGGCATTTTGGGCCCTGCTAATTCGGCGCTCCAAGATTTTGTACTTTTATGTGCTCCAGCGCAAACATTGCAAATTCTGCATTTGCTCGGTGCCCTGACGCTGCTCCTTAATGGCGCCATAAACAGAGCCGCCTGAAGGCAGTCTTTGATTATATAACATAATGGATGGGCGATAATGGGCGGTGGAGCATGGTGTGTGTGGTAGGTGTGTGGTGTGTGAAGGCAGTTGCCCAGAGCATTCTGCGAGTGTAATTAACAGGCTTCCGACACGACGTGTTTCTAATGCGAATCCGAGTGCATGTATTTATGCCAGCGCCTGAGGTATTCACCTGATCCTGTGTGAATGTGTGTTGGTGCTGCAGCTGCATTCGCATTAAGCCGCTTATTGTTACAGAGAGAAAAAAGGGTTAAGCCAGTAAGATCCTCCAACGCCACGCCCAAGGGGAACTCAACCACAGAGTATTTTTAAGGATTATAGATTTAAATTACTGTATTCAAGCTCATTGGACTCATTTATACTTTATGTACAATTTAATTTATGTACTATTAATTTAAATCCATTAAAAAAGATTTATACATACATATACAAATATTATATAATTTCATTTCTTCAGTTATTATAGTTTGAAATTTGAGAAATCATCGTTTAATTAAGTGGCACCTGTGTACGAGTGTATTGTACAGTAAAACATGTACAATGGCAGCCGCAGGCTCACCAAAAGACATTGGTTGTGTTCGGGGCAAGCTTTGTGGGTGAATTGGAAAGGGTCTCCTATCCCACTATCCCACTCCAGGCGGTATGCTTATTGTATTCGATAAAAGAGCAACGGACACTTCCGGGGTCTCCACTCGAGGAGGTGACAGCTCCGGATGCAGTGACGCAGCACCAGCTGATCGAACCGGGAGAGCCGTTTTCATGGCCGGCTAATAAGTTAACAGCGGCATAATGGCCTGTTTCCTGCATGAATTGCCAATTATAGTTGTACCCCGTCCAGTCCAAAAAAGTTTCTCCGCCCACCTGTCCGATTTTCGAACCCCCGGGGGGATTCGATGAAAAAAGTGCACTGTCAGCCGGGTGGGGGTTTCTGGTTCGCGTGCCACAGTGATTGATGATCATCAGGATATGTGTATATACAGGACATAGTGTTTGTGTGGGTGTGTGTGTGTGTGTGTGGGTTTGTGTGCCACCTAATAGAACAAGTGGCAATTGCCATATCAATGATGTTGCCATGCAAAACTTATTTTGGGGGGAGCTAGCTTAACGAAATATAGTTGTGAATTATTTAACAATGAAATCGGCCTCAATTAAATGAACAGATAATTGGATTGGACAGAGAACCAATTTGCTCGAAAATCGGAAATATGAAACTGGAAAGCCTTTAAGTTATCAACGTAGCAGAGAAGTTAATAATATGGAAATGGAATTTGTCATTTCAAACAAACCGTTTAAATACGTGCTTAAGTTATGCATTTAAATTGATTACAATTTCAGTGCGTTTAGAATCACTTGAATAGTCCATATTTTGATAGCTTTTAGGTAAGTAAGATTGGGAAAAAAATATATTCTTTAGCAATTTTTAGATAATTCTTCAATTTATACTAAAGATTGTTATATGACGCATAGAGCTCGAAAACTTTTTTAAGTAAAAGCAAGCACAATATTTTATATTGGTTGAGTATTAACATAATTTCGTGAGAAGTAATTATCCGCATTATTTCAACCATACCGAAACAACCTTTCAAAATGTAGTTTTAATTTTTCAACAAATTTGCTTGAAATAGTTAGTTCAAGAGGTTCATTAGGAGAGTCCAATAGAGAGGGATTCGTTTTAATTAAACACGAAATAAAACCATTTTTGGAGCACCGAAATACGTAGCCGCAGAAATAAATCACTCTTTTCGCCACTCACCTAGTTGTGAAACGTAGCGCAACATTTAAAAATCTTTTAAGCATGCAACTAAGCCCGTAAATACCGATCGAATTGAATTAGTTACAGCTAAAAGCCCCCGTGGCACGCACGCACAAATTGCTGCCACCCCGCGGCAACATCGGCATCAACATCAGCAACACTCGCAACAGCAGCAGCAGCAGCAGCAGCAGTGGCAGCGGCAGCATGCCGCAGGCAAAGCCAGTAAAATCCATTAACAGCCTCCAAACTGGCCGCAGTGTTAATGATTGCCGCTTATCTGTTTCTCGAAACGATTTTGGGCGGCAAATGGCACGCCCCGCCGCCCACTACACGCTGGTGTTACTTATTAATTACAAGGTTTTAAATTAATTACGCAGCTTAAAATATTAACACCGCTGCCAGGGTAACCCCAGCTTATTTCATGCCGCAGCGTTTCGCAGGAGTAAGTAAAACTGTGGCAGATTGATTTGGCAGCACAACGGACTGCGGACTGAATACCAAAACGAATTTCCCAGCCAGTTGCTTCGTGGGTAACCATTAATCAGCGGAGCAAAAGAAAAACGACGGAAAATGCGAGTACGAGTATCTACTGCGGATCGGCGGATAATACTGCTTGATTCGTTTTCACACATCAACGGACACGGGAGTAAACTTTTGAAACTGTCAAATTGCTGTGTGATTTGCTGGCAAATAATAAACATGTTTAGCGAATAAATTCATCAAAACTAGCGCGCGAAAGGAGCGCCAGCAGTTGGGGCAAATCAACCGACAGGACTAACGAGGAGCCAACAACACACACACACACACACACACACACACACATCATCGCGCATACGGAATGCAAACAAATGGAAAACGTCGACGGCACACGCAGGTGCCGCACGCAAGTCCCAGTGGGTGGTTGGGTGGTCTGCAGTGGGTGGTGCTGGGTGGCCTTGGGTGGCGCTGGGTGGCGGCTCCACAATAAACAGAACTAACGAAGAGTTGGCTTCAATCGCTGCCGCCGCCGCTGCTACTGTCACATAAAATGCAGCGATTTCAGCATTCCGAATAAACACAATTGCACAGCAACAAAAAATATAATTAATTATGTTAAATCTAAATAAAAATGTGCTAAAAAAAATAAGGAATCAGTACTTTTGAAACGCTGTTAAAGAAAAAAAGTATGGTATAAGTATATAAAGTATCTTATGTTAAAAGTATCTCATTGGATAAATATTGCTTAAGAATTTAGTAAGTCATTTTATTTTACCCTAAATTGCCTAAGAAAGTTAGCTTTTTTTCTCTGCGTGCCACCACTGTGTTTCGTTATGGATTTGCAAACAGTTTGTTATGGCGCAGTGTGTACTGTAGATGGGGTGATTAGTTCCTGCTGTTAGTATTGTTACTCCTGTTAGTCCTTTACCCAGCTACTTTCGGTGTGTCCCTTTTCATTGGCTGATAACTTTGCCTGCCGGCCGGCCTTTAGTTTTCTCTTTGATTTTCTTTTTACCAGGGCTTTTGCCCGTCTGGATTTGGTGGCCTACAGATTGAGCGCTTAATTTGTTAAGCTCGAAAAGTAGAAACTCAAACAAATCAGAATATCTGACCGAGAGTCAAGGCGTATTTGCCTTTCTACCTATGTGTGTGTTCATTTTGTTTTTTTCTGGGCTTTTTCGGGGGGATTCTGTGGGTGCCCAAATGTCTGGTGGCTTCCATCAGAGGAGCAGCTTCAATCAGGCGGCCCCCAGGAGCACCCCCGCTCGCATAGAGAAACGGAATTTGTGCGGCTGACATCGGGGGCACGTTGTTTGTTCGTTACGTTTTTACCCATTTTGAATCCTTTTTGCCCCGGCCGAAGCTGAAACTCACCTGTTCGACCCGCTGGCCTTTTGCGAACGCTTTGGCTGCTCTATTTTTGGCTTTTGATGTGCAGGAAGCTCATCATCAAAGGATCCCCCAGCGGACGTCGTGATAATTGTGCTTGTGTTTGTATGTGTTTTTTTTACCCATTTATGCTACCTGCATGTCGCATTTTCTTCGACCCCCCGTCGCTCGATTTTCCGGACATTTTTTTTATCCTGTTGTTTGCACTTGACTTTTTGCCGGTTTCTTTTGCCTTTTGGTCGTGGCCATGTGTGATTTTTACCTTTTTTTTGTATTGGTGTTTCTGTTTACAACTGGCAAATATTGACCCGCATTGATTGTCGTTTTTCCGCTTGTAAATTACTGAACTGAGGGGAATGAATGATGATTTTGAGTTAAAGATCAAGGTGGGACCTTACCTATAAGATACTTTCACTATTTAAGCCTTAAGCGATGTAGTTTGATTTGGCTTTGTTGATAATTGGTAATTAATTGGTCAGCGATTGATTTCGATTATTTCCTTCGTAAGAAAAAACCAACAATCTAACTGCTTGGGATTAACTTGGTTATTACTTCTGGCCAGACTTTCGCTTTTCCGGCTGAAAAGAATGTAATTGGCTGAAGCTGGAAGTTCGGTAGCCCACTAAGGCCATTTAACAGTTACAGTTATGACTGGCACTGCCACAATATTGAGCCATTTTATGTATATTTTTTCTGTGCGATTCGACTTTATTTCATTTTCGGCGTCATCGTTAAAATGGCTTTTATTATTTCCGTTGGCAGCGTTATTAATGTTGTTGTTCTGCTTTTGACTTCACTTCCGGCCCGCACACACACACACGCTCATTTTCCCACGCATGTGGCTGTATGTGTGTGTGTGTGTGGACCAACAATTTATATTTTTCAATTAAGCAGCAAAAATTTTACGCTTTGTTTCGTACAAGTGTAATAAATTTCAACTACCCTTATTGCCTCCCTTTTTGCTCATGTTTCACTTCATTTGGCCGCATATGTAGTGGCATTTCGATTGGGGTTTGTTGCCATTGTAGCCGCTGTTATTTTCCAGCTTTTCATCTTGTTCTTATTGTTGCTCGCACAATTTTCGCGTTATGGTTTAATTTTTGGAACACGCGTGTAATTGATAGCCGCCCTCGGCTTAATTAATAATATCGTGAAATTCGAACATGCAGGAAAGTTGTAGTTTTTAGGGAATAGTAAAGCATTTAGCTGATTTCAGCTGCGAAGGTTTAATTGCAAGGCAGTTGGTGCGATGTGGGATGGAAATGGGAGCTAGAAAGCTAGAAAGGAGCTAAATGATTAAAATTAGATGAAGTAGTGATGCATTCCTGAGCTAATGTGGCTAAGAAGGCTGTCTTTTATAAACATACTAGATAAGCTAAAGGTCCTGCTCAATCCCTCATCTTAGTATAATATCTTTAAGCTTATCCAATGAAATGAAATCCCTGCTCACCCCTGGACTTCTATGATTCACCACGGACAAACACAGCATGCAAAGATACACTGCTATATGTGCGGTGTCCACAAACACATCCCCAACCAACGGAGCTCCCCAACAGCCAGTACCATTAAACAGCTCTTGTTGGCTGTAAAGTGCTCGTTTAGCACAACGCTTGGCCTTTTGTTTTTGTTGTGCAATCATCAAACGGTTTAGCTGTAAAACTAATTGCATTACATCAATTTTTCTGTTAAAAGTCAATAACCAATCAAACCCCAAACCCCGCAGTCACCAGGAAACGAATGGATGGAAGTACGAGCTCGACGGACGGACGGACGGACTTTCGGAATGGAGCGCGGTTCAAAGTTCGAAAACGTGCAGTTAAATGCACACAGACACGCACAAACCGACGAATGTGTGTACGTTGATATACCGAATGATATGGGGGCTGGGTAGACAACCGGTCGGTGGTCAATTTAATGGCAGCGGGCTGGGGTTTTACGGGGTGCGGATCCATTGAAGAGACGGATGTAGCGACGAAATAATGACAGGAGTAATCACATTAGCCCCCAACAAATACTTTTGCAGGCGGCGCAGGGTTGCCAACGCCCCGGAATAATTGTTTCAAATGGAAGTGGTACGCTGGCAATCAAGAATGAGATTGCCATTTGCAGATTATCGAATTTCGCTTGGGGTTGCCTTCAATTCGCCCAATTCCGTGGGTGGACGAGCTAAGAGGATCTGCCAGCGAGATGACAGCCCTGTCACTATGCTCAGCTTACACACTGAGAAAAATACTAACTTAGAAGTCATGAGCACAGGTAATCGTGATAGTTTGAGGAAAGGCACTCCTGAAACTATTACGATCTTTTGAAATATGTTTATTTTGAATATTTTGAATCTAATTTTAACGACGAATATGTTGTATAAAGAATAGGACTGGAATCAATATGCCCCATGAAAGGGTACACAAAATCTCGCTAAAGTAGAAGTATCCTTATTACTTAATAGGTATTTGAAAAGAGAATTGAAACTTAGTATTTATTTTTTTTCAGTGCACTTGCATACACAAAGACAAGCGCGAGTTTCCCCCCAAAACGCAGCCACGATGACGTGTCCATGCAGCCCCTGTCAACATGACCCCCAACCTTCGACCCCAAACGCATACACAAACAAAACCTATCAGTGGGGGCGGAAATGGGGCGGCTGGGAAACGGGGCGCCAAATGCTGACGGCGCAGAGTGACCAGTTGACCAGCCCTAGACGAACGTTAAATCGTTAATTGATTACGGGACAACATTGATTGTTGTTGTTGATTTTTATTCTGCCTTTTTTTTGTTGTTTTTTTTCCAATTTCGCTGGCAGTTTTTTTCGTGCACTTTTGACGCTTGGTTTGGAGTGGGAGCCTTTATTTGGCCGAAGGATTACGCCGCGGGTTCTGCAGGGAGTAGATGTAACCCCCAGTTCTAATGAGTACCAGGACGAGTCGGAGTACAAGAACTGGATATGTCCTGCAGCATTTTAAAACTAATTGTTAAGCAAGCAGGCATCCCAGTCGAACGAACATCCATGTCACGTACGCACAAACCGCAAATACAGACAATCTGGTCGAAATATAACCGGCAGCCAGTGAACAGGATGGAATCGGGTTATGGGATGGATGGGTGCTGGGGGTTTTTTGTGGGTGCCATAAGGATGCTTTGAAATAGAGAACGCCAGCACTGACTCCTGTAACTGATATTGCAGTTAAGGCGGTAACGAGTCTGCCGCCCAAGGAGCAAAAAAACAAATCGACCACTCCTGCTGCTGCTGCTACTGCTGCTGCCACTCAAAATTCTGGCCACCCGAAAAAAGGGCCAAAGGGCTGTTGGCCAAGCATGAAAACAAAATACGAATGAGGTAGCAGCGAGCGGTACTCCTGACGAGCATTTTAAGCAGCAATTATTTACTTTTACTTGATGCCGAATGACAACAACAGCAGCAGCAGTAGCAGCAGCATGGAGTTGGCATAACAAGGGCCTCGTAGCATAAAATTCAATTTAACTATTTTGCAAAATTCATTTCCAAAATTCGTAGCATAAATTCCAGTTGTATGAATGCATTTTGAGGAGCATGTCTAAGGGCTGGAAATCGGGAAGGTAGGGAAGGGAGTGAGTCGAAGAGCCAGGGCACCACTAGCAGAAGTGGGACAACATTGTCTAGGTTACTAATTGATATACTAGAGTGCACTGTATAACACGTGTAGAACTAGTTTCCCAACAAATGCCAAGCCAGTAACTAACCAAGTCAATGCACTGAAAACAAATGCAGTAATTGTAGTTGCTAGAAAAGGTTGATTTAATGTATCTTGGTTCACTTTGTTCAACGCAGGGTTCTCTTAATTCTAAAGATTACATATGTATATTATAATTTCTTCAATAATGTAATAAATGCCTTGAAAATAATATTAATAACTAAGAAAATCTAGAATAAATACATATAAATACATGTTAAATACATATTTAACATGGAAATAAGAAAGCCGCTCGTTTTTCTTGCCCGTGTAGTTGCCGCCACGTAGCGCTTGTTATTTTAATTTCCGCCTAAAAGTATGCAACAAATTGAAAGGATTACACAAAAGTTTATGCAATGCAGCAAGAGCAGCAGCGGCAGCAGCAGCAGCAGTAGCAGCAACAGCCAACTTAAAACGGCAAGACAAATGCGACAATTTAAGCGCGTTTTGGACCGCTGGCACGCCAGCAACATGGCATAAAATTAATGTCAAGCAAAATGGGGAAACAGCAAAAGCAGCAGGAGGAGCAGCGGAAGTAGGAGGAGAAGCACGGGGAGCAGCAAGAGGAGCAAATAGGAGCCGCAGGGGGCCAAATGCCAGCTGAGGCATCGCATTCGTTCCCATTCGCCGCCTCTGCATCTCTGTCAGCCAAAAACTGCTGCAAAATGATGTGGGCCGTGCCGGATCGGCTTGGCTTCGCTTGGCTTTCCAGCTGCCCATATGTGTGTGTGTGTGTTGTGGGCGTTGCGAGTGCAACAACTTTTGTTGCATATTCAGCAGCAATGGCTGCAACATCAACGGCAACAACAGCAAACAGCGATGGCGGGCGCAATTTGGTTCATTCGAAATAAACTTGGCAACGCTTATATGGCCGCATTTTGTGGCAAATAAACTTGCAACTGCCAGCCATAAAAACTATGTCGATGTCGACAAATTATGCAGCAAGCACGACAGCATAAAGTCCTCATTCTGCTGAAATTTATCACCGACTTGTCAGTGGGACTTTTAGGCATCCGATATCAGTCCATAACTGGGCCCAAAAGCCGAATCAATGAGGCATTCTCTGCAAATTGCGTCAGCAAGATGCAGTGCCACCCCACCAGAAGATTCACCAGATTTTTGTCATCGTGAAACGACCTGGATTTCTGTTGCACTAATGATGGCATATTGTGCGTGTGTGCCAGCATATGACGACAAGGATTTTCCCTTTTGCTGATTTTCCACATTGTACTGACTGCACATCAGGTGAAGAGATTGCAGCTAAGTCCCAAAGGTCATGTCTATATGATGATTTTGCAATTGTCTATATACACAAGGAAAATGGTACGAAGTTTTGACTAAAATCTGAGGAATAATATAAAAATACAATAGAATAAATGTATATTTTTATGAACCACACAGTAACATATTAGTAAAAAAAACCAATGCTTCATTTTCAAAAGATTTTTAAAATTACTTATTTTATAAAATAAAACAATTCTAATATTTCAAGAATTATGGCAAAATTTCAAGAACATGTTTTAATAGTAATTATGAATACTAAATGCCTGAAGTTATATTTATATTCATTTTAAATTCCTTTAAATTACAGATGACAAGAAATAGTTATGTTTCATAAAAAGAGTTCTTTTTCATTGAGTGCGATGCAATCAGTACAATTTGTGAGTTGCCAGTGTAATGAGCTTCCTAAAAGCATATGCAACTCTATCGTTAATCCTATCCCTCGGAAAACTGGGATCCATGCAATTGCTGGACAGAGGATGCATACCACCTGCATATGGAGCCAGAGTGACTGGTGGACAAAATGCAAGACGAGCTCCGTGGATGGCATACATTACCCTGAATGGAAAGTACAAGTGCGGCGGCTCACTCATTGCAAGCTGTGAGTATTTGACAAATACAATTCGGAAGTAATTCTTAAATATTATATATTCTATTCTATAAACTAATCTAGCTTTTGTTCTCACCGCTGCTCATTGTGCAAAACAAAACTACACAAGCTTGTACGTATGATATTGCAGAGTTTTCTAACCAAAGTTAAAGATCTTATTGAATACAGAATAGTGAAACTGGGAGAATACGATTCATCGACGACTTTGGATGGTCCAACAGTAAGCTTTCGTGTCAAACAGGTGTTAAAGCATCCATATTACGAAACCAGAACTTATTCCAATGATATTGCTCTACTAAAGCTGCATCGAAAAACCAATTATAATGGTATGTACAATTCAGATAAAACTTCAATTATATAGTTCTAAAGATATAAGTATTAACATATTTCTTTTACTTGTGCAGCGCAAATCAGACCGATTTGCATCCTTTTAAGCCCAAAACTTAGGCCAGTGATAGACTCCATTAGGAAATTCACTGTCACTGGCTGGGGCACCAAAAGTGCATATCATAAAAAAGCATCGAATATACTTAAACAGATGCATGTCCATCGGTTTGATAAAAATCCCGATTGCCGCAACAGAAGGGAAAAATTTTGTGGCAGCAACACCAGCCAGTTTATCTGCTACGGAGATTCAGGTTGTCCATTGTGGGCATATATAAGATATTATGGCATCCCTATCTATGCCCAGTTCGGATTAGCCAGTCAAGTGTCAAGTCGGTTATGCAACGGATTTGGCTTCTATACAGACGTCTATAACCATACAGAGTGGATCTATCATACAGTGCGACGTCATTGGTAATAAAATTCGAAGGAAAACTTAAAGCGAGCGATTATTCATAGTCTTATTAATAACGATATTGGTGTTCTCCACTGTTGCGTACTTATGTTTTAGTGATTTTGTAAGCTTGATAAATAAAAACGTGTATGAAACCAACGCGATATGTGATTAAGCTTATTCAGAGTTGAACAGTTGCTAGTATATAAACAAAGCAACTAAATTGAAAGTACCAATTGTTTGATTCTTTAGCTGCAAGAGAGATGAAGTCTGTAAAAGTTCTGCAAGTTCTTTCGATAATCCTATTCCTCAAAATTGTGGAATCGACTAAACTTGTGGACAATAAATGTATTCCACCGAATTTTGCGCCAAGAATCATTGGTGGTCACAATGCTAGAAGGGCACCTTGGATGGCATACTTAATTCGAAACGGAGGTTTTGTAGGCGGAGGCTCACTAATTGCATACCGTCAGTTACTTTTCTAAATACAATTGCCTGTTTTATTAAACATGCTACAATTTCAGGCTTTGTTCTTACCGCTGCTCATTGCTCAAAACCAAACGAAGCCTTGTAAGTTAAAATGCTTAAGCTATTTCTTACAGAACTTAATCCAATAGTTTTTCACAGAATCGTCAGATTGGGTGAATACGACTTAACTACGACACGGGATGGCAAAACAGAGGATTTTCGAGCAATGAATATCTATCGTCATCCATATTACAATGCCGTCACGCAAGTCAATGATATAGCGCTATTAAAACTGGATCGTCCAGTGATATACTCAGGTATTTACTAAATTATATGTTTTAATTGGGATGAACTTTAAAGTGTGCCATAATTTTCATTTTAATCTGCAGCTACAATCAGACCAATTTGCATTCTTTTGAACGCCGGCCTAAGACCTTTCATAAAAGCAATCCGTAAATTTACCCTGACCGGCTGGGGTCAGGTGTCGAGGTACCACAGAATGCCAACGAAGTTGCAACAAATGACTGTTCGTCAATATAAATACAGGCATTGCTACAACCAGCCCGAAAAACTGTGTGCCAGCAATCCTGCACAGTTCGCGTGCAAAGGCGACTCGGGGAGTCCTTTGGGTGCTCCGATGTACTTCAATGGCACCACCATCTTTGCCCTATTCGGAGTGGCCAGCACAGTCACGGCCAACTGCAAGGCTTATGGCATATATACCGATATACTACACCATACACCCTGGATCGTCGAAACAATGCAACAACATTGGTTTTAAGCGGCATACATGCAAGTTAAACATTAGGCTAGATATAAGATATAACAAGTGATAATTGATAGCTAATATCTAAAATAAATATTTATATTATCTTTGTGAACATACAAATTTATCATTTCGCATTGGAAAACTATGAATCAACATAGTCTAGGAAGTCTTGGGACCCCAACTGATTACTTCAAACACGATTTGAAGTATTTCATCCACGTTGATGCTCTTCTGACTCAACTTTTTTATGGGAGCCTGGAGATCTCTGGAAAGCTGAGATAAAGAGGAGCGTTAGAAATGCTCAACTGGATACATTTAAAATCCTTACTCTGGCACGCTGCACCAGCTCCTTGAACTCCTTATCCCTCAAAGCCTTGTAGAGTTTGGCGAATTCAGGGCTTTGTTTCGATTTCTGTGCTATCAAGGAATAGATTCTGGTCCTGGGCAAGCTATGCATAACCTCCCAGAGGAAGGTGGTCAAATCGCGTCGCAGCATCAGTTCTACGGGTACAGTGCGCGACAGCTGATAGGCACGCAAGCGAGTTGGCAAGCTGTCCACCAGTGTGGTAATATCGTAGCCCGAACCGTAATCGCTCACATAGTTAATTATATTCACAAAATCCGGAGCGGCACGAACTTGCTGCCAAGTGGCTATGAACTCATCGCTGCGCACAAACTCCACTGCCTGGCGAAACTTGGGATCGAAGATATAGTATCTGGCGGATATATAACCAATTCTGCGACGGGGAACCAAGGCTACGAAATCCTTGAGATCTTCTCGCAGGCCGCCAAAAGCTGTTGCCCAGCAACTGATTGCTGAGATCAAAAGAATAACCGACACGGAGGTGGAGAAAGCCATTATGAGACTCTTAGAGTTTTGGTAGCGGCCAAGCTTTTTATACTTTTGTGGATACAATATTTACCAATGTCTTTGGCGGCGGGGGTGTGCCAGGTGCTAATTGTCAACTATCAACAGTCTCATCAACTATTTGGACCGCACAAACTATTACACAGACGAAAAATCTGACCAAATATATTAAGCTTTTAGATATTATGTGGATAAATATCATTCCTATATCATATCTTTATATAGAGAGCTTTCATGAAAAATTTAACTCTTACAAAAAATGTATTAAGAGTCATTTGTGTACTAATGAATTATTGTAATAAAAACTATATTGTTATTATTTTTTCCACTGCACACTTTCGCTTTCACCGGCACTGGGAATAAGTACACAAGCCGCAATCTGTAGCCAGTATTCAAAGCAGCGACTTCGCACATGATAAACAAGATGCATGGTCAACAAACGTTGGCCAAACCTCGATAAATCAAGTGAGACATTCTTTTGTCTGGCCCAAACTGACTGTAATTGCTCCCATTTGTGCATTAAAAATAATGATTGATTCAGACTCGGAATGCATTTCCTATCCCAGTCCGCCACAGCACACAAGCTTGAATACATTGTTCTGTTGTGTCTGCAGAAGTCGAAAAATTAGAATTCAATTGCGTGATTTATGCATTCGGCAAATTTACGAGCCTTCTGAGAATTCCATGCCTATTCACCCACCACCACCTCGAACCGAAGAAAGCCAGACTTCATTGGAGTAAACCACAGAACATTTGCGTGGTCACACAATTTATTAAAGCGAAAGCTAATGTAGATTATAATTAATTGCTCAAATTTATGCTCGCACTGCCAAAAAGATGGAAGTAACAAATTGCACATGGCACATTTGAATGATAATCATTTTTACACATTAAATAGTAAGTTATTACATAAATTACAACACACTCTATAAATATAAAAAGATAAGTGTATAAAGTCATTACGAATATGCTTCGATTTAAACCTTTGACTCACAATCAGAGCTTACTCATAAGTATATTTCTGATAAGTAAATCGTGTTTACTGCAGAATTTTATTTACAGCATTGCAATCATTGGTCAGTTGCATTCGACAGCTTCGAGATGAAGCAAACGCTTATTCCTGTACTGCTGGCTTTTCTTATCCTGGGACACAGAATATCTATAGGATATTCGTATCTTCTGGAATGGGATTGCGGCCTTTCGAAATACACCTACCGTATAACTGGCGGCAGAGATAGTCCGTTGATGCTCCATCCATGGGTGGCCTATTTGCATGTTAACTCAAAATTCATTTGTGGTGGCTCGCTTCTTAATCATTGTAAGTACCAGAGTGTAGAAATTATTCAACTGGAGGCAAGTTTTTGAATCCAGAATATTGAATTTATTGAACTAAGGATTTGAATCCATTTATAAGCTCTTCACGTCTTTTTTGTAGGGTTTGTTTTGACTGCTGCCCATTGTTTTAGAGATACGAATGCTAAGGTGTAAGTAGTATCTTAACATGGAAAAACTAAAACATTAATGAATTAATTATTATTAAAGCTTAGTTCGATTGGGAGAGAACGATGCCAGTCAGAAATTTGATTGCAATGAGGTTGAATGTGCGGACCAACATTTAGAGTTTATGATTGCGCAAAAGTTGATCCATCCATTATACAGAACAGCTCACTATTACGATATAGCGCTGGTAAAACTCAACAGATTTGTTACATACACAGGTAAATCCCTTGACTAAGCCCCTAAACGGTATGACTAATAACTTAATTACCTTAGATAGCATACGTCCGATTTGCTTGATGCTGAATCCCAACTGGCAGGGATATCTGGACACCATCAAATACTTTATTATAACCGGCTGGGGTGCCACCAATGCATCCGAAGTGAGCGACAAGCTGCAGCTGACGAGAATCCCCCAAATCGATCGGTTCACCTGTCGCTACTGGTTTGGATACAAGGTTGATCGTACCCACATCTGTGCTGGCGAAAGTAAACATTATGTGGGCAAGGGCGATTCTGGAGGTCCGCTGGGAATCATGGTGGATTATAATTACGCCAAGCGTTTCTTTCAATTCGGAATCGTTAGCCATCTTCGGCAACCCTTTCAAGGTGTTTCCGTATTCACGAATATTTTGAGCTACTCGAATTGGATCCATCGAACCATAATCTCGAATAGCGGGTATTGAGAACGGAAACAATCGAAACTAACTTGCTAAATAAAGAGAAATAAATAAATAATTAAAAAAATGTATATACTCGGGAACTACGAATGCTAGAATGTCAATATACACTATCTTCAGTAGAAAGAAGGCTTTCTCAGAGTTTCAAGCAGATAGCTTTATACCCTCTGCAAGGGTATAATAATTCCAAGAATCTACATTTCTTATAATCTGCTGGTCACTGATAATGGATCATTAAAAAACCCACTGAGCTGAACAACTGATAAGAACGTGAAATTACTTTGAAGCTAAATCTTCTCTCAGTTGCAATGTCGAGCCTCAAGATGAAGTACATGGCGTTTTTGCTGGTTTCATTTATTATTGCCAACCTACTTCCCTATGGACTTACCTTATTACTTGAACCCAATTGTGGCCAAAAAGCGTTTCAAATGCGCATCTTAGGCGGACGGGATGCTGTGCTAAGCTCAACACCATGGATGGCTTTTCTGCACAATCACTTGCAGTTCGTGTGCGGCGGTTCACTTATTACGAGAGGTGTGTGCTAATTATTAATTAATAATTATTATTATTAAATAAATTCAGAAAAAATAAAATAATCTTTCAGAATTCGTGCTCACCGCTGCGCATTGTGTGATGCCCACTCCCAAAAACTTGTTGGTATTCCCGAGAGCTTTTTGAAATTTATATGGTGTGTTAATGGTTGTCGTTTTACGACTTTAGAATGGTTCGACTGGGAGAGTATGATTTGACCAGACAATGGGATTGCATTAATGACGTATGTGCCCCGAAGTACAGGGAATACATGGTAACTAGGATCTACACGCACCCCAGTTATAGATCGATTGCAGCCTATGATTTAGCATTACTGAAACTGAATCAGTCAGTTGAATATACAGGTAATAGACTCTTTAGCTTAAAGTTCTGCCAATAAATTGGGAAATAATTATATTTTGCAGGTGCCATTCGTCCAATATGCTTGGTAATGCCTGAAAAATTCCACGAATGGTATCGGCTTGTGGATTCTGTTAAAGAATTCACTCTTACCGGCTGGGGTGTGACCGAAACTGAACCTGTTAGCCATGTACTCCAAACCGCCAATCTCACCCAGATCAATCGGAGAACCTGCCACGACCAGTACGGACATTCCGTCGATCATACCCACATCTGTGCCGGAAGTAGCGATTCATTTGCCTGCGTCGGGGACTCTGGCAGCCCACTTGGAATGAAGGTGGAGCACAATAGAAGAAACGTCTACGCTCAAGTGGGGATTGTTAGCCGTGGGCCCAAGCATTGTGATGGGGTTACCGTCTTCACAAACGTTGTAAGCTTCACCGAGTGGATTTTCAGCACCATTTTATACGACGCGAAATACATGTCCTAAACAAAACACATGTCCTAGTGCCAGCACAACTATTTAACTTTAAACTATTAACTATACACCTAAAATGCATGTATATTTCGTAATTTTGCGATTGAAATGACAATGCCTTTCAGTGTTATTAAATTTGTTTTTCAATGCCATAACTTTAAAGCAGCTTCTTGTAATCAATTCAAGCTCAAGAATTTATGCTTAAGTCCCAAATCAGTTTTAGAATCTCTTTTAATCTGAAAAGCCGCACAAAAGGCAGACGGCAGGCAATAAATTTGCATCAATATCGATGCTGCAACAATTGGCAATATTCTGTGGCCAAAGCAAACAAATAACCGAGCCGAAGGTGAGTGTTCGATTGTAAAAGGATCTTCCGCCCAGGACGAGGACGAGGCCAGCAAAGTTACGTGTGTTTTGCGGGGCATTTGCTGCTATTGAGGACAAAAAACGGAAATGGAAATGGCAACGAACGCGTTACGTGTGTTTTTTGGGCTGGGATGGGATGGGATGGGGGTGTTGGCCCAAAAGTCGACTGGAGGCCTCAGTCCGTAACGAATCGCACCACCCACGGGGCCATCAGGTCCTGTGGAGCTGAATTGCTGCGGTTGCCGTGTTGCCGGGATGCCAGTTTAACCAGTTAACTGGCTATCGTGCGTAATAAGCTGCAAAACGCTTGTGGGCCCCGTCTTTTTGGCCATTGTCCTCCTTTGAAGTTTGTTTATGATTTTCGGATGCTGCACGCACACGGCAAAAAGCGTTAACCGCATTAGATTTAGATTTGGCGCTTGTTGTGCGTACTAGTGAGATTTATGCATTTAGGAAATTAAACATCCTGTGCGGCTGGACATTTTTAAATTTCGCTACCCTCGTTTCGCTGGCTTAAAGGTGTGTACAGTGTACACTGAGCGCTCCGCTGTTCGGCTGTCATTAATTTGAAATCATGCGTGAAATCGCGTAATGTCGCCAACACGCCCATACCCTTTGGCCACATCCACAATCCGGATCCAGATTCACCGCCATGGCTACATACAGTCGAACATATAACCATGGCAATGGCAATGGCCATGTCCCTCGCCATCCTCAACATCCTTCTTGCGCGCTCATTTGTATACAAAAAATGAATGTTTTTGCTTGTTTTTATGCGCCGCCTACTTGGCAGTGTACTCATGTGTGTGACTCTGCGAGCACTGAGCGAAAAACTGCAGACAATGGTAAAACTTATAGTTAATTAAAGTTAATTATATAAAGTATATATAGTAGTTAGAAATTCGAACAATGAATTGAATTTAAAGTTAAAGTTTCAAATCGTCTTAAGTTTGTTGCCTTCGAACAAAACTATGTACCGCAGGTATTTCTAGTTTTCTTCCAGTGTATTTCTGCGTCTGTGACTCTGTGTTGACTGTTTTTTATTTGGCCCCATCAGCACGTTGGTTGGCCCTCTCGACTCGGCGGAAATGCGTCGACCACATCAATCACGCGACATTGACAAATGTGAATATTTTTGTTGAAAATTATATGCGGTGGGTGGTGGTGGGTGGTAGGTGGTGTACGGGTGTTGGCTGAAGGGGTCCTGCACCAGAAAAGCGGCCAAGTGGCTGTGCAAATTATTGGCTACAATAGTGCTTCAAATTGGGCAATTTATTGCTTTATTGCTTTTACGTGTTTCGTCTGCGGCTTGGTTGCAATTTTTATATATTTACCCCTTCTGCAATTCGCTTTTTCATTATGTCGCCTGCAGAAATGCACTTGTTGTTGCCGATAATTGCAAATTTAATCATCACATAAAGTTTCAAGTGCGGCCAGGTTATTCGCGGGTTAATAAATAAAAAACCCACAGCTGACAACTAAAAGGCAATTTACTATTCTGTTAAGAGTTCTCGTTTTTCTGTAGAAGCAAAACAAAAAATATTTGATCCTAGCAATCGTCTCCTAAAATTTTCAAAATGTCAGTAGCTTGGCATATGGGTTTAGTTCAGTTTCTCGATTCCAGCTCAACGAAGCTAACACACTTTTTTTTTTAAATAATAAGCACGATTTTTTTTATTTTCCACTTCAGTGTTTAGTTTTCCCCACTCGGTCGCCATACTAAATTGTTCTATAGTACAGAGCAAATAGTGAAAATCTTTAGCGAAGTTTACCCAAATTTCTACGCAAAATGACTCGATCGCAGATGATCTCCAGCCTGCGCCGTTCTACACTGGGATTGTTCAGGTGCCACAAGGCGCTCATTTTTGCCAGAATTCCAGCTTTTCAGCAGGTAGGAGGTGAATCTGTCAAATGGCATAATTCATATCATATTTTGACAACACAAGACTTACTTACACCTAACCAATATTCTCGAAAAACCCACAGGTGAGATGCAAGAGTGAGGATGGCAGCTGCAACACCTGCAACTTGCAGGGAGTAGTGGTTGGCCTTTATGCCAAGGATGGTGATAAGGGGCTCAAGTTGTCCCCGGGTGGCGAGAAGTTCGACGACCGTGTCGGCGGCAAGATCACGGAACTAATCAAGGAATCTGGACTCAATGGTGAGCTCGGAGTGGGCCGACTATATAAGAATATCGATAAGGAGTACTGGGCCGTGGCGGTTGTGGGCCTGGGCAAGGAAGGAGCTGGCTTCAATGCCGAGGAAGTCATCGACGAGGGCATGGAGAACGTGAGGGTGTGCGCCGCTGTGGGTGCCCGAGCTCTTCAGCTGCAGGGCTGCACCACCTGCCATGTGGATGGCATGGAGTATCCGGAGCAGGCTGCCGAAGGCGCCGCCATGGCCGTGTGGCGTTACAATGTGAACAAGCGCAAGAAGAACCGCATTGCCATACCGAAACTGGAGCTGTACGGTTCCACAGATCAGGATGCCTGGACAAGGGGGCTGTTCAAGGCCGAATCGCAGAATTTGGCACGCCGTTTGTCGGACACGCCCGCCAACCAGATGACGCCATCCATTTTCGCCCAGGCCACCGTGGATGCATTGTGTCCCTGTGGTGTTTCAGTCGAAGTGCGTTCGATGGATTGGATTGAGACTCAGAACCTAAACTCCTTCCTCATGGTGGCCAAGGGCTCGTGCGAGCCACCCATTATCCTGGAAGTCAGCTATTGCGGCACCTCGCCGGAGGAGCGACCCATTCTTATGCTCGGCAAGGGACTGACCTTCAACAGCGGTGGCCTATGCCTGCATCCGAAAAGGGGAATGGACGAGTACCGTGGAGCAGTTTCCGGAGCTGCAGTCTGCGTGGCCGCCATTCGAGCGGCAGCCGCACTATCGCTGCCCATTAATGTGTCCGCCGTGTTACCCCTGTGTGAAAATATGCCATCGGGAATGGCCACCAAGCCGGGCGATGTGGTCACACTACTGAACGGCAAGACCATGCGCATCAAGGATATCTCACTGGCCGGCACCGTGCTCCTGGCTGATCCCCTGCTCTACGCCCAGTCGACTTTCAAGCCCAAGTTGGTGGTGGAGGTGGGCTCGATGGCCAGCGGCATTCGCAAAGGACTGGGAGCCTCGGCCACCGGCCTGTGGACCAATAACTCTTTCCTCTGGAAGAACTTCCAAAAGGCCGGAGCTCTCACCGGCGATCGTTTGTGGCGCATGCCCCTGTGGAGGTACTTCCGCAAACTAGTGGCCCCCCGTGCATCCTACGATATATGCAGCACGGGAGAGGGACACGCATCCTCCTGCTTGGCGGCTGCTATCCTTTACGAACTGGTTCCCTGCTCCGACTGGGTGCACCTGGATACCCACGGCACCGGCATGCTGGCCAAGCACGGAGTTCCTCCGTATTTGCTCAAGGATTGCATGACTGGTCGTCCGACCCGATCGATCATCCAGTTCCTCTACCAGATGGCCTGCAAATAATGCATCTTTAATTTGTACTTGACAAGGGATCCGCGGCATCCCGATAATACGTGTCTGTCTGAAAATTCAGTGTCCTTTATGTGCTCGGTCACTTGTTCTATATTATCCATTTGACGCGCCCATGTTCGGGTTAATTTCTAGTCGGTATAGTGATTATCCTGTACCTTAAAGATGTATTCCGTGATATCAGTATGGTTGTAAACTTAAATAGAATAAAATTCAGGTAGCGAATTGAATATTTCTTTTAAAGAGACATTGTCCGCATGGCACCTTTATGGACCTCCATTAGCCAGGACTAAGTGCTGACCGGCAGTACGCGCTTACATATGCCTAATTAGTGCCGGAGAAGAAAGCATATTCGGTTATTTCGGCACAGGCCTAATTGCTCCAAGAAAACACTGGAAGCGTACGTGCCGAAAGGCGATGTGAGTCCTGGCGCACATTCCTTATTAATGCGCACATGTTTTGCATGGGCAATGGAAAGCGTGACGAAGGTTCTACCTCAATATTCTGCGCATCATGGCGGGCTAATATGTGCTCCAGCAACTTCAGATGCCAACCTCGTCTATTTTTACATTTTCAGGGACATGCAAAGGTAAACTTTTTTATCTAGGCGGAATTTGAAATTTTTGTAAAAATATTTACCTATTTAGGTTATATTCGAATATCTAAAGTCCAGCGAGACAGTTCCATCACTCTCCCAGCTTATCTGATAAAATGGCCCTCCCAAATTACACAAAGTAGAAAAGAACCACCTCAAATAGAACCGTCTTGCTTCGGCTTTTTTAATGAATTTTCCAGCATGGTCCTTGCGAATTGATTTAATTTTACCTCGGGTGGCTTCCTCCCTTTTTCTTTTGCCGATTCGTGCGCGTTTTTATCGCAACAACTGTGGACTGAGTTCGAGTCTCAGTTTCGTTTTTGGTATCTTGTTTGTTGCTTAATTGGAAGGAAATTAAAAAATAAACAAGCAGCGCCAAAAGCAAATACTACACGCTGGCGATTACCTGGACAGCAACGCCACCACCACCGCCCACCTGAACAACAACCCCCGCTTTTGGGTGGAAAATTACACCCCACCCACCGACAGAGGCCCACCGGCTGTTTGGAATTTAATTTTCATTTCCCCAACCCCACCCCTGACTCCGCAAGAAGAGCGTTAATTTTATCTTGGAAATAGATTTTCAGGTTGTTTGTTATTTTAGGACCAGCTTGCGTAAGAATTCCTCGCGCCGAAAACTTTACAACCGCCTGGCTCTGGGCTCAGTATTTGCCTTGAATTAATTAAAAGCCATCGACAATGCCCACCAATTGGCAGCAGCCGCAGAAGAAGGACCATCAGCAATTGGCTAATTGAAGCGAATTGCAAGGATGAGGAATATTCCTGCAGCAACCGACAACCCACATATCAGTGTGCACACACGCGGGGCTCCGAATAACAAATTGAAATTCAGGGCAACAGTTGAGCCAGGCAAACAGAATTTGGCCATTGATGAGACGCCAGTCGGGAGACCAAGTTTCGGCTTGCCCCTGGCCATGGAAAGTGTCTCCCAGTCTAGCGGTGCGTGTCCTAAAACTGGGTTTGCCTTTGGCCAGGATGCCCAGGATCCCATACCTCCACTGGAAAAAATGTTCCAATAAATATGAATATAAGAAATCTGTGTGAGGAGGACAATGTTAATAGTTAAGAAGTGATAATACTTACGTATAAAGAAAATTGAATTTCCAAAGATTAAATCAAAATATTTTAAAGAAATATCTACCACTTTAATAATTTTGATATTGTTTGAAATGTTTTAAAATTCAACTCAACAACAACTCTGGCTTTGTACAGTTTACAAATATTTGTTACTAGCCAAATTTGTCAAACTGTAGAACGGTATAACTAATAAGACACTTATTATGCGATGGCGGTCTGGTAACGTTAGACCAAGTTTAACGATATCACGTACATACGTTAACTAACGCTAACTACGTCGTTAAGTGGGGGTACGAGTGAGCTGGTGAGCTGGTGTGTTTGCCAGTGTTTGTGGAGGGACACGCGCCGAGTACCAGGACACGGATACGGATCCGGACACGAGATGCCGCAGTGCCGGAGACTCGGAGAGCCGGAGTCGGTGGCATATACTAATCAAGCTTGCCAGCTATATTGCCTTCCCGCTGCGAGCGAGCAGAAAATTTACATTTTCAATGTCCTGGGTCGCGGGCACTCAGGTGAAGTTGGGTCCTTCATGCTCTCGTTGCTGTTGTTGTTGTTGGTGTAATAATCAGGATCACGTCGCCAAAACATGAGGCTTAGTTAAATGCCGCTAATTAGGCCCTTTTGTGCGCATTCCTGGCCGGGCTATTAAAAACTGTGCTATCCATAAAAGCCAACCGTTAATCAGCTGCACATACCGGAAACGGCGAGGGGGTGTCCATAAAAACACTCGTAATGCCCGTAAGGAAAAGTTATTGGCCGTCTGCGGGAAAATCGCGGTCGGGTGCGAGGATTTCTAATTATGTTTGGGTCAGTGCCAGTTGAACTCGCATGCGAGCGCGCTTGCCAAAAGAATCTATTTCGATTGAAAATTGCCAGAGACAGAAAACAATAAACATAAGCGCAATATTTTATATTTCCGCAACAAGAAACAGCGGGAAATTGTCAACGAGCACATGAAACTAGTCAGCAAAAGTTTCGCTTGGGGGGTGGGAGTGGAAAATGTCCAGATCCTGCCAAATGGCCAATTCCATCGATGTTGCCTTGGCTCTGACTTTAAGCCATGCCCCCACCGGCACTTTGTAGCTCATGAATAATCCTTTTCAGCTTAATCGACTAACCTTTGCAGGGGTTAAAATCAGTTTGAAAATCCAAATAAATATGCAAATTCCGCAAGGGGCCAGAAAAGGTGTCCCAAAAGGTACATTAGACCCTGAAAACCCCGCTAACCCCGCTTATCCCGAACTTCCCGTCGCACTTGGTAAAATGGGTTTTGTCACCTACGTAATCGATTAAGCGATAAGGTGGATACAATGAAAACTCACAAAAAGCGGCAGACAAAGCGCTTTCAAATTGAATTTATATGGCTTGTTTAACGCCGCTTAAGTTAACAAATATATAGGTATGCATTTATATACCTAGCTGTGTTGGCCAATGAATACACATAAATTAAAGCAGGGTTTAAGCGAAATGTTTACATTGCCCGCCAAAAAGCAGACCGAACCATTGTTATGTGCGAACAAAAGGAATGTTTCAGCTTAAAGCTTATAACAAACTATCAAACTGGAATTAAACACGCACCAGCAGTAACAGTACTCACACACACACACAACACACACACCCACACACTTACACAAGCAGGACCAGCTAATTATGCAAATGTGTTTGATTGCGAAAACCCTGCGCCAAAATGTAGGCAACACTTTTCGAACGGCTGCTTTGAAATGCCAAACAAAATGGAGAAACTAAAAAGTGGAGAGGTTTGACTGGGTTATACCCTGCTTTTTTACAGGTAATATCGGAATGAGGTAGGGTATACTCACTACTCTCTTTTAATTATTGTAAAATAATCAATTTCAAATGCAGTAAACAGATACTTGTTCAAAATGTAAAAACATGTTTGATAATTCTGTAAACTCACCTTTCCATATCCGCACAGTATACCCTTTTTTCACTTGGCGGGTGGATAAACAACAAAATTAGCATAATTATGCAATCTACGAACGCCTCACACACATTTCGCTGGCAAAATCCAAATAGAAAACTTTTTAACCGCAGCAGCAAACCGAAGCTGGTGGAAAAGAATAAATTTATTGCCCATGCCCACCAACAAACTTTTGGTCAGCAAAGCCTGGAAATAAATTAGCATAAAAACAAACGTAACGATTCGAAATCAAATGAAAGCGAAACTTTGAACGGTAAACAAATGTAACATCAAATTTAATACGAAAAACAACTAAACAAGAATTGGTAGAAAATCATTACGAAATGTGTTTTTGTGCTAATTACTCTTTCTTCTTAAGATCCTTGAGAACTCGAGCGATCTCGTCCTTCAAGGCCACTGCACGTCCGGCCAGCATTTTGGCCAAAATGGCATGCTTTTCGGCCATTTCCAAGGCCTCGCGGTCGCGGCTGCTCACTTCGCCAGTTTGTTCGGCAGATCTCTGGGCCAAATTGTTGGCGGCTTCCACGGCCTTCGATGCCTCGGCCAGAGCTCCTTGGGCCTGTCTTTGGGCCGAAGTGTAGGCCTGTTCCAGTGCCTCCAGACGAGCCTCCTTCTTCTTCTTTAAGTCCTCCAGTGTGTTGGTGGCTTCTGTCAGCAGAGTAGCAGCTCCCGAGGCCATTGTGAACACCTGTTTGGCCATGTCCTTGGGCGACTTTTGGGTTTCAGCGTCTTGCTTGACTTGATCGCCCTTCGGATTGGCTGATATCTCTAGCTTGGGATATATGGTAATTGGTTTGTCATCTTCGGGTTTCTGGGCTTCTTCAATTATAACTGGTTTTTCCTTTTTCTGGACTAGCAGCTCTGCAAGTTGATTGGGATCTGTATACACAGGACCAATTTCATTTGCGCCTTCAATACTAGCTTTTTGATCCTTTTTGGAGTCCTTCGATTCTGTAATCTGCATGCCAAGCACGGGTTTTTGATCTGATCCTTGTGGAATTTCTGACAGTGATGCCTTTTCCTTGGGCTTCCCCGAATCACCTGACTTCTTTTCTTCCTGCTTAGCGAGATTCTTGCTGCACTCGGATATGTTGATGAAGACCTGGTCCTGCTGCTTGGATTTTGACGAACCGCCTTCATTGTCACCACCGAATTGGTAATCACCATCACATTTCGGCTTCTTTTTGCAAGGATCCTCCTCATCTTCACAGGAGCCTTCTTCGTCCTTCGGCTTACAAGGATCGGGCTTGCAAACGTCATCTTCTTTCTCCTGCTGGCAAGGATCTGGCTTACAGACGGCTTCTTCTTCTTTCGCTTTGCAAGGATCTGGCTTGCAAACGGCTTCCTCTTCCTTTTCGGCGGCACACGGATCTTTCTTGGTCTTGTATTTCTCCCATTCCTCCGCCTCTTGTAATTGTCTCTTGCGCTCCAAAGTCCTAGCTATCTCCCTGGCTCGTTCCTCCTGGGCATCACAAGGATCCGCCTCAATGGAGAGGTTAGTATGCCTGGCCTTAACCTCCGGATTGGCCTCTGCCTCCTCGCTGCGTATTATAGTTTGGTTGCAGATGTTCGGTCCAGACTCTCGTTCCGTAATGCTGTCCAGTGACTTGGTTGGTGCGGATTTAGGCGTTGCGGATTTGCCGGCAGTTTGGGAACGTGCAGCTTTGGCGGCGTCTGCCTTTTTTTGAACGTTCTTGGCCAGACCCGACATCTTCTCCTTAAGACTGTTAAAAAGTACAATAGCTTTGGCGATCAAATCTTTGGCGATTGAAGTGGCCTTTTCGGCCAACTGAGAGGTGTCCACGACGGGTTCTGTTGGCTTCTTTGGAGCCGCAGCTGCCGTAGGCTTTGCTTCTCCACTAGGCTTATCCGGTGGTTTTTCGGGAGTTGGTTTCTTTGGCGGTTCGGGCTCCTCTTCGTGATGCAATGCAGCTGCTGCTTCTGGATCCGATGGACCCGGCATTTGCTCTTCGGGAGTGTGTGGCCAGAAAGTGGGCTTGTTGATGAAATCGGGTGCCAAGTGCGGACGGGCAAAACAAAATTCCTCCATGGTCATTTCGGCGTAGGGACGCATGGCCTTAACGAACTCCAACTTTTCGGTTAGCTCCTTGATTCTTTTGTCGGACTCCGCCTTGTATTCGCTAATACATTGAGTTACCACCGTCTTTTCTTCATCTACAAGATCAAAGTATCGTTTGTGATCTACTATGGCATGTCGATTCTCGAACAAGGAATGCAGCTTATCATACTTGGTCTCGTATCCCTTCACCCAATCTACGAACTCTTCTCGCACATTCTGACGGTAGTACTCCCAGTCAATTGTCGGCATCGATTCCGGATATTTACGAACGCGGCTAGGAAGTATATTTATATAATTCTTTATAAAAAAATAGGAAATATACTCTTATATAGCAACTTAAGCTGTTCCCTAAATAATTTTATATCCTATCCTTCTAAGGTAGGTTTAATTCACGCTCCCCTATTTTTTTGTCTGGTGACCCCAATTCCCTGTTTTTGGTGACCCCATCTTACTCCTTGTACTCCTCGTGCTTCTTGGCAAACATTTTGAACTTGTGCATCTGGTTCGGCGGCACCTGTTTCATCAGATCCGCCAGTTCGACAACTTGGCAGCTTACATTCTTGACGCCACCATTACCACCATTGCTCTTGATGCAGTTCACCAGCTTTTCCCACATCCTTCGGATTCTTTAGCAGTATTTTTATAGATTTGTATATGTATGTTCAAGTGTGTTCACATTGGCCTCTAGTCTGTTCTATAACTTGTACAAATATGTGAGTTCGTCATGTGTGTGTGTTGAAAACTCCTAAGGAGCCAACTGAGAGCCATTAAAAGTGAAAATTCCAAAAGGCTATAAAAAAAATAGGGGGGCGTTCGGCGGAGAAATCGAGATTTCAATTTATAGCCCGAAATTGCATATTCATGCAGTTTCAATTAAATCAGAGTCAGGCGCAGCGACAGCTAAGCAAGTGGGTTTGACTAACTGACAATAAAATCGAAAATTAATTCCAACCCAGCAGACTGCTCAAGGAAAGTTAAATGTAATTGCATGGAGATGGGGGTGTTTTGGGGTGGTATTGCCAGCTGGGTGGGGTGGGTGGAAATGTAAAATCACACCCAGGATATGCGTGTGTGTTTGGGACCTCGAGTCTGCGAATGCTCCAAAGTGACAAACGCAATTTATAACGCAACGAAAATGGGCTAATGCCAATTCTCCAGGTAATTGTCGTCTGCTCTCTCTCTCTCCCTCTCGCTCTACTCTCTTTCTCTAGAGAATCATAGTGCGAGAGGGGGTGTGCGAATTGCAACCCCTGCTGGTATCGCAGGATATGCTCCTTTAAACGTTTTGGAACGAAACGAAACTAGCGCCTGCGCTCTGCGAATGTTTCGCTGTCATTTTGACAGTTGTGAATGTCCTCTCACCACCAAAAAGGACCTTTCCCTACAGGACTCGAACAGCTGCCTCGCTCTCGCAGGACGAAACGCATGGAAAGAGGAACGGCGAGAGAGAGAGCAAGAGATTGTCTGCTCCGTTTGACAGCAAAATTCGAGCGTCTGTAAATTTGTATGCCTATTTTTCTGTGTTTTCGCATTTAAAATATTTAAAACTCGAGTGAAACTTAAGATTAATGAATCCAAATAGTGAACAATGGTTGTGATTACGTTGGCGCCCCTCTATAAACACAAATAAGCCCATAGTCAACTCATCTTCATCTGTGTTCATGTTCCTTTTCGCGTGTTTGTGTGTACCATACAAAAGTGTGTTTACATTTTTTCATTCATCCTAACCAACAACTAAACAATAGAATATATGGTTTAAAAACATTTTCGCAGGACTGGCACATTAACAATACCAAGTAAGTTACCTAACTTAGATCTAAAGTCCATGTTATCTGAAATCCTATGTTCCTATGAAATATAAATAAAATTAATCGTGTATGTGATTGTTTGAGAGTGTGTGTACATGTACACAATCGCATCTATGTAAGTGTGTGTGGAAAAGGACATACCTGTGCAAGCTGGGCCAAGGATTCTATGTGGGCTGGCCTGAATGGGCTAAAGTAAAGAAAACAAATACAAGCCCCAAAATATACATTCTAATATTAAAACAGAATAAATGAATATGTTTGAGCAGCTAAAATATTTAAAAACACAAGATATTTATAGACTTAAAATAAAAGTAACAGAAATATAAAAAGAAACTTAATTCTGACAGGCAACGGATTTAATATATAAAATACTGTATTCAATAACTTCAATATGTTTAAAACAGTTTTTTGTTTTTAAAATACCTTTAATCATATTGAAACTTGCAAAAAAAAAAAAAGTAATCACATAAATTAAGCCCAAAATAATGGCCAAAAGCCCAGTGGTCATAGTAACACTCACTCACTTTTCGGCTCAAATTTATTTGAAAACTTAATGAAACTCATCAAAATTCCCTCGGACCGAAATGAAATTCTGCAAATGAACTAATTGACTCGAATGATACTTTACAACTTTGCCGGGGCTAAGCCCGGATCCCAACTCTTAACCCCACGAAGAAGAAAATAGAGTTTTGCGGCAAGCGGCGAATAATGTGGAAAAATAAATTTCCAAAGCTCGCTGGCTGATGGCTTAGAATTTTAATGTAATTTATTTTTGGTAGCAAGGGGGCGGTGCGAACTGGCTGAAAACCAAACGGAGGCCAGAAACAAATAAAGTATGGACCAACATAAAAATTTATATGCAGCGTAATGGCAATATATATATATGTATATATATATACACACAGCCTGCCATAGGCCATGTCGGTGCTTTGTTAAGCCCTTCTTCTCGCATTTCCCCTTGCTCTTTGGGGGTTGGGGAAAACTTTTAAAGTGTGCAATTTAAATGAAAATTTCCCGAGCTGAGGCCCGCATTTTCCGCAGAGCGTAGAGCGTGTCAGGCCACGCAGGCTGACTAGCAAGTAGTTACACACACCCGAACACACCCAAAACTACTTATTTATGAAGGGGGCTAGGGGTTGCGAACGGTGCTGGTTGCCAGGATCCTACCCCCTTTTCCACTGGGCCAAGTGATTTTATGCTAATATTATGGGTCATTGGGATTTGCGCAGAGCAAAGTGCTTGTTAAACATTTCATTAGACTTAGTGTAAATACCCGCGGTTAACAGGACCTCGTAAAACCTTGCCAATCCGCCACTCCCCCCACAAGCGCCACCCACTCGACCCCCTTTTCTCCGCCGCCCCTGTGTATGTGTGTGTGTGTGTGTGTGTGTGTGCTTGTATGTGTGGTGTAGGTGGCCCAAAAGTTTCCTTTTGAAATTGAAAGTGTTGATGGGAGCCACTGAGCCGCGTCTTGGGTCATATGCTAACATATGGTGCTTATGTACAGTCCGTTTCGCAACTGCATGTTTTCACAGGGATTAATCAATCGTAGGGACAAGGTTGTAAACTTATGCTAAAAGGATTTATTCATTTCTTCTGTGCAAAAATGATTGAAAATGCAGAAAAGCTATGGGAAGCTGTATTAGGTAGACTAAATTGCTGGAAATCGTAGATTATATTTGATTTTCTTGAGACTTCGCCAGAAGTTGTGTATCTCTAATAGTCGCTTTCGACTTTAAGTCTTTATAAAAAGTATATTCAATCACACGGTTGCTAAACTTATGAACCGCACTGTCCACCTAACCCTAGCTTCTCCGCCACCTTTTGTGTATATGTAATTATTCAGCAGCTGCTGTCAGTCTAAAATAAAAGTGAATTTTGCCAACCAAAAGAATGTACAGACCTTAAATAAGCCAAAAAACTGAAAGGGCTCAAACACAGAAGCCGTCCGAAAAATGACTTTCGGTTTAATGCCAAAATCATGTCAGTCGCAGATGTGACCACATTACATATTGCACTACTTAGAATGTATATATTTTCGGTAGCGTTGGCGTTCTTTATTGGATTCGTGTCCACATGCAGCTGACAGAATGAGTTTTTGATCAACTGACTGACGACGACGTCACTCAAAATTTTGCAATTAGTTATTGATGATTCGGGGAATCTCGGTGCCTGAACGGAACCATGAATGAAATATGAGCATTGTCGCACTTTAAAGCGTTAAATGTTCCTTTTTTTTGTGTGTGTGTGGTGTGTGTTCTGTTGACGCCGATGCTGCTGTTGCCGGCGGCAATAATTGGAAAAATTTCCATTTGTCCTTTTTTGCCCTTGTGCGGGAACCACGAAGCCGTACGTTGTCATGGCCAAACTGGACCAAGGATCAAGGATTCCTCTCCAGCAGCGGCGGACAAACGAGACCTTAGGCGCATTTGCCATCTGTCACTCTGGCACTCGTGATGAATGTGTTTGACGTGTGGCTCAGGGCACGCCCCCCAATCGCTGGCCTTTGCCCTTGGCGTTGCCTTTACGTAGTTTTCCACCCATTTTCCGACCTCCAGACCAGAGAACTGCAGCAAGCCACTGGCATTCTAAGTGCACCCGCTAAACACTGGGTGTCTGGGCACCCGGGTGTTTTTTGACACTCTACTTACGGCAATCAAAAATATCCGAGTCTTTTGGCACTCTGTACGGGACCAGTATATATATATATTATCCAAGGCAGCATAGATAGCATAAGTTTAACATGTTATATTTCATATTAGTTTATTACAGTCAACTGTATATCTTGTCTAAGCCATAGCCAGTATTTAATCAAAAATTAATTTATCTTTTTTTGCCATTCCAGATTGAATTCCAAGAAAGTCGAAACTAAAGTGTTGCCACAATGAACGGGGTACATTGGCTTCTGTTTGGCAGTTGCCTCATGCTCATTTCGCAAATAGAGGCAGTCACCGAAGAACTTTCACCAGGTGAGTTTCCCAACTGGGCAGAAGTGGGGTATTTCAATGTTTTCGTTGAACTGATGGGCTGATTAAACCCAGCTTTGCCGTCTGGGCACAAGTTGAACAGTCTCTTGCATTATGCAAAAAGAAATTGCAGCACGAATGTAGCATGCAGATGAACAGTAGGTCAAAACAACGGACTTCTATGTATATACACAGTGGGAAAATATTAGTAAATATTTTCATATCATTTGGATAAGAAAAATTTGACATTCATTGTTTGGGATGCGAAATCTAAGCCTTGCTAGAAGAGATTTTCCTATGAAAACCAAGATTACCTTTTTATTTGAATCACGCCATTTTCTAGCAGTGTAATCCCTCCACTCACTCGCTCCTACGATTCCTGTGTGTCGATCTATAATGCAAATTTATGCGCTCCTCAACTTGGGCAACTCAATCAGCGCACTAGTTGCTGGGATTATAAATAAACAATGGACAAGTCGGACAGCCCTTTCGATGGAGCTGCAAGTACACAAGTACACAAGTACGGTCTTCACTGGCAGCATGAACATCAATTTTAATTATGCAAATGTCCGAAGCGTCTTCTGACTTGGACTTCGACTTTGGGGCCCAAGCCCAACCCAAATCAGGGACATCCAATCCAATTGGCTTAGAGCTCATTATAACTGCATTAGCATTAGGCAAAAGTGTCAGTTGTTGTTGCCGCCCAGCAGCAGCTCCATTATGAGTGGAGTAGTCCCTGGGACTACAAACAACAAAAAAAAAAAGAAAAACCAAAATGAAAATGAAAACAAAATAATAAACGAACGACAGAGAGAAATTTTCAATTTCCCCGTGGCCCGTTGGAAATCCTCCTGCAAATGATGATGAATGCGCCCTGGCTGTGACCCAAATAAATTTGTCAATTTATCATTTGCCTAAAATAAGATGACATTGGTCTGGCTATGTCATTGGATTTATGAACCCACCCCCCCACACACCACCCATGCCCAACCGAGTCTTCCGAGGAGTGGAGCAACAATTGTGTGTGCGTGTGGATCTGTATCTGAAGATGCAGATGAAGGCTTTCAGATATTTGAAAATTCTCCACACTCGAAAGGAGGAGGGCTTCTTCTTGTATCAACAATAGCAAAGCAGTCGGCTTGGGCGAGAATGTGGCTGTGAGTCGGGATAAGTGTCGGCTTATGCTTCTTGTTAAACAATAATAATTGCAAATCAAGTTAGGTTCCATCTCTCGTCTGGCACTTGATATTTTGAGGTTTTTGGTTTTGATTTGAATGGAGCCAACTTGTTTTAACCCCAAAGCTAATCGAATCACAAGCACACGCACACACTCACACACTCTTTGCTCTGAACTCTCAACTTTTGCATTTTGTCTGGATTTTCACCAGCTAGCACTTTTTGTCTTAGCCAAAAGCAAAGGCTTAGAAACTCGCCCTAACAAGCTGACAACTTGAAGTTCTACACCTTTGTGCCAAACTCACAATTCACAACTTAGAGCCAAAAACATCCGCACGGGAAACTGAACAATGAAATGTGATGTTAAAAGTTGTGAGCGCTTCTTTCGTTCAGAAGTTTTGCGGTTATCTATCAAATTAGTAAATAACTCACTTGACTGCATTAATATTACTTTGCCAGCGCATTTGTGGAATTTTTTACTCCTTATTAATGATCTATTACAAGGCGAACCGCAGCGGGCAAATACTTAAGATTATTTGCCTGCAAAAAGAGGGATGCACACAGATGAAAATTAATGACTTAAAGAGAGCAAGTGAAGGGCCGTGCACTGCGCGAAAAAAAGGTTATTTCGCATTAATTACACAAGCTGATTAATGATGGCACATTTAGCTTTGGTAAAAGAAATTATGAAAGATTAAATTAATTTTTCTTAACGATTAGAAAGCATGGGATTAAACTTTACAACCTTTTTGTTCTCAGTGTAGTGGGGGGTACCCAGAGTTTTGTTCCAGTGGACAATGCAGCACTCGAACATCTCCCAATTGGGCAAGGGTATACGCATCCCCCAGCCATTTCCCTTATATTATTATTAATGAGCGGAGCAAAAAAGGTGAACGCGCACACCTTTTTGCTGCTGCGATGGGAAATTATAAAAGTCGGTGGATAATGGAAAATGTTTCGGGATGATGGGGCGGTCATAGCAGACAGCTTATTATCATGGTGGCAATAATAAAAGGGAATTATTAATATGACAAAAGACAAATGACTGAAATCGAGTTTGAAATGACTCTGGAATGGCTGGCGTGGAGTGTGGGGCATTTTGGGTTGGATGGTCATGGCTTAAGGGTTGGGGTAGTGGGCTGACAAACAAGTGCCAAGGGGGCAACACACACACAGATACACACACACACACACACGCACATGGACAGGCCGCAAAGACAAACGAATGGATCCCTGGCCTTTGTGACTCCAAGTTGGCTCCTTTTACTGCTGACCCTTGTGGCAAAATTGAAAATGTGGTCTGTGCATTGTGTGGGTTGATGGTGGGGCAAGGGGGATCTAACCCTCTGGAATGACAAAAGGTCAAAAATACATTATGTGCTAATGCAAAGTCCATGTTAATAAATGTTGATTGAAATAATGATGATTAATATTTAGTATTTTGACATTTTGGCTTACGGCGGCTTCCGCTGTCGCAAAAACACTTGGCCAACAATAGTTGGCCGGGCTATTATCATTTATTTTGTGCGCGCTCTGCTCTGATGTTTCGTTAGCAAATTGAAAAAATCCTTTTGTTCGCCATTTGCCGCTGCTCAAGTTGATTTATTGTGTGCACAATTATTCCCGGGAGGAAGTCTTCCATACACTTGCCGGCTCCCTTATTTTTTGTTTTTATTTTTTCTGTTTATTTTGGGACAACAATTTATAGCTGCAAATTCTTGGCTAGCAAGATTGAGAGCGGGAAATCGGTGGGTTGGGATGGGGTGTGCTGGCACCTGACATCCTTGTGCCGCTCACATGGTCGAATTTTTCGCAATTTCATGTTTTATTTAGTGCATTTTCCACTGCCAGCCCCCTTCAGTTACCTGTGCCCCTCCTCCACCTGAGCCAATAATTCCCAGGCTATCCGCTCCTTCTCCTCAGCGTTTTTTTTTTTTTGGTTTTTTGTGTGTGTGTGTACGCTGCATTGGCATTTTTCGATTATTGGTTTTCTTTCATTTGATTGCACATTTACACATTTTTGTTGTTTGCTTTTTATTTCTGCCATCGGTCCGGCTTTTACCACTTTTTGCACTCGGCTTTGCTTGCACCACAAAATTTCGAACGTGTCGATACCCTGTCTCATATCGGGCATGTTGGGCTATGTTAGAAAATGGTAAAAGCAAGAAACTATAGTGTAAAATACATACATGAAATCAAGCATGAGAACTAGTATCTTCCAAATGCAAGAACCTAATATGACAGGTAACTCAGAACTCATATGAAGCCTTTTCTTTTTGAGTTGTCTGAAAAAAGAACGTACTAATTTCTAACACAATATTTTTCACCCACTTTGGCCAACTTTCTCTTAGTTTATAAAGAATCTTCAAAACATAAACCATAAATCCCCGTTGCTGGGGTATTAAAGTTTTGATCAGCGAAAACTTTGCTTGCGTGTTTATCTTTTGTTTCGATTTAACTTCTTTTGGTGTTTCTGCTGTTGGAAGCTGTGATTCTAGTTGTTGTTGGCATTTTCTAGCCCACCTTTTCGCAAAATTTTCCACCTTTTTTTTTATTTTTTTTGGCTCTGCTGACGCTGTCAAGTGTTTTGTCGCTTGTCAACGATTTTTCGCCGTACTTCCGCAAAAGCCAAAAATGCTTGCCAAATCGTTCGTTTCCGTGTATGTGTGTGTGTGTGTTTGGCAATTGCAATTTTGGATATTTATTGCAAAATGCAGTGACTGTAAAGGAGGGCGTGGCAGGGTGCGGTGCGGTGCGGGGAGGGGAACTAAACCAGTCTGGGGCTAAAACATGAAGCCACACAGCCCCAAACTCCGCCCCCTAATTGGGCACTTTGTAGACCAACCGAGGACCTGATCCTGGCAAAATGTTACATGTTATTAAATTAACGGCAGACGTTCTGCGCTTTGCATATGAAAAGTGACAGTAAGTGCAGCAGTTTTCCCCGGGAAAAACGAGAGCATGTTAGTCTACCCCACAGATGGAAATGGTCGGGCTCTTTGGTGGGTAGCTCCATAAACGTAAAAGCCTTGTCATGTTTGCTTAACATTCATTTTTACCCCGGCAAAGCCCGTTTAATTGTGTTAGTGAGCGTTTTATTATGGCACGGAGTGCCTGGACCACCATAACCCCTAAGCCCCCCAATCCCTCCCCACTGGTTTTTCCAACCCCCCCACCGGCTTTTCCGGTGCCCACAGTCCTTTAAATTGTCGCTGGCATCTGTCCCGTGTAAGGAAATAAATTGAAAGCGAAATAAAGTGAAAATTTTTGCATAGAGAAAAGTGTTTCGTAATTTTTACGCCTGAAACAGAGAAATAAAAAAAACAAGAATTTAATGAGTCATTTGAGCTACGCCCGAAGGCCTGAAATTTCCGGTAGAAACGAGCGAGTAAAAAGTTTTCCCAGCTCCTCAGGCTTTTGCCCTTGCACTTCAAAGCGAACCCAGCTGGATTTCAATTTGAACTTTGGAAATGCTCCAGGCCAGGCCGAAATAATAATTATTTTGATTTTGGTTTCTCCTCATTGCCGGTTCATAATTATTCATAGTTGATAATCAACGGCTATATGCATTGTTTTACATAAGTTCCCACGGAAAAAGGATTTTAAAGCGATTTTAAATTTAACTTGTAGCCACTTCTTTCTGAATTTACTCAGTTCGACAGTGATTCCTGATTGTGGCCTTAAAATATTGCAAACTAGCGCATAAATCCCATAGATACATGTTCGGAAAAATGCCTTGCAATCAAATTCTTCATGCAGGACACATTTCTCCTTTTAAGCATTCTAAAACTAAAGCAGCAGTGTGCTCTTTCCCCCCAAAAAAAAAGGTTTTCCACTGGCAACAAATACTCCAAATAAACAAAGGCTATAGAAAGCCACTTGGGAGGGGGAAAATGGTGAAAATGCGGGGTGAGCGGTAAACGGGGACAGGGACACAGACAGTTTGATGGAAATTGTTAGGCAAGAACAAGCCAACAACAATGGAAAATACAAAATACTTTTGGGAATCAACACCAAAGCAAACAACACACAGATACAGATACAGATACAGATACGGCCGACAAGTGCATATGTCTTTTCGTTTGAGAGACATCCGAAAAAGGAAAGAAGTGTGTACTATAGCTTTGTAAAATTAGAGGAGCTACGAGAGCGAAGGCAAATGAGCCAGAGACACGTAGAGGATATAGGGATATATAAGGATAAGAGGGGGATGTCAGCTGGGTGGCATAGACACAGTTACTTAGCACGTCAATTGCATGTGGCATGTGGATATACGCTCCCAAGTGGCCTTGCCAGCCGGAAAAGGAAAAGCCAAAAACCCGGTCTCGAACTTCAACTTCAAAGCTCGGCACTTGTGCACAGCGAACAATGGCACAATGGAGCTCCTCCTAATGCGAACATTATAAAATACTTAGAAAACTATAATATACAGGATATCAATATATTATATACATACTATATTCAACAAGTTTTAAAGCTATAGCCAGTTCCATTCATCATTTGTAAAGCACTTATACTTCTTTTGAATAATATAATATGCACAAAATAAATCTATAAAATATAATGCTTGCTTTAATTCATTTATTTGCATAATTTTATTAATTTTAGTTTTATTATTATATAGTTTTTCTCTATACCTTTTGGAAGCTGGAATTATATGAAAAATGCACAGCACACACACACATCCAAACAACTGAGCAAACAGACGTTAAACGTATAGATACGTACGTATATGCGAATGCAATGAGCCAGAAAAAAGATCCTGGCAAACGGCAGCTCAAGTGGCCAATTGGACCAAGTGTGTCCTTCGCAGGGAGTTGAGTTCCATTTTCGATTCAGGTTGCACCTTGCCTTGCCGCTCCACCTTTTGTGTGCTGTTCGGCAATCAGGCGATGTTAGCTGTAAATTGATAATACTTAACGTGCAGCACATTTCCCCCCATCACCCGCCCCCCAGTTTTCACCGCCATCCACTTGCTTATTTGCACTTGACTTTGCAGTGGCAAGCAGTAGTGTCGAGCAGTACAGCCACTTGAGGCACGCAACATCGTTTAAAATTGCATTTTTAACCCTTGATGGTATAAAGTGTATCATGCATGGCACGATTACTAGGACTTATCTTTAAATATGTGTTATTAAAAATCAGATCATATTTATATTTCATATCAGGAAGTATAATATCATTGGCTATTCAATATAATTCCTAACCATCTTATTAAAAATATTGTTTGCCACGATTGTTGTTAATATTGTTTTACAATTTCAAGTTGAGCAGGATGAAAGAGTCTACAAAAATGTAGGATTAGATGTTTTCTATTCCATTCAAGATCGAATGCCGACTGCACTTGGGGCTGAAAGTGCGCTCCTTGTCTTTGGCAGCCAAAATCCCACCTTCGCATCGAACCAATTCTAATGCGCTTAATTTTGAACAAAAGAGCCAAATGGCAGAAATGGCGAGATGGCGAGATGGCGAGATGGCAGCGGCTGCAACTTAGTAAGCCTACTTACTTAATGGCAACAAAGGAGCAATCCTTTGTTTGTTCAAAGGCGCAATCAGACGAGGGGGCGTGGCATGGCATTCAGTCTGGCGGCAACAATAACAAACGCTGAAGGAAGTCCTCTGGGTCTGAATCAGTGCCTGTTTGCACTTAGTATTTGTGTTTGTGCAATTAATAATGGCAAGACTGAAAGGAAGCGCCATGCCCCTCTATCCCCCATCCACCACAAATGTATGCAAAGTCTTTTCCATAATTTTCCGACTTTTTCCCTTAATGAGGTGGGGGATGTGGGGGGCAGACAACGGTCAGTTATCTAGTTGAGAGCATCTCAAATATGCAAAACTAAACTCAATTCTTGGCTAATACAAATGTGCAGCTCGTAGCTGGGAATGTTTAACTTTTGCTCTAATCTGACATAATGAAAATGAAGTGCAGAAATGGTAGATTCATCTCAATCAATTAGGGATCGGACTTGGGTTAACTGCACAGTAAAAAAAACTAAGCAAAATTCCATTCGATATTTCTATTATATTAGCTAAAAGTGTTTGCAAAACATAAATTTCCTTCGGTGCACGGAAAATGTAATAAACTTAAGTATGCATGCTGGAATATGTATTTCGAATATATTTGCATAAATGCAACTACTGCACATGCAATCCAGGCAAACATGAACAACAATGGCTCAGCGGAAACAGGAAATGCAAATGTCTCACAAGGGCGGAAATCTATTTCAATAAACTTGCGACATTGATAAATTATTAAACTGACATTTTCCAGTTGTTCTTGTTGTTGTTGTTGCACCATGCTCTTGTTTCGCCTTTCTGCCCCACAGCAGTTGCAACTTTTGAAATTCAATTATCCCGATTCAGTTCTGACAAGCACATTTGCCAAGCATTTTCCTGAGGTCAGCCGAAATGGCTGGAAAAAAATCAGAAAGCCTCCAATGACAAACGAGTGGCAATCGGAAAAATGTTGCCATAACTGAAGCGCAGCTCCCATACTCGTGCAACTCGATGTGGCATCGACAGGACAGGGCTTTGTGATGTTTCCAACTGACAGCTGGAATTAAAATTTCTCCTCGACGAGCCGATTTATGCCTCCTGTGACTCCAGTGCCTCTCCTCCGTTGGGCGGGGGCTGCAATCTGCTCCAGCCGAATCAAAAGCCAGTTTCCCCATCCAAAAGTCTGTTAATTGTTGTGTGGTTCTGCACCTGATGTCGCCAAAGAGAAAGGGCGGTGGAAAACTCTGGGCCAAAAGAGTTGACAGCGAGTGCGTTGCGGTGCGGGGGAAAACTTCGAGCCGGATTTTCCCAGACGTTGCTGACATGCGGCTTGAAGCTGCGGCTTCTGACCCATCAGAAAACTCAGCTTTGCTGCGGTCTCACCGTAGCTAAGCGATAAAATTATCCACCTTTTTTAAGCCTTTTAAACCTCGACAAATGGCAGCTGACATCGCAGAGCACTTGGAAAATTAACCAGAAGTAGTTGCTTTCTTTTTGGGCCAGCAAAAGTGCTTACACATGCCAATAGAACGTTTAATATAATGGAATTTTTGCATTGCCAGTTGTAATATATTTCGATTAAGTTTTTCTCTTTGTGCATTCGTTGAGTAGAGAGTTGTGGTGTGGGTTGGGGTCAAAGTGTAGGTGTGGCCACACTTTAAAGTGCTTAATTTTGTCCCCAGTTCGGCAGGCACTTCTTCTAGTCTGTTGCACGCGATCAAAAGGCTTGCCGCTTTGTTTTCCCCCCCAATTCAAAATGCAACGAATTCTGCACCGTCTGCTGCATTCGCATTTGCATTCGCATTTCGCAGTCGCATTGAGTGACACAATATAAATCCGAAAGTAGTTGAACCCCGTCTCGCTGGCGACCAAAATGCTTTTTTAATTATGCACATGGAAGGGAGACAAAACGAGTGACGGAGGAGCAAAAACTGCCGGCAAGTTTTGTTTGCCGACGAGTTAGACTCTGAAGCTGCCAAGCCAACTTCCTGACTAGTCTGAAGTCTGTCTCTGGCTCTGGCTCTGGCTCTTATCCTCGTCGTTGTCCTCCATCCTGGCAGTACTATCGCCACTGGTACCCGCACCCTCAATCCCTGTGGCCCTCTCCGGCTAGACAAGATTTGTTTATCTGGCTCTTTCTGCACTTGTTCTGCAACTCTTGTTGCTGCATTTTGCCGCAATCTGTCTGTTTGATGTGACACTAATCCCGGAAAATCCCAGCTGACTTCTGCGACACCCACTTGGAAGGCAGGTGATCTGATCTGTAGGATCTACGCTTAAGTTTAGTCAATCTAATCGTGGTCGCATTATAATCTTTGCTTAAGAACCATCTATGCATTATTTCAACATATATATAAAGAATTATCAATGGATGGTACTCTTATCTCATCGCTCTTATCTCTTATCGCTATATCCAAGTTTTGCCTTATCTAAGGACCTACACATCTTGCAGATACAAAGTCTGCAACTTGCAGATACATTTAAGGTCAAGTAGGGTAAAAGGAAAAGCTTGTCCGCCATCGTTAAGGTGACGTCATAATGTCTGCAATACGAATACATGCAATTATGTTCTGTGTGCGATAACTTGTCATTATGCAAAATATGCTGCATTATTTATAGCATAAACACAGGCGCTGACATTGCATGTCAGGCCAAAGTTGAATCCGAATGGCGTAAAAAGGCAAAAACTGCAGAGCTTGGCCCAAAGGCAGCAAAAACACACACCGAGTGCAGAGTCGTTGTAAACAAACGAGTGGAGGCACAACAATGTGCAACACAATTGCTGCCGCACTTAAAATTAATTGAACTTGAAACAAGTGCAGCCGCAGCCGCAGCGCCAACTCATGAGAAATTCTGTGGTCGAGCCAAAAGGCAAAAACTTTTAGCCCACACACACACACAAGCGCACACACGCACACCATCACGCCTCACACTTGCAGAAAGCTTTCATTAGTTCTGGCCGGCCAAGTTTTCCTCGTAGTTTACTTTTTCTGGTCAAGTTCCAACGGCAAACTTAATATTTAGTGCCATTTGCTTGCTCTGACAGTTTCCAGAAGTCAAATCGTTCTTGTTCTTGTTCGTCGCCGATGCCACTGCCTTTGTACAGTCAACACACGGTAAAAGGAACCTGTTTGCTTTTTTGGCAAGAGCACCTTGATAGTTGGGAAAACTTGTAAAGTTAATAAAAGCAGTATCTCAATGCTTGAAACAAAATATTGCAAATATATCTGTGAATTGCTTTTATTTTTATTTTAGGACATAAAAACATATTTATAAGATTTATAAAATCAACTACAGAAGTCCAAAAAAAAATATTTTTAGTCGTAAATAAAGCTATATCATTGCGAAAAACTCCTTGCCTTAAATGTTTCATACTTTCAGAGACATTCTTTTAAGTACTTAGCTTCTAAACTTATCTTAAAAACTCAAGATTACAAATGTAAATTACTTCTTCTCAGTAGAGCCAAATCTTCTATAGGCTTATTTCACTGTAGTTGTTGTTGCTGCTCTTGTTGGTCAGTCTAGTTTTTATTTTTCTTTTGGCTTTTTGGCTTTCTGCGCGAACAAGTTGGTAGAAAGAAAGTGCATTGAAATCTTTGTAAGTAACTTGAGTAAGCCAACTTGGGACGACAACAACACAACAAAGGACAAGCAGCAGAACAACAAATAACAAAACAGGACATTCACAACAAATGGTTTTTATCGCTTTCCCAAGCTGTGTGTGTATGTGTGTGTGTGTGTGGTTGTCTGTCAGTGTGTTGGTGTGGTTCGCTGCTGGTTATTTGGCCAACTTTTTATATAATGCATGAAAGTTGCCGGCCGCTGACAAGTTGAGCGACCAACAATGTTTGGCGAGACAAGTTCCATGTATTATTTGGCATAATCAAAATGCTATTTAGGCACTCTCCCACGCTGTCAGCCCCCCTTTCTCCTCCCTCGCCTTGAATATTCAGGTTTATAGCACTAGTATTAAGTAATAAATTGCATCACAAAATAATAAGCAAAAAGAATGCTAGTTTTTATGTTTATACGAAGGTTGATTGGCAACCATTTCATTTTACTTGAATTTTCCTTTTCGTCCTTTAAATTGTTGCATGACTTCTTAAGGAATGACTTGTCCTTTTTAGATTTTTAAAATATTATTTAATTGACCGCAACTGAAGGATCAAGAGAAGAAGAAAGCGAAAGAACTAAACACAACACACCCCATCCCTTTCACACACAAACATGTGTGTGAGTGTGTGCTACGTGTGTGTGTGCGTTGTGCCTTTGTTTGTGTACGTGTTGGGGCATACGCGCTGTGCAAAGTGCGCTAAATTAAGCTGTCATTAAGGACTTAATTAAAGTCCTTTGTTGAAAGTTGACATTGTGTGAAAGAAACGTTTGCGAAAACAAATGACAATGGCGACGTTGTCGCTGCTGCACTTGAAAGGCTATCCCCCGAAAAAGGGAAAAAAAACCCAAAAATGGCACCCAACATCAAAGCAACTACAAAGCGGCAACAACAATGCGGGCTAGAACGAGAGGGAGAGAGGGAGTGAAATAGGGGGATAGAGTGAGTGAACATGTGTCAAAAATTTTCAACAGTATCATGATGCAAGTGCTCCTTTGGTCGCACGGTCGGGTGCGAGGGGGACGACTAGTGTGGTGATTCTGCGAAAACTCATTAGCAGGCAAACAGAGAGAAAAGGCCAGGCAGACAATCAACCAGTGGCGTGCAAAAGGATTTCTTGCGGGGGTTAGCCAATTGCGATCAAAATTTTTGATTATTAGATTTTAGTTGAAGACGTTGTCACTATATTATATTATATATCATCATGAACATCTCAGCTGAAGAAATGAATAAACTACGCCCCTGATGGAAACGAAAGCACGCACAGGTGGCACCCGTACAATAGAAAATATCAAGGAGATGCGAAAACATAACCGACTTGCTTTTTAATTAAATATTTTGCCAAGCAGACACTCAAATGCCAGAGACACTAGCAAACTGCGTTTAATTGCCGCTCGAGGCTGCTAAATGCAAGGATTCGTCTGCATACCTGCCATCCATCCATCCTGCCGCCCGTTTTGTGTGTCTGGCTTGGCAAATGTTTGCCTATTGCCAAAATTGTCGTTGTCCTTGTTGTCCTTGCTAAAAATCACTTTGCCGCTTCCGCACGGTGGAGTACGAAAATTGAATACCGCCATTCTGCAACGGCATTTTGTGGCAAGGAGCAAGGATTATTTCGACAAATGAAAATCCACGACGCTCCACGAATATTAAACAAAGTTTTGTGTCAACAGTTTTGGTCTTTTTTTTCAGAGGAACTTAACAAATAGTTAAAATCGGATTGAATATGTCCAAGAAAACATTATTTTATTTATAAAGCATGCGCTTTGTAAAAACACCAAAATACAAATTTATAAATATCGTTTTCTTATTATGTTCTGAAGCATTTAAGTTATAAATATATAATTTTAAATTGAAATTAGATATATTTTAAGTATTTTTTTCAAACACGATCACCACTGTTGGTATATACCAAATACCCAAACAGTGACTGCGATAGTCACGCGACTTAAACGCGCTAGTGCCTTTCTCACAACTGCGCGATCGGAGCGATCGTGCGTTGTTGTTGTTCTTCTCGCTTCTACTTGTTGTCGGTTCTTCTTTTGTGTTTGGTGTTTCCGCTCGAGTTTCTTGGGCATTTTACAAGTGTTCACTTTTGTGGCGGAACTTGTTTCGCATCGGTAAAATATCTAAAATGCATTAGGCTGGCAACTATGTAATTGGCGTTTTGCAGTTCATTCAATTCGGAGTTCGATTTTCGAAATTCCAATAAACCGAAACTCCCAACAACAACAACTCAAGTGTGTATCTCTGGCTTTGTTGTTGCGTATGTGTGTGTGTGTGTGTGTGAGTGCGTGAGCAAGTGTGTGTGCGTGTGTTGGTTAAGGGCAAATTTTAAACTTAAAGCAAGGAAATATTTGCAGATTAATCATTTATTTATTGAGGCAGTGCCTTGTAAATTGTTTAAACTTTAAGAAACGCGCTCGTTCACCTTCCTTGTCTTTTTCACAACCGCCAGAGTTGAGGAATTTTCATTGTTTCCCAATATTGTTTCTTTTTTTTTGTTTTTCCAATGCGTGGGCATATAATAAACCAGTTTAAAGTTTCCTTTTGCCTTTATCTTCATATCGCACATGCTTTCCGATGGCTAAATGCGTTGAAATCGAATTGAAAACCGAATTGAACACAGAACTGTGTAAAATGCATTACGCCTTTATGCGCCTGCAACGCATACATAATTAATCCGAAACGAAATTGGCACTACGACTGCGGGTCCAAAAAAAAAACATATATGTACATATATATAAAAGGAGAAAAAAATTGCAGAGGGGTGCTATAAATCGCCCGAGGAAAGAAGTTTATTTTAAAATCCATTTGCCAGTGAAATCAATTCCATTGCAATTGCCGCAAAAGTGTGTAAAAATAATACAAGTTAAATGTGTTAACAGTTATTCGTGGGAAAAAACGTGCCGGTTTTTATTCATCAAACGGTAAAATCAACAAGCAACCGCCTCTCGCTCGCTCTTGCACTTTAATCCAATTGAGGTTGTGGGGTCGCTTTCGCACCCCCCTTCGTCCACCTCTCTCGCTCGCACCGCCCTCGCAATGCCGCTCCTACAGCTAACGCCACTCCTCGCACTCCTGCTACTCCTCTGCAGCAGTGTGAGCGAGACGACTGCGGACTACGAGAACACCTGGAACTTCTACTACGAGCGTCCCTGTTGCACTGGAAACGATCAGGGAAACAACAATTACGGGAAACACGGCGCAGGTAACTAGCCAACTAACGGGATAAAAAGGGGCGGGAACACGGATTAAAACACACTTGTTAAATAAATTTTCACTTTTTGTGCAACTTACTCGGGGGGCTTTAAAAATTAAAAAAAAATGTTAACAAAATCTACATATGTACATTTATTGGTAAAAAGGATGGGAAATGTATGTTAATGTTCGATACACTTGAAAACTTAAGAATGAAAGTATTATTTAAAACTTGCTCCTAATTTAAGCATTAAAATTTATTAGCAGTACTTATATTTTGTACAGGGTACTTAAATCGTCGACTTACACGACTAAGACAGCTTTTTCCCGTTTTTTAACTGCGGCCAATATTATTTTTCAATCTTTCAGGCAACAACAAATTTGTAATTTATTTGCCATAATATTCGCACATGTTCTTTGTGCCTTTATTATTTATCTCGTTTGGTTCGATTTCAATTGCAACTATATTTTTTTCGTTTCGGTTTGGGCCATTTTCCATTTCTGGCTCGGAGCATTGTTATTGTTGTTGTTTTTTATAATTTGCATATTAATGCGGTGCATTCATAGTGAATATTGCTGGTCCGCGCAATTGTGAATTGTTGCTATTCATATGCATATTTCATGTTTAAACAAATACCAAAAATGTAATCATATTTTAACCATATGCAGCCCCATAATCCACAGAGATAAATCCTGAATGATATATAATTGACTGGGTTCCCTTAATTCCCACCCCCTCCCTTCAGAAGAATGTGAATGCTTTACCATTTAAATGTTCAATCTACCTTGATTTTCCTCTGTTTCATAAACCTGGCCAGCTTTATTGAGTCATTAAGGCCTAAAAGTATTTAAAATTCATCTACGAACGGCCACAAACAGGTTATTCACTTCTCTACATCTGAGCCATGTTGGATTTTGCCTAATAATTTTGGGCAGCATTAATTTATCATCGTGCGGTTGATTGAAAAGTTCCCCAGAATGTGGCTAGAGAACAGCAAAAAGCCATCAAGAATCAAGAACGCTGAAAATGTTGTATAAAAAATTTAAATCTCATTTAGCCAGGCTGGCCTGGCTAAACAACAACAACAACAGCAATCGGGTCAAGACCAGTAAACATTTTCTAATAGTCCACGTTCCGGAATGCCCGGCATGCCGGGGCCCCCTTGTCTCCACTATATCTTTAACTATAAGCCATAAGTGCAGCATAAAACTTCACGTGCCGACAACAAGTTTTTGGTCCTTGCCGCATGTTGCGCTGTAAACTCAATAGCTAAGCACTTGCCCTAAAGGAGAACGTGAGACGATTAGGGAATCGTTCAAGCTGCTTGCGCATACTTTTCCGGGAGTTATATAGCAAAATCATCTATATGGGATAAGTCCGAAAAACATGCAGGAGGAGCCACAAAGTTCGAAGGTTGCACCAGATGCACTGTATATAAACCGATCGGCGGGCCATAAATTAAGGTAGCTAAACCACAAAAGCCACCACCGAACTGACTAACAACAAAACTCTAAAATGTCAACTATAAATTCCCCCGTTGATGCGGAATATTTATTGCATGTTTTTTTTTCTTCTTTTGCCCGTCTGTAAATGAAAAAGCACTATTTTCATTGATTTAAATGAAATTAATTGCACTTTATTTTAGGGTAGTACAAAATTTATGCCTCTCTATGGCATTTGTGAGTGCCACTATGGCCGCACCGTCCTCTGTCGCCACCTCGACCACTTCAATTGGTTGACTCAGCGGTTTGACAGATGTTTCCACCACTCTGTTCCCTAAAATTCTATTTATATCTGCCGGATAGCTCTTCCCCTTTGTTTTCTCTCGCAGAAGATACACAGATACCAAGTTACAAAGATACACACAAGGTGCTGCGACTTCATTATTAAGGCCAAACCCCTGATTATTGACTCATTTTTGACCGGCAGGTAGCCAAAGGTTGAATTGTTTTTGTTGTCATAAAAAAAAGTGTAGGAAAAATAGAAACTGACTAATAAATTCACACATTTCACAGCACTTAATGTTATTCAATGCATTTACAGCCAACTAACTGACTAATACAGTGTTAACAAGCTTGTTAGTACTGGAAGTTCTCACAATTTTCTCACAACTGACTATCTTATATAGTGTTTACAAGCTTGTAAGTACTGAAAACTCTTAAGATTCTTTCATTTTAAACAATACTTTCCATAATTTTATTTAATTTAAGCATATAAAACACATATAAAATTTGCAAAGCCAGTGGAGTAATGAACTCATTTGCTCTAAACTGCATCTCGCAAAAAGTGCAGCAAATAAAACTGAGCGCAGCGCACATGACCAAGTGAGACAGTTTAGAATTATAGCAGTCATTTCTTATTTATTTTCAACTCTTGGCATCTAGTTTTTATTGCCACAAATGGTGGATGGAGCCTGGGATTAATGGCTTTCGCGTTGTCTGATTTCTGGCCAAATGCAACAGCTTTAAGAGCTTCGCACTCGCTCGTGGTCTTTGTCAAGCTGTAGGCACACACTGCTGACCCATTAAAACGACAAAAGCGATAAAGGGATAGCCGAGTTCTTGCCCCCGGCTTTTATATTTCCTTCTTCTAGTTTTTTTTTTTTTAGAGCCAGTAGCTGGGGTGGGGCTTCAGCTGTGCGTTCCACTTCATCATGACGGCAATGTCAAAAGCTGTTCACATAGCGGGTCGAATGGAGCCCACCCCTTTCCTGTTGAGCCGGGCGGTTGGCTGTTGGGTTGTTGGGTGGGGATTTACCTGGCTTTGAGCCGGGATTCTAGCCGAGCACCGGGGCACCACCCAAAGCATGTCGTCAGCACGGCAGAGCAACGTGGAGCTGCCTCACAATGGAAACTTTGCCGCGAAATTGAATTTCAATGCAATACAGTGCAGTGCAGTGCAGTACGGTGCAGCTCCCGACACCTCCAGTTGCAAGTGGGGCTTAATATTGCTTCCCTGCGAAAGGAGAAGCTACAAGCGGCGGCGGCAACATCATTAAAAGTGTGTTTAAAGCGGACCCTTTTGGCCAAGTTTTAGTTGGCCAGCGAACGAACGGAGGGAAAATCACGTTTCGCCTTGGACAAGTTTGCCAAGTCCACTTGGAGAAAGGGGCATTCTCGAAATAGTAGCTGAAATAAAAACTTTCTATAGTCGAGTGCTTCGACACTAATTATTAAAATTTAATGTTAAGTGCGAGAAGTACAAGTAGTGCTACTTTTTGAGTAACTAAGGGGTGTTTGCAGGGGTTTTATAGATAAGCTGAATAAGGAACCCCAAATCAATGAAAACTCCAACAGGAAGTTGCCATTTTTTGTCGCAGTGCTTTGGCAAATATGTGCATAGTTATGTAACATCCGATTGATAGAACCCACTTAATGTAGGCGTTGCTGATTACAGCTGAGGAAGTGCGCTTATCGCTCGCAGGGCGATGGAAAAACGCCGAGAACAGAGAGAGAAGAAAAGCGGGAAAGGAAAGCGGAAAACTGTGGCCGATAGCCGAGTGTCGCAAAATGTTGCAAAAGCAATTAGCACAGGCAACGGGGCCAAATGCAATCAATCAACTGCAAATGCAGTTAGGCCACAGATTTTGTCGTTTGCCATAATTCAATCACCTTAAATTGATGCAAACAACTCGCTTAACGTTAATTTCAATTTGCCCATCATTTTAAGGTGAAATTTAATTAAATTTTCATTCATTGCCTGCCTGGTGGCGTATGTTTGTATGTAGCTGTGTGAGCTAGTTCGTATTTGTGCTGGCCTAATTGACTCAGGCTAAGCATGCTAAAGACCAGAATTTGCATTCCCTTTTGTCTGGCCAAAATATGTTGCATATGGCAAGGAACTTGCGGCTTTGTGCGCACTTAAGTGGCAACAAGACGTGCAGCTCTGGACTCTGTGAAATCATGGAAAATTAAGCGAGCCGCAGAATGTTTTAGTTGCTGGGCAATTTGCCCATAAAGGTGGCCAAAACAAGAAAAAAAAAATAAATGAATACCAACTGGGTAAAAAGGGCTAAGGGTAATAGAGCTGTAAATACTCTTATGTAATTATATTATATTATATATACAGGATATATAATCAGATCATTCAAATATCTTTTATGAAATCCAAACTTTTTTAACGGAAATACCAGATATTTTCCATCAATAAAAACAAAAAGTTTAATATGCCATACGACTTGGTGTTCGATTACAATAATTTGTGCAACTATCCACTAATAATATTATTCAGTTGTTTTCTTTTACCTGCCCGCATTTTTTCGCTCATTAAACTTCATTGTATATATATCCTGTACAAGGGTATAAAAAGTGTGGGTTTTAAAACTATTTGAAGCGTTTATGTGGCGCACTCACACATGAGCCATCAAATGAAGTTGCACTGGGTAGCAACTACCTCTGCTACCACCTCGTTTTTAACCAAAAATGAAACAGTTACCGCATCCGCATTTTGTTGCGTTTTTGTTGGCAGCTTTTGGATGCGATGTCCAGGCCATATAACTAGGATACTCGGATGCTGGGCTACTGGGATGTCTAGTGCTGTTTTGACTGCTCTTTTGATGCTTTTTTATGAGTGCGCTCTTCGGTTTTTTCCTTGTTTTTTTTGTTGCATTTCGCTATTTTGCAACAAAATGAACTTGCGCAGCGCATTGCTGCTGCCATAAAATGAACTAAATTGAGTTGAAAATGTTTTGCACAACGCTCCGCCCCCCAAAAACTTCCTCTACAGTCTGCAGCATTTTCCCTGCATTTCATTCATGGCTGCAGTGTGGAATTAAAGCTGCATTCCGATGCCCCGGGGCATTTCAGACGGCTTACAGTGCTGACAATAAGTGTATTTACCATGCATATGCGTTTTAATTATACACACAGACAATCAAAGGGAGACAACCACCTCTGGGTTGTGGGGCCATTGTGTTGTCTTGTGCAAATGAAATGGTAACCGCTTTGGCTAAGCATTTTGGCTTACTCCCCACACTCCACTCGACTGCCATCCCCCCTCCTGCCATGCACTTCCTATTCTTCTTTGGCTTTCTCAGCCACGCCCCCTGCCCCGCACTGCCCTTTTCACATTCAGTTTGCAGCACAGGTGCAGACGTCTAGACGGCTTTCGAGTGCTTAGAGCCGACGTGAATTTCTCATAATTAGCAGAGCACTGAAATAACTGGGAATTTTCACCAGGGAAATTCTGGGCCGGCAATGCAAAGCAGGGAAATTAATAGCAGTAAAATATATTTATTTTTTAAGTTTCTAGATGGTATGCTTTTAACTAAGTTTTCTCTATTCCATTTATGATATTTTCTTTATTTTTTATTTCCATTTCTGCCGATTAGTCTGCCCTCCTCCCCTTTTTTCACATCCTTGCAATCTCTTTATTGTCTAGACTTTCTACGAAATGTTTAGCTGCAAAAGACCGTAGAATTATCAAAGGAAATTTTGGGTTCTCCCAGCTTAAAGGCCATTTGCATAGCCAACTGGATGAAGCTAAAAGCAGCTGCAGGGTATTGATTCGACATGAAAGCCTTGAGTACACGTTCCAGTCTGTGTGTCATCTTTTGCGACAAATTTGGAATATACCTTAACATTTCAAAGGTAAATGTCAGCCGGGGACCGTGCACCTGCAACTGACATGGTCGTGTATATTTGCGTATATATACATACATATGTGTGTGGTACCTTCATCTGCCCGGGGCACGGTCAAATGGGCGGGTTGAGTGGGTGGGGCACGACATTAAATGTACAATATGCTCATTGCCAACCCTTCGACCTCCCCTCGTGGCCAGCACTCGCATTTGATTTGATAATAACGTTTTCGAAAATGACATTTTCTCCCTGCCAGAAATTGATTTGACTGCCTCATCTTGGCTCTTTGCGCTCCGTTTTGCCACGTGGGGTTGCTCGTAAAAGGCAAACGCATATTTATGAAGAGCATAAAAATTATTGACATATATGGCGGAGTCATAAATGCTCATACACATAAGCACTCTTCCACTTCGCCCAGTGAAAATCCCAAAAGAAAATTGCCAAAAGCCAAAAAAAAAAGGGAATATAAAATTTGGCGTTTGTTGTTTTTTTTTTTTACGTTACTCAAAGGCAGCTCGTAAATGCAATTTGATTTTGATTGGACTTGGATTAAAAGCAAATAAAGTTCACATCTTAAATGTCAAATTTGAAAAGGATTTTTACAGTTGCCTCTGGGTAAACTTTAGCGAATACGATGGGGAATTTCGAGTGAAAATTTACAGATATGGTGAAATTTTTTAAATCAGCTACTTAGTGTAAAGTTAATAGACATCTTAAAAATCAAGTTTCCTTTTCCAGACGAAAGGAATATATTTTAATTTTACCAACAACTTGAAAGGTTTTCTTTTCGCACTCCCACAAAGTGCAAAAACCGATTGAATGACCTCGTTTCGCTAGAGTTCACGTCCCTTGGTGCCATCAATTTTATGTTAATATTTGCCATATTTTTATTGGCTTAATCCAGTCATGAAATCGTGGCAATATGTTTTTACTGGCTGCCGATGACAATTGGCCGCCATAAACAATTTCGCAAATCGTTGTGCGCCGTTGAGATTTAACCATTTCCGCAGACTCCATGAAACATTTATAGTTTTCTGGCTCAAAGGCCACATCGAATATATAGGACTCAATGTGGTCAATTAAGTTGCGTAAATGCAAATTATTTATTAGTTCATTCGGTTCCTTCTTACTGAGCCTTAAAGAGTGAGTTTTTCTCGCTTCAAGATGCGAACGAGCGAAAAAAATAAACTTTGAAAAGATTGTGCCAAAAAAATAAAAAAGGCAAAGGGAAAACTCGAAGAAAAAGCAGGAAAGTTCGACAGGCATTCACAATAAAAATATGTACAAAAGCATTTCAAGCGTACACAAGTCGACTTCCTGTTTGGCAAGGACATTCTATTCGAAATGTGCATGCAAACAAGGATACGCGCAAGTGTGTGTATGTGCGCACTTCTATTGTAGTTGGCCAATAGGTTGCTCCTTGTTTTCCCCCCATTTACCCAGAAAAAAAAAAAATTTTCTCTCGAAATCGGAAATCAAAAATAGCTACATTTCTGCCGGTGGGGTCTTCGGTTTCCTTTCCGTATTTACATATCCCATTGTTGAGCATGAGCATAAATCGGATGCCAGTTTGGGTTTTGTTTGGGTTGGTTGCGCTTGGATTTGAGTTGGAGTTTTGGATGCCCTGCCCTTTGTTTGCTCCATTGCTGACCTCTGTCATACTTTCGCCCATTGTCCGGCTTCTGCTGAGGGGGATAATGCCTCGGTCATCCATATTACTTGAACGACATTTGACACTTTTGGGTGGCACAGCTTCCCGTACCACTGCAAATTCATAATTCCCATCGGCAGCTCCTTGGCGGCAAAATTAATTGCTGATGATATTGAAGCAGTGATGAGTGACAGGCGGCAAATACAAATTAGTTTAATTAAAGAATTGTGTGCTCAGCATTTAGCAATATAACCACATAGTAACCACACATGCACACATCATCCCGCTGGGCAAACAATTTGCAGACAAAGCGACGTCACTGAAATTAACATAATACAATACTTATAATTAATGGCTCTTGTTTGTCCGGGGGCTTTGGAAAGGCATTTCGTGTCCTAAACCCTCCTTATTTTCTGCTTTGCCACGCGGAAAACTTCAATGTAAATAAACAGGACCATTTTCAAGCTCTCCCTTCTTTTTATTTTTTGCACAAAAACGCCGTTTGATTGAAATGGGATATCTGTATCTGTATCTTTGGGGTGCCCGACTGGGCTTCGTGCTACTGTTTGTCTGTGGCCAAAACTGTCCGCCATTCTGTGCGGGAATGGAAACTTTGTTGACACTATCTAGACACTGTGTCCGGCGTCTGCGAACTCGGTTCACTTAGGCAAAATTTCTTGTGCAAATATTGAGTTTACTTAACGGAAATATTTTCTTTTACAGATCATGTGCGGGAGTTCAACTGCGGCAAGCTGTACTATCGTACATTCCATATGAACGAAGATCGAGATACGCTCTATGTGGGAGCCATGTAAGTATATATGCTATAGAACTTCAAAAGTTGAAACAAAAAAGTAATATTTAGGTTTATTTTTGATAAACAAGTATACCATTTAAATGCCACTATGGGCAAACTATTTTACCTATTACCTATTTTACCAAACTATTACCTATCACTAACCAAATTCTAGTTAGAAACCCATCCTCTTAGCTGTAATTCAATAATGCCCTTCTGCAGCAGAACTACAATGAATTGTATATTTCTCTATTCCAGGGATCGCGTATTCCGTGTGAACCTGCAGAATATCTCCTCATCCAATTGTAATGTAAGTATGGCTGCCATGACTTCGGCTCTGCTTGTGCTAAATGCCTTAAATATGATAATCCTGGAGCACGCTTTTAGGCTAAGTCCTTTCGTCGCCAAAGGTCGCCAATGGGGATGGAGGAGGATGTGGCAGGTTGTCGAGAGTCGGGCCACAAATCTAGATGACAGTAAGGGGGAAAAAATCGTGAAAAGCTTTTGGGCTAAACAACTTTGCTTGCGGCCGTTGCTGTTGGTGCTCTGTGGCATATTGTTAAAAATTCATTATACGCCACGTTGCCACTGGGCAGGGGTGTTGTTGTGTATGTGTGTGTATGTGTTTGCCATAGTTTCCAAATGGCCGCTAAGCTTCTTGCAGCCTTTTGTGGCCATAAAGCGCCATCTAAACGTTGTCAGCACAATACACCGGCTTAGCAGCCTTTTAGGCGCACTTCAAATGGCAACAACGACGTCGACAGCCACAAATCTTCGATTCCCACGGCGCAGCGGCTAAAAAAAAAAAAGAATGTTTATTTTAGTTAACCCAAAGGTTTCGCCCACGCCAAACTTCCAGCACGACAAAAAAAAGAAGGGCCAAAAAGCATATTTAATATGCACTCTCTTGTCCGGACATTATGTTCCTGGCGTATTCCCCGAACTGGTTCGGTTCTGCAGGCTCAGGTTTATGCGTTGCCCAGATATAAATTTTTGGGGAGACACGCCACATACGCGAACTTGCCACAACATTTGCGAGGCAATTCGATTACAGGAAGTGCTACCCCGTGTCTTGGGTCTCAAGCTTGGGCTCGGTCTTGGGCTGTTTATGAATTTATGACTTGCAAAAGTTTGTTTTATGAGCGCCACACACCTGACTTGGTGTGCTCCTCACAGGACCCGTGCTCTATTCCACACCACACCAAACCAAACCATTCCATTTTGAGCCCTGCAAACGCATCTCCGGGCCGAATCGTAAAAGTCTAAGAGGTTATATTTCCTTGTAGCATGCTCGCCAGCCAGGATACGTCAATATATTTTATGCGGTTAAGTGCGAATACATTCGCCGTGGGCATCATTTGGTTCTGGCCTATACACATGGAGTTACACTGAGGAAAATGAGGAGCTAGGAAACTCTAACATATAATATAGTCAACTAACCTGATTTGAACATATAGTGCAATCTATAAAAATGAATCCTGGCGTACTTGATTTTTCTCAGTGTACCCGTGTGCCTCGTTTGCTCCCAACTCCTGCACCTGTTCCTCCTCCAGTGCCTCGGCTCGTCGTAGCACTGCTCCCGCTGCTTTATGCGCCAAATGCAAATTCAACTAAATAATACATGATTTTGGTTTTATATGAACGCTCTGCTGCGACTGCCTGCCTCCCAAGTGGATGGGAATAGGTGGTTGGGTGGCTAGGTGGTTGGGTTTGGAGCACGTTGGTGAAGATGGCTGGGTGGGTGGCTGCGCCGGCAATGGAGCAATGGAGGTTGGTGCGTGAAAATATTTCGTGTGTGCTCGGGTAACATTACGTGATTTATAAATAAATTTAGTTGAAAGCATTCTGAAGGTGCCACGGACGAACGCTAGTTGTAGTTTATGCCGCATGAGGCAGACGCAGCATCCTCCCCCCCGTTCAGCATTTGCAATATACAATTTTTGTATTTCGGCTTTTTTGAGTAAATTGAATTTTTGAATTGATAGAAGCCACGGCACGTGAGCTTTTAACCTAATGGTTAATGGTTGCCAGGTGCACGCGATTTGATTTGGTATATATTTAGCTAATTTATCCCGGGCTTACTCTTCGTTCCAGCGGGATGTGATCAACTTGGAGCCAACACGGGATGATGTGGTTAGCTGCGTCTCCAAAGGAAAAAGTCAGGTGAGTAAAAAACGTATATAAAATAAGTCATTTAAGATATGACACTCATTCATTATAATATTTTTATTCGAAACTTCCAAGAGAAATTCCACAAATTGTTGCATTCATAAAACCCCCTTTTTTATACTGATTTCATAACAACTTTTCCGAATATCTTAACCACAATTGTTTTACGTTCTCCTGTTAAATTCCTTTGTGCATCTGCAACTACTTTATGTATTCTACATATGTATATACTCTCAAATAAATCACATCCCTGTGGAGGTATTTCAGTAACTCGATTGCAGTTTAAAACCAAGAAAATCCCATCGACTGGCAATGTGGCAGACGCTTCTGTTGCAACTCGTTTATAATGTGACAGCAAATCCTTTCATTCGAAATCAATTTCAAGTTATTCGTGGCAGGAACAGCAGAAGCAGTAGCAGCTCCACCACCAGCAGCAGCAGCATGTTGCATGTTGCACACACACACACACGCGAGCAAAATGGGGGCCACATGGGCATCCTGCTTAAGTCATCATAAAGCTGCCTGTGTGCCACTGGTGCGCTGGCAGTAATTTCTGCAGCGTTTCGTTGCATTGTTGCCAATTGATTTAGCTTCGGCAGCGACGCGTGCTATTGCAATTTGTCCACATTTCTGCCACAAATTCGCTGCTGCATTACGGAACACACTCGAAACTATTTCGATTTCGCTGTGTTTGGGGAGCAAAACAGATGATGCCGTTCGCCGTACCATAAATTGAAAAGAACGACCCACTACATTGTCAACCCGGCCAGCGTTCTTTTGTTTTTCCTGTATCCTCGTTTCTATAATCGATATGTGTGTGTTTTTGCAGATCTTTGACTGCAAGAACCATGTGCGTGTCATCCAGTCAATGGACGAGGGGGATAGGCTCTATGTGTGCGGCACCAACGCCCACAATCCCAAGGATTATGTTATCTATGTAAGTTGGCCAGATTGGGAAGCCGTACGCCGTATGGCATATGCTTCCATTCATGTCGCCCATGAAAAGATTGCCACCGACAGTTGACTTTAGATGCCAATCAACAGTTGCTCATTCAGCCTTTGACATCTGTTCATAGATAAAGCACCTAAACTAAAGTCAAACACTCGAAGGGTAATCTTTTGTGCCCAGCATTTCACTTATTCACCCATATTTCCATCCTTAAGGCGAATCTAACCCACCTGCCGCGCTCGGAATATGTGATTGGCGTGGGTCTGGGCATCGCCAAGTGCCCCTACGATCCCCTCGACAACTCAACTGCAATTTATGTGGAGAATGGCAATCCGGGTGGTCTGCCCGGCCTGGTAAGCAAATTGCTCGCATAAACCAAAACTTTCTCGGACCTTAACTGAGGCTGTAAATTGCTCCTCCACAGTACTCCGGCACCAATGCGGAGTTCACCAAGGCGGATACGGTTATTTTCCGCACTGATCTGTATAATACTTCGGCTAAGCGTTTGGAATATAAATTCAAGAGGACTCTAAAATACGACTCCAAGTGGTTGGACAGTAAGTATGAAATAAGCATATATCCTTCTGAGTGCAATTTACTCTTATACTTTTACAGAGATGCAAGTAAATGGGTTTAGCTTACTAACGTTTAATTTTTCTCTTTTCCAATTCACAGAACCAAACTTTGTCGGGTCCTTCGACATTGGGGAGTACGTGTACTTCTTTTTCCGTGAAACCGCCGTGGAATACATCAACTGCGGCAAGGCTGTCTATTCGCGCATCGCACGGGTGTGCAAGAAGGATGTGGGTGGAAAGAACCTGCTGGCCCACAACTGGGCCACCTACCTGAAGGCCAGACTCAACTGCAGCATCTCCGGCGAATTTCCGTTCTATTTCAACGAGATCCAATCGGTCTACCAGCTGCCCTCCGATAAGAGTCGATTCTTCGCCACATTCACGACGAGCACTAATGGCCTGATTGGATCTGCCGTATGCAGTTTCCACATTAACGAGATTCAGGCTGCCTTCAATGGTAAGCCCACCGCCTTTCGGGGCGATCCGCACATCCCGTTGACATGCAATTTTCTGTGCTTGTCCATTGTCCCCCAAGTGGATTGGGTGGCACTGACTTGAAATTGGAAACGGAAACGAAAATGGAAATGGCGCATGCAACTTATTGGCAAATTTTATTTGCAATCTATACATTTGTTTTATCCATTCGATAGCACCGCTACCCCACTGTGTGTGTTGAGTGTTTTGTAATTTCAGTCCAGTTCAGTTCAGTTCAGTTGGGTTCCGTTCGATTCGTTGCCGTGCGCAACATAAATCGCATTAGAAAATCCATTTGAATGGATTATGGCCACACACTCACACACTTGGTGGCTCTTTTTATTTTCCACCGGCTGACAGCTTAGAGGAGAACCAGCTGACACCTTTGGTCGTAGATTTAAGTCTTCAATTGCAGCTCAGCACTCCGAGCTTGATAAACTTTTTTTCCATTCCCTGCCATCTCATATGAGCAATTGTTTTTGTGCTCTTTTACTTTTTATCCCGCGCGCGCAGGCAAATTCAAGGAGCAATCTTCATCGAATTCCGCATGGCTGCCGGTGCTTAACTCCCGGGTGCCGGAACCACGGCCGGGTACATGTGTCAACGATACATCAAACCTGCCCGATACCGTACTGAATTTCATCAGATCCCATCCACTTATGGACAAAGCCGTAAATCACGAGCACAACAATCCAGTCTATTATAAAAGGGATTTGGTCTTCACCAAGCTCGTCGTTGACAAGTGAGTTGAAAACAAATATATATTTCCTATTTGCAGGTGCGATACTTGACTGTTTGTTTTACAAGTTTAATCCGTTCTTTATTCAGAAATGTAATCGAGTAAAATATAAGAGCAATTTGGTGAATTATTAGCCAATTTGAATCCAGCTCATGTAAGCTCATTACAAGAATGCCTTTAAAATGAATGAATCACGTAAAACGATTTAGAAGTATAAAGTTAATTCTAGGTACTCATATGCCTATTAAAAAATTCTTATTTCAGAATCCGCATTGACATCCTCAATCAAGAATACATTGTGTACTATGTGGGCACCAATCTGGGTCGCATTTATAAAATCGTGCAGTACTACCGCAACGGTGAGTCGCTGTCCAAGCTGCTGGATATCTTCGAGGTGGCTCCGAACGAGGCCATCCAAGTGATGGAAATCAGCCAGACACGTAAGAGCCTCTACATTGGCACCGATCATCGCATCAAGCAAATCGACCTGGCCATGTGCAATCGCCGTTACGACAACTGCTTCCGCTGCGTCCGTGATCCCTACTGCGGCTGGGATAAGGAGGCCAATACGTGCCGACCATACGAGCTGGATTTACTGCAGGTGGGTGATTTAAAGCCAGCATATATATGCTACTAAATTCATGAAACGAGTGGCTTCCTTATCATCCTCATACCAACTATGAAACGAATTGCCACAAACCCATCTCCTTATTATTTCAATTGACTCAAAATCAAAGCTGAAGCGGATTGATTAATTTCACTTTTCGTTCTGCAGGATGTGGCCAATGAAACGAGTGACATTTGCGATTCGAGTGTGCTGAAAAAGAAGATTGTGGTGACCTATGGCCAGAGTGTTCATCTGGGCTGTTTCGTCAAAATCCCCGAAGTGCTGAAGAATGAGCAAGTGACCTGGTATCATCATTCCAAGGACAAGGGACGGTGAGTGGAATATATTATATGCTTTGATTCACCGACAACCAATCGCATGGATTTCTTTCGTAGCTACGAGATACGTTACTCGCCGACCAAATACATTGAGACCACCGAACGTGGCCTGGTTGTGGTTTCCGTGAACGAAGCCGATGGTGGTCGGTACGATTGCCATTTGGGCGGCTCGCTTTTGTGCAGCTACAACATAACGGTGGATGCCCACAGGTAAGCCAATACACTCTGTCGATATGAAAAGCCTAACTCACAAGCACCACAATATATTACTCAAAGGCTTTGCGGCATTTTCTAGCAAGAAATACAAGTTTAACACATTTTGCCTTATCGATTAGCATAGTGTGAACCCATATACTACTCAATTACATTTAGATAATAATATCTAACAAACATTGTTCTCTATTTTTGGAACAGATGTACTCCGCCGAACAAGAGTAATGACTATCAGAAAATCTACTCGGACTGGTGCCATGAGTTCGAGAAGTACAAAACAGCAATGAAGTCCTGGGAAAAGAAGCAAGCGGTAAGTGATAATGAGGACCAACGCCCTTGGGGGTGGATTTGTGGTAAAATGAGGTTGGTGGAATGGTCGTGCTTGGTGGTTCCGGTGGGCCCGAGGGCAGACACACACCATAATAAACGATTTGAATGGCAATTATTTTAATAGCCTTCGAGTTGGGCGGCTGTCCAGGCTGACACCGCAGCGTCAAATCAAAGGGAAAATAATAATAAAAGCGGTGTAAGGTAGTTAAGTTGTCATTATCCAAGCACCCCACCTGTGGTGTGACCCAAATGCAAGGTAATTGCCCACCCGGGTGGGAGATGCAATGGAAATGTAATTAAAATGCAATCACTTTCGGCTGTGTATATGTACCTTCGCAATCATATTTACTAAGTGTGTGTGTCTTATGTCCATTTTTTTATTATTCGTTTCCAGCAATGCTCGACACGGCAGAACTTCAGCAGCAATCAGCATCCGAATGAGATTTTCCGCAAGCCCAATGTCTGATATCACGAAGAGAGTATCGCCCTAAAAATGCCGTCATCGTCGTCCAATCAGTTTTAGTTAATCGAAAGCGAAGAGGATAATAACAGTGCGGATAAGAAAGCCCAACCCTGGGGATCGGACGAGAAGAACTCATTATAATCATTATTATCAGCGACATCATCATAGACATACTTTCTTCAGCAATGAACAGAAAACTCTTCCTAAAGGATTATGCATTTACCGAGGCATTTACAATGCATCCATTGACTTAGACTTAGACATTAGGGTATTATCGCATGACACAGCTCCTCCCATACGGTGCAATTCACCCACTTAAATCGATTCACATAAGATACGATAACAAAAGCCACAACCCATAGTTAGTTACGACAATTGAACAATGGAGATACTTAAACAACTGCCGCAGAATCGCACATTCATATCGTTATTTGAATCTAGACTTTGATCAGTTTCAGCATAACAACGTACGAGTATATATACATATATCCAAACTTTGAACTTTCAAGGCTTACATATAAATATGGCAAACTAAATGTAATCGAAGAAGCAATGTGATGTTAAGTTTTGATAAATTTATTAACAGCCTAACTACATAATCGCGATGAACTCGGTTTGAATGTACTATAGCGACGCAATTACAAAGATTGTACACACATGCATGCACACCATACGGATATATGAATCAGCCCCAAATCGAATCTAATTCTAAAAGTTACAGGAGCGATCCTTAGATAAACCTCAATCACAAGCAATACTCGCCTAACGTGCATCTACATAAATAACTCGAATCGGTCCATAGCTTATATACTAAACGATATCTAACAGTGTTCAGTTATATCTTATATGTAATGTGTACTTCAAATGCCAGTTTATATTGTAAAACCCATTCCCATCTTGCCCACAAAAAACGAATTTCGAAGAAAATGAGTATTTCGATTATGATTTTTAGTGACTTGCACTCTCTTCACACTAAATGTACTTAAGGTAATTTGCAAAAATCTTTAGTTCTTAAGCGTTTAGTTATAATAAAATGAGACAAAAACCATTTTAATAAAAAATATCTAAAATTAAAAAGAAATGTTTGTGTTACTTCTTTCATGTAGTTATTATTCAATAGCTTCAAATGTTATTATCCTTATGTAAGGACATGGAATACAGGCCTGCAAACACTTGGCAATAATAGAATGTGTATCAAAGGTGTGAGGAAGACCTGTCCAAATAATAATTTCAATTTCATTGCATCTCTCAGCTTATCTCTGAACACATTGCATAATTCCAACCGAGTGCGCAAAGACAAATGTTAATTTTAAATCAAATACTTTGAACTATTCAACTTGGACAAATATTTTATAACGAGGAAACCCAAGCCGGACATCGGCCAAAGGTAGCCACCCCGTCTGTGTGAGCCTGTGTGTGTGTGAGGGAGTATCTGTGTGTTGTTAGCCAGGTTGTTGGAGACAAAGTTTGTCGTGCCTGGGACTTCGGCCTTTCGGTCAGGTCAAGCGCAAAGGCGAGAAATAACCAAATTTCCAATTTGGTTTTCGGGCTGTGTGTTTGCCGACCCTTCGGTTCACCTTGCTCAAAGCCAAAAGGCAAACATTTGAGCTGAGTGTGTGTGTGTGAGTGGCTGGGAAAAGATTTGCATATTTCTGCGACACCGGGGCAACATTAAATTGAATTCCATATTCAAATAGTCGAGAGATAAGCGTGAGCATACTTTCCAATTATAGATGGCCCGCCCGCAGACAAATAGAATTAAAGTGCAACATTTTTGCATAATAATATCTTGGTTGTAAAATGCGCCTGCTGGCGCGCCAACTGTTCGCACCTTAATTAGTTATGCGGCACCAAAAATTAAGCTTAATTAGCGTTGACTCACTGGTTTGGAAAATTAATTATTTCCACTCGCCGTTATTATTATCGCTGTGCACTTGGCCGAAGCATCAGGGGCCCAGCTTCCGGACTGGACCCGCTTGTTGACTACTTAATTGAAATTCATATGATTTTTTTCCTTTGCACTCTCCACTTTTGTCATTATCATTTAAATAGCGTTGAGGGCGCTATAATCCTGGCCAGAATACTGGGCCGGGTGGGTCTGACGTTGACAGGATTCCTTGCGAGGCTCAAGCTCGCAGCTTTGGGTCCGTTGTTTAAATGAAATTAATGCACATTAGTGGGCTTCGGTTGAGCCATTGTAAGGCGACTTAAAAACTAAATTATATTTTCCAACTTAAACTCTGAGTTGAACTATTATCCTTATGCGCCCAAAAGCCTTCATAATAAATATAACTAACAACTTTTAATTCAATTCAATATAAAGAATTTGGTGGTAATAATACAATACCGGACTTTGAAAATTTTCAAAGCCTGCTCATTCGCAAATATATCTTTTGTACGACTAATACCCGAAAAAAAACCGATCTAAGTAATCCATGAAATCCGACTGACAGGCTGTCAATTCGAGTCACTAGCTCGGTGCCAGGAAAAGTTCAGTTTACTTTAGCATTTCGTACGAGTCACAGATCAGCTGGCAATAGAAATACGAAACAAAATTCTCAGTGTTAACAAAAAAAATTCTGGAAAAATACGCGTGACCAAATTTTAGAGTTACGTGGCTCGGTGACCAACTAATTAATATTATAGAAACATTGTTAGTTGAACAAAATTTGCTATTCGTGTTCATTGTAATTCTCAATTTGATATTGATATTGAAGAATGCCTTCGTACAAGAACGTGTCCTTGGTGCGCGCTGGCCTGCGTTTGGTGCCCCAAAATCGTTCTGGACAATCTGTGATACCGTCATATCGCCGCTATGCGACATCCTGCAAGAGTCCCAAGGGCGTTGTGGTTGGTGTTTACTCCAAGGATGGCGACAAGCCACCAAAGACCACCGCAAATGCAGTGTCCTTGGATGATGCTCTGGGTGGCAAGTTGTTGACCCTGATCCGTGAACGTGGAATGGACGGAACGCCCGGAAAGGGTCTGCTCTTCAGTGGCTTCGAGGGTGAATACCAGGCGGTAGCCGTTGTCGGAGTTGGCAAACAGGGAGCAGCCTACAATGAAAACGAGGAACTGGACGAGGGCATGGAGAATGTGCGAGTGGCAGCGGGCACTGGAGCCCGAGCCCTGCAGCTCCAGGGCATGTATGAGGTGCACGTGGATGCCATGGACTATCCGGAGCAGGCGGCCGAGGGAGCCGCGCTGGCCGTATGGCGTTACAATGCCAACAAGAGGAAGAAGAACCGCATTCAGACCCCCAAGCTCGATATGTACGGCAAGGGCGACCGGGATGCCTGGGTGCGTGGTCTGTTCAAGGCGGAATCCCAGAATCTGGCCAGACGTTTGTCCGACACGCCTGCCAACATGATGACGCCCTCGATATTCGCACAGGCCGCCGTGGATGCCTTGTGCCCGTGCGGCGTTTCCGTGGAGGTGCGCTCCATGGACTGGATCGAGGACATGAACCTCAACTCCTTCCTGATGATCGCCAAGGGATCGTGTGAGCCGCCCCTCCTGCTGGAGTGCAGCTACTGCGGCACCACGCCCGAGGATCGTCCCGTTCTGCTGCTCGGCCAGGGTCTGACCTTCCACAGTGGTGGCTTGTGCCTGAAGCCCAAGACGGGTATGGACCAGTACCGCGGCGCCATGGCCGGAGCTGCTGTTTGTGTGGGTGTTCTCCGTGCCGCCGCCGCCCTATCGCTCCCGATGAACATCACGGCCGTGATGCCGCTCTGCGAGCACATGCCCTCTGGAATGGCCGTCAAGTGCGGCGATGTGGTGACCCTGCTCAATGGCACCACAATGGGCATCAAGAATGTGGACAAGGCACCGGTGGTGCAGCTGGCCGATCCGCTGCTCTACGCCCAGGCCACGTACAAGCCCAAATTGGTCATCGATATCGGAACCGTGGCCATGGGCGTTAACTATGGCCTCGGCGGCGGTGCCAGTGGCTTGTGGACCACCTCCAAGTCTGTGTGGCAAAACTTCCGCAAGTCCGGTGGTCTGACTGGCGATCGCGTCTGGCGTTTCCCCCTGTTCAAGTACTACAAGCAGATCGTGAACAAGAACATCACCTATGATCTGTGCAACACCGGCCGAGGTCCTGCCAGTTCCTGCCTGGCGGCTGCCATCCTTCACACCCTGGTTCCGTGCGCCGAATGGGCCCATCTGGACATCCGCGGCACCGGCATGACCACCGCAATCAACCCCAGGCCCTACCTCCTCAAGGGCTCGATGACCGGACGCCCGACGCGCACTGTTATCCAGTTCATGTACCAGATGGCCTGCTCCGGCTAGTAGAGTCCATGCCATGTAGATACCTTTCTTGTGGGCCTCCATGTTGGCCCATGTATTCGATATTTGATTCTTTGGTACAGTGTTTGCACAGAAAAACATCCTGGTCTGGAGAAGCCATCATCGTAAAGGTGCACTTTAATATCGTTGGCAATAAATTGTATAAATTATGAGAATTTCAAGTTGGAACCAAATTGTATTGATGTTTTTGGAAAATTAGCTATTATACATAGTAACAAATTTAAGCAAAATTTTAATATATTCGCCGATTAAAAGTATTCAATCAAGCAAAATATGGAAACTTGAGTAATTTCTTCTCGGTTTTGAGCCACCTTTGGACCGACCGACCTGTCGAATCAAAATTTGATTTTCAATCGTATAAATATGGCCTGATTTTCCAACTCGATTGATGGCAGCAGTGCGGATTTTCCTGGCTTTGATGTGCGATGTGATTATGTTGACTATAAAATATTTACCTTTTGGCTGGAGTGACGGGAAAATTGCCTTTGAAGTCTGAGGTGTGCGGTGGGTAGTGGGTGGGGGTGCCAATCAATGGAATTCGGCAAATGGCATTATGAGGTTGACTTGATTGTCCACATATACTTATTCATACTCGTACGAATGCACGACGCACTTACTTACGTGCCAGCATTTATCCGGCAGAATGTTATAGCTAATTGCAAACGGAGCACGAAATGGCAAATGTCTCTCTCAATATTTAATTGGTCCCTGCCAGGCTTAGATGCTCAACTGCGTCCTTTTCGTCCTGCCAAGGACCAGGTGAACATGAGCATTTGACTGCAAGCCATGTAACTGCAGTTGGCAAATGTTGGCTAAACGATGCTGTTTTATGTGTGTGTGTGCCTTTGACTCGGATTGTTTGCGGGCGTTTGGCCAGTCAAATTTAATTTGGCCCTCTCGAATGCGAAATGGCATACTTCTGGATTATATATCACACACACACACACGCAGACACACAGTGTCCCTGGGGACTCGGTTCAGACCCTTAGCACTGCACTTAACGCATACAGCTGTGCACAATGTCCTATTTGCCCAAGGATTTGAGAACCCAGCCACCCACCCACCTGCCACCAGCTGCTTGGCCCTTCTTCTTGCCATTTGTTACCTTGATTAGCTAATGCTAATTTGGGGATTTGCAATTTCCTCTGCTTGTTTATTTATGCCTCGCCTTGTATTTGTGTGTATTTGAAGTGCTGATTGTGTGCAGCAAATGTAATACCGAAACGCGATTGAATTCCGTGTTCAGTTAGGTGGGCAAATATTTTATAAAATCTGTGGATACTCAAAACATTAAGCAGATAAATTATTATGAAATTATTGTATGAATTAATTTGAGTTATTGAATTTTCAATTTATTAACCTAATTTCAAATGGTTTTGAACAAAAAGTTTATATGTGTAATGACTTTAACAAAGTATTTATATATTGCATTTGATATGCACTAATTTATTTGCCCATTTATTAAATGTTATGCTAAATAAATTAATAAAATCAAGTGTTTCTTTGACCGTTAATTACTTTCAGCCTTCGCTTCGCGTTGTAAAATGCATTTAATTTGCCTGCAATTAACATGCCAAAAGTATTTGTTTTAAGCTAATCAGAGGCCATTTGATTTCGCAACTCCCCCATGAAAACAAAAGCCATTCGGAGCCATCCACCTCCAAGTTCCAGATGGCCAGATTGCCCTCATCTGAACCCATTGACATTGGCCATTATCGGGAGCAGAATAAAAAAAAATTAAAAAACATAAACGTCTCATTTGAACACAGAATGGCAATTTGCTCAAGACAACACAGAAAAGGCTGCCCCCGTGGGCGGCTGGGGGTTAAGTGGGCGGGGCCAGGACTTGGACACGGACTAAGGAAATGCACGGATTTTATTGCTTATTTGTTAAATGGCTCGAAAAAGTTAATCAAGCGTGATTTTGATACGCCCCAGAGATAACGAATTATCCTAGGTGGAGGGACCTTACCCCCTGCATACACATACATACATGCATTTGGCTTTGTCTGTATTGCTGTTCGTTTGTTTGTGTGTGTGCGTTTTCCTGCACTGCTATTGTTTTTATTGGTAATTTGGGTACAGAAATTTTCAAATTTCACCGCCTGACTTTGAAGAACATAAAAATGAAATCCCCAGTTCAGACATATCGTCAACGGCACCTGGCGTTTGTCGTTTTATGAATTAATAAAGACGTCAGGTCGGTGAAAAGTCGCTGTACCACATAGTCCTATACCCCTTAAACAGCCGGAACTCGAAAACATAATGCGAGTGGGATAATACAAGCCGTCTTGTAGCTTATTAAACGTATTTTTACAGCGTGCTTTGCAGGAATTCTCACTTTATATGCAAACATGTGAAACACTATAAACAAAGGACCCCAATTTGCACACGCACACACATACGCACCGTTGCCCCCCACGAAACTCACACATACGCAGCTGTTGTGGGGTAAAATTCGCTTTCTATTAAATTTTACAGTAAACTGAATTTACGCCCGCTGAACCAGGGGGGGCGTGGCTGGGGCGGAAAACCTGGAAAAGCAGCAGCACTTTTCTCATATAAACACAAAATTGCAGAAAATGGCGACACCTGCTGTTGCAAATTAGAAAAATAAGATGTTTCATAAAAATGAAATGTCAGTTTTGGGGGAAGCTGAGGCAAAATAAAAGTGGGGAAAACCGAGGCCCAGCACAGCAGGAAAATCAACAACAGGTGAGACAGGGTGGGGAAAGTGTGTTGCCGAAACTCACGCAAATATGCCGTATTCTAATTGAACACTCGAAACAAATTGAAGGCCATACTTGCCAATATTACAAAAAAATTAATTCAAATATATATGAGAGATTTGTTGGAGGTTTATATCCCAATAATCTAATACCTTCTGTTAAATTGAAAGATAAATATTTTAATCATATTAAACATTAAATGGGTAATATTTACGTAGTAGTAACATATTTCAATTGTTTTTCTTCAATGTTTCTTATGTGTTGTTTGCCAAATGCTGGATTTTAAGTTAAGATTTGACTTCTGTGCCACACAAGAAGTAAAATTTCCAAAACCTTATATTGAGCCACCCCGAGATGATGGGGCCAGTTTTCTTATGACTTATACCTATACAAATTTATGGGGCATAGCTACCATTCGAAGGTAACACGTCTCTTATCACACACTTTGCTCACAGCGATTGGGCACAAAAGTCATTTAAAGTTTGCCAAACAGTTCGATGCTGCAACAGTGGCGGGAAAATGCTGGAGAAACGGCAGCAGAAGCCGTAAACAAACACAGGGCCAAAAGGAAACAAATCTAATAAAATCAGCAGATGATGGTCATTAGACCGAAAAGTAATTTCATTTATTCGCAAACTCGATTTGTTGCTTTGTAGCACGAAGTGCGCACGAGTGCTGCTCCTGTTTCTGTTTCTTTTTCTGCTTCAGTTTCAGTTTGCCTTCTGTCCCGGCCAAGGACTCCGGCTGGAGTGTCCTGCAATGGCCAAGATAAAGGTCAGGGGATCCCGTTCCCGGCGGCCAGGGGAGTATTAGTCGGCTAAGCAAGGCAAATCAAAGCAGCGAAGCGTTCAACCAGCGTCGCGCATAAAAACCAAAAAGAAACACCAACAAACTGGCAAAACGAAGCACAAACAATGGCTGCAGCCAAAAGCAGACAATGTGAAAAATCACGGGCACTGAAAAAAAATATGTATATGAAAGTGTATTACTGTTATATGCCTGAACAATTTTAAAAGATTTTATTCCAATACCACAGAAATGGTATATGTTATCCAAAAATAAATGAAGCACAATCAACGAAAATGAAATATTCAGAGACAGAAAAGTTATACCAAAACCTATATTTTAAATAAGTGCACTAACTCTTTCTCTTATCCTTATTCCAAACCAGTTATATGTATTAACTTAAAATGCCTTGTAAATAGATACGTGATATAAGAGATATAAGACTTCATATAAAAGCCCCAAAAAGTATGCTATACTTTTTTTGATTTATATTTGACGCATGTATCGCGATGAGCCGAGAACTTCTTGTATAAAAACATTACTTCAGGCACCTGCAAAATAGAATTCCCATTCTAGAAAGCTTACACCTGTGTATATTTTTAATCAGAAAATAGCAATTATTTTTTTCGGTGCACTCGAATGGCTGTAAAGGGGAGCCCCAAAAGCAATAAGAAAATGGGCTGCGCTCTTATAGATTTCTTAAACAAATTCCGAAGATGCGTTGTTAAAATTTGGCCGCCACTAAAAGCACAAACGGATTAGGAAGCCCATCAGGAGCCGAGACGGAGTATCCTGCGCGGATTGCCTTACCTTCGGGGTCATAAAAGTGTTTTTGGGGGTAAGCACACACAGACACACACAGACACACTCGCACCTGTAATAATGGCGAAACAATAAAATTTGCCGGCGGAAAAGTTTTTCGCTTCGAAATTTCAATGGCAAAATCAAATGGACAAAATGTAAATGAAAATGCTTTTAAAATGAAATTTAGCGTTACCCAAGCGCTTCATTGTTGCGCAGCATGGACCGCGTTTCCTGTCTCTGTCTTTCGCCATCGCTCTGCACTGCTCTCTCCCTTGGCCGTGCAAAACGAATGGCATTTGGAGCGGCACCTAAACGGAAATGAAATTAAGCACAAAATGTGCCATTTGCCAGCTGGCAGTTGTTGTTGCTCGCCCCTGTTTCAGTTTCAGCCATTACTTTCGCCCGGCCAGCAGTAATTGAAAAGTTGGTAGGAGCCACTCGAAGCGGAGGCCCAAATCCAGAGGACTCCCATGTTTGCCTTTCAGGCGCTCGGATTTTCCTTGGCCCCAAGCTGATTTGTGGAATGCCATTAAGCCTTTAGTCGGTTTGTTAAGAAGATGGTGTCAGATATCAGTAAACTGGAAATTAGTCAAATGCAAGTGTAAGCTATACCTATACTTATCTATGCGGAGCGAAAAGCGTGACAATAGCACTTTGATTGCCATTAAAGATTATAATGAACTATACATCTACTTAAACTACCCATAACAAACATTAGATTACCTTTAACTGGAAAATACCTTCAGCTATTAAGGTTTTCCCACGCATCTAGATACTCAAAACACTCATAGTGTCTGTGTTATCTCACACTTTCAGTTATCACGAATGTGGCAAATAGTCAGACACTTAGGTTGGTCAACGAGTGCGATGGCCAAAAGGATCGCTCACAGCCTGCCACGCCCACTCGGCCAGCTGGTACTAGATGTTCGTACATCTCGGAGCATATGGTACTTCATAATTTTGATGGTCCAACGGAAAAGTTTATTTTCCATCTCCACTTTTCCTGCGGTCAGTGGACGACGAACTTCGGTGCTATAAAATGTGGCAAAGTGAACGTCTATTTGTCAGAGTTTTTATACACTTAGACCGAGTGGACTGTGCGCTGCCTTTTGCTTACATTATTTGATTAGCAATATTTAATCAAATTGTCATAGTTAGACAAACGTCCATATGTCCCTCGGATTGCGGCATCATAATTCCTGGGCAAACTTGCGATGAAGTTAGATAATGAGGGAATCCCGGACAATAAGAGGAACTTTATGCTAACTTTGGCCAACTCTCCGACTTGCCATCAATTCATCGGTGCGATGGGGAATAGAACGTAATTGCATTGGCCGCATGAAAGGAAATCATTAATGACATACCGCCGCGCTGGTCGTGGGGATGGTGAGAATGGGCGGAGTTGGGGTAAGTCGTCCTTGCAACGCATTTTATGAACAATTCACGCTTTTCCTACCGAGAAGAGAACAAAGTTTAGTCGGTTGGAAGTGCAAGTGCAAGGAGGAAATTAAGCTGAACAATAAATTTTCTTCGGCAAGTGCAGCGCCAGCATCCGCCCAACTTGGCCGCCCCCTCACCCCCCTCCCACCCTCTGACTATCCACCGCCCGCGCTCTTATTAGCAGCGTTCTTGTTTGCCTTTTTCCATTTTTTGTTCGGTTTTTTTTTCGCGCTCTTGTTGTGGTTATGCTTGCACTGCTTGGCCCTGTGTAGGCAGCTACACTGAGGAAAACTTATGATTAAGTTGTGAAAAATATATAAATATTATTGGAGAAAAATAAACTTCATGAAATGCCTGGAAAGCGAGTGATCCCTTGATCTAAAGTCAATTGAAGCTCATCGTTATATATGTTGTAATCCTAAAAGCTATCTTTCATAGTTCAAATATGTTTTCACTGTAAATTGAGTCATTGAAGCACAGGACCAAAGCGCGAATTACCGCCATTTTGTGCACTTTGAACGCCATGTTGCCGTTTTTATCGCTGCGGTCCTTCTCATCCTTCTTCGTCCTTGTGCCCTGCAGTCCGCCTTTCAGGACCTCTTGTCATTGCAGCTGCCAAGTAATTTTCGCAGCGCCAAAGAGTGCTGCGCGTCTCATTGAGGCGGGTAATTGATTTATGTATTTATACTGATTTTTTAATTAATTTATAAGCTTTGCTCTGGAGTGGCGGGAAGCCCAAAATGCTATTTAATGGCAAAGTGCGTAAATCAATTGGCGATGGATGCCTGCTGTAATAATAACCTCTTTCAGTGCTTATTACTGAAACTATTTCTATGGATCGTAAATCAGGCTGAGTGCCAGTGTAAGTGGGCATATTCAATTAAATCTTTCCAAGATAAATGCATTCAACTCAACTGGTAATTGATTTAACACTTCTCTGAATTAAAATGACACTGGGTGCAGTACGAGCACTTAAAGTGATGGAAATATCATTGTAGTAAAATAGTTTGCTATCAAATGTATATAATATTGTATACAAACGTTCTTCTAGCTATATTGGGTTTTAAAAATATTTATTTACAATTTGAAACAAAGAAACCCTGTTTATTCCGAGTAAATATAAATATTTTAAAAATATTTTGAAATCAAATGATTTAATATTCATGTTTTATTAGCAAACCGCAGCGGTGTGCAAATGCTCAATATGTGCAAACAACATCTAATTTCTTTCATAAGCGAGTCTTAACAATATTCCGACCGCCACTGTGCGGTGGGCGTGGCATTGGCTGTCCACTCTTTATTAGCAATACAAATGCAAACATGCTGCACAAACATCGAGGCACAACTCTATTTGTGTGTGTGCGTGTGTGTTTGTGAGTTCATTTCCGGTGTGGGACGTTGCATTTTAATGCTTGTTGTTGCTGCTGTTGTAGAGGTCCTTGTTGCGTTTGCGTGCATATGAAAATTAAAATTGTTGACAATTGTCATTTTTTTCGCATTGCTGCTGTTGTTGTCATTGTGTTGTCAGCATTGTTACCGCGGTTGTTGCGGCTCAAGCCGCCCACTGTCGTATTTTCGCCCGGCTTTCCCCAACCCGCGATGTTGCTGCTGCCACACGCAACTAACCGCATTTTGATTGCCATGCATTCGACCGAATCGTGCTCGTTGCTAAATTGAAAGCATTTTCCGTGCCGTGAATCTCGGTTGGCAGCGTCAAAAAATAACAACAAAAAATGCATTTTTGCAGAAACCGGAGAAAGGACGGAAGTTGTCGCTGGCGTGTTGCATGCGTGGTCTGCATCCAGTGGCACTGTGCCCCTGCCACGCCCAGCCACGCCCTCCGCAGATCCTCGGCCTGCTTATCCTTAGCGCCAGCAGGCTGTGCGATTTGTTTGCTTGCTCAGCTCAGCTCATCTTATCGCTGCGCGGAGTGTGAAACTGCATTAAAATTGGTTATCCTGTAGGCGACAACCATCCAATCAATCGGAACATACATACATACATCTCATTTATGCATACACTTGGCGAAACGAAGTACAACCTTCAGTAATATATGTATTCAATTATTAGGAAACTATCTAAAAATCTATCTTAAGACTGAGATAACTGACATTAACTAACTAAACCTCAATAGTAACTTAAATATTCACTACTCACTATGATTTTTTTCTGTGTGCACATACTATGAGACTTTGCCTCCGCCTAACTCAATTGATTTGCTAATGTTCCGGAGGTGCTAAGACCAGAATCAGGCTTAATTAAATTTTTGTGTTGCTGCCGCTTCGGTAGATTGTGTGTATGTGTAGCCTTAAGGCGCTGACAGACGCGCACATCTTGTATCTGTATCGTGTACGAGTAGTATCTTGCAGATACCAAGCTGAATCTGGCCAGTGGTGGCAGCTGTCAGACGGAAATCTCGCAAGTTCATTCAGCCACACAATAACATAATTATTCAATTATACGATGTTGCTTGTTGATTTCGCTTGAGTTTAAAAAAAAAATAGCAGGGAAATTCCGTAAGACGCCTAGGAACGTAATCGCTACGACCAAAATCAACAAGCAAACGGCTAATGCAATTACAGGAATCCAGGCGGATATTCGCAGAACGAAAAGGGCAAACTCTTGGCAAAATTGTGAATGGTAGACCAACATTTGCACAGGCCATAAATTCCCAACATTCGCCAATGCCAATAAGTTGGGGCCGGGGTCTAAAGTTTTACATTGGTAACCGAAAAATATGCAAAGCAGTCATAATTTTACTTTAGAACCGAAATATTTTCGAACGAAATTGTTAGCAAACAAACTTTTTTATGCATCAACTAATTTCAATCAGCTAACAAAAATGTGCTTGCTGCCCTTTTCCCGCAACCGCAGAGCGAGCAAGATGGAGAGACTGAGCAAAAGCGCCGAAAACAAACAGAAAACTTTTGTCAATAATGCCGACGACGTTGTTGTGGCTTCAGTTTTCCTTGTTGTCCCGGCTGCCCTTCTTATTGCAGTTGCCATCGCCGCCAATGTCTTAAATCCCAACTGATTGTGCTGAGTGGCAGTGACAATCGGTGGTTTGGGGGTCGCGGCTTAGACACTACCTGGGCAACTGCGAATGATCCGATGCACCTGCCCCGCCTTTCGCCTTGGAAACCAGTTCCACAATCAACTTCTCTGTCTGAAGTCGGAAATACGCTGAAGGCACAGGGTTGAACTCGCCATTTGTAAAAACCCCTTTACTTAAAACTGGTTTGTTTTAACTGATTTAATGAAAATCCTAATTAGAAACAAAATTGTTAGAGGCTGCATTTCAATCGGGAGCTTATTCAATCTTTATCTATCTATCTCTTTAAGAACTAGCTAGAGCTGCTTACTCCTTACTCCAAAGCATCAACCACTATGCTTTAACTTGGCTAATACATTAATTAACTTTACCTCCGACCATTGTGTTTGAACGCCACTTATTCGTGGGCTTATCATTGAGCCCGGCGAAGGGTGGGGCTGAAAAACAAATACTCAAACGTTACCCTGACCCCATGTATTTTGGTTAACAATCACAACAAAAATAGGCGCGCAAAACTTTTAATGAGCTAACGCCGCTGATTCAGCGTTGTAATTAACATTTAACGAGCACTCCGTCCTACTTTCACGGGAATGGGACTTAATACGTCGACCTTACGGAATATTATTTGCAGGTGAGCAACAGATTTTTGTGCCGAATGCGGGGTTCCTGGAAATTATTCAATTTCGGCATCCATTTGCTAGATTTATGAGATCGTTTTTGGCTAAATTATTGCTTTGACGCCAAACTAATTATTTGAGTTAGTTTTCATTAAATAGTCTTTCGATTTTGAAACCGCTTTGGAATCTTGATATGAAATGTTTTTCACAATTTGTTCCTACTCACTTTTGAAAATTCAAAATGTAGAGGTCGTTTGACTCATGTCCATTTATAACCATTTATAACTTTCAACTTGACTCATTTGCAATTTAAAACTTTCAATTCTTTATTATATCATATAATAATAATTATATTAAGTACCACAAGGTATTTCAGATAATTTTACAAAAATTCTACATAGCGTATACGCCACACATCACGTATACGTCGGTTGTGAGAACTACAAGATAACAACCCCCATACAAAAGAGCGCCACCTAGAAAACATATTTCTGAGTAACATATAGCTTTCCAACACTAAAGTTCACCAAAGCTTTTGGGGGTGGAACTCGGAAAGCAAGAGCCACCGGCTGAAGCTCCACATCTGGGGGCAACTCTGCGACCCAAAACATATGTCCCGTCAGGCTGCACAAAGCTGCGCTGCTGAGAGCGCGGCGAGAGAGGACTGCGTGCCGCTTCGCTGTTTACTGTCCGCTGGCGAAGTGTTTATAACGGAACTCTCAGTTCACTCGCGCTGAGGCTCTGGGAACGTTGTGCTCTGGACCGCCGAAGGAGCAGCTCCACGCTGGGAGTACAGCCAGCCAGTTTATATATACATGTACATTTGGCCTGAAGTGGGCAAAAGTGTGACAAACAGAACGGAAAGTTAGCATACTTTTGTGAGTGACGACTTGGCCAAATCGCGAGTTCAAGCCCCTCTATTCAGGATATCGAATATGTGAAAATGTGACCCAATTGAAAACGCGAAAACGGGTCGCAACTACACATAAACTGCATATATTTATACACACACATATACACATATATGTATGTGTGCGGGCGAGCATAAGTACATCTGTCAATACAAGGAGGTAATCCCCCAAGTCGATCCGATATACTGGGTGCGGTGGAGTTGTTTAGCAAACACACATAAATTAATAATCAACGTTTTTGGGCCTCGGGCACAAAAGTATCGGTTATGCGAGGGTGTGCGTGTGTTTGTTTTACTCCACAGCCAGAGCTGCAAAAAAAAAAAAAGTTCAATCGCTGAAACTTCAGGCAAAACAGCCCGAAACGTTTCGCCTGCTGCTGCTGCTCTTTTCGTGGCTCTGGCACAGCTGATTGTCCAAGGCCCCACGCCGAACATGTTGGCTTGTTTGGTTTGAAGCTAAGGACCTGCACTTGTCGACACCCCCCACCGAAAAAAAAACCAGAGTACTCTGGGACGAGCTTCACGGTTTTACGGCTCTGAAGCACGCACCCAAAAGGGCAGCGCAGCGTGCACACGTAATAATAAAGCCATAATCAAAGGTAACCCGGGACAACGGAGCGTATGCGTGTTCCGCCAGGTCGGTGGCCTGACCAGCAGCTAATTGCTACGACACGCGGAATGCCAAGGATTCAGGGATTCGTGGGCCAAATATGCGACACTTTTTTGCACTCTGCGAAACTATTGCAGGCACTATAGAACATTCTGGGTTGATAGATGTATTTTTTTAGATTTTTTAATGTAAAATTTACCTTAATTATAATAATTTTATGTGGCTTCAGTAAAATAACTCAGTTTATATATATTTATTTTTAATTTCATTTCAAAAACTTATTGTTGATAACAGATAAGCTCATGCCTCAACATTTTACTCAGATTATATTCCGTGCACCATTATATCATTTAATTATTATTATTTAAATATTTTTTTAATTAACAATCATTAACAATCAATTGAATTTACTTTGACCATGAATCAAAACACAGAAAGCGAGAAAAGTGAAAGTGTTTCCCCTCGAATTCGGAATTTCTCAATCTCAGATGGCACCATATGCACATATTTGGCGCTCAAATCGAAACCCCCCTCTCCAAGAACTCTCAACCCCCCAGGCAAAACACCTATTTATGGAGCACAAGTGGTTATCCAAAATACATATGCCACCCTCCCATTCCGGAGGAGCAGTTGCGGCCACACTTCGGCACTCAGCACCAGGGAAAACCACAAACAACGTCTGCAGATGGGGCACACTTCAATGTGTTTTCACTCATATCTAGTTTTCCGGTAGCATATTTATTTTCCACTTTAATGGAAAACATATGCCGAGGCATCAGTTCAGTGGAAAACGCACTTGGCCAAGGTATACCCGTGTATCGTTTCCATCTAGATGCCTTCTATTACATTTTGCGGCAGCCTGATTACGCTTAATTGTTTCTAATTGCATGTGTAATTTAATTAAGGCAATTGCCACAGTTCACCTTGAACTATCGGCTCATCGGTGGGCCAGTGTGCAAACGTAATTCGATATGCGATGATTGCAATTGCGTTGCTTTCGCCTTACTGCTGTCTGCTCAGTGGAAAAATAAAATGGCAATCGATAAAGGCCACGGAGCCGGCTTTCCCGATTTGATTGCAGTTGTTTCGCAGTCCATTGCCATGGCCACGATTATGTTTAAAAAAAAGGAAAATAGCGGAAAGTTCTCAGAAATCGCCTGATTATTGGGCCAACTTGATTGGCGGCCATCCGATTTGGTAACAAGGGTAGACATCCCGTTATTGCCACAAATCAGGCAACACTTCAACCTTTTCAGACCCTTTGCGCTGAATTATTCATTTCTAGAAATCAATCAACGCATTTAATTTAACGCCTCTAGAAATATTGATAAAGCTCTAAGTATAGTAAATATATCTAGAAGATACATTTTGTTATGATTACAGCAGAATAATCTCTAAAGTCCCTGGTTTTTTATTTTATTTTGGTTCATAATTCTTTTTTAAGCACGCTTCCCATTTAAGATCATAAATCAAATTCGAAGATCCCTCTTCTTTGAATGATTTTAGGAATTATGAAGCTCTCTGACACCATGGCCACGCCTATAGAAGAAAAACTCGACCAAAACCTGAAGGTAATGCTAAGATACTCCATATTTATAGATGCATACCTATTAAAGATTAAATTTTTAATATTTCAGGTGCGAACTGGAATGGTACACGTGAGCGATGGCAAGAGCAGACCAGAACCCCTTCGACTTAATCTTACCATGGAGTTGCTTTCGCTGCAGAAGCTGGAAGTGGTGACCCCAAGTAGTTGTCATCCCAATGGACCACCCATGGAATCAAAGGTATATTATACTCTACCCTATAATATATAGCTTATTTATGAAATAATTAATCTTTCAGGAACGCATGGTTCAAATAACGCGCCAAAAACAAGGCGGCCTAGGACTGAGCATAAAAGGCGGCGCCGAGCACAAACTACCCATTTTGATATCGCGTATCTATAAGGATCAGGCTGCGGACATAACGGGCCAGCTGTTTGTGGGCGATGCCATCATCAAGGTCAACGGAGAGTACATCACGGCATGTCCTCACGATGATGCCGTCAATATATTGAGAAACGCTGGCGATATTGTTGTGCTCACTGTTAAGCATTATCGCGCAGCCACGCCTTTCCTTCAGAAGCAACGTGAGTAGTAGTGGCATAGCTTGGTAAATAAGGATTGAATAACCCTCCTCCAACATCCCAGTGACCAAGGACACGCCCGACTCTGACAACGATGTCACATGTGCCGAGCTGAAGGCTGACGAGGGCTACAAGTCATCCGTCAATAGTGGAACCATCAGTCGCAGTTGTAGTCGCCCCATGTCAATCTGCTCGGAGCCGGAGAAGCGCTGGACCGACGTGGTTGCCGGTGAGCCTTATTTATGAATAGGTTAACAAATTGTTCATTGTTTATGTCTTAAGATAAGAGATATGTATCTTATATCTCCATAAGGAAATGGCTAATGAATTGATATTTTTATACCTTGCCCCTAATGTACCCTAAGTACCCCTAATGATGGCATATGTGACGAGGTACATCTATGGCACTGACAAGCTGCGCCAAAATGCCTTCGAAGTTCGCGGTCTAAATGGAATTTCCACAGGTGTCATACACTGCGATGAACTTGCCATACTTAGTCAGTGGCTAAAACTGATAACGGACAATGTTGTGGGCCTAACGCATTTACAGGTAGGAGAGTTATACGTAAATATGTATATTTATAAATTAATAATTTGTTTATCTACTAGATGAAGCTATATAATAGAAACTTTGCTGTGGGCGAGCGCATTGAGTACATGGGCTGGGTGAATGAAGGTGTCATCAACAACAATATATCGTGGCAGAGCTACAAGCCCAGGTTTCTACTGCTCAAAGGCACTGAAGTGATGCTCTTTGAAACGCCACCAGTGAGTAGCAATCAATTGCCATAAGTTTCAATGATATAAATATTTTTTTCTTTCAAATTATTAGCTTAATGTGGCTGGCATTAGCAAGGCTTTGGTGGTCTACAAGGTCTACCAGACCATGTTCCGCATTGTCAAGGAATCCGAGACCGTGGATAGTCGCCAGCACTGTTTCCTGCTGCAAAGTTCGGGTCATGAGCCGCGCTATTTGAGCGTGGAAACCCGTCAGGAGCTTTTGAGAATCGAGAATAGCTGGAATGCAGCCATTGTGACAAGTGTCATCAAACTGGGCGTAGGTTTCACTCGTAACTCATACCTCCACTCTCTTTTTATATGCTAATTTTCCTCATTTTCCTTAGCGTAAGACATTTGCCGTGTCGCATCATGGAAAAAGTGGTGGACTCACGCTGGACTGGCAAGCTGGATTTTCACTAACTGAAGGAGCAGAATCCGCCACAGTTTGGCAGTATAAATTCTCACAGCTGAGGGGCTCCAGTGATGATGGTAAATCGAAGCTGAAGCTGCATTTTCAGGATCACGATAGCCGTGCAATAGAAACCAAGGTAAGATAGGAGTATATCATAATTTCATGAAATATACAATTTAATATCCTGCAGGAGCTGGAATGCCAAGTCCTGCAAAGTCTGCTGTTCTGCATGCACGCGTTTCTCACGGCCAAGGTGGCATCGGTGGATCCGGCATTTTTGAGCTCAATCCAGCAGACTTAAATCAAAATGTGGACAAGAATTCACATGGACTCACACTCAAAATGATATATAATGAATATTCGTAAAGTGCATAGCAAATAATTCGAATATGAATGTTGGACTATAGGTATCGCATACATGATTGTCTGCTTGGAGTTATTATAAACGAGTACGCGCATATACATATGTATGTTGATCTGAATGATTGTAATTGTAATTGGATACTGATATGGGTATATTTATAGCGCTGATAAAACTGAAAGTGAAATCTCTTGGTGCATTACAGTAAATTTTAAGCATACATAAGGCAATTACTTTAGGCATTTTTCCTATTACGTAGACTTGGTACTTACAAATTGACAACAAATTTATATTGTTTATAATCGATCGTTTCCGAATGTAGCCTTTAAAGTTAAATTACTTACCCCTACCTAACTTACGGATTGTTAAAACCACATAGGTCTGCCGATTCTGAATGTCAGAGCAACTGATCGCTTTTGCTATTAGCCGAAAAGATTATAATGAGTGGCCTTAAAGGCTTTATCCCGTGCTGTATCCTCTAGACATATATTTCTCCGGCGGTTTAACGAAAATTGATCGAAAAAGATGAAAACCGTGTTTTGTGTGCGCTCTAATGAAAATTTAATTTTCGAAAAAAACGAATGCTTTAAGGTCGGATTAACTGTTATTTTCTACTGAAGTAATAGCTGATGTCATAATAGATATATACATATATATAAAAATACCTTATAAATTAATATATATATAACATCCACCGAACAAATCTCAATGCACAGACGTAACATGAACTAGATTTTATAACTGTTATACATTTACTCAGAGCCAGTTAAGTGATTTCATCAGACACTCACTTAGGTCATTTGTCAATTCAGAACGTGTCTTTCGGTGGCAAGATCGCATTTGTTGCTAGCATATTGCATTGTACGTATTGATTTTAGGCGTTATTGCACAACATACAACTACACATTATCGAATTAGTTAGCGAATCATCGACGAGCACAAAAGATCATATATCTACACACAAATATCAAGTTGGCGCATAAGCAAATTGCAAAATCCCAAACAGCATAAGCAGAATATCTCTAAAAATATGCAAGTATCTATAATCCATATACCACAGCTGAAAACAGAATCAAAAATATTTACTGTACATATGCTTAGCTCTATTGGGTTAGAATCCGCTCCTAGCTCCACAAAGTATATATGTATATGTATACCATAGCCGCAGAAATAATATTTGCATACAAACCGATCCTAGTTGCACCCAAATCGCAATCCTAAACCCACAAACCCGACCAACATACGTAATCTGCAAACACCGCAACATGTTATACGAGTATCAATTACCAGGGAGTTAGAGCTCCCTCATCACAACTAACCTACATACCATACATACATACATATATTTTTAATGCGAAGCTTACATAGTGCTGTATGAAGTACACGACATACAGATATATACATACATATATATGCCACACACACACATATGTTCCCCGAACTAAGGATACTACTCAAAAACTGCGATTCTGTAATAAAGTTCAATATTTATCCGGAACTGCGCTACTTGAACAAAAATTCAACGATATGAAAACCATTTGAGTTGGTTTAGTTATGGTTCCCTATTTACTTTTATGCGTTTGCTAATTGAAATTATTGTACAAGAAAACCAAAGCATTCGAATTGGAATAAAATCTGAATATCTAATCAAGAACAACAATTTGTACTTCTTTCTTTCGACTTTTTTCCACCCCAATAAAACTTCACTTTTTAGTAACTCAAAGTATAATAATTTATTTCAACCAATTGAAACAGAACTCATGGCTGTTAGTTCCGCTTCAGCGTGAAAGAAACTCTTAAAACAATGCTAAAATATCATACATCTATGTACAGAAATGAGTTTTTAAAAGGGAATGTGTTTCGATAACTCTCAGTTGTTTGCTCAAAATGGCTGCTTTGAGCAAACAATCGTAGTTTTTTTGGACGGGGTTAACTAGTCTAGAACAAACCTTTGCATATGACAAAATCCCCTCATGGCTGTTTGAGCGGATTTTGAAGTTCAACTCTGGCAGCTTTTGCTTCAGTTCCATGAGATATCCTATAACGTGTTTAAAGCTTTTACATCATCGACTTGTGTATGTACAGATTCTGTGCCCAACAATTTGAGCCTCGATCGTGTCGTTAATTCCATTGGCATATGCAAACATTCTTTCAAGGAGTTCTCTGTGGATTAACTGACGATTGTTTCGCATTTTCGGACTTGATATTATCTACACAGCATCGTATATATGAGTATGCTATAACTGGCATTAACCATACGAACTACAAGCTAATCTTAACTTAGAACTTATGGTTTGAAGCTGCGTTTGCTTGTGGGTTTTCTCCTTTTCTTTTTTTTTGGTGCCGAAACCTAAGTACGTTGTTTGCGAAATTTGCCGATCCTGCTGCGGACCTGCGCCAAATGTCGAACCAAAAACACAAACTCTCCTGCAATGCCACAATCTACATACGTGAACATCGGTTGTTGGTAAATTTCCAAATCTAAACGTAGTAAATTTGAAAACGGGCCACTGGTCGAACTCAGACATCGACGGGTTCCTTGGCGGTCTCCGTGTCGGTTAATCGCACCACGGTGACCTCGGTGGTGACCCCGTTCAGCACCATTGCCATCGATTGCTGATCCCGCCACGGTGTGGTCAAAATGGTGAACCGCTGCCGCAGACTGCCCGGCGTGGAAAGTAGTTTGAATATCGCCACGGCAGGAATCATCACAACCGAGGAGCCAGCTATGCACCAACCCAACGCATTGGCCCAACTGGGATACACGTAGTCCGCATAGGTCAGTGGCTCGTAGCCAATCAACCCGTACACCGTGATGAAGAGCAGGAAAATTGGTGCCACAAATCGCCAGCACACCTGCCAGTATCTTCCCGGCGGAAAACCAATCATGTCCCGTATATCCTCGCTAAATCGATTGGTTCCGTAGATCCAGGACACGGCGATTGCCTCAAAGAACACGGCCACTAGAATCGAGTAGCCGGCAGCATATCTATCCAGCAGGTGGAAGAAATAGAAGCCACCCTGGGTGCAACTGGCCAAACCGACCACGAAGTACAGGGAAAACAGTCCAGCTACAAACAGCTCTCGGTTTCTTTTGATCTTGGGGAACTCGTCGCTCAAAGCTGTGATTATAGCCTCTGAACCACCAAACTGAAAGAGTTGTATAATTAAGTTGAAGTCTTTCATATAGTGTTTAAGTTATATATACCGAACTATCCAAGCCCAAAGTGAGCAGCATCATGAAGAATATTAGAGCCCAGAAAGTGCTGGCCGGCATGGTGGCAATGGCAGCTGGATAGACCACGAACACCAGACCAGGTCCTTCGGTGGCAACATCTTCAATTCTTACACCCAGAGTGTGGGCCATGTAACCCAGCACGGAGAATATCACAAAGCCGGCTATAAAGCTGGTAGCCGAGTTAATGAAACTGGTTAACAAGGCATCCCTGTAATAAAGTTAAGTAATAATTTAAGTGATAAAAGTATTAGACTTGCAACCTACTTGTATACATTATTATGGTATTTATTGTAGGATGCATAGGCCAGCAGCACTCCAAATCCTGGACCCAATGAGAAAAACACCTGAGTGGCTGCATCCACCCAGACTTCAGCCTTATAGATGGCACTAAAGTTGGGCGTGAGATAATACTGAATGCCCAGAAAAGATCCGGGCAGTGTGAGGCCTCTGATTAGTAGAATCAGTAGCACTGCATAGGGAAAGAGGGCAGTAAACCACACAACCTTGCCCGAAGTGCTGATACCCTTCCACAGGGAGAAGTAACAGATTAAGTAGACAATCAGAAGGCACAGCGCCATGTCCCATTTGATGGCGCCCAAGTCATGGATTCCCTCGCTGCGGTTCAGCTCCAAAATGTAGCGGCTATACGAGGAATTAAATGTAATTACAAGTTTGAAAGCTGAAGATACTAATATAACTCACTTAAAATATTCTGATGCTGCGGACTGAAAACCCTCCACATGGCCAACTGCTGACGTATCCAAGCTCGAACCATTCACATAAGTCTCATTGTAGAGCAGGCTTTGATTTCCCATGACATACAAGTCACTATAGTTACCAATAAGCGGAACACGAGATGCATTTTGGCTCTCAAACTGATAAGAAGTTAGAGTTAATAGGGATTAATTTGTATTAAATGGTTATGTATCTAGTTACCGGTCTACAGTTTGGTGTGTTCCAAATATTATTACACGACGTCCAAGGCAGCGAGTTGGTGAAGGATGCAAAAAAGAAACGCAACGACCAGGCTATAATCACATTGTAGTAGAAGTCCACATAGAAGGCTATCAGCACCACGGCATATCCAATTCCTGCAAGTTAAAATGCTAATCCATGAAGTTCTTGTGATTAATTAGTAAGTAGTTAGTAATTACCTTTGAAGAGGGGCACCAAGCGACCCCAGCAGGTTATGGCTCCCTTACGATTGTGCTGACCCAGGGCCAATTCCATATAGAACAGAGGAATGCCACCGACCACCAACATAATGCCGTAGGGCACAAGAAAAGCGCCTAAAATTTTCAGATATTTTGAAGTTAACTCTAGTCGAAGGACACAAGGATTCATTAGAATTGGATTTTATTTTAATGAACTAGAAGATGCGATTCCAAGTTACAATCTTAGATACTTCCACCTCCGCATTACATCTCTTACTTTTTACCAACTTATTTTCCAGCTATAGAAACAATCAATATGTTTTGTATGATAATGATTGCATAACCGCCACATATTGAGACTGACCCGTGTCACAATCTCTGCATTGTTCGCGCTGCCCCCGGTCGACAAACATAATTACACACACATTTTCTACATAGACACACCCGACCTTTATGTATGTTCGATGGCACACAAAATCAAATTGTTTTACAAGTGCCACTCTAAGGACATTTTAAAAACATTAACAGCAGCAGCAGCAAGCTGGCGGATGAGAGGCGGAAAATGCGGGGAAGGCCCGACTCGGCTGTCTCCTGCAGTCATCGCCGTCATCTCCGTCACCTCCGGAAAAGCCGAGCCAAAGTTACACCCCCCTTTTGGGCCAGACAATTGGTAGAGTGCCATCGATACTTTGTCGAGTGGCAGGGGATGATGTTCTATGATTTGATTATGTCTATTAGCAGGCAAAGTGGCCGACGACAAAGTCGTCTAGGGCCAAAACCCACATTACACCCCACTGTATGCAAGGGCGTTCGGTGCAAAGTATATCTACAAAGGGTCTGCCAGCTACGGTGCTTCCTTCTGTCGTGTCAATTATGTCGGAAATTTAAAACAAAACCGTCTAAACTGAAGTCGGGGCATCCATGACGCTGGTCTCTGTTGTTGAAGCCATAATTTCCGTTGCTTCAAGTGCATTTCCCCCATTTTCCAGCAGCTCGTCGGGGACACTGTGCAAATATGTGCCTCTAATTCGATTCCCATCCCGTAATTCGGTCAAAACTTGTCCAATTTTAAACGGCCAAGTGTTGGTTATAGCTTGACTAGTAAATTGATATTCTATTGAATTATTGAAAGTTATGCCTACTTAAATGCTTGTGAATAACTTTTTAAATGTATTTGTTTAAGAATTGAGGTGCAACGTGCTCCTTCCCACCATTCCAAATAGTTTCAAATAGAAACCTTTATTTTCAAACACATTTAAGACAGAAGTGTATATTATAATCAAATGCATAGTTAAACCAAGTACATTCAAGCAAGCGCTGCGTATGCGCGATCTTAGTTTGAAAAAGAAGAGAGGCAGCTCCTTGGGTTTTAGCCCTAATCCAGGACAATGTGGATGGCACAGCCTGTTGCTGCCACCAAAGCTTCCACTTCCGAGTTGCAGGCAGCGGGAAAATGGGAAACAGAATAAATAATACCGACTAAGCTGTGGTAATAATCGCAACCTGAGCGAGTTGCTGCCCCTGGCAACGGACATAAAATGGAACTTAAGCTGGAGATGGAGCTGGAACCACTGATTGAACGCAATGAAGCGTATAAATATAACAATTTATTATTATGATTTTAAAGCAGCAGCAGCAGCGACCGGGGGTGTTAGCAGGAGGAAAAAAGACTCATAAAATAGTAATAACTATATCGAAGGCTCTGTGTGCCACATCCATTCACGACGCATCAGCGGGAAAGTGCCGCAATCAGTGGGAAAATGGGGAGGTGGAGATGGAGACATGTTTCGCACATGAATTTCCCACAATGCGATGGTGGAAAGTGCTCCAGCAACAAAAGCCTAGAGAACTCCACATAAGCAGGCTGACATATTGCCAAGAAAATGGGGTGAAAAAGAGTGACAGAGGGTAAGCAGGCCAAATGCGATTATGACTGCCAGATTTAGTTGTCATACAGAAGCACTTAACTTTTGGAATTGTTTTGAATGATGGCGTTGGCGATGAGGATCAGGAAGCGAAGTAAGTGTTCGCCTGTGTGTCCTTTGCCGCTCTTTTAGCGGGGAAAAGCCCTGCAATTTGACAAAGGAACCATTCCCATTCACCACCCACCGACAGCACTTCGCACCACTTTGACAAAGTGTTAACAAGGCCGAAAGGGAAATTCAGAAAGCGGAAAGAGGAAAGCGACGGGTTCCGTGGCAAGCCCAATGATGTGTAAAGCCATATAAATTATATTCACTCAGCCAGAGCGATTGACGAAATGTATTTAGCCCCTAATTGGCCAGTTCACACGGAGAAAAATCACCCCCATTGGCTGAAAGTATCTTAAATAAAGTATAAAGAAAGTATCTTAAAGGCATGATATGGTTAAAGATTATCATAGGCACATTTAATAGTGATCTTCTTCTGTAAAATAGTGTAGGATCTAAAAGGATATACTTACCACCGCCATTTTTGTAGCACAAATAGGGAAATCTCCAGACGTTTGCTAAATCGACGGCGAATCCAATAACCGATAATAAAAAATCCACTTTGCCGCTCCATGTTTCGCGCTCGTCGCTGATGCTATTGTTATCGTTATCGTGTGGCGTGGGCGTCTTTGATTTGGATATATGTCCGGTTGGTGACATCTGCGACTATATAACCCGTCGTGTCCTTGACCCAAAATGTGGAGATCCCGCCGCCGCACTTTGAAATCTGTGGAAATCGCAGCACTTCAATGGGTCAGTTGTGCAGATGTGCCAGAAATATGAACCATATTCAATGATTTAAATCCCAGTTGCCCACCACCCCAAAAAATCCAAAACCCTTCACCAATCAATGGGCTTCAATGAGTGTGTGTCCAGGGCACTTGAAACCTGTTTGGCAACGACATGTGCTTACCCAGCCCTTGAAGAGCTCGTTGGCACATTACGCATACGACAGGTGGCATGTTCAAACACACTGGGCAGCAAGCACTTGACCATCCACACCACAGAACAAGCACATGCATATATCCGCCTATATGTGCCCAACTCTCGGGCATCTTTGCGTGTAATGAAACCACAAACACGTCAAACAATTAATCTGATCTACTTAATTCCTCCCCGCTGACTTTAATTGCCCCGAGTTGCGATCAATTAAGCAAAATGCAGATTGAGTGCTTAAAGTGCTCGGAGCTGCGCTGGGTTAATTTATGACTAGAATCCATCTTTTTATTCCAGATTCGATGGTAATCTTAGTTGGCCAGATTACAAAGTATTACAGTAATAACTATTATTAACTAATATTAAAAATTTGGTTATTTATATCTATGTGTTTAAATGAACTACTTTAAAAGAGTGTTTGAAGTTTACATGCCTTCTTTATTGCTTTCTTATCAAACATACAACACATTTTGAAGTTATCAGTATTTCCATCTGTAATCATTACCATTTTAAATTTACTCTGTGATTGGCCATATTTTGCATTTTACAACGATTTTTTAACACCACGCCTAACATGATACAACTACTGAATATTTTATTTTTGATCTGTGCCAGCTGCACTTGAAAACTAGGTTCTTAAAGATATTATGTTGTTTATTTGTTGCTCGCTTTAAATTATTCAGTTATTCACCTCATTAGATTTTATAATTCCCATCGTAGTTATTTTAATTCATACCTAAAAACTGGTTTATATGCTTACTTACCTAATAAATACCAAGCTCAAATCATGTAGTTGCTCCAATCCATTGTTAAATAATCCTTGAGACTTTTGAAAAATATCCAGAAAACTTAGAAAAAAGCTCCACACAACCAATGCCGAATGCCAAACCCGAATTTCACTTCACATTCACATGGGCGGATGTGTTTAAATTTTTTGGAAAACTTTCAACTTGAGGGCCGTGTTGGGAATTTCAAAATCGGAGCTGTTGCGCCTTCGGTGACATGCGAGCGTTTGCAAATGGCTGCTGGCCAGCGGCTGCTTTTATAGCCCGCGACAAGTGGTTACCGTTACGTCGGCTGCATCTCTTATCACACACACACACACCCCAACACTCGCCAACACACACACACACAGCAGCGCCACTTATGTGCGGAAAAGTTTTGTGTGTGTGTCAAGCGCAGCGGTGAAGTTGAACCTCTAGAGCTGAAATCCCAATTCTGAAAGCCAGAAGTCGCATGCGCCAAGGAAACGTCGACGGAACCGGAACGGAAGTGACCAATTAGAGTTGCCTTATATATACAGCGACAACGTGGCGTATACGCGATGTGCGTGTACTGGTGCAGGCTGTCTCTGTGTGCGAGAGCATTCGCTGTACGTGTGCGCTGTTAACTGGGGATGCTGCTGTTAACTTGAGAGACTTTTCTGCTGGGCCATGTTAACCCGCTGTTTTCTTTAAATTGTTGGACAAAATTGTTTGTGAGCTTATTTATTAAATAAATTTTAATTTTATATTATTTTTTTTTATTTAAAAAAGACAACATTTTTCTTTGTACTAAATAGCGCATTAAATATATGTTATATAAGTTACATACGTAGAAATGGAACATTGTGATTTAACAATAAGATTCCATTTCTCCTTTTAAGCGAAATATATATCTTCTTGGCAACTAGAGGGTTAAACACTGTTAGCACCGCTTCTGTTGTCCCTACTCTATTTTGGCTTTCATCTTGTGCAATCCCCTGCTCTGGTTCACACTCTTTCCCAATATTCCCACATCTGACTCGCAAACATATTTCGAAAACTTTTCGAAAACGCTCGCGTGCATTGCTCAGAATATCTTTTTTTAAATCCCAACCGAGAGCAGTTGGCAACGAGCGGTCGTGTACTACGGATGCGTGAACGACCAATCTGCGGATTTCGTCTAAAAGTGCAGCCGTATAAATACATACAAAATTACATATGTATGTAGAAAGCCAGGGCACTTAAGGATTTTCGCTGAAGTGCGTGTGTCTACGTTTCGCTGGACAAATTCTTCGCGAATCTACGCTGGCGGAAAAAAAGAAATTCCGACACTATCGCAAAGGTTTTTATATAAGAGGCAAGCGGGCATTATTTTTAATTTAGCTGTTGATATTATGCATAAAGCGAAGAGAGAAAACAAACATCAAAACAGAATAGAATCAGCGAAGCCGGGAGAGTGCCGAGAAGAATTCTACGGCCTGGTTCTGAAATCTTTTTTCCTCAAATTCCGCCCCGTGTGTGTACGTGTCAAAATATTTATACGCGCACACGCTCCTCGGATTATTTGTTTGGTGAATTTCCACCAGGCACAGTCCATCTACATATATCCACATATGTCCGTTTACCAGGAAGCGAATATACAAATCCCAATTCAGCCGATCAATTAATCTCTTAATTTACTTTAGCCGCGTGCAGGAACAGCAACAAAAGATACATCCATTAATGCAGATACTAGCGCGTTTAAAATAAAGGAATCGCACAGATATAGAAATGTTTTCCTTTGGTGTTTCTGTTGCTCTTTCTGCTGCTGTCGCTATAAATATTTACAACGCCCGCCTTGTGTACAAAGTGTAAATATGTAGATACAATCTGGTAGATACATTCGCGTACATAAACTGTTTCAATTGTTTTATTGGCCCGCTCATGGACAAAGCTGCGCAGAATTGAAAGTGAATCAAGTGCTATGAACCAGTACAGTAAATAAAAACTGAGTTGCAACCAAATTTTCGAAGCCAAAAATCGCCTATGTAAACAGCAGCCAAAATGTCTAAGAAGCCACGTGGAAACATTCACAAGATACGAGAGTTCGAATTGGAGAAGGTGAGTGATCGGATATGATTCAATCCGAAATCGAATTGTAATACTCATTCATTTCCGCGCGACTTGTGACCCATTATTTTTTTAATGTTTTACCGCGCCGCCATAAACAAATATGCAGATAGAGAACGGTATTAAGACTTCGTCTTGGCCCAGTCGGTAGGATGGGCAATCTGCCAATTGTCTCTTCCCCGGGAAATCGTCTACAATACAACTGGGAAAATGCCATGTTAACGATTAGATTTCTGATCATTAAACACAAACAGCAATGGGCAGCGTCTCGATCGCGAATACAGTAATGTTTAATAGGTCTAGGTAACGCATTCTATATAGTATCTATGTAGTATAGACACATGTCGCCCAGTGCATTTGCACACTTAATTGTTCAGATATAGTTGAGGTGGGTCTTTAACGAAGCGTTGCACTTCGCAAGAAGCTCTCTTTGATTTTTCCGCATAGCAGGCGAAATGTATAAGTGAGTCAATTAGTTCGTTAATAATGGAATGCTGTTTATGAACACGTGTTGCATACTAAATCTATTTGAAAACAGCAAATCGAATATATGACTTTTTGAGTTCCAGAACATAAGGTCTAAACTAACTATATATAGTAACTTGTACATAACCTATTTTCTTTAGCTATATATGTGCCCACCAATACTCTCTATTTCATTATAAAGATACTATGCTTCCATGAAGTTTCTTTATCCACATTTAGAATACATCTATGCATAGTTCCCCTCGCAATCGCAGCTGTTTTAATATGCCATCTATATATAGATCCAGCTTGTGGACGAGTTTGATATCATACAGATCGTTGGCGAAGGATGGTTCGGGAAGATTCTGCTGGTGGAGCATCGGGGATCACAGACGGAGATGGTCCTGAAAGCTGTGCCCAAACCATATGTGACACTGCGTGACTTCTACCGCGAATTCCACTATGGACTCCACCTGGGAGTTCATCGACACATTGTGACCACCTACGACGTGGCCTTTGAGACAGCGGGCTTCTACGTTTTCACCCAGGAGTATGCTCCACTAGGTGGGTATCCCATGTTAAAAAACTAGCAATATCTAATAACTTATATCTGTAAATTGCAGGGGATCTCACATCGAACGTGACCGATTCGGGTGTGGGCGAAGTTTACAGCAAGCGGGTGGCGAAACAGTTGGCCTCGGCCATTGACTACATGCATTCAAAGTAAGTTTCACTGTATCTCAAGTGGAGCAATCTCTGGCAAGAAAAGGATCTTTTTCTAGACTTCGCTAGATTATAAAAAAAGTGCTCCTTTACCATACTGTTTAGGCATCTTAGTAATATTTCCCATTCCACCACAGAGACATAGTGCATCGGGACATAAAGCTAGACAATGTGCTCATCTATCGCTCGGACTTCCAGCGCATCAAGCTCTGCGATTTCGGCGAGTCCTTTCCCACAGGCTCCACTGTAGAGCGACGCAACGAGTGGCTGCCCTACAGTCCGCCAGAAGTATTAGAAATCAAGCCCGAGGGCAGTTACAAGTAACTACTACAAACCTTTCCAAAATCCTTCGATATGAGACCAATATTCACCCATTTCCAGAGCCGATCCCAGCCACGATGTTTGGCAGTTTGGCATTGTGATCTTTGTGTGTCTAACTGGCTGTTTGCCCTGGCAGAAGGCTGCCTCCGATGATCCGCGCTATGTGCGCTATCTGGCCTGGCAGGGCGGACTTATGATGATGCCGCTGCGGCGAACTCCACGACTCTTCAAGTTGCTCACCTCGAATGCGCAGCGGATGTTCAAGCGCTTCTTTGCCAGGATCTCCAATCGACCCAAGAGCCTGGCCGACGTTACCAAGTTCCTAGACGACCGCTGGCTGGCCAAGACCGCCCAGAAGGAGATGGCCGAGTACGAGACGGACGAGCTGTGCCCCTCCATGTACTCCTTCCACAGCAGCCCGGATGAGAAGAACAAGCTGCTCTACACCTTGGCCGACTGCGGTATCGAGACCAATGTGGACCGGCAGCAGAAGAAGAACCGCATCAAAGACTGGATAGAGTCGTCCATTATCACGGAGGAGGACGAGGTGAATATTGCCATTAGAAATGGGTTTCTTATTGGGGAGGTGAAGGAACTAGACAGAAATACCTTCTTTTTAATTATGAGGAACAAGTTCCCAACCTCTGATACTAAGCCTTGTAGCATAAAGATTGGTTATTGTTAATGGCTGCCAACTTCGTTGCAGGAGGAGAACGAGGAGACCAATTCGGCATCCCCATCTTCGTCGGTTTCGCGGGAGCCGCTGCCCGGACACATATCCTCGCTGCGCAAGCCCACAAGTCCGGCGGAGAGCGCCAAGGAGATCAACAGCACCCTGAAGGACGCCACCCAGAAGCACTTTGATCCGCGCACTGGTGCACTGCAGCAGGGACCCAGCGAGATGGGTCAGGTGGCCATGGCGTATTCCAAGTCGGCCAGTCCCGCCTCCAACTACAGCACCACAGCGTCCACGCTGAACAACGCGGACAGCCTGATGACACTGGGCTCGCGGCAGGATCTGCTGGCCAGCAACCTGACCATGTACACGTCCATGGAGACCGAACTGAATCGTCTAGGTGAGGCTGATCCACGGCTGAACCAGCGCACCCAGAGCAACAATCCCCTGCTAACCACCTTCGATGTGAACACCAATCCCACCGCCAAGAACTCGATTGGAGTGGGCACCCGCGGCTCCAGTCGCAGCATCCTCAAATCCTCCATAGCCACCGCCGCTTATCCCGCTTTGGGCGCTTTTAACCACGGCCAGAGCCACAGCCTGCAGCAGCTGAACCAGCACCTCCAAACATCCACGGGCCTAACACCCAGCAAGAGCTCCTTCTTTCGGCGATGACAAGGCCGCCGACTAATTGTCACTAATAGTCATCCTTGCCGCACTTTCAGAGCTTCGCGATGCCCGGCACTCGAGCTACGCTAATCTCCCATATGCTTCTCAAGTTAAAGACAGTGCCTACGGATCGGTCGATGTCAGCGAGATGGCGGCGGCGGCCAGCAGGAGTCCCTCGCTGATGAAGGACACCGCCTACGATCGCACCACCAGCTCCAGCAGCCACAACATCGCCCGGCGACAGCGCAGATAGCTTCCCAGGGGGACAGACGAGCAGCCACTGATTTAAAAGTTCCAATAAATAGATAACGTACATTTCTTAAGTGGCGACCACTCCTTTACTTTTCGAACGGCATTAGATGGAAAACGCAACGCAGATGTTCTTATAAAAGTACGTTTCATTTATTCACGCATCATTCATCTCAACAACCCAGAAGACGAGCAGCGCTCACTTCAGAGGAATGAAACGGGAGCTGTGGGTGGCACCGATACCAGGACGACCGTGCTTGACGGGCTTGTAGGTCAGGGCGAACTCGCCCAGGTAGTGACCGATCATCTCGGGCTTGACCTCCACCTGTGGATGGGGGAAAATGGGTGTTAGTACTGTGGATCTAGTATCTAGATGGGTGCATTGAGAGGGGCCAATCTTTTAGAGCTTCCTACCTAGTTTGTCAATCACTAATCCAACATTCATGGTCTATGAAATCGATTTGAATTGAAAAGAGTGAAGTCCCTGGGAACACCCAGAATGACTTTATATATACCATGCACCTTATCCACTTTTGGATATCGAAGCTTAGAAGGCTGCTTCTGAACAACCTAACCAAGATGCATGTGGAGCATCTTGGCGGGAACAATGATTAGCGATTGACACACCACGTAGTGCTCCAAAAACCGGTCCTCCTCCACCGTTTCGCTCTTACCTGTCCGAAGTCCTTGCCGTTGTAGACACCAATGATGGAGCCGGTCATCTCGGGTACGATGATCATGTTCCTCAGGTGGGTCTTGACGATCTCGGGCTTCTCATTTGGCGGTGCCTCCTTCTTGGCCTTGCGCAGCTTCTTGATCAGAGCCATTGGCTTGCGCTTCAGTCCGCGGGAGAAACGCCTGCGGGCACGGCTGTGCATCAGCTCCACCAGCTGGTTGCTAAATTGGGCGAAGGAATCACGTTTATTTCGGGATTACAGCGGACGATGTGGGGCTGGCAACTCACTTGGGCATGTCCAGAAGCTGGTCCAAGTCGACACCGCGGTAGGTGAACTTCTTGAAGGTACGCTTCTTCTTCAGACTTTCATCGACTTGCTGCATAGAACGAAAAAAACACCGACATTAGTTTCCATTTAGCCGGTAAATCGCGCTGCGAAACTCCAGAATAACATCAGCAGCCGTGCAACGAAGTCTTCTAATTGTGTTTCGTTTGGCATTTTGTTTGATTACCGCACGGATGCCGAGTTTTTCATTGGATTTTGTATTAGATATTTACATCGGCCATCTTTTTTGGTTGCGCACAAAAACGGAAAGAGATTTAAGGCAGTGTGACCGCGCAAACGTATGTAAAAAATACCACCTGAAACGTGAAAATATACTATTAATACCAGCGTGATATATTAGACATACCGACACATAACGTAAAATCAGATTCTACATATACAAATTTATTTATTAGTTGTATTAAATAAAAAAGAAGAAAAAGATTACTTTTATATATTTAGAAAGTCTAAAATCAAACACGATTGAATGCATTTAAGTTCTTTTCTATTTTCAATATTTATGCTATGAATTAATATTTCACGCTGCTTGCTAAGTTTGTAAAATTTAGCTACTGAATATCAGCTAGATATTTGCAGTGGCTTTCGGCTGCATATAAATTATATTAATTTCTTTTTCTAAAATCATACTTGTTGGCAGTTATTAACTTATTCAATGGCTAGAAAAGTGGGTAACAAAAATGTTTTTTATAACATATATAGGTTATAAATATTTCAATTTATTTTGCATGCTTCTTTTGCCAATTATTCAATTTGCCACGAACGGTCTGCCTAATTTTAGGGTAGGGTGGAACAATAAGAATAGTTGTCGATTTTATCAATGTTTCCAACCATTCGGCTTGCGTGGCAAAAGGAGAGGCATCACTGGCAAGGGTGTGTGTATTCGCTAACTAAAAAGTTTAAAAATATTGTTAACATGTCAAATAAGCAGAATTAAAATCACTATTAAAACAATGAAATCTTACTTTAGGTGCTGCTACTATTTCATTTAATGGTTTTAGCGCTAAACAATAATTCCCTAACAAAAAATGGCAATATGGTCAGGTTGCTCAACTCATTTTATTGCTTATCCGCTTATCAACAAACTTTCCAACTTTTTATTTTCGGAGCTCAGTTTTGAAATAGTCGTCGGCTGAAATGCAAGTGATATTCGGTATCCTGCTAATCTTAGCAGTAATACGCAATGTTTTATCCGAATTATGCGATAATGGAACTGGAGAGTGCAAGGAACTGAGTGACACGGATTGCCCGTCTGTATTCTTCCATCTGCACCTAATCGGAAAATATGTGAAATATTGCGACAAATCCAACGGCATTGTTTGCTGTCCACTGCTCATCAATTTGCAAGCTCAATCGCAGCAGTTCTCCGCAGATATTGGCCTCAGGAGATTCGAAAAGGGTCAGTTTCGAGCTGCACTGCAAAGAAATCTTGAAACAAATCATCAGTGAAAATTTGATATTTATGCACCCAAACAGAATGCCGTCGCTTCAACGAGATAAGAACTTCCTGCCGCACCACCCCCTTCATTGTGGGTGGCGCCAAGGCCGCTGGCCGGGAATTTCCCTTCATGGCGCTGCTGGGTCAGCGCGGGAAAAACCCATCCCAAATCGACTGGGACTGCGGGGCCATCATCATCCATCCCAAGTTCGTGCTCACCGCCGCCCACTGCCTGGAAACCAGCGAGTAAGTGTTATTTATTTGAAAATCCCAATCAATCAGAAGAACATTCATTTCACTTAGAAGTTGATAAGAAATAACAGTGTAATCAAGACCAAACATAAATAGTAATAAATATTCAACAAAAGCAAAAGTTAATAAATTCCTTTCCTAAAAACATCTTTCTTTATTTAGCTACTAGCTTTAATTAATTTAAAGCACCTTTGTCATTTAATTTATTAAAAAAATGTTAGACTAGTAGCCCAGCATATAACTCTAATTTATTTAGAGCAGCCTCTTATTTGTCGCTTGGAATTTAGTTCAGAAAAACAAAAAATCAGCATAAATTCGCATTTGATTATCTGAATATCTATTCGTCACTGCGGCATAAATTAATTCGCATAATGGTGTAGAAAATAATGGTCTAAACACAGAAAAAACATCATGTTTTAAACATTATGTTTCCGAAAATCTTTCCTACGTGGAAATCGGAATTTGGAATAATCCAGTTTTGACACTTTATCAATTAAAAAAGCATCAATCTTTCATCAAACTCAAATGGTGATTTAATGACTCCTTTGGTTGATTAACCTCAGGACCAAGGAGCAGCGTCTGGATCCCAACTACGATTGCCCCAAGTACGTGGTCAGACTGGGCGAACTGGACTACAATAGCACCACGGATGATGCCCAGCCGCAGGACTTCCGGGTGGTCAACTATGTGCTCCATCCGGCGTACGGCGAAGATGATGACACGGGCAGTCGCAAGAACGACATTGCCGTGGTGGAGCTGGAAGAGGAGGCGACTTTCAGCGAGTATGTGGCACCTGCCTGCCTGCCGCTCGATGGCGGAAATGAGCAACTGCAGGTGGCAGCCGCAGGATGGGGCGCCACCTCGGAGGGTGGACACGCCTCGTCGCATCTGCACAAGGTGAGCCTCGATAGATTCGATGTCAGCCAGTGCAGCCAGCGGCTGGAGCACAAGATCGATGTGCGCACCCAGTTGTGTGCGGGATCGCGGTACACCAGTGCGGATACTTGTTATGGCGACTCCGGCGGCCCGCTCTTCGTGCAGCATCCCAACTACTCGTGCCTGAAACAGGTGATTGGCATCACCTCCTACGGCCTGGTCTGCGGTGTCCGCGGGCTGCCCAGTGTGTACACCAAGGTCCATCTGTACACCGACTGGATCGAGAATATCGTGTGGGGCGAGTAGGCATCAAAATATTTGCCCAACTCATTCGCAACTCCAACTGATATTTACTTAATGAAGATTCCATATAAATGAAGATATTTCATGAATATACATTCTTGGCATTCGACATTCAATCAAGATACGCGATGATTGGTGGCAAGTAAACGTGGATCATAAATATTTATAGTGAGTTGTGGCAGCTCACAACTCACTTCCTTGTTTTCTACAGCAAAATACATCTTAAAATACAATTTAAAGTGCATAATTATAGAAAATTTTAAATACGTATTAAAGATTATAATTTATGATGTTTTGCTGCTGACGCAAAAAAAAAAGCGAAAGCCTCAAACATTTCGGAGGATCGAAGAACTTATGACTGCAAAAGTCCAAATTTCATATGCTAAACGAATTCAGAAAGTAAAAACCTGAACGGTAGCGTGATTAAAAACCCAGTGAAGATCCGGTTAATAGCCTTTCCAAGTGCAATGCGACCAAAACTAGATCTCGAGCCGGTCACATGAGTTCATCTCACTCATACCGATGATTCGGATGAATAAGTCCACCCAGAATGAAAGTAAGAAAGCTATAAGTTTGATATCAGTTTTGTTGGCTTTAATCAAACGTCGCGATAACAAGTGACATAACAAACATCTGGCCTTAAACTACGAGGATGTGGGTGGGTGGTTGGTGTGCTGGTGCGTATGTGTATATATATTATATAATATTCGATATGATGAGTGCTCCTCCTCTCTCCTTCTCTTTTCGTGCTGCAGTGCATTTGACTTAGGGCTAGGACGCATCGAAAGTGGCTAAGTGGCTAAGTGCTAGAGGACCCTGTAGAAGGCCAACCCAACCCGGGCTGGCTGGATGGACACTGGATTCGATTGGATTGTTCCGGCGAGTACTACACCCGCTGCAGGCGGTTCAGATCGTGGCGCCTCTGGGCGTTCCTGTCCCGGATCTCCTGCTTCCGGATCTCCTGCTGCTTGTACACGAACAGCGGCCGAAAGACGATGGCCCGGCGAGGACGACTCAGCTTCCGGACATCCGCATCCCTGCGCTGGCGCACCGAATACGGCCGGAACAGATTCGACTTGGCCGTATCGTGGGCATACAGGGTGCTCAGGAAGTCGAAGTACGGCTTGGATCGCAGGCTATCCGGCTGGGCCAGCGGCGAGGGACTGTAGTTGAACTGATTGGGCGTCTCGATGTCCAGCAGGGCGTGGGGCACCTCCTGCTGCTGCGGTGCAGCCATCGTCGGCATCGTTGTCGCCAGGACGACCAGGACCAGTGGAGCGAGCTGCAAGGGAACAAGGAAGGAAGGGATGGGTCACAAGTCAGTCAGAGGTGTGAATAGCTGGTGGAGGCCAGTGGCTGCGCCGGCCAGAACCTGTCTGCTCTTAGCGCTTATGCTGCGAATTAGCATACAATAATTAATTTAAATTAACCAACTGGCGGCGAAGGGGATGCGATCCATGATATAACCGCAATCAAATCTAATTTATAGTCGCACGTAAAATATTCATGAGCACGTCGTCGCGATTTTGGTGGGCGTCATCGGGCATGAGCCCGAGAATCCAGCTGATCTCTAGGCGCCACCCAACCGGATGCATCGCTGGCATAGGCCAATCCATTCCTGGATCACCCATCTGCTGAGCCAAGTGTAATTGTGCTATGTTTTTCGTTGGTTTTTGAATTATGTAAAACCTTAACCGCAGTCAAAACAAATTAATTACAATCAGCAGAAGAAGATTGAGATCGAAATCGAGACTGTAACCGGTTGCGTTTCATGTGGTTCAGGGTTAAGAGCTCGACTTTGTAAACGGTATCAAGGCTCCCAGCAGGATGGATGATCATCCGCGGATGAGCCCAAGATCAAGTGCAAAGTGCCATGGGCACGAAATGAAGCCATTTTACGACACTTCCTCATCGAGATGATCACAAGATCGAATCGAATCGAAATCGAAATGGAAATAGAAACGGCTATAAGATATAGAAATAGAATAACTTGATTCGATAATGCGTTCGGCCTTGTCCGGCGGCGAAAAAATCAGAGTACGCTGTCCGTTTGCAGCCTTAATTTGTGAATTTTTGGTTTTTGGTTTTTGGTCGAAAATGAAAATGTTAATCGACGAAACACGTTTCTTTGTTGGCCTGTGTTGTGTTTGGCTCATAAATTTCGAGCTGCGAGAAACCAAAATACTCACTTGCCAAGTGTACGCAAACATCATTGCTGGGTATGCGGTAGTCGGGTTGCGTTCGGTAGCCTAAATGAGTGGAGTATCCTGTTTTTGAGGCTGCACTTTGTCACTTGTTCCGATTCGGATGGAAGATTGTAGATTGCAGATTGCAGATTGTAGATTGAAGATTGCACTCGCGTAAAGTCGAAACCGTTCTGATCGATCGTTAGTTAGCTAGTTTGTTATCAGTGATCGCTTAACACCTTGTTGGCCCCCGGGGCTGTGGATTGGCTTTTATCTGCTTCGATTCTCGATGCTGTCGCCGCTGAGCGTGCGCTTCGACTGTTCAGAATTTTTGTGACAATTCACTTTTATACGGCCCGATTCGATGCCCTCGCCCCGCGGAACTGGTTTGGACCCGGGTTTCGCTAAATATTGCCGATATCGCGGCGTGCGTAGCAGCCCCCTTTGCCGCCAAAACAAAAAAAGAAAAAACTGAGGGTTCCAGTTCCAGTGTTTTGTGGCCAAGTTGCCAAATTGCTGGCACTGGCTGCATTTTGGCCGCTCCAGCTGGTCACGTAATTAACGCTTCTGCGGCTTCCCAGGGGTATCAATTCAATTCAAATCGAATCCCAGCGAATCACATATGCGTCACATAAGCCGTGTTTGTTTGCGCTTGGCATTAACCGATCTTCGATCTTCGGCGGGAACTAATTAAACTTTTTCCATGACGCACTTACTAATCAAGAAGACACTAATCCCGCGGAGAGCGGATAAACAGGAGGAGTATGAGACTGGGGATAAGGATGGGGAACTAGCGCCACACACACGGAAGCCCCCATGGAGTCGTAAAGTTTCTCAAGATCTAGAGCTGTAGAGTTCGCAAGATCTCGAGATCCCGCGCCGAGATCACGGCATCGGATCGGAACCAATTTGGAGATCATTATGCAAATCGCTGTGCGGTGCGGTGACGCATGTTTGGATGGATGCTTGGAAAACTGTCAACCCAGCACTTGAGCTTGGCTTTCATGCTTGACGGGGAACACGTAATCCCAAGGTCGCGAGTTCTTGTTTAATGCCAATGGTAATGAGCCGCGCTCGACTGGATCGGATCTCCGGATACCGCTGGCCAAAAAGAAAACCCCCTTCTTGCCGCACGTGATCAGTGGATCAGATCTCGGATCTCGCCTCTCAGATCTCAGATCTCCGATCGATGGGGCTCGGGTTTGGGACTAGTGTGTTCGATTCGTTGGGCCAGTGACGTTGTTGGCCAAGTGGCATTAGTTTGTCGATTTCGAGACCCGTCTTGGCCGTGTCAATGGCCAACCGGTTGCTGCGGCAGACTGCCGCGCTGCTGCTGGCTGATTTATTCAATTGGCTAACATTTAGCCAAATTGCCCGTCAACACCCCCGAACAAAAAAAAAAAAAAAAAAAAAACGGGCTCAGAACGCGATTCATGTGGACTCTTTGTTTGGCTTGGCATTTTCTTGCGTATTTTTAGCCAGAACCAAGCCATTTTGACCATAATATTTGCACAATAAATTTAATTTAATTAGTTTTTTGGCTCGCAGCCGGTTTGAAACGCAATAAGAGTAATCGCCAGCGCCGATAAGCGCCGTCGTCACTGGCCGACAAAATGTCAGAGAGTGAAAAACAAAATATAAATGCTTATCAGCGACTTGCGTCTATTCGCCGATCGCTGAATTTCAGATCCGACCGGATCCTAACGGTACACATAATCCCATTATTCCGGCAACGATCTAGACATTCAAACTAATGCAAATTAAGTGGCTAATCCGATGGCAGCTTCCTCGGGAATTATTGGTTGAGAGACAAAGCCGATTATGATACCCAGAAATCCTGATAGCACACACTCATCATTATTCATTCATGTTTTCTAAGCTCAGATGAATCAGTTGGCTGGGAGTCGGAAATGCAGGTGTTCTAATTGGACGAGGTATGCTCCGCGGCTGGGCGTTGACTTCCGCGGAGGAGTACGACTCATCGAGGTGCTAAGTGGCCAAGATGGGCTGCAGCAATTGAATCACCAAAGCCACCAAAGGTGAGAAAGGGGGCACGTTCCGGTTGTCTGGGAAAGTGATATTTCCATTTCCCACCAACCACTGCCATCCTGACCATTCGCATTCGCACTCGCTGTTTGCCCTTTCACTTTGAGCCGGAAAGGCGTACGTCATGCATAATTTAGGTGCCTGATACCCGCTGGTGGTAATTAACACTTGGCTGACTTCGTCACCGTGCTCTAATTTGATTTCGTTACTAATTAATCGCGCTTTTTCCCCAAAAGCCATGGAAATTTTCGCCAATCCAATTGGTAACATTATTGATAGGCGGTGTTAAATGAGCTTGTTGGTTTCACAATGTTTTTGCAACATTGTTTTTGAATTTACGCGCCCCACTGGGAATGCCTTGATTCGATTTCGAAATTGGCAGTCTGGCCAGATCGCTGGAAATCGGTTAACAAGCTTTCACTCAAAAAAAAAGGTTGAGTGACTTTTGGCATTCAACTCATGTCAATAAATTATACATTCCACGAGTGACTTTATCGCCGGATTGAGTTACAAATTGATTTATGCCGCCAATCTAAAACATTAAAACATTTTATTCAAGAATTTTTTATTATTTTGCAGGGTTATACAAATGTTAGTTTACCAAATCCTAAAAATGCTAAAAGTCAATGACACACATGTTTGGAGTTGACTAATTATGGCCGACCAATTGTAGTTGACCACGACAGTTTTAAATTTTCACATTTTATCATAAGTAAAAAAATAAAATTTTTCAAATATTATTTTCATTAACATATGATACACATATAAATTCCTGAAATTCGCATAGCAAAAATAATAATTTTGGGCATAATTACAAGTTGAAAATATCAAGTTACCAGAAATCAATAACATTAGTATGACACAATCCCACTAAGGATATCAAATTAGAATAACATTTCAATAACGATCGCTGACAGCAATTTCGGAATTAACCGGTTAACCGATTGGCCGTCTACAGCACACTGTTAGCGGCCGTCTGTTTGCTAACAGCGGGCGATAACAGGCGAAGAGAAACCGCTGTTAAGTAGACCATCTAAAACAGTTTCGAGAGCTGTGCCATCAACGAAAACACAAAATCACTCAGCTCTTACGAATATTGGTAAAAATTTATAAGACGTTTTAAAAACTTAATTAAAGTGCGACTGCCGGGCAACTGAACCGTGTTGGCACCAAAAATTCGCGTCGCGTTGCTCCTATCGTGCGGTTCTTGCTGTATTATCAACAAATGCCAAAATTTCGTCAAAGCGAATAAAAATCGTATATGTATTCATAATACCTGCGCCTGTGTGTGTGTACCACTCCGGTGTGTGTGTGTGTGTGTGTGTGTGTGTGAGGTGTTGTGTGTGCAAGACCGATCTCTCAAGCGAAATCACTTAGCGTCGTTTTTGTGTGTGTGTTCGAGTCTCTGGGCAAATAAAAACCACATTTTCTTAATATTTAACTAATATTTCGCAAAACGGTTGAGAGAAAAACGACAAAATTGGCATTGAAGCTCACCGAAAAAAAAAAAGTAAAGTGAAGCCCAAATTTCCTTATCAGTAGAACGCAAATGTTGAGCGAGAGAGGGACGGAGAGAGGGGGCGAAAACTAGTGCAACAATAACTATGTACATATTTTAGACCTACATATACACCTCGCAATTCCTTTCCGAATTCCCATTTGTACCCACTCTCTTTCTATCCAGTTTGGTGTCTGTGTCGCTTATTATTGTTGTTTCGCTTGTCTCGCGATTAGAATTAATTGACAAATGGCAGCAACAAAACACATTGTATTCGGGTTCTTTTTTGCGGTGCCCATACTTTCTGCTGGCAGAAAAGTAGTAGTACTCTAGATAGGAGAGAATAGCGCACCACGCCAACTACAGATCACCAGTACAGCGTCACAGGCAAGCTCGAATAAGAGCAACAGGATGCACGAACGAAGCGGCAAAGGGGAGACGGCGAGCAGCGTCACGAAAGAACATGAATAAGTCATAACTAGTGTTGGCCTTTGCCGTTCTGCGATTGGTTAGACATAAAAACGGAGTATGTACGAAATGAAAGAAAATATTAAACGCGGTTCAACGACCGCCGCCATCTACATACATACATATGTATGTAGTCCATGTTTTTCGGTTCTCGGTTCTCGGAGATAGAAAAGCATAGCGGAGCATATAGCCAGACTTCTTACATTAGCGCACCTGTCACACCAGTCTTTATCGCCGGTTTTGGGGTTATCTAGAAAAGGCAACAGGTATGAAATCAGGTAAGGCCCTCCCTCTCTCTCGCACTCTCCCTCTCTCGCTCGCGCCCTCTCACGCTGCGATCTGTGTGAACTATCGCTTGGGGCACAAGGACATATCGATACGCGACATGCAGACGATCGATAACCAAAAAGAAAAACAACCCTTCACTTCCAGCTGGTGCAACTAACGGTGTCCATTACCCGGAATATTACAGCAATACGCAAATAACTGTGAAAATCCAGCTAAATGTCATATGTACGCCAGCTGAAGCGGCAGAAAATGTCCCAGGGGAAGAAGTTCGGCGATGGCGATCCGTTCAACTACCAGGAGCTCAACATCATCGGCGAAGGTGAGCATTTGATAATGGGAATGTGGATGCTTTGTTGTTGGGATAGGTCGGCTCTCTTCACACGGTTGGCTTCGTTCGCTGGCCGCTTGTTGTTAACGTTTGATAACTTTAATTTGCTTACAAAGTTTACTTTTATTTACGATCAATCGGGGGTTCCGACATTGTTATGAAGCTGAAATGACAAGTGCACTTGGCCGAATGTCTTTTCACCCCCTTTACTAATTAAGCGTGGAAATTCCGCTAAAAGGGGAAATATTGGATGTCAGCATGCTCCTACACCTTCCTGCATACTTTTAGGTCCACTCTCGGCGCACCACGTGTTTCTGCCGCTATCACATCCATAATGATCTGACAAGTGGCTCATGGTCTTTGTTTTTTTTTTTTTGTGGTCAGCAATTACGATCGCTTGTTTGCTGTAAATAAAGCCCAAATCAATTACGTCACCGATCTCTGGGTAGGCGAATGCTAATGATGGATATTGTTACTGGTTTTTGTGCGAGTCATGGGCTCAGCCCAGGCAATTGAAGGGGGGCGGGGAGGGGGTCAAAGCCTAAAAGCCGGAAGGTAAACCTTTCATGGAGCCCTTCCCCTCCGCGCAATTTCATCTGTTATACAACACACACTCTCAAACTTTCAGCTGTCTGCCTTTCTGTGCCCATTCATTCAATTATTATTCGCTTTCGCTCAAAGTTTCATTGTTGCTACTTTGCACTATGGGAAATTTGACCACTTTTTCTGGCCAAAATTAAGAACTTCAGAACGGAGCGAGATATTAAGATCATTTTTGCATTTTGCATGGGCTTACACTAGCTCATAACTTTAATGATGTATAATAAATATATTTATTAGTTAGTTAGGAGATAGTAATTTAATTAACTTTTTTCTATTGTCTAACACTAGTCACCGTTGTGGCGCCATCTATATATATTTGTGGTATGCAGAACTAAACATGCATGCATTTAATATTATATTAATTTACCCATTTTCAGAAAATTTCGGTTTTCGGACAGAAAAAGTATACAAATTTCCCATAGTGCATTGCTTTTTTGGTTTCTGTGCGCAATTTCGCGAGTTTATTTTGTTTGTAAATTTGTATATTTTTTTGACAATTCCAATTGGACAGACCGGTAGCCGACGTTCAAAAACGAGTCGAGCTCACGGCCTTGTGCTTGACTGTGGCAACAGCGGCACAGTTCACGAGCCAAAATCCACCCTCCACCTCCCCCCAATCCATTTCCATTTATTTCGGGTGTATCTGTATCTGCTGTTTCTGTGTATGTCAGTGTCAACCGAAATAGCTGCTGCCTTCTCGCCTTTCTACCCCACGCATGTCTACTATGTATGTATGTCCGTCCGTCTGTCCGCCGTCCGTCCGTCCGTTTGTCCGTACGGGTGATAAATTTTCGGTGACAACATTTAGTCTCTGGCATTTGATTCTGATTGGGAATTGCTCGTCTCTTGTCGCATTTCTCCGCCCGTGCAAAAAAAAAGATCACTTTGTACCTGAAACAACAGCAGTTTCATGGGGAAATAAGTCGGAATTTCGTGCAATATTTTGACTAATTTTTAGTGCATGTATCTGCACAATTTATGCATGTATTGCATCTGATTACGATTCCTTTGGGGCTTAATGTTTTGTCACTTGTTTATATATTTTCTTATGTTGATCAATTTGTGTAAATCATTATGAACAAATAAATCAAGTCACTTCAATCGTAGGGGCTATAAATACGTTGATGAATATGAAAAGTATAAATACACCATAATGATATGAAGGAGCTAAGTGGCCCCTTTCGATGCCAAATTGGCGATCCAAGAGAAAGGTTAATTTCTCTCTCTCTCCTTTCCGTATTTCTGCAATCAACCTATCTTATCGGCGCACAGCTGACTTTGGCCTAGCCTTTCGCTGTCTTTCGCGTATATTTCCCGTTGTTTTGGGCGGCCCCCCATTTTTGATATTCCGATAAGCATTTGATGTGCAATTTCGATCCACTTTTGCAGGTGCCTATGGAACGGTTTACAGAGCCCGGGATGTGGTCACCGGCAACATAGTGGCGCTGAAGAAGGTGAGGATATCGCTGAACGAGAACGGAGTGCCCATGTCCACGCTGCGCGAGATCTCGCTGCTGAAGCAGCTGAATGCCAGCAATCATGCGAATATTGTTAAGTGAGTATGGGTAGTATATTCCGCCACAAGGGCTTCTGAATGGCCTTGGAGTTGAGTACTCTTTGTAGAACTATAGCTAGCTGTATATGAGGGTTGTTATCACGCGCCATTGGGGCCAAGTGGCGGCGCCACAATTATTTGCCAAACTCATTTGTAAAGAGCCGCCTTGCAATGTCAGCGCGCTTGTGTTTATCTGTGCACGCTATAGCCGCAATATTCCGACGATTTGCCCCCGGCGCACGCCCTCGCTTCTGACATATGCCAGTCAAGCAAGTCGCTCCGCTCCCGCTGATAACTGATCACTGCAGGCCGCAGATCCGGAAATTTTGTATTGGCATTAAGTCGCTTGCGGCGGCCGTTAAGAATTTGAATTAGCAGAGCAGCTCGATAACCACATGTTGCTGTCGCGCGCTATCGATGTGCGTGCTCGCTTGCACTTTAGCAGTGTGAGAGCGCGATCCGAATGTCATATGTACAGTACAAGAGCGCGAGAGAGAGAGAGCGAGTGAGAGCTCTCGCACAACAGAATGTTAAGTTAAGTTGCAGATGGCTACAAAGTTGCAGCTGTTAATTTGTTTGAAGGCAAAAGTATTTTTTAGCGGTTGGAGGGGTATAAGAAATAAATCAATGGTAAATTTGGTTTCTTGTACTTGTCTGTATTTTTGAAAGTCCAACGTGCCAGTTGCTAAAACAAGTACAACTGTTGAAGGTTTCAATAAAACTGCGCCGTTTTAAGTAATTCAAAGGCCATGTTAAAATAACTGCCCGAAATGCTTAACATAATGCTAACATAACATAATGCTAGTCTGCTCTGCTAACGTTTACGTTTTGCCTCTGTCCAAAAACGATCTGTAGCCTCTCTTACTTGTTGCGCTCTTTGGCTCTTAGATCGTCGTGTGCGCATGTGTTTGTCTCGAGTGCTTCGCGTAGTTCCCGAAACGAGCTAAGTATGGCCAATGGCGCCACCGTAACCAGCAGCATTTTATGCCACTTTTTCTATATCTCTCAACATTTCCGCCATACATCGCGCTCTGTCGCACAAAGTCACACAATTTATACATACAGATTGCTCTTCCCCTACTTTTTCAGACTGTACGAAGTATGCCAGTTTCTGGAGCGCGACGGCCAACTGCTGATTCTGCTGGTTTTCGAGCATGTGGAGCAGGATCTGTCGGATCTTATAGACAGACTTCCCAAATCGGGCATGTCGCCGCCCACAATTCAGGTGGGTCTCAAAATTATATTATTATCATAATATGGTATATAATAATTTCATATTGCAGCGCTTGTCGAGGGAACTACTGACCGGTGTGGACTTCTTACACTCACACCGCATCATCCATCGGGATCTGAAGCCGCAGAACCTGCTGGTCTCCTCGCAGGGCCACCTCAAGATCGCCGACTTTGGCCTGGCCAAGACCTACGGTTCGGAGATGAAGCTCACCTCCGTGGTGGTCACCTTGTGGTACCGCGCACCCGAGGTTCTGCTCGCCCAGCCCTACAACAGCACCGTGGACATCTGGAGCGCCGCCTGCATCATCTTCGAGATGTTCAATCGGCGCGCCCTGTTCCCGGGCACCTCCGAGAAGAATCAGCTGGACCGCATCTTTGAGTGAGTGCACCATCCTGTCATTGAATTAGGAGATTTTAGTTACATTTATGCGATTTCTCGCAGACTGACTGGCAGACCCACCGAGCAACAATGGCCACAGACCATTTCCGTGGCCCTGGAACACTTTCCCCAGCGGCATCCAAAGAGACCAAAAGACTTTTGCCCACACCTGTGCAAGTACGCCGATGATCTGTTGAATGTGAGTATGGAATGGAAGATATCTTGTTGCATGGTCTAGACTAACGCATACCCTCTGTCCGTCCACAGAAAATGCTTTCCTACGACCTCCACTTGCGACCATCCGCCTTGGCCTGTTTGGAGCACGACTACTTCCAGCAGGAACCCCTATAGTCCCGATGCCCAGAATGGATAATGGATAATGGATTATGGGTGTGGAAGTGGACTGATCATTGCGGCCGCGCTTCGTTCTTGTTACAATGTTCCTTTAAGTGTAGTGAAGCATTTTGTTTATTTTTTCGCGACAGTCCAGTTATTGTGTCCGGATACGGATCCGGAATAAAGAATACCTTAATATGTTTGTAGTCGTAAGCTAAGTGTGAATACTACTGCCGATCAACTATCTGATGACCATTACGTGTGAAACGATTCTCGAGGGCGTTTTAAGGCCCTCCAAATCGAAATGTGATACACAAAGTTCAGGAATGCATTATACAATTTCAAAATTTTGTACAACAATCATTTATATATGCAATTATATATACAGCATACAATAAGATTGGTCTCATGTTTTTTCTGCAATTTATTTTGGTTGGGGTGCAACTTAAATTTAAAGTGGAAGAATAAAAAATTTTATATTTAAATATCTTAGATGTCAAATTTAACAAAATTTTCCAAAATAAATTTAATTTTTACTTTTTAATGAAAAAGTTTTTAAAATGTAGCTTATTAGAATTTTATGTATATGTACATAAATATCAGTTAAATTCTGCTGTTAAAGCCATCATCATGTAAACCATCGATAACCAGCTGTTAACTTTTGCGCATCCCTATTTCCGTCTCTTAACTTACGATCGCTCTCATTTTCCTCTCTTCCTATCATTTAACAGCATGTTAGGCCTCACTTAACAGAACCGATTCAAATAGTGTGACCCAATACTGCAAAGGCAAAACGCAGCCCACTATTACGTTAGTCAAGTTCGAAACCCAGTGTTGCAAACGATAAGATTTCCATGCTGCATATATATATCGTTTTTGCTGTTGAAAATATAAAAAAAACACACAAAACTGTTTACAAATTAATAATATTGCTCTAACTTTTACTTAAAGCCAAAATTGAGAATAATATTATTATTTATCGGTTCATTAGGGGTATTGCTAGATAAGGAATTGGTATATTTTGGTATATATAAGTATGAGCTGGTATTTTCGAGCCTCGACGGCGCGGCCACACTGACTTCCGCCTCTTTTTCGACTACAACTTGCGAAGGAAAGTTGTGTTTTTCGTACATTTTGCCAATTCACGTTTCGTGTCAAGAACCCAAGACTTAAACATGCGTTACGTGGCTGCTTACCTTCTGGCCGTCCTCGGTGGCAAGGACTCGCCCGCCAACGGCGATCTGGAGAAGATCCTCAGCTCCGTGGGCGTTGAGGTCGACGCCGAGCGTCTGACCAAGGTCATCAAGGAGCTGGCTGGCAAGAGCATCGACGACCTGATCAAGGAGGGTCGCGAGAAGCTCTCCTCGATGCCGGTGGGCGGCGGTGGTGCCGTCGCAGCCGCTGATGCCGCACCCGCTGCCGCCGCCGGTGGCGACAAGAAGGAGGCCAAGAAGGAAGAGAAGAAGGAGGAGTCCGAGTCCGAGGACGACGACATGGGCTTCGCTCTCTTCGAATAAGCGGTTGAATGGGCGAATATACTGTGCAACACACTTGCGAGGCGAGAAAGCAGCGTCTTGGAGCAGCCAGTCTACACACTTGTGTAGCATCCATCCGTTCAACATTTCTACGTAATAAAAATCAGCAGTGTTTGCACTTTATATAAACCAAGTGAAATTGTGTTTTTGCGGTTATTTTCATGGTTTTTGTGACGTTTTTTCACCCATAACAGTGGACCCACGTGTTGGCTAACATTCTGTTGGACGCCCGCGCAGTGGATTATGTTAACTTAACAGTCGGCGGGGTGCGCTGTTAAGTCAGCGAATTCTTATTGGATTTATAGATCTTTTTTAGCTCTTGTGAATAACAAACTAGATGGAAATTAGTAACTACCATTTCAGAAGGGTACAAATCGATCAGAAGACTAGAGTTCATTGGCGAACATATAAGGAATATATAATCTGCTGTCCGGTTTACATTGGTTTAGAAAAGTAGTTTATACATTTTCAGAGAAGTATTTCTTTTTAGTCCCAGAAAAGTCCGTTTAAATCTGATATGGAATATAGTTTTATAAACTTTCTTATTAAACACTCAGTGAAACCGCGCAATTTTATATATAAATACACCGAGGAATGCGTACACTAAAACTAATTTACATCAATATGCATTCTATTTAGGCCAGGCCCACAATGGTATAGAATATCAGTGGTAGTACCAGGTTGTCCACCTGGTCGGTGAATGCCTCCACCAGAGCCGAATTCAGTGCTGCGAAAATGGTGGCGAACCACTTGGCCTGGCTCATGGCCACCAGGCCGGAAATCTCCAGCAGCCAGGCGGCCATGAGAATGGACACCACGAACGCAATGGTGCCCTCCAGGGATCGGGAAGATCCTAGAAGTATGACACATGTGTTAACATAGAAACTTATAAATGCGAATGAACTTATTGAAAGATCAGGGTATCCTTTTAGTTCATTTTACTTACTTCCCCACTTGTTGCGTCCCAGCTTGGAGCCCACTACACTGGCTGCAGTGTCTCCAACGCCGACTGCTAGAATCCCCGAAAGCAAGGCCAGAGTATTGTCGCCAGAGCACGGACATGGTGTCATCCAAATGGGCATTGAGCAGCCGATGAGCAAGCAGAACGGAGTTAGAGCCAACTCTCCGGCGTCCTTTTCGTCCTTGAATGTGCTGAAGGCCACGGCTAGTCTATCGGCGAATGGCGGAATCTTCAGCAGACGCAGCAGCTCCAGGACCACGAAAGCAGCCAACGCCACGCCAGTGGCCAAGTAGAGCAGGGCGCACTCGAAGATCAATCCGGGTATATAGACCATAACAATGAGCAGGTGGAAGATCTTGCGCACACGTGTATTGGCCTTCGCGGAGCTTCCAATTTGCCAGGCGACTGTGAGGCAGGTTAGCACAACCAGCAGCATGTAGAAGACCAAGATGGCCAGTCTTTCCTGATCGCGGAGGAGGAACTGCACAAGTGCCAGCAGAGGAAGAGGTCGCGTCACAGGCATGCAGGTGACAGCCAAGAGGAGCATCACCGTCCACAAGTAGAAGCGGTAAGGTTTCCTTAGCGATGGGAAGAGGACGAGAGCCACGCAGAACACCAGCAGGCAAAATAGAGCATTCTGTAGGTCCAATTCAAGCGGGTTATTAAAAGTTTTTTCCATTCCATTCAACACTCCTAGCCTCACTCACCACCATGATCATGTCGAGCGTCTCAAATTCCTCGCTTGGCCAAGAACCACCGCAGAAGAATCCGCCCAGTCGGTGAATGGCACTCAAAGCGAAGAGCACCAGTCCCTGGACGAAAACCGAGGCTTCTCCATACGTAAAGGATCTCTGGAAGCCACGTAGCGTATAAATATAGATTTGCTGATACGCAGAGGTCATCACGAATCCCACGATGATGGCGAAGGTCAGCGAGGTGTTCACCAGCAGATAGAAGCTCAAACTGGTGGCCACTCCGGGCAGCAGGCTCACCAGGCATTTAACCAAAATGCCCGTCTTCACAAAGGCATAGATGAAGAAACACAGCGTTTCGAGGGCCATACCGCCTGCGGCCACCGTGAGGAGCCACTGCATCCTGGCCTGTTCCTTGCATGCTGGCGTGGCGTGATGCAACAGACGGACGGTCAAGGCCAGCGGCAGCAGTAGACATAACCAGCCGCCGGGTCCGGCATTGGGTCTTCGAAAGGGTCAGATTAGATTACAGATAAGCTGGAACTTTGGACTCGCCTCGGAGACTCAGCCACTGACTCACCTAGGCGCCATGGCCTTGAGGCTGAAGACATCCGGCCGCTGGGTGCTCCGTCGCTGGTGGCGCACCGCGCCCAATCCACTGGACTGACTGTCCGTGGTGGAGCCGACGGAGTCCGTTTCCGAGTGCTCACTGTCCGTTTCTGGGCTCCGCATCCTCGGTTGGCTCTCAGTACATGACTTCTCTGAGCTCGGCAAGCGTTTGTGTGTCCACAAATGGGTCAAGTGCGGAGAAAAGCCCTCGCTTTTCCTGCACACTTCGGCCAATTGATGGAGTTTTGCATGCACTGGACCAGCTGGTCGTTTGCTAATGTTGTTTTTGTTGGGAAACTGTTGATTCGGGTTTGGGATGCACTTGGGTATTCGATGGCGTCCACTGGTGCGGTCACACTAAATTCGATGTGACCAGGCTTAATGCAGTTTGGTGGGAAGTTTAAAAACTTACAAGCTTGAAAATGTTACACAGCTTAAAAAGCCTGATAATACCATTGAATCATTAGAACGTGGATTAAAGTACTATAATTAGGATGCAAGATCTAATTTAATTCCAGATTTTAACAATCAATAGTATCCTCTTTTAAATCAAAGAAGAGCTGCGCTTGTTTTTGTATTTATATTGTAAAACCAAACCTCATACAAAGTGCATTAAGCATAAATAACATTGAGAAAATGTTGAACTATGTGGGAATATTCCTCGGCTTCTTAAAGCAGTCCAAACAGGTAGTAAAGGACGGGCAGGACAAGAGCTGCTTTAGCCGTCGAGATTCCGGTGAGGCACACGATCAACTTGAATACTCCATACCAGAATGAGAGCTGCAGCGCCACATGAAGACCCAGGAGACTATAAATGGTAGGGGTTAGATGGTATCTTACATAGTATTAATTAAGATATTCACATTTTGTCCTTGCGTCGTGCCTTCTCCAGGTTCTTGATGGGCTCCTTGCTGAGATACTGGCGCACGCCGAGGATCGTATTGGAAAAGTACTCATCCCACGCCAGCTCCCCGATGTCGATGAAGAACTTCTTCTTGTCCACTATGTTCAAGGTCTTCGATAGCGCCAATAGACGCTTGCTGTCAAAGTGCCACTCGGTGAAGATGAACTTTTCCAGGGTATTTAGTGAGTTCCAGACGTTCTTGTGCAGACGAACCAAGCTAAAATTTAATTCAAATCATGTAGCTTATAAGGGAATAGGTTTACCATTATTATATGCTTACATGGGCCTGCCGCCTCCAATTTTCGTGACCAGATCCAGGATAATAGCAGGTATGAAATGGAACAGAATGGCGCTCAGTCGGAAGACCCAGAGGCTCTTGACCAGACGCAGGTTGGGATACCAGACGGCACTGTTCAGAGGATAGTCGTGTAGGTAGCTGTTGATCTTGTCCGTCATTAGCTCGAATCGGAAGGGTTTGTATGTGCTGGAGGTCAGGTGGAAGATCTGCAGATCGGCTGGGCGTCCTCCGTTCTTCGCCTGCAGCGAGTTGACATAGTAGCCAGTGGTTATGATGCCATTGACCACCACATCGATGGGTATGTAGTCCATGATGATGCTGGGATCCAGGGGAAGGCGACGCAGTACGCCCTTCGAGGCGCCCATGAAGAAGCCCTGGGGACCGTTCTTCGAAATGGTCCATCCGGGAATGGGTTCCTTCCAAGCGGCAGTGACTTTAGCACGTTACAAAGAATCATTAGTTTCTGGAAGAAAGTTAATAGTCTACCAAATACTCACTCATACTGGGACGAACGATGCCACAGGGGAACTTGCTGGCCACATTGGCCACCTCGTGCTCCGCCAGATGCTTCGTAAAGGTATAGGTATTGGGGTGATCCTTCAGAAGTCTGCAAAATGTTAATTCATTATTTATAAACATAAACCTTTTAGTTTGTAAAGAGCACTCACTTTGGCTCCAGTTCCTTGAGGGCATCATCGTTGAGCGTCTCCGAGAGCTGGATGATCTTCTCGGGATCTTCGGGCGCGGGATATAGCTTCTCCTCGACCTTGGTCAAATAGGCATTCACATAGGCGCTGGACACATGGACCAAAGCATCCAGGTTCTTGATCTGTTGGCACAGCTCCACCACTCGCCGAGTGCCCCGCAAGTTGATGTTGGTGGTCTCCTTCAGGGATTGGAAGAAGTCCAAGGTGGCAGCCGAGTGGAAGACAACATTCACGTTGTCGATCAGGGTCTGGCGATCCTTCGGCGAGATGCCCAGATGCTCCAAGCCCACATCGCCCTCGATGGGCACGATCTTGGAGAGACGCGACTCCAGCTGCAGCTCCTTGAACTTGTCGAACACGGAGTTCTTCTTCAGCTCCTCCAGTCGCTCCTGCACACTCTTGCCCTTCTTGGCCCGCATCAGCAGGTACAGTGTGCCCACGTTGGGAACATCGCGCAGCAGTTTCTCCACAATGGTGACGCCCACGAAGCCAGTGGCTCCCGTGATGAAGACATTGCGACCCGCATAGAAGTCTGTGATGGGTGAGCTGAAATATGAAGGGTTTTCCAATCAGTTCACTGCCGTCTATTGTGCTTACATAACTCATGCGACCAAATTTACAGACGTCATAAAAGATGAAGCCAACTTTCTCTCGTCGCCCATTCAAATGGTCCAATGGAGCCACCATTGTGCTTACGACACTCGTTCACCCGTAAAAACCTTCAGGGGAGCGCATCTTAGCTGTTTGTCCCGCTGAAAACCCGTTTTACTCGTGGGCTCCCAGTTCTGAGTGCCCATTGTGTGTCTTCTAATATTGATACAACTAATGATTACTGAGCAGGTGCCGACTGGCGGGTCAATGCCGGAATGCAAAGCAATCTCGTGGGTGTCTCTGGTTTCTTGGCACTTTGATTGGAATCAAGTCGTGCGCTTAAGCTCATAAATCAAATGGTTTGATCTCTAAAGATTTTTTTAGTTTCTAGCAATAAATAGCATTTTAGCCTACTCTCTTGGATTCATTATTCATCCAAGTCATATAGTCGAACTATTACCGATTCTTAAATATATCATGCTGCTTTTAACAATAAATAAACTTAGTTTTTTGCTACAAATCAGCTTAGTTAAGCTGCTTAGCTTTGGGGAATTCCCATTTCCACTTTGCTATCGCCTAATTTTCGAACAATTTCTATCAAATTACAAAACGTATTGGGGCTCCAGCAAACACGCAACATGTTCATTCAATTAGCCAAGTCTGGCGCATTTCTCTTTTAATGACCTCCAGTCGCTGTCTCCACTGTATTTTTTTTTTTATGCCAAATGATTTTATAATGACGAACATTGAAGATGATTTCTTTGGTTTTTACTACCCTCTAACGATGCGTGATATAATTTCTGCATAACAAATGTGCTGCATTTACATTTCCCATATTTGAATATGCAAACAAATGAAAATAAAAAAATAGACGAAATGCAAATTTTTTTTTGAGCAATTAAAGGAGACCCTCGAGTTTGCAGAGCCGTCACAAGTAAATAAAGTGCAGTTGAAGCCTTTGCAGGTGCTCATATTTGCACACACGAATTGGCAAGTCATCGTTTTAGCCAGGCTCACAGTTCAAACGCTCGCTTGTTAGCCAAGTTGAGCTTTCACTTTGTGGACCAGCGAATTTGGGGTGAAAAGGGACAGGTGACCCAATCAACACAAATGGCTAATAACTCATCGAGCGTTTGGCTTAAGGTTTCCAATTCACCTCTTTCTTCGAAATTAACTTTCTTATCAGTTGTAAATCAACTACTGAGATTAGATTTTTCAGTTGGCCAGTTCGCTGCTTATCTGGTTTAATTAAGTGAGCCGATTTATGGTGGCAGTGCTACTTGAAATTTGTTTCAAATTATGGTTTTGCTGTGCCTTGGAACTGATATTACTATATTTAATGGAACTTAGCTACAGGTGAGGAAATAAGTAATAAAGTGGGGTGTTATTTGAGAAATCCAGCTTAGTGCCTTAATGCCTTGCATAATGCGATATCATTTGCCACAGTTTACCGCATTCCGCTGCGACTGGCGTTAAGAACCCCCATATCATTAGCATTGCACATAAACTTAAATGCTTGCCCACCCCGGCAATTAAGCCACTCGACTTTGAGTAACTGACCCTACCAACTGCAATCAACCTTGTGAGCGGCCATAAATCTCTGTCATATTATTATTATTAATATTCGTCCCGAAAATGTTTCGAGCAACCTGTCAGGATGCGATGGCCACAATATGTAATGATCTTGTTTCCCCTGCGGTTCCTTTTCATTTCAATAACCTGTAATTTTCCGCTCGATTTCCGGCATGCCCACCACTGCATCATTGACGTCATTTGGCTGAAAAGGCGGCTTTTGACTTGCAAAAGAGGGTATTCGAACAGGTCAAAGATTTAGCGTGGAAACTGGAATGTCTAGCCCTGTTTGCATCTCCCTCTCCAATTGGCTAGCACTGCATAGCCACCTTCGACGGGTTGATGAAAAATTTCCATTGTTTTCCCAGTGCAGGTGACTCTCAGGTGATGGATTCTCGCTGGCGAAAGTGTCCGGCCAAATGACCCACTGTCAGCTCGTAATGAAGTAGAATTAGCCGCCGACGCAAGTGTTAATTATAGTACAGTGTGACCTCAATAGTTTCAACTTTTATGTTATGCATTAAACTTTTGAATTGAGTTCCAAATGCAAAGGCTATGTGAGATTATAGATCACTTAATCCAACTAAAGTTAATGATAATCTAGTTTTAGAGTAGTTTAAAGTTCAAGTTTGGGAAAGTTGGAATATGTTGGTCCACTGGAATTTTGGCTTATATGGATGATAAAGTCACCAAATGTGAAAATCAAAGCACACATATCCTTAATTTTTGGTAAGTACATTTTTTGAAAGAAGATTCTACATCTAATGGAAAGTCTAGGTGATCTGGATGATCTTTAGCTCGATGGCTTGTGTTCTCTACGCCAGATTTTTGTCGCATTTCGAACTTTGCTCCGTCTTTCTAACCTCACAAAAGGCGCTCGAAAGCGGGGAAAAGAAAAAAATTAAAAAAAAGGCAGGTTGAAAGTTGTCAAACATGCTACCAAAATTAAATACAACCAAAATTGAGCAGAAGCCGTTGCTTAGAGCCAAGTGTAGTGGAACTTACCTGGCCATGGTTTCTCAGCAGGTGTGGTAATCGCCAATACTAATTATGCCAGTTGCAGTCTATCCGCTCGTTCTGATTATTTGTTTAAGACTAAAACTCGGCTTAGAACGTCGAAATTTCTCTTTTCCACGTAGCTCTCTTTCTTTTTATCGGCCTCCTCTTCTTATTTATTCCGTCTTTCTATCTTTTACTCCACTGCCTTTGTTGTTGTTGCGATGCGACTGTAAACAAATTACCAACACCAGTGCAACTGCACGTGTGTGTGCCACAACGAACGTGCGTGTGTGTGTGTGTGTGTCGGCGTGTGCGAGCGAGGCAGCTGAATGGGCGAGTTTATCTTTATCTGCGTTTCTCCGATCCTCCGATTTTCGAACGTTAGCCGGCAACAGTAAAACTTCAACTGAATCTTTATGCCGCCAATGGCCACCGAAATGTGCTCGGCAGCAGGCCGACTGTTCGTGGATGATCATTAACTACGCTCCGCGGATCGTCATAATAACGATCACGATTGTCGGCCAAACCAGTTAGTCAGTGGCGTCTCAAAGGGGAGTGCCTACTTGGTTTGGTCCCCCTCATATGTTTACTTTCTTATCTCATCACAAACAATATGGTTAACTCACTGAGTTTGCGGATACATTTTTCGCTATCTTGCAGATACATTTTTAGCTATCTTGCACATACTTTTTTCATTATTTCAGCTGCATATGTTTTCTCTTCTCGAAAGAGAATTCTCTTTAGCTAGCGCCCCTGTCGGAATATTTGCGAACCTCTTTATTATACACCATGTAGAAAGAGTCTAGCTAGATGTCGCCACTGAGCATTGTAGAAAACAAAATGCATAACCTATTTCAATTTAAATGTTATCTTATTAGCAAAAAATATTAAGAAACACAATTTTATTATCAGATATAGCAACTTATAATTAAATATTATATTTAAGGCAATATATAATGTCTAAAAAATGTAAAAATTCCATGTCCCCATCCCCCATAAATCCGTTCCCACACAAACCACACCAATAAAAACACACTCATCCTTTCCTTAATATAAAAATCATATTTATTTGAATAATAGTTACATATTTAATCATTTAAAGTTTAGTTCTCGTATTCTTCGACTATTTGACTATAAACCGGTTGATAATTACAACAATCTAGAATTGTTCATTACTTTTACATTACGTGTTTAGTTAAAGTGACTAAGTTTTGGGCTACTTTTGCATTGCTGTGTGAATAGATTCGTGTCTAGTGTTTCTTCGATTGTTTTTGATTCATATGATACATTTCGCTGACTTGTACTTGGCTTGTGTGAAAGAACTTAAAAGTAAAATACATGATACCCTACTAGAACAAACTACGGATGGAAACGAACAACCATGTGTGGTAGGATCGCACTTGGAGCGGAAATATTGCACAATCCAACAGTTGGCGATTCATATCCAGCCACTACAACCAGACAAGGAATCCCCAGATCAGAACCGCCAACGTAAGTCCGATCTGCAGGCCCAAAGTTAAAGTAAGGGCAAAGTAGAGGACGGCGAAGATGACCACATAGCCCGCGTAGTACAGGAAGTTAAAGCTATAGATACGGCAGAATTTAAATGAAAATTGATTCCATGTGCTTGAGATCGGTGGAATGAGTCACACTTACACCTTCCAGTAGTTGCGATGCCACTCCGTGGTCACTGCCGACTCCTTGAAGTAGAAGCGCCGGATTCCTATCAGACACCGATCGATGAACTCCGACCAATCGCACTGACTGGCATCGAAATTATAGCGCCTTCGATCGCTTTCCGGTATTAATGCCGATATACGCAGCGCGTTCTTCAAGGAGTACCGGAAGTCCTTGTCCAGGAAGTAGTCAAAGGCCTTGGTTCCTTTCTGGAACACCCGCATGTACTCGTACGCTCTAAAGTAGATAAATATTATGGTTACAAGTTAAGTAGATCCACCTTTTTTTACTACTTACGTGTGCTGGGGCATTCCGATTCCGAATAGCTTCTCTGGTATGATAAAGACCATCGCTGGCAGCAAATGGAACAGATAGAAGAACAGATTGTAACGCCATCCGTTGCGCAACTTCGTCACCGGCTTCCAAACAAAACTATTCGGCGGATGCCGCTCCACACTATCGTTGATGATCGTGCAGAACTCGGCGAGATTCAGAGGATTAACCTCTCCCGACGTGCAATGTATGATCTCCGGCTGCTCCACCTTCCGGGTGCCCACGTACCAGCCCATAACCAGTGATGAGTTGATCACATAGTCGCATGGTATGATGTCGATCACAGCATTAGCATTCCCGCACATGGTGCGGAAAATTCCCTTCACGAAACCGGCCAAGAAGCCCAGGTGACCAGAGTTTGCATTACCCACCCAGCCCTTCATCGGGTTCTCCAGGGTTCCATAAACTAGAAATTAAATGTTATCGATTAAGACATTTTCCTGCCGCTTGGAATCCCAATGGCATCTCACCAATCGATGGCCTAACTATGGCTGCTGGCAGTCCGGACATCTCGGCCATCAGCAGATTCTCCGACAGATTCTTGGTGAACGTATACGTATTGGGATGATCCCGGATATAGCCCTTGCACTTCTGATCGGTGAAATCCTCCCAGGCGGAGTCATCTTCGGCCATCTTCATCATCTCGTACGGATCGAACTGTGACTTGTACACCTCCTCGGCAATCAGACCACGATTGTTGCTATTGCAGAAGGCCGTCGAGCAGTAGATGTAGGCCGCCAGATGCTTCAATTGCTTGGCCAGCTCAATGGTGCGCATCGTTCCCGTGAGATTGGTGCGAATGGCGGTGCGCAGCGGGGAGCTGAACTTGATGGTGGCCGCACTGTGGTAGATCACATTGACCCGATCGATAAGCTCCTGCAGGAGTTCGGGGCCAAAGCCGAAGTTCGGTTCGCTCAGTTCGCCAACCACTGGGACCACCTTCGAGAGAGTCTTCTCCGAGTACTTCTCGAAAATCTGTAATTAAATCATAATTTACATTTGCAACATTAAACAAACATTTTATTGAATATAATCTCATGCATCGTAAACTTTTGATAACTCTAACCAAAAGGATATGGTCATTAATTGGTAGCATAAAAAGATTCAAGCTATAAGTGATTTTATGACTTGCAAAAGCAGCAAATAAAAGTTGTATATACATATGTATTACTTCGATATTTTTCAACAAGTTGGAGGAGACCTATTTTTTCCCCTCTAAAGACGGATGTTGAAAATTAATTTCACTACTGTTCGGAGGTTGGGTTGCTAACCATACACGCCCACATTATGGCCAACAAATTATGATTGTTAGCGATGAGTGCTTTTTTCGGTACTTTTACCTTTTTGGGAAACACTCGTAAGTAAGCAATTTTCAAAGCAAACAACATATGATGTTAGCTGCTTTTTGTTGTGCCATTAAAAATGCGTTTAAAAATAAAATAAATTAACGAGTTGTGAAGAGGGCCTAACAAAACTAGGGAAAAAACAAAAGACTTTTTGTTGAACCGAAAATTTAAGCACTCTCTAAATATAATTTATATGATTTAAAGGCATTAATTGTATACAAATGGTAAAAAATGCTTTATCTAAAGATTGAATAATAATAATAATAAGTTACGTTATTCCAAAGTTTGTAATTATAGAAAATAGCTTTTTAAATATTTTCAAAAATCCCAAAAGAGTATTGCACACTGGTAGTTAAAAAAAAGATGAAAACAAAAGAAAATGAAAGCCCCACGGATCGCGGCTCGCAACGGAAGAGGTCGGCCAGGTTACGACTTTGACAAATTAACGCTCCATAAAGAGACTCGTAATTGGCTTTAATTATATACCTTGCAGACGGCGCGTCGGGGGCAGGTTCGTGTCAGGGGGCGTGGCCCGGTCGACCGGTCAAACAATCTAAAACAAATGCCACCAGACTTACCGGCTTCTGGAGCAGGCGACGAATCCGCTCGTTCGGATCGAACTTGCGCTTGCCCCGGACCAGGACGTAGATGGTACCAATGTCGGGATGTGTGTCCAGCAGAGCCTCGATGAGAACGGTGCCCAGGAATCCAGTGCCGCCGGTGACGAAGATGTTCTTGTGGGCAAAGAACTCCGGTATGGTCAGCGAGGTGCTCAACTGGTGGCCATTGACCCGGAGCTTTCCGTTTCCGATGCTGTTGTTGTTTTCCGGGGAAGAGCTGGTGCCGCCATGTTCCGTGATGACAGCCATGGTGTAGGGCTCAAGATTCGTCGGCGGCGCCAATTTGCTGCTGAGATTCGAAGACGGTGCGGCAAGCTGTGGCAGAGAAATAAGAGAAGGAAACGCGCCGTGACATCGGTTAGTTCAAGTTCATTAGTCCAACTGGATCGATGCGATTATGAAACCAAAGCCGGCGATCGAAAAGCGAATCAAAAAAAAACCAGACAAACTTCTCAGTGTGTCAAGTTTAGCTAGCGGCGGAAGTGCATCATAAATCTGTTATCAAAATTAGATGGAAGTGGAGTGCACGATGCGGAAGGCAGACAACCTCCAACGAAGACAAATGCTGCATATTTAAGCTTTCCACACTTTCCCATTTGGGTGTGAAACCTAATGGATAGGTACTTCAAAGGTTAACCGCTTGGCATGGCCAGGAAACCTCCAAATGAGCACATATTTTCTGAGTGCATTTTCGAAGATTGTTTCTAGGATTGGATTAACGAAAGTTGAAGGCCAAGTAGGTCATGAGTACCACCTCGATTTTTGGAGTTCAACTGGGATAGCATTGATTTTTACTTCCTGGGAAAAAGTCATCAGCGTTATCATAATATTCCCAGTTTGCGAAGCGTTCAGTTCACAAAATTTCGGTCTTTAATTTTTGGAGTTAAAAATTTGTAGCATACAAAATTGAAAATTCAAAAATTTGGTTCGGAATTTTATTTTCAGACAACACCCTCTCGTGCACTCATCAAAATTATTAGTTCTGATAAAGGAGTTCAATCCAAGACGAATCAATAGCAAGATGAATACCACTTTTAAAATGGCTCGAATGAGCCTGAATCATTCCTGGCGGTTTGTTAGTAACAAATCCAAGGGGCAGTTTTCCAGTTTGCGGCGATTACCTGCAGTTAGCAGCCAAAACCGTCGTTACGCAGACCGATATACCTTCGATGACCAAACTCAAGCACAAATCCAGGGCATCAAGAAGATGAAGGAGATGGGCGAGGTGCCCCAGGAGTCTCCTTGGCGTGACAGCGAATGGTCTCCCGATTTTCCCGAGCGTTTGGATGAGATGGGCTATGAGTCCCACTGCAACGATCGCCTGTATATAGCCAAGAACAAATTACGTCACGAGCAACAAAAATATGAATTGGAACGTGAAGAGCGTCGCAAGAAGGCCCAAAGAAGAATCAGTAGTCACTTCGCAAAAGGCCAGGCAGAACCGGAAACATTGCGCCGGCGTACCATCTCACAGGATCCGGCCGATCACCAAAGGCGTCAGGAGGCGATTATCGAGCAGAATCGCCGACGGTGGCAAAATCGACCGGAATCTAGAAGGGAAACTAATACCTCCGGCATTACCTATCGTCCGGATAAGCGAAAGGAAACGTATACTGAGAATACTGAGAAAATGCAAAGGGAATCGGAGGACTACCAGCGCCAAAGACGCAATACAGAGAGCTCAGAGGAAGCTCAAGACAGCCAGACAGTGGTCTACGATTCCAATCGTCCCACGGCCGAGTGGTTAAGGAAGCGCCAGGAGGAGAACGAGGCGGAGTACTGGCATTCGTGGCAAACATGCCCATGCTCCCGGGAGTCGGAGACCACAGAGGAGGTGAAGCCCCACCTGAAGCGCAAGAAGGTAGTGGGCATTCCACCTGCATATCCGAGGGATTACCAACGACGCGGCTACCATCAGATATCCCCACCTGCGTATGCACTGAAGGCCAAGACTATAGTGATGATGCCCAAGCGGCGACCCTCTGGCATCGATAAGCAGTACCACAAGTTTGCCAGGAAACAGGCGGCCCTATGGCAACAGGACTTCGACGAGATCCAGGGCAACGGGCAACCACTTCAGATGCCCAAGAAGGAGGAAGAGAAGAAGCCCAAGAGGAAGGAGGATCGTCGATCCGTAGAACCGCCCCGTTTCCGAATGGTCGTCAAGACCCGTGCTCCCGCTATCCGCCCCTCTACTCCCGTGTTCAATTACTCCGGCCAGATGGATATGCCGCCCGCCATCGCTGGACCCAGTGCCTACATGGGATCTCATCGCAAATCTGAAGGCGAATCCTGGCGCAACTTCTTCAGGGCCAGCAGCTCATAAACGGAGCTCATTTTACTACAGCGTTGTGAATTGCCTTTTTATCCAGAGTTATTATTTGAAAATGAATACTTGCTGAGCTCCTGGCAAAGTTCTGGGATATTATAGTAAAATTTAATATAATTGACGTTGAATGAATTCTTTTAACGAATCAGTGAATCACAATTGGGGGTTAAAGTAAGAAAATTCCACTCGGGAATCTACAAAAAACCGACATATTTCCATAGTCAGCAAACCAATTAATATAGAAGTAGGTGATATGGACAAAATGTAGCAAATGAGCAACCTGCTTTTTATAATTAATTCCGACTAGTAATGGTAATTAAAATTGACGCGTATAGCTGTTGCCTATGACATGTGTTGGGGTTCCCATATTTCTGGAATAGTTTGGATAATTTAATTCCTCGTAATGGAATTGGCCTGTACTTATCCCAGCATTTACATTCCAACACTGAACTTGAAGAAAACCAACTGCACAATTTGGGGGCTAATTTACCCTTTAAACTTTCCCACACTTAAGGCCCATTAACCTTTTACTTTAATCACCAAGTGGATTAGAGTGGCTAAGCTTACGTTAATTAATACCCCCAAACTTTCGACTTGTCACACTGCCACAATCGGACCCATGGCCGTTGCCCAACACTGTTAACTGTACTTTCCCGGCCAACTGCAAAACCATTCACAAAGCCGCCTTTTGTTCGCTCCATCCGAGACCATCAATAGCTCGACTAATTAATGGCAAATGACGCGTATATCCGAAAAAAAAGAAACCGAAAAGCCTCGACAAGTTAAAAAAAGAAATCAAACCAAGGTATGTATAACCAATGTAGTTAGATCTCACACGGCACATTGCCCAAGCATCGAGTACAGGTGGAAAACATAATTAACGAAATGCGTAACAATTTGTTGGAGGAGAGATTAATTTCGGACATTTTTCGTGTGATTCCAAATTTGTGTCAAGGCCGCCCAGGCGGAGATCTCGAGTGGAGTTGTCTGGTTCGAGGAGGTGGAGATCTATATAGGCCCACAAACACCATTAATATTCGGAGTTTGGCCAGCCAAACAAAAAAAGCTCAGCTCAATCAAAATGCACGGTCACGGTCAAATCTCGGTTGATCTCTAGAGATCGTCGTGCTGCGTTGTCTTCGTATGCATATGAGTCCAATGGATCGAACATCGAACAGATCTCTCGGATACAGATACAAAGTGGTTAAAATGGCGCGATTTCAGTGTTTTTCGGTGCCTAACACCCGTGTGCTAATTGATTCGCTTGTAATTGACCAACTGACAGATCGGACAACCTCCAAAAATCCGCACTGGCTTTTCCTGACTCAACACATTTTGTTCAATGGCATTTCGCTTTCGAAAATAATCCGCCATGTGGCCCGATCCGAAACCCAGAATTATGCAAATTAAGTTCTCCGGATCAGAGACAGAATGCCGCCAGCTTGGCCAACATTGAATTGATCGGAGTTAACTGGTTTCGGTTGCTCTTGGCCTGGCCCCCATCCAAATGATTTGCATTTAGTTTCCTCGAACGCGGAGTCACAGAGATTCATCGCCATTTTGCCCTGGCCCAGCAACATTTTTGTCATATTTTCATCGCTGATTGGTAAGACCTTTGTTTGGTCTCCCAAAGTTCTTCGCTAGATTGGGCCAACAGGTTTTAAGATCGTGAATTTGGGATTGACGGCTTGAGTTATTGATGGTCTGTGGTAGGGCTAACAGATCGTTGAACTTGACATTTTCTTGGCTTATATAAAATGGGGCCACTAACTTGTTGAGAACATATATCATATAAAGATTTTTTGGCCCTTGAACAAGACCTTACCTTGAAATGGTTAGAAAATTGATTTGTTTCAGAGATATTTCTTGTCACAATGATTCTCATCAACAATACAAATTTGATAAGGATACATGAAATTGTTCTTATTTGGAAATAATATATGTTTATATTAAATTAAAATATTGCAAGTGATAATTTTATTATTTTTTTTTTTATTATTTTTCTTTTATCACATCTAAATGGATCCGTAAAGAAAAATGCAATAGGGCACTTAGAAAAATGCTTGTTGTTATGGCGTTTGCCCATTGCTCATTTCCTATTTTGCATTTCTGATGGAGAAGCACATGGACAATACTATATACTATATATATAGATAAACAGTATATATAAATATTTACAGATGTAGCTGTGGCTGTATGCGCCCTAAGATTTGCATAATTTTGCTACGTCTGCGTTTTGCTTTGTTCGTAATTTCTGTTTAGACAAATGACTGAAACCCAGCTGGGTCTTTAGTTCCCCTCGTATTGGTGAGTATCTCTGTGTGTGCCGCCGTATATACAAACTGTTTCTGCATATTAAATATTTGGAAATTTCTTTCCCAGTCCTAAAATGGCAAATATCGCATTTCGAGCCCTAGGCGAAAACAAAAACTAAGCAAAGCCCTAATGAACAAATTATCAGAAATTTGGCAAGTTAGCTGAGCAACTCTGGCTTGGATGTCAGGGTATCCTCTAACTGTGACGAATTTTTAGGTTTTGTTTATGAGCAAAGATCCATTTTGGTCACTTTCTATTTTACGACGAACAGATCTCTCTCATCTCTGTTCGCGCCATTGATTTCTCTTCATGTGCTGTTATGATTTTATTCCATTCAAATCGATTTTATTTGACAACCTTTTTGCTTTATTTGATTTCCGCCTTGGCAACCAAATGTGTAACAATAATTCTGTTTTGTTTATGCTAGGCATGAACATTTTGGCGACGGAGGAGCCAAGGGGGAATTCGATTCAATGCGCCATAAAAGCCCGAATCAAAAAAAACGTCGAACAAGTCGCACTTGTGCTGGGCATTAGCATTAAATGGCTGTGTAGACCTTAACATTGAAAGTTCCACAAAATAAACAGAAACAAAGCAGGCTGATTGATCCTCTTTTCGGTGGGGAATTTCAATAATCGAATTCCATTGAAAGGCAAACCAAAGATTCAAGAAACCAACTTGGCAGTAGAGCATCAATCAAAAGAATGAAGAAACAGAGTTTCAATCAAATGACTGAAGAAACGAACTTCATCTGCGCTTGTTACTTTGCTTACAATTTTGGACAGTTGACATTTGCTCGCTTATTTGTTATGCCCATTAAGAAATTCTACACAACTATTGTCTAAATTATTTGTGATTCCAGGAGTTTGGCAAACCGGTTTGCGGCTAAAAAATTCGATGTCAGCCACGCAAAAAAAAAGTAATAAATTATGGAAGAAGTGCCTGACAGAAATTAGCCACGCGTCAAATCCAGAGACAATAAAACTAAACATTAACAAGAGCTTCTTGCGTTTAACAAATTCTTCAACGCATAACCATAACAACGATTTTTGTTTGTTTTGCTGCCCATGAATTTTCCAGCAAGCGCTGGAAAAACCGCATGGAAAAACTTACTCAATCGGTGTCGCGAAAATCTAAGCCAACTCGAAACACATACACAAGTTAACTCACGCAAAGAGAGCGGCTGAGAGCGAGGAAACTGGAAAAGCTATGAAAACAAACATTTAAGTGAAAATCAAAGAGCTAAGTCAGCAGCTTTTCCAATGGTTTTTCCGCAAGCCGAGCCCAACAAAATAACAAAGGTTTATTTCGCACTTTTCTAACCAATCAGAATTATTTCATCACTTCCGCTTGTATTGTTTGGCAATCGATTTGCAATAACCGCGATTATTATTATTATTATTATTTTGTATTATCGATTGCACCACCCACCCAGTGGGGCGTTTCACTTTGCACTTGATTTAAAAATTTGGAGCACGACTTGGTTGGTGGGGCAGATGTTAAGGCGAAGTGCAAACTAACCAATAGTGTCGGGGGCGAAAGAGAGATCGGGGGATAAGTTGGCCACTGAGGAGGATCCGCTTTTAGCCAACTTGCTGCCAATGCCGACGCACGCTCACTTAAGACTGATTGCGGGCTCTGAAAGTAATGCGATCGCAGCTAGTGCTGAAAAGCACTCACTCGCCAGTTCCTGAGTTTCTGAGTTTCACAGTTTCTGAGTTTCAGCGTTTCCGAGTTCAGCTCGCCAAGACTTCGGGGCACGTAATAAAAATCGGAACAGAAAATAATCAAGAGGCAGCCCGAGAAACAAAAACCCGCGAACTCAGCACACAGCGAAAATAATATTCATAAAAGAAGGCTGAGAGAGCTTTGAGTGGCCAGCGATGTTTGACTTTTTGGTAACTGAGAAAGCTGCCTCTCCAAATTGGATCTATTACGAGTGCGTGGTATCTGTTGAGTGGATCTGGCAATGCCATTGGCTCGGAGAGAGCGGGGGCTACCTACTTGAGCGAAAATACTGGGGTAAAAGTAATACAAGGAAACAAATAAAACTAAAGCTTAGGATATAGAGTCATTTTTAGGTTAAATGAGATGAGTATGATAATTTTTATTAATATTTAATATGGAGTCGTAGAAATGTGCAACTATGTAAAATATCTATGTGCTCTGTGCACATCAATTTAAAATTCTCGCTTTTGAAGCAAATAATACCCCAATTGGAGTTTATAGCCATGTTTAATAATACTATAATAATACTATCATAATATTATTCGGTTATGGTGGCTGATAAAATTAATGTGCAGAAAAAGTTAAACATAGTATGGTTTTAAAGATGTACACGTGCACATCATGTACAATTTTTACGAGAATTTAAATAAGCCAATATATAGATCCACAGCAAATATTCTACAATTTTGAAAACAAAGTCCCCTGTTGAATTGCAGCAAATTTTGCGAAATTTTCTACCTTGCTTCCTGTTCTTTTATTTGCAGGCACACGAAGAAGTTTGCTGACATCTCGAATTTATTGCGGCCAGGTAATACATACGATACATACGATATTCTGCTGATTTTGATAATTTGATTTTGGTGTCAATGAGGGCATTATAAGGTAGGAAAATTACCGGTAAATCGCATGAGGTGTTGCCAATCACGATATTTATTGTCTAATTATGCAAACTGACTAATTGAGTGATGGCCCCTTGATAAATCCAGCGCGAAATGCAAATAAGTTACAAAACTGTCAGCTAAACGATAATTCATCTGTTTGCAGAGACAAACTTTCTAAGCTCTTTCCCCTCCGACGGGTTCAATTGCAGTTGACCTAGATGTTGGTAAAAAGCCAACATCATAAAATGGTAAATACTGAAACCAGAGTATTGGGCCTAAGCAGCCGAAAACTCCACAGCCAAAGCGCCTCAGGTGTACACACACCTGAACACCTGTAATTACAGGTGTGCAGGGCTACGACTCTTCGCCTAACTGAAAAAAAGAATTGTCAAAATTGGCAATAATTTGGGGGACACGCAATTGAAAAGTGGTCATATGTGGTCAAAATGATGGGAGAAGGGTCGAAAGGGGAAAATTATAAGGAAGAGGAAACCGCAGCTGGAAACTGACAACGCAAAACAATCGTGTTGTTTTGATCTATCAGGGAAGAACCTCAACAACTACAATCTATTGAATTAACATAATACGTAATATACATACATATATGTTGAAAGCACCGCTATAATAGACTATTACTAAACCTTTGTGGGTTATAATTGTTTTTTTAATTTTACCTTCATAAATTTAAATTTTATTTAAAATTTATAAACTACATATTTGTGAATCCCGTTCTTGCATTCTTCTCAACAGCTATGTGAAATATCATGAAAATATATTTTTTTCTCTGTAGAAAAGAATGTCAATTACCCATTGTTGTCCATTTGAATGCTCATACGAAATACTTTTATTTGCCTTTGTACATTTTCCCTCAACTCTACGAGCATCTCAGCCGAAGCCACATGCAAATCAATTAGGCTCATTAGCCATGCAATTTCCAATCATATCAATCTCAGGTGCCTGCCAACGTGTCTTCAATTTAATTTCCCTACAATAAACTTCAACACCCAACTTCGGTAGCAAAAAAGGCTCTTGTTAGTTAATCGCACTTAGTCAGCGCTACTTGGCTGCTAGTCATGACGACTAGCTGCAATTTTTCATGGCTCACTCGCATTTTTTAATGCCCCGTCATCGCAACTCAGTTGCAGTGGAGCAGGTTAAGAAGTGGCGCTGAAGATGAGGGAGATCTTGGGCAGCAATCGAGTTGGGGCTTGGTCAAAAGCCCCCTTTGGGCCACAAAAACGACGTCATCCAGTGCGCATGAGTAATGAGCTTGGCGTCGGTTTTCATTTCATATTCGTTTTTGTCTGTTTGCCGATGTCTCACCTATTTGTTATCGTTTTAAAGTCGCTTGTCTGCGGTAATACCCTCTTTTGGGAATCCGTTGAAGGGGTACGCTAAAATAATAATTAATTTGGCATATCCGTGAAGCTTCAAGCTGCTTACAACATTTTAATTGGTTTTTTTTTTAAGAAAACCTCTTGAAACCATTATAATCAGATATTAGGCAAATTTTTCTTTACTTACTTATTTTCGTAATTTAACTATGATTTTTAAAACATTTTTAATAATTCACAATTTCATAATTTCACAAGAAATGAGTTATTAGATGTGTTAATTAATCTAGTATTATGACTTAGATGCACGTATTAACCGTTTTCATTTATTGTTTTCGTGATATATCAATTATTTCCCCCTTAAGAGCATTGAACATTTCCACCTGAATATTTCCCTATTCATTTGTCTTAATGTATTTTAAAGTTGATTAATATGCAGAGTGGCAGGGCAGTCATCAACCCACACCCCTTTACCTATATATCCGACAACTTAAGGCCCCGCCGTCCCCAAATGACAATGCATTTTTGGTTTGTTTTTGTCCCCTTTATGTTTTGATTTTCACATTTATGTTGCGTGCACTGCAATCGGCTGGCGACCTTGCTTATTGTCCAAATATTTGGTTCGCCGAAGGTTGTGACATCAAGATTCCTATAAAATAGAGATCTGTGATCAAATATATTCTTAGATAAATGTGGGAAAAGCATATTTTCTTTAAATAATGCAAAATAATCATCAAATAAATTAAATCTACCTAATAATAATATATTAATGCAATTAAATATATGGTTTCTTTTTTAATTAAAGTTTGTATGTTGGGTACATGTAGAACATGAACATTTTAATGTTTTTGTAATGTAGTAAAGATGTTTACATATTATAAGCCAGAAAAACATAATAAATAAAAGAAAATAACTTTTATGACTTTCGTAACCAAAAATTGTTTTTTGATTTCTTCTAATTCCCATCAATTAAAAGTTTTAAAGGGAATTACGTTCCAAACTGTTCAGATGCTGAAATGCTTTTGTTTGAACTTCCCGCGCAATGGCAACGTCGCTTTAGCAGCAGGGTGGCAGCACTGGCGGTTGTTTGAAATCGCAGCAAGCAGTGATTTGAGTGCCTCTTTGACTATTTGTGCGGCACAAATGTGCGAAAGTGCAAGAAATCCGTTTCTGTGTTTGCTGCCCGACAATCGGCTATTTTAGTTGGCCAACGCAGGCGCAGGAAAAGCGGCAAGAAGAAGCACAGGAGCGGAAAGGAAGAAGAACTAGACCAAAGTGGATTTCATTCAATAGAAAAAACGGCCAAGGTGGTGGAAAATCATAGCAATATCAGCCCCCAGAAAGCGAAAGAGAGCGTGTTTGTATTGCCGTTAACGCACCACCGAAAAAAAGGGAGAAGAACCGTTACCGCAGAGGGTGGAGAAAGGAGAAAGCATAGTGAGAGCTACAGTGAGAGGTGAGAGAGAGCGGTATTAATGGTGAGAATCGCAGGCGGCTCGGTCGCCAGAAGCTTCTTCTTTCTGCCTCAGTCACATTTCGCATTTCGAGCAGTGCTGCTCTCTTCTTTCCGCCGAAGGAAACGGTACATTTCCCCCACTAAACGACATAAGGCTGTTCAAAGGGAAAAATAAAATAGTTATTGTTAGAAAAAGGAAGCAATCGCGACGCGAAATGCCTGGTAACGTGTGTGAGTGAGTGTGATGCCAAATAGCAAGCAAATAATTACAGCACGCAAATAGGAAATTCCCAGCCATCCCGGATAAATCCAGTTCAGTTCAAATCGCCGCAGCATCCGCACACGTTCCTAACCTCACTTTCGTTTTGGAGCCGGTACGTACACGCCCTAAAAAGGAAAAAAAAAAAACTGGGGTCTTTCCCGAACCCAAAAGACCCCATTTTCATTTCCTCCTTTATTTTTAGCCAATTTTTGTGGCCTAGTTTGAGCATATTTTCGTGTCCCATTTTTTTTTGCTCGCCGTTTATTTTTAGCCCCCTTTTAGCAGCAGCCCCTGCCTTTGGGGACCCCCTCGCTCCCTATAAAAAAATGTATGTCGCTGGGTTTATTATCTCATCCGGAGAATGTCGCTGCTTTTTGGCGTCGATGGTTGTAAAAAATTTAGCAGAAAATCTGACATTTCCGTTTCGCGTTTCCGCCAAAGAGCAGACCAGCTTTCCGGAAAGAGAGCGTGTCAGGAGAAAGCCAGCGAAGAGCTAGTGAAAAGCCAGTGTTGCTGAGTTTTGATGCGCGGAAAACAGACATTCAGCCTGAAACTATGCCTAATATTGCAACGAGTTTTCCTAGAAAATTACTTAATTAACCACCGTTGTATGTGGCCCTAAAATTGAACTGATAGAGCCGACAGATAAAGCTCTATCTTATCGGAAAACCAATAGAGCTGTTGAGTCAGCTGGTTAGCCATTATATAAGCAACCAACAACCCCCCGGAAAAGCCGGCAGACGCCCAGGAAAATAGTAGCAGAAAATGGTAGCCAAAGAGTGAATTTCTCTCTTCTCCGGGACGAATTTCTTCTCTTGAGACTTTGCCACAAATCTCTCTCGAAACGAGAGCAGGCGCGTGAAATAATCTTGGGGAGCTTGGCAGGAAAAAAATGAAACAGGCATTTTCCAATTGATTTTCAAGGCGGTCGACGCGAGTATTTCCCCCGAAAGTTTCATCATATATCTCAAAGAAAATTAAATAAAATTCAGATAACGCTAACATTATTCCCAAAAACGTTAAAAATGTTTCCTAAAAAACGTGAAAAGTGCAGAAAAAATTCCAAAGACTGAGCTGATATTGCATAAAAAAGAAACGATGTGTGAGTAGTGGCATCGCGCCCGGAAAACTTTTTGGGGAAATTCAGAAGGGGTGTTGGTGTGTGCTCGGCCCGAAAGTATGCCCCAAGATGAATAGAGCTGCTGACAACCTGCCCATTAATGGGTCTCATAAATAATCTGTATTTAATCCGAATTTTTCCGACCAGTGTGTGCCAGTGTGTGTATGTGTGTGTGTGTGCGAGTGTATTATTGCACTCGACAGCAAGGCGATAACATTTCAAGTGCATTATGTCATTTTCCCCGTTTTGTTGTCTACCTCCCCCTCGATTTTACTATTCCACCCCAAGCCCCGCACCCCTTTGACCATGTGTGTGAGTGTTTGCCATTTCACAGCCGAGAAAATGGAAAAATAAAAAGGACGAGGACGAGCATGAGAATGAGCAGGTCCTGTCAACAGGGCGCCATCTAATGCCGTAACTTTGTGTAATTAAAAAAAAATATAAAAATGAACAAAGCACTTGATGGAGGGGTGCTGGCTGGATGGGCTGTACATTAAGCCTCCAAAGTGTGGCATTTGAGTGACAACGATGAAAACCATGCTATTTACGAAAAATTATTATGTTTCATACCTGATTCATCTGAAATCAAAATAGTTCATTTACGTACAATATTAATGATCCATTAATTTTACAATAAATTATACAACATTTAAATAGGACGCATAAAAACTTTTATGGGCCATTAATTTTTCTGAATTTTCCATAAATACAATTTTGCGGAAATTCCCCTTTTTAATGTGAGTGTTGCCTGTCACTGACGAAAGTTTTGTTTTATGCTGGCCCATTTCCGGTCAGATGAGAATTTATTAGCTCGGCCTAAAAGTAGGCAATCGATTGGTTTTCCGCCCAGCCTCTTCGTTTCCAGCCATTCCCATTTTCCCTTTTCATCTTCTGCAAGAATGAAATTTCATGGGTTGGCCAAAACTTTTGCTTGGGTTTTTGCACGGCAAGAAAAAATGGGTTAGTGTGGGCTGTCTGAACTTTACCTCGCCGTGTGAAATCTACGATTTTGAGACTAGTTTCCGCTTTTAGTTGGCTTATTTTTGGGATGGTGCTTGAACAGAAACCGCAAAATGTGAGAAGTGTGTGCACAATCAATTAAAAACTCAAATGTTTGCCAGTGCACTTAGAGGGATTTTGGGGGCACGTGGCAGTCAAATCTACGAAACACACCCACCGCACACCAAAAAATCATTTCCGTGCGCCCTTTAATGTAGAAAACAAACACTTTTGTATGACTTAGTCATGTAGTTATAAACACTCCGTCGTCTATGTAAGCATCTTAAACATAATATTTTGAAATTTTGAATATGTATTATACCTAAGCTCGCTATTTCGCTAAAAGGTATTGATGACGTACGTAAATCGCTGATATTTTTCTCACTAAGTGATTCATTGTGGAGCTATTTTTTAAAGTGTTTGTTTGCATGGACTCTCTCAGCTTTCAATGAGCAAAATAGTAGGGCTGACTGTTGAATATGAATGAAAGTAGCTACGCCAATGCCAAAGTGCAAATGTTTCCTGGTAATTGGTAATGAAAGTGCTCAACCTTCAAATATTGCCTACTTTTTATATGTTGTCATAGTCGTTAAACTCATATTAAGCTTTTTATTAACTAATTACCTATATTACATATTTGGTAGTTAAAATAAACAGATAAAGCATAATTGAATATTAATCACTTTAACCACTACAATTTCAATTACTTAATTATTCTACCCGTTAATCAGTGAAAAGCTGTTCCAAGCTCATCTTTTATAAATGATTATTGATTCTACTACCTGGCAAAGAATTTCAGAGCTCTGGCATATTGTTTAAAATTATTAATACATAAATATTGAACTTAATGTGAATTTAAAGAATTGCAAGAAAAGTTTTAAACTTGATGTCAGGCTTAAAACTATTAATGAATACATATTAACCTTAAAAACTTGTGCAAGGGTTAATGTCATTTTTTAGGGACACTTTAGAATTGCCTAATTCTTGTTTTCCAGTGTAGTCGATTAGTTCTTGCCGTTAACTGTGGTGAATTAATCACCTCCCCGCCCCCTCGTTTACCCTTTTTCCAACCGCAAGTGTGACGTGCCTTTCAATTAGACACGAAAGTTTTTTTTTGGTCAATTTGGCCGTTGGTGCGTGGTTATGTTTTTGTGTTAACTGTTACCTGGTGGCAAGTGCAAGATTATGCATGCACACGCACACGAAGGCAGTGGCAGATACCTGATACTGCTGAAGTGTACTTTGACCTCTTTTGGCTCTGCCAACGTCGCTGCCGGCGTCTGTGTGAGTGGTCAATGTCAGTGCCTGACCACATATCCAATTTCTTCTCTTTCTCCTCCGGTTTTCCGTTTTCCACGACTTGTTTTCCACACACACCGTTCTTTTGCGGCTTTTTCAATTAAAGCTTGTTGCACGCTGCCTCAGTCGACGTTGCTCTCTTTTTCGCTCTCTTCTGGCGATCTCAAATACATATGGCATCACACATCTCGCAACCGAAATCTACGTGTCCGCCGCTCTCTCTTCGCGCTGCTTTCTTTTGTGCGCCTTTCTTGGCAGCGCAGCTTTGGAGCCGACTGCATAAATCTTTCACTTCTTTGAGGGCCAAGTTTAGTTCAGTTCCAAACGGCCGACGAAGCGGACGCGTCGCTAAAGATCACACTTTGTATATATATATGTGTATATGTGTGTGAACATATAGTATATGGTAAAGAAAAGCAGTTAAAAAAGTTAAGAAAGCGATCAAAGAACGGTCAACTCTCTCACGCGCTCTCCCTCTCTCCGTCGCTGGATTTCTTTGCGCCTGCGCAACGGTCATTCTTCGTCTTTCCTCTCTTCGCACTCTCTCGCAAAAGTGAAAATATTTGGAGAAATTTCTTGGGGGCAACCAAAGAAGAAGAAGCGCAGCAACAGAAGAAGCAGAATTTCGGTCTCGAGTTTTTTAGTGTGTCAGGAGTGGGCATAGTTATCGGTATCATCGTATCTTGCCTTGCCAGTAGTGTCAACAACGAAATAAAGAATTGTCTATATCAATTGTCGTTCTCAGTTTTTTTCAACGCGATCGAACGGCCCGCAAAAACAACGCAAGTGTCAAAAGTTCCGCAAAACCGGAAACCATAACAAACGAATTCGCAAGTCGCCCAATGTCAATGACCTAAATTCGGGGCTTCTCGGAAAAACAAAGTGGGAAAAATCAAATCCAGTCAATGCAAACACGAATTGCGGCTGCAGCATCTTCAGCGACTTCGATTAGAGCCAATAGCATCGGCTTTGTGTTTGCCTGACATGTAAGTGCAAGCCAGGCTTGGCCCACAAATATTTGAGCTGTTTCCTTTTTGGTCGGATTATGCAATTCCAGTTTTAGCTAATATTTGACCCACGTTAAAATGTTCAATTACAGTGCTGCTTCGAAAATAAGTCGCGCAGGGCTCAGTCGTTTTATAACACTGCTTCTTACAAAGTGTAAAGATATTCTCAGACTATGACCCAATTTCGAATTGGCGCCCAAATTAAGATGCGGTTTTGATATATAAAAAAGCTCATTAATTTCATTTCACTAAATTACATCACTATATAAGATTTGTCTTACATGAAATTGATTTATAGGTCATGGGTTCTTGAACTCCATAAGTTCAAAAAACGACAAGATTATAAAATACCAGTCACGTGTAGGTTCAGTTTATAGAAGTTTGCCTGTAGTAATGTGCAGGCTGTTGCTGCGAGAAAGTTTCAAGAGGCAACTAATATTTTCGAAATTTTTGTTGCTGTATATTTGTAATATTAATCATTGCATATTTACAAATAAAATTTGCACACAGACGAGACAACGATTAGCGACAACGAAAACGAAAATGAAAACGATAACGACAGCAGAAAGACGATGGAGCATAATAAATAAACATGGATCATGGCCACACACACACAAATACACACAATTACTGCCACAAAGATACTACATCTCAGGTTGCAAAAAAGAAAAACCAAAAACCGAAATAAAAAACCAAATAGCCGAAAAGCCCTCCAAAAACACAGCAGTAAAATGAGTGGGGCAGCGTTCGGTCGATTGTTTATTTAATTTTTACATTTACAAATATCATTACACCGATTTCTGCTTTTTGTGGGCTAAATATCTGTCTCTCGGACGCGGACAATGTGTCATAATTGCGAACCCACATTGACTTGACCCACATTTCTGGCTGGGAGTGGAATGGAGCGAAGTGAAATGAGTGGACGCATGCGCAAATGCATCGACAGCAAGCGCTGAGCTCAGCCGAAATTGTTGCCACAGTCAATACGGCGTGGTCGAAAACGTTTATATACATATAGCCAATAGCACTGGCATATAGTATCGGTATTTTTCAGTATCGGCAATCGTATCTCCGACTTCGAGAAGGCGACATATTTCTATTGATTACGTGCCTGGCCTACCAGAGCGCCACATCGAATTTCTTTTTCACTTTCGCAACTTTGGGCTAGATTCATTCTACTTGGCCACCGGGGCTAATGGTCGTACTCAAAATGGGTTACGGAGCCATTAAGCCAGCCACTTGGCATTCAGATCGATTGTTTATTGAGCTCACACTTTCGCAGGCCTGTGACGTAAAGCAACGAGGTTTTTTTTGTAGGAATCTGGGGAGGAATCTTCCTCGAAACCTCATTATTTTGACGACTTCGTGTACCACAGATATTGTATTTTTCTGTAAATGAAGCCCGGAAATACCCATATTGTGTCAACCACTTCATTGTTTACCTGGTATATTTACCAATAGGTATACCAATAGGTTACATTTCTCGTATTTCTTTAACAAGTAAAAAATTCTTAAGAGATTAGCATAAGTTGTTATATGTATATGAATCTTACATTTTTAGATAATTACCCAGGCAAGTTGCTATTTTGCATATACATATAACTATTTATATGGTAATAAAAAGTTCCAAGGCTTGTCCCTATTAGCTATAAAGCTGAATTTATTTTTTGCTGTTACGATCTAGTTTAAACATCCGCATTTGTTTTGAGATTCTATCATCTAACACATGGCACGTGTACTGTGTGCCCTTCTAATTGCACTTTGGATTATCTACTAAGTTGTCACCTAATTGTTATGCATTTTGAAGCCTCGACTTGAACTCGCATGTGAATGGACCCAGTTTCACAATTCACAGCTTAAAAGAAATGGGTCTTATCTTAAGGTCTAGTCCTCCATAAATCTTCATCTTACAATTGCAAAGCCCAAATTGTTTTTGATTATTCAAATTGGCCGACTGCGACCACTTTTAATTACGGCCCGACTAAAAGAATGTTTTAATTGAGCCAGTAGACATTTCGTCTTAGCTCATGTGACCGGACTAAAAATAAGATGAACTGTATATTAAAATTGTGAATTATTTAATATCTAGCGAGCGCGTGTGGGTGCGAGCGGGATGGAGGCCGAGCTTTTAAATTGGGTAGCTAATCTGCTGACTACCTCCGAATGGGGGGGTACCACCGACAGGTGTGGGGCGGGGGAGCCCCCATTATATACACAGTTAAATTTAACTTTTATGCTGTAAACTGCGAGATCGCTTTTGTTTGTTAATCAAGCCACACGAATTATGGGCAGTGGGAGGGAGACAGATCCGAGATCCATTCTATCCAACCCCCTACAGATTTATTCAATTACACACAAAGCATAGATAGCTTACGATAACCATAAGAGCAGACATAGTCGACCACCGGCCAGTGACAACCGGACAGGCCACAATTCCAGAGCCTCACTCAAAGGTTCAATAGAATAGAGGGCACAGACCCATTATGCGCACTCACACACAAATGGGTCCATACATCCATATATCCACACATCTGTCCAGCATCCGCCGTGGCTCGAGGTCTACTGGGTTTACATAATGAGGGGCCTCCCATTGTTGAAAAGTGAAAATGCATATTTGAACTTTCGTTTGTGGTCAATTCAGTTCGATTCGATGCGGTCCGCGGCGAAAGAAACCCATCCGAAAACGAGACGAGCTACCAAATTGCCAAAACAAACAGGTTGACACCACCGCCAAGGGATACAAATACACCTCAGAATCGCACGGTTCGTACGACTATATCTTAGCGGCCATCCTATAGACGATAGTCCGCATGCGGAAGCATTCGATGCGGCTGTAAGTTTATATATATGTTATATGGCGAAGGCCTGAGTGCTAAAGACTCGTAATCCGAAAGCAACAAGCTCCAAATGAGGAAACAGCAGGGCCCGAAGAGAGGAGACAGTGTAGGAAAGAGCAAAGAAGAAACGCGGCTAAAGACGGGTCTTCGACCATGGGAGAAGGCACATCATTACCACCGTGGATGTGGTCGAAACACGGAATACCCTTGAGGAAGTTCCAATCACGACAAGTGAAATCTAAGATTCTCAAAGTGTATCACGTAATTAGTTGTAGGCGGTTAACAGACGCCCTCAAATTGAACAACACTTGTTTTCGCACGTTATAAGTGTGTTAAAGGTCAAATGAGTTGCTAATCTGTAAACAGAATGAGTGGTTTTTATAATCGTTATCGATACTTGCCATCGTTGATTAGCTCATTGGATACTAATTAATTACAGGCGATAATGATTTATTGCTTGTTGACCTATTTAATTTTATAGATTTATTTAAGTTTATAATGGCTTTCATTGTAAAATAATACTTTTCGAACTTATTTTAAGTTCTCTCTCCCTTGCAGAATTCTTTCCTATATTATACTTTACTATTTTATTAAGTTCCTTGACATGGTCAGCTATCCCTGGTCAGCCCCAAAAGGGGTAGGGTATGGGTAGGGTACAATTTGTGAAGCGGTCGCTTCCAAATGTCCGGCAAGTCGATGCTGATGACGATGACGAGGTTGCTGATGATGATAATGCGGCACGATTATAGGAAATGGGTCAGACAATACACGGGCAGCGAAGACTGGTGTGTAACTACCTTGTCAAGGCAGGTTGAATGTTGAATGTTTACCGTTTAACAGCACACACGCAGATACATTTCGGTCTTCATGTTTGGTTAACACGCTCCGTCGGGCGGTGGGCGGGAGGCGGGAGGCGGTCGGGTGTGAGGAGCGGCGGTGGGGCAGGGGCGTGGCTGGGCCAAAGCGATGGTTCGATGGTCGTCGGTTCATTTGCCTCTTGTCGCTGGCGCGCAAATTTTCGTTGCAGTTGGTAAGAGGAGCAGAGAAGAAGAGGAGGGTGAGCAGGGGGAGGGCGAGAAAAAGTTGATTTTCAAGAAATTTCACTTTAGAATGAAGAGGAACCAGTCGGCGAAGTTGGCCAGGTCTCAGCGTCTCGAGGCTTCATTGATAAATTTACAGTTACGTGATGAGGCCGCCGTGATTGCCGCGTCTCAAAGTGGTTTAAACTTTAATTATAGAGCCGCAACCCAACTAGTTCAGCGGATATGGCCGGCCCTCTGCGATTTGATAACATCGCCGCACAACGATAATGCCCGGTCGAAAGACAAACAACCAATGTGCCAATTTCTTAACACGTTTCTTGGCCACATGGGGTAACAGCAACAGGGCAGCGCCGTATTTTTTCCGAGATCCGCGAAAGAAACCCTCAAATGCAAATGACCGAAAAAGTATAAGTAGTGCCAGCCATCAGTGGCGGTAGATATTGGTACAAACTAAAAAATTGAAAACGAAAGTTTAACCAAGAAAAAAAAAAAATAGCCGACAACAACAAAAACAAATTTAAATACATGGACGGAAAAAAATATTGCGGAATTTAGATATTTGAAAAAGAAGAAGAAAAAAATCAGAGGAGACCTACAAAAGATTCGAAAAATAAAAAGTGAAAGTCATGGGCAGCCGCAGTTTGAACCCCCAAAAAAATTCGTTCAAGAGACGACGACGCCACGCTTTAAGCCAACATCATCATCAACGTGACTATCATCGCAGAATGACGTCACAGCCCATAAGTATATCCAACTAGCAATCAATCTAGCCAGATACAAAAATACACACTCACTCCCCGCTTCCTGGTTACGATCAATATTTGGTCAACAATAAATTTGAAATTCAATTAGCAAGGCATTTGGCGAATTACATCGCAGAATGGGCTATACTTTCTGATGCAGGGGGTTCGAAGGTCAAACCCTTCCCGCCCAACCAAATACTGCGATTTTTAGCGGCGAAACAAATACGATTTGTTGTTTATTTGATATGTTTTTTCCTTTTAGCCAGAGCCCTGTTGATTCACTTGTTACCCACGCTTGTTGACAAATTCATTAGGGATTTTTTTACAACCCTACAGTCAGGAACTACGTCGGTAGAACCGAGCCGTTTGTTTGGATTGGCTAAGTGTGCTGCCCCTTTTACGCGAAGGTTAATACTACCTATATAGGTTTATAAGTATTTCCTGGGAACCACCACCAGCAGCACCACCACCCCAAATACACCCAATCTTTCACCACTTAATGGGTCTCCCTGTGTTGGGTGCTGTAGTAGATCTTTGATTTCACAACACAGGGCTATTTTGGACCTGCGGAGATATTGTGACGTGTGAAACACACTTAAGTGGCACTTGATCATGCGGGTCGCCATATAGCAATAGAATCTCTCGGCTCAGCTCAGCGCAGCTAAGCGCAGCTCCACTCGGCTCATGTAAAAATCGTTTAATATAGAATGAAGTGTTCCCAGACATATAGTGGGCATTCGCCAACTGTCACTGCTATCGACAGTATCGTCTCCTCGGTTCGTTTCGACGGGTCTTCAGTACTCAGTTCTCGGTTTTCCGTTTTCCGTTTTCAGTTGTCGCCTTGTAAGCCGATTTAAGCATTAAGCGGATTTCGTTTTCTTAGCTCTATTGTGCGTTAAATTCAATTGCGGGCCATTGGATAAACTTTGTTCGAGATCTCGGTGGTTGTGGAGTGTTCCCTTACATACATCCTTCGACGTCATTTGCATATCCTTTTTCGTGATGGCCGATTGCCAAGCTCTTAGACGTCATAGCTCGGATTTAGGTTGCCAATCAGATGCGGCTCAAAATGATTGCTAATTTTAGACCGGTCCCAAGGATAAATGACGTTTTGATAGAAGATAGATGGATATATAATTTGATAGGTGGATGGATGGAAGGCTGGGCGGTTTATTGCTAGCACTTTGATTTGGTTTTGGAGGGATATTTTACTTTGACACAAATTTGTTGTTCGTAGCTTATTGGGTAAAGAAGCTAATAGGGAATGAAGAGGGTTAATGATTGTGTCAATGGAATACAAGCTACACATATGAGTACGGATAACAAAAAATCATTAAAGGATAATTATATATATAACCGGCAATAATTGAATTAAAATGTTGTGTGCTAAAGTATTTGGCATTTAAATTGTGTTAGTGTAACAATAAGGACTATTTTTATTCAGTAATTTAAAACTATTCATTTTGTAAAAACCTGCATAGACTGAAAAGCATTCAAATATGGAATACCTTCAATTAATATGTTAAATTTGTTTCGGTTTGTCTTACAGTTCAGAAGAGCACTAAACCTCGGAAGTTGTAAGAAATCGGTCTTGTTCACCCCCACCCAAGCCACAGGATACACCTGCTGAACACTTTTTGTACAAAACCAACCGAAAGCAACCTCCAGGACAAGCGACTCATGGAAACATGGACAGACGCTCAACGGCGACAGAAGGATTTTCAACTAGCTTTTCGAAGGACTTAATTGAATAAATTTTTATGAACAATTCAGCAGCTTCCAAATAGGGAAAATCAGAGTAATAACTTCCAAACCGAAAATATACCTATTAGACGGCAAGAAGGAATATAAGGGATCTACCGCCCTTGGAAACTTGAACGCACACTGCAAATGACAAAGAACTGCTTCCTACTTTAACATAAGCGCAGGATAATAGCACACAAAAAGGATAAAGAAGAGAAAACACACACAGACAAAACACACAGACAACAATCGAACATGTCACACGCGGCAGCCAACAAAACGGAAACGGAAGCAGCGCCAAACAGCAGCCTCAAACAGTCCGCAGCCCCCCAGCCCGCAAACAGTCACGATGCCAAGCTGCTCAACGGCACCTTGGCCCGAACCAACGGACTAACCCATGCCGCCAGCGTGGCCAACTCCTCCTCCGGCAGCTACGGCAGTTCGAGTGCGGCCGGGTCCAACGCGGGCTCCGGCGGAGCCGCCTCATCCGCGTCCTTATCCTTAGCGGCGGCGGTGGCGTCCTCGACGGCCCTGCCCTTGCCGCCCAGCAGCAACGGCCTTCAGATGCCCTACGAGCGTTTCCGGGCGGACGACACCAGCTACGTGCCCATCGCCCAGTTTTACGCGGGACGTAGTGTCTTCATCACAGGCGGAACTGGATTTATGGGAAAGGTGAGTTCTGAAATATCAGACATTTCTAAATGTATAAAACAATCTAGTGAATCGGGGAAATTTAATTAATTTCTGTTTAGATATCTGATTAAATAAGCACCTAAGTGCACATAACTAGCATTTCTAATTTGCGGATGATTACCTTATTCATCTCATTTAATCATTTCTTAGATTGCTGACAATTTAGTTTGTGTAATCGCCATTTAAATATTTTAGTTAAAATTGAATGTAATTTCGTGCGTCAGAGTAAATAGTTTTAAATTGGTAAATTATCTTCGTGATTTATTAAATGTAAATTGGTTGAGATAACTTAACCTTGTAAGCATGGCACATTATTTTCCCCAATACATGTGAAGATTCTCGGCCCAACTAATCCACCTTTTACTCCATTATTCCATTTTTACGCCCAAAAACCCCACACGCCCACTTTCGTTGCATACTTTTGTGGCCCATTGGCTAGCCACTTTCATTCACGTCACGCATACGCCTCGTGTTTATTGACTCCGAATTGAACTATTGAACCCGACGACGGCCTGGTTGGGCTCGATTGAAAACTTCAAGTGTTTCTCAGTCATAAAATATGCACAAATATTTGTGTGCGCGCTGATAAACAAAAAGTCGTGGAATGGAGTGGAGTGCTGGGTGGGTGGTTTCGATGGTTAGCCACCCTGAATTTTAGATGCACTTTTTTTATTAGCTGTTTGCGTGCCATGTGCGTGTGAGCTTGACTTGGCTTACTTGTTTTTTTTTTTTTTAATATTTGATTTTTAAAGCCGTAATGCTTGAGTTACGTTGAGCTGGCTCCACTAGACGATGTTGACTCATCGTCGCCTGCCATGCGAAAGCTTCATAATGGCGAGTATGCATTTGCGTCTATGCATCTGGTGTGGCTGGTTTTCCTACTCCGAGTTCCGCTTAATTGTTCTTAAAGTGGTGCAGCGGAATACCCGTTTCACTGTTCCGAATATATCCTCCGGCTGTTGTGCCAATTTTTGTGCCAGCTTTTGTTAAACATATGCACGGAGAGAAAAAATAGTTTGTTAACAGAATTTCATACTTAAAGGTCATAAAATCGCAATTGTAAAACGTAAGAAGGTAAAGGTAGTTTCATCTCAGTATGCGAATGACAGAACTTGCTCCCAATTTTTTCCTCTGTCAATATTGCATGTCGGTGGCTCCTGGCTGCGTCATTATGACATGAAATCGCAGTGGCGCCGCCCAGACTCTGAGCTCGCAGTGGTGCTGTGTGTTGTTCATCGATTTTGTGCTCCTGCCGCGCCCACCACCCACCGAACCACCCACTTAACGGCCCACAGTTCCCACCCACTACCACTTTTGTCTGCCTGCTTGATTCCAGTACAATTCTCACATCGTTTTCGGGGCGGGGTTCTCATTCCCTGCGCCCACGACCAACTGGAGTCAAGTAAAGCCAAACCGCAGACACCACTGAAGTGGGTCAAGTGTGTCCTTGTGGGTGTAACAATAATCGTTTACATGGTTAATGGCTATATTCAATGACTGAGGGGCTATTAATTATTCGATTTCTGATGTATGTACGCTTTTGCAGGTCCTGGTGGAGAAGTTGCTGCGCTCATGTCCGGAAATAAGGAATATATATCTACTGATACGACCGAAACGCGGTCAAGAAGTGTCAGCACGACTCACGGAACTACTGAATGCACCAGTGAGTAAAGGAGTTGTGGAGGAGTTTAATAGATTGGATAACTATGTTGTATATATTTTGTAGCTCTTCGAATCACTGCGTCAGGAGAAGCCCAAGGAACTCAGCAAAGTCATACCCATTTCGGGCGACATAACTTCCGAGGAACTGGGTATTTCAGAAAAGGATCAGGTGCGTAGTCTCTTCGCACTTTAAATTGAATGCACTTTCAAAGAGATTCTATCCGTTTTTTTAGAACCTACTGTGTCGCAATGTTTCCGTTGTCTTTCACTCGGCTGCCACTGTGAAATTCGATGAGAAGCTCAAACTGTCAGTCACAATCAATATGCTGGGCACGAAACGCCTCGTCGAGCTCTGCCATCGCATGCTGTCACTGGACGTAAGACTTGGATATATATAGAGAACGGCTACGGAACGATTTCTAAATCAATTAACCCTTTTTACAGGCACTAATCCATGTATCCACTGCCTATTGCAATTGCGATAGAACCGATGTGTCCGAGGTTATCTACGCACCGCCCTACAACCCCGATGATATCATTTCACTAATCAACTGGCTTCCGGAGGATATACTCGATCAGGTCGGTTACTTTGAGTATTATATTTGTATTATTTAATAATTGAATTGCATTTTATATATTTAAGCTTACACCGCGCCTGATTGGCAAGCGTCCCAATACGTACACGTTTACAAAAGCCTTAGCGGAGCATATGTTACTTAAGGAGGCTGGTAATCTGCCCGTTGCCATTGTGAGGCCATCGATTGGTGAGTGGGGCAATCAGTTTATGTACATATAGATCCAATATTTTGATATATGTTATTGCTATGCAGTGACTGCCAGTCTGAATGAGCCGTTTGCCGGTTGGGTGGACAACTTCAATGGGCCAACGGGCCTGGTTTCGGCGCTGGCCAAGGGCATGTTCCGCACGATGATGTGCGAGAAGAACTATGTGGCCGATATGGTACCTGTCGATATTGTGATTAACCTGATGATCGCCGCCGCCTGGCGCACAGCGACCCGCAAGTCAAACAACCTACTCATCTACAATTGTTGCACCGGCCAGCGCAATCCCATCATCTGGTCGGAGTTTGTCAAACACGCCATGACGAGTGTGCGCAAGCATCCCCTGGGTGAGCACAGATAATATGCGCCTAATGTGACCATTATAATTATACGGAAATTGTTTTCTGTTTCTTCCCCAGAGGGCTGCCTGTGGTATCCGACTGGCGACCTGCGCATGAACCGCCCCATGAACACGCTGAATTGTATAGCCAAGCACTTTTTACCGGCCTACATACTGGACGGAGTGGCTAGAATCATGGGCAAGAAGCCATTGTAAGTTTGGCCGGCCACTCCCCCCATCGCTACTACTATTATATATATATGCATATTACAGCGTTGTCAACGTACAAAATAAAATTGCCAAAGCTGTGGAATGCCTCGAGTACTTTGCCACACGCCAATGGCGCTTCAAGGACGACAACGTCCACGCCCTGCTGCACACGCTGAGTCCCAAGGATCGCGAGATCTTCGTCTTCGACGTGCGCCACATCAACTGGGACAAGTATGTGGAGCGCTACGTTCTGGGCTTCAGGGAGTTCCTGTTCAAGCAGCGACCCGAATCGCTGCCGGCCAGCAGAAAACGCATGCTCAGGTGAGAAAATATGGGGAGAGGATGGTGATCCAGAAAAGTACTAAAATTCTATATATTTCCACCTCAGGCTCTACTATCTGCATCAGCTGACCAAACTGGTGGCGGTGCTGCTCACCTGGCGCTTTTTGATGTCGCGCTCGAAGCGCCTGAACGACTTGTGGAGCTCCTTCCTGGAGAACGCGCTCAGGATGGCACGCTTGATACCCTTTTTGTAATTAAATGCGTATGGCGACCGGTGTGGAAGCTTGGAGACAGCAGCTGCGTACATATGTATATGTGCTGTGATCTGGCGGTAACTGGCAGGAGCTGTCAGGATCGGCGAGGATCCACTTCTTTGCGATTGCTAAATGCTTTAACATGGCGTACATCTTAGAGGTTTTTAGCAAATAGTTATATTCATATTTTTTATATATGTTACAAATGCGTAAACAGCAGAAGCCCACAACAACACATCCAAACAACTACGAGACACAAGGAGCGTCAGCTAACTAACATTAAAATATTGACATTACGCAATGGGGTAACTAAATGGCATCCATCACATTTATTCAGGTGCAATTATGAGGTCACAGGTTGAGAGGGCCCGGTGTCGGTTGTTGTCTCCACTTATCTCTCTCCTTCTGCGAGATTGTACAATTTTTGTGAAATAATTTAAACGCGCAAGGAGAAAGCCCAAAGTCGAGGAGAATTCCACAATTTTGCAAATTGAGATAGAGAATCGAGTGAATTTATTGTCGGGACTCGTCGACGATGAAGCATGAATTAGTACATCCAAAACTATACGAAAAAACAAATTTGAAAAGACAAAAACAAAAACAAAAAAACCGATTAATTCAGCAATGATTAGTGAGGAAAGATAAATGAAATTAAAATAAATGGCTTGTTATTGCTTTAAAAATTACATAAACGTAACGTAAACTATGCTAATTAATTAATATTAATTATAAATATTATTACGTAACGAGCGAAACATTGCATATAAATAATACGACAAGAGAAAAACCAACATTATTTATAATTGAATGTAGTTTTAACATTTTTACATTTACAATTAAGTTTTCAATTTATATAAAACAAAAAGCAGAAGGAGCGAAATTATATACGTCGGGAGACAAAATTCGAGATATACAAAATTCAATTTATGTATATGTATATGAAAAAAGCCGAAACACAAGCAAAAAACTACAAAAAAAAAATCATACCGATAATAAATTAATGAAAACAACAAATATATTTATATATAAACATCAGAAACATAATTTCTTAGCATTTGCAGCCTAAAAACTAAATCTAAGCGTAGCCAGAAATGGAGTTTCCAAAAAATAACAAACTATGAATGAAGTTTTTTGAGGGAAACGCAATTAGAGAATCATGATTATGAAATTTATATTTGAATGCGATAAATTGAAAAATAAAACAACACAACACAACACACACACTAATATACAGAAACCAAGACACATATAGTAAGAACATTCCATCCAGTCAGTAGGAAAATCGGGTCATCAACCAACTCTTCCTCCACTTTGGACTTTTGCTTCCCGTCTCGTTTGATCGATATGGGCCAGTTAATATTGGCCGGGTTACGGCCAGGATATATAGTTCGTTCTCGGGTTCGTTTTCGTGCAATTATGAAATATCTTATGTTATGCCTAGAATTTATTATGTTTTATTTCTAAAGCGATTTGTAAATTGCAGTGCATCAATAAAATACACTTCCAAAATAATAATACAAATATACCAACGCGTTCTTCTCTTTATTTTTGCCCAAATAGAAACGTTTACTTAGCCAACTTAGGAAAATAGAAAAAAACTATCCAAAAATACAATTTCGTGACAGGGGCGAGAAACTAAAACTATACAAACCAAATGTAAGCTATATGAAGTTTTAGTTCTCATTGGCCATGGCAAGAATTTGACTTTAGTAATGAAATGAATGAAAATGCATTGAAAAAAGGAACGAATTCCGATCTAAAAAATGGATTTAATAAATGAAAATTACAAAGAAAATTCGACGGAAAATGGCTTTTTCAATAGCAGCGGAACAAGTGAAAACGCATTTTTTATTGTTTTTGTACACATGAATTTCATTTTTATTATTTCTCTCGGTTTCTCAGTTTTTGTCATTTCGCATTTCCAGCGCTTAAACGCTACCAACTTTAAAATTGTTATCCACTCCATAGCGCCAAATATATATATGCATTAAGATATACTTATACTTTTTTTTCGATTTTGCTTTGTGAAATGTGTGTGCTTATGCTTAGATAATTCAAAACTAGTCCTCGCGACTCACAGCGGAGGAAAAGCAAAGAAAATGTGAAAATCCCAAGTTGAGAGTGGGTAGTGAGTTGGTTTAGTGAGGGGTGGGTGGGGGGTAAGTAGCGACGGGAAAGTGTGAGTTATACGTTTCTTAGCTGGTATTTTTCTATAGCTTAGACCGAATCGAAAATTATACTATGTGAGTGGAGTTCTCAAGTTCTGGTTCGCGTTCGCCATTTTTCTTCAGCAAGTTATGACATTGGATTCGTTTTGCTTTCGAGTGTGGTTGTTGCTCTAAATGGACATTTTGCTGTTTGGTTTGCTTATGCTGTTATGCTATTATATATATAACTTGCCACCAATCCATCACTCAATCGATCCAGCTTACAAAATGTGGTTCTAGTCTTTGCGTTTCTGTTTTTCTTTTTTTTTATTATTCACTTAATTCCTCTTCTTTACCCATTAAGTGTAACAAAATAATTTACGATTTTTAAATGAAAACCATTAATTTTGTATTTATTTTAGTTATACTTTATAGCTAGAGCTAAGTTTAAGCCTGTTTGTTTGCATGCACTAAACTTGCATTCCATTTTTTTGTCCTTTGGTTTTTTCGTTTTTTCTGGGTTTTTTTTTGTAGTATATAAAAATACCATTTATTGTGTGATCGTTTTCTTATTTCTTCTTCTTAAGTTTTATTTTCTGTTTAAACATATATTTAGTACATATCATTTGTGTTTATTTCTCTAAACTTCGTTGCGAATTTGTTATTGTTGAGAAATGAAGTGTTTGCAAAGCTACTGATATTCCCATCAAAATCGTGTATGACAGCAATTTATCTCTTCGGAAGTAAATGCCTTGACCTGGTTCTAAGCTTCAAAATCATTCAGATCCCCATCAGCATCAGAATCTACATCCTTTGAAAACATCTCAAGCTGTTGCCGAACTACCGAATCGTAACGATTCCACACATTCATTAAGTTCCTAACTTAGCAATCACAAACCGATCTGCAATGGAATTGCAGGAATTCCCTTGCCCGAATCAAACACCCAAAATCTCGACCTGCTCCATGGGGCCAACAATCAATCAATCAATCAATCAACAACGATCCGTGGATATATGCATATGTAACTCTTCTCTTTCAGGTTGTGGGCTTTAGGTACACAAGGTAATGTCATCAGGGTACAAAAATGTGTGGGAGTCCTGTGCGCAGGCGTCTGTGTTTTATACATATGTATGCATGTATACGGAAAGGATCTGATGGAGATGTGTGTGTGAGTGTGTGTGTATGCACTTCGGTAAGATATATATTCATATATTCTTACTTTAGATGCCGCGGCACAACCATAATAGGTAAAAGTAAATAAAGAAGTACTGATTAAGTGTTAAGACTAGGTGTAAAGCCGTGGATGCTGAGATATATATATTCGTTTATATTCGTACACTTATTGAGCATTCGATTGTGAGCATTCATTGGTAGATTTGTATTTTTATTTCTGTTCTTTTTTTAAATTTGTTTTCCTCGTTTGTACATTTTTTGTTTGGGATCCGGTATTTCTTTGTGACAAGTCGCATGTAAAGTATAATGTAAATTGTATAGTCAGCCGTTCTTTTGTTTTTATCTTGTTAAAATACTTTGTTAAATAAAACGAACAAAATGTATAACTTTAGTTTGAGTGCAATACATGCACAAATTTTGGTAATTTCAAATTCGGATTTTCTATACAAAATATATTTTTAAATATTTTTCTTGCTATGGATAATTGAAATAAAAACAAAAGCTCGGCTGACTATTGATGTAAGACCTATGCAATTATAATTGTAATATACACGATTTTTGATTCTCGCGTATTCAGCATTTTAATTTACGGTTCGCTATAGTCGCACATACATATCGGATATATAAGTTGATTATACATATGTTTATATACGAGAATATGTTTGCGTGTATATAGATGTATGCGCATTTAACAGTAGACTTGTACATAAAGCAAAACATAGACATAACGTTTATCCTCTTATATATTTTACGGTATCATTATCTAAATATGTATATATTTATATTTTTTTCGACTTGTTGTTTTAAACACACACTCAATTGTCTTAGAACTAATTATACATACATAAATGCATATGCATGTATACCTACCTCAATATATAGTAAATTAAATTTGGCTCTTGCGAGCCTCGTTCTTGTATAATTTATTTACTTCTGCTTGGTTAAATATTATGTTGTCGCCTCACTTGTATATCGTAAATATATCTTTATAAAAATTATATAATTTAAAGCTTGTTTGTTACGTTTCAACTAAATTTACATAATTTCGAATTCCGATCAACGCCTGATAAAAAAGAGCATTAATGATGATGAACAAATACAGGGCTGTGCTGAAAGAATATTGTACAACATTTTAAGCAACTCAGGTCGAGCTGAAAGTCGTTGCGTCACCTTTTGTTTTGTTAATGCTAGTTTTTGTTTTTCAAACATACAACTGAATTTTCATAAAAATCACCCTGTAAATTGTAGTTTTTCATTAATCGCATTACACGCTACTGTTTTTCTTCATTTATTTGCCTTAGGTCTAATCAAATACATACAATATACGTAATTCGCTACGACGGAAGCTTTTTATTTACACTAAATTTGTTCGGAGTAAACAATACGGGAATCGAGAATCCTAAATTAAAAAATATCCTATGTTAAAAACATATGTGTTGGCATATCTGTTTGACTACATTTGTGGTATTATTGCGAACTTTAAATGAGCAGCTTTGACACTTTGAACTACTTTGAGTTGGCATCTTGGTTCCCGATTCTGGACTGCGTATTAAAAATAAGCTAACGTTTCGCACTTTCTTTTTTACTTTAGGAATATTGTTTGGCATTTCAGTCATCAGCTTAAAACGTTAACGAAGGGTATGGTAACTAAAGGTACAAAAAATAGTTAATTTAAATTATGGGTAATTGTAAAACTTAGATACAATTAATATATACAACCTCTCACAAAATGTGTAACTTCCGTTAAATTTTTTTGTTTCTTGCAAAACTAATATTTGGTAAAAAACTAAACTATACATATATTCCAACTAAGTTTACGTGTTAGTTGCAGTTTTTTTTTAGTCCGACGTTGGTTTTTCATTCTACGCAATACAAATTTAAGATTAAAATACAATACAATTTTTTTGAGAAGTTCTCACTCGTTTTTTGTTATCTCAATTTTCTTTTTTTCTCTTTGTGATTCGAGAGTAAATTTATTTAATGCGCCAGTGAGGCGCCAGCAAATTGTGATTGCTCCTACACAAGACGAATTTTTGGGGGTCGCGAAGTCTTCTAAAATCAGTAATCTTACACGAAAGTTCAGATTTGACTTACACCGTTTCGTTTTTTTTAAAGATTTTAAAAATCTTTATAAAATATACGATACGGCTCTCTTCTGTTTTGAAATCCAAATGATTTGGAAATTTATGTTCTTGATGTACCAAACTTTCGAGTGCTTTTAACAACTGATTTCGGAATGATTGTTGTTGTCCTTGTATCGCTCCGCGTAACCCTGAATGGTGAAAGGTGAATCGGCACCACCCGATCCCGTCGAGACGTCCCCGTTCATCACCGTTCCATTGCCAACCACCCCATTGATGACCTTGGCCTCGGCTTCGTTTTTCACCTGAACATTGGCATACGACTGCTTGGCATTTCCGTTGGGCAAGCTCTTGGTCAGTGCCGAGGGATCCAACGTGATGCCATCCAGCTGGGAGGCGAAGGACAGCGGTGGCTGGATGGTCGTTGGTGTGGGCTGTGGTGTGTCCAAGCTGATCAGTTTGGCCTCCTCGCCGCCGGCCAATGGAACATCGTGGCCACTTCCAGCCACTGGTGGTTCCACCTTCGAGTTCGGTAGTATAAATGACGTCTCCCAGCAATCTCCGCTGGTCGGTGCGATATTCTCCACCGGTCTTGGATGTGGTGCGGCGGGAGATGTGACCGCCGGCGGAGTGCAGGAGCTCATCTGCTGACGTTGCAATTCTGGCACGTAGCCCGAACCACTGGCCACTGATGGATTGTTACTGCCGCCGGGTGGCAAAGGTACCAGGTAATCCGGCACCGCCAAACAGAACTCCTCGCCATTGGGCGGCCGGATGACTGTGTCGTCTCGTTCGGAGGCTGTGGGTCCCAGAATATTGGGCAGAGGAGCGTTCATTATGCTGGCATCCTGGGTGCAGGCGGTCAAATGCTCCAGCAAGGTAATGAATGTGGGCCGATCCTCGGGCGTGGGATTCCAGCAGTCGGCCATCACCTTGTATATGGAGACGGGACATTCGGTGGGCGATCCCAATCGACCGCCACGCACCACCAGCTCCATTACCTGGGTGTTATGCTGGCCGGGATATGGTGAACGGCCCAGACTGAAGACTTCCCACAGGAGAATGCCAAAGGACCAGACATCTGTCTTCGAGGTGAATATGCCATCGAGGAAGGCTTCCGGCGGCATCCATTTGATGGGTAGCATAGCCTTGCCTCCCTTGCGATAGTAGTCCGATCGGTAGATATCCCGGGACATGCCAAAATCGGCGATTTTCACAACGCGACCAGGACCCTTACTGCTCAGCAGACAGTTCCTGGCGGCGATATCCCGATGGATGAATCGTTTGCTCTCCATGTAGCGACATCCTTTTGCCACGTCGAGGGCGCAGAAGAGCAGGTCCTTCATGGTCAAGAGGGAGGGACGCTCTGGAGTATTCCTGTTTTCTCTCAAGAACTTCTGTAGATCCCCTCCAGCAAGGAGTTCCAGGACAATATAATACGGCTGACGGTCAAAGCAGACTCCTATTAAATGGACCATGTTTGGATGATTAAACTTGGCCATTATGGCCGCCTCCTTCAGGAAATCCTCCTCCTTTTCCCGCTTGGGATCTTCCCGCAGTGTTTTCACTGCCACGCCCATTTCTACAGCATCTCCGTCTCGATGGCGGTATAATGCCATATATACCTCTCCGAAAGCACCTTTGCCCAGGGCACTGAAAATGAAATTGAATCACATTTGTAGATCACATTAGGTTATTTATTAGATTAAGTTACTCACTTGACCAATTGCAGACTATCGCGTGCCACCTGCGGCAAACTGTTGACATCAATGTGACCATTGAGAATACCATCGCATCCATAGTTGGGGTTGAAGTTGTTCAGATTGGAGTCGTCGATATTGTTGCGCAAACGGGTAAGTTGAAGATCCTGCTCCACGAGCATCTTGTGGCGCTTCTTCGATTGTTTCTTCCGTTGGTAGCGATTATCTGATGTAAAAAAATTATATAATTTCCATCCATAAAACAGAATTTCTTGAATACTTACATAGCATAAAGATGAGCGCAGCTATGCAGATGAAGAGCACAGCAAGCGAGATCATTAGGATGGAAACCAGATACTGGAAGGAGGACTTGCCCGCCTCCTCGCGGATCTCGCAGGCGGTGTGATTGTCCCGTTTTAAGCTCCAGCCATCCGGGCAGATGCACCGCACCTTCGATCGGAACTCATCCAAGGCCACGCACCTATAGTCGCATCCACAGCCCTCGATCGCCGGAATAATGATGATGGCACCTGGTCCACTGCTGGCTCCGGCATGTATTTCACTAATTTCCCGGAGACTTCGACTGGGGCTGATGTACGAACTGCCTCCCTCTCCATTCGACTCAGTTAGGTAGACATCTCCGCCAGCGTAGCCGCCACCGCCTCCTCCAGTATTGCAGCCACCTCCGCCACCACCAAATCCTCCTTGGCCATGTCTGTGAACAGAAGTTCCGTTGTCCGCTAGTTCCACATAACAGGAGTGGCCACCTCGACCGCCCTGGAGAAGGGCAGCTCCGTAGGTGGGACTCAGGGCCTGATCCTCTTTAGCTCTCCATCCACCACCTGGACCAGCTGTCTTTTTATTCAAGGGCTCTCCGTTGATCTGTCCACTTTCTGGAGCCTGAAGGGGCTTCGCCTTTTGGCCATGCTGGAAATCCTCGTCTATGTATTGGCCTATTCCCAGACCTCCTCCACCGCCAGCTACCAAAAGAGGGACTGCCTCGTTTTTGGCCTGATTGAGAAGGAAAACGTAGGAGCCACCACCACCGCCGCCGGCACCATTTTCGATATAGATATTCTTGACCATATCCTGTTTGGAACGGAAGCTATATTGGGCTAAATCCAAGTCGTGATCGGTGCCGCAACCAGCTTCCTTCAGAACTCCCATGGACTTGATGCAGGCATTCTCGCCCTGCTGACCGACGAGGAAATATAGTTCCTCATGCTTGTGAAGTTCCAGAATGGCCACAGCCACAGATCCTCGAGAGCTGCCAACGCCACCCGAACCCAGTCCTCCACTGGCGCCTTTGGCAATGATTCTGAAAAAGGAATGCGATACATTAGATTTAGCATAAAGGTGAGGATTTAACAATGAGAATGAGAATACATACGTGTAGTGTCCTTCGTGGGGTACCTTCCACTTCTGCATGCCCTTATAGCTGCTCTGGTCCTCAACCACATGGACTTCCCGCAGGACATGTGTTTTATTTTGCTCCCTGTAGGCAGCTTCACATTGTGCCTGGGAAGGTCCTATCATGCCACGAGTGTCACAGCTGGTTAACTCAAGATCTGAAAAGAGAGTTACATTTCATTTGAAACTTCTCATCAATTGGTATCTGAATTCTCAACTTACAGTTGGTATACTCAAAGTCTTTATAGGTTGGACTCTTTAGATTCTGTCGGACATCCCAGTAGTTGTAGCCACCTAGATGATCTTCTGGTATATTGAGGCCAAAACATTCAGGACTCAGTGAGAAGTCGTCCACAGCCACATCTGAGTAGATTCTCATGCCCATGCGAGCCTCGAACTGAAGATAGTATCTAAAGAAGTTGGATAATCCAATTAGTTCATTTGCTCTGAAAAGTGATTTTGAATATGACACTTACTTGGACGTTATGTTAGGCAGTACATATTCCGCTCTCATCCAATCGCTGCCCTGGTTTTTAGTGCTCCACCACAGTGTGGTGGTAATGTTCTCCTTTTCCTTCATCTCCACCACGGAGAGATTGATACTGCCCGGATTCTTGCCGAATTGGTGGATGAAAAACCTCACAACACACGAGTTACGATAGGGAGAGTCCGGGTTTCCATGTACCGATGGCGGCGGATTGAAGGTCTTGCTAACCATGATCGCATTGCTGGCAAATCCAATAATCGAGTTCTTTTCCGAGTTGTTCATATGCTGATTCATATTGACCAGCATATAGTATCCACTGGTGTTGTTCTGCAGGTGCTGCATTGTGTGATCCCCATCCGGTCCCGTATCGTGGGTGGGAGATGATCCCGTATGCCTTGACCACGTGAGCGTCGTCTTTCCCGAGTCCCGCCAACCGCACCAGTCCTCCTCGAAGTCACAACGACCGCCATAGGGTATTTTATCTGAAATATATTCAAAGCAATGACTTTTGTTTACAATTTTATGTTTCAATATTTATTTTTACTTACCACATGACTGCTGCTCGTCCTCCGCCTCATCACAGTCCCTGGTAATGTCGCAAATTCGTGGTAGATGTATGCACACGGGCACCTTGCTGGAGGTGCACTTCACCTGCGAGGTGCTGCACTTCTCCGACTTTGTACCTTCGGGAAAACAGTTCACCATGCGCAGGTTGTCCAACGCCACATGACCCTTCTGGCCCACTCTCAGATCGGGAACCACCTCGAAAACGATGCGGAAATCGCGCGAAACGCGACCCAGGCGATATACCTTCCTGGTCCACTGGCGCACATTATCGCCCAGAATCTCGGCCGGAACCCAACTGCTCTCCGCCGTGTGGAGTAGTTCCACCACCACCCGCGAAAGTCCGTGACTCATGTCGCTCTGGTGCATGTAGACCTCTAAAAAGCACTTCTCCATCGTGGTGCTGAATTCCGGCGAGGTGAGATTCAAGGGTCTTGAAGACGGGTTCACGCGGGCGTACAGGAAGTGCCCGTTCGCATCATCGATACTATCGGCTGCAGGACCTGGCAGTAATCCTGTGAGATTCCTCTTCGACAATTCCGTGCCAGTTATAACTTGGAAACCATCCGAATAGTTGCCCCAGGTCCAGCTGCACGGGGTTTCGAAGTTGCACTTTACGCCAAGTTCATACTCGTACTCTGATGACGGTGTGGCATCCGTGTGCGGAGCATAGGTGTTCTAAAAATCAAAACAGAATGCATTGGTCAGTACTATTCATAAATTATAGCTATCACATAAAAGCTTTGAAAGTCTCTGCTAAAAACTTATTTAAAATAACTCACCGCATTTGGTGATGTATCCCGTATACGATCCTTGATTTCTTGCAGTGGATCCGCCGACGAGGGCTGTGGATCTCCTTCAAAGTTTCCGTGCGTCACCCCGCCAGCAGGTTCATCCGCCTGGTTGAGGGCTTTCTTCAGCTTGTAGAGCTCGCTGATGGAGTTCTTCCGATTTGAGCGCTTGGGCTGGTCGTCCACACCGGCGTACAGAGGAGGGAACCTTGTCGAGTAGGGTCCTCCAAGGGGACCGGCTGTCATGGCGGCCATTCCACTGGGTTGCCTCAGCTGGTCGTATATCGCTCCGTACCGATCCGCAGATCCAAGGCCCTGACCCAGACCATCTATTCGTCCAATGGAAGAGGTGGCGGAGTACGAAGGATAGCCGGCCCCTCCGCCGGAAATACCTCCGCCCGGACCACCAACCGATGGATTCATCAGCTCCTTTCGAAGGGACTCCATGCCTCGCCGCCCGCCATTCCCGCTGCCTGGGCGTTGGGCCATCTGAGCCAGTCGCCGTTTGTTATCCCTTCGCGATCCTGGCGGTGCCGCCTCGTAGTCCTCGTACTGTGTGGCCACCGGCAAAGTGGGTTGTGGCAGGGGCAAAGGCTGCTCATGGAGCCTGCCATTGCGCAGTTGCTTTCCCCCGGATGCACTTGGCCAGCTGTTGAAACTGGGATGTTGGGACATCGGCAGGGAGCTGAAGGTGTGGTTCATGATCAGCGGACGCTGGGCGAACGAGGGATCCACCAGGAGGGACAGGATGGCCAGGACCACCACCAGCTGCCTGAGCTGTGGCATATTTGAAGCCACTCCTTTTAAACGACTTTTCACAGAAGTAGGGTAAAGAATTCTTTCCGAGAAATCCCTTTAAATGTATGATTCGTTTTTATGGTATGATATTCCGCTGCTTAACTCCTCGATAAAGATTGCGACCACTTGGCGCATTTGAAGTTCTTCAAGTGCAGACAGCTCATTGCTAAAAACCCTTCACCCAAAGGTGGGTATTTCCTCTCGTCCTAATTAATTGCCTCCTCTGTCGTGATTCTGTCGATAAAATGTGAAATTTGTTAACTAAAATGTACAATTAATCAACCCTAATTGACTTTTGACTTTTGAGCAGAGATAAAGCAGCCCACGTAATGACATTTCATAATGCACGGGGTTTTAGGATTTGGCCAACCCACACATCCACATGCGTGCTCTTTCAAAGGACCAGCACACGAACCCCTCGTCCTGGCGACGGATCAATGAAAGTGCTGCCCCCTGCAGGCAAGCATTTTGACAATTGAAGCCCAAGGCCCTAAAATCCAATAGGGAAGCCACCATGTGAAAATGTGTTTTTCGTGGAAAAACGAATTTTCCCTCTGGCTAAAAGGAACCCATCGATGGCAGGCCCTCTGATTACCTGGCGAAATTTGAAGTGTATGCAATCTGTTGGCCCAAGTGCACATGCCGATTGCGGTATTCAATTAACTTTGCTCTAGTTGGCTTTCTAGTACATTTTGCGTGTATTGTGCCGCTTGATTTTGCCAAAGTGCTTGGGAAATTCGTTGTAATGGATTCGCGGAATTGACATGGTACTTAAGTCAAAGTATAATTTTTCTTATGTTGCAGATAACATTCATTTCACACAAAATTTAATGGAAAAGTATTCGATTATTGTATAAATTGGCTTGTTGTTCGGGGTTCGAAAGTCGTTTTTTTAGTTGTTTGATTTATTTGAACGAAATAATTGGTTTACAGATTGCTGTTGTGATTTTAAAATGTTGCCAGCAGCCTGAATTAAAATTTCTCTACATTCATATACCTTCAATTGCCTAAACCCACATATCCAAATGGATTTTCTCAGAATTATTTCTATTCCTGAGCGAATCAATCTACCTCGCTGTATAGGCCCAGACATTTTCATCTGTTAAAGGGGCGTCATACAAAATCACTTTTAACATTTCGCTTTTCCACAAACACACAGACAATCGTATAATGGTATTCAGCCACATTTTCTTTTTGGGATTTATTTCAGTTGCATTTTTTTTATTCGGTAGTATTTATTTATTTTATTTTGTAGCTTTAATTTGTTTTTCTAATTTCCTTTAATTTCAAATTTCTTTATAAGTATACCAGCGAGTAAAAGGAAAAAAAGAGAGATGCTAATGTGTAAGAGAGGAAGAGATAGGGAGATGTAAGAAAGTGATATTGTTGTGGCTGACTAGCCTTTCGTTTTTTCGCATTTTCTATTATTTTGGCCAAGAGAAGACCCCGAGAAATAAAGCAAATATATATATTCCATATTGGGAAAGCGAAAAAGTCGGGAAATTTTCCACACAAATAAAAAGAAAGTTTCTTGGTATGTGTGTGTGTAACTTCATAGTACGCAAAGTATGCAATACAAAATGGCTGTCGCGAAAACAACAACAAAACAGAATTGTAAATACACACACACGCTCAAAGAGAGCCAAAACACGCCTCGTAAAAAGCAAAAAAAATAACGAAAATTGTAAAGTAGCGAGAACTCGATGGTTTCCACCCCCCATCCACTCTCTTCGGAGATGTGCAGCGAGTGCAGAAAACGGAAACGCAACTGAAGCTGAAAGTCCTGCGAGTAACGGTAAAGCGGGAAAGCGGTAAGCCAACTAGCTGAAACTACACATGAATGCAAAAGGACCTTCCCCCGCCACCCTTTCAACAGGAAGCCAACTCGAGTTGAGGCAAAAGTTCAAGACACGGACAAGTGGCAGAGTTACGGGGGTTACGATGCTGAGCGAAGCCCACTCGAAAACTAGAATTTGCGGGAATTTTGTCATCTGGAGTATAATTGGGCAAGCACCAAATAGATATAGATATGTAGATGTATGTACCAATTATAAAGATCAAGTTTAAACTGTAGATTGGGCCAACATTTTGAAAACAATTGTATTTATAAACGTTAGATGTTGATTTAAAAAAGGTAAGATTTAACCTTGAAGACAAGTCTGTCTAACTTTTTAGTGTCAGTTACTATACTCGATCCAAACTTTGATTTTAATGAAACTAAATATACAGAGCTTGCATATTATATCTAAGAGGGTATTTCTTCAAGTTTGAATTATACCTATTAGTTAAACTTTATATAATAGTTTTGGTAATCAAAAAATATTTGTATATAGAACATTGTAAAATATCCAAAATTATGTTATTTCAGTGTAGGTGCACATTGAGTTATTACCCAAATTAATGCAGATATTACTCGATTCCAGTAAAGGAAATAATAAAAATGTTATTGTGTCCTCAACCGAAGTTTTCCAGAAATAATAAAAAGAAAATTAAATGGAAGCCACAATAATATAGTCCGAATTTCGAAGTGAAGCAACAAAAGAGCGCTAGCACATGGACAGTATCCTTGGTCTGTATTTCGTATTTTGCAGATACACACACATTGCCGCCACAGGAGCAGGACCAGCAACAACAACAACAACTACATTAGAAGGAGCGAGTGGGGGCTGCGTCAACGTCGCAAATATTGCGCTGCCCTCTGTGCCCGACTCCAATTTAGATGGCGATGGTGGCAAGGATTTGCCAGGATGCGAGACGCAGCCTCGGTATCGTTGACTGCGCAGGATACACACACACATAGGACACTCTTCGCTACTAATGGCGCAGACAAATTGTTTTGCGTATCTCACAGATACAGAGCAGCCGAGGCGCACAAAAGATACTACACAAAAAAACACACCACACACACACACACACGCGCATTCAAGCTTGGAAGTAACGAAATTTTTCCTGCAGCTCAACAAATTTTTCATTCGATTTTTCACTGCTCATCATTATTTCAAATTGAAAGCAAAGATTTCGCATTTCGAATATGTAATCACTTTTACCAATACGCACTGATTTGTGGCTCTTCCAAAATTTTCTGAAGCTTTGCTTCTCTTGAATTATGTATCGTTCGGGGAAAAATATGGTTTTTATTTGAAGAAAATGAAGTTTTCAGCTACACTTTTCACGTTTCCTTTTCTTTTTCATTTGCTGCTGCTTGTGTTTGCTCCCTTTTGTAGTATTAACTTTTCTAGCACTGTTGTTGGTGGTACTACATATATTGTTTTTCTTCAGATTTATCTTTTTTTTTTTTTGGGTATATCTTGTTGTTTTTTGGAGGCCGTCTATCCGCGTTTCTGAGGGATACTTGCGCGCACGACGCTCGGCAAACGAAGACTGAAATGTGGGGAAATTCGTTAAAGCCCGGCCAGCATCCTAGGCATCGGCATCGGCATCGGCATCTCGCGTCGGTGGCTAAACGAATATCCTGCGCCTGAAATCGAGCCACAGGATACACGAGCGCACAGTTACAGATGCGTTTGGAAATTGAGGAAATTTCTTCTCCGACTCGCTGGATTTTCCACAGAGCTCACTCGTTCTCCCCACATTTCAGCCAGCGAAAGCTGTTGCTGTTTCAGATTGCATGTGAAAGTGAGAAAAATGTGATGGAAAGGGAAAGGGAGGACTGGCTGCGACAGTGGCGCACTCTGGCGGTCGGCATAAGCCGGGAAATTAATGCAAACTACTGGAAATTGAATTTAGCTCCATCAGCCGCTGCAGTGGCGAAACCCCCCCCTTTCCGAAGGGGGGGCCGATGGGCCTGCTTGTGCGTCAGTTTCAGTCGTAGCTGCGTTTCCTCTTTCAATTTGCAGTGCATTAAGGACCCCATCCTGCGCCTCCTGCGTCTCCTTCGTCCGGCGATGTAATATCACCTAATCAGAGTCACGGATGCGACACAAATGCATTTATCTTGGTCCTGTTTCGCCCCTCGGAGATTGTGACGTGCTGGCTTATAAGCCGGACACTTGTAATTTAAGTAAGCCTGGTCTTAACGCAAGGTGCGTTTGCCTCGCCACCAACAGGTGCCATTGGCCAGGTTTCCAGCGGCCAGACTTGCACTTCGCGGGAACATAATTGAATTTTCTGCTTTTCAATGGTAATTTGTAAATGAAATCATGATGCATGATGAAAGGTCAAATGGTTACTCGCTGAATATTGAAGGGTCTTTGGGGTCGTTTAAAAACTTGTGTACATAAGACTCGCAGATATTTGAAGGAAATCGTAATCAAATAATAAATGTTCATTGTATAAACACTAATTAGTGTTTTATAAATTGGAGTGGTATAAATATTTAAGTATTAAAGCAAGTACTAACATAATGTTCATAATTATCCCCAGCTAACTCTTTCCCATATTTCTAAGAAAATTCGCTAATACAAAACCGTATTTTCTTTTGCAGAAATAATATTTTTATTTGGCATAAACAACATCAATTAATGACGACAACAAACGGAAATGGGCAACACAGACATAGCGACAAGTAAGCGAAAATTAATATAGAATCGCGCAGATAAGTGTACATGTGCAGATATATGTACATACGTATATCTGTAGAACACGCTAATATATGCAAATATATTTATAAGTGTCGTCGGCAGCTGTAGAAAATCGCAGACAACAAAAAGCAATCGAGAGAAGAGAGAAGAAAAGCGGGCATGATCAGAAGAAAACTCAGCATCCACTTTGACGACTACGACGAGCGTGTTGAATTTTAAATTTAGTCCGAAAACGGCGGTAAAAAGTCTATATTGTGCCAAAGAATCAAGTAAATCAAATATACACAACATCTTGAACTAAATATTATTCGTTAATAAGCACAGTCGAGTAGACTTCCTTCTATCATTTATAAAAATATAATTGCCATTCGTTGATGTTTTTCTTATTTTGAAAAAGCAAACGGGCCCGTAAAATGTTTAGGGCTGCGTAAATTGGCACATAAAATATTCAGTATTCGCAGTTTGCATCTAGCAGATGCACTTCACCATAATATATATATATTTAAAAATAGTTTTTCGATTTTTAAGGGGTAAAACTCACTCAGATTTTCGAAAGGGGAAAAGTGTGCCCGGCACGTGTCGCGGCTGAAGAAAGAGTTTATCCAACTATTTATATCACTTGGTCTTCAATTATATTCACTTAAAGCCGCGCACACGAGCGTGTATCTTGCGGATACCACGGATTTCGCTTTCAGTTTCTCTATGGAATCGCGTGAATATCTATGTAGTTCCTGTGCTGCAACATCCGCTGGGCGACTGAGAGATGCGACTGTTCGATGAATACTGAATACCAGCAGGCGGCTGAGATCGGCCAGAAGCTAAAGACCGATGCGGAGGCGTCGACCGAAGAACTGGCTACCCGAACTGAGTCCATCTCATCTGGCGTCTGCTGAACGAGATATATCTGCTGGTGCGTTCTTCGTGTTTATTTTTTCTCACGGCTGCCGCATCCTTGGGTTCGTGTGTGTTTGTTTATTTGTTTTCGTCGCGACGTGTCAAGTGGTAATGCAATTGGAATTGACTTGTGCGTTTCACCAATCGCCGCGGGGAAGTGGCGTCACGGCCTGGACATTGTGCAGCCTTTAGTCTGACCCCTGACCTCCGGCTGGCCTACCTGCTGCCGCTGCGACTGCTGCTGCCGTTTGAGGTGGCTAGTCCGATCAGCCGGAAGATTTATGTTATGTGCGCTGTGCCGCAAGGGGAGATATTTTTAGCCGGCACTGCGACTCCGTCTTTTCGCTTGGGGTAGCTGCGAAAGTAATTAATGATTCTGCGGCTGAAGCTGCAATCTCTGAAGCAAAACGGAAGTTCGGAAAACGGAGCGCTAAAGATCACAGTGGGGCAAATCGGGGTATATTCGCACAAGTTAAAGCCGAGGGAGTACATTTTTGTACAGGGTAATGACTTTCGCTTTACTTAGTTATTAATTTGTTAGAATAAAACAATCAGTTTCTCAGAAAGAAAGGAGTTATTGCACTTATAGAAAAGGATTGCGACGCGATCAAAAATTAAACTTAGGAAAAAGTAGTGTACAATTGTTGCCCTCGTTTAATTCAAGGAATTTAATTGTTTTTAAGATATTCTATTGTATGAATTCCCTAATTCATTGTATCTTCTGTGCGGTCTGTGGTCTTTTTTTCAAGTGCCTCGAGGGTTGCCACCGCACGTCGAAATCCGAAGCCCTGGGCGGTCGACTGGAGGCGAACGGCGGTCCAAGGAGCGCATGTCAAGTGTTTCGATAGCCCAACTGTCAACTGTCATGGGGTAACTGTCATCCATTAGGCTTGGGCATTGTTTATGTTTGGCGGCGCCTGCGCATCGGCGGGATAAACACGCGATGATGCAAACAAGTGGCTGTGGGCCACGTTGCGCTGGCCAGGATTAAGGTGGTCTGGGTAGCTGGTGGCCACCACCGTCGAGGCGGATCGATGGCCGTGGGACATGCGCAGTGGCTGCTGACTCGAAAAAGGACTCCTCCTCAGAGGTAGACACGAATATTTTGGCCAGAACGCTTCTGTGCCTCGTGCAAAACGGTTCATTTCTCGTCCAGCAAAACGCTTCTGCTTTCTGTGTGGGTGTGTGAGTGTGCGTGTTGGCCGAATGCCTGAGTAGAGAAAAATCTAATTATTGTTAACGGTCCTCAGCTTCAGCACAGCACTTTGTTTTTTGCGTTTAGAAATATTTACGGCCTGCGGCAAAATCCAATTGCCCTTTTTTGGACAGAAACGTTTGTGTGACTGCAAGGACGAGTGATTGTGCTCGGTGTTGCTTCTGTTGCCTTGGTTGTGTCACCAATACATACACGCAAATAACACACAAGCACACATCATACACACACAAGCACACACACAGCGCAATCCTTGGAGAAAAGTGAAAGTGAGACGCCCCAGCGACCCGGAAATCGGACAGCTTGGTATTTTTCGCATTTGGCGCACAACTTGGCTGGGAAAAAAGTTAGTGGAAAACCCTCAGCTGCAAAAGTTTCAAACATTTTCCACACGTTAAGCGAAATCCAATCAAATTTTACCCCCTCGCTCGACCTTCTCTTTTACTCTCTCTGATTTATGCGTGGCATATACAACATTTTCGTATTCCCTTCTTACTTTTTTTTTTGGCACACATTATACACAGCACAATTTTTTGGTATCCAAAAGCCCCGCGCCCTTCGTCTCTTTAACCTTCAGTTTCTGGCATGCTGTAAATTGTACTGTGAACACGAGAACTTTTCTTAATCCTTTATCGTACACCTCTGTAAATATTTTTGAAAGTGTCTTGGCAAGCGTTTTTTTATTCAATTTTTCTTAATTTACTCGATTTTGGAATTGCAGTCGAAATGATTTAATATTAAGCTAGCAAACGGATTTAACTAATCCGTTGCTAACAACAATAACTGTATGTGTAAAATTCAACTTACAAAAAATTTAAAGAAGAGGTGCCAGAGAATCTGAATTCACCCTGCAACAGGTAAGTTGGCTATGTGGGTGAGTTACACATATGAAAAGAAAAGTTTACAAGTCATTTTTTTTGATCGATATTTGTTAATGAGCGAACAGGTAAATTAATCTTTGCTTCGGGACAACTTTGACCCGAACAAAAGTTTTCCAATTTTCAATGCATGCTCTCTTCGCCGTTTCACGTAAAGTTTCCCCAAAGTATGCAGCGAATTTCTGCATTGTCTAGAGTCCGCCCACCACCCACAAACCACCGCCCACCGACAACCGCCCACCACCCACCGCCCGCAGCAAGGCTGCTGCCACGCCCACTCGCTGTTCTTTGTTGTTGTTTTGTGCGTAGTTGATTGCGACAGGACCTTGTCTGCTGGCACTTGAGGTTGCCTTTTTACCTTTTTACCTTTAGCCCTTTCCTTGCCATCCTCATGGTAATTGTAATTTAGTTGTGATTCAGCCATGTTCAAGGACACAATCTGTGACAGAGGCTGTGCGGTTTCTTTGCGTGGTCTTATAGGCTCCCACTGGGATCAACGTGTTTTTTTGCTTACCTCCAATGGGGGAGGTGGCAAATATTGGCAGGCGCAGATGCGCGCCTGGGGGATGCCAGACTGTGTGGGGGGCTTAAAGTTGAAGTGAATTACAATTTAATTACTGCCAGCTCTCAACGGCTCAGTGCTAAAAAATATTTATAGAAATTTCAATTACGCTTAGAATGGCTTAGAAAATCAACTCAGCCGTGTAGTACAATTCTTGAGACCTTTTAAAGATGCTTTAAAATAATTGTTAACTTAAAACAGAAGAACTCTAAATGAAGATTAGCTCAAATAATTACTCTTTTGAAATATTTTAAATATATTTGGAGACTTACTAAAAAATTTATAAATGTATTTTATTTCGGATAAGATATCTTGCACTTAGTTTTCTGGCTAGTTAAAATTAAGAATCTTATTTTTAAAAACGAAATAGCAGGAAAAAGGTTCCCAGCCTTGCAATGCATGAAATATACTCCTTTAACTTTTTATTTATTTCGAAAATTTAAGAAGATTGTACTCTACAAACGAGATGGATAACATCGATAGATGCTTTCAATACTATCATTATATATAAATAACTACACATGATTGCAGTAAACCCAGATGCCCGAGGCATTGATTCTACCCGGCATGGCTGACGCAGAGCCGGACCTCTCGACGTTCGAGAACAAGACGGGGCTGGCGGAGGACATGAAGTTCCTGGCCTCCATGCCCGAGCTGTGTGACGTAACGTTCCTGGTGGGCGATACCCGCGAACCCGTCTGCGCCGTCAAGGTTTGTGCCATGTACTCCCCATTTTTTATTGTGTACCATCCTCTGGGTCCAGAAATCAGGTCACTGCGTAATCGACGTCCTGGTCGCCTAAATAATTGAGTCCTTTGTAATACGCAGGATGCGTTTCCTTTTATATTTTACTGGTGGCTAACATAACATGACGCATTCAGACGTGCAAAGGCATTAAAATAGTAACATTCTTGTAGCGAAGTTATTTAAAGTCTTTCATGTTTTCAGAAAATAGTAACTAATCCTTATTTATTAGTAAATTATTATGTTAAATGGAAATTTATAGATCTTATTACGAAAATATATAATATATGGCTATGGAGATGATTCTGTATATTGGTCTAATAGATTTCTTCTCTATACAGGCTGTGTTGGCATCCCGATCCCGAGTGTTTGCCAAAATGCTCTATGCTGCCCCCTCGCCCCAGCGGAAGAGGGAAACCTCCACCAAGGAGAACAAGCTGCGCCTCTTCCTCAAACGCTCCTCGGAGCCCCTGCTCAATCTGCAGAATGCCGCACAACAGGTTCGTATTCGCAGATGTGTTCTATATTCATCCATAATCGATTACCCAGCGGGGGGATTACGTACGTATGTATGTATGTATGTGATGTGTGTGGTGTGTGTGTGTGAGTGCCGGTGTGATTTTGCATTTTGCCGTGTGGGGTCTGCATCATTGGGGTTATTTTCGTAACCACCTTTTGAGTTCCCTTGAGTTCAATTCAGTTCGGTTCGGTATCATTATTTTCCGTATGGTTTTCATCCTCTTTTATGTGTAAATACGTCGTGAGCCAGCAAATGCCATTTAACTGATATCAATGTTCTCGTGCCTTTTCTGTTGTGACAACCACCATTCCTCATCGTACTCGTCCTCGTTACCCCGCAACCCATATCCGTAATCATAGAGAACCGGTTATACCCAACAATTAGCTCCGATACCCGAGGTAACCAAGCATCAAATACTACCTCTGTGCGTGTATGTGTATCTGTAGTCGCTGTCGCTGTAACTCTAACTGTAACTGTGTGGGTGTCGTAATTGATGGATGTCCTTTTGATGTCCTTGCAGAGAAAAGCAGAGCAATACAAACGTAGTAAAATAAATACAAGTAAACACTGCTGATGCTCTGACCGAAAAACAGTTTAATATCTTATGTAGAGCATCTCTTAATAATCTGCAAGGATATTTAGAACTTCGGTCCTTCGAAGGTGGTGCTACGTTCGTATAAGAACTTTATGCATTTCCGTTGTAATTGACTAAATGTAGATGTATTGCTGAGTGTGCATCTAATATTATTAATGTTTATATAAAGGAATGTGATGCCCAGAATGATTGGGGTGGCTTACAAACTAGTTGTGCTATTTTCTGACATTTTTCCCAACTAATCCTAGCATAATTTCAAAGTATTTGTGCGCTGAACCTCTGTTGAATCTGTTTCTCCTATGCAAATCCTACAAATCGTTCTAAAACTTAACTTCGTTTAAAATACTATCATACTTTAAGCTTAAAAAACGAACTATCTGAAATAGTTAATCACAATTGGAATGGCTATGAGAAATTATGTACTTTGCACCTGTTGTTGTTATGTTCTCCTCTAGCTGCTTCAACTTTATATTAGAATTTTATACTGACATACTGTGAATTTAGCCCTCAGGTCAGCAGCATCAGACGCTAATTATTGAGGAGTTTGAGCCCGACGTGTTCCGGCAACTGATCGAGTATATTCACACGGGCTGTGTGACCCTCCAACCTCGCACTCTGCTGGGTAAATTTTAAAATTATTTGTTATTGCATTTGGAACTTATAAGAGTATCTTTTGAAGGCGTCATGAATGCCGCCGATTACTACGGCCTCGAGGAACTGCGTCGTGCCTGTGCAGGATTTGTGCAGTGCTGCATCAATGTGGATACCGTATGCGCCCTGTTGGCCTCGGCCGAACGTTACATTCAGTACAAGTGCACGAAGACCTTGGTTCAAAAGGTTTTGGAGTTCGTGGATGAGCATGGAACCGAGGTACTGAACCTGGGCAGCTTCACGCTGCTGCCACAGCATGTGGTTCGCCTGATCCTGGCCAGGGAGGAGCTGCGGGCCGACGAATTCACCAAGTTCCAGGCGGCACTAATGTGGAGCAAGAAGTATTATGATAACAATCCGGTAAGGGTTTTAGACCAAGGAGCTTTAAAGATATTTTTATTGACCTCTTTGCTTGCCCCGCAGAACATTGATATTAAGGAGATTCTGGGCACGTTCTGCGAGTACATCCAGTTCCATAAGATCCCGGCCAATGTGCTGATGCGGGAGATCCATCCGCTGAACCTCGTTCCGTATGCCATCATCATGAACGCGCTGGCTTACCAGGTGGGTTGCATTGTGCTTCTAGATTGCTTTGCGCTGCTTCCTTGGTGTTTAACTCAGTCACTCACGCCATCATCTGTCCATCTATCTGTCCGCCTGTCTTTCTCTCCGTCCATCCATCCAACCATCCGCCGCCACCCATGCGCTCCATTCCGTCCATCCATCCTGTTGTCCCCTTTATGTCTGATTCTACACATTGCAGGCAGACCCAGAAAGCATCGACCCCGGAAAGCTGTCTCCCAACTCTAGCCGAGTGAGGCGTGCGCGTCAGAACCAAGGTCGCTCGATGTCGGTCCAGAGCTCCCTAGATCCGTACGGATCGAACACCACCCTCAGTTCCAGCGGCAGCAGCGACCCGACGAGTGGACCGCACCACAGCAACTAACATAAGTTGAACGGCCCCTCCTCCTCCTCGTCGTCCCAGCAGCAACACCACCGCCACCGTCACCACCACCAGTCGCTGCCCAAGATCCGGAAAGCCAAGTCGCAGTCCTTCCGCACGCGACGCAGTCCCTCGGAGCGACGAAGTCCCAATAATGCACCCAATCTGACTCTGAATACCTCGTTGACCTCCGGAAACGGAGAGAAGAAGCGCAGCCCCCTGACGCCGAAGAGTCCGGTCATGCCAGTGCCGGAGTCCAAAAGTCCGGGCAGCAGTTCCCAGAAGACGCCCACATCGCTTTCGCGCCAGGGCACACTCCGGGCATCTAATCGCCGGAAGAATAGCGGACAGCTCTCCATATCGCTGGGCACCCAGGGCAGACGAAGTCCTGTGGGTCTCAACGATCGCAGTCCCCAAGGACGCCGGAGTCCGCTCTTCCCGAACAGCGGATTGAGGTCACCGAACGATCCGATGACTAGTCCCACAGTTAGAAGTCCAACTGGGGAGCCCCGAAGAAGTAGCCCCACATTCAGCGTGCACACACAGGAACGTCGATCTCCTTTGGGAGCAGTGGCACCCACAGACTTCGGCTGCCAATTCGGAGTTCCGGGTACCCGAAGGAGTCCCACATCCACGGTTCACGTCCAGGACATGGCCACTGAACCAGAAGAAGCGGGTTTCGTCGGCCTCAAGCGGCCGTCGATTAGCCTCTTCACACCCATATATTTCGCCAGTGAGAAGCGTTCGCCCATGGGCCCGATACCCCCGATAACCGTGTCCAATCCCGCCGAGACTTACAAGAGTGCGGAACGAGAACGAGAGGCGGCGGAGGCCGCTGCTCGGGAAAGGGAAAAGGAGAAGGAAAAGGAGGCAGCCCAGCCGCAGGAGAAGAAGAGCGTGATGCGTGAGATCCTGGCCTTTGTGAGGAAGCCCTCTAAGCATCTGAGCAGCCGAACCAACCGCTTTGCAAATGCCTTCACCCGAGCGGAATCCGGATCCTCCGGTGGTCCTCTCATCCGGCAGAGCACCTTCTCAGCCAGTCCAGCGGCATCCTCTACGGCCGCCAAGAGCGCTGTCCAAAAGCAAATGTCCGAGGTTGGCTTCGAGCCGAAGATATCCCAGAAATTCACCCACTACGCCAAGATGTCCCTGAGGCTCAGGAGGTCGACGAAACGTGACGAGGAGGAAAAGGAGAAGCAGAAGCAGAGTTCAGCTTCCGGATCCAAAAGACCCAGTGCTGACTTAAGTCAGACCAACGCGGATCAGCAGGTAGGTGGATCGTCGGACGAACTGCCCTTCGAGCTGGCCAATGTCCACTTCGAGAAGGTAGGTGAGTCCTATATCAAGCATGAGAGGCTCCGCGAGTTGCAGGAACCAGAGGTCGTAAAAGAAGAGGACACAGAAAAGGATGCGGAAGCGGAAACGGAGGTGGAACAAACCGATGCCGCCATGGCCCAGTTCGTGGAGGAGGTCACCAATTCCCTAAAAGTGGTGGCCCTCAACGGAGAAGGCGGAACAGTTGCAGTGCATCACTTCACACGACGATCGGAGAGCAGGGAACCTATAGAGCCGCGAATCAGCGAGGAACGGGAATCAGATTCCAATGACCTAATGATACCAGATGACATGCGCGCCGAGTTGGTAGAGATCTTGAAAGCCTATCCCCCAGAACCAGTTTATGTGAATCTGCAGGCACTGCGGCGGGAGACCGAAGATGCGGATCTGGCCATCGCCCAAGCTGAAGCCGCAGCTTTGGCGGCAGCCGAGCCCGCAAAGAAGCCGCTCCAGTGTCCTACCATCGAGTTTGAGCCGCCGTCGCGCCGCTCCTCCTTCGATCCGCCGCGTTCTCCGTTTTTGGAGCAGCTCCGCAGTCCCGGGGTGGACACGGAAACCGATCTCATAAACCTACAGCGTCTGGATTCGGGGGGCGACAGCTTCGAGCTGGTGGAGAGTAAGTGGAGCAAGTCCAGTCGGGGGGAGTCCAGTTTCGATTGCCCCTATTCGTCCAGAGATACCAGCTTTGACGTTTCCATTTCGCGGTATCAGTCCACTAGCTACGAGGATCAGACCTCCAGCTTTGAGATTGTAGATACCGATGAAAAAGGCCAGGGCAGACGAGCCGTTGATCTGAGGAAGAGCTCCATTGAGCTTGTGGATGCGGAGACCTTCCAAAGATCTGGCTCCTCCTGCGGAGGCCGCAAGTCCTCGCTGGAGACTCACTTTGACTACACACCCACCGAGGGCGGTGGTCGATCGCCCAGCCTTCCGTTTCCGGCGATGAGCAAGAAGCAGCGCACGGAGAATTTCCGCCAGCTGCACGTCTCCCAATTCAGTGCCTTCTCCCGGGCACGCAGTCCGCTGTCCCAGCAGACTTCCTCGAACTATAGCTCCAGGGATAGCTACGACTCCAGTGGGTCATATCCCCACGGCTATGGCTATCCCCCGGAGCCCCAGAGAAGTCCTTACGGGGATCCCAGTCGCAAGCACTTTCCCCTGACTGTCCGGCAAAAAGGCGAGGAGGAGCGAGAGGTGCGCACCTTCCTCTGCACTGATCAGAGATGTGCCTCCATCTTCGAGCCGCGACCCAGTTCCGTGCTCACCCAGCAGCTATCCACTGGGTCCATGTCCACCCCATCGGGATATACAAACGGCACGCCCAGAGTTCCTGGTGCTGCTCCGGTCGGACCGGTTCCCCTGCCCCACCCCAGCGCTCCGCTCTCCTCCTGCGGCTTCTCCAGCGGCAGTGAATTCGAGCCACCGTCACCGAGACGAGCGGCCAGCGCCTCGCCCAAGCACACCTTCACATTCCGCATCGTGATGAAGAAGGTGGACAGCTCGCCGGAGGCCTTGTGCCCGGAAAGGCATCGCTCGAGGATTATAGATCGTTACAGGAGGCGCGACAGTCGCCGGAAGCGCATCCATGATGCGGGAAAGAGCTTCTAGGGGGCAGAGAGAAATACTAATGGTAATAGTGGAAACCAGTGATGGGGCTAGTACTTAGATAGAAAACCAAAGAAAGGCCAAAAGAGTGGCGTATACTTTGTAAAAAGTAATGTGCTGGAAATATATGGCATATAAATCTAATTTAATTAACTGATCAAATTAATTCTCAAACTCAACAATAACTGCCCTTTACATACTGATGTCTTAGTACGTTATTTCAAAAATACTCAATGTTTGTACCATAACGAGAATATCTCAAATTAAATCAAATGCTGTAAATTTAAAGCCGAATTGCCCTATAACGATAAAACATTACCTATTTTAATGTTCAATATGCATAAAATAGTCCTGAATAAGAAACATAGTAAATCAATATCAAGTACCTGTAATTGCATATGTGTATTTTCTAAAGTAATAATCACAATTGTATATGAATACAATATGACATGCCAGGTGCTAATATTATCAACAGAATTTCTATAATATATATGTATAATATTTTTTGTTTAGTTAGTCCATCGCCTCCCATCACTGGTACCAAAACAAAGCAAACCTCATAAACACTGGCGGCAATCTATTGATATCTGTACGATACGCATATATTTTTGACAATCTCGGTGTTGAATCTTTGTGGATCCTAATCGCAATCTTTTAGGCTTAAGGGTGTCACCGAACAGAGGGCGTTTGGTAATCAAACTTTATAAAATGGTTCTGGTTTTTAGGCCGTTTCAAAAGCTCTACCAAAGGCGCTCGCTTCGGGCCACCGAAGTTGATTAATCCAGTTCCCGTAACTTCGGGTGTTTGGTATGACTTATGATCTCTGCTGATTTGTGAAGCAACCCTCGTTCGAACCGTGGTTGCAAACTAATCGAAAATGAAAGCTAATGAAGTACAGATGAAGTCAAAATGTATATTCTAAATCATTAACAAACTTATGCGCAACAATAATTCCTCCCACGATTTACCTGACTACTATTTAAACAACAATAGATCAAAAGTTTATATGTATACATGTGCATAAGAGTTCACACTTTGATGTTGTAATTGATGTGGAAACCGAAATCAGAAAGCGATAATGTTCTAAGTATTTGTGCATTTTTACGTGGTTCCTGTTATATAGCTATAATTATATGCGTTAGCAAACGCGAGTATTACAAATTTTTGATGGCATAATATAATCAATATACATTGTATGATTCTAAATAACCTAAGATGATGATTAAAATCTAAATGTAACCGAACTGCGCTGCTATTGCAAAAGGTGAGACAAGATTTTCTAGTTAGCTCCTAAGACTAAGATCAAAGCAAAATTATGCGCATCTGGGTGTGCGTACATGTTTGTATATTAAAGCTGGACTTGGGGCCGTACTTAAATCTTAAAATTTAGGAAAAGCATTTGCTTTTGTGCCGCGCAAAGAGTGGAAAAATTGTATTACTAAATTAATTAATAATTATTGTTAAACTTTGAGCAACATTTTTGGACTCTGTGTTTGTTAGTCAAATAGTGTAACCCTGAGTAAAGCAAGCCTAAATTTAAGCAGAGTATCTAAAGAATCATAGTTTACAAAGTATACACAGATATATGTTATATTCTAAGTGGAGTAAGAAACGTTTTAGCGCGATACTCCTAAGAAGCAAGATATCAGCATGTTACAGGTAATTACGCTTCATAAGCATTTAATTCCAATCAAATGGTAACTAATCGTACCGATAACCACACATCAATTGCCACCAGCCGACATCTTGGATCTGGGAGATCCATCGATCCAGAACTACACACTCGTAACACTCGTATCGGAATGCCAGTAGAAACGTTGCTATTTTGATTTGTAGTTGCTTGTTTTGAAACTAACCAAACAGTCGCTGACCAAATCGCTTACCAATTACATATTTTCGATCGATTTTCCATTGCGCCTCTGAATGCTTGTGAGAGGTGGTGGTCGCCAATGGAGCCAATTGTAGCGATTCGGATTCGATTCCGGCCAGAACACCCAACTACAATTTCACAATGCCAACTTCTTCTATTTGCAGAGCGGGTTTACGTTCACAGTGTGCCAGCTGGATCGGATGTGGATGTAGGCCCAGTTTGCCCAGCTTATATACTGAATACTACATATGTATATATATTTAGTATTCCCCCTTTCCGGGTGTTAATTCAGAGGATGTCGTTGTCGTGGCATTTGTTAGACTAAGTCCAATTAAAATCGAATCGAATCGAATCGCGTTAAATACCTTACTTTGCATTTTTATTGCTATTGTTACCGCTCACAAACATACTCGAATAGTTAGAGCTAATACCTCCAAACATTATGTGCGTTCGTTTTTATTGTAATTTGAGACAAAAATAAAGCCCAGATTTCTGTGTTACCTTTACTTAAACTTTGGCATCCACATGCAGGGCCAGCACACCGTCGAAGTCATCGGATCCGATGTGGATATAGCCATAACCATTCTCGTTCACAGTGACCGATTTTCCGGTGCAAGATCCGTCAATCAGGCTGCCGGAAATCACATCGCAGTAGGTTCCGGCGGGCAGACAGGTGTTCAGATCCTGCGACAGATCGTACAGGTTGTTGTTGATCGCCAGGAAGCCCTTGTTGCCGCGACAGAAGGAGATCTGGTTGTCTCCATTGTCCCACCAACCGGTGATCTCCGTATCCCGCACGGCGTTCTTGAAGCCCACCATCGCGTAGATCTGACGCCAACGGTGCTCGCAAATCCAGCCATTCACGCAGGCTCCATCCTCATCGAACTCGGGAGAAATAATCCTCTCCTGCACATCCTGCGGCGGCGGGGTATCGTGGTCATCGAAGGCGAACGAGCTCATCACCCGACTGATGCCGTAGGGATAGGCCAAATGGAAGGCGGTTGCCATCTTGTACTGCCTGGGGGACTTGTAGTTCAGCACGGCACCCGCGTCTCTCTGGTTATCGTGGTTGTCCACAAAGGTCAAGGCCTGACCCGAGGGCAAGAATCCCCAACCGGTGCCCCAGCTCTGCAGCCACTTCAGTGCGTTGTTGCCACGGAAGGCGTTGCCAATCTCCTCGGAGAATCGGAACTCGGTGACGGCACCCAATTCCTTGTACTCATCACGGGACACGGTTTCGTGACCGTGATCAATTACCTCCTGGAAGATGAAGGGGCGGGAGTTGTGGGGAAATCCGTGATCGATATTCAGGTTGCTCAAGCTGCTGTAGATGTACTGCGGAAAAACCACCATTAGCTAATAGTTCACCAATTGAGATAGCTACAACTCACCTCTAGATCCTCTGATGCCATGTGCTTGGCGGCATCCACCCGGAAACCAGCAACACCCAGTTCGATGAGGTGATCCAGGAACTCAATAAGCTTGCTCCTCACCCAGTCGCTGCTCTGGTCGAGATCCTTGAGGCCAACCAGTTCGCACTGTTGCACCTGGAAGCGATCGTTCCAGTCGGTAATCTCGCAGGTGGGATGGAAGTCCTGTGCGGTGTATGGAACTCCTGGGAAAGATTTCTTCCTGGGTTCCGCCTCTGTTCCGGCAGTGCCGACAGCCACACCATCAAAATCGCCGGACATGTGATTCAACAGCACATCCACATAGATACGAACACCCACATCGTTGCAACGACGCACCATGTCACCGAATTCCTCCTCATTACCAGAACGAGTGGTCAGCTTGTACGAGATGGGTTGGTATCGCTCCCACCATGGACGACCCGCCGATATGATGTTCTCATTAACGGGGCTCACTTGAACGCCGGCGAATCCTCGGGGTCCCAGAAAACTCTCACACTCCTGGGCAATGTCCGACCACTTCCACTCGAACAAGTGGACGATGGTGTTGCGATTGCCCCACCAATGGGGATTGTGCTGGGCCAGCGAAAGGCTGCCCGCCAAGCAGAGCGTTAGGGTCAAAGCGAACTTGAACATGACCGTATTTACTGTGAGTAATCTTCCCAGCAATTTCTCCTTTTATACCCCACGGACAATCTTATCGCGGATTTGCTTCGCTTGGGTCCAATTTACGACCAGCAGATGGTCGCCCCCAGATTGGGGGCAGATTTACAATGCCCATCGGCTGACCTATGGCAATATGCGATAGTAGGATAGATATTTGCAACTCGCGGGTATCTTGGCTTTTCCAAAAGATCATGATTGTAATAGTTGGCAGTTGGGATACTCTACCAGGTTGCTTCATTAGATTAAATAGTACCATTTAATATTAATTGTTAGGCTAAGTTCTTCAAGGCCAAATATTAAAAGTATATGTAATTTAGTAAATTTAATAGATTTAAGAAACACCCTTGTTATCGATGATTTTTAAGAGTATAACAAAGTTCATTCGGACTTCATATTGAGTTTGAAATCGGTTTTATTGCTCTAATTTATGGCAATATTTTTTTTTGCATTCGCCCATAGTGCTGATTACGATTTGTGAATTATGAAAACTGATTTCTGCTGTTTACTGTGAGTGTCATTAGCTTTGGGCCATGCGAACTTCGGCTTCTTGTGAAGCATCTGACTGCGAGTTTCGCATTCCATTTTGTAGTTCTTGCGTAGAATTACTGAAAAATAGTAGATAATTTCCACCACCGAGAGCATGCTCATGCCCACAAAAAGACTGAATGCGCTGCCCAGATTAGCTGGAAATTGACATTTATAATACAAATTGATAAAGGAGTATTTTGATCAACTTACACACCAAAGTAACCATATTGGAAAGCAAGTCACGTCGAAGTCGGCGATAGCTAAACGAATTGATAAGAACATGCAATACACCATCGTTTTTGGCTAAGCCCGAACTGAAATAAAAAGTTGCTAAGAAAAAGCTGCACCAGCATTTATTTAATTATATTTACTAGAACTTATCGGCTACCGGCATGTTCAGTTCCAGGGGAAAATTGGATATCTGTACGTTGTAATCAATGTGTTCACAGGTAAGCGGACAGTAGCACTGGGTACTTTTCTTCCTTGTAATTATATTAGCTAAAAGCAAGTTATTAAAATCGCTACATTTTGAGCAAATCAATAACCCACCAAAATTATCCACCAGACAGGGAATATCTCTAAATGTACAAATCCGATCGCTAGTGCGATTAAAGGCAAAAAAGTAGGTGTGACAACCGCAGAACTTGACCATATTTGTTACCCTGCAATTTAGCTCGCAGTTAGGGTATACGTAATCGGAAAAGTAACGCAAGGGAAACTCATTTTGAAAAACGCAATTTCTCTCCTCGATGGTTAAAGCTTTCACAGCAGAAGAGCAAAAGGTTTCTTGAGGTCTAACTGCAGCAAATGTCTCCGTGTTGAAGGCAATAAATTTAGCTGCAGAATGGGCACTGGGAAAGGCATCTGCTTCCTGGATCAATAACTTTACGCCATATGAATACGATTGCAATGGATCGTAGCTGTCGTCTTTATACCGCAAAACCACTGACAGTCCATATCTAAGTCCACCTATTGCTCGTTGGGCAGTAAAGTTCAAACTGTTTAAAGGGAAAACTTTGGAACTCTTTATATGATTAAGTTAGTTAATTACCCACCCTTTTTGTCTCAAATTAAATGAACAGCAATGGCCGAAAAACGTTTTGGATAGCTGAAAAATCTTGGAACAATCCATTATTTCACCATTAAACCTACAGCGATACAGGATTTCGTCACAATTCCAGCGTAAATGTTCTACAAATTCTGGAATTGTGAGATTATTCAGGAACAGAAGGGCTTCCATTTGCTCGATGTCCTCCGCCGAATAGCGTTCATCATCTAGCATAAAACCGTAGAAAATGTGAAGTTTGCGTAGAATGCCCCTTAAGGTGGCTCCTTGTGGAAGTCGCCTGGTGGAATAAATCAAGTGGCACATCCTTGTATAGTCCTGTAAATAATATCCACTTACATAGTGTTCAGAAAGGCCTCAGATTTTTGCATGTTGAAGAGTGCATCTGGACAAATTGTGACAGGTGGAAAGTAGAGTCTATTAACCGGCGTGTGATCACTTTCCACATTCATACGCGTCGGACTGCTGCGATAGTCCATGTAGAAGGTGTGCGCCATAACAACAGCACAAATGAACATCACCAGCGATATCAAGAGCCACACCAGATGCACAATCTTATTCGTATCCTCATCGCGGGTGTATTTCAATCCATGGATACTGCTGGTGGCACAGAAGTCACTCCAAGTGCGTCGCAGGGAGCCCACAAAGGGGGTTACTTTTAGATCCACTTGCTCCGGCTTCAGCTCCTCATGGTGACCCATTGTAACTGCTAACTAAATCCTTTTGCCTCGTTGCAGGCATTTAAGTACCTGATAGGGAGATGGCTTCACTTGATATCCTGACAACTGCTTATTATTTACGAATTAGCCATCAAGGGTAAAAGAGTAACCAACGTTGTTAAGAAAGCTTATTGTTGGCTTTAAGAGAATTCCACTACTTTAAGCAGCCAAAGATAAGTTTGGAAGCTTAATATATTCCCATTAATAAATACTTAGGTGTTTTTCTTTCTTAAACTAGTAGTTTTTAATGGTTTTCATACATTTGGTTGTTTGCTTAACAATGTTCGCTTGAGCGGATCATTTAATTTCAAAACAAATCAGTGAGAGAAGTAAACTCTTTCGCTATCACAATAAGATAAGAAAACTACACATTTGCAATGGTAGACCTCGATTTACCTAACTAAAGTTGACGTTTTGTGCTCGACTTGGTGTGGGTTCGGTTTCAGTTCCCAATTTATTTACAATTGGAAGATTAGTGTCTTTTTAGCGGTGTTCATGCAGATGTAGGAATAAATCAAAGGCTAACTATCAATATTAACAACTTTTGGCTTATCAAATAATTAGACTAAAACAAGGACTAAGCTACGCATATCGTATAGTGTACGGATTAATGGTTAATGACGCACGACTACGGCTAATACTACTTCCATTTGGAGTCCTAGGAACTCGAGATGGCCGCTGGTGCCGTGCTGCCGTTGCTCAGCCTTGCTGGGGAGGTGGTGACGGTCGTCTGGAGGGCCGGCTTTTGCTCATCGTCCTCCGGATTGTCCCAGTACTGACGCTCACCGGATCCGAAGATGTTGTAGAAGGTACCGCAGATGATGTACACAAAGGCAGCGATGAAGAACACGATCTGCCACTGACCCATCATGGGCTTAAAATAGAAATAAGTCGTTATAGTATCTGTTTTCCAACTCAAATGAATTTCCAAACTCACCTTGCTGGGATCAGAAATGAGGTGGCCCGCAGCAATGGGCGCCAAAAGACCGGCCAAATTGGCTGAGCAGTTCGTGATCGACATTAGGAAGCCGGCGAAACGCGGTGTGAGGTCCAAGTGGTTGATCTTGAAGCCGGAGTAGATGCCTCCATTAAGACCCACTCCGATGGTGAGGATGGCCAGGGTCAGTGCTCTGTCGCAGCCCGTGTAGGAGGCGGCGATCAGGGCGACTCCTGGTCCATACTGGCCAATACTGTTGATCAGCTTCCTGGTGGCCGTGTGCGAGAATCTCTTCGAGCTAATCATCCAATCGGCGACCACCGAGATGAACATGGAGAAGAGCCACATGGCCAGGTAGGGCAGGGAGCTGAGGAGACCGTTCGACTTCAGGGAGAAGCGGAGCACCTGCTTCATGTAGGTGGGCAGCTCGGTCATCAGAGTCTCATAGCCGTAGTTGTGACCCATGTGGGCGAAGAGAATGGCGTAGAAGGGCAGCGACTTGATGATGGCCTTGAAGGGAATGGGAGGGCTCTAAAAAGTAAGAATACAAAATTATATTTTCCGCCTAAAATTGTTAATTATTTCCAAATCCCACCTTAACAACATCAGTTCCCCAGAGGGAATCGTTAATGTACTTCTTCTCGCGCTCATCAATAGAGGGATGCGAAGAGGGATCCTCGTGCACGAAGATCAGGAAGGCGATGGACCAGACGGTTCCCACAACTCCAAACACATAGAAGATCGACGGCCAGCCGCCATCGAATCCGTATTCAGCCAGCAGGCCAGAAAGTGGCATCGAGATGATGGTTCCAAACTGAGCACCCGCATACACGGCGGCACCCATTCGTGATCTCTCGTTGGGTGGAATCCATTTGGCCAACATGGCGTGGGTGCAGGGCACGATGGGACCCTCACCCAGACCTTGGATGAAACGCACGGCGCACAAACCCCAAACACCTCCGCCGCGGGCAGCCACCGGAACCAGAAAGGCAAACACGGAGTTGATCAACATGCCGTAGCCGAGGAAGCGCATGGAACCGTACTTCTTGGCCAAGATGCCAAAGGGAATCTGGGTGATCACGTAGCCGTAGAAGAAGGACGACAGGATGTAGCCCTGCAGAGCTGAGCTCCAGGGAAATTCGCCATCCTGGGAGTCATCCTGAAATTTGGAATTGAGGAGAATTCATCAGCATAAATTGAGTTTTCTTTTTGTATAAAGTCAACTTACAATGGGAATATCCCGATCTCCGCACTCATCGTCGTACTCCTCTGCCTCTCCAGACTTGATGGCCGTGTGGTTCACCATGGCCACGATGGCCACCGACATGTTGGTGCGCATCACATAGGCATTGGCCATGCCCAGGAAAAGCATGAAGGTCACAAAGTACCGGGTGGCAAAGCATCCTAGAAAAAGCCAAGAAAATCGAGAGAATTAACAAAATATTCCTCTCAGTGAGTATGGCAAACTAAAATATTTCACTAAATCTGTAAATGCGTCAGAAAAAGCCAAAAGAAATAATTTATCTGCGCCCAGCGGATGTCTTGTCGACAACTATTAATGCTAGCTAACCAATTATATGTTTCGGAAATGCAGAAATAAGCCAAATATATCGCGGCTAAAAGCGAGATATGAAGATATAATCTTGTCTACGGTTTGCTCAGCTCCAAGGTTCGTTGCTCGGAGATAAGATTCTCGGATTCTAGGTTTGCTAAGTGAATCACAGAAGATATCGGGCCCTACAAATGTTTTTCTAGTTGCTTATTATTTTAAAAGTAATTACTTATCGCATTACAATAACTGAGAATCAACTGATTTCCTCTTAAATTTCACAATCAACTTTTGCAATTGAGAGTTCTACTCTCCTTATTTGATTTTATTGCCCAAGAGTCAATTTCGTGATCGCGTTTTATAACTACGACGAAAGCAATTGTTTACATTTGGCTCGGTGAGTGTCATTTGTCAAACGTGAATTGCCGCAATTCCAGCAATTTTCACGGCCACTTGGGACACGTGAGCTTACCTAGAATTCCTAATTTTGAGTACAGTCGCGCTTACTTTCTAGGATTTGCGAATGGGCTTGTGTGTATTTATGGTTTAATTAAGGGGTGACGCATAGAAAGTTCAAGGCTGTAAGCGATCTGAAATAGTTGAGCCAATTTACTTTCAAAACCAATGAACTTTGGCCACCTGTAGCCAATCGAAAAAAGTGAATGATAAGCAATTTGTGTTCAATAACCCGGTGGATTCATTGGAATTCAGTTGCCCATAACTAGCAAAATAAATTTGGAAATAAACAATCGCTCGAATCCGCAAATATGCTGATTCAAATTTGAATTTAAAAATATTGTTATTCGCTTGCTGTGTACTTTTGCTCACGCAGCACTAAATCGAACAGTCTGCTCGCTTTTCCCCCGATTTCCCCACATATTTCCACCAACGTCTCGTGTTGAACAATTGCCGAGTTTGCTTTCGTTGGCAGCTATCTGGCGATGAGGAGAAGCACGTGTATATCACGAGAAATGAGTCCAAGGGGAAGAAAACCGGTCTAAATAGCAAAATGATACCCCTAATATAACGCATACGCAGCGTGGTCGCAAAGGAAAGCGACGAAATGGTGGAGAAAACAACTATAGGCAACTAATTGGAAAAAGGACCAACTTGTGCTAGCTTATCCTTTTAGATTTCAGTCTTACTCTGCGGCTGTTGCTCCAGAGATTCATGGAGATTCCTTTGATTCCACACCAAAACATGGCCATCGCGATGCCGATGATTCAGACTACTGCGTCGGAAGGGCATAGTGTTCGATTGTGGCCTTAACTTAAGCAAATTATCTAAATTTTATCTAGCACACGTTTCACTCGAGTTCAAGACTTTTTGCGCACACGCTTAAACCATTTCATTGTCTATCTGTCGACTTGGCCGGCTGAAGACCGTAACATATCGCGCGCTGGGAAAACTCAAAGGGTTCGCTTGAGGAAAAACTGGCGACAATTTATCGCTGTGTTCTGCCACCGACGTTGAACGGTCAACTGAGTGGGTACTTTTTGCAACCGCCAGCTGCTTTCAGCTTTTTCCTACTGAGCGCCAACTGTTGCGCCGCCTTCATTTATAAACTGCGGCCACGGCTGTGGGTATATCGCATATGAGTGTATCTGCGGCTATTGGGTTCGGATTCGGATATAGAACGACTGAGGTGCGGTGCGGTGCGGTGCGATGCGGTGCGGTACTATACTGCGCCGGCGTCGCTCTCTCCGCCGCCGTTGGGTGATTACATCAGTTTTAGTGTTCAGATTTCGACTAATTAAGTGAGACGATGGAAAATTCTCCCCTTGCACCATGCATCATTTTCGGACCCGGCGATTGATGTCAATTGATAGAGTGAACTTTTCAGTCGCTGCTAAGTCAAAGAGATTGGTCGAACCACCTCTCGATATAGTATATATGTCTAATTATATCGGATGGACGTAAGCATGCCACACATTCACATCTCGTGACTTTCGGCACATGGAAGGCGAAGTACACGCGCTGTCTAAAATATGCACAGCTAAGTGATTATGGTAACATCGCGAGTATCCGCTGCGGACTTTGAAAAATTGCCAAATAATTTTGGTATCTTATATTGGAGGGGTGTTGTTGGGCTACTGGGCTTCATACTATCATTAAGATAATCGCTACCCTAACCATACCCAACAAACGAAAATGGGACAGACACATGTCTGTGTAGCTAGACTAGGGATGAAGTCATACAAATGCGTCGACACTAAGTGGAGGCGAACCCACTAGGTGCACACCATACATATATATTCTGAGTAGTTACTGGTCACGCCAAAATATATACCCTATTTCAATCGCTTTGACATGTTGTTGCTAACTTTGACATAATCCTAAAATGTGAACAAAACCCTTTGGAATTTTGTTCATTGTTTTGGATTAATAATCGCTGATAATCGCGAAGCGAAACCAAAGTTAAAACTGTACAAATAGCTACAGTCACGCTTGAATCGCACAAGTGATTGTTTATATATATGTGTGTTTATATATATGTGTGTGCCGCCGGCTGAGAAATACACGTGTTTGTCGCCTGCCTTCGCTCGCAAGTTCCAATTACCCAGACGATATGATCGCAACGACTTCTGAATGATCTACATATCGAAATTGGATATCGATTTGGATTTTAAAAACAAAATGTTATGAAGGCAAGCTCATTCGGTTATTTACGTGGATATGTGGAAATATATAAAATATTATTTTATTTAATTGGATCCTTTTTAGCTTTCATGGCTCCTTGACCACATCCAGATTTTCGCAAACCCCTGCTCTATAATATTTATTTCTTTTGTGTTAATTGCGGTTTGCCGCCATTGAGCGTGTCTGTCGAGCTCTCGTGACAATAAAGAGAAACCATTGACACTGTCTGTTTTGATGTGTACCATATTCTAATTATTTAAGTGTATGTAGGGTGTATTTTTGGCAAATCCCCTAATGGAATACTTTATGGCTAGGCTGCGGTACAGTTGTGCGCGGCCAAAGCAATTAAGTGATTTTTCATTTTGTCTGCCAACTATTCCCATTCGCTTCCGTCTTCCGAATGGAATGAAAGCAATTCATATTTATATTTATTAATTATTCATGGGTATTTAAAAGAGTTAACTATTTTACATACTCTCTACATGAAGTGTACAAGCTTTCATTACGTTTTCATTGCATGGTTTTGGGGGTGAGCTTTGCTGCGTAACGTCACGCAGTTACGTAAGCAACTTCAGTAACGACTTTTACTGGGATTTCAATGGAAGATCGGCTTTCTTCTCCCATTAAGTTGAAAATATACAATTGTATGAAAACATTCTGGGGAATTCTGGATGTACTTAAACCCCCGATATGCCACTGCGAGACAGAATAATAAAGTACAATTGGCATTAGCTTGGCTTTCAAGTCAATTTGAACATAAACAACGAGTGCTTGTCGTTTGAGAGTTCGTTCCTGGTATCGGGTATCTTGAAAGGTGCAAAAGAGTAGCGCAAATATTTGCGGCCATTAAAGAGGCAGCATTGTTTTCCAGAAGGTCGCAGTCAGTCGGAGATTATTTGCCCAACTTTATTAGATACTTTATCAGATTGTTCGAATTTAGCTAGTCACAACTGTGGCATTGGGTTAATCGTTCTGTAATTTCTATTTCGGTTTCCCCTTTTGCAGGTAGGTCAGTAGATAGCACTCTCTGAATGAATGTCTCGGCTATTTTCGTGGTAAGTGTAATCTATAAAAATAGTAACATGCACGCCAAGAGATGAGATGAGTAATTTGCATGCCACTCACTGTCGCAAGAAAAAAAAATAAAAAATTAGCTACTATTCCGCGAAAAAGTTGCTAAAGTCACGATCTTACAAAAGTAAGGAATTTCAACTGTCCAAATTGAAAAGTTTATAGTGTTTGCCATCTCACTTGCTCGCATTAAAATTTCAACCTACTTTGTAAAGCAATTTTTCAATTTAGCAAGCCGCACTGAGATGGGTCGCAAATCGGATTACGCCAGTGCCCCCCGAGACGTCAACGCCAACAATAAATACTATATAGTATGTTCTATATAGTAGATATATCCCATGGAAATATAGAACGGATATGGTGCTCCAGTCGAGCGCATCGCTTATTTCGTACTCTGCCTCCCTATTGTTAAATTACTGGGGTTTTTTTTTGAGCCACCCACCTCCACATACGATTCCAAACTGCGGGGGCGGTTCCTGGGAAATTGAATAGATAATGTATTCACTGTTCCATCCAATTAACCGATGGTATGTAGCAAGATGACAAAACCAGAGGGCCACCAATTCAAGTGTCAATATCAGGGCCAAAAGCCAAACAACTCGCTGAAAAAACTCGGCAATCTGCCAGACCGAAAATCGCCCCATTTTCGCAATTCTCGACACGAAAAGCTAACATTGCTCTGTAATCGCTAATGAAAGTAAAAAAAGTGAAAAGATCTCGTCGGAATCCCAAGGCGAGAATGCTTTTCCCCAACTAACCTTAACCGCGAATTTTGGGCTAGAGATTCGAGTTTTGACTTCTTGCCTTGCAGAGTTCATTTGCACAGTTATAAACACGTACTGTATTTGGAATTCGTTGCAAATTTATGGGTTTGTTTTTTCGGCCAGTTTGTTTTTGCCGGTAACCAGTTTTGGTTGGTTGAAACGGCGCTACTTGGCCACGAAAAAGGTAAAGCGGGAACTCAAACAAATTGTGTCAAGTGCCGAGCAGATGATGACTTCTGTGCAAGATTTAATAAGGAAGCATTTAAAGCGTAAACAAAACACTTGTTCTATTCGAAAATGGAGTTCTTGACCTAACTGATTAAACAAATAATACTTAGCTCAACTACAATATCTGTTGCAGAAGGAGTTTGGAAAGCTAGTTTGGGAAATACACAGGCAGTTGATAAATCAACATGACCCAAAACTGCTGAATTGATATAATTCCTGTTAATTCACATATAATACAAAAATATGATTGTTTGTCACAATAAATTTTCCCTTGCTAAGTTCAAATTAATTGTGAATTTGGCTCACGCATTTGCGACTTTTGTCACTAATGGATTTTATTTTTCTCCTCATTTTCGTTGCATAACAAATAACTTCCGTTTAGCGGCAACCTTCTCATCCATTTTCGGGCGGATTTCGCTTATTTAAATCAAGTGGAACCCCAGTGAAGCAATGAGAAGCCCATTCAATCGACTTGAAACGTACTTTCTGAGTTTAACGATTGCAAAATAGGCGGGCGAGAACGTGTGTTCGCGTTTTTTTGTTCAGGTTCTGTTCTGCTAATTTGCTTAGTATTTCGAGCAACTGATAAATATAAATTATATGGCTCAGCACTCGGCTGAGTGAATTGTCATTTGCAATAAATGGGGCAATTACCCGGCAACTGAAATCATAGACTGGGTGGTATGCATCATATGGAAAACAGCCGCAGCAAGTCATTTACTTGAAGAAAGGAAAGGTGAGACGTAAATGCATATAGATGGGATCACCGATCATTAGTGTGGGATCAGCATTAATTATGTGGTTTCTGAAGGTGCATTATTTCCTAACACGAGCTATTTCCTACTTTCAATATAAATCTAAGAAATGTTTTGTATACTTCTTTAAAAAATAGCAAAGAGCTAAAAATATATATTAAATTAAATATATTAAATATATAGTAAGAAATGTATCTTTACTGCATAGTATTTATTTATATATTAGTCTTTCTATTTATGATGTTTTTGTCATTTGCCCTATCAAAACCTTAATAATTGGCGAGCAAAGAACGCAATTGCAAATGCAATTTATCTCGGCCATAAGTGTAATGACAATTGTGATATATCACGGCTATAATTAGTAAATATGACACCTTTTCACTGTGCTATCTGGCGCACTCCCACACATTTCTCCTGTTTCATATGATGCCCTCTTGGGGAAACTTACCCAATGCCGGCTTCTCCAGATCCTTCTCCGTGCTCCCGCAAATCGCCTCCTTCGACGCTGACATCTTGAGAATTGTTTTATTGGGCGGGCTTTGTGGCTTTGTGGCTTTAAGGGCCTTTTGTTAAGGTTAAACACAGAGTGTTAAAACAAATTGATTACGACGCTGAACGACGTTTAAATATCACAATACTGCATGTACAATGCAGGAAAATAAACTTTGTCGGGTGTGTAATTGCATGTAAGTGTTTGCAGTTGAACTGTTGTGTGTGTGCAAGATGTCCGGGAATTTTCCCGTATTTGCTATTTGCACGACTATCTTATGCTATATCTTCAGCGACTTTCTTCTGGTTTCTTCGGATTTCTTCACTCGCGATCTGCTGCCGCCGGCAGCTTGAATTGTTCTGATTGACAGACAGCGGGTAGCGGACCTTTAAATAAGCCCCGATTCAGGTTCGGACCGTCTGCCGTCTGAGTTCTGCTATTTGCACGATTTATTCGCCGTTTTTGCCCGGCTTGTTGACACTCGGCTCTTCTCTTCGGGGCTACGGATGGGGGCGGGCGGACCCTTGGCGCTTCTCCAGCAGGTTCCTCACTCTTCCGGCGATCGGATAGCAGATAGCAGATAGCAGATCACTGATCACAGCTCGCAGATCGGCAGATCAAGTTGTTAATCTGAAAGCAGAGAGCGGTAAACAAATTAGTTTGATAAATTTAGCAGGCTATCGGCTTCAATTGGTTAGGCAAACGCTAAGTGTCGCCGAATGCGAAAAAGTCCACCGTCATTCCGTCGCGATTGGCATTTGATATCGAGATCTCACGAGTGCCGTCTCCCTACGCACGTTTTCCCAGTTAACAACGACCGGCGATCAAATATTTGACACCGTGATTTGACGAATACCTTATTGTATCTATCTATGCCCAGATCAGAGATCCGATCCAAGTGGGGTACAGTTTGCCAACCGATTTCTTAGCCAGTTCTGCGAACAGACCTTGGCTGCTTTTTTCATGTGTCGCATGTGCAAGGCTAGCTTAATATTTGCATTTATATCGCACACTCGCAATGTAATTAACCTTACGACTCTACTTATCTCGCTCGAAGCCTATCCACTCACATATTGACAATTTCGGCTCCCTGATGATGTAATGTGTTTGTTGATTTTACGCTTGTTGTTTCGGTTTCTTGGCAAAACTACCAGAAATCAAGACAATGTTTCCCTTTTCACGAAACTGGTTACGTTGTTTTGCGCGGCGAAATTCCAAGTATTTTGATCATAACAGGGCTTTGATTCTACATGTAGTTAAATTTAAAAAGCCGAACTTCATATAACAAATAACACAGTTGCGCACTCGAATGCCTTTTGTGTGAGCCGAATTTCAATTGTTGTTCGAATTGTTTGCACGTCAGAGCAGTCCCAAAAAAAACGTTTTTGGAAAGTTTCATAAGCTGTCTGGGCAACCTGTTGATTTGTTTGCGCAGATTTCTTAGAAATTAAGCCCACACAAAGCCTTAATTGGGCTGTTTTGAATGTCAAAGTCGGGCAAACAAAAAAGTGACTATAAACCATGTCAATTGGGCACCACACTAATCACAGTAGAAATTCTTTATTTCTTAGTAAATTTAAGATCGTGATATTAAATAAATGAATATAGATGTTATCACTTAGCTCGCTTTATTTAAATAGAATGGCTTCAAATATGCACATCCTATTTGCTTTACTACTTATACATTTTTATCACATTTAATATTCAATACATTGTCTTCCAAATGAGGCTATTTATATGCCTTAATTTATATATTTATAAGCCGGTGATTGGAAATGAAAACGTGATCTCTATGATTACTCAATAAGATCACCCAATAAAGTAGCGCAAATCTCGAGTTTCCTTTGCCGTATTTCTGTCTCAATTATTGATCAATTTAAACAATTAGCAATCTGTCATTTGGGTAAACATTTGGTCTACCAGGCTTAGGCGAAGTGATTTTGCATTTTCAGTCTGCTAAACAACCGCAGTTAGTCGGAATCAGTTGAAAGCGATGGTTGTGCTACTCCTAACTATTTTGTTCACCTCGATGTCATATAACTTAAATAAATTCAATCCGACAAATACTAGTTAAGTTGAATTTATGATAATTACAAAAAACCCCCTAAGGGTCTAGGGATCCCTAAAGTTCTATAAATAATGTAATAAATGAACATAGCAAGTTATTATGGCTAATTGTTGATTGCGCCGCAACTGTCAGTTGTCTGTAGTTTACAACTGCATTTGCCTGGCATTAAAAGTGCATTAGTAAATAATAGTAAAAACCCAAAAAATTTATGGAGGGCCACAAAACCATATTTAATGCACTGGAGGGGCCAACAAAAATTTATGAATCTAATCGCTATCGCTAACGCCTCTTAATCGGATTGAAGAGGTACTACCAATTCGCAGATTGTCGGAAATTTCGGCAAGATAAGTGGGCTGAAGGAGAGAAAGAAGCTGCCAAAGTTCGTTTCGGCCAATAGAATACTTGTGAATACTTCTGCCGCAAAAACCAATGATCATAAATTCCCAGTCTGATAGATTTATTGCCAAATATCCCTTCGATCTCTTCTCCGAATCCACCGAATAGGTTGCCATGAGGAGCGGCAGTTGTCGTAAATCAAATTCGCTTATCTAAGCGTTCCCGTTGAGTGGGGGACCTCTCATAGATTGCACGGCAATACGAACTCCGGACTCGAAACCAGATACTTCCTCTCGGCTAAAGAAAACACGTGCTAATTACACTTCATTCACCCTTTTTTCGGCTGACTGGGAGATGCCGCCATAAAGGAGGCCAAGACGTCTGATATCAGATTGCCTTAATTATGTCATAATTGGGCAGTATCGCTGGCTCATAAAGCAGCTTTCGTCACTTATACGAGGGATCCGTGACAAGGCAGTGGCAAATTTTCCACCCGTGCTTCAGTTTCTACGACCGTAGATTGGCATTTTAATGGGAATGGGCTTCTCTTAATTTATGTTAATGTCATACGCTAGTTGTGCCAATTGTTGGCAACATTTCCACACCATTTCCAGTTCGAAATCAATTTTCATTTTTCACTGGCAGCCCGCAGTGTTTGCATTCAGCTTTTCAAGTTCAAGTTCAGGCCCGAGATTCAACCTCAACTCACATTCGATGCGGCCGAGTGGCTGTACACTCAGCGAAATAGTATACTATGCTATTTTCGGGATAAAACTTGTCTATGTTAGGCTGAATAATTACTTAAGTCATCAAAGTAGTGTTATGCTTGCTGTCTACAATTTCAATTGAGATATTCAAAACTGTTGGCTAGAAAGTGCGTTAATCGATTAAGTGCCGTTTTGTAACAGTGTAGTGGCTATTATCAGATTCTTCACATTGTTTTCGCTACTCTCGAGCGATGGGAAACTGTTGGGATCCGTGGACTAGTGTGTCTCAAGGGTTATGTCTCTTGGCCAGGCTTATCTGCTTATCGGCGCGCATTTTCGCACTTGAGTTGGCCATTGAATTGGTATTGGGATTCGAAATGAAAGTAAATAGGTGTTGTAATCTCATTAATCACCTAACCACTTGTCTGCGTGGAAGTGAATGTTACGGTTACACAAAAAGCAATGCTTAATATGTGATCGTAAATCATTCGATTAAATCGAGTTCCTCGACAATAAAGAGCTGATCTCTTATTCTGTTTACTTAACTCGTATTCATTTGCCTTTGTTTAATTTTTTCGCGAAAACATATTTTTTTATTTTTGTGGATTTAATTGCAAGTGCGGTTTTAATCAGAAACTCACTCACCTCACACACACACGCGCAAACGAACAGAAGAAACAACTTTTCAAAAATACAAATCAGCTGTTTTGAGTTCTGCTCACTTGTAAAGGCTATTCGCACTCGTTCATTTCTTACAGTGATGCGAACTAACTGCAGATCAGCGATTTTGCGGACAAAAACAAAGGGGACGAAATGCGTGAAACTGACTGCACAACGGAATTCTATCAACTTAAAGTCTAGATTTACCACTCACATTCATGGACTGCCGTCGGAATTTGACCTGTTAGCTGAGTTTTCCACGCACTGGAAATCCAACCGATGGAAAGCTTTTCTCTGGAGTTTTTCACTCGCTCTTTTCGCCACGAGCGTTGGCACTGTAATGACTTACTACCTCGGCTAATTGAACGTTTTTATAATTCTGTTTCTGTTTCAGTTTCAGTTTTTTTTTCGCTCGCCGTGCGGCGCAGTCGACGAGGCAGCGACGTCGGCGCCAGAAAACACGAAGCGCTCGAATTTGATTCACCGGCCGAGCTTCGTTTGGCTGATAAATACCTATGCGCCAGGTGATAATGGCCCAATTGTGATAATAAAACAGCGCTACAAACCACTGGCAACTGGTAAACTGAAGCTGCCCTTCGAGGATCTCACTCCTTCTCGTTCACACAATCGATTCGGTTGTGAGTTAGGGAAAAGAGAGTGGAGCCCGCTCTATAGAGAGTATTCGCATATCGTGTGCCGCTCACGTGAGCACACTCGCACTTTCTGGCAAATTATTCTAAATTAATCTCTCGCCCGCATGAGAGACACATGGGCGATGGGCGAAAGAGACTTTACGATATTGACAAATTGACAAAGCCCCATAAGGAGATTTACGATGGGGGGATACTAAAGTTCCAGAATTGACGTCAGGTGGCGGCTATATGTAGGCTCAGGAGTCATAATCCAGTCTAACGTGTAGCAACCTTAACAATTTCGCACTTAAACGTTATTTCTACCAGACTACCAATATAGAGTTAGAAGTATCTCAGTTTCATATCGAAAATATTCACACAGGATAGCTGTACTAATTTTTATGACAATCGCATACAGTTCGCAGTGTACAAATGTTCCATAAACCGACTATGGTCAGCGATAAGACTAAGGCTGGTTCGTTTCTGTTCTTCAGGTAGCCAATATCAACTGATTTCGGGTCTATAAAACACAATCTTGACCAGCGGTAGTCAGGTCCGGTATATACTATATATATAGACCCGGCCAATGAATGGGCCATCCACCTAAACCGGGAATTTCGTGGTCACATGACTCCGGATTGTGGTTAGGCGGATTAGCCGAACAACCAACTCTGTATAACCTTTCAGAGATCTCTTATCACAGGTGCTATAAGTATGACAGCTTCGAGTGCGATACAATTGCCCATGCCAAATCATATTTAAGCGATCCGTTTCGGTTCGTATTGCCGGTATTATCTCGTAAATAATTGTATTTGAATCTTGAGATAGGACACAGCCCGTTTAGTGACGGAATTGGGCAATCGATGAAGATATATCAGCGCCTCATTTGATCTGCAAAATCTTTCGAGGCTCGTCGTTTGACGCAATTGATGCGGGCATGGATTTCATTTCTTTTTTTTACTTTTTGCCAAGATAACTATTAGTGTTTTGTGGCCTGCAAACAATTAGAGAATATATGGCACTTATTTCAGGTGCAAAACAAAGGTAAACGAATTTTTATTTGATTATTTGCAATTATCTTAGATGGGATTCCAAGTTATTTTCCACGAAATCAAAAGTTGAGTCACCCACTACATTGAAGAGATTGGAAATCAAGAAACATTTAAAATGAAACCAATTACCTTGCAATAATATCTTATCGGAATATAAGAGCAGACAATTTGGTAATACATAGACCAAAGTATATTTTAATGGAGCTATTTAATTAAAGTATTCAGTTTTTTTAATAAATAAATAAAAAGGTTGACATCATTTTTGAACAAGAGTGTATGTGTTTTGATAACATAAAGCCACAAATTAAATTAACTGGCAGAAGCAATTCTTTATTATTTTTATATTTATAAGGACGTTTAATCTGATGGCAAGTGCTTTAAGCTTTAAAAATATAGTTCTAATCACAATATTTATGGGCTTTATATATTTACATTTAAAATAAAATCCTTTAGTAATTAATTAATTTTGGATTAAGATTTATATTTTGTAGTATGTTTTTTTTTATATTTCGCTTACTTAGGTATTAGTAAGACTAGAAAGGCAATCAAGCACGCTCCTTGCCTCTGCCGAATGGCAAATATTTTGGTACCAACTGTAGTCTTTTTTAACTCAACCATATGCTCGAAAATATCTATTAAATTCCCCGAGTGGGCAAAAACGCGAAATAAATCAGAGTCAAGCTGAACGTTGGATGTCTCGATTAGAAGGTGTGCCCTGCAGCGGACGTAAATATGGTCATAAAACTTGGAGCCCCGGCGACAATATCGCGTATAGCCCCCAATGCAATCGAGTGGCTAGATAAGGAACGTGCCGCAAATCGGCCGAGCAGCTAGCGCACGTTCACGTGATGGGCACGCCGATCCACCCGGCCAGGTACATTTACCCACCGACAGGTAAATCACTAAACTGGTACAACCACAACAATCCACCGACGTGGGCGATAATGAATAACGAGCACAATTAACAGCGGGCGATGTGCTAAATGTTGATACAAATGGCTTATCTTGTCACCGATATTTGGCATCAGACAACCGGCAGATTTGCTAATGATTATGTTCTGCTCCAAGATTTCAGACTCCTTCAGACTTCTGGTAGAAATGGACTTAGCAGAGATGGCTGACAGCAAACACGGCCAATCACCGCTGTCTGAGTTGTCCGAGAGCGGCAAATAGATAACTTGGTGCCTGGAAATGTGTGCCAGTGAAAAATATTGAATCTGTCATTACTCATCCGCCATGTGTGCTTAGCAGAGCACTTCGAACAGAAGCGGTGCAGATAACATTTGCCGCGAATGCCCAAAAGTAGGCAACGTTTCGAAAAGTGGTGAAATTGTGGCACCAAAGGCCTTTTAACATTGTTGTGAATAAAATGTGTGATAATATCAAGCCTTTGCTTTAGAAATATGTTTTTCTGGTCAGGGTATCTAGTAGCCATTAAATTTATAGACCAGACACAAAATTTATTACATCATATACAAACTACACAACTGCTATAGATATTAAACACCTTTATTTAGCTACCATCAACACATCAAAATGCCTTGTAGAGTCGGCGATATGGATTCTATTTCCGCTCGATTTCAGCCCAGTGTAAGAATTGGCAATTGGGTGGAAGAAAATTGCCTTGAAGAGGTAAGTCACTGAATATGAACTACTGAGTAAATAGTTGGTAAGCATACCATATTTTTCAGGACAAAATAGTAAACTTTAAGAAACAACGCGATCGCGGAGAACTTTTGGTGGAAAAGGCACGCATTTTGTATGACAATTTCCACAAGGAGATCGTTTTGGCTGCTCCCAAGCAAACCATTATATTCGGAGCTATTGTGCAACTAATGCCCATCCATATAAACATCAGTGATATGGACACAACCGATCTGAATGCCGCCTTGTCGGTTGTGATCAACGAAAAGGTGGTGCGAAAAAGCCAGTCAATCAATGAGGACTGTGAGCTATCCGTGGCGCCTTCGAAGCGGCCTTGTGTGCGAAACTCCTTCAAAATAGTCAGTGGAGATGGTCGGGATCGCACTGGGGAGAACATCAAGTATGGGCAGCGATTCCAGCTGCAGTGCATGGCTTCGGAACACGATCCCATAGTACTGTACAGTGGGCCAAAGCGGTGCAATCTGCAGCAGGGTGTCCATGCCACCTATTTGTCGCACAAAAACGGGGAGCTCAATCTCAACCTGGGACTTGTGCACCGCAGTGTAACTAGCTCCTAAAAATACCATAGTTTATTTATATCTCAATATGGTTTTCCTATAGAAATTGTCATGCCCAGACTACGATATACCCATAGCATACACGAATTGGTTCTGCAGACATGTAGATCCAAAGCAGCGTTTTGAAAGCGAAGGAGAAGATATACCTGTAATTATAATAATTATAATATTTATTTAATAGCAATATTTATCATCTATAACCGCAGAGCAATTCCCCTTTGGTAATCGTGCATGCAACCACAAATCGAAATCTAGCTGCCGAAAATGTTCTAATCCAAACCCTTTTTGGCCCCGAATTTCTGGTGTCCGTGCAAAACTATCGCAATATCTACAGGCATGAGATTTGGAAGAACGTATGGATGATTAGCAACGGACACCAGACTGGATCAAAGTCTGCAAATTCTACGTCTCATTAATTTAGCTTTCAAGCAGTTAGGTGTGTTATGTGAACTTGATTTTTATGTGGCGTACATTTAAATTTCGCACATTGACTTTGTCGAGCCGAGCCCCTACTGTTTGGCCTAGATAGAAATTGGCACTTCACAGCAAGTAAGGGGAGAAAAATTGGAACGGCACTTAAGATTATTGGTTAATGAGCATTAAGGTTCTGCAAATAACTTACTATGTATTCAAATCCTAGAAGTGTAATAAAATAAATGCTTGGAAATGCAATTTTGTTTTTGTTTTTCGCAGAATTAATAAAGTGAGTTGCCAACCAAAATATCGACCCCCCACCTACGCCCCCACTTAACGGGGTCTCTTCCCATGCAAAAGTGTGCCGTTTGGGCGATAAAACCACTCGAAAATAACACCATACCAGTCCTATAAATAGAGAACAACTGCAGCACAATCGACACACTCAACCTTTGCCATGTCTTCGGTTAACAATCTAGTGAAACTATCGATCCTGCTCCTAGCTGTGACTTTTGTTCACAGTGATATGGATGTGGCGGAAGAGTCACGCATTATTGGTGGCCAGTTTGCTGCTCCGGGACAATTTCCCCATCAGGTGTCCCTTCAGCTCAATGGACGCCATCACTGCGGTGGTTCCCTGATCTCCGACACGATGATCGTGACAGCTGCCCACTGCACCGTGGGCCAGAATCCCGGTCAGATGAAGGCGATTGTGGGAACAAACGATTTGAGCGCCGGAAATGGTCAGACCTTCAACATTGCCCAATTCATCATACATCCTCGCTACAATCCGCAGAGCCAAGACTTTGATATGTCGCTGATTAAGCTGAGCAGCCCGGTTCCGATGGGAGGAGCTGTACAAACCATTCAACTGGCAGATTCGGACTCCAACTATGCCGCGGATACGATGGCGATGATTAGCGGATTCGGCGCCATCAATCAGAACTTGCAGCTGCCCAACCGTTTGAAGTTCGCCCAGGTGCAATTGTGGAGCCGTGATTACTGCAACTCCCAAAACATTCCCGGCCTCACGGATCGCATGGTATGTGCAGGACATCCCAGTGGCCAAGTGAGCTCCTGCCAGGGTGACTCCGGTGGTCCGCTGACTGTCGATGGCAAGCTCTTCGGTGTGGTGTCTTGGGGATTCGGTTGCGGAGCCAAGGGACGTCCGGCCATGTACACCTATGTGGGTGCTCTCAGGTCCTGGATCAAACAGAATGCCAATGTGTAAATGGAAAATGATTTTGTGAAGAAAATAAACCCGCTTTACAGCTTGAGTAAACTTCTGCAATGTTATACAACTGCGTTTTATAATTTATATAACCCTTTTCGAAAAGTTTATTTTGTTTCTGCAACTTAATATTGCTTAAAATACACGCTTTCCTCTATTTTGTTTCTTATCATCCAAAACAATCAAAAAATTTTGTAAGATTCAAAAATATTTCTGGCCCTATGTTATTTACTTACACTCATGTAAAATAGTATTCCAATAGAATTTTTACACGGCAAAAGAAAAACCTTCCGCTAGATGGCTCTTAGTTCTGCAAATGACCCATAGATGGCTACAGCATATCTGATGTTTGTTAGAGACTTATCTTTTAAGCTCTTTCAAGGCAAATTATGAATTGGATCAACTTAAAAATAATAATAATAGTTTACTATTGGTGTAGACCCCATTTTCAGGTCTCTAAGCAAATCAGATGTAACTCCCAAAACAACGCAGAACAAACACATTTTCAATTCACATATTTTATTTATAACTGTATCTTATTCCTTGCACAATATTTGCGTTTTTACTACACATTTACTACGCGCTTAGTTAACTATTGTAAGTTTAGTTTAAAAAAGATTATCGACCACTTCCTATGGCTTTTGGTTTCGTACGTAAAATGTAAATGCAGCCTACAGTGAAGCTCGCTGGCTGGAATAAAACAAAGCAAATGAAAAACAATGCGCAACTGTTGGCTATCGTATTGATATAATATGTACGTTTTAGTCTTGAATAAAACAGTATTTAATCATAGTTATGTACACATTCTGCAGGATGCGATATGAAATTGTATAGTTTAGTATATACACAGTCGCTGTGATTGTGACCTAGCCTAATTCTACAAGAGTTCGATGAACGGTTACAATAGCATATGTGTAAGAATGCGTCCGTTATAAATAGAAGGCACTATGCACATTTGCATTAAGGTCTAACTACTAGGGCCTAACGCTATATATATATTTATCTCGTGTGATATCGGTAGATTGGAAACTGATATATGTAAGTACTACAAGCTGGCTTTGTCCAACAAATAGGATATGTTGTTGTTTTGAGAATCCATCGATAGGAAATGCAACGGATTTGGATTTTCAAAGAGAACACAAAGTTACCCGAAATCTAAAGATCTAAACGTAATTTGGCAACGCTCCTCGTCTAAAAAATAAGCAACACAAGACTGTACCTAAATCGTACGAAAATAAATAAAATCAAAAAAATTTGGTTCGCCATTTCAAGGGATTTACAGAAAGATAGGTATAAGAATTCATATAAACGGGAATGCTCGGGGTCTTGGGCGAAACAAAGGCTATCACCAAATGCTTTCCAACTTAGACTTAGCCTAGGGCTTACCAGCTAAAACATATATTTGGAATGAGGCTTTCGCAGAGCCATTTGATGACATTTGTAAAATTCATAAATAATTCGGACACAGAGTCAAGGTTCACACTTTCCGTAAATTGTGCTAAATGTTTACAAATTTAAATGCAAAAATTGCGCTACGACTTCGCTTTGTTGGCCAGCACTGGTCCTTGGCCGGGCTCCATTAACCTAATCCTAAGTGCTGCGACTTAGGGCTAGAAATCTTATCAACTTATAGCTACTGTACAGCAGTCGTTCTTTTTTCAGTGTCTGTTTGTCTAGTCTGTGGATGTGTGGTACTTAGGGCTAAGTAACGTCTACTCTGTTGTTTGGAAACATATAAATTTTTTATAATATATATAGATAGCATGGCAAGTGATGCTGCTGCTGCTTCTGCTGCCATCCGATCGACCCTCTGTCACTCCCACTATTGCACATGCCTCGGGGGAATCTAACTACTCCAACTCCTGTCGCCACTTCATGTCCTGCCTCTGCTTCCACTTCTCGTCCTGCTGCTATGCATGTGGTTGTTGGTGTCGCCGCGAAGTGGGCAACAGGAGGTTGCCCCTCGCATAGAAGTAGCCTCACAACTTCGAGCTGTCGTAGTTCTCGAGGGTCCACTGTTGGCGACTGAGGCTCGCGCTGCACTCCTCCATCAGCAGCTTGTCCTTGCTCTCGCTGATGGCCAGACACTTGCCGGAGGTGCCGTGGTGCAGCTGCTTTGTGTTCTCGCGGTACGTCCAGAACTGAAAGTAGAGGATTCGATTAAATGACTACCACTCTACATCTCTTATTGAATTTAACAGTTGTACAATTTTCTTAAGTTATTTGTAATATATATACGAAAAATTTCGATTACTTTGCAAAATGAAATGACTTTAAGGTCACATTTAAGTATTTATGTTATCACCGTCTATTTTTATCTTACATGCAAGTGAAACACATCGCTCAGAAACATGAAATACATTTTAGAGGAATATTTTCATAGTATCTCCCACCCTTACACATATTTTTTATCCACTCACCTGATTTCCTTTGCCCCCGTGGCATCCGAACAGCGTCACATCCTTGCCGGCATAATCGAGACAGGAGTCGTCGCGACGGATTTCGCCCGCCTTGCTGAGCATCCAGTACTGGGAAAATCGAGGGAAACACATTAATATAAATTGTAATGGCGGGCAATGCGTTTGCCAGTTGCCAAAAGTTTTTCCAGGGCTACAAGCGCACAACTTATTACACACTAATGTTTTATTCAATTAAATGCCAAAAAGCAGCTTCGCTCGTGACTGTGTTTGAGTTTGAGTGTATATATATCGTATCCTGTGTGTGTGTGTGTGAGTAAGGGTGGTCGTGTCTGTGTGCGTGAGTCTGGTTTTTGTCTGAAACTCACTGGCCATGATTATTTATAATTTAAAACACGTTGCCAATGCCAGATGGCCTGAGCTCGGTTCAGATTCTGCTGGTGACTGGAATTGCCTTTGTTTGCCCTGCTCCTGCCACGCCCCCTGATCCGCGCGCGCCCCCACTCTCGCAGCCAGGTCGTGACCAGCCGCCATTTTGTGTTACCATTTCCGTTTCCGCACCGCCTGCCCGGATGGACCACCATCTTTATTTTGTTTATAATGATGCCAGGACTGGAATAATGATGAGACTGGTCAGCGCAGAGGAGGCCTGCAGGTTTTGTGCCATGAATAATTACTGTTATTGTATGACCGTTCAATTAGGGCAGTTTTAAGGAGCATTTGTGAAAAACTGGCTGGTACTACACCCTATTTAAATCGGAAAAACTGGATTCTTCAAAAGGAAATGATTGTGTTCAATATAAGGGAATTTTTATAGAATTTGAAAACTTTAAGACCACTGATTTTTCATTATTTTGTCTTTGATATACTTTTAGCCCTGTAGGCCTTGCAGCTATGCCCCGCATAATCGGAATATTCAGCCTAATGCACACTTTCACTGGCTCGCCAAGGACTTTCCCTTTGCAGCTCCTGCTCATCCGCACTTATTGTTTAGACTTGCAGCCCACTTCCCCCCCGCGATACCAACGTCCTTGGCGGTCTCAATTTGCATTTCTTTTATCAGCGCTTTCTCTTTTCCCTCGCGCTTGTTTTGTGTTTTCTCTGTGTGTGTGTGAGCGAGATGCGTTTTTAATTACGTTTTTTCATTTATCACTACACAGTTTTTATCTAGTGCACTCTTTTTCATTCAACTCCATGCTTTGTCCACCCCCCCGGTGAAAATGTGTTTGCGGGCTGCTGAAAAATATTTTTGCTAGCCTAGACGCGTTTTTCTTCCGCGTGAGCGAAATACTTTCATTATGTGGACAGTACAACCGACGCCACGTTTTCCCACCCTTATCTGTTTTTTTTTTTTTTTTTTTTGTGTGCATATCCTTTGACGTGGTAGTCAAAAGCGTTTTATTTTCCCCTTTACCCATTTGGCTGGATTCGCTTGCTAAATTTTACGATGTGCGAAATTAAAATTTGCGTGCAGAGGAGTGAAAATGTCCACGTTTTTGCTTCGCAAATGTTGATTATTTTAACCGCATTTCCGAGTGCATACAAACATTTGGCGAAATCTTTTTCGTAATTCACCCCCCCCCCCCCCCCCCCCCCCCCTTTTAAATGCGCCTTTCACTTTGTTGCATTGTGCGTGGTGTGTCCGTGGAAAGGGCGTGAGCTTGGGGCTTTAGGCAGTGGGCGTGGCAGTTGTCTGTCTGGGGCGATTTTAGGGCAAGCGGAACGAGGTCAACACGTTTCCCCCACTTTAAATGTTGAATATACAATATCCCCACACATCCGCAGCGTATCTGTGTGAGCGTAAAAGTATCTCAGCTCGTTTTTAGTACACCGCATTGGTGAGGCACAAGGATATTATCTGTATGTGTAAGTTAATCAAAGTTTTAGTTTAGTAAAATATATGCATGGAATTTGATTTTATGTTTTTATGGCTTAAAAGGTTAGCTAGCAAATTGGCATAGGGTATCTTGTAGGCGTGACCCTATAAAATGGCATTCCTTCTAGTTTTGGTGTCAGTTCGTGTTACTGTGAAGGGTTCTATTGTTGCAGTTCATTTATTTGTTTGTTTCCTTATTGTAGTTCAAAATACTTGTCGTAAGTAAGCTTTTAGTATGCCGATTGTAAATGTGTTCCTTTTTTCTGTCTGAATGCATAATAAACGGAAAAGCTGAAGCCAAAGCCAATGCCATGCAAATGATTTATCATTTGACATTATATTTATGATTGTGTTTTAATTAATTTTTGTGACATGGCATAAATCGACCGAAGTACCCAAATATATGCAACTCTTTGTATTTGTGTAAGTATTGGTACGTGCGTGCGTGTGTATGTGTGTGTGTGTGTTGTGTTGGCACGCTTGTTTGCATCCTGTAAAACTGTTAAATTGTCAACGCAATTTCAGTTGGCAACTTTTATTGATACATACTTTCACTTATGCTAGGCAAATAAATTGAATATGAGTTGTTTGCCAGAGAGCAATAAATCCAATATATTTATGTACTCTACAGATATTTGTTATTGTAGCCACAAACTCCGTCAAAATTAGTGCTCAAAACCGCAGGACTTTCACAAGGGTAGAATTTAACAACGGCAATAATATTATTGTTGTCCGTTTTTGTAAGGAGGGGTCCACTTTAAAAACCATTTACTTAAGGAAAGGGACTTCCCATCAGGCACCAAAAATCAAAAGAAATATACAGAAAAAACTTTTCTCACAAAGGAAATGAAATTAGTTGAAGAATTTAGATAATTGGGTTTTAACTAAGAGTATTTTGGGAAAGTTTTAATGAGCTGAGTTGAGAATTGTAGAAAAACGGGAAGCTAAGTTAAGGGATAAGAAGCAGACCAAAATTATTAAAATATAAATAATAAATAGAAAAGTAAAATGGTTTCGGAAGATTGTGATTCAGAAGTTGTAAAATCAATATTATTTTGAGTTACTTCTAGTTTTTTAATAAAAGTTGATAATGGTAATTATAATAGTCCAACTGGATTCATTCACAACCTGAACCTTTTGTAACTTGGTTAAGCGATGATGATGTTATGTGATATGACTGGTGAAAGTAGTTTTTCTAGTGTGAAATTGGGTTTGGATATAGGTTAAAGTTAATTAAGCAAGCGGAAACTTAACAAAAGGATACCAATACTCGAAAATAAAGTGCGAAAAGCGTTAAATCAAAGTCAGAAAAGAATACATCCGCAGCAGAAAAGCGATTGGAAAATAATTTCATAAAGCAACGAGATCGAGAAATCGGTAATCAGGGACTCTGAATCGCCGCCTCCTCCTTTTCTCAGTTCTGAGGATGTGGACATGGAGGTGGATACCTGATTTCCTCCTTGGCCATGGCACTCATAAATGGAAACCGGCGTTTCCTCTTCGGATTTTTCTTTTGCATCCAGACACATGCCGTTGGGCAAATTCGCGATCTGTAAATTAAGTTCACTATATAGCGGATCTGACAACTTGCAAAAAAAATTGAGAAATTAGGGGGAAGTAAAACCCAATCGCCCAAAAGAGTGTTTAGTTTGGGTTCACAGTTTTTAGTAGTAGTTTCGAAAAGAGCGAAAAGTGAAAAAGAGTTCGTTGTTCCTGGCGCGGATTTCTTGAGGCTGGACGGAGTTTGTGGCGGTCGCAGTGCTGCCGAGATGGGGGTCAACAAACCTGGTTTCCACCCTGCCGATGGCAGGGATACGTGCCCACGGCCTTCTTCTGATGCTTCTTGCCAGCCGGTGCGTCCAAGCAGGTGCGACCGCCATAACCTAGGTTTCTTATCTGTGGATTGGATGGTGTTTATGTGTTGTCGTTGGTTTGGATTGGTATTAGATTGGGGATGTTTAGTTGGGTCAAGGGATTGGTTAAGGGTTAAGCATCTAATGTAACTCTGGGAACTTACCTCGCCATGGGCCACCGAATCGCCGGGAATGAAGAGCTCGGGGTAAATGTTGTCCAGATACCACTTGAAGCTTTTGCACTTGAGATCGTTACTATTTGGAAAGTTGTAGATATAAATGAAAGATCTGAGAAACTGGTAATTATTGGTAGCACTTACCGGAGCTTCCTGCGATCGCTGACATCGCCCCAGTCGCCCTTGTCGTTGCCGATGCGATGGTAGTAGTACTGCGAGTACTCATCCATCCAAACCTCGGCCAACCGCACGGAGTTCTTCTTCAGCACATTCACGCCAGAACGCCACTGCAATTAAGGGAGAACAGGACCAAGATGGCCATGAGTGGGTGGTCAACGGGGCGGCAGGGCGCAATCAATGGGCGGCAGCCGGTGTGCCCGAGTCAATGGAAATATTTGGTCAGCAAACAGAGGCGAGTGGCGGAGTTTCAGGGGGGACCAGGCGGAGTGGACAACAAAGCCTAATTACCTGAATGAGTAGCTTTTGCTTAGTGGCATTAGGTGGCTCCAGTGGCAGCCAGTTCTCAGCCCTTTTGCGGTTTTGTCCTGGCCAGCTGGCCATCTGTCTTGGCCCCTCCCTTTGTGTCTTTTCCGCCCTTTGTCCCCAGTATGCGAACAATGTCCGCCTGTTGTGTGTCTTGTTTTGTGTTCGTGTGTCCACTGTACAGGTGTCTGTGCTTGTGCATTGCTGCATCCTCGACGGCACCAGGAAAGTACTTGGCCCACAGGGGAAGTGTGCTGGCATTTATTGAAAACGCTGCCTGGTTTTGGCCGTAAATTGTGAGGGGCAATGGAATCACCAGCTTTGCGATAAATACAACGATCTGTGGCGATTCCTTTGAAGCCATCAGAGATTGTGTTGCCTACAGGTGCAAAATCCTATTGAATTGTTTTGCATTGTTTATAATTCTTTTTTTGAGTGAGATTAATTATAGTAATGTGTGTAGAATTGGACTACATATGGAGTTAGGTTGCTCGTATTTATCTGTTTGGTTTGTTATTATGTTTTATTTGATTTCAATTCTATTGTTTCTGTGCGTTATTTTATTGCATTGTGCAACACGGTAATTAAAATCTATAATTCGCTACTGCAAACTAACTTTCATAGAGATATAAAATTATTGAGTGCCATTAGATTAGCCATTGTTATATCATTGTTATATTATTTGGCATTAATTTGAAAAATATTTCATTCTGAATATTCTTCATCCTGTCTAATACATATTGTTCCCTACAGAATCTATCTGGAAAGGTCAACCCCTTTGAGTTTTACTGGTGATTATCGAGGCCCAACCAACTCCGCTGGGAATTGGCAGGTGCCCAATTGGTTAGTTCCACTCTAGGGATATTCGGGCTTTTGTATGTGTTACGCCATTGACATCAAAACAGTTGCCAAACTTTTGTCAAGCGTAAACCGTTGATAATTGAAGCTGCTCCAAAAAGTGAAGATCCGGGGGAATAATGGATGGTTGTGGTTGGGGAATGGGGGTTCTCGTTGGAGCGGGTGAACTCAACAAATATACACACACTAACAAACACCATCACAATCACTAGATACCATGCTGCAAGGACAGCCGCAGTGCATGTCCATGTCAGTGAGCGGGTGTGTGTGTGTGTGTGTGAGAGAGGAGAGTCCTTGTGAGTCCATGTCTGTGCCATGTGTGCCATGTTGCAGCTCTGCGGCTACTATTCGACAGAAAGGAGGGATGGGCGGCGCGGGGTCACCAGGATTGGGCTACTGTTTACCAAACACGAAGCTCTGGACCGGATTGGTAACTGGTCCTGAGGCTACCCACTCATGTGGGCCAGGAGTTTTAAATTCCAGCAGACCCACTGCCGTTCCCTAATGAGCAGTGGGCTCTGTCCATCGGAATTGGTTTTGTGTCTGTCTGCCATGATTTGCCATTTTCTGTTCGGGTTTCTTTTCAATAATTGATCGATAGCACTTACCTTGTAGGGCGAACGTTTCCGGAATATGTGACCCACGTGGGAGCAGGGCACTATCTCCAGGGTGCCGCCGCACATCCAGGTCTTGAAGGATAGCTCCAGATTCTCGCCGCCCCAAATATCAAATCCAGAGTCATAGGTGCCCAGTCGATCGAAGAACTCCCTGTCGATGGAGAAAAGTCCGCCGGCCATTGTGGGTGAGTAGACGGGTTCGGCGGTGCTCTGGAAAATATGAAGCAGGAAGAACCAAAGGTAAGAGCAATTTCATTTGGCTAATTGATACTCGCCAGCGCTGAACCAGAGATAAGCACTGAGGAGGATGTGCCACAAGTGGCATAGCACCTGAGCAAACTTTTCGCAGTCAGCCACCCAACATTTTCACCCATCTTTTTTGGGTAGCAAAAAGTTTTCTTTCCCCCAACAGATTTTTTTTTTTTGGTTACTTTCAACAGCTTGCCACAAAATACTTGAGGCTACGTTTTATTTAGTACAACATTCTCATTGCTCCCCCGCCTCGAAAGTCCCTCTCTTTCTATCTTCTAAGGGCTATCTCTTTCACACTTTCCATCTGCTTTCACAATGGAGAATTCGGTTGTAATTGAATATTTGGTCTGGGGCCCTGGATTTCGCTGCTGGTAGCATTTAATTGGAGAATTTCATTCTATACTGGAGTGCAATTTAATACCTTTGCTTTTGCCTGAATTTGTAGTTTTGCTTGTGCCGGTGCTGTGTTTGCACTTTTGTTGATGCCAGCCACCAGCTGTTATAAAATAATTAAAAATAAATAAAGTTTTGCACTGGTATTTACTTTGTTTTGCTCATTTGTGTGCTGCAGTGGAAAATAAATTTTTAGGCTAAATAATTCAGAAAGTTGTAATAGCACGTTATTCTCTCCTGAATCCTGATGGTCAAGTACTTTTTTGGACACTCCTCACGTTTTGTAGTGTGTCTTTTGTTTAGCTTAGAGCTTCATTGAGGTTTTGCTAAGAGATTTGCACTTGGTTGTAATTGTTTTAATAAATTTCAACCAGAAAGTTGTGCAGTCTGGGCATGCATTGTCTCGTAATTGTTAATCAATTATGTGGGAATGAGCATTTTTATTCACATAATATATTTATTGTGATTGCCTTTCATTGAACGGATTGTTCTCTGGGGAGACATCATAATAATTTTCGTTATTACGGAACAATGCGAAATATGCGACATCGGTTGCCACCAGTAATTATTGCGTATACGCAACGTGGGAAAGGCCAAAAGGATACAACCAGGAATGCCCGGCTAAGTTAACATACACAATTGCAGGTCATGTAATTGAGTTTCATGAGCGAAAAAAAAGAACGCTGACAAACGTAAAACAGAAAATGGCAAAATAAATGAAATTGTCACAGCAAAGGCCCAAGGGGAAAAGCCGGGAAAAACCGTGCAGCCAGGATGAGTGGAAGACAGCTAAAAACGTGTAACTTAAAGTCAACAAGAAGTGGGTGATCCAAAAAGAAAAAACATCCGGCTACCGGGCAACCAAGTGAAATCTCCAAACGCGACAAGTGCCACTGTTCTCCGGCGCAGGGAAAACCCGCAGCGGAGGGGTTAGGGTCCGTCCGGAAAATTCGCAGTGTGACATTTAATAAACGCCTGCAATGGCTCGCTGAAAACGGGAGATGACTCAAAAACTAAAGCGACAGGCCCAACAATGTGAACGAATATGCGAAACGCACCGACTGGCGGGGGGCAGTGGAAAATGGCGGGCAGGAAGGGGATAAAGTTGTACTGGCATGCGGGCGGCCATTTTTTGTTGCCACCGGAAGTGACAGAACAAATAGCAAAAGTGAAAAGCTTCAAGGTGGTTCCGGGGGGTCGAAGCCGTGGTTTTCTGCATGCGAGTGTAAAAAAGATTTCTTTTGTTGTTATTACCCAAACAAGCTTCGGTTCTGTTCTTCTTTTTTTTACGCTTTTCCTGTGTGTGTATCCGCTTTTGCTTTCCGTTTTCTCCGCTCGGGAAATGGAAGTAAAAGGCACAAACACTATATATGTATATATTTGTATATGTATTGAAAAAAAAACAAAAAAAGTTTCTCCATAACGGGAATAAACTGAAATGAAATAAAATGCAGAGCTGAATAAATAAATATACACGAAAATATGAGTGAAGCGTGCTGCCGCCGCTGCTGCAGTTGCACTTGCTGTTTGTGCAAACAACGCGGCAGAACTTTTCGCTTTTCCAAGCCCTCGCACCCCCATTTTCCCGTTTTCCCATTTTCCTGTTGGCCCGCATTTGTGTGTGTTTGCCGTTGGCTGCATATAATGCAGCTTAAATGATTTAAAAGCGGGCAAATAAACGCAATTTTTATGGCCGTGTCATGTGGCGTTTGCAGGGTTGGGGGATCAGAAAATAAAAATGAAAATCGTGGCAGGAACCAAAGAAAATTGGCAAATAAATTTTGAAATGCAACCGCAACTAAATAATTTTAAATTTATAGATTCTAAACCGAATCTAAGATTTTATATAGCAAAAAAACTCGTTCACATAATTATAAGCAAATAATATAGCTTTAATTATTTAAATTACATTCCACAAGTGCTGCTTTTCATTTACGCATGAAAACCCATTTTTTGTCCCATTTATAAACAAAGTGGCAATTAATTGCGTTTTTTGTTTGCTTAAATTGTTTGCTTAAAACAAACCTTTGATCGCACGTTTAAATCAATCAATTGCGTATTTAAGCGGACAAAGTATTTTTAAATCAACCAATAAGTTGATATAAGAAATAAATTTTCAGTAAGCCCTTTTGTTCACGTTGCTTTCCTTTTGGGGGAGTATATTTTTTACCTCTAATCCTGCCACAAGGCCACTTTGCGTAACTTTGCGTAACTTGGCAGAGCGAGGAGCTTAAATAAAAATTCCTGGCCAGGAACAATCAATTATTCGAGAGCATCTCATATAAACAACAAGCGAAGGAATAAAACAAATTTTTCCAAGGCTGCGAAATAGAGCTTAAAATGACAAAATGTCAAAAGTAACTCCAGCACATTTCTCTTTCACTTGGCAATTTGGATATCAAAATAAATCACCGGGCATTCATAATGGTTAAAGTGTGTGACACACTTTATGATGAGAAATGAGGGGCGCTTCTCGCAGGGTTGTCGTCCGCCCTTCGAGGACCGACTCAACCGCAAATTAAGCAAGCGAAACCTCAGAATGCGGTTCGGTTTTAAAGGCCTGGCTTTGTGAATAATGTGCTAACCTGCTGTGGCTTTCAAGCCAAGACGCCTGAGAAAACCCAACCACCCGGCGTCCTTCAGCCGTAAAACCTCTTTAGCGGAGGTGAATGTGGGAGTGGCGCATCAGCGTATCCACATTAACATCAAATAAAACAGTCACGTCGAGCGGCAGGAGGCGACCAAAAAAAAGAAAATATGCCCAGGAATATCGTAAATGTCAGTGGAGCCTTTCGACTGGCTGGTTCTCGGATGTCTTAGGAACGAGGCGCTCTGGATTCCCTCCGGGCACGCACCAAGTGCCGATGGGTCTCTTAGCGCACAGCAGGCAGCGATCCAGGGGGTAGCAGGCGATGATAATGTTTAAAAAATGCAACACCTAGGGGATGCCAAGGAGAAGATACCCTGTAAATAATTGGCATACTTGCAGCAGATAAGTATTATTATCCTCTTTACTCCAGATCCCACAATTATTATGAATAGTTTTCAAGTGGTTACCAAATACATATGTTAGCCAAATAATATACCCTCTGCTACCCTGTACGCTGCTATATGTAATGTTCGAAAAAAAAAATAAAGAAGACGTTGTCGGTAGGAAGCAAGACAGCCACGCGCGGAAAAAATGAATATAACGCTGCTTGACATAATGTGAAGTTGACTTTGACAAGTGCCTGTGCCCCACCACGCCCCAAAAGGAGGCGGCACCGCAAACACCCATACTCACACACATACACACACACACGCGGATACATGGAGGCTTGGAGCCAGGATACAAGGATACAGGATACAGTACACAGGCAGTATCTGTGAGACGGTGGCAAAGTGGCAACTTAGCGGGGCCAACTTGAGAGCTTCATACGCCCGAGTTGCTATTTGCATTTCGAGCCAAGCACCAAAAAGTCGCAATCTTGGCCAAAGTTAATAGTTGAGGAGTGCTTCAGGTCAATGGGCGGCTGACTGAAGAGCAGCGGAAGCGGAAATGGAAGTGGATTCGGTATAAGTAGCCCTGCATCTGCATGGATCTATTCCGAAGCTACAGTTTGGCTTATTGCTCGAGTGCTGCAAATCCCATTCGTTCCTTTGACTCCTCGCAAGTCTGGCTGCTTAAAAACGCATTTAAATGTTTAATGTAGCGAACAAACACACTCACACACACATACACCCGCATAGCCCCACGTGTACAGGGAATGGGGGGTTAAGGTGTGGTACAAATTAGCATAAAAAAGTTGTTTCAGTGCTCTGCTGATTTTGCTTTGATTACCGGTTCACTGGACTGTTAGCAAATGCTTAACCGCCCCAAGTCCCCTCCACAAGCCCCTTAACCAATACCATCAGCGTGTTAAGGAGGATGATAAAAAGTCAGGGGCGTAGTGGCGTCCAGATTTAGTGTTAAGTTAAATTCCCAGTGTATACTATAATTTGTTTAATTTTAAACTTTAAGAGAAGCAGATAACTCGCCATGCGCCCTTGAAAGCCATCGATGCTTAGTTTCGCTGAATGTCAGCTTGGCAAAGTTCCAAGAAAGGATTTGCAACTATAAAAGCGGAATTAAGTCCCCCACCGTTTCCATTTACCTAAATCCTTTCGGTACCCCTCTTGCGTGGCGCTCATGGCAACAAGGGGGCTGCAATAAAACGCAGCAGCGATTTTCAGGCGCGAAAGCGCGTGCACAAAACTTTGTACGTTTTTACAACGCAGCGCATCCTGGCGCAAAGGTCCTGGAGCCGTCGGCAGATCCCCTGGACCAAGTGCAATAAAAACCAAAGTGCAACTTTGCGTATTAAGCAGTAAAATCTGGTGGCGAGAAACGCGCAAGAAGGAGGGCGGCTTAACTGTTGGAAAATTAAAAGAAAATGCCAAATGCTCGCCGGCAGGCAGGAAGGCAGGCTGGCAGGCAGTACCCTTGAAACCTTCAACTTAGCCGTCCCCAGGACATTACTAAATTACGCTGTCAAAATGGCATGGAAGCCTGGCCAACAGCACGTGCTTGACCCAGCCAAGGACGAGCCGAAAATCCACGCTTATTTAATTTGTTCTGATGTTATTTAAGCTCTTAAGCTCGCGAAAGTTGGCTACACAGCGAAAAAAATGGCCAAATAAATTTACACGTGTCGCCAGTATTAGATGGTAATTTTTATATTTTCTAATATCTTCATTTAAATTCCTCTCTTGTATGAATCTTAAGCCACAAGAGAGTACTGTTTCATCTTGGTAAAAGTTAATTTTTTCCTAGGTGCATGCACATTTGCCTCTAAGCTGAATATTATACCATTATCCCAAAGTAAGGACCACGTTTACCTTTGGCCTTGTCCGCATCCGTGGGCAGTAACCTCCCATTTTCCACCTCTTGATTCCCCCACTTCCAAGGACTCACCCGAAACTTGATGAAAGTGTAATTTTTGGTTATGCGAAACGCGTGCCCAATTTGCATGGCAGCTGGGCAGATGGATGCTTGATAGATGGGAAAGTTGGCTGGGAAATGGTTGGGCGGCAACTGCCCTCCAAGTACGTGCTTACATCCAGTTGATGAGCGAATATGGACGCTGGTCTCAAGTCCTGCATAAATTATGCATGCAATTTGACGGTACGGCGATTGCCGGAAAATATGCACCTATTAGCAGTTAACAAAATGCAGATGGCTCACTTACTGCGACCCATTTACATGCATTCTCTAAGCAGTTATGTAGATTTTAATGGGTCTAGTCAAGCTGATGTATCTGTATTTGCTGGATTTAACAACTTCAATTGAATAAGAAAGTTTTTACGAGAAATATAAATTGTGTTAGTTTTTTTTCCATAAAATATTTCTTCTGAAACTTCAACTTTGTTTACTTTGTTCGTTTAAACAGCAGGTTTTCTCACCAAATCCTTTTTACCGCACAACAGCTAGCAAAAAGGGCAACAAACGCGCCCCTAATTCTCTCACATTTATCATTTCGCGGATGTCATTTAGAATGCCCCACATCCATTAGTTGCTGTAAATGGGGCTTAAGACATATTTCCCAAAAATGACGCTATGCAAATGAAGCCCAGTTTGTGCTCGTTTGGATTGGGTTAACTGGCAATTTGCTGTTGGCACTGGGCAGGATCCCGCAACCAGAGTTTATAGTCCACCGCCGCTAACCAGAACAAATGTGCCGCGGACATGACGACATAGTGGCTCTGCTCCTCCGCTCCCCTGCTCCACCACTGCTCTGGATGGAATGGCAGCTAATTAATAATACGAAATTGCGCTGCCGGCAACTGGCGATGAAAACCAAACATGGCCTGTCGCTTCCGATTGCCTGACCACCACGAGGGAAACGAGGATGCAGGATATGCAGCTCCTGATAGCGACGAGCGACTGCGGCGGAGAAAAGCAGCGGAAACTTTGCCTAAATTCTATGGATGTGCACTTAAAAAAAGGTTGTAGATACAATCAGACAACAGATACATTAAGTTCTCGCCTGAAAAAAAAACTGTGTCTGTATCCGAAAGATACTATTTTCAATTTTACACATTAAAACATACTGAAAAACCAGCTAGTCGAGTGGATGTGAGCAATCTACGTTAAAAATACAATACTCTCCCTTTTTTTATTATATTTTCTTATTCATGCAGTTTTATGTTCGAGCTTAGATGGAATAGTTTTTTCCACTCTTCATATATTGTGCATGCACCCCATTCGGAGTGGCATGAGTTTTGGCCCTCGCATCGTTTGCGAAAATTGCTTAAAAATGAACCCGACGCTGACAGTTGATGGATGGTCTGAAAAATTTGGCTCGCAGCCGATCGTCCTTCTATATGTATGTGCCACGCCACGCCCACAACTCTCATCATCCGCGACTAAGTGTTTGCTTGAGGGGGGCGTGGAATGGGACAAGGGGGCGGGTGGCAGGAAAACGACTGTGCCTGCCACGGGTTAAGAGTTGCTGTGGAAGCTTTAAAAATTTCATATCTATTTTTAGTGCTTCTGTTGTTAGTGCTTCTTTCACTTCCTGTGCCTCTGCCTCTGCTTATTTCCATAGTTATTTTTCATGCATTTTTGCAGCAGCGGCATAGTGGGTGATATCATACTGTTGCTGCTCTGCCTTTGATGTGTTGTGCTTCTTTTTTCCAACGCCCCTCTATTTATACCCGCTTTTTGTAGAGTGAAAGGGTATATTCGTTTCAGATCTTATAAAGTGTACTTCGTTTTCTTATCAATATCAACATAGATGAACATGCCCACAAACCATTTCAGATTGAACTATTTATTATAAGCAAACAATGAGAAATAATGTTAACGGTCGCTCGTTTGCAATCCCCACTCTTTCGCCCACTGAGTGAAGGGTATCTGATAGTCGATGCACTTGACTGTCGAATTCATTCTTGCCTTTTTTTCGTGCTCGTCGAGTGTGCTGTGCATTTTTACGAGCGTTTTTTAATAAATCATGCGCCACGTAAGCTGACTTTCATGCACAGGATACGTTTCCCTGCTCCTTTACGTAAATATATACGCATATACGAACATACATATATGAAAGTGTGTATTTCGTGTGCGGCTGAGTGAGTGATTTGCATATGTTGTGAGGGCCAGGGCTGGAAAATTGCAGGCCACAAATGCACTTTGGCCCAATTAGTTACCCGAAATGAACTGAGCCGAAAATTGCTTCGCTTTCGGCAAGAGCTTCAATCTGCATCTCATCGTATGCCATCGGCCATCCCTGGTCACCATCTGTCTTATACAGCCACAAATCACTCCGGCCACGCCCCCGACGCCCATCGAAATGGTCGTTAGTCTCGGGTTTTCGGGGTTTTTATCCCCCTGGGAAAAATTTTCTGTTGTGCCTCGGCATTGGGTGCAAATTAATACACTCGCAAAGTACGAGGCAAAATTGCGAAGCGATCTTGTTGCTGCTCCTGCTGCTGTTGCACTTGCTGCGGTTTTCCTGCTATCATGGGTTAAGGGTTGGGGTAGGGGTAGGGGTAGGGGTAGGGGGTGTCTGTTGGCGCACAGAAACAAACGAGCAGCCAACAAAGTTTTCTCTGTTTACTGGTGTGTGCTGGTTTTTGCCCTCTGCCCAGGGCTTAATATGCAGGGATATGCTGGGGAAAAAGACGACGCAGAGTTTGAGATGCGATACAGTTGAAATTCGATAGGTAATGTCTTTACTCAGAACCATATACAGTAGTAAATGCTAGTACGTTCTTCTTAAGCCCAGCTACTATCTCAGGAATACATATAATTTAAAGTGGAGAGGAGAAACACTTAAATACCATTTAAATCATATATCATAAATGCTTGCTAATCTTTCACAAGAAGTTCTATCGTACATGCAGTGCTCACCCTTTCTCCTCCCTGCTGACTGGCTCGTTATAGCCGCCTTCAGTGGCTATTCTCATAATATTTTTGAAATATTATTAATGCCGGCCAAAAAGCAGGCAACACACTGCTGGCCATCTGCCAAGCGGTCTCGCTTCAATCCACAAAAGTGTATCATACTTCGGGGTCGCTCATAAATATCAAATGCAAACGTGTGTGAGTGTGTCTGCTGGCTACGCTTTTAATTAAAGAGCACCGGCTTTCAGCTCGATATAATAAACTGAAATATAGACAGACCAGCAGGCTAGCGAAGGGGGTTGGGGGTAGCGGAAAAGGGGCAAGCGGGAAGAAATTTTATAAATTGCCATGACAAGCCCTCAGGCCCCGGGCCCTAGTTCCACTCAGCTCTCCGCAGAAAACCCCTTTTTTGCCATATTTTGCCATATTTTCCCCCATTTTCCACCCCCACCTCCTATCTCAACCATCAACTCTTGTTACAACATTTCAATTAAAAGTTAAACGTGCACGTAATTATGCGGACTACAAGGAAAATGTGTAAGTAATATTCCGCTGGCGCTGACTGAGCGAAAAGCGCATGGCGAAAATTAATTAACCAAAATGCGTTAGGCGAAAAAAAGAAAAAGCTTTCGTAAAAATTAGACGACGACAAAAAAGACTGGGTAAACTCCTGCGACCTAAAATGAAACCTTTTTTCCACGACCCTGCGTTTTTATTTATTTAATTCGGCCAAAAGCGCTCGTGCATGTGATTGGTTTTTCGAAGCTAAAGCTTAACCCCGATTTTTTCACTCACTTTCCGTGAATTAACACCCACAAAAGCCGGCAAAAAGAGATCAAAGCAAGACTGTTAATTGATAATGTAAAAAATTGAAATTGCAGCAAAAATAATTGAGTGCCAGGCTAACAGAGTTCTCCCTAAATTCAAATAAACCGAAGGGAGATGTAAAAATTGAATGTCAATTCCATTTGGCCTGCGATGTAACACTCTATATACATACATACATACATGTCCATGAATTCTAAAAAACAATTCCTCAAGTTACATATGTACAGTTAGATGGAATGGCGAAAGTGTATATGAGAGGAAAAAACTAGAAAGGGCAACACGGACTAAGTAACTGAAATCGATGGAGCACACACTCCACTTCAAAAGCATGAATTATTAAAAAAGAGAAGACATGTCCAACACTGAAACAAAAATTCAAGTCTTTTTCAAATCATAAAAATAAGCTAAACACGCAATTTTGAAGATAGTAAAACTTTTAGGGTTCTTACATTTATTTTTAAAAAAGCTTTAAAAAGTGTAGAAAAAAAACACGATAAGTATTTTTTTTTTATTTTTTAATGAGGCGAGGAATATAATAATATTATTATTCATTTTAACTAGTACTCCATTTTTTTAAATGCAGAACCTGAAAATCAGCATGTGTGACCAAAAGAGATTCAGAACAAAGGGGAGGCGAGTGGATTGAACAGCGATTAGGGCAAGCAAACACAAGAATTATGCCAAAATCAACAAGAAGGAAACTGGGGGAAACAAAGAAGAGACTGGAAACGAGAAGCCCAGGCTTAGGGTTCAGAACAAAAACCCCAAATCGAGGTCGGGAATTGATAACAGCGGAGCAGCTGTAGCCTAAAAGCTCGAATTTGGCGATGCCGAGGCACAAAAAATTCATGAGCAGCAGCAAACAAGAAAAGAAAACAAACCAATGATAAGTGAGTTGAGGAAAAAGAAGCAAAAATAAAATTTGTCGACATCTAAGTCGTAAAAATTTAAATATGTTTGTGCGAAGCCCACGCAAAAGTACTGGAATTAATACAGTGGAAACAAGCTTTGAAGGAAGAATTACATGTACAAGTCTACTGAAGATTGCCAAAGTAGTTTAAACCAGTTAAGGTCAATTAAACTGACATTCTTATATACTTATATTTTTTAAATTTAACAGTTTGATAAGTAGAAATAAACGCGGACATAATGAAAGTATATATTCGAAATGAGCAAATAGCATTATGTATAGATATAGTCCACCTTATCCACTCTCCACTGTATTTATTTCTAATGATCGCGTCCGAGCTTAGCTTTGTTTATCAGCTCACACTTTGCTCTCAACCCACAACAGCAAAAAAAAAAAAAAAAACAAGAACAACAATGACGACCACGTCTCAACCTTCGACAAGCTGGGATGCGAAGTAAAGCCCCAGTTTCAGTTCCCAGTCGACACTTGAGCGGCGCACAACTCAACGGAATCAAGTGAAATCCGCGCATCAAAGATGATCATTAAAGCCCTAGCGATCGTTTCGCTGTGCCTGGCCAGCATTCAGGCCTCCAAGGTGGGAGCTCCGCAGGTGCCCAAGAAGCACCTGGTCTGCTACTACGATTCCGCCAGTTTCGTCAAGGAAGGTGGGTATATTCCGCGCAATACATGATTTAAGTTACTTTGTAATATACTTTGCTCTCTAAAATATTATATAATCTCCAGTGGAAGTTGCTAATTAGAAAAAGCAAAAAAAAAGAAAACGAAATCGAAAACAACGACTAGGCTTATCAACAAATACTCGGAACTCGATTTGTTTAGTTTGTTTGCAATTTGGGTTGAGTGTGGAAGCGATAATCGAAAAGTAAATCTCACCGAGACTGGTCGTAAATCTAAAATAATTGGCATAACTAAAAGCTTTTAAATTGCAACAAAAAACGGTGTGCGACAAGAAAGAAGTTTTTATTTATTTTAAAATAGATAACATAAACTATGTTTTAAATGAGGATGATGACACCATTAGACGAAGCCTAGGGTTTTCCCAGTGTGTAAATCCCTCCTCCTAATCTTGGAATCCGCTCTTTAATCTAGGTCTGGGCAAGCTGGTGATCGATGAACTGGAACCGGCTCTGCAATTCTGCGACTATCTGATCTATGGCTACGCCGGAATCGAGCGCGATTCGCACAAGGCGGTGAGTCTGAACCAGCAGTTGGATTTGGATTTGGGCAAGGGACTGTACCGCACGGTGACCCGCTTGAAGCGCAAGTATCCCAATGTCAAGATCCTGCTGAGTGTGGGTGGTGACAAGGACATTGAGCTGGACAAGGATGCCAAGGAGCTGCCCAACAAGTACCTCGAGCTGCTGGAGAGCCCCACAGGTCGCACTCGTTTCGTGAACACCGTCTACTCGCTGGTGAAGACCTACGGATTCGATGGCTTGGATGTCGCCTGGCAGTTCCCCAAGAACAAGCCGAAGAAGGTGCACAGTGGAATTGGCAGCCTGTGGAAGGGCTTCAAGAAGGTCTTCTCCGGCGACTCGATCGTCGATGAGAAGTCCGAGGAGCACAAGGAGCAGTTCACCGCTTTGCTCCGCGATGTTAAGAACGCCTTCCGTCCTGACAACCTGCTGCTCTCCACCACTGTTCTGCCCAATGTGAACTCATCCCGTTAGTATTCCCACTCGCAATGTCTAAAGATTTAAATTTTAAAGCGAATTCTATCACCACAGTGTTCTACGACATTCCCGCTGTGGTCAACTATTTGGACTTTGTGAATCTGGGTGCCTTCGATTTCTTCACACCCCAGCGTAATCCCGAAGTGGCCGACTATGCCGCACCCATTTATGAACTGAGCGAACGCAATCCCGAGTTCAATGTGGCTGCTCAGGTTAAGTACTGGTTGCGCAACAGCTGTCCCGCCAGCAAGATCAATGTGGGCGTGGCCACCTACGGTCGCCCATGGAAACTGACCGATGACTCTGGCGACACTGGTGTTCCCCCGGTGAAGGATGTCAAGGACGAGGCTCCAGTGGGTGGAAACACTCAGGTGCCTGGCATCTACAGCTGGCCGGAGGTCTGCGCCCTGCTGCCCAACCAGAACAACGCCTATTTAAAGGGCGCCAGTGCTCCGCTGATCAAGGTTCAGGATCCCGCCAAGCGTTTCGGCTCTTATGCCTACAGGGCAGCTGATAAGAAGGGCGACAATGGCATCTGGGTGAGCTTCGAGGATCCCGATACCGCCGCCGATAAGGCCGGCTATGTGCGCACCGAAAATCTGGGTGGAGTCGCGCTATTCGACCTGTCCTACGACGATTTCCGAGGACTCTGCACCAACGAGAAGTACCCCATCCTGAGGGCCGTTAAGTACCGTCTGACCAACTAAATTTGATTTATGTATAACTGACCATGTGAGGAAAATGCTTGATCAAGAAATATTTGTCCCATTTATATTTGTAATGTCATAAAGTGCCCCAGAACACATAATGGTTTCAGTTCATTTTTGGGTGTCAAAGGAAACATGCTTGGGTTAATTTATATCAGTTTTGTGCTACTACTGTGGAGTTTGGCACACAAAGGCACATCTAATATTCATTTCGAATTTGGCAAATAATTATTAATTCGATACCGAATTCATGTTCCAAATATAAACTTCGCTATCGCATCTTCTTGGTTACGCAATTTTATATATCGATTGTGCGTTTCAATACAGCAATAATTTCCGACACGCTGTTCATAAATAACACAATCAGAAGACCCAGGGGAATATTTAGGCAGTCGCTGTGGCTTGTGCGCCAATGCTGTTTATGCTCTGATGAATAGCCGGAATCCAATTGACTTTGACAGAAAATACTTAATCGGCTTCATTATTAAAGCAACCAGAGTGGCTAACACCCCCGAGCATCGAGTACCCAGCCCAACAAAGCTGGCAACGAAAGCTCCAAATTGACTGCTCAACATTTGTCATTGAAGCGAAAACGTCGAAAATTTCGCATACGCAGCGTATTACACATCCGGAACTCGTAAGCTATAGCTCTGTGCTATGCACGATTTCACAACTACAACCACTGGCAGACAAAGGCACAAAAAGGCTCTCGAATGGGACCCAACAATCCGAACGAACGAAAGAAATGAAATGAAACGTGATGAGAGCAGCAGCTCTATCTTTAGTCCTTCAACCCCCCATCCAACCACTTTCCCATTTCACATCATCTCCTGGGGTATTAGAAAGCATTTACCTTTCCCACACAGGCCCCATTTCACATGCACATATATACGGCAGGTTGGAATTGGAACCGACGAGCCACGACGACAGCCTAAACAGTTTTTAAAGCTAAACTTTGGCCACAATTTCCTATTTACGGAAGAGCTTCTATGGAGCGAACATAAAAACTTTACTGTGTAATGGCGGAAGAACAAGGCACTCAACAATTTTGCTTAGATGGTTAGATTCTACTTTAAATAAATGGATATATAAATGGAGGATATATAATTTTGATATTTTTCACATTATACTACCTTCTAAACGCTAACGTCAATCAATTTCCAATAAATTTCTACTTACACCAAAAATTCGACTCACGTTCCGGTTACAGAAGTCCTCCTGTATTTCGGCTCAGATACAAGTAGGGATATACCATATATGGTTATCAAGAGGGAGGAATGGAGAGCGCGTGCTGCGAGGATTTGGCACTTCAGGCATACTCTTCTTTATGTATATTTGGCCTCTCTATGTACAGTTAAACGCTTTGGCCAACATTGCGTATGAGTGCTCTGTGTGCGTTTGCCTTTGGCTCCTGCAGCACGCATATTGCGCATACGCCCTGGGTACGCTATCAAATAAGTTTTTACTATATCTGCTCCTGCTGCTGCTGCTGATGCTGCCGCTTCTGCTACTCTTTATACTAAAATAATTGGATTAGTATTTCAGCGCCCTTCGCAGAGCAGCCAACTACCTCACGCCCCCTGGGATCTGCTCTATGAGAATTTGTTTGCACCCGTAGTTTTATTCCAGATTTTTTTCTCGTTGCGGGGATTAGTTTTCACAGCTCTGCCACATACAAATGTTCGTATATATGGAAGCCTGCGGTGTTCTGCCAACCAAGCGAATTAATTTTCATGTTATGTGCAGTGGTTTCGGGAATATTTAAATTTATATATATATATTGCTTTGAGTCGCCCAATATGGTAAAAAAGAAAAATACATAACATTTTATTGGATATTAGTATAAAGCTGTGATGTTATCCGACTTCGAAACCGTGGGCGAGAAAAAAATTATGAATAATATTTCAACGAAAATTCACCACTTAAGAAAGCCTTCGGAGATGATTAACTGCGACAGATTTGGCGGAATTTTTCTTTTTAAAATTGGATTTGATTGATTTCCTTTGATGGAAAGGGAGGCCATTAGCCGAGTTCACAAGCTCCTTTGCCAATCCAATGCGGGGATTTTGCGATGGAATATAAAAATATATGTATATGCTGCCAGCTGAAAGCAGCACAACTTTTACCTTGCAGCAGCATCAGGATCCGCCAAGGAAATACAAACAAAAGCTGAAGTAGCAACTTTGAGTGCAGGGGAAATGGCACTGGCCATAACGAATATGTATTTTTGATTCCCCATGCTAGTCTGATTATTGTTGCTGTTGCTGTTGCTTTGCTGTTGCTGGCAACTCGTAACAAGTTAAGCAACTTTGGACAGACATCAGAAGTTGCTGGAAGGATTTTCGTTCAGGCAGCTTTGGGACTGTCAACATCTGTGCCCGTCGGCAGCCGAAAATCCCTTGAAAGGGGGATGGAGTTTATATCCCCAGCAGTTGAGCTTTGTTTGTGCCACCTGGCGTGGCATAGCTCAAATAGATATTAGAAATTAGCAATCGGTTGAGAGCATAGCTTAAACATTTTCTTGTCGCAGCCACTTTAACCTACATTTTAAAGCAACAACTTTTCACTTTTCGTGTGCAGGAGAAGGAAAATGGAAAATTCTCCGCGTTGCCCATTATCTTCTCCCTCGGAAAAGCACACACACACACAGACAATCATACACACACACACACATGGCGGGGAAGAACATTTATGCGTTCCAGCAGCAGTTGCCTTCCGCCGGTCGGTCGGCAAATTGCCAATGTTGCTGCAGACGGGAAATGCTTTACTTGATTTAGCTGCTAAGTGCAACTTGAGGCGAGTATGGAGACAGAATTTACCACGCCGCATGCTGCCAGGAAGCAGCAACAATTCCGGCCTGCGCTGGGATTTTTCGGCAACAATCCTGCCATAAATCCCCCTGGCGCTTGTAAAAACAATTATGCCAGATATTTACGCCGCAAAACGGCGATGCAACAGCAACTGAAACTGAAACGAAGGAACCGACGACGAAAATTTGCTGTTAACATTTTTGGCTTTTAATTGCAGTGTCATGGACCGTTTTTTCGCTCCCCTTGCTCCTACTCCTCAGCCATTTGCAATTTGTGGCCTTGCCACAGGCGGCGTATGCGTAATATATCGCCTCCATACGCCGGGCATTAAGACAATTCGCACACAAGAATCAAGGGAGAGCACGGTGTAATTATGAACTTTTAATTAAAGCGTTAAACAAATAGTAAATTGAAACGGCCTGCATTTTACCTCTGTATGTATGCCAGGTGAAAAGCAGAGAACGGCTTTGGCAAGCAGCAGGACTTTCACCCGCTTTTACACATGCGGCAGCAGCTGTCGACGGATCTGAAAACCCATCGACAGTTTCGAATGGCCATTTGTGAAGCTCCTTTTGCCCCTTTCAACAAGCGCGGGAGTATCTAATTGCTTGTCAGTGTATGGGAAAAGTTTGTACGTGTTGGGCGCAGGCGGTCATAAAATAAGAAAATGCTCTGTGAAAAAGTTGAAGGGATAGATAGAAAAGGTGGTAAAATCATTTAAACTTTTAAGGAAGTGCAAAAACCCTGGGACAATTCAAATATTCATTCCGGGAAATTGTCATGTATTTTTAAATTATCATATGGAAATTCAAAAGAACAGTTTTTACTGGTTAGTATTCAGGTATTTACTTCACTTTGATGATGTCCATATATCCCATTATTCTTTTTTAGCCAAGAAATAGGGCACATAGACCTTAAGAACGCTCTGTTTTACGGTTATAGCCTTTATAGCTCTTTAAAAATTCCGGAATGCTTTACGGCTATTCGCCACTATCCGCCCGTATACATACATAACTAAGCAAGGCTATAACTTTTCCACTAACTTCAGCCCAACTAGAGTATGAATTTGCAAGCTCATCTGCGCGAGGGAAACGACTCTTAGTTCTAATAGCTCATATTGCGAACGACACTTTTGTGGCCTGTACGTGAGAATGGGTGTTTGTTTCCGTTTCCCACTTCGCCGTTGGTACGTGAATGTGTGTGTTTGTATTGACAGCCGCATTCCCTTTTCACGGCAAACATTCCGTTTTTGAAGTCACGTTCGAGCGCTTTAAGCGGCTTCATGTTTTTGGCATTCCGATGGGAAAAACTGCCCGAATGGAGTTAGAAAGCAAAGTTTGGAGGATATGGCTATAACCCTGGCAACGTAAAACAAACATAACTAAAAGCAAACATTGCGGTATAAATGGTCATGTATGTTTAAGTCAACCGCACAAAAACCGCTCATTCCATCCATGGTGCTTAATATCCCTTAGTACACAGCAAGAAATTATAGTTAAAATTTGTAAAGTTATAAATTCACTTACATTGTGGCGCTTCCTCTCACGTTCGGGAACCGGATGCCAGCTGAACTGAAGATTCCAATCGAATCCTCCGACATTAACTCCCCCAGAATCTCGATAGTGGTACTCCAGGGTCTCGTCGCTAATGACATCAATAACGGGACACACGACAGTGGTGGAATTACGTGCAATTCGGTCCAAAAGTGGTTCAAGCCATCCTGCGAAGCGATACCATTTAATATTAAATCATAAATCATCATAGAGGGATCAAAATAATATGGAAAAAATGTTCGTTTGCAGTCTGGTTTAATTGCTTTTTTCCATCCATCAACGAAAGAGAAAAATGTATTTCACTTTGTGCTGATTTTGTTTACTTTTCGGCAATCATCTGTCAACTTTCCCAATAAACTAAATTGATTGCATTTTTCGTAGCTCTATGCTTTGTCTTTTGGCATCAGCTTAATAAAAGGAGAAAATGAGAGGCAAAAATGGTAACAGAGTCGGCCTAATGCCGAAGATTAAGTGATTTTTCTAGAGCTAGGCTCTTGTTTTATTGGCATTGTGTGCGTCCCAACGGATTTCCTTTGATGGCCATCAAACTTGAGCAAAGGCAAAGAGCAGTATACTCGACATTAAACGAGAAACGACGTGAATCCGTTGGGAAATGGACAAATCTCAGCTAACAAAAAACGATTGTTAGAAAAAGAATCTTTAACGCGCCACTCAAATTTGAAGGTTTAACTCTTAAATTCGGCCGAACGCTGTCATATATTTACATATATTTCAAATATTTATTTAACCTGAATTTTTTATGGACCAGCACACTGGCTAACAAAAGTTGGTTAGTCAATTAAGAGCTTAATTTGGGCAATTAGCATATTGACAATATTGCAAATTGAAATGGAAATGCCAAAAAAAGAAAGGTGAAAAGTTGTGGTCGGAAAAAAGTGCAGTATACTTTTAGGCAGCCGGCATATTTAATTCACTTATTTCCAACTCACCTTCGGTGCACTCGCAGTGGGAATCCAAATAGGTGAGAACAGGTGACTTGGCATGGTTGGCACCCAAAATTCGGGCTCGGATCAGACCCTCTCGCTTTTGGCCACGGATTATCTGGACTTTGGGATAGGCGGCAAAGTAATCCTCCAGCTGCCGCTTCAAATGAGCTATAATACAGAGATAATAAAATAAGAACTCAAGTAGAATGCGGAATGATCAGTTCAAACTCACGCATATCGCTGTAATCATCGACCAGGATAATCTTCCCTATAAGATGTTCCGGCGACCTGTCCAGAACTGAGTGAACTGTTCGCAACAGCACAGTCCAGGCTTCGTTGTGGAAGCAAATGATGACATCGGTCTTTGGCAGATCGGTTAAATAGCGCGCCTCGTCCTTGCACCAGGCATCTCGAGGATCGGGCAGAGTTCGATGAACGGATATGAGATCCGATACATATTGATTGAAGGCGTTTTTGGTCCAGCCATCGTCAACGGCCTTCTTCATCTCCTCGGACATTTCCTTGGGCAGACGCACGGGTTTTCCCAGCTCGCCAGGATTCTCCTCAAAGTTCGCCGGCGGATCAATCACTTTTTTGCTATCTGCAAAATAAATAAACGGCAACAGGAAAAATGGTAAGTGTCGGCATTACTTTATATTTTCACCCAAATTGTGAGTCAAAGGTAAACTGAGCACCCGGCAGGATGAAGATAAAGCTCTGTTATGCGTGAAATTTACGACAAAATACAAGGACAAACACTCAGCTCCTAGGTGCATTGCACATGAAAAGTCGCCATCATCAGAGGAAGCTGCTTCACAGGGTCATGAAAAATCGTTTGCCTTGCAAATTTGCGCATATGTGTGTGAGTGTGACTCTGTTTTCCCAGCCCCATTTTCCACCCTCTCATGCGAGTCCTGTGCTATCAGTGTTTTTCTCCTTGCTGTGCATTTTATTATTTTGTTATTTGCATTTGCATGGAAATATGAATTCCCTGTTCTCAGCTGCTAACTCCACTCCAGCTTTTCCACCATACAAAGCCACACTCCTCGTGGTCCTGAATCTACATCTGCTTTTTATGCGATTTGTCAACCACAACTGACACTTATTGGGCATCGCTTGAATGCCTGTCTGTGTCCTGGCGCTGTGTGCGTGCTCGTTGTCCTTCAGAAAAAGGGACAACATTAATAGAAAATTCTGCGAAGACTTGCTAACACAACCTGAGTCGCTGCTTGGGGGGATTACACATTTAATTAAAAGTATTTTCCTTAAACTCAATTTTATTTTAGTTTCAAACTTATTTAAGACGCTTAAAGACTTACATACATCGCGACAAGAGTTATACCGTTCTCCTTAATAAGTAATTTAAAGTTTAAAAAATTATCCTTTCAAATATTTTATTTTATCTCAGCCCATCATGACTATAAAAGAGGTCTGTGATTTTCATTTCCGTTAAGACAAAGGTCTAATGAATTTTACAATGCGAAAATTAAGAATTTTATAGCAACCTATTAAAGTTCGAACCTAAGTTTAACATTAGGTTTTGGAATACGAATTCCAAGCACAACCGGTTAATTTTAAAACCCATAAGAACCTAACAGAGTTCTCGACGACTTAATGGTCGTGTTAACTGGTTTTCTTCTGGCTAAAGTCATCTCCCGATTCGAGCCAAATTAAGAAGCATATTTTTTCTGAACCATCGGACGCATTCTAGACATTCCCAGTGGCCGGCCAACTTTCAGGCATGCAAAAACATTTCAATTACCACAATCATTTCAATTTCAATAAGCATAAAAAAGCTAGCTGGGGAAATAAAAAGCCATAAAAGGCTAGGATACGAATAAGTGCAAACGGGGGTCGGGGATCCATCGAGGATACCAACCGCATTATGCCACAGAGGGGCCTAACCAAGAGGCCAATCAGCCGACAATAAATTCGCTTGCACAAAAATGGAAAATAAGAGAAAAACCATTAAATTGCCCAGAGGCGGCTGGCTTAAAAGATAGGGGAAGCAGGGGGGCAGTCACCCCGGCTCATAAATTTTATGATTTGTCGCCGGTTGCCGTTGTTACAACTTCATTGCGAAATATTCACGCGTGCGCCAAGGACTCTAGCTCGGAATATCCTTAGTTCCGGGGGGACTCCTTGTTTGCCCATACCCAAATCCTAACCCACACCACTTCGTAATGAACTTTTTTGCATGCTGGGCTCGCACACGCATCATCATAATAAAAAACAATAAAAAATATATATGCCGATGGCTCGGGGGCGGGACTGTAACTGGATTTTATGCCTTTTATTGATTCACTGTAGCATATTTATGGTCTCTTTCGATATTAATGATTCCGCCCAACAGCGCTGGCGTTCTCTTTCCCACCAATTGTTGTCCCTTTTTGCGTCCGGCGAACCTCGATCGAAATAACCCAATTATGGTCACGCCCTTTGGACAAAGGTGAGTCCTACAGTTGTTGTATTTGTATCCTAAGTTGTATTTTATTTGCAGCTCTTCGTTCTTCTACATCGCTATAAATCTCAAGCTGTGTCTGATATGGGTGGACATTATTTGCAGTTCGCCAAAAAGGCACTTCTCTCACATAAAATCTTAATTAATCAATGTGTTTTCTGACGTGTTCTTCAATTATACCCCCTTGAGTTCAGCCTTTTACATTTAATAAATCAAAGTTGACAATTCACTCAGTGTTGCAAACTTACAAACTATTTGCTGTTTTTTTTCTTAAGTAGTCAACATAAGTCAACATAAATCAATATGAATTGATAGGCGAATTTCTGCCTCTTAAATATTTTTTGAAATAATGCAATCAAAATAGTTGAAAGAAAAACAATGGGCTTACTTAAATAACTTATTCATTTGCATTGTCATAAAATAAATACGATTTTCATATTAACTACTCTTTTTTCTGAAATATTTATTACTCTTAATATATTAAAGTTTATTATAGTTGTAGATTCATTGTAAAGTATCTCTTAAGAAACATGTTTTCTTCTTAGCTTATCCCAATAAAGTAAAGTGATAATTGATCAATCAGTTGTCAACTTTTTCCGTACGACATTTGTACACCAATTCACCTTCAACTTTCCTGCGTTTGGCAAATCGAACTTGACAATTTTTTTGCCGGTCCTGTTGGCTGTTCAGCGCGGCGTATGCGTTATATTTTCATGCCACACAAGATAGATTCGAGCGCAGGAGCGGCGGTGGGGTATTTGCAGGGGGGGGAGGAAATTTGGTGGGGTGTGTGGCAAGACAAAAGGAGACAATCGCAGCGAGCAGAGCTCGAGGGACACGCCTGAGCGTGACAGGAAGCTATAAATGTTTTGTTATAGACAGCGACAGCAGGTGGAAAATGGGGGCTGTACGGATATATAACGAAGAGGAAGGGGGCGTGGCCACATGACAAATGCTATCGTGTGTGTGTGTGTGTGAGTGCGGTGGAGGGGGGAGGGAAAGTGACGTATCGGGTGTTTTGCCTGCGTGCCTGCGTTTCATCATCATGTTTTCCGCATAAAAGTAACATAATATGCCAAAGTACCGTTATTTCGCATAATGCCGAGGGATTTTCCGAAAGGGATACGTATAGATATTGGGTGTGCGTGTATGTGTGTGTGTGTGGGCCATAAATAGCAATAGACATGCGAAGAACATGAAACAAATCAAGAACTGGGATTAGCATTGATTAAAAGCAACGGGGGAAGACGCACAGGCACAGGCTCAAATCAATCTGGCCCAAAAGGGGGCGTGACCATACTGCCGTGTATATATAAAATCATTATCGCTGCTAAATTGTAAAAACAAGAATTATGCATATATGAGAAGCAGAACGAACAACAAAAAAAACTAAAAAAAAAAAATATTCAAGGCGATCGGGAGGTAAAAGGTGGCCAGGGAAAACGGGCCAACGATCAAGATAACATGGCCAGAAGGCTGGTTCCCTTGGTGCATTATACGTATGGTAGGGTCCGATATGCCGGGATGCGCAGGGAGGGGTATGTTGGGGGTTAGTAGTTGCCTCAAGAACCCGATGCGAGCGCGCGATAAACGTCGTGTTGCAGCCACTCGCAACCTCTTCCCATTTTAGCCATTTCGGTGGTGGTAACGCGCCCCAAGGCCAAAGCCAATAAGTACAACAACACTAATTACCAGCTATGAACACAGAGCCGAGAAACTTTAAGGCCCAGCAAGATCCCCCCGATGAAGCAGTATGCCACAGTGGTCACCTTCAATAGCCCCCCATGGGGAGCAACTTAAAGTTATGGCCCTCGAAAGAATGATCTATTTCCAGACCATAACCCCATTCTTAGTTGATCCACATGCGAAGTTGTAAAACGATCTAGGCTCTAGATCTAGAAGAGATGTCTGAAGCACTTGGCTTGTCTTTCAGAGCCATAAACCAAAGTTAATGGGCTGCTTTCAGGAGAGTCTTTTAATGATTTAGATAGGTGAAATGGGTTCCGTCAAATGCAAAACATCACAATCAAGCCTTAGTAACACCATTAGTATTCCATTATATCAGGCGTGTAATAAAACGTGTTGATTTGCTTGTTTTACTAGAATCTTAAAGTTCCGTTGGGAACTTGTTTCGATTTTGTTAGATGAGTAACGTTTTTGCGTAAGCTCAGCTCTGTAATTATTTCTAATACATTGATTAACGCTAATTAGTATGAAATTTATGAATAGTACGCATTGCTAATAAAAGACACCGAAAATACGATAGTCTAATCATCAAAGTTTATCTGGGATATAAACACAATCAGATTTTTACGCCGTGCAATATACATTTCATTAGATAAATGTGATGATAGCGATTGGTGCGTGTTTTTGGCCAATTCAATTATTAACTTTTAGGAAAACCTTTGGCATGGTCGTAAAACCCCATCTAGATTTTCTCCGTCTTAAATTACCGTATTGGCTTCACTGTGCCTGAAAATCAATAGTTCGCCCTGTGCGAGCCCTTTTCCTGGGAGTGTTGGTAAACGTTTGTAGGCTTGCACACAATTTTGACGCCATGGGGCAGCTGATGATGCCTCCGATGTTGCGGATCTGCCGACTTGCTGCCCAGGATCGGGGTCCAACTTGTAGCTTTGCCACCTCAACGCTGATGAGCAGATGCAGCACCACGACGGCGAGGATGATGATAATGACGAAGGGGCATGGAATGGGCATGGATGATGATGAAGAAGCAGCAAGGAGCGAGGAGCGAGAGATGCAAACATGATATGCGAAATTGCAAATACGTGCATTGTCTGCCAGGGAGACTAGATCTCCCAGCTGAGCACCTCCATCACCCGTATCCCCTTTCGCCCAACCAAACGACCACATGCTGATGCAATCTTAAATGCTTGTTCCACATGCGAGGCAATAGATGAAGGAGGGTCTTCGGTACAGGAAGCTACAAGCTACGGACCCCGTCGCCTAGGCCCCATCCAATTCCCATAGCCCATTTGGATCTGGTCGCTGCCCCTTCCCGCCTCGAAATTCATGGCTGGTTGGCTTTGGTCTGGCTTCATTGATTTGCCTGGGCGGCCAGTCAAGTGTCCATTGAGTAAAATCCCAGGGCCAGCTCCTAAGCCTTGACTTGATTAGTAAGTAACATTATTTTTTGCTCCCCGCCAAATGCTTAATGCGAATATCTATCTCGGCGCAGCCCCCGCTCTGGATTCCCTCGCCCTGACATTGAAAATGCTGTTTGGCAGCAATTCCAAGTTGTTAAGTGCTGCATGTTGTTGTCCGGGCTGTTCGGGTTGTTCGGATTGTTAGTGTGCGCCGCTGGCATCATCGACATTGTTGTAAAACTTGTTAGAAATTTTCTTAAAGGCACAAAGGCGGTGGCCAAAAGAAGGAAGTGTGACAGCAGCAAGTTTTCCTCGCAGCGCAGGGGGGAAATCTCTCGGGTTGGGGAGCGGGGGGAATGGCGAACACAGGAAAGCAATATGTGTTATTATCCCCCGTTTGGTACGCTTCTTTCAGCATCTTGTATCGAAACGGGCTAGTGACCCAAAATGCAATCTCCCAAACAAGGATTGAGGATGTGTGACCGTAAAAAAACGAGCTGGAAAACTCAGAGCGTGGGGGAAAATGGGTGGAAAAGAGGAGGAGATCTCGCCTGCGTGTGCATTGAATTGATGGGAATTAGTTGCAAGCGATTGCGTGGAAATGAAGTGCAAAAAACTCTACTCGTGGATGCAAAACGGGGGCGGGAGCCTTGGACGAGGAAAAATAGAATCTCTGGCGTCGATAACAAGACCGGAAAAATTCAGCTGAATAGTTTGGCGAGCAGCGGGTGAAATCGCAGGGATCTGAGTCGGAAATAAATGTGCAACTGATTTCAATATAAATGCTTATTGTTGAGCACAGAACAGAGGGATTCCGATATGCAAAGTGCAATGGGCACTAATGGTCCGAGAATGCGGGATATCCTGCGAATCCCTCGATAAATATTTTTGGAAAATGAGAATAGCCTGGTTGGCTTATTGTATAAGTTTCTGTTATATTTCAAGGTAGCTTTTGTACGACAAACTCTTACATAAAGTATTCTAACTATAAACAGGGCAAAAATCTTGTTAAAACCAGCTAGACTCACCTTCTTGTGGCTTTTTCTTTGGCTGCTCGGCCGCCTTCTTCCGCATCCTTTCCGCCTGTAGGTCAGCCTTATGTTTTCCCACAGTGGGTGGGATGTCTGCCTCATCGTGGGCCTGCTTCTGGCCCCCTCCGCCGATGACATTCCCATTGATGCCAAAGTCCTCGCCGGCAGGCTCGTTTCTCAGAGCCAAGGCAATGGGATCCCCCAGTCCACCGGCTCCGCCGCCCACTCCGGGAGCACTGCCTCCTCCACTGGCACCAGCCCCCTCCTGGGCGGCTCTACGCCGAGTGTCGTCCGTGTAGACCAGAAAGGCAATGCAGAACCAAATGGCCAGGGCGAAGGCCACCAGCTTCACAATCGTCGTGGAACGTCGCCGCCAGATGAAGGCCATCTTTGGTTTCTGGATTTGTGGTCTCAACCGGTGCTGCTGATGGAGATGTTGATTGTAACCCAGAAGGTGCTAATGGAAGCCGGTTCCGAATATCTCTACTTTTTGAGCGATTTGAGCTTTCACTTAGTTAGAGTACAAGTCGTTGGCCGACAACATTGCGTATACGCAACATTAATCAAAGCCTGGCAATGATTTATGATGCAGGATATGTTTTTCTCGCTTGCAATCGTTTGTTATGGTTTTTGCCTCCTTCTGATATGCGTTGTCTTCTTGGAAGATTGCGTCTATGTTTTCTAGCAGTCTCTGCAGTTAATCGGTCCGAAGCGCCTGGATATGTGTAAACGAATATAACTATCAGAACGAATGAATCCTTGGGAAGAGCCTGTAAACGAGAGATGCAAAAATGTCCATCAGGTGGTGATTCAATTTTACAGAGCACCACAGCCCTTCGAGGCCTGGTGAATGCAATTAATTTATATGACATTAAGCTATTAAATTGAAACGCACATCAGGTAATTGAGTCATTAACGATAATATTGATTTTGGATTTCTGCTGATGATGCCGCAACTTTATCTTCGCCTTACGACGCCGCATCTGCTGCTGCATTTTGCAATTAAGCTCAAAGCTAGAACCAGCCCTCGATCTCCGGCCTCGTCGTAAACATAAAGCGACGGCCAACATGCAACTAATGTCAATATTATATAATTGCAGCAAAAACCGCATCAGAACTTTGTACCGATCCGCAGAGTCCAACGAGCCCCGTACCCCGTGCACCTGTCCACTTGCCACTTGAGTGGCTGCCAGGTAAATGACATGGACACGCCACTTGAGCCCCAAGCCAACGAATCAGAACGGGACAGAGGTGGACCTACACAGCAGTGGAGTCCATGTCCGAAACAGACCAGCATGGTCAATATGCTGGGAAAATTGCACCTAAATTAAGCATTAATTAGGGCGTTTTCGCAACAACAAAATTTTCTTATCTGTGACAGTTATAAGCATAACTAAATTATGCCACACTATTATGCATGATAACGAACAGAAATAAGTTCGATCTGCAAAAGTAAGACCAATAGCAGCATAGATACATTCGGCCCTTCTGAGTGCATGATTTTTCCCAGTGTACTGTGGAGTGTGGTAAGGTGAGGAGCCGGAGCTCAAGTGGTTGGCCCACAGAGAGTAAAGTTGCGTGTCAGGTTGGTGCAGTGCATCCAGCAAGCAGAAGAAGAAGCAGCAGCGGCGGCAGAAGCGTCATCATACGCAGCAAACAAGAAGTTGTGGTTCTTTCGCCTGCTAACCGCAGTTGAATACCCTTCGATGCTAATCCAATTAGCGAATGCTTCTCCGCCCGCAGAGTGGATTATGTGAATGGCGAATGGTAAAGGTTGCGTTTGATATTGTTTTCAATTGAATTAGTGCCAGGATTATATCACCGACTCTGGTCAGCCATTTCCAGCAATGTTTGTTTTCCAGTTTTCCAGCATTTAAGTCTGTATTCTATTCGTAGCTTTCGTTGCTGAATGCATTTGATTTCCTTGCTGAGGTCACAATAAACCATCTAAATATAAAAATCGATAAATAAACAAGTACCTGATATGGTGCGATTTATGTGGAAAATCCAGTCATACGTTATTCTAGACACATTTATCAGATATCGAATGCAATAGAACGAAGTAATTAGAAGCCAAAACTTTTTGCAACGTGTAAGCCCAGTAGCAAAACTAATTTACTATAGCCTCGAGCGAGCAGTCTATTAAGGAAAAAGTGTATATATAGGAAGAATGAAAACTAATAAACATTAGTCGGGGCCTTGATCGGCACTCATTCAAGGCTTCTTGACCACCGTGACGGACCGAGACTGCAGTTCTGTGCCCTAAGTAATCGCCTGCACATGCTGGCCAAAACGATGTGGAGTCCAGAGGGCCAGGCGATCCAACTTGGAGCTTATCAATTAGAGGGCAGCATCAACCACTCCACGCTCGGTCTTCGCCCATAGCAAACTAGCCATGGCAACTATGTGTGCATACAATAAATACAAGTTAATTACTTCGTGTGCCTTTTGTTATGGCTCGTTGGGTTCAAGTGCCATCCACCCAGCCACCCATTCCACCCATCCAGCTATCCAGCCAGCAAGCCCCATGTGATTTTCCCCCCGCCATGTTGGCAATTTCCGTTGTATGCGCTTATAAATTGAAAACAAAAGAGAAAGACTTTGGGATGAGGTGGGTTCGCAGGGGTCGTAACCAGCATGTCATGTCCTCACTCAGCTGTAAAAACAGCAACACAACAACACAAACTCTGCCGGAGTTTGCGCTCGCAAAATAGAGCGATTAAAGTTGGCAGATCGGGGTGGGGTAGGAAAACGTCAAAGCCAAATGTTGACAATCTCAATTATTATTTCGGAACCGGCCCAAAAAAACACAACCACGACACGCTAATTATTGGCGTTTTGCCGTCAGATTCGTCAGTTTTCCCCATCTAATTTTGGTTTATCAGATCCAAATAGACGCATGGTTCAGTCACTTCAAAATCCTTATCGTTTATCGAACCACCTTCAAAATAAAATTCCCGACAGGCTATAATTGATGACTTGTTTGATAGATTGCAGGCAGCAACTTGAAATTCCCCCCGCTTAAATGTTTATATTAATTAAAATGCACTTCTGTCGCTGCGGCATTCGTTTGGCTGCGGTGCACGCGGCGTATGCGCAATGTTTGGTTTGGGTTTTGGTCTTTCGGCGGTGGGATGTTATTTGAAATGCAGCTATTTGGCCATAGATATCATAATATCTGCCATTCGGGGAGTTTGTTCCACTCTAAATGGGTATTTAATTTATTTCGATTTTCCCATCGAGAATTCGAATGGTTATTAGGGTTTCTATGGATAATTCACCATAATGGCTGCTTTTTAATTAGCCTATATTGGATTCTCTCTCTGATATATTCATATGAAGCCGATTCATAGCAGATTTGAGAATGTTGCCCGGTTTTAAGCACCAGATTAGTATGCTCCTTTGTTGCTGTTTGTTATTTATATCTCTCAGTTTTTTGAGTGCAGAGGAAATGAAATAATGAATGGCATTCCCTTCGCAATTACAAACTTATTTATGTGACTTTCACTGGAAACTAATCGAAAATAAATTGTGTTTTATCACCAATTATATTGTTTTAAAAATCTTGAGTACCCATCAGGTTTTTGCGGGTGTGGGTTTGATGAGTTGCCCCTCAGATTGTGTGCCCGAAACGATCCAATTTCCGGCTTGATAGTGGATTGAAACTTTTATTATTCCTACGATAGGGGAACACTGCCAAGACCTAAAAACTGCAGGAACAGAGCTGAAAAAGCAAGGGAAGGAAGTAATCGTAGGCCTGATAAGTGTTCCTATTGTTAAAGTGACGGCCAGACTTCTACCTCGTAGATTTTCCCCCCGAAGGCTTCTTGTCTTCGCCTTTCCACCTGTATTTACCTGCAATTTCGCTTCGTGTTGCCTCTTATCGCCTGGCTAATTGACTGATAAGCGAGTCGAACAATGTGTGCGCTCCCGATGAGTCTAGTTAAGTTCAGCTCTGTTCCGCTGCCCAGATAAGATACAATTAAATTCAATAGGCTGCTAGCTTGTTGGGGAATGAGAAAAGAATGAGCATAAATGGTTACCTCGCAGATTGCTTTTAGTTCGGTGCGTTCTTATCTATGCTCTGCATTAATCAGAGCCTTCAGAAATAATTGCCGAGATAATTCGTCGAACACTTAACTGCAAATTAAAGGCGCGCCTGCGGAACAACCACGTTTCGGTTCGCTGTAAGAAACCTCAAATTACGCATAACAAAGTCCAAGAATTTTTCGCATTTTCTTTGAACGGAGGAGAGCAGGAAAAACGGGTAAGAAAAGTTTATTGTCACGGTTTCAGCTTGCATCTTTTTTTTTCTGCTGTTCTTCCAGCTACTTTTTGAATACTTTTGCCCGGCGATCATTTGTCATTTTCTTATGCAGAAACTTTTCGTGGGTGGAGGAAGGAATTTTCCGGGCTGTGCATTTTCACGCTGCTTGCGGTTCACACAGTTTATAATCATTATTATTTATGCAGACTTAATCCACAGTTATTAAAACGCAGCCACAAGGAACTCCCATTCCCGCTTCCCCCTCGTTTAATATTCATTTGCATTCGCTGGCAAATGAAAACTTTTCAGTTTCTAATGAGTTCGTGGTTCTCGAGTGCATTGGAATGAAGTCGCTGTGTCTGAATAGGTCAGACTTAAGCCTGAACTTTGGGCCATAATTTTTGGGAATTATGTCCATTCGTAAGTCAAGTTCGAGGATACGGCTAAACGTGTTTGATATTCAGAGGGGAAAACTGGAGAAAACTCACACACACACACTCTAAATGCGAGCCCCCAAAGTGGCTAAGAACAGCAGAGCCAGAAAACTGGGAGATGGATGCTACTGCCACTGCCATTGCCACTGCCACTGCCACTGCTATTTCCACTGCTGATGATGATGAGGTTTTGCCGCTGCAGTTGCAGGCAGCTTCGCTTCGTGGAAAGAAAGTTGCCATGGAGAAAATTTAATCAAAATATTTGCACATCCGCCAGCAGCGCGAAGTTGCCAAGGCGACTAGAATTACCAGTCTAAGAAGCAGACCAGCATCTTGCCACGTTCGGTGGGCAGGGATGTGGATGGGTTTTGCTGCCAGCAGACAGACAGACAGACGGACGGACGAACAGATAGAAAGACAGACAGGTCTTCTTTCCGAGCAGGTACAGTGAGAATCAGAATCGCAGGCAACCAGCCAGCCAGCCAGCCACACCACACAAATTGAAATCTCAACGGATGGTAATTGAATTCGACTTGGTCTGCGCTTCTGATGCTGCGGGACCAACTTGGTTCTTTGCCAGAAAATATCAGTATTAAATGCAATAAGGCTGATTAGCCTGCAGCGGTACGTTCGTAGATATCTGGGAATATTTGGAAAATTGAATTTAATCTAGGAAACTTTTTTAACAAGATAACTAAATAGAACAGTGCTCGCAATTATCCGTTTCAAGGATTTAAGTTCAATGGTGGGTGGAGTGAACTCTAACTGATACCATCATATTTTTATTTAAACCATTTGTAACACTCCTTTTTTTGAATTTTTCTTTCGAAATTAAACTAACAACTTTTTAACTATTAGTAATATTTTGGATGACACAAGATTAAGCTCAAAACGTTAACCTATAGTGTGATACCCGATTTGCAATTTAATTCCTATATGGCTTTTCTCAGCCTTCGAAGCGGAGCTTCACTGTATTTGGCAGAACTCCTTTTGGGCATTTGGTTCATGTCACGGAAACCAGTCAAACCTCATTTGCGATGGCAAATGCAACCGGCGCGCGACTTCGTCTTCATCTTTAGCTTTTCCTGAGATCGGTGCATCACGAAACGCTTTATATTTTATTTTTCTTCTTTTTTTTGTTGCAGGTTGAACGGCTGGCAGGCAGCATCTTTGGACTGGTTGTTGTCTTTGACAATTATTTACCGTTGGCGCTTAACTGTTAATTTGCGAGGCAGTCCGTAACCAGTTCGAATCGCTCCATCGAGGAGGACCTGTTCGAGCCGCATCCTCACCTGCATCCTCACCAGTCCGACAATTGGTCACATGCCACGCATTTTTTATGGCTCTTAATTTGACAAACGGGGGCACCAGGAATGCTTTTCCACACACATCTAGAAAATGTAATTAAATGTTTTTCCTCTAACATCTGTTTCTTTCCATCTGGCTGAGATGGCTTTTTCCCGTTTTTGTGTGCACTTTTCATTGTTCGAAAATAAATTACAGGATGAGCGAGTGAGGAGGGGGCTATTAAACTGCAATTAAATAATTGCCAGTCAACAAGATTCATGGAGTTTTCTTCTTTCTCTCTTGTGCATATCGAGTTTTGATTGCCAATTTGCATGGAAACTCATTAGAGATGTCATTACGATTTTGGAAAGTTTTACTGCCGAAAATTTCCTCGAGTTTCTAGAGTTGAACAAACTTGCCCATCTGATATCATCATCATCGTCATCATCATTATTGGACGCCCATAAACTAGAAATCAAATCAAACTATTGGTTTTCCCATTTCTTTGCCGGCAGACTTGATTTGATAATCTATGACAACTGGCCACAAATCGTTTCCTTTGTTGCCAGCAAACTTGTCATAAAGTCGGGCTAGATTTTTGCCTAATTCATTCAACAAACTGTCCGAAAGAAACTTGACAAACTTGTTGGCCCAGCCCAAAAAAAAAAAAAAAACTACGGCGAGAAATGCGAGAAGAATTCAAATAAAACGCAATCAGAATTCCCCAGATCCAGATTTGGTTTTTGGTCCAGCCAAGTTCGCTGCTCTGATTCCAATGCGGGTATTTCGGGTATCTGTTTTATGCTTTTCGGCTGACCTTGCACTTGCACAGCCCGAAAAGAAGGTCAACATTCCACTGTCTAATGCCTTGCCAAAAGCAAGCAGAAACCACAAACTAATTTGGGGGTCAAGCAAGTCGGCCAAAAAAAATAAATGGTAAAAACAGCGCAGCAAATCGCAAGAGCGAAAGAGCAAAAGGCCACGTTTAAAGGAAAATTCGATTCAAATAAAACTTGAAATGAGCCGCAAGGAAATCAATTGTTCATTTGCATATGCATGCATTTTCCACCTGCAGTGTAGACTGCTCCACTCCCCATGCGGCGTTTTCCCTCTGTTTTATTGCACGACCCCAATATTTATTTGTTTGCCTCTTTTTTGCCAGTTTCAGTTTGAAGTCAAAGCCATTTCGCCGGGCCCTCAATTCCAATTCCCTGCCATGCCCGGCCATTTTGCCATTTTTCAACCTGACCAGTTGGCGGCATCTTCACGATTTTCACGGTTCTTTCCTTGAATTTTAGCCTTTTCGGCTTTTGTTTGAGTTTCGATTTTTGTTGGTTTTTCGGTGCACTTCAGAGCGGGAATTGCATTTTGCCGCTTTCAATACGCCTGGCTCTTGGCCATTTGACCATCAACTTTGGCAAATTGAATAAGAAACTAATTTCGAAGAAACTTAAATATTTATCAGCGGTAATAGATGGTAAAAGACTAGCTTCTACCTATTACTGACAACTGAAGTTGATTGAAACATACCTTATTTCTTTAAACCACGTTAGGCAGCAAGTTTACTCATCTATTTATGATTTGATTTATTTGTTGGCATATATACTGTATATACTATAAATAATATTATACTCTCAAAAAAAAAATGGGTTGGTCTATGCAAATTAATTTGACCCTGATATTATTTAGCACCTCTATTTGGGGCAAAGCTCTTTTCCATTTATCACATTTCCACAGACACCACAACTCTAATTCGTTAGCAAAACTCGGCTAAAACAAACCGTCGCTGTAACTGTTTGCCAAAACTACTGAAAAAGAACGAACCACACACACACACACACACACAACAAGTTATCAGCGTTAATTTTGTTTGTTCAGGTTTTCCCAGAGCAAACAAAAAGAACTAACAACAAAAACACCAGAAAGAGGGAAAAATTAATTTATTGCCTGCAACTGGGACTATAAAAAAAGGGAAGACGGGCGGGAAAAGTGCGGCTCGTAAACAGATTTAGATTTAATCAAATGATAGCCCAGAGCTACATTTGAGTTGTGAGCGGCTGCTGGATTTGGTAATGCACTCAATATATTTCAATGTGGCAGCTCGATTAAATATTCCACACCATCGCAGTTGCCAGTTGCCCAGCAGATTGGCAGCCTTGTGGAAATTTGGGCAAAAATGTTTTGTGAGCCGGGGCAGCGAAACATGAGAAATGGCAACAGATTTGGGGACACACATCCACATCCGCCTACTCTGTTGGCTATATAAACTAACATCGTCGGATTTTGATATAGATTTTTTGTGTTTGGGGTCACCGAAGGACAGCAGACATTTTATTTCTCTTATGTTTTTTGAGCCGCCCTTTTTTCGAGGCACATAATTCGGTTGCGTTGCGGCGGAAAATGAAAAGCCTAGGGCTAGAAAAATCGAAAACGTTACGCCTGAAAATTGCCTGTCAAATGACAAGAATGGTTTCATTTTTCCGAATGTGGGTTCCAACGCCTTTGTCATCCACCCAACCCTCCTCCACTTGTAACGCCTATTGGTCATTTTTCCATGTCTATGCCCATTACATGCTGCTATTATATATATATTTCTGGTCCCTTTTTCGACTGCTCATTTTGGCTGGCAGCAGATTAGGGCCCACATTTTGTGGCCAAGATACGGATGGAGAAAGGAGCAAATACTAGGAAGGATAAAACTTGTGCAGCTAGATGAAATTGAAAATAACATTTGTTGGAATTTTTCGCTGAGGTTTGCCATGTCCAACAATTTGTTCCGAGCAAAAGTTTTTATATTTTTGGCAAAGGTCGCATGAAGGGGAAATGGAGATGAGTCAAATTAGATCATAAATGATATTGCATAAAAAGTTTATGGAAATTGACTGGACTTTGAACCTGTCAAGAAGTTTGCTTGTTTTGGGAAAAGTTGTTGCCTGAACTTTAGGACTTAGCTTTCGAAATTAAAATTCCTATCAGAAAGTGCATGTAAAAAGTTTTCAAGTCTTTAAAATTGATATATTCATAAGATTGATATGTTTATTGAAATAAATCATAAGGTTGCTATGTTTACAAGAATAAATCATAAAATTGCTATGCTTATTAAATAAGTCATTCGATATAAATTGCTTCAGCTTGCTCAAATCCGATTGAACTAGCTAGCATGGGCACATTATGATTTTAGTGTGGACTACTGATTATAACAAGTTACCTATAAATAGGTTATATAGCTCATTCTTTCCAATTTCTTAGTTCCTTCTGATTAATTCCAGCAGTTGAAGCTAACATCCCAGCTCCTCATTAAATACGTTTGCACCTCAGCCGTTTTAATTCGGTTCGTTAAAGTAAAATCAATTTGAAATCCTCTCCCTGCTAAGCTCCCTGCTCCGGACCGAAACTCAGAACCCTTTGGTGCTGCTTCCTGCCACTAGTCGGTGGATTACACTGCTTGTACGTTGGACGAACGGCAATTACAAACTGCTTAAAAGCAAATAAATCCCTGCCAGGCAATTGCATCGACGATGGCCAAAGGATAACGAGTATTTGTGGGGCGAGAGTGGCCGGCACATAAATATATATAAACATTTGCCGCTCCATTTAATGAGGCAGCAAGGAAAACATTTCAGCTGCCTGCAGCTCGTTATCGTCGGACAACGCGTATCTGGTCTTGTATCTGTATCTGCTGCTGTTGCTGTATCCGTATCTGGGCGACATAAAACTGTCAAAAAGTCGCCTATATAAATCGCTAAACTAAATGCCTTTCATAGTTTAATGCCACCTCGAGGGATTTGAAGGAGCGAAAGGATGGATCTATGGAGGACCAGAAAACGTGTCTCTATCCAAGTCCACCATCCACGCCTCGATGTCATTAAAACCGAATGAATTATGCAGTAGCCCAAGTGAACTACTTGCAGTCCGCCCCTGAAAAGCAGAACACAAAAGTGCACAGAGGCAAAAGCCATATCACTATTTCTTAAATATATATTTCTGAAATATATTTCCAAAGTACATATCAACTTATCGGGGATCCTCTATTTCAAATTGAATTTATTCACATTCATACATATGAACATCTGCCGCAAGTTCAGACTTTTTTAACTATGAAAGAAGCAACTATGATTTTGTCTCCGTGTAGCTAACTTCAAAGCGCTGAAAAGGACAAACTGCGAGGAAAGAAGAGGACCATTGAGGCAGTTGACCAGTTCTTGTCGCGACTGCAGTTGTTTGTTGTTTTAATTAACTAATTAAGATTTTTCTATGTCGCGCCTAGGTAGAAGAAGCAGCCGTCCAAGTGCCTCTGGAATGCCAGCATTATTTGTTGCAGGAGAGTTGCTAAGGACCCAATTAACCTTTTATGGCCATTTGGCACAATAACGAGGCCAAGAGCGAGAGCCGGGTCCGACAGCCGTGGACACACACAAAAAAAAAAACAAAAGTTAAGGAAAATAAATACATATATAAACGACAACCACAGACACACACAATCGAGACAATGAAACTCAGGTCTCTTGGCCAGTTAGTTGGCCATAAGTAGCAGGCCATGTTCAGTGAAATTGTTAGCCATATTTGGCGCACCAAACAATGGCTATCATAAATTCCGACTACAAATTGACATTGAAAATTTGTTTGTTTTCCCTGCAGTTTGCTCACCTTTGCATGAGTTTCCTTCCCCGCTTCCTGTTTTTTTTTTCTGGGAGCGTGACCACAAGAGCTGCAATTACAGAAAAATATGCATACAAAATATTAGGTGAAGCTTCGATACATTTTTCACTATCAAACAGATAGTTCTAGATCACTATGCATTTAATTATTTTTGTAAGGCCATGAATTTATGGCACTAAGTCCATATGTTTGTCGGGGGAGTAGTATTCATTTCCGTTTTGGCCACGCACGTGGAAAATTTCCCATAGTGAAGGGTTTTATTATAGTTTGGTTGGTGCGTTAAATGTGAAATTAATATTCGGAATTTATGGGCGTAGAAATGGTAAACGCTTGTTCAGGAGACAGCAATTAAGTGTAATATTTATGGGGTGTTGTTAACATAATTAAAGTCGAACTTAACTAAAAAGAATTTTTAGTTTTCAGCAGGCAACATTTCTTCATGGCTGTTAAAATTTAGCATGCAAATTCCCTGATCCCCATTTTTGCCAACAAGATTCCGGATTCCGCATTTTCCCAACATTTTCATTTTGGGGTCACCGGCTAATCAATATGGTTTAGTGTCCCCCAACGGGGTTTCCGACATTCCTCTTCTCCTCCACTTTACCTGGCTTTCTCTCGGGTTCAATTCAAACGCCCACATACTATGTATTATCGCATATTTTTCCTGCTTTTTGCCATTTTGCCCTGTGCTCTGCCAAACCGGTTAGGTGTTGGCCGTTGTCTGCCGATATGCAGCAGCTACTTCAAGGCATACGAGGACAGACAAGCCTGGCCAAGAACCCCGATCCAATCGCATGACGTTGAGCTATGGCTATATGGTGTGGGCAGTGGATGTGGATGGGGGTGTCGATGTGGATGTGGATATATGGTGACCAACTCACCCAGATAGATGGGCAAAGCCAAAGTCCCATCTCGACGACACATCGGTGGGCTAATTGAAATGGCAAAACTAATTAGCGATGCTTTGAGAGCAGACGACTGCATTTCCCCCGGCCAAAAACCTACATACAATGTTGGCCCGAAAGCCAGATAAAAACCAAGCTGATGCAACTGGAAAACAAAACACAGAAGCGAGAACAAAATGTTGTGGCGATCGACTTTAAGCTACTTACAGGAATTGACCACCCAAACTGTTGAAAACCTCGATGGCAGTTCATTAAGGTAAATGGTGGTTCATAAACTTTAAGCCGATTACAAGAACGATTCGCTTTTGCCGAAAGGTATTTCAGCTCCAGCTCCACTCTGCCCTGGCTTCCAAAATAAATGGCGTAAATTATTTGCTAATGATCGGCGGACAAAGTGCTGGGATTACGTCATGGAGACTGGAGCTATCATCGTCAGCATCATCATCACCATCGGATATGGGAGTTAATTTTGTGCAATTGTCTTGAACCGTTTTGAGTGGTCAATGCTATATCCCGCATAATCATCGATGAGCGAAGGTCGTGTGGCCATAACTAAACACGCGATGCTTCTTTTTTGCGTTGTGTATTAACTAAAGTCGGAGAGTGGATTTACATAGCTGGAAAACCAGTTATCACGGTGGCTCGTCATCGCAACAACAAGCAGAGCCATCTCATTGGAAAACATTCAAAGGTTTAGATAAAGTCGGGTCTTACTCAAATGTTACCCTTGCACACGACATTTAATTACAATACAATAAAAATTGCTGACTAGCAATAAAGGGCCGAAAAAGATAAACACGCTGGCCAATAATTCTTCGTCAGTTGTTTTTGCCTCATAAAAATCCGAATTATTTGCGGAACTACCATGGAGACATGGACAGGAATGCCCTTTACCCCATTCCAGCCAATGTCCCCCACTTCGCCCCACTGCCAAGGGACATGGGACTCCAGTGTTGTTGTCGTGTCAGCAGCATCCGGGGAATGCAAACTGCAGGTTTGGCGAGGAGATGCAGTCCACAAATTGCAGAATCATGCAATTTGTGGGCACTTCGAATGCAATCAACAAAACTGTTTGATTTATGATCATTTGCAGTTTGCACTAATTTTTCAAATCACAAAAGGCACCAGCAACAACAAAAGCCCACAAAACCTGACTCGACACAAAAATTAATCATAGCACTGAAAATGGATGGATGGAGGCCAAGAGGATGCAGACATGAAGGATGGGGCCCAAGGAATCATTACAATCAATAACTAAAATCGATTTGGGCCTTCAGTAGCTGTCCGTTTTCCAATAGAAATGACCTCGTGACACGACGGAAATAGGTAAAAATGTCATAGAACTAGTATCATACACAGTCAATAGGGATAGATAATACCAGTTCTAATACCCAAACAATATACAAAATACATTAGTAGTATTTAAGGCTACTTAAGATAAAATAAACCTTGTTTAAGCAATAAAAAATTCGTCATGCATTAAAACTATTTATGTTGGCTTGCAACCATGATTGTAAGTTATGCGAATATTTTTAGAATTTAAAATGAACTCTTTCCCCCATGTGTCCGCCATTTCGAATCTCGTGTCCCGTGGGCACCACTCAAAAGTCCATAGAAAGAGGCGGAGACGTCCGGGCCAGGTCTTGAGAGATGTAATTATGCGCAGACTTCCTTTGGAATCTCGGGGAGCAACCTCCTCCTTTTGGGTGGACCCGCGGACCGGCCCCTTTTGGAAGCCCCATTTTTGCATTGTGATAAACGAGCACTCCCTTTGTCTAGACTTTGGAGCGATCGCTCCTTACAACATCTTCATTATGAATTATGTGCGCCGCGGTTGTTCCAGCAACGCATTCTCGTTCCCATGGCACATAACTTTTGTTTTATCACTCCAAACGAGGCGAGGACTTATCTCTGCCCACTCGAGTGCTTAAACTTTTGCCAACATGTTGCAACTAATTACACAAAGCGACACGTGCACGTTGTAATTTTATTTGTTACATCTCGAAATTAGCATGAATTTGCTAATTAGCTGCGATTGTAAAAGTTGCAGGCGAGGCGGCTGCGATTTTATAGTGACGCCAACGATGGCCTCGAAGAATTGTGTTGCTGCACTTTCCTGTATCTGAGTGTGTGTGGGTAGTATCTGTATCTACAAGTTTGTCGTCGCTACCCACAGCCACAGATACTTTACAGTTTCAATCAAAATATGTACGCAAACTTGCAACACACATTGTGCAGGAAAGAGAATTCACTGCTCTATTAGTCATATGCAAAGGGTATCGGTCTGAACTCAAATAAATAGCTATTAATGTTAATAGTTTTTAAATTTGATGTTAAGTTATTAAGTTAAGAGCTTAATTTTAATGCTGATCTCACCAACAACTCTGCTTTGATTTCTTATCATTATTTCCAAAATGTATATCAGATATACAAATTCTTAGAAGACTATCAACAAATTTGACTCAAAAATACTAATTGAAATTAATTTAATGTGTGGCGCAGATAACTAAGGAAACCAGATATCTTAACTATTCTAGGAAAACATAATCAAACACTTGGCTCTCTTTGGAAACAAAGATATGCAAACTTTAATTAAATTGAATGACGACGCGCACAAAACAACTTAGCTAAACTTGGTTGAATAAACTTAACCTTTTAAAGTGCCAACTTCATTTATCAGTAAAATATGAATCTTTTTCTGTTCCTTCTTCATTTGTTTACCGTTGGTCCGAGCGGAAACGCAACTCATTAAGCGAGTCTTATCAACACGCGATTATCGATTAAAAAGAATTTAAAATAGAATTAATACTGTCATCTTATCACCCAACAAACGAGTTTGGCATTCTAAAACAAAAAAGCTGGATAGTTTTTCACATTATCGAAACCGAATCGAAGAAAAGTCAGATCGATGGTCCACGTGGATGCTTTAGCAAATATTGAGATATAAATACCGAATGAAACACAAGCTTGTAAATTCATTGCACTCGATGCGGCAATTATTTGCACACATTCATTACGGATAACAAAACAGAATATTTGCACCTTGCCACAATTCTTTATTTAGCTCCCCCCCCCACCTCCCTTGCCCAGTGGCCATTCATTTTACATTTTCCATTCATTATACACACACATATGTATACTTTGTTAACAAATATTTGACCATTCGTTGCCAAAAATGTTTACATTTTACGTATTTACATACGGGCAACTGCTGTGCAAAGGGCATTTTTTCTGTTTCAGTTTTTTTGTTGTTGGTTGGATTTATGCACATCAAAAGTTTGACAAAAATTATTTAACAAATGAATTTTGATATTCGGCTTGTGCATCATAACAGCAAAAAAGATAAAACCAAGAGAAAAACATGCACGAATTACAAAGGGAATGAAAAGCACTGGCCTACATAAAAAATATAATAAACATTTATCGCATTTATTCATTGATGATATCAACACTGCAAAAACTAAATATGCCTATAAAAACAAAATGCGAAACAGCCCCGGGGGAACCAATGACAGTGAAAGTGATCCAACGGATAGATGATGACGATGACGATGGCGGCAGATGATGATGATGGCAAAAAATATCTGAATGAACCAAAGCCAGAGCTACCGGCATCGATGGAGCGGGCATTAAGTTTACATAACTTCGAGCAATACAAAAAATTAGCCAGAGTTCAAAGGGAAAAAAAATATGAGAGATATATAATCATGACTTATGAAAGATGGAACGGGAAATGTTCCGTGAATTTTAATAAAAGTTATGCAAGGAAAGCATTACAAGAATCATCGTAAGTTGTGTATTCAAAAATCATGGACGGATGTACAAATATTTAAGTCACACTTTTCACACTCAAACATGCAGTCAAGCGCGCTAATTAAGTAAAATAATAATAATGAAACAGCAGCTTCCATGCAAATTACTTAATTACACTTGAAATAAAGTATAAAATATGCACCCATAATGATTCAATTTCAATTCATTTGCAGCTTCAGTTGGTTAAACCCTAATTGCAGCAGCACGAGATATTCCGCCCACCGCGATGTTGTTTAAATTACTTTTTCTACAAACTTTCTTTGTTTATAAACAAAAAGGAAGACAACAAATACAATTAGAGTGCTCGACATGTTGGCAGATAAAAAGAAGGAAAAAATGAAGAAAAATCAGGTGCCTTTGGCCACTGGAAAGAGGAGTACAAATAAAAAAAAAGAAAGAGTCAGCAGCGGAGAGAGTGAAAGAGAGGGCGCGAGACCGGCATAAGTAAATAGCTGTAAAGATCCCCAAAAGGCAATCAGACGGTTGTTCACCTGGTGGTGGTCACCTCAACACCTCTTGGACCGTGCCCAGTTTTCGCTTTATTCGATGGTTATGGTTTTCATTCTGGTGCCTCTGTTCTTCTTTTTTTATATTTTTTCTTTATTTATATCGCATACGGTATACAGTACACCACCTTTTTGGTTAATTTCCAACGTGCCTGGAATGCCAGTTTATGACTCGCTGGCATTCGTTTCAAATTGACTGCCTTTGGCTGGGAGTTTTTCAAATTATACTTTTATCTGCGCATATATCTGTAACACATTTTTGCGGGTGTTGATTACCAGGCGACCCACATAACCACTGACAACTCGGCTACATCTAATTAGACTTGCAACACACACACTTCGCCAGGTGAAAAAGAAGTAAATAAGAGTGGAGAAAAACCCGACAAGATCCAATCCGATGAAGCAGCCGCCTAATTACAGCTCAATCAGCTTCAGATTCAGCTGTTGGATGTTGAATGTTGGTAGTTGGTAGTTGGATGTTGCGGCTGCTGCAGGGCTCGGAAAATTGGCCCATGGCGAACCATCCGTTGGGCTTACATAACTTCCAGCTTAATGACTTCACTAAACTCAGAGATTGTGTGCCCCGTTGGCATGCTTTAAATATTTTGCGGCACCTGAATGCATTTCACAAATTTTCTGTTGCAACCCGTGATAAATTGCAGTCGCCGGAGAGTGCAGCCTGTTTCTTTTTCTCTTTTCGGGCTCAACCCACTGCTGTTGCACTTTGATCACACTGACATTTTGCTGGTTAGGCTGACTCATGAACTGCACCTTCGCATAGGCCTGGCTATAACCATTAGCATTTCAAACTTAAAGGCTAAACGCAGGCACAGCGAACAATTTCAAGAACTACCTTTTAGCCAAAAGATATAAATATTTTACTACAAATTGAAAAACAGCATTTTTCCTTATTAGTCGTATATGAAGACTAAATATAGCTTTTATCACTTTTTTAGACCTATTTTTCGCAGTATATGGCTGATGAAAAAATGGGAGAAGCTATTGCTGTCATCATCTCCTGCATTTGCATTTGAAAGTGTCGATTTGCAACAAAGTGAGGGCAACAGAAGTGGAAAGCTTGTGCTCCACAGAAGATGCGGGGTGTACTTTTGTGGATGGGGGACCACAGGCCCCAACCAAGCGAAACATCATCACCGATTGTACTGCTGTTGCCGCGGTCGTTTTGTATTAATGATGATGCAACATTTGCCACAAATGTAAAAAGTTTGGAGTAGAAAAGATACCCCAAGCTCCAATGGCTGAGTAAAGTTTATTGCCCGAAGGCCAAAAGCGCGTTTGACTCTCTGGTGGTTAACGCTTTTTTTTTTTTGTTTTTGGCCCACAGTTGTAAACTGAAACCTTTTTTGCGCTTGATAGCTGACGAGGATCGGGTTGTAAAGAGTTGAACATCTCTTCAAAAGAACCCCGGGGTGTGACTTATTTAATGGCAATTTTAGCCATTTGCTGTTAGACATAAAAACAATTAACATTGGTACTCACTTAAAATCGAATAACCACTTTAATTGAATCGCAAAAAACCCATTTGTTTGGCCTATTTTGAGCCGTGAAAATAAACATAAATAGCTAAGTTCTGAGCTCTTAGTTTTTATCTAAACAATTTTTTACAGCCGTATTGATTGATGTGTAAAAGTTTCAAAACATTCTTTACACAACTCTTTTAGTACTTTGTTTTGCATTTAGAAACCACATGGAATGGCAACCACGTATAAGTGTGTACATTTTAGTTATTTTTGAAAGGGCACTCTGACTTCGTTTTCGATTTGGCCGACATTGGCACCTTCCTGGTTAAATGCCACTGATATGGCCAACTCTCGAGTTGGCTCGAGGTGACTTCAGCTCACCTGAGGCATTTGCATTGGCATTTGCGGCAATGTGCGGCTCAGGTGAGCTCGAGAGCTTGACAACTTCTGGTGATTCTGCCGCTGCTGCTTCTGCTGCTGCGGTTACGGTTTAATGAACATTTATGTCTCCTAATGCCGAACCGAAACAGAGGAAAACTGTGAACAAGAGCCGGCAGAACACACTACTGTGGCATTGCAACAAAAAACCACGAGTAGTTTTGTATATAAAACAAAGCGCTGAAAAGCATAAAGCTAACAAAACCCGTCGCCGTTGGAGGCAAACTCAGCGAATTGCAACAGGTTTCTCTCGATTGGCCTTTCGGTGTCGGTATGGTGTGGTTTATTAAATCTTCTGCTGGCCATTGTATTTGTATTTTATATTTTTGTCCATATATTTATTTTTCATTTTTCTACCGCCACTTCTGACAGCCGTGATTTGTTGCCGAAGGTTAGTTCAAGTCATTAGAGCTGCTGCCTTTGCTGCTTCTGTAGCCATAAATTGAAGATGTTTTTACCTTTTGGTCTCTTTGTGATCTAGGCAATTAAATGCTTCGAAAGTCTATTGTTTATTCAATTAAAATAGTTGGATATTATCTGAAGCGATGAATAAAAGATGATTTGCTGTCGAATCGTTTCGGCTTATAAACAAAAATAAACCAAAAGGCTGATGTTCGATATTAACGACTCTAAACAATTTGGAATTGCCACATGTTAATTTGTATGCTTTTGATTTTAAGCAATTGAAAATATTTCATTTGATTATTTATGTAAAATTTAGAGGTCGATACAAGGCCTATTTTAAATGGTTTATTTTGTTTCAATATTTATGGGTTACATATTTGAATGCTGCTTTTAAAGTACTGTGATTTTAGCTTTATATTTATATTTCTATAAGATATCTCAAACTAAATGTAGCCCCTTAAGTTTACCCTGATCAACTTGTACAGCAAAATGGTCTCATCCAATGGCCACAAACTGATTCGCATTCAAAACTCTTCTTTCGCACAACGTATTTATAGTGATTTCCCCCCATTCATTTCCCCCCATCTGCCATTTCAGGCATTTGTGCCATTTCAGGCACTTCAGCAAATGACGGCAATTAAAACTTAGATGCCTGACTGTTAGTGTCGCTTAGTGGCCATCAGAGCTTTGGCTACATTTAATTATAACTTGAGCACTAATTGTGCGTTGTCCACAATTAAAAATATCTTTTGGCAAGTGGGTGGGGCGGCCAAAGCACTGATTTGTCACAGACGATGGGGCAAGTGGAGCAGAGTCCGCTGCTAATTGCCGACCGACCAGGTCCAAAACGAGACATCCTCCGGCCTATGCCAACTATAAAACTATACAAACAAAATAAAAAAAAAAACAAAAAAAAAAAGTAAAAACAATGACAAGACAAATGTTGGGACAAGCAGCAACAACAAATCAACACGACTGCAACATGCGGCCTACAAGTTTTGTGGGCCTACAAAAGAAACTTTTTTATGCAGCTAATCCAATTCGAAAGCAATTTCTGGAATTGGGCGAGGGGATGGTAAATGGTAGATGGTGACTGGTGGATGGTAGATGGTGGGTTGTTGAGAACCCCCATTTACATGGCCTAAGACCATGTCTGGGATCTGCCCACTTAGCCCGGCAGACGGCGGAGCCAACTTAGAAGACGAGTTCATTGAATTCTTCGCGCTGGGTATTCGCCAAACTCGTAAATTTTCAACATACAAGAAAAAATGAGAGGAAAAAAGAAGCCAAATCCCAAACCAAACAGGTTCTTCTGCATCCACCAAAAACAAAGATATGCACAGCGAAAAATGGGGCAAAAAGATTGTAAAGGAAATTGCTGTTAATTATAGAAAATTACAGGAAAATTTGCTTAAAACTATTACATTTTATCTAAAATAGTAGCTATAGGAATGGTTAGTTTTTTACAGATAAAACTTGAAACTTTGTAAACTGAGAAGCATTCTCTCAGTGTACCCAAAGACCAGACTTTGGCTTACACATGTACGAGTGTGTGTATTTTTTTTGGGGCCTGCAGCATCTTTTGAGTGGAATGCGGCAGTCAACTGCCCTGAAAACTGAGGCGACTCATCTTGGGTTTCGAATCTGGAGTCCGGGTCTGGGTTTTGGTTTTGGTTTTGGTCAGCTGCAAATGCATAAAAATCTGCGCCGCATTTCACTTTAGACTGCGGCTACTTCGATTAAGTAGCTGTCAGTATGCGTATCTTGTATCTCGTATCTCGCCACTCGAGAGTTGGGTGAAAGCGTTCGCATCTTTTCACATTGCACTTTCAGGCCACTGGCGACCCACTTCCATCCATTTCCATTACCAGTTAGAGCCTTATCGAAGTGTCAAACAGTTGACCAAACAAACTAATTGACCCAGAACAGGAATGGTAATCTAATACCAGAGCACAGCAGAAACACCAGCTAAAAATGACGGCTCAAAAAGATTGGTATCTCGGTGGCATACAAAAGGGCAGAACAACTCAATTCGAGGGATAATCTGTGTGAATTCCTTTTGTTGGCACCAACAAAAGATGAGGGATTGCTGCCAGTCATTCCAGTGACCTTTCAGGCTCTCTAACCCAAAACATCAATCAATCAAAAATCTTAGACAACAGAAGACAAAAAAAAAAGATTTTTTAAAACGGAAATGAATCCATGCTTTGGACATTAACCGCAATTGCGCAGACAAACACATAGATACACATACATATGTATCTATATCTCATGACGCACAAAAACGGGTTCATGCTCGGGGGTCCTGATCACCACTCTTTTGCCACCCACTTCCACTCCCACTCGCACTCGCAGTGCCCCCGGCCCACTTAATGACCTTGTAACTCAACTGTCAACTGTCAGCACACGCAGCAGCAGAATGGCAACAGCAAATCAATAGCTCGGCCACAATTTATAGTATCCATGGCCATAAATTGGCCAGCAGCCCGCTTGTTGCCCCGCCACATGTCACGGGCTTTTGGCCAACGGAAGGCAAGGAATTCTGGCCAAAATAGGCTGAAAAGCAGGCAAAATACATACATAGATTGGATGGAATAGTCTGGGAGAAATCAGCAGAAATCAGCAGAAACCGCACAGAGGCGCAGTGGGCACTCATTATCATATAAACAAAAGGGTTCCTCCATATAAATATACACATGCCAAACCAAATGTAAACTGTCGGCGAATTTATGTTTATGAAATTTTATGAATTTATGAAGAAAGCCTTCGCATGTGGGCCTGACATAATGGTTAAACAATGTATTCATTTGGAATATATGACCCCAAGGATCCCGCACTGGGAATACTCCTCAGCAACTTGTGAATACGAAATGAGCAGCGAAATATTTAAGTGAAGATCTTGCCGATTTAGGGATTTATTTATATTTATACAGCTTGTGTGGATTATACATATTGTGCGGGCAAGCATTTTTAATAGGATTTCTTACACTATAAATAAATATATAATGAAACATAATATATAACTCAATTATGTGTAGAGGTACTCAAAAGTCGGTACTAAAGTATCTGCAAAATCTTTCGCTGTTTGTTGAGGACATAAAGGTGTGGCAAAAGGTTCAAAGAGAGTCAACAGGTCAAAAACCTTTGAAGTCAACATAAAATAAATATTGTTCTGTGTAATGTTATACCCACTAAATATTTTAGCAATCTTGTTCATTCATACTTTTAAGTGTTATGTAGTGAAGTTCGTGACGAACGGAAATATGTGTATCAGCTTGTATTTGAAGCAAGAAACGGCTTATCATCACACTGGAACATTTTTCTGCTGGCTTTGTTTACACTACCGCTATTTAAGTTGAATTAGGAATATATGGGGAGATTGCAGATTGAGGCAGGCAGGCAGATTAGAGAAGACGACCAGCGAGTAGCTAGTTAAGTGCGAGCGACAGAGAAACTACAAGTAGTTTGTGCGATATCGCGCGGCGGAAACTTCCGCAAACCCTCAGAGGGCCAGGGAAACACAAAAGCTGCGACTTAAGGCCCCAGAACAAACCGAACCCTCAACAAGTAATGAATTACGCGTCAGACTTTCCGCACTCCTTTCAAGAGGAGCGCTGCGCACAATAAAGGAGCCAAAAAGGCATGAGCAGCTGAAAGCAGTTGCCAAAATGTTCTACCAACATTGAGATGGAGTGGAGTGGCTCCACAATGAATTAGTGTACGTGTGGGCAAAGTACGAGTACATATAAAAGCCTGCTAAAAAGTTTTGTTTTGCATTGTTATCAGCTAAGGGAAGCCGAATTATAAAGGGGCCAGTCAGAAGCAAACAAAACATAAAACATGAAAAATAAACCCGAAATCAGCAGAAGACCAAAGCAACGCAAGTTTTGACAAAAGATCTCGTTTTGTTAGCAGGAAGGAGTTACGGTTCAGCTTTTGTGTGCAAAGGATTCGCCGAAGGAGCAACTTTCTTGGAGAGATAAATTAGTAGGTCAGTTGTAAATAGATTGCAGCGAAAGAGAAAACCAACAAGAGTCGGGGCAATTGAGAAGAATCTTGTAGAAAGGTATCTAAAAATAAAATCACAAAACAAACGAATGTGCAAAACAACGTTGATTAATTCACTACATTACATTTGATGTATCTTTTCCTAACAAGTTAGTAACCAGGAATTCAAACGACGTGTCTCTTGTCTGTCCAAATTGGATACTTCCATCCATCCATCCACTCGAAGAACTTATCAGAAGTGCTCCTAACTGGGTTAGGGTTAAGTTTATCAGTACCGCCTATCCACTTGAACGTGCCGCATAGCATTTCCGTTTGACAACCGATCCGGCCTGGCACTCCGCCCCCTTCTTGGCACGCCCATCAATCCCTTCAGCATTCCGCCATACATTAGAGATACCAGCTGGCAATTCGATGCGAAGTCGAAACGTGCAACCAGCCAGAAGAGACAAAGAATATTGTATAACACTTTTATTTTCCCATGTACCACATTTTGACAACTGTTTTTGCTCGTTTTTTTTTCTTTTTTTGCTGCAAACTAAACTGTTTTCCTAGTTCTAGTTTTTCTTCACTATTTGCTTATATCCAATAGAGAACGTGCAGACGTGCGAAATTCGAGCGAAGAAGCGGCCGTACGAGAAGAATTGGAACTTCAGCTGGCACCTGCTCGATATTATACCACAACTATAGTATATAGTATAAGCCATGATATCACGAAGCGCAGGCTGAGAAGAATGGAGCCCATGATGTAAGCCAAAAGTCAAAAGACATGCTAATATGCGGAGTGATTAATTCATCGAAATTAACATAAATGGCAAGCGCTTCAACTTTTGCCGCCTGATCAACACCACAGGTGGCCGCCTATATCTTTGGTCATACCTTTGGCCCAACCTTTACCCTTTCTTCCTCACCCAGACGCCAGTGGCCGACATAAATAATTAAATTTAATTGCCGTTGCTGCTTCTTAATGATGCAGCCAAGCATCAAACGAGTCAAAGAGCCGAAAAGACCTCTGAACTCAAGCATTTTCTCACCTGAAACCCGTTCTTATGAAAATGGAAATGAAATTAAACGCAGACCTCGTCGGCACTGGCAACCAACGACAAGTGACAGCGATGAAGGTGAATTTTATGAAATTAAGCAAATACTAAATGGGTATATAGGCCAAGAAGAAAGGATAGGAAAAAGGGGGTTTCCCATTAACACAAGCGACATTTTCCCTTGTCAAAGGGACTCGGCTTAATTGAAATGGCTACATTTAGTAAATGATTACTGGAAATAAAAATGTAACGAACTTTCAAATTAAGCAGAAAAAACACACTGAAAAAGTTAGCATTGCAAGGACAGCAGAGTCTTAAAAGCAAATATAAATATGAATGCATATATCATGCGGCTTTTATATAAATATTGATATACATAATCAGCTAATTGCTTGGCAATAAAGGACAGATGAGGAGTTGTCTTTTTTTAGCTAACAAAATATTCCACAGTGATGACTTTCCGACTATGGCAAAAAGATAAGCCTTGCCCCCAAAGATATATGTACAAACGTATATAAGCAATCTAATCTTATCTAATCTAATTTTACACAAGACCCACTGGCAAAGACAGTCGCCCCACAAACCAGTTGAAAATAATACTTGACCAGCTGAACTGGTTCCTATTTATGCCAAAAAAAAACACAATCTAATATATAATAAAAATTTCTGATTAATTAGACGGCTGTATAGGTGAAGCCTCCCATTTCAGCCGTGACACCAATCCATGCCACAATCAACTGTCTAATCTAGGCGGCTCCGACTAACAACCAACAGTCTTTGATAATTAATAACAAAAGAGGAAGAAATTCTGGCTTCTTGCCTTTTGTGCCTGCGATTCTAGGCCAAAGAGTTTTTCCAGCCAAAACCAAAACAAAAACCGGCAAAACGCACGCAGCCAGACAGGCCAACCAGCCAACCAAGCAACCAGGCTAAAAGAGTGGGAGTTGAAGAGGTGGCTTAAGTGCTGCCATGGCAAAGCCAGAGGCAAAAACAAAGCGGACCCATTCAAGGGTTTTTCTCGCACAGAAATACACAAATATACAAAAGCCAAACACGGGCACAGCTGCTAGCGGAGCAGAAGGCGACTATAAAAATCAAATGAAATTTATTGATTTTTCTTTGCAAAAGTGCCTAAAAAAAACAGCAAAAAAACCGGGGAGAGTCGGCAAAGTCAAGGAAATGGCCAATAAAAAGTAATTTGCAAACAAAACCTCACATTTCTTCCGCACACAACTTTTTAAACCCTCGTCAAGTACGACCAAGCCAATTTTATCTAGCCCTCTAAAAACTATACTCCCACTTCGATTGTTTTACATTTGAATAACTATAGGAATATGAAAGTAAAAAATTTAAGCATTTGCAAAATACTAAACTAAAAAATGTAGTTTTGTCGGTTCAAAAACCCTGACATACATATTTATTCCTTTTTTTTTAAATGAAAAATGATATTTATTCCATGTCAGGTTTTTAAGCCGCAAAAGCTGCCCAATGAAATATAGTATTTTCATTTGAAAAACCTAAATATAAATATAAATAATATTTTCCGGCGTGTAACAACTATCTCAGACGGAATGCATATTTATGTTTCGTTTAGTTTTTGTTTTTAGCCCGCAGACAAAGTCGAAAGCCCGTTGAAAAGTTGAAAATGAGGAAGTGAGTTTACAGGGAACCAATACTAACACTAAGACAAGAGCAAGAACAAGAACAAGAACAAGAGCTGAAAGAAGAAGAAGAGGTGGCGAAAGAAGCGGGGAAGCATTGTAAAATGTCGGCCCAAGCTAACGGTGCACGAGCACCAAGGCAACAAACAAACAAACAACACTGCAAACATGAATGTTTTGTTTGATATGCTGTCAGGCGGGAGAGAGATGGCGCCAGGGGGCGGAAAAGGGAGAGGACGAGGACCGAAGGGAGAGCGACAGGTGCAAGGTGAGTGGGAAAGGGATGGCATGCTGCCGGGTCGCGTGTTTACAAGCTCTTCTCCGTTAGTTCTAACAAAAAAATAAACTTACCCGCCTTTCGCTCTCCGCTTTGCTCCTTGATTCTGCTGTCAAAAATTCCCAAGTTCCAGTTCAGTTGGCGAGTTTCACAAAAAAAATTATACCCAGCGGCTGTTTTTTGTATGCTTTGATTTTTACTCAGTTGCTTTTTGAGCTATTTCGATTAGCATGCTTTAATTTGTGTATGAATTTTTCACACTATTAATTTGTAATTTCTGCTTATTTTTGCCATTTGCATATATGATTTCACACATTGAAAGAAACTTCACAGCTGACTGTGATTTGTGTTGCTTCTGTTGTTATTTCGTTATTTCATTATTTCACACACACACAGCCAGACAGGCACGCACACGCACACACCTCTGCGTAGGTGTGAAGAGTGGAAGAGGAAGAGAAATGCAACGGATTCACAATTCACCTTAGCACGCGCGCTCTCCCACTCACACTAACGGACCGACCGCAACCTGCTGATTTGACGGTCAAAAATCGACTGAGTATTTTCCATTGGAGTTTTAGCCGGCAACAGTGGCTCGCAACATGTTCGCAGCCCCAGGTTCGATGTTCGAGTTGCAAGTGGGTTGGCGGGGGTTGTTGTGTGGGTCACTTCGCTCCTTCTGATAAACACTCGCTGATAAGCGCAGACACACACACACAGCAAGACTCTTTGTTGTTGCCCCAGACATTGTTGTTCTCAGCCTGTGAATGACAAATGAGCCCGTATACGCCAAATGGAATGGATATGGAATTTGAAATGGGATTGCAAGAGCGGTCCACCCTCGTGGGTTATTAGGCGCGTGGGAGGAGGAGACTGACGGAGACTGTCATGTCGCAAAGACAGGATAAGATTTTCCCGGAAGGTCCTCACTCTTCATCCTGGGAATGCCCAATAAATCTGTTTAAATTCAAGCAATCCAAATAAAACACAAAAATACCAAGCGAGGTTAACTAAGCTAACTAACTAATACTACAACTAACTATTATAAATGCATATATTCAGAATGTCTCGATTAATATAAATATGTTTAAATTGCGCTTCTATTTTGTTAAGCTTGTTAAGTTTGTTAATTTGTTAAGTTTGTTGCAGCATAGCTTATAGCTTATGATATACTAGCCTTTAGTTTTACTAACTTTCTTTAGCTTTTAGTGGGCTGCGCTGCTCATCACTGTTGCAACATCGAACTCGTTCGCGACTCTTAAGCCGGCTGGCAACTGCAACTCGAACTGCAACTCGAACGTGTTGGCCACTGCACTTGTCGTTGGCCATCTTCAAATCGGCTTGCACGTGGCTCATTTGCATATTGAAGTTGTTTGCCTTGTTTTTGCTTTTGCGGGGGGGTGGGGATGGTATGTTGAGGGCGGTTTTGCCGCAGGAAAGTAACCATATTTTTGTGGAAATTTAATAAAGACTAATATTAATTAACTTTATTTAATCGACATTTTTTTAGAAGTTGACGACAGAATCTATTTGCGTTTGGCTACCAACATTCATTGCATTTGACATAGCAATTGTGATGTGTAAAGAACGGACCACGAAATTGACAATTTGCAACACCGACGGAAGCTGTTTTTCAATTGCTTCGCTTTGGCACCACCCCCTCTATTTTCCGCATTTTCCGCCCGCCGTTCGTTATGGACTTTTCATTGGTTTTGTTTGGCTCTTTCAATTGAAACATGGCCAAGTTTTGGGCCAGCATGGGTGGAGGATTGGGTGAATGCTGGGACGACACCAATCAACTTTTTCCTCTGCGCCGCATTTTTCATTAGTTTTTCTTATGCAGCGAAAAAGTTTTCTTGGCCTCAAAACGAGTCTCGAGTTTTTCGCTGCTTGTTGTCATATATTGATAGCTCAAGTTTCTGTTTGCACAACTGCATTTGGCCATAAACAATGTGCATTGCAAATATTGGCAATAAATGGATGAGCTAGTGTGATCATGTGTAGCTTGATATTAAGTACTTTCACCATAAAGCTAATAAATAGTATCAATATAAAAACATTTTCAAGGCTTACGGAAGTTCGATAAATTCTATTCAAAGTTGAAATATTGCATGACATTTCAATGATTATATTTTCACTGTTTGTTATTATGGAATTTGAATTTCTTTCGCTTATTTAGGTTAATTAAGTCTGCTATTTCAATTAATGAAGCAATCCCCTTTTGGTGTCGAAAACATTTTTAAAATGATGCTCGGTACCCAAATTGCTGGAAAATGCCAATTTCAATACAGCTGTGCCACCTGTGATTTTGATTTGATGGCTGCTTTCGTTGGCGCTGCCAATTTGCCGACCAATTGAAAATGCAATGCACGCCCCAGACAAAAACTCATTTGCAACACTTCACGCAACGCCGGCGATTTCGATTTAGCCAAGATCAAGGGCGATAATGCCCGCAGCAGCAACGGCAGCAGCAGCAGCAACAACAGCAGCAGATGCAACAACAACTGCTGGGGCGCAACATTGGTTATATGTACATTACATTGCGTGCAACAACGTGCTGCAGATATAAATAGCCAGCGGCAAGAGCAACCGGGCCCTTATCCATTTTGGCTGATCTTTACGCACAGGAGGCACCGGCAGTAACTGCTGCTGCAACATCTGCAACACAAACACAAGCTGCAACAACAACATTCCTTTCGACATTTAATTAACGATCGCGATTGCAATCAAAGCAGCTCTCCCACACCCCGATTTCCCCGTTCCGCCGCGCCCGTTGTTTTGAATGGATCCTGGCCAGATTGCAGGTTTACTGGTGGCCAGTTAGTTAGTTAGCCGGGCTAAGCTGACAAATACTGTAATTAATTTTAATTGCAGCGATTGGCGCTCGCTTTCCGTCTCATTACAGACTGCACTGCTCCCTTTTTTTTCCAGCTGGCGTTGATTTTCGCTATGATAAACCCACCGATTCCGCAGTATGCCCTGGTATTCCGCTCGCCATTCTTGGCTACGTGTTTTTACGCCTAATTGCTGGAAATGTCGCGTGGCAAATATTTTGTCGCCTTCACAAGGGCGCTCAATAAGTGAACAGCAACAGCGAAAGAAGAAAAAAAACGTATTTTAACAAATACACTGGGACTGGGAAGTACATAAAAATGTATATTTATTACAAACAAATTCAAAACCAAAATCAAATAAATTCAGGCATACTACCAGTTATATTTAAAAACCTATTTAAAAGTAATTTTATTCTCGTTCACCTACTTTCATAACCTTATTATTTGCCCACTGTAGTTGCTCTCTTGCATATTTTGCAAACACTTGCACTTTGGTTTAATGGAGTATGGCAAGTGCAAAATGGAAATAAAAATGTTCATTTCTCGGGTCCCCGGAGGCTCCCAGACGAATAATCATATAAAACACTTTTCGTTTGCAGTTCATTGAGTGAGCACAAATCCAATTAGATTTTGACTCGGCTTAGCTAGGCAGCCCCAACTCCCCCCGCCCCCTCAAATTCACTGGAAAACACCCGAAAAACACACACAAACACACACAAACATAAATGGAGTGCCGAAAAATCGTTGCATACTTTGCAGCAAAAAATGTTCTCAAGTCAATTTGCCTGCCATAACTCTTGACTCAAGTTTTGTTTCCGTTCATTGGTGTGAGTGAGCGGAAGTTTTCATGTGTGCGAGTGTGTGTACTTAGCTGGTGTTTGTGTTAGTTTAGAGAATTTAACTTGTGGGCCGCAGGTCGGTTCGCAATTGGTTTGACACACATAAATAGTTTATGCCGCATTGCTGATTATTGATTTTGCAACCAATTAAAATTCCAGCACAAACAGGACTGCCTGCAAAGCAATTTGATCCCTCTGGGAATTAAGCACAAGCTCACAAATTATCTAAGAGACTTAAAACGACATCAAAAGCTCTGGTTTAATTATTCAAATCGAAGCATGTTATGGTAAAAGTTAAACTATTAAGGTCTTATTTCATAAACGACTTTTAATGAAAGCCAAGTTCCTTGGCCATCGTACGATTTTATGTAATACATCAATTTGGCTCAATAAATACGTTTTGTATAGGCAGTTTGTAATTTATTAGTGCTAAATTAAGTATACATTTTAAACCTTCCCATGAGATTCAATTTCGCATTTGTATTCACTCTTCCATAATCAATTCAGTCCACATAGTGTCCTTATTTATCCCAGTTAATCATCCCATCAATAGTTGTGTTCATTGCATTTATGCTCAATTAAGCTGCTCAATTATGCCAACCAATCGGGCATTGAATGGATAAAAACATTTTAATTATTTTTAAAAACAATATTCATGGTAGGAATATGTGCAAACATGACGGGTAATTAATCAATATTAATATCAACCTGATTACGGGAATTTATCGCAGCCCTCCGCCGACAACTGAGATTAACGTAAACTGTCAAAGTCACGGAAATATTAAAAAAAATCTATCCGAACCGGAAAAGTTTTTGCCCAGGACACACAATTAAGAAGCCATAAACACATGGGCAAAAAGCCAGGGGTGTTGGTCTGGATCTGGAAAAAAAAGTGGCGCTGGCAGCCAAAAGTTGAAAAGTGCAATTTGAAAAACAGTAAATATAAGTCGCGAATGGGGAAAACTAGTGGGGGCGGTAGGGACGAGGAGGTCGTCCCAACACGTAGTTGGCACAGAGTCACGAAGGTATTTTCGCATACGAGTTGCCTCGTATCCTGGCGCAGGATCTCTGCGTGTATGTAGATGAGCAGGCAGTGACATGACTTGGCAGCTATTCCTATTCGGATACTCCGTGCTCCTTCTGAAAACCGCCCCCCTTCGCTGACAAATGGCTCTAGGAGCGGGGCGTGGCAGTACAGGTGTTTTGCGGTGGGTAAAAGGGTAGGCGAAAATGTTTGGGTAAATGGTAAGATGTATTCGGCCAAAGGTGCAGCTGAGAATGACGAAAATTTATGATGGTCCCCGACTCTGGGGCTGAGTTCTTTATTGAATTGCAAAGGGCTGAGGATGGGGCCCGGCGATTTGTTACCAAGTTGAATTGAAATACCCAGGGGTTATCGTTAGGAAGGTGCTTGAAGTTTGGCCAAGTATATAGGGGCTTAAAACAGTTGGTCCAAATGGGGTTCTTCGTGATGAGTTGCCCAACAAAGGTCGATAATTGGAGGTTAACTTTAAAAAAGAGATTGATAAATGTGCTGGCAAGGTTGTCCTAATTACAGTAGTAAGTAATTAACTTACTTGTTAATTAAGAACTTAAGTATAAATAAAAGCATACAAATACTTTAACTGAAAATTTCGTACAAAGGTGAAATAATGAAAGCCAGCCAGTAAAGGCAGCCGTTAAGCCACTTAAAAGAACTTTAAAAAGAAAATGCAACAAGAAGTCCGAGTAGCTGGCCAAAAACAGGAGAAGGATTACAATTTAATTAGCTGGCTGAAAAGAAGATTAAAGATGGCTCATGGAGTAGTTCACTTCCAGCTCAAGCTGAAATCTCATCAAAAAAAGGTATATATCCTTTCACCGGGTGCGCCATTTATTGGAGTTGTGAGAATGCTCTTAAAGCCCCTCCACTCACAGGCATCGGCTTATGCACACGTATACGCACAGGTGGATATATTCATCTGGCTGATGCAGGAGCAAGGACGAACAGACGCTTCAATGTCCTTGCCATGCCACCGCAATCATAATTAGTATCCTGTGAAGACATGTGTGTGTGATCCATGTTATACGCCACAACACCAACACTGTGGATAGTAGTTAGCACAGTGCTGGCTAAAATATTAGTACTACATACTTAGTACTTTTTAATGTACAAAATATACTGAAGATTTAAGACTTCATTAGTTAATCAACAAAAACATTTAAAACGTTTTTAATCATTATTCTAATACATATTTCTCAGCAGACAAAAGGTTTTAAAAATTGGGAAATTAATATGTATTTCAATATCCAAAACTGTATGTTAGCCACGTTTGTGCTAAAATCCTGCAGACGGAAACCGGCGTTGTTAGCCAGTGATATATTGGCATTTAAGCCGGGTCAGAACAACGACTGGGTGGCAGGCCATATCGCCGGCCTTAGCCAGAGCTTTAAAGGACAGTGAATGAATAATGCCAACCAATTTGCCCAGGTGACAGGTAACGAAAGGACGAACGGAGCGACGGACAGAGGAACGTCCTGCAGCCCAAGGACTTCATTAAACTGCAAAAATAGAATTAGAGCACATGGCAAAAGGCCGAGCTGCTTAATTACAGCTTAGACCTCAATTAAAAAGCCCCCAAAGGCAGAGCTCATCGTTCGGTACAGAGTGTTGGAAAAGCAAACCGAAGAAAAAGTAAACATTTCCACGTTGCCGAACAACAATCCACTTCGTAGTGCCACGGCTCCTTCATCCGATGACTGTAATAGTGGACAGAGAGGGTGAGTCGATGGTGATGACCATAAAACACCTTGGCTAATTTCCGCAAATTGTTACAGCCAAAACAAGACACTAAAACGAAAAAGGAGGAGACAAATAACAGAAAGACAAGATATACAGAAAACAGTCGAAAATAAGACTCGTAAATCTGGAGTGGAATATCTGGTCAAGGAATGAAGGAAAAGGATTAGGTTTAAGAAATGATAATATTGGTGGACAGTTAAGATATCTTGAGTTGAAAAGCTTAATATCCCGTGGGGCAAGTTGAGTACACGGTAAAATCAGGGCCAACATCAAAGAGCAGTCTCAGGAACTTGGGAAATACTCTGTGGTGAGATCAAGAATCCTTGGTTATCGATCATGTTGCAACCAACTTGGATTTATAGTTCTTGCCCCATTGCTCCTTGACTCAGCTGTTTCTTCTACGTCGCCGAGCTGCTCAGCCAAGAAAATGCCGAAGAGGAATGGCTAGTAATCCAATGAAAGCCGCCATGATTCGTCTTGAACTGCCCGAAATCCATTGACTTTCCAGGTCGACATCGATTGGGCGAGGTGATTGCGTAAGCGTTCCCAGTAATGCCTTTATCGCTCTTCGCTTTACTTTAAATTTTGCACGCTCCTCGCTCGACGACGATGATATCCGCGGAATACGTGCACTTGCCTCTCAGGGGTTTCGACTTCGCTCGAGTGACGCTATAAATTTGCAGCGCCAAAGTGATAATGAAAGTGTTTCCTTCCGTTTTGGCCAAACAATGTGCCAAGAAAAGCGATGCCAGGCGGGCAAAAAGCCCTAAGGAGAAGGGTACAGCAAAATACTTTAGTTAGGGCCACTTAACAGATACACTCCTTTTCGCGAGTGAAAAGTTTTTAATATGATTTTCTCTTTTTAATCGAATTATTTGAAGAAGATAATGTATAAACACACAGTTTATTTATCAATCATACTAGCATACTTGAAAATCCGTTTTCAAATATATATAATTTTCAAAAAAATCTTGCCATAAAAATCTTTCCTTACAACATCGACTAAGAGATCAACTTTACCCATTTTCGAGAAGCTGCATAAAACAAAAATCAGTCCGAGGGCAACGTGGCGTATACGCAACTTGGTTACCTTGGTTTCCTTCCGCGCACTTTCTTTCCTTTCTCTCCTCCTTCGACCATCCATCTTTTTCTCTTTCTCTCCGCTGCGCTCCGTCGCCTTTCACTTGGCTTGTTTATTGTTTTCCGCTGAGCGAGAGAGAAATTCAATTTCGGCGGCAAACACAGGGCAACAAACAAACAAGCAAACAAACACAAACGCGCGGGTGAAGCAAATGAAACGTAGCAATTGCATCAATTGCATTGCTCGCAGTGTAAGTCCAGCGATTTATGCCTCGGGAAATTTTCCCTTCCTTGAGCTTTTCTTTGTGCCACTTAAACATTTAATTGTGCATTTAAGCCCTCGCTCTGGACCATCGGTAAAAAAATGAAAAATAATTAAAGGCTCTGCCTTTTCCTTCGGAAAAGTCAAGGTTCAGCGAAAGAAAAACAAATGCCACGCAGTTTCCTGGTTGCTTTCCACTTTTGGTGGGAAAAGAAAAAGGCCAAAATGACCGACTGTCCTCGGGGAATTTTTTTTTTTTTCGGGGAAATGCGAGGAAAATAGGATGCAGTGGATCGGACTGAAACACTTTGCGCAAAATGGCTGCCAGCCAGTTTTAAGTTTTGTTTGCTCACTCCTGAACGCTTTCGAACCCCTTCCTCTTGGCAAATGTTGCTTTTGTTATTTGCGTGACATTTTTCCGTTCTGGAAAACTTGAGAGCTGGGAGAGCGGGCAAGGAACGGAGTTGGCAGAGGGTCACCAAAATGGAACTGTTGGGAAACTATGACAAAAGATTTTAGTGGCAAAAGTTTGCAGCAACGTTAATTAATTTCGCGTTCGCCGGAGCCTGAATTTCGAGAACTGGAGAACTGGAGTTCAGAGTTCAAGTCGCTTGCCAAGCCAAAATTCATTTATATGGCATTAATGAGGTGCGCTAAGATGAAGGTTTGGCCAAATGGCCAGATGATTAAGTGTGCCCGGTTTAAGGCCAGGACTCCTTTAGGCATGCGTAGTTTAAAAAAAAGGAAATAAGTAAAGCTTGTTACATTTTTAAAACCAATTATAAATACTTAGGAAAGAGAGTTTCTAGAAAGAATTATAAATTTACAGAAATTGTAATAAATTAGGAATTTTTCAAGATACTCTTTCGTCTAAACCCCTGTAGAAGCTTAAGTCGCTGAGTATGGATTACCTGCTGTTCTGATTTATCATAGAGAAGTTCTATCTATCCATGAACTGTGCATTTGACAAAATATTATTGATTAATTTAATATGAGAATTAGCTTTGCTTTGCACCGGATTTAAGAAAAACGAGAACCAATTTTATTTCTCAAACGAAATAGACAGCAAACTAGTTAGGTTTTAACTTCCTAACGAAGCATGAAGTGTCAACATGAAGTGTAACTTAGTTTTGCTTACAAGTTCTGCTCTCAAAAATGTAAATCTTGAATTTCAGATAAAGTCTTTCATTAGTTGGTCTCTTATTTACCATTTGTGCAAAACGAAGGGAAAATACACAGATATCCAGTGAGCAGACATCAGAGATCCAGAGGATGCCTAATATGCCATTCACCTCATTTCCTTGTTCTGAAACCCCTTTATCAGTTGTCGAATGGAAAAACTAGGAACAGTTTAAACTTGAAAGGTTCGTTGGCAGTAAAGGAGGCAGATTTCTGGAGATGGCCCAAAGTTCAGGGCTTTAGAACAGTACCGGTTGCATCAATTAACATATCCGATTCAGCCATTATGTGAGGAATTTGGAAATCATGGATTTTGTGACCAACATTCGAAATCAACCCAAAAATGAAAATGTTCATCAGTGGCAATACCAGACAGATTGGTAAGGAAACTCAATCTCAGCAAGGACACCCAGATGATTTTGATAAATGCCGAACTGACTGAAGGTAGTTGAAAAATTCCATTTCCAGGGAAAATATTAGCAATACTAGCCGAAATGTAGTGGGTAGTCTTAGTTTATCAAATAACTGACCCTAAAATTTAAATTAAAGTACATGTACTAAGTAAGAAAGGAAATTCCCAGCTCAAGTTTGCATATCCCCAAATACAGTAATTAATTAGTTGAAGATATGCTCCCAAAATGAAACATCATCTTCACGATATTTAATCTGAGACTCGTTGCCCTGATGGATCTTAATTTCCGGCTCCTGCCGCTCCATCCACCGACTGGCTTTCGGGGTCGAAATGACCCACATTAGGAATGTGTAATTAAGAGCATCGCTGGCCAGCAAAATTCCCCCCACCCTGTATGCTAATGACCAAAAGCGAATTGTTGCTGTTGTGCTGGCGTTGTTGTTGTGGCTCCTTGATGTTGCTGCTCCTTGTTGTTGTTGCTGGCGGGAATTCCTGACAGCGATAAAAATGTTTCGCTTCGGCCGCCCACTGCCACGCCCCCCTCCCCCCGATGGCATGTTTAGTCAGCGGCTTATGCGACGTATGCGTAATGTTAAGGCTATGGCCAGCGGGAACAAAGGGGTGGGCGATGGGGGGGTGGTGAGATTTAGCATGTACATACACATGTACACACGCACACACGATTGTCCCAAAGTCAAGGGGTCTCTCGTCTGCATGAATTGATTGACACGGGAATCGGTGGCATCGGTGGCATCAACGGCAACAAAATGTGTCTGCCAAACAACTTTATTTGTGAGAAGTGGCATTCATGAAATATTCATGCAGGCAAAAAAAAACCCGGCTCACTGCGATGCCAATGCTGTCAGCCCGGAGGAGTTGCTCCCGCTCAGAATTTCAGTATATCCAGGCCAGAGCCTGGAGCTGACATCGAGGGGCATCAGGATTTATTGGGCTGCCAGGCGGAGTGGATGAAAATTGAAGAGTGCAGTGCAGTCGGCAATTGTTGCAATTCGATGACGGAATTGTTCAGAACGGCGGCCGAGTAGAGCGTAATCCATAAATCAGGGGAAATCAAGTATTCTAGGTATTTCAAAAAATTGTAATTTTAAGCTCATGTTATCCATAATGCATAGGATTATAAAATGTAGAATAATTTACATTCATCGAGTGTTTTCATTTTAAAAGCAATGTTTTCCGTTTTACAAAACATGTTATTCACTTTTCTTTAATAAACTCCGCCGAAAGTGATTTCAAATGTATTTTTTTTATAAAAGGCCCTTTAGCACAGAAAATAATCTGTTCTTACACTTCTTCCTCGTTTTTTACCATTTCTTTTTTTTCATTTGAGTTTTTTTATCCAGCTTCAAAACCAATTCAATCTCATCTGGCCTCTTTGCTGCACGACTAGCTCCTGGATTCGGACAAATCGTTTATTTGGTTAGCTTAAGAGTGACCCACATTTGACACAACTCAAGTTTCCCCCGCCGCTGGAATACACGGCGCATAGGTACACCCATGTTTGTCCAATTTGATAGTCCCAGCCACCAGATCTCGGCTCACAGCTCACCTCACGACCTTGTTGGTTAGCATTGGGAAAAAGCAGCAGCTGAATCCAGAAGAAAATCACACGCAGAAAAACTACATATTAATAATTCATTTGTAATGAGTAAAAAATAAATTAAATCCACCTAATTCCTAACATCATTTAGTAAACTAAAAAGCGAATTAACACGCGTAACTTTAAATCAACGTAACTTTACTATAAAGTTGAAAACTAGTTGTAGAGCGCTGAAAAATCTTGAAATTTATTTCGAAAATGTGTGGTGCAAGTTCGAGACCCCATAACTAAGGCTTTCGTGGTTTATGGTTCCAGTTGCAGCACTTTGACTTTGTTTTTCTGTGTGCAGAGGCAGGAGGCAAACTTTTAAGCGTCCAAGCCGATGGCATTGGGAAAACAGCATCGATGTCGCCCGGCACCACACAAACTATAAATTGGCTTAAGCCCCGGACCAGCTCTGTCGACCAGTTTGGAGTGTGTTCCCATTTTCGAGCTCGAGTCCCCCCCCCCGAAGTGGGTTCCATATTCGGTGGAATCCGGAGGAGAAGGTGGATGGGGATGGAGAGAAGGTGGCTACAACGTTTGACACTTTTGAACTTTGATGTACGGCACTCAATCTCTGACTTGGGATGCCGGCTCAAAAGTTTCTTTGTGGCCTGTCATGTCTCCCATTTGATTTGCAATGATTTTTGCTAATTTTCCATGGCATTCGCTTTGACAAGTTTTCAGCTTTTATCTGGCCAAGATTCCCACGACATCCGCAGCGAGTTCGGGGCATCATCATCGTCATCGGCATTGGAAAAAAATTTTACCCAATCTCGAGGGCGAACCTGTTTTTCATTTTTCCCCCCCAACTTGTGGCTGCAAAGATTGCAATTTGGTGGTTTTTTATAAGTGCCAGGCCGAGCCCCATTATTATTATTGTGATTAGGATGAAATTAGTTTTTTGTCACGCCAATTTTATCGCCGAATCATCTGCCGAAAAGTGAAAACTTTAACGACCAGTGAAAATCTATAGCATTACCTTGCACATTGCTGACTTCGTTGAGCAAACTAAGAGTTCTTCATAAAAAGGAAGGAGAAGAAAAGTGAAAAATGGTTCGATTTCCATCAATTTGGCTTCGATTAAAGCATTAATCAAAACTCTGCTCGAACGGAAAGTCAAAATGAAAATTCGCATTCATCATCGTCATCATTAGGGGCGCCAACTTGACTTCCCTCAGCATTCGTTCGCCAATTAAAAATTCATTCGCGGAATTTCCATTTTTATTTCGAAATCCTCAATAAAACCACCACTAACCCCTTTTCGTTTGATATTCGTTTTAAATTAATATTAATTGCGTTTCTGATTCGGATTCCGTTTGCTTTGGCACGCCATTGTGGTGGCTTTAACCCTTTGCTGCCTGGCCTCCTTCATTTTGCTTTCTGCTCCACACAAAAGTGGCATCGAAATGGCTGAAACCCGCACGTTAGGGTTAAGAACTTCTTCAACTTGGAATCCTGTGCTTTTCATTCAATTAAGTGCAGCAAAAGCACGCTGAAATGGTTTCTTCTTGTTCCGGCCTAGCAAATCACTGAAAGAAAATGGAAAAATGGTTTAGTAGTATTTAAGGATTCATTGCAATAACACAATAAAGGCTTTTGTCATAAAAATGCAAGGTAACTGCCTATTCCATTAGTCTTCATTAGCAAATAAAGTGCTAGAAATGTGTTCCCTTGAGAGCTCCTATAGATATTCCCTTTTTTCCAAGTGAACATAATGCGGATTGTGCCTTGTGTATGCCGCCTTGTTATTTAAAGCCACCGTTCTAGAGTATCCTGCAAACCCAACAAGGAGCAGAGCAACAACAACAACTACGCCCGCTTCCATTAAATAATGAGAATTGAATTATATGCTTAATAAAGCTTTCCATAGAAAGTTGCTCCAGATCTCGGAGGAAACTGGAGCTAAATGAGACGAAACTTGCTCGATTTGCATTTCAGCCGCCTACTAATTTGGCCAACATAACATTTCTGATTTATGGCTGTGTATATACGTAGCTATACATGTGTATTGTGTGCACTTGGCTTAAAGCAGCAATTAGCATTTTGTTAATTGAAGAAAATGTGGGAGGCTTGTGCACAAATTCATGTTGCCAAAGCAGCGTTCATTTATGTTATCAAATTTCAAATAAATATGTCTTAAAACTGTTAACTTAATTTTTCGTTAAATATAGATTTCTTTAACTTCAGTCAAAATTTAACTAAAGTCAGTATAACAAATAAAAAGGCAATTGCAATTTATCCGTAAGCAATATTTATTAGCATTGGAAGCTATTAGTTTAAGTAATGGAAAAGCCTGCGGTGTTCAATTTACGTTCATTAATTGCTGTATCCACATACTTGTTTATTTTTGAGTAATAAAATTAATTCGTATAAGACACTGTTACACAATTAAATTTATTTATGTATGTTCAATATGGTTTTTATTTTAAATTAAAAAGGAAGGGAAATACAATCTTTAAACACCGTAGATGTTCAGTATCGGATTTGGACTTGGATCACTTTAGATTGCATCTACTGCTGGCTTGGGATCAGCATCCTCCACAGGACTCTCCGGCGGCACTTCATTCGGCTGTTCCACGCTTTTCATCTCACCCGATTTGTTTTCATCCAAACCATCTATGGTTGGGGGATGATTTTCATCTGCATTATTATTTGCCGGGTCGTCCCAATGAGCTGTTACGTATTTCTCAGCTAACTCGTTATTTTCAATGGATAGGGAATCATCTTCCTTGTCGCAAATCTTTATTCTTCTGCATCCTCCATTGTTTCTTACGATTGAGCCTTCGATGCATCCGCATCCTTTCTCGCAGTAATGAATGCAGTCGACTGGGTTATCCTTGCATCCTTTGTTGCAATATGAATAACAATCCGGGAAAGTGTTCTCGCCACACCTCCTGTGAGCGATTTTATGCTCATAGGCACAAATTTCCAGGATAATCTGGCCGAAGAGAACCAGCAAAATAATTTGTTTCATTTCAAGAGCCAAACAGAACATAAATGAAAAAATCTGGGTGATACGAATTACTTAATCGAATAATAAGTGGAACTAACTGATTACAAGCCCATTTACTTAACAATATGTCTCATTTTGAATACTTTCAATATCATATTTCAAAAAATATATTTTATTTTTGTGTAACTATACTTAGTCTTTAAAAAAATCGTTTACAAAAATAATTAAATTCAATTTCGGTTTTTGGAATTTTAGATCGATTTTATAGTTATTTTCTAGAACACAGAGGAGGTAGTTTATATCCTTGAAGGATAATAATAGTTTGTATCACCAGATGTATGGTTAGCATTTTGACAGAGTTCCTTGAGAACTCTTTTCCAAATTTCTAACCCAAAGCACTGCAACTGTTTTCTACAGATGCCTGCCAGCTATGGTTTTAAATTATCCATTATTAAAGTTGTCCGCTTATTTCTGGGCAGGATTAAGACACGGTTCTTAGGAAAACCCTCTTCGAAATCGTTTCCCAGCATTTGTGTGGCACTTCAACTGTATATTCAGTTGTCTGCCTTATTTTGAGTGAATAGTCCTTGAAGGTCCTGATGCACTGCAGCGGATTCAGCGCTGCCTGCAAGTCCTTGTGACTTGGTAAGCATCGTCTTTCCAATTAGATCGCTGTCCTAATCCCTTGGCGGTGGTCCACGTGGCCTGAGCACAGTCTCGAGAAGATTCGGACCTGGTTGATTCTTCGGCCTGGGAGTGGGCGTCAAGGAGCGAGTGTGTGGAGCCAGATCATCCTTCTTGTGAACAGCTGAGGTGACAGCACGTCTCGCCCGAATCTTCTCCTCCATTTTGCTGGGCACCATGAAGCAGTTGGACTCCTTGTAGACAGGCTTGCGACGATCGTTCCAGGGGAATGTCCATTGAATGGGTGTGAAGTCACGACGCCAGGGCTTCCTGGGCTTAAACCAGCAATCGCAGGTCCAATCCTCCTCACCGGGAGCATCGTCATCACTAAGGAACCAGATGAGTTAAGTAATTATGGTGCTAATCAAGTTTAATGTTAAACTCACCCCCTAACGTAGACACGAACGTATCGCGAATTCTTTCGGAACATTTGCAGGGCCTCATTGAAGGTCATCTCCAGGGCCGGCACATCATTGATCTGCGTGATCTCGTCGCCCACTCGCATGCCTCCTCTCTTCGCCAGGCCAGTGGGTGACACATTCACAATGGTCAGCGGCTCGAACTGATCAATGCCGCCAGTCACCTCCATGCCCCACATGGCGTCGTAGAAGCTCATGATCCGGCGATCCGTCTCCAGAGTGTACGTCATCTGCAGCTCGTACGCGACATTGTCGAACGCATCCGAGTCGTACTTGGGCACCCTAATCTTTGAGTCGAACATTGTGGCGAACTCAACAAGTAAGTGTGGCCCCCTAGAAACTGGTAAGATGAAACTGAATCCCAAGCCGGTTGAAACGGACAGAAGGTACTTTATCGTCTGGCGCTGCTAGAGTTGATCACTTGCTTTTATAGCCGATAATTTGGCAACTAAAACGGATGCGGATACAGGGACAATGTCAAGGGGTTTACGAAATGGATGTGCCAAGTACAGGGAAATGTGACTAAAATATAATTAAAGAACAAATATAAATATTTAGGTAATAATACCGTTGTTATCGTTTTGTAAACTGCAAACATATTAAAAGTGAATTTTAAATCGTATAGAATATCTGATTCTGACCAAATATACCAACTTGAATTATTTATTGGTTTTGTAGTGAAGTATCATCTCTGGTGCTCGCAAGTAATGCCTACTGTGTATTGGGGTAAAATCAATGCAATTGATTTGCATTTAATTGTTGTCTATTTTTAGTGGCAGTGATTTTGGCTGACGGAAACCAAAGCGACCGGCCAAACGACGAGGAAGATCCCATGGCCGCTTTTGGCCACTGAAAGTGCAGCCGACGCGAGAGCCTAGGGAGCAGCCAAGCAGCTCCAAGTCCAGTTCCTCCACACACCGCTGGGCAAGTGCTAAGCACTTGGTCGGAGCTATTTGATTTCACTGACCTCAATTATGGCTGCAACCGAGATGGTACGAGGTTCGCAAGTAGGGAGACCCTCGGACCAGAGGCTTCTGTTGCCGCACTACCACCGGACTATTGAATTATTCATTTTGAAAATGGTAGAAAACGTTGGTGGAAGAGAAACCCGCCAACAAAAGCCCATAAAATGCTATTGCCGGGGGAGCAGCGGCCAAATGGCAAAAGGCAAACAGTAGCGACAACTTGCCTAATTACAGCAGATATTCTGGTATGGATGTGCGTCCTTCAAAAGTTAGTAAACTCCATAGTCTCCTCATCCTCTTACTCCAGAAGCACTTAGCAGCTTGTCGGGGCTTGTGAAATGGCATTCTGCATGGGATTTGCATCACTGAGCTTGGCCAGCTTTGGTTGTCATGGAATTTCATAGCCACAATGAAAAGGATTTCGACCATGGAATTGAGGTAATTACTTAGCAGGTGCTGCTGGCAAGTGGAGGATTACCTGGCCAAGTGGAGCTCTTGTTGCCGTAGCTATCTTGAACTTAGTCACGTTGCCAGTGCAACATTTCAGACATATAATTGTTTATGGTCTTTATCTAAAAATGAAGTAGTCACGATTCCATGTCGACTGTGCTATATAAATCGGCCAACTAAAATGCACCTTTAACTAACTAGCAATGAAGCTTTTTCTACGTCTGCGTAAGTACTAGACATACAACAATTACACTCTTTTTTTTGGTCTAAATAATTTATATTTTAGTTATTTTTACGCTAATACTGATCCTGGCCGACGATCAGAAGATAAATCGAATTTTGTATATAAAAAAACGTCTAACCACCAGTTGATATGTAGAGTTAAGAAACATTACTTTTAAATAACAATGGTTGTAATTTTCATTTTCCATTTCAAATTTAATTTTAATTAAAAAATGAGAATAAAACAAATTAAGATGGTTCTGATCCGTTTGCTTGGCCAGGCAAACTTTCGGTATACTCTGAACATTTATTCAAACTATAAGTAAAGTGGGTTGTCTTACTCATCAAAGCACCTCAAGCTATCAAACTTGGCTATAATCGGTCTGATCAGTCCGACTCCGGTGGTAAAGGTTTGTACGAGGCATTCCGGCCGATCGTATATCGCCTTCTTGCCAAACTGATGGGCCACCCTAATAAATCTGAGAATACTACCAGTTAGTTTGAGTTTCGGCTGAAAGTCAACGCAATCGGATAGAAGGCTTATGGCCGTTATAGAATTCTCGATCATCAGGGCACCGGCATCAGTCACCACTTCCAAACAACGCAGATAGTGATCGAGTTCCGAACTTATGGCGGCTTGAACTTGCGACTTTTGGCATAACTAAATGGCGAAATGGTTGAGAAATAATCCGTTTAAAGGTCAACGTACTTACAGCCAAAAAGCTCAGTAACAAGGCGATCTTAATCAAATGCATTGGGGTTCTTTTTCCAGCAACTTTTGATCCAACTTTGTGGGCCATGTGGAAATATTGCCCTATATATATAGGCCTCAGGATAATCGCTTTAGTAATGCTGTCGAGCATCACTGATACCCAATGTACCGCCTTTAAACTGTTATACCCAAAATATGGTTGTAATCCGCAGCTAATCTTACTAATTTCCAGACCGTGGCCGCAAATTCTCCATTATTATCAATATTCTTTTGATTTGATCATAGGTATGAAATCAAATCACATAACTTGTATGTGTTTAGCCAACTTAAACTTCAGACTTCCAAACGCAGTAGTTATATTGTAAAAATATACTTAATAAGAAATACATTTTCCTTGCTGACATTTGAGACCCCATATTGCTCTCGATTTATTTATGTAATGAGCACACTTTTCTTTTTAAATGATATAATCTTCTTCGTCCAAGCAACCCAGTCCCGATATCTGCTCGGCAAATGGTTTGATTGTGGCACCTAACTTGGTCAGTAGACTGTGCAGACATTTGGGCTCGTCAAAGACCATTTTCTTGAAGAATTCATAGGATACCTTGAGGTACCAGGTAATCTTCCTGTCTTTGCCGTTTGGCGGTTCCAAAGATACGTATCCGGAGCATTGTTTCAACTCATAAACGGTCGGGACGATTTTGTTGGCCAGGCTGGTCAGTGTTTCGATGCCCACCTGAGTACACTTGCCCAGCCTTCCCCAGCTTTCACCAATAGTGGCCTGGGCCTCCGTCTCCCGGGGAATAAGGCAGACCTATGGAGAGTGTTAAGTATATATATATAGTAATCTACAGATTAAGTGAGCCATATTTACTCACAGCCAAAATACTGAGCACAAATATGGACTTGATCACGCTCATTCTCCTGTTTTAAGCCGCGATTATGACCAGAAAAAACTTAGAATATTTATGAGAGCGCTGTCCTATATATAGGATTACAAGCTAATTTTAATTTCATCCGCCTAAGCAGTGCTAAAATAATTAGTTACACTTAAAACCCATAATAATTTTTGATATTAATACATGCCAATGCGTTTAGAAGTAAATCAATTTTCAAATGCAATACAACAGAATAATTTGTCTCGCATATAAAATATTATAGCCGATTGAATTCAAACAAAAATGTGTTTTTGGGTTTCAGTAATATCATAATTTTATTTTATTAAAACATAATAGAACATTTAATTTGAGAAAAAAACTGCACTTAACTTATATTAAGATTAATTTGGAAGGCATTAAGCACTACCCTTCTTAAAAAAAGATTAATTATTTATTGCTGTGCTCTCTTGATGCTCAGAAATTTATTTTATTATGGCCAAAATAGTGATTTATTCACCCAAGCATTTGTTGGTCTCAAGCGATTTTATAAAAGGCCTGAGTAGTCTCACTGATTCCTTGAGTGGCACAATCAAACACTGAGTCTTGTCAAGCGCACCTCGCTTGAGTAGCTCATAGTACAACGTAAGTTTTGAAAGGTAACTACTTCCAATATCGGTGGGTGGATTATAGTCAATGCAGTTCAGCAAATTGCGAACGGTTGGGATTGTTTCTCTCAGCAGACTGCCAAGGGCTTTAGTACCAATTCTATTGCATGCCAGCCATTTCTCCCATATTGGATTTTGTGCCTCGGTTTGGGACACAAATACGAGCTGTTAAGTGGAGTTGATCTATTATTATGCCTAAAATGATCATATTTAAATAATGTACTTACAGCCAGTAAGCTGAACAATAGTGTAACCTTTATCAGTTTCATTGGAAGCCTTATCTGTGTGCTTTCGACTAAACGGCTGAAGATCAAACTTTCGGAGCAACGGGGTTACATGCCCTATTTATAGGCCCCAGGATAATCGAATCAGCACGGTCTATTAGAAGCTTTAAAAACAGATTATACACAGATATACAGATTATTCAAAGTGAGTGTGTAGTTTTTCGCTTGTTCATTCATTTTATGTAATAACAGTTTATAAAAGGTTACAAAGAGAAGGGATATAATTGAAACTGAATTCAAAAACAGTTCCGTTTCGACTTATTCGTCACAAATTCTAGAACCACTATGTAATCTTTAGCTTGAACTTTCCTTATTAGTAACATTATGATTATATAGATTTTATTGGCTCCCATAAAATCTCGGCAAGTTCATTGTATTCCTGTGGTTCAAGCAACTGATATGTATATCACTGAGATACATCAACGTTAGAGGGCTTAAAAATATATGTCTATATCAGTGGCAAAATTAAAAATTTAAAAACAAAATAAAGTTTTTCCATATGTATATATTGTTTAGCTAAGGCCTGGTACGCAATTCTCACTAATAAGTTTCTCAATGTATGGCGAAACAGCATCGTAGCTTTCTTTCAAGGTGATCAATAGACATCTTTGGTTGTTCACGACCTTTTGCAGATATTGATAGCCCAAGAGGGCCAGCCCGGTAATATCAAGGTCCTTAGTCTTAATGGCTCGAAAGTCAGCACACTTTGCCAATTTTTTTACACATGGTATCGCCCTCGAGATCAACGTGGCGGCTACTTTCAATCCCGATTCTGTGCACTCCGACAGCCTATTAAGATCTACTTTTAAGGACTCCACTTCGTTTGGCAGCAAGGATCCCAGCAGCTTAACAATTTAAAATTTATAGTCAGTAGAAATTTTTAAGCAAACATTAAAACTCACAAGCAAGCTCAAGGCGATGTATAATACTTGGTTGGACTTCATGGCCGAGAGACTTCAGTAAACACAGAGGTTTCCTGTAAACAAAACACCACTTATAGTGTTTCCAAGTTGCAAAATGTAAATGGTTTAACTACGCATATTTGCGATATAAAAATGCTGTAAAATATCAAATTAATGTTTGAGACCGCTTCAAATATTCAGAAATCAGCTCTATCTTAGCTTACCTTTCTTCGAATAGCCCAATCAATATAAGCCAACCCGATAGTTTACAGATTTTATTTAAAGCCGTTTTATTTTATATTTCTTTAATAGTGATACGCCCTGGCAAATATCAATTTGTTTTGGATTATACATACACATAGCATAGGTTTTCCCTCATTTTCCACGCGTTGGTTCTGCTCTTCTCATTTTCATCTGTCATTGGAAACGGTTGCCAGGCAATCATCTCTTACATACATTGATATATAGCCGATGTACATATTTAAATCGATTTTGAAATGTATTGTACCATATACGCATATATAAGTTGAGTTTCTTGCTCGTTAACTCGCTTCGCTAATATATAGCTCTATATTTTTGGTGTGTGCAATTCTTTGTTGGTAAATTCAAACTGGGCCAAAATAGGTTATTACATACATAGATATCATATAATATGCTTGTAAAATGATTATTGTAATTACAATTCTCTAATATGTTACAATTGGAAATTAATTCAATAGTTTAACAAATGTTTACATTTCGCTACAATTAACTCAAAACCCAAAACGCCGACTCAGTTCCGAAACGATTTCTAAAAGAATACGTATTCCTCGATCCAGCAACGATCGCTTAACGTTCCGTGTCCATTTTTGCGACACAAACGAAAGCGATCCCTTCAACAACTTTGGGAGCTTCGAGGCTTGTGATCCTGGCACAAGTGAAGCTCCAATTGATCCATTAACCTGACCTAAGCTCGTGCATCAACCGATGGCGAAACGCAAATTAAATTCAAAGTTCTTTTCGCAAGCAAAGCAAAATGTCGGTTTCATTTTCAGTTGGGAAATATACAGGTGGCCATTGCGTACTAGTTTAAGACTCTTATCAAAACTACAATTGGTTGTTCCGTAACGTGTTGCTTGAAGCTTTAGCAGGTGGTTCCGAGAGGGAGCATTTTAGAAGCGAAACTGTTTGGTATTTTTGGGGGAGTCTGTGGGGGAGAAGCCTTAAAAGCCGTCAACAGTTGACAATGTGGGGCAGCTGAGTTATAGCAGCGCCGATTTCATGGTTCGTAACTCTGGTGTGTAAAATAGTTTCATTCGCATATAGTTCTGTTTGCTTGTATATATATATATATATATAGATCTAACAATAATCGTTACCTTTATAGAGATTTCGCAATTCTGCTGAGCTTATACCTCACGTCTCCTATATCCTATATACTGTACGGTCTTTCTTTAACACACACACATATTTTTGGTATCATAATTTTCTCTGGCGGTTACCTGCTCTTTTTAAGTTAAACAATACAAGTACATGAAAATTTGTGTATAAACAGCAAATATATAGGGTTTTATACATTAATTCATTACATATAGTTCCTCATTTATATATATGTCTGTATTTTGCTTTAGTTTGCTCCATTAAAATGCATATACGTGTGTGTTTGTTTGCATTACAAGCTTTACATATTTGTCGCATACTTGAGAAAAGATACATACTCTAACTGATCAACATAATATCACGTGGGAACTGAAACTAAACGGTCCGTTAACTAATACCAAATATTTATACAATCGAATCAAACGAAGGCTATTTACAAAATTGTCCAATAAACCTAACCGAAGGGGATTCTAAAAAGTAGGCTACCGTATCTGATTGGAGCTGCTAGTGCCTACTCTTTGGGCCGTGGCCAACTAATCACGAAATCTAATATAATCCATAAACTGGGTTGTTGAACTACTTAATAATTACGTACGCTTTGCATTTGGTTTCTTTCTGCTCATTATCTCTGATTTTTGCATTCGATTAAGATGTGCTTCACCAGCAACAATCATCTATTTTATTTCCCTCTTCCGATGGAATCCTTCAAGCTATATCAATCAGTTGCCAGCTGCTGTCCCTGCCATTTGTTGTGATCTCCGCCTGACCAGTCGTCTGGCGATACTCAGGCGCTGCAGCCAGCCATAGCCTGCGTCTCAGTAAACCAAAACGGACTCCATCGTGATCGTATCTCATTTGCTCGCACTGTTGGCGTTCGCCGCATTGGTGGCCTGGATCTGGGAAGCCGTCTGGCTAGCAGGCTCTAAGGTCCGTCGTGCCAGGCGGGATCTATTAAAAATATGATATAATTATTATTTAGATAATGCTGTATTCAGTTTTCTACTTACTTTATCTGCCCAGCAAGCAATGGGTTGATAGCATACAGCCAGTCGTGTACTTCCTTGTCACCAAGGGTCTGCAGCAGATAGCCACGATGCTTGGTCACCACACTGAAGAAAAATCGATGTATTATTTAGCAATGCATGTATACTTCTAAAGTGGCAATCAAACTGACCTGAATGTGTTGGGTATCTTGACCATGGCCGCCTGGTCCTCGCTGCACTCCACATGCGCAGTGGCCAGATTGAGGACAGCCCGTTCAACGGGATCCTTCTCCGAGCGGTAGATAAACACGTAAGGACGACGGACGATCTATTTAACCAAATCTCAAGGTTAGACTACACTTTAAAACATCCAGGGTTGAATACATACCACCCAGCGCTTCTTCCAGCCGGAACCGCCGTGCTCCAGGACATTCAACAGACCCTTGCGGGCCACCACAGGACTCACGCGAATCTCCTCCAGTTCCGGCACATAGAGACGGAGGGGAAGAGCCGGCTGAGTAGCCGGAGCAGGTGCCTCCCAGCCGTTGGGAGCATCAGCTCGATCCGGTGAACATAATCTGATTGGGGAAATTAAAGGTTGTTAGTCAAACGCCTCGCTTTAGAGTTGGTTTAGATTTATAGGTTCTCTGGATAGAACAGAAAATTACCTGCGTCGAATTACAAATTTGTTGTTTCTAATTGTGTAAAAGAAAACCGAAAGGAAAACAAACAAATAAAGTATTGGAAGTTTCGTTTTTGAGTATCTCGAGTTATTAGGAAAATGTATGGTGGTGTGTGGATATCGTTAGTTTTTGCACTGCGATGATCGAATGGTGGGCAATTACAGGGAAGCATCTGGCAGCAGAAGCAATAAAGGCTGGGAAACAAGTGGAAATGATTGTTAACAGCTTCAGTTGCTTTTGGTTTGTAAGATGGTTTGGTTCAAATCCCTCTGCTTGCTGCTGTTGCCGGCCTTGCTGATGATTTCGGTCATGGCAACGGGCATCGACGAGGATCATATCCTGAACCATGATGTGGACCCGGATCCTGGCCGCATGAAGTACATATGGAATCCGTTTTCGGGATTTTGCGGCGAGAATGCCACCATGGTGAGATGTGCTGGAGTTTGCCCCGAAACCTGTGCCTTCAAATCGCTCAAGTGTCCTAAATATTGCGGTGTAAATTGCGTATGCAAACCTGACTATGTTTTTAACGAAAATTTGCAACTGTGCATCCTAAAAACTGATTGTCCTCCAGACATGAAGCAATTGGTTGTAGAAACTCATCGCGTTTTTCAGTAAAAACCACTAAATATTTCTGTGTTATAAAGAGACAATAAACTAATGTTTGCAACTAAAAAAAGTAATCTAGTCTAATAAAATCTCTAGCTGCGAATGACTTATAAGCAATAGTAATTAGTGTTTGGTGACCCTAACAAATTGCAATTTTACAGCAATTCTAACACAGTCCTTAATTATTTAATGTGGAACACTTTTAATCTGAGTTTATTATTATATATTTCAATGATGGCATGGCCTACAGTTTATTTGGTCGTACAGCTTATTGGAATTCTCCTTCAAAAACATGTACTGATAGCAGAAAATTCTGTAGAGGACCAGATTACCTGGCCTGACGACGTTGGAGAGCCTAACGTGGAATCTGAGTTGACCTGGCCCAATGAACTTCCAGTAACAGTAACTAGTGGCATGACTTTTCGCACCGCTCGAACCTTGGATCATTTCGATGCTTTGAGAGACGATGATGAGTTCATGGAGAACCCGCATAAAAAGGTTTTTGACGAGTTCGATAGCCTGGAGCAAAGATACCACATCGTTCATCCAATAGGTGAAGAAATAGCGCTCAAGCGAATGCCGCTCCCTGAAGAGAAGTATATCAAACAGCCCTTCAAATTCGGCTGCTGTCACAACTCCACAAATGTGGGATGTGCTGGCGTTTGTCCGGAGACTTGTGAGTACCGCTCCAAATACTGCGTGCCGCTTTGCGGACCGCCCTGTCGCTGTAAGCGTGGATATGTCTACAATATTCCACACAACGCATGCACTCTGCGCTCCGACTGTCCCAAAGGGATCGTTCAGAGTAAGAACGGGATATACAGGGTGTTTTTGTGAGGTGGAGGATGTGAGAGAGTGATTTGGGTTAGTGTGGTGGACTGATATGTGCTGTGGTGTCGTGCCAATTTCGTTTGTTCCAATAAACCAAGAAAGCCGAATGGATGCAAGCTAACTAAGATGGGTGGTGCTGGTGTGGTGTTTATACGGGTGGTTAAACGACTACTCACTCCATGGAATTGCTGGAGATGCAGCTGACGGTCATGTCGGCACATCCCTCATCGCTAGGAGAAACATCCGACTGAGTTTGCGTATCGTTGGCCTCGCTCTTAGTATAGCGTCCTTTAATGAATTTAGAATTGAGTGACTGGAACGCTTGGTAAGTCTCAGTTTTAACTCACCCTGCACCAACTTTAAGCACTTAAGCATGAGATCCTGCTCTCGTTGGTTGTACTCGCGTTCTGGAATGATTTGCTGTGGGTCCTTGACCGGAGTTTGCGGCGATTGTGGAATGACCATATGTACGGGTGATGTGGCTGCCCGAGCAGCTAGATTGCATACATCCTTCTCGGTCTTGGTGGTCGGATTCGGGTTGGTGTCCATGCCCAGACGTTCGCGCAGCAGAAGCAAGTGCCGCATGCGACCAACCTCTTCAAGTCTGGTGAGTTTCTCCAGCTCCCACTGGTGGTCGAAGATCAGGGAGTCACCCCTTGGCCTCCAGCCGTGAAGATTCTCCTCGCCGCGCACATAAGTAGAGCTGGTGTCCAGCACTCGACGTTGACGCCTTTGTACACCTGCAAAGGCACCAAGAGTATGGGTAAGTGGGGGTCAGCTCTGAAGATTCGACAAGCGAGTGCAAGCGGACTGAGTACGAGTACAACTACATTGAGAATTGCTACCTGGACTACCTGCTTCGGATGCTCTGCGCAGTGCTAGCTCGTAAACCCCGGTGAGGCGATTGGCCTCCGGATTTCGGTACTGTCCCGAAAACAGGTGCTTCAGGGAGCGCGGTCCGGTACGGGCGTCGCGTCCATAGATTACCATGCTCAGGTCCTTGGTAATTATGGCCGGGCGGGCGCAGTTCTCCAGCTAAGAGAACATAAACATTAAAAATGAACATTAAATTAAAATATACTAACTTACCTCCAAGTAAGCGCTCAGGGTGATGTAGATGGTCTCACCGCCTTGAGAAACGCGGTTGAGCAGTGCTGAGTTGTGCAGACTAGAGTCCCAGGCAGCCTCAAAACGGTAGAACGATCTATCATCTCCGGGCACCTCCAAAGCCTCGCCTGGGAACAAGCCCAATGATAAGACACAGGCGTCTTCGTCCTGCTCATCGGATGACTCCGGAGTATTGCGGATACGTCCAACCACCAACTCATTGATGTCCTTCCACTTCACTTCGGTTGTGGGCTCATGTACAATAGTAATACGAATGCGCCGCTGGATGCCCTGATGCAAGAGGAACAGTCCGCGGCAGGGAAGATCATCGCTGTGCTCCACTACCTGTTTACAAATTTTAGTTTGGTTTATTGCGTATGAGATTGGGATAATTACGTGTGCGGTATACTAACCGATGGCACATATTCTCCATTGGGAGCCAATTCACAGATTTCAAACCAAACCAGAACATCGTGCTTAGCCAAAACCGTAGACGTGGGTGCACAAGGTAGTGGTCCAAACTTGGGACTACGCACTGGCTGACTGATCGGTATGCTCGGTGGCAACATGCGTCGTGGTGGTGGCCGGGAAACGAACTCCTGTTTGGCATCCTTATGCAATGGGTGCGTCTGGTAGTGCCCAAAGATCTTGAACATTATGGGTTGGGTCTTCAAATACTCGATGAAAGATTTGGTTACGGGTACAGTTATCTACAGAAGAGATAGCCGTTAATAATTGATATGGTGGAAAGCTCTTGGTATTGTAATCTTCCACTTACGTTCTGCACATGGTAGAAGCCTAGAGGAGCACCAGATGCCGAATTCTTGACGGGTTCGGTGGAGAACGCCTCCTCATGACGATGCAAAAAGCTGTGAAGGTAACAGTTTATAAATCACAAGCCTAAAGTTAATTCCCAAAAGATTACTTACTTGAACTGGCAGAAGATATCGGCATATTCAGCCCCAATACCAGTGGCCTGGAGAACAGTGACCCGGAAGGTGAACTCCTTGCCCACCTGCAGGTGCTCGCCAGGCTCCTCCGAATTTTCGTGGCACTCGGATGCGGAGTTAGAGTCAATGCCACGACCAGAGTCCACATCCTCAAGTTCTTTTAGAAATATTGAATATGAACTTTTAGTGATAACACTAGTGATATATATAGTGCGAAGAAACTCACCCTCCAACTTGCTGTCCAAACCACCATTGTCAATATAGCGCTGCACATCATCCTTTTCATTGAGAGCTCGGTACTTGGGCTTGGCATCATCCTCATTGAAAACCAAGCGAGCTGACTGCTTGACACCATTATTGAAATCAATGGACTCCTCATCCAGAACGGGCTGCACAGCAATCCTTAGGTAGCCACGCACATCTCCGCGTTCATTGACAATGGCCACCTTGTGGACCAATGGCACTGGGTAGAGCAGGTTGCTCAGATAGATGAAGGAGCGACCCACCATGCGGAACCAGGGGAAGCGATCGTAGAAGGGATCTCCACCAGTGAGGCTCTCCACATTATAATCCGGTGAAGTGGGACTCATTTCGGCTTCGTTGTGGTACATCTCGCGCATCAGCTCCAAACGTTGCCTGAAAAACAGATACAAGAAATTAGAATCATGAAGTTAATATTTTATTTTTGTTGGGTATATATTATTAAAATATTGCATAGATAGAGAAGTGCGGGGAGAGCGCCACAGCAAGCTTAAGCCCAGATCCCAGATCAGAAGACAATATGGAAAGCCATGCAACTACAACTAAGGATAGTTTCTACACGTCTATATACAAATGAAACCTGCGGTCAAAGCAAACCTAGAAGGTATCAGATTGGCCAATGTGAGACGGCCCCGTTCGCTTTCGACTGGTGGCTCCACTGGGAGCAGCTGCGCCTGCTGGCCAGGATGTTGGCTGGGTGGTGCGATCCATCCGCTCAATGCCTCCATGCCGGACGTATCGAACAGCATGGACGATGGTGGGCTCTCGACATTGTATATTTGTCTCATCAGCTCGAGGCGATAGCTTGTTTGTGTACGAAAATGATTTTGGGTGGGATTTGGGTTCAGGGTTTGTCGGTGTGGATTTGGGATTCGTAGTAAAAGAACCGAAAAAGTACAAATCAACATTGGTTCAAACAAACCTAACAAGCTGTCGGGGCTTTTGACGAATGATGGCGATGAGACTTGAGTCGTAAATGGTGGCGGCGTGATCTTCGCTTTGTTTACAGCCAAAGTTATAAAATTAACCAACAAATTCTAGAGCGTTTGATAGAAACTAGAATCCATGAACTACAACCACCATGCACGTATTATTCGAATAATATTCAACTCAAATCAAAAGCCAGCTTTTTTAAAGTTTAACCAAAGTGCAGAGAAGAATGAATGTGAGGGAGTAGCAGGAATTCGCATGGAGTTCCGGATATGAAAGAACCTACCGTAACTTTTCCAGAGACCAGTGATGAGTGGCTCCGTTCTTAGTATCGGTAACTTCGACGGCCACCAGGGTCTTAGAGACAGGTGGAGCTCCGAACTCATCCTCCTGATGCAAAGGAGCCACAGTGGAGGCCAGCTCAGGCGGCAAAGGGGAGTACAAGGTGTCGGTCAAGAGAGTAAATTGGAATTGTACCTGAAATGGATATTTAAGTACAATAATTCAATATGTCAAATCTATTAAGAAAACTATTAGGCGTAAGCTCATTACCTTCTTCTTCAACTCAACGGAAATGGCATTGGCTTCCTTAAGGAATATAGCATTGCCCCAGAGATCGTCTCGCAAGGAGGTGAATTGGTGGTAACGCCACTTGCGGAAAGCCCAGGCAGCCAAGCCAGCCTCTCTTGCTGTCCAGCAGGACTCGTACATAGGATTGGCTAAGGATTTTAGAATATTTACTAATTTGTTGTCTTAAATTCGTTGTCATGCACATACTGTAGACGTCCTCCTCCTGGTGGAAATCCTCCGGCGAGTAGCTGCTGTACATGGACATGGTCATGGATTGCTCCTCCACCTGTTTCTGCAAAGCATCGATGCGAGCCTCGTACGTTTTGCGCTGCTCCTCGAACTGCTGATCGGCCTGAAGTTTCTCCCGCTTGTATTGTTCCTCCAAGTTGTCCAAACGCTTCTTCATTTCAGCTTTGAGATCAATGCCTTGCTTCTCGAGCAATTCGCACTGGGCAAAGTTCCAGTCCACCTGCTGGGTGTCTGTCTTCTCTACTTCGTTCTCAGCCTCATTTTCGGTCTCGATCTTATCCCGCAATTCGCGTGCCTGTTCAGGATTTGTAAAGCGGAACACGTGGTTCTTTCCGAGAATCACGCGAGAGCCGGTCTTAAGAACCTCCGGCTCAACCAGCTTGCGTCCATTTACATAGATAATGGCATCCTTGTGCGGCAGCAGGGTCACCGTGCTGTTCTTGTTCTCAAAGGTGCAGTGCTCCTTGAGGATGTGCGATCCGGAGAGCTGAATGTCCTGAGGCACATTTGCTTCATGGGTACCCAGCCGAGTTAGACCCTCCTTGATGTAGTAAAGCAGACACTCAGACAGATTGGGATCCTCGTTTAGGTTGACCAAATGCGGAGTCTTCTTGGGCGAGAATACGCCAACTGTTATGCCATCTTCCTTAACAGCCACGCCCATTTCGGCGAAGACCGCCTCTCGCTGCACGCGAATCTCCTCGGTGCGCTTAAGTTTCTCCTCCCAGGTCTCGTTGAGTTCTGCGATGGATTATGGGCATTTAAAGGTTTATATTTTAATAAAAGGGAGTTAGATTATTCCACTCACCTGCAATGAGTTTCTCGCTGGCCTGCAGCTGATCCACAGCCATCTCCGTTGTGGATCCATTGCGATTACGTGACTTAGTGGGCGACTTGATCACCGTGGACTTGGTGAGCTCATCCTCTGCAAATGCAAAAGTGGTATCAGAACAAAGAACGTCAGACCATTTAGCGGTCACAAGCGCAGTGATAAGCGTGCTAGTTTTTAAAGGTATGATATACATAAAGATATATTGGATATAAATGTTCACAATATTTTTGATACGAAACGAAGCAGATGCCAATGGGATATGGTTATTTGGGGACTACTGCATAACTCGGGCATGTCCACTTTCTAGCCTTTAAGCAGTGCGGACTGCGAGGAGTTGGTGCCAGTCTTGTTTTGGACTTGGGCAACTGAAATTAACTATTTGGAAACTTATATCAGTCTCTTTGGTGTTTTATATGGCAACATAAAGAGGACTAGACTGTGATTATAGTATGGGTTATATAAGATTTTATTCGTCCTGAAGCGTATTGTTTAAAAGCTTTGACGATACAGCACAATACAAATTCACACACAGAGAGAAATGTATTTTTATTGGCAGTGGTTAGATTACAATATCAGTGCGTTTCAAAACTTTAAGTGAAATGCGAGGAAGATTCATGAAAATTGCAGATGAAACGCAACCTATTTAAGTATAGTTAACAAATATAAATTCGCATTACGCTCTGAAACGCACTGTACATTTTTGCATATTTATTGAATAACATTTGTTGCATGTGAAGCCTTTGGTTTTTCTTATAGCGCTGAGTTTCATATGACTTTACTTACTATTCGCATCGCGCTTCTCACACACCACTTTGCCATCGGGTCCTAAACGAAATAGGTTTGGTTTTGGGATCGGTTTTGCTTTTTTCTAGTATTTATAACTAGACTAGGACTAGAACTACCTTAGGCAGGGGTTTTTGGTTTGTTTTTCAGGTGTAGCGAGTAGTTTTGGTATGTGTGGCTGGGTTTAATGTACTCTAGCTTAGTTGAATATATTTTAACCAGATCTAGACTAGGTAAGACTACTTCCAACTTACCTTCCTGCACTTCAATGCCCTCGGCTTTGAGTAAATCCCGCAGCTTCTGGATCTCCTCCTTGAGTTCGCGAATCAGCTTGGCATTGGCATCTTCATTGACCACAGCCTTGCAAACAATTTGCTTGGCACGATCCGCATAGCTAAACAAAATTGGTATTAAGCATTGGATCTCATATTTATTTCAATAATAATTATAACTTACCGCAGTGTGCTGAGGGTTTCATCGTAGTTAATATCTGCTGGCGAGATAGCTGCAATCATAGCCGTCTTCGAGTTTCCTCCCAAGTTTTCACGTAACAGCCAGGTCAAGGCCGAATCACGGTACGGAATAAAATCTGCCTTCTTGGCGTTCTTTTTCTTGGAAGCCTTCCAAAATTAAAAAATATATTAGCAACAATAAAAGGTTTTCAGAGATCAGGATAAACTTACAGACTATTGAATACCCAGGCAGCAAGAAAATGCATTTATTTTATTAGCATAAAGTTAGTTTAAAATTGAGATATAGACTTTGAGAACTTACCACTTCCGCCAAAGCTGAGATAACTTTGCCCAATGTGGTCAAGGACTTGTTAATGTTGGCTCCCTCCTTCAAGCGGGTGCCCTTGGCACCAGTGGAATCCGCTCGTTCCGACCCGGCCAAGTCCACCAAGCTAATCTTGGATACCTTTTCTGTGGTCAAATTGGTCATCAGATCATGACGACGTTGGGTAAAGAAGATTGTAAAGACGGCATGAGAGCGGGAACTGGTTTCGTTCATGTTAGTGGCTGCCACAGTTCTGAAAGTTATTATAAGTTATAAAATAAGTTCTGATGCAACCCATTATTATAATAATATTCACCGAGCTTTGTTGCCTTCATCAATGAGATCGTGAATGTCCTGGTAATCGGTAACGGCCAGTTTGGACAGATCCTCTACATAGGGACCCAGAAGAGGATGCTCCCTCACACGCAGATTGCCCTTGTTTTTCGGATTCAGTAGATCCCTGACTCGCTCGCAATAGATTTCCATATAGGACACCTCAACCTAAAGTAATTGTTAAATTAGATGCTAGAAAATGAAAGATTGTTATAAAGACGCACCGAGTACTTGAGATCATCGGTCTCAGTATCCTGTATGCGAGTGAACAGATCCTTGCATATCATGGGTATTATGCCCTCTTGCTGCTCCTCCTGCCTGCCCATCATGGTATACGACTTTCCAGCTCCAGTCTGGCCGTAGGCAAAGATACAGACATTGTATCCATCGAAGGAGTGCTGCAACATCTCCTCGCCAATGTCCTTGTACACCATCGATTGTGTGGAGAAATCGGCATCGTGGTGCTGCAATACGAAAATGAATTTAAGTATATATTTTTCATGAATTTTAAATTTAACTTACATCATGTGACCAGTAAGAGTAGTCAAAGTTGAAGCGCTTTACTGAATCGCTTGTGTTGGGCGGCACCTTTGGATTGGTGATGGCTGTCAGGACATAAGATTGAAGTATTTAATTAAGCAAAATCTAGAGTGTTTATGAGATTCTCACCCGTTGTGGCTCCTGCCATCTCGATGATGCATTTCGACTCCCTGGCTATTTCGCGCGAGTTGAAGGGGCGCACTCGCACCGCCACCTTAACCGACGACATTTTGTCCTTCCTCTCTGTGGGTGTCCTGGTTTCCGGTTAACTGGAGTGGAAATAGAGGAACGGGAATACTTTATAGACATTCGAGTCATTCGAGTGGGCTGCAAATTGGCCAGAGACTGCCACTGCCATCACTGACATTTTATAATTGCCCCAACTTTATGGTTATGTACTCGTCCACGATTTGTTTCTGTGGCAGCTCGAAGCTATGAGTCATGCCCCCGGCAACTCGCCAGGGAAATTTGAATTGAAGCCAGGGGTGGGGCTAAGAATTTATTATTTGCTGTCCTATATGTGCTATAAGTCGAAGACTAAGCCGAATACATTGGCAACTATTTTATAATACAAATTTCTTATGAAACAATAGACGTAAATGAAGTTTTTATTGCTCGCGAAATATTTTCAGTGCGTTCTTTTTCTTCTCTTGGTTTTGAATAAGTAGTAACAATGTTCAAAATTCGTTACAATTTTGTTTGATTTAAGTTTGGTTTTTCAGTAATTTTATCACTTATCGTAATAAATTTTAATGCAAATAGTTTTCTTTGGCCCGCAACCCTCTTGACTCACACACACGCACATCCACTCACACACTTGAAGCAGGGGGAAAAATTCCACAATCCACAATGCTTCCAATAAAAGCGCAGACGAGTGTCGGCCAATAGTCGAATGAGTCATCGAGCAAATACAAAAGCCAGAATAAAGAAAAGTACTCACACCCAAAAAAAGAAAGAAAGGTCCCTTTAAAGGCGATGTATTACGCGTATTTTCAATATATTTCTTAACTTTCTTAAAACAAATAACTACCATTTATGGGGATTAAATTACCTTTAGTTAAGGCCAAACGATTGCTGGCTTATAGGGCGGCTATATCCTTAAAGCTCATTATAGCACAAGTTGTAAGGGATCTTAGCACTTTTTCGATTGCACTTATGTGTGATTTGAATTTTAGTTAATGTTTGATAAGGTTAAATATATTTTTTCGTTTGTCACTCTTTGTTTTATTTATTAACTTTATAGTGGTAATTTCACTTGACCAACTGAGAAATTCTTTCACTCGCGTACACTAGCGTCCTGAAATATTGTGAAACCAAGTTTAGAAACCATTCCAATGCGCAGCTGTGAGAATTTCTCTCTCTTTCTCGTCCTTTCTCTCTCTTTGTTTACCTGACCAAAATACTTTTGTTTATGTTATTTTTTTCTGTTCTTTCAATTTTCCGAACAAACTGTCAAAGCAAATGTGCAACAGCCTGCAGTAAAAAGTCTCCACAGGGAGATTTGCGCAGAAGCGCGAGACAGGAGAAATGCGGAGAGAAGACAGAGAAAGGCGAGAGAATTATAGAGAGTGTGGGAGCGAAAGTGGGATAGGATATGCTAAATATTTGTGTTATGTATTTTATTTATTTTTTATGATATGCAGACTGACGCTGGTTGAAGGCGCACGAAACGAAAAAAGAACGTCTTAAAGAAATAAAAATCAGGCTATATCCTTTTCGAGAATGTCCACTTCTCAACGTCCTGAGCTCGTTTTACCTGGCCAGGCTCTTGAAAATTTATTCGTCACACAGTCAACCCTCATTTGCACTTGAGAAACGAACTAAGCACTCGAGGTCCTCGCTTTTGTTGCCTTCTGCGTCATATTTTTTATGGCTTCCTGCGGGGCAACACGGCGGGCACTTAATACCGTATGCAGGACCTCTCACCACACTCATATGCGCGCCCCGTCTCATTCGTGGGTAATATCCTTCGCTTGCGTTCTTCTTGACCTTTATTAATAAATTTTCAAGTTGCCTTTGCCATGGACACCGAGCCAGGAAATCTCTACACTCTACACACACACTATGCACACTACTCTGGAGGCCACTGTACACACTAGATGATGGGGGGCAAAAAGTAGCGAATCAAAATTATGTAAAACGTAATTATGGGCTATGTTTTATCGAGAATTTTGAAATGTTTGGTCGAGCGAATTGATGAAATTTTGCAAATATATTTTGAAGCATTTACCAATTGATTTTCTGTTTCGTTTTATTATTTTTCGGGGCATTATACTCATAAACCCATGTGGAACTCAAAATATTTTCTGTTTTAGGAACATTTGTGGTTGTTGCTGATAGTCCGTTGGTTGTTGTTGTTGCTGCTGCATTTCTTGGTCTGGCTGGTGTTCTTGTGTGTAATTGAATACTAGTACAAAGCTATCCAACATGGATCGCTTGGAGGTGGTGGCGAAAATGATGGAAAGCACCAGAATTGTTGTTAACAATAGGGCGAAAAACAATAGGTAACCAAAAGCGCACATTCGCGTAGCTTCTTCTTCTTGACTTGGCTAAAGGATTCTTGAACATATATTATATATATATGGATATATATATGTAGGCTCTCGTATATGTGTATATATGTGTAGGGGTCTGCCTTTCTGTATAACAGCGAAAAATTTTCACTCCTTTTTTTTGGGGGACAAATAATTGATAAAGTTTTAGTTTGCCACTGTATCGAATTGTTTTATTTGAAACTTGTTAGTTGCTTTACTTGGCTGCGCTACGTTTAAACGGTTGGGCAACTTTTCGCTGATGAAAACTCTGGGCTTTTCTGCACAAAATCGATGGCCAGTCAGCGGAAGGCCTTAGGAAATGAAATTCGCGCACGACTCGAGACCAGAACGAACTGCACCCGTTAAGGGTAGACGACACAGTGAGCAACTCTGGGAAAGTTCAGAGGATACGACGACGACCAGCCCACCAGCAGGACGCATGCGCCGCAATCCGGGCAAGAAACTGGAAGGGCAGCAACTGTGTGGGCTGCGAGGTGTATATGGGTATGCGAAAAATATTTTATAAATTTCATACACATAGCGTAAAAGGTCCGCAATAACAAATTGAACGCCTGTCGTCCGCGGGCACAAGGAATTTCATTATTAGCGCAAGGTGTCCACTTTTTCGGACAGCCACTGTGGCGCCCGCTTCCCCAATTTTCCCCCGATGTTTGATCTTATTATGAGCCATTTCAGATATCGCTGCCGGCACAGTGGCTATAGCGACGGCTTTATCCACCAGCTGATGACGTAAAGTGAATTCTTTTTATTGATTTCCCATCGCACCGAGACGCAGGACAAGCTTTGGCTTTTTATGTTACTCGGTAGTAGGTATTTGTATACTATATATTCTACGGCGTAATTACATTGACATTGAAATCTGGCGGCGAGGCTGGGAGCGCAGTAAAAAGTTGGAGGTTGTGGCTTTGGTAGGGAAATGTTTAAGGATGGGGCTTGGTAAAAGAACGTGCTGGAAGCTGAAGGTCCCTTTTTTGGGGGTAATCTGTTATCATTACAAGTGCGAAGTTTGAAATATAATAAAAAATATAGTAAAGTGATTAAAAATGTAAATAGATAACCAGTATTAACATCGAAAACAACGATTTAAGCTGAAATAATTTGTTGAATTTGTTTTTTCTGATAGCTCTTAGAAAATCAAAGTAAACCCAGAACTAGTTTCACTTTTACCTAATTCAACTCAAAGATTTCGAACTACAAACATTAAATACTAAAATGTCAGCCACCGACACAAAAACCACCAAATCCGATGTTTTTTTTGTGCCAAACGCGATGGACGCGGAATTTGACAATTTTTGGAAAACGGTTAGCTGTTTCGCGGCCAACAGCTTTCCGTTCGAGGAGCGATGTGAGTTCGTAAAGAAAGCGGTGAACTGCAATTCGAGCACGAATGTAATTCCATACATGAGACTGCTGGCCTGCGATCTGAAGTGCATCAATCAGTTCCAGGAAATGATCTTCATCGCCTTGTTCGTGGCGTTCTGCTTTCAGATTTTGGTTATACTAATCTACACGATCAATGTTTAGTAAGTAGCTAACTAACGCGAGGATTTAAATTGAGCTTGAATTGCATTTGCAGCTATAGTCCTGCTCTGAAGGCCGTATCCCGATTCCTTCATATGAACGAGCATTTGGCGGGCGTTACCCTGATGGCCTTTGGAAACACTTCCGCCGACCTATTCGCCAACTTGGCCAGCGTTGAACGTCATGTGCCGGTGTTTGCCAACAACTTGTCGTCAGCCCTGTTTGTGATTACGATTTCCGGTGGCCTAATCTGCTACATTTCCCCCTTCAAGATGAATTCCTACGAAACGGTCCGCGACATTTTATTTCTTCTCTTAGCGACTTTATTGATGGATTACTTTGCATCGCACCATTTCACATTGAGCTATGATGAATTGAAGTTTTTAAGTAAGCATAATAGCCTAAGTCGATTTCCTCTTTTCCTCAAAATTGTAATGTCCTTGACCTAAAATTTAGTTGTACTCTTGGTTTACATTAGCTACATCATTATCAACGTGGCAGATGTGTACTTATTGCAAAAGACCATAGCCTGTGAGTATTCATATTCATATTCATATATATTTGTATTTTTAACAAAATAAGTTGCTAGCAACGCGTGCCAAAATGCAAAAACTTCTGGACGAGAAGGAAACACCTGAAATAGCATTGAAACTCCAAGAACTCGAGAGAAAGCTGGAGTATTATTCACAGGATACGAGGGTGGAGATTTTGGAAAAAAGCAGTAGTATCTCGATAACCAGAATACGCTACACCACAATGAGAATGATTCGAAATCCTCGTGTTAGCGTCAATCGACGCTACACCCGAACTATGATGCTTGATTACACGCAATCGAAGAACCAAGGGATCTTCAGGGATTTCTTCCTTGCCCTCAGGCCCATCAAGTGCCAGGCTTGGAAGCAGGCGGAACTTCTTAACCGGGTTCTACTGTTAATCAGGGCTCCGGCCGTCATCATCTGCACCCTCTATATTCCCCTGGTGGACTACGAATTGGAGAAACATGGCTGGAACAAGCTACTAAACGCCATTAATGTAGTAGTAAATCCTGCACTATCAATATCGATCTTTTTGTGTGAGTAGTTGCTAACTAATAATAATTAATAATATATTTTTCCCGATTGCAGCTTTCATGCATAGGAAAGCGAACGTTCTATGGTATATAAGCCTGCAGAACACCCTGATGTATGGAGCCTATTCCTTCGTACTCACTGTGCCATTTGCCGTGTTCATTCTCTTCCATTCACGGACTGATGTGCCACCATCTTATCACTGGGTGAGCTACAGTGAAGATAATGCACCAAGAACTCGAAATAAATCCTTAATACTCCTTTCCAGGTGTTTACCATAATGAATCTAACAGGATCGATGTTCTTAATCTTTCTCTGCGCCACGGAAATCGATACAGTCCTCGAGGTGATTGGAAACATATTGTCCATAGATGACAACTACATGGGCGCCACTGTGAAGGCATTTACAGGGAATCTGGGCACACTATTCGCGAACACCGCTGTGGCCATTCATGGCTATCCAAAAATGGCTTTCGCATCCGCCATAGGAGGATCTTTTTTCAGTGAGTACCTCGAACAATTTGCCCTATGGTAATGATCTAAACTGATCCTTTAGCTATCGTTGTAACTGGGAACACTGTGGCCTACGTAAGAAGTCTGGTGGGCAATCGATGTGATGACCACATAGAAGAATATGGTGAAATCGCCTTCATATTTCTCAACATGGCACTCTTTACCATTTTGCTCTGGTCCACAACGTTGGGATTTTTCGCCCGCCGTTCAATGGGATTGTATTCGATTGGGCTATACGTTGTCTACTTGTTGTTCGTCACTCTGGTTCATGAGGAAGTCATTCATTCGTTTAGTAAAGACGTTCAGGTGAAATCAGCATTCGGTGATATTTAGTTGATAAAGTGTAAATTATTGAAGAGCTCGAAATTCAGAAAGGATACATTTTATACATTTATACTTTTTGTACTTTACAAAAATTTAAAAAAAAATTTTGAAAAAAAATAATTGACTATGATTTCCGAGTTTCTGAAACGCACCTTGCTGGGAAATTTTAGCTAGTTTACTGCGCAGAATTTTCTAAGGCAATGAAAAGCACGCACAGACTGAAACGAAACCAAAATATCGAGTTGTGGGAAAATTGGGGAAGAGCGGGAAAAGCGGTCGTTGACGTTTTTTGTTGGCTGCGCAATTACTGCTTTTCCACCAACGACTTTAAGGATTTTCCACTGGGCGAATGTCAATGACAGTTCATGCGCCAAAACATTTCAATTTTCCGCTGCATCATGCGAGTTCGCTGACTCTTGGCCATGATCAAGCAATTAAAATGTAACACTCCAGCAGACAACACTGCGTATGAGTCATCTGAGCATTATTCTTTTTTTTTTTTTTGCTTAGCTGCGGGCCGGTCTTGAAATTAAATTTAAATTCAATTTTCAAGTCCGCGGCGCAAATGACATTTATGGCCAACGTGGCGGAGGAGGATAAAAGAGCTCTTGAAATGGCAGACACGTGTATATAAAAACCCCTTGATATGCCTCCGTTTTTTTCCGAAAGCCCCCAGGACACTTAAAACTGGAAATGTTTGAGTGTTGGTGTCCCCCATTAAGTCTAGAACATAAACGATAAATGCGATTTGGTTATTTAAGTCATTGCAACGAAAGCGTGGGGAAAATGGGAAAATATAGTAGGAAAAATAAGCAGAGCGGGAGATGGAGAAAGCCTGCCCCACGCAAAAAGCACAAACACAGTCGAGCTACACCACTACAAACGCAAAGGGAAATGGCTGATGACTCATCCGAGGAAAACGCTTGTATGTGAGTGTGGAACCTGGCCACAGTCGCGTCCCAACGAAGTGGGAATGCCAAAGAGCAGAGGGCAAGGAACAGGACATCGAAAAGGAAGGAAGGAAGGAAGGAAGAGCGAGCCCGATGGTGAATCATCTTTCAAGAGGCAAACATTCGACGGGCCCTGCTTTTCCACCCACTTAGCAATTTTTTGTTTCGGTTCTCATAATTTCAAGGTTTGTTTACTCAGTGATTTCTTATACAGAGAAAAATTAAATATAGGTTTATTCTTGGTACAATTACTGTATGATAAAAATATCTATCTATTAAAAATATAAAATATATATACAATTGTATTTTAATTACAAATGTTTCTGGAACTGCACCTAGTGCACAATTTTGAGCAATCCGTACAAATGAAATATCACTGCGGATACTTTTTCTCCTCTGTAGCTTTTTATTGTCACGCAGGACCTCCCGATGTTGGCGTGGAATGTTGTAACTTTCGGTGCCTAGCTGTCGCTCTATATATATGTAGCATATAATTTGCAAGCACGCGGCTGCCAGGACACGTTGATTAGCAAGTGATTTCCATTTCGAGCCGTTTTTGTTGCCTACTTTTGTGGGTAGCTGACCACACGTGATGGAGTAGACCGCACTGGGCGACGGCCACGCCCGAAAAAGAACAAGGAACTGCATTGGGGAACACTTAAAAGTGCAGCGCACAGGTAACATAAATCATTTGGGACAACCACAAGCTTTTGGTCCTTTGCCTTGCCGAACACAATTAATAATAAAGAAGGGGCAAATTGTCAGAAGAGGAAGCCATTTCGCGGTCAGGTAAAATGCTGCCTCACACTTTCCATTTTCCCTCTTAATGCTGCTCAGCGGAAATTTATGTTTATTGCTTAGTCCCCCCCACTGGGCACTCTTTTTTCCAAAGGATCCGGCGCACTTTACTCCTTTTTTGTTTAAGTATTTTGCCTTATTTATTCATGACACTTTGGAAAGCCACTTTATGTGGCGGTTGGCGAGCTGCGACTTATTAAAGCCGCCGCTTTGGTCAGTCCTTTGTTTAGGAGCAACTGCACCAGCTTGGCTCGAGATTTAAGCTGGTGAAGCCCATATGCTCCCAGGGGTCTTGCCTCAGATTTACCCTATTATTAGAACAGCAAACAACAATCGCAAGCAAACAAGATGCTCAATTCCCATGCAATCCACTGAAACCTTAATCTCTCAATCAAGCTGGTCACTATAATCACAACCACAGTGTCGCTGGACATGACGCACAATATTACACAGAGAAGAAAACAGAATTAGTACTCCTAGTTTTCAAAATAAATCCTAAGGATTATATAGATGATCACAGATTAGTTTAAATAAATAAATAAATAAGAAGTATACTTAAATCCACTTGAACGAATCATCTTAAAGTCTGTTTTATCATATTTCTTTTCTAATGGATATATTTATTCAAGATTGATTTTCGTTCAGTAGACAAACCAAGGGAACTTCGAAGGCAAACCCTTTGCCCACGCACAACAATCAGACAGTGGGGACACGCTATATGCGAAGGACCAAACGACCTCCCACGCAATTGTGCCACTTGAATGGGGCAACGCTGGCTGAGTAGCAGCGAGGTGAAGGTTGTGCCTTCAGACTCCTTCTACTCAAAGGTCAGAGGTTGACCGTCGGCAAACATTTGATGTTGATTTGGCTGGATAGAGACAACACCGACAATTGGAACTTCCCTGGTAACTAGATTACCCTCCCTGACGTCAATTGGCCAGGCGATAAAGCCGTGGGTGTTGTTGCGCATAAATGCGTCTGTTGTGGATGTTCCATATCTACTATTTTGAAACGCGCTGAATGACAGGTTGCATCCATATGCTCGGGGAAATTCGCAAACAAGAGCGGAGAGGTTTTATTTATAGAATCCACTGGGGGCGGACAGCTGCTGAAGGACCTCAAGCAGGATCCGCAACAGGACGAAAGTTGGAAAAGTTCCCGAAGGGAGATGCGTGCGCACTTCTGGGGCAACTGGCTGTGGAATATTGATTTTTCACACATTTTCCCGAATACCGTCAAGTGGAGTTTTTCACAAACTAATCGAAAATAGTTTGAATTGAATCCCAATCTCATAATTTCTTATCAAGTTTTATGTTTTGTTTGGTAGCTTACTTACGTTTATAAGTTAAATTCCTTGATGGGCGTCAACAGTTTTCCTCACACACTCACAATCACAGTTGTTTATTAAATTATTATTGCACTCAATTGGTTTATTTTGTATGTTTTTCATTCGTCACCGCCCTCAGGAAATTAAATGATTTTTCCTTTGTTTCGTGCTGGTCTCTCGATTTCAAAACTCCGGGCGATTTTCGAGGATGGCCATTACGCGAACATGCAACAAACGACTCTGCCAGCGGCTGGCCATTTGTCCCACCATTCGGATACGCGTGCTGGAAAATTGTTTGCAGCTGCGCGCACGCAAGCTCGGGAAAACTCGGTGGAAATGTCAATTTTCCTCCCCCGATTTCGCGGCAGGCTGACTTTTGTTTTGTTTTTGTTTGGCTCGCGCACAGCTGATTAGCTAGAGATGGCACCATAGGCGGCAGTGTTGAAAAAGATTTACAGTACTTGCGATATTTTAATTTAATATGAAAATTAATTATTTTGAAGCGTACTAAAATTGATTAAATAAAAAACCATTAAGTATATGTATATTTTTTACTTCCTCAATGAAGTGATGGTTTCAAATCACCTTTGTAAACCGTTTTCTTGTTCATTAATATGTTTTAAATAGTTTTATTCCCATTTATACAAATGATAATTAGTTGCTAGCTGGTACCAATTTATTAGCCGCAACTTAGACTACAATTTAGGATCTCCGATCCGCAGATGCTTATAGATTAGACATAGACAATCTCCGGCTGTGCTTAGCACCCGAGCTTCTTGGCCTCCTGGAAGCGGCACGAGATGTCGTCCCAGTTGGCGATGTCCCAGATGGCCTCCACGTAGGAGGGACGCACGTTCTTGTACTGCAGATAGTAGGCGTGCTCCCAGACATCGATGCCGAAGAGGGGGATCAGGCCGGTGGAGGCCTCCAGGGGATCCTGGTTGGGCAGGGCGGCCAGTTGCAGTTTGCCCGACTTCTTGTTGAAGCCCAGCCAGCCCCAGCCGGAGCCCTGGACCGCCACGGTCAGCGTGGTCAGCTCCTTCTTGAACTCCTCGAGGCTCTTCCACTGCGACTCGATGGCCTTCTTCAGTTCATCGCTGGGCTGGCTCTTGTTGGGCGAGAGGTTCTGCCAGAAGATGGTGTGGTTGATGTGGCCACCGCCATTGAAACGCAGGGCAGGAGCCAGCTGAATCAGCTTGGTGGTGTCGCTCTTCGACTTGGCCTCCTCCAGCTGCTCCTCGGCGGCATTCAAATTGTTGACGTAGGTCTGGTGGTGCTTCTGGTGGTGCAGCTCCATGATCTCCCGGCAGATGATGGGCTCCAGGGCGGCATAGTCGTAGGGCAGCTTCGGCAGGGTGTGCTTGCCACGCACCGCCAGGCTGCAAAGGGTTAAGTGTGTCTTGTTTTATAATGTCCTCAAGATCAGGGTCGCCATTTGTTGCTATTTATGTAATCAGCCGGCATCGATTTTGGCATACTTTTCTTCGCTTTCCCCGTGCAACTTACCTTGCAGTTTGCGAAATTTTACGGGCCACGAACATCTCTGCGATTTATTCGACTGCAAACAAGGCTAAGTCCTGATATCAGATTTTAAATCAAATAAAACAAGGCTTACGTTCTCGTTATTTTGCTTGATCTTTTTGAACAATTTACTGCTAGAGATGAGCAGATGAGCGGATGAAAATATCGAAGGGCGACAATCAGCTAGTGATGTGAGATCAACTCTTATATATTGAAGTTAAATAGTAAAACTAAAAGAATTTATAAACTATTTTTCAAGGGCACTGATACATATTGAATTCATATTGAGGATTTGTTTAATATTTCTCGTATTTAAATATTATTTTAGTGACTATTAGCTTTTTCTAGCTGCTTACGCATCGATTGCTTACATTCGATTGATACTGGACTAATCGATTTTGCCGCTGTATTTCATGGCGCCGAATTTGAAATTAACCAAGAAATTAACGTCATAAGTTTAAAAATCCAACTGGAACACATCACAGCACACAACATGTCTACATTTCAAATACCTTCCCGAATCAAAATCGATATAACAGATAAACGGGCACAGAATATTCTTCACAAATATCTTCATATACGTAAGTTGCTTAAATAGGCTAAAGATTTTATGATTTGACGATGATTTGTTCAGCAACCTCTTGTGGAGACATGAGCAGCGGGGTAGAAGGTAATTCACACCAAGCCGCAGTGGTTATTGACAACGGCTCTGGAGTATGTAAGGCTGGATTCTCCCCAGAAGACACTCCTCGCGTGGTCTTTCCGTCGATTGTGGGCAGACCTCGTCACCTAAACGTTCTGCACGATTCCTTGATCGGTGAAACTGTTATTGGCGAGGCGGCAGCTCGAAAAAGGGGAATACTAACCCTGAAGTATCCCATCGAGCACGGAATGGTCAAGAACTGGGATGATATGGAGATGGTTTGGAAGCACACGTACGAGCTCTTGCGGGCGGATCCAATGGATTTGCCGGCTCTACTCACCGAAGCGCCTATGAATCCGAAGAAGAATAGAGAGAAGATGACGGAGATTATGTTCGAACACTTTCAGGTGCCAGCGTTTTATGTAGCAGTTCAGGCTGTGCTCTCACTTTACGCCACCGGGCGTACCGTGGGCATTGTGGTGGACTCGGGTGATGGTGTGACGCACACGGTTCCGATCTACGAAGGATTTGCCCTGCCCCACGCCTGTGTACGAGTTGATCTGGCCGGCAGGGACCTCACCGATTATCTGTGCAAGCTGCTTCTGGAGAGGGGTGTTACAATGGGCACCTCTGCTGAACGGGAAATCGTGCGCGACATCAAGGAGAAACTCTGCTATGTGTCGATGAACTATGCCAAGGAAATGGATCTCCACGGGAAGGACGAAACCTATGAGCTGCCAGATGGGCAGAAAATCGTTTTGGGCAGCGAGAGATTCCGCTGCCCTGAGGCTCTCTTCCAGCCCAGTTTGCTGGGTCAGGAGGTGATGGGCATCCACGAGGCCACCTATCACTCGATCACCAACTGCGACATGGATCTGCGAAAGGATATGTATGCGAACGTTGTTCTCTCTGGCGGAACGACCATGTTTCGTAACATCGAGCACAGATTCCTGCAAGACCTAACCGAAATGGCTCCACCATCCATCCGAATCAAGGTTAACGCTAGTCCAGACCGCAGATTCTCCGTTTGGACGGGTGGTTCCGTCTTGGCCTCACTCACAAGCTTCCAAAACATGTGGATCGACAGCTCGGAGTACGACGAAGTTGGTTCTGCCATAGTCCATCGAAAGTGTTTTTAGTTGGAGGAAGGAGGGCGGTAACATATTCGTTATGAGCAATAATTATTATATATTTTCTATTTGCTAATGAATTCAATGTTCATGAAATTTCTAAAAACAAAACAATTTGATATAAAATAAATAAAAAGGGGGTTAACTACACACTAACCACTAGAGAAAAACCCATTGAACCTAACTAATAACTGCTAAACTCTTATTCTGATTAATTTCGAATGTTTTAAGCCAAATAAAAATACAAATGTATTCGTTTGTAAAATCTCGGCGGGAATCACCTCAACGCAGTAACCTTAACTTCAATTCAGTTGCACGTGCACCGGGCGACAACAAAATCCAAGTTTCAACTCTCGAAGCATTCGCCATCGTAATCATAATTGTCAAGCTCCATCATTTCGCAGTCGGATGCACTTGGGCATAAGACGCTTTTGTTTAAGAGCTTGACAAGATTTCGATCACGGATCTAGCCGTGGATTTTTTTAAACTAAACAGCACAACAACAGCTGCAAAGTCAGCACGTCAGATTATAGGCATTGAAACTTCGCTCTTTCGATTGTAAGGTAAGGATAAGAAATTTATCCTGTCTTATATAACAACATTCGGATCGTTTTCCGAATTCCAGATGTTCGAGCAACTGCGACTGAATGTTTCAAAACTGCAGTTAAACTTGCAGCAGCGTGGCTCTGAATTAAAAAAATACTTTAATCTTTAAAGTTAGCGTATCAAATGGCCAAATAATATATTCAAGTAATGTTAAAAATTAGCACGTCATTATGCTGCACTTTGATTCAAATTAATTGCGAATTTATTAAGCCAAATGATGCATACAAATGTGTGTGATTGCCACATCTCAACGCGGCAACCTTAGCTTCCTTCCAGTTGCACGTGCACCGCCAGTTTCGAGGCATTCACCTTCATAATCGTATTCATAATTGTCTAGACTCATCATTTCGCAGTCAGTTGGTTTTGGGCACCCAAGGCGCCTTTTGTTGGGGCACTTCACCAGATTTCGATCACGTATCAATGACAAACCTCGTTGGAGACAAATAACACAACGCGTGCTTGAGGAGGTGCACCTGCAACATGGATTACCCTTCTAAACTCATTCGAGATTTTTTCATCAGGAAGTTGGAACGAAATCAGAACTCTTTATATCTGCATTGTTTGAGATTGCCCATCTTCTGCATAAATGATTATCTACTTCAAATTATTCTTAATCTGCAATAATTTTGTTGAAGGTCGCTACGATAATAAAGATTAAAAGTAGTTATATAGATATTGTGGTTTCGTTTGTATTGGCCCATTTCCAGTAGCACATTGTTACGCGATCGGAGCAGCTGAGTCCGGGTTTTGAGCCAGAATCGAATTGACAGCCGCTTGAAAGGGTTTTCCATATCAAATGGATATCTGTGCCAAGTCGCTGGCTGCGGTGACTGTTTTCATTTTTTTTCTTTTTATTTTATATGGCAGAGTAGTGACTCCAAGGTTGCGTGAATTCATCACTTCACTTCACTCCTGGGGGCTGAGCTACTGCAATTTTGTAAATTGTTTCCATTCGGTTACCTCATCATGGCTAACGTGGATTTATATATCACTTTTGGATGGGCCCAGCTACTTTTGGATATTTATTTTTTATTAAACACCCGAACACAGAATAATTCAAATTCGTGAGGCTATAAATTAAAAAGGGACACGGAACGAGCGAGTGGGTGGGGGGCCAAAGATGTGGCCGCAGTTGGAGTCGTAGGCATCATTGTGTCATGCCGAGACTAGCGGCTCTACATGAGCTCGTCTAGTCTGATTTGGCCGGGCAGAGATGTCTCTTGGTCGTCTTCGACTTGGATGATGTTGTCGCAGTCGCTAGTTTCATATGCATGCAATGGAGCGTGGCCTAATGCGATGTTGTTTGCCGCAGATGCATGTGCACGTTCGTTTCGGTTTAGAGGTGATAGTTCCCAGACCAAAGGAGCTTCACCTTCTCCGGTAAAACCCACTTTTATAGTTCGATTTGGTCACCAACCCCTATTGGTTCTGTTTACTTATATTACCTGTTGCCTGTTGCCCTCCTGTCACATCAAATTAAATTGGAGCGAGAATTTATGCGAGACCAACTGAGAAAAGAAAGGGTAGTTATTGGAAAAGCATACCCTCAAATACCCTAACAAAAATGCATGTTAATGGAACCTCAGTCGCAATTTTTAGGAACCCGATGAAAAGTACATTATATATTAATCATATATAGACTGGCAGTTGTATTGGTTATTTATCAACGAAATATTATTTTGTGTAAGGTATATTGTAAAACTCAGATACCCACAGTGAGTGTATCCTGTTGCCAACCCATTGCGCAGCTGCAAACAGTGTTATTCCTAAATCTGAGCTGGAATATCCTGCTGCAATGAGCTCATTACCCAAGGAGCAAGACAATGGAACAGGCGTACAGTACAGCTTCCCGACTGCGATGGATTTGCGTTTGTGGATTGGCCATTTCGGTGTATTCACTGTATGTCAAAATGAAACTGAAAGAGGATAAGAACTATAGGCCCATGTGCGATGTAAATGAGAATATAAGCTGCTCGCTAGTTTTTAAATCGGGGTATGTAAGATTACTATATATACAAAATAAATTTAATAAATTATTTTTACATCAGCTATGGTGATGGCTTTGGTCTGGCTAACATAACCCAAGTAAATGCGCCCAACGGAGCCATCGGTTGTATATTTTATATCATGTACTTCTTGAGCTGTAAGTAAATATCTTAGTACAAGTAACTAAATTTAATAAACACTATTTTTAGCTTTCTTTAATCATCGCTGGCTGTGCCTGTTCCAATTGATAATATGCACTCTGACATTACTTCTCTGCGTTTATCTGGGTTTCCTGCTGCTTTTCGTGTTTTACGATTGCTGTTTGGTGTGCGTGACCATCTATTTCATACACACATGGCTCTTTCAGGAAGTCCTAAGGCGATATAGACGGCTTTATATGTAAGATTTGTTAACAACAATGTTAAGAAAAGCTAAGCTAAAATTATGAAGATAAATCCCTGAGATGAGCTACTAACCAGTGAGTTATTTTAAACTGTCAACGTGCCATGGCGAATATCTCAATCTTCATCAGTCGTTTTTTGACCCACACGTCTGGCTAAAAGCAGGATGCTGAGCCGGCATCTACCATTCCAACTCCCATGACCAAGCACGTAGTGGGGCAATTAATTCTGCACGTTCCCATTTGCCGGCGAAGGCTGTGATCTGTGATCCATAATCCGCGAATGGCGCTACTGCCAAGTGAAGTTAACCAAGCTAGCCAAGTTAATACGGTGGGCGGACTGCGAAAACTCGGCGCAATTAATTTCCCATAAGTTCGGGAATCCCTTTGTGTGGGGGCTGCTGTTCCGATTTGGATGGGCTGAGCAACTGAATCAATGGATGTGTGGAAATCTGTACTGTGTGGATGATGTATCGCATACCCTTGCAGATTTAAGTATCTATGATGAAAATAGTTTGAGATAAAACTGATGATATTTAGCTATCCGAAACATATGAACATGAATCTTAACTTTATAGAATCTTCGTTTTCGCCACCTCTCATAGCTTGAAATTGTATCTTAACAACTCACACAGATAATCAATCTTGAAGATTTGCCATGAAGATTGAGCTGTCATTTGGATACACCAAGCTGCTCTGGATCTAGTTGGAACATAATCAATGCAATTAGTCTCAGTGATTCCAGTGATTACATATCATCTACATACCCTTCATTTTCAATTGATTCTCTGATCTTTGAGCCATCGCCACAATCTCCAATCTGCGATCGACTCGACCCTTCTACACCCATCAGACGCATCTGGGGATCCTACACCCAATTGGGGTCGTCGTTGGCACGATCGTCTTCAATGTATCGCTGGGCTTTTTATTATTATTTTTCCTTTTTCGTCGCTGACAAGACAAGGCAAACAAATGCAAACTTTGGCGCTTGTCATAGTAACCACTCGCTTGGGAGAGTGAGCCGCGGCAGACGCCGCCGACACATTCACCCAGTGGAGTAGACCGAGTAGACTACTTTGGGCCAACGCAACGGCGGATGCAAAAGGCTTGCGGCCCGGGCACAATCACCACCTCGCCGCGCCTCGAGAAGATGTGCACCGAAAGAAGGCAAATCAGCCCGAGACCCAAGACCGAGGCACCCTTCACGTGGCAATCTGGCGCAGATCGGGGTGGTGAAGTGTTGGCAAGCAAGCTCAGTGATTGAGATTTTTGCTTTGGGCCGCATAGAATCAGCCACCGCTTCTCTGAAGACGATCGTATGTGGCAGCCGCATCAGCTGCATCAACAGCAGCAGCAGCAGCAGCAGCTGTTGCGCCGGTTGCCACACGCTCCACAAAACCACCTCCAACTCATTGTCGAGTTCGTGTGTGTGCATCCTAGACTTTCAGTTTTTCGGTTTTGCCTCATATAAATACGCCATGTGGCAGCTACCACAGATCAGTCAGAATTCGGCGCTGCTTCCAAGCGCTAGTCTCATCCCAAAGATTCCGATCAGTCCGTAGCACAGCTTCAGTTCCAGCTCCAGCTTCAGATACCAGTGGAATATGTTCAAGTTACTCGGCTTGACGCTGCTCATGGCGATGGTGGTCCTTGGGCGACCGGAGCCACCAGTTAACTCGTATCTACCTCCGTCCGATAGCTATGGAGCACCGGGTCAGAGTGGTGCCGGCGGCAGGCCGTCGGATACCTATGGAGCTCCTGGTGGTGGAAACGGCGGACGACCCTCAGACAGCTATGGCGCTCCAGGCCAGGGTCAAGGACAGGGACAAGGACAAGGTGGATATGGAGGCAAGCCCTCAGATTCCTATGGAGCTCCTGGTGGCGGAAATGGCAACGGAGGTCGTCCATCGAGCAGCTATGGCGCTCCTGGCGGCGGAAACGGCGGTCGTCCTTCGGATACCTACGGTGCTCCGGGTGGCGGAAATGGTGGACGCCCATCGGACACTTATGGTGCTCCTGGTGGTGGTGGAAATGGCAACGGCGGTCGACCCTCAAGCAGCTATGGAGCTCCTGGTCAAGGACAAGGCAACGGAAATGGCGGTCGCCCATCGAGCAGCTATGGTGCTCCTGGCGGTGGAAACGGCGGTCGTCCTTCGGATACCTACGGTGCTCCTGGTGGTGGAAACGGTGGTCGTCCTTCGGACACTTACGGAGCTCCTGGTGGCGGCAATAATGGCGGTCGTCCTTCAAGCAGCTACGGCGCTCCTGGTGGTGGAAACGGTGGTCGTCCATCTGACACCTATGGCGCTCCAGGTGGCGGCAACGGAAACGGCAGCGGTGGTCGTCCTTCAAGCAGCTATGGAGCTCCTGGTCAGGGCCAAGGTGGATTTGGTGGTCGCCCATCGGACTCCTATGGTGCTCCTGGTCAGAACCAAAAGCCTTCAGATTCATATGGCGCCCCTGGTAGCGGCAATGGCAGCGGCGGACGTCCTTCGAGCAGCTATGGAGCTCCAGGCTCAGGACCTGGTGGCCGACCCTCCGACTCCTACGGACCCCCAGCCTCTGGATCGGGAGCAGGTGGCGCTGGAGGCAGTGGACCCGGCGGCGCTGACTACGATAACGATGTAAGTGTTTGATAGCTTAGCAAATAGGGTATATGGTATGGCATCTGTAAAATGGGATTTGTATTCGGGGATCACTGGGTGGAAATGACCACAAGGGAACACCGCTCCACCGCCCACACCGCTGCACACTTGCCCCCTTGCAAATCTTTGGTAGACTCGTTATCGCTCACCTGCACAGCCATCGGCGTTTAAAGCTTGCATCCCCACAGAAAACTGAATTCTTGATCCCAGACACTCTATCTCTCTGTGTTTCTCTCTTTCTCCACACGCCCCAATCCGTTCTCCATTCTCCATGATCCGCTGTCCATGATCCATGCTCCATGCTCCATGATCCGTTGTACGGCGATTAGGAGCCCGCCAAGTACGAATTTAATTACCAGGTTGAGGACGCGCCCAGCGGACTCTCGTTCGGGCATTCAGAGATGCGCGACGGTGACTTCACCACCGGCCAGTACAATGTCCTGTTGCCCGACGGAAGGAAGCAAGTAAGCGGCGGCGGCAGCGATGGCGGGCAGCAGGAGGCGATGTGGATCCACCCACTGCTCCACCACCTCATCCTCCTGTCACGACTAACATTGTTATCTCGTTCTCTTTCTCTCTGTCTTTCCTAGATTGTGGAGTATGAGGCCGACCAGCAGGGCTACCGGCCACAGATCCGCTACGAAGGCGATGCCAACGATGGCAGTGGTCCCAGCGGTCCCAGCGGTCCTGGAGGTCCTGGTGGTCAGAATCTGGGTGCCGATGGCTACTCCAGCGGTCGTCCCGGCAATGGAAATGGCAACGGAAATGGCGGTTACTCCGGTGGACGCCCAGGTGGCCAGGATTTGGGACCCAGTGGATATTCTGGTGGTCGTCCAGGCGGTCAGGATCTAGGTGCCGGTGGCTACTCCAATGGCAAGCCGGGCGGCCAGGACTTGGGACCAGGCGGTTACTCCGGCGGTCGCCCAGGCGGGCAAGACTTGGGTCGAGACGGCTACTCTGGTGGACGTCCAGGTGGTCAGGACCTCGGTGCCGGCGGCTACTCCAATGGCAGGCCAGGCGGCAATGGCAATGGTGGATCCGATGGCGGTCGTGTGATCATCGGTGGACGTGTGATAGGCGGCCAGGATGGCGGTGATCAGGGCTACTCCGGCGGACGTCCCGGTGGTCAGGATCTGGGCCGTGATGGCTACTCCAGCGGTCGTCCTGGTGGTCGTCCAGGCGGTAATGGCCAGGACAGTCAGGATGGCCAAGGATACTCGAGCGGCAGGCCGGGTCAGGGTGGCCGGAATGGATTCGGACCCGGTGGTCAGAACGGCGACAACGATGGCAGCGGTTATCGGTACTAGGAACGACTCACAGACACATTTAGCTAGATTCCCCGAACATATAGCAATACCTAGTGTTAAGTCCTTCTAGAACTATGTCCCCTACCTGTCCCCCTCATCCTTCCGCATCTATTCGTGCCGATTCTGTCCCACTTCTTGCTGTCTTCCGCCCATCCATTCAGCCTGCTCAATTCCTCGTAGTCGTAAGTCCCTGTTGATCTAAATGCAAGTGCGAAAAATAACCCAAAAAAAGGAATGAAATGATAAAGCTACTTCCGATGTAAGTAAAGAAATTAAATATATATTTTTTACAAAAGAAATGGATTTTCATTGATTGGCAAAAGGTTGGATTTTTGGCTAGTGGGCTTTTTATAATTAATTATATGGGTATTATAATCTAAACAGTGACAATAGTTCGTTTTTATCAATGCTAACAAGTTTCTAAAATGAATTTAAAAAAAATATCAATACTGAGTTTTTTGGACATAAGGTCCGTGTCAATGCTACATTGCTTTCAAGGTTTCCAACCATTTTCTAAAAATGTTCTAATAATAAAATAAAAATAAATTATATTAATTCACTATGACAAGGACACACAAAAAAATTTATAAAAATTAATAATTAAAGAAAATAATTTTAAGCAGCTTAAATTATAAATATCTCATATACCCAACGCTGGAATTTCAAAATATAGAGCTAGAAACGGAGTATCAATAAAAATGTGACCGAAAATAAATTTGGATTGATTGGAATGTGATTAAAATAAAATGATCTTTAAATTTATATTTAAGTAGTATATTTCACCGTTCGGCTTATATTAGTAAATTTTCGTGAGTGGTATTTCAAGCCAAAAGCCGCCCGGTCACACTGTACGTTGGCGTCGGCGTCGCGCGCGGATCGTTTTTCTGTTAATTCGCTGCTGAATTTTCGCTGTTCTCGAGTTTTAAATAAACGAACGAAAGAAGAAGCCAATAAGCGTGGTGAATTGTAATTAAAAGCGCGCGACGCAGCGGCTGTCATCGCATGTACATCGATTAGTTGAGCTAAAAAAATGCACCAGCAGCTGGAGCTCGAAGTGAGTTGAAAGTGCGGGTTACATAGGCGGGGCGGGGAAAGCCTATAAATAACAATATGCATTGCTATTTCGGATTTGGGCGTCGCTATCTTGGTCCATTTGTCGCCCCAAATGCTCCAAGATCCAAGTGGCAAGTGCAATGCGTTGTGCCTTTTTGTTTTTTGTAGTTCGTCCGGGGACTGATTACGAAACTACGCCCAAGTGGGTGGTGGGTGGGTGGTGAGTGGGCGCCACACTTTGCATACAATGAGCTTAGAACCCCAACGAAAGCAAATTGCGTGAGTGGCTGGCTGCCTGTGTATCCGTGTTTATGTTCGGCTTCCCGTTTTCCGCTTTTCGCGTTCAATGCTATCGATTTGTTTCCACCGCGAAACAAACATTCATTATACATTAGTACATACTCGTAAATGTCTCGAAATGTGAATCATCGGGCGGCGGCCAGCGAAACCCACTTGGCACTTCCTTTCGGCATTAGATCAGGTGATAAGCGGCGTGATAAGAAGATACTCGCAGTCGCAGGCAACGCCTCTGGATTCTCAAGCTGCCAGCTGCTGTTGATAAGCACCGCAAAAAACGATGTGCTCCCAAATAAATAATACATGTAAACACTGCAAAATGTGATATTCATCATGAAATTTGTGGTCTGCCGTTCGAAATTCCATATGTACTTTTATTAATTACAAGTACTAATTGCAACTTTGCTCTTCTTAAAAGTCTAGTGTATATTCTGGATTATATTTTATAAAACATTTCGAACTATTAGCAGTATCTTCCTTATTCCAAATTTACATCTAGTACGAAATATGTACTAAATATGCAAACTGCCTGCAATTTTCTTTCGGTGCATCTGTTTTGCCTGGACTCGTCCAACAGGATATGTGCGACAGATGTTTTTGCCTGCGTTGCCAAGATGCTGAAATGCTGCATTTCAAGGTTTCTCGCCCGTTTCCAATTGCCTTTTGTTCATGCTTATTCCTTGGACTTAAGTACAGCCACTCGAAGCAGAAATTGGGTAAGTGGCTCAGTTCTAGGCTCGCTGCTCCGACTGGCTGGCTGGATGCTCACCAAGTGACCCACTTTGGTGGCTCACATGTGCCGTGGATCGTATGTACATACATATATAAGCAGCTCATGGAACAAATACAAAACACGAGAATAGGAGATGAAAGAAGAAACCCCAGCTCGATTGCTTGGCCTTCCTTGGCATTGTTTTTGTTCAAGCTACTACCCTGCAAGTGGGTATTATAATTGCACGCATAAGTTGGCAACGTTGTGCTGCAACGGAGAAATCTTAGAGGTCGTATCTTGCATTTCAATCTACTTATCTACCTAGCCAAAAATCTTGTATCTACCTGTTATTCCTCGAAAACAGATCTTCAAATCGAAATGCCATCTGTTTGAAAATGTGCACAAATTTGTATACAAATTCGGAGCAACCGGAAACGGATGACTATATCACTGGCCTGCCATAAATAACAATTTACGACTTGTTTATGTGGGAGTGTGTTGTGTTTAAGGATGGTGTAGGACAAAAGTTGCCAAGATCAAAAGTGGGCTAAAAGTTCTCTCACAAATTTGCTCTGAATGGGATAATATATAGAATTGTGCTAATTTTATCTCATAAATAAAGATGCCTCTAGGGTACTCCACCTTCGATCCTCGAAAGCGGTCTTTCTTGCCTTGCTGCTGCTTTGGCACCTTTCCATTTGTAGTTTCTCTCTTTGTTGTTAACCAGCGTAATTACATGTATTTATTCTGGCATGCATGTGTAAGCAAATAGTTAGACGACTGTCTGATAACGCCCCTCGCTTTTCAATGGGAGATTAGCTAAATGTTTTCCCACTCGTGTAGAAAACCCAAGTCGAAGGCTGATCGTAATAGAGGCTAAGTATTCAGTTTTAATCGCAATCTTTCGAGGCGGTTATTGAACCTGTCAGTTGAATATTCCAATCGCGAATATCACCGGGCGACAGCCACTCGCTCGCCGTTGACCTTGCGAAACGGTCGCTTCTGTAAATATGCATTTCGCCACCGCTCTTCCGAACGGCAAAGAAAGCTGCTCCAGAGATCTTTAACCCCCCATTCTAGAGCTGGAGGTCAGTGCGAGTCAGCGAATGGGTTGAACTGCAAATTCCCTTGATGGTCAGACATCGCTTGTCATCATTGCGAATTCCAGAGCTACCCACAAGTTGAAGAATTTATCAATGGAAAATGCCAACACAAGAAGAAAACGAGAAATCTCACCGAGTTTCCTCGAGATTATGTAGAAATGTGTGCTCGTCAGTGTATTGTATTGTATTTTATTTAAATACAATTGCAAGTCTGATAAACAAAAAAACAAGAATCGACAACGCGAGGAGGCAAATGTGATTTCCTTGAATTCTACAGCTGCGTTGTTTGTTTTCCTTTTGAGAAATTTGTGTAAAAGCAATAAACACACTGAATTTTCTGTGGGAGTATCGATATAGTGGGCGATGTTTTTGCCTCCACAGAGGCATACATATGTACATATTTCGCCATATCATTGACCACGAAAAAAACAATCAGTATTCATTCGCCCATCAAAAGTTTACAAATTCGCATTAAAGGAGCGCGCTGTCTGGCAGGAATTATTTACATATGCCATGGATTAAATTGTACCCAGTGGGTGGAACTTTACGAGCCCTCAGATGAGGCAAGTAAATCGTTTGGCTTTTAATTGCATTGGATGATATCTCCATTAAAACGCCGACCAGCCGAAGGGAAATCCAGAAAAAAAATGGCACAGATTGGCGCAGATACAGATACATATATGTATGCATGGCCATATATAAAAATTCAATAACGAGAGAAGTGATGTGTATATGGGGAATAGTTCAAATAGTCAATAAAGTCCATTTGCTCAAAATCTTGAGGCAGTCGTCTGGCATTTTGGAATATAATTCGAATTCGACTCGTGTCTTGTCTACATCTTGTTTCTGTTCTTGTTGCCTTTCCGCCCAATTTGTTTTCAATTCAATTCAATTCATCTGTATACTACATATCTAAGATATATAGGACTGTATTTTTTTAATTCTTTCACTGCAATAGAGATATGTATATATGAAGATTAAATCCCAACTGAGCACAATGAGTTTGAAAAGATTTAGAATGGAATTCATAATAGATAAGAGCAGCATAAAAACAATATTGCTCCCCAACCGATTTTATTTGCATCCGTCTTGGGAATGTATCTTTTAGGTTTCGCCCACACTAGTCTCGAGATATTTGCGCTGTTATTTTAGAGTCGGATAATTCAATTTGCTCAAACGGAAAAGCGCAAAATAATCGAAGGAAACCGCAGACAGAAGCCCAGATACCAATGACAATGTGTGGACGTCATTGCTTTTGATCAGCTTTTGCTTTCAAATGATTATATCTTAATTGAAATTAATTAGACGGGGTCAAAACAGTCAGTCTTAGAGGAATGTAAGATACTTATGTGTATATAGGTTGGTGCAATGATGGCAAATAAATGAAAATTGGTTTCTGGAAGGTTGTATATGCCGATAAGGATCTGTGGTTAATTTCGTTTTCATTTCATAAGGCACCTTATATTTGAAATGAATATGTTTCTCCTTTGATCACGTAAATGTATATGTACTTATTGTGTCATCTCTTGACTGTATATTTTGCACTTAAGCGACTGCATTTTGTTTTGTGTTTTTGTGGAAATGAGAAAAATGCCGGAAACGAATGGCTTATTTAAATTTTCATTTTCTATGCCTTTGGTCGACGGGTTCATTGAACTGGGCTGAAAACCAATTTGGTTTCTAAACGGGTGACTTGTTTTCCAACCAAACTTTCCGCTGACCGCTGCAGCCCGTGACTTTTTATCAGCGGCTTGCACCCCCGAAAAGCCATTTGACCACTTGAGAGCTACCATAAAAGAGCATGGAATGGTTTCCTCGCACCGCTCGTGACTCACATGGCCCGCTCCATTGGAAATCGAGCAGCGAAGCGTGCCAGAAGCTTCGTTTCGGCTTGCCACCAGTTTTTTCCTCAACTTTTTTGTTTTTTATTTTTTTTTATTGTTACCACTGTTCGTGCAACACAAAAGCCACAATGCAGAACTGAGGAAAACAAACTCGGTTTCAGTCAACAAAAAGTCTGCCCAGTGTGCGGAACACCGAGAGCCAAAACCTAATCACGAAGTTAACTTGAGTCTCGTCCATTGCAGTTTTGAAGAGCTTGTCGAAGTGCAACGACAGCCGGAGTTGGCTGCCATGATGCGATACTCGGAAATCTCACGCGACCTGTCCACGGATAATCTGCGCTACTCAGAGGTGACTATCTATACCTTCTACCCACTCGATTGTACTTCGATATTAAACTATGGTTTCTCGTTATTTCAGTTAAGCAGAAAGCCCACCACGGACTATAATGGATATACGGGTCAGGCCTATGCCGCGACTCAATTCAAGCAGAGCTCACCTCCTCCTCCTCCTTCGCAACAGCAGCAGCAGCCAATTTGGGTGTCCAAGCAACGAAGTCCGAATACCAATGGTAGTGCCCACACCATGGCCTGTTTGCGCCAGGAGAAGACCCACAAGGAGCAGCAAATGGAACCGCCCAGTATGCAACCGCAGGCCAGCAAAACGCTGAATATCAAGAGCACGCGCCGCAAGAACTCCATCGGTTGTTTGAATAGTTTCTCCTCCTCGCCAGATTCGCCTGGTTGCTACTACACTATAGCGTAAGTAATCAGCAGTTAGAGCTCGTCATATTTATTCGTATATGTATATAGTAGCTAGTCGGCATCAGTTCTAATTATCTTTTACTTTCAATTTGTAGAGCCTCGGCAGCACCACCGTCCAAGTCGCAAAGTTTACCAGCCCACGCCTCCATCAAGCAGTTGGATGCGGTTATATTGAGCGCGTTACGTGTACCCGCCGATGTGTTGGCTAATCAGATTACTTTACTGGATTTCCCAGTCTTTGCCCAGATCCAGCCGGATGAGCTGAGCAGTTGTGCGTGGACGAAAAAGGATAAGCATGTCAATACCCCGAACATTGTGGCATTTACCAAACGATTCAACCACACGAGCTTTTGGACAGTGCAGGAGATTCTCAATGCCGAGCAGCCAAAGCAGAGAGCCGAGATTATTACACACTTTATAAAGGTGAGAAGACTTGAGCCCCCAAGTCGTTAGTCGGTTCATTGATTAAATGTTTCCCTTTCAGGTGGCCAAAAAACTCCATGAGCTCAACAATCTGCACTCGCTGTTTGCCATTATTTCGGCCATGCAAAGCGCCAGCATATATCGACTCACTAAAACCTGGGCTTGCTTATCGAAAAAGGATCGAAATGCATTCGATCGCCTCAGCGATATATTCAGTGATCAGGACAACTGGGCGAATCTGCGCTCCTACCTCGAGAGCCTCCGCCTGCCCTGCATCCCCTATCTGGGTCTCTTTCTCACCGATCTGATCTACATCGATTTGGCCCACCCACATAAGGGCGGATTGGAGCCGGAGCAGCGTCGCAATAAGATGAACAATATATTGCGTGTAATCTCGAACTATCAGCAGTCGAACTATAAGCATCTGCAAAAGCATGAGGCGACACAGAAGTATCTGACTTCGATAAGATATATAGAGGAGTTGCAGAACATATTCGAGGAGGATCAGTACAAGTAAGATTAATCTCTTGAGTCCAAGCTGTTTTCTTATCTATTATACTAATATACTCATTTACCTTTAAGGCGCTCTCTAAACCTAGAACCTGCGTCGCCCTCTGGACCCAGTTCATCGTCCTGCAGCTCAAAGGAGTCCTTTAATGTGGAAGTAGTTACTCCGGCCCTTGGATGCCTAAATCTCTCGCCGGCCAAAACCATTGGCTCCATGCGAATGGCAAGCGGTACAAAATTTGTGCCAGGCCATCGCAAGTGTCGCAGTCTGGGCACCAAGTAAGTAAAGGAATCCCCCGTGCCGAGAGCCACCACTTGGCTTCCCTTGTTAACCACCTGTTTGATATCCACCACCTCGAATCACTGCGCAAGAATTGGACATTTGTACACTGGGTCCTTATTAATCGTTTAAATCTCTATGTCTCTCACTTCTACCGTTTTGCTTTTGTCTTATGCTTTCGTTTTGTGTGTGTTCGTTAATTGTCAAACATCCGCCTCTGCCCAAAACGAATGAAGATTTCGCAGCAGCAGCCTGCCGCGAAACTTTGCCGAGAAGTGCCAATGTAGCATCGTCATGATTGCGCCGGGCATCGGCACCATCTCCAACAAGCGTTGCAGATGCCGTCGGTGAGTCCAAAACAGAGTCCTGTAGCTAGGATATGTGTGTATTGCCAGCCTGATACTGAATACTACTGATTCGATGCGTTATCCTCATTTTAACATTTGATGTATTCAGTTGTCGTCTCCTCATTTTCCTTTCTTTTGCACGGACCCGAGTTGAAAATGCTTCGTATGAAATACACAAATACACGTCCCAACACTTGACTCATTTCATTTGATTTTGACTTGGGAAACCATTACATTACTCACCATACGCACACAACTTTCGCCAGACATATTAGAAGGTTATATCGCATTTATTTTGAACGAGAAATCTCTGCTGAGAATAAATCGATATAACCTACAAATACAAATCGCAGTTCACCCTTGTTTGCCTTTTTGCAATTTTTATTTCTTCTCATTTGTATGAACAGCATGAATGACTCTAACCCCCAAGAATATCTTGACTAAACCATGTTCTCCTTTTACAGCATTTTTGGCAAGATTGCGACGCACAACCACAGCGATGGACATCCTCACCACCTGCACCTGGAGCTTGATCCGAGCCAAGTGCAGCCTCGTCACCACCTGCTGGATGATTCGGTCTTGGAGCACAGCGACGCCCTATCCCAAGCGGATCTAACATCGTTGGAAAGTGCAGAGGGAATTATGTGCGATTTTACCGGCAGCGATTGCGATTTGATGTCGCCAGAGGCAGCAGCCGCCATGCAGGGATGTGTCCGGCGTAAAACAGTGCAGAAGGAGGGAAGGAAGCCAGCGGTGGCATCTTGGCAACGATACTGGCTACAGATTTGGGCCAACTCGCTGGTGTATTTTCCACCCAAATCCTTTAAAGGAAGCGAACGCAGCGACTTTAAGCGGGAACCGTGCAAAGTGTGTCCATTGGATGGATGGTATGCCCACGTGAGCGATAATACAAAGCACAAGAACACCTTCGAACTGTGCCACCGAACCCTGGGCACCGTCTATCGCTTCCGTACGGACAGTCCCCAGATGACGCATCTCTGGTCGAATGCCATTTGCAAACTGGCCACCATGCGGGTGCCCAAACCTCTGCCCACCAACCTAATGTCCTTTGAATAGGCCGGCGCCCAAGAACACACAGAAACTCGAATATATATTGTACTCATTGTAGCCTAGTTTATCTAGTTTAGTTAGCTTTAACCCTTGAAACGTGCACAGCCAAAAAAAAAACACCCACCCACCACATCGCTCACTCACTCCCTGAAACGAGGCAACCACAGAACATTCCCGCAACCACAACGAACGAACAAATTGCAGCTTGCATCAGATGAATCGATTTCAAAATGGTATTTCAAAAGACTGACACCGAATGAGAACACGAAGATATAGTAAAGGAGGAACAGTACTACGAGAGTAGCCACACAATCACAACAACAACAACAACAGACTAAACCGACAACGCAGGGAAATTAGAATCCCAAATTTGTAATGGCCCTGTTATAAAAGTCCAATTTAATTTGAATGTATCGGAAACGGAATTGATAAAACGGCTTGTCATCGAATATATATTTATTTTAAGATTGTTCAGTGACCCAGAATTTAGAAATGTAGTTAAATCTCTAAATGGGATCCACTACTATTAGCTAAATACCTGTTTATTTCCGAACTCACTTAGCTTGGCAACAGGGCTGTCTTTTTGTTAATGTGCTGTCTTTGCTGTACTTTGTATTTGTAAAATGTAATATTAAGTAAATTACTTGGACGTTTATTCAACTTAATTTTGCGCAGATTGTGCCATATTAGTTTATAAATTTATGTGTCTACACAATCACTGTTGGCCAGCAAACGAATCATAATTCGATTTGCCCAGCTCCTTACTTTGTAACGAAAAATCAAAAATCCAACGAACTTTCTACGCGTAACTAAGGGCTTTAATATTGTATCGCTACCACTATCATGATCAACATCCGTTAATCTGTATATCTGCCTTAAGTTGATGCACTAGACATAAATAGAGCTATAAAGTACATATGTACGTATCCAACAAATGCATGCGTAAATTATAGGAAACGAAAGTAATGTTAGTGTTTCTGTTTCTTTCTTTCGGTTGAGACGGCCTCATGAATTGTAACTCCTAAGCTTTGTCACACATACAGATTATCATTTGCAGCGTTTTACATTACATTTAAGAAAGAAATGCAACAAAAACAAAATAAACTACAAAATGAAAGAAAAGAAATGTGCGTTATATAAGGCATCTAGGGTTATTCACAACCCAATCAGATCGTGCAAAGTGCGGGAATTTGCAATTCATTTGCACAGACGCACTGAATCACAATTAGGGAGCTCGGCTTGCCGTGAAACTGGAGGCTTTTAAAACGTGAAGATTGGCTAATAGCCTCGCCAGTCGATTGCGAAACATGAAAGCGGCGAAAAGTGGCGACAGGATGGCGTATCCATGGATTAAAATGAGGCCCCTGTTGATGCTGACACTATTATTGGTCATTTTCTTCAGCTACTGCCTGGCCGGCAAGACGACCACCATGTGAGAGGATTACGCAACTAGCCAGCCACTAGACCACTTTCACTAACTTATCCACTAATCCATCCTCCTTTCTCCCTTTCGAAAAACCCAGCGTTAGCCACACAGACACCCTCGATCCGCAGGCCGATGGCTTCTGGGCCAACAAGACGACGTGGAACGCTCGCTGGGTAAAGTACTGGCGGGCCAAAAAGATCTACGAGCCGGTGTGGAAAAAGGTCTGGACACCCACCATTCACAACGAGTGGGTGCCACTGCCCAATGTGCCCAATGAATGGGAGGCGGAAAAGGATCGCTCCTACAAAGATCAATGAGACTGAAAACATAGGCTAAGATTATTTATGGTTTAGTTGTTTATATTTTATTTTGTATTCACTGGTAATTAAAGTCTAGAGATAATTTAAAGTGGCGCCAAGGCAAATGGAAGTGGAAATGGATGGCCTTATGAGCTAGCGACTGGTTTACGACTATTTACAAGGAGCTTGGAACCGGGCGTTGTTATGCAACCGTTTAGGTGATGCAATGACCTCCTACGCGCCGGGAAACTTGAATGACTGCGAGGTGGCGGGCGCTGCTACGGGGGATTTGGCTGCCTCCAGAGACTTGGCCTGGAAGTCGGCGCTGGCCACTGGCTGCAGCATTGTTGGCTTGCCAGCGGCATTGGTGTCATCTCGTTTCCAGACCACCTTATCTTTGCCATCGGCCGACCTGGTGGCCGTGACACCTGTGTCCTTGCGATCCCAGTCATGGTGCTCATGATGGTGATGATCGTGGTGATCGGGCGAGGGGAACCACTCTGAAATGACCACTGGCTTCCAGATCTTCTTCCATCCAGGCACCCAGATCTCCTTCCAGCCGGGCACCCAAATCTGCTTCCATGCCTCCTTCCATTCCTGAAAAGAGTTGGAATATTTAGTTCCGATTTTATTTCTAATTAGTATGATAAATCTACCAATTTATCGGTCCAGATTTCCTTCTTCGCTGGCTTCCAGTACTGCTTCCATGCCTCCTTCCACTCCAGTTTCTTCTCTGGCACCCAGATTTGCTTCTTGGCTGGCTTCCAGATCTTCTTCCAGTGCGACTTCCAGACCACTTTCTAAACATTCGGGATTTATGTAATTAAATAAGATCCTTAAATTTAAAATATATTTTACGACCAACCTTCTTCCACAAATCGTGGCTGGTGTACTCCCAACCTTCGTGATCCTTGCCCAAATATTTTTCACCGGGAATGCCAACCTTCAAATTAACAGGATTTTTAGCTACATACATCTAAAAAATGTAGATTCCATTATACCTTGACTAGTTCTGGTGTCCAAATCTGCTTGTAATCGGGTACTTGAATATCCTTCCAGGCTGGCACTAAAATCTCTTTCCAGTGAGGAACCTAAGGTACAGCATATAGTTAAGTGCACTTCCATTGAGAGTTAAATTTAGAACGTACCCAAATTTGCTTCCAAGCGGGAACCTGTATTTCCTTCCAGCCGGGCACTTTCACCCAATGTGGCTTCCAGATCTGTGATAGGCATAATACATAGTTAAAATTTTACTCAAGAATATAAGGAGTATTAAGTTTATTATAGACTAAGCTCCTTACCTTCTTCCATGAAGGATTCCAGATTTGTTTCTTAGCCGGATTCCAAATTTTCTTCCAACCCTCCTTCCAGGTGACCTTCTTCTTCCAGTACCCGGGGTCATGGTGCTCGTGATGATGTTCGTGATGTTCGATTATGTGCTCGTGATGATGGTCGTGGATCAGGGCATCGCCCAGACCCAATCCCAGATCGATTCTCTGCTGCGCGACACTTTTGCTGTCCACCTGGGAAGCGGCAGGCTGCTGATCCACCACAGCCTTGGATTGACTGCCTCCGATGGCCAAACAAAGCACACCGAGCAGACCCAACTGAAATGAGCGAAGAAGTTGTATATGATAGATTTAATAGATACAAATCAAAAGACTGAGACAACGAACTCGGGCATGAAGAAAGCTTGTTTAAATTGAATTCGCAACGATCATGTTAATGAGTTCCATATTCTCCAAAGAAAGGTGAGTGACTGGAAACAAGTTTTAAGTGGGTCACAGTCTGGCATTGTTTTTTTGGGCGACCGACAGAGAAATGTTGCATAACCCCAGATGTTTATAATTTCATACAATGCCTGACCTGGGTCAAGAGAGCTAGCTGATGACAAATCATGCCGGGCCAAAAGACTTTTCGGGTCTGGCCCTCTTTATTTGGCCAATTTGTTTTATTATGTAAATAGGCTTGTGTATTATTCGGATAAATATGGAACTGTTGGATAAATGACGCAAGCCATCTCTGCATTTGGAGAATCCAACAAGGTCAGGAAACGCCTTCGTGATTTCGCAAAATCAGCCCGATTTGTGGTTACAATTTCAAAATCCCCACAACCAAAGCCCAATCCCAATCAATTTGCGCATAAATGTCAACGAGACCCGGCCCGATTATGAAATGGAAATTAGCGCCAGCAAAAATTATCTCATCGGATAGTGCTAATTGTAGCAGATCGATCGTGTCAGCTTCCTCACGTTGGGTGGGCAGTGAAAGCTACGCAGACTGGTTTCGCCTGCAGTTGGATCATCGGTCGTGAGGGAAAAGAGTTGGCGACTTCGCACTGCACCCCACGGATATATACTATATGTATATATCTATATAGTATGCCCCCGGGTCGCTAATGAAACGATCGCGATTTTAATTGTTGACAATGTGGCTCAAGTCGGAAGGGAATCGCCGGGCAGTCATGGGGCACCTGAAGACTAATGAAAAATGCATGGATCGTGATGTTGACAAATGCAGACCGACAGGAAGAAAGTGTTTTTCTTGCTTAGTTTTACATTCCCTAAACAAAAGATAAATCAAATATATCTTAATTTTCAGCAAAAGAAATGCATATCCTATATATTTACTTTTAAAAAGCTTTGAAGAAATGTATCTATTTATACTAATTTAAATTGCGTTAGAAATGTCAAATACGTGATATATGCTTTAATTCGTCTTTAATTCCAGTTATTTCTTAGTTAAAATAGCTATCTCTTCTACTAAACATCTAATTGATGTTATAATTGAACCTTTTGCTTAAATTGCAAACATATAAACTACATGATTACTTAACAATTTGGATAGATATAACCAAATTGCACATCACCTTGCCCAAGGCTTAACAATTTCCTTAGAAAAGTGCACTGATGCGTACATCCCTTAAATTTATTGCCACACCAACGCGGCAGCCTATGCAAACTAAGTGAAATAATTGCCAACTTTTGGCTAAGTACACCATCAGTTCCACTTGTGCAGCCAGGCACCCGCAACCCCAATTCCATGTTAATTTCCATTTCGCGACACTTTTTCACAATTTTTTGTTGGCTTCTTTAGTCATTTCTTTTTTTTTTTTTTGAGTAATTACCACAAAATGCCGATGGATCCTCATGGCTCCCGATTACAGCTGGTGAAACGCTTAAGCTAAGGCACTATCGGTATATGCACTATTTGGCGGTCTCTTTTGAATATATATATTGATCACTTTGAGCCACTTGGGATGGGTTGTTACCACCACTTTGGCCACTTTCGTGGAATCGACTGTCGCGCTGAAGATTGGGCACCTACGGTTAAATACACAACGCGCAGGTGCAGCCGGCGAAATGAGAGTGGTTAGCTCTCCAAATCTCTGACTCTCTGCTGTCGGTGAAAATGAGAGTTAAAAGCCAGTCAGACCTTGAATTTTGATAACGGTTTCGTGTGTAAACAATGACGAAGCTTGCGCTCGCAAAGCTTAAGCCGGCTTACCACTTTTTTTCTCTCCATGAAAACCTCTCTGGTTTCCCGTACAACCCACAATTTTGGCCATTTTTTTGAGACCTGGAGACGTGACTTCGTCTGCAGTCTGCTCCAAATGTTGTAATCGCTCCGCAAGCTTATGGCCATAAATGTTATAAATCTCAATAATGGAAAGAGAAAAAAGAGTTCAAAATCAACGACTACATTTGGGCAATGCAAATTAATAGCACGCAATGTGAAATAAACGAAACAAACAAACCGAAGAAAAAATCAAGTCCAAGCCTATTGCGTTTGTCTTCGGGTTTTTGTGATTATTGTTTTTTGGGAATTCTTATTGTTCAATCGGCCAGAAATCGAAGGTCGTCACGTCTGCGTTTTGATATTCCCAGTGGTGTCGCATTAATTAGATGGTTTTTAATGTAATTTATTGTCCATTGAGGCCCAACTCGGTTAAGGGCAATGGTCGTGGACGTGTCTATGGCTCAGATCCCCATCAAACTATTGCATTTTTGCATGTGCAACCCCAGCAATGTGGCAACACTTTAAAGACAATAGCCAACATATTTCATTTCATTTTCCGATTCATTTCCTGCCACATTTTCAATGGGATCCGCAACGGCAAGACATGCGGAATACCGCTCCGTAAATGGTTCGATTCATTTGGCCAAAAGCAAGTTAATTGCATGTTGATTTAATTTCAAATGAATGAGCAGCGGATAGCTCACCTGTTGGCCAGCATATGGAGTTCCAGGTGCGTGTCTGTGCCTGGTCTGGTTCCGTTTCACTTAGTGGGAAGTAATCACTTGCATAACGTCGGTGGATCAATAAATATAAATATTTACCATGGGATGCATGTGTGTGCCATCAAATGTATGCAGTTCCCAGAGAACCAACCACCTGACAGGACTTTCACCGCAGCCTTTCTCCCTTAATAGCTGGCCATCATTTTCCGCCATTTGACAGCTAGTTCCACCCTCCGTACAAGGAAGTGCCAAACATGATGCACACACCAGCAGCCAAAATGAAATCATATTAATATTCATCAGCCTGAGATACACATAGAGTGGCCGCCTGTGTGTCCCCTTTCAGGAAGTGGAGTCACAAAACTGGACTGAAATGCGTAACAACTTGCCCATGGCCATGCGTTCGGCTTAGACCATGTCCTCCGCCTCCTCAACGCCACTGCGAACTCCAAGCTCTGTGATCCAAACGGCAAACTACGAAACTCCAGACGGTGTTGAACCACTTTTACATTCCCCCACTCCGTTTGGCGAACAGCGTGATGTGGCGTTTTATTTATTTATTTATGCCTTTCATGATTATTCATCTTATCGTCGGCGGTAATCGGTCAATATATGCTGAGCTCTACTATAAAGCCATAAGGGTGTGCTTTTCGTTGCACAGAAAACAAATAAGTTGGACATTTTGGGAAAAATCTTAAATTTTATTAGTGCTGATATGAAAAAATAATTTTCAAAGATAAAAACCTCATTTTCTCGTTTTGTTTCCTTCAGATAAAAATAGTGTTTTAGGATTAACAATTTAAATAAAAATTTTTTTCTCTGTGCCCGCCATCTGTAATTGGTTCCGGCATGAAAATTGGAGCAACATTTGGCATGCATTTCCTAGCTCTGGCGGCGCTGCGTTGGCTGATTTGCATTGCCAAAACGATTGCCAAAGCGATCGCAGATTGTCGGCCTGTTTGGGATTGCAAGTGGGAGTGGGTGGTGGCCACATAACTCTGTCAGCCCCCCAAGAGCTGGATGGGGCGTGGCTGCCGCCCACACTGTCACATTGGCCAGGCAATCACACTTGCCAATCGCAACACATGCTGCCAATGAACTGACACCTTTTTTTTATTGTGGTCCCCTAACTTCCGATTGAGATCGGCTTCCTGCTTGTCCACCGAAAAATAAGCAAATACCGCCAAGGAAGCTGGACGAACTGCTCTGACAAAATGCGTGTGCATTGCCAAGAGTCGAGATGTCGACTTGTCATCGCTCTTGTTTCTGGCCATATTTGGCGAATTTGGTCTGCCAGTTTGGGTGCCTCAATTGAAATCGATTTCCCACTTCCTACAGTTTCCGCACAGTCCCAATTGAGTATGGTGCAAATCATGGATTTCACAAGCCCATTTAATACTCCTTTTTCCTTGAAGGTCAGCTGCAATATGTTGACACCGTTTCGAGCAAAACAAAAGACTTAAGGCACGAACCTCTCATGCAACGCATTTCCATAAGAAAGCGAGTGCATGACTTATGTCTATATTATGGCCCACTGCCATCGGCGGCGCTTCGATGTGTCATTTGCATACATAAGCAGTCGAATGGCTATTAATTTGATCGGCGTTTCAATTCAGCGATCGCATAATGAGACGCACTGGCGCCTTGGGTCACTTGGACAGAAAAGACTTGCGGAAATGCAGGCGACCAAACTGGTTCACTTCGAGTTCACTGACCCAGCGCAACGAAAAAGTAAACATAGGCGAGCTGTGGATATCATTTCACCATCTCCATTTACCAATAATATTAAAAATAAAAAGTATGTCAGAAATAATCCTAAACCTCTTTTAATTAGATAATCTAAATTTCTTTATTTAATATAAATAAGATGAATGGAAGAGTAAACAATGCTACTGAGATATTTTCATATCTAAAAGTACAGAATTAGATTAAACTAAAATACAAGAAAATGTGGATTGATTTCCTTAAATTTACCGATTCATGCTTTCATAAATATACATATATATATATATATATATTAATGTATAAATCCCAGAAATAAGAAAACGCCTCTCCATTGCGAGTATTTGGCAGATTAGCCGCTAAATATCTGGATCAACGGAGATGGCGCGTTCCATAAGCTATAGTAGATTTAGGTGATTTACTTCACTCGGTCAGCTGCAGTCACGCTCGCCAATTGACTGGGACATGCAAACGACTGGCCAACGCCGATTGCATAATTGTACAACTTTCTGGCGTCGGCGGTGGCGTTACAGTCGGCGGAGCTCAAAATTTTGCACACCACATGTGCCAATCAATTTCGTTTCCGTTCATCTGGCAAGCCATCCAGTTTTCCATTTGGCGATATTTAAAAAATCCCCTGGCAAGGGGAAGGTTCACACAGGCGTCTAGCACCGGAAAATCCGGTTGAGTTTTCCTTGTTATGTCACAGTATTCCATCTATCACTTGCTTTTAGTTGATAATAAATAGAGTAGTGTATTAAACGTCATCCTTGTTGAATTAATTACGGTCCTCACATCGCCGACCTTTACTTGTACATGTTTTATACCAGTTTTGGAATTACGTGGCCTTTAATTTTTGGCCATGGCTTTGTTACTGCTATCAAAGATAATGTTATATAATAATATTATATGCAGCAATGCTTTTAACCAAAAATTTTGTTTAAAATGCTTTTGAATATGCTTCTTTATATAAAGAATCAATTTTTACATTGAACTTGAACTTTATCTAGGCGCTAAGATATTTTGTTTCCCAAAGCGCCTTGAAAACTGAATTTCCACGGATCCCAAAAATGGTCAAAAATTTCACTACAGTCAAGGCTCTTATATTTTACTTATATTATACATTATACATATTATGTTAAACTAAAACTGCACTAGCGCCACCTGAGACTGAATTAAATTAAGAACTAGATGTCGCTGGTTAAAAAGCTCATATATATTTCGAATAGATGGCGCCACCTAAACTCAGATATATAATAAATTCAAACTATTTAACATTAAACCTTAGTAAAGTTTAATTATATGTCGCCAAATAATTAAAAGCATAAAGCATTTGCTTATCTACTTTATGTCAATAATTAATTACTAGCCCAAGTGAATTATAAACAATAAATTTTTTATAATCAATTGAAAGAATACATCTATAAAGGCTGTAATATTAAGTAAAAACTGAATGGGGTTGTCGTATACGAAATGAATTGGGTAAACTTGATGGAGTACAGCCAAAGTGGGACCGCCCCACTGGGTATTGGTATTGGGTGTGTCCTGTCTAGTGTCGCCGCACCGGAGCGAAAAGTTCAACAGGCTGCCCCACTAAATCAACAAAAAAACCAAACCGCAAACAGCCGATAAGCGCCGCAACATAAAGGGGTGGCCACCACAGCCACTAGCACCACTGGCAGCACCACCCAAGGCAGGCAACATGCCCGCAGGTCCACCCATAATAACCCAGAGTGGACAGGAAACCAACTGACCCGCATAGAGGCAACTTTCCGACACACCAGCAAAACAAACAAATGGATCTCACATTAAAATGAACGGCAGCGGAAATATTAGCGAAAATGTTGAAAATTTGTGTATGCCAGAGGACTCACAGGGTGGATGTGGTATGGGGTAGTTGGAAAAACCAGAGGGATTGGAGTGGCGGCCGGGAAAGCCAAAAAGAGGGGACACTTAACAGGCTTCGTTTGTTGCTATTTGGCCAGGCCAAACAAACAGGAGTTGGGGTCCTCCAAAAGGACCCCCTTCAGAGGTTGTTCTGCAGCCCAAAATGGATATGCGTTGACAACTGGCAGTCGACGTTGTTTTTGTGTTACATATATATACATATATCCTTGCTACAAAGTCCTGCCCAATATGCACGCTGAACATGCAAAGCGAACCGAAAGCGACCCACGATTAGGGGCGGGTTCTATTCAGCCCGCTATAACTGAAAAACTCTGTTTGAAATTAGGTACCCAGTAAGTTTTTCCCTTGGCGAGGGTTAGGAATAAAACTATGTCAACGTTTTGGGTTCGAGCTTGGGAACTTTGGGGCGGGTGAGGGATGAGTAAAAGTGGTAACTAGTCGGATCGTTTAAATAAAAATCGGTTGGCATGCAATTTGACTGAATATCGTAGTCATGACATGGGCAAATCTACTTTCATAGCTTTATCAATCGAAATGGTAGATGGAATCAGCTTGTTAAGCCATTTATAGTATAAGACATGCTGTTTTATTTGGTACGGCGAATTTCTGATAAAAATTAGGAACTTTGCTACCAATATTGTTTTAATTGAAATGAATATAAGTGCTTGATTAACTATATAATTAAATATATAACAATTTTTAAGGTGAAACTTTAATATCCAAAGCATAGCTCTTAAATAAAACTACAAATTTGCATAAGAAAGGTGTTTTTTTAAGGCCAAATGGCCAATAGAAATCGAAATGAGATGCCGTTGAGGTGCGGGGGAATTTTTTGACATCTGTTTGCCAGTTAAAATGAGTGGCTGGGAGCTTTGGCAACTCCATTTGGCGATTTGAGCCCGGTTCGAAGTGTTGATTTTGCCCTGCTTTGTTTCACTTGCTCGTGCCGCATTTGGGTCTAGGGTAGTTAAAGTTTATCTACACTCATTTGCCGTGTTTGTGTTTTTCTACCCATAAACCTAGTTTACGGTCTGGAAAAAAATTTAAATAGTGTTTGCTGCCTTTTGTTTGTCGCCTTCGACTTTTATTCAATTTCGAGTTCATTCGGTTTATTTATTGATTCAGTCAGTTGCTAAAATCTTTTAATAGGTTTTCACACTCACATCGGCCATTAGATAAAGATGCAAAGCTGCGGAATATAACATATTTAAGGAAACTCACGCACACTTGAACTATAAATGCGCTGGCCCACATTATTCACATAAATCAGTTGACATTTTTAATGACAAATTTTTTGTTGCTGCCTCGGTTTGCCAACAACTTTCCTCAAGGGAAAATTGACAACGGAATGCGAAGGTTGCAAAAAGAAGAGCGTATTTAAATATTAAAAAACAAAAATACTTCGAGTTTCCTCCAAGGCATTAACTTAATTGGCTGATTCATCGCCGAAGTCTTTGTCTTAATTTCAATGCCGTAGGAGAACCAAGTAGTTCTGCTACTAAATCTTAACCCTGCCATGCCTGATTACACTTTCAGCTGTTCGCCGGGTAATTGATGGATGCCAACGAGGGCGGATCCAGGAGTATCGGCTATATGAAGCCATCCAAATGCCGCCCACACACCGCAGGCACCAAATCCGTATTTTTTGTTTTTTTGTCGTTTTTATCTCGTTGTCTATTTTTGAAACAACAAACAAATTATGAGAATGAGAGTGAAAATGGGCGACAGAGATTCGGGCAACATGCATGCGTTGCCCATAGACAGGGCCATATATCGTACTATCTATAGATTGCCTAAGTATTTTGTGATTTTTCTTAATCATCATAAATTTGTGTTGCCTTTACCGTCAAACAGCAAAAGGAAAAAAAGAAAAAGGAAAAGCAACACGAACAGAGCGAAAGACATTTGGCAGTTGGACAAGAACTTTCCCGGCGACGGAAACATCAATAAATTAGAAATGTTTAGCTCAACTTTGATGGCTGAGGGGGTGGTTCAGCCGGTTCGGGGGGCGGGTGGTGCGGTTCAGTGGGTGGTGGTGGCTATGGGGGCCACAACTTATTGTCTGCGCCTTGTTGAATAATTTTGTGTGTGTCAAAGGAAATCGTAGATGTCGCACTGCGTTGCCTTTGGTCATAAGTCGGGGCATTTAATGGTCGCCATTGGTTGGGTATCCAATGATGTGATTTCTGGAAATTTCGGGGATGCTGCTGCTCCAGAGGGTGGAATGCAAGGTATCCTGCGCAGACGCAATCCCAAAATCACAGGGATGCTGAATTTGCAAAATGGTGTAATTGTGTTTGCCATCTTGATTTCTATTTTTATATTAGTATTATATATATATTTATATATAATTTATATTATATTTTTATTATTATATATATTTAAAATTCTTCTTATGTATAATACTAACAAATTGAGATATTATTAAGAGGAATCAAATTAAATTAAATCTATATATATATGCTTTCATGCACATGTGGGTCAACTTCGCGCCTGTAATTTCATATTCAGTTGAACTCTGGTGGGCGACAACGTCACCAGCGCCACCAACTGGCCAGCCCCAAGCCACCGGAACCACCCACTGACCCGCCACCCGCTGCCAATTAACGTAATTAAATGATGCGTAGGGAGTCAACAGTTGGAGTACTCGGCACTACGAACACATACACGCCCAGGTCCTTGCTGTCACGTTGGGTATCTTATCCTTCTGCTTAATTAATTTGGGACATGGAATAAAAAAATGGTTTAGTTGGGAGTTGCACTCGCAGGCGTTTAATGCTTCAATGGGGATAAATTGTAGCGACTACGAAGCAGTCCATCGATAATTGAAACGCAGCGAAGCCAAACAAAACGAACCGGAAAACCCACAAAAATGTGTGTACATTAAGTGGTGAAAAACCCAACGTCATCCTGTCAGCATAAGTTAGAAATCCTGCAAGTTGTACGAGAAATCAACCAGCACTTTCTTCGTAATTTCCCCAAGGACCTCACGTAAGGGGAATAGCCAGAAGTGGTGACCCAAATTTTTGGCCACATTTGGCACGCCCGCACGAAAGGTCAACGCAAATTATGCTAATCATGGCCCACTCGGCATCATCTCTCTCACTTGGCCACCGTTAATGACCGGTATTTGGCTCTCTGCTCTCTTTATGGAGCAGTAGCACTGGCCTGTAATTCTTTTGTTAGCCTCTGGCTTTAATTAAACTAATTACAACAATTTTAACAGTCAAAATGTCGGAAAATGTAATCTAAACTTGGCTGGGGCGGTACTCGTATTTCATTTAGCCATGATTCATGGTGGGATTTGGTGTCGTTAGGACCCAAAGTCTTCTATTCTTAAAAATAAGAAAGGATTTTTAGAAGCTTAAAAGTATAACATACCGTCTTGCTATTTGCCATACCTTCTTGTAAAGTATTTCTTTAACTTTTTGTCTCAAAAGTCTTGGCTCCTTAAAAGCCTTACATACCTTTGTAACTTTTGTTATATAAATAACTCCATGCTATTAAACCAATTATCGTTGGCATGTGTCACCGAAATGATTTATTTGAACAGCACGCGCATGCATTTATCATAAATCGTACTAATTCCGAACAATATTTCCTTTCAATTACGTATCCTCTCGCCATTTCAAATTGATTTGCATAAATTCATATTGGCAGGCGAAATCATTGCCTACTTTCAGGCCATCCACAACGGCATGTTTCCACAGGGACAGGGTCAACAACTCCTGCCAATGCCTATAGAAATTTTCCGGAAATGGGAGTAAATGCCAAAATATGCAAAACAAAATGCGCGACAAACGAAATAAATTCAAATGCGTTTTCGACGGCCCCCAAATGTATGCCAGGTCCCAAAAATTAATTACAGGCAATAAGGTAATTTCAGCCAGGAGCTGTGCTTTTTGTGGCCCAAAGGATATACGATGGCCAAGGCGTATTTGCCAGTGTTGCCAAAAACAACTGTTAAATAGAGGAAACGACAGTGGCGACGCAGCGCCAAAGGAAATATAAATGCGACATACTTTCGTTGAGCGCCGCCAGGTAAAACAACAATTGCGTGTAACTGGGCGATTAACATGATATGCGGAAATTTTTCCCGTATTGCAAATGCAAATAAATGTTGGCAAACTGCTCGGCTCCTCAGCACATTGCGCAGGCGTCGAAACCGCCCCACCGTAGGGTACCTACAGTATACGAGTAGTGTACCCACATACCAACACAGCCTGTCCGAAGTACTCGTCATCGTCATCGTATTTGGCCCAGGACACACTACTACATACTACATTGCATGCGGAACTTGAACGAGTCCTTGGGCCTGATAGGCAAAGACTTCGTGCCCGGACAGTTGGCAGGATGTCAGTCAGTCGCCGCAGATCCTCCTGGCTGAAATGAACCCAGTAGCCAGCGGTGTGAACTACTCGAAATTAGCTAACTGAACTTGAAAAAGAACAAATCGCTCAGGAAATCACACAGCGTTATCCGTACTGACAAATTCCCAGCAAATTGCTGCCAAATTATGTCATCCCAAACGGGCGAGACCAGCCACATTTTTCATTCGATTTTTCTAGCAAACACATTGTGCAAATCCCGCCTGTGACAATCGAAATCGCTGGCAAATAAACTAAAATCAAGCTAAAATAACACAAATAGTATAATACAACAAAATACCAGCTACTAATCTTTACTAATAAATAGTCAAGCAAAATAATTTCAACAATAACAACTAACAAGCAGAGCGGCGAGACAAAGATGAAAAGTTCTTAGACAAAAATCTTAAATAGTTTTTGGCCGTTTCCTCTTTTTCAGGCCACAAAGAATTCCAGAGGTGAGTAAAGTTTATAATATAAATAAATTTGACATTTTCGTGTTTCACTTTTAATTTCCCTCAACTATTAAAGCCGTCGTGTGGGCGTTTTGTGCGTGTGTGTTGATTCTCTTGTTGCATTCTTTAACAATAAATAATTCTCATTTTTTGGGGTATGATGGAACAGGCACAAGGCATACAACATTTTTAAAATATTTTTTTTCCTGACCAATAGTATAGTTATACAAATCAATATACGAAATAGCATTTAGCTATATTTTCCCAGTTCACATATTGATTTTTCGTATTTAAAAAGTCTCATAAAAATGCCTAATAAATACCATAAAATTCCTAAGATAATAGGTTTCGTTAATTAAACTCCATAAACCGGGGTATTAAAAATACTGTTCAATAGCCCGCACCTTAAAATGTTGTTTCCATTTCATAAACACTAAAAACATTTATTGTCAAGTCCCAAAGTTTTATGTCCGCGCGTATTTATAGAGACGCACTAAAAGGCCAGAAAAACGAACTGTTCGTGGTTGGTAAAACATGCCATCAGGTGAGGAAAATGGGTTATTCGATAGCTTTCATCAAAGAATTGTGCAATTTAATGAATCCCATAAAATTAATTACTCTGGGGAAATAAATTCTTTGTACGAGTATTGTTTCAACCAATCAATGCATCTCTATCGTTAATTTATATCTATATTTACTCGTATCTGTGGTCCATGACTAAAGCAACATCATATCTGTAAGCCATAATCTCATTAGACTTATCTTAGCTGGTATCTGCTCTTCCAGCGGCGAACAGCTGTTAGGAAAGCGAATCGAACTAAAATGCCAACCGGTTTAGTTTTCGACATGGACCCGAATCGGTTTCAGGTGTTTTGTGTCAAGAATGCATGGACACAGAAATATTTTTACATAAAAGGCAAATCAAGAGCTATAATCGAATAAAATAAAACAGAAATCAAAAATACACAACGAAATGGAAAAAGAAATACTAATGTCAATAAATTAAGTCAACAAAAGTGACCAACGAAAGCGGACCGCTATAAAAGTTAACTAATAGAGGGGGGGAAATCGAAACGGTGGGGGGGGCTCAACAAAAACCAAGCTGATCTCAAAATCAGAACGGGTTTTGTTTCTGTTTCTATTTCCTTCGGCTAACAAAGAAAATTAAACCTCAATTTGGATTCAAACGGTTCGAATTCAGATTTTGTGCTCAATGTATCTGGTATCTGTATCTCGTGGCTTTTCGGTTTTCGGTGTTTCTTTCATTTACATTTTGTGGTCTGTGGCACCTTTTCGCCTCCTCCTTCAATAAAACCCCCCTCCTCACCCAGCAAATCACCTGTATCCAAAGCTGTTTCTTTAATTTATTCTAATTGCCTCGACGCTGCTTAGATACGGATTCAGATACTTGCCCAGAAGCAGCTGCAACGGTAGGTAGCTCGTGGATCGTTCGGATGTCGGGAGCTGGTGGGTGAAACAGTCTACACCCTGATTGCTAATTTGTCATATTGGGAATGCAAGTGCTTTGATTGCCACCTGTTAGTTTAGAAGGGTTCACTGGATTATTGGCTTAACCGGAAATTTGTAATATTTATGCAAACAACATTGAGAGTGTCTAATCATGAGAGGGAAACTAAACGCACAATATTAATTTGAATAAAGCTATTAGACACGAGATTATAAGCTATTTTCCATTTTTAATTGTTAATGTAGATTAAAATTAATAGCGATTAAAAGCGGCATATTTAAAATACAATTTTTACATTCCACTAGATTTTATTCTTACTTACCAGATATAGAATTTATTATATCTTTTGTAAGACTTCCATTTCTCCAGTACTTTTTCACGTAAATAGGCTAAATGCCTTTGCAACTATCTGGGGCCCAATTTAAATGGCCTACGCCCAGGTATGGGCGCATCTTTTAATTGGTGTCGAGTACAATTTATGGACATATTTTTGGTAATTTGTAGTAAGTTATTTATTAGTTATTTATGGATATAGCGTGCAGCACAGCACGTGCTGTGGCTGAATTCAAAGCCAGAGGTATTTTATGAGCCCGGCAGATACATACGTACGTACAACGGGCCATGCCTCTTTGTTTGGCTTTGTTAAAGAGCTAAAACTTATGTGTCTATGCTGAGTAAATTATTATGACTTTCACGCCCCGGGCTCCAAAAGAAGAGGGGATGCGGAGGGGGCTCGAAAATATTTTACAACGTCACACGTAAATGATTAATAACTTGCACGGTCATAATTCTTTTGCCCCACGGACGTGGAAAAAAAGCAAATACTCGGATAGCCAGTTACTAGCCAACAATTAAGAGTTTTCATTACTTTTATTCCGCTGTTTATTTTTGTTATTATTGGTGGCGAATGCAGCCAAGAAGCCAATGAACCGCTCAACTGGTTGACAGCTGTAGTTATTGTTAGCAGTAGAGAAGATCCCGTGATGGGAACTATCTATACTATACGAGTTTTCACGACATTTTGTCGAGGAATTTAACACTCTCTTGAGAAAATAAAGTAAACGATAGTCAAAATTACACAAATACATAAGGACTGTAACAAAGCTGCATAAAAGTATGCTACAATTTAAAAAAAATAGGCAGAGATCTAGTTATATTTCCGCTCACGAGGCCAACTATAAAATTTTGAGCTTGTATCTATAACTGTCAATTGTTGTTATTATTGACGTACTGTTCTGCCATCTGTGAGTACGTGTATCTGTAGCCGAGTGCGGAGTATCTGGTGAGCATGTCGTGAAAGTGAAAACCTACAAGTGCCCAAGCTCGGAGGCCTCGAGAAGCAAAGTTAATACGAGTTGGAGCCGCCACATAATTGAGTTAGCCAAATGCCACATATTTTCGAAAGTTGACTCGACCGGCGGCGCTATAATGACGATCCCATTAAAGCATTAACTATTCATTTCATATTCCAATTGGATCATATGACAATTTGTGACAATCGGCTTAATCAATTCAGACAATTAGCACAGCGCGCACACAACACAATTACTGGCGGAACTTTCTTCTCGGCCAGATATACATTCGGCCTGTCATGTTCCCAATCGTTTTGACCGGAGCAAATCCAATTCGAAACGGGGCTCAATGCAATTCAATTCAATTCGATTCAATTCAATTTCGTTCGTTTTATTTACCAGCAAGTTTAGCTGACGCTTTGCATACGCAATTCCTTGCCTAAAATGCAATTTGGTGACCGTGTTTTATGGCCCTGCAATTGCATTGAATTGAATCTTAATTATGGTTGAACAGAATAGCTACACTAAATAAAAAAGGGCCCACAAAAACAGGGGACAACCTGGCTTAGAATTGATTACACATTCAGCTCATTTACCATAAATCCAGAGGGGTGGGTGCCCATGCCCCTCCGCTTGCTTGTTTATGTAAAACGCGTAGATTTGTATTCACAAACTGACCAAGTGGGCCTGCATACGCAATTTATAACGCACACTCACGCGGTGTGGAATTGAAATTTGTCTCAGTCCAGGTCGGTCCCCCGGGTTTCAGGTCCCCAAAGACCCAAAGACCCGGCGCTTCTTGCTTTTCAATCGACTAAAAGCTATGAAACCGAAATACCGCAATGAATCAATGAGCAGCCGAGTTAGGGTCTAAAATTCTTATGAATCCCCTATATGTAAGCCGAGGAATCATGCTCCAAATTATGGGCTATCATTTTGTATTTGACCTGTAAAGATATCTCTCATGAACTCTTCTAATATTATGACATTTTTTCTGGAAGGATCATTGTTTAAGGACACTCTTTTATGACCAGTTTCGTTTCTCAGTTATCCTATGTTTCCCAGTGTTTTTCAACACCAGAACTCCCAGCAATACCAATATGCCCAACACGAATGCGTAGGGCACTCCTCTTCCATTTCGTATGCAGAGTTTTGAAATGTATTTTAAAATACTGGGCCGCCAAATAATTGATATGCCAACAGAAACGAGACGAGGAGAGAAACGGCGAATAGTTCACTGTTCATTGAAATGTTAAATGGTTTCGCTTTGAGCAGTGCATTAAAGCACTTGGTCGTTGCATCGAATTAGTGAAACATTTGGGTGCAAAGGTTTCTTCTCGAGCTTTCTGAACTCCGCCCGAAAAACGAAAATGTGGCGTTCAGTTTCCGCTTTTTACGCGCCCAAAAGATAAAGCCCGCCCATTCCCATTCCGATTTCGGCAGAATGTTATTCATACATTTTTGTTAGTTTGCCAACAGAAGAAGCCGAAAAGTCGTTGGAAACGAGTCACATTTCAAAATTGACACTTCAAACGCAACGTTGCCAAGTTTTCTTTTTTTGGTCTAGGGTATGTCAGCTATGCCAACTGCATAGATATTTAAATTTTTTCCCATTTCGTTTTATTTTTGTTTCACTTTAGGTGTCGCTGTCGGTTTGGTTCGGTATGGTATAGTATAGTGTAGTATGGTATGGTATGGTTTCGGTTCTGGGGAGGACAGCATCGAAAAAGACCCAAAACAATTAACGAGCAGATAAGCGGCGAAAGAGCCATTTGCCGTTGTCCCATCGAACTACTTAAATGCTATAGTTTCTTGAGGAATAATCATAGACGGCGCAGGGAAACTGGGAAGGGGGATAGCCAGTTCAATGACCAACTCTTGGGTCGCTTTCAGCTTTCATCAATGGTTGCGCTACATTGGCCACAAGGCAGCGACAGCGACGCGACGCTCTGATAGATACAGATACTCGTATGTACATACATGCCCATCAGCCTCAGTTTCAGATACATCAGCAGCAACAGCTCTACGGCAACAGCAACAGATACAGATACAGCTGCTGCCGTTTTTCTATGGCTGCAGGAGAAAAAATGTCACACGCAGTCGCCACATTTAGTTCAATTGCATTACAAAAGATACAGATGCACAGATTGAGAGATACATTTATAAAAAGACCCATACACGCCGCACTCCACACACTGCACACAAATCAAACTGAGCAAAGCAAAGCATTGCTATTCAGCGGCAACAGCTATTTCAACTGTTGACATTCTATTGAAAAGTATTTCGGAAATTGTAACGCCGAAATGTATCTGCTCTCGCGCATCAGCATCCGCAGCTCGGATCTTGCGCTTAGCATCTCGCATATTTGCAAAAGTTAAAGAAGTAGAATAGGCAGCAAAAGTAGCGACGGCGTCATCAACAACAAACACACACACACAATGGCAACGGAGAAAATACCTTTCGAATTGAATCACTCACGCGGTCTGACTTGTATCTTGTCACCGGCCACATTGAGATACTTTTGCCCCCGTCCACCTTGACGACTTCTTGGCAATACTCTTGGACAGCCCAGCGTCTTCCGTGACTCACGTTTAACGCCCAGAATAAACGCAGAGATCTTTAGCTTTCAGTTTCCCTATTTACATCAAGGATAACTGACAGGATCCAAGGGAAGCTGGCACTTAGTCATCAATGGGAAAATATTTGTAAATAGTTTCGTTTGTTATTGTTTTTAAACCTTTTTATGATATTTTATCTATTTTACCTAAATAAAATGAAAACAATATTTTATTTATATAAAATGTATTATTAAAGCTAGTTTACAGTTCCTATCGAGCTTGTAATGATTTGTAGTAAATACTTTAACTGAATGAAAAGCATTTGGATTTTTATAATTGCCAGATTTATTGGTAAGATGTTGTTCCATAAAAAGCAAGCTTGATTTATGACATATATATCAGTATAAAAAACTTGAAAACATATATAGCCCCGATTTAGCTCTGCATGGGGGGAGTTTGTTTTGGACTCAGCTTGTATTGGTTTCTGCTCCACTTACAAAATACAAAAGTCAGCCCCATAAATATGCGACCTTTGGCGACCTTTGCCTGGCAACTGCCGCAGTAAAGCCACAACGAAATGCAAAACACAAAAAATAAAAAAAAAACACCAAACACAACTGCCATAAAGTGTGGAGTGCAGGGTAGCAGGAGGGCCGAGCAACTGGAAGTGGAGCCCAAGCCTATCAATAAATTTCCTACAGGAGAATGGGCGTTGGTGCATATGTTACATATGCAACATTTAATTTGAATTTGTCTCAGCGTCGTCCGCAGCGGAAGTTGTGGCAAAAGTTCAGCAGAACTGCATATTATATGAGGCAAGGAGGAAGAGTGTAGTGAAACCACTGCCAGCCGAATGAAATGCTTATGAAATGTTTGCGGAGTGCAAACTGCAGCATGAATTGGCACAATTCACAGCTAATCCAATCAGCTGCGGCCACGGAGAGCAATGTCCTGTCTCCAGGCCAGTCTCTTCCGGTTCTCTAGGCCGGGCCAAACACCTGCAAGCCGTTTGGGCCGGCTCCAGTCCCAGTCCCAGTCCCCCACAATCTCCTCCACCGGACACCTCCCCACTCGATCCCGTCCAGCGTTGGCCGGTTCGCAGTGGCCGTTTCATTTGATTGCGAGCCCGTCAGCCGTGTATTAATTTCTGCATGTGCGCAAATACAGGAGAAAATTGAAATATTACATTCAAAATATGCCATATTTTAATATTAAAATCTAAATTTTATTCCTTACTTTTCTTAATAAGCTAAAAACCTTTTGTGATTTAATCACACCTTACCCGAAGTGAACTTTATCCCATCCTATAAATCATACAACTTTTGGAGTATTGATTCGAAGTACCACTGTACCCGGACTTCATAAGTTGGTACTTGTATTTGTGCAACAAGTTGCTGTTGCAGTGTGTGTGTGTGTGTTTTTTGGTTTTTTTCTTCATTTTCCTTTAATATGCAGATTGTGTCGCGCTGACTTTAATACTTTGCAACGTCGTCGATCATTTCGTTGGGATGCGAGTGTGAGTGCGAGCTGAGGAAAAAAGGAGAAACAGGCATGTTGAACAAGCGATGTCGCCCGTCTTGTAAAACCTGCAACACATGCAACATGCAACTAGCAACTTGCATCAGGAGCGGCAGCAAGGCACCCATCCAGTGGGGCATCGGGGGATCCAGCGGACGGACCGAGAGCATGAGGGGTTTCCTTCCACACCGAAGCGCGCACAAATTTCCGCGGCCACAATTTTAATTAAAAATCAAAAATATTTACAACGGCCAACAACGAAGAGTCAATGCACTTTTGTATTGTATAATCAAAAATGAATCAATTAATATTGCTTTTAAAATTATTTAACAAAAAGTGCTTAGCATTTTAAACCTACCATTTTGGTTGTAAATGTGAGTTTTAAAATGTGAATTTTAGGGCATGTTTCCAAATCGACTATATTCGCAACCAATGTCCCCTGGATTGCATAAATTTCACAAAACAAAAATAAAACTTGGTAATAGACCTAATGCCTAGCAACAAACAAAAATGAATTAATAGAAAAATATAAACTCTAGCGATGGCAATTTTATGGGTATGCAATAAACGTATCTCATAGAAAGGGAAAGAAGTTGATAGCGAAAGCCATATTATCTATATTTTACATTCTTGGTTAAATATTAAATTGTGTTTTCTATTATATTTATTTTAAAATGGTTCCTTGCAAGTAATCTTGAACAAGAAGACGTTTCCCACCGCCATCGATACAATTGGCCAAGTTCCCAGCAGTGGGCATCCCGTTGCTTATTAATTCGCGCGGCTTTTTCAGTGGTTTTTTTTTTTGGTTTGGCGAATTTGAGTTACGCTTTACAGGATTTTACAGATTGCCAACATTAATTTTCATACATTGCCGGGCACGTAAGTGTTGGGGGTCCATCCAGGCCACCGAAACAACCAGACCAGACCCCTCCTGCCCCCAATAAATATGCCCCACCGTGTCTTTTGCAGAGACTTCCATTTCTTTTCTCCGCTCCTCTGTGGGGCATTTGGAAATTATGTACGGGGCGTGGTCCAAAAAAAGGGGAACATGTGCAGTTATGTGAGTGCAGTCATATACATACATACACCCGACCCGATACCCCTTATCATCATTTGGCGGTGGGTTCAAATGTAAGGGGGCCACAGTCCCCGAAATGCGGCGACCCCAAACGAATATAATGTCGACCGCTCTTTACATAATTGAAGCGCTAACAAGAAATCCAAAGCTGGAAAAAAACAATCCGAAACAGAAAGCCAAAGAACCCAAATGAGAAAATCGTTTAAAAATGCAAATGGCCCGCACATCGTTGGCAAGCGATGTATTCAAATCAGTCCATCGGTCGGTTTGGTCGCCTTGGTTTTGTGTGGTTGTCGTTTCCTGGCGCTGCATTTGTCAAACGCCGCGGAATTAATGAACCGCAACAGCACCGCCGATTTGTATCTAATGGAGACCAAATAACCCAACAACCCAGCTATCCAGAAATCCAGCAATCACGCAGCTAGTGGAGCTCCGCAATCACAAATTGTTGCCCACAGCCCATTATTTGCCCTACCACGTGTGAAATATTTTCACATGCCACTTCATTTATTTACTTCAGCACTGCGCCAAAAACAAATACTCGAAAAAGGGGCAGAAATTCAGAAATTCATGTACCTAATAAATAACTTAAAAAGAGTGATATAAACTTAAATAAATACAAATTATAACTTTTTAAAAATTTTAAAAACTTTATTTTATTTTTTTCGAGGTTAGAACATTTTTTTTGCTGAAGTTCGGAATTGGCTCGTTCCCATGTGTTTGGAGCATGGTGGTCACCTTTTGCTCTCGTTGGTGAACTCGATCATAAATTTTCTTTATTTTCCTGTTCTGTTGGATTCGAAACGTTCGTTAGTTTCGCACTCCCCTCGCTGTCAATTTGTTTGGCGATATTTGACAGGCGGCGTCCCGTGCTTCTAATAATTTTCGGTTTTTGCCTGGTTTTACTTGGATTTTGCTTATGGGTCTCGTTGATTCGTATCGATTCATTTCTCATACGCGTAGGCATGCCAAGAATTTATGCCATTTTCCACCTCTAATTTATATTCCGTTGTCATCGGCAGAACGGAAAATGGGCTAGGTAGGGTCTATGGGGCAAATATCGTTTATGCCACAGCTGGCGACGTGATCGCGATAATCGAATGCGCATGAACTCCAGGGTGCTGACCACCACGTGTCGCCTGTCAATCATCTGAACAAGTTGATATTGATATGGAGCTGGGGTATTCTATCTGGGTTGTCTATCTCTGGCTCCATTAGATAACCCCAATGGTCTCGGTTAAGTCGGTTTAAAGCTGCCTTATTTATCAGCCAAACGCACACACAATTGTCGCTGCTGCTGCTGCAATCAATTTCAAAACTGTCACTTTGACACTTGAATTCTGTTCTGTTTTCCTGGCTCCCCAACTCCTATTCCCATTCCGGTCGCCTCCATTCCTCATCGCTGTGCCAAATGCCGCAGACAACACGTCTATTGCCTATATAATATGCACTGAAAAAAACAGGAGTCTTAAAATATTCAACAATTCAGTTTACCTTTACTTGGTAGCCATACAAATTTCCAATTAGGATTAGTTTTACTATTAAAACAACTGCTTTAATAACGAAATATTTTGAATTCAAATTAACATGATATACTTTTTTCCCAGTGTTCTATATGCGTTACTGAATGAGTGGGTAAACATCGAGTATTATGTATTTATCATAAATGCCATTTTATCGTTCTTCAGGCTCCCAGTCGTCTTCCTTGTGGGTTTGTCTTCCTCGCTCTTTGTGGCAAATATTTGTTCATTTGTTTGTTTGTTTGTTGCTTGGAATAATGGTGTGGCATATGTTGGGGGTACAAGATATGGTAGTAGAAACCAGTGGGAGTGGGGGAGTAGGGTATTTGTGTACACTTTGTAGGTGGCTCTTATTTCTGCTGTCATTCGAGTTGTCACCTCTCCATAGTAGTTTCTTTCCGCCGGCGGTGCAACTTTGGTAGCCGACAGGCCCTGTCACATTATTCCAAAAGTTGTCAAAAACCAAAAAAAAAAACTAAAAAAAAAATATCATGATCTGATGGTGAGGGGTGGTAGCACCTTAGGTGACACCTTTTGACACTTGTCCAAAGTGCATCCAACTGCCTAGAAACCGGAAATGGGCAATGGATTCTTCGTAAATATTTGTTTAACGCTATGAACGAAGTTTTTTCGAATCTGCAATGTATTAGGTTCTATTTCCTGGCTAAATCAGCAGTCCGATCTCTACGGAGAAATGTGATTGCTTATATTAAGCTTCTCGTATATTTAGAGTTCTCGATAAAAAGTGATTTATACCAGCCGGGTAATTTGCTACTAATAAACTCGTGGCGCCATGATGCAAGTTATAGAAGTCTCAAGTTTTTCCTCAAACTTGTTGATAACTTAATGTTTAACTGATCAATTTCAAATAATAAATATGGGCTAACATTTTGTAAACCACCTTGTACTTAAAATATACTGCTTTGTTTATCAAACTAATTATGAAAATCATTAAGTTGCGATCATATTTTATGCCACACGCTTAAAGATTTAAATCGCACTTCCTTATAAGATTAGGCGGGTTGAACAATATAACGTCCCTAAAACCTTGAAAGAAGCAATATATCCTTTGCAAGGACTTTAATTGAGTGCCTCAATATGTCTTTCATTTCATATAGCAAAACTTTGTTATACACAAAAATAACATGGGGTTTACCTTGGAATTATCAACGTTGTCAAAATGTAAAGATTGTAGATAGCATATTCCAAGAAAACTCCCCCATAAAGATGACTAACTGTCTGAATAGTAGTTTCTTATCTCTAGCCCAAATTAGTTACTAACAGATCGCAGAGGGGATTTAATCTAGAGCGTTTATCAATTGGCTGGTCGAAAATGACCAATAGTAAAAATATGATAAGAGGTAAACAACTGATATAAAATGGAGTGTCTTGGCCAACTGATTTGATAGTCGTTTCGAGCCAAGACAATGAAACCCATTTGCTTCGCACTCTGCGTATTTTCGCTAGGCCTTTTCTATTTGGCCAGTGCTGAGATTGGTGAAAATGTGAAGATCCAGCCGTATAAGAAGTATAGTTCATCCTGCAAGGAGTTGAACCCCAAGAAGAGCGGTGTCCAGAAGATCCAAGTGGGCTCCGATGTAATCGAAGTGTACTGCGATGTGACAATCGCCGGAAAGGGCTGGCTGGTCGTCCAGCGAAGAGTCAGTGTGGAGGAGAACTTCTATCGCAATTGGACCTCTTATCAGACGGGTTTCGGTGACCTTAAGGGTAACTTCTTCATCGGCTTGAATAATCTGAACAAGATTTCGTCCCTGCAACCCCAAGAGTTGTACATTGAGTTGGTGGACTTTGCTGGCGAGAAGCGGTATGCCCACTACAGTGTGTTCCACGTGGGCAACGTGTACAGTAACTATCCGATAACCCAGCTGGGCGCGTACAGTGGAACCGCCGGAGACAGTCTGAGCTATCATCTGTACCAGCCTTTCAGCACCTTCGATAGGGATAACGACAATGCCACCATCAACTGTGCCGCCAGATACATGGGAGCCTGGTGGTACAGAGAATGTCTTAGCAGGTACGGTTTTTGCCCTTGCCCCGATCCCAAGATCGTAGTACTCATCTAGAATCCTTTGCAGCAATCTGAACGGTGCCTATCTGGGTGGAAACCACACCGATCCAACGCTGTTTGGCTCTGGAATTGTTTGGGGAGAATGGAAGGGCTTCACATACAGCTACAAGACTGTTAACATTATGGTGCGACCAAAATAAGTTCTTGATACTTCAGAAGTACTTGTTAAACTTATTTATTTATTTACCTATTTTAATTATGTAAATATATCTAAATAGATTGCACGGCTTTTGTTTTATTGGCCTAAATATTTCAAACATAGAGAGCAAACATTGTCCATTTATTTGATCGCTATAAGTTTGAAATAATATTGCTTACTTCTTGTAAATCGCATAATGCTGATAAGAAACTTTTTCTCGCATTCGTATCGCCGTTCAAGTTCAAGTTCTCAAGTTATGTTTGCAGATATCAAATTGTGGTTTATGAGAAACATTTGTCGAGCAGTCCAGTTCCTGCCCAAGCCCCCAATCCCGCGTTTCCAAAGTTCTGTTGGGGAGTGTTGTATATCCGCTTGTGTATCCCATAACCGCAGCGCAGCCCCCAAATGCTTTTGTTATTTATTATCGGGCTTTTGGACTCTGGTGCACGGATAATGGTGATGACTCAATTGACGTACAATGGCCAACTTTCAAGTGAAGGAATTAAAGGCAAAGTATCATATCAAGTTCTCCCCATTCATATTCATGTTGGGACCCCGGCAAATCAGCTGATCTCGGCGGTTTTCTCGACTCACGGCATATGGGAGTATGACAAATGTATCGCATATCGCTATATAGCTCCACGGTCATTGTGTGCGAAACCCCGATAGCCCCACTTAGAAAGAAATATGCCATATACCGCAGTTTTGGGTCTGGGAATGTTGGTGGGAACGATTTGATTTGGGCACTTTTTTCAATTCAGCTGCGGAAGTATCAATTCGTTATAGGAACCGACAGGATTGAATTTCCCCCAGGAATTTTCATTGGAATATGCAACGGATTTTTTCGAAGGCCTGCTACACCTACCGTTACAGACCAAGTGCAGCTCATTTCACACCCAACCACGATGACTGGGTGACTGGCTGACTTTTGTGACATTTGCATCTGCCGCACAAGCGTGGAAATGCCGCCATTGCACATATAGAAACACACTCACTGGGGAATGGTTGGAAAAAATTCTCATTAACTAAATAAAATTATGATAGATGGAATATACGGCTGACGGGCATTAATTGCATACTCACGCAAAACAAGTTTCCCAGATATCCGCCCGTCCCGGCAAAATCATTTAGCAAATTAAATTTGCATTGCACAAAGTGTTCGTTTGCGGCAGAGGAGCAAGAAGCAGCTACAAAATATTATAGGGAGGTGAATCAGTGCGATATGAGTTCAAATTAAACTGAGAAGAATTAAAAATATTTAAATTTTGTTTTTATAAACTCCAGTGGAGTCCTATTAAGATTGCTTTATAAACTCAAGTTTGCTTTGAAAGCATAAAAACCTATATTAAATTCCATGATAGTCTCGAGAGTGCTATATGTGCTATATTTACTTGAGCTCTGACGTTTCTATTAAATGAAAATTCCACTGACTTTCCTGTTATTTGCCACTTGTTCGCTTGAGTCACCCTTTCCGCTGGCAGAGCAATTGAAGGTCGCAGCAGCCGGACACGGCAGCAAGATCGGCAAAAGCACAGCAAAAGCAAAGCAAAAGCACCAGCGACCGAGCACGCATTTCGAAATGCGAGTGCGAGTGTCGGAGGCAATTGAAATGCTTTGCAGCAAAAGCAAATCGAACTGCACTGAAATGCTTTTATAATGAGTTAATAAGCGCTGTTCGGAAAGCACCTGTTGCCGTCTACGAGCGCAAACTGCCAAGTAATTAAGAGATTTGCCGGCTAGCCTGGCCCAGATGCACTCAGCTGGTTTTGTTTTTCCATTTGCTTCTTTTTGCATTTTTTTTTGTTTTTTTTTTTTGCAATTTTAATTGCTAATCAAAACGATTTGTAATTCTGCGTTGTCTAAGTAATTTATTGACCATTACACAGTGCCGCGACTTGCGCTACGCTCGGCGAATGCACAAAAGCAAGCTAACCCCTTTGATCTACGCCCCTTTTGGTGGTCGGGGGGGTTGAGTTGAGGTGGCGCCAAATGTCGCCGCCGCATGTTTTCAAAATGAATTTCCGCCAAAGTGCAGCGCAAAGTGCGGATTGAAATTCTAGGGGTAAGGTATGTTTTTCACTTAGTGGTTATTAAGTATAAATGATCGATGGCATTAGCTGATTGTATTCCTACTTTGATTTGACATTGATTAACTACAAAGTGAAGCTGTTGATATTGCTAAATATATTTGATTATTAAGGTGTCATTTAATTCAAATCATGAAAATTATGATTATTAAATATATGATATATATGATATGATTATCAAGCGCACATTATGGGGATGATAAAATCTATGTTCTAAGTTAATTAGATAAATTTCATCTAAATTGCGTTTTTATTTCTCAAATAATATTTTTGTGGCCTTTTTTTATAAATGGCCTAACAAACTTTACACAGACAGCACGAATTTGTTTGCTGTCGAAAATATTACAGTTTTCATTTGTAAGTTTTATTCGCATGCCCAAACAAAAAGTGCCAAAAATATAATCAAAATTAAAATAAATCCGCTCGCGGCATCGCAACAGGAAAATTGGACATGGATGCTCAGATACATTTACAGATACAGATACAAATCACAGACAGTCATATGTTGGCAGATACTTTTTAGCCACTTTGACTAAAGCAATAACATTAGCGCTCGGCTAGCCCAACTATTTTTGGCAGAAAAAAAAAAAGACGAGAAAAACAAATTGAAAATGTATTTGATTTTCGTTTTGTCTTATTTTGGAAAAAACATAGAAGGAAAAGGGGAAGAAAACTGAAAACCGAAAGTGCAAAGCATACAATTTTGAACTTGGCACGAGGGAGAACAACAGCGAGTGGATGGATGGGATTTTTGGGTGCACCCAGATAGCTGGTTAGGATGCAAATGCATCTGCCAGTACGCGTATCTGTATCTGCATGTCTGTAGTAAAGTAAAGTGTAAGTGCGGTACGGTCAATGCACAGCGACGTAGACGGCCAGACAAATATTTGTTTGCTTTTTGTTGGCTTTGTCATCGGTGGGTGGGGTGGGTGGTTGGCTGAGCACGTAGGCGGGGGGTGTGGCGTAGAGTGGGTGGGACAGGGTGAGGTGCTTGGTCGGAATGACCACGTCACCCAGCCGGGCCTCATCTTCAACGTCGTCGTCGTCGTCGCAGTCGTCATCCATATGGCAAACTATTTTTAAATATGTTTTAATTATTTGCTGGCATATTCCTTAAAGCGTTGACTAGTCGGCGTCTCCGTCTGCTGACTGGCCCCGCCCCCCCGGCGCAGCCTCCTCCGCCTTCTTGAAGCCCCCACACCCCTGCACCCGCAATACTAAAAACCAACAAAAAAAAAAAAAAAAAAAAACTGGGGGTGTGCCACACATGCAACTACTTTCGAGGTTTTCTCTGTTAGACTTTGGCTTGCTCCATATTTTGTTTGTTTCGTTTTCTAGGAACACTCTTTCAAATGCCACTTTTGTTTTCTACAAAATAATATTAGCTCCTAGGTTTAGTTATTAACACGAAACAAATTCCAGGCACAGATCATAATATCCTATAACCATATCCTCTTTTATTTTAGGCAAAAGGAAATATATGGAGTAACTGAGTAAGAACTATATTGTTATTACTTTATATTAATACGTTATTTTAATACTTATTGTACAATATTTTATTTAGTTTGGCTGTGTAGTAGAGTAATCTGAACTTCGTTGTTTGGCTATTTTTGCGACTTTGCGACTCTTTGCAGAGTACATTAAGTGTGAAGTTTTTCGCCAATAGAAATATTATTGTCGCGTCGCGCATAATGTGTCGCAGCTTGCATGTAATTTTCTAGATTTTGCAGTCGACGCGGCTGACATACTCGCATAAAAACCAAATAGAAAAATAGAAAAATGAGCCAAACACGAAACCAACAAACAAACAAATACAGAAAGAAAATCCTGTCTCCTATTGCAGAATACCCAAAGAAAATAGTTTATTTGCCAAGCCATTTGCAGATCAACTTGCTCTGTGTCGCCTATGCTACTCAAAAAATGTTCAAAACAAACCCATAAAGATTTCTATTAATTTCCACCTTTTTTTCACATATATATTTTGATCGTGTTCTTTTGGAGTGGACCGCACCCATGGCCATCGCCAGCGATCGAAGTGTAGAGCTAGTCAAACATGGAACAATCGGTCAGCGGCAATGAAAATGCCAAGTGCGCGAGTTCGAGTAGCTTTTTTCCTGGCGCTGCGCGGCATTCGAACAATATTTTTAGTTGTACTTTTCATTTTCTATTTATTTTAACTGGCAGACTTGAGTCGGCCAACAAACCGCATGCACGCTCGCTTTACAGGCTTCTTCTTACCACGGAAAATGTGGTTGTAAAGGAGGTTGGGGGGGTGGGAGGCTTTGTGGACAGTTGGGAGGAGGAAAAGTGGGGCGGGGCTTTTCCAGACGAGACGGGACGCCAATGAAGCGAGAAAAATTACTGTTTGTAAAGTGAGTTTGTCAACATAAGGCGTGTGCATCGCAGAACCAGACAAAAGCCAGATACAGATACAAATACAGATACAAATACAGATACAGATACAAATACGAATACGTATATGCATACTGATACAAACAAGTATCATTAACGCAATGCCCAAACCGTTAGAGAGGCATGCATTCGAGCTGAAGTTGGAGTTGGTGGCATCTTTACCTGGAAGCCGACTCCAAAAAGTCCATAACTCCAAGTATTTTTCTGCAGAACTTTTCGTTTGGCTCGGAATGACGGCCCAGAAGTAGCAGGAGGATGACTTGGTTGAGTGGAGATGGGGAGATCAGCCAAGGGGGCAAAAGTGCGGGGACATGGGCATTGTAATTGAATACCTGGCATACTCATCTTTTCCACCACTTCAACCATGTTTACATTGGCATACCCTCACTCCTCGATGGGATTATGCTTGTTTGTCGGCACTTGAAGACCATTTTGTTGGCTAGCACCATGAATTAGCTTAAGATACCAGAATTTCTTGAGGATTTCAAGTTTTATGGCTATAAACGTATCATACATAAAGCAATAGAAACAATAATCTTGTTAAGTAGGTGCAGTTTGCGAATTATAAAGAAAACTAAAAATATTTGCCTTACATAAATCAATCCTGTTAGAAATAAATCAATAAATCAGTCACACCAAAGCAATATAATTTATAAATAAAATAAATTATTATAACATTTTGTAATGCCCAATGATATGATATGATCTTTAAGATAGCAGCTATATCTCGTTTATATTAAGGTATACACAGTTCGATCAGCTTCAACTGATAGATTTTTTTGGGTTTTGTTTATCTAGGCGGACATTTATGGTTTGTTGTCCTGGCTGAAAATGGCACTGGACCCATCTCAGATGGAGGCCAAGAAAGCCGTAGCCAAGGCTACTGGACAAGGTCTGCAGCGTTGTCAGCAATTACTCATTTATGGCTCGGCCCGGCATTTCTCGCTCTCGGCTTCTGTGTGAGCTGGTATCTGTGTTTGCTGCCATCTACAGATTGAGCACTGAGAAAAATAGGTAGTAACTTCCTATTAATGTTCTAATATTACGAGACAATTTCATTTCGCTTTGATAAATCTGTATACATCTATAGTAGTTATCCACCCACTATTATATATGCTATTATATTATGCAATATATTACCATTTACTAGGCCATAAAATAATTTGAAATATAAAATCCAATAACTTATCATATTTTTTCACGCTGCACCTATTGATTTATGCATTCGACTCGTACTTGGGTTCGTGTGCTGCACTCTTTTTTATTGGATGTTCGAGGATCCGCGCCGGTTATTGGCTTTTGCGCCGGCCGCTTCTATTTATAAAGATTACGTGTAATTAAAATCGGTTCCCCAGCATCCTCCGCTGCACATCTCGTTACGCTTGTCACCCTCCCGTTACTTGCGAAATAAAGCGGATCGAAGTTAAGTTGCAGTTGCAATCGAGGATCGAGGAAATCTGGTTCCAGCAAAACTTGACTGGGTGGCGCAGCAGGTTGAGTCCGAGATTCTCTGTGACATCATATAATTGGAGCGTTTTCCTCTAGGAAATATTGATTGCATTATAATGGACATGATATGTGGCCAGGGAGGATTCCACCCGGTTAACTGCGCTTGACAGGTAAAATTTGAGTTATACATAATAGAGAAGCCACCCAGAACTCAAATTGTATTATACCATATAACAAAGTAAGGAAAGGTTTATTAATCTTAAAAGATATGTTCCTTATCATGCATGCCACAAGTTTCATATGCTAAAGAATCCCTTTAGAAATTTGATACGATTGATAGGGATTGATCTGCGTAACTGTTCGTTTCACTCCATTAAAAACCGAAACAGTTCTCTCGATTCGGACCGATCAGGGTAATTAGATGTGCTCATTATCTCGACAGCAGATAATGGACTGGCAGGGGTCAAAGGTGCACGCCGGAGGAGGGTGGGCAATGTGAACTTTGACATACCCAGTACGCCGCGCTCTAGGCAACAGTCCTCCACCAGCGTGGCGATAAGCAAATTGATTTCTGAACACGCGTAATCACATTTCGAAATTCTATTTTAATAGGGCATTTAAATATACATATGTGGATGCCGTCGTAGGATTATCAGTTAAGAGTGGTTTTCATGACCTCGACGTCAGTGTTATCGAAACCCAAATACTCCCCAATGCAAGTTGGTGTTATTTTTCATCCGACGAAATCGGAATCTTTATGTGCCATTTGACACAGTTGGACAGGCACTGGTTCACTTATGCAATCGAATCGTCCGACGACCGCTATCAGCATTTCCAAGTGATTTCCACAGAGTGGAGCCTCTAATCTCGATGATGCCCTGCGATCCTCCATGCCCCTCCCTTTTCCCCCAAAACGGTCATGTTATGAGCACATGAATCCCATCGTGGAACAAGATGTGTAGTCTATTCTTGAACCGCGCTGAACTTTGGGCTACAAAATGCAACTAATTCACATTTCATTTGTATTTCGATTATATTGATTGCTGATTATTTCGACTAACCCAAATCGGGCAATTGTATGAAAATATGATCGATAATTTGTATTAGAAAATAATCATATTAGCTTAAGACAATAGTAAGAATGTTTTATAATTTTAATTTCTTTCTATTAAATAAAATTCCTAACAAATTTAGTGTTGCTTTAATATAAAAGATTTCTTAAACTAAACTTTTGTTTTGCGTTCTACTGAACTTTGATAATGTATACATTTTTTGGCGTTCCGTTTAACTTTTATTTTTAAGACTCTGACATTTTGCCGAGTAGACAATGTGAACCGACAATCGGCGGCGTCGAAGACGTTCCTTTCCCTCTTAAATGGCGCTCCTAAATCTATTTTCACCCTCCGTCCGGCCATTTGTCCGTTTGTCCGCGAGTGTGTCTCCCGTGTCCGTCCGTTCGTCCGTCAAATTGTCAGTCCGTCCGGATTCGTTTGTGTCCACCTCTGTCTAGCCGTCAGTTTGCGGTGCGCTTTCAGTTTTAGCATTTACTTCTAGCATAGCTGGCATTTTTGTAGCAATTCGTGTCTATATGGTTTGTTTCCACCTCATGCCTCTCCGACTTTCGCATTCTATATTCTATTCGATGCTCTCTTTGTTATGGGTCCCCGGGTCCGTAAATGCCGCGTGCTCATCACTCGCAGACACTTTAGAATGCAGCCAGTATCTTTGAGATGCGAAAGATGGACGGAGATCTTAAGTGGCGTAAAAGCGAAAAACCGGAGTACGGCTGATTCGGAAAGATGTACGGATTTTGAGAACAAGATTTCACAAGGTTTTCCTTAATCCGCTCTATTCTGAAGTTAAATTGCTTGACATGATACGTAATGCACATATGTATATCTTTAGATTTCAAATCGGTTTTTGATAATCTGTAATTATTTTTATTCTGAACCAAGTTATGCATGCCCATTAATCGTATGTGGAAAGGATGGTCATTTTTTGATATATTAATATCATTGAAATTTGGCCGGGATATCTTAGAGAATCAGTAGAGTTCCAAGTTTTCATCACAGAATCGGTTTTGATATACAAAAAGGGGGTATACGTGTTTTGGGTTTAGTTAGCTTTGAACTAAAATTCATCATCAAATCGAATGAAATCCACAGCGAATACAATCCAACTATCTTCATGCGAATACGTGGAGTATTGGCCATGTATCTGATGTTCCTCCGCCTGCTACTCCACTGCACCACCGGTCACACATTGGTTAGGGCAAGTGATTAACTAGATCTCGAACTTCTTCAACTGGTTTTTGGTCTTACAGCCTCAGCGACACTGCCCCCAGCACAAGCGAATGATCGATCCCCGTGAGCTCTTAAACGATTTTGCTGCAATCAAGGAACCAGGAACCAGCGAAGTTGCTCCAAAGAATTCTGGTAGATCAGTTACTTTCTACGAAGCTGGAGGAGCGATGCCAGGATCAGGAGGAACGGCACCGGGACCTGGAACAGATCGTTCCAAGTCGGCCTCCAAAGAGCAATGCGATCCGCAGGCAAAGTGCAATGTAAAGACGATCATAACCCCCGGAGATCCCAAGCAGAAATCCTCAATGATCGCCATGAAAGCTGCACAGGATGCGAAGGCGGCCAGTGAAGCACAATCGGCCGCTGGCCAGGCTGCTGCCCAGCACATTAAGATGGAACTCGCTGAGAAGGCCTTTCAATCGGCCAAGGCGGCCGAGGCTGCTCTGATGGGCAAGCAGATGATGGTCGATCAACTGGAGCAGGAGGTCCAGGAAGCCAGTGCCGTGGTCGAGGAGGAGTCCAATTCGATCCATCACACGGAGGCCAATATGAATGCCGCCGTGGAAGCTGTCAAAGTGGCCGTGCAGCAATTCGAAACCATCAATGAGCTGCAGAAGACCGCCAGGGAGTCACTGACCAATATCCAGACGGTGGCCATGGGATCGCAGCAGGAAATGGCCGCCAAGACACAGCTCCTGGAAGCCGCTCGCAACCGGATGGCCATGCTCCAGAAGCAATTGGTGAGTGCCCACGACGACTATGAGAAGACCAAGCAGGCCGCCTACAAGGCTGCCTGTGCCGCCGTGGAAGCCAAACAGAGGGCTGGACCACCTATACCACGTTACTATATTTTTTAAATAAATACACCTTGAGGTAGCTTTTATGTGCAATTGATCCAACTAAGGACAATGAAAATGTATTTCTATTAAACTTTAGAAACATTCAAACTTTATTTATTATTATAAAGTAAAGTCTTTTCCAATTAAGTGAAAAGTATACAAAGCGATTTGCTTTACTCCGATACATAAACTTCGTTTTATAGAAACTATATACAACGATTTCTGGATACTCTTCGTAAAATAGCAGCTGTGACTGCCATGTGATATCAGGTAACACCTTTTAAGGGCTATAAAAGCTTCCATCAGTAGGAGCAGTTATCAAAGTAAGCCCATTACTCCGATTGAGATGAAGTGCCTCCTGGTGACGATAGCCTGTGTGATCACTTGCTCCAGTGTGGGTGCCCTCGTGCACTATATGAAACTGGAAAAAGGAAGTATGTGCCAGAAAATATCTATACAAATGGAAACAGTAAGCTGAAATTAATTTCAGCAAACGGATGCAAATCACCCAAGGGTGCAGAGATGGCAGTGGGTGATGTGGAGCAGGATGAAAAGACTTGTGGAGCGCTTACCTGTCAAAATACAGAAGGAGATGCATTTATACACTAGTATGTTATGTGTTTACAAATCAAAATACTAAATTTCTTCCAAACTTTATTGGAATATTTTATTATATTACTTTAAATATCCGTTCCACCCTCGGAATCCTTTTAGCTGTCAGATACCTGCCACTTTTGCGGAATGTGTGGAGACTGCTGTTCTGACGAACGTAGACTTTCCACAATGCTGTTGGACTTGTGCCGCTTGGGCGAACTGCGATGGAGGAGGAGCTGCAGCAGGGGGTGCGGCTCCTGCTGCCCCTGGAGCAGCTGGAGATGCTCCGGCGGATGGTGCTGCACCACCTCCTGCTGCAAGAACCCATGCAAGAAATTCTAAGTATCAGGCAACTACAACCGATACCACGGAAAGTGAAAGGCCACGCAACAGAGGCAAATGGGGTTCCAAGAGGAGCACTACCACCACATCCGATGAATCCGAGTTTCCCGAGGGAGTCAATATAAGGTTTGGCGGTGGAACACCGATCTCCAAGTTTGGCGAAGACAGCATTTAAGCTCAGATGCCGGGATATGTTTTGAGGAGCATCCCTAGTTATTAATTTAATGCTCGATTCCGATCATAAATAAATGACACGGCAATGTGCACATCATTTGTCTCCTCGCAAAACTGACCCACATATAGAGGAACGTCAGATCGGGAGTGATACATATCTTTGCCGGCATATTTCTGGTTTTCGTGTGATTGTTGTTCCTGCTGCTGCCGCTGCTGCTGGATTTTTTTCTTTGGTTTTTTAATTAGCCGCCGCTGGCGAACAAATCGGGCCGAAAAACAGGAAAAGGGTTTCTTCGATCGGGTCCTTCAACCCGAGTGAAAAGATTCAAAAACCATAAAGCGAAGACGACAGCAGCGCGCATACGAGAAAAATTGAAAACCAGATCTCCGCGCCAGTTTCGGGTTTGAGAATAGTCAGGGGCATGGGCATGGGATTGGACTTGGACTTGGAATCGAGAGCTTGAGCAGGTAGGGCCTGTTCCCTTCCGCAGAACACTCCACCCTGGAGTAAAACAGATTCGGCATGATGTACATTAAACGGGAAAGACAAGAATAAACCCCAAACAAAAAATGAAATGAAATGAAGCACCGAAATCCCAAAAGCTTTTTCGGCCACATAATTTGTGAGTGCGGCTGCAGTTGACACCGAAAAACCCCTACGGCCATCAATGCGCACATAATTACATACAAATAATTATATACAAACACGCATCCTGAGCCGAATTTTGATCCTAGCTGCGAAATGGCGAATCCCAGGGATTCAGCTTGAAAAGTTACGCAACTACAACCATCTGTATCTCAACAAAAAGAAACATCATTTGTAGTATTTCAAAACTGTATTCTTCAAGACAATTGACTAAACTTAGTAAATGTTTATTTTCAAAGTAGGGTATCAACTGCTCTGCCGCTGCGCTGCTCTTATTAATTGAGTGAGCATGTCCATTTTGAGGACAGCCTGCCAGAAGGGAGGGGGAACGGAAAAGAAATTACAATATGAGTCAAAAAAGAAGATAACACGAAAAGAAGATGGGCCAGATTTTTTTTTCAAAAAAATAACAACGAACTGAAATCAATGGCTACGTTTTATTCAGGAGTAACGTAACCAGTTAAACACGTAAAAGGCCAACGTGACAAAGTTTCGAAAACCATGCGGTTGCAACATGTTCGGTGCGAGCGAGATGCCAATAGGATTAGGCGCAACAGGCCGGCCAGTCGCGAGCGAGAGTGGGACGCCGCTACCGACCGGCGTTGGCTAATAGAAATGCGACAACAAATAACAAGAGCCCCGCCGCGTGAGAGCGAGCAGGAGGGACAGACGGCGGAACAGCTGTGCGGGATGCAACAAGTTCGACGTCGCTCTGCCGCCGTTTCGACGTAACGCTCCGGGCAGAGAACGAAGATATAGTTTCCCCAAATCTGAGCGTTATTATGAATACAGTTGATCGTGGGCCTCGTGCGCATATGGACGTAAAGTTCCAGGAAAATAGAAAAAAAGCAAGAAATAAGAAAATAGCAACCAGTAAATAAACCAAGAGAAAAGAAAGAACCCTTGAGGAAATCAAAAGTCAAGATGAGCGGACAAGTGCAACCGTTCGAAACTCGGTCAAGTGTTAAGAGAAATTCCAAATAACTTCTAATGAATTCTAATTCGTAACGGGTGTGTGTGTGTGTGTGCCGATCGGGAGCCAAACGATATTTTTAACACCTACCGGGCTTTACGCGTGTTTCACACATTTCCAGCACCACAAGCACCCAGCACCGATGAACGCGGATCCGATCCCGATCATTCACTCTTCACCCAACTTCAGTTCACTGGGAAAAAAGGAGGCACGAAATAAACGCGCGAATTAAAGCCCGGCTTGCAGAAATTTTACACGTGTCACTGCGCTTTGTTGTATGCCCAAAATTATAGGCAATTAAGCAAATTTTCCACAATTGATTATCATTGGAATACGGCAATGCTAAAAGCAACGTGCTAATGAAAGTCTCAGCCAAAAAAAGAACAAAGATTTCTGTAATCGTGGACGGAAGCTAAACTTCATGTCATGATTTAATAATCACAAAAGGGCCCACGGAAACGCAAAGGTAACAGGTGTCAGCTAGACTTAACCAAAGAAAAGCTAATATCTTCAGAAAACTTTCAAAAAATTTGGATTTTTTGAGCCACGCTTAAACAAAACAGTATCGTCTTAAAAATTCTATGTTGGGATCTTATGAGAACATATTTCAAGTCTTCATTCCAAAGTTAACCTGGTAAATCTTCACCGTCACCCAGTCGTTTTTATTAACAAATTCAAATTCTATAAAGGTATATTCTATATACCTTTAGAGCAATAACTATTGTAAAAAATTGTCTATTTTAATTCGTACAAACATAACCATGAATAAGTCTTTTATTTCTTTTGAGATGCTCAAGCCCCCTTTTTCGCAGCTCAATTTCACTTTGATTAATCAATGAAAGCACGTAAAAGTTAAATCGGATGGTTAGCCGAAAGGGGGGTACACCTAATTGATAAAAGCAATAGTGGCGGCAGAGAAGCGACAGAGCGCCAAAAAGGAAGCCGTGAAACCGTTACAATATACACGACAAAGGAATGCGTCACAGTTAAAAATCAAATCACACGTTAACGTAACGGCAGCGACGAACAAGGTTCGCCTGCGTTGCAACATGTTTGAAGCAGCGCTGTCGACGCCAAGATCGCGGCTAGAGATGGTCGCGTGCGGCAAACATGCTTAGTCTGAAGTGCTAGTCGCTTTAATTGTTTTAACTTGGTAGCAGACCCAGATAACATTAATGACATAAGTAATTGCATAAGTGTAATGTGTTCTTCCAAACTGGAACCATTTTCCTAAACCAATGACTTTTGAACTTCTAGAATATAAACGACTTACACAAACACACGTGGTTTGGGCAGCGTGCTCGTGTCACGCAGCAAACATCGTGCCGCGCTGCCACCTCTAGCCGCGGGCAGCGCAGCCGTCGGCGGAGCTCGTTGGCGCCGCAGCTTTCAATTCTTTTTTGGTGCTCGATCGTGACGGTTTGCTCGCGCTCTCCGCTGCGCCGCTCTTTCCGTTGCATGTGTGTGCGGGCGTTATTGTGCATGTTTCCGGTGGCCGAAAAAAATAGTAAAATAAAATATAGAAAACAGAAACCAAGAATAATAACAGCCACACGATAAACAGTGTGCCAAAGTGTGTGTGTGTGTGTGGTTGTGTGCATCTCGCGTAACAACAATAATTGCATTTATCGGATGGCGCCAGCTTCAATTTAATTATAAATAACATGTTCAACTTTTTATACGATTTTCCCTGCGTCAAAGTGGGCGTTGCAACTGCCCCCGGAAAATCACGCGCCCCGGTTCAAAGTTAAAGTTTGTTGGGTAACGCACACACACACACACACACTCACACACGCGGTCACACGCACATTTCAATAAACTAATGGAGCCTGGCTTTGTTTTTGTTTTATTTCCAACCCACTTGAGCACACAGCGCACACACAGAGAGAAAAATCAATACTCGTTATGGGATTAAATTTACAAAAGCGCAAAGCAAAGCGACAAACAAAATTCACAAAAGAAAGCAACACTCAAATAAACTCACAAAGAATTCCTTATCGCCAAGAGGGGGCCAATGTTCCAAGGTTCTTTCGCCTTGAGAACTTTGAGCTTCCTCTGGCAAAGGAGATTATAATGTACAAATAATGTTGCAATAACCAGTTGAATGCCATGGAATACCGAATCTTGCTAATTAGCAAGGACATCTGTTCACATCTTACCGGGCAGCATTAGATCCTTTTTATAACTCTAATACTGTCAGGTAAAGATGTCGTCCGTGTCCTTAACCTTCAGTACCACCAACAGCAGCAGCAAAAAAAAAGAAAAAATGCGTAAAAATCCAAACAAATCATAAAAGTCGAAGGAAAAACAAGTTTTTCAATTGTGCGTCGCGCCAAGGAGCTGGCCAAAAAAAAAAGGAAAAAAAAGAGTGGATAATGCGGAGACAAGCGGCTGAAAATTGGTCATAAATTCTTATTTTTTGCAGCGGCACAACGACGCGTTTTGGGATGACATCAGTTGAATAAGTAAAAAAAAAAAAAATAAAAGATATAAAAGCCGAGGCGAGATCGTTCCCAATTCCCATTATTTTACCCTTCCCGGTGCCCGGCGGAGTCTGCAGGTAAACCCACTATATACCACATATACTACTGTATTCTCTATATAGAGAAAGACTGAGAGATCGTATAAAAAATATATTTTATGATTCGGATGCTGCTTTCTGCTGGTTTCTTAATTTAATCGCAGCGGCAGCGTTTAGTGACAAAAATCGTCTTCTTTTATGATGTCCCCCCGCCAACAACTAACTCTATAGCCGCAAATTTACGATTATAGTCAACTAGCCAAGACAGCAGGTTGCTTGAGTTTCATTTCGGTTCGTTTGGTTTGCTTTGCTTTCGTTACTCGTTTTTTTTTTTTTTTTGCCCCGCCCCAAATGCTCATGATTTGAAATTAGAGAAATGTGAAATATGAAACCACGGACAAGAGCTAGCTGGCCGTAATCAAACAATTAAATGCTTATAAATCGCCGAAACGTGAGCGGGTAAAACGCAGCTCAGTTAATATGATTTATACGAGGAGGACATGTGCTTGCGTTTGCATTAATTGGACGGAACTTCAAGTTTTATTCAGGGAAATTAGCGCACCTGTTGGACATTACATAGCTGAAAGATTTTTAGCAAAGAGCAGGAAGTTGAGCGTATAATTTACCTAAGCAGGGCAATTATTGTCTAGATTAAAATGATAGTCTTAATTAGCGCACGTTTACCAAATATGTTGTATAAGTTTCGATTTCTGCTATTAAGTCGTAACTATTTCATTACACTTAATATATGTGCCACTAGGCGTTTTTCAAACTGACACCCGATCAGATAGGCATTCTTATCTGCCTAAAATCTATTATAACCCCGTTTTAGTTTAATATTCCTATCGTCATCCACTCAGTTTCTGGCATTCAAAGTTATTGATAAGACGCTGCGTAGACTAGATAAGCACTGAAGGGAAGCTGATCCCGAGCAGAGATTGTGCGTGGTGCTTTCGAATCTGTCTTTATCTACCGCTTTTCGTGACAACATCAATCCGCTGAGACGAGTCTGTAATAACATACAAAGCAAATACAAATTCCAGCGAGTGCCACCTGGCAAACAAGCGACTTAATTGTCAAGAGTGTCCAGAGTTACTGCCGGCATACCTATATTTATACGAATATATGGCTACGATATGTGGCTGAGCCCACACATTCGAGAGAGACTCTGTTTATATAGCGACCCACCGACAGCGGATAGATGATATATACGCCAGTACATATGTATATGTACTGTATATAGTATGTGTGTGGTGAAGGAATAGGGATCGTAAAAGCGTTTACAGGGCCTTTAAATTTTACAGTTTCTTGCCCCAGTGGGTATAGTCTCGAATTCTTGTCGTTTCTAGGCCGATGGGGTGGCAAGGGGTTAATCTAATCAGGAAAACAGAAAAAATGCGTTAGTCTCGGTCTAGCCTGGTCGAAACGATCCCCGTAAGGCGGAACGACCAACGTAACCAGAACGAATATAACACCTGTTAATGAACTTAGCAGTGACTCTAATTAAATGTGCACACCTTCGGCTCGGGCTCCCAAGTACCAGTGCCAGTAAACTTCCTTCGCTGGCCTTTTCCTGCTCTTGTTGGGTCGTAAACGTAAACCCATTCTGACTCTTTCAATAAAAGACTGCATAAATCAATTAAATCCACGGGATACGAGACCCCGCCCGAACAAAGCCCCTTTGAATAATGCATAACTAGTTGATCCGCTGCATTTAATGCCCGGTAATTTATTCCGGATTAGAGTTCGTAGTAAGCAATGAATTGGCTGTTTTTAAAACCCAAATGAGTGTAAATGTGTCACAAAGCATTTACCCACCCATAAATTTGTTATGATTTCGATGGAGATGAGGTTATTTCATAATGCCATAGAACATTCTAATGGTCAAAAACCTAAAACCTAAAATAAAAACTGCACGGTCACCAATCGTGTGACAATTTCACAACCAACAACTAATTGCGGCCAAGCGGGAGACTGTGTGTGTGTATGTATGTGTGTTGGCCAATCTACAATTTAAATCGGCCAATAGAGGGTCCAGTTCTGATAGGAAAACACTCCACAACCGCCGATGGCGCGAGTGGTAATCAGAGTAGTGGCGAGAGCACTTGATATCCACATGGCTCCGCACGATAATGTCACGTTCACACCATCTAGCCAGAACAACACCCCCTACTTCAACGAAACAAAAAGAAAAAAACAATAACGATCGATTGAAACTCTCTCACATAGCCAAACCAAGCTAGACAATCGATTGTGTCAGTGGCCAGCGGCTGAAATGTTGAAATTAATTTCATATGGTTGCGCATATCTCACCTCCGACATCTGATTGGTGTTGGCCAGGTGTGCGTTTGTAGAATAAGATACTTCTAGTGTGCGCTGACAACTGGGTTTGGCCCACAGAGATTTCGTTACTAATTATTTGTAACTGATTGGAAAACTAATCAACGCTGACCAATAAAAGTCGACTGGCTGGGGATGGGGTTTTAAATTTACCGTCTCTAGCCAGTTTACTGAAAATCTAATCAGCCTAAGCCCATAAAATTCCCCAAAAGACCGGTGGGAAAGGGCCGACGTGTAAGGTTTCTTTTGCCACATCCAGTTGCCTAGAAACTCGGAAGAAGAAACGTCCTAAGCGTCGTCGTATTTGAGTACTTTATATGGTGTATGGAGAGAGCTACTATATCTAATCAAAACCCCAAGGCGAGTGTATCTAATCAAGTGCGTGAGGAGAGTATCTAATCGTCCAGGGGCAGGAGATACTGCAAGTGGACAGCCGGCAGTATGTATAGATACATATATATTTCTTAACAAGGGATTACGTTATTCGCTAAACTAAATTTCAACTAAAATTCTCTATAAAAATTTTTCGTCATCATTGGTGCCATTTACTAATTAAGTACACACTGGAAAACTACTATTAAGTGTTACCTTAAATAAGTTTCAATTACAATCTACCAATAAAGACACTATCGCTTTCTTTGCCTGACTTTCCGTCTTATTTTCCACAGTAATTATGGAGTGGGTTGAATGATTGTGTCTGTGGACACTGGAAGTGAGCTGAAATCAAAATATTGAGCATGATTTATAAATAATAACATAATACGCCTTGACATGATAATAAAGGCGAGACCAATGGTGAAAAAGAAAAGCGGCAATGAACTGCAGCGATAAAGGAGCTGTAGGGTTTTGGGGAGGGATGGGGGGTACACCGAATGGGCGTAAATCAATTAACAGCTAACAAAGCAATCAAGCTATATTAATAAAATCGAAGACTCTTGGGAGTTTTCGAAGAAGTACGAGTATCAAAAAAACGGCTTATGCGAAGTCATGCCCTGTCACTCGTTTAATTGATTGTGTCACAGTCGCGAGGGGAAGTGCCGAAAATGCATTCGATAGCCGCTCAGATTGAAAACATTATTATTTCACACTCATTCAGGTTGGATGTCCCCTAATGAACTTACCATGTTGCATAGCCAGAGAGATTGGTAATTGGAGCTCTTTCGATTCCGGATTTTTCCTCATTTCTGTGCATTAATTAGTCATACACTAATTTCCAATTCCGATTTCAGTCATGCAAATGTTAATTGACCACTTAAGTTAAAACTTCATAATGATCGTTAATAATACCGATGGGGGCACATCTGGAGAGGATGTCGTGGCTACGACAACTATGGCCAAAAGAACAGGTTCAAAACCCTAACTAACCAGGTCCGAAACTCGTAAAAGATATGCAACCAATACAGTCTTAACTCTGCCACTCTGCCTCACGATGCGATCTTGTGAAACCCGAGCTTCGCTCCTCCGGAGCCCCGGGCTTTTAACTGTGCATTAATGATCTTCTCAGCCAGCTCATTTATATACTTTAGGCAGCGACAAGGTGGAATCTCTGGGCTTAAATAATTTGTAACTGCGGTGTAAGAAATAGCACGGGTTGGCAAAGATATGTGGCAGCCTAGGAACCAAGTAGGCTACCTAAGTAAACTACTCCATATGCAGTAAATAGATCATGGAAGTATCTACCTAAATTGTGAAATTTGATTAGCTTGCTTACTCACATCTTAAAGTGCTATTAAGCTGGCATTTCATAAACGCAATCAGTTGCATTTGAAGCCTGCTACCATTTTGTTTAGAAAATACAATTGAATTCCCAGCAGTTATCTAAATTGATCGGGCGAGTGGAACTCCAAGTGCAAGCTCATGGCTCATAATCAAGGGCGTATGAAAGCGATTTCCTGCTGGCCCAACTTGATTGCACTGATTGCCCGCAAGGAGGAGAAGCTCCGGGACTGGACTGGTGACTGGTGGTGACTCGTGCCGCCGAAACAATGCCGCCAGGAAGAGTCTCCCAGTTTCAGGTTGCCAGTTTTGCCAGAGCTAGCGCAACTAACTCAGCGCCTCTTGGCCACAGGTAATTGAACGCTGCCCCCATTCTAGCAACTCCACCTGAGCTACTGTGTATCCCTATGCCATGGGTATTCGACACGCCTGCTCTTTAGCAATGCACTGAGAGAAAAAGGGATGTACCTTGCAAGTGTCACTATTAGTGGATTCAGTTAATATGTTGTATATTTCAGATTCAGTATATAATAAAAAGTTATTTTAAAAAGAACCCATAAACTTGAGATATACTTTACTGTGTGGTAACTGAAAGGGGCATGTTCATCGGTTGGCTGATTCAGCATCGTTGGGGTGCATCAAATTAGCATTGTTCCCAGGGCCACTGGGCTTTCAAGTCTGGCAGGAAACTCTGGGCAACTTTAACTCCAGAATAGTTGCAATGTGACTTGCGACATCTAAAATAAAGTTGGGATCAAACGCATAGAACGTCTTAAAAATACCAAATAACTAGGTTGTAAAATTCTTTTGAAATGCACTAATCCTATTACGAGCAGTCATAGAGTTCAAGCTACAAATTCCATTATTGTGGAAAAAACATATTTTTTACAGAGTCGAGCATTAATAACCCGGCTAGCAATTTGCATTCGCGTTATCCAATAGTTGTGGATATATTTATGGATTGGGGCCAAACAAGCGCCACCTGGCGGGGCTAATCGGCCCCGTCCGTTCGGTCTGGTAATTAAAAAATAAAGTTCACTTTTTCAGCTCGTTTTCTCCGCTCAGCCCCCAGCTCAGTGTATCTCACAAACCAATGGAGTAATTAGCCTTAACGTGGTTAAACCAATTATTATCTTGGCCTGACACAAGCTGATGGCTACGTGCACTCCGACGAAATGTGTCCCCTACTTTTCCCGATTCGCTGGCCAGCTCACTGAGCAATTAACTGCGGGAATAATGATCTGGAGGCTGGTCCCATCATGGTCATGAATATGCATGGACAACTGCTTTATAAGTGAACTCTACGCCCCTCACTATATGGCGATATAGCATCTGGATATATACATATATACACATGTATGTACATTGTACACATATGCCAAACGACTTTTGTAAAGCTGCATCAAGTGCGGCTATGTACGTATTCGTTTAACACGTACAAAATTATATAAATTTGCATAGAAATTGCAATGAACCTTAACTCGAATGTGGAAGAACATCTAAGCAACAGGTTGGTGGTAACACTGGTCAGCCAGAAAGTTGGCATTGAAAACACTTTGTATTGATCAAATTGAAAAACATTGCCTATAAAATCTAGATTGTACCATTAAAATATCAAAGTAAATTAACAGAAATTAAATTAAATTATTTTGAAAAAAGTCTAACTTTGCTGTCTAGTGTAACCATTAAGTAGTAGTCGCTCAAGCAGTTGTTGTAATTATTAGCATGCCATTTGTTGTTGGCAACAGCAGACTTTTGAACCCGCTGACTTTTAACAAATACAGAGCCCGTCGTAAGTGTATTTTAACAAAATGGAAAATATAGCGAGCAAATAAAGAGAGAAATTAAACAAATTTCTGTTCATTTACTCCAGCCAGCTACTGTGTTGGCCAGCACTGTGTGCATTTCGGCCAAATTGTTTTCCTTTTGTACCATTTCGCCTGTTATTTATAGCGCAGAATTCTGTAGCATGTTTGCCGCCATCGAGGAGTCCCAAGTCGAGTCAAGAGACCAAGTTGTTTGGGATATTCGAAGTCGCAGCGCGGCCAACAGAGCAACAGAGTTATTAATGCTTGGAATTTTCATAATCGAAACGAGTTTTCAAGCGGCAGTCAGGCAAGGAAGCACGCGCGTCTTGGCCAGACTAGCAACCTGGCTCTTGGCCGCCTTAATAACTAACCCCTCCCCCCATCTCTCCCCTCGCAGGGGCTGCGAAAGTCAAGGAGCGGAGTGGTGGCAGTGCAGGGGGCAGGTCGCAGAGTTATGGCCATGGCAAGACAAGCCAAGCACACGCCTTGCGCGAACAGGTGAAGCGTTTAACTGTGGGACTGGGAGACCTGGGCTTCAGATCAGGATTTTACACTGACGGAGCACGAAAAAATCAGGCATATAGTTTACTATATAGCAGTTTAAAAAAGTTATTACTTATAAATTAAGAGAAATATAATTAAGTCATTATATTTCAAATGTTAGCAAGTGTATATGTTTTTAACTAATAATTTAACTTTTATTTAACTTGTTTGGTTTTTTTTCTGAGTGTGGAACTCCAACTCCCCAAGCTCGACTCCAATTGGCCTGAGTGCCCCCTGGTTGGACTTTGTGCACATGGCTAGCTGATGTTGCACAGCAAAAGTTATGATCGCATCACTAATTTGTTGAATTTGACAGAGCGAGATTTTATTTTTGGATAGTTTCCCATTAGAGCAAACATAATAAACAAGGCAATGCACTAAACACTCAGCTTTTGACTATAATTTAGCATTAGAATTTAATAGTTAGATTTTGCTAGCAACTGAAAGCTCAATTGCCTACTATTCGAATCTTCTGCTGGACCTGTTTTATTGATCAAAGCATGAAGTACTGGGAATCGCTGATAGCATAGAAAGCTGGACGCCAAGATCCGGTCCAGAAATAGCAATGACTTATGCAAATGCTGGACAATCGCTTTCCATCGAGAGCATTGCATGCGAACCACATAATGCCATCGCCAGTGGCTATCCAGGTAGCCAAATGCAGAATGAATGAACAACCTGCTCGGGCAGAGCCAAGGCTGTAATTTGCTTAAAAGCAGCGAACAAATAAAGGGTTTCAATGGATCCCCGCGATCCCCAGAGACACGCGGAGATAATGAATGGCAGGAGGGATCTGGATCTGCGTGGCTTCTTGCCTGTCCTCTTATGAGTCCGGACGACAGCTGCCTGCCTGGGCACAGACAGTTCATGTCAGTCTAGGACAAGGATCATCATACATGGATTTAATTAGGGGCACATGGTGTACCCCATTCTTAACTATTTATAATAAAATTAACATAGATCCATCCCCATTTGCTACTAAAATATTCAAATCTACTGAAATTGATTATGATTAAGGCACATAGATCTCTTACGACTTTTAAGCAATTTACATTAATTTATTCTATTATTTTCTTTATAAAAATAAGTATTTTACTTCTGTTTTCACTTAGATTCACATTTGGTTTGTTCTCTGTTTTAATATCGACTGCTGCAGACCCTGGAGATTGTTACACCGTTCAGAAAAAAAAAGAGATTTCCAAAGGTCCGAAAATAAAAAGGGGCGATAACAGTTTCCGCAGAAATTGGAAATCAATTGGGGGACTGGGACCCACAGCGGCGCCCGAGAAACTCCGATCAGAAATCCATTTAAATGTCGATGTCGAGAAATCGAGGGGCAAGGGGTACTCCATCGCTTGATATTGGAGGGGGGTTGCGGGGGCTTTGCTGATAAATGCCCAAGGGCTGCGAAGCGCGACGTCGATAAAACAAATGAAGAAAACCCAAACGGCGCTACGCTCAACAAGTGGAAAAGTGGTGGTGGGCAGGGCGGTTGGTAATTTCGTTTGGCTTATCGCAAATACGCGGCGAATGAGCCAGGAATTTATTCATAAGCATAAATATTCCCGGGTGCCGGGACTCGGGTACCGGGAACAGGTCCGCAAGTCGAGTTCACTTGAACTCCAGTTCACGCAACAAAATTGCACAGAGGAGCTGGCACCGAAGTTTATTTAAGTATTTATTAAATTGCGGCTCTCCCAAGTGGCCGGCAGACGATGGCCAATCTGCACGATAATCATGGGGTGTGAAAAATTTATGGGAGCCGCCGCCGCGCACGCGCAAAAATGAAAAGCCCATCCGAAAACCAGAAGAAGCTAGCTCAAGCGCCAAAGAATCTGACAGCACCATGGAATATATAGTATATGTATGAATCTGCATAGGGGTGGGATTATTTCAGGTTCATAGCAAAAGGGTACACAGAGTTGCTCGACTATCAGATACCCGTTACTCTGCTTGTGCACTCCATCTTTTGCGGAGTGGGCGTGGCATAAACATGAGCCACCCCAATGAATCTGCACACCTGTCAAAACCATAGAAGCTCTCTCAGAACATTTGATTTCTTTTTTAGCGGATCGATGGATGGACCACTTGGGCCATCGAACAGGCTAAGTGGCCCCAGCTCCGCTATTTGTTTCGCCAGGCTGAGCAGATTTATGGCCTGTTAAAACGTCTGCCGCCAAGTGTCAGGCAATTGGTTAAGAGCAACAAGCGCCCAAGATGCAACACGACCGATAACAAAGGCCGAAACAAACGGACAAAAGGGGGGAATAAAAGCCGCATGAGGAACGCGCCGCATGTCCAAAAAAGGATCCGCAAGGAGTCGTTTCGGAGTTCATAAATAAAAGATGGCAAAAGCCATCGAAAAGGGCTTAAACAATGGACCACAATGCCTTTCGAATCGAAATCCCTAAGATGAAACCAAAAGCAGAGGCTCCATTCGCAGTTCGAAAACCAAATATTCAGACGTGACTTATTTACGACAAATTGTTTGATTTACGTTTAGCAATAAAAACAAGAATGGAAAAGGGTTGGGTTTTGGTCAGAACAGATGAACAGGTTGATTTACCAAAGAAGCAGTGAAAATAATTGAAAGATATAGTTGAGAACTTCTTTTAATATATAGGAAAATCAGCATCTAGATTAGTAGCTTTGGATAGATTGTATGATCTTACAAGTTTTATCTTTCTATTTACTTGATTATTATTTATTTAATTGCTTATGTGTAGATTCTACCCGAAACATCTGTCGCATTTAAAGAGATTTTCTCACGCAGCAAAGCAGTTCTATCCCCAAACCAAAAAAAAATCCATCGGAGTCCTCTCATCATATACACATAGTCGATAACTGGCTGCTATGAGGAGGGGTTGAAGTAACTTGACACCTTCGAGACGTCGCCTAGAACCAGTGTCTAGGTGGAAGATTAGGTTGTGGAAAGAAGAACATGAGGCAGGACACGCATGATTTGGGTAGAGGGAACCAATTGGAGAATCGGAGGAGAGCAGATCGTTGGTCCGCATCGAAGTCGATTTACAATCATCGATGATCAAGGGACTGGTCCTGTGGCATTACTTATTTACGAGTCACTTGGTACGTCCCAGTATCACAGTATCAAGTCAGCCAGACCCACATTCTACTTCTGGCTCATTTTGAATATATAATTCCGTGACACTCATGCGGTTCCTCAAACCAACTCGGCTATCAGATACCCAGTTCTAAACGGTTGAACATACGGACATGGCTAGATCGACAAGGTTAGTAAATATAATTACGAAATAAAAAAAAAATAAAAAGATTTGCTTACCTATTACTATTACTATTTTGTTCGAATCTAGCATACCCTGTTTTAGTTTAGCGTTTAAATACCCCGCAACTCTTGGTGAGATATTCGTTTTTGGCTGCTTGGGGCATAATTAAAATTTATGGCCACTGCGCTTCGAGTCAATTCATTAGTCGCCCTCTAGACGGAGCCTAATTAAAAAGTTTCATAAATTCCCAAACTCCAGCCACCTGTTGATCGTCTATTAAGCGTTAGTGTGTGTGACCAATTCTTTGAACTATAAAGTGTTTTGAGTAGGGTCAAAGTTGATCAAGCCGGCCAAATTGCAGGTCGAATGGGGTTAATGGTTTATAGATACACAGAGACTAAGCTAGCATTAAATGATTAGGATGGATGGATCTTAGTTACTATGTTTCATTCTATAATACAATTAGATTAAATTATGATGTTATATTCTTACTCAGTGTATTGTATTGATATTATATTGTTACTTATTATATCAGTAACAGGATTCAACACTGATGTATTACACATAATAAATCATATATTAACAAATAATACAAAAAACATCTTGTTTAGATACAGAATCATAGAGAGAACTGGTTATTAGCTGTCCTTCAAATCCTGTTTCTTCTCACCCAACCACGATGCCCATTCGTTATTGGATTTTAATGAGGAATATACAAATTATGATGGGCTATCCCGGGCGAAGGAAGCCAAGCAAAGAAGCGGAGACAGGGAGTGGAATGTCAAGTGGCAAGTGCAACATGACCCCCCTCCCCCCTCCGCAAACATGCCCCTCCAAGATGCCGTGGTCATTAGCATGCGAAAGGCAACCACGAAAGGCAGCCAGATCCAACGAGGAGACACCACTAACCACCAGCCACCAGCCAGCAACCAGTTGACAGTTGTCAAATCCACTTACGCTCTTCATGGTAAACAGTTTCTGACGAGCCTGCTGAAGGATTTATTTAAGTGCAGACAGACTAACAGACTAATAAGTGCGGCACGGCTCTTCCCGCCAAACATATTCATATTCACATAGTATTCATACATATGTGTGTAGTACATATGACGACAAAAGTGGAGGAGGGGCGGGGGGAGTGGCTGGCTTTTACTACCTGTTTCTACCTGCTCTTTTGTCAGCCCGAGCTTTATTTCAATTTTTAACGGACAGCGCCTGACTGGGAAAGTTTCCGTTTGATTTCTATTTTATGCCACGAACGGGAAATTAAACTTCGGCTTTAACAGCTTTGCTGGGCTGCAGAAACTTAATTTGGTGTTTTTTTTAACTAATTTCAAAAATAAATTACATTCGAGCAGACCAGCAAAGCAGAAAAATCTTTAGGGCGTTTCTAGAAATTTAAGGATTTTAAGATGTATGCTTTTTTTTTATTTCTTTTGCATTTGCAGAGCTCATGATTGATTTGAAACATTGAAATTTTGTGTATACTTTTTATTGGTTATTGTAGTTTTAAGCTATACTTAATATACTTTACAATCAACATAAAAATGTAAGCCCAATTTGTATCTCTACAAACTGCAATTTTTATACATTTTTAAGTTGCACTTTGAAAAATATACATTAATAACTATTGTTTCTTCTTTTTTGCTGGAACTTTAGCTTTTCCCAGTAGCTTTCTAAGCAAAAATTTCACAGCTAGCTGAGTTAGGAAAAATAAGAATATCAGGATCGTAAGCACCAAGGCGTAGATATCCAAGTTGTGCAGCTCAACAAATCCCAAGTGCACCGCTGGACTCTGCAAATTGGGCGCACCACGGTGCCTCAGAACGTAATCCACCCAGAAAAGAACAGATTGTCTGGGGGTTAAAGGTCGATCCCTGTACAGAGCGGAGAATTTGCGAACCGCTTGAGTGTACTTGTCATTTTCCAGCACTTCGTTGATGGCCTCGCGGAAAGTATCTTCGGTGATGGTCTGCAAATCGAGTGAAACGCCATATCCTGAATTTACCATTAGAGCCGCATTCAATGGGTGGTCACCGAAAATGGGCAGTGCCACCATTGGGACTCCATGATACTGGGACTCGGTGATGCTGCCCTTGCCGGCATGCGTGACAAAGAGTTTGGTGTTCGGATGTGCCAGGATATCATCTTGTGGCAGCCAGTCCTTGTAGAAAATGTTCGAGGCATTGCCTGGCGTATTCTCTAGATCCTCCCATTTCCAAATAACATTCTGTTTCAGGCCGGAGAGCACTTTGAACATGATTCCAACGATTTCCGGCTTTACCATGTAACTCTTTATATTGGAACCAAATGACAGAAATATCGCTCCTTGGCTGGAGTTCTCTAGGAATTGTGCAATGTCCTGGGGCAGCGGATCTGGCTGCTCCTTCACCTGTATACCTCCAACTTCAATAATAGCTGGTACCAGAGGTCGTATTGGGCCATCGCTGATCAAATGGGAACCGACAAAGACCATGGATATATTTTTTTTCATCTCACTCAGCGTTGGCATATCTTTATCCGTAAAGATTTCATTATAGATGCGGTCAAACTTGTAATTAAATCGTATAGTCAAGTATTTAAGAATCACATGCTTTACCAAGTTCTCGGCTCGTTTGAAGAAGGACATGGGTGTGGTGGCAAAAGTTGACTCATTGGGCACATAGGAGACCTCCGAGGGATTGGCAACAAACTCATCGATCATGGTGTTCGACGGTATCATCCAGTCGACTATTACGGGTACCTTTAGCTTGCCAGCAACTCCCAATTGAAAGTCGTTGAAAAACGAGCCCAATATCATCAAATCGAATTTGGTCTCGAAAACGCGTTGGAATCTCGGATCCTTCAGTAGATCAGCCTGTGAAGTGACCATCACATCCAGGCCATTTAAGAGTAGATACATGGTGGTTATGATGTTATTCCTACTTCCGGCCATACTGGCCATTTGGTTTTCCAGCGTACGCTCCTGCTCCTTCGTCACTGGCACCACAATCAGATGGATGTCCTTGTGCATCACCTTGGGCTGCATCATCGATACCACGGTGACATTGTGTCCTGCCTCGGCCAGAGCCTTGGCCGTGGACATATGGATGATCAGATGCGATGGACTCAGGGCACTGTAGACACCCAGTATATTTGCTCCTTGGCTGGGAGATGCCACTGCGAGAAGCCATATAATTGCCGAAAAAACTGCGAACATTTTCATTAGTTTATCGAGTCAATAGAAAGGGGCAACTGATGGGTACCAGTTAATCGGACATATCATATATTCGCGAAATCATTCCATTCTTTTCTTTAAAGACAATCTCATTTACTATTCAGAATAACATTAATTGAAACGATAAAAAAAAATCAGTTAGTCGAACAGCATATACTCTGGCATAATACATCCTAAGCCGTATAAATTTGACATAGATTTGTATATAAAATAACGTGTTAAGTAATTTCGATAATTGTATGATTGTATATATATTGTTTTCATATTCAAAAATAGTTTCTTTGCCGCAGATAGGAAGTCAAGTCAGCTCTGAATGATCGAGGAAACACGCTTGACAAATAGCGAAAACCTAAAGGTATGGGGCAAAAACAAAAAAAAAGCGGGAAAAGCAGGTTGATCGAACAGGTTCATTCGCCGTGGAGTTAAGTTAAGTCTATGAAACACAGTGGAGAACAGGTCCAACCAAACCAACTGTTTCAATAGCGATTAAACAAATGAGTTGGCTCCTTCGTTTGTTCGGCCCCAGATGTTTTCGGCTGGCTTGTCAATCGGCTCCAAGTTAAATGGATTGTAGTTGGTACCCTGTCTCAGGGTCTAGCGTAATATTTGCTCGCAAACAAAAAGGCGAACAGAACAATCGAAATACTTGAAGGCTCCCAAAAAAAAACGAAAAACTAAATAAAAAAGAAAACCGAGACTCGTGACTTAACAAGGCCAAGAAGCTAAAATGGAGGGGAATGACGATGGATTTGTATGGAAGATGAATGGCGAGAGCAGCAATTGTGCAACCATTTCCACACCATCAGCGGGAAATCCATCAGGTTGGATTAGAATAATATTTCTACCATAAAAGAAAAAATTGGTCACCATTATGCAGTACACATTTAACCACCAACCTGATAGAACCTATTACAGATACTTTTATTAAATCGAGATAATAACGTTCTCTTTTTGCAAATATTTGAATTATTTCAATAATGAGATTCTCAATGATTTGGGAATTTTTTCTGTGTGTACTTGAAAATGTTCAATACGATCACCTCCTGTTTGCCATTTGACAATTGATGGGCCGCACATTTGTCTTTCACTTGTCGCCTTGCCGTCTTGTCTTGCACCTTCATCAGCCATCTCTTTCATTGTGCGCATACCCATCTCTCTCTCTGCAGCTCGATTTCTTTCCCTTTCTCGCGGGCTCTTTTGAAGTGAACCCGTTTTGACAAATGTGTGTCATTGCTGGGCCATAAAAAGACACGATCTTTGGAGTCTTTTGCTCTCCGAATTCGATTTTGTTTGGCAAGGTAAGGTGTATTTTCGGGCTATTAATGCTGCCGCAAACGGTAAAACCGAATCAAGTGACTGGCGGCAATCTGAAGATGATCGTCATCATTGTCGAGATCAACAAAAAGCATTCGTTGCCGAAGAAACTTTCAATGAATGGAAATTCATTGAGTGTGAGTGGTTTCCAGTACAAAAGGGTTAGCAATCCACTTCGATTTATCTTAAAGATATTTTCTAAACTAGTGCATACGTAGCATTGGGAAAATGGCTTTGATCTGCTTTATCCAAGCCACGCTGACAGTTTCTTTTTTGGTCCATAGATCCGCATTTCCGCGGGAATTCTTCAGAATGACACTTCTTAGTGACACATTTGTCATTTCGTCTATTGAAGCCATTACATGGTAAATGATTCCAATAAACAGACCAGGACAATCCGGGGCATGACTTTTTGGACACAAAAAAAGAAAGGCGGCAGCCAAGAAGCTCCGAATGTCTGCGTGGGGATATTTAACAGCTCTCATTGTGGCGACAGCGATGAAATTCTAAAATAATGCCATCACATTTTGAAATTCTTTCCAATTCCAAAAAACATCCACGAAAGAAACCGTGGCGGCGACAAAGATGTCTTATTTACACTCAAATTGCCAGTGTGGCAAAGTTGCTTTAGCCGAAGCGTTAGAAATTAAACATTTTCAAAATAACTTGTAACTGAAATCAGATCGAATAGAATATAAGCTTTAAATGATTATATAAAGGGAAAAATGTACTAATATTTCATAAAAAACTTTTGATACTGATACTGCAGGGTATTGCTCATTCGACTGGATGGCTAGTGCCTCGAAATTAGGAGGAGAATTTCCCAACATTCGGTTTTGCATTATTTCAGAAGCCATCAGCGGCGACACGGCGGCCGAAAAGCTCGCCACAATTTTCATTTAATTTTCTCTTTCCGCCGGGGAGCCATTCTCCGGACCACCCCCTTCCACCCAAAGAACATCAGCCCCAGCACATCCCCGACTTTCCGAAGAAGTTGCGTAGGTGTCCGGGTTGCTCGTCCGGGTGTGTCAACTGCTGCTGAAAGATTTTCGTGTCGTCGTTTCCATTCCGCCCGCCCGCAGACGACAGACACGAATTCTTTCGACAAGAAAACACATTTCAAAACTTTTCCCCGTGCGCCTTCAACTTTTCTTTTTTTTCAAATTTTTTTTTCGATTTTTTCGTTGATATTTTCTTGGCGGTGTCGCAGTGCGTAAGTAAAAAGATTTAGCAATAGCAATGAATTTAGTTAATTTATGGCATTATTAATAACATCAAGAAGAAAACGAATATAAAGCGAGGAACTCACAAAAATATTTTAGAAAATTATAAAGAACTTTCCAAAATTACGAATGCTGCTATACCCTTAAAAACATAAACTACATATATTCATAATTATAAGTAAAATTTAACATTTGGCCATAATCGATTAAATATTAAACAAGTTGGTTGAGAACTAAAAAATATGCTATAAATATGAATTATTGTTTACGAAATCCAGAGCTTGCAACCCTTTGGAAAGAGTATTAGTTTCGAACCATGCGTAATCACTGGTCATATGACCATTTAAAAAAATATGTTTTCCCCATGATACATTTTTGTTTGTATGACAATTTGGCTTAGTAGAGAGATCTAATTAGGCTGCATTCATTTCAGAGTCTCAGCACAACTTCAAAGATCTGCCTATGGGACAATGGAGAAATTCAGTGGGTCAGCTTAGTTATGCGGAGATTATTGAATGATAGCTAGGCCAAAGCCATAAATACTTGGCCCTGTGTGTATCGATGTTTGTGAATGGCACGAGCTCAACATCAACCTGCATAAAATGCAAATAAGCCCGACAAAAGACGCGCCAGAAACCCCCAAAACCAAACAAATTTACGACCCAATCAATAGACTTCGAAAAGCTGTTTTCGGCCTTTGTTTCCCCATTTTTTTTGTGTTTTTTTTCGGTTTGTTTGAGCCTCACTAACTTTGAGACGTTTCTGGTTTTCTACGACCAAAGGTGTTCCACTTGCCCCAAAACGAAATTTACATTAATTTGTGAGCAAAGTATGGCATATTATGCAAATATTGAACAGGCTCCAACCTCTGGCATTTCCCCTAGCAACTGAATGAGAACTTTTTTCGGGGATATTTTCAAAAGCAGTCAACACTGCGTATACTTGATCAATTTAATTCCTAATCATACCCTGTACTACTCGCTTCAGTTTTAAACGCCACCCTGACCGCATCTGTCGAAAATGATTTTTTCAACGGAACGATAACCCGGTTGACTCGCTTTCGAAATCAGGCAGCTAATCAGTGTTATTTAGCAATGACTTAGCAAACGTTTATATTCTAATAGTCCCAAGTCGAATCGTCAAAACAGGCGCATTCCTTGAGGGCAACTTTGAACCCGAAGGAGATAAGCCATTTCGGTGATTCGGAACTATTGAAAGTGCTAAATAGATCAGATCATTCCCTAGGAATTTTGGTTGCGTCAAAAAAAAGCATGAATGAATAGCTATATAGAGAAAATTCCCCAAAGACTTCAAGGCGAAATCTAAATTTAGCCAAAGGTTTATTCTTTTTCGATGACAATTTATTATTAAAATTTATGACGATATTAACACGAATTTCGGAATAATACTTTTACGCATTTGACGTTTTTATAGGCCACCCCCTTAACACCTTTCTCAACACAATTTCCATCTTCGAGAAGACGACTAAAAAAGATTTGTACCAATTCTTATGCGAAGAAGCGTTTGAAAATTAAGTCTCTTTGCCGCGTTATTTATTGCATAATTATAGGAAAAACGGCGACACAACAAAGTATGTAGAAAGATTATCGCACATTTTGACCCCAGAAATAAAATATATTTCTTCTTGAAATTCTATTTGTCTGGGGCTTCTAGAAAAGAAGCCTTGACGAGCCCAGCATCCCGTCCAATAGAAACCAATGATCATAAGCAGATGAAAAATGCCATAAACCCACATATGCATATGTATTAAGTGGAAACGTGTAATTTGCATAAAATCACCTGATTGAACGTTAAATATTTTATTTAAGATTCAGATTATGGAGTCGAGAAATGCTCATAAAGATCAAAATCCAACGGCTTTAAGAAAAAAGGTGCACAATAAAAAAAAGACCTCGAATATTCCCCAAAACATCAACTATAAACTATACCATTTTGTAATAGATTTCTTTCAGTGTCTGCATCGAAATCAAACTGAAAGAGAGAGATGACCCAACTTTAGAGCACCTGACTCGATATACAACAAACAGAATATTTGCATAAATTACCCAAAAAGTTTTTGAGGCTACTTTACATTTTTAATGAACAACAATAAAATAGTCTTAGGCATATTGAAATGATTAGGTACTCCCCTTTTGGTCTTTTTTGTTTGTGTTTTTCCGATCAATGTGCAAAGGTGATGGAGGTAAACATTTTATGACATTAATGGATAAAATAAAAATAAACTTATTTAGTAAAATGAAAGAAGTAAAAAGGAAGTAATAAATTGAAATTCTTTTGAATTACATTGAAATTGGGATAATATTTTGATATTACAGCTGAATTTCAAAGTCTTAATTTGAGAATAATATTGGGTTAAAAGGTAAAGGGTAAAATTTTATGTGAAGGCTGTTTTAAGATAACTATGAACAATAAATAAATGGATAACTAATTAATTATCCGACAGTTGTGCGTAAGCAAAATGAGGACAAATGTTTTTTAGACAAGCGGAAATATTTTATTGTGTCATAAACAAACAAGGAAAACTTTAATTGCCAACAAAAAGATTACCAAGATAGAATTACCTTCTGCTCCTCGTCTATCTAAAAAAAAACTTTTAAATATTTAAATTTAACGGCATCTTCAAAAACGGTCGTCTTCCAATTGTCCATAAAACGAGTTGGCAGGGCTGTCGATAACAGAAAACAGATTATTTGGCACAAGTATCGAAACCAAAAGCGGACAAAATCTATCGCCCATCGATAGATAAATCGATTGTATGGCCACAGCCAGCTGGTCTCCCTTCGCCATTCTTTAATTTTTGTTTTGATTGGTGAATTTTGGCAGGGATTAGCATGGACGATCCTCTTAAGCCCAAGCCAGTTCCACTGGCTGCCGAAACGGTACTGTGGTTCGAGTTCCTGCTCGATCCGCACAAGATTACGCACCATCTGCAGCGCCCGCATCCCGGTATGTTCGACTCACTTGTGGAATCCGGCCGACAATTCGAGATTACAATCCATGCCCACCATTTACAGAGCCCAGCGCCATGGAGCTGATCGTCCAGTTCATCAGCATGACGCCGAACACGGCGCAGGAATCAGTGGGGACGCCTGGCAGTGATTTGCAGAACTTAAACCAGACGCCACTGAATTCGGGACCCATTCCCGGCGTGGTTGGTGGTGCCCCTGCGCCGACAACGCCCAATGCCTCCGGCGGAGTGGGCATGCCCCATAGCCCACAGAGGCCCGCGGAGAAGGGCCTGCAATTGAACCGCAAGCAGTTGGCACTTAAAATCCTCGAGCTGAAGGTAGCCACTTGGCTGAAGTGGGATCTGGATGCATTGGAGAAGAACCTGCCTGTGATTATGCAGCTGGCCCTGCTGCGCGATCTGTGCACCATAAGCTATGGCTGCTCTTTGAGTATTCCCCTGCCCAATGATTTTGACGCGAGAATTTGTATGTTGATTCCTAGCCTCCCCATATACTCCTCTATATTCTCTATAATCCTTTCAGCCGCTGCTGGAAACGAAAGAGCAGCAAGATTCGCTTTGACCATATACCACCGCCTGCTGCTGCGAATGCAACTGATCAAGGAGCAAGCGTTAAAAGCGCCACGTCCTCAAAATACAATGTAAGATGTGGTTAAGTTGTCCATACTGTAATGCTCAAATAAGGCTCAATTATAGGTACCAAACTGTGGACCAGCTTCAGCAGTTTCTGGACACACCGACTCAACCATCCATCGAGTATTTGCAACAGCTGTGCGCATCGACAAAACCTTTCTACATATTTCACTACGACACCTTTGTCCCGCTGCGGTGTGATGATCTGGGCACTGGCCAAAACTACGATGTTATGCACCTAATTACACCCCAGGAATTGAGAGCCCAACTGCACTACGAGCTCGCCCAATATTACCTGTACACCAAACAGTATGTTTTGGCCCGGGAAGCGGCCGCCGCGTGTAATACTAATCTGCAGGCAATCCCGCCACAGACAACTCTATATTACTGCCACATACGACCGTCAGAGTTGGAAGGCCTACTGCAGGCCTGTGGAATTAGCGCCGAAGAGCAGTCACTCCTGGAGAAGTTCCAGCAATCGCTACTTAACAACTACACAGACATTGTGTCCATACTGCGATTGGACAACAGAAGGCGAGAAATTCCCCTTATAAGCCGGCGGCAACTGGAACTGGACATTGAGGGCTCCATATCCACGGGCATACTCAAGGAAACAGTTCAGCTGCAATTGCAGGTGGCTGCCTTGAATGTGGTGCGCAACATCTTTGAGTGGGGCAGCATATTCGGTAGCGTTGAGTACTTTGAGAAGTACAGGGAACTGGACTGCCTGCCCCCGCTGGTGGAGGGTTTGCAGGAAATGCTGCCCCACTGTACTTTCAAAGAACAGGCGGCACTCAAGCACTTCCTCATCGACTGTTTGCTTCATCAGGGCGGGCAGTCGCGACAGTTGCTACAAACGGTGCGAGGATTTGGACTATTCTCGTCAGATGAACTTCAGGATATTGATGAACAGATGCTGCAGGCGGCGCCGCCGGTGCCCACCAACTCGCTGGCCTCGCTTTCCGACTGGATGTGTCACTCCAAGAGTAAGAGATACTTCTTTCTTGTAACTAAATTCATAAATTATATTTGAATTTACCCCTTCTAGTAAGCAGAGTTGACGTGGGCGCTCTGGAGCGACAATTGATAAGCTGCACCAATGCCAACACAGTGAGGATTCTGCTAGTGAAATTATGCGCAACTGCACCCGGAAAACCTCTGTGGGCCATTAATCCCAGTTGGGACGTACCGCAGCCGCTGAAAACACTTATTATGGCCATGCCGGTTAGCTTTTTGCAAGACTTCAGCTATGTTCTGCTCGGCAAGGCGCGAGAATTGGCCACAAGGGGCAACTACATCGATGCCGTTTCTATGCTGAGTGTACTGAAGTCGGAAAATCAGCGCCAGGAGATGGCGGCCAATGTGCAGCTGATGTGTAAGCTGCTCACTTGGGAAATCCTGCACATTCAGATAACACAGTGCCTGGAGGAGTGGCACCAGAAGCCACTAGATCTGCAATCTTTGGGAGGAAGATGCAAGCAATGTTTGGGAGCCCTGCAAGCAGGAGATTCAATCGTCCCACGCCCGGATATCCTAGAGAGTTGCGCTATCATGCTACTTAACCTCACAGAATTTCCGCCTCTCCTTTACCTGGACAAACGGGCGGGTCCCCTGGAACTACCCTTGGCCTTCGCCGCCACATTCATCGAGATGGAGAAGATGAAGGGCCCCAAGAAGGTCTGTCGCGATGCCTGGGAGCTGATGCTAAGCATGTTCCTCAACGTTCCGAAGCGTGGCTCCTCAGGAGTTGGCGGTATTAGTTCCCTGCAGGCCTTCCTACAGCGAATCCGCCACCAAAGCGTTTTCGGACTCGCCATCTCCATGATCGGTAAAGTCCACAACATACTTAAGGACGACCCCAACCATGATTTAAGCTGCGAGTACATGCAGCTGTGGCCTACCAGCATTAACAAGTGAGTAGATAGACAGTGATATAGTTTTCTTTAAAATAATAACTTTTTAACGTACCTTTCAGCCCCATCAGCTACAGTTTGAGAAGCGTCTGCGAGACCCTGCAATGGCTTCTTTCCGAGGCTCTGTCCTATTATCCGCAAACCATTTCTTGGCTGAAGATGAAAGGCGATCTAGATCTAGCCATCGGCAATAATGAGTCTGCAATGCGTTGCTATGTAAATGCGCTGGTTACTGGCACGGACTACTGCACCATGCCGCTGCAGAGGAATGTGGCCGATGACTATGTAATCCGCAAGATGATTCGATGTGCCGCCAATCTGGGCTGCCACATGCAGGCCACCGTTCTGTGTCAGTTCCTTGATGAGATCGACTACGGCATTGTGTTCAAGAATCTCAGCGAGAAATCGTCGAATTTCACCGATGCCATGGATGCATATTACAGCTGCATCTGGGATACTACTTTGCTGGAGTTCATCGTTAATCTGCACGCTAAGCGAGGCGAACACAGTCGGAAACTTGAAGCGGTAGGAATCTAATACTCGGGGTTCTTTTGCGGGTAATCATTAATCTTTATCAACTTTATAAAACACAGATTTCTATGATGGGCACTCTGGAGCTGAATGCAAACAACAATGAGGAGATCAAACGAGAATCTGCCATGGTGCGGAAATCGAGATTTCTGCGTGCCCTGGCCAAGCAGTATTTGCTGTAGTCGCAGCCCCCACAGTCCAAACTCTAATTCAAAATCCAATATCCATAATCAAACACCCCAACCTCACCCGCACCCACAAGCAGACCAACTAGCATTAAGCTCAAAGATGTAGTTTTTATTGTATGCATAGGCTTTAAATACGGTTAAGTTAAGATTAAAGAATTGTACGTTTTTCCAGATAAGACACGAATGAACTACTTAGGTCGCCGGCCTCGTCCACCGCCGCTGGTCTTGGCCTTTTTGTTATTGGCGCTCTTCTTTGCTTCCTCGGCTTTTCGTTTGGCAGCGTTTGTGGCATTCGGGGTGCTGGGCAGTGTCTTAAAGAAGCTATCTAGTCTCACCTGAGTCTGGGCCTGCTTGGATTTCATCAGCTTTTTGGCACCGTTGCGAACGCGCTCTTCGTTGAACTGCCGGTCACCGCACAGAAATTTGACAAGACCTTCCTCATCCGGCTCGACCCATTTGAGGTCTATGGAGTCGGCATTGGCTACCTCCGGTTCGATGAAGAGTTCCCGCGCCACCTTGTAGTTCCAGTTCTCGGGCACAGTGTATTTGCTAGAGTCTAGGTTATCCAGAATGGTCTCTATATCCCGATAGGTGTTGATCAGTTCGATCGCTCGCTTGGGTCCAATACCCTTGATGCTCTCACAGTAATCGCAACCCAGCAGAATACATAGATCAATGAATTCTCGGTTGTTAATGGCCAGACCTTCCAACAGCTTGTCGTAGCTAAACTCCTTGACGGGCATCTTTCGCGCCTCGCTGTAGGTAAGGTATCTCAACAGTTTTGTAGATCCGAATGTGAGGGCGTCCATATCCTCCGTGGCGGTGGCATAAACCTTCCCTGCTTTCACCAGAGCGGCACACTGGGCCTCCGCTTCGCACGGTGCATCAACATAGGGCACACCCATTAGCGTGAGCAGTTCCTTGGCCTCTTTGGCGTGCTCCTTGGTCACCCGGACCAATCGGCGATTGAACTTCTCAATACCGGCGTCATCTCCCGCATCGGTGGCTGCCTTTAGGGCCTTCTCCGCTTCCTCCCGCCGCTCGGCGCGCTTCGCCAGCTCACCTGACTTTAGATCTGGGGGCTTTCCGTCGAAGACATATACCGGCTTGATTCCGTTGTCCAGCAATCGGATGGTGCGGTAGAACATGCCCATTAAGTGGGACGTAGGATCACCATTTACGGTGGCCAACTGAGCGCCTTCGGAGCGCACGGCGATAAGGAACTGGTACAGGCACATACTGGCATCGATTGCCACCTTGCGACCTTCGAAATGTAAGCGTTCTATTTAAGTTTTGTTTATATTTAGCAGTAGAACAGGACTCACCGAAAAAATGCTTCATTTCACTTTCGCGAATCGCCTGTGGCGCCAAATCGGCAATGAGCTTAGATAAGCCCAAAATTCCCATGGTGATTGTATGTTAACTTAAAACTTGTTATTAATTAAATATATGATTATATCAAGTAAAGCCGTGGGTTTATCAAATTGTTTTGTTTGTGAAAACACGCCGCGCGCTTTTTTGGCAACAAGTGTGACCGCCTTTTTAATACTTAAAAAAATACCAGAACGGATTTACCATTTGTATGGTAAACATTTTTTAAATTGCTTGCTTTTACTTTTTCAAACTCGCACAATTGTCCATTTTCATTTAAAATTTTCTATATAAATCTATATATATTTATATATATATATCTATATAAAAATATTTACATTTAGATCAATGTGACTGATGCATTGGAATATGACTACCGGTCAGCAAAATATAATAAAATCATATGGTTTTGGTTAACACTTCATTTAAAAGAGAAAGTGTCTCCTTTAAATATTTTTACTTGCATATATAAATATTTTAGTCCGAAGCATTAGAACGCAAAATATATCATAAATAAATAGGACTGGTTAATAATTCATTTAAAAAGAAAGTATCTTGTTCGACTATTTAAATTTGCGCATATAAATATATTTTAAGTCGATCAGTGTGACTAATACATTAAAATATGATTACCAGTAATCAAAATACACCAGTTAATTAAATTACTACCCAAATTCAATTAAAAATAAAGATTTTCTTTTGAATATTTTTATTTGCGTATATAAATATTTTAGTCAGATCAGACTAAAAGATGCATTAGAATATGATTACAAGTAAGCAATATAGTTAGCTTAGAATAATTGCGATAGAGTTGACTGGACACTATCAACTTTTGGACTTTTGGGTGCATTTTGAAATAAAGAATAATAACATGGTATTAGCAACTGAACATATATACCAACTTAATTGCCTTGTAAAAAGCCCGCCAAAAGTGAGCAATGAAAAGGGCACCCATTATTTGGCCGGGTATTTTTTAGTGCTTGTCGACCGCGATACTATCGATTGTGACACCTCTTCTAGTGAGCAGATTGAATGTGTGTCGGCTGACGGAAAAACAGAAAAGCCATTAGAAATATGGTATGTAAAAAGGTGAAAAATGTGGGAAAAAGCGCCGGAAAGTGTTCGCCAGCGAGGTAAAATGAAAACGGCGGGATTGCTAACGTATTTTGTGTGTAAATAGAGCGCAACAAATTATCCGCGAGGCTAACTGTCCGACTATCGGTTCTCTCCCGCCGTTCGGTTGTGTGTATAAACATGGCGTCGTTGTGGCTCGAGATGCCGATGCGAGTGGGTGCGAGCGGGACGACTATTGTGTGTGTGTGCGCCTCATAGATTTGCAATGTTGTTTTTTCTATCGCCTCTCTCGTTTCTCACTCCCTCTCTCACTTGCTCGCTCGCTCGGCGAAGAAGACACGCATACACAAACTCGCAATCGCCGAAGACCTAACTCACACTCAAATTGCGATTCGATTAAAAAAGAAATTGGCGCACCGAAACCCATCGTATTGGCCGCCAAAAAATTTGCAAGTGTAATCCAATTGTGACTTTGTATCTTTCCATGCCATCGCCGCACGAAAAGGATGCTAACAAAGCGGCAGAAACGGCAGCCAAAGAAAATGCCGCCGATAAGGTAAGCGATGTGGAGAATGCATCGGTCGCTGCGGGGGTGGCGAAAGCCGAGGGGGCTCACCCGGAAAGGGGCTCCAAAGATGCAGCCGAAACCCCCGCCGATGCCGACGCCGCTGCCTCTGCCGCCACTGATGACGTCGCTGATAAAAAAGCCAAAGGAGACTCAACGGCAGTTTCAAATCCCGAATCGGATGCAGGTAAATAAAAATTAAAAGGCAAAGCCACGCGAACACACAATCATAACCAACTGTGTGTGTGAAGAACGAGAGAGAAAAACAAAAATCAAAGTGAATTTAGCGCGCATTTCAAAAAACGCGCCGAACTTTTGTGCTCTCTCTTCGGGAAAGTTCTTTTCCTCTCTCGTCCTCTTGTTCGCTTTCGGCTACTTATTGGGAGAGCTCCGATGTGGCGCTGCGGTCTAAAGCGTCGCTCCTTGTGTCTCTCTTGTTTACCGCGCTATGCTGATGTTGGCATGTGGTTCGATCCCTCTCCGTGACGATGTTTACAAAACCATTATTAGAATTTGATGATTGTTTTCTTTATACTTTACTTCCTTCCTTCCTTGGCTTTTGTTCATGCTAAATCCTTTAAATGGGTTCTGCGTAGTTTAATGCCGAGGTACAGCAAAACTTCAATATTCATGTTCCCTTGCGCTCCCAAACGAACTTAGCATTGGACTTCCCAAGGTTGAAGACATTTTATTTTAACTCCTTTTTTATTTTATTACATTTGAACTTTTACAAATAATAATAACTACAATTAATTTTATAGCTGCAGCGGACAAAAAGGAGAAATCTCCCTCGCCGGCCATAAAGAAGTCCAACAATAAGGATGCTAAAAAGGAGGACAACTCCGAAAAGGACGAAGAGAACTCGGAAGACGGCGATGAACCAGAGGAGGAGGGTGATGAGAAAGCTAGCGATGAAGAGAGCGAAAAGAAGAAACCGAAATTAGATGCAGAGGACAAGAAAAAGGATGCCACTGATGAGTCCAAGCCAAAGTCCGGAGCCGATAAGCCCAAGAAACCCGAGCCCAAGGCCAAGAATGGCAAGGTGGCCAAGGAGGAGGACGACGACGAAGAGGACGAGGATGATGAGGATGCCGAAGATGATGACGGAGAGGAAAACGATGGCCTGGACAAGAATAACGAGGTGGCCGAGGATGACGAGAATGTCGTGGCTCTCGCCGAGATTGATCGCATCAATGAGAATATCAACAAGACTCGTGTAGATGGTCTGCAAACATTGCATGCAGTAAGTTGACGAACATTTTTGCCAAAAACTTGTCCCTAATTGCACTCCCCATTTACAGATCTGCTTTGGCGCACAAGGCAAGAACAATGTGGTCAAGAAGAACTTGCGCTCCTTTGCCGGTTTCGAGTTTGCCAAGGATTCAGCGGAGTACAACAAAAAGCTGGAGGCCATTAAAAAAGTGGATAATAAGGGCCTGCGCAGCATCTGCGAGATCCTTACTCTCGATCGCAAGGGCAGCAAGAACGAGACTGTCCTGCGCGTGCTCAAATTCCTAATGGAACCAGACGAGTCGCTTTGCTTGGAGCAGGGTGACGAAGAGGAGGAGGAAGATCCGGAGGACGAGGATCTGGATGAAGATGAGGAGGACCCGCCCAGTGAAGAGGACAAGAAGCGAAAGAGCGGAAAGTCTAGCGGCGGCGCTGGCAGAGGCTCTGCACGCAATTCCACCGGACGTCCCCGGCGCGCGACGGCAGGAAAGAGTATGCTCATCTAAATCAAAAGTACTTCATATATCTAAACATATTTACGTTTTACTTTCAGAAATGTCCGCATATGTAGATTTCTCCAGCTCTGACGATAGCGAGCAAAAAGTTGCAGTTCCCAAAAGGAGAAGAAATGATGACTCCGAGTCGGGCTCAGATGTAAGTATCCTTCGCCCAGAGACCATGCACACAAATTGGCTCATATGTCGTTTTGATTACAGTACAATCCTTCTGCCAATTCCGACTCTGATGGTGGTCGTGGTGGTGGTGCTGGTGCAGCAGGTCGCAAAGTCCCAAGCCGCGGTGGTCGCGGTCGTCCTGCGCGCAAAAGTCGCAGAAGAAACTCTGATTCCGAGGAAGAAGAGGAATCAGAAGTTTCCGATGCCGATAGTGATGTATGTATTACTACTATAAACGTATGACCAAGTGACCTGTATTAAAATACCCAAATCCTCAGGTCCCAAAACGCAAACGTGGTTCCGTTGGAAAACGTGGACGACCGGCAGCTCCTGCGTCAGCCGGACGAAGGGGTAGAGGGCGAGGTGCAGCTTCCCGCAAGCGTAAAGATTCAGATAGTGAAGATGAGGATGTATCCGAGGATGAAGAGGAGGAGGATGTCTCCGATTTTGCCAGTGATCAAAGCGAAGTATGTAAATTTAATTAATATCGAGCATTTTGTGTTTTATCATATATATGCCAATTTCATAGGAGGAACGTCCCAAAAAGAGCAAGAAGCCCATTACGCCTGCGAAAAATAGCAAAGCTAACAACAAGTCAAAGCCAGCTGGAAAGGGTAAGTTCAAGGAGTTATGAAAACCGTATGAAATAACAATTAATGTAATCCGTAGCCGATAGTCGATCGAAAAAATCAAAGAAGGAATCGTCCGAGGAAGATGATGATGTCGATGACAAAGATGAATCCGACGAGGATGAGCCACTAACCAAAAAGGGCAAACAGGCATTCCCAACGGTTGGTAGCCAGTAATCGAAGTCGTAATGTGTTGTACTCATCGAACATCTAATTGCAGGACGAACAAATACGAGGATATGTCAAAGAGATTCTGGATAAAGCCAATCTGGAGGAGATTACCATGAAAACGGTGTGCAAGCAAGTGTATGCAAAATATCCTGACTTTGACCTAACAGACAAGAAAGACTTCATCAAGGCGACAGTGAAAGCGGTAAGTTACAAGCATATTTATAATTTCTGTTTTCCTTAAACTCAATTTATTTCCCAATTCTTAGTTAATTGCGACATAAAACGACGCGTTGACAAGGCCACTTTAAAGTCGAAGAAGGGTCCAGGCTCTGTACACATACAAAAGAATACAGGCGACAGCAAAGTCAGGACGTTGTACGCCAAAACAGAAAGAAGTTGGGCATGGTTCGCGAAATGTAACTCCTAGTAGTTGTCTCCTATAAGTATATGATTTGTACTCCTATCCTAAAAGCTATCTGCAGTTCACCTTAATCCTAACGTCAGCGGCAGTCGACTATCCATTCTTATATATATTCATCTGTATATATAACTTTTTATTTGTCCAACCGTGCGCACGCACGCACATCATTTTCTATTTTCCTGAAAGTGTGTGCTAACGACAGCTCTGCGAAGTGTGTAAATTAAGCAAAGAGAAACTTGTAAAAATCCGATAAAAAAGAAACACCTAAACTGTAGTGCATTTTGATTTGACGTTCAACAAGAAAAGATGTATTTAACCTTAAGGCACAAGAAATAATAAACAAAAAGCAAAATTACAAATTTATAAAAGCGTGAAATATATGAAATTTCACACACTGGCAGCAGTACAAAAACAAACGAAAGTGGAAAACCATTTTAAATTTACACGATTACAAAACGTTTTTGGCCAATGTAAAAAAAATAATGTATCTTTTTTGGGCGAGTAATTTTAAGGCACACTTGAGCGGAGCTCCTGAGTCAAATGTTTAACTGCTGTTCCCAAAATATATCCTTGAAACCCATTTTGATTTTGATGTCTCCATCGCATCCCAACTCCTGCTGTTCAACCCAAATGCTCGGGCCCCAGTGTGATTGAAGATAGGAAGGTTTCTCGGCTTATTAACTAGAGACAAGCTCACAGCAAATTGTGAGTAAAATAAACAAACAGAAGATTGAATGTGGAATGAGGAGAGGAATAAAGTTAAATATTATAAATATTAGATATTTACAAGGTAATAATAGATGTATGTTAATTTTAAAAGAACAAATATGAATAGAAAAAACCGAAACGTTTAATTGCCAGCAAGAGAGAAGTAAAAGAACAAAATCCGTTTCAATATTATCACAGTCGCATCTCAATGGAAGTTTTCCCGTAGTAAACTCGTAAATGAATATCAAAAACAACACTAATAAAGCTCCACAAAATTAGTTTAGTCCCAGAAATTGGCAACTAAGCTATATACTCTTGTGCATTCTGTTCTGTTTCAATTTCAAATGTTTGCTAAAAAAAAGCTAAATGGAATGCAGTAATAAAGTGCTATAAATTAAGAGAAACCTTATCGATTTTCTAAATGGGTTGGAATTATTGAAATGGATCAAAATCCCAGTGGCGGAAGTAATCTGATTTTTTTTTTTCTAAAAACGTTCTTTTTAGGTAGTCCATATATATTCTGACTTAATTTGAAGGAAACATGCTTTATTTTGGGTTGTAGAATGGGAAGTTTATTTGAAATGTAAAATTGTTCAATTAGGACATTTTCTACAATTGAATTTAACAAATATCTATACGATTTAAGAAAATAATTAAACTAATTTCTGTCGGGGATTTACCGGGTGGTAATTGAAAGCTGTCGAGTGGACAAAACGCTGAAACATACAGATAGTCAGTTATGATTCAGATATAATATATATATATATTGTCAAAAATGGTTAATATATGTTTAAAAAAAAACAATGTAAATATCAATTTCGGGACAAAAATACATATATCAATGAGAAGTGTGGATAATACGGGAGAAGGAATCAACTTTTCTCTCAATTGTTCCTGCAAATAGATCAAAGCACGTAATTTAAATGAAACGAATGGAAATGTATGCAGAAATGTAAATTTCAAAAATATCATTTGATTGCAAAATAAACGGCTTGACATTGGACCCAAAAGAAATGCTCAACGAAATGGGTTATTGAACGTTCTACTTTTAATATTTGGTTGGGTCATACTTACCTTGGACGATATAGGATACGCAGGATGTCCTTGAAAACCTTTGCTAGAATGAAAAAAGAAAATCGACTTCCCACAACCATAGAAAATTGGGTTCTTCTCTTTCAAACTGCCATATTATTCGGATTTTTTTTTTTAATTCTAGACCTGAATCGCTGTTATTATACGAAATATATTCAATATATTATAGTACACAAAATGGAATAGTATAAATTAGGGATTGGCTTGGGAGCCAATGTAAACCGCTTATAGAGCAAGCAAATGATACCTTTAAACGATATTTTACAAATATGTATACAGCACAGAATTTATCAATAGGGAGCACTGTTCGGGAAATCAAATATCGTTCGTTTTGCTAGGCAATTATTGAGAAATACGTATATAAATATATGCATATATATAGTCAATTGTCTAGGAATATTATGTAGTATAAAAAATATTCAGGATAATCAGTTATGGGTATAATATATGTGCAGTTTGATATTAAAATTGTACTCCAATGTGGTTCCAAGCATACCCAATAATGTGGCAATCAATCGACCATCCCTGGGAAAAGTCAAAAGCCCGTCCCGATCCCCAAGATCTCTTCCACGAGCAAGAACGACCAGAACCTCTGAAAATACGCTCAATAAACGATTTTCATATGTGGCATAAACAATCAGCTGGATATATAAATCAAGAGCGATATAGTCGAGTCCCGACTATCTGATACTCGTTACTATCATTATAGTTTTGGTTTAGGATGAGGGAACTTGAAAATGTAGTGGCATATCATGCATCATTTAGCGGAATATATAGACAACTAACTTGAAAAATATATATACTATATATGCCAAGACAAGTAACGGGTATAAATGTAATTAATAGAAACGCAATAGGACACACAGCACCGAAATGCTCCGTGCTGGCAAAATGTATGTTGAAATATATTATATGGTATATTAAATGTTTATTCAATGCTTTGCCGGCCGCAGGACGGAGGATCAGGATTTGGATGGTAGTCCCGAACTGATCCTGCGTGGCCGAACAACGGTTACAATATGGTTGATCTGCTGTTGCAACAATCAGATATTTGGGGAGACGTAAAACTTAGATTATATATCGGTATTAAGACTAAATTATGGTAGACCTACATTCATTGGGTAAGTTTCATTGTTTCAATTGCAATATGTTTAATAGACAGTAATAACAACACACAATCTTACCAAGTTTGACACTTTTACAATATATGTATGGTTCGTATTTCATCGTGTTTTTTGTTTTTGTTTTTTGTTTTGTTATAGTGTGAAAAAGTTTTGGGGTTTGATTTCGTATTTCTGCTATTAACTGGTCTGAAGAGCGGCCTCTGAAAATAACATACTTTATGTTTGCATTCGGTGAAATAGATATTAAAGCAAGCATGATTATCCTGCGCGTTCGTTTAAAGGTAAATATTGCAAGTATATTCAAACCAGGTTTATAATTTTAAAAAATATTATAGAGCACGAAATAATTTAAAAGTCAGTTCAGTTTCACCTTAGTGCTACAAAAATGATTTCATGGATTCTCCAGAACTGAAAGATGAAAATATTGTTATGCAAGATGTTAAATATCAATTAAAGAAGATAACCTTTTGTACCAGGCCCTCACTTGAATCAAATTGAAAGAAAGGTTCGATCAAATCTTTTAAATCTTACCAGATCAGCAGACATATGTATATATGATCAAGTGTAAATGTCGATCATATATAGTTCAAATGGCTTCTAGTACAACTAAGCTAAGCTAAGTACGTGAAAATGAGTTCGTGTATATAAAACGTTCGATTTGTTTATTGCTACCATTAAAGTTGAGAAGTTTAACAAAGGGTGCCTTTAATTACTAGAACGCCCATTGCAGATCGGTTGCCTGATTTCACGGTGAAAGAACCTATATATGCGATGTATATATATATAATATATATATATATAATATATATATGCAGATGTGTATAAAAAATGAAAAAAACACCCAAAACGGATTCAATTAGCGTCTCTTAGTATGTCTGTGCAAGTGGTGATCATGAACAGCAAGAGCATTATGTTTCAATCGGTCGGAATTATATGTAGTTATAAGGTAAAAGTAGACTTAGGATCTCGGGATAATCGCTTACAAGCTAATGGTGAAATTATATGCAGTATCCAAATAATAGACAGTGTTAATATAATTAATTTACAATTCTGCAAAAGCTTAACGTTCTCCGATTTATCCGGGTCCTCGCCTGATGTCCGCCTTCATCCCATGGTGATGCTTCTGCTTTTGCTTTTGCTGTTGTTATTGCAATTAAAAATCAATTCGTTTCTGATTTGCTAGTTTTGTGGGGGGATAAAAGACATAGGACATAGTAGAACAATAGATCACTGCAAAGAGTTTTACGCATGGTAAACAAGATTTGGTTAGGCTATTACAAGTCATAATGTAGGCAATGGATCACACCATTTTCCAATTGAGTCAACAAACTTAGATTTGGAGGAAAATGATAATCATCTGCAAACAAACAACCCATCCGATGTGGGCCAATACTATGACACATGATTATCATTGCCTAAAATCCTCTCCGAAAAATTGATCTCGCCCAAAATACAAATTCGTACCAACATAATTGGAAAATGTGAACCCAAAATTGTATTGTGTAAAATATTTGTAATGCAGATGAGGAATATTGATTTTTCTAAAATAAAGCGATCATTTTTAAGCAGATGGAAAACGCAAAAATACGTAATGCATATAATTTATAGGCGGCAATTCAATTTCAATAGAATATACATAAACACACTCCTCTGACAACTACTGGAAATGTTTTTAGCTTAAAAACTCACCCCATTCAAGGCACCTGCATCGTCCTCAACCCGCAGCATCTTCCACTTCGGCGTTCGCTTCCACTCCCACATACACCTCCTTCCCGCCACCGACGATTCCGATCCCGCCGAACGTCCTCAGTGATTGTCGTTTTTGTGCGATTTCTGCTGCTGTTGGCCCGGCGCACCGGGATAGCCGCCGTAGCCAGCGCCCGGATAATTGCCAGGATAGTTGCCCGGCGGACCACCGCCCTGCCCTCCACCGGGCTGAGGCGCTCCCTGGGGCTGACCACCAGCTGCAGCCGCAGCTGCATAATACTGCGAATACTGTGCATACTGAGTGGGCGTCATGCTCTGGCCATAACCACCGGCCGCCGCTGCAGCAGCAGCTGCTGCCGCCGCCGCCGCAGCGGGATTGGGCTGCTGCTGGCCGGCGCTGGGGCCGCCCTGGCTGGAATTCGGCGTACTGCTCTGTCCACCAGCTCCGTTCTGCTGCTAATTTTAAGTATTTCCATTATATAGATAATATTGTATCGAAGGGATGGCATTCCACCCACCTTATTCTTTAATGTCTTTTCGATGGCCTCAGCTTCTTCAATCTTGCCCACGCTGCGATAGTACTCCGCCCACTGGGCACTGTAGTCGGCTCCTCCGGCACCAGCGCCTCCTGGCTGCTGCTGGGACTGTTGCTGCTGTTGGGGTTGTTGCTGCTGTTGCGGCTGGACAGGCCCGGAGGAGCCGCCCGCCTGCTTGGCCTTCATTTGCTGCTCGATCATTTCAGCCTCACGATGGCATCCCATTTGTCTAAATTGGAAAGATATACGTTTATAAAAAGATATTTATGAAAGCGTTGTTGGTGAATGCTTACTTGTAGTACTCGATCCACTGAGCCGAGTAGTCTTGGCCACCGGAAGCTCCTCCAGCAGCAGCGCCTCCTTGATTAGCCATGGCCATTTGCTGCTGTTGACCGGACGGATCCCAACCTTGCTGCCCGTAGGGTCCACCCCAAGGCTGTTGTTGGTAGCCAGCTCCCGAGTTGGGATCGCCTCCCTGCATTTGATTCTGGCCGCCATAGCCGCCTTGCTGCTGATTGTGGTGGGAGTTGTTCTGGCCACCGCCAGAATTTCCGCCACCACCGCCGGGACCTCCACCGATGGGCTTGCGAGAAATGACATTCAGCTCCATGTTGATCTTCTCGGAAATCATTTGGCGGGCAGCCTCCACCTGGTCGGTGGTGCCCTTAGATTTGAAGAGCTTCTCGTTGGGGGGATTGCTGGCATTGCGATCCATTTCAGTGTGCGCTCCAGATTGCTGGTTGATCAGCTTGATGGTCTCACCGCCGCGACCAATAACAATCTGCATGGAAATGGGTAACGTTTAGAGAGCTTGATACTCTGGCGCCATGTTTCTGAACCTACTCCACATTTGGAAGCGGGAACTAGGAATGTAATTTCCTCCCGTCCACCTTGGGCGTGATTAACACCGTATCCATAGCCGTAGTTTGAGTTGCCAGAGTCTCCTCCTGGGCCACCGCCTCCTCCATTGCCATTTCGATTCATGCCGTTTCGTTGCTATCGCATTAAGTATAGGTAATGTATTTGCCTCTTTAAGAAAATACTTTCGACTCACCATCACGTTTTCAATTAGCCCATCAATGGTGCGCTTGGCATCGTCGACCTGCTGGCGAGTGCCCTGAATGACGCACCTGCGGTCGCCCATTTCGTCGTTCTTTCCCTGGATGAACTGCAGTTTGCAGCCGCACTCAGTTTGTATTTTACGTATCATGTCGCCGCCTTTGCCGATGACCACGCCAACTGCAATTTTGGGCACAAAGACTTCGGTGCTCTCGCCGCCGTTGCCATTATTAAAGTTATTGAATCCCATGCCTGGACCGCCGCCACCTCCTCCGCTGCCCCGACCACCCTGCTGCTGACCCTGTGCGTCCTTCTGGGCAATCAGGTCGAGCACCATCTGCTTGGCGTGCTCTATCTTCTGCGCCTCGCCGGAAATGCGAAGGGGCTTGATTAGCTCCTGGTTTGGTCCGTCCTGGATGATGATCATTTTGGCTCCGGTCTTCTCCTGCAGCTGTTTTATGGTATCGCCGCCCTTGCCAATAACCAAGCCCACCTTGGCGCCCGGAATCATGATCTCCTGGTAAGGTGGATAACCGCTAGGTCCCGGTGGCGGCATGTTGATCGTCAACAGCACCTCAACCTGTCCCCCGCCAGCCCGATTGGCCATGTTCTGAATCATTTCGCGGCCCTTGGTAACTGTATCCCTTTGACCACGCAGCATGATAACCCGATCTTGATCCTGCATAACCTGCACTTTTACACCGGACTCGGCCTGGATGTGGGTGATGGTGTCGTTGCTGGAACGACCCATAAAGGCGCCGGCCACCGATTCGGGCAGACGGATCTGCTCCTCACAGCTTGTTCCCGCCGAGGCGGCCAAGCGAGCGGCTACTGCAGCAGCCTGGGCGATTGCCTGAGTAATGCTGGCACCGCCAGGACCTCCGCCGCCGCCACCACCACCCCCGCTGCCGCTGCTCATGTTGGAGCTATTGTTGGCGTATTCCGGACTGCCCAAGGAGCGTTTGGACTCCGGACCGCTATCGCCGTCGTCGTTGATACGCTTAAAGCTCGGTGCTCCACCCGAAGACGGTGGCGATGGACCCGCTGTGGCGCCGCCCTGCTGGCTGGGCTGGATCTTGGCTGCGATCTGGTTTGGGGATTGGGGCAAAAGAAGCCGAATCAATGCCCACTTCCGCTTCTTCCTCTTCCAAGTGGTGGGAACTCACCTGCTTGGCACGCTGAATTGCCTGGGCGAGTGCCTGCGATTGATTGATGCCGCCTTGTTGCTGGAACTCGCTCATAGTTCTTGGTTTTTAACAAGTATGTAATTCGGTTCTTTATGATTTTTTTTTTCTGTTTGACCGCACGCGTTGAAAATTCAATAGCCGAAAGCGATGATTGTTTCACAAAGGCTGAGAAAATACTATGAATGTTATATTTGGCTTCCTACGAAATTCGTTTTAGTTACTTTTGAATGCCAACTCTGCCTTATAGTTGAGCTGTTATTTTTTCGTGCTCTTCTACGTTTTTTTTAACTTTTCTTTCGGCTTTTCTGTGAAAATTATGCGTTTGCAAAAAAATTGTGTAGCATTATGCTTGACTGGTGGCGTTTTTTTCACCCTCAAGATTTTCACTGCATTTGGTTAACGGTAACACTGCGCATAAGGTATTCACGGTTTGAGTCCGCGCTTTTGGTATATTTGTGTTAAATTTTATATTAAATGACTTATTTGAATTTATTTGAAAATGAAGGGTGTACTTAAATTTTATGACATTCAAACTCTATTTCTATTAAGCCCTAGCTCCCTATTTGTGTGAATTTGCTCAATGAAATGTAAATTATCTTCACAAGTTTCAAAGTAGAAGCATACAATATGTATATATAGAAATATCAAACGTAATTGTTTGGCCATAAAATTTATATACCTTAATAAGGTATTAATTATATTATGTTTTTTTATATTAATTAACCGTATGTTTTATTAAAAATAAAATACAAATTAACGTTACAAATTTATTTTTATGTATGGTATATTTGAACGATATTTATTTACATTGCGGGTCACCCTGTGTTGCGACTGCTTGAAATACTAGAAAAGAGTCAGTATTTTCATCACATCTTTAAAGACCTGTTCCCGCGAAGGTCACTCTGTTCTTCTTTCGTCGGCAACGTTGCGCAGAGCACGGCTACAGATTTGTTAAACGCGAATTTACCCCACAAAAACGCATTTAAAATGGCTTTCGGTGATGTGACCACCCCGCAGGGACTGAAGGAGCTGAACGCCTTCCTGGCCGACAACAGCTACATCAGCGGGTAAGCACGCGTCATTAAATGTGAGGTTATGTACGACCTCACCACGTAGGCAGATGTATTGATCGAATAATTTTCCACCCATTTCTGTAGATATACTCCCAGCAAGGCCGATCTGTCCGTGTTCGATGCTCTGGGCAAGGCCCCCTCCGCCGACAATGTGAATGTGGCCCGCTGGTACCGCCACATCGCCTCCTTCGATGCCGCTGAGCGCGCCGCCTGGTCGGGCACTCCTCTGCCCCAGTTGGCCGGTGGAAAGCCCACGGTGGCTGCTGCTGCCAAGCCCGCCGCCGACGATGACGACGATGTGGATCTATTCGGATCCGACGATGAGGAGGACGAGGAGGCCGAGCGCATCAAGCAGGAGCGAGTTGCCGCTTACGCCGCCAAGAAGTCCAAGAAACCCGCCCTCATTGCCAAGTCGTCGGTGCTCCTCGATGTCAAGCCCTGGGATGACGAGACCGACATGAAGGAGATGGAGAACAATGTCCGCACCATCGAAATGGACGGTCTGCTGTGGGGCGCCTCCAAACTGGTCCCTGTCGGCTATGGCATCAACAAGTTGCAGATCATGTGCGTCATCGAGGACGACAAGGTGTCCATCGATTTGCTGCAGGAGAAGATCGAGGAGTTCGAGGACTTCGTACAGTCTGTCGACATTGCTGCCTTCAACAAGATCTAAACATCTGAGATTCTTATATTAACAATAAACTTGAGCAAAGCGAACTAAGCAAATATAGTTGTCGTCTTCATATTTAAATGAAATATCATAATTCAGATTGTAAAAACACATCAGTTATATTGAAATGATGATTGAGATACTTTAAATTTTCACCAAAAAGTATACTTTTCTAACCGGTAAAAATCCTAAATCTCTTAAGTTGGCTTGCCGGCTCTCTCAAGTTCTCAGCTTAAGTCTTCCGTTTTGAAGCTTTTGGCGAGCTTTTGTCAACAAAAAAGCGAAGCTCGTAGCACTTTCAGCTCAGTTGATCGGGCAGCTCGATAGAGTTCGGTTGTTTACAGATAGATAGTTGTGATACTGTTGAGCGACTTTTCAAATTGCATTTGCAAACAAATATTTTTCGGACACAAGTACTGCTTATAATGGCTGCCAACAAATTGTGCTGCACTGTGGCTATTGGCGCTCTTTTGTGCCTGGGATTCGCGGCCTTCATTCAAGCTCAGGGTGAGTTAAATACATCGAAAACCATATATTTACATTATATAGCCGAGAACATTTCCGTTCTTGTTTATTGTTCGCGGGACGTATTTGTTACGCATTTGCTGAGATTTGCTTTTAAAACGAAATATACAAATACCTGATCGTCTGCATTCATTAACATTAATTAGCAATTGTATAGATATTTGTGTCTTTTGTTCTGCGCCAAGACATGTTTCGTTCTTGAGCGGATTTCCCAGATATATTTATCCATCCATCGTGTTTGTCGCGATTTGCATACGACAAGTAACTGGAGGTTGACAAACGTCCATTTAAACTCGGGGATTTCTGATCGGTTTCAGATTCCATAATCGACCATCTATCATCTAAAACACGGGCCGTTGACATCGTTAGTTTTCAATAACGCATCATTGCCATTGAAATTACTTCCGATTAGTATACATCCATTACATTGGCGGAAATTAATTGGTATTAAGTTTGAAAAGTATCTATTAATCGTTGGCAGTAATTTGAAGTGAGCTCTTTGCTTCTCTGTTTAATAAACTAATTGTCTAAATGGGTAATTAGCGCAAATCAAGTCGTTAACTTTGCATTATTCGTGAAAAGGATGTAGTTTTACTGGAGATTTCCCCGAATCCGCAACAGCATTTTGCGGTGCACTTCGGTATTCTCCATTGTTTAGACCTCAAAAATCCCACTTTCGTGACAATTTGCTGCGTGTGGGTTATCTCTGGGTTAGGAAAACCCCCTGAAAAGGTGTTTATATAAACTAAAATATGCACTGATATCATATGTTATAGAAAGGTGGGAATAGATAAAAAGTTTTTAATATTGACCCAATTTTTATGCCTTTGAAGATTACTTTGCATAGGGTCACTGAACTTAGAAACCTCCGAGTTTTGCTCGTGTGTTTGTGTGGGTGAGCCAGAAGGCTAGATGACATGCTGTGCTTCACGCTTCTTTCGATCTTTTCGCATTGGCAAAATGCCGATACTCGTTAAAAATACAAAATTTAATTACAAGAACAAGGTCTTGATAACGCCGATTAATTGACTCATCCTCGCCTACGGGCTGCCGGATTTTGTTCTACGGAGATGCTTCAATGTTTCCATTGAAAGTTGCAAAACTAGTTCGGTACAAAATGGGATGGGAACGTGAGGCCGATGGATTTCAGGTTCATGGGCGTGCAAGCAACGGAATTGCTTTTCGTTTCTTGGATATATTTTATAAATTTATGGAATTTTTAAAACTTATGAACCCGCTTGCAAACACAGATAACATACTAGTATTAGTTTTAGTACCTGTAATAACAATGTTGTTTCATTAAAAGTTATCTTACACGGAAATCTCTTCCGTTGGAATTTATAATAATGAACGTATGAATTTTAAAAGAATTTGTTACAAGCTTAAGATAAATATAAAAACCAATTTGCTTAACTGGAATTTTTGTCTAATTAGTTTCCTACTACTTATTTCTGTGAGCTGTTAAAATTCCACCGTCTTCAACTTGTTATAACTCTCAAAAATTCAAAACATTACCAAATGCTCTGAATAAAGCGATGACATGATCTGAGCAAAAATGTGTGACACAATTCGAGTTTTGCTCTCGCACTGCTAACGCTCTTTTCAGGCTAATCTTAAAAAAAATAAAATAAAATTGAACTGAACTGATTTGATTTGACTTGATTCGAATGATCTTTAAACCCGAAACAGATAAGCCGGTGACTGATGTGTGCCTGGGATGCATCTGCGAGGCCATCAGTGGATGTAACCAGACACGTTACTGCGGCGGCGGAGTCTGCGGCCTGTTTCGCATCACCTGGGCATATTGGGCCGACGGCGGCAAGCTGACCTTGGGCAACGAGAGTCCCCAGTCGGAGGATGGTGAGTGTCCCATCCATTACCCCACGCAATAAACCTTATCATACATCTGGTGCACATTAATCTCGCTGCAGCCTATGCCAACTGCGTGAACGATCCCTACTGCGCGGCCAACACGATCCAGAATTACATGACCAAGTTCGGCCAGGACTGCAATGGAGACAACGCCATCGATTGCTACGACTTCGCTGCCATCCACAAGCTGGGCGGCTATGGGTGCAAGGGCGAGCTGAGCTACCAGTACCAGACGCAGCTGACCAACTGCCTCAATTCGTTCCAGCAGATCGATGTGCGCTCTAGCAAATAAACCCATTAACTTGCTAAATTTATGTTGTAATTAAATTTAAATAATGTAATAATTAATTATTTATGGCAATGCATTTGAATTCGATTCAGAATAAATGACAATACAAGCAAATAATTTTGAGCTTTAAAGTGCTTCACACTTGTTTCATAAATTTATAAAATTATTTCTAATGGGCAAAAAATATGGACCTTGTAATGAATTTCACTTCATTGGTAGGATTATTCGGTAAAATAAATTTTACATTACTTGCTTACTTACATATTTTCTACATCTTAGCTTGAAAGATAGCAAAATTAAACTAGTCTTTAACACATGCTTTAAAATATTTAAAAGTCGCAATGTAGCATACTTTTTGTTGTGAGTTTTAAAAATAACAATTTACTTGTAAGCTATAAACAAAAACAAAAGAAAATATGTTTTCTCTATTCCCTAATGAAACTTAGTTTGACCTCTGTTTTCAACTCACTAAGTTTAAAAGTAAAATCAACGCATTAATTAATATATTCAATTATCGGTTATGATTTTAATACTTTTAACTAGGAGTCAGTGAGTGGGGGTATGCGGTAAAACTATTCTTAACACTTTGTGTGGATGCGCCCTATAAACCGGTATTACCCGCTAGATTGGCGTATTTACCGGGTGTGTACTCAGTCCATGGGAATCGCTAGAACCATTCGCAGTTTCAGGGGCAGAGGTATTGGATGTTATTACTTAAACCTGCCGGAAAATGCGAGTTTTCCTGCTATATTCTATATATCTGCTGCTGGTACTGTCGCCTTCATTGGTTCAAGGCCAAGGTATGTTTTTTTGGTAAAAATATGTGTGATATAGTTAAAAAAATTGTGTAAACAGGTCATGTGCTGGATAAACCCGTAACGGAGCTGTGTCTCACCTGCATTTGTGAGGCCATCAGTGGCTGCAATGCCACAGCGATTTGCACCAGTCCGGAAAAGGGAACCTGCGGCATATTCCGCATCACCTGGGGATACTGGGTGGATGCTGGCAAGCTGACGGTTAATGGAGAGCATCCCGATTCGGAAAAGGCCTTCATCAACTGCGCCAATGATCCGCACTGTGCCGCCGACTTGGTGCAAAACTATATGAAGAAGTTCAATCAGGATTGCAACGATGATGGCGAGATGGATTGCCACGATTATGCTCGAATCCATAAACTGGGGGCTTATGGCTGCCAAGCGGATATGCCCTACAAATTCCAGAGTGTGTTCGAGGAGTGCATCGAGAAGTACGAGGATGAGGGATTTCAGTAAATAAAAAATAAACAATATATATATATGTCAATAAACTTAATATTTTTATTTACACGGGAATCACAGCTGATTGGAAACCAGATCGGTGCATTTCCTATAACTGAAATTAGTCACCTTCGATGGCGCTCAATTTCGATAATAAAAACCAGTAGTCACTGCTGAAATCGTTTCAGTGGCTGAACAATCGCGAAAGGCATCGAATCGGAAGTGAATACACAACTCGAGCTATGAATAGTGCACATATAGTATTTTTTGTACTGGGGCTCACAGTTGGTGGCATTTGGGTGCAAGCCGAGGTCCAAAAACCCATCACGGAACAATGCCTGATCTGTATGTGTGAGGCATTGAGTGGTTGCAACGCGACGGCAGTGTGCGTGAATGGGGCATGTGGCATATTCAGGATCACCTGGGATCAGTGGGTGGACTCAGGCCGATTGACCATACCCGGTGACTCGCCATTGACGGATAGTTGTAAGAACAAGAGATTTTCTGTCAATTTAGGGCATTTACTTACCTTTGAATTTGTATATACACAGCTTTTACCAACTGCGCCAACGATCCGTATTGTGCAGCCGATACTTTGCAGAGTTATATGGTGAAGTACGGGCAAGATTGCAATGATGATCAGATGGAAAACTGTTACGATTATGGTGCCATTCACTACATGGGTCCCTTCAACTGCAAGGCGGATATGCCCTACACCTACGAGAGCATTTTCAAACGATGTTTGAGAAACGCAATGCGGGATGACAAGCGTCAGAAGTCCAGCTAATCTAGTATTTAGCAACTAACTTATGAGGAAGAGTCCGCGTAATTTATGTGTGAATAACTTATAGCTAATATAGGCGTTAATTTCGATTAATAAACTAGTGGCTTGGAGTCAACTGAGATCAGTTGTTTGGTCAGCACGGCACTTGCAGGTCGGGTTCTCGATTCTCGATCGGATTCAAAGCTCAGTTATGCTTCGATTGCTAGTTTGTTTGTGGCTACTGGTGTACAGTGGTTCCAGCTTTGAGGGTAAGTGCTACCCACCTACTCAAGCCATCAATCCCGTAGCATTTGTACCTTATAACCACTGTGTTACGTAGTTGAGAGTGCTCTATAATTATGGTAATCCATCTGGGTTCGCTGTAAACCAAAGCCAGTTTATAGGAATAGCTTTATACTATAAAGCCGGCTGTAACATCCGCCCATTTCAACTTTTCTTGTACACTGAATATAATTTATATGATGATTTATAATATAATACTATTTTGATATTTATAAGGTGTTCTTAAGATAAATCACATATCTACTAAAATTAACGTATCTTTATTTTTAAAAAAAGTATGTATTGATTAGTATTTCTTTTTGTGTATTTAGTGCAAAACAAACCCGTCACGGAAGATTGCCTAGACTGTCTGTGCGAAACAATGAGTGGGTGCAATGCATCCGCAATTTGCGTAAATGGGGCCTGCGGTATATTCCGGATCACTTGGGGCTACTGGGTGGAGGCGGGCAAACTAACTTTGCCCACGGATACAGCTCTCTCCGAAGACGGTATGTTCAGGATATCCAAGTAATAGATCCATTTCAATTCCACTGTCATTTTCTCAGCCTTTACGAACTGCGTTAATCAGCCCCACTGTGCAGCGAACACGGTGCAGAACTATATGTTCAAGCATGGCCAGGATTGCAATGGAGACGAGCACATTGATTGCCTGGATTTCGGAGCACTCCACAAGCTGGGCAATCTGAAGTGCCAGGAAGAGTTGCCCTACATCTTCGCCAAGGTCTTCAATCGATGTCTGAAATCCAAGGAGCGAATGGCGGAGGAAAAGATCATCAAGGAGCAGGAAACGGTTTCAACATAATTGATTCTTTATTGGGTTTCATCGTTCCCCACATTTCGGGGATATCTTTGTCTGTTTTTAAAACAATCCTGGTAACACATATACACGTACATACATCGAAACATTGCTTATGTTTGCGTTTGAACAGTTTCCAATATAATTATGGATTCTATAGATTTAGTTACAGATACAGATATATATATAATATATATATAGAGGGGTATATGAAAACTACTTTAATATGCTCTCGCTTTTTGTAATTTGTTAGTCAACATGTTAACATACTGGTAGTACATAGTTATTAATTTATTCAGATTCTGGCTTACGTTTGCTAAAGCTTGGCTCTAACATTGGTTTGCCTTTCAGTGGTCATGGTTCTATATTTCGAGATGAGGTTCTCTCTATTAAGGGGTATTCTGTTTGGTAGTCTAGTATTCGGAAACTTGAAAGTAAAAAGGACTATTACGGATATTTTCATCAGAATCTGTTCAAATTGAAATTGTTTCAACAACCTTTTTAATTGGTAATGGATTCATGATGCGACTGAAAGACTGAGGCAATGTCGAACAAAAGGCAGCAATATCATCCTATTCTTATCATATCTCTAGACGGTGAAGAGTTATGAAAGTGGGCAGTGAACGTAATGACAACTAAGTGGAAGTTTCTGCTTACAACTATGAATAATATGAAAGCAAAATATTAGTGAAAAAATCAGTGCTTGCCAAAGGTTTATCATTCAAATACAAATGTTTGGCATAGTTTTTCTTCTGAACTAAAAGCATTAAATGCCAAAAACGCCCACAGAAAAGTAAATATGCAGACACAAGTACAATGAAGGTGATTTCAATTTCAGGATTCTACAGTGAATTCTTTTTTTAAGAAACTATTTTTAAATATTTGGCTTCTCTATTTTCTATTTCGAGTAAAAAATTATGGAAATGATTGAGGCCTAACTGACAAATTACGTTCATAAAATTACAATCAAGCTCGATTCATGTGGGGGGTGTTGAGGTGTGTGAGTTGGAGGTCTGATTCCATCCGATCCTATCTGGCTCTTGATATAGTACGGTTACACGGGTACTTGGTGATGGTCTTACATGGCTAGAATTGCAACTGGAAATATGCGTTTTTGCTGGCTAATTGGGTGCCCTCCCCTCACTTCTTGCTGTTCCCATCGTTGGCCAACAGCAGCTCCTTGGCCTCCTTCTTGCCCCGTTTCTTCTCCTCCTTGGCGTGCAGCTTGGCCAGACGCTCCTCCTCCTTGGCCAGTCGCTTCTCCTCCTGCAAAATTGAGAGTGAATAACTTGGCTTGCATTTGCATGCAGTGGAAATCATAAACAAGAAAATCGGAATTGCCGGCGCTTTATGAGCCAGCCGTGCTCATAAGTTTGGAAATTTATGCTTTGCCGGCACAAAAGGTTCAGCATTTCCCCGCCAATTTCCCTAAGCCCTTTCGCCCGCGATTAATGAAAAACTTTTCCAAAACAGTTGGTAAAAAGAAAAAAGGGGAACGAGGCCAATTACAAACAATGCAAATATGCACAGGCTGGTTCAGAAACTCTTAAGGGTGGGGGAAAACAATGCATCCTGCGAACAAAAAAGGAACGGGGGTTCACCGGATTCTCTGCAATTTCACCCACCTTTCTGGCTTCCTTCTCAGCCTTCAGCTTGAGCTTTTCCTCCTTTTTCTTGCGCTCAACAGACTCGTTCTTCTTATTGTCAGCCTTCTCTCCTGGAATTTAAAGTTTTTGAAACGAGTTTTATATCATAATTAGATGAAGATGATTTTCGTTATTAAAACCACTTATTTAAAACTCACTCTGATTGCTGGCGGCGGAGAAAAGCGGAAAACTGCGACTGGAAGAGCTTGACGAGGGTTTCGGATTACTAGCCGATCCAGCTCCAGTTGATCCTGAATTGGTGGCAGAACATCCAGCTGAGGCTCTCGAACAGCCTGCTCCTTGTGGAGTCGACTTGGAGGCAGTACCAGTGGCTTTCCCTTGCGGAACAGAAGCTGGCTGCTTCTTGTCCTTGGGCATCACGTAAGCGTTTTTCGGCAGCGAGTTCTTCGAGGTCAGTGGGCAGATCTTTGCCCCGCCCGCCTTCAAAGGGGGCGGGGCCAGTGCGGAGCAGCTCAGCTGGATGTTCATCGGACTGGGGCGACGTGGCGGAGGCGACGATCCGGATTCTCGCAGCAACGGAGCCAGTTCATGGGCACTGGACTTTGTATAAGTGGAGTAACTGCAAGGGGACATCGATAACCATTTATATCATATATATTCATATTTGATTCTGGTATGCCACTCACCGAAATCTGGGATTGCTGACGTGCACGGGCGAAGGATGCGGCACTTTGGCCGGACTGCGGAACTCCTTGATCGGCGGCAGGCGGTTCTGGATGTCCATCAGTCGGTTCTTTACATGCCTGCGGCCAGGATACGTGTGCGTAGGCGTCATCATTCCACTGGGTACACTACCGTTGCCGCCCACTCCTCCTCCCCCACTTCCGCTCGACGATGAACCGGAGATGGGCGTGGAGGAGCTATTGGTGAGCGTGTGAAGCGGTTTTCTTGGCACGGCACCGGAGCAACCAATGGGACACCCACCATGATGCGAATGTGAAGTTCCATTTTCCCGCGGTGAGAGGGAACTGCCCGATGATCCCGATGGAGTGGGTGAGGCCAGACTATGACTGTGATGGTGGGTGGTGGGCGATGGCGGTGCCAGGTGATTGGAGCTGGAAGCCACGGCCGGCGAGGCCGGTGAGCAGGGACCGTTGCTCGATATGGAAGACGTCTTGGAGTAGTGCGAATAGCCGGAGGCCGATGAAGCCGCCGATCCCGTCGAGCTCATCGAGTACAGGCTGTCCGACTGGGAGACTCGAGCATGGGATGATCCTCGGGCGGCGTAATGATGCGGGTGGTGCCGTCCCACCGCCGACTTGTGCAGCGTGGGCTGGTGGAACGAGTGGTGCCCGCTGTGCGCATCGTTCATCGAGTAGGAGCTGGCCGAGGGTACCACACCGCCGGCGGCCACTCCGGCGGAGGCCCAACTCTTGGCGCCCATCGAGTAGCTGCTGGCCGACTCCTGGATTCGCCAAGTTCCCGAGGACGAGGTCAGACGATTGACCCGCGCTCGGCAAATGACGCAGCGCAGGGGCAACAGGCGTTGGGCCACCGCACTCTGAATGGTCTTCACAAAGCAGCGGCGGCAGACGACGCGGTGGCCACATGGCGAGGTCTGCATGGTGGCCCGGGCATTGATGCAGATCACACACTCGTCCTCTTGGGAGGTTGGAGGATCCGGCTCGCTCTCCTCCTCCAGTTTACTCAGTAGTTTGTCCTGGAAGAGGAAATGAAATTAAGCCCTCAAGTAGTCTTTTAACTAGCGTCTCGAAATTGGTTATAATTGTTAGCCATAAAGTATGCAATTATTCCATTTAATGCTGTATAGTTTAAAGTTTTTAAAATATTCAACCCCAAGAAAACTGACAATCAATTTTTTTCTTCGATTTGATATGATACGTTTTATTCGCGTAATGTTAAAGATCCAAAAAGATAAATTTATTCTTTAATACTTTTGTTATTAAGTAGGAGTACTGATAAAAGTAACGCTTCTTTTCTGCGGCAACAAAAATTATTTGCAGCTACTGTTTAAGTTAGTGATCATAACGAATTTGAAAAACTTAATGATGCTGCAAGTGCTAAATGAACATTCACTTTTTGTTTTAAATATCTGAAAGTTTATGGAGACAAAAGTGTTCTAAGTCGTCCTAAATGAGGTAAGTTTAATAATAATACCTGCTCAAGTCTGCTCAAATGCTCTCGGCATTCTTTTAAGTTGAGTGAAGTAATTTTTAATTTTTACCAGAACATACATACTGCATGAATTAGTCTAATAAACATGGAATTGATTAAATTTTAATTGGTCTTTGAAGTTTTACTGTAACCGTGATAACTTTTAAAATCATAAAACCCTAAAGTAACTGTTCAGATATTGATCGACCAAGTTTATTGGGTGAACTGCTGATTAGGTGTAAATTATGGCAGCTTATTGTCAAGCATTTTGCCCAGAAGCTATTTTACAGATCCATAAAAATTAGGCAAAGTAATACCCATGGAACAAGACCTTTTCATTGCCTTACAGTCTGATTTCATATCGAATTAGCAAGTGATTATGCAAATTTATGATGAGCTGAGCTCGCTAAGTTCGTATCTCCATATCTTAATATCTGCATAGACGCCTTCTGAGGTCAGTTTGGGTGCTCGACCTCAGTCTGACAGATGATCGTTAAACATATGATACTTGTTATTGATTTCGAATCTTTCCATTTATAAGAACCGCGCATTGTTGACCATCCCCTCGGGTAATTAATTTTGTGATTCAGCAGCTTTTTAAGCGCTGATTGAATGAACTGGTTAACGATCGCATTAAGCTATTAATAGTTACTATGGCTATTTTTGGGAACTGCTCCCTTTGTTCGATTCGAAATTTATTTATTATTTGCAAGCCATCGGCTTGCCAAGGCTTTAGGAAGTTGTAAACTTATTCTCATAGTCTTTTTTTTTGCACAACTGCGGCTGTGTAAGTACGGCTAATTAGTTTGCTCTTGATTTAGAACCTAGAATACATGGCTGAGTATATTTCCTTGACTGTGTGGCTTTGAGGTTGAGCCCTTGCACTTGATGGCTTTTCAATGTCACATCGAAAGCCGTGCCAATGGTTCGCCATCGAAGGTATCTGCGGTTTAATTGCATATATGCGAGGTAGGTATACATTTAATTGGAATTTCGTGGCTTCGCAAGCAATGGCAAATCAATCAAGTGTTCGATTGGCAACCACAAATGTCCAAAGAATCTTTATGCAATTATCTCCCGCCATCTGTATCAACAGCTGAGGGATTTACGGTTGACTGGTCATCGCTTTGGCTACCATGACAAGCTGTCATGACAAAGATTTCAATGGCTTTGTACCTTTCGGATTTAAGTTAAATATTCACGCTGTACGTAATGTAATAGTATTTTAAAACATCGCGTAGAAACATATATTTTTTTACTTTAATTAGCATTGAATCTTTGATATGAAATACCCTTTAAGCCGCCTCTGAATTCGACGTATTTATCGACAGCTGAGACGTTGGCGAAAAAAGCCGCGAAATCGCACGCCCACAAATTATGTGATCGAAATTCGAATGCTCTGACTATGCTAAGATAATCAAGATCTTCCATTTTTTTTAAAACCTTGCATATATTTAGAGTGATTAATGAATAAATCAGCGCCATACTAATTGATCTGCACAAACCACAGGGTTTCGATCCACAAAGAATGGGTCAGATAAAATTAAATACGACTAAAAGGAGTGGCTGTCCTTCGATAATTTTAATAACTATTTATTGGGATCACTTAAATTAGTTAAAACTGTTAGTTAAAAATAAGTTCTGCTACTAGAGAAAAAATGTAGTTAATTTCATATTAGTTGGAATTTAAGCCCCAAAAATGTAACGGCATATTCTTGATTGCTTTTTCCAACGACTTAAGCGATTTGTCTTAATTCAAGATGTATCTGCCCCTTTGTGGCTGTCGGATGTCGGAGGTTGGATGCGATCGAGAGGCGATAAGTGAATTGAAACGGAAAGTCTCATCTGGTCAAGGTGAGCTGCCTGTCAGATGGATCCGGCTGAACTTTTGGATTGCCTTTTCCCCCGGCTAAGATCACTTGGGTGGGCTGCTCATTGCGAATGCCCGGCATGAAATGGGCGGCGGTGGGTGGGTGTTGGACGCACGACGATCAGGAAACCGAAAACTATTTTACGATCTCGGCCGGCTTTTGCATGCCTGATTAACTCATTTAAATACGGAACGCATTATAGCTTACAGGCGCGCTAAAGTTTGCTGCCTGAGTCTTTCGTTTTAGGGCCGCGCAAATTCTGTTTATCAGATTGCCGGCGAAGGAAGCAGCGACGCCAGCAGCGCCGTCGACTGAGACAGAGAGTCTAGCTCAACAGATCGGGAGTTGCGATCGTTCAGTCAGTATTGGCAGCTCGTTGAGAACAGAGCGTTTTCTTTATTGATCGTAGTCGTGATTTGCTTTAGCTAAGCCAGGCAAAGAAATACATAAACAAATGCGGAAACCGATTTGAATGTTAATTTTCGCGTACGAAAGTGAATTGGAATTGTGCGCCCAAATTCGGCGGTTCATTGAACGCAAAACGTCGCAGAACTTGAACTAATATTTAAACTAATTTATTGTGTTTGCCATGGTGTTACCGGCTGCCTCGACATTATGCAATGTATTTACATTTCTGCTGGGTAAGCTGAGACATCGCCGTGGAGTGGAAACTTAGGCTGAAACCGAAAGTGGCATCTATTAGCATTGATTCTGCCTCAATGTCAGCTGGAAAATCGTGTCCCAAGTGGGCGGTTGGGGCGTAACTATGCACATAAGTTCAAGGCGGAACGGCTTGTAAGCCAAACAAGCTAACGTCTTTGTTGATACGCGCACTCAAGAGATTCAATTGTTGACCATCGGCAATATTTGACTTGGGGTAGGTCAGCTTGGATGGCCAGTGGGCTGTGAAAGAAGGTTGTCAAAAAATGAAACGAAGGGTTGGGCACAAAGGAGATAGTTACTATCCAAACAAATCATCAATATATCGCATATCAGACTTGTGTAGTCTTCCTCTTTATGTTCGCTTTTATATAGATCATTATAGTCTTGTATAGTTCTTTACGCTATTCTTAATGACGTGAACCACACCATTTTCAATGTCAGGCGGGGAATCACTTGGCTAGAATCATAAAGCCGGTACCCGTAAAGTTCTTAGTGCAACCATAACGAGCACCATGGCTTAAAGCTGCTAATTAAGTGCCAGCCACACGTACATTTAAATTAAAGCCAGCAGTGCGATAATTAAAAAAAAGAAATACAAATTAAATGCACGGCATGACGTCGCGAAACAACGTGGAAACAAAGCCAATCCAAGCAAAACAAAGAAGACGAAAAGTATTATTAAGTGGCTATATCAGCAACAACTATGAAACATTCCTCATAAATAAGCGCGACAAACTCTTCCGCTCTGTACAACAAAAAAATATATATATACGAATGCAGACCCCACATTTACATAAATAAAAGATATTTAAGCTACATTCATAATATTTGGAGTACGATTAAAGCCACGAAAGGCACTATAAAAGCGAATGGGAAACACTCTAACTTGAAATTGATTATTAAATGCAGGCACTAATGTTTTCTGATGTTTAAGCATACACCTAAATATTAATTTTATAACCATCAGAATAATCATACCCTATTTATTACAATTATTTAAATAGGCATGCTGTAATGATAATATACATTTTTAGCTTACAGAACATATTGCCAAGTAACTTATTAAATTTAGGAATTAATTATCAGCACTTGTTCTACTATTAGAAATCCAGGGGTAGGAAGACCATTCCAAAGTTGATATGGTTTTTTATTGAGCAAAACGGAAGGTGATAAGTGGACGGAATCGCAAATGAGTCCGGCAGTGAGTAAGGTCAACGTCATTGTTAGTTGGCATCTAATCAAGTGTATTATCCGTATGCATTCGCAGCTGACGATAAGAATGTGTAGCAAAACAGAGAGTGCGAAAAAGCCGTCATTGACATCCCAATGTGGTTGACCCACTGGCGGTGGTGCTGCCACTTTAAGACACCACCCACTCGCGAATCGATCTGATTAAGCACTTGGCCGTGTGAACATCGAAAACCTGATGGAAATGAAAACTTGTTTTCATTTTGCCCCCGCTGCTACGTAACACGCGGCGTATGCGTCACGTGCTGCCTTGTGGCTACTGCCACTTGTTTTTTTTTTGTTGGCCCCACAAAACATGCCATTCCACTCGATTTCATTTACTCCCTCCAAGTTCACGGCCAAGTTGGTCTTCGTTAGGCCAGTTTCGATTTCTTTGCTACTGTTTTTGTTTGGCTTTTGGTTTTCATCTTTGTTATTACTGTTTTTGATTGTTATGTTATGGCGGCGGCTACCTGGCAGTTGGACGCGTTGCCAGTGGGTTAATGAAGCTAATGAATCAATTAGTTTTGTATTCCAAGCTCTAAACAAATTGGCTTGCGCTTGCCACTTGACAAATTCGATTTCCGCCTTTATTTTGTGGCGATGTTGTAAGAAGTTGCAGAGCAATTTTCTTACAAACATTTTGTTAATTGGTTTCCTCTCAGTGAGTCTTTTGACAAAATAACTTCTTATTTCTTTTATTATTTCCTATTTTGATTGCTTATTTCTTGTATATCCCAGCTGGTTCGCCAATTTTCTACAGCGCCGCTCCGCGTGGATCCTGCTCCACTTGCTGTGCCATTAAAGAGCGCGAGGACATTAAGTTCATGCTGTACACCAGGTAAGCAAGCGGCGACCCATCTTCATTTCATCCCAGCTCATGCATATTGAGGGGCCATCAAAAATGGGTCCACCTTTTTGCAGCCGGAACCGCAATTCCGCACAACTGCTCCACCTGAGCGACGATGCCCGGCTGGCACAGAGCAATTTCAATTTCAATTACCCGCTGGCCATCTATCTGCACGGCTTCTCGGAATCGGCCACCGGCGAACGGCAGAGCAGCCAGGAGCTAAAGGACGGTGAGTGGGGACTTCCTGCCACCTCGACCAAAAAAATGTATACCCTGTCCATCTTCCCTTCGATTTCCCCCGGCAGCGTTTCTCAGGAGGGGCAACTACAATGTCATCCTCATCGACTGGAGCGCTATGACAGCGGTGCCCTGGTACTCGAATGCCGTGGAGAATCTGCCGGTGTCGGGTCGCTATTTGGCCAGGTTCCTGCGATTCCTGGTGGACAAGGGTTACCCAGCGAAGTACATCCACTTGATTGGCTTCAGTCTGGGCGCCGAGGTGGCCGGTTTTGCGGGCAAGCAGCTGCAGGAGTGGGGCATCAAGCTGCCCAGGATAACGGCCCTCGATCCAGCTCTTCCGCTTTTCGAGGGCAACAGCTCCAATCGCCGCTTGAGTCCCAGCGACGCTAGGTTCGTGGATGTCATCCACACCGACGGTGGCCTTCTGGGAAATCCAGCGCCCATGGGTCATGCGGACTTCTATCCGAATGGCGGACGACCACTGCAGCCGGGTTGCGCCAAACAAAATATTGCCAATAACTGGCTGGGAATTATTGGTCAGTATTAGTCACACATAAAGATAGAGATTTAGATGAAAAAATATTTTAATATTTTATTATTAGCACTTTGGCAAGATCTTTCCGGTTAAACATTTTTAAATGATCCTTACAGCTAATTGCTCCACTTTCCTTTGCAGTTGGGTGCAGTCACCAGCGTGCCTGGGAATACTTCGTGGAGAGCATCGCCCAGCCTCGAGGTTTTCCCGCCCAACGTTGCGAGCCCTCCGAAATGTTCGGCATCTGCCGTGAACCAGGAGGCCGGCCCACCTTCATGGGCATGGGGGCGGATCCCAGGTGAGTAGTTGGAAATCGCTCAATCTCGGCAAATCCATTTGATAACGCTGGTTACAGGATTCGTGGGAAATTCTATCTGGATACGAACGATGCCAAGCCGTTTGGAAGGAACAGCCGGGCGAGGGCAATTGTCTCGCTGGCTCCTCGGCTGCCTATTGCCTACAAATTGCCACCTAATGCCACCAGACAGCCATCTGTCAGTCGGTGGGCCATTGGCCAAAAGGAGCAGGACGACGAGGACGAGGACAACAACGCGCTGAGCAACAACATTGACAGGTTCTCACTGACGTGATGGAATTTGCACGGTTCTCGAAGGATACGGGCAAGGGTAATTTCCCACACCCAAGAGTGTCCTTCGGCATCGGATGAGATTTATGTGGGCTGCTATGTTGCATTCGTGGGCAACAGTTCTTGTGATCTTTATTTTAAGTATTTCTAGCACGTAATCAGGGCATTTGTAAGCCGTTAAATAAATATCCCTAAGTATAAATAGTTTAAACGTGGGGGGTTTTATGATAGAAAAGGAAATTGGAAAGGATACGCAAAGGGACTTTTCATCATGACTTTGCAGATAGTAATAAGAGCCAATATATAAAGATTGAACTTACAATTGCCCTAAGGTATTGCTGATATAAAAAGTCAAGAGATGATGATTTTCTATATTTTTCCTATAAATTTATTAAGTTTCATCTCAGTAATTTGAACAATAAGCTCCACATTCTCCCCTCTTAATACATCTTTAAAAATTCAGGTAGCAACACGACCATCAGCAGCGCCTTCGTCATTCCGAAAAAAAAATCTAAAAAAAAGGGCAGCGGAGGCTCAATTTGCACACTTTTGGCCGTGACTCATCATGACAATCGCTCTAAAAGGCAAGTAATTTAATTTAGTTGGCCCAGACCCTCAGTAAAATACACCCCTGCCGAGCCGAGGGACATGCAAAGTGGATACGCCTATGACGCAAGGGGAAACCTTAGAAAGAAACACCCGAAATACGAGTATGCCAAGCAATATATCAAGTATACGCACCGAGGACCCAGCGAAATAAAGCGAAAAAGTATTTTGCTCGAAGTTGAGCTATTGCCCGTGCAATTAAAAAGTAATTAATGAATAATGCGCGGCCAAGGAGGCGCCTCCTTCGCCCCACGGAGCGAAAATTGTTTATTAACTTGGGTTGCAGCCGCCGCCTGTAATTATGCAAGGCCTGGTGCAAAAAAAAAACAAAAATAAAACAGCACTGAAAAAGAGCAACTGAAGCCATACAGGACGTGGGCCATAATGTGCAATGAATGTCGGAGCTCATTTCACGAGCCATCGCCTAACGAGCAGCGGAAGTCGCGGCAAGTTGGGGAAGTTCGGGAAGTGGAAGTTGGTGTGGCCAGCCGGAAGGGCAAATGGGGCACAACGTGGTTCGTTCGGGAACATGAAGCTTCATATGGCCGGCTGCATTAATAATGAGCCAGTCTTTGGGCCAACTGAATGCAGATGCAATTTCCCCATCACTCATCGCCGATACCGGTTATTGCATGCCCCGGCTCAATGATTTGTGAGTTTTAGGTTTTTGGACCTACTGGCTCGGCTCAGGTCCCCAGTCGAGTGGCTTTTTGGGTCAACTGCAGATGGCCGAGTGCCTGTCGAATTTATATTTAATGGCCACCAGGCCTTGATGAGCGGACACATCTAAATGGTTTTGGCTCGAATCGATAAAGAGTTGCACAATCCCTGGGGCACGGTAGCGGAAAACGCCCCGTTGAAAGTCCTTGTTATTCTGATGTTTAAGGTTTGAGTAATTGCCTGTAAAACTTAATCTGTTTTTATGACCCTATTACTGCCATTCAATTGAAATCTCTAGTTGGGTTTAGTGGTTTAAATGGGCCGTAAAAATATTTCAAATTAATCAGATTTATTTCTGATTTTACTGTGCAGAACTCAAAAGAAATAAAATGGATTTAATTGATTAAAGCATATATTAACCTATTCAGAAAATAATCTCCAAAGGAGGGCATAATAAGGTCTAGAATATTTATATAAATACCATTCAATTTGCCTATTGAGCAATCAAATAAATTCACTGTGATTGTGCATTCATCAATTTCCCGTCGTAATTTCCAGCGTATTTCTATCGGACTGTCAATTATGGACATTTGCGCGGCGGGTGGCCAGGTAAAGTAGGCCAATAATAAAAAAAACACTCCTTAGCCCGGCTTAACCCCTCGTTGCCCGCGTCCTGGAATTCGCCCCTTCTATATGGCAGTTAGGCATGCCATGGAAAACCAGGCGACAACTGCGCGAGACACGTGCGAACAACTCGCTGCTGACTCACAAAAAATGTGGTGGCTAATGAGGCTCAGAAAGGAGCTAACAGGAGCGACAAGGATAAGGGGATTACTCTGGCTTCGAGGAGGAATTCCTGGAGCTGTCAATGAGCGTTTGCTGATTGATTGAGGTTGGAATTGATTATAAATACCGTGACTGGTCTCTATTCTTGTTTACCTTAACTTGAACACACATGTGAGTAAAAGTGGGCTCCTTTTTCGGTTAACTAAACCAGGTGGGGTCAGAACAAGGGTCTAGTTTCTAATCTTACATTGATCTAAAATGGCTCTAAACATGCCATTTATAGTGGAGACAACCTATGAGTGAAATAAAAGAATGGCGAAGAAAAAGAACATATAAGGTTCTTAAATGTTTTATAGAAAATGATGTATACCCACAAAAAGTACTTTCCAAGTCTAAATCATGAAAAATACTTACACTTACTAGCAGTATAAGTTCTCTAGTGTTTTTTAGGGTTTAAACCAAAGCAGGTGCCACACCACTTCAGGCATTTTGACACCTGAAAGTAGGTGACCTCATATAACTTGGATACCAACAACAAACACTCAGCCAGGCAAGCAATCATTCTTGCAGTTTTCGGCACCTGCAGCCTTTTTAAGGAAAGCAAAATTAATTAAATCGATACAGGACTTTCCCACTTTTCGCCCACTCTTCACAGCGATTCTCTGGGAAAGTGCTGGCATATGACTTTCCTGATGTTGATGTTTCTGTTGTTCTTCATTACTGCGCCGCTGCACTCCCCTTTTCATGCATCGATAATTGTGAAGTGGAGGCAACAATTCCATTAAGACCTGCACACGACCTACCCCATTTTCCACATTTTCCCCTACCAACCAGCCATCACCAAGCACCACTCACATTTCCAACCCATTCCACAGCACTTGACTGCTTTATTTGAAGCACGCTCGATGGGAAAACATTGTCATGATGAGAAATAGCATTTGTATCGGGCGTCGTCTAAGTGTCAGTGAGTTTTTTTTTTTGAGTGTATATATGTGCTGCTGCTAAGTGAATTTATTGCATTTAATATGTTTTCCGTGTCACTCCTCAATGGCTGAGCATAAATCAAGCGTTTTTATGGCAAAAACTTTATGGCGGCCACCAAAGAATGCTTTATGGTAGAATGGAATCTTTAAGATGTCCCACTTCTCGCCACTGGCTGCTAATTTCCGGCCACATTAAAAACCAATTATAAACCATAAAAGTCAAATCAAACAATATGTGTGTGCGGTGGTAAGGGCGCAATGTCATGTCGACAACTAATTGAGGACAGGCAATCTGCGCCAGGGCTTGTATGGGTTTCCAGGGAGCACCATGGTGCTCATCCTCCGCCGAATGCCATCAATTGTCAGGCTCTGGGCTAATTGCGAAACTCTGGCCAACACAAACAGGCAAAACACAGCCATGATTGCAGCTTCTGTGCCGGGGCCACAATAGCAACAAAAACCACAGGAGGACAGGACTCACACAGCAGCAGTACACCGAAAAAATTGGCAAGGATATGAAACTATTCTACTAATTTTTGCTAAATTTAAACCTACAGAATCGACAATAAGAATATTGTTTTTAAAATTATAAAATACCCAAATATGATTTTGAAGCACTAAAAACTAAAAACTAGCCAAAGTTAACATGTGTGTACTTCACTTTTTTTCTTGCTGTGCATCATAGTTGTTTGCCAACCATACAGAATTATGAGAAAAGTGTCAAATTTGCCAACAGACTCATGTGGGCCAGGATTTGTGGGTGGTGGGCAAGGTGGAAAGCTGCTGAGAGTGTAATTAGGGCTTTTAACACAAAAGTGCAAAGTGAAACCGAAGCGATGCCATTTTCGGATGGAAACTCATTGAAATCAAAATGACGGCGGTGAAGGGAAGCGGGGAGCAGTTGTGGGATGCAGTTGGACAGGTGAGTTGGCAAGGGGAGAGACAGCTGTGCGGGTATAAGCCTTTGAAAGTTTCCCTTTGGTTATTTATATTTCCAGGCTGCTTTCAGGGCAGCTCATGTGTGGAACAAGTTGTTTTCGTTTTTCCTCCTGGCATTAGTTGTTTTTTTGTAAGTGTTCATTGGCCGTGGTTGAATGCCCCTTCACCCTTTGCACGTTATTGAGAAGAGTTCCCAGATGAAGTGTTGGCCTGTAAAGCGATTTTTCCCACGAACATGTGTGCGTGTTCATAAATCGCAGGGGATCCATTGAGAGGCGAGTATTTAGTAACTGTTGAAAGGCCATTCTTTTTGAGGAGGAGGAAACTAATGCGTTGGGCGCCATTTAAAAATAAATCTCGCATTTCAATTTATTATTTTTCAATTTATTTCGCTTTCGTTTTGGCACAAACAATAAATTTTAATTGAAATCTGGCCTTGAGCCGAAACCAAAACGCATTGCTTGGGGCTGGAGTTTTTTGTGTGTGTGTTGGTGGGTGGGTGGGTGGGTGATCGTGTGTGTGTGTGTGCGTGTAGTGGCAACTGTGTTGGTGCACTGGGCCCAGTTCCAATTTCGCATCCGCCTTCTGTGTTCTGTGTTTCCCTTTTTGCAATATATTGTACTTTTTTGTTCAGCCACATTTTTCGCTGTGCCTGCCATTTTTTATTATCCTGCCTGCATTTTTGTATTTATTCTTTTTAGCATAGAACCCACTCGGCAGGGGATAAAACTTTTTGCGGGCTTATCTCGAGTGCGCCGCGTAATGAAATGTGACAATGGTCAAAGCAAAGAGTTGCGAAAATCTATGAATGTGAGCTTGTGTAAACTGCATGGTATATTCAATAGAGTGCTCTGGCCTTAACCCATTTAACTTGTCTAAACTTAAATCAGTTCGATGTGCACAGTAGCTGAAAGTTTAAATTAAATAACGCAGGACTATGTGATAGCTGAATATATTTGAATATTTAGCCAGTTTATTTTCATTTTAAAAGTCAAAACACACACATTTTTTAGACATTTTCTATTTTTCACTCTGTAAATAATTACAATTCTAATGTGTGACTTGGAGAGCCTTCGAAAATAATTGCATATACATATCGTATCGCGTTCCACATCGACTGGCCACTCTAAATGCTCCAATCAATGCAATTAAGGTAAACGTCTGCGTTGGAAAATAACCCCCCCTTATAAATATACCATATACCCTGATTCCAGCTTGTAGTCTATGCACGTTTGTGTGTACAGACTATATAGTATAATGGTGCAGACATCGCGTGACCTGCGCTAATGCATGGCCGCGCCCCAAGAGACCGAGGATGGTTGGAAAATATGGCGGGGGGTGGGGGCTGGACTTGGCACAACCCTTTTTTTTCGATGCAGCACGTGATGGCCCAAGAAAATCTGGCAGCAACAAAGGGAACAACAAGCCAACCCATGCGTAAACACTAAAGTTTAATGCACTCTAATTGACAGCGGGGAAACGGAAGTGAAGAGGCGGAAGTTCGCAGACGACAAAGGAGCACACGCTGACATTTTCGCATATAAAGTTAAATATGGCGGCCAGTCGGAGGAATAGGGGGGAACGAGGTGGGGAAAGGCGACAGCGTCGTTTGCCATTATCCTGCAGAAAGTTGCGTGTCTGCTGCGACACAAAAGTTCAATTACTTCTTGGAAAGTGGGAGTCGAATAAACACCCAGCGGATATCCGGCTCCTGCATTGCGTGCCCAATTCAGGGACCTCCGCGGACCTCTTTAATGACCATTTCCCGCTAAATGGCAATGGCTCAGCGACCATCAAATTGACTAATGCCCGATCTTAATGATTTATTTCAAGTGTCCAGCCATGGAAATGGCCAGCTTGCAGGAGGGTAAGTGACCAGGTGGCACAAACAGCTTCTGATTGGCGCTGGTTCGGTGCAAGGTAAACCGATCCCAAAACGACACCCAAGGCGCTATGTCGAGCACACCGAAAGCGGGCACTCAAAATGGAATTACTTTCAAATGCTTTTTGTGTCTGATTTATGGTCAAGCGATTCCGATTCCGATTCCAATTCCGGGCGGGTGGTAAAATGCAATGGCAAATATTTGCACTGACCACAAAAGAACGGCAACGGAGTAGACTGAAAGGATTATATATGAGACACACTCTGCAACACTCTTCCAGTTGCTTGCTTATCACAGCTAAATAAGGTGTCATTTCAAATAATTTTACAATATTTCAAAAAGAGTGAAGTAATTTTATATGATGTTTATGTATGACATATATGAAATCCAGAGGAATATGTTTAAAAAGCAACTTTATGTTGCACTATCTGTACTAAATTTATAACTTTTTGCTTTTTAGATACCGACTGTTTGTTTTAAAAAGGTCAAGCCAATATTATTTTTGTCACTCTTAAAAATAACAACAAACGAGTTGCTTGGTAAAACGTGAGCTGAGAAGGAAATTTACCTAATTCAGTGCAGACTATTATATCCTTTCAAAAGCTACAGCCAATGCCAAGGTAACTCAAAAGGACTTGCAAGGAAAGGCAAGCCGTTGACCAAAGCCCAGGCCAAAAACCAGTGTTGGCCAAACCAACTGTTTTGGCATTTGGATGACTAAGCTGGATTCTTTTTACCAATTTTTTTTGTGTGCACGTTGCAAGTGCCAAGTCAAATTGTGCGGTCATTTATTGCTAAAGACCCAAAAAGGGGCATAGAAAGAGACGGCTGCAGGGAGGTCAAGCGCCAGCTGGGTGGGAGAGAGAGCGAGAAAGGGAGAAGGTAAATGCAAAAGGACATTCGACTGCAGGAACTGCAGCAGCTAATAATCATGTATCAGCTTGCCTACATTTCAATTTAGTTTCAAATACAGAAAGGGGGAAAAAATACCAGGCAAAGGGCAGAGTTTGACCTTTGCGGCAAACTGAGGATTCATTAATTTGCACCTATTTCCAATGCCACGCCAGGTGACAACTTCCGCCCGCTGTCCTTTCTGCAAAGTAAATTATAAATTTCACTTCCCATTGCCTGACCGAAAATGTCCAGTTAGAGGACCTGGCCTGAGGTCTCGTTTCGGGGTTTTCCAGTTTCTGTGTTTTTCGGCCTGATGTTGGATAGTCACGCGACTTCCTTCTGCGGGATGGGGCTAGTTTTGACAGCATTTCCCTTTTAACCACGAAAAGGATTGTCTGTCTAGCGGGGCCCAAACCCATTACTCTATGGCTCTATTCCCCTTGCGCTCAGCTAATCAACTTGTTATATATTATGCGTATTTGCATTAATAACATATCGCGAAAGACTCGCAACTGCGCCGCGTTTTTAGGCCCGCTTCTTGCCGGTCCTCTCAGCACGGAGTAAATGACAATTTTGTCGCTGCATACTTTTGGGGATTACGAAACGACACCATGTGTGCGTGTCTCGCCTGTTTCTGTGTGAGTGTGTGTGTGCCTTTTCTTGGGTGTGTGAGTGCGGTGTCCTCTTCTCTGCGGGATTACATCGGCTTAGCTTGGCTCAGCTGGAAAACTAGCGTGGTGTGTGTGAGGTTCTTATGAGACATGTTTATGGCCAGGATCTGTAGCTTATTCGGAATAACCCTTCGAATTTCGATATATAGATTCGTTAACTTTGTAATTCATATTCATACCTAACTGCTAGTCTGTCATAATATTCTTTTAATTTTCATTGTAAAAATTTAGTTATAATTATTATATTTGTTTATATTTATTGGGGCTGATAACTTTAAATACCAATCCATTTTTGCTCAGCTCATGTTTATAATGATGTTATGTTGTATATATGCACTTTTGTTATCGTGCAAAGGCAATTTTTCCAACTCCGAAATTTTCCACAGAAATGTGCTGATTATTCTTTTTTTTTTTTTTCTTTTTTTTTTTAATCAAACAGTAAACACTTACATACCTTTAGTTTAAAGGACCTTTCAGTATAATAAGGCCTAATTCGCAAATTAAAAATTTTCTAGCCAAGGGCCATTTAATTCTGAAAGCATTTTTCGAAGGCAGTCTGGTCAGGCTTTTGTGAATTTTAATGTGGCATAAAAGCATTTTTCGTGTATTTGCCCAGTTTTGCTAATGTATCGGTGTGCTGCTGGTGTGCGTGTGTGCTAGTGTGTGTGAGCTGGTTTTCAAGGTCGGCGTAGAGAAATTACAGTCACGCGTCAGATTTTATGCAAAACAGTTGAGCCTAGCTTAGTGCTGCCAGGACTTTTTTCCTGTTTGTGCACTTGGCAATTGTTGTTGCTGCTGCTCTCCTTATATAAGTGCCCAAGTGCGAACTAGAGTGTGCTGATGTGTGTGTGTAAGAGACTGAGTGTGTTTGGCAAGTGGGCGTGGCAGTCTATGGCTTTGAAAGTCATAAATTTCAAAAACAAGTCTACTAAAATCCCAAGTGAACTTAGCCTTTTGCAGTTGGCCGCGCTGCACATTTCGGTCCTGTTGCGAATGCAAATGAGTTGTGCCTTAAAACTTAATGTTCGCATACGGCGGGTTTATATTTAATGATGCTGACTAATAAGAATGCTAATTATTCGTCGTAAATTGATGCAATTCCTGGCTATTTATGGCTTCCCCCAATTAATAAATACTGTATAAGACTTAATTAATTTATACAATGAACCAACCATAATAGTTATATTTACTTTTTTATGACCAAGATCAAATTGTGTATCTCATAAGAAAGCCAAATGTTACGGCAAATGGCCAAAGAAATCTGAAATATAAAACTTTTCTGCGACTCTGCCTCTTCTAGCTCTCTTGTACATTTTTTATTGACCCTTAAAATGCAAATAAGTTTAGGCGGACACACACATGTGAACTATCGCACAAGTTATGGCGTTTTTTATTGCCTACTTTTGCGCGCCATGACAAACCGAGCTGAGTCGGGCCTCACCTTGTTTTGATGTGTTTGATGTGTTGTGTGTGCCTTTTATTTTTATAACTATTTGCCAGCTGTAAATGTGAGAGGCCGGAGCCAAAACAAACAGGAAAAGCAGGAAGAGCGCCACTTTAAAAAGGCTCAAGAGCTGGGAAGCCCACCCATCGAACCACGCGGCTAATGATGCCTGACTTTCGTCCGCCTTTTGCCTGCTTTTGATAAACACAGCCAGCGCTGTTTTCCAGTTTTCGCTTCTTTTATTGCGTTTCTTTTTATGGGTCGCAGGCGAAGGCGAAAAGCCGAAAGGACCAAACCGGAACATAAACAAAAAAAAGCCAAGAACAACTTCGGAGGATAATGGGTCAAGTACCCTGCACTGCAATATGTTCAAAGTTTTCAAGTTTCCTCAGAGTCTCTTCATAGTATGGAGTATAATGGTGTTGATGGCAGTTTTACAGATTAAGGGATTTTTTAACAGATTTTTTGGTGCCCCACGTTTTTATGCTTACTTGATTATTTTATTAAATAAGAGAGTGCATTGGATACGTCTCATTAATAATCATATATTCATTCCTTTTGAGCTTTACTTTTCTATCATCAGTTTTTCTTAAACGTTCTGTCTTTTTGAAAATCTCATTTTTTCGCCGGATGTGCTTCCGTGTTTCAGAAGCAACCCAACCCGTTGACGTACAGAAATGACTTTGTTTTCCGAAGCTCGCCATTTGTACTCACGATTTTATGGTGCAGCGCCGAGAGTTCGCGCTCGGTGACCCGTCGGCTGGCGGCCTCCCGGCGGCGCTGGCGGAACTGGCTGTACTTGTAGGCGAGCATGACGCCGGGCAGGGCCAGAGCCTCCAGCGGGGACTTGCGGCCGAAGGGCATCCTCCTGCGGCTCCTCACGCTCCTCGTTATCCTGCAGATGGAGTGCTGGTCCTTAGGCTTTTGCTTCGCCTTCTACTTCGGCTGAGTTGGTGGCGGCGAGTTGAGATATGGCTGCCGCCTGGTGGCTTACATACACACTTGGGACTTCTCCTTGGACTTTGACTTTCAGCAGCGTCTCATTATGTAATCACAACATGGACACGAACAACAACGCGGCACTAACAGCATTTCGCACGGCACAATTGGCACTAAAGTCGGATTGGGTTCCTTGGCGCTATCATTACACTTTTCTTTTTCCTTCGCATGCTGTTTTCTGTTTGCCCAAATTGCCGCTGATGCGCTGCAATCAATTTTGCATTCTGTAAAGGGAGTTCGATGATTGCAAATCTTGGTGCAAATGGCTTTTCGAATAAAGTTATATTTTATTCAGACCCTAAGTAAAATTGTTAGGGTATGGGAAAATCGAAAAGGAAGAACTAAAAATTACAAACAATTACATTACAAATTATATATTTTCTTTCTAAAGCATATAAATAATAAAAATTAGTGCCCTGGGGAGCTGCTCTCACTTGACTCCCAAAGGTGATTCTATTTTCCCTGGACAATATTTCACACCTGGCTGTCACATATCAATTTGTGAGATGAATTTCGCCAAACTTTGAGTGATATTTGTCCCCGGGGTGACACTTTAATAAAGCAAAGTGCCGCGATTTCTTCAAGATTAAATGCGGGGCATTAGTGTTATTTCAGAGCTGCGAAACCGGAATTACAGAGCCAACTCGCACAATGATCATTAATTTCAATTACACGGTGAAAAGTTGCACAAAAGCCGAATCACAGGGCTCGCAAAATTCGCGCACTGGAGGTTGGGAAAATTGGCTGGCTGATTACAGAGGATGCCTTTGGATTTATTTATGGTAAATTCTATAGTCTGATGCTCTTGGTGCTCGGGGTGAAATGGCACCGAAGCTGAAAGCTGGCCCACGTGCACTTGGGGCCAACTCAGAACGGTGAATGTCGCTGAGCAGATTCGCCAGTTTCCCACGAAACCGTCTTGGAAGCTGCGTGAGTCTGACGCAACTTCCAGGCAGAGCGATAGATGACTCTTCCAGTGCTTTGGACACGTTTTGTTTACGCCAACTGCCCTTTGCACGAAATCAAATAAATTTGGCACGCGAATTAGGTGAGTCAGTCGACCACCAGTGGGGGGTTTTAATTGATGAGGAAAATGTTTGGGCCGGAGGCACCATGTTAAGAGACAGGCGTGCACCTTCACTCGACTCACGAAAAAATCTGGTCCTTTTCCACGTTACGTATACGCCGCGTATGCTGCCGTATCAAGCAACCTGCCCCGTAGCGCCTGCGAGTGCGACTGGCTGCAAGGATTTTCCAGAGTCACTTTTTGGGATAGTTTTCCCACTGGCTGGATGGCGCAGGCGCTTTTCACCACTTGCCGGCGATTTTTTGGTATAACACATTGCGTATACGACCCGTGCTCCGCCTCCATCAGCATGCTGGCAATTTGTTGTTTAGCCCGCCACTCTGTCTATTTTATTTCCTTACTGTCCATCTCTCTTTACTCGTAGGGCCAAACGTCATGACTTTGCTGAGAGAGCCGTATAAACAAATCACAAAGTTTGAGGGCAGTTTTCCCAGCTCATCCCCTATGGCAAACGGATAATGTCCAGTTTGCCGTTTTGTTGCGGTTTTGTCAGCTCGCACAATTGTGTTCGTTCAACTTTATGGGCCACTGTTAATTATGGTTGCCCATTTGCCTCTTGTTCGGCTAATTGTTGTGGTTTTTACCACCATATAGGTGTACGTGCGATTTGTTGCTTAGACGAATATATTTGCATTTTAAAAAGACAACAATTGTCAATTGGTGGAAATTTGGCGCAATTTGGAAGAACAAGTTTTGCAGCTGGCAATTAAAATGTTATCTACATTTACATTTACATATACATTTCTAAATTTAACAATTGCTGTGCCAACTTAGTTTCATTAAATTTAGGATAATTTAACAAGAAATTTTTGATCCAACTACGCTTACAGCTTTTATATCAATCACATGAATTAAAAATTTTTTTTTTGTATTTCTATATTATTATTTTCTTATGCCAACGTACGCTTAACAATCGGTCTACCTAAAATCAAACTTATAATTGCAAGATTTTTGATTGCCAGTTGGTGATCCCTTTACCTTTATTAAAGCATGTTAGCCATATTAGCCTCAACTACATTCCAAATGCTTTTGGCTAGTAACGATCACAAATGCTATGGTCCAAAGGTCGTTATACAGCTGGTAACTCACGACAGGTGCGCTGCAGATCAATAGGTGTTAAGGGCGCAGGTCAAAAACAAGACGGTCTGCTAACAAGTAGCCAAGCGGAATTGCCAAATGTTGAAATGGCGAACAACAGAAAGAAAGGAAAACAAAGCCTAGGCCAAAAGCAAACGAAGCCAGAGGAAAGTAAAGCAAAGTAAAGTCAGAGTAAATAACCTGGAAGTAAAAGCTAAACAAAAAAGTGTTATACGCGGAGAGGCGGCTCTCTGGCTCTTTGCGGCTTGGCCTGCTTTTGTGAAATGGCCAAGAGGGAAAAATGGAGGGGAAAATTGTTTGGCGACGCCATGGAAATGATGACGTAAATTGAAAGCCAAAGCTGCCACGGCAACGAAATCTATTTGCAATTCCCGCTGCTCGCCGCAACCCCCTTGTCAATGCCTTTCAACCGACAGGTGTGCAGTTCTGTAGTTCTGGGCAATCTGCGAGTGCATATTTGTCGACTCACTGAGTGCACTTCTGAGATACAGATACGCGTGCCGCTGCAGATACTTAGATACTTTGACTTGGACCTGCTCTAATGGCATTTTTCAACGACAAAGGTCCTACATTTCCGCTTTAACGCATTTTCCAACCCATTTCATCGCTGCTTTCGGTAGCGTTTTTAGTTGTTTCAGCTTGGATTTCAGCTAACCGCTTTTATTTTGTTTGCCTTGCCAGCGTGTGTCCTTCTGTGTCCTGTGTGCACTTTGTGCTCAATTCTGCGTTTTCTATTTCTATTTTTAGACCTGCACTGAAAGCCAGCTGGCTTGCAGGGGCGGCGCTTAAATGGGGGGTTCTTTTACGGAAAACGTGCAATGCCAGCAATTGCATAAATTAATCAAAACTGCCACACAGTATAAATACTCAATCGACAATAGTCACACAGAGAAGCTTTCGCACATCACCATTTTCCGAAACCCCTCCGCCCACTTTTCCAATTTTATTGCATTGACGTCACAACTGCAGTTGTCCGGAGCAATGCCTCCGATGATGATTATGTTTGTCTTCTGGCCAGGTAAGCACCTTCTTGACCTTTCCCAAGCTGTTTACACTTATCGCTGGTAAGGGCCCAAAGACGAGAGTTCTTGGCACTCAGCTTTCAGCTTTCACTCTTCGGTCCTCCGTTCGATTGACGTGCCGCCGTTGAGTGGTTTTTCCTGGGGGACAATTGCGATGGGGGCTAACTGCCGAACTAACTGAATCAGCGTGGATAAGTGCTGATTACCCAGGCAGAGCAAATGGTTGCGTGGCAACTTAGGTAAGATCTATAGGGACTAGTTATGCACTAAGGATGCTTTGGACATGGCTTTCATTGTTATGAAATGGTTAAAAGCATTAAATGGACACATTTATTAAATACCTAGAAATTGGCAGAAACTAATTATAATAAGTTTCGAACATTTCATATTTGTTTAACACCGATTTACGCTGAAAAAGACATAATTTAATTGTGGTAAATTGTTCCACAAATGTCCAAAGGTATTTCTTTAAATAATTGAATAAACAGGCAATAAAGAGGCTATAAAATATTATTCACTTTGATGTGTGCTCTATTAACATTTAATTAATTACTTATTTATATTTTATTTTCTTTTAGCTTATATGTACATTATTAAATGTACATGTGCAAACATAATGTAAAATTAGAAGGGCATTTCTCTGAAACATTTCTTTTATGGTTTTCCTATGATATGTATGTGCAGTATTATGTTGTATTTTGTATTACATTTTTTATTCAGTCTACACAAATGTATTGGGATATGATCAAATACATTTCTGGAAAATTTATGAATGAAATTTCGTCTTATGCACTATTGCATAAGCCCAAACTGTCGCCCGTTTGCATCACTCTGTGTCATTTTCTCGCCTTCAACTTTGTGTGTGCACTTTGTTGGCTTCAAAGTTGCTTCTTTTAGGGTCTTCACCTGACCGACCGGGTCAGTTTCTAGACGGGCTTGAAGCCGTGCGGTCTGAGTCAGCTCTTTCTCTTCACTCGCTATCCGATTCCGTGATATTATCTTTTAATGGCTGCGGCTGCTGTTGCCACACCGGGGGCCACGGTGCTCCCTCCCTCGGCGCCAAGTGCCGCTCCAGGGGCCAAGGCTCCAGCGGCTGGAGCTGGCAAAGGTCCAGGAAATCTACTGGAGATCACTGGCGAAGCAAACATCATCAACTATATGAAGAATCGCCTGAGGAAGGGTGCGATGAAGCGAAAGGGTCTCGAAATGGTCAATGGTCATCGTTTCGGTGTGAGATTCTTTAAGAATCCAACCTACTGCGGTCATTGCAAGGATTTTATCTGGTGAGAAATTCCGTTTTCGGTTTTTTGCTGGCATCTCAGCGTTCCCATCGTTAATTTAATTAGTGCCTTCACTGCTGACACACTTTTCGTTGTTTTTTCTGTATTTTTTCCGCTGTTCTTCCGTTTTGCATTGTTGCATTCACGGATTCGTGCCGGGATTAGGGGCTTTGGCAAGCAAGGTTTTCAGTGCGAGGGTAGGTGGAAAAGTTCGCATTTGACAATTGTTTTTTACAATTATAAAATTTTTTTAAAATACTTGCAAACGCAGAGTGCCGCTTCAACATTCATCAGAAGTGCTGCAAGTTTGTGGTGTTCAAGTGTCCTGGCAAGGACACGGACTTCGATGCCGACTGCGCCAAGGTGAAGCACGGCTGGATCTCCACCACCTACACCACACCGACATTCTGCGACGAGTGCGGACTGCTGCTCCATGGAGTCGCCCATCAGGGCGTCAAGTGCGAGAGTAAATTCCGGAATAAACACGAGCCCTATTGCTTTCAAGCTATTAACCCAAATATTTCAGATTGCAACCTCAATGTGCATCATGCCTGCCAGGAGACAGTGCCACCGATGTGCGGTGCGGACATCAGCGAGGTGAGGGGTAAACTACTGCTCTACGTCGAGCTTAAGGGCAATAACTTGAAAGTTGATAGTAAGTTATTACTTAAAGTTTATATACCCACATAAAGATTAATGCTTCTTTCATATCGCAGTTAAGGAGGCAGCTAACCTCATTCCCATGGATACCAACGGGTTTAGCGACCCCTATATTGCAGTGCAAATGCATCCGGACCGTTCGGGGCGCACCAAGAAGAAGACCAAGACCATTCAGAAAAACCTCAATCCAGTGTTCAACGAGACCTTTACTTTGTAATATTTAAAAATTATCCGCTAAATAGACATACTTACCTTATTTTCTTTAATTCTAGTGAGTTGCAGCCGCAGGATCGTGACAAGCGTTTGCTCATCGAGGTCTGGGATTGGGATCGAACTTCTCGCAATGACTTCATGGGTTCGTTCTCGTTCAGCCTGGAGGAACTGCAAAAGGAGCCAGTTGATGGCTGGTACAAGTTCCTGTCGCAAGTGGAGGGTGAACATTATAACATACCCTGTGTGGATGCCTTCAATGATATAGCACGCTTAAGGGATGAAGTTAGGGTAAGCGGATGTCATCACCAGAATTGCCGCATATGAAATATTCCTGATTTTCAGCACGATCGTCGTCCGAACGAAAAGCGTCGCATGGACAACAAGGATATGCCGCATAACATGAGCAAACGCGATATGATTCGAGCTGCTGATTTCAACTTTGTTAAAGTTATTGGCAAGGGATCCTTTGGCAAAGTCCTGCTGGCCGAGCGGCGTGGCACCGATGAGCTGTATGCCGTGAAGGTCCTGCGAAAGGATGTCATTATCCAAACGGACGACATGGAGCTGCCCATGAATGAGAAGAGAATTCTAGCCCTATCCGGACGTCCTCCTTTCCTTGTCTCCATGCACTCGTGTTTCCAGACTATGGACCGATTATTCTTCGTAATGGAGTACTGTAAGGGTGGAGATCTTATGTACCATATGCAGCAGTACGGAAGGTTCAAGGAGTCTGTGGCTATGTGAGTTTAAATATTTGGTATTCAAGGTTAATATTTCGTTGTCTTATATATTAAATGATCTTAGTTTTTACGCTGTGGAAGTGGCTATTGCTCTGTTTTTCCTTCACGAGCGTGATATTATCTATAGAGATCTGAAGCTGGACAACATTTTACTGGATGGTGAGGGACATGTAAAACTGGTTGACTTTGGGTTGAGCAAAGAAGGCGTTACCGAGCGGCAGACCACACGAACCTTTTGTGGTACTCCAAATTATATGGCTCCCGAGGTAAGTAATTAGATATAAATAATAAGCCCGAAAATAACAAGCTTAAAAATAATTTAAGATTGTTAGCTACGATCCGTACTCCATCGCCGCTGACTGGTGGTCTTTTGGTGTTTTGCTTTTCGAATTCATGGCAGGCCAGGCTCCATTCGAAGGAGATGATGAAAATACGGTCTTTAGGAACATAAAAGACAAGAAGGCTGTGTTTCCAAAGCATTTCAGCGTGGAGGCCATGGATATAATAACAAGCGTAAGTTTAGATTTAAAAAAACATAAGAATCTAATGGTGTAGATTTGTATTCCAAAGTTCCTGACCAAAAAGCCCAACAATAGATTGGGTGCAGGCCGCTATGCCAGACAGGAGATTACCACGCATCCTTTCTTCCGAAATGTAGACTGGGAAAAGGCAGAGGCATGCGAAATGGAGCCACCTATTAGGCCAAAGATTGTACGCTAAACCAGTAGCCCTACTAGGAAATCATTTTATTGTAATCTTGGGTACATTTCAGAAACATCGCAAGGATATAAGCAACTTCGATGATGTCTTTACCAAGGAGAAGACGGACTTAACTCCCACGGATAAGCTTTTTATGATGAATCTGGACCAGAACGATTTTATCGGATTCTCTTTCATGAATCCCGAGTTCATAACCATCATTTAAAATGGTCTAAAAAAGCTTTGAGAAAAGTTTATAGGCTTCCTCGAAAAACTAGGCTTTTGCAAGTTAATTTACTGAAATTTATTTATTGTATTCTTCGCTAAAAGCCATCTAAATGTTCATTAAAGCTTTAACGCTTAAAGCTCCGTAATTTAGTGGGTGGACTTTTCTTTCGACTTTCTCTCTTTTAAGAGACAGCTTTTCAACACTAACATTAACATTTCCTCCGAAGCCCAGATAGTAAAAGAAAACAGAGAAAGTTCTGGACCAGCAGCTGATTGCTTTCTCTTTCTCTCTTTTGGGAAGGGGAAATCCTTTTGGGAAACTCACCACTCGAGAGCACCTGAATTAGTTACGCATACGCCGCGTGTGCTCCACTCAAGGAAACCCTGACAGGAAGTTTCAAGATTGCCAGTGGGCTAACTAGCCAACTTTGGTTAAAATCTAAACTCATCAACAGGCTTGAAAGTTTTCAGTTATGTATGTCGAATGTCAAAGTTGCTCACAAGGCCATAACTTGTTGCCGTTCATGTGGGCATGATGAAAATTCTTCGAACATTTTTGCCCGAATCCATCTTGTGTGTCGAGCGTAAAATTCAACGGGATGAAAAGCGGTTTAACGGGTCGCCAAATAGTTTTCCTGTGGCGGGGCAAATATGTCTTATGACACATTTTAATATGAAATTTCACTACCGGGAATTCCACGGATATTTTTAATTTGGGGGCGCTCATCTAATCGACTGTCAAAAGCATTTCAAGGCGAATGCTATTTTCCGCTGCCCTGGCTCTAAATGAATTTCCACGATTTGCAGCTTCCCTTTTCGAAGGCAACATCCTGCTCAGAACTGTTTGCACTCTATTAGCGGCAATTTGCGGGTTTACGTGCACTTTTCACGGCTTTTAGACACGTTCCACTGTCTCTGGCCGGTTGCGCCGGTTGCAGAGTGCATTCGACGATGTCCTTGTGCAGCATTTCCTCTATCCATCCCCAATCAGCGCTTTCCACTTCCTGCCGACGCCACCGCAACATGTGCCTTCGGGCTGCGCTCTTTGGTCCGTGGTTCGTTTCGTGTTGGCCCCGTTTGGAGTTTGGCTTAGGTATTAGGATGTACCAAAGTGCTTAGCACAATATAAATAATGGCCCGAACGGGCGGAGAAGTGATAAAACGCAGCGGAATCTCATCGGTTCCCATAGTTCGCCATGTCCTTGCGATCTCAGTCTCTCCTTCTATTTTTGCGGTATAATGAAGCCATGAACGTTGTCCTTGAATGTCGGCCGTTAGAGGAGGTTGTCGTTGAGTGGCTAAATTGTCAGCTTATAAATCAGCCGTCTGGGATCTCGATAAGCATGAAAGGAAAGCTCTAAAAATGAGCCATTCAATGGGGGAGATGATTCAGGAAGTGGGTGGTGATGCTAAAGTTTGCGGTTTAACTGCTCAGAACCCCCATTCTGTTCGATTATATATGTATATCCTACAAATCTCCACCGAATGGGTTAATAATGTATCTGAATATTTAAATTGGAAATTGTGACCCAGTCCAGAAATGGATTGCATAGTTTAACATTTGATTTTTAAGCTATAATTGACTGACAATCTTCCTCACACAATAGCACTTTGAAACCAAACTATTAACTATTTTGATTTCAACTTATCTGTGACAAGACATTCTGTTGGACTACATCGTAGTGATGATGATGACCTCGGCACTGGCTTTTAACTTATTCCATCATGGTTGCCATCAAATGGGCTTGGCTTACAAATTGGCCAGCATTAAAGACTCAAAGACAACCGCAATTTCTCCCCCAAAACAATCAACTCCTTGAGCTAAGTTATTTATGCCGGGTCTATGGCAATCTGTTTGCCACACTTCGTTGGCCGTTTTGTTGCCTCAATTTCAATGCAAATTTATATATGTATGTAATAAATACACGTATGTATGGCTGTGCGTTGAAGGTCCTAACACGATAACGATGAAATCGTTATGCTTTAGCAAGTGCGTTTCTTATTCATGTCTATTTTGTGCGGCTCTTGTACACCTAATACCTGTGGTTGCCTGGTGTCCCTGCTTCAGCATCTGCTCCTGCTCCTTACCATCACCATCCCCGCATCCTTGGCAGGACCCTCTCGCATTCCTACGCTATCTGTCTGTTTCATACACTGTCACTTCCGCTTCCGCCCGAGCACCCATTCTGAATGAGCCCCATCCCTACACTCCTCGTTGGCCACATTTTTTGCTGCCACTAACTGCTCCGGTACTTGGCCACTCCCCCCGCCCGGAATACCTCGGCCTTATGAGCTGCTGATGGCCATTTGGGGCAGCAGGACGGACGGCAATGACATGCATATGGCTTGGGCCGTTGGCTAGGCTCATAAAAGCCACAAAAGCCGCTGAATATTGTCATGAATTAGCTGGTAAACTGGGCATGCACTGAGCAAAAATGACATCCTATTAGTTCCTATTTAATATTATGCTCAATTTTGAAAGTATATATATCTTCATTGGAAACTTTACTGTATTTCACACTAAGTGGACTGGATAAATAAATCTAGTTCGAAATGAAATATTTATCTTATGTTGATATAGTGAATTCTTCGAGTGTAATATATACGCTCTATAAGCTGATGAATTCCGCTTACGCCTAATTTCATTGTTGTCCGGATGGCGGCGCGGATTTATCAGCTAAGTGAGTCTCTCGGCCGGGCTAAATATTTAACCTGCCTCCCAGGTGGCCAGGAGGCATGTTGGACTCCTCCTGTTGCACTTCCCCGGCCGGCGGACTCTCACTCATTCAAAATGCAAACATGGCCCGTGGAGCTGTTGGCAGCTGCACGTGGCGCCAGTTTCGAGCACTTAAACAAACAAACTGTTGCCCCTCGATCCTGGATGTAAGTGTGTGTGTGTGTGTGGCAGTCATTGTCCGTGCTTTCACGTATCCTTTCCGAGTGTTGCTTTTTCACAGCTGTGTGCCATTTGGCAGTCGCCCAGATGCAAAGTGCAGGCAACAATTTAAGCCATTTTCTGGCTTCAATGATTTGGCGCGCGGGCTGGGGAAACTAAGTTTCCTACTCCACATTCCCCAGCTGGCATTTTATTCCCATTTTCGTCCATAATCAAATAAATTCCGGACCAAGTCAGGCGCACAGCTGAAATGAGCGAAATAGAAGAAAAAGCGTCCAAGAAACAGTGCTGAAATAAATGTATATTTACATAATCCAGGGAAACCGCAATAAAAAGTACCCAAATAAAAACAAATTTCAATGAGCCAACATAAAAGTAAAGTAGGATACAAACTAGCGATGTGTGAGATTTTTACAACCATTTTTTAAGTTTTACGACTTAAGTGCTAGGAAACATACATTTTTGTAAAAACATATAAAAAAACATACTTTTCTAGAGTCTTATTTGATTTCCGTGAAATATAAGTTAAGCTCTATTCAAACGAAGTCGTGTTGTTCTCTGCTTGATGAATACCTAAAAATGTATAAAGAGCAGTTTTCAAAAATTGTACAATATTTTTTAAAGAAAAAGGTGGATTTCCACTTAAAGCGAATCCGCACCGAATGTCTTTTGGCACATGCCATCAATCTCTAGACACACAGGCGACTAATAAACACAAACAAAATACACAAATAGAAGGAGGAAAAACGTGTGCATATATGAATGTTTATGTATATATACACAAACACACGGTGAAAGCTGCTTTTATAGACCAAACGTGATGGCTGAGTGAAAGCCAGGGATCCAGGGGCGTAGTGGCCATGGGGACGAACTCTAAATTTAACTTCTATTAGAAGAACTTTATGGAACAACTTGTCGTTTCTGAAAAAAAAGTATAAACTTTAAGTTTACAACTTGACAACCCCCAGGAAAAAGATTCTGCGGCGACACCACAAAACTTTTACACACACCAGTGAAAACATATTGGCCAGGCTTTAGTCCCTTCGCATTTGTCCACCATCCTCTTTCCATTTCGGCCCACTGGAGTTCGGCTATTCCCAATGCAAACAGCGCGCATGAAATAATTATTGCGACTCTCGTCCTTCAAATGGATGCGAGTGTATGCTAGGCACTGAGGATTCAGGTGAGGGATTTCGATGGACATCTAGCAGGCCATATGAAAGATATGTATATGGGGTATTTATTTTTAATGTTACATTCAGCCTTTCGCTTCGCATACATGCACGATTTTTACATTCTCTTTTTTAAGTTGGATCAGAGCTGAGAAACACTGGAAAGCATATCAGATTGTAAAGTCCTTGAGCTTAATGCTAATAAAATATTTAATATTAAATTACTAATATAAACATCAAAAATATGGTAAAATTCCATATAATAGAAATATTTATATAAATCTGAACTTTCATCCTTTATTTAATAAATTGTATGTTTTCCCAGAGGAGGAAGAGTATGATGATATACCGATAAACCGATGTGAAATATGTTAGTACATGTGCATGATACCTTATCCTCTTACCTAGGGTATGCGATATCTGAGCAATGAGTTATCCGGAAAGTAAAGTAGACCTGCGATTGCCGAGCTCGTGCTCCAATTAATAAGCGATGGAGCGAGGTCCTGGCGGCGAATGGGGCTTTAACGGCACAGTCCGCTGCCTCGCGTCGTAAACTACAATGAAAATGAAAATAAAAATAAAGATGGGGATAAAACTGTTGCGCGCCAACGCAGCCTTTTGTCCAATGAAATAGACAAAGTAAGTCGCTTAAGTCGGTCGCTTCCTCTACTTTCACCCAGTCCCGCCCCCCCTGCCACCCTTTCCCCCGCTCAAGGGTCCTTTCCCTTTTCCCTGCCGCTTCGGCTTTTACTTTCTCTGCCGGTCGTTGCGCTCGTTCCGCTTCAGTGCAATTCAAAAGCGCAGTACGCGTGTGCCCGTGACTGTCTTTGTGTGTGTGAGTCCTGGTGTCCTGTTCTGCGCACCAGTGTGTGTCCTGAGTGTGTCCTTCTGATTGTCTTCCACCTAACGGTTAAAGTGTGATGCTCCGCTTCCCTCTGCTTCTTCTACGCTATGGCATGCATCAAAGCGAATTCCTTCGCCGCCCAGCTTTCCATTCCATTTTGATTTCCAGAGCACAAGGATTCCGGGTTGTTAGGGCTTGGAAAAACAATATAAAAGTATGAAAACTAAGGTAATTTGGAGAGTTTGTAAGACTCTTAGGAAATCCTTTCGCTAACTTACAAAAAGGCAGAAAAGTGATGCATGCTCGATGGACAAAACTGTATGATATTTTAAATAACAAAATTATACAAAATCTGCTTAAACTTAAGTATTTATCCACCGCTCAGTCATCTCAACTTGTAATTTAATCTTGATTGATTTATTACAAAAATCTTGGCTTATAGGTAATTCCAATGTACCATCATGCTATCCAGCACAAACATCGTTTGTTTTTAATTTCCCCCGGAAAAGCCTAATCAAGCGCAAAAACAAGGATATTTTTGGTTTGCCAGAGACCTTCAGATGGGTCCGAAAATGTGGATACGCCGGAGCTAAACAGTTTAATCAAAATGCACATAAATTGTGGGTTTTTTTTTCCTTTTGGGAAGCAAAAACAGGGCCACAAACGTGGAATATGGGCAGATTTTTCGCCATTTCCAGCCACTTAAGTGGCCAATTGTTTGGCGTTTATTGCCACAGCGTTGATGATGCCACATTATGCATTGCTGGCCATAAATTTCAGGGACCCGTTCGCGGAAATCGTTTATTCGCATTATTTGCAAATTGACAGGGACAAGGACACCTAATTACTCCCCGCCGAGCACTTGAGCTCGCATCAGTCCATCCCCATCGCGCACTTCATTTAAGCCGGGCTGCCAATTTGCCGTTGACAAAAATGCCACGCAGCTAGACAATTTTTTTCAATTTCGCGTACGTTTTCCCTCGGGCAACGAAGAATCTCTTCAGGGAGTGTCCCACTTACGTGCGGTGCATACAAATGAGCTGGGGGGTAAATAAATTGTTCTGGTTTTCTCCAATCGAGGAGATTTGGGTGCGGATTAAGTGATAATAGTAATATAAATCATTTTGTTTATGGACCAACTTAAGGGTTAGCTTGGCAAAGCATTCATGAAGGTGGACACTTGAAAGTGTTTATTGGAATATCATAGATATATATAAAATTCCAAGTATAATTTAAAAAAAAAATCAAATTAACGTGGGAACAAACTATAGAGTTCTTATAATAAAGCCATAAATTCGGAACATCCCTTACACATTTTTGCGACACACTCCAATAGACATGCGAATCCCACACGAGTAATTTGGCCGAGGTGTTGGGGGGAATAATAAGAAATGTGGGCGTAATAAGTGAGTGGAGCAGGCGACTCCTTCGAATAAGCCACATAACTCTCATTCTAATAACCCCAACTACTGGCTGAAACACGTGCCACATGTGCTGATGCCGATTGCGTTCCGTTTGATTAAAAATTCATGTCATACAACGAAAGTTGTGCCGGAACTAAGTATACTGGCATTTCCTGGGAATTGTGTGCCCAAGTGAATGCCGCACGGAATTAGCCGAGGAGCGAATTCAGATTCACATAATTATCCCTGACTCTGGCCAAATGTGGCGTGCAAATACTAAAAAAGGCTCGAACCCAAAAATCGAGAAGTCACAAAAAGGTCAAGTGTAAAAACAAACACAAATACTCGGCGGAATAGGGAAAGAGGGTTGGGGGAAAATCACCGGGAAAATCGCTCTATTTGTCTGGCATAATTGCAAAAGGCAGAGATGAAAGGAGTGCCAAAGTAAATATTTAAATATTAGCAGGCGATGGCAGAGAGATAGCATAAAAAAGGACCTTTATTGACCCAAGCCAAAGGTATGCCAAAGGCAATTTGCCCTCAATTCCCATAGAATGAATATCTTCTGGTATGAGGTGTTTATGGTGGAATTTCCCTTTCGACCCCCGTCCACGCCATAAAAGTTTGCGTCCATCAAGGATAATCTGCAATTTTCTTGCATAAATCGCTTAAAGAGCAATTGCCAAGTTTCCCCCCACCAAACAAATCGCTGCCAGCAACTATAAAAACTTTCAACTGAAACCGGAATTGAATATGAATCCTGATCATCGTCGCTGTCAAAGGGAAAAAGTGAGAAAAAAAAGGGAATCTGGGTTTGCTGCATCAGCTGCTGCCTCTGTGATTGAAGCTAAAAATTCGGCATTTTGGTTGTCTTTTTTTGCGTCCTCTTTTCACTTGGCTTTTATAAGCAGAAATTGCTCAATTGAAAGCGAGAACGGCAGCAGCCACCGACGACGACCTTTCACTGAAAAAACGGAAAACTTTTCCTTTCGGAAATAGAAAAGTTTTCGTTTTTACCGAAAACGTGTAGAGGGTTCTATAAAATAAGAGGGTGGCACGTGAGGGAATTTTTCACGAAATATAAATTCCCAGTGAAAATCTGGCATCTTAGTCCGGAATTAATTAATATTGGCAATCATATGGTACACGTGGTATGTTTGCTTTATAATTTAATTCATTGAATCAAAATATTCTAGCAATATTATCATTATTTTCCCCAAACACATCGTGATTAAAGCTAGTCACGTTTCTCGCACCGATAGGGAATATATGTGTATCCTCTGCAGCGCAGGAGCAACAATTGAAGTATATGAAAACGTGCTGGGGTTCAAAATGAAAAAAAAAAACGAGGAACATAAATAAAAAACTGAATAAATTAAACTTTCCCCGCTCTGCGCGAAAATCAATAAGGAAAATCCGTAGCAATCATGAGTAACGTTCGCCTTAAACATTGAAAATATTTATATGACCGTAGAAGAGGGTGCATTACGAGTATTGCAATAAATAATTGCAAGACGGGCCAAAATTAAATGACTTTCGAGTTAATTGAGGGAAAGGGGGCGGATGTTAATGGGGAAAGCGGATGGAGCAGGTGGCAGCTACCGAACGAGATACGGTTGGGGGTGTATAGGCAACAAAAACAGTTGCCAACAGCTCGGCCGGGCGGAAACGGAAATGAGTAGGGAGTAACTGGAAGGCAGGGCGAAAAAGAAAGCGGAAACGGCGCAGAAACTGAGCGGGGCATTTCACGAAGCAACAGTTCAACTGTAAAGCATTAAATGAAAATGAGGCCCGGTGCAGAAGGGAAATGGGGGAGTGTGGGCGGCTCAAGGACGGGCATTCGTAACAAGGACGCCAGTCTCTACCCCACTGTATTTGTGTGTAGCTGTGGGCAAACAACGGCCAACAACGTACAAGCCCAGTTAGTAAGCAAAACATGTTAGCTTGTGTCAAGTCAGAGACGTAGCTGGAAAGAAACAACAAAAAAAACTGGGAAAATGGATGCGAAAAACGAATACCGAACGCCTCAATGCCGAATGAGTATTGAGGGAGGGAAAACCAGGAAAACCGAACCACAAAAAAACTGGAGAGACCGCAGCTGCTAAGTCAACTATTGCAGAGAGGGGAAGCACTTCAAAGAATGCCTGTCAGTGTGCATGACTGTAATCCAACCCGTTTGCAGCCGGAAAAACTAACTCAATCATAAACAAAAACTTGAGCAAAAGCAAAACCGAGCCAAGTGTAAAATCATTACCAAACGTTGTAAAGTGGAGAATAAGCCTGTAAGCAAATCTTATTAATTTTAGCTATATGCAGTCAACATTGAACAGAAAGTTTTTTGTATATTAATTTCACATTTAATTTAAAAACTTGTTGAAGGTCAAATCAAAATCTTCATGTACTATTACGTTTAAATTAGATTAAATATTAATGGAATGAAATAAACATTTATCTTTGCTGATCGTATCTCTGTTTATTTCATTTTAGCTATAGTTTAAGGTATTTTGGTTTTGGTTACTTAACAACCAGGATGTGCCTTAAATCCACATCAGAGTCGAAACAATTGCTTTGCCAGCCACCAGAGATGCGTCCAGAGGCGTTGCCAATGCCAACTTTTGGACGGCTGCCAGCATGATGTTCATTTGCGGTGCACCACATGTGGCATCATCTTCCTCGGACAGGCCCGAATCGTGCCCTCCAGTGGCTCTGCTTTCTGGCGGAAAGAATCAGACCAATCAATGCCCAAAGGCGTTGTGACAATGAATGGTCGCCTTGATTTTCGGCCCGTGGCGAGGAGGAGGAGCCATCAGGACACATTAGGATCCCGAGGAGCACGTGGTTAGGATGGTGACGTGGAGCGTGTTGCTCAACGGAAGCACCGCAGGATTGTAAGTGCTTCCGCTCTCAGCAGGCAACATATGAAATCAATAACCGAAATAATAAGCTGGGAAGAGGGAGCGACTTGGCCATGCCACAAGGTGTGCGAGTGTGTGTGACAGGTCAAGGAAGAGGAGGAAACCGAGCGAGCGAAGATTGTTGGCAGGCTGTCAATATCCAGATCCTTATCCCGAGTTGGCCCCGTTTCCACCGGATGTTCTCGCAAATTTTACACATAATTTCAGCAGGAAAACAGAAAGAGAAAAATATTTTTTGGCAAGAAAATCAATAAATTCATATGCGCCACTTGAGTGGCAGCACAATGGATTAACCGAAACTGCTTTCATGTTGCTGATAAGCGGAGCTAAAATGAAAATGCAACGTTTTTGACTGAGCTTAAGTTTCACGTTTTTTAAGCGGCATAATCTTCAACACAAACGAAAATGCATTAAAAAAAATGTATTTTTCTTAGAGAAGATCCTTATAAAAATGTATTTTTATCTAAGCTCAATTTTAATAATGGTAAAGCCTAGATAAAAGCAATGTACTTAAACAAATTTTAAAGAAATAGATTTAGGTACTACTATAAAATTTATAAATGTCTTCCCGACAGGTATTAAATAAGATATTAAATTTATTAAATTTTTTATCCTTACAAATGCCAGAGTATTTTTTGAGGTAAAAAGATAAACATTTCTCTTAGTGTTGAGCTAAATGAGTTCTGGCTGTTGCCAGCGGAGTCGCCTTGGCCTGCCACATTTGTTAATTACTTTTTGGCCATAGACAGTTTCGTGCTGACCTCAGCGCAAACTTGCTGAGTGAGGCAGGAGAGCTCCGGGGCTCAGGCAACCCCCACCCGCCCCAGCTTATCTTATAAATGAACAATTAAATAACGCCCTTGCCGAGGGAAAAGTGGTGGGTATGTAATCAGATATGCGGCAACCTGTACGTGAAGCGAGATGAATGTGGATGTGAGTGTGAATGTGAGTGTGGAGTGGAGTGGAATGCGCCGTGAATCAGCTCCGTCACAGGCAATAAGTTAACCGATGTGGCGCAGGACATTGCTCAGCGACTCCACGCTCAGCATGCGTAATTATGGGCTCGTAATCAATCCCAGACTGCCGAGGAGGAATGGAGGAGGACAAGGCCATCCCAGCAGGCAGCTGTTGAGCCTAGAGGTCGAGCCACGAAAAGAAGGCAATAAGCGGCAATCGTAAATTCAAATCAAGTGCCTGAAATTGCTAGATAAAAGCAAAGTCTGGCCCAGCCAGCCAGCACACACATATGCCAGCTGGAAAGACAGGGTATCAAGGGGAATGCCGAATTTGTAAGTTGCTAAAGTTATTTTTTTAATACGAGTAAGTCTTACTGCGTGTTACTATTTAAAATCAGTTAGTAAATATAAGTAGGAACCTTGTAAGTGATGATTAAAGTAGAAACACTTAGTAAACATAGGAGAAGAGGAGGTCGACTCTTTGGTTCCTTTCAAGCTTATCCCTATCTATGCAGAGCTGGCAGTTGAGTTGCCAGCACATCGCACAATTTATAATGTTAATGCGGCTGCTCTGTAGTGTTCTTTGTTGCTGGCCAGAGACTCCTCCAGCGCCTCGTCCTCCTGCTTCTATTCCAGCCCACAGACCGTTCCCCGCCATAACACTTTTAGCACATAATAATAGTCCGGGCCATGCAATTACTGAGGGTCAGGAGCGAGCGACCGAGAGGACAGGATAACGAGCAGGACAACGACGGTCCTTAAGCAGCGGAATGGGCGGACACTTAAAGTCGGCAAAGTGTAAAAAGGATCCGATCGATAGATGTTTGACCCCAAAGCAAAGTTTGCTTTAACTCGGACATCGGAGCGCAATCTGTTGCTGATGGGTTGGTTCAATGGGCGTGGTTGTGGAAATAGTTTCATCTGGCGCATCAATGAATAGCAGCCTCCTCGAGGAGCCGTTCAGATGAGGATTCGGAAACGGACTCAGATTCAGATTCAGATGGATTCACATTCATTAGCCGCTGCTCCTCGCTACAGCGGCGGGCAATTTGATTACGAAGCGAATGCAATCAGGCGCCTAAGCAAATCCCCAATGCTTATCGCACTGCCGATGACAGCGGTTCGATATCGAGTAAGGAACTTGAAATGAAATACTCGCCTAATGGTTGGCAAATTCAATTTCGTTTCCAATTCCGCCATAATGAGCCTCGCAGGGAAATGAGATGTCGCTGCGATCCGCTTGTCGGCATCACTCATACGCCAGGATGGCCCACGATTGAGTCCTTTCGGGCCAATTACATGGTCATTTGGTAATTTATGCTTAATCTCACAAAGTTTTCTAAATGGCTGTTTGGCAAACACTTGAAATGATTTGCCCGACTCTTGTTGACTGCATCTGGCCTTGGGCCAATTGTAAATGGCCATCTGCCGGAGGGTTCAAGTGATGGACAGACCAAAGTAATGTCGGCAGTGCAAAAACAGGGCAGATGGACAGGTGACAGGCTGGCTGGCAGGAGGTAACCGCCACCTGCTCATCTTTTACATCGTGCCCAGCAGCCCACAAGCTCATTTGTCTTATTGAGCGCACTCACAACTACATAAGCACTTACTTAGGCCTCGAGGATTCTTCACCGACACTTGAGATACACTTATGTTCCAGTGCGTAATTAAGCAATTATGAATGGGTCTATATTTGATATTTGACAAAAGCACGGAATACTCCGTTTTTAGCAAAATGAGAAAATCACTTCAACATTCTGGTTTCTAATTAGCAAATGGCTACGGCTGAGAAGAATCCACACAAAAGCATCCTTAACAGATTTGAATAAATCAAAATGGGAAAAGCAGGCAACTGAAATCTCGGGAAGCGTTTACAATTCAATTCAATATGTTTAAGCAAGATTTGCTTGGCCCATCCTTGACAGGAAAAAGTTTTCCTCGGTTTTCCTTCAATATTTATTTAGCTCGGAACTTTCTCACTTCTGCAAATGGGTAAAGCTCAAGTTTCTGTTTTCCTTTGTATGAATCTGGGAAAAATAAATTTGATTTATGCCAACAGCTAGGGCAAACCAAGCCATTGTCGCCCCATCAGATTGCATTGACTTTTGTGTGCCTCGATTGAGTTGCAACTGCTGTTACTTCTGTTTTTTTTTGTATGTTGATTAAAAATGAAAAATCCGAGGTATAGCGATTTGAAAATTTGTTATGCGAAAGCTTTCTTTGTTCCTTCCATTGATTTTGTATTCTCCTTTTTGGTTTTTCGGGTTTTATCGGCAAACATTTGATTTCCAATATGTGTGTTTCGGTGGCTGCTGGCAGGCATCTTTCAGTCCTGTTTGTGTTATTAATTTTTTTTTGGTACTTCCTGTTTTTCGCTGAGCTTTAAATTGGCCCACACACAGGCGCAACATCATTTCCGAATTTTCCACCAGATCAAATTTGGATACAAACAGTTTGCTGTTGGTTTCCCAGGGTTTTCCCCGGCTGGCTCTGCTTGTTGCGTCCCAGCCAAATTGGCATAATAAACAATGACAATGGAGCCGCAACCGAGTGACTGATTTTCCCATCTGGTTTCCATTTATCCGTACTTGTTTTATATGTTTGTATCTGCCTTTGTGTTGCACGGAAAGTGAGTTAGCGACACGAGTGGATGCACGGGTCCGGGGATTTGGATATGTTTAGGAAGTGGCTGCCACACATGGCACAACAATGTTTTTTTGGGGTGGCATATTATGGAGGCAGCTCGTTACGCTTTCCATGCCGCCAGCAGACTGAATAATTCTATAGAATATGTTATTAAATATTTCGTTTTTTTTTTTTGAAAATCAGAAATAATTCTGCAAATTAAGAATAAAATCTAAAGCCAATTATCGAAAAATAAACTCATTTTTTGCAAGCACACAAAAGGCAGCTAAACGCCTGAAGAGGCAAGATAATAATACTTCGTGCCCCTGCTTTTTCCATTTCCCCACCACCCCAAAAGTATTTTTCAAGGAACAAGAGTTTCGCATCTTTTATGAGGCTCTTGCTCAGGGCCATTCGTCCTTGTAGGGCTTGCATCTGCTACATCTTCGAGCATATTAAACATCAGCCACTACAACATCAACAGGTTCCCCGTTGATGATGGCTGACCTAATGATGTTCCAGCGGGGCTCACAGTGGGCGCCATAAGTTAGGGTTCCATTCCATGATTGATGGGAGGACACAAATTAATAGCTTTAATTAAGCGAATATTGGAGAGACGTGCATGTCTGCGCCATTCATCATCAGAAGTCGCAAAGAAGGATTACAGGGCTTTCCCCTGGACAGCCTCAATGGAAATGTCCTTGCAGCGAGCTGAAGAATAATAAATTGCTTAACACACTCGCTTATACAAATACTCATGGAGTTTCCCAGCATTTTGATGTATTTTTAATGCTGTCTTTGTTGGGAATATATGATTAATGGTTTATGCTTTTAAATACGTTTGTGTGCCTCTGTCGCCAAGTGTTGGACTGTATTGGTATTTATAAGTCATTGGGTTCGTTATATGTCCTTTAACGATTCAATGAGCTCTAAAACGGTTTTATTGATTTTGTGTTAATACTGCAGGGCAATCCATCGAATTAGCGGAGTGAGTGGAAAATGGGCGCGATTTGTGGGCCGTCGACTATAAATATTGATATGCACAATTTAGACCGCGGCGGAAATGCGATACGTGCCATTTACCCATCTGTTTTGCAGTTTAATGAACTGTCCCAGTTTGCAAGGAGGATTTCAAATGCACAAACTGCAGATGTGTCTATCAATCACTTAGGCATAGAACAAATAAATTTTATTTTCAAATATTTTTGATTTTATTTATCACAGTAACGTATTTAATTGTATAAATACTCTTTAAATCTTTAACTGCATGGTACAAAATGTTTTCAAGTCAATACTCATATCTTGTTGTGCAACTAAATTTACATGAGAAAACCGCAACGCAACATGCATTCTCGTTGACCACATAACCGTCAGGCCAACGAGTTTGAGAACCATTTTCGGCCTGTTGATATTGATTTGTCAGGCAGCACCACCCAGCCGCTGAATCACAGGGCCACTGTGGCCAACCAAACACCCACCCACCCACTTACGCACAGGTAACGACGTGATAAACGTGCCGTGCAACAAATATGCCGCAGCCACGCACAGCTCGCCACCCAAGCAGCACGAACCTAACAAACCACCCAGCCAGCATACACATCCTGTCGCAAGGACCCACCGAAATTCCATGTCAGTCAGCTGCTAAACGAAATCGAGCACAGAGGTCACGGTGGGTGGTGGGTGGTTGGGTGGTGCTCTGTGCGGTGTGGTAGGTGAACGGATGAGTGGGCATCATCATAATCATAATTAGTCTGCTGAGAATGGCAGCCACAGTGATGATGGTCTCGGTCTGTTAAGTGCAAAATATTGTAAAAAAGAAGAAAGATTTTCCGTTTCTCGGCCAGGGAGCATACTTAATTACTTTGCCATTTTCTTGTTGTAGTCCTGTCTTTTGCTTGATTTGAGCTGGATTTTTATTTATCTTAAATGTTACCGCTTTGGGCCATTTTCGCCCTACTCATTTAAGCTTAAATTACGGTGCTCAGACGTTGGCGGTAAGGAAAATACGGAACTGCTGCTGGAAAAAGAAGCTAACAAGAGTGATTACACTGTGATTTTTTTTTTGAATTTTTTACTATAATTTTATAATTAACTTTTATAAAAATGTAGATTTCTCATAGCACTTTCATTTCACATAGAAAACGTATTTCTTGATTGATTTTTGATTTCTTAATTTAAAAACAATATCTGTGTGCTATTTTTTTAAGTGCGTGCAACGAACTGATGAACAGACAAAGAGGCATGCAAACAAGGATAAGCACACAGAGAAGCACAAACACACACACAGCTGTGTGCTGGCTGCTTTTGGGGCATTAGGCATTTGTTTCAGCCTCCATTGGAGCGCCGATACCCCCCTCGTTTCCTCGTTTTTCACCCCGGAAAAGCGTCGAATGCCGCTTAACTGCCGCTTGACACAGGCCGAAAAGGAAAAGTGAAAATAACAAAGGCGAGAGGCGAAAAACAACAGCCAGAAGAAAGCGAACCCGAATCCGAAGAAGCAAAATGCCAGCGACAGACAGAGCGTCGTTGTCGAAGGTGAAATTTGCCATGAAAACAATTCAAGAAAGCGCGGTTGTTACGCCTCCGCTTAGCCATCTTTTCGGCGCTTTTGACTTTTGTTTTTTTCTTTTGGTCAGAACCGCGCCAGCTGTGTAAGCAGAGGCAAGCATTTAATTATTCATTGGAAACACAACCAAATGAGTGAAGAAAACACTTTAACTAAAGAAATTTTGATTTTAGCTATGTAATGTAATTTTTTATGTTAATATTAAGCTTAGTTCAGCAGAAGATCAATTTTAAAGTAACTTAATAACTGAATATTTGAATGCCTAACTGATCACTTGACATTTGCACACGTATGCAATTAGCGCACCTGACTGATTCAAGGCAAATAATATTTTGGGCAGCGCGTTCAGCTGGAATTCATTACAAACAGTGCCCACGACATGGATACAATTACAATTATCCATTGGCCAGAAATCGACCACAATTAGGACGTTAATTAATTACCATTTGGCTTTAAGGTAAACCAGTGCTCAAATGTTGACTTTGTACGAAGCCCTAGTGAAACAAAAGCGCAAGTGCCTTATGAAATTCAAATTTGTATTTCATAGATAGTCTTAAATACCTTCAAGAAATGTAGGCAAGTTAAAAATGGCCTTAGAGAGCTTATTACATATGCTTATGCTTATTACATCACAACAAAAGAGAAAATAAATAAATAAGGAATTCAATAGTTTCAACTTTTCAACTCGCTTAATTCCCATCCGATTCGTTTGGTAGTTGAAGGATTCAATTATTTCACTGGCACTTCTGTTGCAAACTTTCGTTTGGTGTATTTATTTCCGAAGCTTCGGCTTCTGTATTTACTCTATCAAAAGTAATTAAAAACCATTAAAACTTTTGAACACTGCTGGGAAATGGCAATGGGATTAGTGCACCATTTTTCCTGACCAGAGGGCAAAGCACTTTCAATCGTAGCAACTTAGCTGAATTTAATGGAACACTGCAGATGTCATTGGGTTTCTTTCGAATTTTATGCGTGTTTACGCGGCGTATACGTGATGGACCCCTGCATTTTGACATTACGTATTCGCCCGGTGGCCCAGTAAGGACTCGGAATTTCTCATTTGTCTCGTTTCGTCTCCATTTAGTGCGCCTTGGCACGCATTACAATTCCATTTTAATTACACGACCGCAGTCGCCTACTGCTCTGCCCATTTTGAGTGCTTTGAGTGTAAATTAGTAGCTGGCAAACGATAAATGAGGACTTTGCTCCTTCGACACACCACCCCCGACTTTGGGCCATTTGGCAACTCAGGTCCCGACGAGCTGCCACGTGTTGAATCCTTTACGACTGCCGGGAGACAGAGATGGTCATAAACATGCCTAGGGATCCTTTCACAACGGATATGGGAAGTCGTAGTCCGGGGCACTTTAACATTCCTTGCCACTTTCTACAAGCCCAAATGAAAATTATTTTACGTTAATTTGTTGAGTAAATCTCCGGCTTTTGGGCAAAAAAAAAAACTTTGCATACAAATTGCTATTTAAAAGGAGCATCCAAATCCTTGCAAACTGTCCAAAAACCAATCTGTCAGAGTAAATATGCAGTAAACATTCGGTTTTCGGGCCCGAATAATTAATGAGGGGGCGTAGCCCGGCCAAATTGGCAAATTGTGGCTACTTTGCATCATTTAATTGGCCATGGAATGCAATAAGAATGTTAATGGCCGATTGTGCAGTCAGCCAACCGATTTTCCAATGTATTGATTGTGTGTTTATTGTGTGTTTATTGTAATCCGCCTGTTGATTGTGTTCGAGCATATGTGGGCGCACTTATTGCAGTCACTGTCCCGCCCTTACAGTACGGTAAGGATATTATCCTTTAGGCTACTCAATGTTGACTCATTGAGACGTAATCGGGCAAAAGGACAATTGACGAGGAATTAAGATTGATGGCACTCAATTAATGGACGACAGGTAAACCTGCGATAAATCTCCGATTCATTTTTTCAGGCACAGTATATGAAGTACCTGAAAAAGTTGTTGCTCTCAGTCGAAATCGATCATTGGGGGACATTCCTCTACGAAGCCGATACCATTAGGCCAATTTGTGAGCCTGACTGCACCAATTACGGCATCATCGAATTAACTCAAATTAATGCTTACTTAAACCTTTTACCACGATGATTGATGCCAGTTAATTAGTCCACCAACTGATGATGAACCTGAGTTTTCCAGTGATGTTTTCCTAGAATGGCGTAATTGAAGCACTCCTTCTTAATTCCAATTATGTTTCGCAGTCATTGTTTCTGGCTCAAAGTTGACCCACATCCAGTTGATTATGCTTCATTCCAGGAACACTCAGCTGTCCTTTTGAACCATTCCACATTCCTCATTATCAGCGGCAGCAGCATCTTCTTGGGCATTTGCAGCTGGAAAAAGCGCCAGGAGCTGCCACATACAGGAGTCCAAAGTGTCATCCGCATGGCAACAATAGCGGCGGCGGCCTTTGGTTGCCCGCAGTTCGATTGTTGCTGCTCCATCTCTGTTCCCACAGAACCCAGGCCCACTTTAACCATTCATGCCAATGAGGGAGCCAAAGTCCATTGTTCTAGCCAGTTTCTGGCCGGGGCAAGTGGCTTCAACGCTTGCTCTTTGTGCCCCTGTCCCTGCCCCTGCCACTGCCACTGCGGATTGTGCGAACTGGATGTGGGGGTGGTGCCAAGTGGGTGGAGGACACGCGCGTTGATGGCGGGGACACATGCCAAACTTAACCAGGAAATCATGAATGGATCCATGCTGAACTTTGTCCAGCAGGACACTTCAGAAATAGCTGTGCTTCTGCGAAATACCGTCCGTAAGATAACATGTATTTATAATTTATTTATAAATAAAATAAGATTATTAGGTAAATTTTACTTGTTTTAGTACATTAGACAAATACAATTAAATTAAAATATGTATTTAAAATGGCGGCAGGTTACTTAAAAGTGTCTAATCATACTTACACCCTTAGATGCCTTTTAATTAAAAAAGAGACTAAAAGTCGTGCCTGCCAGCGATGCAAAAGGTCAGAAAACTTTCTGGAAACTGACAAGTTTAGACATACAAAAAAAAAAAACATTGTAAGGCGTCAGCATTTTTCATTAAATTGCTTTATCTTTAAGTTTTGACTTCAGACAAGGCGGGAAAACTTTAAAATGAACCATTTAATTAATGACATCAATATGCTACCCCAAAAGCGTATGTTTACTAACTTTTTGAGTTTGTTCAGTTTGTTGTTGAGCAATTTCTATGTAAATATTTGCCTCCACCATTTGTAAAATGTCCACTTGCTGCCAAAGCATTTTTCGCCCAGCCCCAAAAGTATATCCCACAAAAAAGCACACACAAATTTTACGTGCAAAATCAAAGAACTCATTGAAACCAATTTTCCGGATTCCCAATTCGAAACACACCAATCCATCGAATATGTACGAAAATGTCCCAAGGCGAATTGGGCACGCTGAATGAATTCCGTTGAATTATTTATAGCCAATACATTTTATTTACATGAAGCTGCTTTTTTAGCTGATAACTCTGCACGCGAACTCGGCAATCTGTACTCCATAAAAAAAAGGCGAGCTATCAAACGGCAGCAACACTTTGCCCCCGAACCAATGGCATTAATGTGCTCAGGGAGATAAAAATACAGTGAGTAAAGAGATTTCATTTGCATGTATGTATTCCGCATGGAGCTCCCCCCTTTTTTTATTTAGGCACAAGACCTTGACAATCACCATATGATGACGCGCCAGTGTCGTCGAATTGGGATAGGTTGTTATTTTTTGCACCCCCCGAAACCACTTCATGGATTTTGGCGCTTGGCCAGCGGCAAAAAAAGGTGAATGGGAACGCATGCAGATGCTGAGATACATTTGCATTTGCACATCTGTGCGAGGCCGAAAAACCGAAAGGAAAACAGCGAAGCCAACGCACCAAAAAAAAAAAGAAAAACATGCATTTAAAATCGCTTTATTGTTATCCAGGTGGGGAGCGGGCCACGATGCAATTAGCCGCGCATCCGAGAGATCGGCGTACAAGTTTCCAGAACCAGAACTGAAACCCCTGAACCACTGAACCACTGTGGCGGCAGCGGTCCAAATTGAACGTAATAAGAAAATGCAATAAATTCTCGCAAAGTCAGACGAAAACGGGGCGTACACAATTTAACGCAAGTCGACTGGGAAATGCTCTATATCAGTGAAAGAAAATTAAATCAATCAAGCTATCCATGGAAAAGTGGTAAGATCTTATATGCAATTCTGGAAATTCAAGCGAAAATTGTATTACATTTAATTTATTGTTTAAGTTTATTGTTTAATAATGGTTGTAATCCATTAATAGTATCACATAATTCTTTATATCAGACCTAGAAATATTTATGCAAATTTAAGTTTTTAAAGGCATGCTAAGAATATTCATCTTATAACACGTTTATAAGAATAATATTTTATACTATCATCACCTCATCTGCAAAAATGTTTAATTACCAAACATTATTCACTTGCGACATGCAAATGCGAACAACGTGTAATTTTTAGTGTTGACATACGGCAAAGACAATCCATAAAAATATCATTTAAATAAGCCTGAAACTAAAACGGCAGTTTAATATCCGTCGGCCAGGCGTAATTAAAAGTAATGATTGCAATTAATGTTGAGTTTTCGTGAATTTTTTCCTGTACACCGAATGGATCAGCATTTCCAATGGACCACCTCCCCACCATCGCGATCAATTAAGACGCAAACAAAAACCGATCGTTGCCGGCTGCACAGTGGGCCTGATCGGTGCAAAATTCCCCACTTTCCGACAGCCAAAAGCAAAAGGCAACGGCTGCGACGCGACTGCGATCGCATTTGTGGGCCAGACAGACGCGAATTGTATCTGAGAGATACGAGTGCGCGGCCAGTCCAAAAGTTCGACTGAACGGGTCGCCGCCGGCAGCGATTTTTTTTCTGCGGCCATCGGATTTTCGCTACCGATTGAAAAGTGCCGAAAAATATAACCAAAGCGGGAAACGAGAAAAATATAAACGAATGTTAACTCTCAGTGGCAGTTTAATTGTTTGGACAACAGCTGGAATTTTCAAATACAAAATCGCATCGAAATCAATTGGTTCTTCCGCATTTCAACAAAGTGTTATAGATGAATTTAAATGTGTTTAGGTGCACAGAGCGTGAAACATGTAAATGCTGCAGAAATATTAACAAACAAAACCAGCTATAATTTTAATTAATATTTTGTAATAATAATCTAATTTCCAATTTATCAAATAATCCCTATGCTTACCAAGTGATTAGAAAAAATAGTTCACCCAATATCATAATTTATTAATGAAGACAACAATAGCGTCATAAAATTTCAATTAAAATTGCCATACATTTGCATAACTTAAAATAAACAAATCGTTAATCACCATCAGTGGTGAAATGTGCGATAAGATTGGCTTTGTTACTTTGATTGTTGGCTTGATTGCCACAATTTGCGTCAATTATGCGTGAGTGACACGCCCTTTGTGCCGCCGCCCACGCTTTTAATTGAAATTTGTCTGTTTTTTGTCGTTTATGCCGCATTTTCGTGTTTTCTGTGCGTGTGAAAAATGCTCAGTTTGCGCTGATAAAGAAAATTAAAGCTGCACAAAGCTCTCGAAAGCGGAAAAAGCAGTCAAACACAGGGCATAACAAAAGCGACGTCACAGCACCGCCCTGAGGGCAAAAAAAAGAAATAAATAAAAAATAAATCAGAAGAAAAAGGAGAGCAGCTGAGTGAAAGTATGGCATTCTGATTGGAAATTACCATTCAAAAACTCGAATCGATTTTAAGATGATTTCGCAGGTTTTAGTTTACAGCAGCCACCGCACATGAGACTCTTACAAAGTGTTCGGATGTGGGCTAAGTGCACTTGAAAAGATTCCCAGAAATTAGCAGAGTGTCGATACAATTTATTGGCATCCAACTATGCTGGACTCGCACTCACAGTTACCCTGTGATATGATATATACTTAGACATACTAAGTATTGTTAGTACAGCATTTCCAGTCTGACATAATCTAAGCAAATGTTTCGAATAGGTTTTTGAGTCAGTAATGAGATACGTGCCGACTATTGAATACCCCAGCAAATTGTACAATACAGACCATTCCAACAAGCTTGTTTACAACTAGCATACCCAAAATGCCGTATGCTGTTTAAATATGGTTTCCCGCCGAGAAAACATTTCAATGGGCTTTAATTGCCCCGCTTGCAATTGAAATTTATGGCCCAGTGTTTTGTGATATCCAAAGCGAATTATTCATAAATTACTATCTACTTGGCCGAGTGCCGCCAACACTATCAGCTTATAGTATCTACCGTACATTATTTGGTGTTCTATCTATGCAACCGAATTCCGTTGGCTTTCAACATGCCCATTTACATGTCGACTGGCAAATGGTTTTCGCAGCGTTTGGCAATGAGATTTTACCACAATATTTTATCTCCAATTTTGGGCTAACGTATATGTGCAGTGGTTATTTATTTGCCCGCCCAAATATTTGGTATTTCTATTAGAGCCAAACCGCTCGACAAACCGAAAAGCGAAAATGTTGTGATAGTTTATGGTCGGTCCGTGTCTCTAAAGCAGATAAATAATTATTGCATTAGCTGCGCTCTCGATTCGATTCCGTTTCGTTTCGTAGCAACGCCCCAGCTTGATTTTGAGCCGGGCCGCGAAACGTGACACTTGGCTATCAGATGTGGCACCAAAAGCCAAGTGGCTAAAGGCGGGGGCATGTGGCACGTAACAGGTAGTGGGTAACAGTTAACCGCGTCGAAGGTTGCGGTTGGGCAGATGTAAGCCAAGATCCGCCCCAAACGCGAATTAATATCCACTCCTCCAGTTTGGGGCATATATAAACGGGCTTGGGAGTATTGGAACAATAAATTATGAGGTGGTAAATTAGGTCGATTAGTTACGAAGAGAAATATTGCTTGACGAGATAAGAAACACATCATTATACTCAAGCTTTTTATTTAGATTCCTATATCGAATGCCAAAGGTGTTTCATTTACTCACTTAGTAAAATTATAACATCGATTTAGCAACATCAATAAAAAATATATGTAGCTTGATACCCGAACAAAATTTAAAAATTCCACACATAATTTAATAGCCAATAATTCCAGAGAATTTTCCATGTTTTTTATACATTAATTTTTTGCATTGAGCTGCCTTTTTTTAGGGCTTGAATAGTTATCTACTTTTTATGAGGCGCAGCAGTATTTATAAGGCGCGTCAATCAGTGTTTCGCAATAATGTGATAAATGCGTCAAGGCAATTAAAGCTTAAAATGAAATTATTATGGTAAATGGAATATTTGTTATCTTATCAGAAATAGCTTAGAACGTATAAGATTATGCAAAATATACACTCATGTTTTCAAAAAGGCCTTTGTAAGATTGTTTCATAAAGATGTTAAATAGTTTAATAATAAACATTGAAGTATTGAATTTCAATTTTTTTCGGTTGCTTCACGCTGAAGTTGTTAGAAAGTTGAGAGCCATTCAAATTGATTAGTAGATACTAATTTCCCTATCTCGCAGTCCGATCAGCCACGAGGGGGATTCCATTTATAGATCAAATCACTTCTTGTTCAAAGCAATCGAATGGCTAGCAGCCTTTGCTGCAAACTCGGCCCAAAACCGGCTGGATCGTGGCCATTTAACAAGTTTCGTTCAGTCGGATCAATTAGCGGCCAAGAGCGTCATGGGTGCTCCAGGGTCTGACGTTTCGGATCGCTATGGGTTTACTTATGTTAATCAGTTGGCCGCGATGCAAATGAGCGTTAACAGCGCTGTTAAATTTAGCTAACAGTGCGCCCAAAAGCTCGCTACGAATTTTTGCGCTCCAGAAAAGACGGCCAGTGCCAGTTGGTCAGAACGCGTTTGTGTCTCGAGCGAAGCGCACGTGCCGGGAAAGCGATACAAATTGGCAGTGCCGCCAGGAGGCCGAAGGGAAAAAGCTGGGGAAAAACTGCCCCTACATTTTCCAGCAATAACAACAACAACAACAACAAATGTGTGTGTGAGTGTAAGTGAGTGCGTGCGAGTAGAAATCTTGTGTAACCCGGAGAGCGAGAAGGAGGGAGACAGCGACAGCTGGGAAATTCACCACAGTCCATGGACATGGATTTTCCGCTCGTGTGAAAATACTCGCACGCTCACTACGTTTCGGTTCGCCAGCAAAGGCAGTTGCTCCTCGCATTTTCGCAGCCCGTGCGTGTAGTGTAGTGTAGTCTAAATAAGACCAATCAGACTAAGTCATCGGTCAAAAAGTAAACAAAATAAACGCCACATGTCGATATGCACAAGTGCTTGAAACTAGACAAGTTACTACCGAATTCAAGGCACTATTAACCACAAGGAATTCTAATAATACCCCTCGGGATAATAACGGAAAAGCAGTCATAGCCATTATGGCCATTAAGCACAAAAAAGTGACATGAAAACGTGAAGGGAAATGTGTTCCACAAATGGAGAAGAAAATAAAAAAAACGCGCTAACGCAAGTCGCTCGGAAATGATAGTAACTGTTGCATTTCGCTCACAAAGACTATCATAGTTGTGTTTCAGTCGAGTCCTGAATTGTCATTTTTGTGGTTTAGTTTGCGGTTTCAATCAATGCTGAATATGTTGTATGCGGGGTAGCAAAAGAGTTGTACTTACTGCTGATTAGATAATTAAATGTTCATCTTGGAGATATGAAAATGTTCTTGCTTTAAAATGTTTTAATTAGTACATTACTTGAGTTGAATCAATTATTTTACAATTAACCAAAATTTGTTGATTTAATTAAAACTCAAAGAAAGGCTAATTGACATATGATTTATTTATTTTAAAATTCTCAGCTTGTTATCAAGTTATAGCTGAATTAAATCAAATTATTTTTGTGTTTGCTATAGGAACTTGTTAGTCACAGGGCAGACTGCATATGTTTACAGGGTATGGCCCCATCGAATCCCAAGTGGTCACACCTGCACAGGTGAGAGCAGTGGCCAGCAAGAACGTGTCTGTTAGCGAAGCACACAAAAATTGGCGTTGCAAATATTTCAATAAAGCTGAAAAACAAAAGCAAAACATTGAAATAAAAATTATTTCGTTTGCACATCGCTTTTTTATTTGCACGCGCGCTCAATCTTCGTCACATATTTTTTTTTCGCTTTTTCATTTTTTCTGCGCCTTTCATTCAACAAGCTGGGAAAAATTATATTATTTGCCAGTTATTATTTGGCCCATGTTCCGCCGAAAAGGTGCCCATTCACCCATCCACCACCCATCCACCCAAAACCCCTTCGGAAATTCTTTTGTATAATCAAGCGGCGGGGCATTAAAATTAATGCTAATTATGAGCTTGTTTGTCGCCGGTGACATGTGCTTGAGTTTTTGTTTAATTGCTGCACTTGTTATGAGAAAAATCAATTGAAATCGATGCGACGGACGCGAGTGAAAAATAATTAAGCAAACGGCGAACGTGCGGCCAGTGATTAATAAAATTATGCAAATCGCCTTTTGGGCAAATTAAAGCGAAATTCTCAAGTCCAGTTTGGTTTTATTATTATTTTTGCTCTCTCTCTCTCTTTCCCATTATTAACGTTAGATGGCATTTAAGGCCTAATAAAAACACGGCGACAACAAAAACTGAAAATCAATAAACACAAAGCCAGCAAAAAGTACGTAACCAGCAACAACAACAACAACACCCAAATGCGGCAACAACAAGTGAGCAAGTTAAAGAACCTTTGCGATTTGTAAACGCTGCGAAATACCCGTTGTGCAGAAAAAAAAAACCAACAAATAAACAAAAAAGCAACAAGAACAAAAAAAGCAAAAAAAAAAGAACATTTAACAACAATGTCGGAGGGCAGCGATAACAACGGGGATCCCCAGCAGCAGGGGGCGGAGGGGGAGGCGGTGGGCGAGAACAAAATGAAGTCCCGCCTCCGCAAAGGAGCCCTCAAGAAGAAGAACGTCTTCAATGTCAAGGATCACTGCTTCATCGCCCGGTTCTTCAAGCAGCCCACGTTCTGCTCCCACTGCAAGGATTTTATCTGGTGAGTGATTCGCATCCTTAAAGTGGCATCCTTACGCATCCTTCTTATAGAACCCATTGCATGCACCCGGGGAAAAACTAGTTTGCCAATTGATTAACTGAATGTTTAACTATAAACAAGTGTTACAAGGGAATATTGATCCTATCATGACTTAAACCAATCCACTTGAGAAAAAGTACCAAGCTGATCCTAGGATCCTATCCTATTTCGTATGGGTAGCTCATATTAAGATCATTATTCGAATGAACCAATGATTTTCTCTGGGTGTACTAGCACACATAGAGAGAGCTATCCCCATATGCGAATGCGACCCACTCCTCTGGACGGCACTTGTGGGTCTACCAAGGCATGGCCAGCAATGCGTCCACATAACATCAGTGGCGGGAATCGATAAATGTATATTGACATGGCGAACGAGCCGAAGAAACAATGGGGGAATAAGGCAAATAATAGGAACACACAGCAGCAAATACCAAAAACACACAAGGAGGCTCAATTTTCAAAAACGAATAACGTACTAAGACTTATTTAATCTGAGGTTTTAGTTGTTTAGCACACATAGGCGTACAAATGTGCAAGCAATCTGGCTTAAATGCAAGCCAAATAGTTCTCTGTGTGCAAGGTTTAATATTCAGCATAGAATATTTAAAATGTTTATGTTTTTTAATTAAATGAAATGCAGGAATTCTTATTCAAGCATTTAAGCAAAATGTAAAAATACCTCAGAGAAAAACATTTGCAAATTGTATGTAAACAAATAGTAGCTAATTGCTAGAAAATTAAAAAGGAAAAAGCTCAGTTAGATTTCTGCGAAAAGCCTATAAAAATGTTTTAAAGGGAAAATTAAATAAAAATAGACGTAATATATGCAACCAGCTTTAAACACACAAGTCAAGCTACTTTTTGGCCCAAAATTTTAGCCAAAATCTACAGAAGGCCACGAAAAACAGAAGCCAACCTGTGTAATATTTAATGCAGGTGAGGCTGCCGAAATCTGTTTTAATCCATTGTTGCTCCCAAAGCAAACACAAACAGAAGGGCAAGGTATAAATGAACTGGGAAATTGGGTGGAGCAGCCTGTTTACTCCTGGAAGTCCTGGCAGCAGGCTCCCAGTACTCACTTCCTGGCTTATAAATCAATTTCATGAGCATTAAATTCACCTGCGAAACATCAGATTCGTGCTTCTGCGCTGAATTTCTATTTGTTGACATGAGTTTTGAAATGAATTTTGGTTTTTACAGCGGCTATCAGTCGGGATATGCATGGATGTAGGTATTCTTAAAGGATATATATATATATTCTATTCCCAACCAACCATTTGTTTAGTGCTAGAGAATCTCGTTAGAATCGTAGAATCATTCCATCGATGAAAGTTGTAGTGTCTTTCGCCCACACACAAATTAATTAATTCGCCACTCAACTTTCGCAGCCAACCACAGACACTTTGACGAGCAATTCCAGTGATATTAATGCATATTTAATAAACAAACACATTCTATCTTGCCGCAAAGTGTCATAATGCCAGAGCGTTTTCGTTGACAATTTAAAGCCAGAGACTAATGAATGGGGATATAGAAGTCAAGTCGCTGGCATAAAACCGAGCCAATTTATTACGCTTGTCTTGTGACTCTCTCGTCGAATCGCTTTGGGCTCTTTAGCTAATTGTCGGCCCAGACATTTTGGCAATAATTAAATTAATTGCTGTTTAAAATGCTCCACCAGCCGCCAGCATCATCGATCTGTGCCCATAATCGAGGTGGGGCCAAGACCGAAATTTTGGCAACCAGCTACCAGTTGTCCAAAAAAAACGAAACGAGCGGAAAACAAACAAAATAAAAACAAAAAACACCGCGCACTGCATCATTATTACACGTAATTAACGCGCTTTGACAGCAATACCAGCGAACAGGTTGAACGCCACGCCCCCCGCCGCAAACGCCCATTTTTTTTGGGGGGGCTGCAGCTAATTAACAACTCCAGTGGCTGTTAGACTTGGTTTCGACTTTTAATTAATAGTGCGGGGACTTTGGGGGCACGCAAACACACACACACACACATACACAGAGCGCTCGGTGTTGCAAAAAGGCGTTGCAGGCACGTAGCTGAGCCACTGGGGGGCGTAAAGTGGGTGGTGCCACCAGCGGGCGGGTGGGTGTAGCACGGTGGGTGGTGGTGCGCCTGCGGTGGCAAAGTGTCAGCCGCCTTCTTTTGCGGGTAGCAGGTGAAACATTTGCCATGTTTACAGCACGTCATTTGCATAATAGGGCGGAAACCGAAAAGGTCACGATGGAAATTCCAGATAGCACCTCCAAATACCCTGAACATATCAATTTGCATTTTTCAAATGATAAAGGTGATAGATACCCAAAGGGATTTCGTGATAAGTGCACTTACTTGGAATCACATCGGGAACAACTTTAAATGGAAATTCAGTTTGGAATTCAAATTGGTAGCAATTTTAAAAGTTGCATCAGAAATCAAAAGCATAAGATAAAATACGCATCTGAATGCCAAATTTAAATGAGCTATCAAATGCAAGTTGCCATTTATAAATAAAACTGGTTGACAGAATCATTATTTCATTACCAATTTGTTTGACCAAATTAGGTGGTTCCGAATAATAAAATAAAATAATTAAGTGAGTAGACAAATGCAGGCCAGACTAAGCTCTTCGCTTGATTAATTAACTTAAATAGCAAACATTCTTAACCCCGTGCCTTTGTGCCGGTTTTTCAGCGTTGTCGGAAAATATGTGCTTAATTAAAAATGGAAATGCACAAAAAACAGATGCCGTGAAAAAAATGATTGTGAGTGGACAAAGGGGGAAAAACCGAATCATAGTATAACTGCAGGCGCGGGAAAATTGCTTTTTCACTTCATTTGATGGGCAAACAAAAACGGAAAATATCCAAAGGGTGGAAAACAGCGAGCGGCGAAAAGCCAGAAACAGACAACACAACCTGGTCAGACAAAAGTTTTAAATTTAAATGAAAAATAAAAGTGAATATTAAAAATTGAAATATACTGCAAATGGAATTATGAAACGAGCCACAATTTCGCACTCGTTAGCTGCGATAACAAATCGGCCGATTTGGCCGATTTGTGTGAATTGTCCAAGTGGTTACGACCTAATCGGATCAACTTTGCCATGGCTTAACGGACCGAACTTTAACCGGGTTTTGGGGTCCATTCGTGCTGAAACTTATTCAACTGCAGTTGCAAAAGTTGGCCAAACTTGATCCTTCTATTATTTATATATACTTATACTTGTACGTATATAAATGTGCGTTTTCCCACCGTGCATGTGAATAATTTGCCTTGTCCCAAATTGCAAACTGGACTCAGCCGGGTTTGGGGTTGGCCAAGCGGTTTGTGGTCAAGTCATTTATGGTCTAGGGCTGGGTCTCGCCTGGAAGCCTGGCACGTGAGCCTTCTGGCCTTTTGGCCCCCACAACGGGTTACGCCCATTAACCAGTAGCCCAGAAATGAAATGGCTTTCGGAATGGCTTTAAGTTTTTAGTTTAAGCTGCCAAGTATTCGGAATAGGCATGTCACGTACCAAATAACAACCTAACTATTTAAATGTTTGGTCTTTAATGTTTGGTTTAAGCACCAAAACAACTAATGACCAGAAACAAACCTTTAAACATTAAAAAACATCATTATTTAAAAATTAGTTTTAAGGCATACCTTTGCTACTTATACTTAAAGCATATTCTATGTAGTTATTCATTATACATATATCTACATATCTAACTATAATCCCATCAGTAAATTTATATTAATATTTATTTACTAAAAATAAAACAGTTGAATTGTAAAACAAAAATTTCATACCAAACTATTTAAACTAGATTAATTACGTTGATTATCGCCTTAATTTGATGACATACCCCATTCACGTAAATAATTAAAGAGCTAAGGGTAAAAGGTTTATTTTGAGTTGTATCCATTCATTTTCCAAGCCATTTTTATATTGATTATTTTAAACGGCCCATGGGGCAGCCGATTTCGAGTAGCATATTGATTAATGGGAAATTAAATATTTATGCTAATTGATGCGATGGCTGCAACGTAACGATTCGCCGACGAATATGAATTGAAATTCGTTTCGATCCGTTTTTTTTTCAGGGGCTTCGGGAAGCAAGGATTTCAGTGCCAAGGTAAGGGTTCATCTCGAGAACTTTGAGCTCCGAATAACCCGTTCTCCGGTTGCAGTTTGCTCCTATGTGGTGCACAAGCGGTGCCACGAGTACGTCACCTTCATCTGCCCGGGCAAGGATAAGGGCATCGATTCGGTAAGTGCGCACCAACACATATGCTAAATAGGATAACCATATATACATACGCAGGATAACGACACCCAACTGCATTTCCATGTGCGAGCAAGGGGGAAGGGTGCCTTATTTGCATTGCTTTTAGTCTTTGTGGGCTCTGTCAAATTAAACTGTCATTTGGATTTTCGGTTATGCCCGGGCTCCGTCCGTCTGTCCCAAAAAGTCCCAGCTGTCATGTCCTTTTTCCCCGACTCGCCTGTCAACTTTGCTTTGCCGGCTAAGCAGACTCGGGCTAAAAATGCGAAATGTTTTCCCCTGTCCGATCGGGGTTTTCCTTCGCCCCTGGGTTATGGAAAATGTCATTTGGATTTTTCCGCATACAGCAAACTCTCTACGCTGTGTATTTATTCAGGAAAACCGCAACACGCAAAGAAATGAAAGACTTTTGATTTTAAATATATATATCTTTACCCGTAATATCTTTATAAAAGTAAAACTTGCATTACCGCAGAATAAATAAGCTTACAACTGTTAGATATATAATGCTAGTATCTTTCTTTTAAATTTTCTTGAAGTGTAAAGCTGTGTGTCCAAGTAAAAATGTTGTGATGGCTCGACGGCAAAATATGGCAGAAATATATAGAGAAAAGAGTCTCAGATGGATTGGCTTTTAGGGTGGGATGGATAGCTATGAAATAAAGTAGTTTTTCCGAGCTTCAATTTCGGTTCGCCTTCCTGGAACCACCCACATGGAAATGCAGAATAGAGGGATATATTTAGTTAATAAAAAAATCTGTTGCAAACTTACACTGAACTTATGTAGAGTTTGTCATTTGTTATGATTTCAATGCGAAAGTTTGCAGCGAACTTGTTAATTTGTCATTGTGCTCTGTTGATTTACCAAAAAACAAAATTTGTGTTTTGTATTCTTTTCCATGTGTGCATCCACCAAAATCAAACCAAAAACTCAATTCGCTGTCCAACTCACGCTGTCACGAAACCACGCACCAAATATATATATATTTAAAAACCACAACAAAACAAACTGAATCCGCAATCGAAATTGAAATTGTTGCAACCAACAAACAATATATATATATATATATTATAAAATGTAATCGAATTGACAATCAAAGGACTCACCAAAAACTCAACACAATTTCGAGCCATTCACATACGCAGGACCCACGTTCTGCGATCATTGTGGGTCCCTGCTGTATGGCATTTACCACCAGGGTCTCAAATGCTCAGGTAACCTCTGACCCCTTAAAGCTAGAACCCTTTATTTGTAACCCAAATAAGTGTTTTTCCCCTCCGGCTTCTAACTTCTATCTCTCTAACCACAAAAGTTTTCGCTTCTCTCTTTCACTTAACTTTTAATCCTTTTCCAAAAAAAAAAAAAATAAAATCCCTCGACTGACAGTGTAAATAATGATGATAATGTGTGCGTGAGTGTGTGTGTGTGTGTCTGCGTGGGAATTAAATTTTAAACGCAATTTGACCTGGTCAACAGCACGGAGAAAGAAACTTTTGCAGGCCCTAAAAGTTAATTATTTAAATTGTTTTACCTACAAACACACAGATATACATGTAAGCAGGCCGCACCTTTTGTAAATATGTCGTTACACCCAGCAAAGACTTCCTTTTTTCCGTATTTTGTTTGCTTGCTCTTCACTTTCCCGTTTGCGAACCGCACTGAAAGTTTCCTCCGTGTTCCACGTGTAACCCACTTTTCCGGCCACCTTTCCGCCCACTTTGGCCCCGCCCCCCTGCAACCAATTCATTTGCATAATTATGCACATGCCAGGATACTCCGAGGATTCTAGTGAACGGCGGGGTGAGGGGCAAACTTTGTTGCCAAACAATGCTTGTCATTTGCTTAGAATTTTGTGTGCAGCTGCCCAGTGATATAAATATAATTTTAATGTGTTTTTCTTTTTTTTTTTTTATTTCGGCCCACTAACAAATTGTGGAAATGCCACAGATAAAACGCTTTTCAGGTCCTGGCCTGGGGAAAGCATAAATGTTTGAAATTCTTTGTGCATTTGCTAGCGCAGCTTGAGCAAATATGTTTTCTAACTTACTAAACTTAACGTATTTCTATATATAAAATGAATATGAAAATTCTATGAAAATGTAAAGCTTTCATTTAGTAGCTGATACATTAAAGTTTAAGCATTTGATTTCAGAAAGACAATGAATGGTTAGAGCGAACTCACTTAAGTAAATTGATCATCAACCATATTTGCCAATAACGCCAAAATATCTTACTCCTTGCTTTAGCAAAGAGTTGCCCTCTAGTTAAATGTAACCCACTTTTAGTTAGTATCCTGTAAACCTGTCTTCCATGTGGCACTTAATTGAGAGCCATGGCAACTGGCTTAATTAGAACGAGTCAAGTGTAAACACCAATTGCAGAGACAATGAGAATTGGAAACTCGAATGTCACATTCAGCTGGGCTGCCAAGTGTGATGCTGTTGCCATGGTAGCCTCCAATTGAATTTTCCCCTGGAAAATGCTTAACTCACTTCACTCACTCGCTCAAAATGTGGCTTTTCCTTTCTCATGTCATGTGTATGTGAAATACAATCCGGTCCAATGAACCTAGACGTTGCCATTTCCGATTGTGCCTTTTGACTCCTTATTGTCGCCTTTCTGCATCAAATCGGATTAAATTTATTGCGACAGGTGTGTAGGCAAATCAATTTTCGCCAAGCCAAGATTTGTACCTCAGATTGATAGTTGATTGTGTTTCGTACTTGAAGCGGAAATTGAAAACAAATGCAGTTAGGCCCATTAAATGCTATCAGATGGCAGTCTGGATCCTCGGCGATATAACCGCACTTACTAGCCCATATGACCGCCCCCAACTTCTCTTATCTGGCCTGTCGGAATAAATGACATGGCAATTTATATTTGCCAACACCCACCCCACCAACTCCACCCATTCGTTATCGGCGGGCATCAGTTGTTAATATGCTGGCAGTTATAGTATATATACAGTGGCCATGTACGTTGGCCTTTTATATACCAAAAAATTACGCTCAATGGCGTGATGGAAGCTGCCATTCCGCTAGAGCAGGATGATGGTGATGATGATAGCGATATGGAAAAGTGGGGCTTCAGGATTTCCCGATGGCATGGGCACAAATTTGTTAGGTGACAGCGAGCGACGCAAGGAATGTTGTGATAAATTTGCGCTGCAAATATTTTTTACAAATTTTGTGCTCTGGCACGTGGCAAATACATAAGTAGGCGTCAAATGGGGGCGTGTTAGCCAAATGAAATTCTAGCTGCGTGTGTGTGCGTGGGCCATGAGATTTATTGGTAAATGTCTGACGGGGCAGGCGTTTGTTTACGATGCTTTCATGTGGCAGATACTGTGACGTAATGATAAGAATAAAGCACACCATTTCAAACAGTCGAGCTTCATTGGCTTGAACTTTTATGCCCGCCGAAATAAATTGGTTCACAGCATACATATTTTACATCAATTGGCTTACAAAGTTGAAGAGATTTGCTTTTAAGACACTTTTTGTACACTGAAAATTCGCATTCCCCTTGTATATTTTTAAGTAATCAGACAAAATAACAAAATCCTTGTTTGTTATGTCTTTCCAAAGTAAAGCTAGGAGTTTCTGCCCACAGGGCACGTATGATATATATATTATCTCCTATTCTGGGGTTCCACTTTACTTACCCCAAATTCCGCAGTGTCCGGTTCTCGATGCGGATGTCAACACCTGTGGCTATCCAGGGCCCCTCAAAGGCGATTCCAATTGGAGGCCGCATACACACACATGTGTTTACCTTCAGTGCGATTGCATTTTGTCCAAACAAGTGCCCCACCACCAGCGCCCACAAGGCCCACCCAACGCGGCCTTGAGCATGCCCGCCAAAGTATGCAACAACTTTTTTCGCTGCGCCGCTGCCAAGGCCGTTCGTTTGTTGTCTGTGTGTGCGGGCGTATGTTTGCTGTTCGCTGGTGTTTGTCTTTTGGTAGCGAAAGGATATTAATGGCTGAGCAGCTGTTGAACCTTGGCAGAGACAAACAACAAATTGCTAAGGCGCCCCCGAAAAAGTAAAAAAAAGTTGGGGCATGGAAAGCCGAGTATATAAGGGGAACCACTCAGTGGATGCTCATGCAGGCACATAATGCTATCAAATGTCCTTGCCTGGGGGAAGCACCCACCGCAAAACTGACACAACAATCGACTCGGTTGTGTGGGTGAAATACTAGCCACCCACAAAAGGAAATAGCCTTAAAGTTTTCCGCCAATGTCACGTGTGAGAGAATACTTTTTGTGTGAGTGTAAGAGGTCCTTGCAAAGGATTAGGCAGCATTTGTCTCTGCAACCTTCGCCGGTTTACTTATGTTCTTCTACTGTGCAATGTACATATATGTGTATATGTTTGTGTATATATCCACTCATCACACTGCCACCATAAACCCTCTTCCATTTTCATTTGATTTCGCTGTTTGCGACATGTGACGGCCAACTTGCAACTCAATTAACGTCGCGTTTATTTCATTAGCACGAAAGCAAAACTGCAGCAGTGGAAAGGATCAGAACAAAAACCCAAAGTGGGCGGAGTTTTATGGGGCAAACACTCTGTTGAGAATGCATATGCAAGTCTTTAATTATGGGTCTTAAATATCTATTGCTTATAAAAGCCATTTTATAAACTACTAAAAGTGAAACTTAAATATTGATTAAAAACTTCGAAATTAGCATAACGTACATGAACTCATACTATCCACTTTTTACATGTGACATTATATAAACACCCTAATTATCGTGATATTTCTGAATCAATCTGTATCTAGTTGTTATCAGCTTCTTGTTATTCATTTTGTGTGCCCATATCCCATTTGATTTTGTGCTCTTTTGTGTTGATTTGCAATTACACCTGTGTTATGTACATAGCTATATCGAACACCTGTTCCTATGCCCTGCGTTAATTTTCCATTAGTTTTCTCTTCCAATTCGAATTCCAAACCGAACTCGAAATCGGGCAGGCGCATCAAATGCCCCACAAATGGCAGAATGTCACCTTCCTGTCGCCGACGTTCTGCGATCATTGTGGCTCCCTTTTGCACGGCATCACGCACAAGGGTCTTAAGTGTCGAGGTAAAGTCCCCCAAAATGGTCCACCATATATAGCCACATATATACTATACATATATATACTATATAGTATAACCTGCTTTGGCGCCGAAAGTGTCTCAACTCATTTGCATTTTTCGGTGGCGTTGCCGCAGAGTTTTTAGATTGTTGCAATTTACAATTAGCAGTGCTTTGTTTCCGCTCAAGTGTGCACTTGTATTTGTGTTTGTCTTTGCCACAGTGTGCGTGTGCGTTTGCGTGTGTGTGAGTGTGTTTGTGTGGGTGAGTGTTTTGCACACTTGGGCGAATTGTTTGTCGTTGCTGTAGTGAGTGTCGCTGACAAGTTTCCACCAGCTTTTCCCGCATTTCCCCCATTTTATTTGCCTTGCCAGCTGCCTGCACTTGGCTTTCTTTTCATTTTGCGTTGACATTCTTAAAAACTTGTTAATTTTCACGTTATTGCAAGTGCATGTCAAGTTTGCAAAGCCACTTAATATATGCTTACTAATTTTAAAGGCCCCACAAAATATTTGCGTACTTTTAACTTTTAGATTCCATGACTAGCATACACTTGTTCCATTTAGCGTAGAATTCTATAAAAAATAAGTTATCTTATTATGTCTTCTGGGTAATCAAATAATTGATTTGTGACCCATTGACCCAAGCAAATACATACAACGACCTGACCCGCTGCAAATGTAAATGTGTGAGTGGAGTGGCAAGCTGGTTTATAATTGAATTGTTAGGCTTCTCCTATTAGTGTCATTAAAAATAAATGGTAAGAACATGTTGGAAATTATTTAAGATTTTAAAACTGTGGTCAATTCCGGCCTTAAATTGTTTTTTAATCAACAATTGATCTAATAAACATCTAATAAGTTATATAGCTGAGCTTCATCACTAGAATACAATGCATTATTTGAAATAAATGGTTGGCATGGCCAGTGCCACAGAAATCTGAAGGAATTTGTATAATTGCCCTGTCGAAAGAGTGAAGCTAATCCAAATTCTGAATTTTTCACACCACTTGGTATAAAATGCCCTTTCAAACACAAAATCAACTCAGTTATATACTTAACACAATGAACTGCTTTTCGAAGGTCCTTGTGCTGGCAGCCATTCTATTCCTTAGCATCGGATCTGGCTGGTCTCAGATGCCCTTTAGGAGTCAGTATTATTATTAAATAATATCTGTTCAATTGGATCGGCTAATAGGGAATTATAAATATTTCAGAGTGCGGCAATGGCATCGGCTATTGTACATCAGTTCGCACCCGATGTAGGGCCATAGCACCGCCCACTGAATGCGGCCCAAAGGAAAAGTGCTGCAAGAGGTAGTTGAAGAACTTACTTCAAACTGAGCTGAGTTTTAGTGAAATATAAAGCACAAACTTTCTCATTTGAAACCTCTACTTGGTTATTACTTATTCCTGAACATGATATATTGAATTAGTATTGTCAATTGGAAACCCAAATATTGAATGGTGTTTAGTTAGGCTTCCCAGCTTAGCAAATATAGTTTCTCATGGTAAATTCCGCTTTTAGTAAGCAGTGCTCTCAGAATCTTCAAAGAATAATCAATTAATTAAGTATGGCGATCTTTCTTAAGGTTTAAAGAAGCTAGTCCACAATAACGGTTGTATTATTCAAGATCTCAGTACTGACTTTCATTTTAATTCTTTTCATTGGATACGGTTTCTCTGGAAAGTTAACTAGAAGTAAAAGTTTTTTGAGTTTTTAATTGATTTATATATTTAGTTGAATTATTTTTTAAGCTTGTGGGATAGGACTGTGTGTATCTGTTACAAATATTTGCAAACATGTATCCAATAAATGCGTAAGAAGACGAGAAAAATGTTGCAAAGCAAGATGGCATTACACTTAGCCGAGAGACTGGAAATGCTTATTTATTTATGCAATGAATTGTTCCATAAAAAAATAACGAAAAAAATAAAAATAAACGTCGATGTCTTCTTAACATTTTATGGATATGGATAAATACCGCCTTGCAAAATCTTTTAAAACAATTATCGATGGGAAAAAAAGGATAGAAGCGAGTTTGTTAGCCAAGAAAAATCAATTTTATGGTGTAATTGTATACTGAAAATAGGCAATTGCAATTAACATGCTACAATTCATCTACCATAAAGCAATCAGATACATTTAAATTATTTCTTGCATTAGACAAGAATGGATAAGGTTTCGATGGTTTTTCTTATAATTTCTTTGCTGTCCATGATAAATTACTCCACTGCTCCCACTCACCGTAAGTGTTCTACCAATTTCAAAAATAGTTGCGTTAACACAAAAATATTTACAAATATTTTAGCTGATTGTGGTCCAGCAGGTCGCTGCTACACTGTAAATAAACACTTTGGAAGTTTTAGGCAGACAAGATGCGTTCCTTGCAAATATCGTCCTAAACGTCCAAATTTACAGAATCAGTTAAATAGTCAAAATTAAAATTGAAGTTAAGTACCTAAAAAACATGCAAAGATGTAACAACAACTGATATATAAATAAAATAAATGTAAAATATATTTTAAGAGAGATAAAAGAGTGAGCAGCATTTAAATATTAGTAAATACAACTTACTTCACAGAACTACAAACAGTTTTATGTAGTGTGTGCAAAAAGCAAAAAATATTAATGTATACCATGCAAAATGGAGGCCACATTATGAATACACACTCATATCTTTGTGTTTGTTCTGTTCGGTGAATTTCGCTCCACCACTCCAAAAGGAACCCTTTTTTGCGATTGTGTACACATTTTTGCACATTCTGTGCTGACCAACATGCCGCAGGGCCGCCCAGTAAAACGTTTCTTAAATATCACGCATACGCAGCGGGGGCCCGAATGAAATTAAGACCCTTTCAAGGGTGGCGGGCGGTAAGCAAAAGTAATTTTACACTTCACCAAAGCGGAATGTTGCCAAGAGAAAAATAAGCGCAAAGGGAAAAGTCGAGAAAAGCGGATATGTGAGAGGAAACTGAAGCAATCGGCCAAAACAGAATGATGCCCTGTGATGACCGATGATGTGGCAAGTGCTTTAATTGAAAACAAAACGTATTTCATGAAAATGAATAGCAATTCGATTAAAGCGAATAATTTCCAATTCAACGCTTGCCACTTGTCAGAGTCAGAGGAGTAGCTTCCATCGGCGAGAAGCAACAGTTTGTCAATTTCCGCTGGCAGTGAAATGGGGAAAAACAAGCTCTAATGGGACCGATGGATGGAAAATTGGTTTCGGTTTTTTTACTGATTGGGTCGGCCAGAGTGCCTCTACATGACAGATTAAGCGATTCACAGGTAAACTTTGTTTTCCAACGACAGACAAGGTAAGTACTACACATTAGTTCTGTGTGCGCGACTGTACCTCACTTTGCTGCGTGTGCGAGACTGTACCTCTGTACGTGTGTGTGTGTGTGTGTGTGTGCGTGCTATGTTCCACTTCAACATCCAAGTCATGCCTATCAATCCCACTAACCAAACTCTATAAGCAAATTCCCCCACTCCTTCGCCACTATACTTTACAACGACCAATTGTTGAGATTTAAAAACATTTTCTCCCACGCCCCCAGCATGTGACATGAACGTGCATGCCCGCTGCAAGGAGAACGTGCCCAGCCTTTGCGGATGCGATCACACGGAGCGGCGGGGTCGCATTTATCTGGAGATCAATGTCAAGGAGAATCTGCTAACTGTCCAGAGTAAGTGGGCCTCAAGCCATGGGGAATACACATTTAAGCCGCTTAAGCATTGTTACCAATTATGGCCGCACAGTCTAAGTTTTTTATTTCGTTTCTGCCCGTGCCCGCCTTTGCGGCGAGTGGGCGGGCGAAAAGTTTACGGAATATTTGTATGTATGTATGTGGGGGCAAGTGAAAAAATTGTATGCCCGGGGAAGCCGCAAAGTTTCCCAAGCAACGCGCTTAAAATGTTACATCTTCTCCACAGTCTTTGCGCCTTTTGAATTCATCCATGGCTCTGCGTTCCGTTTCGTTTCGTTTCCTTTCCTGCTGGGAGAAAGCTGCTTCACGGCCGAAAGTTGCAAGTCCTCTGGGCTCCTGGGAAAATTGCTTACGATTTGCATTAATTCATTATGCGCGCTTAAGGAAATTCTCCGTATTCGTTCTCCTTCGTTAGCCGCAAATGCCACATAATGAATACTAAGCTAGACTGCAGTTGCAGAACAAAAGAGTGGAACGAGCCGCTCCGAGGGTGTCCTCCAGGACACAATGCTTTGTCCGTGCCCAGGAGCATGTTTCACGTAATTTCCGTAGCTGCTTTGTGCGAGGAGTTTTCACTCAACCGGGATGGGTCTTAATTGACTGCTTATGCCACAGCTGTTTGCACCGCCCACATTCCATTGTCCTGCTTTTCAGTCAAGGAGGGTCGCAATCTCATACCCATGGACCCAAACGGACTGAGCGATCCCTATGTGAAGGTGAAGCTAATTCCAGATGACAAGGATCAATCCAAGAAGAAGACTCGCACCATCAAGGCTTGCCTAAACCCTGTCTGGAATGAGACACTAACTTAGTAAGTTCTTAAAACCAATTAAATATAAATATGTGCTAATAAGTTGTTGGTTTTTGTTTTTTTAAGTGATCTGAAACCCGAAGACAAGGATCGACGCATCCTGATCGAGGTGTGGGACTGGGATCGCACTTCACGCAATGACTTTATGGGCGCTTTGTCCTTCGGCATTTCGGAGATCATCAAGAACCCAACCAATGGCTGGTTCAAACTGCTCACCCAGGACGAGGGCGAGTACTACAATGTGCCATGTGCGGATGATGAGCAGGACCTACTGAAGCTCAAGCAGAAACCATCGCAGAAGAAGCCGATGGTAATGCGCAGCGATACGAACACGCATACTTCTTCCAAAAAGGATATGATCCGGGCCACGGACTTTAATTTTATCAAAGTTCTAGGCAAGGGCTCATTTGGAAAGGTAGATACATGAACCAAACTATAAGATTTGTTCTCAAATTACCAAGCTTAATTATTCAAACTGAAGATTGATGTGAGCATTCATATCCTTAGGTTTTGCTAGCTGAGCGCAAAGGCAGCGAGGAGTTGTATGCCATTAAGATACTCAAGAAGGATGTGATCATTCAGGACGATGACGTCGAGTGCACCATGATCGAGAAGCGTGTCCTGGCGCTGGGCGAAAAGCCACCTTTCCTGGTCCAATTACACTCCTGCTTTCAGACTATGGTGGGTTTCTCTTGGAAGAACACGTATATTTAATAAAAATTTAAATATATTTATTGCAGGACCGCTTGTTCTTTGTAATGGAGTATGTGAATGGCGGCGATTTAATGTTCCAAATCCAACAGTTTGGCAAATTTAAGGAGCCCGTGGCTGTGTAAGTGTATAATAAAAAAATATAAAAATAAAATCTTACCTTTAGTTATTTATCTTGCTGCTTTTAGATTTTATGCCGCTGAAATAGCAGCAGGACTTTTCTTCCTTCATACCAAGGGCATACTTTATCGGGATCTGAAGCTGGATAATGTGCTCCTAGACGCCGATGGACATGTAAAGATTGCGGACTTTGGCATGTGCAAGGAGAACATAATGGGTGACAAGACCACAAAGACTTTCTGCGGTACACCTGATTACATTGCTCCAGAGGTATGTTTTCAGCAATATAAAGATATTTTGAACAGTGTATATATAATTTCTTTACTTTCTGTTCAGATAATACTGTATCAGCCGTATGGCAAATCGGTGGACTGGTGGGCCTATGGAGTACTGCTCTACGAGATGCTAGTAGGTCAGCCACCTTTCGATGGCGAGGATGAGGAGGAGCTGTTTGCCGCCATAACTGATCATAATGTGTCCTATCCAAAGAGCCTGAGCAAGGAGGCCAAAGAGGCCTGCAAGGGCGTAAGATTTAATGCTCATACATAACCGATAATACATCTTTTATATATATAAATGTTTATTTAGTTCCTAACTAAGCAGCCAAATAAGCGCTTGGGTTGTGGTTCCTCTGGCGAGGAGGATGTGCGTCTGCATCCCTTCTTCAGGCGCATCGATTGGGAGAAAATCGAAAATCGCGAAGTGCAACCGCCATTTAAGCCGAAAATTGTAAGCCAAATGCATAATTACCTCTGACTCGGCGTTATGTAATCCGATTATTCTACAGAAACACCGCAAGGATGTGTCCAACTTTGACAAGCAGTTCACATCAGAGAAAACAGACTTGACGCCCACGGACAAGGTGTTTATGATGAATCTGGATCAGTCGGAATTCGTTGGCTTCTCCTACATGAATCCCGAATATGTTTTTAGCCCATAGATCCGATCTGATCCGGTCTAATTTCCATGCTTCGCGTTGTGTCCCCTAGGTCTATTTTGATATTGATTACTAAAAAGACATCTTGTTAATCTTTGTTAAGTTTTCTGTTTGATTTTCAACCATTATATGTGTATCTATATTTATTGAATTGTTAAGTTTTTAGTTAATTTTAAGATCTAGAAACTGTGAAACAGAGCTTTAGTTATGGAATATTCGAATACTGTTCAAAGGCACGTCCTTACCTCAAGCCAACAAAAAAGCAATAAAAGCAACATGTCAAATACTTGGTAGCCTACCTATCACTCTGCATAGAACTTTGATCAATTCTGTCAGATTTTCAAAAAACAACAACATTTCATAATAAGTATTTCAACGAGCTTTTAGCATGTGAATTTTCCATTTAGCCAACATCTAAGTGTTTTTTGTAGCCAATTAATCGATTTAAATAGTAAATATCGTGGAAAGGTCCCATCCATTTCTCGATATAGCCAGGAAATGAGAGACTTAGCAGTTTTGGGCCAGATTCAAACGTCATTCGATTGTAGTGCTAGCCCCGGCATTATGATCAAATCGAAAACGCGTTTAGGTGAGTTCGCCAAAGAGGGAAAAATCGAGGAGAACATTCAACATTCCCAAGATATTAAATACTTAAGCGCCGTATAATCAAAGAAAATTCGGTTCATTTTAATTCGATTAATATATAAATGTGCGTGTAAATTAATTTTACGTTTTATTTAAAAAGAAAACATTGCAAACACACGTATATATAGCTTGTCTATATATATGGCTGGCATAGAGTCTCAATGTACCATAACTAACAAATTGCATAGCAATAAGTTAAGCTTAGATGATACTTAACACTAAAGCTGTAAAACCTAAACTAAAAACTAAAACCGTTTGCTCCTAGTCAAGGGAAAACTATGTTAGATTGCTCTTGAGTCGGAAACTTTAGTACCTTCGCAGGAATCTAGCAACTAGCAACTACTGTTTAACTATGGGAAAAGACAATCTACTATAAGCATGTAAAACTATATATAGTCATCGTATATAGCCTAGACCGATTTCCAAATTAGCGCCAGCCGAGCTAAGCTTTTGTGCCTCTCGTAGCTATCTTTCTCTCATAGAAGAAACCTAAAATGAATTCATGCCAAACGAGGCTATGCGTATTACGTAACTATAGGGAAATTATAAAATTATATGTGTCTGTCGATGGGAAATTTTTGTAGCCAAGCTAATTGCGTAGGGCACAACACAGAGTAACTTAAATGAGAATTAACATATAACCAGAATCGGTAAAGCTTAACAGTAGTTTAAACTAGTGAATTCGAGACGTAAAATGAATAAATATTTATTAACTTAAATATATTGAATTGTGTAACTCCGAACTTGAAGCATTTAAAACGTTTAATTTAACTATCCAGTTTGAAATCAAAATGTAATCTAAGCCAACAAGGTAGATCAAATGATATACTCGATCCCAATTCACGATGGATGAGTATGATTCACAACCACGATGAGTAGCACTTAACGTTCAACGCGGGGATAAATCAATTTGCTCGTATTTTAAAAAGTAAATGTAATGCATAATTAGCATATATCTATAGATGTATATGTGTGTCTGAATTACTTTAATGACTTTCATGGCAAATAAATGAAGGAAGCGAAAACACTTTTCAAGTCTGTTCAAATATTGAAAATATTACAATTTAATGAAAATTAATTGTTATTATCGAACTATATACATATTGAAAAAGCATATTGGTAGGACTTTAACTGCATTACAGTTTTATTTAGAGTCGACATTTTTACAAAACATATTTATGTAATTTTGATCATTTTCACGGTCGTTTTTTAAACCTAAGTCTCATACGTATGTATTTGAATTGCATATTAAATTAGTACAAACTAAATAGATATATAAACATATACATTAACATAATTATATCTATGAAATATCGATGTGAAATTACTTAAAAGATATAATACCATAAGATGTCACGCGAGAGAGAGAGCGAAAACTTCCAAACAAAACTCTCGACCGAAACCCAAACTAAACTAATGAATACTATTTTTACGTCTGAATAATTCACCCACCCAACCACGAACAGTCAGTCAGTGCTATATGCCTGTGCATATGTGCATCCACTATATACACTAACGAGTACACACAGTCCCAGGCTGGATATAATCTATAATTTATTGAGCCAAGCCAAACAAAGAGACAAACTCGAATAAATCAAACAAACGGCATTGGGCACACCACACACATACAGTACGAGTACCCGAAAGTAAATAAAAGTACTACTAAATGCATCTGAATCTCGTAAATGGAAAATGTTTATCTGGGTTGGTAATTCAATGAACACTCGAGGTGTTTTTAGCATGGTTAATCTATAATTCGCACACATTTTAACTATTTTTTTAGCAACAATCCAGGCATGGGTATCCAAAATTCGAATTACAACCCAACCAGTTGATCATAAATTCACGGAGCCCAGCTAAGTATGCAACAACAAAAAGAAAATAACGTCAGGATATCGGGCCATATATACCTCTATAGCACCTATATAAGATAATGGTAGAGGGGGATCGGGCGAGACAGAGGTCGATGTTGAGGTGGGTTTGCGTGGCGGCGTTATCATTGATTGCGTACAAATTAACATTTATGCGTCCGTTAGCGCTAGATAATCTTATCGTGAATTTGCAACAATTAGATAGACGTGTCCAGCAGTCGCTGCCAAATCCTCCTCTTCACCCAGTCAGTCAGTCAGTGAACAACATGGCCAGTCATCGAATCATCCAATCTGTCATGTACGCCGGCAATTTCACCAGCTCAGAATCCGGCTGGGTAATCGGCCAGGAGCACGGAATGCAGCATAGCGATGAGTGCATCTTCCAGAGACGGAAGCCCACGGTTGCGCTCTTTGTGCTCTACGGACTGGCCGTGCCCACCTTGTCGGCCTTTGGACTGTGTACGAACTTTATCAACGCCGTGGTATTCATGCGTCCCAAGATGACGCCATCGGCCTTCAGTTACCTGGCGGCCCTTTCATGGATGGACTGCATCTCGTGCCTGCTCATCACATTGACTGCCCTGTCCAGGAGCTATTTCTACAGCAGTCCCACATGGATTACCTACGACTATCAGTGGCAAACGCCACTCTTTGGCATCAGCACTGGCGGAGCGAACCTGATCCTAGCATGCCTGAGCCTGGATAGATTCATCTATCTGTCCAGTTTTAAAAGGAACAACGGGGCTCCGCGATTTTGTCGCCGAAAGGTGGCTCGTTGCATCATCGTTGTGGCAATAGGCATATCCATCGTGGTCAATATGCCATACTTTTTCGTCTTCTACGTGAGCGACTCGGGAACTTGTCACGTCACAGAATTCTACTACACAAAGTGAGTTTAACGGGAATGGGAGTAAGTGGACATATGTTCTCAAGGAGTTTTTTTATTTGGCTGCAGTTTTTATAAAGTTCAAAACTGGTTCACCTTCGCCTTGTTGGCCCTTCTGCCAGCCATTTTCCTGCTCATCGGCAATGGAGCCATTATTATAGCCTTCCGGAAGTGGACGAAGCAAAGTCGAATATGCCAGGCTAACAACCCCGCTGCCAATAGTCGCACCACTGCCAAGCGATATCAGGTATACAATAAACATAAATACGACTGGAAAACGTAATTTATATATTTATATTTTATTTTATCTATTCGCATAAACATAAAATCCCTCTCTTTGCAGCACCAAATGAAGTTGACCATCAGCATAGTGATTGTGATTACATTGTACCTCTTTGGCGAACTTCCCGCACACATGACGTCCAGAAAGAGCTCGTTGAATCTTTTATTCGGTGGTGATACCAACAAGGTGGATGGCTCCTTCATTGAACAGCTGGAGGTGATCTGCATAACATTGAATGCACTGCAGTTGTCCCTGAACATAGTTGTCTACGCCGTGATCAATCCATCGTTTATGCCGGAGTTTTTCCTGTGCCTCAAGGGAACCTCCGATGTGTGCTTCGGTTTGTGTTGTTTCCGGGCTGTAAAAAGGACATGGAGACGCTGCCAGGACAAGAGAAAGCAGAAGGCCACGGCGGAGGAGCGGGTGGTGAGCAGTGTGACTCCACAACATCTGCCACCAGATGAGGCATTGCCATGCGGTTGCGAAAGTTGGGCCAGTGACTCCAGCTGCAAGATCAATGGCCATTGCAAGACGGCAGTGGGCACATTCACCATGAAGGATTCCGAGCAGGACGAAGGAAGTCAGAGCCACCATGAGTCGGAGGTTTTCTACACCAGATCTAGCGCCTGCCTGCACACAAAGGATTCCACACCCGACGAGGAATCCATATTCAATTCTAGCTTTATAATTATAACTTAAGCTAACTTATTCCGCATACGTAACTAGAATTAAGACTAATAATTTATATGCGCATTGTGCTATAGCGATTAAACAAACGGTTCCATATCTTATTGGTGAATCCACGCGCTGCCTCCTCATCGCCATCAAACACCTTGTAGTAGGAGTGCCCGGGTTGAATCTTGTGTATCACTATACTCATCATTCCTTTACCCAGCTTCTCATCAGCGTGCAATTTCCGTACCATGATGTGTCTTCTAGTATTATTCCCATGGATATTGGTTGCGTTGCTCGTAGCATTCTGTTGAGTCTGAACTTGAACTAGAATAATACTGCAGACTAAGCTGAATACAAAAAAATAATGGAGATACATCTTCAGTTTGATGTTAACCCTGTGAATCCCAAATGGTAACTATTCTACTAAAAGATAAAACGAAGCTGACTCCGAAAAAAGGTTTTACAGCTGAGCAAATAGTTTGAAGTTTGACAAATGATTAACCATTAACCGACAGAACAGAATGTTTCAAACCAGTTTTTCTTTATTAACTCTCATCACTTGGAAAACAAATAAATGGCCACTATGAGACCATACAGACCCAAGACCTCGGCAAATATCAATATCAAAATGATGGCCACAAAGAGTTTTGGCTGCTGGGCAGATGCACGAACTCCAGCTTCACCCACCACGCCAATAGCAATACCAGCTCCCATCCCAGAGACTCCCACCGCCAGTCCAGCACTAAGGTTTAGGAAACCCTTGTAGGCGCTATAGGGGCTGCTAAGGGATCCAGCAAGCAGGACCGCAATCACCAGTCCATAAATGGCTATAATGCCAGCCATGACCACTGGAACAATCGCCTTCATGATCAGCTGCGGATGCTTGATTGACATCGAAGAGATTCCCACAGAAGCCTTCGCTGTTCCATAGGCGGCTCCCAACGTAGAAAAGACAATGGCGCACACGGCTCCGAGGATGCAAAAGAAGGATGCGTATTGCGGTTCATCCAACGAGAGCTCCGGAGCATTCATATTTTAGTCTTACGTCGTACTTCTCAAAGGAACAATTCCAGTTCTCAAATGCGAATACGTTTGAAGTTCCCACACAAGGTGGATTGATAATATCAGATACATCTTAAAACATTTTCATATATTTACAGTCTTTAAGAAAATGGAAAACAATGTGCTCGTTAACCAAAACTATAGAATAGAATAATAAAATTCAAACAATGCGTCCTTCTTATCATCTAGATGGACACCAAAATATTAAATTCATAGTTTCAATATATCTATTAATAGTCAATTTCAACGTAAAGTAGATTTCAAAATATTCAAATTTTTAATAATAAAAAAAAAGTATTCTGAAGGGAGTTTTTGTATGCTTAAATAGGTAATCAGTACAACAAAGAATTGCCTTCAAAAACTATTGTTTATAGCTAATGGGATAAACCATTTCGTTTTTATACAGTTATTATTATAGTATCCTATTTCAGATTGGATTATAATACAAAAAAGAACATCTTATAGAAACCTCACTTTCCCTGCAATTTGGACAGAAAGTCCATAAGAAACTGATGCCTACTACGTAGTTCTTCTATACTGCGATTCTTTAGCTTGGCGCGCATACGCCGAATGAGCTGCTCTCGATCCCGTGCTCCTATTTTCATCTCGATCAGGATTACTTTGTCCTCTTCACGAGTCCAAGGTGCCGAGTGGGAACTACCAGAACTATCAGGGTGCAATGTGCTGGCAGTTAATGCCGATGCTGATTCCGATCCACCTTCTGTGGTGGTGCAGTTCGCCAGCGTGGCCACAACATCCAGCTTGCAGTCCTCATCGCTATCGAATTGTGTTGTGATCACGTGCTGTGGTGTGTTGCCAGCACTTAATTGCAGTGGCTCCAGCTCCTCCTCAGATTGATCTATGTCCATTCTGAGATCTGTAGAGAAAGGCATATTCTCGGTACTTTCATCCAGGCTGTCGACCTCGATTTTCGTAATATCTTCAGAGCTGCATTGGTTTGAAGGTTGATGCTTGGCTTGCGCAATAATTCGAATGCCCGCCTTTGTATCTGCTGCATCCCGCACGCTCTCCTGATCGATCAGTGTGCGCAAGCGCTTTGCACACTCAATGGCTGGCGAAGATGAAGGCTGAGACTCATGGATAACGACCATTGGCTGATTATTGGCACGTTGTCTGTTTTGAGTTTGATTAAGAGGAGATCGGATCTTCTTTGTAGGTGACTTTCGTTTGTCGACTTGAGGAGAACTGTTGGTGGCCGCCGATAAGGGACTCAATCCCGAATTGTTAAATGCTGATTGCTTGCGTGGGGAAATTTCACCAAAGTTTATGGCAGTTTTTTTGGCGTGCGGATGATGGGATTGGTGAGAGTTGCCCACATTGGGCGTACTGGTCGATGCATTGGTAAAGCTTGAGTTGCTATACAAGCCAGGGTTCAATCTGATTGCATGCGCTCTTAAGCCTGCCTCATCGCACATCTCAATAGATGAGCAGCTGTTCTGCTCATCACCCGTGGTATCAATAATCAAAGCGCGGCTGGCATCATCTTCTTCACTCCGATCCGCGCCATCGTCGCTATCTGTATTGGCAGCCATACTAAGAAGTTTTTCTCCCTGAGCTTGAATACCATGGGCGCAGTTTAGCGAGTCACTGAAGACGGGTGGCGCGTCATAAGATTGTTCATTGTAAATACTGGCAGCCATAAAAGACAGTTTGGCTGGCAATTGGATCTTGGCTCCATAAAATATGCGACCATTGATATACTTTAAGTGACAACCAGGTTTACTTGGCGTAGGTACATCTGTAAACTCTTGAATAGTTTCCGTATATTCTCCCGTTGTATTGTTTTGAACGTCATGCAGATTTATGGTCTCTACAGGAGAAAGGATTCTGGAAATAAAAGAAAATGTTACATTAAATCAATCTCGAGTATTTTGTTTAACACTCTTACCTTTTTGGTGGTTTTCCCTGGGGGAATTGTTGCACAAACCAATCGACCAGAAATTGATTGCCCTTGAGCAAGGGCATTATTTTGTTCTCAACTTTTTTCATGCTGACATTAGGCATTTCGGCCAACTCGCTTAGGCAGGCATAAATCTTTCTGATTTGAGCTGGCTGCTTACTGAAGTAAATGTTAAGTTTGTTGATAAAGTTGGTAGCATTGCATATCATAAAGTGCTCAAAGAATTTTCCCATCTCAGCGGCCTCGGCAGGTAGCAAAAAGTTGAGGAATACTTCAGCCAGTTCGGGATGATTGGGTAGCAAAATTTCTTCCACTTTCTAAGAAAACCCAAAAATTTAGAATGCAATAAGAGTTAGTCACTTAAATGATACATACCAGATACAAAGATGAAACTTTCTCCTGCCTGGGGTCGAAGTTTTGCAAAATACTGTTGAATTTTTTGCAATCATCTAAACGATTGGCACTCAGCAATGCCTCTTCTACCTTTTCATAAAAATTCATAGCAAAAACTGAACATGCACAATAATAAAATTAATAAGATTTCATTAATTGGAATTTAACTAAAACTTACTGGCATCTTTGCGATTGCTCTCTTCTGAAGAGTCCGGCTGGAGCATGTGGCGAAGCATCTCCTCCTGGCGATTGGCTTTTCTCAGCTTTGCAGCCTCATCATCACTCCTGGATCTCTTTGGCTGCGCTGCCGTTTTAGGATTAGTATTGCTGCAGAACATCCTCAGATCGACCAGAAGTTGAGTGTACAGTTCGAGGGCGAAAAAACGATTGTGCACGACCTGTACCAACTCGCAGTCTTTATATTTTTCGCTGCGATGACGCAGGTAGGATTCATAGGTGGTGATTAGAGAATGACAGCGCTGGCTTAGTTTATGGCGCAAACGTTCGCGCAATATATGGTATCGACTGCGGGTTGGCGTTGACCCCCTTCGCGATTTATGTGCGGATTGAACCTTTGGCTTAAAGATTTGGTATCGCGCCCTTTTGGCGTTTCTGCCTGCGACGGAAGGGGTATCCTGCACAGGCAACAGATCCGGCTGTACGGCCTCGCTGGATTCCTCCAATTCGCAGATTTTCAGAGTGTGAGTGAACTCGTCTACTGTGAAGTTGATGGCTGGCGGAGCATTTTCATCTAATGGTGGAGGAGCAGGCGGCAAGGCCAGTAGACTACTGCACTCGGCGGCGGTGTATAAGCTGCGATTGATGTTCAGTACGTTCTCGGCCAGATTTCCGCCGGCCACCAAGGGCACTGAAACACCCGAGACTCCGGGTATGTTTCCTGCGCTCGTATTCCCGCCAAAAACATAATTTACATTGATGGTGAGCTGTGGAGGTTTTTCCGCTGGGCGAGACCTCTGCGCTGGCCTTTTCTTCGGTTTGCTCTCCTTGGGCGGTTCCGAACCAGCAGCACTGCCATTGGGGACCGCAGCCTGACCAAAAGTCTCTGGCAGCACCAGGTCCTCCCCGACCGCCTCGCGTACAAACTCCAAATATGAAGCACTGGCCACCGACGATGCTTTCGATGCTTTAAAATTGCGACGTGTGCGCTTTTGATCCCAAGTTTTCTGAAAAATATTAGATTGAAAATTGTCCGCAATTTATAAACACAGCGATGGCACAAGCTATGTATATTGATATCGATAACTTTGGTCGATTGTACCCAGCCACCGATGAGCAGTGATTTATTTCGTAAAATAATTCTGCTAGCAACAGGAGAATATAAGCTACATTACTTAAAATTTAAGAGAAAAATTAAAGAAGTTATATACATGTGTACCTAATTAGGTACATAGGTACATTTATGCAAATATTGCTCATCAAAGACGATAACTCGCTGCCTTGCCTATCGTAATATTGACCGCACTAAAGTAAGAGCGACAACATATTTTATTGTTTTTAAAGTAAATATCCCTTAAAACAGTTTTCAAACCAACTAATTTATACTTGTTTAAACTTTTCCCACCAGCTCAAACACTCTGCCCGTGGAAAACATCGGAATCCCGTTTATTCCCATAGAGAATCAAAACTGACCACGTCTGCACATTCCACAATGAGCAAAGTAACCTTCAAAATCACGCTAACTTCGGACCCTAAGCTCCCCTTTAAGGTGCTCAGTGTTCCGGAGGGAACTCCCTTTACGGCTGTGCTGAAATTCGCCTCTGAGGAGTTCAAGGTTCCGGCGGAGACGAGTGCCATCATCACGGACGATGGAATTGGCATCAGCCCACAGCAGACTGCTGGTAATGTGTTCCTAAAGCACGGATCCGAGCTGCGCCTCATACCCAGAGATCGAGTTGGCCACCAACTAAGCTAGTTTTCCTAATCCCTTCTTATTAACCCTTTGAGATTTTCCCCCTTTTTGATGCTTATTAAATGTTAAACAGTGTACCCGATAATAATCCATTGTAATCCTTACCTCAATGTAGTATTGCCATCCACTGGGAAGCTCCATGTGTCGTTCCCGCGGAGTTCTCACCACCCCATCCGCGAATCCCCAAAGGATGGCATTAGCGGGTGGAGCTCGACGACGTTCAAAGAAATACTTCACTGGATTGTACTGTTTTGAGTTGCGTAGCTCAGTGATTTTCAGGAAAATTCGGCGGGCACTCTTTCCACAAATCGTATCCTTAATCATTCGCTTACTGGCAACGCGAATGGGATCTGCACCTTTGCGTAGTTGTCTTTTGGCTTTTACCATTAATGCCAAGTGCTTTTCCAGGCCAATGGCAATAAGCTGATATTCGGAGGGTGCGTAAGCGGTGGTTTTAGTCAGTTTCGGTTGAAACGCCATCCGGGGTAGGTACTGAGGATACATAAACACCCGGCTATCCAGCATGAGATCCATAATACGAGGCGCCAGCCTGGGAACCTGACGCGTGTGGCCATCACTAAAATAATAAATACAAGTTGTACAGCAGCATGTTTGGTTTTAAGTTTCACCAACTTACGTCAGATCCGTTTCCTTGTTGATGAAGTCCATCATCTTCTCGTTCTCCTCCTTAAACTCATCACTGCACAGATCATGTTCCCACTTTCGAACCAGCTGAACAGCCTCCTGCAGATTCCAGCAATTAAAACTGGGATCTTTAGTTGCCATTTTGTGCAATTCTTCCAGCATTTCTTTGGGCTTCTTGGCCATGGGGTACAACGTAGGATGGGAGTAGGTTTGCAGATAGCTTTGACTGAGCAACTGAGTGTGAATGCGAAGCTGCTGCTGAAGCATATCATGTTGAGACTGGGTAAATCCCCTGCTCTTGGCGAGATGATTGAAGTTCACTGGCTCTACGCTTTGCAGGCTCTCAAACTTTTCCTCATACTCCGAGTATATATGTTTCCTAACCGAGATGTATTCCCAGGTGAAGTTCGTATCAAATGGTTTTTTATAACGATCTGCATTGCTTGCATCTACAACGGGGGGTTGCATTGGATGCAAGCTAGAAAAGTTCTGCAGGGACTCTTCAGTCAATGGAAGACCAACAGTTGAATCATTGGCTACAACTTTGGCGATTTGGAAGCAATTCGGTTGTCCAGGTATTGGAACCGCTATTAGTTCTGGGGGAGCAGTCAAGGCATCAGAAGGTATGTTTACCACATTGCAAGCGGATCCACGAGTTTCCTCCTGCAGCACAGCCACAGGGACAGGCACACCCATGCCCATATCGATTCCTTCGCAAGTAGGCGGCATTAGATTAGGTTGAAAACCAGGTAGATCCTGCTGATTAGTATTTATCTGCTGGCCATCAAAATCAATGTTTCGGGACACTTGATCAATTGGTAGCACCGAAACGTTGGCACTTTCAACGAATTTTTGAGGTGTTTCCAATTCAATCGATTCCAGAGAGACTCCCTCTTCCAGCAAACCAGCAAACAGCTCAGAGACCAGGTCAGTTAACTCTTTTTTGGAGATATTCACATCGCGCAGTTCCTCGGCGTTCTCATATTCCGATTCCAAGTGATCAGCGGCCACATATTCTGGATCGTTAATAGGATCATCATCGTCGCCCTGGATCGTATTGTCTGTAAGTTATTAAAGTTAGGAAGACCATAAAAGCATCCATTGATACTACCTACTTAATGGCTTTGTAAAGTCATTGAGGAACTGCATCCAATCCGCATCGTTGGCTGTCATTTCGTTCTCCACCACATCGCTAGGCTCCACGTCCGGCGGAACGAATTCCGACTGCAAATCCTCAATGGTAGTTTGCTGCAAACAAAATTTGGAGCGCGTTCTGGTTGCAATCCTAAGATCCTCTCTATCCTGCAAATTTTTGTCAAACGGCACCTTGAAACAACCGTCATCAGAGAACTTTACTGGAGATTCCTCATTGGCAGTAAGAGGAGTTTGAGGCGTGCAAGGATTGGAGTCAAAATCCGATGCTGTAGTGTTAGGATCATCATCGGACTGATAATAAAAGAATAATAAGAATTATTGAGCAACGATCAATTTGCCTCAATGTTTATACTCACATGAAAGTCCTCCTCCTTGAACGTATACTCCTCGTCCTCCTCATCAGAGTGCAAATCCTCACGTATTAGAGCCTCTATGCCATTATTGTCGGTGGAAGTTTCATTGAGATGGGGCAGCGAGATCGCAGGTGTGCAGTTCAGTTCCCGTGCTTTGGCTCGCGTGAGCTTGGGCACAGATGGAGTGTCCGTTATGATAATGGCACCCCGCTTTTGCTGCTCCGCCGACTCCAACTTCTCACGCGCCAGCTCGTCCTCCGCCTTCAAGGTGACTAATGCCAAGACATGATCGTTGCGCACCACCTTCCGGACCACCTTTTGCATGTCCTCGGCGCTGATGGAGTTCTTCTTGGCGACTTTCCGTAGCCGGCGATCGATCTCCTTGGCATCCTCATCGACCTGCGAGTCCAGGCTCTGGCGTTCCACTCGTTTGCGCTTTCGCGGTCTTCGCGGCGTCGAGCTAGTGCTCCTTGCGGAGTCCGACTTCTTTGCATTGCTCGGCATTGCGACACTTCATTTATGAGTGAAATTTCAGCTTAAATTCAACCCAACTGCAAAACAAAAGCGGCAGTGTTTTTAGGAAATGCCGCCACTATAATGTGCCATACCGATTAGAGGTGGGGCAATCAACGATATTAGCTTAATAGTATCGATTGCAATTCAGCTGTCGTGATAACTGCTTAATTTTAAATTAAATTATAAGGCTGTATTGTAAAAGTATTAATAATTTGAGTGCAACGATAATTAAGTGTACATATTAATTTATTTCAGCTTGTTAAATATATTATTTTTGTATCGATAATATATCGACATTGTCTACTGCTTTCTCAAACCCTCTGGTCACACCATGCTCTGCTTTTCCGGGCTTCTGCCCAAAAATAATATATAATAATAAAACCGCTTCACAAAGTAAATGTCACCAAAAAAGAGGGAAGTTCAAGAGGCAACCGAGGAGCAAAACTGCCATTTTCCCGCCGCACGAGTGTCCAGGCCAGAAGATCCGTCCACATCGTTTTAGCTGTGAGGTATGTGAGGCCCTCGACTTGATATGAATCACATGCCCGCCGAATGATAATCGACTCCACCCAAGCCCTAGAAATCTGAAATGACAGAGAAGGTGACTAAACTGGCGCTGGCCAGTCGCCTTATCGTCCTCCTGGTACAATTGGTCGCCAACGGAGCCCTGCCAGAGCACAGACCAGATGTATTCCGCATGCCGGTTTCGCCAGATCAGAATGCCTCCTGGATAGACAAGATTATTAAGCGCTGCTTGGGCGGATTAAGGCACTGGGATGGAGAATACTATCTGCATATAGCCGAGAATCTGTACAGCTACGAAAACACGTTGGCCTTCTATCCACTGTATCCGGTTGTGGTGCGTCATGTGGCACAGGCCGTGGAGGCCATGGGGATCTCTTTATCACAGGAATCTATCCTACTGGTGGTGGCCGTAGCTCTGAACCTGTGGCTCTTTTGCGAGTCGGCTAATCTGCTGTTTCAGCTCACCCAAGTATTGTTCAACGACCTAAACAAGAGCTGGAATGCCGCCTTAATCTTCTGCTTTAATCCGGCCACCATTTTCTTCACCGCCGCCTACTCAGAGACATTTTTCGCCTTCTCCAGCCTTCATCTGATGCTGGAGTGCTTGAAGCCGACGGGTAGCTTCCGATTTCTGCGTTTGGGAACCGCCTTAGGCGCCTGTTTAGTGTGCCGCTCAAATGGATTAATCACCTTGGGATACCCGCTCTACTTCTTCGGACGCCACCTGCTACTCAAGAACAAGGAGCCCAACACCTGCATGCAGCTGACACAAATGACCCTGACAATTCTGGGAGCCATTGGGATACTGCACACCTACTATTTCTACATATACAGGCTCTACTGTCTGCCGTCTATAAGTCCAAACCATCCGCAGCACATTGTGGACTACGCAGTGGAGCGGAAGTACCTATTGTCTGGCCAAGGCTCTGAAGGATCACCCTGGTGCCAGTACACATTGCCGTTCCCCTACACTTACGTGCAGTCGCACTACTGGGATGTGGGCTTCCTGCGATACTACAAGTGGAAACAGCTGCCCAATTTCTTGCTGGCCCTGCCCATGCTGAGTTTCATGCACTGGCACTGCTACGACTACATGCACCACACGGCCAAAGCGGTCTGGGCAAAACTAAAGCCCTCTGGCTACAAGGAGCTGATAAGGGACCACACCATATTCCCTTTCGTGCTGCACGCTGCGTTGCTCACCCTTGTCTGCACCTTTTACGTGCACATCCAAGTGTCCACCCGCCTTCTGGCCTCGGCCACACCTGTTTTCTACTGGTTTGCCGCTGACCACATGCCCAAGACACTGGCCCAACTAAGGCTGCGTTCGAAGGCAGGAGCTCTCTTTGTATGGTGCACCACTTATAGTTTTGTGGGCACGGTGCTATTCAGCAATAATTACCCGTGGACGTGAGCTAAATGATTGAAGTAGAAGGAGCAATATAACTCGCTGGTTGCCAAAGAGACTGTTCATCCGCATGGATTTCTTTATTAGTGTGTAAATAATCGTCCAAGTTCTCAAAATTCAATTGATAATTCTTGAGGCGCTCAAAAGTATTGGTTTCCCATTTCAATTTCCATATATATTATACAAAAAAATGAAAAATATAATTTGTTGACCATTTTAGAAATAATTGTAATGTTTGTTTTTTCTTACTGTTACATAAGTTTACATTTTCCTAACCATTACAAAATTATGCGTTTAAAATTGGCGCTTCGTTTTTAAAACTTGGTATATAAGATATAATTATGTGTTCCTAGTATTTTCCAAACCTAAACGGTCACACTCAGAATCAGCTGTTTTGGGTGGCTAACCAAAACAACAAAGAATTTGTTTGAGAAAATTGTTTATTACTTCTTATCCGCGGATTAAAGAGTACTCGTCATGGATGGGCATCTGCGCCTGCACAAGGTAGGCGACTATGCCGCACCGAGTCTCCAGGAGAAGGCCAGCAAGGCGGGCGGGAACATGGAACAGCTTTCGGGCGTGATGATAATCATCATAATCAGCGGTGGAGTACTTACTTGCCTGATGCTGTTCATCTTTGCCAAGCGGCAGATTATGCGCTTTCAGCTGCGCGGACGTCGTGGGCCCCACGTTCCTGTAGGCAATGATGCCAAAAAGGCGCTAAGGAGAGAGATTGAGCGGCGCCTGGATTGCATCCAGAAAATCACGCAGGAGCCGAAGCTGCTGTGGGACGATGGCGACAAGTACATCGTTCGGCCGGAGCAGGAGGCACCATTGCCACCCTACTACTACCGCATGAAGGCCGTTGATGACGTGAAACTGCTAGAATCCGAAATAGCGAGGGCGGACGGCAGCTCTCGACATTCTCCTGAGAGCTTGAGGGCCTTTTTGCTGACCACTTTATCGGTGACGCTGAACGGAGCAGGACAGCGAATGATTCACCAATACTGCGATATGTACGAACATGCTCGGCACGATCCGAATGAGTTCGGAAAGGATGAGTACGAGGCGTATCATCATTTGCTGCTGAAGCTGATGGAGGCGTATGTCAACTAGAGTGGACTATTTGTTAAACTTTTCAATGACAACGAACTTTGCTTTTACCTTTCAGATCCAAACAGCTAAAGAACTACAACTCTCGTAAGGCATCGCCTGCTCGAACGCCCAGGAAACAGACCAAAATGCATTCCCTGCTGGATCCTGCGCGCCTGCGTCCGCCCACGACATTGGAAAATGTACAGCCCAGCAGCGAACTTACGACTGGACAGCACGCCAAGGTTAATTTGACTCTGGGTCTGCAGGGCGGCGGTGGTGGCGGTGGCGATGGTCCCGCCGAGCTAGCCACAAATCCTCTCCATCTTCAAGCACCCTCCGACAGAGATCTCATCATACGCAATAGAATTAAGACACCCACACTGGATGACATCATCGTAGAGGCAGACCACCATCAGAGCAGTGATGGAGGTGTCATGGAGGACAATGAGATTAAGAGTATATCATCAATGCAGTTTCAGCGTAACTCCAGCAATGTCTAAGACAATTTCCAAAGAATCCAAACACTTTTTCTTATCGGCTTTTATGTCTGCCAGGAAAATATGGGTATACATTTTTTTGTTCTTTATTTATATGTAGTTTAGCCCACAAGAATTGCAAAATATGAAATCTGCGCCTAAAAACTATAGTAAAATGGATTACATTTCAATAATTTTTAAGTAAATAAAGATTTCTGAATATAAATCTAATTTAAATAAGTCCAGATTTGGTAAAAAAAATTTTAATTCTATTCTAAGAGTTTCCTATTTCTTGTTCTTGCAAGGATCTTCCTATTTCTTGCAGGGATCATCCTTTTTCTCACAGGGATCTTCCTACTTGCAACCACCCTTATCCTTCGCATCGCATTGGTCGACCAATTGGGCATAGAGAACCAGGTCAAGGAGACGGCAGGAATATCCGGTCTCGTTATCGTACCAACTGATCAACTTGACGAAGGTATCGCTTAGGGCAATACAGGCCTTGGCATCAAAGACGGATGCAAATCGTGAGCCGTTAAAATCGGTGGACACCACCTCCTCCTCCACATACCCCAGGATTCCCTTCATTTCGCATTCAGATGCATCCTTGATGCACTTTTTGATATCGTCCATTTTGGCGGGCTTAGAAAGCCTACAGGTGAGATCCACCACCGAGACATTGGGAACTGGTACACGGAAAGCCATACCCGTGAGCTTCCCGTTTAGGTCCGGAATCACCTTGCCGACTGCTTTAGCGGCTCCCGTGGCTGCGGGTATGATGTTGGTCATGCCACTGCGTCCATCCCGCCAGAGTTTGCTGCTGGGTCCGTCGATGATCTTTTGGGTAGCTGTAGCCGCATGTACGGTGGTCATAAGGCCCTCACATATTTGAAAGTTATCGTGCACCACCTTGGCCAGCGGCGCCAGGCAATTGGTTGTGCACGAGGCATTCGAGATGATTGGTGTGCCCGGCTTGTATGTATCAAGATTCACGCCGCACACAAACATCGGAGCATCGGCAGATGGTGCCGATATGACCACCTTTTTGGCCCCACTATCCAGGTGACCTTGGCAGGCTTTCAGGGTGGTAAACCTGCCGGAGCACTCCACCACCGTATGCACGCCGAGGTCGCACCATTTCACCTTCTTGACGTCCGACTCCTTGAGCAGCTTGATCTTCTTGCCATTTACAACGAGATTGTTCCCGTCGACAGAGATCTTCTGATTGAACTGTCCATGAGTGGAGTCGTATCGCAGCATGTAGGCCAAGTACTTGGGATCCAGCGAGGGATCGTTGATTGCCACGATCTTGACATCTTTGCGAACTAGAGCCTGGCGAGCAAACATGCGACCGATTCGGCCAAAGCCATTGATGCCAATTCCGGACATAATGGAATTCGACTTGCAGTGTTGAAAATTTTGATGATTTTTTTTTATACGTATTATATAACAGTTCGACTGTGTGGAAGGCTAAGATAGATATGAAAATAATTTACCGGCTGCCCTAGATCTTTCCAGTTTATGAATCCCAGATGGATGGCAAACATACATACATAATTACGCAGCCGGGTATAAATCAAACGAAATCGACCACCTGCCAAAGCTTCTCACGAAACAAAATTACAATAACCTTCGGGAACGCCCAATCCCAATTGTCTGGAGGCCCAAGGAAGTGGGTGTGGCTGCCAAATTGCTGGCCACACACATTCACGTCCATAGAAAATCCAGCTTCAAGGGTCATTACTCACCTTTGTGTGGAATGCCTCACTCCTTCGGGACCCCACCCTTTTATACACTGTAAGAAAGTAATTTGAAATGAACATGATAAAAGCATAAGAAATCGATCCTACATATGTTGGTTTTTATGATGCATGTAGTACTATGTTCAATACATCAAAAAGTCAAACTTGTACGTCGTGCTCCTATAACTTTAACTGGCTTGTTTTACTTCCTGTGGTCGATAAAAAAAGGAAAGTCCCTTTGAAAGTACCAATGTAACTATCGCCCCCAAGCCTTTATTCCTGTGTGCTTTTCCTTCTTTTCGGGCATACCAGATGACGGCCATCAGCCGTAGAAATTTCCATGCCCATCTGCCCCTTGGCCCATGACTTGGCTGGAAATATATTGAATTGAAGTTTTATTCGTTCGGCTTTTAGCAGAGACCCCACTCTGCTGTCGGCATTTCCGGGGGGTGTGGGGTGTGGGAAATCGGTCTTCAACTAGCTATGACAACTTAACTTTGTTGAATATTTATGATGCTGAAGCAACAGCAGGACGGCTGGCAACATGTTGCTGGCAACATTGGGACGCCCCCGCAAAAAAAATCAACTGAGCGCAAGGACCCTCTTCAATCTCTCTCTCTCTCTCTCTCTCTTCCTCTAGCTTGGGCACGGAAAACTGGGCTCTCCAGGTCCTGTGTGGTGAATTTCCCATTTTGGGGCCGCCGCTGATTACGAAATTGTTGCAGTAATCGCAGGACCCGCAGTTGCAAGCCCCGGATAGCGCCAGCCCCGATTCAATGTATCATTTATGTTTGAACTGGAGATTGGAAGGTGTCGTAAATGTTAAATGCCCCCACATCAAATCCCATCAAATTGAAGTTTATTTTATGTACTCCGGTCGAGCAGTGGGGGGATTCTAAGTTGGGGGCCCGGAGCCCTTGCAACTTTGTTGTGTGCCAGCTTGTTTGCTTTGGAGTCTCCGCTTTCATTCCAGTTTGCTTGTCCGGCGAGTGCTACTTGAAATTTATGCGAAAAACTTTCAAATTTGAAACTTGCCCGCTGAGAAATGGGCCACACAAGCAAAGGATGCAAATCCCATTTTAAGAGCGGCTTAAGCAGAGTTCAACCTAGAGTTGAAAAATGTAATATATGCAATAAATTTAAACACGAATCCATAATGGTAGTGTTAGGTGTAATTAAAACACCAAAGAAGGTAAACCATAAATTATTTTGAGGGGTGACATGTTATCGCTGCTAAAGAATACGAGTATCCTTTGGCAATTTTGAAGTACTATCTACTATTTCGTGTTTGCTACAACACTCTTAATCTTAATCACAGTTTTTCAACACTCCACATTAAGAGAAATGATACTCGTTTTATATTAACTACTTTCAATCACGTTGAAAAAATATTGGCAAAATAAAAATATCTTTAATAATATTTGGCGTAGCAAGCAACGCTGCTCCTTTGGTTGATAAATTAAATTGTATGCTATTATAGCCGCTGGACTTGGCAATTAAACCAGAATTTTAATAAATAATAAAAATCCGGTTATCATTTCTCTTCGTGTACTGGCGCACATAAAAGATCAATGGTAAATGCTCCTCCAGGGGCTCTTTAACTTGTTGGCCGGAACAGGAGCTCCACCAAACTTGGTCTACAAGCGGGATAAATGTAGTTAAGACCGTGGCTGCCATTAAAGCAGAGCAGTGGGCTTTAGCTGACTGAAGAGGAAAACAAATCGATTGCGAAATGTTGCGGAAGTGCCAATTGTTTTATTATATGTTTTTCAGCTGCGAAGGACAAAGTGCCTCCATAATTTCCACAGCTGTCAGTGCGTTGCGGACCAGCTTAGCATTGGGCAGGGAGATTCCCCCAGCTCCTTGGCTCAGCTCCTTAGCTCCTTAGTTCCTTAGCTCCTTGGCTCCTTGGCTCCTCCTCGCTTCCTAATCGCATTGAGCTTATACATTTTCCATCATTGCCCCTGCTGTGCGGCAAGTACTGCTCTATTTTCCGGTTGTGAATAAGTGCAAAAATGTTGTTTGCCTGCTTAGCGATTATCCGGGGGATCAATATTCAGCAGCCAGCTGCAGGATCCCCTCGGCAATAGTTTCCAGGATGCGAGTGGTACATCATCACCAAATTGAATTGTCAGGCACAAGTGGCGCTGCTCTGCTGCAAATTTTCGGCGGAACAAAGAGCCGTTTGGTGAACAAAAGGATAAGGAACTGGGGCCAGATCCAGCCAGACTGTTCCATGCACTCGCATTCAAACTGACAGCTAATTGTGCGCTCAAGTGCCTAAAGGGGCGTGGCTGGGACTCGAATTCCGGACTCCCCACAAGTTGCCCTCGCCAGAACTTGGTATTAAATCAAAAAGAGGGCCATTGCGGCAGATGGAAATCGTTTACTTGCCTCTCCATTCGCCTTTCGCCTTGAAAAACTTTGCATTTTTGGCAGGTCATGAAATTCGCAACCTACGCGAATCGAATTTGGACAAAAAAAAAAACGCAACAGAAATCCAGAATGAGAAGGTTCTGTGACATGAAAGTCAACCCATTCAATGGCTTAGATATAATTCAATTTGCATTTTTGCGGATGCGGGATGACATTTTTCCGCTCGTGTGTGTGTTGGTGCAGCATTGACAGTTCTTGTTGAACTTTCAGGGTAACTTAGTAAATGAGTTTTCAATAAATATACTGTTGCCATTTGTGGGGAAATAGAGATTGGAAATGTGATTTTAGCAAAACAACGCTCCACTGAAAACATTTTTTGCAATAGGTAGTTATTATTTATGTTTTTTTATAATCTGAGCTGGTGAGTTATAATATATTTGAATAAAAACTATGATATTCAGTCATTATAATATAAATATTGCTCACGCCAACTTTATATTTTTTATATGTAATTATATTTCATTGTTAAAAATAGTCTCAAATTTCAACGTACTTTATTCAATTTTCTAAATCAGACAATTTGTATTTGCAGGCTATAAATGAATATTGAGTTATGAAAATATACAAGATATTAGAAAAGATTTGCACAAGTCTTAAATTTCATTTAATACCTATATATGCTCAGTTCAAAAACCCCACCCATCTTTTAGCAACTTTAGTCACTTTTTAACCCCTTTGCTTGTGTTTCTGTTTCTGCACCAACTGTGGTGTAAACTCTCAACTTTCAGCTCAACGTTGGCTGGTGGCTTCTGACTAATTGACCCAACTGACCATGTGAGGAATGGCCCTAAATTGAAATTCAATGGAATAACAATTAATTGGGTATACGGATTCAGGTGCAGTAATTACGTTGATATATGCCTCTTCGCCCACGCCGGTCACAACATAAATAAAGCAGCATTACGTATACGCAAGGGATGCTAGCCGGCCATGTGTGGCTATAGCCAGGACACATATCCTGGCTGGAACTGAGAAAGCGAGTCAAATGCCATGAAATTTCATTACCTTCGAGAGAGCAGCGGCAAATAGCATAAAAGTTAAGCTGCTAGCTAAACCAATTACACTAGACCCGCGATGTTTCAGCTGCCAAGGGAGCAACCTACCAAAAGCAGCAACAACCACTGAACTAACTACAACAATAATGTCAACAGTGAAACCAGCAACAAAAACAAATGTGTTGTAGAGAAGCCCAGCCGGAAAAGCGAGGGGGAAAATTCTGGGAAGAGGCGGCGAAAAGAAGCAACTGTTGCCCACTGAAACATCGAGGAAATCAAAAGCTTTGGCCACAGTGCTGCCGAAATTCAGATTTCAAAAACAAGAATTTTAGCGGGAAAAAATCAAAAATCTTACTTTGTAGAATTAGCAATAAATTTAAATAATTATGATCAATTCTTGCTGTAGTTAGATAAATCATTTTTAGTACCATAACAAATTTGGCTTGCTGATCATCAAGATTAAAGATGTTCTGACAAATTTTTCAGATAACTTCGTTGTGTGAATATTTGTCTGAAAAAAGGATAAAGTGCCACAACTTTTCGGCGGGGACATTAAAGAGATTTATTTATTTCTGGCAACATGGTGTTGTGAGCGAGTATCTGAAGCGAATAAACGAAACGGAACGGAACAGGAGCAATTCCTTCACTTGTCAGCTAGAAGCTCACACCCTAAAAAAAAGGCGAAAAAATAACCCCCGACCAAGAAGAAGTCAAAAACTCATTTATTATTTAAATAATATGCAAAGGAGACGGGGCCGAAGGAAACACGAATAAAATTCCGCCTGTTGTTCATTTTTATTTAGAGGAGCCAGTGCAGAAGGTAAAGCAACAAAAACTTTTGTGTCAAAGTTCGAGCGTCCTTTTTTTTTATTATTATGATGAAGATGATGATGATGAGGCCCGACAAGTTAAATTTCCCTCGGCCCAAGGATGTTCGGTGTCAGTCAGACATCCGCTGTCAGTTGGTGTGGCGAGAAAAGATACAAAATTTGGCAAAGCAAGTTTTCGCAATTCGAACAAGACAATACAAATCAAATAGTTGATTGCACATGCAAAAAACAATTCGCCAGTTCATTTGAGACCATTGCAGTACATTTCGGCCTTGTTGTAAATCTGGCTAAATTGATACACTTTTGTTTTGCTCAAATTAAATTAAGACAATTGCCGTAAATGGGTAACTTTCTGTGATCACCATCAATCCAAGCAAAAGACACGAATATGACGGAAATGAGTCCCAGTGAATTTATTTCACGACATTTACCACTTACAGTGCCTTATCATTGTCACGACCCAGGAGTTAATATTATTTTGCCCAGTTCACTTTCAACATAAATAATTGTTTAGAAGCACGTGCACGTGACTTTATTGCCTTCAAAGGCGGGGGTCTTATCATTTGGACCAAAAGTTTGTGACACTCGGACCCTATAAAGTTGTTCTATGTTTTGTTTGATGGTCATTCTTTGGCTGTCGTCCTAAGATAAAAGTTACATTTAACAGCAGTTAGGCAAATTATTATAATATAAAGTTCTCAAAATTCTTAAAATTCCATAAACTCCAAGCCTAAATGGTTGGTGCACATATGAGCATGAAGTTATTAAAGACAAGGGTATTCTAGACGACGTACTGCCCGTATCCATAATTTCCAGTAGTTTACCTTTTGCATAGCCCCACTGCCTGTCCCCTCCACTTGATTTCCCATCATTTTGGCCAAAAACATGCAAGCCGTTGGAAGCGAGAGGAAAATGCCCGGGAAATGGGAAACTCGGTAGCTTGCGTGACCCGAGTGTAAGAGGTGATAAATAACTGCAAAATGTAGACATCAGCGGCAGTAAGGGCTCCGTTCAGCTGGTCTCCCATTCATGGGTGGGACAAACAAAGTTGTTGGACAAACACGGTAAGGGCTTTATGAACTTGGCCCGGCAGCTAATAGGCCGACAATTGGCCAAGTTAGCGGGGCTAACGAGTTTTCGGACTATGGACGCCCCAAGATGAATGAAATGCAATTTTCTGATTGCGCCCAGAGCATCCCGAGGGCCTTGGTTCGCTTTTTCCACACCCATATCCAACCATTTCGTCCTTGGCAGTCATATGCGGAGTGGAGATGTACATGTGCAGATACTGGGGGCAATAACAGAAGAGAACAGAACGTCATGAATGCGAAATGCGCTGGATTGAGATATATTTTAGAATGCAACCGGGCTATTGTCCTTGCCTCGTCCTTGGCTAAAAATAAACACAAATGTAAATATGCTGCGGGTAAGACAAAGCCAGCCACAACAATCGCAATGACAATCACTATAATAATAACAGTGCAGACACAAAGTGCTTGTTAAACAATTCCGCAGTAACTGCAGAACATGAATGAGTGAGTGAGTGCGCAAGTGAATGCGTGAGTGAATAAGACAGAGCTAACGAGCTATGCATAAGCAAAATATCTCAAAATGGTCAGGTAATAACAGTGCTTAACACTAAATCAAACCCACAACACACAATTTCATTCGTGTCAAACATATTCAAGAAGATAGTTACTTTCGTTTCGGTTCTGCCCGATAAATTGTTTCGCGGTAATTCCAAATGAATGCCCCAAATTTGACAGCTTAATTGAGCTGCACCGGTGTACTTGACATTTGGGTATTCGTATTCGTGGACACAGCAATAAATTACTAACGACCTGTGACACGTGGTGCGCTGTAACTATCGAAATGAATTGGAAAACTTAAATTAAATTGGGCAACAGCTAGAGCGGTAGTATTATTTTATGTAATTTCAACTATGAAGTTGGTAAACTCTATAGAGAACAACCTTCTTTTAATGGGTAATTCACATCCAGCAAAATCTGTAACCGTTCTTTAACTTATATTAACTTAAAGTACTCTAATATAAGGATACAACATGAATTTAAATCTGCTCAGCAGTTCAAATAAAAATAGAAGAGATACACTCATTATAATCTTCCACAATGATGAGCAATTACCAATTTAGCAAAATGACATACTATATATCACAATTAATTGAAGCAATATTACGAGCCATATTTATTCATCTGTTAAAACCGCGCAACTCCGGCACTCGCATTTCAAACGAAATATATATAAAGAAATTATTAGAAGACTTATTTTTTGTTGCTATCGGGCTTATGTTAATTGAGTTAATTACATTTTGAGAGCACCTTTTTTCTCTTTGATTAAAAAAGCTGGGCGCGTACTTATGGAATTCAATTTAAAAATTATAGGTCCGCAGGACTTTCGCTAGAATCAGAAAACTTTCCATGGAAATGCGTCCACATTTTTGCTTTCGATTAGAGCACTTAGTTTGTTCATGTAAATGCGAGCTGAAAGCGGCAAAAATTTCACATAATCCACAAACAGGCAGCCGGAAAAACAAACAATGAACTAGGAGAAAATCCAGGGGCAGAAGCGACAGGCAGGACTCCAAGGATAACTGCCGCCTGTCCGTGCATATTTTATGAGTTCCACAAGTGGTCAGCAGGGGAATGGGAATGCGGAGCGGAGCGGAGAGAGTGGAAAGCAGCCCTAAGCTTTTAATTGGCCACGGAAAATCGAGGCCAAGTTTTCCACTGGGGGTGGCAAATGTGAAAACTCTGGAACAAATTTCCGAAACAAAATACGCATTTCATCAGCGAGCGACAATGTGAAGTCGTTCCCCCAGTGAAGTGCTCAATAAACTAGTAAATGAGATATTCCCACAGTCGTTTTTCAAACCATCAATCCATCCATTCATCCAGTCATTCAACCCAACTTCCCACCTTTTTCATTTTAACCGCCCACGCAATTGATTGACTTCTATATTTTTTGGGTGCCTTTCGTCTATTAAATTCCTCGCAAACAAAATTAAACCAGAAGATCATTATTTTGTTATGGCTGCACATTTGATAAATATAAACAATGTTCCGATGGCAATTTATGGTAAAATTAAAAAATAATGTTGACCGGAACCCGGGTAGATATTTCAATAAAATACGAATATTTATATTCTCTCAGAAAAGATATAAAGTCATATTTAATGTCTTATTTATTAAGACCTGCGGATATTGTAGCTGATACAAGTGTGGAAAAATACCTAACGTTATAACAAATATAAAGAAAAAGAATAGTAAATTTGCTAACCAAGTTAAATCCCTTTTTAAGATAAATTTATTAAACATAGTAATACAGTTAATTAAATTTTCTTATCGAAATTTTTTATGAATTTATGGCTTAGAATTTATTAGAATTTAGAAAAGCTCCGAATTTATTTGAGTTGTCGAAAAAGTTATTTATAGCTATTTCTCATAATTACGACAAGGTAGTTGAAATACACATATTAAAAAGCCTAATTTATACAAGCATCGGTGGTTCAGTGGTAGAATGCTCGCCTGCCACGCGGGCGGCCCGGGTTCGATTCCCGGCCGATGCAAACTAATTTTTTTTTATCCTTATTTAGCTTAGGTATTAACAAAATACCTACGAAAGCCGAAACACCCACGAAAATAAGAGAATTTGGTCAGCCCATTACCATAAATACAAATGAATATTATCGTCGTTTATATTTATACAAAAATCAATCAATTTTTATGTGATTTGCTACATGAAAGCTAGATTACTCATACGCCCCGAGTGCTGGTGGAGAAGAAAAATAGCAGAAAGTTCACAAATTACCAGCTGAGGAAGGAGGTCAAGAAAAGTGAGAGGTCTTGGCCATGATTAAGTTTTTTTTTTCAACCTATTAATCATACGCCATGTTGGCCATTTAACAGTTTCTCACTTGTCATATTAAATTATGCTTTAAGCAGCGCGACGGGGATTAAATGTATTCATTATTCAGTAAGTGCACTCACTTAAGAGTAAAAGTGGAAAGAAAAGTAGCCAAAAAGAATAATGCAGAATTTCCATCGAGTGGGAAAAGTTTTCATCGATTGCCTGCGAACTTGTAAATTATCGGAAACTTTGTAACCGCAAAAAATTGAATAATTATGCAGAAGCTCTTCAAGATGCAATGCAAAAGTTGGCGCTTTCATGCACACACACTCTCGTTGCTAACTTACTGTCTGTAAATATTTAAGTAAGAATCTTGTGGCAGCCACATGAACATCGGCATTATCAGAGTGAAAAGTGCGAGGAAGGAGCACTCCTTGAGCGTTGGCATAAATATTTAGGATCCAACATCCTGGCACACGTGCATGTGATGATGAGAAACCAACTGGGGCGACGGAAAATTCTCATACGAGCTGCCAAATTACACTTTACGCGGATATTACGCATACGACGTGGTGGCATCGCTTTAAGTTGCACAAATTTGCTGGATAAATACGTGCGAAGGACACAATTCTCGAGAGCATACTAATTTTTTGATATTTAGCGTATTTATTCTTATTGAATTAATCCTTCAACTGTTGCTGCTGCGTTCTTACTGTCAATTTTATTTGGCTCTCATGGCATATTAAGTGCCAGCAATTTACCAAAACGAAGCATGCAACCCGGGCAGCCACATTCAAAATGGGGGCTTCACGGGTGGCAGAGGGCGTGGCACACACGAGAGGGGCGTTGGGTGGGCGTGATAATGAGCTGCAGTTTGTTTTGAGTCATGCGCTGGGCGGGGCAAAAAAGGAAATTTGCTTCGTCTATCCAAAGTTAACGAAGCAACATTTCATCAGACTTTCTGTCGAAATGAAATCCGTGTAATCCAGCCTTAAATCAACTCAATAAGCGAAAAAGTGCCGGATCTCAGGCACTCGGTATCAATTGTAACCGCTAGCCTTTTGTTGGCCATTCTTAATGTGGTTAACCACAGTAAGCTAACCTGTTTTCATATGGTATTAAAGGATTTTCTTTAAGTGCTTTGTGTGCTTTAATATTGCTCATAAAATGCACTGCCTTTTGTAGACTACAGAAAAATTAATAAGTAATATTAATCAGGGTAATGGAAATCCATCATATTTTTTAAAATATTAAAATCTATTTTCTAGAACTTAAAGAAATTATCAAATATTTAGAATCGATTGTAATTAGGAAATATTAAAACTTTAGTACATGCAAAACATTAATTTCCTGACATCTCTAATTAAAGTCAGACCGGAAAACTTTATAGACCATTAAAATTCTACTGCAATTACAAATGTAAAATCAATCCGCAAGCTGAATGTGAAAATAAGCCAGAAAAAGGGATGAGGCATGAAAATGCCCGCAGCAATTGGCACAAACCAAATGGCTCCACAGTGCCAAAAACCACAAAAAAAAATCGTGATAAAGAGGGAAAGCTGTGAAATGCTGGGAAACTGAGCAGGGAAATTCCAGCAAAAGTAGAGGAAACAGTGAAAGGAAAAGCAGAGGAACCAACAAGGGAAATGGATCAATGTCGAATGTCTGGCAACTTGATGGTAATTTGAGAGAGAGCTTATGCTCCCCATTGTAATTGTGATTTGGATTCGAAGAAACTGAAATGAACGGAAGCGGATAAAGGTTTAGACATGATTAAATTACGAAGCTTTGCCTAAAATCACAGGTAGGAAACTTAATTCAGTGCGTCGCACAACTGAGTAATAGTAAGCATTTTCTAAATATTGTCTAACATGAATTATTATTACTGGAAGTAGTAAGCCGAAAATGACACTCAATAACATTAATCTCCTTGTAATTTATCCCTTAGGAGTCCTTTTACAAACCCCAAACCAATCATTGCTGCATTGTTATGCATACATGTGACTTTTCCCCGTCGATACAGCATAGTAATTCATTTCACTTTCCCTGTTTTTACCCAGCACAATTTTTTATTTACTGATTTTCCTGTCGATTAAGCCCCACGGAATCAACACTGCCCAACAACTGGAACCCAAAACTGAACAAAGGGACATATGTGCATATATATACAACATACCCAAATCCAGTGGCAAATTGCAACATATTTGCATGTGCCACTTGCAACATTTACGATCGACTTACAATCATCGCTGGGGGACAAGAACAAAAACAAACAGCCACCGAAAATACGACAAAATTTTCCGCAGCAAAGTGGGAAATCCGCAAAAGGGAAAGAGGGGAAAGTGGGGAAAGTGGGTGAGTGTAAGGGTGAAAGCCATCGATTGCGTGCAGCGTTAAATGTCAGCCCGCAGCCAATTGCAGATGTCAACACATGTATGGCACAAAAAAAGGAAATGGATCCCCAACACAGTCACACATTTTGCGCCTAAAAATTGGCAGACATTTTCGCGAGCGGGTGAATTTCGGAAAATGTTGTGATTCATGCCCGCTTTTCCGGCTGTTCATTGCGTGTCGAATGCGTTCAATTACGAAATGCCAAAACTGTCCGGCGAATTCGTTTCAATTTCAAAGTACATTCCCAATCATTTTGTTCATTGTGCTTGCCTGTCAATCGCATTAATTAATTTATAATTATGTGCCGCCCACACAGGCACATCCACCACACAAAGGACAACTAATTAAGGCAAAGCAATTAACTTAAGCAGCGGCTAAGTCGGCTCACGAACCACTTGAAACTCCAATTGGGGGCGTGGCACGTCCACAATCTGTCTAATCCCATCGAGGGTCCAAGGTAATTTGGTCGAATATCACGATTTGCCTATTACTCATCCCACCCATGTATTCAATCTGCCGACTTTTCCTATTTGTTTGCACTTTGAATTAATTAAGCTGAATTTGATTTTAGTGATTGTGTCGCTTTTTCTCCTTTTGATTGCAAGCTGTTTAATGCAATGTAAACAGAAATAAATAAAGCTTTGGGCCGGCTGCCGCACAATCTTCTGTTTTCCTCCCACACTATGTTATATAATACGCTTTCCCGATGCTGATAAGACGGCGAGCTGAATACAAAAGAATTGGGGCAGATGAAGGAACAGCTCCATTATATACCAACCGAATTAGTGGATACTCTTCCTATTAAATTAAAGTTTGTAGTTGTAAATATATTTAAATAGAGTACAAAATAGCTCATAATATATATCCAAATTTATACCAGAATATAATAAAATTAAGAATTTAAAGCACCAATGCTTGAAATATATTTCACAATTCAAAGACTCTTTGTTAGGGTAACAAAAACAAAGCAAAAGACTACTGAAAGAATATTGGCCGGGGATTGTATTGTGCCTGCATAAAAAGTTTTTCATCGCAATCAAAGAAGCATTCCCGAAATAAAAACTTCCCGATTTTCCTTCTAAGAAATAAAAAAACAAAAGAATATGTCAATATATTTAAGGCCTCGATGGGAAAATCACTCTTCAGAACCACCCCAACTAAAAAAAACCCTAAATTTTTTAGCTCCCCTGCAAATATTTGCTCTTTTTTCCGGGGGGGTTAACGTATGGATGTGTGTATGGGGCATGATAAATTTTGAAAATTTATTTGAGCCGGTTGCAGCCACAGCATTTGAAGTGGTAACCATTACCAATGCCACGATGAATCCCCATTCTCCGTTTTTTGGTGTATAAACATTTGCATGGCAAATTTCTGAAGTTTCTTTTATTTCGTTTTTACATATTATTCGGTAAATGTTTTATTCATGCTGCCCCACAAAATCCCATTAACAAATTTACACATTTTCAATATTGAAAATGTGCTTTACTTTATGTATATTAAAAACAAACCGATAAAAACCCGAAAACCAAAAAAAAAAATATATATCTCTGAAGCAGAAAAATACTTTCAATTAAGCTATGTAAACAAAGTTTTTTGCCCGAACAAAAAAAAAAACTAAACGTGTGCACATGCTTGAGGCACTTATTTAAAATCTATTTTTGATTTTTTTGTGGCTGCTGTGTTCCATGCGCACATTTATTTGGTTTTTAATTATTTTAATTGAACGAAATATACAAACACATGATTTCCTTTGTTTTCGATTTTCCCTGTAAGCCCAAAGTCAGCGCAAAATCCTCTTAGCCTTCTTTAGTTGAGTGATAAGCGGCGCATTAGTGGCGAAAATTTATGGCCAACTCTCATGAGCCGAGTTGCTAATGCTGGGATTTCACAGCGATTTCTTATGGGATTGCTGTCGCGGTTTCGCAGATTGTTTTCCCTCGGTTACAACATCTTGTAATTTAGGAGGTAAAGTTCACAGATCACATATGTTGGTGGGAGTCAAGTTCTTTTACAAGATTAAAATAGACCGAAATGGGAGTTTTGGCACAGGTTAAACCGAATGCCACACAGAAAAAAATGGTTAAGCCAAAATTTGGTGACTAAATAACAAATATACTATTAAGCCATAGAAAAGTAATGTATTTTCTCTTTGGCTACATTCAACAAGTTATAATGAAAGACAACTTTTCATAGTAAGCCATAATAACTCGGCCAGGCTTAAACTGAACCTTCTGTCTTACCTTTTAGCTTTAAGTCACAAAGTCAGTGGGCTGCCACTCGAGACCCAGTGGCAATTGCATAATGGACACAGGTCCGTCCCTTTCATATGACCCAAAGATTAGGGAACAGGCACACACACAATGGCGTTCATGGGGCGTATGATTAATAAACACTTTTAGTTTTCGTTTCGGTCAAAATGGAAAACTTTTCTAGAGTCATAACAATTAACTTTAAAGGTTTAGACATAAATCCTTGCACAATTGTAGTCCTCACAAAACATACATGTGTATAATAGAACACGAAGAAAAAGGCAGAAAGTAAAAAGTAAAAGATGAATAATGAATGAGCCGCACGCGAGCAGAAACCAGGTGGATTGGGGGCGGGAAAATGTGGAAAAGCTCGACGGCCATGCATGAGTAACACTTGACATTGCCAGGGCGAGGAAAATGGGAAAAGGAAAACCCACACACACGCACTGCGCCCGAAGGGCAGCCGAAGGAAGCTCGTTTCTAGTGAATTATAATATGGCATGCAGATAAAACATTGAAAGTCAAAAGGCCCTGGGGGAACTACAATTAAGCGCACTGCCACCCGCAGCCACCCACAAAACTGAGAGGGAAAACATAGCAGTTTCAACATTGGCGGAAATCATTTTCATATGTATGTTTATGATATTTTGTAGATAACTGCAAGTGCTGGCGCAAAGTTTACTTGGAATTAGCCATATCACGGCTAACAAAGCCTATATTCCACGTATTTTTCTCGCTTTTTTTTTTGTTTTTGCCCGGACGAAATACCACCTAAGAGAAGAAAAAGCCCAGGAAATCTCTGGCCAAAAAGAAAAACAATTCAACAGTTTGTTGCCAGCAACATGTTGCCAACGCGCTGCTGCAACACTCTCCTACGCTCTCTCCGTGTTGAGTTTTCCACTTTGATAAAAGCAAAAGACCTGGCCATAATCGAAACAGTCTGCAAAGGATTCTAGACGCCAGCGGTTCTCCAAAGATAAAATACCGTCAAGTATTATTCAACGGCAATCGTCGCGTGCGTTTTAACCAAATATACATCAAATCGAAAATTACCTGGAAAAACGGTCGAGAAAAGTGAATTTTAGTTTTTGGAAAAGAAGAAATTCCAAAAGCAAGCAGCAGTTTTAAAAAGTAAATATGACTTGTTATTTGAAACATTTTCTTGGCGGAGAACACTATATAACTATATTGGTTTCGGCAGTTATTTTTATATTTCTTAGAGGGCGCAAAATAACACTTTATGCATTCGTTTTTACAAGAAATTTGTAAACCCTGTAGAAATAAAACCCTTTTATTTAAAAAAAATATAATTGTGCAAACAGCATAAGTGTTTTACAAACATGCTGCTTATTTCAAAGTCAGTTTTTTATGAACTCGTTTATATCTAAAAATTCGTTTCAAACATGAAAATTTACATTTTTCTCACGATTTCCAATCACTTTATTTAAATTGTATAATTTATGCTAAAAGCCTTTTAAATCTGGGCTAACTAGCCTAAGCTGACAAACGCAGAGCAGATTGTCCTTTTGGAAAAAAAAACGGTTCAATTTGCAATGGATTTCCAAATAGGTGGAAAATTGGTTTGAAGAGCTCGTCGCTAAAAAAGAGCAACAGTGAAAAAATGTGCGGGCATTCCGTATTCAACTCGCTGACAGCTTAAACCGTGTCAAATAGCTAAATTTTCCCGGACACCAGGCGCAAACCTTTTTGTTATAATTCCTCAAGAAGTCCGCATTCAATTAGGATAGAAGGCGAACCCTCCTCATTGGTATGCCGAATGGCGTACCGCAGGAGCTGACACTAAAATGCCGTCGCCATCGCCGAATGTCCTTGACTTTGCCTATTCAAACGCAAAATTAAGCAGCAGAAGGGACAAATAATGAGCGGGAATGGGTTGGAATGCCATGGTAATGGGTAATGGGCACTACACTACAGTGTGGCAATGGTGGTGGGGCATGTGGGGCAAGTGGGGCTGCGTGCCAACATTTACGAGTCCCCCTAATTTATGCTCATTCATAAATCTCCCTCAGTGGAAATCCCTTGCAATCGGCGACGCAGTCGACGCCAGAATGTATGCAATGCAATGAAATAAAGCAAATTGAAAGTTATGACTACATCAAGGACTTCTGTGAGGAGACGAAGATCTAAATACTCTTCAAAATGTCAAGGACATTTTATAAAAAATTATTACAAAAATTAGAAAATTGATTCAAAAAATGATCTTAACATGGTTCAAATGCACTTGAAAATTTTAAGAAAAATAAAGAAAATTAAACAGAGGGAAGGTTTAATAAACAATAGAGATGCTTCTAATTTTTTCATTAAAAGAACGCATTATGCACAAATTCGATGATAAATCAAAATGAACCTTGTGAAGAGCATGTGCAACCTTTTATGTTTTGTGCAGCATAAAAGGGAGCTGTCAAAAATAATTAAGAAATATCTAAATATAAAACACGACCCTTCGCTGGCTTCCCCTGAAGATTCGGGCCACACAGCGTTGTTTGCCAAGTGCAAAATTGGCTAATTAGATGACATACCACTTGCAACTAGCACCAGCCGGATTGTCCTCCATTCGAGCAAATGGTTTAATTGCAATTACATTCCTAGTTTAACGCAAAATCGAGCAAGGAATTTCGTGTACGAACAATTAAAATAACTAATTTCCTGTGAGTATCCAATTTGTGATGCTTTTATTTACGTTTTTCTCGATTTTGTGCACGCTCTCGGTTAGCGAAAACAAATAGGAATCGGAATATCAGAGCCGTAGAATTATCAAAATAAATACGTTTGTCAGCGAAGAATGGAGGCCTTGTTTGCATTTTCAGCCATTTAATGGCATTGGGAAGGAAGTTGGATTTTTGGTTATAAATAGACGGCTATTCGGCAAAAGGATGGGTGATTAAGCGGATGGAAAACACTGGCCAAATATGGCGACGTCATTTGACAGACGCAGAGATGAGCAATGATTGCCATTAATTTGAATTAATTTCACACTATTCTCAGGATCAGCAAGATGGATGGGTTATTTGCAGTTCAAATTGTGTGGGCTTTTTGGAATACAAAATGGAAACAATGATGTAATCTCTCTGCTGCCAAAATAAATACAGCTTCTGTGAATTTCCAGTTAGTAAAGAAAGCAATTCGTAAAACAAAGCTTCCGGCAATTATTTATATACTTTTTTCAAAGAAATAAATTATACGCAATATTAATTCTGGTTAAGATGTACGAAATGCGTGGTTTTCGGAAACAATCTAGATACCTGCAAATATAAACTCTGAAAAAATCGGTGAAGGAAAATGTTATTACGCGTTTTTATGAGTTGGTTTTCATGCGAACTGAAATATATTATTTAAATTCTATGAAAGTCGAAAATGGTTTGTTTTTTAAAACAGGGTGACATCCACTGTAACCAATCCTTTTTTCCCTTACCTTCTTTTACTTAGCCTCAAGAAATGTATTTTCAGGACCTTCGTAAATGTCCTGTCACAATCGCAAGGCGCAGTTTTTCGCCCACAGGTATTGGGCGTAATTATCTTAGAACAATGTCAAAAACACAAAGTGCCATTAAAAAACGTTCGCGCCTAGCGGTAATAATTATTCTAATTACGAGGCGTTTTGCTGGAAAAGTTTATCGAGGTGCTTGAATGCCCCGCAGGGCCTGTCAAATATGTATTTTGTCCGTGCAAACAAACCAGCCAAAAAAGTGGCGGGGATCCCACAGCAATCAGCATAATTTTCCTCTTGTTGTATTTCACATTTTTGCGTATTGACTTTGGTCGGAAATCTTTCCACACACCGACATCCAGCTGGTTAATTACAGCTGTTGGCCCCGAAGAGCATTATTATTATTTATTATTATTATTATTATTATTTCTTGATTGCTATTTACGCAAAGGCAGCGTAAAAAGTGCCTTCTATTAGCTATGTAAATATTTACATCATCATCACTTGAGGTTTTTTCGACAGCAATTACGCGTTGCGTCACCAAACTGAATAAACACTAAGAAAGCCTTTAAAAAACACGTTGAAGTAAATATTCGTGTGGGGAAAATGTACATATGTGCATACCTTCGGCAGTTTTGCATTTATTGTGATCTTTTTATGGTTCTGCTTTTTCCTGGATTCCATGAAAAACAAAAGAATACAATAAAGAAAAACAAATGACGCAGGTTTTTTTTGGCTTGTTTGCCCGGTTTTCGCTTCCACGCCTTTCTTTTGTCGGTTATTTATTATGGCAGGTTATAAAAATGCAATTCCAGTAATTGGGCAAACTTCAATACTTTTCCACTCTGTCGTCTTAAAATTGTGATATAGATTGTCAGGAGTCCACGCTCTATTTTGTTATTTATAGCTTTTGATTTTTGAGCCTTTTTCGACCCTTACAACTGTCATGTCCTGGCTACAGTGACAATTTCCAAATTGACTGACAGGCATATCCGTTACGAAGTATGCTTTATCCCAAATGGTTAGACAACACTGGCTTTTCCGGTGATTTGTGTACGCATTTTTGCGAATAAACTGTAATGCATCATAATGTAATATTAATAAGATATCGATTTGGTTTCGGTTTTCAAGAAAGTTTCTGTAACTTAATATGGCTACTATTTTAATTAATAGCTTCACTTTGGCTTGTCAATTGCTTTAGATTTCATTTTAAGTGACACTTTCCGCACATCACGCATACGCAGTGTATGCCAACCATTAGAACGGAATTCGTTCCAAGATGAAATCAATTTAATTGTCACACCCCAGACATAGTATGCACTCCATAATTAATCTGTTCTCCCTACTTTATTGCTTTTTACAAGCAAAGGACACGGTTTTTTCACATGCAAGCGAATTGAATTTTATTCACAGCTGACGGGGACTAATAACAATCCATAAGTATGACCACATGGGGAGTTGGCATGGCAGGACATCGCATTTCCGCTCCGCCCATTTCGGAATTTAATTAAAACTGTCTAAAGCCCAGCGGGTGTCCAGTCGCCGGACAAGGAGAAAAAAAAAGAGCGTGGTGTCATGCAAAAAACCATTATTCTTTAGATTTCATCCATGGTAGATTATTTTTCAATATAAATTCAACGGATCCCAGTGGTTAACCAGAGTTGGCCAAGCTAATTACGGCTCCGCGGTGACCAATAAAATGTAATTAAAGTGTACGGGCAGCAGCAAAAAAATGGCCAGAAAAAAATGTGGATACTACACCACCGCAACTAGCTTAAAAGAAAAGAACTGAAAATAGTTTCCCTCTGGCCCTGCGAATTTTCACACATTTTCTTTCGCACGCAGCGCTGGCTGAGAGTAAAAAGAAAAACACAAATGGAAAATAAAATACACAAAATCTTCCGAGCAGCAGGCACATCAGGCAACACATCGTAAACAACTCTTGGCCAGCTCGGCATGACAAAAAAACCAGATAAAATCGCCCAGCGAACCAGATGCAATGTGCCCCCCAAAAATTCTTGTAATTTAGCAAATCGCTTCTCCAACACGCGTATACAAATTGGGTAGATTATCGACAGTAAATTACAAAGAAATTCTTCTCGCCGTTCTATAATTTCTATAATTGTTTACAAAGTGCCCAAGTCCAGGTCCGGAGGAAGAGGCATCTCTCTCATCCTCCTCCGAAACTGCAAACTACATAAATCAACATCTGAGGCGTCCTACTAAATCGCTCGCCGCTGCTGAGGAAGGAAAAATAAATAAAGCGATTTATTAAAATCAAAAGCCATAAACCATTCAATTAAGTGAGTTCTCTGCGAGCAGCTAAACATGTGAATTATAATTATAAACCAATCGAAATTACCACTTTTGGGCAATTAAAATTGATGTTTGCACGCCATAAATTTGGGCATTCGGCTGAATAAATCAGCGACAAGTTCGCCGTCTTTATATCAACACTATATATCAAGAGATTTTCATTTTGTACTTTTCGCATAATAGCCAACGTACCTTGGCACGCAATCATCTGCTCGGCGATGACCTAGCAAATTGGCATTTAAATTTTTAACTGCATTTTTATGATGCTACCGCAACCCTCTGACTACCAATTTCTTTGGGCCAAATAAAATAAACCGTAATGCAATAAATTACGCTGTTTTTCTTGTCGATCCTTCGGCAAATTGTCTGCCGGACTTTGGGCCATAAATTCAAACCCCTTACTCGGCCGAATCTTTTGTGTCCGACATAAGCCGTTTGGGGGATAAATCTCCGGCTTTTGTGGGTGTGCACGCAAATCAATGTTGGACGAACAATTTAATAACCAACTCGGGGGATTAACTGATGAATATTCTCCTGGGGATAACCAGTCCTGCATATATAAACATATTTCTTTAGGCACGCCAAGCAAATGTCAATGTCAACTGGCCTTGTTGGGCCTTGGATTTTCCACGGCTCGCCAGCGTTTTCTTTTGGGTGGCCCAGAGTGGCCCAAGCCAAGGCTAAGTTTATTATGCCGCGAAAAATGCAGGCCCTCTCGAGTGTGAGTGCCGTAACCCTTGAACTCAAAGACATAAGAAAAACAAAGAACCAACTCAAAGTACACCCACCACCTTGTGTTTTACATTTCAAATGCTAAGCACAGTGGTTCCTCAGAAATTATAGAAATCAGAACATGAATAAAGATTTCAGTTTAGTCCATTTAGACTAAAGGATCTTCTGCCAAAAAAGGTTTTGCATTTAACCTTTTATAATGTGTATATATTTTTCTCATTTCTTTATATTTATAAAACGACTTAGTGAGATATATATAGATATTCACTAATTTTGGCAATTAGAAATGCAAGTACTTAATTAAAGGTCCTTATTTATAGATTTCCCTGTATGAAAAGCCAGCGGGCAAGGAAAACTTTATGTTAGTCAGTCAGTATATTATTTCAATCCCCTGCATTTTGCAGTGCCTGAGCTTCAGGATCCTTGCACTTGGAATGCATTTTACAGCGAACTGTCTGTCGGCTATGTTCGCTCATGTTTCAAATGTCAGATGTGTGTGAGACCGTGTTTCGTACGAGCAGGAGTTTTCCATATTATTATTTATGAATGCAACTTTGGCTGACATTTATATATATATATATATTTCTTTTTTTTTGGGGCAACTGCCTTCGTTGTACGTCTACAAGTGTAAGGGTTTTCGCTACTCGTGAAAGCCATCTTCTAGTTTTACAACTGCTTCACTCAGGGCCAATAGCGAGGAAAGTGCAGTAAAATTGTAAGAATTATGGTCAGGTTGTAAACAGGAAATATCCTATTAAACGAAAGCGGAGCGGAAGTTCCTTCATTGTTGTATACCAGCTTTTACCTAAGTGCATTTTTAGGTGCATTAGAACATTGATATGATTCTATTAGCACTCACACACATTCCGTTTTTATCACCTTGGTGGGTGGGAAAGCATCGAGAAAAACCATTAAGGGATGCCGTAATGGATGGTGGATATGATGGATGTCTTAAGATACCATTGATCCATTAGGGTGACCCAAGGTGGGAAAAAGAAAAAAAGGTCCTTCATCATTTAGGCCCTCATTAATTAAAAGGACACAACATTGAAACAAAGCTTAATCATATTAACTCAAAGAAAAAAGTAGCATATTACATAAAAAGCAATTATAAAACTATAAAAAATTAGTTTGCGCACTAATCTACATACTTCAAGCTTTAACAGTACCTTTTATAGTCTAGTTCTAGTAGAAAAATTATGCACCTTTCCAATATTTATAGTAAAACTGTGCGGTAATTAAAGCTATATATAGACACACTGGAATGCTATCAAGCCAAATAAAAGGCAAAAACCCTAGTCTATAATTCAGACTAGGCAAAAACGCTGCGGTCGGGGCGCAAGCTCTTAAAATAGAAATAATAACAGATACGCCAGCAACAAGCGGAGGGAAAACCAGGAAAGGGAAAGCAATGGGTAAGGGAAAAAGAAAAAGGAAAAGCGTGGAAAATGCGGGGGAAATGACAGGCCGCCAAGCGGGGAAAATAAACAGAAAAACACTCAAATTAAATTGCGAACTGAGCTTAATGCACTTAAAGTCAGTACATGCCCAGGAAAGGGTGCAAATGTGGGTGGTGGCTATTGTGGGGCAATGCCAATGTCAGACGGACGACGGATGGATGGATACCATTGACAGGTAAGCAGGTGCTCTGCGCTTTTCCGTGCTACCTAACCACCCTACCCATCCCCTTGACTCTCCCGGACTTTTCCTGTGGCACTCGAGCACGCGCCCGAGAAAAAGCCAAGAACTGAGAACTGAAAATCGAGTGTAAGCCGCGGCTTATGCAATGCGGCCAACGAGGCTTGACAGTCTGGTTTGCCTTCGCTTATCTGCGTTTCTTGGCCCAAAGGCTCGATTTGCCTTTGGCTTTTTTTGCCATGCAAGGCGGCCATTAGTGACGTCGAGTCAACCAACAAAATATTTCCTCAATATTTCAATGCTCAATAGGTTTTCCCCCATTGATTCGTGGCGGCGAAAGCATATTTAAATATTAAGTTGCCAAGTTTATTTCCTTGGGGACACTTTGCGGCCGTTTTTTGGTGGAACGAACTTTTTATCTGCAGCATTTTATTTCATGTTTTTGCTTTATCGTTGTTTTATTGATTTAATTTGTTGTTGGGCCCCAGGCCAAAAAAAAGTATTGAATATTCAAAAAGCCCTTTGCAAAGTTGTCTCGTTAGTACATGTAGACACACTAAAAATGCAGAGTCGCTATTGAAGTTATTTTTCTGAATCCCTGCGGCTGATTATATATTCATTGCTTTAGTCATATTGATTTATTTATTTCCTCGCCAAGCTGCATGGGTTTGCATATCCGAATGGCAAAATTCCAGTTAAAAGTTTTTCCATTTATTTAAACTATTCAATCTGAGATTAGGAAAATCCGTTTGCAAGCAGATTCTATTGGTAAATTATTGCTTTTCATTTAGTCATGATCATATTGATAACACACAGAGAAATCAGAGTTTCATACATACTAAAGAAATACTTTAAAATAAAAGTTAGGAATTATGATTATGTTTAGCCAATTTCGTCTTATATCCTTTAAACAAATGACAAATATACAAGATATTTGTATAATTGCATCGTATTTCTATATAAATTTCTCTCATCGAGCGTACTTAATTCCCAGTTTGGCCCACAGCTCATTACACAATTTATATTAAAGCCGTAACTTAACCCTCGGCATCCAGTTCGCCATTAGCTGCCAGTTGGAGCTGGGCCAAAAGTATTTGCCATATTGCACTCTGGATTGCAAAAGTTCTCGACCAGCATTCCGCCATAATCGTATAAATACGTATACAGTTCTAGCACTTCCTTTCTCTACATACATTTGAAAAAAAAGAGAAAAAAAAACAACAAAGGATGTTTGGTGGAAGAACGGAAGAGGCTTCAAGCGACTGCAGTGGGTGAAATGCAATTTCCAGGCCATAAAATGGCTAGGCAGGAAAAACCAGCAGGAAAAGTCCTTTCACTTGGCTCGAACGAAAGCGTTCGCAGGTAATGGCCATCATAGCAGCCGGTTAATGCGGCCAACTTGTTCTTGCAGGCAGATAACACGAGTTACCAAACTCCTCGCGAACGATGCGAAAAGTTTCGCGGCAAATTAAATGAAAGTTAATATTGGCAGCGTGTTCGATAAACAATGGGGACATAGTCAACAAGTTGGCCCTAATGCGATTATCGCACAGTGCCTAATGTCTTCGAGAATTGGCTTTAGTTTTATCGAGGAAATCATATACCTAACTTTTTCTAAAAATTTCAAAATATTTCTATATAATGTCACAATTTTAATTCTAGATTATTAGATATATTCTTACAGAATACTTTTGATTTTAGAAGCCCATATATTGTCGCAACCATTTCTAACCTTCAAATTGAAATTAGTGGCGATTTTCTTGACAGTGTGCAGTGCGAAACTCATTTAGTGGCAACAGCTGCTGCAAATTTATGCTCACGGCTTTTCTATTCTGAGCTTTGTTTTAGCCACAGAAGAGCGACCGCAGCAAACTGTCAACGATTCCCACCGCAGATATATGTACACGTACATTCATCCGGATGTTGGCAAACGAGCTGGCTAAATCCAAGCCAAACTGGCACTGCTCAAATTCCACTTGAGTACAGCTTGGCATTTGGTAAATTCCAGGATTTCATGATCAAATGTTTACTCCTTTATTAATTTGAATGACAACTTTTGACGTTTTAAAGCCAAACCGTTGTGCGTGAATAAAAGAAAATATGATACAAAGGAGTATGAAAATTTTATTCAAATTAATTCGATACTTTTCTCAACCCATAGAACCATCAAAAATATGAATTTCAACGCCGGAAAGTATGCAATTAAAATGTTCATACTCTTTAATCCTTAAAAAGGGATAACAAAAAATACCTTGCACAGATAAAAAATTATTATTATTATAAAGATTTTGGTTGAAAAACTAAAAGTAAACGTAACTAAGACTCAGGCTATTAAACCCTAAAAAGAATATTATGCATATAAAATAAACATCTCAGCTCAGAAAAGCCGACTGCAGTTGGGCCACCACCCTTGGTAATTATTTTTTTAAGTGTCCCTTTCAAGCCAACATCATCTGCAGACGCGCCTTGAGCCCAGGACTTTGCTTTCTTATTTTTAGAGCCACCAACCCACCCGCAAGGCAACTGCAGATGTGGGTGGCCCAGCAATTTTGTTTACATTTCTTGTTTTCCCCCATTCCGCGCGGTGTGTTTAACCCACAATGACTTGTGACAGGGAGCGGTGTCAAGCGATGTGGGAGGGGATAGGGGCGGAGAGGTTTGGTTGGAGGTCGCTTGGGGGCCTCGTGGAGGTGGCGTTCTGTCTCATTTCAGCTGCGGGAAATCCCCGCTCACGGATGCAATGTCGGCGCTTCCTGGGCTGCAGTGGGAGTCCCACTGTGACCATTTCTCACCCGCCATACGTATACGTGTGTTTGGACCTGCAGCTGTGTGGGTTTTCGTGGGTGTTTCTGTTTTATGCTATTAATTTGACAGTTTCAGCTGCGCTGACAACTGGCTTTTCCCCAGACACCGAGCATAGCGTTTAATGGCTGCAAATTAATTGTCGTATGCCTTTCTCCTCCCCAGAGATAATTGCTCAGCAGCATCTAGTTTCTCAGCGAGGACAAATAAACCCGAGCAAAAAAAAAACAAACATAAGAAATGGACTCTGCCGCCGCCGCCGCCGCCAAGCGCGTCCAAATCGAGAAGGCCCACAACTTTATGCGCCAGTATCGCGATCCCGAGTCCAGGGAACTCAAGAAGCTGTCGGCCAACCAGTTCATGGATGTCTGGGCGCACTACGATAAAGATGGTGAGTTTAGATCTAACTAGCATAAAGAACTTTAAACTTTTAATATTTAATCTATGTTTATAGACATTTGTACTTAATATAATTTTGCATCTATTAATCAAAATTAAATACTTATTAAAATTTGTACCTTAGGAAATGGCTACATTGAGGGCACCGAGCTGGACGGATTCCTGCGGGAGTTCGTGTCGAGTGCCAATGCCACAGACATTAGTCCGGAGGTGAGTCTGAAGTGGAATGGTACAATTGCATCTTAATCCCTCGGTCCCAATCCCCAGGCTGTAACGGACACCATGCTCGAGGAGCTGAAGTCCTGCTTCATGGAGGCCTACGATGACAATCAGGATGGTAAAATCGATATCAGAGAGGTGGGTAATGCCTACGCCACATTCGGACTCAAAATTTCAGTTTGATGGGGGCTCCCATGTCGTATGCGCAATGTTGTCTGTATGGATTTTTGTATTCGAAATGACATTTCCTTTAGTCGTGGCGGCGCCTTTGCCTTCTTTGCCTTTTTTAAATTGGTTTTTAAATGTCTCGGCCGGGCCGAAACCTATAAATTATTTGGCGATTTTCCCTGGAGAAGGAATCAAGTTTCTGGCAAGGTCTTTTGCCCAAAAAAAGTTTTTTCTTCGTTTTCTCTCATTGTGTGGAGGCCACATTAAATGAGTTTTTAATTGAAGTTGAACTGGCAGCAGAAGTACGGACTATTGGAAGGGGATTTTTCCGTTTTTTTTTTTTATACATACCAAATAATACAGCGGTGCACAATGGACTTTTGATAAATGAGCCCACGAAAAAAGGAAAGTTTTGGGGAAGAAAAGTGAAAAGTTCAAGTAGCCGGGTCCCCCATGGATTGTTGATTAAGATTGCTTGCAACACAAAAGGCACAGGGCATTCATAATTCATGTGGTCCACATTATTCATACGCCACGTCGAACGGCGATTCAAATGTTAAATTACTGGTCTGTCAACAAGGCTTTGTTGGCCTGGGGATAAACTTTAATTACGATAGTGCTGTAATTACCAACAGCAAATAAAAATGTAAATCCCACGGCCACAGCGAATTATAAAGTTTTCCCTGCCACAGATGATTACTTGTAGAAGGGTAAGGGCTTCAATTCGACACTTGAATTATGCCGGAAACTTTTAACGAATGCCTGGGGCGAAACTTTTCCGGCTGTTCGCTAATGAAAGTGCAGCAAGATTTTCTCGCCTTTCACGCAATGCTCCGGAAAAACAGAAGACTTAGGTACCCAGCAGTCCTCGGAGCATTCCCATTTATAACTTATTCTATTGTCAAGTCACGCACTGAAACAAAATGGTATTTTTCTTGTACTACTTTTTCGCAGCTGGCTCAACTTTTGCCCATGGAGGAGAATTTCCTTTTGCTCTTCCGCTTCGATAATCCTCTGGAATCTAGCGTTGAATTCATGAAGGTAAGTGACAATCAGGAATTTCGCACCCTGAAATTCCCCAATTAATTTGCACTGCAATTAAATTAGATCTGGCGTGAATACGATACCGACAATTCGGGTTACATTGAAGCGGATGAGCTGAAGAATTTCTTGCGCGATTTGCTCAAAGAGGCCAAAAAGATCAACGATGTGTCCGAGGACAAGCTCATTGAGTATACCGATACCATGGTAAGTTGTCAAACATAAATGCAATACATTACTTTGGTTTGCTTACGAAATTCATCAGTAGATAAAGGATAAAAGATAAACTTAATTGAAAGATAATTTATGAATACATAAATACTCACTATCCTTTGAGCAAATAAACTTCTTGTTCAAAATTCCCTAATGATTATACATATAATGTCGAAACAAAAACGATTCAATTATGACATGCTTAGAATCCAAACTGCTGTGATTATTGACCGATGGACTATGCACTTTACACACAAAAGTGTAAATTATGCAGATTTGCTGTAAGCACACGATAATGTATGCGCAATTACCAATCCTTCCAGCTCCAAGTATTCGATGCCAACAAGGACGGACGTCTGCAGCTGTCGGAAATGGCCAAGTAAGTGTCCTTGAAGTCGCGTTCTGAAATTCCCGGCAGCAGCCAGCCAACTAACTTATTTATTGCAGATTGCTTCCGGTTAAAGAGAACTTCCTGTGCCGCCAAGTGTTTAAGGTAAGTGCCAAAGATAAAATGTGTGAAAACATCGTTCAGTCGAGGAAATTGCCAAGAGCAGATACTATCAGCATATCGCGGTTTTCCAAACATTTATTATTAAGAACTTGTTTATGAAACCAAATCAAACTCGGCTTGCCTTGAACAAAACACGTTTAGCACCTAGGTTAGCCTGGACTTTTGGTTTATCACTAGCTGCAGCCTTGACTATCCCAACTAACTTAGCTTTGCAACTAACACAATCAGCAATGCATATTGGTTTTGTCTTTTCTTTTCTTTACCTATCATTTCAAACGATGTCTGTGCCGACTTGGGAACTAATCTTTAAGAAATTAACGAATTTAAATCATCAGAAAACATTAGGGCTTTAAAGACAATATATAACATCAGGTTTGTAGTTAAATATTCATGCAGGGAATTTGCCAACCAACCATCAATAACTAAATAAAATCGTATTGTTCATCAATTATTATAAAAATCAATTACCAAATTTAGTTTTCACCCATGAACAAACATTAATTGGTTAAATACATTGCAATGCTTACAATCATACTATTGCAGCCAATAAAAGTCCATGGACTAAACAAACTTTAAAAAATAAATGGATCGAAAGGAAAAGTGTTATGCTTTTCTGAATAGAATCCCGAATCATCAGCGATTCTAAATCCTTTTAAAAGCTTTTCATTCTCGCTCGACAGATCAGCAAATACAATTTTTGACAAAAAAGGACAATGCCACTATTTATTCTTGCTTTCGCCTTCGACACTGAATGCAACATTGAATTGTTGTGGCCATAAAAAAAAAAAAATATTCAAGCCAATTTTGTTTGCGTCGCAACAAATAAAGCCATGGCCAAACACAAATAGCTATTTCGCCGAAAAGGAAAACAAAAAATAGCAAGAAATATTGTCTGCAATCGTAAAAATAAACGAAGCAAAATGGCAAAGCTCAGCTGAAACTGGCAGGTGCTTTCCACCCACTCCCATTTCTTCCTTTTTTTTTTGCAGAAATAAAATGCGTGGGAGTTGGTGGAATCAATTTCCGAAGGCAACAGCTTCCTTATGTCCCCCAGTTTTTGCTCAAGCGTCAACAGATTTGATGCGATTTGAATGGGGCTGTAAAAAAAAAGGGGGGAAGCTAAACAGCAATCACTGCACAAACAGAAGGTGGAAAGTCCCCAAATGGCTGGCCATTAAATACTTTAATATTAGTTTGCCTCGAAGAGATGCCCAGCCGAACAATTAGCAGAAGAAAAGCCATGTGGTGTTGGAAAAACAAACTTTTTGGCCACGACCGCCGCCGCCGCTGCTGCCAGATGTTGGGGCTTAAAATTCCCCTGGGAAATTCTACGAACCCATTTCGACTTGGCCCAAATGCTGATGATGCCAACTGCGGTTATATGAAGCACTGTCATTGCATTTGAGGCTGCCTACGAATGTCACGTAGCTTCCCGCAGGCCAAAACTTGGCCAGAAAGAACATATATTTCGAGCATGTTTTCCGTTTGCGCATTTTAAGCATGCTGGCAAGGAATCGGGCCATCCAAATACCAAAGAAAACGTTTTGTTTGCTCAAAGCAGCAGCTGCTTAAGAAATTCTGGCTTAAACATGTACCAAGTGTATGGAGGCCTTGGTTCTCTATCAGCAGTTTCCGAACATTATTTAAAACTTCTTAACAAAATATTTAAAGCCAAAGTGCTCTCATCAATTTAAGCATTAAGTGTGTGTAGAAAGAAAGACTCTACATAAATAATACTACTAAATAAGGGCAGGCGGAAATAAATGTTGGACCTGCAGCCTTGAAGACTCCCAATTTGCTGAGCCAGCCCCTTCGAAATTTCCCGAGTCGCGTTTCCCACGTCCTCATCGAACACATTTTTTTATTCTCTTCTCGTGTTTCGTCCTCGTGTTTGGGTTTCCTTTTTGCTGTTTGCCACATGAACCACACATCGCCACATACATATGTGTGTATGCAATCCTTGGTCTATCCACCCAAAGGAAAACCACCTCCATTCGGTTGTCGGTGGTGTTGTTCTTGGCAATCAAGTGGGTTAGATGCACAGCAAAATGATCTGAGTGGGGGAATCGAAGGGCATTGAGAGCTCTTATTGTTATTTGCTGCAAATGTACGTGCTTCAGTCGCATTGACGCTTATTCTCATTGCTCATTGGCAGTAGTTGCCGAAAAGTTGGATGTGTTAGCTATCGAAGCGGCATTTTTCGGGCAAATTTTTGGGGGGCGCTGGGTGGTGGGTGGTGCCTCCAACAGTGTTCTCAAAATCAAAAGTGTTGCATTCAGCCTGAACTCACTTTGTATTGGTTTTCAATTGCAATCGGATTCCCATTGCACTAAATCCCTTTTGTTGGCTGCTTGGTGGCAATCCCACGCGTTGTTCAAAACTAAATGGAAAATTTGGAGATGTGGCTAACGAAAATTGGCTTTGCTGACGCTGTGGAGCAGCACAAAAACAACCACTACTGTTTAATTCTAATATTTCAAAGCTAATTATTGCAACTTTCGCGGCGAAAAGAGAGAGTAAATACATTTCCATTATAACAAGTTTACTTTGAATTTGAAACGCAAATATAGCAGAAAAAGTTTGGTGCCTTTTTTGGGCTTTGATTTAATATATCCTTTATATGTTTTATAAACGGTTTTGTAAAAAAGGGAAAAGTTTTAAATTTCATCTACATAGCTGCTACATTTTGGCTCTGCAAATTTAATGCAAACATTTTGACAAGCCAATACTTTTTTCACTACTGTCCCATCCAAAATAAACATATTGAAGTCATCTTGATGTCAGCTTACATCCTTCACGCTTTCCAATTTAAAATGGCAAGCTGCTGGTGTAAATTCAAATGCAACTCGCATGTTCCTTCAACGAGATATTTGTGTTGTGCGCGGAGGGACGTCCTCTTTGCCAGGCGGAAAGAAGGAGGATCTGAAACAGGAGTGGGAACGAACGTGAGCCATGTAGCGATGTGCAGCCATGTGGAGCGGCAGTCCGAGCGAGGAGCAGAAGAAGCCGCAGGATTGCACAACGAACAATGCCCAGTGCTCGGTGCTCATGGGTTGCATGCCGCATATTTGCTCATTGTTACAGCTCGCAGCACAAACGACATTTTATTTGGTTTTTATTGATGGTGGGATGGTGGGCAAGTGGTGGGCAAGGGATTGGGCACCAGTCGTTCGGAGTCATGCATAACAATGTAGCGAGGCAAGTTGGATTTTAATCGAAAACGCCACGGCGCGGACATGGTTGCTGTCACTCAGTTCCGAGCCACTGAATCCTAAGGCATCCCGGTGCCCAGGCACCTGACCATCGAAGATACGCGTCTGTACTTACCGTACTTTCGCCATCGTAAGTCGCCCGTTATGAAGTGCCATAAAAAAGGTTGGAAGCTGCGGCTTCTGGCAGCCATAAAATAGGCATTTCCAGCACATTTACCCAAGGTGCAGTTATTACTTTTCAACATAATTTCTTTGGGGCCATAAAAGCCAAAGCATGCATCAGCATTTTGATAACCGCAGTGGGCCAGCTGCTCAGCTATACATACATACTTTTTCGAGAGGCTGCATAACTCCCAGAAACTTCTGTCTCCGGGCGTCCAATTATGTGGCGCAGTGTATTGCTGGCTGGTGGCCAAAAGTGCCCGAAAGCGTTATGCTAATGCACATCACGTATACGCCGCATGCACCGCAACGAGCAGTGACATAATGTGCTATGTGGACAGGAAAGGGCGGCAAAAGGGTGGGCGGGACAGACATCTAGGGACACGAAGCAGCAGGACATTGTGAAAAATAGCCCGGTACACTTAGCTTTTTGTCGGGTGTCTTATTTTTCAGACGAGAGAAACAACAAAAAAAAACCCAAGGACTCGACTAAGTGAATACGTGACATTGCGGCACAGACAATTTTTCAGTTCATTTTCTTGTAACTTAATTTTTCAACTTGCAATTAGAAACAATTTTGAACAATTAACTAAGAAAGCTGAAATTGGTAATGCATTTGCATAGCTTACGTTCATCTAAGCGTATACTTAATATTTCTCACTCTTAGTTTTACTGCATCCAGATCTTAGATCCTTTAGCTTACTAAAATAATAATTAAAATTTTAGCCTAAAATCATGTATACAACATTAAAAAGATAAGTTAATCAAAGCTGGAGAATAATTAAAAGATACTTTTTAAAATTTGCCTATTTTAATTAGCCTTCAACAGACTTAAATTGCTTTAGTTCATGACTTTTCTAACTTTCTATATATCTTTTTCGTTTCCCCCCGCCAACCTCCTCTATGCCATCTGTATACTATCAACATAATATACTATATATCTTTGCATATACTTCTATAATCTTGTGCATTTTTATTTCAAAACAAACAACCTAACAATAACCAAACTAAAAATAAACAATTACCGAATTAACTATACCGTGCACGTGGTGTATAACATTTTGGGCTGCCACCTTCAACTTCCGACTTATCTCACAAAAATGCAATTTGAAAATCAACTCGAAATAACAAAACAATTACCGCAAATCAAAACTCTTGCCATCTGCTGTATATACAAAAATTTGCATACAACAATCTGCAACCAATTGCACTGCCAACAATGAAAACAAACAAAAATATTTCGTAAAACAATACACAAACTATTTGCATTACTGCAAAACCAAACCGATACCAATGAAATGAAATAAATAACATAAAAAACGTATATATACATATATATATATATATATTTAAACCACACACTGAAGGAGGGCATTGACGTAAGTATTTTTCACCCCATCATCAAACATTCAAACAATCAAAAAAAAAAAGAAAAGCCCCACAAAAAATAAAAACTCATGTGGGTAAAATAGTGATTACAAAGACACTGGTGGCCCATTTAAACTCTCAATAAAAGTGTATTATTTTGTGCTTTGGATAACACTTGTTTAAACAATCGTTTTTTGTTTTGATGAGTACTCAACAATTTCATTTTATTAAAATAAAACAACCCAATACCTACTGTTTTAAATTCGCTTGAAAAATTCATGTTCATACAAGAATGCATGCTTTTTTTTTTTGTGAATTATAAAATATTCTTTTTGCTGCGTGAATGATAAATATAAATCTTTCAATTCAATTAATAAGCATAGTGTATATATTCAAATAAACTTGACAAAGTTAAAATAATGGAGTCAAATAGTGACAAAGAGTGTTATCTACATATTTATGAGATATTTAAGCCACCTAAGAGATACTTTCAAGCGTATGCAATGAATTTTTATAAATTTTTTAATTTCATTTTGCTAGTTTTACGTCCAAGTTTTTAGACAGTTCTTCAAAGTTATTCTTTTTGTTGCAGTAACTAATGAAAGCTTACCTCTATTAACGATGAGCAACTAAACTTGCTGCCAGTAAAAGTTAGAGTCATTTGCAATTTGCCGTTTTTAGGGTCCTAGCCAAAAGCCACAAGCCAACTCGAAACAAGAAAATGATATCTACGAGCTACTAATTAGACTTTTGATGGCATTGGTCCACCCCATTTGCCACTTAACACATCCCGGCATCCCAGTACGTGAACAGCTTTGGCCCTAACGATGTGAGGTCCACGCAAATTACACGTTGATGTGGAACTCCACCTCCTCCTCCTCCTCCTCCTCCATGGGAACCTTTTGCATAATTTAGTCATTCAGTTCGGTGGCTGCAGAGGCTGTGGGATCTGGGGGAATGGATATATTTTGTGGAAGTGCCATATGGATAATGGCAGCCGCAGGCTGACACGCTCTCTGCCACCGGCTTTTCAAAGTGTTGAAGTGTAAAATAATTACTTCATTTCATCAATGTGTTGGCATGGGGGCCACATCACATAACATCACATCACGTTCAAGGCGAACATCGACTTGAGTCTGGGCAATTTGACAAAGAGCCAGGCCACGAAAGTGAAAGTAAAAACCCAGCAAAATGCGATATATACGTTTTGCGTTCGTGTGAAATTCAATTTCAGGAGCTTTGCCACCGCCAAATGGGAAAAGGATCGCCATTTATAATGCCGGGCTAAGCACTTTTTTTTAGAGCTTAAGCGGAAAAGGGTATCCAGTTAATGGGTTTCTAATCCCGGTAAGAAAAAACAGTGCGCCCGCTGCGTTTTCTTGGCGCCAGTAAAACAAATGTTATCAGACTTTACCAAGGATAAAGAAAACAAAACCTTAAGTTTCACCTCGCAGCTTTTCGCTCGCACCGTAAGTGCACTGGCAAAAATATTGCCTGAAATAGTTTAACATTATATTTAACTATTTATTCCTGATGCATATTTTAGGCAACATTTTAAGAGATTTAAATGTTTTCTGTTTTATAATTAAGCAACTTACTTTCAGGGCTAACATTTTTGAATTTAAATTGAAATTTCACTATGTGGCCATATTTTTTTATCAGTGCAGTGAACTTGAGGCGCCACCTTGGCCACATTGCATAACCCCCAAAATTCCAAACTGCATGAGTATGTGGGGGGTAAATTCATGTATGTGAAAGGAGGTTTATATATGGGGAGGGGAGCAAAGTAATTCGTGCAATTTGCCGGGCGCAAATGGAATCGATAAATTTCGTGTTCCCTCGTGGAAAACACATCCGGAAAAATCCCGAATGAGCGCGGTGAATGGTAATGACAAATCTGCTCTACCTGGGCAATAATTCATATTAATTAGCGAATGTCAACGGCATAAAAACACATATATTAAACGGCAGTATGTTTCATTTAGCATAATTAGGCCTTTACGTTAAGCTTAATGAATGAGTGTGGAATATGGAATACTTGTATTTTTTATACATACGTAGCATGTTTATTAATCTCTTAGGATTTTCCTAAGACTAATTAGTCACTTCCCATTGCATTTCTAAGAGCATGTTTTCATTATAATTAGCTGTATCTAGCATGAGCTCATACCTTAATATTTAACTAATCAAAACCAACAATTGCACCAACAATACAACTTGACCCGTAGTTTAGGCCTATGATATTAAAGGGGTTACCCAACTAGAAAATTTAAAGATAGTCTAAGCAAATCTTACACACATTTGTTTATGGATTTAGCATACTTTATAATTACATTTTGTGTATTCATTTTATACGTTATCCAAAAACTTTTGTTTATGTAGGAAAAAGTATGCTAAATCCTATTTATAAATACTATTTTATGTGAAACATGCGTATAAACAAAACTTGTTGGATAATATTATATTGAGTATTGCAATTTGTATCCACAGGGCGCCACAAAGTTGACCAAAGAGGATATTGAAAAAGTATTCTCACTCTACGATCGTGTAAGTAAAGCAAATTATTAAGGAATCTATATAAATATGTAAAATATAATATGATTTCAATGCAGGACAATAGCGGCACCATTGAAAATGAGGAGCTCAAAGGCTTCTTGAAGGACCTTTTGGAGCTGGTCAAGAAGGTGAGAGTCTCTCTTAATGTCAGATGAAATAAAATGTTAATATTGTGCGCTTGCCAGGACGACTACGATGCCCAGGATCTGGCCGCTTTCGAGGAGACCATCATGCGGGGAGTTGGCACCGACAAGCATGGAAAGATCTCCCGGAAAGAACTGACCATGATCCTGCTGACACTGGCCAAAATATCGCCCGACGACGAGGAGTAAGCCGGATGTTCGAGAACATACCAAAAAGAGATTTTAGCCAACTCTATTTTTGTCACCCGAACGCGGGAAATCCAGAAATGAGGCTCCAAAATGGGCTTCGAGGCAATTGTTTACTTTAGAGCTGCATTAAAAGGGGCAGCAAATAAAACAAAAAAAAAAACAGAAGGGATATTGGAATCGGGGGAGAATCCTGAGAGATCCAAACCGAAACGAAGCTATTGGTATAAAATAAATCTAATATAAATGTTTCAATCTTAAATAAATGTTTATCGTATGTTAAGATATTGAGAGTATATATTTCCCCCAAAATCAAACCAAAACGGAAATTTATCCAGTCAAACAATTTGCAACACAGAATCGAGCCACTTAAAGTAAACAATTAAGAAATGATAACAACAAGATCAGTACATCGATTTTATATTATACTATATATGTATTTATATTTTCTATGTGTATTTGCATAACGTACTTTATTTAATTACCAATTAAAATCGAAATAAAAGTAGCTATATTTAAGGATACCACATTTATTTGAGACTACCTAAGTAAAAACATATGTGTGGCTACAATCTGTAGATAATTGTTGTTAATCATTGTGACAGTACACCCCAAAAGTGGGTGGCTGCATTCCGCGCTCAACTCCCCGCACTTGTGCTATGAATATCCCCCGCAAGCATCAATCAATCAATCAAGAGCCACTTACATCAGCCCGAGGGTGGACGCCACTAATGCAGGTGAATGCAAATGCAAATGCATCCGCCACCTGAACGTGACAATGTCAAGCTGGAGGAGGGTGGTGATGCATCCAGTTAATGTTGGACACGCACTCGTCCTTGTATTTTCCACCCGAGGGGAGATTACGAGGAGCAGATTGACGCCGTTTGAGGCTAACATTTTCACCCAATTCCGCAACTTAGGCAAATCGGTTATTTTACCTCTAACCAAAAACCCAAAGTTAACCAACAACGCTACGAACTATCTAATGTTCTTTCAAGGTGCTATAGCTATATATTGTATGATTTATTTCGATACGTATTCCCTTCCCCAGCTGTTATCATTGTATTCTTTCGAAACCTAACTAACTAAATAACTAACAACTAATAACTTAAGCTTTAAAACCAAGACAAGTTGTTCCAATCCTGAAACGCTCTTTGCCCAAGGATTCACTTTTAGAGCCATAGTTATGAAATATATCAATTCCATCGCCTTTAAAAATGAAACCCTGAGTAAAGACGCCATGCAACAAAATGCCAACTTATCATATAAATATACTAATTACAATACAACTCTATATGATAACATACTTATGCTAATCCTAAGATATTGTTCAAAACCACATGCATGTAAAGCTTCGAAACGGACTTTCTTCTATATGAAACAAGATACCAAATATCGAATATCTAAATGGATATATGTCTAACACTATGGAAATACAGCAGAAATGTTTTAATAAAATAAATACAATACAATCTATGCAGACATCAAGGGGTCAGCACTCCAATAGCAGTCTTTCGATTTCTTATTTTTTTCTATACACACAGGCGTTTGTATTTCCGGTTGCGTTTCTCCTGGAGCTCTAGAAGATCATTCAGTTTCTTCAGCATATCAGTGGCATCAAACACTTTCTCGGTTAACACGGCTAAGGGGGAAGAACAATCCTTTAATGTTTTCTCCTGTGCCACTTCCGAGTCAACGAGACAGTTGACAATGTCCATCGTTTTCTTGATTTGCGAACAGAAGCTATGGTGGAACTTTATAGGTAACTACTAATAACATTAGATACATGGTAGTTACCACTTGGCCTCCGTCATTCGATTTCTGATAATAAGCTGCCAGGCCATGCAGCTCTTCAAGTGCCAGGAACAATAGCAAGTGCCCAGAGTCTCCGTGATGGGATCCTTCCATTCCTTGATGACCGCACACTGAGCTGGAGGAAACCTCACCTTCTCCACCAGCCAAGTGTGCCAGATAATCGTCTTCCTGTTCTGGAATTCCGAGTTCATTTGCTCAGAGTCCAGACGCTTGCTTCCAAAATGACGCTCCAGAAATGAGGTTGCCTCCTTTTGGGAATCATGGGGATTCGGTTTGCTAATCGGTCCCACTTCCATCATGCCATTTTGAAAGTTCAGCCACGAGGGATTCGCGCAGAAGGATCGTGTTGTAGCATCTGCATAAGTAAGAAAGGTTTCGCTAATGGATTTTATTTGAAGAGCACTTAATTAGGAACTGTATTAACTTCTGTATGCTTTAGAACTACCTCAAAGATGCCTATTCAATTTGACCTATGAGAAGAAGGACGAAGGACCCCATTAGAGCTTGAGATCTTCCCTTGAAGGGTCCTTCATCCAAGCTTCCCCCTTTGGCATTTGCAAAACTCACCCACTGCCGACGCTGACCACCAATTTGGCAATAGTTTCACAGCGGGACGTAGCAATTTTTTTTCGAGTCATGGTAACACGGTCAATTTTACAGGATATCTCGAAAAATGTACAAAATCAAACGGATGTATAGGTCGGCGACTACTAAGATTAATAGGTTCCGGCGTTCATGGCCTTCATATCCAGTTTCTGCTGATAGGCCAGTCTCTGAAGAATCGTGGGATGAGTGTGATGCCATCGAGCATAGCATTGGTCGTAGACTGGGAAACTCATGTGATCCGCATAGATCTTGACCAGCGCCATCCTCAGTTGAATGGAGTATCCCATGCGATGGGCAAATTTATCGGCGGCATACTCAAAGCGACGCAGATTCCACAGCATCAGGACATTGGCCAACGTGAGATATGGAGTCAGGGCAAATTTCAGAACAATGATGAAACCCACAATGATGGGCATAACGCCAGCTTTGAAGCCCACTGCCATGTACAACTGTGGGGAGTGGAAGAACAATCCGAAAAGTCCCATGGTGATAAAGAAGTGAATCTTCATGATTATGGTCGCCTTGTAGAAATGTCCGTGTTTCCAGTGACCCAATTCGTGGCACACCACGCCCGCCACCTGGATGTTGGTCAGACCTCTGCCCACCTCATAGGGATGGATCTCATTGGGTTCCTTGCCCTTGTTCAGTAGCAGGGTGTCAAAAATCACAATTCTTTTCAGACAGCAGCTCCCGTAAAAGTAGGCATTACTATACTGCATCGTCCGGGTCTTAATGATAAATACCCTCTTCATGGGAAAGCCAACCACATCGCAAACCCGCTTCACCTCCATATAAAGGGCAGTGCCCTCTGGTAAAACCACCTGTCGTCCAATGCACGGAATGCAGCAGTAGGGCAAAAAAAATACCAGCAACAGGGTGAACGCAGCCCAGAAGAGCCAGAACCAAAGGAAGAAGTAGTACCCAATGAACTTTACGCTGAACACAATGGCCGCCGCCAAAGGGAGCAGGACGAGCTGGCTTAGGAGAATGGACATTGCCCCAATGCAGCAGTAGAGGTACCATGGAAACTTGCCCGACATCCCATACCGCAACTCCAGCAGGCACTTGTCATATATCAGAACCGGCAGGAACCTTATACATATGTATATGGTTAGGTAGAACACAAAGATCAAGGTGATCCAGATCTCTTGGGAGGTTACTTTCTGTAGAGTCATCGCAGCCAAGCCCCAGAGGAATGGATAGAAGCCCAATATCAGCTCACAGAGCGTAATAATCAAGTCGATGAGGTACTTCCATAGCTGTAGCTCCGTTTTATGCAGCTCGTAGATGCGGGCGCGATGGTAAATCTCCGGCGGAATGATTCCTCTCAGCTCCTCCGGCACCATAATCGCATTCAAGCACACCAATTGCTGGTGAAAGAAATCCGCGATCAGTTCCTAATCGGTGGAACAACCAATCCACTACTTACCTGCCTCTTGGTGAGTATCATCTCCCATATCCGGTCAACTAACACGATCAGACATAACACCACCAGCACTATGAGTGGATCTACTTTCGGCCAAGTATCGTAGAATGCCATCAAAACTTATCATGTTCCCCCAACAAACAATGTCTACTTATTGTAAATTATTGTATTACCCAAGACGGATAACTCAATCAGAAGCTACTATGTTTGAGAAACACCGATAAAAAATATATCGCCTAACGTCGTAATTCTTCCAGACGACTCAACCGATCCAGCATGGTGGGATGCGTATGATTCCAGCTGGAGTAGCAAGGATCCGAAACGGGGAATGCCAGATTATCCGCATATAGTTTGAGCAGCGCTTGTCGCAGTTCTCCTCCATATCCGAGCCGGTAGGCAAACTCATCCGCCTGGTACTCAAAGCAACGCGTCATGCTCAGCATACTGAAGTTCGACAGGGTCATGTATGGAATCAATACAAAGCCAAAGATGATTAAGCATCCAATGACTGTCGGCTGGAGACCGGGTGCGAATCCCACCGCCTGGTAGATGGGCCCATGGGAAAACATAAGCGCGAACAGCAGGATAGTCAGTATGAGATGGACTTGGAACGCTATGATAGCTTTGTAAAAATGTCCATTCCTCCAGTGACCCAGTTCGTGGGCCACCACAGCAACCACCTGAGGATCTGCCAGTCCCCTACCCAGCTCCTCTGCCGTCAGCTGGGATAGATCTGACTTGCCCCTATTGAGCAGCAATGTATCGAAGATCACAATTCTTTTCAGGCAGCAGCATCCGTAGAAAAAGGCATTACTTCCTGTGTTAGGGTCATGCACACGGATGATGCGCACCTGACTCATGGGAAAACCGACTTGTCGCGTAAGATACTCCAGTTGGGTGCGCAAATTCGAGTTTTCCAGGGGCACACTTTGGCCCACAAATGGATGGATCAAAAATGGAATCAAGAGGAGTATGATGATCGTCAGGATTACCATTTGAAGGTACAAGGCCAGGGGAGCATAGGGCCCCAAGCCGATAAACATGAACACCAGGGCGACCACCACCAAGGTGGTAACCATCGCTCCCACAACCAGGTCAACGACAAAGTGACAGATGCGGGAGCACCACGGTGGTTTTGGCCTGGGTTGCAAACTCTTGATACAACAGCTCTCGTAGATCATAGCCGGCACGCTTTTAAGCCAGAAATACACGCTCAGGAGAAGCACGAAGATCACGGATACGCAAGCCTCGTGCTCCATCCACTTCGACAAGGCGCACTTTCCAGCCACTCCATACAGCCAGGCATAGAAGCCGAAGTATAGCTCCATAACACCCAATATAACTGCCGTAAACAGGTTGTGGACAATGGTGAACCAGCCCTTGTGAATCTTGTACACGCGCATCTTGTCGTAGAGCTCCTGTGGTAGATAGGGGCTGATAACATTCGGTACTTGTTGCGTTTTGTAGGCCACATGTATCTGAAAGAGCAAATAAATCCAAAATATACCGGAAAGATGAGCTCATCACTTACGTCCCGCAGCATCAGATATACGCCCCATAGATTCTCCAGAACCAAGAAAGCTATGATAATGTAGAGTATTGCTAGTGGATCATCCCAGAAGTATGCCGACATGTTGGAATCCTCTGACAACGGCTTGACATGTTAGTCATATTTTCTTAATTTTGAAGCTCCGTTAGGAAATCATTTTGAATCTATTGACGGATTTTTAACTACTAGCTTACATGTTTTGGAAATCACAAAAGATACATGTTTCCACATTGCAAAATCTTAAATAGCTTGTTGGGGTAAGTCCCCTTACTTTATTTTGTGTACGTTTAATCAAAGGGAACAGTGTAAACTTTGGTCTTCTGTGAAGTGAGCTGTCTTAGTTCAGTTTCTTCTCTTCCTTGAGCTCCTTGAGCCGATTCAGGCGCTGGAGTAGAGTCGGATGTGAGTGGTTCCATGTCGAGTACAACCAATCGTAAACGGGAAAGCCAAGGTTGTCAACGTTCAGTTTAATGAGGGCCTGACCCAACTGCTCAGCGAATCCCAGCTTGAAAGCGAACTCATCAGCCTGATACTCGAATCGTCGCGACAAAATCGTCATGGCGAAGTTCATGAGGGCATTGTATGGAGCGAGCACGTAGGTAAAGACGATTAGCAAACCGACGAGAATGGGCCGAGTACCAGGTTGGAATCCCATGGCCACGTAGAATGGTGGATACTTGAAGACATTTCCAAAGACCAGGAACATCAGAAAGAGATGAACCTGCATGATAATGATGTTCTTGGTAACGTGTCCTAGTTTCCAGTGTCCCAGCTCGTGACCCAAAACAGCCAGCACCTCCTCGTCGGTGCAACCCTTTCCCTTTTCTTCCTCTGACAATTCGGAGTCGTCCGGTTTACCTTTGTTTAGCAGCAGCGTGTCGAATAGCACGATCCTCTTCGAGTTCCAGAGGCCATAGAAGTAGGCATTGCTGTGCGAGGAGCGCTTGGATCCCTCCACCACGAAAAGCTTAGTGAGCGGGAACTTGAGCGAGGCGGCCAGATCCTCAATGGATTGCCTCAGAGCACCCTTCTCCAGCGGAGTATACTTGTCGAACAGGGGAGCAATGAAAATCGGATACAAAGTGAGTAGAACCAGCGAGATAACGCCTGTGAAGATCCACAGCCAGATGAAGAAGTTGTCGCCGCCACGTTGAACGATGAAGATAATAGCCGCTGTGATGGGAATCATGAGGACCTGGGTGACTAGAAAGCCTTTGAGCTGATCCCAAGCGAAGAATTTCGCCGTTTGTTTGTTGAAGCCATGCGTCTCCTCCAGCACGAATATCTTGTAGATCTTGAAGGGCAGTCCCTTGAAAGTGCTCAATACATTCGAGATGAGCACAAAAACGCAGCTGACGATGATCTCGTTTTTGGAGTCCCACTGCAGTTTATCCACCACCTGGACGGACAGCTGCCAGAGCACAGCGATCAGTCCGATGTACAGCTCCATGCAAAGCAGGCCCACATCCATAACAACCGCTTTGAAGATGCCGAATTTCTCCTGGTCCAGACCATATTTCCGCGCCTTATGGAACGTATCCTCGCCCATGTGTGACGTCAGTTCGGCCGGCACCTTCAGTGCAGTTCGGTACACTTTCACCTGGTGGCGACGGCAGGGTAAATCATTTAATGGGGGCAAGACATGAGGCGGCCAATTAACATTTGCCACTCTAAATTTATCATTCGCATTGATAAAATTCCTCGCCAAATGTCGCCTGGCTAGAACATGCCGGCACAACGGAAAAACTCACCTGGCGCAGCGATATATAGATCTCCAGCGCATTCTCGATAACTACGAGAAACAAAATGCTCAGCAGCACGGTGTCTGCGTCCAATGAAGACATCTTTAAATGCTATTTCATTAAAAAACTAATAAAACTGGAATTTTACTTTACAAGCGCCAGTGACGAATTATTAGTGTGACCGTCGTGCGGCCGTTTAAATATATCACAGCAATAGCAATTCGAACGATCTGGCAGCGCTGACTGCAACAGAATCAAAATAAGAATAAAGATGTTATTCTTGAGACGATTTTACAGCAAATCCGGACGGATATCTCAAATATTAAAGACAAATAAGCCAGGCGACTCTTTGGCCATACAGGTGGGTTCCATGATTAACAAATTCAACTCTCTGTTCATTTACAATTCTCACGTTTAAACAGGGATGGATCAAAAACGTTCGCCGGTTGAAGAACAACACATTTCTGGACATTAATGATGGTTCCACAAGCAGTAGGTTCCAGGTGGTGGTGCCCCGGACTCCGGAAAACCAGCACTTGGCTCCGGGCAGCGTCATTGCAGCGGTCGGTGAAATTCAAGTGGCTCCAAATGGCAGCTTCGAGTTGCATGCGAATCAGGTGGAAATGTTGGGTAACTAAGTATGTTTGATAACAAGATGAAGCGATCTTTTAAAGCTTTTCCTTCTTTACCCAGCTGAAGGACGCCTGCAGGAGGGTTATCCCTTCAGTCCCAAACAGAAACATCCACCTGAATATGTACGTGAGCATCTACATCTTCGATCCCGCGTAGATTTCGTCGCCGCCCAGATGAGGGTCAGACACAAAGCACAAAAAGCACTACACGACTACATGGATGAGCAGGATTTCGTGCAGATCAACACTCCTCTGCTTACAACCAACGATTGCGAGGGAGCAGGAGAAGTGTTTCGAGTACAACCGGACTCTCAAGATCTGCTCAAGCAGATGAACCGACCAAATATTCCCATAGAACAAAGCTACTTCGATAGCAAAGTATTCCTTAGCGTCTCTGGTCAACTGCACCTGGAGGCCATGACATACGGTTTAGGCAAGACATACACCCTCTCACCAGCCTTCCGAGCGGAGAACTCCAAGTCTCCGTTGCATTTAGCAGAGTTCTACATGTTTGAAGCGGAACTTGCCCATTTGGAGGAGCTGGAGAAGTTAGCGCGGTTCATTGAACAGATGCTGAAATCTGTGACAAGCCGTTTGCTGGAAACAAGTGGCGAGGACCTAAGTTTCTGTCAACGGAATTCAAACTCGAACTCCGATCTGCCTTGGCTGCAAGTACCGTGGAAGATAATGAGCTACGATGAAGCCCTGCAAGTGCTGCAGGAAAACAAGGACAGTCTTAAGACTCCCATTAGCCTGAACGAAGGATTTTCCAAGGACCAAGAACTTTTTTTAGTGGCCCATTGTGGTGCTCCCGTATTCGTTGTGGATTGGCCAGCTCAACAGAAACCTTTTTACATGAAAGTCTCGCGTACAAATCCCAATCGAGTTCATGCCCTAGACCTCCTGATGCCAGCTGTTGGAGAATTATGCGGCGGGAGCCTGCGTGAAAGCGATCCTGCTATATTAAAATCCCATCCGCAACTGCCGAAGGATCTGGAATGGTACGTTGACTTGCGAAAGTACGGAGGAGTTCCAACTGGAGGATTTGGAATGGGCTTTGAGCGTTACTTGCAGCTTGTCACGGGCGTTAAAAACATTCGTGATGTGATACCCTTTCCCAGGTATCCACACAGCTGCAAGATGTGATCAGATAAAGATGTTAAATGTTTTGTTTTACGTTGAAAGTCTAATAAACAAATATTACTCAAAAGTATGTTGTCAATCATAGGGTTGAGAAAATCGTAGGTGGAATCTTAATTATTTTGCTAAGAGCATGGCTGCTAGTACGCCTTTACAGCTGCCCCAACATAGGCTTACGACCTGGCCATGCTTCCTTGGCGTATTTCTTTTTCTGCGGGCACAGCGAATCGCCCTCGCCACTCGAGTCATGCGGATCCTCACCAAAGCGACGAACTAAAATGGTGTTATAAACAATGAGAATGTTTTTAAACAAATAGTCGCAAGAACTATTACCGTTTGCATTAGCGACGGCCAACTTTTGAGCCAATGTCGAGGTCTCCACAGCGTCGTCATAGACTGGCAGCACTTCAGGCGCAGGATTCGGGAGCAGTAGGCCCAACTTGGAACCAATGCTCAGCGGGGAGATGGGCTCGAGGTCACCCTTGCCATGCATTTCGGCCGGTAGACCTTGATATAGGGAATTAGTAGGCGAGTGGAGCACCGCTCCACTGGGCGGAGGCATTTCCCTATGCTGCTGCTTCATGTCAACTAGGCTCTGCTGGAACATTTGGTGCACATGTGCGGCATTGGCACTGGACAAACTGCTGTTGCCCGAATGGATGCCCATATGGTTGACGTCGCAGCGAGCCCTCTTGGCGGGCACCACAGTGGTTTGTACCAAGTTCCTGAAGCGTCCCACATTGGGATCCACATCCTCAGGATTGATGACAATCTCCTCATCGTTAAATGTGACATTTCGAGTGCGCCGTCCCTGTTTCAAGGCGTTTTGCTTTCGCATATTGGTATCATCATCGATGCCCAGCATTGAGATGCGCCGATTGTGGGCCGTGTTGTATTCTGTGAGATTCTGCAGGATAATGGATGGTTAGTTTACATAGTAATTGGCTTTTTTTTTCAACCCAACGCACATCAAGCTCCGTTTGGCTTTCGGGCAGGCCCAGGAGAGCTCCATCGCTGGTTTCACTGAGCGGTAGGTCTTCCATGATGTTGCTGTGGTGGCCAGAAGGTCGTTCCCTGAGTATGTAGTTCCGGGTAGAAGCCCCAAAGTGGAAGGTGCTATTAATCTGCAGCTGTGTGGGCTTGTGCGCCTCCAATCTTAGTGTTCCAATAAAGGTGCCATGAGCTGTCAAAAGTAAATGGATAAGCTTACTCGAAATACCAGACATCTTAGTACCTACTGGACCCCAGATCCACGAGGTAGGCTATGTTGAGGTGCTTGTGGTAGACAAACGCCGAGTGGACCCGCGAACAAGAGGCATGGTCTATGCAGAAGTCGTTCATCTGACTGTTGCGACCAAATAGATAGCATCTTTTCTCATCCACCATCAGTTTTTGCACTAGTTTGTCGTCCTTTAGCACATCCAGATGTAAGCCAGTGGGCGGTTTTCCAGCCCTAAAATAAATAAAGTGCTACATGATTTTGTGGCAAGGCAGCGGCTGAATTTGACAACGCACCAACTGGGTATGTCGTAGCTGCTAGCCATACTATTAACTTAAGTAAAGTAGTTCGGAAAGTAAGTTGAAGCAAAGTGTTTATTTTTATGAAAAATCCTTAGCCACCAGTGTGTACACACATAAATTGACGAGCTGCCGATAGTATCGGTTTAGCACAAACAAATGCAAAGGGGTATTCTCGTGTCAAAAAAAAAACAATAATATATTTTAAAGGAACGTAAGCACAGTTCAACTTTTATCCTTATATCTTTAAATTTTTTAATTGATTTTTGACTTTTATAATATCTAATGTGTACCTTATGATGTGTTTCATATAATAATCTTAATTATATAAGATGTTCACTTATTATGCAGTATAAATAATATTCAACATTATCGATGTTTTCGATAGGCTTCAGAGCTCCGCTACTATCGAGATACCATAAAGTTTTTGCCGCCGCCTATGGTATATTTAAATAGTTGTGCTGCGGTCACACTAAGCTCACGCAACGGACGGACAAATAAACATAAATAACGACATCTGAGAAGTCTATAAATAATACAAGCAACTAGCGCTTCTTAGTCCAATTAAAGCGGCTTAAAAAATTAGTGCGGAAGAATTAACGATTACATAAATGAAAGTTGCGTGTGCAAAACGCCCCTCGCTTTATTTGCTGATGCTGTCAAATCCGTAAACCTGTTTTGGATGCCCGTGAACTCATCAACAGCCACCTTGTGACGTCCAAAACAACAAGTATTAATCATAGATAATTAGACGACGGAAAAATGGTTACGGCCACGGCGATTGCGGATCTGTGCATCTTCCTTTTGACCTGGAACGTGGGCACCCACGTGCCGCGAAATCAGGATCTGAGCTCCCTTTTGTCCCTCAATGGCACCACCACTTGTCCGGATAACCAGCTGCCCGACATCTATGTGATCGGATTCCAGGAGGTGAGCACCACACCGCAGGTGCTAAAGATCTTCAATGACGATCCGTGGGTGCTGAAGATCGCGGACTCTCTAAACGATCACCAGTTCGTGAAGGTGGACTCGAAGCAGCTGCAGGGAATTCTCATAACCATGTTCGCACAGCACAAGCACATCCCGCACATGAAAGAAATCGAGACAGAGGCCACGCGCACGGGACTTGGAGGGCTGTGGGGCAACAAGGGTGCCGTGAGCATTCGACTTTCGCTCTACGGAACTGGCGTCGCATTCGTCTGCTCTCATCTGGCGGCGCACGATGAGAAGCTGAAGGAGCGCATCGAAGACTATCACCAAATCGTGGACAATCACAAGTACAATGCGCAGGGATATCGCCGGATATTCGACCACGACTTTGTCTTTTGGTTTGGCGATCTCAACTTCCGTCTCTCCGGCGATATGTCCGCTTGGGATGTCCGCACGGATGTGGAGAACCAGCGATACGCTGATCTGCTCAAGCTGGACCAGTTGAATCTGCTGCGGGAGAAGGGCAACGCCTTCAGCTTGCTGGAGGAGCAGCAGCCCAACTTTGCGCCCACCTTTAAGGTAACAATCTAATATACAATCTTATTATCTCTACAGTCAACGTTTGCCTTGAACTTTCTAATCTTAATCTAATGTATATAGGGGTGGGTGAAATTCATTTTATCTGCACTTGAATTTTTAATTTCCTCTTATGGCATATGCCGCAATTCCTATATGAATTTATCGTTCATTATTTTCTTTTTGTTTTGTAAAAGAAAGATATCTAAACAACTCGCAGAAATAATTAAAATATATTTTCTTTTGAATGATTTATATTATATTTTCTCTTGTACATATATCAACAAAGTTTGCGGTATGGTAAAATGTTTTGTCGTGTCAAAACAAAGAGTTCGCCCATTAGGGGATTCACAAATACGTAGTCTCATTGGGGAATCCCCTTAAATATACTCAAGTGAGTACTCAATCACTCAATTCGCTCAACAGATTTCATAAGAAACGGTATAATCAACTTATTTATGAGGCAATATGCCGAATGTAATTAAGTCGCCTTATCTCTAGCACCCATATAAAGTTCATTTCATTTTGCTTGCAGTTCGTGGAAGGCACTAATGATTACAACTTGAAGAGGCGACCCGCCTGGTGCGATAGGATTTTGCATCGCGTGCAGAGCAACATTTATCCGGGCATTACGCTGAGTGCCAACCAGTTGTCTTATCAGTCCCACATGGACTACACTCTCTCCGACCACAAGCCCGTATCGGCGACATTCAACTACAAGGTCGAGGCTGTTAACCGGACCTACACCGACGAGGAGCTCCACGAAATGACGCACGGATCTGCCTCATCTCCTGCGACGCCAAATGTTAGTCTATTCTTCGCTTTTGTTGTTTTTGTAGCTGTTTCCTATACTCAACTTTGATTTCGCTTCTTTTGTAGTTATTTATCGCTGAACTAGAGCAATGGTAGAGCCGTCATGACGTCACTTAGTTGTGAACTTTTAAATCTCTTTGCATGCTTTTAGATAATATGCGTAGACCAGTTATAGAGTAATTAAAAGACTTCCTTTTTAGAAGGAACAAGAGAAACGAAAATAATATCAAGTACAATGTGATGAAATCTCTGCTAATTTAGCAATCATTTAAGCAATTCTCAAGTGATCCATGGAAATATTGCAGCTTCCGAGTATATATACATACATATGTTATCACTCAATTAAGACGATATTAATTTAACGATTAATTGTATTAAACAAATGTATTTTTGTACACTAAACTGTTGATCGAATAAAAAACTATTACCTCTCGACGTTACTAAACCTTTTCGTTACTGAGTCAATTTAAATGATACTCTGTTAAGTATTTGTATTGAAAAACCTGTTAATACAAGAAAATAAATAAATCGCTATGACGCATTTTTGTTTTGTTATTGGAGTACCTTTCCCAGGAAACAACATATAAGACTTCTTAGAATGGTTTTGGTTTTATTCAATGCTGATGACAGCATTTTCGTTTTTTTTTATTAGCTATTAATGTTTCGTGGGTCGAACAGTTCTTTATACAACATTCGGCTGGGCAAAGTAAATTAAAATGTATATTATATAAGTATATAAGCCACCTTTAAATTATGATTAAAGCGCTTTGCTTAACTTAGAGCAAATGTACGGGTCTAAATAAGGTATGATAAGATAGGTTTTTTGTATAAGTGTAATTCATAAATATATAAGTGTACGTGTATTTTTGGATGAAGCGTTTCTAGTTATGTGGGATAAATGCTAAAGTAAAACTAACGTAAAAGTTGCCTCCTCAATTCCCTATCTCACATCGTTATTGCGTTCAGGACTTACATAAGTTAGAAGTGGTTCAGATGGCACAGCAACGAAACATGAAACAAAGTTACCACCAATTAATTTAAAGTAATACCAATATCTGATTATCGTAAATAGGTGTATAAACGTGTGCCTGTCTTTTTACTTAGTTCACTAACGGACGTTTTGTTCTTATTTCTTGAATTGTTTTGCTTAAATACAAAAGCAATTTGTTTTGTTTCACAGTATACCTTTTTTTTTAATAACCATACCAAGTGGTCCAAGTATTTGTTGTCGTTGGATATAACGATTGCATAAGAAGCGACACCGAACCACAAAAACCACGCGACCTTATCGCGTGTCTCTGAACATAGTTGTTATCTAACTAGTTACATAGATAAGATTGAGTGTGTGTAAGTATAATCTCCAGTCAGGTTTGGTTAATTTCGATTTCTATTGAAGAACACATTTGTCTTTTTCAGCACTGATGTCCACGTGCTCCAGTTTCCTCGCGATCTCCTGGTCGTCTTCGATCCTAAACGAGTCCGAGGGTTAGCTTCATATATATTTATTTTAATGATGGGAAAAGTGCTTCACTTACGCTATCTCTTGGTTGTGCAAGTGCTGAACCAACTGGTCGCGCTTGTCGACAATCGTCATCAGTTCCTCGAGCAGCAGTCGCTCCTTTTCCCGCTGAACTTCCGTTTTGCGCCAATCTTCCACAGATTGCGCCGCGCGCAGCTCCTGATTAAGCATTGTATACTTTCGCTCCAAATCTTTTTCTTGCTCGCTGAAGGGTGTACATAATAATAAGAAACAAAGGCGATGTAGTTTTATGTGATAACTTACAGTATATTTAGCTGCATCTGCCGCCGGAGGAGTGCGTTCTTCTTGTTGACCAGCGTAAACCATTGCGATAGCAGTTGCTCCTCTGTCTCCTCGGTCTCTGTGGAATGTTTAAATGGCTGGTTACATGAAGGCAATGATGGGGGTTTTCTTTGTGAAGCACTAAGATTATTTAAAGCCTGCCTGTTCTGAAATTGATTTTCTACATAAGTCGCAACCATACATAAATGGCTTAAGTATTCTAAAACAGTTTTTGAAATAGACAATACCAGAACAGGCGCTTCGTGCTTTGTTTTATTCTAAGAAGGCGTAGTTTGCCGGTTTCAAAAGCTGCTGCAGAGTGAGGACTCTGTGATTAGTGAGCGTTATATCATCGGAGCTGTTAGAACCAAGTCCGAACATAGTTAGACACAAGTTGGAACGGTTGCCCGTCAAGTTAACAAGCAAACACAGACATTAATTTGAACAAACAAACGGCACAAAGAATGAGCGAGTGGATGCGGTTGAAAGAGGCGAGCGAGCGAGCAGGCGGAAGATCTGGGCGATCGGCCGGGCAGTCAGGCGGTGAGGCGTGGCAGTGCTCTGGCAGTTAGCAATTAGCAGGGCAGCTCAATGGTACAGGCATGATGGGATGGGCCGCACTTTACCACAATGACTGGGAGAGTGACATAAATGGGAGCGCCGCTCCCGCCGCTGACGGCGTCGCCTATGACGATCCTGCTGCCGCCGCAACGAGGCCGCACGACCGTTGGCCGCCAGGGCCAGGACCTCGTCATCATCGCTGCACGCAGGCAGATTATCACAGGAAGACTGCTGCGAGGAGAGCGCCGACGGGGAACTGTCTAGCATGGGAGTATAGGGCACAACGTGATGTACATGATGCGGGCGCAGATGAGCGGGCGTGTTGATGGTCGATTGATGGTTCTTGTTCACATTCACAAAACACGAATGGGAGCGTGGCCGGGGGCGTAGCCTCGTGTGCAACTCGTCGCCGGAGTTGCAGACACTATCGCTGGACGTGTCCCTGTCGTCGTCCTCGCTGCACGCCCCGCTCCGACCGCCACCACTACCGGCACCTCCACCAAAAAGGCTCTCGTCATCCGAGTCGAGCAGCTTAATGCGTATCACATCACCACCACCAATACTATTTCGGATTAGCCTAAGGAAGGGGTTGCTGTTTCTAGCGCCACCCCGACGATTATTACTTGGATTGCCGCCCATTACGGCGCGCAGCTTGGCCTCCAGATTGCTGGCCTTCTGGTCGATAGCCTCCTGCTCCCGCTCCAGGGCCTCCAGCTCGGAATCGATGTAGGACAGCTTGTCACCCTGGAATCGTTGCGAAAATGACTTAAATTAGTTATTAATTTCAATCAAGATGAAAGCCACAGTGGCCACTTCACAAGCTAGCTATTATCTTAGACTAATTGTATGTCTTAGGCTTACCCTCTTCTCGTGCTTTGGTGAGACGCGCTCCACGATTGCGTTGAAGGATTGTAGGACCTTCGGATCACTTAACCTATGACTAGGACTGCCTGGCTCCTTGAGCTCCAGCTTTTTCGCGTGCTCCGCGTAGAATTCCTCGGCTCCATTGTGGATGGGCGAGATGGTGCGCTCCAGCTTGGGCCTGGTGGGACTCTCGACGGAACCACCACTCTTCACACGAGTCTCCAGGATAAGGCGACGAGCCTGTTCCAGCAGACGCTGCTGCCTCTCCTCCTGCCGGGGCAAAGACATTGAAACAACTAAGTGAGGAGTTACACAAGGCAGCACCTTTGTATGAAAAAATATAGAACTACAAACTTATAAGAGGTTTTCTTAGAAAGTGAAACAAAATCTGTGTAGATCATTGTTGAAAAGCGACACTTTATGAGTGCCACATGTACACAAGTTTCCAGTTTAACAAAAGTAATTATACAAAAAAAGTAATGTTCTAAACAACAAATACATAAAAATGTTTCAAACATGTATTTCGGTGTATTTAAATTCTTAAAACTGAGAAAATACTTTAACTTAACAAGACATGCTAGAGATAAGCTGCGCTTCGTGCGGCGATCTGCGGCTTAAGCAAGAAGCTACTTACGTCGTTCGCGTCGCTGTTTTTGTTAAGCTTGCGCTTTTCCATCATCAGCTTGGCTTTTTCGCTCATCATCTTGTGGCGCGTTAAAATTCGCTACAAATCAAATCAAAAATAAAGCGAAATCAAGAAAAAAAAACCAATATATACAAAACTGAAAAGGTCTAGGAAATAGAGTGCAAAGTAGATAAATAAATAAATCGCTAAAGCCAAAGCAACAACTCAATGGATAAATTCAACTCAACGAGGCAACTGTGATGCTGGCTTTTACTCACACTGGCCGCCAGCGGATCAATGGTGGTTATGGAGCTGTTCTCCTTGCCACCCGGTTGTGACCCTTTATCCAGCGATTCATCCTGCGGCGGCGTTGTCTGGCAGCTTAGCATCGGCGACTGATTTGCATGCTGCGATGCGTTGATCGTATTCTTGTCCTTGGTGGGCGACAGCACCTTGTCCAGAATATTCTTCGAGTTGTACAGGATCAGATTCTTCACATCCTTTTTGCTTGTGGGTGAAAGTTGCTCCGATTTATTTGAACCATTTATCTCCTCATCGAATGAGTTTTGATGCAGCAACAACGACTTGGGGTGCGAAAAGTTAATGCGATTCTGCGACAAATTGTCCGATTTGTAATCTCCAATAACGTAGCTCGACTCGTCTGCCGTTGAACCTAACAAAAAAAAAGGATTTTTATGTTTGTTAATTATATTATAATGACCATTTTTAAGAACCCGCTTACCGATTTGCTCGATTTTTAGCTGCTTGCCGGTGAAGTGCGCCCGCAACTGATGCAAATAAGTCATCACGGCCAACTTGTCCGGTACTGTGAGCATATTCATGTCGCGCGGCTCGATTACACGAGGTATTCCTAACGATTCCGCCGCATCGAAGCCAATTCGACAGTTGCCAACTACGTCATGTGCGCTCAGCTTGGACATGTCACTATGAATTGAAATGCATTTGTTAGTTTATTCAGTTTCTGTTATTATAACTTGAAGTTGGAATTGAAATTGTAATAAATCAATTGATTGTAAATAAAGTGATCGATAAGAAATTCAACGTAATCATGACCACTCACATGAGCTCCGGCACAAAGTGATGAATAATAGCGCAGAAGGCCATGCCGTTGCGCCAGCTGGTCGTCAGGTTGGTAACCTTAACATTGGGATAGTCTTTGGTAACTTCTTTGCACCACTCCAGCAGATCCTGCCCGGGCGTGTTCTCCTTCAGCACGATCTTCTCCACCGGCTTGAGGCTGTTGTTCAACGAGCCAGACGTACTAAAGCACGATCCAATCGATTCGTTTATCACAGATGCGGGTACGGGTGCGGGTTCAGGTGTCTGCGAGGGTTCGTAACTCTTCTTTAGGTTTAGGGGCTGCAGTTCAGGGCGCTTGGCACTCGGAACCACCACGGATGAGGCATCCTTACTGGACTGGCTTTCTTCTTTGGGCTTTTCCTTAGTGGTGCTGTTGTCGCCGATAGTCTTGGTGGTATCCTCCTTCACACTTTCCACTCTTAAGTCCTGCTCATCCTCCTTCTCAGTGAAGAATAAAGCCCTCTTCTTCTTTGGCTTCACATCATCCTTGTTAACGTTGGGTTCGAGTGGCGTTGAGGTGAGCATTTTGTCAAAGTCCTCGATAGTTTTGGACCTCAGTGACTCCGCCGGCGTCTGCTTTGGCTGCTTTACTTCATCTGGTGACTTTATTGGCGTTTTGTCCACCACATGCTGCAATCCATTCGGCGTTTTCAGGGACTCTTCAGCACCACTAGAACCACCGGATGCAGCTGTGGGCAAGTCTAACTTGTTAGCAGCTTCCCGCTTGCCGTCGGCTTCTAGTTCAAAATGCAAGTGATTAAATGACTCGGCCAACGGAGTTGGATCTTCAGATAACGAAGGTACTACATAATGACAAACAAAAAGAAAACAAAAAATAAAGAAAATGTACATTTAACAATTTACGCACAAATTACAAGTTGCAGGAAACCATTCAAGATACGTGATGTGATTGTAGATGTTATGGGATATAGAAAGGAAATAATTTCGTTTTCAGTCAGATAGAAGTGTCTGTACAAAGTATCTAAAGCTAAGATGCTATAATTAGAATCAATTAATTTGTTGTTTCGGAGAATGTGGAATTTTGATTTGTATGGATTAGACACATGCATCATCAAGTGTACATATATGCATCCATGAGATGCGTAGTTTGGGAATTCAGATCTAGAGATAAGAAAACATTTACAGGGTATATAACATACTTAACCAAAGTGCCTTACATAACGGAAACAGAGCTTTAAAATACTTTAAATCCCTGCTCCTTATGTCTAGCACTCAATATACATAATAGATACGATCTAGTCCATTTTACATACTAACAGATACAAATACTTGAATTTTAGCACATAGAACATAATTTTTAAGTTATAGTACAACATTTCTTACCACTTTGAGGCGTGGCCACATCAATGCAGCCATTTAGGCTAGTTGTCATATGCTCCAGCTGCTGCGTAAAGTCATTAAAATTGTCCGTAATTTCACTAAAGCCATCTAGATCAGGAATATCCTCCAAGTCATCCAAAGGCGCCACATCATTGTTGTTCACGGACATCATGGAGACAACGCTCTGCATGTCCTCATCTCTGGAATCGAAACTTATCACTGAAGCTCCATTCTAACTATATATTTAAAGGGTAGTTGACTTACGTAGCCTTTCCTTCTCGCAAAAATACACAGCTAATCGTAAGCTCCAAGCTGGCTGCAGTAATCTTCTTCGAGACTGGCTTTAGGCTTAATGTAAAGCTCTGCTGAGTGGATTCTATGCTGGCATACTTCCTCATATTGATGCTAGCATTGGCCAGTACACGTTTCTTGCCCATTGGAGTGACCTAATGGAAGGTAACACCAATTACTGGCAACTCTATGCATCCATGACATTATTTAACCCACATCTTCGATGACGAACGTCCAGTCCTTGTCCTCCAGCTCGTGTGTCCGGGGATCCTTAAACAGGGTGACGGATATGGTGTGATTGTCGGGCACTGGCCAGGATATATTGCCCACCAGGGGGTTCATCATGTCCGGCTCCCATGGCAAAGGAGCACTGGCCACTCGTCTAGATCTTCTGGTCCAAACGATAGAGAGGTTCGACGGCCGCCTGAAATTGGCCATCACATGTTTATTAACCATTTCATGCCAAATTGGTTTCTCAAAGTTCTTTCAACTCTGATCATGTACTTTATATACAAGACCATGAATAACAATTTCTGAACACCGGATGCGGCGTCATTATATGCATATGTGGGTTCTTCAGTTGATAAATGTATGCGATGATTGGCTTATTTAACAAAAGTCTGTACAAAACATTTCATGTCAACAGGAAAAGTTGGGGTCATTTGCAAATACAAAGATATGGAAAGCAAATGGAGTACAAGTATATTATAAATTCACAGTGATGGAATTCAGTAGCCAAAAGCCTCTTCAATATTATACTATTTTCAATATTTTGCTTACTTTATTTGCATGACTAACTCCTCTCGGCAATTGAATTAAACTATATAATTAGTTGCTCAATGATATTCTCCGAAATATGTACTTATTTAGATAAAGGTAAATTAAAGATGTTACCCCAAGGGTAAAGTAACTAGTCATAAATGCAAACCTATATTGTAGATATAATATTTAAATGCAGAGTAATGTTTTATCACATTTATGAAACAATCAATGTATATGAAGGGAAAAACACATCATCAACAATAAGTGTTTGTTTAGCGTGTTCTTTGAAAATGATAAGAAATATTGTTACTTCAACAAGTGATAATGCAGTAGTACTACACATTTTTTGAGCATAAATTCAGTATGTATTCATTAATAAAAATAGACGCGAAATGAAAGATAAGGCAAAGAAATATAAACATTCATGAGAAAAACTGGAGTAATTTAAAAATATTGTATTGAAGAAACAGAAAAATTACATGGAAACGGAAAAAAATATGTTCATTTCAATGATACACAAAAAGGAATCTAAAAACGAGATATATTTCCGCCAGAAACCTGCTATTAACCCCTCAAGTTAAAAGGCACTTAAGACCGCCCCCGACCCGCCCCGCCCACTTTAGCCGACTCCCGATGAACTAATCCACTTTCATGTGGGGCACTTACCACTTGGCGGTGGTTTCCAGATGCAGATCGTGGTACGAGGCGGTGAACTGGAATTTGGCGGCTCGCTTGAAATTGCGCTGCAATCGCTTCCATACGCTGGCCATCTTAGCGGGTGTGGATCGTAGGGCTCTTTAATTTGGATATCTTTGGGGGTGTTGGGGTTTGTATAAAAATTAGACCCGTTCCGATCGTCGTTGCCTTGCTTTTTTAGTAATTTATTGTGTCATGTTTACCAGCTAACTTCTGCAGGCGATCTGGATGCGGAATGAAAAGCAATATAGACGCCTGGTTATATGCTATACATTTCTGGGTCAGTTTTCAAGGTTCATTCATAAAGGAACCAAACAAAAAATGAAGAGAATGCAAACGGCAGGTGTAAAAAGGTTTCACTGTCGTAGACCCTTTTAAAATCGAAAGTTAGAGTGTGCCAGGCGGAAAACACTATTGTAAATTTATTTTTGAGTTTTATTGCTTTGTTGTCTGCTAAAACACTCTAAAAACACACGCACGCACACACACACGCGCGCACAGTTCTTGTGTTGTGTTGTATTTGTTTTTCTTTTTCGCTGTTTTGTGACCTTTAGTTGTCACTTTGCCTTTGTCTTTCTTGAATTTCTTATAAATACTCGAGATTTACAGCTTATTGCTAGTTTTGTTTTTATCTATTAATGTTCCCGCGGGCGTGTGTTTGTGTGTTTGCGTCTCACTGGCAAATTTTTAAGCGAAATTTGTATACATAGATGCCTAGACGTACATACAAATACATAAATAGCACCATTATGACGTCACTTTTGTTTTGGTCTCCAATTTCGTTTCAAGGTCCTTCGACTTGGGGACACTGTACGCCGAACATTTGCGCGTTTATTACGAGCACTCGCTGCCGTTTAGTTTCTATCACATCACAGCGAATAATTTAATTCACACCGATTTACACTTCGATCCGATTTTTTTACTGTCGCGAGCAGATTGAGTAGAGGTGGACAAACTGCAATAGCATACCCCAGACTATCGATAGGCCAAACATATGCGCTTGTTGTTTTAGTCGATGAGGTAATATCGATTGTTTTTGTTGGAAAGGTTTGTTAAAAATTGAGACATTTTAATGATTTTTCTTAGTTGTTCCAGTTATAAAGTAACTTTAAAGCACAAATATATTTGTATTAAAATAAAAAAATCACAAACAGCAGCAATAGATCAACACATAACGGTACTTTATTTGTAGTAATCCGAAAGGCTTGAAACCCAGCTAGCACTTATCACATACTCGAATCTTTCGACAGAATTAGAATTAACGGAAATATAACCGCTTTTAGTTCGAAAACCGAACATCTTTCTTTCCCGTTTCAATTAAATCGCTCAGTTTAAATTTGTTTTAAACGCAATTCGATAAATTTTATTTATAATTAAATCATGGATTCGTTAACATTAATTACAATTATTTAAAAATTAGGCGTGGCTGCTGTTGTTTTTTTTCTTTCGTTTTTCGATTTGTATGATCAAGAATGTCGTTTAATTGAATGTGAAATTTGCGATTTTGTTTTTTTTCTGCCGTTTATGGGTCTGCATATGTGCCATGCAAGTGTGTGGGTGCGCATATGAGTACGAGTCTTTGAGTGCAGCTGCGTGTGTGTGTATCAGCGGTTCACTTCGGCGTGGCAGTGGCTATAATTATATATATATTTTTTTTTTACCGTTTACGGTCGAAATCCTGGCTTCGCGATTATTCAAATTTATTTAATTCAAGTTAAAAAGTACAAACTGAATGAATGAACTGGCTATCATGGCAGAGAGTTAGTTATCAGAGATACAAAACGGGCGTATCACACAAAAAGCGTTCGAACAAAGTCATTAACACATGTCATATTATGATAGGTGCATGAAACACGAAGATATCACAAACAATTTGCTATCAATAATTTAAAAGATAATCACAATTGGTTCTGAACCAAGCAACTGCAATCATCGATCCTACAACCGAGAATTTGTTGGAAATGCTCCACTCCTACGCTCTCCACCATCCCTTCTATACCCTAAGCTATATCCTGCCAACGACCACGCCCTCATGAATCCGTCCAATGCCACACAGTTCTCCACAGTCGTCTAGGTCTTCTGTTTGCCCTGCTTACAGAACTCCTTGTATGCCCGCTCGGTTTCCTCGTCCATCTCTGCGTCCATTTCCAGGTCGGCACCATCCCCATCGAAGTCATCATCACCATCATTATCCCCGCCGGCCAGAAAGTCGGTCTCTTCGGCAGTCAATTCGCGGCCATCAGGTCCGTAGAAGACGGGCTCATCGCTCAGACGCGGCGGCTCCTTCACTGTATCTTCATCGTCTCCCAGAGCGTTCGACACCTTCCTGCCCCAGTTGTTCTGCTGCAGGGCAATTACACTGGCCGCCATGGGGTACTTGCCCGGCGACTTCAGCTCGATCGCCTGCAGGGCCGTAATGATCTCATGTATGTCCTTGGGGCAATCGGCCGTCAGGTCATAGCCAGCCAGCTTGAGGGTCTGGCACAGGCAGCGAACATTTTCGTTGCTCTCGCTGGCCAGCAGCTTACTCAGCGAATATACAATATTCACAGCGATCAACTGGATGCGCGAGTCGTCGTCGCCGCGCAACTGCATGTACAGCTCGGCCAGAAAGAGGGCAGTCTCGCGAACCTTCTGCTGCTCGTTGGAGCGCATGTACTTGGTCACTTCCTCCTGGTGGTAGTCAAGCTTGCACTTGAGCAGCGTGTGGAACAGCGAGTCCGGTTTCGAGTTGAGCATGTGCAGCAGGTTGTACAGCTTGGCGCCCATGTACCGGAAGTTCGGCTGCTCGATCGACTTCTCGAAGATATCCTCCATGGCGATGGAGAGCACGAATTGGTTGTTCTCCATGCCATCGAAAATGGTCAGGAAGCGTGATGCAATCGTATCAAATTGGCCCGGATTCTGGATGGAGATCATTAACATGACTGGTTAGTGGGGAAATTAGGTTTAAAACTTAAGATAAAGTTTGACTAGACTGAAAAGTTTGACATGATTTTTTTTTTACTTTGGAGCATAAATATATTGATTTTAAATGTATTGTTATAGACGACTCTAAGCTGACCCCTATTAAAATTAATTAAAGAAACATAAAACACTAAAAATATAAATCAAAGGAAGCCTTCTTTTAAGTTATTGACCCATTATTGCCCTGATGACTTATCAATCTAAATTCTCACCTGGTTAAGGCAATGTATGACTGTATCGAGATACTCCAGTGCTATGGTGGCCATGTCCGGCTGCGAAGAGTTCGAGGACGACGAGGAGGCCGCCGCAGTCGAAGTGGATGGCTGCGGTTGTTGGTTCTGGTTCTGGAAATACTGCTGCTGCTGTTGGTTGTGCTGCTGGTGGTGCGGCTGCTGCTGCTGTTGATGCTGTGTTTGCTGTGCGATTTGTTGGAATGAGTTATTCAAGCGGAAGTGCCGTTGGAACTTGGCGTGTTGGTTGTGTGACTGATGCTGCTGCTGGTGTTGTTGGTGGTGGTGTGTGTTTTGGTGTACCTGCTGCTGCTGATAGTAGTTGCCGGTTGAGCCCTGCTGGCTATTCAGGTGCAGGCGATTCTGCACGGAATTCGTTAGCTTCTGCATATCGTTGTTGAACTTCTGCTGATGATTGTGATGATGGTTGTAGTGCGGCTGCTGGTGGTGCTGCTGATGCTGATGCTTAAAACCATTCATATAGCGCGGCTGCTGTTGGCCATAAGGAGCTCCTCCACCGGCTCCACCAGCCTGCTGGTATTGCTGATGTCGCGACTGCTGCTGCGGGGGAGCAGCTCCTCGAGGGATGAAAATGGTGGCCGTGGCCGACAGATTGGACGCATCGGACAGAGTCTGCGCCTGGGCTGGCATGGCCTGCACAGGGAAATTGCCAACCACCTGACCATACGCCTGCGCTCCGGCGAACTCCCCAAAGAGATGCGCCTGCTGATCCAGTCCCGGCATGGCCACTCCGCCTGCTCCGCCGACATTCGGCCGGCGCAGCTGCTCATACTGATCGTCGGGCTGGAAGGGGGCGCGGCATGACATTGCGGTGGACTCGAAAACTGCAAATCACCAAGCAGAGTTAAGTAATGGATAAGGATTAGTTAATCTTAACAAAGACAAATCACATTCGCCAGGGAAATCCCCAGCGTGGTCACGTTTGCAAGCGTCGGGACGCCGATTCAGTCAGAGTCGCGGACATTTTGTTTTCCTAGCACTGGTTTGTCGCCTTTCTTTTTTTTTATCTCTTTATTTTCCGCAGCCGGGTCAGTCGGTGTTGCCCAGTGAAATGGACACGACCTATCCGACTACCGTGTGGTGGTGGGGAAATTGCAATGCCTACCTTAAATTTGTTCAAGTTGAATGTGTACGTCGCCGATTTTCGTTTTTGTTGCTTCGTTTTGCTGCGTCGTCACTTTCTCGTCTGCGTCTCTGCTGCGCTGCTCCGAATTTCGTGTCTGATTTTGGGTGGGAATGCACGTTTTACTGACCGTGAAAAATGGAAAATTGGATGGTGCGGGGGCGTGGCGGCCGGTGACCGCTGAAAGGGAATGTGAAATGCTACGCACCTTTAATTTACACTGCGGCAATTTGTTAAAATTTATTATTTCGCCTTTTCACCGTCGGTGTGGTCGCAAGTGGCTAGCGGAAAATTACCTGGCGGTGAATACCTTTGTTGTCTGTGAAATATCGATACGGCTCAAAATGGTCACACTTTAAATAAAGTAATAAATGCTGAACCGTTTCATAGAAAATAAGCATTAAATAAGCTACTTTATTTCATGCGAGAATATCATGGTATTATTATAATCTTAAATCTAGTTGGATAAGGGATATATTTATTTTATGTATTAGGTGGCTTAAATATATAAAACTCAGTAACTGGTACCTGTTGTTAATTGATCGACAACAAATAATATATAATAATAATATATAATACTATAATAATAATAATAATAATATACAAATAATCAATATCTTAAAACACGCAATTTAATTTAGAATTACAATTCAGATTACAATTAAATTCATTTTTGGACCCTTTGACAACCCTATACGATAGTATAATTTGGTATTATTTCCCTCGCGTAGAACGGTCACTCCGTCGGAGGAAATGCTGTTTTGTTATTTTTTGAGTAGTATTGTCGTCAATTATTTGTTTTATATTCAAGCCTTTAGTGTGTCGCTTAGAATGTGCTAGAACAATGTGAACAAGGCGAAAAGTGTTCCCCTTGCAGCCGGAGCAATTATATAATAAGGATAAAGTGCAATATTTACTCATACAACAAACTAAGAATAAGGACGACGATTTGTTAAAAATAAACGGAGAGCGTAAGTATTATGTGTGCAGGTGAAAGCTTATGTACCTGTAGTGCTCTCGTTTTCTGTGCAATTGTTGAATACTTCTATTCGGCCTTGAGCCTCCCCGTCAATCACAGATCCAAGGCACTGCCGATTTGTGTATGTGTGACTGAAACAATTGCACGCGAGAGCACTAACACACAGACGGCCGCCAAGTTCATTAACACTTATCCCGTAACCCCACACAAACTCAGTGACGCATCTCCTATCTCTGCCTTTACGCGCTTATCTATCTGTGGAGTTAATTCGCCACTCAAATAGTGGTGATTCGATCGCCTGGTTCGATCCGATTTTGGTTCAACGACATTGACGAGCGGAGCAGCACAGAAATGCAACCGGAATTGCCTTTTTCGATGGTTGCAATATGAGCTCACGTATTCCTAGCTATTTAGAGCCGATCTCGTTCGCGTCCTTGTCGATTAGTTGTGAAATTACCTTTGATCGAGTCGATCTAAGCTTGCAGATATGGGATCTCATAGATCCACGTTATCGCATTTTACCACTCGTGCGTGCTCGTCTACGGTGGTGCATTCAAATAAAGTGGGTCAAAGCCGCTTGGCGCCAAGATTTCCGTCATATGTATGTACACATGTACATTGAAATGAACATATTTTTGTTTTTAAATTTTTTTCTATTTATTTTGTTTTTGAATTTTCAAGAGATAATTAAATTTCTCGCTCACACTTCCAGCTGAGTAACGGGTATCTGATAGTCGGAGAACTCAACTATAACATCTTTTGTTATTAATGAAAATACCAGAAAAAATAATTAAATGCTAATAAATTATTTCTATTCTATTCTATTATATTATTCCTATTTACACATGTAGGTAATTCGAATATGGATTTTGAAACGGGAGAGCATCATTACCAATACAAGGACATTTTGTCCGTGTTTGAGGATGCATTCGTCGACAACTTCGACTGCAAGGATGTCCAGGGTATGCTGCAACCAGTATTGTCCAAGGAGGAAATTGACCACATCATCATGTCTAAGGATGCAGTCAGCGGCACACTTCGCTTGTTTTGGACACTGCTCTCTAAACCGGAGGAAATGGTCCAGGTCTTTGTGGAGGACGTTCTCAGGGTCAACTACGAATTCCTAATGGCGCCAATCAAGTATGAGCAACGGCAGCCCAGCAGGATGACCAGTATGTACATCGAGCAGGGAGATCGTCTGTACAACGACAACCAAGTATTTGCCAAGTACAATGTGAACCGCCTGCAACCGGTATGATAATCTCCCATTCGAAAAAAAAAAATCAAAGAAGTCCAACGTACGAAACCGAAAAACAATTTTACTTGTGGAATTGTGCTCTAACCATACTACAATACTTTTTTATTTCAGTATTTGAAACTAAGGCAGGCTCTTCTAGAACTTCGCCCAGCGAAAAATGTATTGATTGATGGCGTCTTGGGATCGGGAAAGACGTGGGTAGCCTTGGATGTGTGCCTATCGTACAAAGTGCAATGCAAGATGGACTTTAAGATCTTCTGGCTAAACTTAAAGAACTGCAATAGCCCGGAGACCGTGCTAGAGATGCTGCAGAAACTACTTTACCAGATCGATTCCAACTGGACAAGTCGTTGCGATCATACCAGTAACATAAAGCTTCGAATCCACAGCATTCAGGCGGAGCTGCGACGACTGCTTAAGAGTAAGCCATATGAGAATTGTCTCCTTGTTCTGCTTAATGTGCAAAATGCCAAGGCTTGGAATGCCTTCAACTTGGGCTGCAAGATATTGCTGACCACAAGGTTCAAGCAGGTCACTGACTTTCTTTCGGAAGCTACCACAACTCATATTTCATTGGATCATCATTCGATGACGCTTACGCCGGATGAGGTCAAGTCTTTGTTTCTGAAATACCTCCACTGTCGACCACAGGATTTGCCCCGGGAAGTTTTGACAACGAATCCACGCAGACTAAGCATTATTGCTGAGAGCATTCGAGATGGTCTGGCGACCTGGGACAACTGGAAACAGTATGTAGATTATGGGTGTTCACACTGAATATCACACATATATTTTTTTTATAGTGTAAACTGTGATAAGCTGACGACCATCATTGAGAGCTCTCTAAACGTTCTGGAACCCGCTGAATATAGACAAATGTTTGATAGACTGTCAGTTTTCCCTCCATCAGCCCACATACCCATTATTGTAAGTGAGCACCGCATTTGAAGGCATACATCTACTAATCGTTATCAACTTCCTGTTGAATAGCTCCTATCGTTGATATGGTTTGATGTCAAATCGGATGTAATGGTGGTGGTTAACAAACTTCACAAATATTCATTGGTGGAGAAGCAACCAAAAGAGTCAACCATAAGTATACCCAGCATATACTTGGAGTTGAAAGTCGAGGTTGAAAACGAACCTACACTTCATCGGAGTATCGTAGATCACTATAAGTAAGTTTCTAGCCCTTTTCTTGATATCTTAAATCTTTGTTGAAACTTATTAACCTTAAGCCACGAGTAAGACGTACACCGAATGATTATAACTTTTTTGTTAGTATCCCAAATGCATTCGATAACGACGACTTGATACTGCCTTTCCTGGACCAATACTTCTATAGCCACATCGGTCATCATCTAAAAAACATTGAGCACACCGAGCGGGTGACTCTCTTTCGCATGGTCTTTTTAGATTTTCGTTTTCTAGAACAAAAAATTCGTCACGATTCAACTGCTTGGAATGCCAGCGGATCGATCTTGAACACGCTGCAGCAGCTGAAGTTCTACAAGCCATATATCTGCGGTAAGTAGACGAGAAATAATTTGAAACAAAGAAAATGAAAATTTTTTTTTTTTTCATGCAGACAATGACCCAAAGTATGAGCGCTTAGTCAACGCTATTCTGGATTTTTTGCCAAAAATTGAGGAAAATCTTATTTGTTCAAAGTTTACGGACCTGCTTAGGATTGCCCTGATGGCCGAGGATGAGGCGATTTTTGAAGAAGCCCGCAAACAAGTGCAGCGCTTTGACGGTCGAGTTTGGTTTACTAACCAGTAAGTACTTGCCAACTATTAACTAGTCAAACAAACTTAGCTGTCATTTTTAGTACTATTGAAATGTATATATGAAAGTTCTTCAATTAGTACTTCACTTTTTCCTGTTATCAGCGGTCGTTTTCACCAGCACCGTCAGATTATAAACCTGGGCAATAATGAGGGGCGCCATGCTGTCTACCTTCACAACGACTTTTGCTTGATGGCGCTGGCCAGCGGTCAGATTCTGCTAACCGATGTTTCGCTAGAGGGAGAGGACACCTATTTGCTAAGGGACGAGATCGACAGCAGTGACATTCTGCGTATGGCGGTGTTTAACCAACAGAAGCACTTGATCACCTTGCATAGCAACGGCAGCGTAAAACTGTGGGCCCTGTGGCCCGATTGCCCAGGAAGGCTCCGCAGTGGTGGTAGCAAGCAGCAGCTAGTCAATAGCGTGGTTAAACGCTGCCTTATAGGTAGCTATGCAAATCTGAAAATTGTAGCTTTTCATTTAAATGAAGACGCCGGATTGCCAGAGGCCAACATCCAACTGCATGTAGCATTCAGCAATGGTGATGTGAACATTTTGAATTGGGACGGACAAGATCAGATGTTCAAACTCTCGCACGTGCCTGTTTTGAAAACGATGCAGTCGGGAATTCGGTGTTTCGTTCAGGTTTTGAAGCGATATTACGTGGTCTGCACCTCCAATTGTACACTAACTGTATGGGACTTGACCAACGGTTCCGGCGATACGCCGGAACTACCTGGTTTTAATGTCGAAAACGATACGCCGTTGGCCTTAGATGTATTTGACGAAAAGGTTAAGACCGCCACCGTGTTGCTGATTTTTAAGTACAGCGTATGGCGGCTCAATTTTTTGCCAGGTCCTTGGGTTGATTTGCAATCGGAGGCAGTGCAACTGCCAGAAGGAAGTTTCATCACCTGCGGAAAGCGTTCGACTGACGGACGCTACCTACTGCTGGGCACATCCGAGGGACTTATTGTGTATGATCTAAAAATCTCTGATCCCGTGCTGCGTAGCAATGTCAGCGAACATATAGAGTGTGTGGATATCTACGAGCTGTTTGATCCTGTCTATAAGTACATCGTTTTGTGCGGCGCTAAGGGAAAACAGGTGGTCCATGTGCACACATTGCGCTCTGTAACTGGCTCGAATTCATACCAAAACAGGGAAATCGCCTGGGTTCACAGTGCAGATGAGATAAGCGTAATGACGAAGGCTTGCTTGGAGCCTAATGTCTATCTGCGTTCTCTGATGGACATGACCAGAGAGCGGACGCAAATTCTGGCTGTGGACTCCAAGGAGCGCATTCACCTAATTGAAACTGCCATTTCTAGCAATTCCGCATGGTCCACAATCACACCCACTCATGCTGCCAGTAACTGTAAGATAAATGCCATATCCGCCTTTAACGACAAACAGATTTTCGTTGGCTATGTGAACGGAATGATAATAGATGTTAATCATGATGCAGCACTACCTCAGCAGTTTATAGAGGAGCCCATTGATTACCTCAAACAGGTCAGTCCCAACTTTCTGGTGGCGTCGGCACACAGTGCCCAGAAGACTGTGATATTCCAGCTGGGAAAGATAGATCCGCCTCAGCCCAATGACCAGTGGCCATTGATGCTGGATGTTAGTACCAAGTACGCGTCCTTACAGGAAGGACGGTATATCATTTTGTTTTCCGACCACGGAGTCTGTGTGAGTGTTCTTAATTTTAGTTTATTCGAGTAAAAGTTCAGTATTTGATTTCAATATTTACCAACAGCATGTGGATATAGCTAATACATCTGCATTCGTGAAACCGAAGGATTCGGAGGAATACATTGTCGGCTTTGATCTAAAGAACAGTCTGCTCTTTCTGGCCTACGAAAACAACATCATCAATGTGGGTTTGCTAAACAAATTTCTTAAACAATTATCATAGCAATGTTATTTCCAACGACAGGTATTCCGTTTAATATTCAGCTGTAACCAACTAAAGTACGAACCGATTTGCGAAGAAGAGATTGCCCAGAAGGCCAGGATCAGCTATTTGGTAGCTTCGGATGATGGTACCATGTTGGCTATGGGTTTCGAAAATGGCACTTTAGAGGTATACATACGTCTTACAAATTCGTTTCATAATTATTTCCCACTAATTATAAATTTCCCAACAGCTCTTTGCCGTTGAAAACAGAAAAGTTCAACTGATCTACAGCATTGAAGAGGTCCACGAGCACTGCATCCGGCAATTGCGATTCTCTCCATGTAAGTTGCTCCTGGTCAGCTGCGCGGAGCAGCTGTGCTTCTGGAACGTGACGCACATGCGCAACAATCAATTGGAGCGCGAGCAAAAACAGCGGCGCAGTCGACGCCACAAGCAGCACAGTGTTACACAGGAGGATGCTGTGGATGCGGCGCCCATTGCAGCGGACATCGATGAAGATGTCACATTCGTTGCCGACGAGTTTCACCCGGTCAACCGAGAGACTGCTGAACTGTGGCGGAATAAGCGCGGCAATGCCATCCGTCCGGAACTCCTAGCCTGCGTTAAATTTGTGGGAAATGAAGCTCGTCAGTTCTTCACAGACGCCAAGTTCTCGCAATTTTATGCCATAGATGACGAGGGTGTCTACTACCATCTGCAGTTGCTGGAGTTGAGTAGACTTCAACCTCCACCTGACCCAATAACGTTGGAGATTGCAAATCAGTATGAAGACTTAAAAAATCTTCGAATTCTCGACAGCCCACTTATGCAGGATTCGGATAGCGAGGGTGCTGATGTGGTTGGCAACCTGGTTCTGGAGAAGAACAGCGAAGTGCCGGGGGCGACACCAATTCTGGAGGAGACCAGTTCATGACGCCAGAAGTGCGCCCCTTGGCGGCGCACGAAACAGGAAAATCCAAACTACAACATGGCATTTATAGGATTACTGCTCTACTACCTGATGGTATTGCTCTTTTACCTCCTGGGTCCGGATTTGTCCTAGGCAAACATTTGTTGTTGGCGCGTACATTTGCGAGTGTATGCAACTAACCATTTATGATATCTCAGAGGGGGCGGTGGGTGCGTTGCCCTGCCTTTGTTTGTCAACCCGAGTAACCGCCACCAAATAAACGACTTTTCACGAAAAACACAGAACGCGGTTTTGTTGTCTGCTCTTTGTGCTGTCCGTATGTATATATGCATGCGTGTTTGTGTGGGTGGTTGTGCTGTGCGTTTGTTTTGATTTCTGCCAGGCACGCCAGATCAAGTGTTGCAAAAGCATTGGTCCCGGGCCAGTGCTGCTAAGTACGTGTATGGATATCAGTGCTGCGGTCCAATAAATAGGTACGTTTCTGGATTGTGGTTTGTCTACTTCTAAGCTGACTTAAATAAACAAAAAGGCTTTGGCCATAATGCTTACATTTTTGTTTTATTAAAAAGTTAAGTTTTGGGATAACAATTTTATAAACTCCGATTTACACACATTGTCTTAAGGAACGCACGTACGAAACATATTTAGAAGCATTCCGAGCGATAAATAAAAACCAATATCTTAGCTAACTTGTATCTACGGCAAGGTACCATGCTTGTACCAGTTTTAGGTACTGAATTCCGTACCGAACTGAAGCCCTTTTCAACACTGGCAGATATGCGCTCTTTCTCGTCATTTCATTCCAATTTTCAAGCTGAAAAGAAAAGAACGTCGTGTGCGTGTTGAAGGCGCGATAAGCGAAAAAAATAAAAACATTTTTCGTAGCTTTGTGGAATACAATTAGTGGCAATACGAGTGCGTTTTAAGTAAGTGCGTGGCGAAAGTGGCGAAGCAGAGAAAGAATGATGCGCAACTCGCTACGCGTGAGCTCACTGCAGCAACAAAAGCAATAAATAAAAAAAGTGACTTTTACATGCATTCCGCGCACCCACACACTGGCGTTAAATTCATACATATTTAAGTGCATTTGTGCACGCTCGTCAACGGGAAAAACGTTTATTCGCGAGCTTGCAATTGCCAGGAAATATTGTACGCAAATTTGTCTAAAAATGATCTCTAACCCATCGCACGCAGACAGACGCAGCGCGCTTATAGGGGCATCGCATGTATGACGGCATATGTGTATTTATTTTCCACACTCGCCCATCGGTGGCAGTGAGTGTGAGGGAACGACGCGCGTGTGTGAGTGCGTCGAGTGCTGAACTCTTGAACTGCAGTACATGGCTTTAATTCGATTTTAGGGATGTGCGGCTTGGTGGAGCGGGAGGCGATCGAATTAATGAGTACATGATAAACAACTGGACGCTTTCCGAGGCTCCGAATCGCTTGTTTTTCTCTAACAAGTGGCTTGCGGCAGCCATATTGTTTTGCCTTTGCGTTTGCGGCGATGATCGCACTCGCACCCCCACACACACACACTCAGCCAGTCAGTCAGTCCAGTTTGTGTGTATACATATTTATTCAATTAAATATTTGCGTTTAATTAAAGAGGAGTGAAACTGCAAGAATTGATTTATTTAGGTAAACAAACAGTGAGATCAGTGCAAATTCGAAGAGAGAGAGGGAGTCTTTGTTTTTCTTTTCGGGTTTTCGTCACGCTAATTGAACAAGCGATTAATTGAACAATCAGCTGTTCCAATGGAAAATACGCAAATCTGGAAAGGATCGCTGGAATTTTCCTGCTTGTGTGTCCGCTCTGACCCATTAGTATAGCATTAGTATTTCAATTTTTGGCCAAAAACTTGTTTTCCCCCAACCCCAAGTCGTCATCCATTAAATGTTTCGTGAAAACTAGTCAGCAAAAAGCACAACAATAAAACCAGCAACAACTGCTGCCTGCGAGTGACAGAGAAAGCAAGAGATTAAGAGAGAGAGAGTGAGAGAGAACGAGCGCGGCGAGAGAGCCATAGCCATTGGAATATGTATGGCTTGCGCGTGAGTGTGTGGGTGTGCTGTTCAGTTATCTGTGTTGGAATAAAAACAATGAAATTGCAAGGAGATTGCTGCCTGCATTTGAACCCTGTCCGAGCCGCCCCATCCCTCTTAACCTTTCACCACCCACTCAAAAAAAAAAAAAGAAAAATGCAAACAAATATTTTAATGTACATGCATTAATGTCCGAAATGTCTTCAAACGAATTTTGTGTGCCCACAGGTTTAAGTGAAAAGTAGCAGTGCAAAATATATATACACATATCAAAACCCATTGGAATAGTGCAACCAAAAAACCATAAAACAGAACTAAAGCAACGAAAATCGAGGCAATTAAATCACTTCTGGATTCATTTCGGCCCGTTTTTACTAGCTAACTTAAAAATAGCTGCCGAAAGCATTCCGCAACCACTGCGCTGGTGACTGGCCCGAAACCAATGCGAACAATACTCCACGAAATCCTCCGACTTCGAGTGGCTTACGCATGCCTTTGAATTTGCATCTTCGCACCCGCACAGCAGCCAGCAAAAGCCATCGCAGGAAACCCTATGGATGACCCATCAATCAAAAAACGGTGAGTTCAACTGCTCCACTGTCTCCATGCGCTACAATTTCCCCCACTTTCCCACTGGTTAAATTGCTCGCATTGCGATAAGAATTTATCTTTTGTCCTCGAGAGACTTAATAATTGTTATTTTCGCTCTTATTCGCAAGCAACAGTCGATTATACATACTAATAAATATACAAAATATACAGTATAGAGGCAGGTTTAATGCAAATTTCAAAGGCAGTGTCAACTGGTTGTGGGGATTGAATAATTTTAATGAAATCTCGAAGTTATGTGTGCGAGTAGAAGAAGATATTAGTCACCCAAAAGGGTAAAGCTCTTATATCAAATCGGTAGAGTTTTTACTTATGAAAGCAGCCTTAAAATTCTTGACCTAAGTGCTTTACTATAAGTTAACATATTAGGGCTACCCTTAAGAACTAGAAACTTATGTAAGATCGTTGCCTAAATAGTGTAGCGGCCTTCAAGAACCCTTGAAATTATATTCAAATAATAGGTATATAGGTATTTTACTACATTTTAAATAGTTCTTAAGCCAGTTACAGATGATTTAACTGTGCATTAGATCACCGATCAACTTTTGTAAACAATTACTAATTCATTTGACCCGTGATTAGTCAGCAAACGTTGTTTGAAAATCGCCAATTGACGAGGTGAAACTTTGCGCCGTCTCACAGTTCTGAAACGCACTGTGTTTGCTGATTGTTTATACCAATAGTTCCCCCAAGCTTGGGGTTGTTTTTGTGCGGTTTCGACTGCCAAACGGATGACTTAATACATATATACGCGCACCAACTTAGGGAGCGGCCAGTTTTCACATTTTACCATTTATTTCTTTTATTGCCACCGAGGGAAGTTTTAGCCCAAATAGATTGGCGAAACCAGTGACTTTCTAAGCATGCTTGTGTGTGCATTTGGTGGTGGTGTCTTAACCACGAATTGTATAATATACCCATGCAAAATGATTTAAATCTATAAACAGCTCACCATCGCTGGTGTTGTCGTCTAATTTGTGGGCCTTAACAGGTTTTATGCCAGCCCGTCAACGGGCTGCAGCAAGATTTCCTCAAAATACGGCAGCTAAATTTAGACAGAAAGAGAATTCACTTGGATCAAACGGAGAGACATGCTATTGACATGGGCCAATCAGTCAAAAAAGTTAATGTAAACATTTGATTTTTGGAGGTCTTGCCCGCCTGGCCGGCTGTTATGGAAATAACTCATCATAATGATGAATTCACCAGGCGGGAAATGAGCTTTTATTATATTCCGGTATATGAACGGGTCCGAAGGTGGTACACACTGTATACTGGGACATATGTACATATGTATATCCATTCCATTCACATGCAAAATGATCAAATAAACGGCAATTAAAGTGTATCTATTCTTCTGGCTGATTTAATTTTAGCTCAATTAAAAGAGACCCACCAGCGACGACAAATCGCTTTGGCTTTGGCCGTGACTTTCGTTACATGTTTGTCGCATTCACGGCGAGGTCTTGATTAGCCACTAATCTAGCTATCTGCTCTTTAAAACCCAGCATACCATATGGGAATCGTTGGCGAAGAGCAGAAACAGTTCCGCCATGAAATTATTCAGCATTGATTACCGCTCATAGATGATTGAGCTGGCAATCCGCTGGTTCTATTCAATGCCTGAAGTCTAGTATTTTAAGGGGTATACAAACTAACTAGCTAATCAACCTTCTGGTTTAGTAAAGGAACAATAAAAATGAATTAATTGTAAGCACAGAGGCGGTAGTCACCAAATCAGTGGGTATAAAAAGGCGATAAAAGGTTTTACAAGATTAGTAAAATGGTGCTGGTGACAGCTAATCTGAGTAAATGAAGATAAAGATTTGATAGATAACCGATGGATAGAAAATTTAGTCACTTATAGCGAAGACTTTAAAACAATGAAAATATCCACAGCGATATTTCTTATTGAAAAAATGGTTACTTCTCTGCAGTCAGAGATCAAGATGGAGTTCATGTTATGCGGGCATTGTTTTAATTACACTTGAGCTTATCTGAATTAGTTTTAAATAAGAGTTTTTAATAAACTACATGTATATTTTGTTCCGTCAGGTTACTAGATTTATATACTGACGAACATGAATACGATGAGGTTCAGGAGATACCAGAAGAGTCAAGCATTCAGCCCCCGGAGACATCAGCGAGCCATACCAGCACGAACGGATCCAGCCACTCAGGACCTGGAACTGCAACTGGACCAGGAGCAACATCTGCAGGCCCGTCAGCGGTTGCGCCACAGTCACCAGCAATTGTTGTGGACTCGGTTCCCGAGCTGCCAGCGCCCAAGCAGAAATCTGTAAAGAACTCGAAGAGCAAGCAGAAGCAAAAGCAGTTGGCGAACAAATCGAAGATTCCGCGGTCTCCTTCGTTGGCGAGCAGCCTAAGTAGTCTGGCCAGCAGCCTTAGTGGTCACAGGGATCGGGACAAAGATCGAGACAAGGATCGGGAGAACCAGAACGCCGTGCCGCCGCAGACGCCGCCGTTGCCATCGAGCTACAAGCAGACCCAAATGAATGGTGACTCCACGGTTGCAGCTGGTGGTGGTGTTTCTGCCCCAGCCACGCCCACCGCCGCCAATAATAACAACGCGAGCCACAACAACGGCAGCATAATGGGCGGGGGCGTGCAATTGAATCAATCGGACAACGCCAACCCCGTTCTCCAGGCGCCGGGGGAGCGCAGTAGCCTCAATCTGACCCCCCTCTCCCGGGATCTGGGTGGTGGCCACACCCAGGAGTCCACGACGCCAGCGACCACGCCGACTACGCCAAGCCTAGCATTACCAAAAAATTTTCAGTATTTAACCCTGACTGTGCGAAAAGATAGCAACGGATACGGGATGAAGGTATGTGCCTATACATTCATCTCGGAGTGTAACCCTTTTCTTTGTTATGGATATTTCAAATTTAACGTAACACGTTAGAATTTACTGGCAATAAAAAGTGTCATAAAGCTTTTTTGTAGGCTTTAACCTTTAGCTTGGGCAACAAATGCCTGTAACTGTCGACTTTAAAATGCCATTATAATTGATTTAACATTTAAGGGTGTTCTCTTGGCTATAAACTTGTAAATTTACACATATTTTTACATTTATCTAAATCATTTACAGGTCTCCGGAGATAATCCTGTCTTTGTGGAGAGCGTTAAACCCGGAGGCGCAGCGGAGATTGCAGGCCTGGTTGCTGGCGATATGATACTAAGGGTGAGTAGGATAAATTCTCCTAGTGCACCAAGTTCTTATGTTCTTGACCACTCAATTTTAGGTGAACGGCCATGAAGTGCGACTAGAGAAGCATCCAACTGTAGTGGGTCTTATAAAAGGTATGAAAACATAGTCTTTACAAGAAAGCAATCAAATTTATATTGTCTAGGTGATGGTACAATAAATTTGGTCAATGGTCTGAGGAGATTTGGTTCAGGGGATTTCTAGGTAGAGGTTTCTCGAGGTGTCTTTCGGCACTGTTTGCAGGATTTGATGGGCTCCGAGCGGGCTTCTGACTGAGGTCCCTCTCCACATCTACACTTGGCTTCACTGCTAGGTATTCTGGGGCACTTGCGTTTGTTGTCCTTCCAATTCTCCGCCTGACGTTGCTTGCACTTGGCGCACTCACACGGTGGCTTTTTGGGTAATCGTGGCTCGTAGATAAAGCTATCCCTGTTCCGGTCGCATCCTGGTGGAATCAGAGGAGCCTTCGGGCAGTTCTTGTCTTTGCAATGCGGTGGCACCAGTCCGGGAGGTCTGACCAGAGGAGTCTCGTCCAGCTGTCCCTTGGATATCGTTATTTCTTTCTTCTTGGACTGGCTCTCCTTAATGTACTTTTGAATGGTTTCGTTGAAAGCGTTGACAAAGCTTGGCACTTTCTCCAAAAACGCAGCCAGTCCAGCGGGAAAGACGCTTAGTAAGTCGAAAACCGATTTAACTAACTTGTTGTAGTAGTAGACGCCAAAGAAGGACCATTCTCCTTCCGGTGGTGGCCTAGGCGGACACATATTTAGTTTACGTCGCGCCCGATCGGCGTAGGGTTCGATGCGCTCCACGGTTTCATCGTACACATCCTGCGTCTTGGTTGGCGATTCCCACACGCCGTAGTTCTTGGTGACCATTACCACAGCGTAGACAACGCCCGCTCGCAAAATCAGGCCCACAACCATTTTACCTAGCTTCGGAAAGCCGAACTCCTTGTGATGTTTCCTGTGTGACCTCGAATTTTAGACAGCCAATGCCAGGGTGTTTAGGATGGCACCTTTTTGCCACACGTTAAGTCGTCCTTAATCTTGGGTGATCGCAGTGCTCGCTTTGATTTCGTTTGATTGGAAACTTGCATTTCTCGGGGAATGTTTTCAAAGAATTGTGCATTACTGCTCTCCGAAAAGATTTCGCCATAACGTTCAGAACGATAATCTGCATAGAATTTCGACATCTCCGAGTCGTTGCTACTTTTAAAACTTCTCCTTGGGCAGTCAAAACCATGGGATAGTATCTTCTGGGTCTGGTGCTTAAAGTCCTTAGCCCAGTCGGGCATCCGAAGGGAGAAATAGAATCCCCGCTGGAGAGCCACACTGCAGTTGTTTGCAGCCACGAAATTGAACTGGCTTTCTCCAAGTGGGGAAGGACCCATTGATAGATTCTCGGAAGCTGCAATAACCACCTGCTCCTCGGGCTTAAGTTGACTCACAGACATGCCTATTCCGTATATATAGTCCAATAGAGAGTTTAATTTTGAAACTAAATCTTTTCACTTTGGTTATAATCTTAGCTTGACCCTTGATGTGGACGAAAATGGTTAGTCAAAATTTTTAATGCATTTTTGACTTCAGATTTCAACAGAATTTTGAATATTGTTCAAAAGTTAAAGGTTATGTTTACTAAGTTTTGGAAAAATTCGGAACCATTAATTGCAGAGAAGTAAATGGTTCAGTTGAATTCTGTTGCAATTCATTTTATAGATGCTGACTTAAATATAAAGCTCATTTATCTCCTCTGAAAAACTGACAGATCCTAGCGCCCACCGTTTCGAAGGTTTCGCTCCAGTAGGACGGAATCCCTTTTAAGACCCCCCATGTGTTAGAAAGTGCGTCGCCAACTGTTTTGCTTAGGGGCTTTGGTGGGGGCTCGCAGAAGGTGCCTTTGGGGCAAAACTTTTTCTCCAAATCCTCTTTTTTCTTCTGGAGTTCCTTGGATATGGTGGCACCAATATCTGTACCCTCCTCTGACTTGTCTTTTGAATTTTTCGTCTCCAAAGGTTCTTCTCCTTCTTTACCGAGTGTACTGTTTCTGGCTTCGAATGGTTCCTCCCAAACTCCTAGTGCTTTGACCAAGTAAATGGTACTGGAAAATAGCACAAGCTTAATGAGCCTGTTCAAAATCATTTTGAATTTGAAAAAGGAAATATTTCGAATAGATTATTAGAAAATTTGTGGAAAAATCCAAATAAATATTAATGGTTGACAAACTAATCAAAACTTCTTATCATTTATCAATTAAACTTTTAAGCCTCGACAACTGTTGAGCTGGCGGTGAAGCGAAGTCAGAAGTTAACGCGACCCTCGTCGGTATCAGTGGTAACGCCCTCGACACCCATTCTCTCTGGACGAGATCGTACCGCTTCTATAACTGGGCCACAGCCGGTGGACGTAAGTATCTGAAATGGTAGCCCTTAGATCATCCCAATTTCATTCGTTTTTAATTGCAGAGTATTAAGCGTAGGGAGATGGAGACTTACAAGATCCAGACCTTGCAGAAAATGCTGGAGCAGGAGAAACTAAATCTGGAGCGATTGAAAAGCGATCAAAATAATCCGAGCTACAAGCTATCTGAGGCGAATATCCGTAAGCTGCGCGAGCAACTGCATCAAGTGGGAGCCGAGGTGAGTGAGGGAATATTTCTGTTGGGTGTATCTATTTGTACCTTAGGAAATCTAGGAGGTCTGCGAAATCTCTATAAGCCCAGGAATCCTGTCCCTTCCGAAACATTATATTAATGCCGCAAGCAGATGCCAAGCAGCTCTGTTAACCCAGCTAATAATACAATCTAACAATGCTCTTTCGCTGTTCGTAACCGTTTTGAGTTTGAGTTGAGCGCTAAATGAAACGAGAGTTCCAAAGGGATTCAGTTGAAACCGATTGATGCTACATGATCTCTATCTTTCTCTTCCATTTCGCGGCATTCTAACGCACTCCCATGATGAAACCCTAACACAGGATGCACCGACTGTTAAACTTCAGGCGGCCGCTGGCAATAAGAACACAGCATTACTAACGCCCAACCAAATCCAACACTTGTCCGCGTCCGCCACTCACAGCAATCAGCAATTCCATCATCTTCACCACCACCACAATCTCCACAACAACAATTATCCGCCACAGCAACAGCCAGCTAGCACCTCACCCGCATTCCTGTCCCTCCTGCCGCGTTCCCTTTCGTCCTTGTCGCTGGGCACGCGCAAAAATAAGATCGAAAAGGACCTAACGACTTCATCTCCCTTTGGCCTAACGACGGATTTCCTGCAGCAGCAACGCATGAGCCACCAAGCGGAGTCAATGTCTCAGTCGATGCATCAGCACACCAGCACTCCGACCTCGCAGCAGTTCTTCCATCCGCATCAGCAACAACATCGCTTTAAGGAAACTGGACCGTCGTCGAAAGGCAAAAACAAGTTCCTGATTTCGAGGAGTTTGATCGAGGAGGATGTGCCGCCACCACTGCCGCAGAGGAATCCGCCCAGGCAGTTGAATTTGGACCTGAAGAACGGAAACGCGTCGCCGGGCGGGTCACATCTGGTGGCTCCCGTTTCCGATCTGGATCGCGCCACAAGTCCCCAGTTAAATAGATCCCAACAACAACAACTGCCTAGCAGCACTGACAACAGTCCGAGCAATGCCAAGTCCAAGCGGTCCAAGATCAAAACGAAGGCCTTATCGGATCCTAAGATGTCCACCCAGATGTTCCTGCAAATGGAATCGGCGAGTGCAGCTGGAGCAACCGGAGGATCCATTGAGGTAGATGGGGGTCCACCACCGCTACCGCCTCGCTTGCCTGGCATGATGACGGAGGATATGAGCCGCGGCAGCTGTCAGAATCTCGCTCAACCCAATTCCGTGGGCACTGCATTCAACTATCCTCTGGTGTCCACAACAACAGCGGTGCAGAACGATAATCTGAACATTGCCTTTCCTTTGTCCCAACGACCCAACATTGTCCAGCAGCTGCAGCAATATCAACAGCAGCAGCAGCAGCAAATGAGCGGTGGCCAGGCCACAGGCGTAAGTAGCCAACGAATCACTCGATCTCTTTATCTCTCTGCCAAGAAAAGCACTGCCGAAATCCTAACCTTCTAATTCTTTATTTCTTACACCCTTTTCATTCTCTAACATTTCTCTGTTTCATGCTTCTAATTAATTAATTGACGCCATCATAAGTTGCGAATGTTAATAATATTACTTTTAATTAGCTTTCCGCTAGCTCAACTAACAGCAAACGAAAACACTTTTGATTATATATAACAATGAATAACACGCAGGAAATTCTTATTTTGGGTATATTATTTGCATCGGAGATGTAGATTTTGAAAAGCTATTTACAGGTTAAATTACTTCTTATTTCATGTGTAATTTGGGCCAAATATTGTTTATCCTGATAGTTTAATTTCTATACGCCTCTACCTTCACAGGCTCTGGGACAGACTCCGAATTTGGGAAAAAACAAACATCGACGCGTTGGTTCTTCACCTGACAATATGCATCCACGTCACCCGGGTAAGATAAAATTGGTTTTACCTTTTTCTAAACCTAAATATGAAATCATTAACAGATCGGTTAACAAAAACTACTTCGGGCTCGTGGGAGATTGTTGAAAAGGATGGCGAATCCTCCCCGCCCGGAACACCACCACCACCATATCTATCCAGCTCCCACATGACCGTGCTGGAAGATCCGAATGAGAATAGTCGTGGAGCAGCAGCAGCCGGACCTGGAGTCTTTATCGAGTCGCATCAGTTTACGCCGATGGCGGGAGCCTCTTCTCCGATCCCGATATCCTTACATTCCGGCCACATGCATGCGGCCCAGTCGAACGATACGCAGAAGGAGATCATCTCGATGGAGGACGAAAACTCGGACTTGGATGAGCCCTTCATTGACGAGAACGGACCCTTCAACAATCTAACTCGTTTGTTGGAGGCTGAGAACGTCACTTTCCTAGCCATCTTCCTAAACTACGTGATCTCAAACTCGGATCCCGCGCCACTTCTGTTTTACCTGATTACTGAGTTGTACAAGGAGGGCACCTCCAAGGACATGCGGAAATGGGCCTACGAAATCCACTCCACATTCCTCGTGCCGCGGGCTCCATTGTCATGGTATCGCCAAGATGAATCACTGGCCCGCGAGGTGGATAATGTCCTGCAGTTGGAGTATGACAAAGTGGAGATCCTACGGACAGTTTTTCTGCGTAGTCGAAAGCGGGCCAAGGACCTGATCAGTGAGCAGCTACGTGAGTTTCAGCAGAAGCGCACCGCCGGCCTGGGAACCATTTACGGACCCACGGACGACAAGCTGGCCGAGGCGAAAACGGATAAGCTAAAGGAGCAAATCATCGACAAATATTTAATGCCCAATCTTCATGCGCTGATGTGAATATGCAAATATATTTAGCTTTTGTATGTATTTAAACATTTACCTTTCCAGTGAGGATGAGAACGGTTTACCGCCGGAGGATGTACGGAAGGTGGCGTTGTGTTCTGCTCTTTCCACCGTCATCTACCGTATTTTCAACACTCGTCCGCCTCCAAGCAGCATCGTTGAGCGGGTCCACCACTTTGTGAGCAGAGACAAGAGTTTCAAGTCGCGTATTATGGGCAAAAATCGCAAGGTATGACATTTGAAATGCTGTATTTATTGTAAATTATTTTTGAAATAAAAATCGATCACCCTGCAGATGAATGTTCGTGGTCATCCATTGGTATTGCGTCAATACTATGAAGTGACGCACTGCAATCATTGTCAGACGATTATCTGGGGCGTGAGCCCGCAAGGTTATCATTGTACAGGTGAGCATCTCTCTTAAATTTGCTTTTGATGAATGAGTATATTTTCGACTTCCGTGCTGCAGACTGTAAATTGAACATACACCGTCAGTGCTCGAAAGTAGTGGACGAGAGTTGTCCCGGTCCCTTGCCCCAGGCAAAACGTCTCGCCCACAACGACAAGATCAGTAAATTCATGGGCAAAATTCGACCGCGCACCAGCGACGTCATTGGAAGTAAGTAGGAGAATTTTACACTGAATCGGAATTTAATGATTTATATTCTTCTTCTAGATGAAAAGCGAAGTCGGCAAGATGAGGAATTGGATGTTGAGTTGACTCCAGGTGCGTTAATTAAACCCAAAATCTAACACTGAATTACTAATATAATTCTGAAATCTGTTCTTTTCAGACCGTGGTCAGACGTCGATTGTGCGTCAACCCTCTGATCGGCGACCGGATGCGAACATATCGATAAGGTCGAATGGGAATACCTCCTGCAACACTTCGGCGCTGAACACCACCGACCTGCAAAATTCTTTTCACGGCAGCTGTGCCAACGACAGTATTAACCCCGGCGGTGGAGCCGGATGCAACATGGATTTATCCACGAGTGTGGCGTCAACGACTCCGTCAACCAGCGGATCCGTGGCAGCAGGTTTGAGTGCGTTTGCCGAACTAAACGCCCTGGATACAGTGGATAAAGAAGCGCGGAGGGAGCGGTAAGAATATTTAATGTTTCATTATTTTCCGTTTAATGAGACACCTTATCATCCGCAGTTACAGTCAGCATCCGAAGCACAAAAGTGCGCCAGTCTCCGTGAATCGGTCGGAATCCTACAAGGAGCGCTTGTCCAACAAGAGGAACCGCAACAGTCGCCGCAAGACCTCTGATCCAAGCTTGTCGTCGCGTCCCAAGTAAGTTTAAGCAATCGATTTCGCTGACATCTAGGATGAGAATGGGAAGTCCTGACCTACTGTCTTTATTTCTTGTCCTCCTTCGCCGTCTCAGCTTACCAAATAAATTCTTTCATTCCATTGTCATTGTCTGAGCCACTCCCTAGATCCTCTCAACTAAAGCATTTTCCTACGCCTTTCTGTGGCCGCCAAGTAACCGGATATTAATTTTACTAATTAATGTGAATTGCGACGCACTGCAATCAATATATGCTGTCTGCTTTCCGTTGTCGCGTCTCTGTGGCGCAAACTTTCCACAGACTTTCCACTGCACGTTTATTCTAAAAGATTCGCTTTAGTTTCAGTTTTTAATTAAACTATATTCAAGTTGGCAAGGATATGATTAACAGACAATGCATTAATACGTTTTCATGGAATTGCCCCCGCTGGGCCGTCGACCAGGGTATCCAGCCTTCGACTTATCATTACCACAGACATCGTCTAATGTTTACGGTGACCATTACCGCATACGTATACGTTTAGCAGGCACTGTGGATATGATAGTTGATTAGACGCCGGCATTGACATCGATTATATTGTCCGCCCCGCTTTTTGCAGCGCAATGTAGGTTACGCCAGTCCGCTCCCGACCATGTTAGCCAATGCCAGCTTGCGTCCTGGCTTCCAGCTATCCTCGTTTCTTTGCTTCCTGTTGACAAACTGTTTGAGCAACTGCTCCCGACATATTTTTCTACCAACACCTGCCAGAACTGCTGCCCTTTCAGTGGCATTTCTCGCGTTGGAATTGACTCATCGGTCCGACACGGAACGCAATTGAAAATCAAAATAGTGGCAATGGAAAGAAATATTCGGTTTAATCGCAGTAAAAGCTTCAAGACGACCCTTAACTTTAATAGCTTCAAGTAAATCAATATTTTATTTGAATTTTGATATGTGATCCCCAATTCTAATAGTACATCACAGAACACTCGTGATAAAGTCACTCATGTAAACGGAATTATTCTTTGGTGTAAATCTAAAAATAGAGCTTTTGGATGTTACACTTATAATTCTGGGGAAATGTGTGCACATATTCAAATCGATCGAAATTGAACACATTCGAAATGATCAAAATATACAACTGCTAATTTTATTGACAAGAAGCCCTAAAGAATTTTTTGAATTTATTTGTTTTTATTTTTAAGTTTATATAATCGCATTTGCGCTAGGCTTGTATATCTTTTTCTTTTTCTGAGCACATTGGTTTTATGATACCTTAACGAACACATTCAATATTGTTTACTTTTCTTATCTTTCAACGCAGTGATGAGCAACTGGACTTGGGTCTTTCGAATGCCAACTATGTGGCCAGTTCGAATTCTAGTCTCTCTTCAGCTGGCGGCAGCGAGAGTCCCAGCACGTCAATGGAGCACTTTGCTGCAACCGGAGCAGCGGGTGGCGTCCAGGTGCCGCCAATGGGATTGAACCAGAACCAGCATCCCCATCTGCTCATCCAGCAGCACGCCCAGCAGTACTGCCAGCAGGATTCCTTTCAGGCGGGTTTGGCAGGGGCCGCTGGGAGCAGTGCAGCTAGCAACTCTAGTTTCTGGAATGCTGGCCACCCATTGCCTGTAGCTCGTTGGACGCTGGAGAGCGAGGATGAAGACGATGTGAACGAGGCGGACTGGAGTTCCATGGTGGCCGCAGAGGTGTTGGCAGCTTTAACGGACGCTGAGAAGAAGCGTCAGGAGATTATAAATGGTAAATTAATCCTTACATCTCTATTTAATAAAACAATACTGTATTGCTGTACTGTATACTGTAGAAATCTATCAAACTGAACGCAACCATGTGCGCACCCTAAAGCTGCTGGATCGATTATTCTTCCTGCCACTCTATGAGAGTGGATTGCTGTCCCAGGATCATTTGCTGTTGTTGTTCCCGCCCGCCTTGCTGTCGCTCCGTGAGATTCATGGCGCGTTCGAGCAGAGTCTTAAGCAACGACGCATCGAGCATAACCACGTGGTGAACACCATAGGGGATCTGCTCGCTGACATGTTCGATGGTCAGTCTGGAGTTGTTCTCTGCGAGTTTGCGGCTCAGTTCTGTGCCCGCCAGCAAATCGCCTTGGAGGCACTCAAGGAGAAGCGCAACAAGGACGAGGTGCTGCAAAAGCTATTGAAAAAGTCGGAGTCACACAAGGCATGTCGCCGCCTCGAGCTGAAGGACTTGCTGCCCACCGTGCTGCAGCGCCTCACCAAGTATCCGCTTCTGTTTGAGAACCTCTACAAGGTTACCGTGCGCTTGCTGCCAGAAAACACCACCGAGGCGGAAGCCATTCAACGGGCAGTGGAATCCTCTAAAAGGATTCTTGTCGAAGTCAACCAGGCAGTAAAGACAGCGGAGGATGCTCACAAGTATGTGCCTATAAAAAGGGTGCTGATTATTTATATTAAATAAACTTTTTATTTATTTTAATAGGCTGCAAAACATTCAGCGTAAGTTAGACAGATCCTCCTATGACAAGGAAGAGTTTAAAAAATTGGACCTGACCCAACATCACCTCATCCATGACGGCAATCTGACGATCAAGAAGAATCCTAGCGTGCAGCTACATGGACTTCTGTTTGAAAACATGATTGTTTTGCTGACCAAGCAGGCAAGTTAACAGTCATAGTAACTTCTCAAAGACGTGATTAATTAACCATTTACAATTATTTCTTTAGGATGATAAATATTATCTTAAGAACTTGCACACCCCGCTATCGATCACCAATAAGCCAGTCAGTCCCATTATGAGCATCGATGCGGACACTTTGATCCGGCAGGAGGCGGCTGACAAAAATTCCTTTTTCCTCATCAAGATGAAGACATCACAAATGTTGGAGCTACGCGCGCCTAGTAGCTCGGAGTGCAAGACGTGAGTAATCCCTGCATTCCATCAGTTAGTCATTTCTTAATTCTTCAATGCTTTCTCGCAGATGGTTTAAACACTTCTCGGATGTGGCTGCTCGTCAGTCTAAGAATCGTTCAAAGAACGCATCAAGCAACCATGACACGAGTATTAGTGATCCAGCTCTCGCCGCTATTCCGCATTCCAACACCAAAGAGTCGTTGGAGTTGAGCACCGATACAGTACAGCCATTGGCTGCGACAGCCACATTGACTACCACACCTTTGGCCCCAATGTTGCCTATAGCCACGGTTACACCAGCTCCAGCGACTAATAATAGTAACGTTAGCTCTCTTACTGGAGTTCAGTTGCGAAACCCTCAGCGGGATGCGACAGCAAGTGAATCTGATGCGGATTATGTAAACACACCAAAGCCGCGTTCGAGGCAAAATGAAGTTAATCGCACTATGTCCATAAGGAGCACTGGGGAACCCATTCAGAAGTATTCGGCAAATGGGACGGAATCAAACGACGTTACTTTACGACACTCTCAGTCGACTAGGGAATCGGTTAGACCAGGATCTACTGGAGAGGAGCGAAACTCCACCTATGGCATGGTTGGAGGTAACTCCAAACGCGACAGCGCCAGCATTGTCTGCTCGAACAACTCGAACAACACGCGCACCCTGCTGATGCAGAGCCCCTTGGTGGACCCCACGGCCATTCAGGTCAGCATTAGTCCAGCTCACACAGCGGAACCTGTGTTGACACCGGGAGAGAAGCTACGCCGTTTGGACGCCTCCATTAGGAATGATTTGCTGGAGAAGCAGAAAATCATTTGTGATATCTTCCGTTTGCCAGTGGAACACTATGACCAGATTGTGGACATTGCCATGATGCCAGAGGCGCCGAAAGACAGTGCAGATATTGCTTTAGCTGCTTACGATCAGATTCAAACCCTGACCAAGATGCTGAACGAGTACATGCACGTGACGCCTGAGCAAGAGGTATCAGCGGTGTCCACGGTGGTTTGTGGTCACTGTCACGAGAAGGAAAAGCTTCGTAAGAAGGTGGCACCATCCTCATCGTTTTCCTCATCACCACCACCGCTGCCGCCTCCCAATAGGCAGCATGCCCAGGCTCAGGCCCAGATACCGCCATCGCGGCTGATGCCCAAACTACAAACCCTTGATCTTGACGAAGTTGCCATACACGAAGACGATGACGGATACTGTGAGATCGACGAACTGCGCTTGCCGGCGATTCCGTCCAAACCACATGAGCGACCCACGACGCCACTGGCTCCGTTCAAAACTGAGCCGAAAACTTCACAATCTGTTGTTATAGATGCCTCGAAACGTCAATCCACTGATGCCGTTCCGGATGGATTACTGGAACAGGAACCACTCGAAGGCGATACGACGGAGACCAAGGTTGAAGATAATGAAGTGAAAACTATGCCGTCAGATAAGCTAAGTGAATCATGCAATGAAGAGATGCAATGTGTGGAGGCGGATATCACAAAGGAAGTGGCAGATCCAACGACCTCTAAGAATGAAGCAGCGACAACAGCATCGGTGGATGAATTACCAAGCCAGAGCCGAGAGATAAAATCGGCTGAAAACACAAGCAAATCTGTAGTTGACAAAAAGGAAGACAACGAGGAAACCGTAAGTGTACAAAATATTTTCAATGTGTGACAAGTTATCTTTAAATTAATATCCTCCTACAGATCGAAGAAGGCGCGGTAACTACGGTCGATAGCTCCACTCAAACATCACCAACTGAAGCTCTAAAAGAGACGGATAAGTTAAGTGGAGGATCGAACAGCACCTGTGGGCCGAATCGCATTCAGCACGCCAGTGTGCTGGAGCCGAGTGTGCCCTGCCATGCACTCAGCAGCATTGTAACAGTACTGAATGAGCAGATTTCCATGCTTTTGGTAGGTTCTAACTAATTGAAGCCGAGATAAGCACTATAACTTCTATTTACCTAATAACAGCCAAAAATTAACGAACGCGATATGGAGAGGGAGCGATTGCGTAAAGAGAATCAACACCTTCGCGAGCTTTTGAGTGCGCTGCATGATCGACAGCGAGTTGATGAAGTAAAGGTAATGACTCAAAATAAATAAAGTAGAATATCAGAAATGTTGATGCTGTGCCCTTCCGCAGGAAACTCCGTTTGATCTAAAGAAGCTGATGCATGCTGAGGATGTAGAGTTTGACGATGATATTGACGCCATTTCCAACAGTTCGCTGACGCCAACGCCTACGCCGATTCCCACGGCATCACCAAGCGCCAGCGGCCAGGTACAGACAGCGGAAGCCATGAGGATTACTAGCACTGAGGATGAGGAATAGGAAACTTGTTTAATTTTTTTTGTATAAAATACATATTTGTTCTTGTTTTTCCCGCACGCATTTGACCAATTGAATTGGCGGCGTCTATGTTTTACGAGTAGCCTTTCTTAGAGCATGCCTTTTACTACTGTTAATGTAGCTTCATTTGTTTTCTTAAAATATTATGTATTCCACAAGAGCCGATAACACTTTAAATTAAGTCTAACATTGTCCCCTCGTAAAACTAATTAAATACATATATATATGCATATTATCGACTTAAAAAATATCAGATAAACACACAATGTTTGATACATTTATAAAGAACAATAAACAACATAGTTATTGAGAAGAATAACGCAAAAATGTTCATATACATATTTTTCCGTAAAGGGAAAATAAAGTGAAAAGTAGACACGTTAGTGCGGCCTCACCTCCTCCAAACGAGTGATTCTATAAATAAGTCATCATCTCGTTCGAGCTGTGCACGCAATTAGCAAAAGTACTTAGCAATACGACAGGGCTCCTGAAAATGAGGGATATTCCTCAGCCAGCAGCACTGCAGAGTATATTTATAATTGCTCAGTGCGTTTTAGGTGAGTAGACGAACCACAAGCCACGACGCCAATGGCAGAATCACTAAATTACTTTTCTCGCCAGGCAACAGACGTAATCGATGCAAGAATTTGGCGAAAATATTCAACAGGCTCACGATGAGAAGTTGGGCAGGTAAGTTCGGATAGCTTTCTAAAACAATAGTTAACTTGTATTTCTGTGCAGGCATCTGGTGGCTAGTATAGGCATCGAACCGGGAGATACTATATTGGAGGAGCGACCTTTGCTGGTAGCTCCGCACTGGGAATGCCATCAGCTGAAGTGCGCGCAGTGTCTTCAGGAATCGTATGTGATATGCCGAAGGTGTCAGGTATTTCCCCTTTGCATGGACTGCAACCAGCATGATGAATTCGAGTGTGAGTTTTTCACCAGCGGAGCAGGAAAAGCCCTCTGCAAGGATATTCTTGTGAAGAACTTTGGCATATGTGGACTCTTAAAGCTCCTTCTTCTTCTGGAGAATCCTAGTACGAAAGCCGATTGCCAAATGCTCATCGATGTTCCTATAAATCTGAGTGATTACCGCGACGGAGAAGGAATGTGGCAAGAGCACGAGGAGCTAGTGGTGCGTCCACTAATGGAGAGTGGCCTAGCGGATGTTCTACCCACTCAGGGACTAACTTCGGATGCACTTCACGCCCATTGCATACGTATCGACAGTAATTCCTTCGAGGTGACCGCAAAGGATGGTGATACCTTGAAGGGAGTTTTTATTTGGGGTGCTACTTTACCGCACCACTGCGTTCCGAACACGGTGGTGGCCTTGGATGAACAGTTCAACATGAAGCTATATGCGGCAGTTCCCCTGCAGCCTGGCGACATTATCTACAACTCGTACACCAATCCTCTGATGGGCACCAGTCAGAGACAACACCAACTGCGTCTAAGTAGGAGACTGGAGTGTACCTGCTCGCGTTGTCTGGATCCCACCGAGATGGGCACCCACATGAGCAGCCTGAAGTGCAAGGAGTGCGGCGGCTTTTCAGTTTGCGAGATTGATTCAAACGGAAAACTTGGAGACTGGCGCTGCCCGGATTGTAGAGCCCTGATAACAGCGGCCGAGGTCCACGAACTACAGGCCGAAGTGGGATCTGCCTTAGTAGACGCCATGGGTGACCTGCAGGTCTACGAAGCTCTGCTGACCCAGTACGGGCCACTGCTCCATCCCAATCATTTCATGCTGCTGGACATCAAGCAGAACATTGCTAGTATTTTGCGAGCGGCTGCCTTAATGAACTCGATGGACCAGCCCTGCAAGAAACTTCTCGCCCGCCGGGTGGAACTCTGCTCCGACTTACTGCCCGTCTGTCGGGCTGTGGTTCCAGGCATCTCCAAGCTGTATGCCATTGGTCTGTTCGAGTACTTGCTAGCCTTGGTGGAGCTGGTAGAATTGCAATTTGCCGAAAGTGATCTGAGCAAAAAGGAATATGTGGTGAGTAAAGTGAATACACTTTTAAAATTGAAATTATTAAATAAATGTATTTTACAGGCTCATTTGAGGACCGCGAGTCTGGTGGCCACAGAAGCAATGGACCTACTTCGCTTTGAGCCGGAAAACTCGGCAGAAGGCTATCTTGCGGACCGAATCTCGATGGAGCTGGAGCGGATTGAGTCCGATTTAAAGAAATACGGCAGATAATATCCCTACTTTAGGTATATATCTTATATCCGCTTGTAGCCCAGCTATGGCAATTTTAAATTTAAAACAAATTTGATTAGTCGAAGGGAAGCGTACACAATGCGCTCCCTTCAGTTGTTGCCACTTTTACATTGTGTACCGGCGACATGGTTCAACGTTTGGCTGGGTGGGGGAATCATTGACCAAGAAATAAATAAAGAATTGTCGTTCAATTAAAAATAAGTTGCCAGCATGGCGCTCGTTGTGTTGTCAGTATGCCAAAGGTAGCCAAAGGGAACGGGAAACAGAGAATGGCCGCAGTAACCGACGATTTTGCAAGGAAGTGCGAGATAAAGCATAATGACATGCTGGGCAGGTGGGTGCATCTATAACCCATTTTATATATTTAACCCTTATGGGTTCCCCAAAAGATTTGTGGTTGCCCTGTGTAATCTTCGAGCTGGCGAGACCCTGCTGCTGGAGAATCCTATAGTGGTTTTGCCCCAAATGGGCGATAGACGCTGCACCAAGTGCTTTAATCTAACCGAGAGTTTTTGTAGGTAGGTGGACTCCATACAAATGTGTTATCCATTTACGAATCTTATGTAAACCCTTTAGAAAGTGCCGTCTGTTGGCTTTGTGTGAGGATTGCTCCGATCATGACGAACGCGATTGCAAAAGACTTGCTGAAATGAATTTATCCGACGACCAGGTGGAACTGCTCCAGAAAAAGGAGCACACCGAAATTCAGCCAGTTCTGAAATGCCTGCTGTTAAGAGAGCACGAGGAAACCCTGCCCTTGTACGAGGAAATGTCCCAAATGGAGTCCCAACTTATGACTAGAAGAGGGACTGATATCTGGAAAAACTACCAGGAGCACGCATTTACTCCTCTGAATTCTGGTGGAGTGCTAGCACAACTACGAGGCGCGGCGGATGAGGACCTAGTACAAGGTCTCCTAGGCATCCTGGACATAAATGCCTACGAGATAAGGGCTCCGGAGGTGGGTGGCGCCATGAGAGGACTGTATCGCCGGGCAGGACTCTTTGCCCACAGCTGTATGCCCAACCTGGTAATTTCAATCGATGACGAGCGACGTATAAAGGTCTACGCCAATCGGTTTATAGCCGCCGGAGAGATCCTTTACAATTGCTACACCAATGTGCTCCTGGGCACCGAGGAGCGTCGCCAAATCCTCAAGGAAGGCAAGTGCTTCGACTGCTCCTGTCCACGATGCCAGGATCCCACCGAGCTGGGAACACACATGAGCAGTTTCATTTGCAGTCACTGCTCGTGCGCAGATGGGTACATAGTACGGCAGCCGGATACCGGAATATGGCAGTGCCTTCTTAATCCGGAGCACACACTAAAACAGGAGTTCGTATCGAACATGCTGGAACGGGCTAAGGAGGAAATATTTCACGCAAGGGATGATATATATCGACAGGAGCTCCTCTTGGCCAAGCTGAGTCGCCTTCTTCATCGGAATCATTTCCTAATGCTGGATCTAAAGCAAAATATCGCCTCTATATTGCGACAGATCCTTCAGAATATAGGTACCCGACCAAATAAGAAAGTATACGAGCGGAAGATTCGTTTGTGCCAGGAGATATTGTTGGTACTCAAGGTCGTAACACCTGGAATCTCCAGATTGAAGGCTATCGCCCTCTATGAACTGGCTAACACACAGGCCGAATTGGCCAGAAAAATGTATACTGAAATGGAGCACAGTGCCAATGACCTTCTGGTGGGAAAGTCCTGGATTTATTCCTTAATGTCAAATTAATGAAATTTTTTCTAGGCCGAATTGGAAAGAGTAGAGGTCATGCTGCGGGAGTCCCTGCGAATGCTTCTATTTGAGCCACTGGCCACTCCAGAGGGCCAGCTGACGCGATCAATGCTCCGAGAGCTGAAGGAGCTGCAGGATGATATAAAAAATCTGCGAGAATCCGATGACGATGTGGTAAATCAATAAGATCTACGAGTTTGCAGTTTGAAACTGGTATTTGAATTCAATAAGCATTGCTTCCCATGTTTAACTAATGACTTATAAATGGGGATAGAAGTCAAATTGTTGATTAAAAATTTAAATTTGAAAGAGGATACAATATTACTTCAGCTACATTTTAAATCAAGTAAAACAATAGTAAAAGTAATTAAGTCAAAAACAAGTAATTCATTTCACTTTTCGTTTTTACTAAAACAATTTACAAATAAGCTTTAGAAGATTCTAAAATCTCGATAATCAAACCGAAACTGTTAGGAATGCTAACGAACAATACGAAATAATACTAGTTTGCATTACTTTTTAATTAAACCATTACTAAATTTAAATTCGATAACATATATAGAGCTTTAATCGAAGAGCCGCACGTTTGCTGTTATCGTTTAATTTACCGCTTTCGCAACACTACTGAGTTTATTTATTGTTATTTATCTTTTTTTGCATTAAACAATAAAAGCTCAGCTAGACAAAAGAGTTAACCGTGGAATTTTCGACATTTCCAAATAAATAACACAAAGAGGCAGTGAAATTATGGGAACAGCTGATGACTGATAATACAGATGGGGTATGCACCGCGAATAAGGGATAAAACAACCCCCAATTGGGAAAAAAACGAGGGTTTGCTGCTCAGTTGCGATTTGCATGTGCCGTGGAGATAAGGTGCTCCTCTGCGCCGCTTGATTCTGCGACTGCAAAAAATTCCCAACCGTGGAGCAACAACAAATGCTGCAATATATACATCACTAGCCGCGTCCCCGCAACGTTGCCGCCACCCCCGCAAAGGCCGTAATGTGTTGGACGTTGTGAAATAGTAATACTCACCATTCTACATCGACATTCGTCATCCGGAAGCGCGGAGCCGTGGAAATCCCCCTTTAGGATGGCCCTCGCCAGTGCCGCCGCCGCCCTCTTGAAGGGTTCGCAGACGCCTCTGCAGCAGCTCCTGGAGGACATCAACTTCCAGCGCACCAAGGAGATGCGGCAGCTGCTCAAGGATGGTGGGTACAGCTCTAATCCGGACTCCGGAGCTCCCCGATTCGGTTCAGATAGCAGGGAAAATTTGTCTACATTTGCACTTTATCGATTTGTCACACAGGGCAACCCCTAAGGATGCGTGTGCTTGTGTGTGTGCCCTGCTGCGCTTGTGTGTGTGTGTGTTCGTGCCTTTTCCGCCCCACTTTTGGCCAACCTCTTTGTTTTCCTTTACATAAGCGGCTTTTACTTTTATCGGCCCAAATGGCAGTATGGGAAAACCGCAAACAGCTGTTCACCTGTCGGTCAACATTAGCATCCCCCAGTTTCCCACAAGTCCTCAAAATCAAAAAGATAGAGCTGAAGCATAAGGTTCCTACAAATTTGTTATTATTATTATTATTTATTATGATTTGATTGCAATTCTCAAATTATTTATGACCGATTTAAAGTTTGGGATTTAATACGTTCTATTTCTCACTGATCTACTTTTATATTGTTTATATCCTAGAAGCTTGGCAACGCTTTTGGTCATAGTAATTCTATATAACAAATTATGTAATACACTTAGGCACGTACATTTACATTTTCTATCCCATTTGATTTCATAACATTGACGCTGAAGCTCAAAAAGTTAATATTCATTGTCACTTTAATATATTAAATGTTTTTTAGATGGCGGTTTTGTTGTCCTACAGGGCACGACCTACTGGACGGACCTGTTTGTGCGCCATTTCCTCTTCCAGACAGAGCCCGTGCACAGCATCGACTCTGACGACTTGCTCTTCTTTGTGCGCAAAAAGCACGTGAAGAGCTCCTCTCGTCACATGCCAAAATTTGAGGTGAGCATCTGGAATTACCATAAAACACCCATTGAACATTTTCTATTCTTTAAACAGACTGAGGTGGAGGTATTCCGCAAGGACTCGCGCAAACTGCCCATCGGTGATCCCGATGTGGACTGGGAGGAGACGGTTTATCTCAACATGGTCATTCATCAGTTCGATTACACGTTGACACTGGCCATTTGTACAAGGACGTCGCCAAAGGAGTTGCAAGTGCTGAGAAGACATTCGCAGAGGGTCTACGCAAGTCCCAGTCGTCGGAAGATGGACACCAAGGGCGAAGGCGAGGAGATTACGTATCCGCACATTTGCTTCATGGTCGATAATTTCGACGAGGTGTTCAGCGACATTTTGGTGCGCGACGGGGAGATGGTGTGCGTCGAGCTGGTGGCCAACGACAAAGATGGAGCAGTGCAAGGAGTGATCTTTTTGGGGTCCATACGCTATGATGCCTTAAAAAAGGTGTACGATGCCAGGGTATGACCAATCTGAAATGCCCTGTGTTTTTCTATTCTAACTTGTACATTTTGCAACTTAGCAATCCAGTCTGAGTTCCAAGGTGGCGCAGCGCATGTCCTTTGGCCTTTTCAGCAGTGGAGCTGGTGTCCAAACGCGTTGCGAGTTTGTCCGGATGAAGGGACCTCAGGGAAAGGGACACGCCGAGATGGCGGTGACCAAGCCAAAAGGATCCGGTGTGGAGACACCCACCAGCGAGCCGGGATTCTGCGCCACTGACATGTGGGACGAGTGGGAGGAGGAGAACGACGACTATTGCACCTATCGACATCAGCGACGCCTAAGCGATCCTAGCGCCAATCTCAATAACTTCTCACGCTACGGGTGGCGCACGAAGAATTCGAATAACCAGGATATGGTGGGCAGTGGCACCAGTCCCAGTGTGGGAGCCAAGGCGCGATCGGAGAACGAGGGACTGGACTCACTGGCTAGCGAGGTGTCCGAAATCGAGGCTGGAGATTTGCGCGACGGTCAGTCTGAACATGTACTTCTTTATCCTTGTTTCCTATTCATTTGAGCATCCTTAAGTTGCATGATATTTAGAATTGTATTACTGCTTACAGTTGTTGCCGTAGTTAAAGCTGCTTTTCCGCTTGCTCCTTTCATTTTTCGTTCATATTCCTGATTTACTTCTCGTAATGTGTTGTCGTTCCATTGATTTTCCTTTTAAAACTTCCAACTATCGAATTTATATATATACTTTAAGTGTGCCCCCAAAATCGACTCCAGAGTATATATATAAAGAGAACACCAGACATTGCCGAGAAAGCAGGACAAATAATACACTAAGGACAACCAAAATTATATTTCGTTTGGCTTATTGTTTGACACTGGATTTCGGTTTAAACGGGAATCCTTCACCACATTCCGTAGTCCCGTCCCTATTCCCAATTCCTTTAGAAATTGTTTGGTGGCTTGACTGTATATTCATTAGACATCCATTCATTCATCGATCGATCCCCTAGCTTATATTTGTGTTTCCCTATTTTGGTTTATTATTTCCACTGCTTTCTGTTGCCAATTACCGATTAAGTTGCTTGGGCCGATCATCGGTTGTACATGTGTGTCGATGTATATGCTTTTAAAACGCAAAAACCGATCTATCTACTTGTAGATCAGCAACGTCCTGCTTTCTCGGCCTCTGCGGCAAAACTGCACCCAAATCCGAACTGCGAGACACATAAATTCGCGACGGGTGACCAAGAAAAGTTGACCCAAGAATCTCCTAGAGAGAGTACTTCATCTGCTACAGCGGAAGTTGCTGTTCCTGCTGTTACTCCGCCTCCATTGAGTGCCGCCGTGGAGGTCACAGTTTCCGGCGACATCAGCGTTACTGGACAAAGCTCAACTACGGGCTGCAATTGCTTTGGTGGCAAAAAGTGTAAGAAACGCTGGGCGTCGGCCAAGAACACGGACACCCCGGAAATGTCCGAGGTGTACTGCCCCAGTTGCGAGGATCCGTCCAACGAGTCGCCCGCCTGTTTGGCCAAGATGCCCAACAAGCGGCCCACCCGTCTCAAGCCCAAAAGCAGCATCCTGAGTGTGGAGAGTGAGCTGCTCGTGGGCAAAAGAAGCAGTTTCCGACTGCCATCAGAGATCAAACGCAAGCAACAGGGTGGCAGCATTACGAGGAGTGCCTCCCTGAGTGCTGCTGATCGCAGGACCAGCCTCCCGGTGGCCACCAAGAGGATCATACCTCCAAGACTGCGCACGGCTAAAGCCAAGGATCTCGAGAAGGACAAGGAGAAAGAAAAGGACAAAAACAAGGAGAACGACAAGAAGTCTTCAAATCAGAAGGTCAACGGCTCAGCGACCAACTTTCTGGCCAAGATGTCGCCCAAGCGTCTAAAAGCAGGCAAAGAGAAGGACAAGGACAAAGACGGCAACAAGGACAAGGAAAAGGACAAGTTCAAGGCAATAGATGCAGATAAGAAAAAAGCTGTTAATAATAACAATCCAAAGCCTGACACTTCCAAATCAGAGGAGTACGAGATCGCCGATGATGCTACCTCCCTGAATGGTAGTGAATCGGAACCAGTTGGAGCCGCCAAGATGGTCATCCTAAGCGAGAGCGACAGCAAGCTGATGATTAGTGTGCGTGGACGAGAAGAGCTGCCGGTCGTGGATTCGCCCAAGACTTCGCCAAAACGATTCGAAAAGTGTGTCCGTTTGCCTGTGGAGCCGGAAAGTCATCCGCTGCAGCCGGACGAGAACAATGAGAACGAGCAGAGCGATATTACAAACGTGATATCGCCCACGGAACTTACACCCATGCTGGATGTGGCCAATGGCAACGGGGAGGCCACCAGTGCTACTCTTCCGAGAACAGCCAAACAGGCTCATGTCAGCAAGATGCTGCATTTGGTTCCCAAGCGCAGAACACCCGATGGCACTAACATCTACTATTGGTGCGATGTGCCCAAAAAGGCAATAAAAGGTTATTTTCTAGGCTTTACTTCAACTATATTTAATTTTTTGTACTTCGATTTTCGTGTACTTAGATTTCAATAATTCCGACTAACATAAACTGATTCTGTGTGCGCCTTATCTACTTTTAGAGCTCGACGATGGCGCTTATAATCCCCTGTGGACCAGTCGAGGCTTCACGCAATCTTTTCATTTCTGGAAGGAGAATAGAAGACAGCAGTCAACGCCGCTCAATGCATTCCTCACATATGTGACACTGCCCTGGTGGAGCATTGCAAAAGGTGAGCTAGCCCCTTAAAAAAAGATTCGCCATTCTGATGTAAAATACTTTTTCAGATCTCTTGGATCACCGGGAAACGCCTATTCTGACCTTTTAGTATTAACTTAATCTGCAATTGTGATTTATATGCTTTATAGTTCTCACATGTATTCTCTATTTATCGATCGAATGCCAACTGTGTGATCAGTCCCAGTTTGATTTATCAGTATATTTGCTATGTTCTCGACCAATGTTGAGTTTCCTAAGGCGCATCCTCACGAATCACACTATTTCGTGAGCGGAAAGCAAACCTACAAATTTATAAACTACAAACTACGATAGTGAGCTCTGTTACCGATGATATGGAAATATATAATTGTAATATTATTTGTAAATTGTACGGCAACATTTATACCACAAAATATATACCGAATGGAATAGACACGAGAGGAAAGAGAAATTATTGGAGGAGCCAATGGATGAAAGTCAAGACCATCTCACGAGCTTGTAATCAGAGTTCCCGAAGCATCCGGCATCGGGTCGCCCGCTCGACTTGAAGATAGCTCTATCGCCTCTCCGGCTTGATTAGTCTGTTTTTGAGCCTCGCTGGAAACGGTCGTTGCTGCAGTTGAGCTTGGTAATCGAGTCAAGTGATAACGCGGGAAATAAAGCACTGGAGATGGGGCAATCGCTGCCGCTGCTCATCCGCCTCGTCGTTGTGATCTGGCTGACAATTAGTATGGTCACCGCATGTCCCCGGGCGCCCACCCACTTGAACCACGGTCGACGCACACGCGGCGACAATGGATACAAATTAATTGTGGCCGATGGACCCAACGGCTATGTGCCTGGAAAGACATATAATTGTAAGTCGGGAAGGTAGCTAGCTGGTTTCGTAATCATCGGGGTCACTCGAGAATTAAAAACAAAAGCCATCGAGACGATAAGAGAATCCAGAGCAGATGGTGATGGTGTCCATCTTGTTAGTCCAGTTGCTATTTTGATAACGCTTTATGTATTAATTCGTAACTAATCTTTTTGTAGTGATGAAGAAACTTTAACGCATTTAGTTTACAAAACGTGTTGATTTATTAGAAAAATTTATTAAAATCAAAATATAACATTTGTTGACAATTTGGTTTGCATTAGCTTTTCGGAATTCTTTTTATTAAACAAATACATAACTTTTTTGTAGGGTTAGAAGAAAGTATTTGTAACCATGACTAAATGACACATTGTGGCTTAAGGATGAGCGTTTCGCAAATGCTTCTCATAGTATCCCTTGTACTTGAATACTTTAATGCATTTTGTGCACTGAAACCGAACTTGGTGAGAAATCAAATGCTTTAAGTACTCTTTCTTTAAGATGAAAATATCGTCGCACCATTTGCAAAAGTAGGCAAAACTAACAGGTAAAAACGAGAATAGCTTTAAAGTATATCGGGCAATTTCCGAAATGTTATCCAACTCAATATATTGGGTATATATATTGTAGTGCCAAACTGAAATCTGATTAATAATGCCTTTTATATCGCTGTTAGCCAGGTTACATAACATTGTCTTGTTAACTTCTCTGGTTAAAGCAAATATCTTCTGAGAAATAAAGTCCGGTTTCGCTGGCGGAAAAATTTTTCTATAATTCCAAATAGAATAGTACTTCTTGTAGATTTTGGTAAATTGATCTGCCCTTATTCGCATCGTTTCTAACTCGTCTGGCAATAACATTATTGCCTCGATCGCGTTATCTGTGATTGCCGGCAACTAAAATGGATTAAGATATGAGATGTGAAGTGTGCAATGATTCGTATAAAGTTCTTACTCCAACGGCTTTTAATATTTCGCAACTGCCTATTGTTGCCATTTTGTTTAAACGCATATTTGTATTGTCGCAGGGATCCTCCGTTTTTAGGTCGACGCAATTTTCCATTTTTAGCTTGCGGATCTTTGTGCTGTTAAACTCAGAAGCAAAACCTTTAGTTTTGTCATTAGATCGTATTTGGATTTTGTTTGTACTATCTTTGGCACTGGTGGTCTGCACCCGTTTTACAATAATGGGGTCTGCCTTGGACTTTATTACATTTAAAAATTTGTTGGGACCTCCTTTAGTTTTTATTTCTAATTCGCTAGGCTTTTTTAAAAACTTTTTTGGGTTTTCTTTCAGCAGACTTTGGGCATTGTTTATATTCTTTGTGCTATTCTCCATTTGGTCACTGACACCCTCTTCATTGATTGGTGTTATTAAAGTTTTAGGTAACTTAAGTGGTTGTAAAATTTCTATTTGGTTTATTTGTACAGGAAATGATTTCGTTGTTTTTGTCACTTGACTAGCTGCTTCAGAGATATGATAAGTTTCATTTATCTCACTTGAATCGGAATTAACCTGAGCTTGTTGACTAGTTAATATGGACTTTGGTACATTGTTCAGTAGCTTCGGCATGGTAGGCGCCGTTTTCTTCGTGTCATATTTGGTACATATATGGTTTGCCTCTGTTAAAGAAGACTTTCGTACACTTAATTGAGATAAGCTCGGTATGGGCTTTGGAGGAGTTTGAAAACATGTTCCAGGTATGTTGTCTTCTTGGATAGGCTCAGTTATAGGAAGTTTGGAGTCGGGTTCTAAAGGTTTCATTTCAAGCTTTGCAATCAAATCGCGATCAAGAACTCGCAGGATGTGGTTCTTTACCAAGCTCATTCGCTTTCGCGAAGTCCTTGCAATAGTGTGACTCTTCAGATCGCATATCTTCAAAGAACTGCTCTCGTTATTAGCCTTTTTGCGGGCTCCCTTGAATTCGCCACTTTCGGGTTTTAATTCATCATTAATGCGTTCTTCCTTGTCGTTGGTTTGCAATAAAATGTTTGTCACTTCCGCTAGCAGGTTTATTTCATTCTGTTTCCCTATTTGTTCAGCTGTGGGATATGTAGCAGATAGATAATTACACTTTATAACGATATGCCATCACATTCTTACGTTTTACTGGGCTATTGTCTGAGTTTTCCTCTGAGCCGTCGATGGCCCTAGAATCCTCTGAATTCATCAGTGACCTAGAGTCACCGCTGCTGCTGTTGTGCCCCGCCGACTGAGCGTCCTCGTGGGCTTTATCCTGCTCACCGGACAACAGCTCCTCCACGCTGTACACGTTGTGCTCCTTGGTGAAGTGCAGCACATCCGAATGGTTGCTTTGGAGGTGTCTCAAGAACTCTGGCAGTTGTGTGAAGAGGTCCCGGCAGAAATGGCAATAAAGTGCAATCATACAGTCGTTGGTCGAGACCACCACATCGCCACACTTTTCCAGGCTGACGCACTGACTCCCCGATAGCATGTCCAGAAACTTAGACATTATTAAAATCACAGGACTAAAGACTAAATAATATTAACAAATTACAATCGCGCGTCGTCTTAAAAAGAGGGCTGAAAGAGCGAGACAACTATAGGTACTTAAATGTGTCGATAACAGTGTTGGCATCGATACCTTTCAATCGATACGTAGTTTTTATATCGAATTTTGAATTTGAAATATTTCGTAGTACTTCTACTTGGATCCCGGACTCACTTGAAAGTTCAGCATTTCACCCACTTTACCATTGCTGCGGAGGCACATACTGGCGCCCGTCGTCCCCAGGCAGCTAGTCCGCGGCGAGTGGGCCGCTTCCAGCTGTTTAGTGACTCCCTGACCCAATTCAATGACAGATGCGTGAACACTGTTTCCGAGGCGGACGACCTGCCCAAAACAGAAGTCCAGGTAATGTGGGTGGCTCCAGAGTCGGGTTCTGGCTGCGTCTCTTTGTCAGCAATGGTCTACGAGGGTCCGCGAGCCTGGTTCGCCGACGATGGCAACCTATCCACCGTGATCTGCGAACGAAAGCCTGATGCAGCTGCTGCTCAAAAGGAATGCTGCGCCTGCGATGAAGCCAAGTACAGCGTAAGTCAGGGTAGACCGCGTACTTTTCCGAGCTCCACCTAAATGTTATTCCCATTTCAGTTCGTTTTCGAGGGTATCTGGTCAAACGAAACCCATCCCAAGGATTATCCGTTTGCCATCTGGTTAACCCACTTCTCTGACGTGATTGGTGCCTCGCACGAGTCCAACTTCTCCTTCTGGGGCGAGAACCACATAGCCACCGCCGGATTCCGCTCTCTGGCGGAGTGGGGTTCTCCGGCTGCTCTAGAAACGGAGCTGCGAGCGAACGGGCCCAAGTTGCGCACCCTGATTAAGGCCGCTGGGTTGTGGTACCCGAATGTCAACCAGAACACCTCATCCAAATTTCGGGTGGATCGCAAGCACCCTAAGGTATCGCTAGTGTCCATGTTTGGTCCTTCCCCCGATTGGGTGGTGGGCATTAGTGGTCTGGATCTCTGCACTGAGGATTGCAGCTGGAAGGAGTCAATGGACTTTGATTTGTTTCCATGGGATGCGGGCACGGATAGCGGCATCTCTTACATGGTAATATACTCAACTGATATTTCATGATAACCTAAATATTAAATGGATCTTCCTTGGTAGTCGCCCAACTCGGAGACGCAACCTCCGGAAAGGATGTATCGCATCACCACAATGTATCCAGAGGATCCTAGGGCTCCCTTTTATAACCCCAAGAGCCGTGAGATGACACCACTTGCAAAGCTATACCTAAGACGTGAGAAGATTGTCTCCCGGAACTGCGATGATGAGTTCCTGCAGGCTCTTCAGCTGGAGGTGTCCGACGATGCTGAGGAGCAGGACACCAGAGGTGGGTTGGGTCAACTTGAAACCAACATGCCTATCTAATCAATCGTTTTGCAGCCGAATGCCGAGTAAGCGACTACTCCGCCTGGAGTCCATGCTCCGTAAGCTGCGGCAAGGGAATCCGCATGCGCAGCAGGCAATATCTGTATCCCGCGGCGGCGGATCAGAACAAATGCGCTCGCCAACTGGTGGCCAAGGAAATGTGCGTTGCTGCCATAGCCGAATGTGCCGATGGCTCAGCCCAATCCAAAGATCGTGACGATGATGAGGGTGAGAACCTCGCCAACTCGCAGTCCCTGGTGGGCAGCAATGGCGAGGGAGCCGGTGTCTGCAAAACTTCTCCCTGGAGCGTGTGGTCCGAGTGTTCGGCCAGCTGTGGCATTGGCATCACCATGCGCACGCGCACCTTTGTCAATCATTTGGGACGCAAGCGATGCCCCCATATCACCATAGTGGAAAAGAACAAATGCATGCGGCCGGACTGTACATACGAGCAGGTGGAGCTTCCTGATCCGCAATGTCCCACCACCCAGTGGAGCGACTGGAGTCCGTGCACCTCGACCTGCGGCCGGGGAGTTACCATTCGGACTCGGCTGCTTCTGCTGGAGAACGGTCCCGATAAGGAGAATTGTACGCAACGCATGGAGCTGCACCAGCAGAAGGAGTGCGTCAATCCCATCGACTGCCACATAAACGCGGAGCAGGCCAAGGACATCTGTGTACAGGCACCGGACTCGGGTCCCTGTCGTGGCACCTACATGCGGTATGCCTACGATCCGCAGAACCAGCGTTGCTCCTCCTTTGCCTACGGAGGATGCCGTGGCAACCGAAACAACTTCCTCACGGAGAACGACTGCCTAAATACGTGCAATGTGCTTCGGTCGCCATATTCCTCAAGAGCGGATCAGCCAAGGGCCTGCGTCCTGTCAGATTGGTCCGGGTGGTCGCCCTGCAGCGTTAGCTGCGGAGTCGGAGTCTCCGAGAGCCGGCGCTACGTTGTCACCGAGCCCCAGAATGGTGGTCAGCAGTGCTCCAAGCGCCTGGTCAAGTCACGTTCTTGCGCCATGCCGGCTTGCTAGGGCGCTACACTTATTGCTCATCACAATTTGTAAAACTGACTCCTCTGGAGTCATTAAAAACGCACTTTCTTAATAAAGTTCTTAAACTGTAATCAATTTTTTTAAAATTATTCATATGTATAAGTACTTAAACAAGAAATTACAACATATTGTGCTTACTTGAAATTTTAAATGGATTTTCCCTTGATCACATAAAGCTTTCTAGTCCGCTTCCCAAAGATCAACAAACACTTTGGGATGAGTAAGCTCCATTCTAGCCATTAGATAACTGTTAATGTACTGTTATCATTTGTAGTATATACGAACATAATAACAATAATAATAACAATAATAATAATAATATTAATAATAATTATAATATGAATCATAATAATAAGTCAACTAATAAGTAAACTTAGGACCACCCTAATTCCTTAGGATCACCCTAGTAGATCTTTAGATACACCCTAATCCTAAATATGCGAATTCAGCATGTACGCCTTTAGGGGTCGCACTCGACTCCCATTGGTTATCGAGTATGAACTTCATACATACATATTGCAGAATTTGCTAGTGTCAGCACTTGGCTGTCACAAGAGATCTGCCTGTAGACCACACTAAGATCAGTTATAAATCAGGAATAGATCTGGAATGTACACTCGCTTAATAAAAACCAAATAAAGATAAAATGACCAACTGCGTTTTGAGACTTTATTAACTACATCAGAAGTATTGGAATTCTAATTAACTACACATTGTTAATCTATTAGTAATGACAACTTTTACAAGCTCGAAACCGAAATGAACATCGGCAGCAATTGAAATATAGTAATATAATGGAATTCCCCTTCATTATATTGTTAACGTTATAAATATGGCACATGACCAACGCTTGATTTCATTACTAAACAGTCACTTCAGTCGCGTACATCGTGTCCAGTATTTAAATCGATTGTGTTTCCTGAATTCACGAAAATGGGATCTAGTCTGATATAAAGATAAGGAAAGTGCAAAGAGTGTAACATTTCAATTAGATCCATTTGCGTTTTTTGTGTGTTAAAAAGAAGTTTAGCTTACGAAAGCGAAATGACAGTTTTGTTTAACGTGCCAATGAATACAAATATATTTACAATAATTAAAACTAATAGTCGAGTAACAAACAATTCATGAACGCCGCTGATTACACCACACAGTATCGCATCAGATATTGGCGTGCCTTCCACTTGTTTCCATTGGCTCGGTAGATGAGGTGCAGGTTGAAGGCCACTTCATGCTGCAGACCAAGCGTAGATTCATGCTCCGCGATTAGTGGATGCACGGGCACGGCCAGTGCCTTTTCATAGTACTCCACGGCCAGGTGAAGGATGTTGGCCTGGTGATAGATACGTCCGATGTTGTAAAATATCTCCTGCTGGGCGGCGCAATCTGCTAGCTCATGGCCGGCAGATCGTAACTCCTTGTAGCGCTGGCCAAAGGCCACGGCTTGGGCCACAGAAGCCGACTTGCGGAGCACCTTCTTCTGCAGAGACAGCTGGTTAAAGGCAACAGCTATGCAGAGGGCCACCAGGGGATCGGGATTTTCGCGCAGAATGGGCATGTAGATGTTTAGAGCATACTTAAAAGATGCACAGTTGAGGTGATAGTGGCCCTGGAATATTCGCATCGGCTTGGTATCGACCGGATGTCGTTGCATCAGGCGGCGCATATAGCGATAATAACGCACTTCGTCACCCTTTTGAATCATGAGCGAAAGCATGTTCCACAGCGTTGTCTGGCTGGGCTGTTTGGCGATCAGCTCACGCAGATACGAGAAGGCTATGGCACAGTCGTCGTTGTAGTAGCAGGTTAGTACCATAATTCTCTCGATCTCGTGATGGTAGTAGGTGAATCTTTTTGTGGTGACCATGGCAAAGCAGATCTTCTCAGCGGCGCTGTGCATGCCATGCTTGAAAGCCGTACGCACAAGCTCCCGAAAGAGCTCAAATTCATCCTTAACGGTCAGATCGGAGGTCTCGCTGGCGGCATTTTTTGCAGGATCCTTCAAGGAAATTGGTTTACATTTGACAAATATTTATTGTTGTTCGCATTTCTCACCTGAAGATCCTGCTCCGCAGAGTTGTCAACCGCCTTGCTCCTCATTTGGATAATAGTCTTGAGGCTCTCCGAATTGTAAGCACTGCCTCCATTTGCGGCCGCCATCATCTCCTCGCGGTTGTACAGCTTGATGGAGTGCCGACTGAGCAGGGCATATCCCACATCCAAGAACTCCTCAATGCGCCCGATCTGCTGTAGCATCACACATCTCTCATACAGCAGGCGGGCAATAAGAGGCTGGCCCTCCGCCTCTCCCGGTTGCTCCAATGCCTGGACAGCCTCCTCGTGCCGACCTTGCTGTTTTAGCAGAGCGGAGAGGGTGAACCGCGCGTCGTAGCAGAAGGGCGCCAGTTGCACTACCTTCTCGTAGCTCTGAATGGCCTCGTTGGTTCGGTTTAGCTGGCGAAGACACTCGGCCTGCCGCAGCCAAACGAATGCCGGACACTCTACGGTGTCGCCATCGGTTATGGGACTCATCAGCGCAATGGCTTCAGCATACTTGTGCTCCTGCATCAGAGCCTCGGTAATGTCCATGTATAGCTCGACTCGATCCGCCGTCAGCGTGATGTGCTCTTGGACATTCTGGATAAGATAGCCCAGTAAATGGTGGGCCCGCATGTGGATGAGACTGACGCAGAGCTTGGCCCGCAGTTCGGGGACATAGTCATCTGGGATCTCGCAGAAGTATATAAGCTCCAGACTCTCCTCTTGGTCGTTCTCGAGCTCAAAATTGGTGCGCTCTCGCAGGCACCGAAGAACCTTGGCATACTGTTTATTCAGGATCAGCAGTTCCAAGTAGATGTTTATATCCTCCAGGGTGAACTGCGCACCACACACACTGTACGCCCCTTCCATGGCCTCCAGGGCAAGCGAGTGCTTCTCCAGCACATGAAAGTACCGGGCTACGTTTTTGGCCGTATTCAGGCACATTTTCCACTCATCCGGCGGCATCAGGGGCAGCATTTTCAAGTACGTAAACATGGAGGCATTGGTTTCGCCCATTTTTTGCAACAGCTGCGCCTTACGCAGCCGAAGCTGGTACACTTTGGGCAGCATTTTGATGGCCTTTGTGTAGATGAGACGCGCACGGGCCAAGTTGCCCTGCTGCACCAGCAGATCGGAGACACGTATCCACATGTCTCGGTCCTGGGGATTCAAGTGGGCCGCCAATGTGGAGAAGTTCAGGAACTTGACCTCATCACGGTTCTCATAGATTTCGGCTAGCGTGTAGAACGGTTCACTGGCCAGTGGATTCTGTCGGATGATCTCCATGCAGATGCGTTCGGCTGTTTCAAAGCGGCCGTACACAAAGCTTAGATTGGCCTCTCCCATCAGTCCTTGCAGGGCGGTGCTGAGTTGGCTTTTCCGAAAGCCTCCTCCTCCAGAACGACCACTTCCCGTCGACTGTTCCTGTGGCGTTTTCGCTTGCGCCGAAGTGTTCGGCTTCTCGACGCTGCTGGCCGCCTCACCGGGCTCCTCATCATTGCCCTCCTCATCCTCGTCGCTGGCCTCTAGCTTGGTGCAGAAGTCCGGGAACTCTAGGCACTGAACACCCTGCACGTAGCGCTTAATCAGTGCACCCTCCTCCTCGTCATCAGCGATGCAGCGGCGTTCGCCGTCTGCATCGCAGTCGATGATGTCTACCACGCGCAGCGGCTCCGTCTCCTGGAACTGCTCCAACTCGTTTTCCGGCACATCGTTGCTGTCTATTTCCTCAATTAGGACCTCGTTTGAATCAGAATCGGCCATTTCCGCCGATTCTATTTTGTAAACAAATCTCGGGATTAGCGATGGTACACATCCAGTTTTTCGTTTGAACAATGCTGCCCAGCACAGTGACTATCGCACGCATATATCGACAAATTAATATCTGATTAAAGCGCGCGAGCTTTAATCAGATTTGTCCGCCTATAGAAAACTAACGGATCTGGAAGTCTCTGCGAATTTGTTTTCTTCGATTTCATTTCCATTTATGTGGTTAAAGCTGTGTGACTTACCTTAAGGAACCAAAAAATGCACGAAATAGAGGATTTGAAATTGGTGAGTATTTACGTGAACAGCTAGTAAATTGAAGACTATACTACTGGAGATTTCAGTTAGATCAGCAGCTATCGAAAATAGCTCGCGAAAGATATAATTGCCGAAAAAAGAATACAACTTCGTTTGTTTTATGCACAAATGAAATGGCCAACGAAGACGAGAAAGTCAAACAATGCAACCCAAAGAAAAAACAACAGCAGTGAGTATTTAGTTCGCATGTATAGATCACCAAACCAATGTAAATCCCCTCCAGACTTTTATCCCTGATGCGGACTTTGCCATATTATCCACCGAGTAACGAAATGCTGCAGGCAAACACAAACAAGAATTTGTGCGCAAATAATAGTGTGTTCGCCGAATTCATGCAGACCAAACGCTTGGAGTTTTACAATGTGTGCTCCGTGATGCAAACGCTGTTAACCATAGAGGATCTGTCCACTATGGAGCTGTACGCCCAACTGATCCAAATTGATGTGCCTGTGCAGCGGGTCTCCAAGCAGAAATATGAAATTACACTCAAGAGCACGCCCGTGAATGCAGAGGACTTTGTTGCTCCCAATGTGGACGAAGTGGTGCTGGTGCCCAAGGCAAGCCTGTTGGCATCTCCACTACCTAAACAATTGGTGCTAGCCTTGCTTCCGCATCCTCATGAAGATTTGGAGCCGGACGATCCAATGTTCCGGCATGTGGCTAGTGTGGAGCAGGTCAGCTGCACCTCTGTTCACTTGCGATTCAGCCGAAAACACAAAGCGGTCTTGTCAGGACAGCGCTTCTACGCCATAATCCGCTCCAGACGCCTTACAATGCGATACATGTATCGCGCACTCGATCTGCTCCAGGAGAGCCCCTTGGTGCGCCGCTACCTATTTCCGTTTCCCAGCTGGCTGACCCAGCTTGTGGACAATTCTCAGATTAAGGTATGTCGCGACGGCAATCTGCCTAGTTGGATGCAAGGAAGGCCACAAGAGCCGGCTACTCCAACCTCGTTCTCTCTTCTTAATTCGACCATCTATTCTAACGCTGAGCAGTTAGAGGCCATACAACGCATTGTTGCGGGACCAAGTACCCAGGGACCATACATTCTGTTCGGACCACCAGGTATTAATGATGATTTAGGATTTGATCATAAACGGATATCGAAAAACGATTAAAATATAATCTTTGGAGAAAAGTATACTTTCGCTTACAAGGGCAAATAAATTTGTTCTAAGGTGGAGATGATCTTTCCCAAAGTGAAATATTTTCCAGTTTTTTACATTCCACTTAAATGCCTTTTTTTACAATTTACAGGCACTGGTAAGACCACTGCCATTGTGGAGGCCATTCTACAGCTGCGCCTTCGACAACCACATAGTCGTATCCTCGTAACCGCCGGTTCGAATTCAGCATGTGACACAATCGCCCTGAAGCTTTGCGAGTATATTGAAAGCAACATCCGTCTCCAGAAGCACTTTGCCCAACAGAAGCTGCCCGAACCCGATCACCAGTTGATCCGCGTGTACTCGCGCTCCATTTATGAGAAGGGCCTTGCGTCCGTGCCGTCACTGCTGCTGAAAAATTCCAATTGCTCGAAGGGCATCTATGAGTATATTGGAGCTTCACGTATTGTAAAGTACGGGATAACCGTGGCCACACTCTGCACAGTGGGACACTTCGTCACTGATAACCTTGGCAAGTACAACTACTTCACCCACATTTTCATCGATGAGGCGGGCGCTTCCACTGAACCCGAGGCTTTAATCGGTATTATGGGTATTAAGCAGACAGCAGATTGCCATGTGATTTTGTCAGGGGATCATAAGCAGCTCGGCGCCGTGATAAAAAGTAATCGGGCCGCTTCCTTGGGATTAAGCCGGTCTCTAATGGAGAGGCTCCTCCAATCCGATTGCTACAAATCTGATGAGAATGGAAACTATGATCGCACCCTGCAGACGCGCCTATGTCGTAACTATCGATCCCATCCGCAGATTGTGCGCCTGTTTAATAGGCTCTACTATAACGGAGAGCTAAAAGCTCAGGCTCCTGCTATTGATGTGAATCTAGCAGCCAACTGTAGCGTTCTACCGAATCCACAGTTCCCGATAATATTTCAGGCCACTCATGGAGTAACCAACCGGAAGCAGAACTCCACCAGCTCTTACAATTCTTTGGAGGCAGAAGTTATATGTTGGTATGTAAAACGCCTGATAAACGATCGCCTGGTCGGACAGGAGGACATCGGAATTATTGCGCCGTATACGGCTCAGGGTAAACTAGTTACCAAGCTACTCCAAAGACAGGGACACCTAAATGTAGAGGTGGGCAGCGTGGAGACATATCAGGGTCGCGAAAAGACCATAATCATTGCTTGTTTGGTTAAATCCTTTACAAACATGGGATTTATTCGCAGTCCACGTCGTGTAAACGTTCTTCTGTCCAGAGCTAAAGCACTTCTGATCTTGGTTGGCAATCCGGTCACCCTTCGTCATCATCGGGACTTCAAGTTTGTAATCAAAGAGTGCAAAAAACATGGCACATATCTCTTCAAGAAGAGGGGCTCTGAGCAGAGACTGATTCACATTAAGGCAGATGAATCGAACGAGAGGTCGAGAAGTGAGCCGGAGGACGAAGACGAGGAGCTTATTCCTTCGTATGCCAGGATGCCACAGCACACTAATGTGGACATTCAGAAAATCGAAGCGCACCTGACCAATGAGCTTAAGATATTAATGTCAAAATTGTCGATATATAACATTGAAACGATGAACGGATCTTAAAATCTGCGCCTGCGTTTTATAACTGAAACTGCAGTAATTGTAAGACTTATGTATAAGCTGTAGACTAAGTGGAAAATGTAAAAGTTCAAGGCATTAGTGTGTCCATAATAGGATCCTCTAGAAGAGATGTGATGAAACCAAATCAAATTTATTCGATGCTCAGGCAGCACCAAAATATTTTAAGCTATCCCAAATCTGTAAACCTGAAGTTTTTGTTTTGTTTTAATGTAAGTTTCTGATAACAATAGTTATAGACTACGTTACGAAGAAGAATATCCAGGATATTCCATTTGGCGTCCTGCAAGTGGAAAAAGAAAAACATTTGATTCAAGCTTTGTGTAAGAAATGGACCAATGGAATCCCAACGGATGCGTTCTTATGAATGTTAAGTCAAATTCGTCATTTTAATCAATTTTTTTTTTATATTCAACCAAATCGGTGATTCGAATCCATATTTATCATATATATTTATATATATTTAAGCAGTGTCTATATAATTAGTAAAACGATTACAAAATACAAATACAATGGAGTTGCTGCGTTAGGTATTGAAAAAATGTTTAAAAATAGTTTTGCTCTTGTCGCGTTGGATATTCAAATGTTTTTTTTTTTTATCGCTATTCTTTAAATTCGTTCAGTCTTTGTTAATCAACAACTTTGTTAAAGTGTTTATTTTTTGTTTACGTTGAGTTGCATTTTTTGCTTGCTTTTTTGTATTTTAAGCAATTGAAGATGAGAAATATGTGTAAGATAGAAATGCCAAGTTTAGTTCGTTTAATTAAAGTTTGCTCGACATAAAACCTTTGTTTTGCTTCATTTGGTTCGTATTAAAATATATATTATTTGTATTATTCTGTATAGAAGCGGTGTTAGCGCTCTTCGCGAACTGCTTGCGTTTAACAACTACATTTGGTATATATTTAAGATCCCAAAACCAATCCAGGAGGACGTCTTCATTCCGGGCTAGTGTTCATTTTCTGTGTTTTGTGAGTGGTGTCAGCTACTGAAAACAATGGCTACGTGGGGTTAATCTAAAGTTCAGCACGCCTCAAGCCGCAATCCATGCAGAACTTGGCGGTCTCGAATATGAACTTGGAGCCACATTCGTAGCAGTAATTGGACTTCTTACTTGAGCTCATGGACGAGGTGCTCATCAGTGAGTTCTCTGACGTTGTGGGTGTCATCGGTACATTGTTGTTGGTTGTGTTGTAACCTGCTGGTGTTGGGATTTTAGCCTGCTGCTGCTGATGCTGAAGCTGCTGCTGATGATGGAGCTGCTGCTGCTCCTGTTGGTAGTTGTAGTTGCAGTTCATTTGCTGCATCTGTTGCTGCTGCTGCATCTGTTGCATCTGCTGCTGCTTCTGCTGATCTTGCTGCAGTGGCTGTTGATAGTTGTAGTTGATGTTCTGCTGCTGTTTTGGATTTGTTGCAAAAGAGTGTTCGGATCCGCTACTGTACGACTCGCCTCCTTCGCCATTGTTGTTTCCACATTCTGGTGCAAAGAGACGCTGGCGAGCCTTCAGGGTGCCATAATCAGTGTGTGCCTGGGTGGAGGCATCGATCATGCAGCTGGCCAGCTTGGCACTGGCCGTATGTGGACGCATCAATCCCTGGGACTGTAGTGTGCCGGCTTGGAGTTCAGAGGAGCGTTGTCGCGACAAGCTATAAGGTGAGTTGCTGCTACAAGTGGTCAAAATGGAATATATATCAATACATTGCATACTGCCATTTTAAAAAAACCTTACCTGCCGTATGCTGAATCCGAGCTTAGCTTGGAGCTGGCTCCTCGACGTAAACCCTGCGACGGGGACACGGGATAGCCATCCAGACTACTTAACTCATCTGAATCCGCCGACGGTGACGGAGTCATTGGCGAGCTGGCCACGACCTGGTGTGTTGGATTTGAAGCAGGGAGCCCACTACTGGAGCGCTGCGGTTCCTCGCCTCTACCGCCGTTACTTCCGATAAGCTGGCGCCGCATGGAGGCACTGGCCTCCTCGCCCATAAGCCGGAACTCGCTATGCATCTGCTGGATCAGATTCTTGGCATTGTTCAGCTGCACGTTGGGCGCCAATCCGGATCCGCTCGAGGATGGGGCCAGCCGGTTGGTAGATTGGCTGGCCTGATCCCTGGGCTCGTTTCCGGCGTCCTCCGTGTCGCTGATCTTGCTAAACCTTGCGTGTTCCGGCTCGTTTCCGTTTTCAATGTGCAGGACATCGATGTGCGCCTGGGCATTGCCCACCATGTGGCGCAGTGAATCGGGCGAAATGGGTGAGCGCCCCTGAGCATTGGCCTCCGTCTCAATGCTAATAAAAATCTCCCGCTTTCTTTGATCATCGTCGGCCGGCCGTTTCTCCATCTCCTGGCGGCTCTTCTCCTCCTGGCTGCTGGCACTGGAGGCATTCGACTGCTGCCGTTGCAGTTTCTCCTCGGGCATTTTTGAATCAGACCTGTGGGCGTGATTGTCTTTAATCTTGGACTGGTGACTAAGTGGTGTAATCTGTGTGGCTGTCGTCTGTAGCGTCGAAGTCGCTTTCTGGAACGAGCGTTGTCTGCTCGTCGAGCGATTCATGAGGAATTCGCGACAGTCCTTGAACAGCGGGAATTGCTCGTCGTCATTCTCGTTCTCGAATGAGGAGAGGAACTCCTCGAAGTCAAAATCATCGAAGGTGGGCATGGCGTTGTGCACCATGGGCATGACCAGCGGCAGCGGATTGGCCAGTAGCTGTTTCTGCTGTTGCTGCCAGCACTGTTCGTCGTACTCCATGGACGAGCGGTTGGCCTCATCGTCTGCCGAGCAGCTTGATGAAGCATCCGCATCCTCTGGCGAGGCATCGTACAGAAACTGGTTCCGTCCCAATCGCATCTTCCGCTTCAGCAGGTTCCTGGCCTCACCGGATTGCCTCCGTTCGTGGGTGATGGTGGACTGGGAGCTACTCCTGCTCCGTCCTTGGGACAACTGCTGGGGCGTGGAGCTGGCATCCGAGGATATACCACTGTTTACATGTAGATTATCAAAGGCGTTTATCAGCTTGGGATCTATGTAATCGCCTGCCACAGAGCCCGATCCTGACCCCAGATTCGTTTCCCTCCTCGGTCCAAAGATGCTTTCCAGCTTGATGGGCGTAAGGGGAGCCGGTGAGTTCTTCGCCGCCTTGCTGATGGGCTCCAATCGAAGCGGAGTGGCCACCGGTGGGTAGTTGACCTCTTTAACCAAACCTGGCGAAACGGGCACCGTTGTTGGAGTTAATGGTGGCAACTGTGTGGGAGTACTGTGTCCCAAGCTCTTCGCAGAGTTCTGTTTGCTCAGCGTGTTGCTCTTGTCTTTTTGCTCCTTGCTGGTCAACTGGTTGGCGGCTGCCAGCTCAGCCGCCTTGCCATTCAGCTGCTCCAGCTCGTGCTCGTACTTGAGGAACACAGCCAGGGAGTCAGTTTTGGCCACACTGCGGGCGGCCTGAGGAGAGGAGGATGCGTTGCTGGCTTCACTGGTTCCACCCACGGGCAATTTAAGCAGTTGCTTTCGGTTGGAGGCACTGGTATCCCGGCGCACGACTCTTGGGCTGTGAAAGTCATTGCCGCATGCGGCTCTTACCGGCATCTCGTCGAACTCCTCTGGTTTAAGGAAATTGGTGGAGATGGGTCCCTCATCGGACAGACCCCGCTGAATGGTGGGGCGATAGTTGGTGGCAAACAACGGCCGGCTGTTCAGCATGGGCGTACGACGTGGCCCTCTCAGCGATGAAGTACGTCGAAAATTGGAAGTCGGAGTGGTCTTTTGGGTAACCTGTACGGGCTTACCGACTGCCGTGGTCAATGAAGTGGTCATGGCGATACTGGGTGTGGCTGTGGGAGTGCTGGTTGCTGTGGGTGTCAATGTTCTAGTAGCTTTGGTGGTGGTGGTCACCTCTTCCTCTGGCGGCGGCGTGCTGGGTGAGCAAAGCTCCTCCAGCTGCCGCTTAGCCGAGAGGAAGGGATCGTATTTGTCCCCCAGGCCGCTGTTAAAAAAAGATTGCAATTGGTTAAGTAAACATTATATACGGTATGGTACGATATGATGAACCGCCCATTAGTGCTCTGTCTGGCTGTCGTCTGGGGAGGATTGGATGGATTATTTGGCTCTTATTTGGGATACAAACCTATTTGAACGACGCTTGGAATTAAGTGCCTTGAAGTACGCAATAGCACTTTCGTTATTCTCAGGGGATCCACGGCGACTGACGTTGCTATTTTGTTTGGTCAAAGGCGGCAGCCTTAGTTCCCGTTCCGCCTCTGGTTGCTCCTCATCATGTTCACTGTGGCTATCTACCTGCTCAGGATTGGGGATGGGACTGCAGTTTGAACGAGCCCTCTCTATCAGTTTTGCTGCTCGAGCCATTAGGTCATCACCTTCGGGTTCTTCATCTAGATCACTGCTATAATTATCCGTTCCGTCCTCCTCCGGTTCGTAGTCCTGCCTCTCATTTCCCATCTGTAGTCTTGGGAGAACTGTTTGCCCTATGGATTGGTTGATGGCCTCAAAGCTTTCCTTTAAATCGGACATTGGCAAAGCTCGCTTGGGCTCCGAGTTAGTCATCACCTGGGAAGAGCGACCTGATTTCTTCTGTGGTCGGCATACCGTCCGCATGGTTGCAGTTTCTAGCTTGATCTGAATCTCTGACCTTGGCGAATCCTCCTCGGATCCGGAGTATATATTTGACTGATTTCTCTGCATGGGCACTAGGCTGGACTGTACGTCTTTGGAAATAGATGAACATGACGATTGGAGGGCACGCAACTCCAGATCGGGGTTCTCCTTGGTGCGAATCCGGCGATGTGCCTGACGCACTAGGGTAGCTGATGAGTGGTGCTTGGAGACCAGACTACCGATTCCCTGCTCATCCATTTCCACATTGCAAATGGGCGTGCCGCCTGATGTGGAACCGCATGGAGGATGGAAGGGTTTTAGACTCGGGTTAGACTAAGTTTTACAAAAAAAATTTTCCTCGAATATTCGGAGTATTACTTTGTGGTTTTGTGTAGAAAATTGATGTTACTTTTGCGCCCTTCAATCGATATTCCCCACTTCTATTCTCCCACCCATATATTTCTTTTGATACCCTCTATTTCTTCGACTCCTAATCTTATTAAAACCCAACTGAAGCCACCCTGCACCTGGACAACGCCTTCTCTTAATGCTTCGCTGATCTTTCGAATGCTTCGATGCGGCGCGCACTAATTAACGATCATGAAATGGTTCCGGGTTCTTAGATCTTAAATGCATCAGTGTTTTATTGTTTAATTGGAGAACTGCATGCCACTTACAGTGGGCAGCTCTCGTAGGGATTGGTGAATACCAAGTCAGAAGTTCAACCCATACCTTTGCGCTTGATTAACCCATTGAGCTCGTCAAATGTCATGGTTACTTGGGGTAGGCAGATCTGCTTTTCGACCGCATCTAGTTTATCCGTTTTGGGCCCTCTCTTGCGTCGTCTAGCTGGCTGGAGAACTGGCGCCTCCACGCAATCGAGTTTGGCCAACTGGAGAGCATCTCCACCGTTGTTCCGCCTCAGTTGCTCCATGGCCTCGTCAATTTCGTTGCAGGATTCCCGCTGAGTGCGCTTGGAACGGCGCAGTGCAGATCGTTCCTTAGGTGGCGGCGGTGATGGTGGATCCTCATTGAACAGATTTACTTGGTTCTGGGTAACCGTGGAGTTTGCTTTGGCACGACTTCCTGCTCGCGAGCTGGTGACTTGAGCTTGAGTGCTGAGGATCATTTTGGGGATGAGTGAAGATCGCTGATCGAAGAACTAACTACGGTGTGTTGAGACTAACGACGGTGGCAATAATTGCTATCAAAAGGTTACGATTACGATTACGCTTTACGGGATTAATCAAGGACGACTAAGATAGAGCCAGAAGAGCATTGGGGGTTAGGACTACCTATCTAAGAGAAATCTATGGATTTCGGAAACCCTCTACTTACCTATCACTGTGCACGGACGACGTCATCGAATGGGACATCAGGCTTGGCTTGGGTGTTGTCATCTCGCCCGCTTCCAGAACCTCCTCGTGGTTACCGGAGTACTTATCTCTGGCGAGGGATCTCTTGGTTCTGTCAAACATCGCGGTCAATTAAATAATAGCAACAAAATAAATTGAAACGAGAAAACAAAAACGTGTGTTAAGTAGATAGATCACAGGGTGTCAACTAAATCCAGGCTTACTTCAGATTGGGGGGCCTGTACTGCTTCCTGGCCTCCAGGCGCTCCTTGGCCTTGCTGGTCTCCTGGCTGTTGGTGGACTTCATGGTGGCCTGAATAGCCTTTTCCTTACACCATTCTACGTGGCGATCAAATGCCTTGGGATTAAAGGTACGATCGCAGTGGGGACAACGATCGCAGGCAGGTGCCTTGATCCGCTTGGCCAGCGATCGTTCGCGGACGAGAGGAGCAGCCGGAGCAGTTGGAGCAGTCGAAGCAGCAGGTGCCACAGCTGGAGCCTCCGTCGCCGAGTTAGAGGAAAGTGTGGATGCTGCCTTGCGCATGGAGGCTCGGGCAGTGGAGCGCACCATCTCCGTTTGAGACTTTCGACGAACTGGCAGTGGTGAGTTCACTGGCTGGAATCGGTAGGGAACATACACACTTAGTGGTTGCAAAAATTTTTATATAGATATAGATATGGAATATTTGTCTAAGAAGCTGCTATATTTGGATTACTGATAGTGTTGCGGTCAGAAACCAGAAAGATATCATTGGGTAAACACATAAATGTGATGTATCTTATTTTTAATAACACATATTAATCTCTCAATAAAAAGCTCTCAAAAAAAATGTCTATATTTTTACAGAGATGTACTCACCTCTGGAGCAGCATTTACTGACGTGGTTTCGCGACTGGTGATCGGAGGAGATGGTATTCCGACCGTGCGTTCCGCACCGGGAAGGCCAAAGTTCTTGGGCAGCACGTACGTGGAGAGAGCGGTTCCATCGCGGCGTTGGCGCGACGAGTCGAAGATCTTGCGCTTCTTGGAGGCCTTCTCGCAGATGACGACGTGCTTGCGCAGCGCATCCACGACGAAGGTGCGACTGCAGCAGGGACAGGGTGTCAGCTGTGTGGACTGCTCGGGCACGTACTCCGGCACCGGAAGGGTGGATCCGGAGGTCAGTGGCGGCGGGGCAGGCAAATCATCCTCCGCGCCCCGCCTGGAGTCTTCGGTCTCGGGATCCGTGGTGCTGCTTGTTGCTGCGGATGCGTCCAAAAGATGGATAGGTTAGTTGGGAATCGAATTTCGACAGGGGTTTCTGTTAGCTACGAGCACTTTGGCAATGTTTGTTAGATGAGGTGAGGGGTTCAAAAGAGGAGTGTGTCTCAGTTTAAACAAATCAACAATAGAAAGGATAGGAGTAAACTGTCAGTTGATTTTATAAACTAGGAATTATCACTCAGCAGGGTGGAAAATTAAACTAGTAAATTACTACAAATATTTAACATAAAATCAATAGTCAACACTAGTCATGCAGCTAACAAAATGAAAATGAAATATTACCCTATAAAAATAAGCTTTAATTAACATATAAATGAAAAGGTTGTTTTAAAATTAAGTTGGTAGTGCAGTAGATCCGATATCTAGATCAAAAGGGCTTGGCTCTTACAGGGAAAGTTCGGCAATGGGGAAAAGCCCAGTCACTTTCCCAGTGAAAATGGCTGGCAGCCAAGTGAAAAACACCCGCTGGCAGATTCATGGTCGATTGTTTTTTGGGCGACAAATTGTCTGTCCCAGCAATAAATCCACCAAAAGTGCAGAAACAATGGAGCAGTCCCAGCCCCAAATAATTTATAGCTATTATTTTGGTTCGTCTTTGGCGATCAGCCTATAAATTGCTATTTATCTTCTGGCCGCAGACTGATGAAATGTGGCTCTGTCCAAATTGGGCAGCTGGTCTCAGCCAAAACTCTTTTGCTTTTGGCCTGTGGGCGGGAATTGTATCTCAAAGATCGAGTATCTGGCATCTCGCGGATGGCAGGTGCCACCGTCGGCCCACGAACCAGTACTTGATTATTTGATCAGTTTTTCTAATGTTTATTCTTTACGCTAATTTACCTTAATTTCTAAATAAACATATTAGATTCCTTAGAAATTCGAAGTGTTTAAGTAAAAATATCAATTTTTACAGTCTTTCTAAGAATACGTTCGACGAGAACAGGGTTTATTTGGAATCATATAAGCTCAAAACATTATTTTCCATTGTTTTCAACAAATGAATTGTAATCAAGGTTTTTAGGTTTTATTCTTTGTAAGACGACCGTACTAGTTTCTTATTCCGCCGACAGAGGAATATTTTTTTAGCTGAGCTACAAAAAACTCCCTTTGCTTTGAGGGGGCATTGGTGAATAATAATTAGAAGCACCAGTGGAGGCGGCCACTAATCACAGAGACGAAGGAAATCCAATTACCATGTCAGATCGTGATTACATCAATCAGCGACACGCACAAGACAAGAGCAGCAGAATTTCCGCAACATCTTGAGAGCATTATGTCTCATTTCCATTTGAATCAATGCAAAGTTGTGTGTTACGCATATTATTCATATTATTCCAACATAATCCTCGGCGCTGAGAAGTGGGTGAATTGTGCTATCTATCTAGCCGTCTGTCTTGTGCTAATGATGCTTGGAGCATATATGCACTATGTGCATCCACTTGAGATATTTAAAAATACAACCACCAGAGCCTCCACGTCCCATCAGATCTTCAGCGGATCTCGAGCGATGGAGCCGAGGGACTTTTAAATGGTCAAGAGTTTACTAGATCAAAAGTTGAAAGCCATTGAGGCGAGTGATGAATGCCATTGTAAATCTAGTCGAATATGGTATTTCGGCTTGCCCAATCCCTGGCCATCTTTCTGTTTGGTTAGTCTAGTCTTAGGCATTTCCATACCACGTTGTCTTTGCGGCAGGTTGTTGGGCAATCTCCATAAGCCACTTAAGCCGTCAGTGGGCCCATAAATGTATTTATGTGTGTGCAATATGGTAAAAGCGTAATACAAACAGTTTCCCTGTTCCCAGGCCAAGCAGCTTTCAGGTTCTTGGCTAGTCTCTGAACTTCTGACCCTGTGACACCCAAGAAGTATGGCCGTGGAAACTAAAACCGAGGACTTGGCACCTCGGAACGGGTAAGCTGGGAACCAGACGGGCTTGCTTGCACTTGGCAAAAATGTCAAAACTTAACTTTTGAATTGACTTTAAGTTGAAAAACCCCTAAACCGCAGAGAAATATTTATTTCTTATTAGGGGACTTAATAATATGGGAATGTGTCACGGAACTTTTGTTTATGAACTTTAACATTATCAATTATAATGATTCATTGAAAATTTATACGTTCTACAATGGATATCTTTTCCATAGTCCCGAAAAACGAGATTAATTTACGAATTCTTTAAACTAAACAACTACCCACTTATCAAAGCTTTAAGTCTTAGTTATTTTGAAGAAATCCCAAAATGACATCATTCTCTGGCCGAGATTTGATAAGCGAAAGGAGTCAACCAAGAGGTCACCATGGAGTGAGATTAAACAATTGGAACAGATGTGGGCAGCAGGCGATTTGGCTGAGATTTTACCCACAGCTTTCACCGCAGAGTAAACGTTTCATTAAGCAGAAATGAGTTGTTAATTTGTACTGGAAATTACTTGATTTAATTGCTGCATTCGTAGTCACAGTTTCTGTAGGATTGGCATGCAAATGATTAGTCAGGCAGTTAGTGGCCACATCGATCTTATTGACAACAATCAAGACGCGTTGCAGTTGATTGCCTGCCGCATGGTTAGTTAATGTTGCTGATGTTGCTGCTGCTGCTGTTGCTGTTGCAACTGTTGCTGCTGCATCCGACTCACTTGGCTTGGCATTTCCCAGCTTTTTGCTGCTGCTGCTGTTGCGTTTCATGGAAAATGTGTTGCGAACGCGCGAAAACGTTGACAGCTGTTGCTGCTGCGATTTTTGTTGCTGCTGTTGCTGTCCATTTTCACCGGCCAGAAGATCGGTTAATTGCTGGTACTCCTCGTAAGCAATGCGACTGTGTCGCTTGTTGATTTTGGCCAAGGGCTGCGGCTTCTGCGACTTGGACTTGAAGATCTTCTGCCACATTTTCTTGCTCATTGTGAGGCGGTATTTATTCACTCATGTGTAAACAAAGCTACTTTCGAACGCATTTCGAGCGAACTTCACGCGCCGGCTTCTCGTGCTTAACTAAACGGCAGCAGCAACATCGACGGCACAAAGCTCGCGCAGCAACATGTTGCACGGCATTATAAATAGTTGCACTCCAGTTTTGGTCCGAGTGTGGGTGTTGTTGTTTGTGCTTGCGCTTGTGTTGTGTGTGGCTGGTGCTATTAACAAAGGCCACGATTCTGTTCCGACTCCCTCTCTCTCGCCGGGATTTGAGTTGTCTACTGGCGGCTGGTCTCTGCTGTCTTTACGGCTGATTTATTTAAAGCCGCCACCGCCGGCGACGTCAAATGTTGCTGAACCCTCGACTACTTGGGCATTATTCACTCTCTGCCAGAATGGCTGCCAATTTCCCAGTGCCAGCAATTCCAGTTCCAAATTGAAATCTCACCCGCCACGGCCGATCAGTCAATCAGTTAAGCGACTTCAAAGAGAGCCCATTTCCTGGGCTAATGGGAATCGGTACCACGACTGGGTGTTGCCCCCACACATGTGCAATTATGTCCACTTTTGGGGCATGAAACACATCCACTTACTGCCTGCCACTGCTGCTGTTGCATAAGTGTGCCAAAAAAGGTGGCCGCCGTTGGAGTTGCAACTGCCAAGCAGCACCACCAGCAACATTTGGCGACCCCAGCAACATGCGGTGTTGCAGCCGCTACACATAAATAAGCAGCTGGCCGCAGAGTTGGAGACACTTTCGGTGGACTTTATATAAATCAGGGGCATCACAGCTGGGCAAATCAGTTTGTGGAAATGCACTGGGAGTCTGGATGTTCTAGATCATGGAATAGGTTCTTAAATTCCGGGGCCAAACATTTTAAAAGACTAATTCAAGACCAAGTATGCTGTTGAATCAAAGAGTTTTCTTCTATGGGATATGTGATTTTTTATTGCATATTTTATATGTAATGGGTTTTTTATTATTTATAAAAATAATTTTAATTATTTAGAACTATAACTTTATGTAATTTTACAACTCTATGTAAAAACTTTATCTAGAACTTTATGTAAGGTAAACTTTTTTAAGATACTATTGATCTTGGCTAAAAAATGCTTTTATTTCGTTTGGTGTAATTTATGCTAAGCTATGTTTGGCTGATCTTGACACTCGTTTGCAGTGCATTCCATATTCGATTTTCGCCTACATTCGGTTCACCATATTCGTATCTCCTTTCCATCTCTTTTCGCTGTTTCTGTTTTTAATTGAAATGCGAATGCACTTTTGAGCATCGCTCTGCTCGGGCCAAACGATCCCCATTTGTTGATGCTATAAATCTGGGTATATATATACGTTGAATATATATGTTGCAGCATCCGCTGACGTCACTAGGCTGTGGAACTCTCTTACGCAAGTTGCCTTGACATAAGACCAAAAGTTCTTTTTTGCACGTGCCAAAAACCAGGCAGAATTATTAGTACAATTCATGAACTTGAGGTTCTAGTCATTCTCAAGGATATTTATATTTATATCCGGTTTATCGAACCAACAACTTCCGTTTCGCAGGACTTTGGGTGGGGAGGAAGTGGGTGGCATGGGTGGTTTTCGGGTGGCGTCGCCGGCATCGTTTGTGGTCGCCCACGCGTCGCGACTTTGAGTTTTGGATAATCTCTTATAATTGTCACGCTTCGAGAGCGCCAACGAAAATAGAAGATCTGTTGCAGTTGCATATGGTCGCTTTATTTTTGTGGAGTGGGTATCTGTTGCACATAGATATATCTCGCTCTGGCAATTTTCACGGTGCAGCCGCATGCCCTCAGGAAATCGGTTTTAAAAAGGGGCGCGTGCTTATAAATAGTCAAAGTTCTAGAATCTAGATGATGTGCGGATGGCGTTTTGGGGGCAAGGCGGCGACACGACCGAAGAACTATATTTTTATAGTGAACTTAAAACTTTATGCTTCCCATGCACTGTTACAAAAAGAATATGGAATAAAATCGATTTCAGTAATATGTTGAGGTTGCCTTCGTCACTAGTTTTTACCACGATTAGAGGTGACTTTATTTGATAGCTTTTACTGTGCTTTCAACTTAAGGAAAGAAAGGAAGGAAAGAATTAACTTGATTTTAATAGCTAATTTAAGTCACTCGTTGGACCAACTTCAGATGAATCTTTTTACTCAACAGGAATTTCTACCCAAGATCTATAAATATTATGCTAGTGTATTAGAGATAGACTTGGCGACATTTCGTTGGCCCCTGAATCTTCACCTGCGCTCTCTTTCCAACCCAGCTATACTCCATCTCCCTCTTACAGACAAAGAACACACTTCACATATCAACAACATAGGGCCGTCGTATTTTTCACTAATTAAGTTCTATTTCTTCCAGTCGTCATTTGCCCATGGGTCCCCCAATCGCCCCTTCGATCTTCTAATGAAACCATTTCAGTTCATTGGCGCTGAATGTTTTCTTGTTTTTGGTTTTTTTTTTTTTTTTATTTTGAGTTTTTTCCCATCGCAGGCATTTTGCAGATTGCACAATTTTCCCTGTGTTTTCAGTTTTCCTTTGTATTTTTTCGTTTCTGTCTTCGGTTCTGTTTGTAACTTGGTGAGTTCGATGTTGTTGCAACAAATTGAAGTTGATTTGTTTGTTGTTGGCAGTGCTGATTGGCTTTTGGAAAGTGTGAAATACTTTTGTGTTTGTATCCAATACGATTTTGTGTGTTTTCAGCGTTTCCATCATTTGTTTTGCATTTCTTTTTTGGAGTGTGAGAAGAATTGGGCCGCTAATTGAGGTAGGTAATTTCCAATTGGATTTGGAACACCTTCGATCGATAGGTGAAGCCAAACGATTAGCAATTCAATTTGTGAGGCGCTTAGTCTTTCAATTCAATTCACTAAATTAAATTGAAATTTGAAAGGGACTAAGTGTTTTAGTGATTTGGTAGGCGATTACAATTAATTGTGTTATAATCAATTAAAAAATGATTTAGGTAAAGCTCTATTTTATATTATATATATATTATATATTAGTCAACTTCGCTAGCCAATTTAAAATATTTTCGTTTCGAGCTTCCAAAACGTAATATACAAAATATAAAAAAGTAGTAGCTAACTTTCAGCACGGCAACACTGCTTACTACTCTTTCTTCAAAGCTTTTTCAAGCTTTTTGGATTTGGATTTGCGGCTGTTAACTGTTTTCAAATTTGTTTCTGTGTTGCAAATAATTGTGGCCATATGGACATTTAATTGAAAAGCCGCAATTCATCAATGACCAATTTATTCAATGGCACAACTCATCCCTTACAGATAAGTGACTTGCAAGAGATTTTGAAAAACAGGTTTTTGCAAAGCACAATAACACCTTTATATGAAATGCCAATACGAAAACTGGTTGGGATTTTTACTTTGGAACTGATTCTATGTTCGTTTCATGGGACTGGTAAGCCGCTTGTGCTTGTGCCACCAAAAGTGGTTCAATGTCAAGGAAATTCAGCGGATTAGCAGAGAGAGGGCAGTATTTTCGAGTGGGCCGAGGGAAGTGGGTCAACTGCCTGTCGTTTAGGCCATATATATACTTATATATATATATATGTGTATATAGGAACAGGCCATTACTGTCAGTTGGTAGGGTGACAATGGAATAGTTTTTCGTACTTATTTATTAGCATTATCGGAAACTTGTTAAAACTGGCACGCAAATCTGCCGGCCAGACGTGACTGACATGGCTAAAACCGACTAGAAATCGGTCGCAAAGCCCGATTTCTGTCAGGCAGTTGGCATATTTATCTGCCATATAAATATGGGCTATAAACCTGAGCGAAGCTTTTTGCTTCTGTCAATCTTTAATTGAATTATTCTCGATTGCTGCGCAAAACAAACTTTTTGGTGTCCAACTTGGGCTGAATTTCTTGTTTTGGGTTGGTCTTTAATTTAATTAAAACTCATGTGATTCTTTTTGTGTATTTCTTTCATTTTTCGAGACTTTGGCTGCTTACTGCAAATGGAAATTGACATAGATATGTCATTTGGCGTTGTTGTCAATTGCTTGGCTTCTGTTTGTTGTGTTTAATTTCGATTTTTAAATGCCTTCCACGTTTTCAGTGTTTGATTTGGTTGAGAGCTTTTTGTGCGTTTTGCTCATTTTTGCAATATCAAACATACTATATAGTATTTGCAATAATAATAACTGATGTCATCTCGGCCTCTTTGGGTGATAGAAAGCTGGGGTTTTGTTATATTCAAGCGGCTTCTTTCATTGAAAGGAGCTTTTTTGATGGGTTTTTCACATCCGTCCTTCTAATAATAAATAATGCTTTGTTTTTTTTTTACAACATATATATTTTATATTCCTACATTAATATTTTGAGTCCTCTCTATATCCGCCGGAAAAATCCCTAAAAATCTTTGACACTACACACTTTTATGAACCCAACAACAAATATTAATAACCCCTGTTATTTTCTTTGCCATAGTTGGTCATAAAAAGTGACTTCATGCTTTATTGAGTTCATTATAAATTCAAATCGGCGCCCTCTCCTCTTGGTTATTGGCTTTAAGTGGTTTCCTAAACACCTCTTGCCGGAGTTTGAGTTTCATTGCCTGGGGCTGCATGCCAAGTGCTTTTTTTTGGAGATTTTTATATTGTGCGCCTGCGCGGAAGTGGCATGAGTATTTGAGTATTTTGAATTAGCCGCACATTGTTTGCATTCACATTGTATGCATTTTTCCCAAATGCACTGGAAAAACCTTACCTAATTACTATAAAATATATACTTATTTAAATAGATAGTGTGGTATACTAATTTACTATCGGTTGGAGTGTGAAATAGATTTCCATCGACTCTTTAGGAACTCAAACCAGAAATCTTTTATATAACATAATGATGGTAAATTTCTTTCAGTGCAATGATAGTTTATGGTTTTTTGTGTGGGAAATCGATTGACAAGCTCCCTACGCTGGGCTTACAGTTGTAATTGGCCAAAGTACTTACCAAAATCGAAGTGGTACATGGTGGGCATTTCGCGGGGTGTGGTGGTTCGCGTTATGGAGCTATGGTGGTGGAGCAGCGGAGTGGGCGGCGGCGTGGCGATGAAAATCGGCTCCAGGGCCCTCCTGCTCTGCTCCGAGGTGGCCATCCTCCGCAATTTATGCAACTAACTTGCTTTTAATTTGGCTATATCTTCCGCTTGCAGTTGGGCAAGTTTGTGGGGAGAAAAACGCGAACGCGTCTTTAGTCGCGGGCGTTTATAAGCGCGCCAAACTCTCGTTTGCTCCACATGCAAGTTGAAGTGTTTTCTTAGCTTTTCCCGTTTTGTTCGTGTTTTGCTGGTGCTTTACTTAATATTCATTAATGATTAATTAATCATATTTCGTTTTCACTGCACTTTCAAAAAATCATACAAAAAGGCTTTGGAAACACTTTTACCTAATGTATCTTTTGTTGTTTTCACAATATCTTTTTTTCCATGCACGCTATTTTTTTTAGGTTTTTTTTTTCTTATTTTTGGTTTTTGCGTTTTTATTGTATGATTGGTTCACATTTGAAATTCGCTTTGTTAGTCGCAGGTTTCCACCAAAATCCTATGGAAATGAATGCGCCGGATGGCATATAATTTTGGGTCTGCAATTGCTGTTGGTTGTATCCGAGAGTTGCGATCGGAGTTCGGCGCTGGGTTTCCCCTTCTACACCGTTTCAAAGTTCGTTGTCGTCTGTTTTTACGAATATCTGCAAAAGGTCAGAGCGTGAGATATGAATTTTAAGTAAGTGAGTATTAGCAGATACATAGATATTTCATTATAAGTCAACAGGTCTTAGTATTAGCAGTATGTATTACTGAATTTCAAATTTCTGATCTTAGCTTAAAAATATTATTTACATAATAAGTAAGAAGTTTGTTGTTCTTTTGTTTAGTAGACCAGTTTTGTAAGCTATTTGTATATTTTTTCCTGTTCTGCGGAAATAAGCTGCCATAAAAAAACCAACTCAAATCATTAGTAGTTCTTCTCGGAATGTGACGTTTAAACAAAATTCGAAATACCGAACAAACATTCACCAATGGGGCTAAGCGCACATTAGCTAATTTGCAAATATCCACAGCGAAACACAGTGAACTACAGGAGCGTGTATCTAATGGATACGCAAAGCAGAGAATATGATGAAATCAGCTAAACTTAGATTGCGAATTCACGAACTGCTTTTTCGCTTTTGGGGCTTGGCTCACGCAATCGCAGAAGAAAGGGGGGAAACGGAGCGGGAGAAAGGGTGATTGAATAGTTTTTCCTAATAGGCCACTTAATTACCGTAAACTTTTCGTTTCAGCCACAAAAATTCGCTTTCGACGGGAGATATCCCGGCGTGTTGCGCAGTTGAAACGAGACTGAAAATCTACAAAAAAAAAACCACGAGAACCAACATTTTTCTCAGCCTCTCTTAATTGCGAAATGAAAGTGAGCATTAAAAGCAATTGAAGATCTTTTGTGTGCGAGCATATCTCCCACAAGTTTGGCAAACTTTGAGATACAAAAGAATATCGCACACTAAAAGTGTTGGGAGAGAAACTTTTTATTCGGGTTCATTTGGTACATCAATTACAATCTAAAGCCAAAGATACAAATAAAATGATATTGTGGAAATAATGTAAGATTTGCTCATTAGTACTAACTGCCCAAGGCCAAACATATTATACTACCCAACTCATTAGCAATCAAATAGTGATTAAACTAAGCTGCCAATCCAACCCATACTTTTCCAGCCAAAGAATATTTTCAGACCTGAAGATGTCTTTCTATATCCGCAGATAAACTAATCTAATGGCACGCTTGTCGATATCTATGTTAGGCGACAACTAAATCTATAAATCTTAATAGACGTCGACAGACGCTATGTGTGCTATATAGAACAAGTTTGTTGTTGGATAATTGCTGGGCTCACTTGAAGCGATAAACTCGTTTGGATATTTACATGTTCCCGAGATAATTTATGCCCCGCCACTCCAAGCGAACCCCAACCAATTTACCAGTTTCTATGCGTAGATAAGGCCTCAAAATTTATGTAAGATTATTGTGCATAATTCGAGTTGAAAGGTTTGCCGCGCCCTCACCCCCCTTTCGATATATAGTCTTATGCATATGAAGTGACTCGGAACAGTCATATCGACCATATTGGGATAGGGCTGCTGAGCTGCTGGAGGACGTGCTCTGAATCCATCCGGAAAATCAAGTGAGTAATGCCATTCGAGATTTCAGTTATTGGGGTTCCGTGCTCATACATGAGTTAAGAGTGCCTTTGAGCAACATTAAGATATAAGTGAATTAAAAGGAAAAAATAACCAAAAACCACAGTCGTGCTGTGACTCTTTCAAACTGGTTTCCATATAAAGCTAATTTATTTATTTATTATTATCCCAGCCACATTATCATCTTCATCATCATCTTTTCCGCCACCCACTCATGTCATTCCAAGACGTTGACGAACTTTATCTTGATCTTACTTCATATATATTGTATAAATATATCAAAAATGCAGCTCCCACGCTTTAACATTTCAAGCCTAATGCTCACACACTCAAATTTAAATGATGACAAAGTGATGGGAGTATCTTGAACCGGGTTTCGGAATAATCACAACTTGCGAAATTAGCACACTTGTGCTGCCGAAATGGTTTACAAACTAGAATGGGAGCATTGAACCAGCGGGGCCTGTAAACAAATGCTCCGTCTTGGGTTTCCACCTCGGAATTTGTCCAAAGCCGTGACAGCTGTCGCAAGCCGCCTCCGAGTCTAAAAGTTCCCCAGGTCTGGGGCCTAACAAGTGCAGCATTGTCGTTCCATTTGGACAGGCTCACCTTCAAAGTGGCTGCGACAAACGCACTCTTCTATATACATACTAGTATATAAATATATATACTACAAGTAAACTGCATTCTGCATCACTTTCGATTTGGCACAGTAACAGATGCAAGGCACCAGCGTGAGTGAAGGTCGCTTGGGATGCCAGAGGTGTCGGTTTACACAGATCTCTTGGGTCTGGAGTGGGGGTTACTCCTTATCGAACATGTGTGCTGAGCCGAGTTTCAGTTTCTGTTTACCGTCGCACTCAGCTTTATCAGTTATTTGTTGTTAAGTCAACAAATGCTGATCCTTCTGTTTAAAAGATACACATTTTGCCTTATATTTATAAGATATATGAAGATATAAGAAATATTAAGCAGAAAGGTGGAAAACTGGTGAGTAAGTTTACTGCGTTATTTGTTGTTCAAATTAAGAGTGATTTATCACCACTCACTTGAAGTGCCACTATGGCTAATTGTGTATTTCTCCTCTGTTTTTACTATAATGTAGAGTAGCTATATCTATTTGCATAGCTTTGGCATGAGATTCATTGGCTAATTGAGTTAATCGATCGACATGAGCATTTGCCTTTCAGCGGAATCAATTAAAGTTGTTTTTTTCCCTCTGCAGCTGCATTGTCTAGCAATTTGTCAGCATTTTAACAACTTGACTTATTGATTGTAGCTGGGGAAATGTGAAACCTGCGAGTGCCACCCTTAAAAACCGCACTATTAGCATGGATGTTCCACTCAAATTACCAGAAAGCGATTAACCACAGATTATAAACGTTTCCATAATTAATGCAGCCGCTTTTTGGCCAATTTGAAAGCTTTCGCTGGGCGAGAAGAAAGCCATAAACTGTAGTCACAGTCGGCTTGCTTGGACTTTTGCTTCGTTAGCCGCGCTGATGTCATTGATGGCAATCATCTGAGCTTGGTGAGTCCGCTTAGAAGTCGTCAACACGTCACTCCAGTCTACGTTCTAGTGTCTCTGGGGATTGCGCGAAGGTTAGCCAGAATCTCGAAACAAAACGAGGCACATTTCCAGAGGCGTGTTCGGATCTCAATTTCAAATTAGAACCCAGTACGAACGAGGCACTTTGTCAATAATACTCGCATGTAAAGTACTCGAGTTTGATGTTAATTGCGATGTACTCACACACCATCAGATACAAATACACAGATGTATCTGCTGTTTATGCAAATCTTTTGCCATCGCCAAAAGCGGTGGAAAAGCATTTGCTGCTGCCTCTTGTGATTGCCGTTTATTGGACTTTTTGGAGCGTTGCAAGTATGCATGGCAAATAGCTTACCGACTGTGAAATACTACTAGATTGGCGTTTTTTTAGCTTTGCCCGAAAAAATAAAAAGATGGAAATAAATAGGGGGATTGTGGAAGTGAAGGGAACGTTAATTAATTAATTGCAGGCTCGTATATTCCGTTTGTTAATAAACTTGGGCAGATTGATTGCGGACTTTAGATAGATGAACTTCAAAAATCTCTAGCCTATATAGTGCTAATATATTGTATATTTAACTATAATTAAAACATATAACAAACTCATTTGTTCTATATTTAACCTTATATCTCATTAAAAGCTTTCGAATGTGCGACTTGTACTTTGTTGATCTTTTAGCATAAGCTATTCATGAGATATTTACCTGCAAAGTCAACACTTTAGGGTTTTGGCTCCAAACTGCGTCGCGAAATTCCGAACGATAATTAACAGCAAACTTAACGAGCTCCAAACAAATGGTAAACAGTGGACTGGGCGTCCGCCTCCACAGTGAAGCCTCCTAGTACTGCCCCCATTAATCAGTTACTTGGCCTCGATCTGCAATTAGCACAAATGAAATGGGCAACCAGGAGGCATGAAAATGGGAAATTCCAGGCTTTCCTACGCTCGTTTCGGCATTATCGATTAAACACCGAAAGGAGCAGCGAAAGTTCTGGGAAAACATGGGCTATAAATGGTGTAATGACGCCAGACACTAAAGCCGCACCCAGCTGGCCACTCGCCGGAACAAATGTCCCTGGTGGACAGGGGGTTGCCCGGGTGGCCCGACTTGGCATTGCCATTATTGTTGTTGGGTGGCAAACAACTCCGACCGGAGTGGTGGATGTGATGGTGGACTTGTTGTGACCGGCTGGCGGCTTGCGGGTTGCCATGGCAAGAAATGCACATGCGAGTAGCTCCAAACTTTTAGATCTGACCGGGCATGGGTATGGATACTCGTGTGTGTGTGAAAGGGTGCTGCCCCATTGATTGCCCCATTGCATGCCAACTTTTGACCAAACAAAGAAACCCATCAAAACTGCGGACAAATCAAAAGTTATTGCGCGAAATTGGAGCAAGAGTGCCATACAACCTAGAGATACATATACATATGTATGTGCGCGGTCATATCTTATCTGCTAGATAAAATACATAATACTGGGCGAAAAATCGGAAAAACGTAGGAGAACCTTATCTTTGGTGGATGGGAGGCGGGGGTTTGGCATATCAAGATGTAAACATAATATGAGCCTTGGATATGCCATGGGAACTCAAGGAGATTTCGATTCGAGTGCTTCATAAATTTGTGGATATTCTGCGCATTCATTTAATAACTAGATTTGAATATTTACTCAGCTCGGCTACGATAAGTTAAAGCAAGATTAAGATAAGTGTGTCTAGAAAATATATTCAAGTATATTTACAAGCAAGCAATAGTTTAGATGGGTGAGTTGTAATTACCTAATTAAATTAACATTTTAAAGTGCCCATGCTTTCAACTGCATACAATAGATATTGTAACACTGTTACGTGGAATACACCTCATCTTCCCAATCAACGGAATAAACTATATTTTTCCCATCTTTGTTATGGCAGGTATTACGATCCTCGCTCGAGAACCAGTTAATTGTTTAAACAAAGTTTGGTTTACTTTCCTATAGACAGGTATACGCCTATTTCCTCTGCTATGTATTGGAGTTCGTATGTTTACCTTATCGATACTGAATGAACAATTCATGATGATGATGATGTGGTTGCTGGTGACTTAATAATTGGCTATTAATATGGCATTTAACTTATCGCCGCCAAATCAACAACAGATTCCACGGGGAATTGAGTTACTGTTTCACCTGTAGTCCGCTTGCTTGGAAATTACCTTGAAGTGCACTCCTTTCCTATCGAGTGGCTAAGTAATTGAAATTCCGCAATGTGCACTCAATGAAAACCGCTTAGACAGCTGAACGATGGGCTAATTCACTCCATATCATATCATAACACAATAGCACATACATACGCGAGGGTTAAAACGGAAACTATACACAGTTATAGCCAACTTGGGCGCCACCTTACTCCAATAAGAACTGCTTAGATCGGCCTTATACAGTGTGCATTTCGAAATGTGTGATTTATGCAACTATTTTGTGGAAATCAGGTTTGCTTCCCAATATTTTTATATATTTTTTTCTCCGTTTTGTTTTAACAAGGAAGGTGGATAACTTGTCACACCCGCGACGAAGTCGACAGCGATTTGAACGTCTCGGCGGTTCGACGAGCGCGTAGCGAATGAACATATCTCACCCAGTGGAACCGCTCCACCTTCGCTCAGCGCTGCGTCGGCGGCGACTGCGCAGTCGGCGGGCAGCAGCGGCAGTGGGGAAAAAAGTGAATTTATTTCATGCATACTTTTTTGGCAACCCGGTTTGAGCCGAATTTTTCTGGGCTGCCGGCTTTCTGGAGTTGTTAGTTCACCCGGATTTCTGGTGGACAGGGGCAGGAAGTCAGGAGTTGCGTGGGCGCGTTAGGTGTTAGGATGACAGGTTTGGAAATTGATGCCACCAATCGATCGTCACCTTTGTGCGACACTTGTTGCTTCGCTTTGGCTATTTATATTTATTTTTTCTTTGAAAAATGACAACGAGCGTGTGCCTTGTTAAAATGTGCTCTTGCCTTTGGAAATAAATGTTTCCGCCATAGAAATGTATTTGAAATAATTTTTGTGCACGCCATTCGAGACTTCCATAAATTACAAAAGAGGAAATGGGCGTGTCAGCTGGGCATCCAAGATCAACTAAATTAAAAAACGCCGACGCGTGGCAAAATGTTCGAAAAGAAATAGAAACACCAAGCCAGATCAGATCGGACCGGATTGCATATACCCACGCAGCAGCAATTATTGTTAATTGCTGAAGGGGTAAACAATGTTAACAAATATAAATTAAATGGTAACAAATAGATCCGCGCTAAAAATTTGTGGGGCCACAATCCAATTAAACTAAATTTATATGTTTTGATTCTATTAAACAGAGAAAATGAAAGTTTAAAGATTAATGAGCTCCCTACCATTATCAAAAGCAGACTTTACTTTAGTACACAAAAATTGATTAATATTATATTATTATTTCACTAGCAAGTTACACAGAAAAACACTTTAATAACATGGCTCTTAGAGCGACGAATGTTGACAAATGGGATGAACATAGATAGATAGATTTTCGCGTAGAACGACGTTTTGTACCCTCGATTACAGCACTAATTGCAGCCTAATATAAATTGCTTGAGGAAGGTTTAACGACGGGGTGTTTTGGTGGTTTAAATACAGCATAGGAAATGCATTAGCTCCGTGGGGTGGGCGAGGAGAACGGGGATTGCTCCAGGTGTCTATTTCTGGCTGGGAGTGTAGTACATGGAGTGCAGGAATAGACGAGTCACTTCTCCGATCACCGAACGGTCGGGTATGCTCTGGGCCATGCCGTAGAGAGCCATCTTTCCAACCACGGGCTGGCCGGGATCCTTCATGATCTCCGCCGTGCAGCTGCGCACATCGGCAATGAATTTATCCGCGACTCCGGGCTGTGTGTGCATGTCCGTCACGCACAGGTGGATACTTAGAGAGAATTTCACTTATTAGAATGGTTCCGCTAATTTAAAAGTTGAGTCACCTACCCAGATGGAAACTGCAGGGCATTCAGGTTCCAGCCCAGTTTGCACAGCGAGTCCGATAGCCGGAAAATGTCAAACACATTGGAGCCCAGGGCAATCACTGAAGTAGCTGGCTTGCCAAAGATAAAGATGCCATCGATGTCGCGGACGCTGGAAATATAGATTTAAAATTAAATTTAAAGTCACAACGAACTTGGATACAAACTTACCCCCTCTCGATATAGCGCGCCGTATCCACAATGCGCTTAGTGGCCTCCAGATAACCATCATAGCCAAAGCTCATCATGGTAGCCCAGCAGGCGGCGATAATACCACCTGCACGGGAGCCGTTGACTGTGGGGGAACCATACACACCGCCGGGCCAGTCAGTAGTCACAGTGAATTGATGGTCCTTGTACTTCTTGTCGGAGTAAAGGATCACCGACGATCCCTTTGGTGCGAATCCATACTTGTGGGTATCAGCGGAGATACTGGTCACTCCCTTGACCTCAAAGTCGAAGGGACGCAGCTTGTAGCCGGCGTTGCGGACCAAGGCCACTACAAAGCTGCCCAGACAGGCGTCCACGTGCACGGGAATGTCGTACTTAACGCCCAGAGCGGCGATAGCTTCGATGTCATCGATGGTTCCATAGGGGAAGTTCGGAGCAGACCCAACCAGCTGATAGAAGTTTAAAGATTAGTTTTAGAATACATTTTGGTATGTAAACCCATACCAGAATCGTGTTCCTATTAATGGCACGTTTGAACTTCTTAATGTCCACTTCGTAGGTCTCCGGATCTACATCCACGGATCGCACGTGGATATTAAAGTACTGACCGCCCTTGTCGAAGGCCGCGTGGACCGTCTTAGGCACCACGATGTTCGGCCTGGTGATTCCCTTGTGCTCTCTAGCGTAATCCCTGTACGCCTTCATGGCCATTACAATAGATTCGGTACCGCCGGTGGTCATGGTTCCACAGCTGGCTGAGTTTCCATGGAACAGGTTGCATGCCATGCGCACTACCTCCGCCTCCATTTTGCAAACTCCCGGGAAAAGATCTGCGTGCAAGGGATTGGTGTAGGAGGCCTTGCCGTACACTTCAGTGACGAGCTCCACCAGATCGGGCTTGTAGCCGTAGACTGCGCCAGAAACACGACCATCACGCCAGTTGTAGTGACCGGTCTTCAGGTGCTCATCCACCAGTCGGAGGATCTCCTCCTTGCTGAGTCCCTTCTCGGGCAGAGTTTCCGAGTAGGTAAGATGGGCGTTGCTCTTCTTGATTTCGGTCTCGAAGTCGTTTTTGGCCTTGGCCAATTCAGTCTCCACCTGACGACGCACAGCTGGAATCTTCTTGGCAAACTTAAAGAACTGACGCTTGCCACGGATGTAGAGATCTAGAGAGAGAAAATTAAGAAATAATAACTGTACGTATTATTATATTATTATATTACTATAGATAAACCTTTCACTGTCCTTTGTTTTCATCAGACTGAAGTCGTTGAAAGCTTTATATTTATGAGGTTAACAGACCCAAAACAAAGAATCATTATTCAAGTAAATTGCAGCCTGATAAACGAAGTGTGTATGATACCCGCTCGATCTTATCGGACATGGCATGCCTTGCTGTGGACGAAACTTTGGACAGGCTTTATGGCACTTCATGGAGAAGCTATGCTAGCAACATTATTTTTCATCATTCCTATTTTAAAGCATTAGTCATGATATCGGGGAAACTACCTAATCTCCTTAGTTTTGGTACTAAGCCCCTAAACTATTACTATGTGCTAGCAAGGGCAGGATATCTCAATCTTATCAATTTCCTTCGCGCTGTTGAACTTTGCATATTTGATTGATTTTAAGTTGCTACACGCTTTAACAAACATTTAAACTCTAATCTATCGTAATCGGTGGCTAGATTAAGTGTAGAAGTTCGTGGAGGGCACCCGACGAGTGCATGGGTTATATAAGCTATGGGCACAAAGTACACTGTAAAGCGTGCCTATTTTAATACAATTTTATAAAATTTGTTAAACTAAGGTGAAATCTCTTTAAAAGAAGCCTAGCTGTGTTTATAAGAAACGCACCCATCAGATAAGATAGTTTGATGGATTTAGGTAATTGACGTGCCCTGCCCTGTAACCACGAAATAAATGAAATCGGCTGACTGTTATGACTTGGCACTATGTTCTATATAAGTCGAACTTCCATTTGAGTCCAAGATCTGTCATCTTCTTTGGCAGATTACATAAAAACTGTCCAAGAAGAAAATCCAACAAAGGGGTTGTTGTTTAGAACTAATCTCACACAGATACCACCAACTCACTTTCATCCTGGCAGATTACAGTCCAGAGCCAGACGCCTCCCAGGACCGTGGTGGCCGTGATGGTGGCCACCTGCCAGGGCTCCTTGGCGCCGAAGGCCCGGTTGATGCCCTCGGTGACGGGCTTAAGGCAATCGCTGCCGGAGAACGGACGCATCGTGTGGCAAGCTGGAATGTGGTAATGGAATGGTGTACGCTTTAGTGGAGCTCAGTCGGGGGATCCGCACTCGCGTGGTTCGATTTGTTAACTGATTGGCGGGGCCGCGAATGTGGGGCGACAAATAACAAATGGCTTTGGTGGCTGATAAAGTTCTGCTTTTGTAGTAGTCACATAGATTTACTAAGTACATAGGCTGGCGCGCGAGCTTCTGGCTTTGTTGTTGTTCTGTCTGACCGCTCAGCTGATGCACAAAGAACGGCAGCGGTTGTTGACGCACCTGAGCGGTTACTCACCTGTACAGTGGGACAGCTACGGGAATCGGGAAAGCTTTGAAAAACGCGAATAGACATAAACTTTTAATCGTACAAACTCATTGCGGCTTAGAGTGACCGTTTGCCAACTGTTGCGCATTGCTATCGACTTGCAGCTGTTTCGATAGATGGCCAGCTGTTTAGGCGGCGAATTTACCAACACTTGCTGCCAAATCAAAATAAAAATGTTGCGTATTTTAAACAACTCTTTGAAAATATCGAAATGTGCAACAGGTTGCGTGCCACAGGTCATTCGTTTTGCCAGCAATGGACCCAGTGATTTGGTCCTGGTCAAGGAGCAGAACGGAGTGCGAGAGATAACGTTGAATCATCCAAAAACTCTGAATTCCCTATCACTGGACATGATGTGTGCCCTTCAGGACGCCCTGATAAAAGATAAGGACAATTTGGATCTAAGATGCGTGGTCCTTACAGCCCAAGGAAAGATCTGGTCGGCAGGGCATAATCTCAAGGAGTTGCACAATGACCCCAAGATACAGGCTTGTGTGTTCCAGAAGCTAACCGATGTTATAAACGACATACAAAGACTGCCGGTGCCCGTACTAGGAAAAGTCAATGGCTATGCGGCTGCTGCAGGCTGTCAACTGGTGGTGTCATGTGACATGGTAGTCTGCACCAAGAACAGCAAGTTCTCTACTCCTGGGTAAGGATTGAAGCCCTCTATGCAACCAGTTAATCATGATATAAATTGTACTTTTAGGGCTGGCGTTGGAGTTTTTTGCTCCACACCCGGCGTCGCGGTTGCCCGCATTATGTCGCGTCCAAAGTCCGCCTATATGCTAATGACCGGTCTTCCCGTTACTGGTGAAGAAGCCTACATATCGGGAATGGTCACCAAAGCTGTTGTTCCGGAGGAACTAGATAAGGAGATCGAGGAAATCACCAATGCCATCAAGGCAAAAAGTCGTGCCGTCATCTCTCTGGGAAAGGAGTTCTACTACAAGCAACTGGCCATGTCCCAAGCGGAAGCCTTTTCGGCTGCGCAAGAAAAGATGTGCGAAAATTTCCAGCTGGGCGACACCAAAGAGGGCATTTCTAGCTTCTTCGAGAAGCGTCCACCCAACTGGAAGCACCAGTAACCGCAACCTGCAATGTGAAATGATGAATCAAAACTGACCAATTGTGCATTTATACTTTTAAGCTTGAATTGTCCAAAGTGACTTAAAAAAATGTTAATTTGAAATGTTATTTCTTTAAATGTTTATAAAACAATGTTGAATACGACTCCATGCATTTTTTATTTATGCCTGTCGGGTCGGTTTGGGAAATGCATCAACAAAGAAGTAATAGATTATGTATATAAACATTATATATATATTCCAATACATTTAAGAACAATGAAATAAAACGATTTGTCGTGCTTTCAAAAAGTGCTCATTCCTTTTTAGGTGTTACGTTTATTAAAAAGTGTTTTGTGAAAATATTTAAAAAATACAATTACAAATTTGAATAAATAATATGTATATAATAATGTGATTATGTGCATTTGAAATTTGGCAGTAAGAGTTTTTTGTTTTTTTTTTTTAGAGAAACCGGTTCTATTGATGTGAGTCTTTTTTTAATGGCTACTTAAAAGGGAACTGGATGAGACGAAGAAAATTCCTGGGGCCGCGATGGCGTGTTGTATAAAAAACAAAATAAGAATTTGTAATTGTTGCTCAGCCTTAGCTGATGTTGTTTTAAATATTTATTGAGCCCTCCGCATTGAATAAATTGCAACAGAATACGCCTGTAAGATGAACCACTCGTAGCTTTTGTATTTATGTATATATATATATATAGGTACAGCAAATGTCTGCATAGGTGCGCTAAATGTATGTTCTAAAAGTAAGCCAAAATATTATAAACTGTGCAATAAGTATTATCTTTCATCATTTCAGAAGAAGCTAACGAACGGCGATCCGCTGCCGGACCCCAATAGAAATATGTATATAGCGCCATGCAAAGAGAATTATAACCAAGAAATTAAGAACAAATACGATTTATCCATAGTGATACGTGCTAAACTCCTATGCGTTTATGACCCCGTGCGAAAATCCGCCGTCCTCTCGGATCCTCCGCAAAAAGGAACAAAATGTGTAGAGATGTGGGTGGTGTGCATTTCTGCGGTGCGGTTGTGTCTGAGTGGTTGTGCAATGCTTTCCCTCCTCCCAAGTCCTGTTCGGTGAACTTAGACCTCGGTGACGGGGCGCTTCTCGATCCAGGCCTTGATCGGTTCCAAAGCGTTGACGGCATCCACGACTCCGCGCAGAGCTGGGTAGGGTTCCAGCAGATCGCGCTTGACCATGTAGTTCATGTAGTCGGTGATGCCTGCGAAGTAGACGTCGGCCCAGGTCAGCTGTGGGTGAAAGGAATCGATGGTTTTTAGTATTGTTCATTCCAAATTAAGGAGTGTATGGTTTCAAGTTCTCATTTGAGCACGCACCTTGCCCAGAGCCAGGTGACCATCGTTGTCCTTGACGGTCTGCTCGAGCTTCTCCAGGTAGAATGGAATGACCTCCGCATTCAGGGTGACCAACTTCTTCTCCTTAATCTCGTCCTCCGGCTCGTACGAGACGACTGCAATTTCTATACATTAAAAATTCCAGAGTTAATCAAGGACACTGAACATGAAACTGAGGCACACATTGTTCGCTACTTAGACGGAAGTCATTGATGGTGTCAACGACAATGTCGATCTGCAGATCCTCCCACGGAGTGGCGCCGCACAGGCCGACAGTCTTGGCCAGGAATCGAGCCATCGAAATGCTCTGGTGCACACGCTTGCCGTCCACCTCCAGCACGGGCATCTGTCCCATGGGCATGGCTATTGGATAAAATAGAGTAGATCATGGTTAGTCCACTGACCACTTAATGATGGACTATGGCACTCACTGGGCTTCAGGGCTGGCCACTCGTCGCGGGTGACGCGCACATCCTCGTACTCCTGGTTGCCGTAGGCGAACAGGTAGCGCAGGGGCTCGGCCAACGCCTTCACGTTGAAGTAGAAGAGCGTGTAGCTGTGCTTGATGGGCTCGGCGGGCTCTGCCGGTGGAGCGGGCTCTCCGCCCTCGACGGCACCCTCGGCTCCCTCGGCGGGTGGTGCCGCCTCTCCCTCGGCTGGTGGTGCTCCCTCAGCTGGTGGTGCTTGTGCTTCATCGGCCATCTCTGCGCTTTCTCAATGCAATTCCCTGAAAGAAATGTAATGTGTAATGTGTGTTAACAGAATCTTATCGGTGAAGTACTATCGATAATTTGTTATTCATCAATAATAAATTGCTACGTATATAGAAAGTTGGTAACCGTTATGTTTTCTTGGCTATCAGAATAGATATACATATGTTAAAAACTTCGATAATTGGCAGTGCTAGCCATTTCACGCCATTTTGAAATTGCTTTGGTTAGTTTTCCAGAACTTTCGTAGTTTTTGTTTACGTTTGCTGGCTGATTAAACCCAGTTAATCAGTCGATAGCCTGGTTTTTATGATAAGGCGAACGCGCCAAACGTTTCTAGCTGAAGTGGGCCAGAACATGCGTGAGTGATAAGGATATATTACGGTGTCGTATAACTTTTAAGATCCACGATAAAGTGTGCCCAAAAGACTAGGATTATTCTTAAGTGGCGTAAACAAATGATATAAAAACCGTTGGGGGTAAGCTACTAGCTTATTTTGCTCTAGTTTTAAAGCCATGTTTGTTTGCATGCCTTATGAGGCAAGAACAATGCAATAAATCAAGCGGAGTCAAGGCAAAAGTTGACAGAAAATATAATTAGCATAAAACTGCAATATATATATGGTAGATATATACTGAAATGCAAGAGTGTAACCTCCATAGAACCCACCGGAAGTGCATCGATTGGCGCACAGACAACACACCCACGCATATCAAAGAAACAGACACCACTCCTCCGCCCGGCTGCCCACTTTCGGTCCCCTTATGTTTTTCGCTGAATCGCGCAAAAGTCGGAATCAATATCTTTCGGGGCGTTGGCGCTGCTGGAAGAATCGTAGGACGGAGGAGGTACGGATACTACGCCCCTGTTTCCATTGTCGTCGGCACTTTTTGCCTCGCTGGATAAACGATTCAGTGTGCAATGGGGTCCATGTAGAGCGTAAACCCGTTTTCGTTCGATTTGGCTGAGAAATCATGGTGTCTCTGCCTTTGCCATCATTTTGGCAGGGCGCCCAGTCAGTCACCAAGACTTCGGATCCCCTCCCCAACCCCATCCCCGTTCAGTAATGGCCGATTGGCCGCCTCTTCCGCTGCAATTTTCGCTTTCGGAGAGTCTCAAATTGCAACAATCGATTCGACTTTTCGGCGTTATCTTCTGGTTTCGCCGTAGTGCTCTCCCTTTTTCTTGCTGGCACTTGTTGCCATGACAGCTTCAATTGAATTTAATTTGGTCTGTCTCGGTGTTTCGGTGTCATGATTTAATTAAATTTCGATTCTCTGATCTATTTTGGCTCTTTGATCTGGCACTACGGCACTAAAATCGTGGCAAATGGTTTCACTTTAATCGTGGGAAAAGGTTAGGAAAGATAATGACACCAAGATTATCCAATCCATGGGAAAGGGCAGGGATCACAGCGGGTCAAGGACCCAGTGGAGGCACACAAAATGCGTCAATGGGCACTGAAGGGATTCACGTGCACACGGCCATATGGGCAACATTTCCAGATGAACTCGCCGATCGGGGGGGTTATCACTAGAATTCGAAAGTCTGGGACCCCTAGCCTCGAGGCATATCAGTTCAAAAATATAACTGATTGTTTGTTGCTAAATAATTTTGTTTTCGATTTCAATTATTCTTTTTCGAAAAGGTATTAATAGGGGTTATGTAAGCCTGCGTTTGGATAAGATCCCGAATATGCACTGCACTTAAGTTGGTTCCGGTTCGAGTACCTCACGCTTCGAAATACGTTCACGCACTCCACAGTCGACGGAGGTGCTATTGTCGTTTCTATATTTCTATTCCGATCTGATCGGTTCTGAAGAGGCAGAAGAAGAGGGCTTCTAGTTGATCGGTTAACGTCGTTGTCCTTCACATATTTGCTTGCGAGCGAGGCGAGAGATCCGCGCGAACTGCGATTCTGCGAAACGAGTTCAAAACTTTTCGATTTCGAATCGATTGACCCAAAAATCAAATCAAATCAATCGAAGCCAAAAAACCATTGTGTGTAATTTTAGAACCGATTCGAGACGAACACCATTCGGCATCGAAGTTCGCAAAAACGTTTTCCACTTTTTGGCAAGGGTAAATCTTGGTGCGTAATTACATCACAAAGGTGCTACGAAATGAGGTGGTTCCAGGGATTCCTTGGCTTACCTCAACAAAGAATACTAAATCAGCTGGGCACTGGGGCTCTCGGGTCTTCAATTCGCCAATAAGCGTTCACTTGAATCGTGGGCGAAGGAAAGGCGTTCGGTTCGGATTTGCACTCACTTTCCGTTACTCTCTACTCTCACTCTCTCCAGCCACTGGGAAGCTTTCACTGAACCGATCGTCACGACGACTGCACTGCAACTGACTTTCTTCCGCCGGCGACGCTGCTTATATACGCTTGCCGCTCTCCCCAAGCGAACACTCTCTTCCAAGCTAGTGGCGCTTGACTGTGTGTGTAAGCCGGCCGGTTAACTGGACAGAGGTAGCGTTGTAATTTTAAGTTTGACTCTCACTCTCGCTCTCGCTCTCTCTCTCTCGCTCTCTGATTCTAGTTCCAGTGGGCGTTGAAAAGGAAACGCAGTTAATGAATTAGTTAACATATTTAACCACGTTTCCAGTTCTTCTTCTTCCTACCCTCTTTTCTTAAATGGAATGCAATATTCCAGCAGGCTTCGGCTTCCTAATTTGGAAATTAGCTTTCATACACAAAATGCAGCTCTCTGTTCTTAAAATCTCTCAGTCTGCATTTAAATAGATCTCTTTGGGAGAGGTTCTCAGTTCAGCAATAAACCAATTATAGTAGCAAAAAAAGGCAGTAAATATTTGTTTGTGCTTTTAGTGGATGAAGCTTGTTTACTGCCCACTTAAAAGATAGTTTAAAGACGGAAAACTAAATAAAGCAGATTTTGAGAGACGAAGCAAAAACATCTTATGCGTACCTAAAACTAATTATTAACTCTTTATTTTACTCCTATTGGCATTAAGTAAGTTTATCGTATCTTTAAGTCATACTCCCACATTCTCAGAAATTATCGCCACATAATTACTTCGGTTAGCATTAACTGATTGTGGGAAATCAGTCAGGAAATTTGAAACGCCCAATACTCAATCGCGGTGCTCTGGACTTTGCTTGGCTCGATCCAGACTGGCGGTGCCAGGCGACGAAATTCGAGTGCATCCAAGATGTTTATGTGGGAAGCATCAGGTTTACTTCAAAGGGTTGTCTATGGCAAAAAATGTATAACGCTTGTGAATTATGTCAAATTAAAATTATTTAACCATTTAAAATAAGTTGCACATTTTTTTATGGATAGCTTAACGGGGGTATTTCATGTCTTTTTTAATTGCATTTATGAATATTGGTTAAACTAGTCAAATTATCATATACAAAACTGTTTATTTAGGCATATTTGCTGATGGCGAAAATTGCATTTCAAAATTCAAACATTTGAATGACAAATTCAACTTGTAACGAACATGTTCGAAATTAACATTCTGGCAACTCTATGTATGGTTGCGGTACTTGATAATGAACAAGTTGGTTAGAAGCCGCACTAGTTCAGGTTGTGTGCTTGGCTAACTGCCAGGGGCTCGAATTGCGGCGAATTCGGTTTACAAAAGTGTGGTAAATTTGAATTTTGAATACTGGCGCGAATATATGATTTGTTATTCGATTAAACTTTATTAATTGCCATAAATTAAGTTACAAGGTCACTTACACTTAGTAAAATAGTCTGAACTCATATCTTATCATTAGCTAATAATGACTTTACAGTTTACCTAGCACTTGACTAATCTACTATAATATTGAATTGCTCAAAAAACTTGATTAAAAGTGTTATTTACTGAGAAAAGATGGGACTCCCACAATTTTCAGCTTGTACCCACACAATCTTTGGCTCTACCCAAATAACTACCATAAAACGCAATCGAATTCACCAGCTTTTCGCAACCATGGGACTCCCACAGCTGGAAGAGAAGCATTCCACGCGATTCGGGCACTATTTGTGTGTTTTGTGTTGGCTGGGCGGCGTACGTTCGAAAATGTGCAAAGATAAGCAAATCGGTGCACAGGTAAGAAAACAGCAAAACCCCCCCACGAAATCGGGCCCAGAATTCTCGTAGAATTACGCCAAAATCCACAGAAAATGACCGATTTGTGGCCTTTAATGCGACGGCGCGTATTCAGCTTTTCGTTTTGCGTTGGCGGTTTCGATTGCGCCCAGACCTCGATTGATAAGATATGACAATCGTTCACGATAAGACAGACATTTCAAACACGCTGACGAGTGCATAATCGAGTGAAACAGGTGGAGATTATATGACAAATCACAGCGGACTCACCATGAAAAACTACAACTGGGTTTCAAAAAGTCCGAAGTTTTATTTGACACACTGCTCGCTAGTCAGGGAAATTTTCGATTCGTTATTGTTTTTGAAGTCGGTTTTCCAGACTGCCTGGTTGTGCGCCAATTTTCTCCGCATTCTTTTTCGTTTCTCTCTTGGCGAAGACCACTAAGTTTTATGCACTGGCAGAAATTTTACATTTAAAGCTAATGGTTTTATCTAAAACAAAATTTATTATGAATTATAAATCTTATGTTCTAACAGCATGCTATAAAATAGCATAAAGTGCATAGATGTATGATTTTAACGTTTATGGAATGTAAGTAGTTTACTTTTTTATGGCTATAGCTATGGCTGCAATTAAATAAAATTATTTACTGTGTGGCCTGCACTAATTAAGAATTTATGCCGCCTGCAATTGCACTCCAGAAATAAGTAAAAATAAAAAAGCAAGCAGCACGAAGAAAGAGCGGCGGAATTATGACAATAATTTGCTGTGGAAAATGCGACACAGAACGGAACCGCCAAGCCCGCGAGAGCAATCTAAATAATAAAAAAGCGAGCGCATAAAAAACTTATAACTAACACTCGGCGGGCGAACAGTTAAAACCAGACGGCGGGAGCGGGAGCGGGAAAAGACATAGACGGGGGCTATATGGAAAGAGAGAGAAAAACGGAGAGATCGGGAGAGGCGATAATTCTCGCACTTGCTGCACTGCGAATTCCACCTTCAGTGCGAATTCAAATGCGCAGGTGAGCGAACGTTGCGCGAGTCGGTGAATGTTCTCTAGTTTTGCGATCGCTTGAAGCCCACATTGCGTATACGCAGCGTGAGATGTGACCTTAAAGCGAGGCAAAAGACCGATAAATAGCGAACAATGTAAGTGCCGAAATTGGCAAGTGAACTCGAATGGCAGCTAGTGAAGAAATCCAAATTCAAAAAAGGCGAACCACACGAAACGTCTGCATGCGCTTACAAAAACTGTCTCATTAACACGTGCCCACAAATTATGAACTGTGCAAAACCTGAAAATCAAACTCCCATTTTAATTGAGTAAATACACGAAAAAATTGTCACTTTTCGGCCGAATAATCAGTGCTGGCTCTAAAGCTGTTCTGCTTCAAACTCGTACCGACTCGTGTCGGTAATGAGCGGTTTTCCCCACTTTAAGCCATTAAAGCCCCTATATTCTGTGTGCCTTTATCTTTGTAATCGACTGACTAAACACATAAACTCTATTTTGTTAGCTGACTTTGCTGATGGGCGAAATTCGTATTATCCAATTCAAGGTATCCACGTATCTTTTGTTTAGCCCATAGCTGCGATTTGACTGAAATAGTTTAATGTAGCTGTGTGTAAATGTACCTGTTTATGATTGCCATACTTTATAAATGTGAGAAGTGGCTTTAAAACCCATTCAAATATAATAAATGGTGATAAGCGGCGGAATGGGTGAAGATAACAGAGTGAATCAGAAATTGATCGACCGAATACTTTCCGATTGTTGTTACGGCAAAAAGTGTTGATCCCCTAACTGTAAAAAATATTATATACACCTCCAAGTAAAGATTGTTGTATAAGAGTAGCACCAAAGCAATATACCCTTTGTTGCACTCGGGTTAAAGGGTAGCCAAAGTCAAACACAATAGAACTTGCATGTGACGATGCTAAATGCCCAATTAGGCGGCTATAACCAGTTTGCGGTCTATTAATAACGATTGAAAAATCCCCCCAAGACACTCGAAGTTATAAGCAAATTAATCCGTTATCGGTACCTATACAACTACCAAAATAATGCCAAAAGGCATACAGTGAATCATTTTTAGATAACACGGGTACTTTTTGTAGTTTAGGGCAAAACCCCGTCAGTGGAACTGCACTTGCGATTGCAGCAATAAAACACACAAATGTGGAAGCCACGATTAGATATAAAGTTGGGAGTATATCTGCGAAAGTTATACCATTAATCTAACTGGGACATACATGTGCTATTTTGTGATTTCTGGCCTTCGTTTGATAACAAGCGTGAATGCAATGAGATCTAGCTCAACAGAAGTATTTGATAACTTTATTATTTGTGTGTTCAAATTGTTCTCAGATATTTGCAGTACTTTTTATACGTGTGTGGCTATTGAGCAACGTAGATAGATAGTTCTGTTGAAATGGAGACATTCAAATGAGGAGCTATACCGGAATCGAAGTGCTGCATTTGTGCGACTTTTTCTACTTTCTTTTGTTCGGGGGAACCTCGTACTTCCTCCTCTATCAAGCCGTTCACTCTTCATTTGCTTTTTGTCGTGCCTCATTTGCGGTTTCGAGTGCTTTGTACTTGTTTTTTTATGATTTTTTTTTGCTCAAATAAAAAGCAGCAGAAACAGCAAACCAAACGTCACACATAATTAACTATACACAGAATGCCTCCCTTTCCCACTTGAGCGCCTCTCTCTTTCTGTCACGAACCTCCGACAACTTGACGTCATTTGTCACAAAAATAAATCTTTTGTATCTCTTAGTTAAATTCTATGCAAATATTTGACCCTCTTATCTATGCAGACATTTCAATTAAAATACAAAATGTTGAGCTACAAAAGAAATGAAGTGTCAATCACAACTATTGTTTTTGATCAAACATTTTGAGTTGTAAGTGATAGATAATGATTTTTAGTTCTTGACAGTTTTATCAAAAGTTAAGATGTTGCGCTAACTTCTCACTGAATTTAATGACCTATTTTATTTGTAATTGCTTCCCATGCTAGCTGTGCGCTCAAGGTTGCTTTCCGGATTTCCTAGTCCGTTAATGATTAAGTCCCTTGTTCAAATTTGCATTCGCAATACGTCAACATTTATTCCCCTACATGTCTAATTAGTTGTACACTCGCTATTTATAAGGCTTTGACGATAAATCGCTTTAATTATAAATTTCTGTTTCGCAGCGCAATAAAGTGACGAAAAAGTATCAGAAGTCAGGCAAAAAAAGCGCAACACTTGACGCCAACACAAACAGAAAGATACGAATACGTGTTTCAACGCCAAAAAAAAAGGTTAAAACCAACAAATTGAATATACGTATAAGATAAACATTATATACACTTGGTGCTGACAAAAACCAAAAGTAAATAGCTGGTCGTAAACAATTAATTCAACTGGAGCGGCGGGGGAGAACTGAGAACCCAAACTCGCTCGGCGACAATGTCACAGTGAAGACCCTAAGACATAGAGAAAGAGAGCCCCCAAAAGGAGAGCCCCAAGATAGGTTTATAGATAAGGTTTATCGGAAGAGCACCCCCTCAAAAATGGCGGACGAAGATCTCAGTCCGCTGCCCTTTCGCCGGGAGCGCAATCTCAGCAACCGCAACTTCAACAAGCGCAACTCGCGCCGCCGGATCAGCCAACAGGCGGCGGAGCAGGAGCGGCATAACAGCACGCTCGTCAGTAGCAATCTGGAGTCCAACGACGTCGCACGCCCAGTCAGTTCGGTGAGCAGCAGCTCCAGCTCGATCCAGCTCTCGTACTCCGTGAATTCCGATACGGATAGTGTCTTTCGTCAACGCTCGCTGCTCAAGATGCACGAGGCGGAGAGCGTCGGTGGACTGGGAACGGCGTCCACACCGGAGTCACCAATGTCGCCCCAAACACCAGATCCCGCACTGCTAGATGTCCGGCAGAAGGTGCATCGCTTCGAAGCTTTTCGAACGAACATTTGCTTCATTAAGCAGGAGAGGCACAGCCTTAAATTGCTGGAGAACCGTCGTCATCCCTCGTTCGAGGATCAATCCGAGGATCACCGCACGCCACCTGCCACGCCCCCGCGTCGCATACGCCTCCCGGGGCTGGGCAGCAGGGGCAGCAGTCGCAGCAGCTCCATACCCAGTTTCCAAGCTGGCATTCACGAGGTGCGATCCGAGGACGAGGTGGATCAGATATCCGACTTTGAAACGGATTCGCATGCCGCCGCTGAGGAATACCTGGTTGTGGATACCACCTCGGAGGTCGTTCCCAGTGAGGAGGAGGTCGCGGATTCAAAGGTCAACCAGCAGCAGGTGCAGCGATCCATTAGCGCAGATCAGTCCAAGGAAGCGCTCACATTGCCGCTAAAAATGCGCAACGATTTCCCCAGGTAAATAATTAGATAACGATAAGACTTATCAGTGCGGGTGGATTTATGAAAACTTTAGATTGCGGAAAAACTAACGGGTGCAGCTGTGTTATTTCGCTTATTTATTTCTAATGGAAAAGGGTGCGTTATGGAAAAAAAGTTCTCAAAAAGGGGAGCTGGCTTAAATGTTTTATGTGGCACAACTATAAATTAGAATTTGAAAGTAAAAGCAATAACACTTTCAAGCAACTCTTGTTTGTTTAGCTAGATTAATGGTGAACAATAAACAAAACAGTTTTAACTCAAATAGTTTTGTAGCCTTTCCCCTTAAGTTGTTTTCCCTAAGTAAGCGAGCTATAAAAGCAAGTTTTATCTTTCATCTATTGATAGGTGATATGAATTATTACCTAGTCGTTATAAATTTTACGTTAGTTTTACGGCAGGATACGCATAGAACTAGAAATCAGCTCCAACTGAGTTGGCCTTCCTCCACTTTTGACTAACTTAAACTTCGCGGTCGTTCAGCTTCCTTTTCGGTGTGGAAATCAAATTATGTGAGTTTGCCCATAAAAAAGTAAGCTTTTCACAGCAATCGCACCGCCAAAACTTGATTGGCAAAGTGTTAATTGAATTTTGGAGTACATTTCGTCAACCGGTTCGTCAGTGAAACTGCCAAAATAAAAAAAAAAAAACACTAAAACGGAGCATAGCCAGCTGCCAAGCAGAGCAGGCATTTCGTAGACTATTCTAGTTTTGAGAATGACAAAAATGACAAAAATCGTAAAATGATTCCCTGGGAGCCGGTCACCTTGAAGCAGTTCCACCTCGATCATGGATGAGCCCAAGAAGGACGAGGATAGTACCAGTTCCAAATCGGATGCCGGGCTCAAGCGTCAAATCTCCGAGGAGGCTCTCCAGGAGCGCGAGCAACGCGCCATAGTGTATACAGCGCCCGCTGGAGTCTCCGTGAGCACAGACACTCGCGATGATCCGCTTCCGCCGCGTAAAAGAAAGAAGAGGGTTCCACCCGCAGTGCCGGCAAGGAAACGCGTGAAAGGATTTGAAAATCAAACGGATGCCGACAGTGTGAAGAGTGCACCCAGATCCCAGCCTTCCGTGAGATCAGCCAGCACTGAACTGCCCTCCAGTTCGCGATCCTCTCGTAGAGAAGTGAGATCATTGCGAACACGTTCCTTAGATCGTGATAGTTTGTCCTCATATTCTGATGATCTGGAAAAAGAAGATAATAAGTATGGAAGAAGAGGGGCGCCAAGACATGTAGACTACGACACGATCGAAGTTCTCAGGGAGAGCAGGTCGGAGGCGGAAAAGGATGTGGAATCCGGTCCCTCAGGCAGCTCCTCCTTCCACTGGCGAATGTCGAGGGAAGACCTAAGTATTGAGGATATGGATGGTTGCCTTGCCGGGGTTCGTACCATTGACCATCCAGGTCGCACGGACTAACTGCCAACTTTGCAAAGTCCTTTTCCAGATAACCGGTTTCATTGTGACCGCACTGTCCATGGGTCTTCTGATAATGATCTCCTGGTTCATTATCTCGCAAATGGATTTCATTCTTATGGTAGTCACCTGGACGGCCAAATCGCTTGAAGAATCCATGATGATCTTTGGTGGCCCCACTAAAGAACCTCAAGACGACGGTCGTCTTTCCCCCGATCTACCCGAAAATGGAATTCCGTGACTCACTGGCTGGGCAAGCATGTGTGCTCTGACATTATCTAGGCCAGTTTTCAGTTGCCTAAAGGTTGCCACTGGTCTTATCACAAGAGCTCCTACTGCTGACTCACCCAATGTCTCCTGCTCCCGGGGGGTTTATCTAAACAGTTATCACTGCTGCACTTGTTTTTGCCATTGTCTGGGCGGTTATTTTCATTAAGCTGTAGATAGCAAGAGTTTTATTTAACCGGGACTTACAATCTGTCTTCCTCTCCAGAAACTATCGCTCCACGCCGAGGCGAAAGACTGAAATCATTGGGACCACCAACGAGCATTTGGTGGGCAAGTTTCACTCGGTCTACCAACCCAAAGATGAGTGAGTATTAACTTCGTTTATTATTTATTTTATTTATGTAATCATAATTTAAATTTTTTCCAGGGAGGAGGAGGTTGAGATCGAACTGCGCGATAAGAGCGACAAGTGCGTGCATCCCATTCTCGAGGAGCTGATCAAGACGGAGGAGGCGTACGTGAACAACCTGTTCATGGGCATCGAGAACTATGGCAACATCTTCCAGCGCAAGGATCTTCCCCTGGGTCTGCGGGGAAAGAAGTACGATCTGTTTGGAAACATCGAGCAGATCGCCGAGTTCCATCGCGATGAGTTCCTACCCATGCTGCAGCGCAACAGACGCGATCTGAAGCGATTGTTCGATGAGTTCCTGCAATTCCTAGATGTGAGTTGTCTTAATATATACCATAATACATTATACTGACCTTATTGATTGATCCTTAGCATAACTGCTTTTATGGATACGTTATCTTCACCATGAACAAGCAGAAATCCCTCAAGCTGTGCGATCTCTACAAGAATTACTTTACTGTAAGTCAAGTCTAGTCAATTTCAAAGTACTTTTCTTTAATATATATATTTAACTTTTCAGAGTATCCGCCTGGAACGCGATGACAAGCTGGGCATAAATAGCTTCCTGGTCCAACCTATTCAGCGCATGGCTCGTTATCCTTTGCTGCTCACGCAGTTCATTAATGTGAGTAATTCTAAATGGAAGATTTCAATAGTTAACTAACCTGATTCCCAACTGTTCATAGACCTTCTTCAAGAACCGTGACATAGTGATGAAGCCACTAATCGAGTCCTGTTGTCGCCTGGAGAAGCGCCTGCGTGCCCTGCTGACAACCACCAATGAATCGGAGATCATCAACGACATTGTGGATTGTCATGAGGTAGATAGAGATTACTTATAGGGCTTACCTCATCCAACTATTCTAACTATCCCACTCCACTCACAGTTCAACGTCTACTATCAGGGCAAATTCCGGAAGGTGAACGAGTTCCAGGTGCTCGATCACAAGCTGAAGCGCAGCTATCGCTCAAAGGTCTTTATTTTCGACAAGTGCATCATCTACACGGAGATCAAGGGCAAGAACCTGCTCTTCCATGGTCGTTATCCCTGCGAGCACATTGGCATCTCGGCTAAGACCAAATCCTTCACGCTGTACTATGAGCGCAGAAAGCAGCAGGAATGCGAATTCACCGCAGATCCTGTACAGATTGCTATCTGGCTGGACTTGATCCGGGATATGATCAATAACTATGCCAACGAGGAGCGCCAGAAGCTGCAGGAGCGCTACTCTCGAGAGAATGACCACCTGCATCGCAAGGCACCCAGTTTTTCGCTGTACCGCGACTCCAATCGCTTCAGCTCAGATAGTGGAATCGGCAACATCTGGATAATGCCAAAGGCTGACGAGGACACGATCAGCAATAGGACCACTTGGTATGCGGCCTCGTAAGGAATGGAACAAACATCAGGCATGGAGAGGATCCTTGTCCGGCTAATGAAAATCGGCAGTTCCGGATCGATGTATAAGGAAGCCAGTCCCATTCCATCTGGAGCTGCCTGTGGCGTCCAATTGTCGAGGGCCACTGGGCCAAGCCAAGTCAATATTCGAAATTGTTTCAAATTCCTGCTCATTGTTTGTGGCACAAGGAGATCGGGAGTCGAACGCCTTTCGCTTTGAATGCTAAGTAACCAAATATTGAATTATAAGTGTAACTTGTTAATTAAGTTGTATATATTCCTGTATTATTGTTGTCAAAAAGCGCAACGCGTTGAACGTTTACTTGTGCCTAGCTGTATAAGCTATTTTTGTTATTCGTAAATATGGTTAAAAAAATAAAAGGTTAAAATAAAATGGAAAGTTCATACAAGCGTTGGTATCTTTTTAAATTTCTTAGATACTTAAATAATTGAACAGCACATTAAAAAGCAACACACATGCACTACAATGAAGCCAATGATTCGGTTATTATTTTTATCACGATTTCCCACTGCTCTTAATTAAGGAAATATTTGTGTACCATATTTTAGGAATAACCGTCACTTCCTTCCACTTTCCGCCAGCGAAATCACACGCTTCACAGACGTCAAAACAAATGAATCTATCATGGAAAGGTCGCACGCCATCGGCGTTGTCATGAGAAGCAGACGTGGGGCAGCTGTTACGGATTCGCTGCCCCCAGCTCCCCGAGATCTACGATCTGCAGCCACCCAACGATCCATACAATTCATGCAAACCACCTCATCACTCTTAATATTGTTAATGATACGACACGCAATACTCAAAACAGCGAAACAACTTGTTTCTGAGTGGCACTTGCGCCCGCCTGTGACATCACTAAGAAAATGTATAAAAATAAACAAATGGCGCATATAAATAAATATAGGCAAACAATAATTGCCTGCTATGTCCCCCGATCAGATCCCCATGCTCATCATTCCACTTGCAGCTCATCAATCGCGCCCAGAAGTGCTCGCTGTTTATTTATAATTCTCATTGTTTTTTGTTGCCTCATCAGGGAATTCTTTTGATACAGACTGTCCAGCAACAAAAAAACAGTTGTATAAACAATAAAATGTGAACAATTTAACTGGTGAAATTCACAAATGCAAATGACAATTATCGGTTTTCCGATGATCTGTATGAGATCATCACTATTTGCACTCTTAAACGTTTAATGGGTAGGAAAATGATTTACGTTCTGCCGAATAACTATTCGATTTCTGATTTATAACTCCATTCGCAGAGTGTCGAAATCCGATAAAACAAAACAAAAGGTAACCAGTTTCAATGCACCCAAAAGTTCAAGGCGATATCGAAACCGCTGATTATAGGTAGTGGCCATAATAACAGTTATTGCCCGGCCATTAGCCAAAGCCTTCGTGGCCTAATTGATATGCAAATATGAAATCATAAACGAATCAACGGAATTATTGCCACGATGAAAGCAAAAGTGTTACGGACTTTGTTGAATTCTATTCCAATGCCAGACATCGAAATGGTTTTCACAGTTTCAAATTGTTTTCCATGTTTACAAACAAAATGCTCGACGCGTGGTCAGATTTAGCTTTTTATATTGAAGAGAATTCGGCACAAAAAGAAAAGAGAACGATCACTAAAAGCTTTTGAAGCTAAAGCTTTTTCAGTCTTAGCAAATACTCAGCTGAATTTTAGCTCAGTCGAGTTTCGCGTTTGTTTCGCTGCGGATCGGTATCGTAATACTGTTAGTGCCCATATATAGTACACGTTTTGCCATCGATATGCGTCGAATTCGGCGGTGGTTTGGTCTATAGAAAACGGTGAAAAAAAACGAAATCAACCATTATGGAGTTAGCATTGTTCACCTTAAATTTGTTCGATGTGGTTTCGGTGGTGCTCACATTTCTTGTGATATTCCTAGTGCAAATTCTTAACGTTTACTTGCATATACTCGACGATAATGCCGATAATGGCAAATCGATCGATGTGGTGGACAGGGCCCCAGCGAAAGAATGCCCGTTACTTGAGTCCCAGTCACCCAGTTCACCCATCGCAACCACTCCACCGAAATCCCAGGCAACGGGCAACGGCAAGTTGGAGAAGCAAATAAGTCTGCTGGACAGCGATAGGTAGGGATAAAACCCCCGGTTTATCTAACCTAATGTTTTGTTTGAACGTGTTCCTCCATCTGACAGCTGTTTGCTGTTTTTTCATCGAATTTATTGTCCACTATTGAATGTACGACCTTTGGCTTGTTTTACACCACTTACTGTGCGTATACGTGATAAGATAACGTATACGCCCCGGTTATTTTTAAGCCTTTCCACGGTAATTGCTGTCGGGAGTGGCTGAGTTCATGACATGCGTGATAAATATGTTAAAAGTTAATTCCCGCGACTGATTTCAGATAAGCAGAGTGTTTTTATTATTAAGGTTTTGGTTTTTAGCGCAGGAAGGAAGTTATTAAAAGAAATTTCAGTAATGAGAAATTTTACAGAGGAAGTGGAACACTAAAGCGATAAATGGCAAAAAGTATTTTTCCTAATCTTGTTCTATAAACTAGCTGCATTTTTTTTGCAATGAAGATGATAACTTATATCATTATGCATATAGAGTATTACTATTTAGCTAATGCATTTGTGGCTTAAAGTTTCTGGAGGTTTTAAAGTTGTATTACGTGTTTAGGAATATAAATAATGTTGTACACATTTCTCTATTATATACACACCTCATTTTTAAATGTTCCTCATTCACGGCTTGCTGTTCTTGTGTTTTCGTTACTGTTCTGTTTCCAGCGGCATCTCATTGAGTTCCATCAACACCTGTGCAACAACCGCAGCGAACTCATCCCCAACATACCGAGCACCCAATGGCTTCCACTCCTTTCCATCGCACACGCTCAGTTTCGAGACTCTGGGCGATGAGTAGTAAGTACAGCTAAGAAAGTCATAGCCATCCTAGATATCCGTTTATTGGTAATTGATTTGGTAAACTAAGTAATGACCACCCACCTCCACTTTGTCCAGCCACGAGGATGAGGACACGTTGTCCCTGGAGAATCTGTTTCCCTGCGATCAAACCGAGATCTATGCCTCCAAGAAGATCAGCTTCATAATCGACGAGCTCATCCAGACGGAGGTGAACTATGTGAACAATCTGAAGAAGGGTATGCTGAACTATGGCCAGCTGAAGGATGTCGAGGATCTGCCAGAAGCCCTGAGTGGCGAGACGAAGCAGAAGATGCTGCTGGGAAACGTTGAGGAGATTCTGGAGCTGCATGAGAAGGAGATACTGCCGCTCATGTTGCGCAATCAGCGGGATCTCAAAGGTCTATTCGATGAGTTTGCTGCTCATTTCGAGGTGAGCTAAGGGGTATGTTTGTGGAGGGGATGCTGAGTGGGATGGGTCCATTAGCCAAAGTCGTGTCGTTGAGCCAAGTAGCCGTTAGACAGGTTCCGACATCTCATCTATCAAAATTCTTTTGTCTTCCGTAGGCACTTGGGGTGCCTAATTTCAACCTCAAATATTTACACATAATGAAGTGGATAAGTCTTTTTTTATACATTTTTTTCGCCCGGACTTGACACCTGCGATTCGTGTCTCGTTTCTTTATTATCTTTTGCTTTGTTAAGCTTTTTTTTTATTATTTTTATTATTTGAACGCCGAGTGATTCGTGTCTTAATGCAAATGAAGTCAATGTGGGTTATGCAAACTGTGCGAGAATCTCAATTGATGATTATTACTTAATTTTTAGTAATATATTTCTACTCACACCTCGCGACAAGTTCATTCATATGCCAGTGCGTGTGTCGTGCAAAATTAATTAACGATTTTCACAAAAAACAAATGTATATCCCAGATCACTTGCAGAATGACGAATGGGCTGGCTTAGCGAAGTCCCCTGATAAGATTGAAGTAATCAGCAGAACGCCGTAATAAAATACGAAAAAAACCAACACACAGCCACAAAAGCTCACACTTAGTTACGAAAATCAGTTGAAAATTGTTAGGGCAAACAGACTCTATATTGTATTTTTATTTTTTCTGGGCTGGGGTTCCATTTGCCGGCAGCTGACGTCATCGGTTCTCGGCGAGGAGAGTCGACAATTGCTGTCCGGGGCTTGGCGTTTCAGCATATTCAGATATAGCTATAGAAATCCCCAAATCATCTCGTTAAAAGTACTCATTTCGGAATGATTTTTCGGGCCACTACAGAGATCGGCCATGTGGCCATGTTGAGCTGAGTGTTGACAACGCAAATGATCAATTTAAATTGAAATGGAAATTGTCGGAGGCATTGTGGTGGAATTCTTGTTCGGTCGCAATTCTCTTATGTCATACCCGAGTTCCCAGAAATCCCGAATATAAATTGAGCCAGGAGTACAGTAAGCTTATGAACTGCTCCAAAAGCAGGTAACATTCTTGTCGAGCACCCCGAGGATTTGGCATCTTAAGAACTTAATGTTCGACAGACATGCTAAGCCCCTGGGATGTGATTTATGCTCTTGTTTGCACTCTTTTTGTTCCTTTTACCCACAACCACTTTGCATTCTTTTTTTTTTATTTTGGCCAAACCAAAACAAACATTTCTGACTCACAATACCAGAGCCAAGCGAATATTTTGCTAAATATATCATAAAACTGCTCAAGATTTGTTTATACATATTTTCTAAAAATTTGGCAGCATGCTGCATAAACAAAAGAGGCGAAGCCAAAACGTTGATAAATATAAACTTGTGCTATGAATTTCCTCTTGACTCGTCGTCATTTGCAAATTAATGAGGCTTTTCACAAGCAATTGCCAAATCGATTAGTTCGAACACCAATTGATGTGGCAGCTGGAGAGGCCTAGAATTGATGAATGCTAGATCTTGGCCAGCCGGAGATTTGGAATCAGTTTTTGGTCTCGAAAGACAGAAGTGTCCATAAATAGAGTCGCCTTCATTTATTAATCGGCTTTAAATGGCCAAAAACATGAAGTGACAAGCGTGTCGATCAGACTTCTCACCATCAAATCGAATCAGCCACCAGCGCAAAATCAATTAAAAGTTTTACCACATTCGGATGGATGTTTTTGAGTGGTTGAAGGAAAGGGGTTGGGGAATTCTCAGATTGATGCAATCGATTTGGCGATCCAAATTGTTTTAGATGTTTGCTGCGAAATAAACAAACGAAGATTATATTGATGGGGAAGCCGCTGTAGCTATTAATTCTATTTATACAGCTGCGTGTTAAAAGAACAATAAAAATACTTCAAAAACTAATTTCTTGCTTGCAAACTCATTGAACAACATGAAGAAAACAGATTTATGCTATTATTGTTATATATTATATCTGTTGTTACATCGCTCACCATTTGATGAGCACTAAAAACGGTTGACCATAGCTGACATCTAGTCTTGATTTATACCACATCGTGTTAGCTATATAAAATGCACCTACATTTTTCTTTAGACAGTCCAAATTACTAAATTAGGAGGAATGTACTGTAGCTAGCAATTTCATGCTAATAAAATTCACGCCCACCAAAGACAAATTCGCAATATGCAAAAATGTATATGTATGTATATATTGTCACCTTTCGCCCGACAGACGAGGCGACAATTGTTTAAGGCAGTCATTTGTCCGGCTAAATCGCATTAGACATGCAAGACCCAGAGCCCCCCGGATGGAAAGGGAAATATTATGGATAAGTCCGCAGAGAGATGATTATCATATCATCTAAATGCAGAACTTCGAGCTCTGATTCTGATGCCGCAGTCGGGCGGAGCTAATGAAATTAAAATGGAAAGGAAATCGTTAGACAGGCAATTTTCTTTGCAGTTTGCACTAGTTTTTTTTTTTTGGGAAAACATTTGCATTGGCATTGGCCACAGATAGCGACAGGAATTCCAAATTTTCGATCTGGCTTTGCCAAGGCTTCTCCACTTGGCCCGCTCTACAAGTCCGGAGTTACGTGACTTAAATGCTTAAGAAATTATGATTTTGCCAACAGGCAAACTGGCATGTGTGTGTATATAGCACAATATACACATATGTATATATCAAACGATGTGCCAAGTGCGAGACTAGGCACATGGCCCAGACACAAAGGTTTTCCCAGTTTCGACGAGGTTAAGATGGGTTATGATATGGTTTGCTGTTTATTAACTTACAGAAAAATAGCTTCTACTGCTATGTGAGCTTCACCATGGGCAAGAAGTCTTCAATGCAACTGCGACAGGATAATCGACTGTGGTTGCAGGTGAGTTACCCAATCAAACGCTATCCCATATCTAAAATTTTAATATTCTAAATCCTTTTAGACATATCAAACCCAAATAAAAGACAAGCTGGGCATCGACAGCTTCCTAGTTCAGCCCATCCAAAGACTGACCAGATATCCATTGCTCCTGCAGCAGTTCATATCGGTAAGTAACTAGATTTCGCACAGCTTGTCATTGCTAACTAATCTTAACCCTTTCAGGAATTCTACAAAAGTGGAATTAGTTGCAAGCCAGTGCTAACTGCAGTTTGCAAACTGGAGACGCGCATGCGACGCGCTCTGGATGTGGTCAATCAGGCCGAGGAGATACCCAACATCGAGGAGCTCAACGAGGTGGGTCAAGAGTGTCTAAAAGATCTGAAACTGGCTACTAATTCTAGTCTCTCACATTCCGCAGTTGGACCTCCTGCAGCTGGGAAACTTCCGCCGTGCGACGGAGTTCGACGCCCAGCACTTTCCCACCCGGAAAAAGTACCGCTCCAAGGTGTTCCTGTTCGACCGCTGTCTGGTGTGCACGGAGGTGCGAAAGAAGCGGTTGGCCTACCGGCAGCACTACAACTGGGAGCTCGTTGAGCTGCAGAGGCCGCTGGACTCGGTCTCGTCCAATGCCAATAAGATCATTAACCTGTTGGTGAAACAGGAGGAGGGCGGATCCAGTGTCGGCTCCAAGCGGGAAGAGTACTCCTTTACGGCTGCGGAGTCGTCGGTGGTAAAGCAATGGCTCCAGGCCACCCACAAGATCATCGAGATCGCGCGCAACGAGCACGCCAGGCGGAACACCTTTAGCCTGCCCATGGACCTGGTCCTCGGCGTGGTGCTGGCCATCTGGCTGATCTGGCAGTACTTGTAGATAGTTCCCACCTCAATGCAACAACCATGTCCACATGCCCATCTAGATCGTAGATATCTAAGAATAAAGCTAAGTTATTTCGTAGTCCTGTTCTGTGTCGTCCTCGCTGTTTGTCCAAGCGTAAAATAAGCTTGCTGCAGTCGCCTGACAAATTTTCATGATAAATTGCCTTTGCAGTGGCCAAATCCCGTCTTGTCGTTGTCCTTGCTGCAAAATGTAAATAGCTCTTCATCTCCTTTGGCCGGCACACACAAGGCAATCCCAATTCCCGTGCAGTGTGTGTGTGACAGCCACCGAAAAATTTATGACAAATCTTTTTATTTAGAATTTATGACGGCCCAATGCAGGAAGCCACCCAAAAAGAAGCCAAGTCACGGCGTACGGAAATCTAATGAACCGCATCCAAGGATGTGAATATGAACTGCTCAAGATGCTGATGGCTTCTGGGAGTGTGTTAAAACCTAGTTTGTTTGGCATCAGCAGGCAAAAGGTCGAAGCAAGATTTAAAATCCGATTTAACATATTCATTTTTAGCCAAAACCTAAAACCGGTTAATGTTTTTATCTTAAGCTTAGCTAACAAACCTTTTAAGAGATTCTCTTTTACTTATTAGATATTCATAACTTAACCCTGAAAGTGGGCTACACGTTTCAAACATTCCTCCCAAAAGACTGCTTTTAAAAATATACCTTGCAATTTACCATTCAATATTTTTCTGGCTCTACTGAAACCACTGTATGACAGACTTCGATTGAAATCAAATCAAAAACTTATTTCCCACATTACACTGCCTGATTATCCGGTCAAGCGATGGTCAAGTGTTCATAGTAGATTGTATATAAGTAGGAGAAAATCTGCCTTGCAGATTTGTTGCAACTTCAAAGAGCTGGCGAATATAGAAAAACCCATCCAAGAGTGCACTAATGAAGCTGCGCAGGATGTGGGGGTGGTGTGCTCCATCTGGCTGTATTTCCATGTCCTTGGATCCGTGGGTGGAATGGGTTTGTATTGGTGTTTGTGCTGGGGATGTGACAAAATTTGCACAAAAGCAATTTGTTAAAAGGGCACAAAAAATAAAACGCGACTCCCTTGACATCTTGCTGCGGAAAGTGGAGCATGGGGGAATTTTCATGTGAGTTGCTGTCTAAGCAAATTTTGGTTGCTGCTTTTCCTATCTGCGCCCTATATGTGCTCATTTTGTTGGTCGCTCGCTGTTGGTTTATTATATTATGTCATTTATGTTGGCATGCCGCCATCGCATCCGCTTGCCGTTTGCTCAAGGGATAAAGGATGTACGTACGTAAGTAGTACGAGTATGTAGCAAGGCAGCTGGCTAAAGGATAATGCCCGTGTTCTTACCAGGCAGCTTAAGTGTATTAATGTCTGTCAAGTAGTTGTCACAAAAGTGACGTGTATGTAAACGATTTGACATTTTTATGAGCCAAAAAGTCGCAGAGCTGAAAAATTACAAATTTTCCGGGAGACGTTTCTCCAACTCATCTCAACGCATCTTGGCTCTGCTCTTTCAATATTTCTGGGCCATTGACTCTCGAGTTGTGCTTAATTTTTTTTGTCTATGCCCCTCACGTAGTTTGTTCCACACGCTCCACATGTTTTTTAAACTAAATGCATAATTCGGAACGCAGAAAAAAGTGTGGAAAAAGAAGAATTTGGCAAATAGAATTGGAGAATGCCAGGGGCATAATTTATTTGAATTTTTTTCGGGACACGTCGCAGGACTGCGAGGCTACGAGGACGCCGAACAAATTTGCCAAGTAATTGCACAAATTATTGCACGTAGGCGGGCAACACATGGCACTGCGTATCTGCCACACACCCACTCACCTCCCCCTTTTCATGCTACATTAAATTAACTTGACATATTCGCAGCATTCAGAGTCCGGGCCACAACTGTTGCTAATTTTTGCTTAATATGGCCCACACACGAACTTATCTCCTGCTCCATTGGATTTGTGCGTATCCAATTCACGCCACAGCGCCAGTTGTTGTCCCTCAAACCATCGACATCGACACACACCCACATATGTAGGCTCCTCGATATCCCAGCCTTTATCTCGCCCACAATCCACGATTGTATGGCCATTCCATGTAAATGCAGCACAACACTTAGGCACGCATCCAGCACACATCTTCATCCATCCGTCCAACATTTACTGCCTCGTCTCCGGATTTGTGAATTCGTTTAGTTCTTCTGCTCCGGGTGCTTGAAAAAGTTCAAATTTCAGCTGCGAAATGGCACGTGAAACAATGTGCTTCTCCGTTTGGGAGTTGGAGTAATCGGATGGTGAACAGTGGTGTTCATGGGATGTCAGGGTGAAGTGTCAAAAAATGTAAATGGTTGGTTTAAAAATTCAGCTATTCATTAAAGATTGTTTAAATAGGAGTTTAAGTATCTTTAATGTTTTTATTTTCTTAATCTTTTTATTTTATTGTGAAAACATATCATTTAAGCCCACTGTACTGGTTACGGTGGCACAAATCAAGCAGAGCGACAAATGCCCATGCGAATGTGTGAATTTGCCGACGATGACAACTGATAAAAGATCGAATTGCGCATCTGAATCCCATGGAGAGTTCCAGGACACGTTTCGCAAAAATGGCCGGGGTGTGGAATGGTTGGGGGAGACCCTTAAGACCTCGGGTTAGGCATAATGTCGCCAGGCATTAGATAAAAAACAAAGGCATGTAATTTTCGGGGCACGGCCTAAAGCCACAGAACGAGCCGAGCAGCGGAAACGGAAACGCTCGATAATCGCACGGAGTGCAGCGTCATGTGTGTATGGGAAATTTCGATGGGGGATGTGGTGGGTGGGCACGTTCAAGGATGAGGTTGCTTCCTGATGGCTGATAATGCGGGGCGGCGAATCACGTAGGGCTGGGGAAATACCCACTCTCTCATTGATAAATGCCCTACGTTAAGTGGCATGTTTTGGGTTAAATGCGGTGTAAAATGTCCTAGCCCCCTAACCCCAAATGGCATAATAACCTGGCACTGAAACGAGACCATTAAGGACATACTGAATGCCACCTTGACTTGCAATTATCCCATTTCCACTATCAATTACACATTCAAATCATTTCAACTCAAACTTTATATATATTTTTTGGAAAACACTTTATGCTCGGTAATTTCTTCGTGTGTAATTGAAACGAGAAATGGTAACACCAGCTGAATGACAGTTTAGTTAGCAGCCGGGTCAACAAGTCACAGCACCTTGAAACTGTCAACCTGGCGCACTGACGCAAATAAATCGCCCATCGTTGGCGCACCTGACACTGTCAACATATGTATGCATGGCGTTTCTGGCGAGGATTGGGGAGTTGCTGGGGAGACCTTGTACATACATCTTGCTTACAGGACGCCAAATTGAAATTTAAAACGAGAAAACCAATAAAAAACAAGTTACAGACGCCACCGACGGGCGGCAATACAAATTGCACTGACGACAGCTGAAAGGCCAGTGCGCTGAGCCAACCGAATCCGCCCAGAAATCAGCTAGGAAGCAGCCGAAACCACCCGATCCCAAATGCAATTCGCGCCCGGGACCAGCATACAAATGCCTTCAGCCAAAGGATAATATAATGCACGTTGTTGAAGAATAATGGTCCTGCCAGAAGACAACGTCGCCATAGTCCTCCAAGGGACTAAGCATGTCTGCCATTTCGAAAAGAGGAAGGGCACCATTGGAGGCAGCCAGGATGGGGTAGCCCCAGCCATCCAGGATCCAGGGAGCGGACAATAACGATGCCGGCTACGGCAATGACAGGCAATTTTAATAGAATCTGCCGTCGGGTGTGGGGATACGGACTTAACTTGGTGCGTGCCTTGGCCGCTTCTCCGGGCACACGAGGAACATCCAGGACAGCTTCAATTTGCACCATCAGCCTACCAGTTCGCAAGTCCTTTGAAGGATACCACCAATGGGTGGATGCGGTGTGATTTATGTATAGCTAAAGTCAACAATCAATATTCAAACTCTCATCAAACCTGTTGAAAGCTGTCTGCTTTTTAAAAAATCCATGAATGTTTAAAATAGAAGCACTTCAAAACGTCCTTATAAATTTCTGATTTGATACCATCAATAAATATTATTCGCAGGCACATATCAATTTGCCTAATTCGTAAAATCCACGATTGTTATCAGTTTCTACGCAAATTTCTGTATCTCCCTTTTAAATTCGAGGGGAATGTCCAAATCAATAGATAGCCTCACCGCTGGGGACTTTAGACCTGGACAGAGAATAACAAGGAAATAAATTTCCCTCTTGACTCAATAAATAAAATCAATGCTTTGAAGCCCAGATAATATATATATTAGATTCTTATCATCCCTCGCGAATAAAAGTGTTGTGTGCTTATAATCTCATCATATATATTTCGTACAATTAATAATCTCAATTTACTGCCTGGCTTTTCGCCATGCTCCCCAGCTGTTTACAACTTGGCGTTGACGTGGATGGCCAGCACTCCGTCATCCTCGGAGCTGCCAATGTAGATGGAAGCCCGTCCGTCGGATCCGACGCTGACGGTCTTGCCCGTGCAGGAGGAGCCGCTCTTGGAGCCGGAGATGACGTCGCAGTAGGTGCCGGCGGGCAGGCCCGTCTGCAGGGAGCTGTTCAGGTCGTAGTTGTCGTTGTTGAAAGCCACGAAGCCGCGGCTGCCTCGGCTGAAGGAGATCTGGTTGCTGCCGTTGTCCCACCAGTTCTGGATCGCGTCCGAGCCCACGGCGTTCCGGAAGGCCACCATGTTGTAGATCTGGCGCCAGCGGTGCTCGCACACCCAGCCGCCGCTGCAGGAGTTGTCGCTATTGAAGACGGGCGAGGCGATGTTGTGGCCGTCGGTGGTGGGCGGGCCCTGGTCCGTGTCCGAGAAGGAGAAGGAGGACATCACGCGGGGAGTGCCGAAGGGGTGCGCCAGCATGAAGGCGGAGGCCATCTTGTACTGCTTGGGCACCTTGTAGGTCAGCACGTCGGCGCCTCCTGCTCCGTGTCCGCGCTGGTTGTCGTGGTTGTCGACGAAGACCAGGGAGCGGTCGGAGGCGGCGAAGCCCCAGGCGGTGCCCCAGTTGGTCAGGTACTGCAGCTGGTCCTTGCCGCGGAACACCTTGCCGATGGAGTCGGAGTGGCGGAACTCGGTGATGGCGCCCAGTCCGGTGTACTCGGACTTGCTGATGGCCTCGCCGCCCATGTCGATGACCTCCTGGACGATGTACGCCTTGGATCCCGAGGCGAAGCCGTGGTCGGTGTTCAGGTTCTTGAGGCGGCCATAGATGACGGCCAGGTCGGCGGGCCACATGTGCTTGGCGGCGTCCACGCGGAATCCGGCCACGCCGAGGTCAATCAGATGGTCCAGGAACTCGACCACCTTGTCCTGCACGTAGGAGTTGCCCTGGTTGAGGTCGCGCAGACCGACCAGCTCGCAGTTGCGCACCTGGTTGGCGTCGTTGTAGTTGTTGATGGCGCAGGTCGGGTTGAAGTCCAGCGAGGAGTAGGGCACTCCGGGATAGCTCTTGCTGCTGGGGCTGGCGGTGCTGCCGCCAGTGCCGTAGGTGCCTCCGTCGGCGGCCATGTGGTTGAAGATCACATCCACGTAGATGCGCACTCCCACAGCGTTGCAACGCTTGACCATGCTGGCGAACTGCTGCTCGTTTCCGGAGCGGGTCTCCAGCTTGTAGGAGATGGGCTGGTAACGTTCCCACCAGGGGCGGCTGTCCTTGACGGCGTTCTCGTTCACAGGGGAGACCTGGACACCGGCGAAGCCATTGGGTCCCAGGAAGTTCTCGCACTCGGCAGCGATGTCGTCCCACTTCCACTCGAAGAGGTGGACCATTCCACTACGACCGGAGGCGTAGTTGGTGTCGAATTGGGCGTTGGCCACCGCCAGCAGGGCGAGGCACACTATGCTCTTAGCCAGAAACATCGTGATTCCAGATGGAAGTTCAGTTTCACTCTGGTCGCAAATAGTCAGAGCCGCTCCTTATATAGTGGACCCCACTGCTACTTTATCTGAGGGCTTCGCGGGGAGTGATTTGTGACTGCATGGGATCTTATCGCTCCCTAAGGGGTTTTCACGCATGGGGTCTGACTGGCGATTAGTTTGTCTAATCAGAATTCCGAGCAGACGTATTGACTGGAGATCGCAATTTTTCGCTGATGATTAGTGGGCCGGCTTATTTTGATTATATTTATATCAATAACTCATCGGAAAAATGCATTCCTTTGATATCGGTTTCAGTTGGGAATTTATTGACCATTTATTACGTCCACGCTCCTAGAAGCGTGTCCACTGTGAACTGTGGCCCCAATGGCCAGGTTTTTGAGCGTATTTGAAATCATTGAAATCATCATGCAATATCGCCTAAATAAGTTGAAAATAAAGGTAGCAACCGATTTTGGCTTGAAGCTTTGGCTGCGCTGTTCTCCAGAAATACGTGACTTCTGGCCTTGACTGGCGGCCACTTGATCTCTGGGTTCTGAAGTGGCGGAATGTTAACACGTCCAGGACGACGGATTAATTGGCGACTGCTGCGCAACTTATCTCTGTCTATGCAGGACCTTTTTCGGCTTTGCATGCTCACATTTCCTTCCTGTCGCAGTGCCAAATGAAATTTGCAGGGCAAAGGAACGTAACAAAAAAAAAACAAGAACGGCAAAATGCAACACATGGAGCTAGTCAGACTCCTTGGGGCGCTTCCTGTTGATCCTTGAGCGCATAAGAGCGTCCTGCCATGCCGGATGTCTCTGGGTAATTTAGATAGCTGCAGTTCTTGTTGCTGCCGCTCAAAGTTGCATAATGTCACTTTGAAAGTGTCGCAGGGCAAAGGACATGCGAGCACCCACAGGACATGCAGACATCTTAAAGCTGCGATAAGCCGGCAACGATTTTTATGAAATTCCTAAGACGGCAGTCTCCATTCGCTGTTTGCTTACATCGCACCCTGTTCCCTTTTACTTTTGGCTCTTAGTCAACATCCTTTTTTAATGTGACTGTGTATGCCCGAAGGATTTGTGCGTAATGAAAAACTGTCACGAAGGGCGAAGGATGAGCCTAAGCCATTTCGCAGGTATGTGTGGAGAAATTGAAAAGCGCTAGTCGAGATCCGGGGGAGCATTAAACTGGCAAATTTGTGACCAGGACTCGGGCCAGGACATTTATGGCCGACAGACGGCGACGACAGCGACATAAAAACGGCGACGCCTGCGTGATAAGCGCATAAATCAGTCGAAGGACGAAGGAATCCCTTACCCCAAAGCCAAGGGCTCAACCCAAGACGTAACTCCCCATGTAGAAGATACTTTTTAATTTCAGTTTATATCTCGCCGCAATGTGGAGGTACTACTCGTGTAATTCGTTCCTGACTTAATTTGGTCTGGAAGCTCACGGAAAATTAACTTGCTTGTTTACAAATTAAAGTCTCACAATTAATTAACACAATTTCGTGAGACTGATAAATTAATTTACTCTTATCACCTTTCTGGATGTTAAGTCTTGCAATTAATTAACAAAGTTTTGATTTAACTGATTAATTGAATTCACCTTATCATCGTTACTAAACATTATCTCAGTCTCTTATCGCATACAAGGAACCACAAATCATTCAAGCCACACAATGAATAGATAAAGCTACAACTATAAGAAAATTTAATTATTATTCAACGTCAAGGGTTTGCTGAACACACGCCAAAATGTTATAAACAATATATCACACCTGCTGATTTCCTGTAGTGACAATCCACAAGCCTCTTCTTCAGCAGCAGCAATCACTATTCCAACGAATTATATGCGCCATGATCAAAACGCGAGCTGAATCCCTTAAAGCCAAAGGACAACGGCGAAGGACATTCTGGTAAGCTCATTGCTTATGCTCGAACACGAAGCAAATTCAAATTACAAATTATGTTTTCGTCATTGACCCAAGTTTTACGAGAGTATGCGTCAGCCAGCTCCCTTTAAACGCCCCCTAGTATCCGATGGTCAATGTCCGCGCGGTGTCAACTATTTAGTTTCCGGTTTTAACTTGCGCCATAAAGCGGGCGTTATGTGTCCGCTTTTATGGCTTCTAGCGACGTCCCGTCTTCATTGTTTCTTAATAATCCGACGAGCGTCTTCGGAGTGCACACGTCCTCGCATTAAGGATGTTTATGGGCCAGACACTGATTCCACCGGGAGCTGGTGATTCCGGGGGTGGTGACCCCGACTTCTACCCGGCTAGTTGCATGCCGCACATACTTCCGCTGCGCTGCAGTCATAAATGCGCTTAATTGGCAATTTTTGTGTGAGCGTGTTGAAATTTTTACACCCCACCCGGACTCGACCGAAAGTTGCAGTCATAAATAGGAAATATGTTCCTGGAGTGCCGGGAAGTCCGTTGGCCAAGTGGGGGCATTGGTTTTTATGGGTCATGCATGAATTTGCCGGGATTTATATGCGGACTACATGACCTGGATTCTTATGGCGCACAACCAGTGCCATTCCTTTGGCTAATCAAAAGATATTTCGGGAGCCGAATGAAATGAATATGGCTCGACCACAAATGAACATTATCTTTTTAATACACGAAACGATTTACTTTATTATTCATAAACATTATAGCTCTGCAATAATATTTCCCCACAAGCGGTGAGAATATAAAAATTACCTGACCCATTAGCTATTGATGTATTATTCACAAATAATTTGAAATATATATTTTTTTTAATTTCTAAAAGCTTGTTACATGACCGGCAAAGAAAATTGATGTGTTATCTATGATGTAGAAAGCAAAAGGATGAGTAGCCAGAAAATATTTCACCCCATTAAAGGTGTGTGTCAAACTACCATTGCCTGAAATCAAATAAATAATTAAACATTATCTCTCAGGTTTTTGTAGATAATTCAAATTACCAACATCCGTACTTGGCGTACCAATGCCCTGCTCCTGAAACTCAAAGGTGACTACATGGATAACTCCGTCAATCTGAAAGTTGGTATTCCTGTGCAGCAACGTTGAAAATGACTTGCTCGGCTTAAATATATCCTTGATGCCCATCTTTTCAAAAGCTGGAGATAGTTCTAGATCACTGTGTATCTTAAACTTTGGAATACCCACAAACACATCCATCATCGTGAGGTTCCTGGCAACGCTTAAGATATTCATGGCCTGCAGACTCATTTGCAAGGCAGCAAGTCCATCAGGCTGATCGGGCTTTATCAAGAGCATTTGGAGATCTCCCTGGGAAAAGGGCACCAGAACGGCGGTGGCTTTAAGATTCCCTAGGATGCCAAATGCAAACTTACTATCCTCGTGCATCATGGGTATCATAACGCTCCTTGCGGCATTTACTCGAAACTCCCGGGGATATGTGGCCTCCGAATTGAAAGTCCGCGCCCAACTCAAATTGAAGAAAACGGCATTTATGAGGAGTCCTTGGTTGTTCGGTTTCCAGCAGCTTTCTTTTACCACCTGCCCAATTTGCTCGCCCATTTCATGGCTGTAAAATGTATTCACCTCGTCTAGTTTTTCACGAACAAAGGCGATATTACGAGCTCTTCCCTCTGTATGCCGCATAAAAACTCTATATTCCGTGGACATCTTCATGTTTAGACGTACATAGAATCGGGTAACACTCTTGGCCACAGGTGCCTTCTGCGCACTCATAACAAAGATTTTCTGTGTTTTCGGCTTGTAGTCAGATAGATGGGTTCCTCGGTAGTGCATAGCATTTCGAATTTGCTCGGATTCACCCTCCTCCACGCCCACATAGATGAACAGCATGCTGGATCGTATCATCTCCGTGGAGAACATAATGTTCCTGTTCGAAAAGCTGTTCACGATGGCTGCGTAAAATCCATCTGGCAATTGCGAATTCTTGTGAGCCCTGTAGCGTGAGATTCCTAAAAGGATTAGCAGTAGCACGTACATTATCTATAAAATTATTTAATACTGTGCTCATTTTTTAAGCTTAGACGCCCACAATTTCAAGCGTGTAATTGTAAACTCTTTGCGTGAAAATTGCAATTATAGAGGTGATACATGAGCCACTTACTGATGGCAATATCGATATCATGAATTAATTTTTACATATTCAATAAACACCACATTAGCTTACAGCACTTTGAAAATTATGTTCAAGTTCTAGTTCTAGAGCAATATAAATTACTCCTTGTAGGCCAAAGTTCAGATTGATCACGCTTCTAGTGGCGTGCAAGTCAAGTGGCCAATAAATCTCCAATATCAACCAATATCTGAGGAATGCATTGTCTTGATGTTTACTTATTTCGAACTAATTATAATTAGCCACCAGTCAATAGGTCTGCCCCGAACTTAGATAACACGCCTTAATCGCGATTTAATCAACTCAATACATACAAGAGTACGTAGCGCCTTAGCAGCGATAAGATCAATCCACAAATCACTCCCGGCAAAGCCGAATGGGTTTGGTCATCATATATAAGGAGCTGCATCAACACGCTTTTAATCAGAGTGAAATTTAGCTTCCACCTAGAATCAACATGTTTCTGGCAAAGAGCCTAGTGTGCCTTGCCCTGCTGGCGGTGGCCAACGCCCAATTCGACACCAACTACGCCTCCGGTCGTAGTGGAATGGTCCACCTCTTCGAGTGGAAGTGGGACGACATCGCTGCCGAGTGCGAGAACTTCCTGGGACCCAATGGCTTCGCCGGTGTCCAGGTCTCGCCTGTGAACGAGAACGCTGTCAAGGACAGCCGCCCCTGGTGGGAACGTTACCAGCCCATCTCCTACAAGCTGGAGACCCGCTCCGGAAACGAGCAGCAGTTCGCCAGCATGGTCAAGCGCTGCAACGCCGTCGGAGTGCGCACCTACGTGGACGTGGTCTTCAACCACATGGCCGCCGACGGAGGCACCTACGGCACTGGCGGCAGCACCGCCAGCCCCAGCAGCAAGAGCTATCCCGGAGTGCCCTACTCCTCGCTGGACTTCAACCCGACCTGCGCCATCAACAACTACAACGACGCCAACCAGGTGCGCAACTGCGAGCTGGTCGGTCTGCGCGACCTCAACCAGGGCAACTCCTACGTGCAGGACAAGGTGGTCGAGTTCCTGGACCATCTGATTGACCTCGGCGTGGCCGGATTCCGCGTGGACGCCGCCAAGCACATGTGGCCCGCCGACCTGGCCGTCATCTATGGCCGCCTCAAGAACCTGAACACCGACCACGGCTTTGCCTCGGGATCCAAGGCGTACATCGTCCAGGAGGTCATTGACATGGGCGGCGAGGCCATCAGCAAGTCCGAGTACACCGGACTGGGCGCCATCACCGAGTTCCGCCACTCCGACTCCATCGGCAAGGTGTTCCGCGGCAAGGACCAGCTGCAGTACCTGACCAACTGGGGCACCGCCTGGGGCTTCGCCGCCTCCGACCGCTCCCTGGTCTTCGTCGACAACCACGACAACCAGCGCGGACACGGAGCAGGTGGCGCCGACGTGCTGACCTACAAGGTGCCCAAGCAGTACAAGATGGCCTCCGCCTTCATGCTGGCGCACCCCTTCGGCACTCCCCGCGTGATGTCCTCCTTCTCCTTCTCGGACACGGACCAGGGCCCGCCCACCACCGACGGCCACAACATCGCCTCGCCCGTCTTCAATAGCGACAACTCCTGCAGTGGCGGCTGGGTGTGCGAGCACCGCTGGCGCCAGATCTACAACATGGTGGCCTTCCGGAACGCCGTGGGCTCGGACGCGATCCAGAACTGGTGGGACAACGGCAGCAACCAGATCTCCTTCAGCCGAGGCAGCCGCGGCTTCGTGGCCTTCAACAACGACAACTACGACCTGAACAGCTCCCTGCAGACGGGCCTGCCCGCCGGCACCTACTGCGACGTCATCTCCGGCTCCAAGAGCGGCTCCTCCTGCACGGGCAAGACCGTCAGCGTCGGATCCGACGGACGGGCTTCCATCTACATTGGCAGCTCCGAGGACGACGGAGTGCTGGCCATCCACGTCAACGCCAAGTTGTAAACAACTGGGGCAAAGACCAAGGCCAAGAAGCCGAGCAATTATTTGAGATTATTAATTTTTTAAAATATATACGATGCGATTATAACACACAAGTCTTAACAATTTTAAAATGAAGATGGGCAGTAGTCAGTTACAAGTACGTAGTTATGGAAAATGGTAAATTTTATTGTACTTAAAATTGACCACAAATAACTGTTACGCATAATGTGGCAAAAAACAACTTATGGGTGACCTTATTTAAAAGCGCAGCCTTTTAATCTCGGTATTCAGCGTGATTTGCAGCCGGGTCACCACCGGCACAATCATCTGGAGGCCAAGATGTTGCTCCAAAATCAGGTCAATCTCTTTGCGGAGAACCTTCTCAAAGGCGTCGCTCACATTGCGCTTCTCCACGATCTCCACCAGCGGCCTTGCGAGTGGATAATTCGCAGCACAGGTGAAGACCAACTGGAGGGCATAGCCTCCTCGCTCCCCCGCTCCCACAGTGGCTCCATCTTCATAGTTTTGAGTGGACAGAGGAACTTTCAATTGCAAATTTGGGCGACGGGATAAAACCACGTAGGCCAGCCCCAAATAATGCATCGTTCGCACCTCGTTTTCCTGCAAATCCCTAAAGTACCGAGCCGTCTCTACATGGTTCCACTTATCCGCCTTGTCCCTCTTCACAACTCCTCCCTTCCGTTCGTTCTGCGCCATCCTCCGGTAATTTTGAATTTTGCCTTTTTCTTTTGGAAAATATTAGCTTTGCCTGGGTTTCCGCTAGCCTCCCCCAAAAATTATTTGAAATGAAATGCCAGGCTATCTCGCAAGCCGAGATTTGCATAGTCCCATCAAAGCAATAACAGATGGATGCGATGGTGATGGAGGCTTTCCTAAGTCTTAAGATCTGCGTAGGCTGGGAAAAAGTCCCTTTCCAAAGTTGAAATGCTCTAATAAAAATATTTAAAAGGAGACTTGGAGGAAATCATATACCCGCTTCCTAGATTAAACTAATCTACCATTTTCCTAGGATAATTGGAGTATATTTGGAGTACACACTATTATACTTAAAAATAAAATACTAATTTAGTGTTGCATAGTAAAAACATTGGCCAGCTCAAATTAAAACCCATAACCTAAGTCTACTCCCTTTCTTATAGAGTATTTAAAATAAAACATGTTTACTTGTGGCATGAATAAATTCGCATTAATACTCCAGCCCGCAAATTGAGTTTGTTCGTTTGCTTGATTTGATTAGCCCAGATTTGCTGGTCTCAGTGCTATGCAAATTAGTTGTGTGATTATCGCGAAAATTGGCAAACAGAAGGCAACCCGAACCGGGGTGGAAAAACCGCCACCGCGTAATAGTTTTCAGCTTCAGACGTGCGTGCGAATTTTCTCTTTGGTCGCCTTCGGCACTTGGGAAATCTTCCACGCATATGAGTAACATTTTTATTAGCACCGAGAAATTTGCATTTTAGAGCAGTTTCGGTCACGTGAGAAGGTTTGATTAGGGCACACATGTGTCCTTTGGTGTGAGTTGTGATGAGGTTGGGTGGGTTATCTTTTCCTTTGATTTCACACCCCAACGCCCTTGCATAGTGCTCTTCCTAATGAGAGTTGATGAACGAGCGATGCTCACCTCGCTATCAATCAGATTTCAATAAAGAACCCAGCCCGGCAACTTCAATCTTCATTAGAATCTATCGTGAAGATGGTTGGAAATAAAAACCCTACCATCGAACTCACTCAAACATGTTGCATTGCCCCTACAACGGAGTGTCGGCGTGCCGAGTGTCGAAACTTTCCACCCAGTTTTCCGCCTGCTTTTCCGAGAGTCCTTTCGGCTGACTGGCGGTTGGTTGGCCACGTTTGCGGCTCCTAGCCGAGATGGCAACGCCCAGGAACGTGACCAAATCGCATTCGGGGCGTGCACCCCGAGTAATCGGGAAACGGATGTCTGACTCCTCCGGCTCCTTCGACTACTTTCGCTCCCCAAGGGAATTGCAGATTTTTCCTCAATCTTGTATTGACTTTTTCCCACTGCCTGCCGGGATTTGAGGACCTCCACCCACTGCGTGATTGGCTGGGGGTCTGAGAGTTCCTTGTGCTTTGTTTTTGAGAGCTTCCTGTCGCTGTTGTGAAAAGTTTGTGAAGCACTTGTTTACGATTTGAAGTGCATTTTCCTGGCTGACTGGGGGCGGGTCTGTCATAATTTGGGCTGCAGTCGGCGCCCATCGATTGCGATCTCCGGCAAGTGTGAAAAGTTTTCCACTTCAACTCGGCAAATCTCAGCTGCTAAGTTCTTTGGTTATGCTAATGAGACAAACTTTGGCCACTCCGATCGTTGGCATGTCTATAATTGAAAGTTCTGTCTCTTTTTGGTTGAATGAAGTTGGTATTGCTCTGCGGATGAAACAAGGTCACTTGAGGAAACCCCACCCAATTGAGACACACCTTGTGCCGAACAAGCAAATCATATTTTGAGCCCCAAGAAACCGATAAGATATCACCTTTTCCCGAAGGTTATAAGAAGACCATCGAGCATCGATGGCTGAGCATAGAGCTTTCTAGCCCGGCATGAAGTACTCTACCTTGCTAATTCTGGGCCTAATTTTGACCCTGGCCCTCACGGGCGAGGCCAAGTCCAAGTCCAAAAAGCAGAAAAATAAGCAGAAGGACCTGGCCCAGCAAGAGGCAATCCTGCCAATGGCCGAACCCTGCAAACCCAGCAAGTGCAAATTACCCGATTGCCGCTGCTCCGATGCCGTTTTACCCACATCCAAGTTCCAGGGCAAGGAGAACGAGATTCCGCAGGTGATATTCGCGGCTTTTGTAACCATTTCTTATTATATTGCACATTCCGTAGCTTTCGATAAATCAGAATTGCATCTTCTTAATACTTATAAATGAATATATTCTTTCCCAGTTCGTGACCATCACTTTCGATGACGCTGTAAATGCTGTCAACTTCGCCCAGTACGAGCTGCTCTTTGATGGATTGATCAATCCAGATGGATGTGGAGCCGCCGGTACCTTCTTTTTGTCCCACGAGTACACGGATTACGCGAGGGTGAATGCACTCTATAGGGCCGGTCACGAGATAGCCCTACATTCGGTGACCCATGGAGATGGCACCGATTACTGGCGATCGGCTGATGTGGCGACCATCGAGCGAGAGTTTGGAGCGCAGCTCAAAATGTTGGAGACCTTTGCCAAAGTGGATCCCAAGAAGATTCAGGGAATGCGCCTGCCGTTCCTCCAAATTTCGGGCAATAACACCTTTGAAGCAGCCCGTCGCTTGGGCTTGACCTACGACAGTTCCTGGCCAACGCAAAAGTTCAAGGATCCGGCCATGTGGCCCTACACCCTGGACTACAAGTCCAATCAGGACTGTCAAATAGGACCCTGTCCAGAGGCATCCATTCCCGGATTCTGGGTGAATCCCATGGTCACGTGGACCGATACTGAGGGCTACAGTTGCTCCATGATCGATGCTTGCGTTTACCCGCCCGAGGACGATGTGGACGAGCTGTTCGACTGGATGATGGAGAACTTCAATAGGCACTATCTTGGCAATAGAGCTCCCTTCGGGATGTATCTGCATGCTGCTTGGTTTTCGCGTGGTCGCAATTACTTTGGTGCCTTTAAAAAGTAACTATTTCTACCTACAGATAAAGATACAGCAGGTTTATACATTGACAAAATTGACAATTCCTACCCATTTAAATTCGCGCAGATTCATTAACCACCTGAACACCTATTCGGATGTGTATTTCACCGGAATTTCACGAATGTTGGAGTACGTGAGAAAGCCCACGCTGGGCTCCCCGTTCAAGGACTGTCCCGGTTTGCCGGAGGCTGAGTGTCGAGCGGTCCAGTGCCACGTCCAAAAGATGTCCACCGGCGAGGACCGCTACATGACCGTATGCGACAAGTGCCCGTCCGTCTATCCCTGGCTGGACAATCCTCTGGGTCAGCAGCTCTAAGCCCGCCAGCCTTTCGCGCATGAAGCGTGTACACTTCAAAAAATAAAACGAAATTTCTGAATAGAAAAATAGGTCTCTGCTTGGGCATGAAAAGGCGATAACGCATTTGTTTTTCTTTGTGTACTTTGTAATGAAACTTCCGTGTTTTGCGAAGGATAACGGCTGACATTTCCCATCGCTAAGGCAAATTTACATGCGCCGCATCACCGCCGTCACTGATAAATGAGCCCAAATTATGTTTCTGGCCGTGAGACGCTTAATTAACTCATTCAGCGGAGCAGAGCAGAGCCCCCGAGTGTCGTCATATTTCATGGCTGCCTCCTGAATTAATGCGCCAAATTCCGGACCCTCACATGGAGTCCTGCTCTTGGGGTCCTGTCAATGCAGCTGCTACCTGTAAATGACGGTCCGCCCGTCTGGCCATCGCAGCAGCCATCGGTTGCATTTTTGTTAATGGACCTCTAACTAATGACAGCCCTTGGTTGGCATATCAGTCAGGGTCTGAGTATTGGCCAGAGTGGGGATCCTGTGCGGCCGCATTTTGCGGTTGCTGTCGCAAATTATGTATGCGGTTAGCCAGCCGAACCATCCCGTCCCTTGGGTAATGCTCGGTCCGAGTGGGAGGCGGGGCTGCTGGCCAGGTTGGACATGGAAGCAACCGCAACATATTGGTTGATAGTGAACCGAGGAGTGGGTGGAATCGGGGGCAATCGAGGGTCTTCTCTGGTAACCTGAGTCAATTGTGTAAAAAGTCTCGAGAATGGGGGCGGTGACAGAATTTTCTTGTGGACACTTAGCAATGCCATAAGGTGCAATTTTTATTGAGTGTCAAGTTGGGAGAATACCAAGAGCTAGTTAAAGTTGTCTTACAGATATGCTTTTAAATCATTTATATTTTATATATTGTGTAATTATATGCGTACATTTTATGATTATGAATAATGATGCTCTTCAATTCAAAATTTGCTATAGGAGAAATTATCTTTACATAACAATCACATTTATTTCAATACTAAATTTTAGGCACGCTTGTGGCAATGTTTATTAGCCAGGACATAGCCATGAGGACAGTTGGTCTCCAGAATATTGTACGGTTGCGCCAGAATAGTTCCATTAGGGCTCCACGTTTTATCCAGTTTTATTTTCACATTTTCACTGAAGTTACTTGACTTCGAAGCACCGGTTACGGACTCCACAACTTCGCTGTCCAGAGCCGAAGTTTCCAGTAGCATGCTGCTGATAACCAAAATGCCAAAAAGGCAGAGTAAGTCCATCGAAGATGCCATATTCAATTCAAACCGTTGGCGATGAGTAGTTAAATTAAACTGAATCAAAGCACAGTTTCCAGTTGATCATTACGACTCGTTGGCCAAGATAATTGTGAAAGTAGTCAATCCCTTATAAGGCCAGATGATACAAGGGCTCTCGAATACCAAACGATGATGATGCAATTGGTTTGCTCGAAAGTTGCCAGCAAATCAGATCTGCTTTGATAGATTTCCATTTGTATCTTGTATCTTAGATGGAAATAAATACAAGAACAATCGAGCAAACAGAGCGGCAGGGGAAAGAAACCACGCTTTTATGAAAATGAAGAGAATGCTCGAGAAAATCGCAACAAAAAGTGCGCAAATATTTGCTGATTACTTTCCGAAACTTGCACTGATTAACAGCAAACGCAGATCCATTGTCCTTTTGCCAGGACACTCCATTGCTCAGAGCAACAACAGCCACCCCTTCAATTTGAGACTTCTTCCCTGTTTAGCATAAATTTCGCTTGGTTGAGAAGGTGGCTGTCATAAATAAATGACTCTACGAGCCTTTCGCTCTGCCCCAGCTGTCTGTGACCTAAACCGGCATTATTTTAATGTACTTTTATGTGGTACACAGCGAAAAAAAAGGTTCCAGTATTTAACACTGGGTCGCACCCAACACCATCACCCTCACCCACACAGCCAAATTACATTTTTATGTTTCAAATTTTGTTTGCTTTTCTTTTTTACTTCGCGAAAATTATGCCAACCACCGAGGCACTTTGATGATGATTATGATGATGTGGGTCGCTGGATGGAAGTAGGCAGTATATCGAGAGCCCAATGTGCTTTGCGGTGGTTGACAATAGAATTGTCAAAATTATTTGCTCAAATTGCTGACATTTATTAGGCAGGTTATGGCTCGAGCTCAGGTTACTTCGTAAAAAGTCACTTAGAAAATGAGATATGCGTTTTACATCGATCCTCAGGATGCTCATCTGACTGGGAAGCTAATCATGAATGGTTGTTAAGTTAGCTGGAATATATATTTGGAATTTATACTAAAATAATCTAATAATCTAGACTATAAACTTGAACTATATTATATATATATTATAATATATTATATATTATATATATTTTCCCTACTGTTTGGATCTGGGATCTTATTTGTACAACATGTACAAAACGTTGACAATGATATTTTATCATGAAAATTGTCCTTTCTTTATTGGCAATGTTATTAAATTTATATTTTGTATGCATAAAGCCATAACTTCGTGGCTCTGGTCTCCCGCCTTTGTCATTTCGCGCTCTGGATTTCGAAAAAAGTGTTTTCTTACCTATAAAGCTTTAGTAAAAACAACCCAAGCTATGCTCAAAAATTATTTATTTGGTGTAATCAATATAGTTAGTGACATAGTGACACAATTTGACTTTTAGTTTTTTTTTTTACTTTTTAGAGCCAACACAACACTTCCCGGCCGAGACAGGTTTCAAGTCAAATGCCAAGCACAGCCAAACCATCAAAAAAAGTAGTTTCGAACAGGAATGTCGGTTGATCAGCATTTTGAAGTTTGATTTGATAACTTTAAAGGAAGCTCAAGTAAACACGTTCAATTGATTCAATATCGCACTAAGCTCTGAATCGTCGAGTCTCATTTTTTAGAATTTATAGCAGTTTCTAGATCACTAAAATATTCCTCCCGTCGCAAAAACTATAAAATATTATTTAAAAATTATTCTAAGTATGATTCGGTTTTTCAGCACCTTATTTTCAGTACCTTATTATTATATTATTATTTAAAAATTATTCTAAGTATGATGCGGTTTTTCAGCACCTTATTATTGTGCAAATAACTTATTTGCTGGATTTGCTGGATTCTGGATTCTAGATTTACTGGATTTTTTGAAACGCATATAATAGGTAAAAGGAGGCGTTTTCGAATATAGAGGATATATATTTTTTACCAGGATTCATAACCGACTCGATCTGGCCATGTTCGTCTGTCTACCCGTATGTACAAATTATTGTAAATTATCTTTATTCAAGGTTGCTAGAAAAATTTACGTCCTTTGGGTTTTTGACTGTTACCTTGTTACAAAGACTGAGAAACATATTTTACTGTTCAGTTTTTCCCTTAATATGGTTTTGCAGTCCAGCTGCATCATTCATTTTAAATTATAACAAACTAACAAGAATAACAACTTCATCAAGGATAGTCGCACAATGCCCATTAAATCTTAGAAAAAATAAAGACGTTTAAAATCATCAATTAGACACAGCCAGTTCTCAGCATTCATCTTTAACAGCTGCTTCTGGAATCCCCGAATAGAATAATTTGCAATCTCACTGCGGGGAAAGGAACATGTTAGATATCTTAAAATCTTAAAAAGTCTCTTAATTTATGTGTCTAGTTTAATATATAGTTTTATTTAAGTATAGCTAAAGTCTTACGGATTACTTTCATTATTTGCAATGTAATTAAATGTGTAGTTTGTATGCATAGTATTATTTCGACAGTTAAAACACATTTTTTTCTAATTAAAACTAGTCACGACAGGCAGCGTAATAAAGATATCTAAGATAAATGTTCATCCACGATTGAATCATTATCAAAATCATTAATTTCTCTGAGAACAAGTGTGTTTAATGTGTAAGCGTTTCCCATTTTCAACTATAACCATTCCAATTGATTTGCACTATAATAAGGTGCTGAAAAACCGAATCATACTTAGAATAATTTGAAAATAATATTTTATAGTTTTTGCGACGGGAGGAATATCTTTGTTATTTCGAAACTGGTATAAATTCTAAAAAATGAGACTCGACGATTCAGAGCTTAGTGCGATATTGAATCAAGTGAACGTTTTTACTTGAGCTTCCATCTTAAAGTTTTCAAAGCAGACTTCAAAATGCTGATCAACCGACATTCCTGTTCGAAACTACTTTTTTTGATGGTTTTGGTGTGCTTGGCATTTGACATGAAACCTGTCTCGGCGATGAAGTGTCGTCTTGGATTTGTAAACAAGGGTGGAAAATGCACTTGGCCTTAAAAGTGAAAAAAACTGAAAGTCAAATTGTATCATTGTTGAATCAACTATATTGATTACACCAAATAAATCATGTCTGAACATTACGCAAGCTTGGCATTTTTTACTAAAGCTTGGAAAGTGAGTAAACTAATTTTCGAAATAGATAGATAATAGAATAGACATGCGAGTATTAACTTATGATCGTTGCCTTGAATCTGATTATTCGCGATGGTGAATGTAATGCATCATTGCGGTTGCTCTACAGATTCGCTGACTATTCACTTCATTATGTAAGCGGTTTCCAATTGGGTGCCATGTAGGCCTTATCAGCGTGCAAACATATTCGCACATTTGCCAGCAGGTTGTAGAACTAACAAGCTAATGCCTCTCGGACCCCGACTTCTGCCTCTCGAAGTGGATCCGAAACTGAATCAGAAACTGAGACAGAGCCGGAAACTGAGACTCGAGAGACTCAGTCTCGAAAGCGATATTGGCGAGTGTGAACGTGTTTACTTGGGCTTCGATTGCCAATACACAAAACCAACTTAACGATGGCAATTACGCGGCGTCTTCCCTGGCCGAAGCTGCTGTTTTTGTTTGTCTGGCTGTGTCTGGCATTGGATACAAATCGTGCAGCTCGAGTGCCCAGCGATCAGTTTGTGTTTCCCTCGGAGTCCAAGCCAAATGCCACAGCCATTCGACTGGAATCCAGACTCAAGGAAATCGAGCGAGAAATGGCGGAGGTGACCAGAGCCACAAATGTAAATCTACCAATCCTCAAAGAAATCAAAAAAGGCACGCCGAGAACTACGGCTAACGACAACAAGCCTGAGTCACCAGCAAATACTACCAATGAAACGAAAAACTTGACCGAAACCCAGGGAAATTTATCAACACAAGAGATTAAAATGAACGAAAATCATGCACATCCTTCCAGCGAGTCCAAGATGATAACCTTCGGCAAGGAATCTAGTTCAGATAAGCCAGCGCCTTGGGATCATACGGAAGCCACCAATGCCAGCAATTCCACTAGTGTGGTGATTGGGCCTAGGATTGTCCTGGAAACATCGCCAATTTGTCCAAAAGGCACTATCCTGACCGTAAATGATCATTGCCGGAAGATTGCCTAGATTAGTGCCATAAAACTGGGAGCAACTGAGAATTAATTAACATAAATTAAAAAATATATTCTAAATATTGTTATATTGAAATTCTTCTTCGATTCACATATATGTTTGTTTCTAGCATCAATTAAACACAGCGCATTTAGAGTTTCAATATTTACTCTCTTTTCAATGTGCACGCTCTCGTGGTCTAAAATTATCAATTCTGGAATAGTACCGCTAATCTTATTGTAATCATTAGACATCTCATTCTATCATTAGCATATCAAAGAGGCAATTGTTCTCAAATGCAGAAACCTTGCTGCTGGTAACGGCTTCGTTAGTATATCAGTAAGTGTTTCAACGAATCCAATATACTCTACGTGAAACGTATATAATGAACATTACTGCACACAAACTTATTTGAATGGGTAAGCTTTTACCATTTTCAACTATAACCATTCCAATTGATTTGCACTATAATAAGGTGCTGAAAAACTGAATCACTCTTTGAATAATTTTTAAATAATATTTTATAGTTTTTGCGACGGGAGGAATATCTTAGTGTTTTATAAACTGCTATAAATTTTAAAAACTGAACCTCGACGATTTAGAACTTGGTGCAATATTGAATCAAGTGAACGTGCTTACTTGAGCTTCCTCTCTGCCTCTCGAATTGGATCCGAATCTGAATCAGAAACTCAGGGAAATAAACAAATAAACAAAACAAACTTTACGATGGCAATTACGCGGCGTCTTCCCTGGCCGAAGCCACTATTTTTGTTTGTATGGCTGTGTCTGGCATTGGATACAAATCGTGCAGATCGAGTGGCTTGGGATCATACGGAACCCACCATTGCTAGCGATTCCACTAGTTTGGGTATTGAGCCTAGGATTGTCCTGGAAACATTGCCAATTTGTCCAAAAGGCACTCACCGGACCGTAAACAATCGTTGCCGAAAGCCAGCCTAGATTAGAGCCATAAAAGTGGAAACAAGTGAGAATTAATTGACAAAAAAAATATATTCAAAAGTATTGAGTGTAAATTTGCCTTGTAAATCTAGAAAACAACGTTTGAAATAGCAACATATTTCATTAAAGAAAATCTTTAAAAAATATACCTTTTATGATAATTCATTTCTGTCAGTGTAGACTAGCTGAGATATATCTGAAAAGCTTAATGCTACTCTTCTGCTTTGTTTACGTTTTGTTTTCATGGGAGAGCGTATGAGCTCCCCCCCTGCCATTCTTATTGTTGTCTCCCAACGATTTGCTCCCATCATTTATCTGGTTTCGCTGGGAATGAAAATCTGAATGTGAATGGCCAGCCGCCAGTTGTTTCCGCGCTCAGTCATAAAAGCTACATCGTAGCAAACGAGCGTGCATCTCGGAGATAATGTTGATACGTATTAACCCATTGGTGCTGTGCATCCTACCGCTGGTGTTCTTCCTCACCGAGGCGAGAACACGGCCCAGTGGTAACGATCGCATCGTGTTTCCAAAGGATGACGACGATACCAGCTCGAGATTCACATACTCGACCACAACGACAACCGAGGAACCCACAGTAGCACTGGAAAGCACAAACACCACAGAACAGATCATCATTGGATCGGAGGAGCTGGCTAATGAAAACACCACTGTGGTGCCCGTTATAGACAACCGAATATTGCTGGAGACGACCCAAAAATGTAAGCCTGGCTTTGAGCTGTTCGCAAAACGATGCAGAAAGCCGGCGTAATCTGTAGTCGCTAAGATTGATGTTAGCCAATAAAGTTATATTGTATAGAACTTTTGGTTGATTAATGAATTTTCTGACTGGTTAGTTTTTATTTTTTTTTTTTGGTGATTATTCAAAACGATTCGGGGCTGACAGAAATACCCATCGAAAACCCATTTCACAATTGTGGGAGAAACGCTCTGGGGAAACTTAGCGTCGTGTAAAACGCAGTAATTTTAGTTTGGTGGCAATCGCTGTGAGTCAGTGTCTAACTCAAACTATTCCCGGTGCATTCAGCTGCATCCGTTTTTCCCTACTCTTCTGGTATGTAATTTGATGCCTTATCTGCTGTCATGAACTTAGCTTATCAGCGGCTCAAAATAAATACTAAACTCGGCTAGATCGTCTGTTCTCGACTCGACCACGCTGCTCAGTCTGTTTTGAATATTCAACGCTGACGTTGGGTCGATTCCGTGTCGAAAATGTTTTTCCAACTCTTATCTGTAAGGTTGGGTGTGTCACTGATCCTTTTAATCAGTGGACAATGGACTTCAGCTCGTCCCCAGAATCCTTACTACGTGGAAAACGGCGGACATGGATATCCGTGAGTATATCAAAAAATTAATTAATCAAGATATGATTTTATAATATTTGTATAATTAATACTTTTCTTCTATTAAGGCACCATCATCGCCATCATGGTCATCACGGACATGGATCAGAATATGGACCAGGATCCAATGGACCACCCCCCTTTGCCTTCGGTCGTTTTCCACCGTCTCCTTCGTATTATCCAGCTAACCAACCATCTGGAGGTCGTCAACCGTTTTATCCGAATGGTGGTGCAGTTCAAGGACAACCTGGCAGTCCATTTCACCAACATGGAGGTGGTTTTCATAGAGGACAACAGGAATACCCCTACCCTGTAGGTGATTTTAACAGGGGGCATCCAGGCCTCCAGCAACCCGGTGGAGATTTCAACAGGGGCCAACCCGGTTTTCGGCAGCCAGGAAATGAATTCAATAGACCACAACCCTCTGGAAGGGCGCCAGGACATCAACAACCGGGCAGCAGTGAGGAGCTTCCCACCTACCCTCGAGGATTGGAACCCCAGCAGCCGGGTGGTGATGCAAATACCCTACAGCCTCGACCTGGCCAAAACCCTGGTGGATTCGAACAGCCAAATGAAAATGAAGGCGGATTCCAACAGCCAGGCCAAAATAATGGGGGGTTCCGGCAACCAAGCCAAAATTCTGGAGGATTCCGGCAACCAGGCCAGAGTACTGGAGGATTCCAACAGCCAGGCCAGAGTACCGGAGGATTCCGGCAGCCAGGCCAGAGTACTGGAGGGTTCCAACAGCCAGGCCAGAGTATTGGAGGATTCCAACAGCCAGGCCAGAGTATTGGAGGATTCCAACAGCCAGGCCAGAGTATTGGAGGATTCCAGCAGCCAGGCCAGAATTCTGGGGAGTTCCAACAACCAGGTTTAAATCAGGGACGGAAACCCGGTACTTCCAATAATTCCATACAACCGCGTCCCGGAAGCCCAGATGAAGACTTCTCCGACTTCAATTTCCAGTCCCCCAAGACTTTGCAGCCTCGACCCGGTCAGGATCACGAAACTGGGGGCTCTGGCGGAGCGCAGACAATTCAACCGATTCCCGGGCAGTCTTCTGACAATGTGGGCCAAAACATCAAAGACCTTTTCAACACCCAAGATTTTCTGTCACCAGAATTGAGCACAGCGCCTGGAGCCAACCGAGATCCCAAGTCGGATGCAGAGGAAGCAGGTCCAGAATCGGTGAATCAGCGCAGTCTCTTCAACCTGGATCCCAAGTGTGCAGAAGGACTCAAGGTCATGGCAGGTCGTTGCAGGAAGGAAGCCTAGGGAATTCGCATTCAAATTAAATTCTGACTAATACTGTTTCATGTACACAATACATATTTCATTGTGCCATTAAATCTGTCATTATGTGTAATAATTAAGGCATACAATTTTTGGGGCATTTTATTCAACTGATAAGGTTGTTTATGCAAGATTGGAAGTACAAATTTCCCAGAGATTACCTCAGCATGCTCTTCGGTAAAAAATGACTTCGTAGTAGCTTACGTATATATCACTGTAACAGCTTTTGAACATCACAAAATGTATTAATCAGCAAAATGCAATTAAGCTGCAATACGTTATCAATTTTCATGAAATATATCAATTTAGAAAATGTTATCTCTACAATATTGAATTACAGTTGTATAATTACAAAGCTGTGTGTAATTGGTTACATTGGCTAATCAAATAAATGGAATGCGTTTTGCGTCTGTCATTTTTATCAATATCTTGAAGAGCACACACATAACAGGGAGAATCCCTACATAAAAGCTAGCTTTTTCGATCGCCATGGAACATTAGTTTTGAAGCGATTGTTGTACGAAGTGCATTGTATGGAAATGGCGCACCAACTTAGAAGATGGCTATATCTGATCACTTGGACGGCGATACTACTACTGCTTCAAGTCGAAAAGAAATGCTCGCCTGGTTTTCAACTGTATCTAGATCGATGCCGAAAACCAGCGTAACCAGATAAACTATAATAACAATGCAATTAAATAATATTTCATCAGTGCCAACAATCAGTTGATTAGCTTTAATGAATATGTACTTATATAAACCGAATGTGTCGGATTTTTAAAATATGTATGTATGTGAGAACTGCAAGTATTTATATAATTTATTTAAGTATCAATAAAAAAACACAGCTTGTAGCACGTTCTGGTATTGAACTTTAAATTTCAGAGCTTGCCTTCCTTAGGCTATCCTACGACACGTGTGATGTGGACCCGTGCGTATGTACCCCTTGGGACACTGCGATGGATCGATGTTGAAGATGCTCTGCACCAAAATATCCGAGGCTCCCGGTATATCGGGCTGACTGATGGATACTCCGCTGGGTTGGTTCTTCGGAAGGGGCGGCATGGCCATCGTCCACTGCCAGCTCAGCATCAGTAGGCCTACTACGATTAGCACGGATCTTGATAGCATCTTCGCGGGTTTCTCCAGGTGAATCGACTTCTAGCCTCGGGCTTGGGAACTGCGTTACTGAATCTAGCTTGGCTTATAAGTTGCCGATTTCTCAGTCTAAAGCTGGCAAAGCTTTTATCTGGAGGGCTTTCGGAGAGATTGCGAGAACCAAAGCAACTCTCTCTGATCGTTTTTAAAAGACAATACCGAAAATTGACCAAATGTATTAACTTGACCAGTAAATATTGGTTAGCCATCAGTACATATGTACATATGCGGAGAAACTTGTATTTTTAAAATTAGCCCATGTTACGTACAATATAGGTACATCGAGGTACATCTGTGATATGTCATACTGCGAAAATGTGCACATATATTTCTGTAATAGTTTTAATCAATTATCGTTCTGTTAATTAACCAATAAGCATTTTTTTTACTCATATTATACAAAGAATCTAGCTTCGTCAAGCAGAAGCGTGTATACCTATGCATTAGTTATTTAAAACCAAAAAATACTGTAGTACAGCGAATACGAATACTTTATAATCAAAACCTGCGAGACTACGCAGCTATATTTTATATAATGAGTCGACCGATTGTTATCAAATTAAATTCGAAATTCTATAACTGGAACTAATTTTTTTCCTTATATTTTTATATTTTTCCGCACTGACTGAAATCAATATACCTTTTGCAAGGGTATAAAAAGCTTTAAGCAACGGTAAGCTTAAAATAAAATCTTGAAAACAAACAAGCAAAAAATTCATTTTATTTATTTAATACACTGAGTTGTCTAGGTTTCTAACAATAATTATCTAAAATGCACTCAGTCCGTGGCGGTTTGCTAACCCATATGGTGTTATCATCCCTAGTTATATCACTTTTCTGCGAATACCGCTCGCAATTGTTCTTGCTGGGCCTTCGCCGCTGCCTCCTTGGATTCCGCACCCTGGTTCACCGCCTTCCAACCCAGCCAGCCGACGGTGTGGAGCACCAGGACGGCGATTCCGATCCGGACAGCTGGTCCGTATTTAAAAGAAGACCGGACATCGTTTTTGGAACTGTTCATAACAAAAACACTCTAAACTGGCGGCAAGCTAGAATAAACTGATTGCACGTGAAGAGAGAGTAAAAGCTCTCAAAAGCTTCTTAAAAATATATTTTCAGGGCTGCGAAACTTACGATCGATGGAATGAATCAGTTCCAATTTATATTTAGTGAATTTCAATTTAACTTTGTGTTGTCTCAAAAGTTGAGCCAAAATACAGAAGAAAGAAAATTAAATTAAGATCCATGACAAGGTATTTAATACCCTATTATATACAACTAAATAACCAGTTTAGCTTAACTTTCTTCAAAATAGAATAATTGTTAAAAGAATCGCATTGTTTAAAATAGAAAAGCCTTAACTACCATAACTGCCGAAAGCCAAATGAAAATACCTTTTGGCAGGGAATAGTAACCCACACATAGCACAAAGGCAAATGGCAGAAAATAGAGAAGAACTTCGGTCTCAAATGGCACACAAAACGCTCGTATTACATAGCCAACGAGTCCTGCCGCAGGACGATCTCCGAGGGCCCAAGGATGGCAGCTGGTGCATACATACATACATTTAAATGTATGTATATAAGTGGGTGTGGGAATTTCACCTGGGCAGGTGAAAGATTGAAGCTGCAGGCGCCAGGAATTAGCATGTTATGTTTAACGCATTTTTGCACCTTCGGCATGTGTGTGTACTGTGTGCGCTTTAACTCCTTTTCCGACTTTTCCGACATATCCGACTTTTGCAGCGGCGTGCGGAGGGTAACGGGGTGGCGCCCCCTAGCGACACATGTGCAAACAAGACATTGCCTTAACCCATTGTGGCTTATCCAGCAACAACATGGGAAAACCGAGAACAAGAGCTCAGCATTTTCCGCACATTTAATCGCATTTTGTTTGGGAAAATTGTTGAAAAGCTCACATGAATTTTAAACTGCGGTTGGAGCTGGTGCTTTTGGTCTGAGGTTTTCGAGGGCGTTAGGAGGTTTTTGGGGGACTTTCTTGAGCCGCTTACGTGTGAGTGCCATTGAATAATGCAGCCATTGCAGCTAAATTAAATTGAATTTAAGCTGCGACATTTAAAAATTTCATGAGCTCTGCCCACTCTCAAACACTAGATATTCCAGAAATTCCACCCAGCCATTTGCAGTCGACCCCTCTCGAAATTTCTGCGCAGGAAGAACCTCTTGCCGGGCTCATTAAATAGATGCCCGGTACGTGCTTCCATTTTGGGGCACATTTCATTAAGTGCACGTAAACGGCTGGCTGTCAACTAGCTGGGGGCGTGGTCCCCTGCCCCTGCGCACACACACACCCCTTACCAACACATGCACATACACCGAGTGACACACATGGGTAATTCCCAACGTAAACACTTTGGGAAAGCATGTCGCAAAGACATCAATTACGGCATCAGCCGCATTGCCATCAGTAGCAGCATCATCATCATCATCATCGATTGGCCCGGGGATGATGATGATGATGTCAATTCGGGCCCCTAGGTGGCTCTGCCTCGACTGTGCTGTGCTTGCTTTTCTTTTTCCCTCGGCTCCATTTTCCATTTCCCTTCGACTTCCTTTGCCTCCCGTTAACCGCATTTCAAATGTGTTTTTATGTAAGCACTCAAAAAATACGACATTTGTAAGTGAACCAAAAGAGGTACACTGGGTTTCACAATGTTATTCAATGCGCAGAACTACCTTTAGTCAAGATATTTACAGTTAATGTTAATATTCCATTAATTTTAAAGTAATAAATACCTTCCCTTCGACTCCTATTGGTCTCCGGCTCACCACATATGTATATCTTGTCTGTCATGAAACGCACTGTACCCAAACTGGCACTCGTATTTGCTTTGCATTGCTTAAATAAATTTTCACTACGTGTTGTTTCGTCTTGGGCAACAGAATTGGCAAAAAACGAGGCCCCAGAGCAGAACCAAATGGGACAGTTGACAAAAACTAGGCAACACATAATTGTTGTTGCGTGCAACAGACAAGCTACTCAAATATTTATGCACTATAGTCTTACGTACAGGATTGGGGGCATCTCGAGGAAGTGGAGCAGTTTGCCAACCAAAACACGAACTCGCAAAAGTTCGCCAAGGACCTACTTGAAGGCACTTGCAAGTAGTCATCATCCACTAATTGAGATCGTTGCAGCTCTGAATTAAGCCAAAAATCACGCCCTTGTTCAAGGACCATTCATATGCAGCGTTGAGTAATTAGAACCCCAACGCCCCCACAACCATTAGCGAAAATTTTATTACAAATTTACAGTTTTTTCGACCACTCACTGCCAAGTCTTGAGCACGAAGCGCACTTGAAGCAACAAAAGCGGAACTCTGCTTCCCACTAAAATGTTTTATAATTCTCGTGGGGTGGCGCCTGTGTCACCTTTAACGGACTGTCAACGTGCAACAAAAACACTTGAAACTGGCAACAAGCGGAGCGGCAAAAGGGTCGCCCCTCAAGTGCTGTTTTAATTGCTTCGCAGAGCAACAGCAGCAACAGTGTTTAGAGCGGTTGGAAACAACAATATTATTACTGCCAAGGGACCGAAAGGTTTACTGCGCTGCATATTCAATTATAGCAGTATTAAAAGTTACAATTTACTTTAAGTCACAGGTAAAAATATGTTACATGAACCTTAAAAGCCGAAAATAATTTAAATACTATTAAGAATATAAGCATAAAAAACTCTGCTAAGGTTGGCTGTAAAAGTATTGTAATTGATTTGCATAAAAGGGGGCACCACTCAGAATTCGCTCTATCCGTTTCTACCGAGCGATCATCGAAGCCCTGCGTCCCGAACGATGCGAGGCACCAAAAAGGACACTGGGCAAATCCTCACGCTGCCGAATAGAACGATTCAACTCATCAACGCGGGTGCACTTGGCTTTCAGCTAGTGTGAAAGTATGTGAAGACTGACTACAGAAATGATCCTGTGAAGTATAGTCTTAACTGTTCGCTGCCCAACCTGTGGATCTTGGTGCGCTGTAGGCCAGAACTAGTTGGGAATCACAAGAGTGTGCGCATGAACAAAACGAACAGCACGTGGGGCGATAGGCGAACGCTGTATCAGTGCGTTGATATTATAGGGAGGGAATAGGTTCTTGTTCATTTCTCGAGCGTCTTGCTTGACGACCGTTGTTGTTGGCACTGATCGGAAAAATACAAAGAAGAAAAAAAAACTTGGCAGCGGTGGGATTCGAACCCACGCCTCCGAGGAGACTGGTGCCTTAAACCAGCGCCTTAGACCGCTCGGCCACGCTACCTTGTTGTAGTTCATGTCAAACGCTCATGAAGAGACGAGCAACAGAGACGTTCTAAGACGAGCACACATAAGAAGTATCTGTGTCTGCTTGTGTGGAACTACTTTTATGGACGCAACACCTTGTCTTTATTTTCCCACCCACACCGCTGTGCATATAAATGCTCTCATTTGGAAAAAAGGAATGTCAATCAAACGAAATCAATTTCTGGCGCAAGCCTTACTCCTTCGCCGCTCTGCTGCATTAAAATGTTTATTATATGTATTTTGCAAAACTGTCAGCGTTTTTTCCTGGCAGCGTCAGCTTAGAAATGCGTTTAAAATTCAAATGAAAATGCGAATTTATGCGTGACAGGCGGTGGTCGTGCTCTCTTCGCTCACACATGCAACCGCAGCAACAATTTCTGGTCTTGGGCTGACTGGCGTCCCGTTGTTGCAGCCATAAACTGAAGCCGGCATCTGAGTTGGGCAAAAGACTCAGCAATGAAATTAGAAAATTGCAATAAAAATCTTTGCACGGCACGAGAAGCAAAACAAAATAAAGTCTGCGGTTTCCATAAGGGTGCTGCTACCCGTAGCCGAAATAAGGGGTTGTGAGGCAGCATTTGCGGTTTCATTAAAATGCCACCGAAAAAGGAAGCAAAAAGTCGGACGCCGCGTCAGCAATGGGAATATTTTGCCACACACGTGGATTTGTATACAAATTTAAAGGGAAGCGACATGGAAATAATTATAAAATAGTTAAATTTCCACGCCAGACAGATGCTGGGAAAATACAAAAAATCACGTACAATCCGCGCGGACAGAGGCGAGTAATCTGAACCCGGCCAGGTAAAACGCTAATGGAGTTAATTGCGGGCATTATCAAGAATGTTGGGCAGCTGGTATGTTGGAATCAAATTAAATTTCAAACAATTGACAAATTGAAATTCCACCGACGGAAACTGAACAATAGCAGCATTCCGAGCGCTTTAGAAGAGGTTAGACGGATGTCCACTTAATATGCTCGCCAGCAGGAGCAGTAAATGAAATGAATGACTAGACAAAATAGTTTTGTCAAGACCGCAGAGCTGCGAAATCACTTTGGCCAGTAAGAAGTAGTTGTGGGAGAAATATCTCCAAAGAAATGCTGAAATACCACATTTTCACAGTATAATTTTCCGCCAGACATCTGAAAACAAATCAGTCATTCTATTCTCGTAATGTGTCTTGATGAGTGTTTGACATTCACTACATTATGGTAGCGTGGCCGAGCGGTCTAAGGCGCTGGTTTAAGGCACCAGTCTCCTCGGAGGCGTGGGTTCGAATCCCACCGCTGCCAAGTTTTTTTTTCTTCTTTGTATTTTTCCGATCAGTGCCAACAACAACGGTCGTCAAGCAAGACGCTCGAGAAATGAACAAGAACCTATTCCCACCCTATAATATCAACGCACTGATACAGCGTTCGCCTATCGCCCCACGTGCTGTTCGTTTTGTTCATGCGCACACTCTTGTGATTCCCAACTTGTTCTGGCCGACAGCGCACCAAGATCCACAGGTTGGGCAGCGAACAGTTAAGACTATACTTCACAGGATCATTTCTGTAGTCAGTCTTCACATACTTTCACACTAGCTGAAAGCCAAGTGCACCCGCGTTGATGAGTTGAATCGTTCTATTCGGCAGCGTGAGGATTTGCCCAGTGTCCTTTTTGGTGCCTCGCATCGTTCGGGACGCAGGGCTTCGATGATCGCTCGGTAGAAACGGATAGAGCGAATTCTGAGTGGTGCCCCCTTTTATGCAAATCAATTTAAACAGAGAGAGAAAAGAGTATTTTTAAAATCATTAGGAATTGTTCAGTTCCTTCTTAAATTATCCTGATGTGGATAATGAAAACTGTTTCTTAATTATAATATACGTATGCAAATTTAGTGTATTGTCAGATTATGTGTCGTCTTGAGTGTAAAGAGTTCATGGGATGTATTCTCTTTAGACGTCGGAGGGAAATAGATGAATGAAAAGAATGTCTCTCTCCGCTTTGGGATAATGCGTGTGATGGTATGATGGCCAGGTATGAGCTACATAGAAGTATCGTCGGAATGGACTGTTTGGATCGGTCATCTATGTTTGTTCTCAAACGTAAATTCTAAATTCTGTTGATAAATTTTGCAGCCATTGTTAGGATTTTTATTTGACAAATGTAATAGGGAGTGGTGGCGGGGATGCTGGGCCCTTTATGAATAGAGTTCTCTAGTTTCGTTATTCTGTTTGTGCATTCTGGGAAGTGCATTAAAAGTTTGGCTGCCTGGAGAATTGCGTTCGGGGAGGTAACTCTTCGCTAACAACGTATTATTGGCAATATTTTATAAGCTTGCCAAGACCACCCCGCTACCCTTGGAGTACCTATGTGTGTCGACCCCCCTGGTCCTTTGAAAAATTGGCATGTCGTTGTAACTTTTACCCGACTATGAGGAAAAAATAAAATCTCTTGGCACATAAGTTTTGTGCACGTTAAGTACTTTTTCATAACCATCGCAGTCGTTGCTGTTGTCTGGCTTTCGCCGGGGCAGAGCTGGTGGGGAAGTGTTTTCCTATGCCTCGGGGGCATAATATGCATATGCAACGACAGAGGGGCAACAAATAATAGCGAATGGCAATAAAAAGTACGATACACATTGAGGGTAAGGCAGCAAAAAGGAAACTTTAAATAGTTTCAGCTACTTTTTCGAGAGTTTTGCAAATGTGGCGGATGTGCGGGGGAAACTGCACCAATGTTAAATTACTTTTGGGGCCATTTTTTTTTTTCATTGCAGGGCTTTCGTTATTTTGTATTCCGTTTTGTGTAAAAGTTTGTGGCACTAAATTAAGCGATTACAAATGGCTATTCTTGATAATAGAAATTATAAATTGATATCAAGCAAAGTTGCCAACAAGTTGGAGCTGGGAAAAGAGAATTTTTAGGTAGGAAAAACATAAAAAAAAGGAAAAGAAAAATGTGGGAAAAAATATGGGCACCTGACTGGGGATCGAACCCCGTCCTCATGTATCGCAGTTTGTGGACCTCAGCAATTAGTAGTGACAGCAAAAGTATGCAAGAATTTTTGTGTTGAGAACTTTACGATTCTATTGCTTAAAATAAGTTTATTTGGATAAAGTTGCATAAACTCTGATGCTATTTGGCGTGGCAAGTACCGTTTTTTGTGAACTTTGCCCCGGCACTCGCCAGCCGATTTGCTTGCTCTGCACGTAGCGTCATTTTTGACATTTAATTATGGCCGCTGCCAACAGAGGAGTAAGATGTAAACTCGATTTCATGGCCCCGAACTCACAAAAGGTGGTTCCATATTTCGTTTCTTGGGGCTCTGGCAATGCGTGCTACGTGTGCATCTTGTACCTGTCTATTGTAGTTCCATATGCAAGCCACATGACCCAGCCATGCCCTCTGCACTGAGCGAAATTAAGTGAGAGATTTGAATGGTGCTTAGGTTCACTTATGATTTACTCTCAAGAATATTTTGGCATACTTTGTACTGTCAAAATTTATTGTAATGTTAGTTTTAATTATATATTAATTTAGCATTAATTTACAATATTTGTAAAAACCATAGTTTACAATTAAATTCATATACTCATATTCATAAAATGAAAGTTAAGATTCTAGAGTATAATTAAATTTTGTTGAACTTTTAGCATTTCACTTATGTCATTTTTGGCAGTGTAGTCCTTCCTTCTATTGAGTTGAACGTGCGTTGTCAAAACTGCCGCTTCATTTTTTTCCCATAAAACTGGGAATCTTCGTCCACTATTTTTTTTTTTTTTTGGAAGTTCCTTCTCCACCCCATTTTTTCTGCCTTGCAGCTGGACAACTTTGTGTGTGTCCTGGCGATTTATGAAAAAAAAGAAATAGCAGCAGGACGAGTAGGGCGTCGCACGTGATGTGAAATGGCAAAGGATTTGCCGGGGGAGCTAGCCGGCCAACAGGGGAGTGCACTGGACAATGGCGTCTAAATTAATTATCAAGGATAACAGCGTGAAAGGTTCAGCGACGCTGCATTGTCTCCTGGCTCCTAATTCAATTACGACAGCTGGCGGCGTGGTGGGGGCAAATTAAAAAAGGCTTAGGCCAGAGTTAATACGGACTTAAGCGGGGTAATTAAAAGCCCAAGCTGCAATTGCATTCGGGAAATGTCTTAACTCACAGCGCCTTCCATCCCCATTTTGGAAACCGGGGGGAGGTCTGCTATTCCCATCCCCCTGCCCATCGTGGCTGCCGTAAAATCACGAACTGCAAATCTCTTGAGAATAATTTGAAACATAGAACACTCCGAGGAGCTGGAGAGGAAAGCCAAAAGACGATGCCGCCGAATCCCTTCCACATTAAAATATGATGAGCTCGTGAAGGCAACGGCACAAATGAAAACGAAGTTAATAAAAAAAGGTTGTAAAGGGAGGAGGGGGCGAGCCAGGTGAGTCTCAGGTGTCTGCGGAGGGTGTCCAAAAAATAATCAACATAAAAAAGAAAATTATTTGCAATATTATCAAGAGCTACAAAAGTTACAAGGCAGACAACAGTGGAAAGCGAAACGAAGAAATGAAAATGCTGGCCATGAGAATACCAAAATGAAAATATGCCAAGGCAGTCGGAAAAATCAGGTGGAATTTTATAGTAAAAGATGAACAATGGGGATGCAATTGATGGCTTATAGCAATGGTAACAATACGAGCTAATAAATACATATATAAGATTAAAGTTATGTTCAAGTATTCGGCTTAAAAAATATTTAAATTTGCTTCATAAGTGTATTTTATCAAACAATTCTTTCAATTTTATCAATAGCTAAGTTTGAACTAAAATAAAATATATTTAAATTTTTCTATGTACACTTTTAAGTTAGCTAAATTAATCCCTCCGAATTTTCCCACTGTTTAATTTCAGATAGCTTTTCACAGTACATTTGCCTCCACTTAAGCTTCGCAACTGCAGTTCCTTTTCGAGTTTTGTAATTGGGGTTAGGTCCAGCAATAAACCCCAACCGTTTAATCACAACGAAGCCAAATAAACCAGCTAAACTGAGATGCAAATTAAATTTGGTTTTAATCAAACAGAGCCAGAGACTCATGTATTTTCCATGCGGGGGCCGAGCCACAAGGCCGTGTTCAACAAGCAAATCAATTAAAGGGCTGCGCCTCGAGCGCCAAACAAAAGGCAAAAGTCAAGATTTTCGATACGAATTTGACCTCAAACGAAGTCATCACTTGACCACTTTAGAAGACAATGGGACAAGCGATGCATTAGGCAAACAAAAGCAAATACACGAAACGTGATCAAAGTTTTTCCATTCGATTTATGGCTTGTGCATCCAAAACTGCCGGATGACCGGTTCGATGCGGCCGGATTCATCGATCAAGTCATTGGTGAGCGATTGAAGATCGAAGATCAGCCACAGATCAAGTTCAAAGTCATTTGGGTCTAGAGTTGCTTCCGTTGCCGTCGGCAAGAGTTGGCCAAACAGTTTTGGGCATATAAAAGCCATTGGAGATCATCGCATTCACAGCACACATCTTTCGTTGAGCGCAGTCTAAACACTTGAAATCATGGTGAGTTGCTTGGTTTTCGCTCTAACAAATATTTATCTTCGACGATTGTTTATTTAACATTTACCCTATATTTTATATATTTAGAAATTCCTGATCATTGCCATCGCCTTCTTGGCCTGCGCCTTCGCCGATGTCTCAGAGCTTTCGGGCTACGACTACCAGCAGCCAGCTCCTGCTCCCGTGGAAACCTACATCCCACCCGCACCGCCAGCACCCGCACCCGTCGAGACCTACATTCCCCCGGCACCACCAGCACCCGAGTACATCCCACCTGCTCCTGTCCAGGCCGAGGAGCCCATCATCGAGGAGATCGAGCAGCCCGCCCAGGACGGCTACCGCTACAAGACCGTCCGTCGTCGCGTCTTCCGTCACCGCAACTAAGATGAAAGCCATTTGTTATTGTTAATTTGTTGACTCGAGTGCAATTGCTGAATACCATCTTTGGAAATTCACTTGGAGAGTAAATATCTATCTGTGAAAAATTATTCGTTGTCTTGTACTTCTTTGGTTGTTATCAAAGTTTAGTTCGCAGGAAAATATACCACAAAATTTAAAACTATACATAAAATCCCTCCTAATCGTTGTATGGAAGGACAATTTTTAAATTCAATCGCCTTATCAACAGGTTCCCATCGTCCAAGTGCCCAAGTTCAATTTGCAATGCCAAAGTCGCCATTTGAATGGGGTTTCCTTGGCGATAACCATCAGCCCCTCGGGTTTTTCCGTCATCCAACCCTCTTTAACCCCGACCAATCCACAAAGGCCTAAACAAACCGCTCAAGGACAAACACATGTTCTGGCCAACACTGGCATTCCAATAGATTCTCTCCCCTTTTCGAAAGTCTGGCAGTAAAAAGGTCAAACCGTCGACTAGACCAATTTGACTTAACCAAAAATTGCTGAAACATTCAATGAGCAGGGACAGAAAGTGCTTCCCCTTCCCGGCAATCGATTGGCTTGGACTCAGCCAAAGCAAACAAATCCTCGATTACAAAATCAAACAGAGCACAAAAACAAAGGATGCCGAAATGGAAAAAAATGTTTGCCCATAATGCAAAATGGGAAAATATGCGAATTCAATAAGCTGCGAGCGGTTGCTTGGTTAGCTGGTTGGCTGGACAGAAAGGGAGATGGCGACAGGGACATGTGGCTGGGCAGGACACCACCGGCTCCTACCACCTCGCCTCCTCCGTCTGACGGCGCTTACAAGTCATTTGGGCCAATTGCTGTTGACTCTGCGCTCTAAGGCGAATTTCCGCTGCGAAGTCGAGTTCACATATTTTGCACTCACTTTATGCTGATGACATGCAAGTGGCAAAAATTATTTGCGCTCGTGCATTTGGCGACCAACTACAGCCACGTCTCCTCCGGACCAGCCAAAGGCGAATAATGAGCAGCAAACAAGCTGTGGAAATCAGCAAGCTATGGTCCAGGCACTGAGAAAAATTCTAGTTAAATATAAAAAAAATATTGCAACATAAGTAGGTCACTTAAGATAAAAATAATGCTAGATAACTAACTGATGATAAACCCATCATGAAATGGGATGGGATCATGAAGGGGGATGAAAAAGCGTACCTTTCATTTTAAACATACTTCCGATTTCTCCCAGTGCATGCGAGAGCGGGAACAGGACTCAGACCTCAGACTACAGGAGCATGAAGAAAAAATGCCGCCCGACGGCAGACAGCTCCCATTTCCATTTCCATCGTCTTCTTTGTCGTGACATACGGAAAATTCCCCACGGAGTCTATCAACAGTTGATAAAGCAAAATGTGCGTAGAGGCAGCCGGAGAAATGGTATGACCCTTGGATGGCATTCTTTTCCTTTTTGGTATGTACATAAGTTTATTATTTTGAAGGTAATTGGATTTGTGTTGCAGCAGTCAAGAAGTCGCCGCAGCATAATAAGAAAATATAGACGAGGACATTGAACTTGGGGGCGCGACACTACCAACATATGCTCAGTGCCCAAGGAATCGCCTCTGGCCGGGGAGTCCATCCGCTGGACATCGCACATTGGCCATTGTTTGCACTCGTAATTGTTTTCCTAATGGATAAAGTCTATAAATTTCTGCGACCGACACCCGGCCAAATGCGAAATATGTCACGAATGTTAAGCGTTTTATAAACGACTCCAATGCGTTTGTGGGCAGGAGCGGACTAGGGAACCGGAATGCTGGGGATTTATCGATGTTGGCCACTCAGCGGGTCCAAGAAATGGCCAGCGGATTGCAGTTGCCAAGCTGATGCACTTGCCAATGACTCGTAAATTAAGATGTTGATGGAGCTCCCCCTTTTCGAATTGTCTACGGGAATGTTTTTGTTTCGCTTTCCTTGATTTGAAATGGAAAATGAGAAATTTAAGACATATAAATTCCAAGAACAGTGCATCGTAATCAAAATTTAACATTACTCTTTTATTTCAAGCGAACCTATTCTTCATTGAAAGGTGGCTGATGAATTCCTAAAATTCGATTAAAGTTTCCCTTGTACATCTGAGCTCTGGTGGGTTCGTTATCTTTTCTCTGGTTACCGGTACGGACTTCCTTTAGTCGATCGTGGGCCAAGGGAAATAAAAGCCCGTCACCACGACTGGAGAAGATCGGGAAGGGCCAGAGGTACCACTTATCGCCATAAAGGTCGCGAAAATTATCGAAGCATCCCAAATTGAAACCATTTTTGTTCTTGCCGCCAACCAGAAAGTATGTGGCATAAGCCGACTCCATAGTGGTGCGATTTCGAGATACATTGAACAAGCTGACAGTGTACATAATCACGGTGAATATGTTAAAGAGTATGCATACCACGTACTGAAGAACGTTCCACGAATGCTGATTTTTCAGGGCAGTAACTTCAAAGCCACAAATCAGGTACAAATCATAGATCATTACGCAGAACAGATAAAAGCAATATACTTCAGCGTAAAACAGGAAGAGTATGAAGTACTTGAAGTTGTGAAAGTGAACGCAGTTCACTATCCAAGGACAGTGGTGGTCCATTTTCAGGACGCACATGTGGCAGGATCGACAATGATGAGCTCTATCCGGCTTAATAATCCAGCAAGTCCTGCAATATCTCACGAGTCCATCGATGGTGCACGTGGCAACGGGTAAATTTCTAGCTGCATAACTTAGGACTCGAGCTGCACCCTCTACTCCGTCGTTTCGTTTCAATCTGTCCACATCCTCGGGTGATATTTTCCATTGATCGGGAATCCTAACTGGAGCTACGAAAATGCACCGAAACCATGTCCATAGGAACATGAACAACAGTAGGTGGTAGAAAAAGAGCAACAGTCCAATGGTCAAGTAGTCCGAGACTTTCTTTATGCAGATTTGGTAAACAAATACGTGGTAGGACCATACCAACACGCCCAGAATTATGAGGGCAGGAAGCCATCTGACCGGGCAACAGGGCACACTTCTATGGCCTTCCCTAATCGGGCACATTCTGGAAGGGATCCTCCGGTGCGAGTAGTGTTTTGATTTCTTTGCGGGAACATGTTGCTGAACTTCTATTTTTGATCACTTTTTGCCTGCCTACTGTCTTATGATTTATAGGTAATAGAGACTTTTGTGCGTTTTGATTATTTATTTACTCTTCACATCCATCTTTAAAGAAAACATTAACTGATACCTGGGCAAGGTGATCTTTGCCGGAGGCCTATCACATTAGTCAACAATTGGGTGTCACGGACTTAGTTGCGGTGACGGAAGACGCGGCGACGGACGGTCTTGTAGCGGTAGCCGTCCTGGGCGGGCTGCTCGATCTCCTCGATAATGGGCTCCTCGGCCTGGACAGGAGCAGGTGGGATGTATGCGGGAGCAGGAGCTGCAGGAGGGATGTAGGTCTCCACGGGAGCAGCTGGAGCAGGTGCTGGAGGGATGTAGGTGTTCTTGGGCGCCGGTGGTGGTGGTGGTGGTGGCGGTGGGATGTAGGCCTTGGCAGGTGCAGCCGGGGGAGGAATGTAGGTGTTCTTGGGTGCTGGTGGGGGTGGTGGTGGCGGTGGGGGAATGTAGCTCTTCACAGGTGCCGGTGGAGCGGGCTGGGGGTAATCGTATCCTCCGGCAGCCAGCTCGGAAACATCAGCGTAGGCGCAGGCCAAGAAGGCGACGGCAATGATCAGGAATTTCTAGGAAGGAAATGAATATGTTTTAGCATATATAGTTTGCCGATTATCCTTAAGGTGGTGTAATCCGTGCACTTACCATCTTGAGGAGATGGGCTTGTTGCTGCTTGGATCACAAGTTGATTTGTGCTGCTGAACTCGAAGTGTGACTACGGTTTTTATAGCTCATTGTTTTTTGGGGCTGCGGGTCAACCGGAGCCAAATTAATTGCATGATGCCCCCATGATACATGGGGGTCTTCACCTCACTCACAAAAAAGTCGGAAGACAAGCGATACCGAACACACGACAACGAGCCTCCAATGCCAAGGCGGTTAGACGGGTTTTCTGGTTTCGTTTTTTGGCTTTGGTTTTCAGTTTTGGTATCCAAAATCGCATTATCGCTGCTTTGACTTGGACTAACTTTTTGTCTTCAGTCTTAAGATACTGCAAAAGCTTCTCTAATTAGATCAAACAAACCTATTGTTGCATGGTTTAATTTGTTTTTTAGTCATTATGTTTTTATTTTGATGAATGGTCGTGGGTCACACGCAAGATTGGCTTGGGTTTATGTTTTAATAATTATTTTATTTCTTTTGGATTATTTTTTCCGTTTTCTGTTCTCTTGCTTCTGCTTTTTGAGCTGGGCGAAATATTAGCTGGCGGCCGGGCCTATGGAGTCGTTTCAAGTTTATGCCAAAATTAATTTCAATTTGCTTAGATTATGTTGATCTTGAAAATGTCTGGCGAAGCTTAATTAATTACTCAGGTCCGGATAGACTCTGGCTTTTTCGAACACCTGGCTAATAAAATGGTTTATAGTATTTCTGCGTCGCATCATTTGGCTGGCAGACGATGAACACGTTTTCGGTGGGTGCAAATAAGTAGTAAGAGATGTGCTCGCCAAAAAGATTGAAATGAATCTATAAGAATTGGATATGTGTTTTGGTTTCTAGTTTAATTATATTTATTTACTCTTTCACTCGAATTAAAACAATTGATTAAAGTAATCAAATTGTTTGACCTTTTTACGCCTATTCCTTAGATTATGAAAGCGATCGATCCTTAGTTTTGGAATTTATATGCCTGGTAATTCAGAGTACCTCTGAACTATGAAGGATTTTCTAAATTGCTATACAGAGAATATAAGGGATAATCTGTTTTTATACAAGAGTTTAAATTATTGTTCATACACATATTATATGTATGACCTTCGATCATAGCTCCTTTATAAGACAAACACAGTGAAAGTTTAGATAGTAACTTTTTTCGTTTTATTTAATAAGTTTTCTCCTGGCGGAGATCACCGATGGACTAGCTCTCTAGTAACGGCGACGGATCACACGGCGGACGGTCTTGTAACGGTAGCCATCGGCGGACACGGGCTCGATCTCCTCCAGAACGGGCTGAGGGGCCAGGACGGGAACGGGAGCGGGAGCTGGGGCGACCTTCACGGGCAGAGGAGCTGGGGCTGGGATGCTCACGGGTGCGGGGGGAATGTAGGTGTTGACGGGTGCGGGGGCAACCTTGATGGGAGCGGGAGCAGGGATGGCAACTGGAGCGGGAGCTGGGGCGGGAATCTCGACCTGCACGGGTGCGGGGGGAATGTAGGTGTTCACTGGAGCGGGAGCGAACTTGATGGGAGCAGGAGCAGGAATGGCCACTGGAGCGGGTGCTGGAGCGGGAACCTCAATCTGGATGGGAGCTGGTGCGGGTGCGGGGGGAATGTAGGTGTTCACGGGAGCGGGCGCAACCTTGATGGGAGCGGGAGCGGCCACGGGCAATGGAGCCGGCTGTGGGATGCTGACGGGAGCATAGTTGTAGCCCGACAGGTGGGACACATCGGCGTGGGCAACGGCCAAGAGGGCGACGGCGACAACCAGGAATTTCTGCAAATTAATTTACCAAATTAGTCAGGACTAAGAGTATTCAGTTTTAGTTTCGTACTAACCATTGTGGATGTATGTTACTTGGAACGTGGACGTTTCTAGTATGGTTCGGAGTCATCTGCCAGGTGGTATTTATATCAAAACCTGGGCGCGGTGCAGAAGCGAAAGATAAACATTAATACGAGCGAAGAAGTGCGGATATCAGGGTCTCTTAATATGCCAGAAACCAGAATTTTACGAGCCACGCCAATGGTCAACTGTGGTACCCTACGCTGACCAGGAGGAGTTGTTTCGACCGAAGCTCACTTTCATATGCATCATTTTAATAGTTACTATTTGTATAATGTGGCCTTACAGTGCAAATATATGCAGACGAGCTATTCATTTGGGTTTAAAGCTTTTAAACAATTGTTACAGTGTAGCGCAAAACGACAGTCCGTCAAGTTCAACCTGCTCTTCTCAACTCGTACTTGCTTGTATTTCCATTGTCTTCATTTAAATATCATTTGCATAAAACATTTGTGCCTTAGTGTATCAAATTGAACTGCCAAAACTAAAGCCGCTCTAAAACTGGAAACCTACTCTCAAGCTTTTGGCAATAGAGGCCTACAGACTGTTTGGTCCACAGACGCCAGACGATTGGCAAGTTCAGGCGGTCATTAATCTGCTTGATTAGCTGTGATAAGGTGGCTAAAAACAAAAGCCTATTGCTTAATTACACCGAGACAAAAAAGGCTGTGGTCTAGAATCGATAAGATTGTTATAACATAGAACATGTAACTAAACAAACTTAAACAAACTGATTTACTTAAGATTACTTCAGGAGACATAAATCTATATAATATCTCGCTTTAAAATCATACGTATATTATTTACTTAGAATGACCCTTTTTCGCTCAGTGCGCTTATATTGAAGCCCGACCAGATGGCCAAGGAATCTCCAAAATTAGCAAGCGGTGGCTGCTTCGAACGGGTCAAAAGTTGAACATGACGCCACCCAGACTGTCCCCATGTGTCACTGCCAAGCGGAAAACAAATTAGCCAGTCGAAAGGGAAGTTCTGGGGCCACTTTAAGTGGGGAAAGGGAAGAATACCGACCAGCGCTGTGAAGGACACCACTTTTGTGCCCGTGCACTCTCTCTTTTTAATTACACAAATTGCTAATGAACAATTTTCCGGTTGGTGCCAAAAATCCGCGGAGACTTCCCGACGCCGAAGTGATTTAATTTCCGTTGAATTTGTTTTCCTCGGAGTGTAAAAATAAAATACGAAGAGCGTGCACATGTGGCGAGGGGGGAGGGGGGAAACGGAGTGTTGGTGTTGTCAAAAAGCTATGCAAACAAGCACTTAACCCCTTTTATTTTGATTCCATTCCATTATTTTCGCAGCGCCAATAAACCGAAACTGCAAATGTATTTCGAACAAATACACAAACACTCTCTAACGGAGCATTGCACATACATAGACGCAGTGGCATGCTGGTCATGCAACGCTGCGTATACGTAATTTAGTTGTTTGCCCGTTAATAGTTGACATGCAGTGCATGGTGGCGTCATCAGAGGGCAAAAGGAAAATATATAGTTCGTTTCCCTTGAAGTGCTCGAAAAATGGGATGAAGTGGTTCCATTGGCGAGTATTTTTCCCATTCGAATTTGAAAATGTGGCCAAAAGGGCTTCAAATGTTTAAACAATGTGTTCTGGCTTCAAGATATCCAAAATATTTATGTTTTTCAGTATCACATTTTTATTTTAATTTAATGCGTGAAAACACAATGGTGTTTAGTTGCCTTTAGCTTTTCAATTTACAATCTCATTTCTTGGTTCACTGAACCTCAGCGTCCATTCTAATGAATTATATATTTATTTTTTTTTTGTTAATATTTATTCGATTGATTATAATTTTGGATACACGCGCTTCGGTTTAAACGAAGCTATCGCCTAGATCCCTTTCGCACTCATTCGTATAAATATTATTTGCATAACTAATTTACATTACTGGTGCAAAAATTGATTTGATAAATATTCAAAAACTGCAGCTCGCTGACTTGCTGGACTTCAAGTGGAAATGACAAGCACTTGCCAATCGATTTTCCACATTTTTCAACGTTCGATGGAGCTGCAGCTCATAAATTCATTCGCCGCGTCGGTATATATCTTTATAAGTGTGTGTATGCCGGTATATACCTGGCCAGATAAATCAACGGGCGACAAATTAATGCTGCAAATGAAGTGCAACTGCTGGCATCGAACGCGAGAGGAATCGAGGACCCACCTGTCCAGGATAACGATTATTTTCGCGCCTCTTGCCCGGACCTTTCCCACTCCATCAACCCCGACGTTCGATGGCGCCCCAATATGCAGTAACAGTAAAAATAAATGAAGGCAGTCAACGTTTGCATATTTCAGTGGCCGCCGCCCCACCATTTTCCAGCCCTTCTGGAGTTTGTCGTTTTTTGTTTTGTTTTTCCTTTTGGGGGGACTCCCCCCTCACGAACTGCTGATATAATTACGTTGATACTGTCAATTTCCCAACGATCCATGTCCCATATCCATGTGTACTCCGCACGTTCGATTTCGCACTGTCGCTTTAAAGCCGTAAGCCAGCCGACCAACAACTGGGATTCCGGCGGGTTCGAGTTCGAGGGACTCGTCAATTTTTACATCCGATTTATTGAGTAAGCCCAAAATGAAGGGTATGTTGCGGCACTATTCTGGATTTCAAGTGACTCTGAAAATAAATATTTTGCATATTTTTAAATGTTAACATTAAATGTTAACATTATTAGGAAATATGATAAATATCATAAAGAGTATTTTCCTCAGCTCTGTATATTTACCAAAAAGGTCATCTGCTATTCGAATAGTTGCATATTAATGACATTTATGGTTTTTCAAGAGCATTTTCACTTTTTCCGTTCGAGCATTTTCTTCTGCATACTTTTAGGCCGCTGGACTGATGATTATTTTGTAATCCACGGCGCCTAAAGCATTGATTACGCATTTTGCAGACCATCTGCCTGACAGGTTGAAATCGAAATGTGCATGGAAGGGGCCTGGATTTTTGGGTGGCTCCTCCGGCCATGCCGATGGGTCCCAGCGGCCATAATGCGTGTTAATCAGGCATCATTAACTGCTAATTAAGTGCGGTTGGAAGTGCAACCAACTGTCAATTGTTGGGTGTCCGCCATACCTGGCTCCTTTTTATTTAATCGCCAACCCTTCTGGCTGGCGGAGCAAAGTGCAATGAGGCTGAAAATTACCCAATCCATGCCACATGGCAGCTACTACTGGAATTTCAACTAATCGCTGGCGGGGATTAGTAAAATGCTACGATGCGTGGATGCAGAGTGCAGAGCCAACGAATTATCATGTTGTGAGTTGCTGAGATTAAACTACGTCAATCTCATATTGAGGAATCGGTATGAAGCAATTTAAGTAACTCATAATTGATGTGAAAATTAAGCAAGTGAAAGAAGATTTTTAATTTCGCCGCCACACAAACTAATCACCATTGATTGCAATGCGGCTGACCGAATCGTCTCTAAATTGTAATTGCCTGTCAAATGATTTTAGCAGCCCCTATGCCTCCGCCCCACAAAGGACTTTCTATTCCTGTATGCCGTAGTAGTGTAGTCCGCATAAAAGCAAAAATGTGTTTTAATTCATTTAATTGAGCTGCCAATATTTGACCAGAATGCAATTAACGAAATAAGCCAGGACAATCAATCTATTTTGGTTTGAGCCAAAGGGAGTGGATAAAAAAAAAATGATTTTGTTTTAATTATGCAATTAATTTTAGTAGCCTCCCTGATTGCGTTTGTGCTTTTTAATTAGTATGCGCCGTGGCAAGTGTAATATGTGGCTCTGCGGTTGTCCCGGAATTCAGACTAGAAAGTGGTGGATTTGGGTACCCACAGTCTCCGCCATTCAGCCAGACATTTCCCTAATCAAATTGGTGAGAGAAAAAGATCCGTAGACAGTTGTCTCTGCATTTTCTTGTTAATTTTCCACAGCGTCTATCGTCTGTCGATGTCCTGCTTCCTGGAGCGCCTTCGATTTCATCCTGCCACTTGTTAGCAGCCACAAGTGGTCAGTGGTCGTCTGATGAGGCCAATCCACTCGGCTCCATCTACATTCCGAGCTCCAGCTTCACCATCATCGATTTCGTGTGGGTGCACCGACAAAAATATTACCCAAATCATCTTATAAGCAACAATTAGTAGTAGACCCACGTACTGCTATTAATATATTTAAATCAATTTTTAAGAAAAATCGAATCTGGCCACAAGAAAATAAACAGTATAAGATTTATCATTTTTTTAAAGAAATTTCTAATGTAAAATATATGTAACCTCATTTCTGTGTCCTTGGATATATCTTTATTTAATTATACAAAATGCTGAAAATAAATTTTCCGCTTTCTGAGTGCATCTAAAAACTTTTGAATCTAACGAGAAAAAATTTCCACATCATCAAAGCTCATTCCAGGCCATAAATTTCGTGATAAATGTGGAGTGGCGAGGACTGCGGAGTCCGCCATCGAATCGAATCCTTTGGGAGTGTTCCGCAACTTGCTTGCAACTCCTTATTATCCTCCGCTGCCCCCTGCCCCATCCCCTACCGACACTATCTGTCCGATGGCAAGTTGATTCCACCAGTCTCGCCATCTCTTCGGGTTTCATAAATTTCCAACTCAAATGGCCAGAGCAAACTTAAGAGTTTCCCTTCCTCCTGTTTCCCGTTTGATTTGCTATGATTGGAAAACAATTTGAAGACTTTTCTTTTTGTTTAACAAATTGAAGGCGGAAATTTTTTATTGCGAGTCCCCGTAGGGATTCGTTAGGAAACAGTTTTTTGTTGGCTTTGGTAAGTTTAGAAACGGTGACGGTAGACGCGACGACGCACGGTCTTGTAGCGGTAGCCATCATTGGAAGCGGGCTCGATCTCCTCCAGAACCTGAGTGTTGGTTGGCTGGTAGACGGGAGCGGGAGCTGGTTGGTAAACTGGGGCAGGGGCTGGGATGCTGATGGGAGCTGGCTGGTAAACGGGAGCCGGGGCTGGGATGCTGATTGGTGCAGGTGGCACGTAGGACCTCACGGGAGCTGGGGCTGGGATCACAACTGGAGCGGGAGCAGGAGCAGAGATCACAACTGGTGCTGGAGCAGGGGCTGGGATCACAACGGGAGCGGGAGCAGGCTGGTAAACGGGAGCTGGAGCCGGGATGCTCACGGGAATGGGAGCAGGGGCTGGCTGGTAAACCGGAGCTGGTGCTGGTGCGGGGGGAATGTAGGTGTTCACTGGGGCTGGGGCAGGGATCTCAACTGGAGCCGGAGCTGGAATGCTGATGGGAGCAGGAGCTGGCTGGTAAACTGGGGCTGGGATCCTGATGGGAGCGGGTGCTGGGGCTGGGATGCTGATGGGTGCGGGTGGGACGTAGGTCTTCACGGGAGCTGGAGCCGGGATCACAACTGGAGCGGGAGCAGGAGCTGGGATCACAACTGGAGCGGGAGCTGGCTGGTAGACCGGAGCCGGGGCGGGCTGGTAGACCGGAGCAGGAGCAGGCTGGTAGACCGGAGCCGGGGCGGGCTGGTAGACCGGAGCCGGAGCTGGCTGGTAAACCGGAGCTGGGGCCGGAGGAGAGTAGTCGTAACCCAAATGGGAGACATCGCCATAGGCGCAGGCCAGAACGGCAAAGGCAACAACCAGGAATTTCTGAAAAGCCAAGCAAACCAAAGCGTTTAGAAATATAATCCTTGATCCTTCATCCATGTGGGTAAGCTCACCATGATGACAGCTGCAATCTGTTACTCCAAGAGCGATCGAGTAGCTTCTGTCTGTAGAGGCTCAATGGCTAACTATTTATACAAGACCGAGCCCAAAAACTTGAACTGAACCTCAGGCCGACCGCAGATCATCGTCAACGTCTCATCTGAATATTCAGCGCAGATGAGATTTTTTACTGGTTTTGTTTTTGGGGGTCGTCAGAATGAAGAAGCGCTCGATGGATCCGGGCTTAATAGGTTTATTGGATCTAAGGAATGAAGATTGAGATGCTGATAGATAGATAGACAGATATATAGATAGATGGATGGATGGTCGGTCTTAAGCCGTGTTAGCAGGCAACACCAAAAGTGACTTTTAGATGACATTTATCTGCATGCAGACAGCTAACGGCATATTTTATGGGATCATCTTTGGTTTTATTGGGCAGCTGGATTAATAGGTAAGCCGTATTTTTGGCACAAGCGTCTGGTGTAGCCGGAAATTTGCAATAATCGTTTGAAACGAATGCAGACGCAGAAACTGGTTGGGTTTTACGACTAGTTTGCCAAATGTTAGAAGCTATTGTTTTGGATTAGAGGAATCCGAAATTATTCAGCGGTTTTGACGACGTTCTTGCAGGCCCCTTAATGGAATCTTTTGTCTAGACTCTAAAGTGAGGCGCCCACAATCCAAACGGTTATGCAAATACATACTGTAAGTTGTCAAAAACAAAGCTAATTTTTTCTTAGTTCAACACTTTGGATACCTAACGATCCCTTGGTGGCCAATTAATTACTGCAAACCAGTTGCCCACTATTATGGTCATAAAAAATGGGTCTAGCTTACGTCTGAGCCTAAAATTATAAATTCGATCTCAAGGTTCCGCTATTTATGGTTTGGCGTTTCAACCAATTTTTCTCAGGAAAAGATTCAAATAGCACATAATTATATGATCCACACCTCGTATAATTGTTTGGACCTCAAAGCGCATAATACTCAAAATACCACTTCATTTTTAATTATGAATGCTTCATTACGCGGCGGCATCTTAAATTATTTCCTATTCATCTTGATTCATGTTTCCATAACTCTTCTCCTCCTTACCTGAATGGTTAATAGTTTAATTTGTATCCCTAGCTAGTGGGCACTAGTTAGTAATTTAATTTTCATAGAGGTCAAAAACTTCATGTTATAATTGCTTTATGATTTGGACACTGGTTGCTGAATTATTCGGGGTGTTGTTTGGACTTCAAGTGCAAACGTGTTAATCACACTGTTCATGGCCCGCATCTGGTCAAACATTTAAAAAACTTGTTGTTAACTATGTGAGTTTAGTTTGGTCTACCAGGCGACCAAATCATTTTCTGCATTTGTTTATATTTCATGTATGTAAATGCCGATCGTATTAGACATGCTGGCCAGCTCTAGGTTTTTTGCTTAGCATTTGCATGGCAAATGGCTTCCGTTGTTGTTTTTACTTGGCCCGGTTTATGGTTGTGCATATCAGCAGATGTCGTTATAGGCAAATCTCAATTAAACCATTGTTTATTCACTCAAATATTCATCCACACTTCTGATAGCTGGCCATCATACCTGGTTTCCAAGCCAAGCCAAAATAAATAGTTACGTCAAATAAATCCCTAGACTTTGCGTGGTCTATTTTTGGCATTTGTAAACTACAATTTCGGGGATTTCTCAGTTTCGTTTCCCGTAATTAAGATAGACTTGTTAAGTAGCCATGTAAAGGTCGTTTATATAAATTATTAATTAAATTTACATATCCAAATATCAGCCGGTTTTGTGATACGCCAGTGGCACTCTTTGTGTTAATAAGATTTACCGGGTTCTGCCAATAAATAACCTTTGCTTGTCGGAAGAGAAAATCTTCTAAATAATGTGATTTTTTCGGTTTGAAAATATGAAAAACTACTTGGTAGCATCATCTGTTTTCTGTGACGATAATGACGAATGTGAATAAATTTAAATCGATTTGATCCCACAATTCTGAGGGCGAAATAACCGGTTACCAGCTAATTTCGATTTTGGGCTCTTTTAAATAGGTTCACAATGGTGGCATTAAATATGGTGATTTGGTGTTATCTATCTGAAAATCATGAACAAAATACATAATGTTTTGGTTTCTAAAATCTTGGAAAAAAATAAATTATATAGTTTGTTTTTGTTGGAAGCAGATGCAAACGTTTCTGTCTTAAGACTATATATTAGCGCATAAACTATAAATAAATTGCCAAATTATAAAACTGAATTATGATTATAAAAGTCTGCAGAAAATATTTTAAGATGTTTTAATATGAATACACTTTCTTAAATGAGTTTCTGCTCCAATTTGTTTGGTATTTACTTCATATTGTGGTTTATATTACTTAGATTTTGAATTAGAACGTAATGAGTAGTAAAGACTCACATATATTTTATTTTTATGCACTTGTAAATTAATTTTTGGGCAATGCCTGGCTGCGTTAAGAAACCACAAAATCCACCGATAAAAAGGCTTTCCAAGGAAGCATGGAGATATAAGGACTTTTGGGTGTGGGAATGGTGAACCAGAGGGTGATAAAAAAAGAATGGAGGAGTCAAGTTACGAGCAATGCACAAAAGGCAACAACGGAAATGAAATCACGTACCAGGGGCGTTGTCATTCACAATGAGTGTGTGCCTTAGTGTGTGTGTTTTCGGTTGTTGTTCGCGTTGTTGCTCCAAACGTGGTTGTTGTTGAAGTTGTCAGCAGTCGCGGCGACGACAGAAGCTGCCATCGAAATATATATGCGTGCACTAGAAAAAACTAGCATGATAACCGGATCCGTTTTACAAATGAATGATGTAATCATATATCATTTATGGGACAGTCTAAAAGTATACCTTAATATGAATAGAAACGCAAACGCCCTTATCAGCAAAATAGATTTTGAAATGCATCTATATGCTTATTGATAACTGGTGGTGAAAAAAAGATCAGGTCGTTCTTCAATAAGTAAGTTTTAATTAGTGCGCAATTTTAAATTTAAGCAGTAAACATCTGGTGGTACTACCAAAAATACGCATGTGTCTTCTACCAAAATTAATAAATAATATAATAATAATAAATAATATAAATAATAAAATAAATATTTTTATAGATGAAATAACATTTTGTACGACAAAAAAACTTTGAAAAAACTAAATCTCAGTGCAAGTGTTTGTTTGTATTTGTTAACGTCTAATGTCCAATTTCAATTTGGACTGGCTGGCTGACAGAGCTTGTCGCCGACCACCGCAAATGGCAAACAATGTATGGAAGGTGCCCTTCACCCGATTCACCCAAAACTCCCCATTTCACATATCTACAGGGGAAAAGTGGACAGATGTGGAGAAGGTTCTAGAACGGCGGGCAGAGAGCTGAAGTTGGGAGCTAAGTTTATTTACTTTTAACACGAAATAATAAAGTTTACAAAAAGGAAACGTGCGCCGTGCGCTATGCTGCACTTCTTAGCGTTATACCGTTATGCTCGTGCTCACCGCGCTAGGTGGTGACTGTACCTCGCCTTTGACAAAACCCATTTTAAGGATTCTTAAGCGCACAAAGCGAAATCATAGCTTCTAAAAGGAGTAAGAGCAAGGATAAGTAATGGAATTATGTCTTACATTCAATTCTATTCTATTCTATTCCTATGAACATTTCGCCGTTTTAAAGTTGTCACAAAATTTGTATAAGTTAAATGGATTTGTGAAGTAAATACTGGACAAAAAATATATTTACAACCTTAAATTTAGAAAACAAAGTTCTGTTTTAGCTTTTAAATAAGACAGGTATATTTTAAAATGCGAAGCCAAATCCAGTTAATCCCGCCTTACCCTCATCCGCAATTTATCATCCTCGAAAAACACCACCTTTTTTTTGGACCACTTCCAAAGAAAAGGGAAAATTTTAACCAGCGCATTGCAGTGAAGGAAACTTTGTGCCCGAGCGGCAAGTAAAAAAAGGTAGAAAAATTAGCGACATGCTGTGTGACGTGACTCGACTGCATTACGTAGCCGCACCGCCCGACTCGCCTTGCCAGATGCCTTTGACAAGGGGCGTGGCCACGCCCGGCCTAACGACACAACTAAATTATTTAAAAACTCTCTAAGAGCAAAGAGGCTTTGTGCAATTAAATGCGTTCTCAAAGCGCCACGCACACATGTGACAACATGCTCTCAGGTCCGGACGAGCATCCCCCAGTAATGTTAATAATTACGCCGGAGTTTCGTGTCCGGACACATGTGGTGGCTTACTTACTGCTCGGAACGGAATGAAATGGAAGGGAATGGAATGCCCGGTGCTTGCGTGTGCGGCTAATTACAATAAATTTGCCCAATTATTGTCTGGCATTGTTTTGGCCCCGGCGGCTGTAAACTTGAAGTAGCTACCGAAGACCCGGACGAAGTTTCGCTGCCATCGATATGGTTTTCATGGAATGGGTTCTCGTATCGAAGGAACACACATTGCGGGCTAATTGTCTTCGAAATTATGATAAGAAGAAACTTTCGTTCGGCGCCGTGCTGAACGTGAAAGTGGAGTCACTTAAAAGGGTCAGTCGGGTCACTTCACTCGCACATGATGAAAACTATAATGCCACAATTGGAATGGGTAAGTGAGTGCCAAAAGGTTATTAGTAATAGATGATTGTGTAAGAGTTTTGAGTGGAAATTCTAAACATTTTGAAAGGATTAAGCCTTTGGCAGAGGGGGTGAGTTTCTATTTTCGATTACGATCTTAATAAGGGATATCTTATAGTTTTATCCGCTGTTTTGGTGTTTCGCCAATATAATAATATGTCATCAGTTCACCAACCACTTAGGCATCTCAATTGGCCGATGTCATTTCTGTCTCGCAGATATTTTTAGCAATCATGGCAAATCAAAACAAATGTCAAACGATTTGCTTTATAGCCATCGCCTGCGACCGAGACTGCAGTGATTTGCCTGGGGAATATAGCAAAGAGTCCTTCATTTTTATTATCCTAGCCCATCCAGCCCTTTGTCCCCGTGCTGAAAGGGGTGCAACATATGCGCGCTTCATAAAGTGCCCCCTCCTTTCCTCCCTTCTGGTGCATGCCAAATGCCACAGTAGATGCAGTCAAGTCGTGCGCCAGCTGAGAGCGCAATTTGGTAGAACAATACGATACGTATACGCCCTGTTGTTCTCTGTCTTACGGTGGAGCAGTGAGAACAATACTTGAAAACATATCAAATATTAAACAGCCTTATTTAAATATAATGTAATTTCAATTAATAAAAGTATCTCAAATATTCAATATCATATTCACTTATTAAAACCTTAGTGATTACTAATCATTAAGTGTTCCCATTTTGTTTCAGTGCAACTGCTACTGGCATTTAGAAACGCCTTTGTCTTGGCTTCGGTCCTGCGCCTGCCTTCGTTTCTGCCAAATGCGCCATATATTTTTTCAGGTTTATGTCTTCGTTCTCTAGCAAATATTTCCAAAGGAACAGCGAGCAGGACAATAATGCATATGTCGGAACCCGTTGTCGTTTTGTTTTATTGCATATTTATTTTTTATAGCGAAAGTAGCAAAATATAAATCGCTGTAACGCCGTGTGGGCCACAATTTTTGGCCCTGTTTGCCCTGCTTCCTCCGTTTTCGATTCTTTTTTGGCAGGCACACAAGAGCCATAAGCTCCGCCAATCGCATATGGGCCTCAACCAACCGTACACATGCAGAGCAGCCTGCTCGGAATTAAGTTCTCGTTGCGCTTTTTGCCGTAGCTACTGGATCCGGAGCCACTGGGTATTGTGGCGGAGATGGGGGTGATGGGGGATGGCCGATGTTGGGCCAACCAGCAGAATTCAATCATGAAAGTTTTTCAATAATCCGCTTTGCCCCGATTGCATTTCAATTTGCCATCATTTTGGCGCAAAAACTTAATTTTCCACCAATTAGTTTTCCGGGCAGAGGCAGGCGAGAAAACCCGTAATTGATGTGTGTGTGTGTGTGTGCCTACGAAAAACATTTACACTCTGAGGAGATTTGGTTGCTGGGGCGTCGGGACTAAAAAACGGCAAATAGTTTCTGATGCAACTTTTTGGCTTAAAATTATTGCTATTCCATTTGGCTGCTGACGTTCGACTTTTGCAAAATAAAATTAAAAGTTACAAACGCGATATGTTACTCGTTTGTATTTATAAATCGGCTTTTGGGCGTGGGAGACAATATTAACGTGTTTTAGTTCATTTGAAATATTTTTGGTATATTGTTCATATGTCCTGGTGTTAAATTTCCTTTCATGGAGTTCTCTTAAAGTACATACAAAGTTTAAAAACAAATAAATAAATAGCTCCTTATACTCAAGCCTTGAAAAAGGCATAATCTCAATGACCTCCACACTGCCTTGTCTTAGCTTTTGTTTTAATGGCCTTTTCAGGCATCATATGGCGCTCAAAAAGTCATTGAGCATATTTATTGATCCCCAAACACACAGCCAAACACACACACACACACACACACACCGACACCTGAAGACGGGCGAAGCGAAATGGCCGCCAAAGTGAGCTGCGATAATGCTAATTTTATTCAAAGGTTATGCCATTAGAATCCACTGCTGCAGCCGGGGCCAAAAGCTGGCCAGCAGACAGAGCGCAGAGATATAGGAGCGACAGGAGCTAAAGCTATCAGATTCGAAGGACGAAGGACGCGCGATGAAGATGGAATGCAAGTACGTGAAGAAATTCACGAAAAATTACGATAGACGCCGGGCGAGGCTGATGCACACAAAATTGCAAATCGTGGCCGGAACGAAGACGCAGACCACGGCCAGATGGGGCCAAGATGGAGGAAGACGAGTCGCCTTGGCCAGGAGAAAGGTTCGGTTGCAGCCAAAAGGGAAACCTCGCCATGCAGCATTTATTGCCAGCGAAGCGTATTTGGCACATTTGATGCGGCGCATAATGGGGAACGCCATTAAATGTCCATTGACATGGCAGCCCAGGTCCGTTGGCCAGCACAGTGGGGCAAGGGAGCAGAGATAAGATGAGAAATAAATCTATTGAGCAGTAGTTTTATTGCATTGTGCACTATTTTGTAATCAAGTATTTTACCTATTTAATTTTGAGCTTATCAGTTAGTTGCATATTTTTAAGTATTTTTCACCACTGTGCCCGCTGTGTGGACAGTGGTGCAGTGGTCCATTGCTGCAGCGGTGGTGCATCGCAAATCGAATGCGAAACGAGCGTAAATCGTGACCAGCAAGGATCTGCTTAGTTTTCTTATTAGCTGCGATTACATTTTATGTTTGTTGTTGGGTCAACATGGCGTATACTTCACTTCACTTGGCTGGCAGGGGTTTGTGTGTGCGCGTTATATACAGTTTGTATGCTTAACCAAAGTCACAGTTGTTTTTCTGAGAGCTGCAGTTGTTGGTTTTGCACTTTGCTGGCAACGATTTCCAGCAGCTTCTTGATTTTCCTTCCCTTTTCTTTGCTCGATTTTTTTCCTGTACGTGGCCAAGTTGCAAAATGTCGAAAGTCGTCGTCGCATCAAATATGTTGAAAAGCAATTGGCAGGCGTTGCTACCGAACGCCCCTGTCTACTAATGCGCTGCTGTTGGAATTTCTTCATTGAGTACGTGCATTAAATATCAAATCACAAAGAAAAATTCCTCCTCACTGGCGGCTGGCCGAAAATTAAATGCATTTCTGCCGTTGCATACTTGCAGGCGCGCGTTCGACTGTGCAGCGATCCATTGCTCCATCGCAGTTTATTCTCGATTTTTCCTGTTTTAATTGCCGGGGCTTCATTTGTAAGGCAAGTGGTTATACGTACGTATGTGGCGTATGATTGTGGAAATCAATTTCCTGAAGCAGAGCCAACCGCAATCGGTAGACAAAACAAAGAGACATTCAACTACAGCAATGCATATCAATTGCCGCTGACAATTTCAAATAGAAAACGTCTCAGCATGCCAATGAATGAACAGCAAGGAAAATCCCGAGGAGCGGGAAAGTTGAAAGCAGCAAGGACACAAAATGCTGCCTGTCAACGGCAAACTGCAAAACAAAGTTCTGCGGGAAAAGAGTGGAAAAATCTGCATGGAAAGGTGAAAAAGTACCCTGTATAGAAAAAACCTTTTTCTTATTTTTATAAAATGCATATATGTATAATCAACGCTTGCCGGCAGCTTTTAATCATCACTTTATGATGATTTTTTATTTCTTTTTGATACGCTTAAATATATTTGCATTTTTCCATATTGAAATTATCATACACATTCGATTCTAGCCAAACCCTGGGTAACCATATTGAAATGTAACTGCGATTGAGTTTTGGCTCCCCACTAACACAACCAGTTGCTGTCGTTTTGCTCTTCTATTATTTTTTCCATTGTCAATTGTCAATGAGTTTTCAATTGCCGCCAACTTGCATGTTCTGAAGATGTCCCTCCACTGCATCCACTGGTCCCGAGCCGCCAATTGGGATTGGTTCTTGCTTTTGACAGTCTTGGAGCCGCCAGCCGCCAGCCCCAGCCCCAAACCCCCTCTCACCATCCATTTTAGACCCTGTCAGTGGCAGGGCAGCTAATTCGCTTGTTTGCGGTTGCGATGGCAAAAAAGAACTGGTAAAAGAAGTCTTTGTTTTGACAGCGGAAAATAGGGGCGGAGTGGTTTGTGGGAGTGGCAGCTGGAGCGGCGAATGAGCCACCTTCCGTCAGCTACTGACATCGTTTTCCTATCCGCAAGTGTCGTCGAATGATAAATGGTCGCGAATTTGTTAAAATATCGCGTGCTTGCGACTCTTTCTCATCATTTCAAAGTAGGTGTTGAAAGAGGGCGGCGACACGCCCATTTCAATGCTAATATGAAATGAAAACTCACTCGATGGCTGACAAGAAATGGGAATTGAAACTATCAAATGTCTGAGTTGGCTTATACAAGAAAAATGGGAATATTCAAGAGTTTCTATTCAATTTTTTTCATTAAAATATGAAGCTACTTTATATGTAAGCATTTTTGTTTTCCCAAATCATTTTTCAAAATGCGTTTATATGAATGCTATTGAACATCCTTCAGCACTGCAAATGTCATTTACTTACCCCAATTCATGGTTGATATTGGCTAAATTTTGCATAGATATTTCGCGGCAGCTGTGCAAACTTGCGGCAACCAGCTGATACCCAAAAATCGAAGGCCTATGCTGCCACCCAAATAAGAGGCGAATGTAACTGCTTATTGTTTGCTGCACTCGCATTTCCAATTCCCATTTCCAAACAAATGAAAGGCAAGAGGAAAAGCCGTGCCGTGCAAAAATTTTCAATTGAAACCCATTGATGAGTCTATATCTTGTGCCAGACTGTATGTAGTCCCCCTATATTTTTTTTTGTTCCACATATGTTTGTGTCAGCACTGCCAGCGGGTGGTTCCACCATTTTCCGAGTCATCGCCGGGCGGTGGGTACTATTCTTTTTCTTTTTTTTTTGGGGGGGTTGGGGCACAAGGCCGCGGCTTTTGTTGACATTCGCGATGCGGACGCCCACGTAGAGGCAATTAATTGGAAAAAATGCGCAAATAGAGTGGCGTTGAATGGAGAACTGGATCCGGTTCGCGGTAGCAGGTGGCATCAGTTGACTTAACCTCCATTCCCGCACCCATACTCATTTTCCTCGACTGCGTCCATCCCCACAGCTCAATGTCTTTGAGCTGCTGTCTCCGAAAAAAAGCGAAAATAAAGTGCTGTCTTTCTCAAATGTCATTTGTTGCTGCTAATAGCCTAACATTTAGCATGTTTCTTTCCTGCCTCAGGGTATAACTCTTTGTTAAAGAAGCTGCAACCCATTGGGATCAAATTCTAAACACTGAAAGTATCAATGAAATAAGATGTGTTATTCAATCAAAGGAATATCCTATTATATAATCTTATATAGTGTTTAAGCGAGTTGTATGAGAATTATCCTTTTCTAAATGTCTTGATATATAGACCTTGCTGTTAGGTAGTTCTAGCATAATTAGTTCTGAAGTTTAAATACCATTAGTGTTTGAAAATATTCATAGAGTATAGCCACGTGTCACCACCTCCATATAGCTCCTTAGGCCAGTGGAATGCAGTTTGTCGATGGTTTAGGAGCGTGGAAATGGAGGAAATAAGCGGGACCGAGGGCGTTCCCCGAACTTTTCGTCGCTGTCAATGGCTTTTGTCTCGTAGCGCGCCAAAACTTTTCTAATTAAGTGGCAACGCCGGGTAGCAGGAATACGTTGGTGCCCCAAGATGGGTTGGGCATGGTGGGCGGTTGGGGGCGGGACGGGTTCTGGCCACTTGTCCAGTTGGCCTACGAGCGGTCGCATTACAATAAACTGTTATGGGTGGACTTTTAATGACCAGCTGGCTGCTCAGTTGCTGCATTTTCCCCACCCCGATGGGCGTTTGGAAAAGGGGGCGTGTTAATGGTTATCGCTGTTGTTGCTGCGGTTGGCCAGCATTAGTTACAAAATGTCGTTAGCCAAATTATTTGCCATGTTGGCGGAAAATTTTTTATGGTTTTATCAGAGGGGAAAGTGTGGATCGCGGGTCATGGGGGGCATTTCAGAGCCTTGCACGACTAATTGCAGTTGAAATTTTGTTTTATGCGCACGCGGCACATTAAGTTTTATACGTTGTGTCGCATTCGAGGGAAAGCGGCGGATGGGGTTGGAATTTAACTAGCAAACTGTTAAGCCCGATAATTAACTTGAGTCCAGTTATAGTCACAGGAAATATGACATTTGGAAAGTCCACGAAAAGTGGGCGAAATCTTATCACAAAGCATTTTACGAGCCATTTAAAGTGAATTTAAGAGGAAAGTTTTGGTCAAGTGGGGAGATAGACATCTTAAGTGGCTGAAAATCATAAACACATTTGTGTGTTTTGGGGTCGTGATGAAAAGCTACATATATGTGCATATGTATGTATACATTATTCAAGGGTGGAATTGAAAAAATAATTAACAATTATGGGTTTGCAAGGAGGAATCTCACATTACTCACATTTTAGCCAACAATCCTATATAGATCTATAGATTTAAACGTTCAAAATGACCTGTTTCGACTTTGTATACTACACCATTCCAGTGCGAAGGATGCGCCGAAAAGTTTATAGATTTATTTGAATAATTTATGGCACTCTTTCATTACTTTTTCACCTGGCTGAATATGAAACTTTTCATATATTTCCGGCCCTGTCTGATTGTCTAACCTCCATCCAATCGGTTGGCGTTCGTAAGCCGAAAGCTTTAAATATTTAACCGCCGCTGCATGCGGCTCCCATTTCAGATCCAGTTTTCCGGCTTTTATTGCCGGCGTTCCTGGCTGCCAGCAAACCGCATGCTGTTGTAGATTAAGCCACAAGACTTTCCCAGAAATTCACTCCAATAACGGCACATGCACGGCCAGAAGGAGCGGCGGCAGTGCCAGACTCTATTTATAGTTTGATGTTGGATTTTATTTTCAGTGTTCTGGTTGCTGTTCTTTTTTTTTTTTCTGTACCTCGATTAAAGGGCCGTGTGTGTTGCCTGGAATTTATATTATTGCATGCCAGAGACTGACGCTAGTCGGGCTCGAATTTCCTCCCTTTTTTGGGGCGCCTTTGTGTTTCGGGTAGCGAACAAATCGCAACATTACAGCCCCATGTTGTACTAGTTTTTTATTGATATTTGCGGCTTGCAATTGTTGCGCTTTGGCATTCGCATTTGTGTAGCACACTTTTTGGCCTTGTTAAACCAGGACTTTTGACTTTCGGCCATCCGGTGGCCTTCCAGCATATTTATTGGTATCAGTGCGAGTGCTCAATTAAGTTCCGCTCACCTGTCAGGTGATCATCCTTCAAGGGGCCTCGGATATAAATCAAATAAAATACATAGAACTTTACCTACCACCGAATTTTGTACAAACTTCAATATAACTAATTTGTAATTTGAAGTCAAAACAGTTCTTTGCATTTTCATAAAATGAGCTTAATGAAAAAGTTCATATTTTCTATACCATTAATCAATCAGTGATATATAGAATCATATCTTTTTGCACAGTGTATGCACAGTTTTCCAGGCCAGGAAAAACGTGATGCCATTCGATTTTTTGCCAGCTTAAAAACTCATTCATCAATTAAATCGACACATTCATCAAAACAATTTCCCCCACGTTGATGTCAACATGGCTTCACTGTGGTGACGTCAATGGAGCACGTGTGGAGTTCACTGTACATATGGTGGGGCAGTGGAAGTGGGTGGGTGACATTGCGAAATGGGCCTCTGACTTTTGGCATTTCATTAGTCTGCATGCGGATTATGAAGGCCCATGAATGTCGAATTGGTGAGGTCAACTGTGCGACTTGTCAAATGGGAATTTATTTGACTTTCGCTCCAAAAAGTGATTGAGAGGTCTTCGTGCGAAGGGGTTTCATTGGAATTTATTAAACTTTAAGTTGAGCAGAGTACGTGATGTGAAGGAGTTCCATTCCATTAGCATGTTTTACATCATTTTTCATTTACGTTCCATGTTCCAGACATTTTTTTTTTGTTTTTCTTTTTGGATGGTGTTGTTGCGGAAACTTAAGGACTTCACACTTAATTGCTTTTTCACGCCTCTCGCCACCCGGAAGGAATATCTAATACTCCTGACGTTTCGCCATTGACGTGCGCCCACTGACAGCAGCTGTCAGCTCAGTTTGTATTCACGGCGAAGACAGCACCACCCAACCACCCACCCGCCCATTTCACCCACTACAGCATTTTCCTCCGCGTCACAGCCATGGCCTGCAAATTGCTCATTTCAAGGCTAATTTGTTAGCATATATAGACACTGGAGAAGATAAAAGGCGATACACAGAAAAATACATACCACCGATGGAGCCATTTCATAATTACTGCGAGGAATGCAAATTCCTGCTAAATATTGTAAACACAAATGGATCGATTTCCCTGTACAATTAAAACAGCAAAATTCAAAAAATACATAACTCTCTGATAAAGAATGGCTAGTTTCTTTCCGTGTAAGCAGCTGAAGACAGCGCATAACTTGTCCGCCAAGGTGGACCAAATTTGTCAGGCAACAGATGCAAAGCCACGCTCCTCCTTGCACTTAATTACAGCGCAGTGTCAGCTAAATAAATTTATTTACATAATTTTAATTAAACAAGCGAACGGAAACTGTCACCCCAAAAGTCAGCCTGTCTGTCAGGGTCAAGTATGCGTATGTCTGTCTGTCTGTCAAGGTGACATCGGTGAGAAGTGGCTGGGCGGGGGTGACCACCACCCAAGGACACGCACCGACCAAAACCACCTGGGGGAGTGAAGATGAGGTTTCCTTTTTCAGGGGTGGATATGCTGCCAATTTTGGTGTGCTTAACGATATAATTAGATTGTTTTGTGGATGGTTTTTTCTTCTTTTTTGGCTCGGCTGCTCACCGACTGTGATTTTCAATATGCCAGGCAGGCAGGTGAACTTTATCCCACCACCCACTTTTGTAGTCTGATGTTTCCTTTTTTTTTTTGTCCCGCTGGAAGTTGCGGAAAATTGGGGTGACAAACCTCATTAATTACAAATGACTTCATTTCTTTTGTTTAGCGAGCATTCAGGGGATTCCCATTCAGCGAGTCTCTGAGGTGTGAAGTGTGTGTGTGTGGGTGAGTGTTTGTGTGTGGGTGAGTGTTTGTGTGTGGGTGAGTGTTTGTGTGTTGTGACAGCTGAAGGGCGAAGGGCAATGGATATTTTCCCTGGAAGTGCTGGCCAATTATCATGTTGATGGCAAGTTTAGTAAGTGAGCCTCTGGAATGGGCAATGAACCTTTCTGGACCCTTGGGAATGTTAGAATATCGAAATGCGAGTGATGCAGTAAGGAATTATGAGTATCTCAAAAGTGCGGATCAAATGCATACATCATCCGCTGATTTATATTCTGAATAAATATATATATTTCATGCTTACTCCACTCAGCTTAGTTCCTTCGAATGTCTGGCCCAAAAAGCAACAATTAAATGTGTAAAATATTTGTGTTTCAGCTGAGCCGAAGGCGCTTTTAGTGCCGCACATCCCGATGGCCTTAGTTTATTTTTCAAACGCGAGCAGATGGCAGTGGAAGGGGTTGGGGGCAAGGCTTTTAGCCAAAGTCCCCAGTTGCTTGTAAATTGTTCTATGGCCGCCAAACACATTGCGAAATGTGACAAATATGCATTTGGCAACAATAAATTTTACGACCGCAGTCGCCGCCGAAAATATTTCACACAGCCTCGGGAGTCTGGAGTTGGATCGAATTTTAGGAGACGGGTAAGATGGCTAAAGGATGGGGCGGAAAGGCTGAAAAGTCGGCTGGGGAATAACTCCATATCCATATAAATATAAATTAGCATATTTTGCGGCGCCAGTGCGGCGGCAACTGCAATTTCTCTCCACTGCCAATTGTAATTAAATTGTCGCGAGGCCAGAGGAACGCGCACAGGCATTCGAATATATATGCATAAATATAATTGCTAGATTTTATTGCTCCAGTGTTTTTTCGTAATTCAATTTGGCTGATTTATGCCGCCAGCTCAATCACAATTTCAACTGCCCAACAGCCAGCGTTCCGCTGATTTGTTGGCCTTGTTAACGCCAATTTATGGTCGATGCCTGATTATTGCCAATTAGCTGCAATTGTCCCACCTATCCGTGCCCCTCGGTCGCCACACAGCACCCCTTTCAACTGCAACTGCATTCATCCCCAATCGTAGGGTTACAAATAGCAGGCTTAAAAAGCCAACTACATTTTGAGTGAGTTACTATCCAAAAAAAAAAGTGAGGCCCAGTGCGCCTGCGCTGTCTAAAACTATCTCAAAAACGTGCAACAAAAATTGCTGCCCCGAGCTCAAGAGTATGTACTCATCTGTGAGTGGAAATGGATAGTTACCAATCAAACATTACTCTATTGTTATTAAATAAATATTAATAAACCCTTTGGCGCACCAAAAATTAAATATATTTTTTATAAAGGCGATAGATGAGCTTGTATTCTACTTTCCAAAGAATGGAGGAACCCTTGGTTGAGGAAAGGCCATCCCGAGGGCAAGTCCTAAGATTGTTGAGATCAGAACTGATAGCTTCATTTTGAATGGGTATTCCACGGAAAATGGGCTTTTATGTGCTTAAGGCAACTGTCAAGTGTGAACAATTGGATTGGCAATAGTTTAACAACCAGTTAATCAATCGGTTACTAATAGTTATAATAAAACTGTTTAGTTAACACATCCGTAAGGTTAAAGCGCTAATAAAGTTCATGGCTATATAAATACAAATGTCTGCAAATTAATCTAACCTCAAAAAAAAAAATAGAAAAACGGCTCTATTTGCAGAGTTATTCTCTTAGTTCACTAATTAAACAAAAAAACTTTGCTTTCTCTTATTCGACTTTGATTAAAAGACTTAAGATAATTATTTGTATTTATTTATTTATGAATAGTTTGATGTTGGCAATAGGTCTTGATTGTAAACTTATGAATCGAATTTTCTATTCTAGCATTAGGGACCACATCTTATATGTTTTGAGACTAATTTCAAAACCCTAAACCTTAAGAAATAACTTTACCTTAATAACGTGGAATTTTCAGTTATATATCCAAAATGTACACCTAGAATAAAATGTGTCTTAAAAATTATACCTCAGTAAACAGAGTAGTTATTAACTTATATTAACTTCATAATAGGAAATCTATCCTTGACATTATAATTTTGTAAACAGCATAATTCTAATCATGTAATTTTTAGGACTAAGAATTCGAATAATAAGAAACAAATATATTATATTTTATTTATACATGTATTTTTTATATATATTTTTAAGCCAACTTAACCCATGATAAAAAAACCATCGTCAAAATTACTTGGGTCTATAAATGTAGGCATTGTTGGAGCGGTAGCATAAACAGGTGGTTTTACCATCGCAAGGCCGCAAACAGCTAATAAGATAATATCCAGCTTCATTTTCTTCAACCAGTAATGGAAACGTTTCTCGGAAAACTGAAGCATTTATAGTTCAGAAATTGAAAGAAGAACAAACCCAATTCGTTAGGGTTATTATGTGTAAAAGAATGTATTTAAATTTTTTTAAGTTATAAATTACTTAACACCAAGAAAAACAACACTAATGTGGAAGTTATATAATGCATAATTGTTATAACTCCTTTAATATACGATTGCTAGACAATAAATGAGCAACAAAGATAAATGTAGCATATGTACACTTTAAGCACATACAACTAAAGTTTTAGTTGCTACATTGAACTAAAGTCCTCCTTTTAAATGGCTTGCCTTTGGTGGATCCAGTTTTAGTTGAATTTACTCCAGCATAACGAAATCGTTAGGGCGCCACATGTAATAAAATAAAAAGCAAAACGCAATTAAAATTATTTCAGACGACGCCATGCAGTGCGGCAAATGTTTTGCGTAATTGCAGTTTGGGGCTCATTAAAGACTGGGCCGTTTCCTCGCCGGCTCCTTCGCAGCTTAGCTGGCTCTCCTTCGGGGTTTTCCCCCACTTTTCCAGCCGGACACAGCTGGCGTGCGAAAAGTGCCAAGCGGACTTAACAATGCGTTACATTATTGTCCACCCACTCGACGAGTCCGGCGGAAAAACATTAAAAATCCATTGCACAAAGCTAGACAAATAGACGCACACCATCGGCGATGGGGTTGAGTGGGGTTGCACATTCCACCCAGACAGACAATCGGTTGGCTGACTATATATACCATAGCTCCATATATATATAGTCGTACATCAGGCGCTCCTCTGGCCGGAGTGGCCTGCTTAATTAATAAATTGATTGGATTGTTTTCACAGCACGCGGTTCGTTTGTTGTTCTATTGAATTTTATTTCACAGGACTTCGCTGGAGTTGCTTCCTGGACTTAATCGCACTTTCTTGTTCTGTTTTATGCCTTTAACTAAGTTTTTTGCATTCACATTGCATGCTGGTATTAAGCTGATTTATGCCAGAGGATATATTCGAATGATTTCCACAAATTTTTATTTTAGAAGAAATACTCATAATAATTCCGTCTTATTTTATTGTAAAACTATTTTTATTTCATTGAAAGCTATTCAAATAATATACCGCTGCTGGCATCCGGCTGCTTAATAAATAAATGGGATTTATTAACCAAGTTAACACTGTGCCAGCTCCTTTTTCATGCACTTGAACGAGTGTAGAGGCGACCCGCAGAGCTGCCCTTTGACCCCCGTTCGCAACCCCTTTTTGCCGGCTTGCTGTTAACTGCTATTAAGCTAGCCACAAGTTGCTACGCGACAGGCTAACACAAACACACCCACACGAGGGCAGACACGGACACATGGGAGTCGCCTGCCTTGTTATTATGGCCAACAATTCAACAGTTATCCTTTGGCTTTAGCCCCCTCGCCACTTTACCCCCTTGCCCCACATAGCCCACCACCAGTTTTTACGAGCGCCACTTGAACCCGTTTATTTTGCATGTGTTTGCTGGTGCCGCTTTTTCTGTGCTTTTTGTTTTTCGTGTGCTTCTTTGGTGGCAAACACATTTCACATGTCGCCATCGTCGTTCTGCGCACTCATTTCCGTTTCCTGTTTTGTGGCCAAAACTTCAGAGCCACAAAAAAGGTTTGTCTGTCCGGGCAGAACCCCTCCCGCCCGCCTTTTGGTACAATTTTCATTTGTACGCCACGGCCTCGTAAATCATGCGCTGACATGGCTAGCAAAATTGTCGCTGCAGTTCATAATAAAAAGATAAGAAAAGGAGGCAAGCCGTCTGCAAAAACAGCGCGAAATGCTGCAGCATTGGAATTTCAACTGAGAAATTTCGCGGGTAAATAAAATTAATAAACTCCGCTGAAGACAAGTGGTCAGATGTAGAATTGTGTGTGGAATTTCGTAAGTAATTGAGTTTTGAATTGGTAGAAAAACAAGAGCTGCTGCAGTTTTGAATATGACAAAGTGGTGCATAGAAAAGTCGATAAAAAAAGTGCAATGGAAGGAAGAGTGATATCAATATCCATAAAGTATGAATCTTCTTTTTATTCAATTAACACATATTTAAGCCCATTTATTTGTTAAAATTACCTTTAATAACCGACTTAGTTCGTTAGAATAAAGACCGCTTTCCTTTCAAAATGTGCTCATTAAGCCAACTCCTATACACACGCCGTTTCGATTCCGCATCCCATTTCATGCGAAAACACTATGCAATTCAGCTTAACTTTTATTATGCATTGCGACACGAGGCGGCATGTTGAGCTTGTACCGCCAGACATTGGCCTGGCTTTATCCTGTTGGCGGTGCCGCTGGTGCGAAGTCCGCACTAATTAATCCCTTTACGACTGAAACCTATCAAAACACAAGCTTAACTTTTCCAATAAAAATAACGACGACATCGCCACAAAAACGACCAAAAAAATATACAACGAGATGCGACCGGGAGAACCGCAAAAAGCAGAAAGCATAAGGAATCTCCGAACTTCCTATGACCAGGAGCTAGGAGTGCACTGCGAAAAATAAGTGCCAAAGTCCCTATTTGATTTACAATCACCTAACAAATCATTTTACTTCTTAGATACTTCAACATCTATTTCTTTTTAATTCGGTACTATGATTTCCGCGAACATCTGATTACACATCTGCAATAAATAATTCGTAATTTCTTTAAGCAAAGTATTCACTTTTTCTGCGAGTGTGCCTGACACTGAGATACGGAAAAAGCAACCAGCACGCAAGTCCCTCTTCAGCGGCGACAGCAGCGACTACAAGTCCCCGTCCGTGTGTCCTTGTGTCCTTTCCCGGCTCAAAATGCAGCAAAAGTTGGCGCACTAATTACCAAGGATTAGTTTCATATTTGTTTGTCAACAGCGGCCAAAGCAGCCCAAGTGGTAGGAGCTGCTGCTTCCTTGCAACTCGAGCAGCCACCAGCTGTTGGTGGCTAAAACGGGGAAACCGGGCATCCGGCACGTTGGTGGAGGGGGGAAAAGCCGTCGCTACCGGCGAGTGTCCTGTCCGACAAGTTGGCAAGATTATTTATGAGCTCGGCTTGGGCCAAGCGGCGAAAGAAAATCATGGCACCAAGTGAGTGAGAGGGCAGCGTTTAGCTGCCTCCGTATTCATAATGAAATTAAGTCGATTGAATGCGCTGATTATATTCATACCATACCTTTGAGCTCGACAAAAGACCCTCGGTCGGCAGTGCGTAAATCCGCTGGGGTAAAAGCGAAATAATTCCATAACAAAAAATGTATCGCTTCAAAAGTTGGTGATGCACGAATACACTATAAAAGCAATATAAATATTAGGCATAAAGGTGATAATTAAAATAGTTTATATTAGACACGTTGTATTGTTTCTCTAGTATAAATCTCTTACCCGTACTTTTTCTAAGGTAGACAAAGTCAAGTTGTTAACTTGTTACCATGTAAAATACTCAATTAAAATGCCGTTGCCAAAGATGACTTCTGCTTATCATCTCCCCAAATCAAATATTTGTCTAACTTACGTAATTCACACAGTTATGCAGACGCTTTTACCATATTTTTCCGTTGTGGCACAAACATCACGGCAAACACACAATACCTCTGGCATGTTTATTATTCGGGGAAAAACTTATTACCCGACCCTCCTCCGCACACATAATCAGATTGCAGAATGCAGAGGGCAACCCTTGACCAAGGACAGTGGGTGAGGACGAAGGACGCAGGACGATGGAGGTGGGACGCAGGGATCCGAGTCCGGGTCCAACCACCCTCGAATCGCATGTCTCTAATGTGATTGACCCTTACGCCTCGTTGCCGGCATAATACTTGTGTTATCCCTGGCAGGATAATGCAGGACCAGGGCCAGGACCTTCTCCTTTGCTCCCATGTTGGTCATCGTGGGCTTCAATAAATTATCACGCCATATAAAGCAATTAATTCTGCAGCTACTGCTGCAGCCCCTCAACTTGATTCGCCGACTCCCAGGGTTGTTTGCACTAACTTTGTCCATATAATTTCCTTATAGCCGCCTTCGCTGCTTATCCACTGTTTTTATATTTTTTTTGGCCAGGATAAATAAGGTTTTAATAGGGTTTTGCTCTTGTTTTCTGTTAATTGATATTTCCAGCACCGACGTCACTTTCTTCATAATTCGATTTTCTATGTAGTGCAAATTTTTCAATTATTTCTACAGCTATTTTTTAGTGCCCCCATTTTGTGGCGCTGCAAAGTGGCTTGCAAATTACTTTCGCCTTTACTTCGTCGACCGGAAGGGGGATTAAAGTGGGGTTATAGTTCGGTTATGGGTCCTGTTATGGGTGTCCTGTCATGTAAGCGGTCAGCTTGTAAGCTTGATTGGCTTTTTCTTGCGGTTGTCTGACCCTCTCGATGGCACTGCAGCGTAACAATGTTTGGCTGCAAATTAAGTTTTGTGCTCCAGTTTGCGGAACATTTCGCAATTTTTTGCCCCATGTAGCTGCAGGTTGTAGTGAAAGTGTTTTCTTGGCCGTACAAAAATACATTCTAGATAGTTTCGTTCGTTCTCTTTACCATTTGCTAGATTAGGGCTTTTCAACAAGAGTTTTCAACCCCTTGTTCTATTCATCGACCCACTTAGTTCATATTTATGCTCTATGGACATAAGTTCACTGCCATTTGTCGCTGGCGAGTGCCAAGCAATCAATTTCCCAGACAACGAGGACAGCCGCGCCTTTGTTTAAATTTTGGCAAGGCACAATAATTTTCCTACGCAATTCGGTTATTTGACCCACCCATACTTGTTTGGCCTGCCAAAATAAAGGCGTGTGCCTTGTAGGTCCTTGGAGGAAATTTTCGGGAAAAACCCGGCTGGCGAGCGGCAACATCATAAATAATGTTGACAAAATGCATTGCAGTGGGCGTGCCCCCACGCCCCATAATTAGTGCATTAATAAAGCCAAGAGACTGTCGGCAGATGGATAGACAATAGAATCGGATAGTTTTATTTATGCGATTTGACGTCGCTGCAGTGCGGAGGCGATCCAATAAAGTAGTCGAATCCGGCTAACGCCACTCGCTTGTTGTCGCAAACAACGCCATAATAATGTAATGAAATTTATGATGCGCATTTAATGTACTCCTCACACAGCACAGCGCGACAATAAAGGACAGAACGAGGGGTGTTCGATAAGTTCGACTGGGATGGGATGGACTTGGAATTGGAATGCACCGAAAAATTATATCAAATTTCGAGTATTCGAATCTATATATGATATTTAATCGAGTGTTGCTGCGTTTTAAAAGAGAATATATTCAGAAATGAGCAACAATATTTTTTAATGGATATATAAGTATTAATATATTTACAATATATATATATTATATATATATAATTATATATTATTTAGGTTGAGTTTATGTCTAATTTATATAGAATAATTTGCCTATCTCACTGCTATTTGTTTTAACTGCACGACTGCCTTTGAATGCCCGATCGAACAAAGCCAACACTTAACTGATTTCAAAATTATATTGGCGCTAGTGTGAGTGGATAGCTGGGCGAGTGTGTGTGTATATGTATGTATAATATGGCATATAATTTTATTGCTTATTGTTCGCGCTGGTCAAGGCACTTTTCCACCTCTCCGCCCCCAAATGGCGCCCCACCCCTTGTAATTTGTGCGTTTGTGCGTGATGAGAGGCGTCCTGGAACTGCGAATCGAGACGACAGGGTAAACATTTGAGCTGGGCAAACGCTAGTTGCGGCAATCTGGACACATATCTATATGTACAATGGGTGCGAGTCCCTTGTTTGTATAGTTTTCATAGAGTTTTATTGTCTCAACGCACTGCATTTATTGGGAAAATTGATTGCCGCACAGGACCAAGGTTGCGATTTCCCAGAATGACTTGGAAAGTCTATAGTTTGCTTGGCTGGATAAGACTTATTGTTATTCAAGTATGAAAAATAAAAAAGTAGCGTTATGACCATATTGACTCATCTTACTTGAACTCAAATTTTAATGTCTTGAAATCAATAATGACTCTAGGAATTGTTTTATTTTTTTAATTTCATGATTTGCTTGAAAGTATTTAAAACATTAAAACTTACTAACGAAAACTCTACTTTTTCCATTGTTGTCAATTTTCGTTTTTAGAAACGATTTCTCACATCTAACTCGCAGTTCACAGACTAATTTATTAACAGGTAAGTTGTTGCCGAAACTGTTGTTTTAAAATGACTTGTTCTCTTTGCAGAAGCTTTCTAGGCTATTATTTGGTTTCTCTTTAAAATTAATTAGGTTTCGTTTAAAACAAATCCGCAAAATGAATGCAGAATTTACAAAAGAACGTGTCATAGATGCGGTTAATACGTTGAGCTCGGGAAACATTTCATTGGCCAATGAATATTTGGCCGCCTTTCAGATATCGAATGACACGTGGACTATAGCTGAGGAAATACTATCCTACAGGCCACCGCACGATATGCACATCCTGACCTTTGCGGCAATGAGTTTGGCCAAGAAAATAAAGCAATCTTTTTATTCGCTGCAAAAGTTCCAGCTTACGTATCTAAAGAATTCCTTGATCGATCACCTTAAATATGCGGCTATGATGAGGGATTCCAACTCTTTGATTGTGCAGCTGGCAGTTGGCCTATCAGCTCTAGGGCTATTGTTTTCACAGTGGGACTACGATCTACAAGACTTTGTGCACAAGCTGTCTGGAAAACCCCAACACGTTATGGTACTTTTGGAGGTCCTGAAGATTATTCCCGAGGAGACTCGTCCATCGAATCTTCCGGTGGAAGCGAAGAAATTGAATTCTGTGATTTACACACTTGAACAGCAATCTCCGTATATCTTAGATGTGCTGGAAGGAATTCTACAGCGACCGGACTTAACAAACGAGGCCTTGCCAAAATGTCTGGCTGTTTGCGCGTCATGGACCAAATTTAGTATGTTTTCACCCGACGAAGTGCTGCATCGCAGACTGTTCGTAATGGCTGAATTTATTCTGGTTACCCCGGTGGTGTACGGTCATTTGCAGGCGGCAGAACTTTTTATAGCCTTGCTTGAACAATCACTGATCAGAAATGAACTGAATAGCTGTTTGGCCGATTCGGTCATCTCTTTGAAACCGGCATTCAAACGAGCTATGGGCGATCGCTCACTGTTGCAAAACTACTGCAACATATTTGTAAATCTGTTCCATACACACTTCCAGCTAACTCAAACGAATCCTGAACGACTCAACGAACGACTAGCAACCATCGAGCTTTTGTTACTTGTAGCCGAAGAGTCTCCATTAGGGGTAACAGAAGCCTCTTTGGGTATGTGGTCGTCGATTTCAGAAGAAGTGGGTCTCCAAGACGATACGCAAATGTATGCTGTGTATCAACCGTACTTCTTGCGGCTCGTGGAGCTACTGTTTCCACGCGCTGCCCTGCCAGCCAGTTATGAATTCATGATGCCACCAGGGTCGGCACACATGCAACGTTTTCGAGGACTCATAGGCGAGGTCCTGTTGGATATGGCCCACATGATAGATGATGATACCATAGAGAAACTGTCCAGTATCGTGGCAGATGAGCAGAGTCCCTGGACGAAAGTTGAAGCTGGAGTTTTCTTCCTGCGACACCTGATAGGAAACTTTAAGGAGCATCGGACTGATATAATCTTAAACATTTTAAAGACCCTTTTTCAAAAGGATTGCCCGCAGCCTTTTATACGCCTGCAGATCCTTGAGCTTATCTCAATCCCGAAAACCGTGAATGTCGAGACCATCTGGTATTGTCTGGTCAACGAACTGCGCCGCGCGGACCCAATGCTGTCGGCTATCGACTGCCGCCTGAATCTTCTAATGCCCCACTGGAATTACCTAGTTAAGCTGGCCATGATGGTGGACGAGTTCCGTTTGGAGGAGAGCGAGCGCTGTGATCTTTTGTTCAGCATCTGTACTTTGATCAGGGAACTACCTGCGGCGGTTGTCCTAGAAGCAAAGGCGTCAATACTCAATATAAACTGGCTCAAGTGTCCTGTCGATATTCAGGAAAATCGTCACAGGCTGCTAATGAATAGTTGTTAATGTTTAGGCCAATTCTATTAAGATTATATTTTGTTAAAGTTTTTCCAAACATTCTGATAATTAAAGCATACTCGTATAAATTAGAGATAATTAACATGACTCAACTCCATGTCGCTTATCTAGGCGAATGCCATAAAACGACAATCCACGCCAATAGGCAAGTTAATTTTGCTAACTAATTTGGTAACAGCTAAAGGCCAACACACGCCTAAATCGTAAAATAAAATCAGATCCGAGAAAGCCGTGGCTCATTTAGCTCGGCATTTTTATGCCCACCCAATCCGGGCGCAGGAGTCCTCCGTCTTTGGCTTGGACGGAAGTGACTGAGTGACATTGACGTCGGACTGACACGTGATATCAATTCTTGCTTTCGTCCTTGGCGATGATTCAACCGAAACACAAAGGCCCCGGCCGATGATGAGGTGCCAAAGAGTGGGCCCAAAAAGGCATGGAATATGCGTCAAACTCCTGCTCCTGTTGCTCCTTTCTATAAATTTTTCTTCACTCTGTTCGCCTGCGCACTTCCGCAATAATTTTTATCGCATTTATTTCTCTCCGAGCAGCATTTTTACTGCCGCCCGCCTTTGGCCACATTTGCTGGTGGGTTCGGTGGTGGGCTTGGGTTTTCCTAGGCGCCACTTGAACTATGAAAATTTGTCCCGCCTTGCTGGCGCCGTGTATATCGATCGCGCGTGGAAAACACTTTTGCCATTTGCTTTATCTGCCAGCAAACATTGCCCGGCAGTAGGAAAAATATATATACATATCTACATGTGTGTGTGTGTGTGTGTAGTGTGCAGGAGAGGGTAGACAGGACTTCGGACTTGGACTTGGTTCGTTGGTCTTGCTTGGTTCCATTTCCATTCCCATTCCCACGTATCCACAATTTCGTTTGGCGCATTTTCGCTTTCCCTCGTCGCGTGGTGCGTTCATAAATATTCCGTTTTTGCTTTGCTGTTGAACGTTCTGCACTGTGTGTGTGTGTGTTCATTTTAAGTGTGTTTCTGTTTTTGCAGCAATTTCAGTTTTTAGTCCCGTAATTTATATGCCCCCCACTTATTGGCGCAGCCTGGGGTTTGGGTAAACGTTTTCCAGGAACCGACAGAAAAATCAAGCAGCAGATCTAAGGTTATCAGAGCTTGCCACTGGGTTGCAATTACCACTCGTAATGTTGCGGGTTGTGCAATTGGCCAAATTCGGAATCAGTTGGCAATTATGAGATATTTTTAGATATGTTCGAACTTTATGGTAAGATCAAGGATTGTAATTGCTCATTTCCTTTTTAGCAACTTTAAAGAAAGTTGTATCGAAACGTTTTCTGGACTATGCAATATTAAGTTGCCCACTTATAATTTCTTTTTTATTTCACAAGCAATTTAAAAATTCAATATTAACACAGCCAAAACACCCCTCATTGGGCCATCGCACTCATCTCACTTAGACCCACTTCAAGTGACCCTCATAATTTACGAAAACATTTCATTTTAAAAATTAATTTCCAACATTGCCCCCAAATGGAAAATTTGTTTTAATTGATGATTTACGTTGCCAGTCACGAGCGGGAACCCTTCTCTCTAATGAGGACAGTTGTTGTGGGCAAGTGTTAACATGGAAACCCCATGTCAACCACCCCACTTGGCAGAAATATGGAAGTGCTGCTAATCAAGTGCTGAAGAAGGATATTCGGGCAGCTGAAGGAACTTGGCCGGATTGCCCTCGTCCGCGGGGACCTTTTCGCCTCGTCCTTTTAAATATTTAAGTGGATTTATTCGCGCTAGCGTGGAGGTTCGAGGAGGCAGGATATTCAGACAGACTTGGAGCACTTCCTTCGCCATTTAGAAATTTGCATGCAACTTTTTGCTGCAGTTTTTGTGCGGCTGCTTTTATTTTTCCACCTGTCGCGTAAAATTTCACACAGCAGCATAAATTTCAGCCCGACGGCAACCGCACCACGGGGCTGAGGGTAATGTGTAGGTGGGAAAACCACCTGGCCACGCCCACACCTCCTGGATCGCCCCCGAAGGATACAGTTGCAGGCGGTTTTCCCTCAGGCGACGCGCCGCATTTGACGCCACATAATTTTGCTGTCGGTGGAACTTTTTGTTAGCCGCTTGTTGTTTTTCACCCTCTCATTTTCTCGAATTGGCGAATTTGTTGGACCAGCCACGCCCACACAGTCCCCATTTCGCCCACGCCCGGCGCATTGGCGAAATTTATTTGGCGACAATAACAAAAGTTTTGCATACTTTTCGGCGGTTTCGGCGGCATTTCATTTACGATTTCATGTTCGTTTTGTTTGCTAATTAAAAGTAAGTGCTCGGGCCCTTCTCACCTGGCCAAATGGCACTGTGGTTTTTGAAATAACAACTAAATGTTAAAAATACAACCTTGCTGGTGCAGAAAATGGACTAAAATGTCGACTTGAAATGTAATATTATTTTAATATTAAATAGCTTAGACTGTTTACGTTATTTACTGAACCAAATCCAATATAAAATAAGCGTGACATCAATAAAGTCCCAATTTACTCAATAATTTTTTAGTTTTTATTACTGTAAATTCTTTTATTGTGTATGTTTCTATATGGTAATTAACGAGTGATTACATGATGATTAATTGCAATCCAAATTATCAGAAGTTTTCCTACCACATTGCAGCACAAGGTATCTTAACCGGCATAAAAAACGACCGTCTCCGGCCAAATTAATCACAAAGAATGGGCGAATTTAAGGAAATATTTTGGAAAACTGCACACGTGTTAGCCTGCGCCCTCTGCCCCTGCCACGCCCATTTGGGACGCCATTTTGCACGCGAACTTTGGCCGCAGTTTGACATTTTGCCGCAAGGAAAAAGCACCACGAAGTGGAAAGACTTGAAAATAAAAAGGAGCGAGGCGAACATTTAAAACTTTCGCAGTTTTAAATTGTCGCAGAGCAAGAAGGAACGGCAGCAAAGGCTGCAGTTGACTTTCCTTTTTTTTTGCTGCCCGCTTTCCCAGCCCGGAAAACCTTGGGACCCACGGAAAACCTCAACTGAAAACTCAACTCGATGCGACTGTCAATTGCAAATGTCACACTGGGAAAGCTCTAAAGGGCAGAGCTGGAACTGAAAGTGGAGTCGGTCTTTCCGCTCGGCTGTCACTAATTCCCCCAGCTCGATTTGCATTTTTCGGTTTCGGTTTGGGTTTGGATTTTTCTTTTACCGTGTTGCATTCACATACACATACACATACAGCACAGCACTTGTTTTTCCTCTTTGTGTGTGCGGTTTTTTTTTGGGCCATGTGCCGCAGCGGTTTTTCTAAATAAATTGAACATTTGCTAATATCTTGATCAAATGTCGCTGTTATGCCGCTTGATAAATGGAAATTTTCTGTTGTCTGAAGGTTTTCCAACTCTCTTGTTTTTTGGTCGAGCGTTTTTTAACGGTTCACTTGATCCAGTCGATTGGCGGCTGGTCTCTGACAAACAAATAAAATCTAAATTTGCCACGGGCCCTAGTTCTAGATAGCAATACCAATACTTAAATATTTAAGTCTTGTTTGGGGGTTAGTAAAAACTAATTTCAGATTGAGCCTTTAAAAATATTTTGAAAATATTTTATGCATATTTTGAAAACCCTGAAGCCGGAACGATGTATTTTAGTTGCTATTCCGCAAAAGTTTCGCTTTTCTGGCAACAAAATAACAAGGCAAAACAAACTAATAAGAAAGTACGTGCGAATAATTTTACAAATTAGACGAAAACACTAAGGAAAAGTATGGGGAGCTGAAGAGACCTGACACCGGGGCATGCAACCAAATACTTCTTGAGCCACTATTTCGGGGCAATAAAGCCTCAACTAACATGATAAGAGACCAGGGACTTGTGTACAAAACCAGACACGCCGCAAACTTCGTGTCGCAATACTGTTAAATGCAAACTGTAAACAAGGAAAGCTGGCAACAACTAGTTTGTTTTGCTTCGGAAAACTACCGTCGTTTCATCGACGACCACACGTCGGATACTCGATATAGAGGAATTCTTGCGTATGATTTGAAATAATAGTTTTGGCAATTACAATATTGTCGGTAGGTCGAAAGTATCTCTAAAAAGTTATATATTTTAATATTGTAAGCTATATTTTTTAAGTTAAATCGTATCTCCTAAATTGTCTAATACTTAAACAAATTATAGTGCACATAATATTATTGATATTTTTACTAATCTTGCCTTATAATTGCCGAACCACGAAATCACATGCCCCGAAATAAGTCCTGAATTTCACTTATTTTCCACGAGCTAGTTTCGATCCTGGGACCAAACAAAAAGCAATTAGCTAGCACAAATCCGTGGAAAAACAAGAGGGAATCAAGCCAGTGAGCTGGGTAAAAGAAAAACACAGCAACCCGGCAAAAGTCCAATAATAAATAAATAAAACTTAAAGCAACTCACATTAATGAGGCCGCTTGGCGCCACTTGGCATGACAAACATGTGGCGCACGTGGCCAGCAATTCGAACTCGGACTGCTCCTGGGTGTTCTTGGTTAGTTGGGTGAACCCACCCATCCAGTGGAGGCCGTGCGGTGGGTGGTGGATGTTGGAATGTTGAAAGTGGGGCTATAGCACTAATTCCCTAACATGTCACGAATCATATTGAACATGCGGCTCTGCCAAATGATGATGAGCGCCGCCAATGAAGAAGGGATATGTGCAAAGGAGGAAAAGCGGAAAACCCGACAGACAAACAGATAGACGGACAGTCGGTGGAGCATAGAAATTAAGCCAAGTGTTGTCTGCTTCCGCTGGTGGGATGGCCAACACTTAACTCATTTTCTACATGTGCCGCATACTAAGAGTGCAATGCTCATTTCGGTTCGCTGGCAATTATAATTGGGTGTGCGGAAATTGTGTAATTTTTCACAAATTTTCATGCATCATTCCGCACCCCCCTTTCGGCCCATTAATTATTATTTTGCTCGCACATTTCGCTGATTTATTGAGTGTCAGCTGGGCGATGGGAGGCGGAGTGCAGAACATATATACAACAAATTATTTTATTTGGCTTTCCCCAACTGGTGCAATCAGTGCAGCCCACAAATCTCTCTCCTGCTGAAAAAAAATGAAATGCAAATTGCAAATGAAATTACATGCACTTCCACTTGAGAAGAGAGCAGGCCAAAAAACGCAAAGGCAAAAATAAAAATTATTAAACAATCAACAGCTCAAACAGAAGCTGCGGAATACCTAGACGGGAAATCACCTACCCCTCTCCCGATCCGGCTCCACAACCCTCCACCTCCCATCGTGATGACGCACATTAAAAGCCTGCAACATTCCGACCGCCATTAAGTCAAATGGATGAGCTTGTGTGTAATAAAATTTTTTATTATCATCTGTCGCTTGCGCTTGAAGCATTGAAATGAAAACCAGAAAAAAGTACAAAGTAAAACACGAAGTGAGTGGAAGATGGATATCTGGAAGCTATCAATGCTAAATGCCAAATGCCCTACGGAAAAGGTAAATTATAGTCCCAAGGATACAGCAAATTTCTAAAAGTTTCACGTTTTGAAATACGTTAACGTTTAGATTTTAGTTGGCCGAAAACGAACTAATTTTTTCCAAACATCCATACATACTTTTTCCATATGTTAAAAGTTCTCGTCTATGGACTGAAATAGCAAAATCATTGAATGAGCCAATTGAACCACTTATCCTGTTAGGACATTCCGACCACCGATGCCTTGTCTTGGTAAATTCACACAAAAAACATCACCGAAACCCGCAGAAAGGGACAGGCATAATAAATAGAGGGGGAAAGAGAGACATTGGGGCAGACAGGCACAGGCATTCAGAAAAATGATGGTCAGCAACAACAGCAGCAACAATCGCGAAATTCAGCAGGAAACTTTTGAAAAACAATTTTTTTCACTTTGTCTGCCGCACAGGGAATATAATTTTTATATTTTTTTTTTAGTTTTATGGCATTTTAAAAGTAGTCAGAGTCCCATCGTCGGAGTCCAGGCATTTTACACTCGACTGGCGTGAAAATTCATTAAAAAATTGTGTTTAACATGCCAAACAAACAGCTGGCGGAAAAAAATTGCAAAAAACAAGGCGGAAATTTTTGCGAAAAATTTTTTATTGCGGTCGAACAGCTTCAACGGAATTTTGCTGGTCCCACGGATCTTTTGCATTAATGGCCGCACTTTTGGCGTACTTTTTGACATTTATTTGACGCATGGCAATGAAGTTCATAAATTTTCTGCCCAGCAAAGTGCAATTCTCATTGCATGCTGCATTTTGGGATGGTTGTACCCTCGATTTTTGTCATTTCCGCAGGGAATCTCTAGCTGTGTCTTGAGTCTAGAGTCGAAATGAGGCCTGTCACCACCAGTTGTCTTTCAATAAAGGATCTGCAAGCCAAACCATCACAACCCCGAGCAATATGTGGAAAAGCAATTTATGGCAAAGAAACTCGCAGAATGGGAACAACTTGGGGTTGGCAGAACAATGGCACGGGCCTTGGTGACTTGTCAAAAGGAGCGGAGAGGCCACCCCTCAGCGAAATTCATTTGTTATGCAAGCTACATTTCCGTTTCCGGTTAGCACAGTTAGCAGCACGACTCAAGACCAATTGAAGGAGCCACAATCAACGAGGGCCATAACAAGAACAGGAACAAATACTGCAACGTCAAGTCGGAAAAGTAATTTGCATTTGCTCGCTGATTAATTACTGGAGCGCTTAATGATGGAAAAACACTTCAAGGCTTTATGCGCACAGTTGTAAGTGAGTAAATTGATTTTCGAAAAACTTTTCAAAAGAGCAATTAATTTATTAATCGTCTTCACTTTATTTTAACTTTTGACCCCAATTTTTAACGAATTGATTGTTGAAAACTTAAACTATAATCGATAGTACCAGCAGAATATTTTGCCCATTGTTGCGTATACGTCACGTAATCTTTTTTCCGTCGTAGTGATAAGCGCAATATATGCAAATGTTTTGAAAGCGAAAAGTATTTCTAGCTTATTTGCATTTCTGCAACGAGCGTCGCATTGCAGTTGGAAGACTGCAGCGGAAGAGGCCCGCTTAAAATGCATTTGGGCCCTGAACGCCGTATCGTAGACCCATCAACCTTAGATGGCCAAGTATTTGTGCTAAATGGTTCGGGCTCGAAAATTGCTTGGGGCGACCTGGACAGCCCAATTGTTTATACCACACGTACAAGCCATAAATTTGCCACACACAAATGCGATGAGTGTCTATCGAGCACTATATCATTATTTGCCAACTTGAGGTGAGCATTAATAATTATCGCCGTCGATGGGAGTCCAACTTGAGGAAAGGGGTCTTTTAATGGCTGAATGCAGCTGTGCCCACAAGAGATGAATATGAAGTTTAAACAGAATTTTTAATAAAATGGATCTTTTTAAATTTTAGAAAATGAACAGGATAGAATATCCAATCGAAAAATTGATTTAAATATTTATGTCCAAAAGAAATGGATAAGGATAAATGTTGCCGAAATATGCCAGAGATCAGAGTAATAGGGACTGACTAGACTTGCATCATCAGCACCACCCGTTGCACCACCCACTCTATTCACCACCCACTCCACGCGGCGAGTGCTGCAGTGGCTGTCAAGTCAAGTTGGCCGCAACACGTTGCCCCTAATGATTTATCATCGCTCATGCTCATACTTATGCTTATGAGTGCCGCACGATGATGTCGATGATTATGATGAGCAAAAGGACGACGAGGACGTGAACGTGAACGAGAACGAAAACGGCACTGAGTGCTCAAGTGGTGCATCCTTTGCCATCCTTGGCGTTAATATCTGCTTAGGTGCACTCTGGCTTTCTGCATTTAAGCCACCACTAATTTATGCAAAGTGACTTCTCGGCTTTTGGCATAAACTGCCAGTGAGTAGTGTGGATCTCCCGATTGCAATTCGATTTGCATTGGCATTAGACGCCATTCAATTAGGCACGCAACACTTGTGGAGCGTCGCTCCATCCATTATCACTCTACCCTCTGTGATAAACTTATTAAATATTTATCAGTATTATTATTTTGTTGGTCAATATAAATTTTATTCACAGATATATGAAGCAAGCTTTGAAAAACAAATTATAGTTTTTATTAATATTATAAGCCCGGATATAATAAATGTAAGTTGGTTTCTAAAGAACACGATTTACCAAATGTTTATTCCTGTATTATAGTATTATAGTTACAATACATTTTAACAATGGCTGATGGATTGAATTTTACGATGGGTGCTTTTCCTCCGAGTGCCATAGAGTACTCAAGTACAGAGGCTGAGCCATCGCATTCATCGGATGTCCCCATACCAAGTGTCTTGATGTCGGGCATTATGATCTTTGGTCAAATGATGTGGTGTAGATTAAGCTCCAATTGGGGAACTGTGAAAGGAAGCGATCTGAAGCAGAAATCGGGGAACCTTCTGAAAAATAAGACTTCTCGCGCTAGAAGAACCAAATACATTCATTGATTGAAAGAATTTAATTGTAGTGCCGCCAATCGTATAGCACTGCTTTGTTTGCATCATGGTTTCGAAACAATTTAAATTGTTTTATTGAGAACATTCTCCTTTTCGAGTTGTTGGCTTAAATTAAAAGTGCCCAGTCCCAATTTCATTTCTAGACTTTTCATCTTCAAATTAAAGGCAATCAAGCGGAGTCCTGCCCCGGCGTGGCTCCACGTCCTTTTGGCTCTTCGGTCAGCTCCTTTGGCATCTTCTGTCCGGCAATGAAGACATTTTGAATAGCACAAAAACAAACAAGCGGCAACCAAATGCCACCACTTGCCGCTGCCACTGTCCCGTTCCCTATTTTTCCACACCGGGTTTTCTTGGTTCCTGCTTCATCTTCGTCTTGCGTTTTCATACACTGAGAACATTTTTACTTTACATTCATATATCATAAATTTAGTTAAATGTAATCAGTGCAATTTGAGTAAATATTTGAATATAAATATAATTTTAAACCTCTTTTGTTCTGCCAATAAATAGATTATTGAGATAATTAATTACAAATTTTATTTTGTTTTGTTATGCATATTTTCTCTATGTGTAGTTGGGGTCTTAGCTCAGGTAAAAATAAATTGTAAATAATTCCGTTTATGCGGCATGCGAAGACAAAACACATAAAACTGCCAACCAACCGAGCAGCCAGCCAGCCAACGATCTGTGAGGGGTATTGGGTGGTGGATTGGACCAGGTGAATGGGGTGGCCAGAGGTGAGCCCCAAGTGCTGTTAGAATTTACTACGCTCGAGGGGGCGGGGCAGAGTGGGGCAACGACGGCGTTGCAGGTCATTTTCATGGCTGCCGTGGCATACGTAATTGAATAGCAGACAGCAGGAACAAAGAATGGCAGAGCGGAGGGATATGGGAATGGATCCAAATATACCTCGCACTCGTTGGATTAATTTTTAATGAATTCTCTCCTTCAGCCGGTGCCCATTCCCACTTTCATTCCTGTACACATACCCATTCCGTTTCCATTGCTGCGACGTCTTGCATTTAGACCAGCGGTCGGTAGCGTCCCATTAGGCGGCATAAGAACAAGATATAGCTCTACTCCTCCTTCTTTGCCAGGACACGTATAGCGTTCAAGTTCGTCTTCGGGCCATTTTTGCCACTTTGCAGATCCGCCAAAACAGCCTTTTCCCGCTAAATGTTGGATCCTTAAAATAAAAACAAAATATGATTGTATTCAAAAAATCTTTACTCTTCAGATATTTCTTTTTTTTTATTATACTAACTCTATTTTTATTTAAAAAATAATTATCTTGTTTTTTGAAAAGGCTTTTGCTTGTGTTTTTTGCATCGCTTACCTGTCATTGTCTGTGAGTGCCGACCGCTTATTTAGACCGTCTTTATTTGCGGCGGCCAAGACAAATACACAATAAAGCGACGTGTGTGTGAGCCAGGATATAAAAACTTAAGTGAGATCGAGGAACGATGGAGTGGGATCTGTGGATGGAAGTAGTGCTATTTCCTGGGAGGAACTTTAATATTGCAGCCATTTAAGTTTGGCGTCAGTCTGCTGGCTCATATGCAAATGCAAATATGGCTAAGGGAAGCGGGTTTGAGCCACAGGAATTATAAAAATATGCCAGTTCACGGCGCCAAAGGAAGATGGAAGAATGGGGGTCATTGCATGCACATGCAAGCGAATTAACATTTAAATTAAAAAAGCAAAGGCCTCAAAGTGCCAAGCCAAATAAACAAAAAGGGTGAGTGTCGGTCATTGTGACGACTGGCAGATACCGTGTGAATAATATTTACAAAGTATTGTGCTTATATAGAAAAAAACATAAGCCATTCACTAAAAAGGTTAAGTCTTTAACTCGTTTACTACTATCTACATTCGTTAAATTATAAAATGGTCAAATATTTATTTAATATTACATATAGCTTAATATGCCCTTAAATGGTGAAACCCTTTAAATCTGCAGCGAAGCCCGAAGTTTGCAAAAGCTCACTTGCCTCTCTCTCCTTTCGCAGGACTCGCATTCTCTTTCGCGTTCCTGCTCTCAGTTGCAAAACAGCTGCTTGTCCTGTGGCATAATTCCGCTTTTGTTGTCCTTTAGTATTGTTGTGGCAGCTGCTAATATTTGGTTTATCCCCGTCCTTTTTTTAAACCCTGCGTGCTTAAATCTGTTATAACATACAGATACCTCAAATTTGTTGCCTACTCTTGTGGGCTGTGCAAAGTGATATGAAGTCAAGTGGTTAATTAGTTTGTTCAATGGAATATTTTATAATATTATTTTCAGTGTTTTTATGATACAGTTTTTGTAAGCATATATTTTGTAAAATATTTTTAAATATTTTCTATTTACATATTAAAACCAAAAAGGCGCAAAGCTGCAGCTGCATCAACAAAGAAGGCAGCTGACAAAAGCTTGAGTTTTGTAAGGAAAGCTTCGTTTAAAAAGCTTTTGTAATGCAGTTTTGGAGCGCAAACTATAAATTATTTGAATTTCACAATTGAAGACAAAAATGTGAATAAAATGTGATTCGCGGGAACTACCACAGGCTCAAGGTAGGTTAGATGAAATAGAATTATCCATTTACGTTTTTATTTTTACTATGCACTCCAATTGATTAAACGGGAAACGCGTTCATAGAAAAATCCTTTGAACTGAAACGTGCTTGAGCTCCAGTCCAACGGGATTAGAAAACGAGTTGAATTTCAGCGAATTTAGCTGTTAGTGTTATTTCAATTTGAATTAAAATTTAATGTGCTTATAAGTAAGACATAAATGTTATTGATAAAGATAAAAAATAGGGGACAACATAATTTGGACTTTTTGAATTTTTCTTGCAATTTCTGCACAAATAAATCAAATATGATTATTTGATAACCTTTCTGCCCCAAATGCTGACGTTGCCACACTCATATCTGCAGCAAATTAGCATTGGTTCGGGCAACAACGAGCGTTCTGCTCCTCAGTGGCCGTAAACAAAATGTTGCAGCATTTAGAGCGCAAATAAAAATGGCAACAAGGAGCACAGGATCTTCTTTTCCTTCTCCTTTCCAACTTGGCCGGGTTCACATTCTCAGATATTGCATAAATAATTTATGTAGTTATTTTTGTCTTTTGCCCTTCGCCGTGTACCTTCCACAAATAGTTTCTCGAATGCGGATTCAATTTGCCGGTGGCCAAGGGTGTTGGGCTTGGGTTGCCCTCTTTGAGCAGAAAATGCATATTTAAATCAAATAAAATTCCTCAGCTCGGAATTAAATGTTTAAAAATTTAAAAACTGACTTTCGCTGACTGGCACCCTCTTGCCAGCCATCATCTCACCTTGCCACCCCCCCGGGGAGTCGTTAATTTTTATCACATCTCCTTGATACTGGTACTCTTGTCGGTCCTCTGTTTTTGACTGCATTACACTCCAAAAATGCATTGAGCACCAGTTCCAGTGGAGCAGGTGTCTGCCCATTTTCTTGAGACGGCATTTCTTATTAAAGCCAAGCGCAGGACCGCTTGGCGCAGGACCCAAAAGGACAGCAAAGGAAACACTGAATGCCGCAATGGTTAGCAAATGCATTGGAAATTAGGTGAAGAGTGAAGCAATGTAAGATAAGATTAAAATGGAAATAAAGTGGTAAATGAATTATTAAAATAACTAATATTAATGACGTTCTTGTTCTATCTTTTAAATTTAAAAGCCTAATAAATGTGAATTACATGAATTTGAATTAGAAATCAAAAGCACAACAATATATTTTTTTCGAGCTGTCCAGCTTGGCACATCATATTTTGTAGCTACCCCTTTCGGGAAGGGTAAATTTCGCATTGAGACGCGACATGCATAGCAAATGACCGAATCTTCGCCATCTCTCTCTCTGTTGCTGTCGAAAAAGTAATAAAGCGTGGCCAAAGAGACGGACTCAAAGCGAAATTCGTCAGCAAAAGTAATAGAAATTGAAGGCATGCCCCAAAATGGGAAGCTGCAGTCGCACAAAAAGCGAAACGGAAGCGGAAACCGCAAGCGGGTAAAAGACAAAAATGGCTGCCCATCTATCCGGAATCTTCCCTTTCTCGTCGACTCCTTCCCTTTCTCTCTTTAACTATCCGCTGATTATGAATACGGAGAGCTGACCGCAGGATGCAGTCTGCTCAAATCCAGGGGTCGTCGGACCCTCGAACACCGTGTCGCATATGTAAGCAGGCCACGTTGCAGTTCTTTGTTGTAAATTGACAAATATGCAAATCAGACCCAGACGATCAACAGGAGACAGAACCCTCGGCACCGGCTCATCATCATCAGCTAGCTTTGGGACTCCTTGGATCCCAGTCTCCCGGATTCGGTTTAGATTTGTGGCCAATTGTGGTGGTGTTGCGCGTGACCTGGAAGTGCAGTTCTTAGCCCGCTGAAGGCTATAAAAAAATTTAATCTGACAGCCACTTGAAGCGAAAAGTTGGCCAAAAGCTTTTTTCTCAAAAACCGCAATAATCGCTGGTATTTCAAATGCTCCCGTAATCCTAATTGGCCAAAGTCGCCGAGGAAAGGCTGAGAGTGCTAAAAGTTAGCAGTTGGCAGTTTTTTAATGATTTGCAAATCCTCCTCTGAAGATGCAATAAATATTGGGCTGAGTCGGTTACCACAGCACTTAAAAAAACTCCATTTGCTATTTAGTATTACCAGCCACGTTAATAATTATTACCAAGCTGAAATTAATATTTTTAACATTAATCAAAAATTTTAATATTGTCAAAAATATTTTTTATTTGTTTCCATAATTTAACAAACAGTTTACTCAGTGTAAGAAGCCCCAAAAACAAGCTCAGCAATCTAAAGAAAAAAAGGAGTCAAATCTGTTGGCAGCAAAAAGGAAGCACACTCGCGATTTGGGCCGCTGTAAAAGTTGTAAAAATATATAAAAATTAAAAAGTTGTAGCCCAAAAACGTCAGCACCATTGCCAGACAACGAAACCAGAGGCCACAGCCACGCTCGAAAACAAACCGAATGGAATGGTAATGGGTACCAAAACCAGAACGAGAACGAAACCAATAAAGCAAAACAAATCCACTTAAATGTGCCAAGTGACGACGGCCACAGCGAAAAAAAAGCAAAGAGCCGGGGCACCGGCCAAAGTGACAAAGTTAAATTCGAAACTCATAAATTGGCTTATCCACTTAACTGTTAACGGGTTCTCTCTGGCCAGGACCAAGTTTTGTTGCCAAAAAAATACAAAAAAAAAAACAAGGTGGATGTAAAAACTGTTGGCTAATAATGGCGACGGCCCAAAACTGACTCCGACTCGACCGCTTCATTTGGCAGGGAAACTTTGACCCCTTTCCCCAGCTGCGATTTTCCCGCTGAACTTTTGCCATCATACTTCAATCAGCGTTAGTCACTGCCTTCGCATGTCCTTCAACTTTGCTGGTGCATCCAGCCTGAATCCTTGCCACGACTCGCAGGACCAATTGCAGCAGCCATCCTGATGACTTCCTTACGCTCGGTCGCCTTATGAGTCACAGGCCCAGGCTTATGTTCTGTATTTTTTATTTCATTGATGAGATGTGAAAAAATATGGAAAATATTTTAAAGAAAAATAAATCTATGGAAATTGCTTTTCTGTGTCAGAGTAGGTTTTCCGTTTTAATTTAAATTTGAAGAAATAAATAAAGTTGATGGAATAGTGTTTGCAGAGAGTACTAACACAATGCCTCTGTACGACAAATAAAATTGGAACAAAAAATTTCCCAATAACTAATACCCATTTCTCTGAGTCAAGCAATTAAGACAGATTTATTTAAAAACAAAAAAAAATGTATTGAGGATATGTATAAAACCTTTTCGATTTATTTTAAAGAACTCTTGAGTCAGGGAAAATGGCGACACATGCCACACTTTTTACTTTGGCTGCCATTTGCAACAAATTGCAGCTCATTAGTTGGAAATATTGCTGAAAAAGGAATAAGCTGAGACAGAAGCATAAAGCAGAAATTGAAAGCACAAGAAAATTTTTTGCTTTACATTGCAAATGTCTTGCACTAAAAACAGTGGTGAAATCCACAAATAAAGAAGGTTACTCTCATATAGATATAATTCTGAGAAAATAATGCCATATAAAATGTATACAGAAAAACATGATAGATTGCCTAAAATATATTTTCTGGATGTTGATTGATTTTAAAACTTCAAGATGTTCCACTGTACAGGCAGCTGCAACTGATGCGAATTTCTTGCAAAAATTCCACCAAGGCGAGCGGCAAAGAGTTGTGCCAAAAGTTGTAATAAAAATAAAATACACCTGGCGCCATTCGCATGGTACAGGACTTTAAGGCGGCCGCAGGGGGCGTGGTCGCCGGAAAAGCACACACAAATATGTATGCATCAGAGAACTGCAGCCCGCCACTGGCACTCTACGTCCACCCGATAAACACTCGGTCTCTAGGCACCCCGTCTTTTTTGACACCCTACTTGCGGCAACAGAAAATATTCGGGTGTTTTACCAACGTTGTGTTTTTGTTACGAGTAAAAAAACCACCCGAGGCCTGCTGCGCAAGAGCCGTATGGGTGAGTGGACGCACAGTCAACGATCGGCCGCAGGTCATTTTTTGTACTCCTAAAATTTGTATGGGTGGAAGCGCGACGGGTATAAGAAATGAAGGGTAAAAGGGAATACCCAAGAAAAATTTCGTGCTCATGTCGGGTGCCACCCGTTTCGAATCATTGCCTTACTAATTTTTCACAAGTCGCTAGCTGAATACTCTAATGACAAATATTCTAGCATAAATTCATTTTTGAAATGAATTTTGTGACATTATGTACATAGATTCGGCTATTAGCATTATTACTATTACTATTATTTTTACTACAATTTACATTTAAATAATAAAAACGTTAATAATATATATAATATATAATAATATATAATATAATATATAATATAATATATATATATATATATAATAATTAAATTACATATATATATATATATTAATAATATATAATTTAATAAAATATAATATAATATACATAATTATAATAATATATTTTGAAGATGAAGGGCATATTTTACAAAGTATTCGACAAAGTCTAGAGCCACGCCGAAAGAATAGTGTATAAACGTATGGAGTGTAAAACGTATGGAGTTACGCATCTTGTCTGTGACTCGACTATCTACAAGAGTAGATAGACTGATAGAGACTATTACCCGAGTATTTTTCGAAACACCCGAGTATTTTTGGAAACACCCATGTGTTTAACGGTAAACCCACAAGTGTTTTTGTCACTCATCCCTTTTTAGGCATTTGTCTTTTTCTGACTGTTTGTCTTCTCTACCCTCCGTTATGGGTGCCGAGTATGATCGGCACCCGCGACGCAGGTCACCGTATTGATTCGGGTGCGGGCAAAACGGGGTGTCTTGTCTACATGTGCAGATGTATACTGTGTGTTTGTAAGTACCCGCGATGTGCGTGGCGGGTAGCACCCGCACACAAAATTGTTGGGTGTGAGTCGAGTGGTAAAAAATGCCACCCTTGCAGTTCTCTGGTATGCATGCTGATGTGAATGAAATGTTTGCCTGTGGTAATGACCGCTCACAAACACAGACACGCAAGTCGCATTTATAGCATAATTAATTAGAAATTATACGCGTTCTGCATGTGTAATTTGCATATTAGTCGACCACCAGGCGCTTAAAGAGATAGAAGCCAGCTTTGCACACGCGTGAGCAACAGAGACAGCACTAACATGCCACAAGCTGACGCTTCTTTGCGGTCATAGAGCAGACCATATCTACTCCCTTGGGGAGGTCCTTTGAGCCCTATTCCCCCTCCACTGCCCCTTTGATCCATATATAAAGTTCCATTCCTCCTGCCAGCAGTCAATTAAAAACCATTTTTAAGCAAATTATTCTCTTGGTCTATGTCTATGACCATTCAAAAATTTTGTAACTTTAAAAAGCATTGTTGGCAAATATTTTTGAAAAAATAAACTTAAGTGTTAATAATGTTTTTAGGCCAACAAATATTTTCCCATGAAACTAAGAGACGTCTTGTTTTGGGCACTTTCGAGAACTAAGCCTCAATAAATTTTCGCAGATGATCTGAGTAATTGAAGATGTGGTTTCGTCGACTGCTGTTTCGGGGGTTTTTCCGCTTAGAAATCTGAAAATCCGCAATGCAATTTTCCACTTGTTTGCCTTTTGCCGTTCGTTTGTCTTTACTTCGTGGAATTCTGTTTGACATTTTTCACTGGAATTTAATGCCATTAAATGTTTGTGCTGATTTGGCAGAAACGGTTTCTATTATTCATAGATTACACGCTGATATATGTTCCTTGTTTTCGATAGTCAAGCTATGTAACGCAATACACACAAGCAATTTGCTGCTCTTTAAAGCGATACAAATAAATGACAAATGAAAGCGAGAATAATCGCCGGAAACCCTTAAGTCCACATCCTGTGGGAAATAACTGCTGAGGAAATTTTTAATGGGGTTGAGGGTAAGTAAAGTTTATTTGATAGGCGCGTGTTTAATTTTCACCCCAGACACCTTGTTCTGTCGCCCCTGTCCCATCTCATAACTTATTTAACCCGAATGGCCAAAAATAACATTTGTGCCTGGCATAAGCAATTGTTTAAAGCAAAAGTCACCCGCACATCTTGAAAATTCCTGCGGCGTATTTTTCCAACCCAGAAACAAAAAGCGGCAATAGCAAAAGAACTTGTTAATGGCCCTTGGTTACAACTGTCAAAGCACGTAGTTCAGTGGGTGGGAAAAGAACGAGGGGGTGGTCTAAAAAGTTTTCATTTACAATGAGCTTGAATTTATGCCCACCTTGCCCTGGGCCAGCCTTAAATCACACAACTTCAACAGCTAATAAAGCTATCAGCTATAAGTAATTATATAGTAATTTACAAATAACATACAATTATTTGACAAATTTGGTAATTAATTGAAATTAAAATACAGCGGCATATGGATGCAAACTCTATTTATTTTCCGCCAAAGTTACTCACCAACTGACTAAGTTGGTGCAGCGCTAATGATGATAAAGTGTGCCGGAACCTCTCACTTTTCCACCCTCACCTGTCCGAACGAGACAAAGTTTCAAGTTATCATAATACGAAACCCACAAAAATTTATTAAGCTTGAGGGTCTAGGGTGGCGAAGAGCTGCGTCTAGACTGCTTACTTAATAATAATTTGCCAAACAGCAACAACTGCAAACGAACAAACAAGCCAGCACCAAAGGCATCTCATTTTGAACATTACTTGTGGCGGAGTACACCGAAATAAAATAAGTCACACTAAAACAAATATTTACTTATTGTAGTTTATCCGCATATTTCATTACAACTTAAAATTTTTCCTCAAACGGAAAGAATTTAAGTATTATAGCTTTAAATAACTCAGTTTATAATTCATCTTTGTAATAAAGTCCCTTTTGTAAGAAACATGCGTTGAAAATCTTATAAAGACCTCATTTTCGTCTCAATGCATCAAGAAAGGCAAACGTGGCGTATACGCAATATTTGCTGTAATTTACACCAGCTAAACTCGATGGTGCGGGAGGGGATTGCCTGAGATGGCACATGGCTAAAAGTGAGCATGTCTTGCATTTAAAAATATATACACACACACAAACATTGTCAGCCAATGTCCCTTTGACTGTTTGTGTGTGTGTGGGTTACGACAAGTTGATCAAATGGCCACCGGATGTACAGGATAAAGATAGAAAGAAACTCGGTGAGAGAATGAGATGGCGACACCAGACAACCGGAAGGCAGCTCAAAATACTTTGGCCCAGCTTTTGTCACATTTTTGCAGGTTTTTGCATAAGCCCAGCCAATTTCCATCTGGATTACAATTCATTCCTTGTGGCTAAAGGCCAACTTTAAAGTGCGACAGAGGCGCCACCTAGCGCCCGGCTAGCAAGCGCATTAGAATGCCAAGAAGTTTCCACAGACGTGTGCGAGTTTCCGCCCTGTTCCCCGAATTTCCCCGCCCTTTGCCAGGCACAAACTCCGACCAAAGCAAAACCGGAAAAGATGATTAATTCAAAGTTATTAGAAACATGACTGAAATTTATAATGTCCAAAGATCAAGGAGACGACGGCGAAGTAGTCCGGGCAAGACCAACAGAAATAGAAAAAGGCGAGGCTTAAAGCGAGGCATAAGAAAACAACCGAGTTCAAAACTCAAATGGCTGCTCAGCTGTAAGTTTTTAGCTGGGAAATATGAAAATCCTTAGGCCGGAAAAACAAAATATTTGATGGAATTATTTTTTTATTTTCAATTAACTTTTGATGCGCTTTCTTATCATATATAGCAGAATAAAATATGTTTTTAAAAATCTGATTAAAAAATAGAGCTTTACCCGCAGGTCTTTTAATTATTCATTTTTTTTCGGGAGAGAGCACTGCACTTTGTTTTAGCTACTCAGTTAAATAACCACGTACACACACACATTTTGGCTTATCAGCAAATGGAAAAGCAGCAATGCAAAAGCAAAGAAGCCAGAAGGAAATCAAGGCTGGGAAAGAGAAAAGACCGCAAAATGCGGTTGAGCTGCAGAGCCATTAATTTGTTTGTTGCCTGTTTTAACCCCCGAACAGGTTACGATTGGGGAGGCGTTGGCTGGTATCCTTAGACAATTTGAAATTAATATTTAAATGGCTATGCAAATTCACTGGCAGCTGAAAATGAGCAAGTGCCTGTGGAAATTGCTGCGGTCGCCAAGGAAGGAAACTATTTTCAACTTCACTGAGCCAGCAGCATTTTCGCGTCTCTTCCGTTTTCTTTTCCCCTCTATTTATTATTTTCCTTTTTTTTTGTTTTTGATAAGCCAACCAGTCGAAATTATAACGAATGGAAATAAAAGCGAAAGGAGAATGGCTGCCAGTATGAAAAACGAAAATTAAAAGCTAGTGAATAACTATTTGCATGAATAAAACTTGAAAATTAAAACTAATTTCATAATAGTTATCAATTTTATAATTTATATAATTTTACGGTATGTTATGTGTTATGTAAGGTTGGATGGTTTTTATATATATATATAAAGAGATAAATTTACATATCACTTTTTTAAAGCTCTTTTTTTTTTTATAAAATATTTTGATATATATGATTATATTTCGTTCAAAAAAATAATTTCTGCTATTAAAATAAACATATCTAATATTTCCCCTCACTAAAAATCGTGGAAATACTGGGAAGAGCTGATGGGAAAACCACTCAGTGGATTTTCACTCAACACGCTCGGCAAGCTCTGTCTCTTAAGAGCTTTCTGGCCCAGAGAAAACGTTTGGAAAAGAGTTTTCCATTTCCGAGAGCTTTACCGATGCGATGGAGAGTGTCATAACAACGGGTCGAGTGTTTGTTGTTGCTCAATTTTTGAGGTAAACAACATATGGCAAAATATGGAAACAGTCGGCTGAACATAAGATGCTTAAATATTGATATTTGCATTGAACCAACGATAGGAAACTACGAGTATGTTAAATGTGCGCAAATATGGGCAGAGCATATAATTAACAACACTTTTGAGAAAATATTCGAGCGGTAATTGCATAAATATGGCTCGTATAAACAAAATGCGAAAAACAAGAGTTTTTTTTTCACTTTCACTTCGTTATATTGCTCTCTTAATGATTTTTCTACTCTTGAGTGCGTTGGCTTGATTTTCACTTCCTTGCTTGTATTTCCTGCCTAACAGCTGTTGCTAACATGGCCTCAAATGTTCGCTTAACAGCGACAGACGTTTGTTGGCCTTCTTTTTTGTCTCATTACTAAAAGGCCAAGCTTCGGGCCATTGAGCTAGAACCAAAAAGTCGCATTCGTGGCCAAGTTCGTTGAGTGCAAACTGCATTTCGCAGCGACTGCGACGCCCGCGTCGAGTGCAACTATTGGCTTTAACCGTATAGCCTCGTATCTTCGTATTCGCGATTCTTGGCAACTCGCAGCTCGCAACTCGGAACTCGGAACCAGCTGCTTGCAACTCGCAATCCGCCCAAGAAGCGCACTTTGATTGCAAGTGCCGCCCGCTTGTGCCGCCGCTTCTGCGATATAGATTCCGATTTTGCCTTCAGTCTCCAGCCGACTTCCTCTACGTGCGGTTCTCAGTCGTCAGTCGCCAGTTGCCAGTCGCAAATCGCAAGTTGCAAATTGCAAATCGCCAGTCGCCAGAGTTCGTAGAATTAGAATTCGTTGTCGCGCTTGCAGTTCGCAGTTGCAGTTCCGCTCAGCTTCTCTCAGCCGGGAGTTATCCTTGCGTCACCATCTCCAGAAAACCAGGTCCTTTCGCCTGTTCGCCTTTCAGTTGCGCGCGCGATTTTATAGCCCGCGATCATTCGCCCGATCGAGTCCAAAATCTGTGAACAAAAAAAAAAAAAAAACGGTTGACAAGGGTTAAACCTTTTAGTTTTTGTGGACTTTTAAGTGACGAAATAAAATTGAACTGAGCAAGAGTGTGTGACTAGCTCAGAAAGGCTAAAACTTTATGCAGTTAAACAACAGGCTTACAATTAGACTCTAAAAAAGGTATAGACATTTTAATGAGTCCTTGGTCTCCTTGTATTAATTTAAAACGAATATTAAAAGAAAATTCTATAAAATGCTGAAAATAAGAAAATATATTTACATTAAATAATCTTTAACCAAACAAAATAAATATTGAATTGTCTTTTAAATAAGCTCCCTAGTTAAATATTATTTTATTTCTTAATGGGCTATGCTTTGCATTATCTGTGAAATTTAATAGCTTGTAGACTAAATATACACATTATGTAGTCCGGACTTCAAATAATAACTTCTCTAATTCTTAATCAACTTAATTGGCTATATCATTTTATGTTACTATTATTTAAGCACATGTAATAGTTTCATACCTATTTTCTATAAAGCAATAAAGAATTCGAAATTTGAACATCATTTTGTTTGATTTTATCGCATTGGAATTCCCTCTTTGAGCTATTTCGAAAGTTCAGCTGATTAGTTGCATGGCTTTGAGGCAGCTAAATTTGCATTGGGCTTGCCTTTAATTTATTGGAAACTCTGGAACAAAGGAAGTTGTTGCCGTTTCGTTGCCCTCTCAAAACAAATTCCAAACAAACTTGCAGGACACCGCTCCCACCAGCAACCTCATCATCATCGACATCTTCATCATCACCATCGTCGTCGTCGTCGTGGCGAGGAGCTGTTGGTTGTATTTTGGTACCAAATATCGTAACCGAAACCACAACATTCGACGTCAATCAGCAAAGCAGATTTCAATAGCTGTCCCAGAGACTCCAAGTTCCTGCTGAATTTGTTGTTCTGGTGATGCAGTTGTTGTCGCAAAACACTCGCATTGCCTTCGGCCAGCTTCTGGTGTACCCCACAATTTTCCGGTCTCCTGTCCCCCTCCTCGAGCATTTTCCACCCGGCTTTCCCAGCTTTCCCAGCTCTCCACTCTAGAGTTCTCAGCTCGACTGCTGCTTCCAGCTGTGCCAAGCTGTTTCCGTTCATTGGCAAGAGTAGATTGGCCCATAAAGTTGCCAGTTGTTAGTTGCCAGTTCCAGTTTCGATTTGCTGGCTTTTTTCCCCGACAAAATTGGTGCTGAGTGTGGGACATCTTGCAAGAGATTTAACTTAAACAATCAACACGATCCAAATTGGACTTCTTTTTTGCTGTTTGGGGAGTTTCTCTGAAATATCTCTGACCAAAAGTTAATTGTTGACTGAAGTTTGCTGATTCCGTCTTAATTCTAATTTAAATTATGTGTACACATTGTTTGTGAAAGTTTGAAATTGACTACTCTGCCCACTTTCCGCATTTAATAGCCAATTTACACCAATCGTAAGTTATAGGTTAAAGCAGCCACCCCCCTTTTATCAGTTAATTGACTAATTAATCCCATTTTTAAACATTACTTTATTTCAATTCACATTTATTTCAGGCTTAAACATAATTTTTCCATATAGCATTTATTGTATTTACACCCCCTGTAGATGATTAATTTGTTTGCACAATCTAGTTCGGAAAAAGTACCCTTTCAATTGCCTTTCAAATTGTAAATTTTATGAACGCTTTTCCATCCATAAATCTGCAAAAATTAATTGCGAGTCCACACCTCGTCGGTATTTTGCGTTTAAACTGTCTGCGGGCTTCTCAGTTTCGCAGCAGATACTTTTTGTTAGATAGTTTATCTTATATAAATCTATCCATGTTAGCCCATTTGTTTTTATACCCTCAAGTCGTGGGCATTAAGTCGTAAATTAAGCCGGCTGACAAACTGACAGATGGACATCGCTGGATTGTGTATAGGAGACCTGTCCGTCGACTCCTTGGCCATTCATTAATTGCGGACACTAAAATGTTTACGGCAACTGGCTCACATGCTGCTCGCAAATATTGTGTTTGGCCTTTGGCGCAGTTTTAGTGTCGAATATCAAGTGATTTCGGAGTTTATCACGCGACTCGTTATTGTATCATAAACCCACAACGCCCCTTTTTCAGTAAAAGGTGTTACTCTCACATGGGAGGAAGTGCAATCGGATACCCGCTGTGCGATTTCCTTATGCGAAAATGTGAAATGCGATTCCCTGCCCAACTTGATGGCTAGAAAGTGGTTAACTGTTTTTCCTTTGGCCAAGTCCCTCATCGCAAAATGCAACCTAAAACCGAGTTCATGAAAAGGTGTACCTAAAAAGAAAAACTTTGGATTACAACCAAATAATGGGAACTCTTAAAATATGACTTTCCATAAAAAAATTATGGCCTCTATGGGGTTGGTGGGTTTTTAAACGAATATTAATAAATTTATAATTTCGTATGCAGAAATGAATTTTTTATTCTCCTCTGTAAAGATTAAATTATACTCTGATAAGCACACAAAAGTCTCACTGCATTGCTAATAGTTTATTAATGCTATTACTTTAGTGTGCAAATCTATGATAATTGTTTTTAAACATTTCGGGTTATTTTCTTTTTATGTTGGATTTACTTAATTTACTTTGTCGCTTTTACTTCAATAGTATTGATACTGGTCGATATGGCATTTTGCCATTAAAAACTGGGAGAGCTTAAATAAATTTGAGCTACTCGATAGCTGCCAGCAATTTGCACACATTTCCTTTTTACAAAATTGAAATTATTAAATTGATTGCCGTGATATTGAAGGATTATTCCCGGACTTTCGGCCTCGTCATCGAACCGCTTTCAGCAGTTCCTGGCCATTCAAAACCGCGACTTTCGACTTTCGGCTCTCGACGGGCGGTAACCGAGGCATTTAGCCCGAGTGTATAACTGCCAATCTGTCAACGTGTTTAGCGACAGGCTAAACTGCAACCGAAACTGCTTCGGTATAGCAGCTAATAGGGAAATAATTAATTTCCACTTTGATGTCTCGTGTGTGTTATGCATTTTGAGCCGAGCTTGTAATTAATTCGGCAGTCGCATGACGGCTTTTGTGCAATAAGAGCTGGTTTCACTGCTCCATTTGCCTATTCTTTTTGGTTTTCTTGGCAGCCGATGACCCACTTTTCGAAAAGTATCTCATGAGATGCATTTACTTCTTACTTGCAGCTTCCTTTTACGTTCCGCCGACTCTTCGTCCTTCCCTTCAATTGCCCAGGTAAGTTGGACAAAAAGTTTCTGATTAGCAGAGCCTCATTCAATGGAAAAACCGAAGAAGCATAAGGGAAGAGGGATAAATTGAAGTGGGAAAATGGTAATGAAAAGAGGGGGAGTTCGCAATGCACTATGCGCTTTTATGATAAATGATTTGCGATTTGTGTGCATTCGTTTGAGTTTTATAGACGTTTCATTACCAGTTACCCACCAACAATTCCCGTTGGCGCATCGTAAAAAAAATGATTCCGACTGCAACGCAGAATCAAATCAAACTGCATGGAAAATTGCCATGAAGGGGAATGGATTTTCCGGATGAAGGACGGGTATTTGCATGGATTTTTAGCATCCAGTGATTTGGCTTTTAATGCATCACCGAGGTACTGTGCACAAAAGTTGCCATTCAATCGACATTGATGGAATGGATCTTGCAACTTTGCAGTATGCAAACGTGGAAAAGCCTATTAAATTGCATTCAATTCGCAATCAAATCACTTCAGTTAAATGGAGAAAATCGTGCTTTCCTTAGCGGGGCTGTTAGAACTCAAAGTGGATTAAGCATGAAATTAAATTAAATGAAAAAACAAAACATAAACTAACAATAGAGTGTAAGTAGAAATGTTATTATTTTCCACGGAATCAAAACAATTAATAGGAAAAACACTTTTAGTTCAAAACGAGCATTCAAAAAAGTTCGAACAATGGAAACACAACTTTAAATCACGAACCAATCCATCAAGCGGGGCGTGTGAAATCGATTGACTTGTTGACCACCTGAGAGGTGTTGACTGATGCTGACTGCCATCAAATTCCTGGCAGCCCCCACTCGAAACGAGAATCCGAAGGAATCAAAAGTTCTTCGGGGTCGTGGCAAGTGTTTTTCCCCCGGCCCCCCTTCATGTCACACGGATTGAGCAGGTCATACAAAAGGGGTGCAAAGAGGTGGCAAACACCAACCCCGTGGGAGGCAAACAGGCGACAAAGCCGTCACAGCAAGTATCGTGTTATCCTCTTTGCAAAGGACACGACTCTATCCTTTCAATGGCTTTAAAATGCAGCAATTAAACCGCAATTTCTATAAAATACGAAAGAATACACCGTGGGTTGGCGGGACGGTGGGGTAGGAGCGGGCACAACAATTACGAGATCCATTTAACTTTGGCAGGATGCGAAGAATGCGACACATGTCGCTAAAACTCGACGGGGAGCCAACAAAACTGGCGACACGCCGACTGAACTCATGAGAGGACACACTCGCATCCGCATTCATGTCCTGGCCGCGTTCAAAAGTCAGCAAACACAGAATAAAATAAAGTAAAATAAAATGAAATCATATAAGGCGGGCAAGAAAACTTTGCAACGTCGCTAAAAGCGCACAAATCTTTTCTTGGCTAGCTGTGCAAAATGTGAGCCCAAGAAATGCACGTAAAATAAATGCGGGTTAATTATAAGTATAAGTTAAAGGATTACTTTACCAAATGCATTGCTTCGCTAGCTATAATGAACTAAAAAAAACACATTTTATTTATTTAACATTTTGTATTTATTTATTTATATTCCCAGATTATTTTATTATTTTCCGTGTGCAAGGACGACAGAGTCGCTGCCTCAGACAATCAGCACGGGATGTTTTTGCGCTCATTATGCGCCAGCTGCAGATGCAGAAAATTTTTGCGTCAGCTTGTGTGTGTCCCTGTATCCTTTTGTTGATCCCTCACATAAACATTGGGCCAAAGAATCTGAATGACAGAGGCCACATGCGATACTCTTCAGAAATGTTGGAAGAGAAAGTTAACAGATTTTCTACAAACTCCTGAAAAAGAATCCATGCACTCCGTTTCCTATTACTATAGAAATTAGTAACAATGTTTTCTTAATAGCTTTCAAATGAAGCAGTCGAAATCCTATATACACGTAATCAGAGTAGTAGACATTTCATACTACACAACTGTAAAAGTAATGGGCTTACTTACTATTTGGTTTCATCGGCATATTATCTGCGAACCAGTCTTGAATCGGTTATGAAATGGCAATCAAAACTGGCTGTTAATGGATTGGGGTGCGGTATTAAAAAAGTTATTAAACTGGGCATGTTTCTAAAACGAGGCCAATTTGGTTGGATTTGAAAAATTGAACATTTATGGGATATCCTGGGGTTTAGATACGAGCTCAGATCGTAGCTGCGTCTTTTACTTTAAATAAGTAATATCATTTAAAGCAAAAGTGCACTATATATTATTATTAACAATAAATAGACAACATAAGACTTTTTGAAATATTTTAAGTATTTATTTTTCCAAGTCATTTGCAACGCATTTCACCTTGAAAGTAAGGGTATGCAATTTGAAACCATCTAGAGACAAAAATGTCTATTTTCTGCTTTGTTTGTGTACGAATATGTAAATAAATAAAAGTGATGTACTATATGCGTCCCTGCTCGTTGCACTCTTTGAGTATGTTTTATTCACAGGTGTGGGTGTGAGTGCGAGTACCCATAATCCACGTACTACTAAGTTGGAGTATGTGTGTAATTGAGTTTCACTTGGCGAACAGAAGACCGTCGTCTGACATTGACTTTATTCAGAGCAACGCCTGTTGGCAAGAGAAACAACAGAGACACAGAGACTCCGGGATTTCAAAGAAAGGGAATCGCAGGAGTGGGCTTACGAAGGATATAGGGGATGTAGGATGATGTGCTCGATTCAGATCTTATTTGCTGAAGTGCAAGCAGAAGTCAAAAGGGGCCTAATGCACTTAAGAATTATGTGAGCCGTGACGGAGAAAGGCCAAAGAATTATGCGGATTGTTGTGCACAACTTCTTTTGTGTCGCATAACTTACACTGGGAATAGGACAAATGCATTTAGAAAGTTAAGTTAGTAATCTTATAGTCAACATATATCATTATCCTTGTGTATCGTGAATATTTTCCATGCACAAGCATCAACGAGGTTCGCCAAATTCTTATTTTCTGAAAAATAAAACCAATAAATTGGACTATTTATTTGTAGTATATTTTCGTTATAGTTCAAAATGACATAGCGGCAAACAAATAAATTTTCTGAAATACCACCGCATCGAGTACCAATTTTGGTGACATATTTCCTCATTGCTGTTTCTAAAATCTCGACCATCATTGACATAATTCCTCACCAGCATCGACATGAATATTTAGTATCGGCCGCAAATATGACGGGATTAAAGCCATGAAAAGAAACGCCAGCATAATTGTCGAGTTTTGTGCATCCAACAGCAGTCAGATGGGATTGGAAAACCCACAACACACGCATATGTACGTACATACACATATCGAAAATCGGGTAGAGGTGCTAGAAAAGAGCCACAAAATCCACACAATACCAAACACCAATGTGACTGTGGTCGGGGGGGTGAAAATCTGGGGGAAGGTGAAATGATGAAACATCGGCATTTGCAACGGCAAAATACTGAATAAGTGATTCAATGAAGTGAATCGGTGATTGAATGGGACGAAAACGGGTTAGAGATTGGGGAATTTTCCGAAACCTTTTGTAACCGATTTGCCTGCGATTATGGGGCCCTCATGCCTTCTGTGGAATGCTTGTATTTAGCACTCTATTGGGCTTTCCTTTTGCCAGGAAATACTCAAGGGATGAAAACGGGTATGCCAGGTGAAATGTGTTTCTCTTCGCAATTTCTGTGCATTTTTCAGCTCAATATAAAGTTTTCATCAAGTCCGAAACAACTCAAACTTTAATAATTAAGAATTACAGCATTTGATTTGTTATAGCTTAAGTTGAACTTTAAGAGTGCATTTAAAAATGAGCAACTGCTTGGGGATTCCTCATTTCTTTGGGTACCTCATCGTCGATCACTCCCTCTGGAATCGCATGGCAAATCTTTTGTCTTATTTTGGAGCCCGTTGTTTGGGTTTGGGATTACCCTCTTTTTTGGTGTCGACTCTGCCTAATTTGGAGACCATTTCGCATCGCTAATGCCGCCACCAGTCGCGTGAGTTCGCGTCAGTTGGCAACAGCAGTTTGGTGGCAGTGGCAGCCCGGCTAACATGCCAGACCGCTGCCACGCCCCCCTTCCGACGCCCTCTTGGCCAGGGTCCTTTCGCTCGCACCCCGCCGTCCCGGATCCTCATCGTTCGGCTGTCATGTTGCTGCATTCACTCGTGCATACATGAAAGTCAATTAAGCGTATTAAGTGTGCATGTGTGAATGTACAGCGGTATGTGTGTGTGAGCCTTTCTCTCGCTCTCTCCCTTCGCGTCCTGACCCCAATCCCTTCCCCCAGCGTTCCGCTTTCTCCAGCTCCCCGTATCGCGCTTATCGTGACATTTCTTGGCATCGCCATCAAACAACAAACGTTGTATGCCACCCCCTCGCCTTTTCGATTTCCCCACCCTTTCGTGCAGTCCAACTTGCAACCCCTTTGCACAGGATTTTCAGATTTTGCCTTGATTTCTGTCGTTTCGATTTCTGTGTGAATTGTTTGCGGCTGATTGCGGTTCTTAATTTGCTTAAAGATATACTGGATAAGAGAAGGGAAGCAAAATGGCAGAGTAAAAGGGTTCGTAGCTTTCTTTTGGGAATTTCGAAGTTTATTTGATCTCTGCTATTGCGTTTTTAAAGCAGTACAATCTATTACTGCGTACAGTTGCTTGTTCTTAACATTTAATGACTTTCCTTTTTATAGCATCTTCGATTGGCTTACTATTTTGTGAAGTATTTATTTATCGGTGACAAGAAATCTGTTATTTTCAGTTCTATTCAAATGCCAATATAATACTGTTGTATTGATTTAAAAGAACTTTTTTAAAATGTATTTCATTAATTTCTCATTTATAACTAATCCTGTAAGGACATTGATATAATTAATGCCATATTAAGCAATTATATCATTGACTGTCAATAAACAGTCTACCTACCGAATACCATTTGAGATTCGTATGAAATTGATCCTTGGCTCCCAGTACACCGAACCGAAAGATTGTTGTGTTGAGCAAATATTTACAAATTCTCATTAGGTTAGTTTGCTTTTCAAACAGCAACTCCATTAACATATTCCACTGGCTGTGATGCCGCTCGTCTCCTCTCATTTCACTTCGCCCTTCGTCCTGCCCTCCATCTATCCACTGTTTCTTGCCGTTGAACAGAAGACACAAAATTACGCATACGCAATGTGGCACGGGGGTGGTGGCAGCAGGACTGTTGCATTCGTGCAAAGTGCAGAGGATAAGCCGAACACACACACTCTCATATACACGCACACACACACACACACAGGAGAAGACAGGACACATGTGAGTCTCCTTTTGGAGTGTTAATTGTCGTATGCAAATTTTTGCGCATGCACAAAATGTAACAAAACACGATTTTGAAAGATGCAAATTGGGTGCTGTTGTTGTTGTTACTGCTGCTGCCGTTGCTGCTAGTGCGGGGTGGGGGTGAAGTGTCAAAATAAGCTTTAAATTACGACACCCTTCAAGCGAACCCCAGCCAAAACCCCAAGTGCAACCCCCTTGAGCTGCTGATCCTGCTGCTGCTGCAGACGTGCGATGTAATTTGCAACTGACAAGAGTGAAAGTTATGCGAAGGGCAGCACAAAAAGTGTCAGGATCTGAGGGGATTGCATGGAAATGGGTGAAAATCGGTGTTGGAGGCGGAGGAGCTGGAGGTCAGGGTGGCGATTTTCCCAGGACCTGCTGTGGCTTCAGTTCGGTTCGTTTTTGGCTGCCAGGGACAGCCGCATGCGTGATTGTGACATTTGATTAGGTTGCCTTTGTCGAAATGTTAATTTGTCCATTGAAGGTGAGTCCTGGCTACTGGCTGCAGATTACTGGACACTCGGCAGGACTCCGGGCAGGGACTCCCATTTATCAAGCCGGTCCCGGCTGCCTCCAAATTGTGGCATATTGTTAGTGGCCAAGGGGGAAAACAATGCCTGCCGTTGAGTGCTGCATCTCGGATAATTATCGATTCAAAACCAGACCCAAGATCGCATAACTTAGCCGGCTAAACGTTGGGGGCTATGTTTCGGAGGGATGCATGTTAAATTCACCCTGGCGTCACTCTCAAATTGAGACAAATTTGCCATGGCTGGAATTTACTTAAGGCCATCTCACTTATTACACAATTGGCAAAAGACACAGACGCATAATTGCCGTATAATAATCATAATCCCCACAAAGCAAACACACACAAAGTCTGCCAACTTGTCCACTAATTAAGAAGACAAACTTCGGGCACTGTGTGGATTTTTGAAGTGAACTATTTGGGCAGGACTTGTGCCAATATACGTAACTTAGTTTCGGCTCGGTTCTTAATAATGCAAGTCCTCCCGGCTCCTTGTGGCTCCTTAGCCGGCTGAGAAGCACTTAATTTGGTATTCAAATGACTCAGTTAGCTCCGATGGATACCGGGCTATATACTGGATTCTGGCAGTCTGTTTGCGAATGATTAGTTAACTGAATAAGAGAAGGGATTCAAGGTGATATGGTGCTAGCTATTTAATTATGGTATATTTTAGAAATTGGCACTGGCGTACTTAAATTGATAACTGACTGGCTTAAGGCCCTTCTCTACTACAACTAAATATAATACATTTCCAAAAAAGATTTGTGTATTTAGCATACTATTTTAATAGACAATAAATACGCTGCATGCGAAGTTAATTTTTTTAATGGCCTGCACCATTAAAAGGTAATAAACTCCAGTGGTTCTGGCATTTTGAATTCTCTGGCAACGCCATCAGCCAAATACTTCCGCTTAGGGATGATCTCTCCCCTAACCCTATATCCTCATTTTTTTTTTTGCTCACACAAAGTGTCAAGTGTTTGAGTGGCATATTCGCTCCTCCCGGCTGCCAACAAAAATGGAGCCTGGAAAAAAAGTTCCAGGAAGCCAAACAGCCGACATTTCTACGTGCCAGACATTCAAACCGCATACTCACACCGGAACTCAGGCTCAAATTCGCTCGTACGGGGGGCTCACTGTGCACACTTCCAGCTCAATTGCGCGCTCAATGAATAATTTAGTTGAAATTTTCAGCGCACTTTTTGTCATGTTGGGAGTCTGTGTGTGAAACCGAGTGCAGCTAACTCCCAAGCCACCCCATTAGGTCCTCCCCAAACTCCAGCCCATTCAGTCATAAAATTTATGCGTTTTCCCCACACTTTATAGCCGAGCTGAAAAAAAATTCGTCTCGCGCAACAGTTGAAAATGTTCTAAACTCAAACTCCCTCGAGTTTTGAAAAGAGGATTGCACCATGTCTGGGTCGTAAATAAATTTTGTGATATTTTGTGAAATAATTTTAACAATTTGCGCTCGTTTTTCAGAAAACATTATGATATGCCGGACGATTTATGCCGATGTTTGTTGAAAGAAATGCAATAAACCGCACACTAAAACAATTTTTACTCTGTCATAAATTAATATAGAGAAAACTATTTTAAATTTCTAATACAATCAGAGTTAATATTTAGTATAACTTGGAATTAATTCAGATCATAAGATCACAAGTGATTAGGAATATATATTTTCCGGTTAACTTTCAAATCACCATAGCCTCTTCCAATGTCGGTTCAAATTGCTTTGAAACTGACGGATTGAAGGACAAAGTGTGTGTGAAATGGGCCTGGGACAATGGAAATGCTCATCACTTCGAGTTGGAAAAGTGAAAAGCCCATTAATCAAATGGCCAGAGCCTTTCTAACCCAAAGGCTTGCCCAGTGACTTGGACTTGCAGCAGGGAAAAAAAGAACTCGGAAACTGCAACAATTTCGGTTGAAGGCGAAGAAAAGCGAAGGCTAAACTGATGACCAGGGGCCGAGGGCAAAGGGATACGGGGATATGGGGTACGTACTCATAAATCATAAAATTCCAAGCCCGTCGCCGTCATCTATAAAATCTTGGCCAAGGCTCGTGGCCACTGAAAGGTATGCGGGGCATTTTCCCGGCTATGATGGTGCAATTTGTAGCTGGTAAAGTGTGAAATTGCGTTGCGTTGGCTGCGAGAATTGTTCTTTTTTTGTGCCATTTCAATGGATTTTTAACCGAAGGTTTCTTAAGCTCTGTGTGCAATAGGAGCAGGGCAATTTAATTGGTTAGAACATTTTCCAACTTGATTTGCCAGGTTCAACGAAAGTAAATCCATAAATAAATCAATTAGGTCCGCTTCCATTTAAAACCCCGAGGACCCACTCCCATTTCCATTTAAACTCGACCTCAACCAAGTGTTGTCCTGTGGCAAAAATGCCAGACGCGCTGGTTAATTGATATAAACGACTGTCTCCTACGGTTCCGTAATACAAAATACAAGATAAACAAACAAAAAAAAAAGGAAATAAAATGGAACGCTTACGGAGAAAGGTAACATAAAGGACTCGGCACAGCTTTCACTGACTTGGCTTCTGTTCGTTTTATTAAAATTTATGCCTGGGCCCACGGATGAAAGTTGAGTTTCCTTCCACCTTTAAGTGTTTAGTCTAGGGAAATTTCGCACATCCATCCTGGCAATGAGAAAGCGTAGGGCTGCAGCCCCAGCAGCAGCCTAATGCAATTCCACACCATTATTTTCACCTGCCAGGCTTTAGCAGAGCACACCGAGCCAGACTCGAAGCGAACCGAAGCCATGAATCGCTCCAACTTTGAAAACCACTGACATGCAACAGAATTTATAATCGTATACGAGGTAACAGTATCCCAGTTGCTCCTGCAACGGACTCCATTTCTTCCTCCGCACTTTGTGTCATTAGGTAACGTGAAAGGTACCTCGAATGTTCAGATACCCTATTTGTATAATGTGAACCTTAATTATTTGATCGAAAGTTCAGTGCAGTGGATATAACTCCTAATTTTTCAGCCTACTGATTGATCAGAATCTGTGTTCTTAACTATAAAAGATATAAGATTTAAGGAAGTATAATAACTCAATAAGCCCCAAGAAAGAGTATAAAGCTCACAAATTTTGCGTACGCCAGTTATGAACGTGGGTGTCGCAAAGTGGGCGTGTCGATTGCATCGCGCTATACGCAAACAGAGCGAAAGAGATGGAGATGGGTATGGTGAAAAAGAGAGGGGGAGATATATGCCACATCCTGGTTTTCGTTCGCCGCCGTCGCCTGCAAAAGTGCGTGTCTCGATTTCTACATAATTAAACTACGTCAGCTTGTCCATAGCAAGCGCTTGCCTATCGACTCCCTGCCCCTTTCTCCTGCTCCTTTCTCCAGCACTTTCCACACCGCCCATCCTCACCTTCTCATGACGGCCCTTTATTACCACTTCCGGCTTGCACCGGCTCAAAAACACTGTTTGCCCGGGCTTAGTTGGCCGTTGGCTCGGTTCAGTTTGGTTCAGTTGAGTTCAGCTGGCCATGGATCGTATAGGTTTGCCTCCGGACCCCGCATCCCCGCCGATTTTGCCGGACAACTTTGGCGCTAAAACTTTTTAATGCACGTGCCCAGGACGAAGGACGTGCGGGGTGTTAATGGGCGGGCGCAAAAAACGACAGGTAGGCGACTGCAGTGGCGGACAGCTTGACTTTGGAATCGATCAGGCGACCAGTGAGGCCCTAAATACTCTGAATATATAGATTCAAGAATTGCAAATACCATAATAATAATGATAAACTATATCTAAAACTAGCTACAAATATTATATTTATCCATTTTCATTCGACCAAAACTGTAAGAAAAAGTATAATATATTAAGGCTTTGAACTTCAGTTGGTGTTATTATATTTATATTTAAATATTTTTATAGGTACCATACATGGTATTATCAATAAATTAATATATTTAAGCTCCCATCAGACTCGTCTTTGATTTACTCCCTGAACACCGCACAATTAAATTTTAAATTAGTCCAACATGCTAAATACCCTGATCGTAGTAGTTTAAATCCAATTAGACACATTTGTGTGGTGCACACTTGGCCTGCAGTTTTGTGTCTTGGCTGCCGTAACTGCGTCTGGCTCGTTTGCACGAAAATTTGCTGGAATTATTTCGAGCAGTTCTAAATTTCGCAATAACGAGCCGCATTTGACGGGCATACAAATTGCTATTGCCCCCGCCGCAGAGGCCCTGCATCCAGGACCAAAGATGTAGGATGCAGGATGCCGAGCCCAGCATCATCTGGGCCTTGGCTTTGTAAACTTTCGGGTGCGTGAGTGTGTGTAAACTTGTTCCTTCGATTGCGCAAAGTTTGGCTCGAAGGATACTACATAATTAAATAGCTGAAGCAGGCCACATGCAGCGCAACAACAAATGGGATTACAACAATTTAAGTTGCACCATCTTTGGCAAAGATTTGGCCAAACTCAAGTGGGAAAATATTTGTGCTAAGTTTTCACTGGGTTTCCTTCTTTTTTCGGCCCTTGTCTTGCGGGTTTTCCTCGCTGCCTTTCCCACCACCCACTCTGCCCCTTTTCATGCGGCGGCAATCTTTTTGATTTAGCTGCGGAGCCATTAACACGGATTGATTGCCCCAAAGGACAAAAGACGGCAAGTGGCTTAAAGGACAAGCGTCAAGCGTTGCCTTGGGCAAGGACATCGCCAGTGGGTGGCAATCCCATCCAGCAGCTGGGGGCGGCAAATTGGACTGGACCAGTGGGATGGTGTGCGTGCAAAGAAATTGAAAAGTGGCTGCCTGTCGACGTCTCTCTCACGCACTTGCACCCAATTTTTTGCCCTTTGGCTTTCGGCAATTGATTCCAGTTTGATTTTTCCACGTTTTTTCACTGGCTCTTGGCTGTCACAGCAGATCGGTTTACGGTTTACCAGTCTGCTGTCTATGGAGATTAATCCCCGTAATCCCATTAAGAAGCGAAACGAAAATATTCCAAACGAAATACGAGGACACTTGAAGTTAGCACGTTAAAGAGTTGTGGATGTGGATTCTTACCCCTGGTTAAGATCTAACGTAAGGATAATCAGAATTTCTTCACTGCTACAATTATGAACAAAAGCTCGTGACAGAAATCGCTTTACAGCTGGGCCATAAAATGCCAAGCAATTTTAGAGCAGAGGCGCCAGCAGGAACTTATCGATTAAACAGCCGAGCCACGGAAGGGCTCTTTCCTGGAAACCTTTAATACAGCACCCCTTCCTGTTGCCACCCACCCACACATGCTAATAAGAAAAGCTTTGTTGTGCATTTCCTTCCGGTTACGTGGCCAGAGGTTGAGGCGCATTTGCGAAATTGAAGACGAAGTGCCAGTGCCAGCAGAATTTCGGGCAAGCCTTAAAAACGTAAATTGAAAACTTTGTCGGTCGGCTTGGTCGCCTCGTTGGCCCGAAAGTGTGCTATATACGTATATATAGATTTACCAACCCAAAGGATATACATATATACACAAGCCCGACTGTGCGTGCCATGTCAACATAATTCAGGACTTGATTGAACGGCGCTGCAGGCCATAAAAGCGACAGTAGACGACATAAAACGAGGCACCGTTTTGTCGCTGAAACTTTGGCTAGTTTTAAAATCAAATGACTCATTTGTAAGGCTTTCGCCGGAGTCGGAGTGGCAAACATCCATAGAACCCGTTGAATCCGCAGAGATTAATTTGTTATTGCCGCCCTGGAGGACTGTGGCCTGTGGAATTTTTAGCGCAGCACTAAAGGTGCAAAGGAATTTAATTAAATGTTCTTCCCGTTGCGAAAACTTTTGCAGCACTGCAGGCAGGACCTGGCCTGGGATTCCCAGGACAATGCCATCTAGTTGTCAGGCAGCCATTTCGGTGGTCGCCTGCCACATTTCCCCTTTCCGCGGCACCGGCTCAATAAACTAAACAAATTTGCAGGAGCCTAGGGCCTCGACTCTAAGATAAAGAACAACCGAATGGGAACTATGCCGGTGCAGAAGTGCAAACAAAAGTCACTTGTTCTGGTTGAATTTCATTTCTTAGGTGGAATGTGCGAAGGAAGGCAGTTAAATATTTTAAATTTGTTTTTTATTCAATATCAAAATCACCAAAAATTACTCCCTAACAACTTTCTTTACAACGGCATTAAAGTTCCAATTTCTTAGTGGTTGCCCAAGACTTTAGCACACTCTTTGGTCATCGATTTGAACTCGATTTAAGTAGAACTTGCAAACGGCTTGTAGCCCAACCGCATCCGTCATAATCAACTGAATACCAGTCCGGTTCTGACCACAAAGCCTGCCACCTCCCCATTCTCCCCGATCCCCAACCATGTACCCGGTGATTCCTCCGCCTGCAACTGGCCGCCCACAGACATCGACAACAGCATCTGCATGCCATTGAATGGAGTTTAAAGAGTTCATAATCCAAAGAGTACACAAAACCAGACGATGGGAGCTGAGGTCCAGCGTCCAGGAGCTAGTAAAACAAACTGATCAATGGGCTATAATACGACAGACGGGCGGACAAGGACCGCTTTTCGGTCGGAGAAAGGGGGAAGAGCCTGGCCGCCTGAAAAGGCCAGACAGACATAACATGGACAGCTGGCATGAAAAATTATTTACTGCAAGAAAAATCGCATGCAACATTTTTGAACCCAACTAGTGTGGGCAAAAGTGAGGCAACCAGGGGCTTTAACCGCATCAGAGAAGTTCTCGTGTTTGCCATAAAATATCGAAAAATATGTTGAATAATCAATGTCAACTAACTTTGAAATTCTGAAACTTTTCTTGTGCTAAAAGAATTAAAATCAAATAAATCAGTCAATGAAATGAACGTTTTATTGGTTTGGTATTATTTTTTCTCTGTCTAAGAAATTAATTACTAGTACAAATTAAAATGTTCGATTTACCATCTGAATATTATTTTTGAAATCACGGCTTGAACATCCCGAAGACAACAGTTTCTGTTTCGTGACACGCTCCGATCTCTTTGGGTGGCAGGAACCTAAGGCCACAACGTGAGTGACGACGCATTGAGAGTGGGTTACGTGCACCACCACCCACTGGGGGCAGCCACAGCACCACCCAGATCTGCCCCCGGAAAGCCCGATGGCCAGCGGCATGATGAAGTTGCCAATGATGATGGTAGCTGGTTGTCGGTCGCCGCTCGTTGGTAACAGGGATCTGGAAGCGGCAATCTGTGGACCGAAGGCCGAAGCTGATGCGAATGCGAGTGGGAATGCCGATGGAGATGAGGATGACTGGGCAGGCGACACAATAATGCCGCCATTAATCTTCTGGCACGACTGATTTGTTTGACTTACGGCTCACGGCGACAGGCGGCATCAGGGGGAAGGTCCCTGGTCTTTCGTCACTGGCAAGGGGCATTTCTGATGGCCGAGACAGCCAGCAATGGCTTTAAGCAGCGACTGGCCAACGCACATTGCAAAATAATTTGTGTAAATCATTGGCGCTCACTGCCAGTGCATTATATAAGGCAAATACCCCGTTGAAGTCCGGCCATCAACACTCAGCCTGTTTTGACAGTTGTCGCCATCGCCAGAGCGACATTCATAATTTGGGTCTTGTTAATGAAAGGTTTTTCAAGTAACCGTCCAGCTATGAGAGCTTAGCGACATTCAGCTTACTAGTTTGTGGCTAGGAAAAGTGAATTGACGGTGTGGAAAAGCAATAGGAAAACATACTTTACTGTGACAACACTGGGCGACACGTTTGCCTTCAAAGGTTAGTTTACCTCATGTAATCAAGTATCAAAAATCATTTGCAAAAAACTTTAAACTTGCCATAAAAGCAAAAAACTTAATCCCCAACAAAAGAGTAAACTAAAACTAAGTCAATTGTTTAGTTTTTAAATAGGTGCTGCTCAGTGTAAGCAAGATGTTGCAATTTGCCGATTTTATAACAAATGTTCGCCGCATGTCCGACAATCATTATATCACACTCATGTGCGTTGTGGCTATCTCCGAAACCCCCAACATAGCCCCCCACAAGCCCCAAACCCACACTCAAAACCACCGATGAACTATCACTCAGGCTCACAATCGTTCAGTTTTGGCCTCTGAAATGGACTTGTTCAACTATCCGATTGGCTGGCAAAAGCGAAAACGAAATGCGAAAAGTGAAGCCAATCCCTGTTACCAAAGACGACCGCAAATTACTCTCCACTTGAGTGCGAAAATTGCAGTGGAAGTGGGGGGAAAATGTTTGGTTTTCCGAAGGGGCAGAGGGGAATCCACCAAAGGCAGTGGAGTGAAAAAATTAGGTTGCCAGTTTCTGCACTACGAACTAATGTCTGAGAACTGCAATGATATTCGAAATGCTAGTGAGAATAGATGTGATTATCCCTAGAGAAGATATGAAAAGTATTAGCTTGAATCTTCAAGTTACCTAATATATTTAATCAACTAGCACATTCATTATGTGTTACACAACATTTTATTTATGCACCTGCAGAGTCATCTCAAATCTCCGCATAAAAGCCTTTAGGTTCGCTGGGCCTTTTTACGAGAAAATAAAATACCATTTTCCTGGTTATTGTGCAAGGCCCTTGCTATTCATCACTTTGATTAGAGGCCCGCCCACAAATATTTACAGCCCAATCCCGCAAAACAATGAAATTTTCAATGGGTGCCTGCCAATTTTGAAGGCAATCTTTTTCACATTTTCATTGTGTCGATCGAGCAGTGCCAGAAAAAACGCAGTGCCAACGATGGACAGCTGTCCAGCTTGAGTTGAGTGGCCAGGACCAGGAAGCAAAAGACATGGCCAAAGAAAGAGCAAACCGGGCCAGCTTAGTCATTTTATCATGCCAAAATCATACGAAATTTGACAGCAAATTACACGACTTAATGCCGCCCACTTGGCTCCAAGGAAAAATCGTAGAAAATAAAAACGGGCGCTGCAAGGAAACCCACAGAAGGAAAAGCGAACAGCTAGCTAGCTTCGGGCTCCCCCAAAAGGAAATTAGTCAAAATTTGACTCGGGTTAGACAAATGGCCAGCGCGAATTTCCACCGAAAAATAGAGGAAAAGAAAGACTATTCAATGGCGCTTTCTGGCGATAATTATGAGTAATTTATTTAATGATGATTTGCATTGCGGACAAAACGTAAACAACGAAACTGAAAAGCTGGAAAAACAGTTTTTCACTTGTTTGCATCTGCGCTGCTGCAGTCCGCAGTTGTTTTTCTGTGTGGTTCGCTTGTGGCTGCTCCTTGATAATTGCAGTTCATTTGCAGTCGTGGGTCGGTTGATATATGGCCAAAAACTGTGAGTGAGTTTTTCGCCAGTCGTCCGTCCGTCGTTGCTGCATTTTTTTATGGCGCCCATCAATTAAGCTGAGCGAATGAACGCCTTGAAGCTGCACTCACATACCACACGACACGTTTTAATATTAATTTACCCCATCCTCCACGGAGCAAATTGCAGACACACCTAATAGCCGAAATGACCGAAAGCCATAAAACTTTTAACGACACAGTCGAAAAGCCAAAGACCAAAGTGGCGAAAAACGCGTAAACAATGAGCAGCAAGATCTTTGGAGCGAACGCTGGGTTCAAAGGTTGTGAGGCGCTCGCCACGCCCACTAACCTGATAGATGGCACATAAATTTGTAATTTGTAACTTGAAACTGCAGAAAAGTGAAAGATAAGTGGATAGTTGGATTACAAACAGCTCGATCGTAAAGGAAATTGCAACAAATTTAATTTAATTTATAAACCAAAGATTAGACATTTATAAATCCAATGCAAATCTGTTGTAAGACACTCGCTTAAGTTAAGGCTTATTAATAAATCTTGTAAGACCACACAAAGTGCAATCATAATGAATTCGAGTGCATTGAGGTTATTCAAACCTACTCGAAATATTAAATTATTATAGTCTTAAGCTTATCTCATTAAAATTATAGCCAATTTATACAACTCTTTAGGCTATTTAAATTTATATAAGCTCATAAAAAGGGAAAGTTAAGCGAGTACTCAATTCTCGGATCAAGCTTATCTGTCATTTTACTGGAAAATTGCATTGATACAAAAATTATTTCCTGCCGTTTGCCCTTGAACCGACTAACTAGGAAATGTGGAAAATAAAAGACCATGTATTTTCAATCAGCCAAGTGCAACAAATAACAACGAGTGTTGTTCTGTGGAAAAGATTTTCAGCCTTCACAGATTTTCTTGCTGTCTGTTGTTGTTTGGATTTTCCTGCGTGGCATTGTTTGTTTGCAGCAAATTGAACATTTTCATTAGATTTTCAGTTTCGCAACGGTCGGGTGTGGAGAAGAAAAGCCCTGGCACATTCAATTGTAATGCCCAGGAGAGCGATTCAATTGAATTTGTTTGTTTTAGTATACGGTTCATTTATTTGCAAAAACGAATGAATGAAAGCATTGGCCATACATTGGTTTTCCCCCATCTTTGCTGAGTAATTTGAACTTTGTCGAACTTCCGGTCAAATGGCGAAGGCTTCTGCCTCATAACATATGCCAGGTATTGTTCAAGTGCAGATCCAAGTAGTTCTTATATATTTCAGGTGTGTTTGCCAGGCCTTCCCACCTTCGCCATGTGAAAGTTTTACCCCTAAAGTTTCCCGCTTCCGCCATTTTCCCCGGGGACCTCTTAAGATTTCATTGTGTAAATTTACTGCGGCATTCTTTGTCCCTTCTGCCAGCATATAAAACAAAGGAGCGGCCAAGAAAAAAAAGAGGAAGAAATGAAAACCAAAAACAGAACGACGCCAAATTCAAATCGCGAACTGCTTAAAAATGAACAACAAATGAAATTCCCATAGGTGCCAGAAGTTTGGCGCGTCTGCAGGCATTTAAATGGCAACGGTGGCGTATACGCAACGTCAAGGAAATCTCCTCAGCTGTGCCACCAAAAACTTTTGCAGCCTGCATCCTTCGTGTCGCTGCTCCTTTCACCTGCTTCTATGTCTGCGAACGGGCAGGGCAACATTTAATGTCATGTTTGTAAGTTTCTAGACGATGCCAACATGTTACTTTTGGCCCGCCCCGGCGATTCCTTCGTCCTGCCTTGAAGTTCTTGCTCCTGATTCGGGTTCTTCCGCTTCTGCGTTTCCTGGCGGCGGCAGAAAGTCACTTTCTGGCATTTTCACACAACCCGAAAATGTCTGGGCTCGGCCTCTGCGTAATTCGCTAGCTTTAAGTTTCAGAAATTAAATAGCAAAATATCAACTATTCTGCTATCTAATTTGAAGACGTAGATAATTTCTCTTTAATTTCTCTTTAATTAATATTTCCTTTTTTAATACCAACATGGGGTGCATATTATTTAAACGAACATGCAAATTTAGTTTAATATTCTGATTTGATGGGGCTTAGCACATTGTAATATTTTAGATAAACAAGAAGAGCAAAACAATTGCCACGACTATCTAATCCCTCTTCAAATCAACAAGGCACAACTATAGACAAGCGTCTTGTCAAAGTCAACATAGCAAAAGTTTTTACTATGCTCAGACATTATCCTCCAATGGCATTATAAACAATTCATAAACATACTCGCATGCAAACACCCACAACTACAGACAGCTGGGAAGATTATGTCAGAGACAATCGGATTAATATCAGACAAGAACAGCTCTGAGCAGGGCAAACATCAATGAGACGACAAATTGTAATGAAAACGGATTCCAGATGGGAACATTTGTGGCCGGAAGGGCGGTGAGGTGGGTGGGTGGTTGGTGAGGGAAAAAGGATTGCAATTGCTTTGTTGCCTCGGCTAATAATGTTGATCTGATTAGCCGAGCACCGCGGGGCAATTGCTGAGTAGACTTTACAATTAAATCAGGAAAACGGCTAAATGACTGCCAGACAAATAAGTCGACTTACTTGACTTTGTCCTTCTCATTAAGCCCCTTTCTGCCCCCGAATGTGTGACAAAAGTTGGCATTTGAAGTAATTAAATTTAAATTGAATTCACCCAGCAAGTTTGGGGCAAAAAAAAAAAATAAAAGCGGCAAAAGCAGAAGGCAGCAAACTTTTTTAATCCTTTGCTCATTTGTTTTTCTTCGGTCGTCTTTTTCCATTTTTTTCATTTTTGGTGCGTGAAGTGGGTTTTTTGGGGATTGCCTTTGGGTTCGGGATGCCACTGCATTTCCGTGTTATTAAAACTTTGAATGAAAAACTTTACTGCGTAATGGATTTGAATTAAACGAAATGCACTGCAGTGCCTGCGCCCAATAAAAACTGTCTTATTTTGTTGGTAAAAGTAAGAGAAATTAATAGTTAATGCACATTTAAATTAAAATAAAATCATACTAGTTATTTGCAAGGTGCAGCTTTAAATTTCCGCACTCAGACAATTAACTCAACTGGTTGCAACACTAGATAACTTTAACACTAGGTGAAATTGTCGCTGCCTCAGTTATCGATGGTCGTAAAATGCCAGGCGCTGCGAAATGAAGCCATAGAATGGCCGTGTGGCACTTGGGGAACACGGCAATGGGCTGTACGATTGTCGCACCCGAACTCCGTCCAACCAGATCCAGCTCTAATCGCTCCCAGTCCACCGATACCCCCATCCCCATCCTCATTCGCAGCCCGACTGCAACTGTATTCCGCTGTTTGCCAGCCCACTCGCATGTTGCATCCGCTGGCGCATTGACTTTCATGTTGCGCCTCCCCCCGCCAAATGAGTCACAATTAAAAGCGATCCGAACCAGAATCGCAACGGGGTATGCGCCGCAGGTGGAGCAGTATCGTGGAGCTTACCAAATTAATTAAAAACAAAATAACTAATAGCGAAAAAAGGTTTAAGCTGGCAAATTAAATTGAATAGACAACACCATTTAGAAGCTTGTAAGACTGTAATTTATCCGTTGAAGTATCTATTTATAAAATATATTAATATTTAAAGTATGCATTTTTTTGTTTGTTGTTTTCTGACTTAACAAAAGCTTAATATTTGTATTAATATTAATTGAAATATAAACTATAATACTAATACCAAATAGCTTGCAGAGATTTCCCAAATGGGTTAACGAAAATTCTCGACTAACCAATATCCCTTTCCCTGCCAATGGCCACGGGGTATTGAATGACTTACCTTACTGGAAAGCGAAAGCGAAATGGTTATTGCAACATGCAACCGCAACTGCCGCGGCAACAACAGCAACAACAACAGCAGTGGCAGCATTAACCACTATGTGGCTGCGTCGTCTCGCAATAATTGTGAGCAAATATTACACGAAAGCGCGGAAAAGTGAGTTGGGGATGGGGGACTTGGGGACTGGGGACAGGGGACAGGGGCACAGGTTCCAGATTGGCGGGCAAACGGCATATTATCGTGGCAGGCGATGACGATAACCGCAACAACAATGCAACATCATAATTATCGACCCGCTCCACACGATTTTCCCTCCCCCCAGACAACGTTAAACCGCTGGGGCAATTATGCCAAAAGCGCGTTTATTATGTGAAAAGAAACCAAAGATAAAATATTGAATTCGAGTCAGAAAAAATAAAACGAAGCTTAAATCATTTGAGGAAAAGCCGTCAAGGAAATCGAGTAGCAAAAAAGAAGTGTGCGTGTGTGTGTGTTGGTTCGCGTTCGAGAAAAGCGAATGAAAAACGGCTAAGAAAAGCCGAACAACAAAAATGTAATATGTAACGAAAGTTGTTGTAGACCACGTTTCTGTGGCACGTTACGAAATCAATACGGAGTTGCATTCAAACTTCAGCAACATCGGCGAACAATTAAAAGACTCACAGAGGCAGCACAGTTGGCACATTTTATTGATAATTAAATAATGCGAAATGTGAAGAAGTGATTGAGCTAAGCAATCCATCAACATGCAATCAAATTGGGGCTAAAAGAGGTAATTGTTTCCGCTGCCTTGCTGGTTATCCAATATTAATTAATTGCTGTCGATCTTAAGGAGTGTTATGTGGTAAAGGGGATAATTAAAATGTTTAAGTGCTTTTTAAAATGGTTTTTAAGTAACTGATAAGAAATGCCAATTTCTATTAGCATTATTTTACAACTTCATGTGATATTCGTAAAATGGCTTACATAACTAAATCTAAAAAATCAGCTAAACAATTTTAAACTTTTTAGCTCGAATTTAATGGCATTTAAGACAACTGCAGGCACTTTTCACTTACCAATTGTACTGGCGAATGTCATTTGAGCAGCGCCACAGTGTCATTGAATTGATTTACCAACGCCCCTTGCTAATTGACAGCGGCATTCATTAGCCTCTTCCTGTCCCCAAACACCCGATGGTCGATGGGCAGGCGGGCGGAAGAGGCGGTTCACCGGGGAGACGGGAGCTAGTGGGCGTGGCTTTTGGCGACAGGATGATGATGGCGGGTGCAAACATGCTGAGCACACAGACACCGCTCGGTTGCAGTTGCATGTGCCCCAGTTTCCGTGACCGCTGCCGCTGCCTGTTCCATGAATTTCCCGTTGCCACTGCCCATGTATAAATTTTCCATTTTTCCCCCCTATTTTCACCACTATGACATAATGACGCGCCGCTCGGGTTTTTGATTGATCGATCGAGACGGAAACAGGAACAAAAACTGAAACCGGGAGAGCCGGCAGGCTGAACCAACAGCAAGGTGTCAAAATTGTTACAAATCAATAAAAATGCAAAGTATAAATATAACTCACAACTTTGATTGCTTACATTAAAGGCCTTTTTGGCGATTCAGTTGGGCATTTAATGTGCAATCTGAAAAATGACAGTAGATAAACTGGTTTCAAACTGCATATAGGGGAATTGTTTAAAGCAGCGAATTCAATCGTTAATGGTATTTTAATATGAATATTATTAACAATTTGAATAACTCGCAGCATTGAATTCAAATTCGAAAATCATCTTGAAAAACTATTGCGGCACACCAACAACACGATCATTATCAGTAGCTTGAATTCTAATACGATTCACATCTGTATCTGTAGACTCATCAGAATCGCCTTCCTTGCCATCGGTATCACTCTCTGCCTCAGAGCCAGATTCATTGTCCTGCCAGGGATTAGACATCCTAAATCTTTGCTTTTGGAGGCGCAACTGTTTGGCCAACCGGAGCACACGCAACTTGACCCACATGACTCTGGTGGCATAGACGGCAACTGCGGCTGCCGCCAACAATGGGTGTTGCATCATCATCCGGGCTCCGGAAGTTGTGGCGTCCGCATCGCGAGGCGTGGTATCGGGAACTGGCACGGCAGCAACCCCTTCGGAGTCTGTGTCATCACCTCCGGCAGACGCGGACTCACTCATATTGTACTTTCTGCCTGGTAAAGGGAATTAGTCACAATGATTTTATAGAAAAGCAGTTTTTTGACAGTTAGGTGTATGGTATCAAGATGACGTGAATCCAAATTTGTTCTTGAAACATATGAATCGTAACTTAGAAAACAAATTGAAGCCTTTGGAAAACCACACCGATACAGCCATATGCGAAAACTTAAATTGAGCCTACCCCGGTAACTTCTCAAATTAAAATGCCCACGTGTCTCAGTAGACGATTTCTTATTTTCCCCCCAAAACGAATTGCACTTTGTTAATGTCTGGGTACCATACTTTCATCGCAGCATTTAATATAAACTCATAAAAACTAATTCAAATATCGCAATGTGGTACAAGAAATTTGGTTAATGTTTTAAAACTAACAATTTGTGTCCCCCAATGTGGTGGTACATGTCGAACATTGCCCGACGATCCTCCCCTACGGAAAACGCAAGCATTACAACAATTAGTGTAGTTGTCCAGTGTATGTGTGCGTGTCCATCCTTCCACGGTCCTTCATCCCCGATTCGAACATCAGCAGTCAGTAGAGACTTCGATCTGGCGTTGGCATATATCCACTCTGTTTCGTTCGAATTCCGATCCCTCTACTGCATCTTCCACTTGGGGTCCGACGTCGACGTCGTCCTCTGCATCAGTTTCTGCATCAGTTCCTGCATCAGATTCTGCATCAGATTCGGAACCATCTTCATCAATAGTCTGCAAGGGCTTCGCCAGTTGATTTTTGAACCGTTTTTTCTGCTTAGCCAGACCGATCTCACGGAACTTGATCCACATGACCTTGGTGGCATACATGGCCACCGCGGCGGCCGCCAGCCATGGGTGGCTCATCATCATGCGGGCACCAGCTGTGGTTGTATCGGCACCATCAGTGGTGGTATCTGCTGAATCGTCAACAGCCTCACCCGGAGCTCCTGGTCCTGCTGGTGATTCTTCGTCGCCCATGTTAGACTGCAAGACAAATGAAAGTTAAAAGTCACAAATAATTTCTAGCTTGTTGATTTCTCAAAAAATATGAAATTTTGTTTTTTGTTTTTACTTGCCTTTTGGAAGTGAAAAAACGGTTAGGTCGAAATGAATTTATCTTATAGTAATAGTTGTTAACGGTTGGGGTGATGGCGTTGGAATGAAGTGTTGTACCGGCCAGATGTTTCAGGTCTTGGCATTTCGAAAAATCGGCCTGCTGAGGTTGAATTTGAAACTGTTCAAGCAGGAAGTACAATGGGATGGAGGGAGTAAATACTAAATAAAAAAAAAAATAAAAAAATATTAATAAAACTTCCTATGAAATACAAGAAAATCGGTTTCCTGCTATTAGAAAAGTGATTTTGAACTTGCTGGTTTTAAAAGAGATCAATGTTGTGCTTTTTTAAGCGTACATTTGCCCGCACTTGTTAGAAACAGCCCATAGTACTTCGAAAGGCCTGCTAAGGTAAGCTCTGAAAATTGGGTTCAAATGGTTTTAAGCCTGCAAAGCCATTTGGACCTGCAAAACTAATGACGTCTGTTGAATATTCTAGATGAACTGGCCTCTCCCTAGTTTTATCTCTGCTGGCTGACTCCTCCAGTGTGGTGTGTGATTTATATTTCATAAGTTGATGAATTTTGTAACAAGTTGTCACATTTGCCAGCTGAGAGTTGTAGTCAGCCCCGGCGCACCCTCAACCCACCACATGCCCCCCCTCCACGACCCTATCATTTCGTTTCCAGCCAAGCGACAAATGACACAACGCAAACAAATGCAATTTGCATTTGCATTTCGGCGTGTACGTACGAGTGTGCTTGTCTGAGTCGGTCTGCACATATGTGTGTGTGTGTGTGCGTACCGGGTGGTGTTAATTTCATTCACAAACATTTCAATTTCGTTGCCAGTTTTAACTTAAGCCACACAATAAACTCCATTAAAATATCTTTGTTTAACATACAAAATACTTGGACTTCCTCTAAATTTAGTCCTATGTGGTACTCAATTTGTTAGTTTATTGCTGTCCTTGGATTAAAACTAAAAATATTTTCAAAAAATTCCAGTTAAGTATTACCTTAAGATCTAAATAGTAGTAAACACAAACATTCCTAAAATAGTTTTTACTACTCTTTTAAGAGATCTATAGCCTATTCGATTCAAGGTGTCACGACCATAAATACCGTCTCGATTGCGATTCGAGTGGCTGTGGATTGTTATGTGCTGGGAAATCATAAATGTGCAACGAGGCGTATGCGCAACACACGGAATCCATCTCGACCTGCAACAGATGTACATTTTGATCGATGTCCAATGCGTAGCTGAAACTGAGCCACTAGAAAGGCACTTTCAGTTACGTTGCCAATTTGATAGTCAATCTGTGTATATTTGCCGATCGGGTGAATATCCTTTACGCTCTACAAAAAAATTATTCAAAGCTCCTGATTATTTATGCATTGACATGTATTTAATGCGAAATATAATATGTATCGCTTAACGTGGCTGACTATTTTCTTTTTATGCCACTTGGCGATTAAATCATATGGCGAGCACAATGAGTGATATTTCACGAGGTCTGCATAATTTACCGCTCCGGAAGTCGCCGCGGATGTCGAGAGTTTAAATGCGGCGTCTGTTTTTCCACCCGGTGCCGCCCCCAACACAATTTTCCTATCCATAAGTAGGCTACACCAGGCGACTTGCACTGTGTTTTATTATCCTCACTTTTTTACACCGCCTGCATTGTTAGCCTGCTGCCTTTGCTGTGCCCTGCTACTTTTATTTTACATTTTTTTTTTGGCAGCAATTTTATTGTTGCAAAGTTTGCAATTGCACAATGAAAATGGGAAGGGGAAAACCACCCCCGAAACTTTCGACCCACGCGCCGAAAGTTGTAGGGGCTTGCAAATGCATTAAAACAATGCCGAAATTCGGAGAGAGAAATTACTTAACCAAAAAAGGATATGAAGCCGGTAGATAGTAGACGAAAAAGGCTGTCATATAACTAGGCAAATATTAACTTCTGTCATCTGCAACCTTTGCCAAGTCCATAAAGTAACATTGACATCTAGATTTATGTATCATCATGCCGACATTCCACAAAGACAACTTTTCGGTGATTTTCCTTATGAACTTTACCTTCCTAATGCGAGTTTGTTCATATATTTTATTAGCCTCGATAGCTCGTATATCCTGCTGAACACACAGCACTTTTCGCACGCAGTTTTCCGGCTCCCTGCTCCCTCTCCCCAAATGCCGATATCAAATCCCAGTTCCCTTTGTCATTGTGAATACTTTGGCTCTTTCGCCTTGAAAGCGCCATAAATCTTTTTATGATTCTAGCTTCTCCTTCGGCAATGACTTGATTCGCCTTTCGCAGTGATTGTTATTGCGACTGCGACTCTGACGATTGTGACGCATACAAATTTCAATGTGTTTGTCACTAATACTTCCAGATCCCTTGACCCCAACCACCATGCAATTTCCCTAACACAAATACCCTTTTAGCTAAGGTTCCAAAAGGCTTAACTCAATTTAGAACAGAAAAACTAATATTTCTAAATGAAATGTGAAATTAGAGGCATATAATTTTGGCGCATTTGTTAGGTTGTTTAAATACTTCTTTTCTTTCTTCAACAAATAGTTAGAAAGGTTATTCTTAAACGTAGGGTAATCTTAGCTTCGATCCATTGCAGTACGACTCATTTGAGCAATTTTCAACAAACATTTCGCGGCAGCACGCAACGCCATTTTGGCGACGAACGCCATGAAAACGGAAAATGGCCCGAGCACGCGACGTTCCCGACTGATGGGAAAAAATGGTTCTAGGACGAAAGCCTGGTAAAAAGTATGGGATTCCGCTTTTGGCCAGAACAAGCCAGCCCACCATGGCGCCAATGGCAAAAAACAACTACACCAGCAACTGGCTACAAACGTGGCCATAAGAAGAGCGCCACAGTTGGTTTGAGTTCGGCATAAGCACGGCGCCAGCAAAGTTGTAAAATCGCCAAATGGCATATAAAAATTGCTGGAATTGTTGTCGTCACAGTTCAGAGACGGATTTGGATTTGGATCTGGCTTTGGGCCATAAGCGCCAGCCAGACTAGTTCCACTTCCTCGAAATGCACGAGAGTTGGGCGAGGTAAAAGGTTATAGCGAGGCAAAAACATTCGCTTGATTATTCAAAGTATTCTGGGTCACCGATGCGTTTTTGAAGAGGATTATGATATGAACAATTTATTTACGACAGAAAAAATGCACATACTAAAATTATAAAATGTTTAACCGGTTTAATTCAACTTCAAATAACCCCATCTACCATCTTTATAATCCCCAAGGATACTTAAATAATTTGAATGATTGGCAACAATCTACACTTCATAATTTTTACCCAAAATGATCACATCAATCATAATTAGGCACTTTAATATTCACCATTAGAACTCTTTAAATTCGGAACCTAATGGCCCTGTAAAAAGTGCCAAGTAATTAAGGTCAACGTGTGACAAAATGCTTGTAGCCTTGCTCATTATTTCGCTTACTTTTTTCGCGGGCGTAAAAACTTTTATTAATTGTATGACATAAGCCAGTTGGGCTGCCGAGGTTGTTGGTCGTTTGTGCCTGGGGCAGGGGAAAAGCGTGAAAAGCTGGAAAAACTGGCACAAATCATTACACACGAGTGTGCCAGGACAACGTTGACAGCGGCCAATTCGCACACACGCTCACACACCCGCACAACAATGCAAATTAGCGTAGCCGTTTTATGCAATGCCATCGAGTCATTAACACATTGACGTCCTTGCGTCCTGCGTCCTGCGTCCTGGATCCTGGATCCCCAATCCTTTTCATGGGTCACAGTTCGAGTGTGCGTGTGGACGAGCATTAGTGTCATCAGCATTCGTGGCCCATCACATCAACACCAATCTGCGAGGACAAGGGAATGGTGCTGAAAGGACCTCGTTTCGGGAACATCCTCGGGTCCTTACATTCATTGAAATTAGATGACTGACACGGAAAAAAGTCAAAACGATTAATGGGATTTGGGGATTAGGATAATTAAAATTGATTACTGGGTTTCTTTGGAGCTAAAGTTAATATATGGATTTGAGGCTAAGTCAGAGACTATAATTCGTAAAATATATACTAAAAAGCTTAAGTTTAATGTTTTATCTAGTATAAAGGTATTTAATAATTTAATAAATATTTTTTCCTAAAAAACCTAAATTCCCAATTCGGGTCGAAGACACTTCCATTTGAAATGCATTTTAAATGACCATCAAGCTGAGGTTCATTAATCGAGTCCTTGTACAACCAAAATTCAGCTTGAGAGTTGGTAACGCAGTCCTGTTACCATTGAAAGATTTGCCCCTCTGCCTACAATCGAAACTCGAGCACATCGTCATCATCATGAGGTCTCGAGGACGACAAACGACACGAAATATGGAAAAATGAAAAGGAAAAATCCAGCTGCCATACTGCCAGCCATCCAGCCAGCAAGCCATCCATCCATCCATCTAACCATCCATCCATCCAGTTCAAAGCCACCTGCAGCTTAATCCCAAAGCTTTGGCATTGCTTTGGATCAGCCAGTACGTCGAGTACATATATAGAGTGCAGTTCAGGTGCAGGTGGATATATACGATGATAACGATGATGATGATGATGATTGCGATGGCTGCAAGAACGCTTGACAATGACGCCATTGAAAGCACTTTTGCCAGCATTATGTGGCTGTGTGAATCCGGAGCTAAAGGCAGAATCTGAGGTTGCGATTGCGGTTCGGATTGACTTGGAGGCGGGGCAACAGTTTTCGGTTTGGCAATCAAAAAGTCATCAAATATGAATTTTACGCTATAATTTTTCACCTGAGCGGGGGATCCTGGCACCAACCACCGACGTTTAGCTGCCATTTTTATGGCTTTTCTACCTGGTGCACGCCCTTTGGCACGTCTTTCAACTCAATTGCACTTTTGTGCATTTCTTAAAAATCTGCTACCCATGTACGTACGTAGGTGTCTTCCATTTTGTGTGGCAATATATGGGAATATGTATATATGTACAGACAGATGTCGGCAGACACATTTGAATTGAGGGAAGTGTGTCCTGTGGCTTTTTCGACGAATATATTCAATTCAATATACGCATGTTGATTGAAAGCGATTGGGAAACGAAATCAATGCAGAAGTGCCGAAACTCGGAGGCAAACTTTACAGATAAAGTCAAGTGTTGAGATATCTAAAAGTTTGTGTATATAGAGCTTTCAGTTAATCGCTTCTGGAATTTAATCCTCGGTTACTGTGGGCACTGAAGTTCGAGAAATAAGATGTTAGTTAATATATATAAGATTATACGATTTTATTGTTAGATGTTGAAAAACAAATTAATCATTCATAGAGTAATTCATTATTAGATTAAACATGCACCTTTTTCTACCCACTTTTTATTTTTGTTTATTTTTTGTTCAGCTGCTCAGGGAAGTTTTGCACTTTTTGTATTGGGTAAAAATTAAATTAAAGTTTATGCAAGCGTAACGGCAGCCAGCAAAAATCATTTGCCACAAAATCCACTAAAACCCAATTTTGTGCCAACAAATAAAATGAAACACGCACAAACAGCAGCAGCTTCAGTGGCGAAATAGCAACAAAGAGCGAGTCCTGGGCGAGCATGTGTAGAAATAACAGGACCAAGAAGGAAAACCAGCCATCCAAGGACCAGACAAACTGATACACCCAAGGAAAGCGCAGCAAAAAACACAGCGGCAGCAACAAAAGCAAACATGTGCCTCAAGATTTTGCAGTATATGGCAAAAGGGAATAATGTGAGCACACTGCAAGAAATATCTATCAATATCTTGAACTTCCATGAACCTCCATGCTGAGTTTCAAACTAAACTAAATTAACTACTCCTTAAGATATATTTAATACCTCAGATTTTGTGTGGTGTTAAATAATGGGTAAATTGAGAGTGAAGTAGTTTTGCTCAGTGTAGAAGAAGTGTAGTGAAGAAAGGGTGGCGACTTGGTTGGCTGGAGTCGGGATTCGGTTTTGTGGCTGTAACGCAGATAAGCAAAAGTTTCGCTCAGTTCTTGAGCTGAAGTTGATGTGGGGATGTAGAAATGCGAAGATGTAGAATTGCAGCCTGAAGAGAGTGCAGAATGGAAACCGAATCAGAACTGAGAAATCATGTCATTTGGCAGGCAGCACCGCAACATTTTGCCGCTTTTAATGTTATCCAAACTGTCAGAGAATATTTTCTGCTCGTCCTTCTCCTGATGCCGGTCGGGGCTTAAATATATGTTCACCCTCTTACACTTTAAAACCAAACACAACTGTAGATGCAACATGCATACCTAGCTTGCCTATGAAGAATAAATAGTTGATTAAACTATTGTATTTTCAATAGGAGAAATATTAAAATTTATAGAGTTGAACTGCTTTTATATTTATTCTTAGAGTTATAAGCAATTTTTGTAATCGCCGCTGAGTGCGATCGTGTGCCTTTTTGAAAGCTGTCGCCTTCGTAATACCATAAAGAATAGTTAAAACTATATAACCCATTTCTTGCAATATTTAATTTAAAAATTAGCACAATTTTCGCTGGTTACTTTCCCCACATCCGATCCGATTCTCTTCCTGCTTCTCTTTCTCGGTAATACGAAGCGCCATTGCGTATTTTTCAAATAATTAAATGCTAGCCATGGAAAAAAAGGAAAAGTTGTCGCGACATCAAGATACCAAGATACTTTTTTTTCGCCTCCCTTTTGGAAGCTCAAGCTGGAAAGCAAATGACGATGATGATGAAAGTCAAGTCAGTCAAGTCGGTGGCAACTTGAAGCCAACTTAGCCAGTCAGCTGAAACTGTTGCCCGGCTAAAAAAGGTAAGCTGCAACGGCAGCCCAGATAAACCGTTATCAAAAGTTGCACCGCCCACTCATCACACCCCTCGCGATTATCTTTCCAAGTCAGTTGCCGTAAGGCGACGCTTTTAGTGCACTCTTCTCCGTGTGACAGTTCATAGTTCACAAACGACAATGGCACAAACAAACAAGCAACGAAAGGGGACGGGAGTGCTGTCCTTCAGCTGCCAGGATCCTCTGCTTTGACATTTGCCACCTGGAACATTTCTTTTTCGCTGTCTCACTTTTGGCTGTCTCACTTTGGCCCGGCAAAGTTTTACCAACTTTCGCCCACTTTGGCATTGAATTTGCCTTAGCCACTTCTCAATAGATTTTCAGTTTTTTTTACGCAGAAACTAATACTTAAATATATGGAATATTGAAAATTAAGCGAATTGAAACTAATTAAAAAATAGCTTACCTGTTATGATCTCTGTGCATTGGTGAAAACCAATCTTGTTTAACCTAACCGTTTCTTTTGAACTCTGCGTGGCTGAAATTGCGCATACGCCACGAGGTCCGGTTCAAAAAAGGCAAAGCCCAATTTTAAACGATGAATGCCGTGGTTAGTTAAAGCTTTACTTAAAATAATAGATTTTATTTTAATGTATTTAATTAGCTTTTTTTTATATATTTATATTTAAGACTAATTTAATTGGATTTAAATGTATTTTGTTAGGATGTAAGCGTTTTGAATTGAATTTTATTTACTTTTACAAAAAATACAGCTCCATATTTACCTTAGCTTTGTACACAAGACTTTATATACAAAACTTTTGCGCCACCCCTCGCCGCTCAGTCAACGGGCTCATTCAAGTATCCCACTTAATTTCACTCATTAAATTCGGCAATCGGGAAGCTGGGAAGCTACGGAATGCCAACACAATACCCAGATACCCAGCCCATTTGACCTATTCCATGTGCATCCTGCCTTAAATCCATTAACATACGAAAGATATGATGAGTTGGAAAGGTGCAAGTACTGTATTTGTGCGAATCTAGGAACTATTATACAAACTAAGCAATGACTAAACTAAAAGTTATAGTTATTTTCCATTGGTGGAAATGAGTTAATAGCCTGAGCTAACGTGGTTTTCCGCACACTTAGAAGTGTGTCCAAATTAATTGTGTTCCTTCAGCAATCTAGTATTAGTCGGATTTCATATTCTTGAAAAGAATGTCGTCTTTGAATGGCACCGCACCTCCAGCAGAATTACCTCCTTGCGCTGCAGGATTCACCTGGGTAATTCTAATGAGCACCTGCCTGCCGGATTTGGCACGCACGAGAGGCCGATGCGTTGTAAGAAGTGTTTGTGATAAAAATAAAAATGCGCCATTAAGAACTGAATTTCCTTAGTATGGATATTACTTTAACGAAAAACTAAAAAAATGCATGCGCCGCAGATATGACAAGGAGCAGAAGCCAGGTGTTATAAGGCAGTGGATGACGTCTACGACCAAAAAACCGACAACTGCAAGGAGACCTTGTTTTCATCGCGAACCTGCATACACTGGAAAATGGTTTGGCTATGGTTCAGGATATGGAAGAAATGAAACGCGTCGTTAGAAAATGTGTTTATTGAATGCAGATAATTATGATTAATAAAATATTTTAATCCCAAATATTTTAAAATCACTCAAATCAAATAAATAAATATTTCAAAATAGTATTCTTAGCATTTCAATGAATTGGAAACGGTTATTGTATCTATTTTAAAGCGTATAATATATGTTTTACACGAAGCTGAAACTTTTCTGCGACTCAAAAAACTGAAAAGCAACCAACTGAAAACCCTTTTCTTTAATTTTTCATTGCAGGTACGTTCGCTGATTTGACGACAATGAGGAAAAAGGACACTTGCCAAAACAAATGTCACGTGAGCCACACAAACTTTTCCTTGCCCCCTTTGCTCTGTAAATCTGGCTCTAGTTTTGTTTTTCCTTGCCACTTGCTTCTGGTTGGTTCATCATGGCAGCACATAGAAATATTTGGCTACCCGACAGCATAATTTTTTTTTCTGCTCGCTTTTCCTTATTTCCTCGTGACTTTTTTTCGAGCTCTACGATTTTCCTCTCAACCCGATCCGTGATTTGGCAGCCTGAAATCACGTAAGCCAAGGGGGAAAGGGGCGAGTAGTTCCGTCATGTGTCTGCGTCTACTTTGCTCTGATTACAAAACCCAACAACGGATTCACTGGGAAAAAAAATCTGTTTAAAATTAATTTATTTCATATGTTTATTTAATAATATTTAATAACGCGTTTGTAGTTTTTTTTAAATATTTCATCAGGCTTAGTACATTATTTATAGACACATCACACAAATAAACAAGATAAATATTAAAATTTTTTAATATTCAGAGTTTTTAAGCTATTTAGCTTACCTTTTAAATACTTGCAACACCAAAGAACTATTTTGTTTTGAAAAAAAAAACACATTATAATAATAAATAACATAGACGGTTAATCGTCTTATTATTGGTAGTAAAATGATTAGTACCATAATATCATATATGTATAAATTTTGTAAATAAATCTGTTAGCTGTAAGTATTTTTCATCAACCTGAAAAATATTTTCCCTGTGCGGCAGCAAAAACAATTTGGCAGCCGCCTCGCGCGCTTTGTTAACGCCCAAGCGACCCTCAGATCCTTTGGATGTGGATGTGGATGAGGATGTGCATGTGAGATGCAGTTCGGTTCAGCCAGTTTTTGTCCTTCTGCAGCTCCGTTCCCCTTCGTTGGCCAACTTTGTTTTAAGTGAAAATTGAAACTGAGCTCAGCAACTGTCCGATGGCTTTTTATTTGGTGATTGCTTAGCTGCTTTTGCTGCTGCTGCTCCACCTCGTCCCTTTCAAAAATCGTGTAACTGAAAACTCAAAGCAAACGAAAAATCTACGTGACACCAATGGAATGCCGGGGAAAGCCCCTTTGAAGACGAGCTAAGGACAACACACATGCAGGACAAATAACTACTAAGGGTTTCTACTTCGATGGGCTTTCTCAAGGCTCGTTTGTGTCAGCTCCAATTTTAAGAATCACTTGAAACATAATTTATCTTTTGGTTTTAAAAACTAAAGAATAGGGTTTAAAAGATGCGTGTATTGAGCAGTATTTTCACAAGGCGCTATGTACATGAAAAATGTATAAAAATTCACATGACTTGGTGAACACTTAGACCTGGAACACATAATCATGCCATCCAAGAATATAATATATAGTATATCCATAAGGATTTTAAGACTTAAGATTATTTTGTTTTCTTCTTTTGCGTCCTCTGCCTGGACGCAGTACTAAATTTCTGGTTTTCATTGGCTTTTGTCGATCTGCGAGTTTTGGGACAAGTAGGCTCGTGAAAATCGGTTCGGCTGAGATTGGCTTTCTTAACCCTTCCGTAGTTGGAATTGTAGTACATCACTTGCGCTTTTGTCTTCTGATTGCACGTTTCTGGTGGCAATCTGCAAATCTTGCGGATAATATCCCTCTTCAAGGGTCGAGGAAGGTTATTTCCTTTGGCCGCGGCCGCCGCAACCATCGTTTTTTGCTTTAAATCCGGATTTTTTTGATTTTCCAGCGACTTGGATGGATCCACATTTTGGGGCCGCGTAAGCATTTCTATCAGCATCTGTGCAAAATATATACATTATTATGCAGATTATTAAATGCTCATTATATCTTAAGCTTACTTGTTTTTTGTTTTTACGACGAGCCATGATTTTATCTTCTTAGGTAAACTGAGGATTTATCAAGCAAATTTTATTCACTTCAAATTTTTATCATAAATAAAGGGAATAATACAACATTACGTCAAAACTATTTGATTTTCTTGGCTAGGCTATATTTTAGTTATCAAGTTTATTTGTTGTATTTTTTCGTGTATTTAGAAACTTGAGATAGAAACTTGAGATATTCTATGTTCGAGCATTCTCTTGACTTCTTGCAAACATTTGACCAAATCAATGAAGAAAAAATTAAAAAAAAGGGATACTAAGCTTTAAACGCTTTTCAACACTTTCCGGGTCGAGATCCTTGGAAACTCAGGTGGCAATCAGGCCCAAGCCATGCACCCCGCTTATTGACTTTCAAGCTCAGTTTACTTTCCCGACGCTGTTTGACTTTGAGCTTGGCCAGAACCGGCGAACCTGGGTAACTGGGAACCTGGTGCCCCCGGATCTGCCCAGCAGAAGGCTGCAGGCCAACTGCTTGAACCGGAGTTCTGGGGAAAATGTTTTATGCTGTGCACGGTGAAAATTCACATAATTGCAGTTGGAATTCAACAAACAACAGCGGAGCGTAAATAGAAAGCGCAAAGTCAACAGAAAAGCGATAGTAAAAAATACTGCAGAATGGTGAATCTTGGGAGGCAAGAAGAAAAAATCAACGAGGGATAGAATCAGCAACGTCACCGCAACAGCAGCAGCGGCAAATACAAACAAACAAACTAACCTTTGACCCCCTGCAACTCAACTCAACTCAACATCCCGTTGTTGTTGTCCACTTCAGGTGCGCCAAGTAATTGCAACTGAAACTGAAACTTGGCTAAGTTGCCAAGGAAACGAATTGCAGCTAAAATTGGAGCTGAAGGCGACGGCGAGCCGTACTATACATTCTGTGTGCTCTGCAGGATGCAGGATTCAGTATCCAGGACATTCAGCCAACACATGCACACAAAAGCATTTCGATGCAGGTCATTGCGGCTAAATTAAAAGAAATCAACGCAGGTCGATCTAGCAGGGGCAGGGTGGAGGGGGGTTAGTTTACCAATGGAGGTGGTTACATGGGGGCTTACGGATTGCATTTTCCAGGAGCAGTTGACAATATAAGCGGAGATAAAGAACAGAAGAAGCTGCAACTTGAGCTGCTCCCGCCTGTCGTTGATTTTAATTAAAATCTTTAAGCTGCTGTTGATTATTAATTATAGTGACACTGTGCCCCAAGGAGAGCAAACTGACGCAGATAATGCAGCGGGCAGCGGGAATTATAAATAGTTAGAAAGAATTGGGTTTCAGCAGCTTAAAGTTCTAGTATCTTCAGGCGAGAATCATGTTAGAGCATTTGAAAAATGATTATTCTCTCCACAGAAAGTCAGATAAGTTAACTTGTAATAAAAGCTAGAACTCATAAATTAAAGTGAAATAGAGTGCTTTAATACTTTGCACAAGCAAATCGTTTTTTTTTTAGCATCACAGAGCTGTGCACGCGCATTATTAAAGTGAACTCACCTTGAAATAAAAGTTGCTAAAATGATTTATGTAAATTCAGCGCTACACAAAAAAAAAAACACTCCTGAGCAAACAAATTTAAGCAATTTGTCAAAAGAAAACAAAACAAAAAAGCCCAAACAACATCAGCAAGCCAAATCCAAACATAAATAAAGCACAAAGTGTCAGCCTGTCCGTCCTCCTAGCAAACAAACAAACAATCGTCCCACACCTGCCACGCCCCCGCACTTGTGGGTGGCAGCTATCGGGGGCGGTGGGTTGCTTTTAAGCTGCCAAATCCGACAATTAAATTATTGCATGACAAAACATGCACCGCAAAATATTCAAAGCGCGCCAAAAACAGGATGTAAACAACAATAACAGCACTGCAAGGATGGAAAAACAGGAAAAACCTCGGAAACACACACACACACACAGTGGCAGGCGGGGGGGAAACATCAACAGCAACTAGCCAAAACATAAACACAAACAAAAAAAAGAAGGAATTGACGGAAAACTGAAAAAAAAAACCAGATTCATCTTCCGCAACAAGAACAACAAAGGGTAGCGAAAAAAAAACTTTTGGCATGGAAATATCGAAAAGGAAGGCATGAAAAAAGTAAAAAATAAAGAGAGACATATTCCGGGGTTTCCCCCATTCGGATATAGCTCTTGGCAATAATTTGAAATTCGATTACCATAACCAAGTACTCGGAAAACACAAACAGAGATCGCCGGGTAGTGCAGACACACATACACCCACGTGCAGTTTTCCCAAAAAGAAAATGGAAAAGTACGAAAAACTAGGGGGCTAGGGGAAAAGCGACATTCTCGCTGCCGCAGGCGAAAAACTGCAAATGGCGAAAACGTTCGCTAAAAGGTCGCCACATCAGACTGGCAACAGGGAGAATCGGAAAAACGGGCAAAGAAACTAGAAGGAAAACAAAAAGGCCACACACACAAGGTCAAAACTGTGGCCAAAAAGCCAAAACGTGAATATATCAAAATTTTCGGGGCAAACAAGGCTCGACCGCAGGCAAACAAAAAAAATCCTCTAAATATGGCGAAATAGTGTGACTGAAGCCGAAAAAAAAAACTAGACTTCAATACTGATAAATTAAGATTTTAGTTGTGAAAATTAATATTTCATTTATGTTAAATATGATTGCCCTTATAATTTTTTAACTTAACTTAAGATTTTGTAATTAATAAGATATCGATTTTTTTTGATTTAGCCTAGTGAAACAAACTCTGCTTATATATTTATTGCCACCCCCCACCCCCTTTCCAACCCTTTGAACGATTTCAATTACAGCCAATTAAGCGAAAAAGCGGCAGTGGCAGACAAAGAACCTCAGTTACAAATTGCAACAAAAAGCCAAAAGATGCTAACAACGGCAGACACACAAAGCTAAGACCACCCCCCCAGCCAAAAGTCCGCCCACTTTGGCACCCCCACCCCCATGCCGACACTCACACACATGCAAGCGTTTTGCACCTGGCGAAGGGAAAACTTTTTATCCACTTTTCCACTCGCGTCTTCCGATACCGCCACCCAAATCCCCCCACTTTAATGCGGCGAAAATGTTAAAACAAACAAACAAATAAATTAGTGTTCAATCAGCGTAATTTCTTCGACTATGCCCCAGACTGACTGCCACGCCCCCCAAAAGCACCCACCGCCCACTTTTCGGTGGAAACTCAACCAAGCATGTTTGCCTTTTGTCTTAGGGCTTGATATGCGATTGTAACTTCGGTTTCAATTGCAAAGCAAGTAGCAGTGGTAGTTTGGGCGCAAAATGGGGGGCGGAATGTGCAAACTTTTCACCCGGCAGTTAGTTGTAAGTAATTAAGCGAAGAAGAAGAAAACACTGGGGCAGGGGGCGTGGCAGCAGGGGCGGCAGAATCGAAGAGCCCCAAACAAACGAAATTTTCGGTAATTTGCTTAATTTGAATTCAAATGCAGGCAGCGATAGGAGCCAAGTTGAAAATGAAGAAAATTAAACGAACAAAACGAAGTCAAGGTGCGAATCAAAATGAAAATAATAACGGTACATTGAATGGTAAACAGTGTGAATGCTACATTATGCAAATGTACATTAAACTAGATGAAGTTGAAATTAGTATAGTATAGTAATAAATAATCAGATCCCAAAAATTTAAAGATTTTAAGCTTTGTTAGTGTTGCTAAACCCATGAAAAATGGTTTAGAACTCACTCTATTAAGAAAAGGACTGAAATAGTTTCAGTAAAAACCATTATATTGTTATCTAATTTTTATCATATTATATAAAGAAAAGATTGATCTATTATGATCTATACTCCACTTTTGATGAAAAAAACAACGCCTTCCAGAACTCAACGAGCCTTGTAGAACACTCGGCATTTCCGCTGCAACCCCCGATAAAGTGGGAACACTTTTTGCGAGACAATCTGGCGCTCAGTCTCAGTGGAATATCTTCTCACATGAGTTCACTCAAACTTAAACTCAAACTCGAACGTTCGCTGTCTCACTCAAGAGCAGCCCCATGCTTGGAAACTCGGCACTTTTGAGTGGTAAGAGTTGAATGGGAAACTTGACAATGGGGGGGAATTCCGACTCCGAGTGACTCAACTTGTGCGGCACCCACGCACATAGATTTATATTTGCCCGATCCGACTCTTGGGGAGTTTCTTAAGAGAAGCGCCAAGGAGCTGACTCAGGTTCGGGTTGCACTGGTAGCGTATTGGAGAAATAAGACGACTACGTCATTGCGATGATCTGATCTGGAATTTGAAACTGATTTGGCTTTTTGGTTTTTGGACACGGATCGACGTGACTTTTGCTTTATTTATGCCAATTTATATGCATTAGCCGGTCTCTTGCGATCGCGTGCGCAGAAATACTCGACTTGTTCTTGCCGTTATTTCTAATTAGATTAGGGTGGGCCTTATATATTCGCTGCCATCTCATTCTGCAGCCCGACTGCGGCGGACCAATCCCTTCAGCCCGATTTTCTCGCTTGGTGTCTTTTGTTTGGCCGCGATCTTTTCATTCGGCGACCTCCTTTTTCCGCGCCTTCTTATTTACTTTTTGTTTTCTTTTGCTACTGGTTACACACCCCGGTCGCAAAAGCCTTGAAACACGTTCTCGAATGGGGATCGGAACAAGGAACAGGCGCAAAAGGTGTAGCACAAACGAGAAGTAAACCCGTTTCGACGCCGGTTCCCCAATCTGATTTACCTACACTACTTCACGCACGGAGCGGCGCACTCAGAGAAAAGTTGTACTAACAGCATCCACACTGTCAAAAAAGGGGGTACAGTACTGAGGATTATGATTCCCAAAAAAAGGTAACCATGAAAATGAAAGGTTGCATTGCAAAAGTTTCTTCTGATTACATTATAAAGTTATCCAGGTTTCCGTTTTTAATTTCTTAAAAGCACTTGAGCGTTTCTCCCTGTGCATCGATCTCGAAAACTTTGCTTTGTGTACTTTAGCACTCCAGGCCCGCCCCGACCGCTCGCAGCTTCCAGTCCCCGACTCCCAAAACTCCGGCTTGGTCAGCAGAGCAGCTGAGTCGGCGACGTCTGCGCAACTTTTGATTTTGCCCGGAACCGGTTTCGCTCCACTAGTACGAGTATCTTTCGGCCAGCGCTTGTATCCGAATCGCTTTTCGTATTTGTATCTGTATCTGTATCTGAGACCGAATCCCCAATCCGTAGCAGACGCTAGCTGCCCACATTTGAAAGGCCGCTGCAGCGGAGAGAAGCAGCGCCGATAAATGTGTTGTTAATGATGTTTTCAAGATGCTGCGGTGGGCGTTTTTGGGTACCGAGAAAGAGATGTCATTTGCCGATAACATCTTCTATAAATACGTAGATTTACGATGATGGAATCGCAAGTGCTGCCTATAACTTGTATTAATTGCTTGGTCATTAGCGTTGTGAGGTAAAAGTTATTACAGTTATCAAGAGGAAAAGATAAATATGAGTGGGTTTACTTTCTGCATAATTGTCTTTCTACTCTCAGCACCCTTGATTCGTTTTTAAAATAACCGATAATCTTGCTAATATCCTTATAATTATCGATATACAGCCTGTAATTTATTTTACATGTTTCGACAGTTATTTGGCACATTCCAATCATAATAGACGCAAATCGGATTTAACTCCATTATTAGTAAACATAACTTATTATTTGCTTTATCCACGCTTACCACTCCTTCAGTTCGCGATTGTAACTCATGTAATTCATTATGCATAATTTGCAGACCAAAAACCTTTCACTTGCCCCCGAGCTCCATTAGCGATCATTGTTTCTCTTTCGGGTCACTGACAAAAACTCCAATTTGAAATCGTTTAAAAATAGTGAACTCACACAAACACCGATGGACTTCTAATAATAAGCCAAATGCTGCTGGAGGCGGGGTATATCCACCATATAGTGGAGCTAAAATCATTGCGGGGGCGTTCCTCGATCTGGATCTGGATCTGGTCGGGTCGGGTCGCTCTCTTTCTCTATCCCCTTTCATATGGATATGGCTTTCACATGCCAGTTCTCGTTGGACTTCGTTTTTTTTCTTCGTTCTTGAAATCGCTTACATTCACTTTTTATTACAATTAACCTACACAGAGTGGCGCATGGTGTGAGTTAGAGGTATTCCCCCTTCCCCGCCTGCACCACATATTTTAATTGCCATGTGGGGGGTGTTAGGATCATATCTTTTGCTCAGTGCTCGCTGCCAAAAAATCCAAAGAACGAAACAAATTTATGACATAGAAATGTCAAGAGTTGTGGCTGTGTGTGTGTGTGCGTTACATATTTCTATTTCTGGCCCGCTGGGCTGCATTCGGATATATAGCTATACCGTTATGGATGGGATGCATTTACGTAAATGATTTAGAACATATCGAACACATTTTGAAGGTGACTTTGACAGAGCGAGCAAAGTTCCAATTCACTAAGTTCACTTATTTCTGTCCTCAGGCCCAAATGGAAACTGCAAGCAAACATTAATTATCATTGCGGTGTGTGAGCAATTAGAGCAATGGTATTTTTCAAAAATGTACCTGAACATTGCATGAATAAGTAAAACAAATGGTTTTTATGAAAAATAATTTAATAATTGTATGCAGGTTACAAAAAAATTGTGATTGAAACCCTTCATTTCGATATTTTTCACATATTCAAGATTTACAGTAAAACAATTTTAATAAGATCTTACCAAAAATAATGAAATGTTACAAAAATATTAGATAATTGTTTTGTATATGCACATATATGTGACGATTTAAAATTTACGGAAAATCACCAAAGCAAATTGATTAAACTAAGTATAATATAAACGTAAGCCCTAAGTTATTATAACATGCCCAATCACATTTGTCAAAAATTGTACAGATTTTTAGAAATTAAAATTCCTAAAATGTCTATAATGTAAAACATTTAATTATTTTTATCACCTCAAAAAAAATCGATTTATCGATGGCTTAAGATTGCCACAAAAAATTCATTATCTAGTTTCTACCGTTAATTTAGTCACCGATTTGCAAATATTAGTTGCCAGGCTATTTTATAGTCCGCAACCTACGCCAAAAGCTTAAGTCTGTCTACTTTTGGCCAGTTAACCTTTTAGTTGATTGTCAACTCGACTCGCCTTCATTGAACTCGGCAACCCCTTAAAAAAACCCCTTCGGCAACCAACAAAACCAAAAACACTCGAACTCTCTTCATTGGAGGAAAGCACTCTTTAAGAGCATACAAGAGAGCTCGTCGAACTGTGGGGCAAACAAACACTTTTTCGTACTGAATGGAGGGTTGCCTAGTTCAATTGCAACAGTTGACAACCATAACATTTTATCAGACGAAAATAGTTACTCAAGCGCTTATACACTAATATACCAAATTATAAATAATTTCGAATATCTTTTACACTTCTTATATGCTACAACGTTTTGAAGTTACTAAAATGCCACAGTAAGTGGTAGTTTGCCCCACAGTGCAAGCGTTAGCGAAAGAGAATGAGAGGAAGAGAGCGAGAGAGTTTCGAGTCGAATTGGAATGGAATGACCAGAAAAATATTGCTGCTTTCAGTTTCGAAAAATTTTTCGATGGAAGCGGTTCTGTCAGCGGAAAAGTGAATTATAGCAGAGCCTGCCTGAAAAACTCAAGAAAACCACATCAAAGAAATAGCAGCTCTCAGCTAAATAATAACAAACACAATACTTTCTGCTCAGTCACCGCAAACTGAAATAATCACTTTTCTGCAAAACGGCGTCATCAAAAAAGTTTTTGCTACTACAACTCTAGAAACGCGGAAAAATTTGTCAAAAATACAACTAAAGGAAAAACAACAACGCGAGTGCACGTGTATGTGAGAGGTGCTCAGTAAGAGTGTTTGCGTGTGTTCGTTTCTGTGTGTGACAGATAATAAAAGGAGAAAAAAAGAAGTTGTCGAAAGTCGTTCGTGAAAATTCAAGAAATATAGTGCAAGCGCTGCAGGGAAATTGTCCGGAAAAATCGCAAAATCCATTGTTTTTAGCCGGCATCTTAATGACGTCACGTCGTGCCGCAAAAAACCAACGATAACAACAGCTTCTGCAGCAACGCGCGTGTTTAGTTTACACACACACCACGCCGCGTCGAGAAAAAAGGTTAAAAATACATTTTCAATTCACCATCGGCGTAAAAGTAAAACAATAAACAAATACAAGAAAATAAAACAGCAGCCGCTTTTTCACCCAACAACAACAATTTCAACAGCTTCAACTTTGCCAGCAGCAACAACAACAAGTCAGCTGGACAACCGAAGGTGTTTATACTTAAAAACAAAAAAAAAAAGAGATCGTTGTTTTTTTTTCCTCTTGTTTTCTCTCTTTTTTCGCCTCCGTCTTAAGTTTATGTTTTTTTTATCCATCGGTTTGTCTCTTCCCTTTCTTGCCACATTTCGTGGTCTTGTTTGTTATTGTTGTCGAATTTTCGGTGATGCAAAGTGAAGAGTCGGAAATTCTGTTTCATGCCAGGGAAAACTTAATATTGTAGGGAAAGTTGTTCGCAAGACTCGAGAAAAAGAATAATGGCAGAAAATTAACAAAAGAAAATGTTAAGGAAACTAATGTTCTTCAATGTTAATAAGGTTTATGTAGTTTTAAAGTGTAGTATCGTTCCAATAATACTTCAGTATTTAAATGCAATAAGTCCCATTGGTAGTGTTTTATAATTACAGTGTTGCAAAAGTAGTACCGTATTACCAAAATGCAAGTCACTTATTTAGAGTCTGTTTAGTGCTGAATAAGGTGCAGAAACATTGATAAGTATTCGATAGTACAGAGATGCATATATCGAAAGCTAATTTACAAATAACTATTATATACATAAAAAATCTCTTTCACAAATTTGTTCAGGCCAAAAAATATAAAAAAGTATAGGCGTAAAGCTCGGAACAATATACACAAATATACATTTATTATTGAAAACAAACTACTTTACACGGCCACAAAATATAAATTTTGCATTAATAAGTGTATTATAATCATTAAAAAAACTTGCTTAATCTGTTAAAATAATGCACATCTCGTTCACTTGGCTTGGTAAAGCTTAATGACCGAAAATCAAATTGAAATTGAGCCTAATGAACTGTGAAATAATAATTAAAATTCAACAAATTGCAAACCAAATTTGTCAGAGTGAAAATGGGAATGGTTATTCCACATTATTGGGCATTAAATACGTTAAATATATCCACATTATTTGCGAAAGCGCCCTAACAGCTTAACATGAATATATATCATCTGTGGAGTTAATTAACTTAAAAGCACGGTAAAAACTACAAATATTCGCGTTGTAATGTAATGCAAATTTAGCCATTTTTATTCTAAAGCCGGACAAGGCCTAGACTATTAAACAAACAAACAAAAAAAAAAAAAAAACCACATCTAAGTCGAGCGATTTTTACAGTGCGTTTCAACACTGTTAGCCAGCTGTAAAGAAACACACGTGACAATAAAACAAAACGCCTGCGAACAGGCAATTACAGAATTAATGGCTAAATGAAATTGTTTTGAAAGCTTAAGATATTTAATGGGTTTAGACACCCGAACAGAAAACAGACATGATTCTTAAATTTAATGTGATTATTTTGTTAAACGAAACTGATTCAATTACCGGATTTGTTCTGACACTGCAAATCGATTTCATTTCAGGGTCTTAGAGACGAATTCATGGGAAATACGATCCCGAAACGCACTGTACTCGCACATGCAAATACATAGATTTTATTTTAACGAAAAGTCACGTTTTTTATGTGGTTCTCCACCCGAAAACCCACACCCCGTGCTCTTGCCAAGTCGTAACCATTAAATTTATGTTTATTTCGGTCCTAGCTTCGGTTTCAGTTGCAAAAAGATTGTTATTATAATTTTTCCGATTTGTTTCGTTTTCCTCCAGTTGAGATATGCAAATTGAATTAGCTCTGCCCGCTGGCAACTGGAAAACAAAAAAGCAAAAGTTTGACACATTTCGTTTTTATTTTTACTCTTCATTTTTGCCCATCATCATCGACAAAAGTGTCAAAAATGTGTTGCTGCAGAAATATGAGTCAAAGAAATCGTTTGGAAAATGCCAAAAATGAATTGTTATTTCTGTCCATTTGTTCAATACACTCTGACAAGTCATTCACTTTTTCTCCTCCAAACGTACTCAAAAAATCAAACTCGAACCATAACTACAAAACGCCACGAATGCCACAAGACGGTTTTATGTTTTGTTGGTGAAGGGGATTGGGATGAAAACTTGAGGACTTTTGGCATGACTAATCGATTCGATTTTTCGCCAAAAACTCATGCGAGGGTTTTGCGCTTTAAGCTCTTCTCAATAGGTCGTAAATATCGATAGGAACACCCCCTTTCGGTTGTCGAAAGTGTGGAAATAGCGTTGTATATAGCCGTGTTTGTTTGCTCGGCTCGCGATTTCAGTTTCGATGCGAGATGACAGCACTCGAAAAGGTGTCAGAGTTCAGACGAAAGGTATGAAAAGGTGTAGCCTTAAAGCGCTAGAATGCTCAAAACAATGCAATTTGCTTATGAGCAAATACTTGCTAATTAATGCTTTTAAGTATATATATTCCCATTCACATCTTTACTAAATTGCTAAATACGGTGTTCTGGAAAAAAGTTCAATATATTCAAAATTGGCAAACTATTGATCGAGTTTTCCTTTAATGCTGAAATTTTTATATCTGAAATATCGATTCGTTGGGTTTCTGTTTTATATCTCATCTTGTATTTTTGCATTTACATAAACATTTCGTTTCCGTTGCGAAGATTTTCAGATCTTAGTTTCCATTTGGTCGTTTCCTCTCGTTCAAGTTTTTCATCTTTTTTGATATTTTGAAACATGTGCTCGTGGTCTTTCTTTTTTCTAAAAATATCAAATACTTTTTTTCGGTGCTAGAAATTTTGTATTTGGCTTTTTCAATAAGCGCACAGCAGCTGCGACGTCGACTGAGGCAGCGAACAAGTCGAAAAGAAAGAAGAAACAAAAAACAAATAGATATTTGTGGCTTTTGTATCTGGTTGGGAGAATCGTAGGATTAGGGTGACTCAGACTAGCTGGAGTTCCGAATTTTATAGGTAAATTACCTAAAAATAGTGGAGAGATCTCCAATCGCTAATAAATTTTACTTTTCGCATAGGCTAAGGCATTTTCAGTGATTACTAAGCTTTAATTTCTAAAGTATACCATGGGTTTACCATAAACTTCAGTCGTAAAAGCTTATGAATAATGCAATAGTGTACTAAATTTAAACTTTTCCAATATAAAATTCAAAATATACTGCCATAACTTCTTTCGCACCCAATTGGCCGTTTAATGCAGCTTCCTCAATTATATCTATACCGTTGGCACACCCTAACATAATTCTCTTAGCACATGCCAAAACACAACAACCAACCGAAGAGTCGAAAAAGAAATTTTGAACGTGTTTCGTCGGTTGCTGGTGTTGTTGTACCTCCGAGTATCTGAGTATCCGAGTATCTGAGGCATCTCCCATAACAGGCGACAGCTGCCGCACATTTTGGATGTATCTTTCGGATGTATCTGCAGCTGTGCATCCACAGGCCCCCCAAAAGATATTCCACCTCCCCGCCGGTGCTTTTTTTTTTGTTTTTGCCAGCGTTTTTGGAACGACGCTGCACTGCAGTCCCAAAATAAGTTTGTTTTTGTGGCCGAGAGACAAAGTTTTTAGACGCTTTTGCATAATGCCAATGCTGAATTATAACGTCGGCATCTTTAACCCTTCACTGGCCCTTGGGGCAACGCACAATTGAGATCAATTGAAGGCAGAATTGATTGTTTAACCTTTCCCATGGGGGACAGAGTCTGCGAGTTTCGAGGCGTGTCTGCAATGTGATTATGTGCACACAAATTAGTTCAAAGATTAACTCGATTCTCATTTCGGAAATGTTGAGAAATTTTTAATTTTATAAATATTATTCTCTCACTTTGTTTCGGCTATTTCGGGGTTCATCATCAGCACGTTGGGAATATATAAACATAAATGCGTTTCGCCAGCGAAATTAATTAGGCACAGAAATCTATGAAAATTAGTTGAGCATTTGTTGCTCGGACTTTTCTTCTTCTTCTTCTTCATCGCCAGATTTTACACATTTGCTTGTATTTGTATCTGTAACTGTATCTGTGTTTGTGGCGGCGCTCTCGTATTTTTAAGATAAGCTAAATGTTATGAATATGCCAAAAAATAGTATATGAGCGCGATAGAGCGCCACAAGTCCGTCGCTCTCATTTATGAATTTTGTTTTTGATTTCCCCCATTCGCTTTTATTTTTCGGCCTCTCCTTTCGATTCGGTTTTGTGTATATTAAGCTATATATGTTTTAGCTTTGCGACCTCTGACGTAATTACTGATGATCGCGTTTTGCGCCTAAGAAATTGATTTGCTTGTGTGAACGAAAATTTGAATTTGAATTCCGCTGAGAGAAAAACGTGACAATAAGCTTTGAATTCGATTTTGCATAAGACGAGATCAGGTGGATTTCAGTGAATGCTGAGAGATCTTGGGACTAGGGCAAGGTTTTCCAAAATAAAAAACGAAAGTTTTTCTCACTTGCATGTGTTATAATTAAAAGTGAAATTTTCTTCTTTATTTCCTTTCCTATAAATAAAGCGTAGCTCTTACTGTTATTGTTTTCGCTTAAGTTTGATTTCGTTTTAATTTAATCGAGATCTGGGATATTTCCCTAAGACATCTTATAGCTCCCTATCGAATCCATTTGCGTATGCTTTCGGCACGCTTCGTTTTCTTCTGCTTTCCCATTAGTCACATACGTTGGACCATATATAGATCGATCTGCAGATTGTTTTCAGCATCTAATCGAGAGCTCTGCCAAATTATACAGCCAGACCGAATAAGGGCAACCGCCTGAAAAGTATTTGTGAATGCATTTCTTTTAACTGAGCACCAACTTTCGAAAAGTATCTCACAAATAGCGCTAATAGCTGTCAGTGAATTCAGTCAGCGATGTATCTTCAAAAGCCCAGGAAACGTATGGGAGCAAAGAAATAATAATCTTGCGAAACCCACTCACCGTGTACTGCCAAATTAATTAGCCAAGTCAAATGGATGACAATGAGAATTAATTAGGCAAGTCAAAACTCCATTTTTGGAGCAGCGATTTACTCGAAGAATAAAAATAGAGCCGTGTGGTGTCTTTTCTTCGACCCACCTGAATTGAATGACATAAGCCAAAGCAAACCGATCATTTAGCCACTTGCCATTTATGGCTGACATTTCAGTCGTACCATCTTTTGATGGCTTTTGTCGATGGGAAAGTTTCCTGTTCCTGCTGTTCGTTAAACACCATTAGTTGGCATTTGCGTGTAGAATAATTGTAAGTTATTACTTCATTCGGTTGTTGTCTTAATGAGTTGGATATTTGCGTTTGCTATCTTTTGCGAATAAGGCGTATGCATATTATAGTTTGAGTGTATATGGTTCACCCTGTTTTTATCTAATCTTGTTTATTGATAGCAGCCGTCGAACCTGGTTTCCTCGCAGTTTTTTCCCCCAGTTTTTCACCCATTTCTTTCACTTTTTTTTATGAGCGCATCGTTAACTATATATGTCATACCTTTGGGGTGCACTGTTTTTTACTGCTTAAGAGGCGCGTTGTATAATGTTGCAGAGCGGTTACTGACCGATGTTTTGCTACGGCTTCACTTGCGTAAATGTTTCTTTAAATGCATTAACTTGTCGCCCGCGGGGCGAGAGCTACAAACTTGGCGTTTTTGCTGTTGTTTTCGGCCCTCTGAGGTATTGGCAGCGATTGTGTATGGCTTTAGTCATAACTTCCTAAGTCGGCGGACGCTCGAGTTGATATACATATCTACATTTGTTCGTATACAATATGAGTCGCATATCTAAAAAAAAAAAAAAAAAAAAAAAAATCAATAAGAGTATACACAAATACGAAATACAAAATGCGCTTTCACAGCCAACTGCTAACTGCAGCGTTCTATTTGTCGCCTTATCAGCGAAACGCTCTCGATTTGGTCTGCTTGTATGGAGCTCCACGTTATATATGTGGCATGTGTGTTGGGGAATGGATAGTGGGATAAGTTATTAAGAACGGTTAATTGATTGCGCTGGCACGAACAGATACTATACGTTATCTAATGGCCAAAACTGCAAGTTAAACTATAGAAACAGCCTAACTGTTAGAGAACTTTATAACTTATTGCCTTTGAACAGCTGTTTCGGTACTAAGAGCACATTTTAAGGCAGATTTTAGTGTGACAATCTAATCGTCGTAAATATCAAATAACTAGTACTAATCAGAGTTTTCCGTATTTAGGGCAATAAATAGTTATTAACCAGCTAATAATAAATTAAATTTAAAAAGAAAGCATCTAAATAAATGTTCTTTTTTAATTCTCACGCATGAGTTGCTAGTTTTCCATTTACAGAATTTTTCGAAATCGCCTGTTACCATTGAAAATTAACCAAAAAAAATTGAACTCATAAACAAAGTAGTCCACCATTCCAGATGCAATTAGGATTGCCCAAAAATTCGGATGCCAGCACAGCTGCCTTTGTGTTGACTCAGCTTGCATAAACATAAAGTCTTGATCTTGTGCACATACGAGTGTATGAAATGCGAATGTGAACAAATATTTAGTGGAGTTGCGTTAACAGCTTTGGAAATTAACAGTTTTTCAATCGTCACTCTTCTTTCCCTGGCTGCTGGTTTCTTCGATTCTCAGATGCTTTCTGCCTGTTTTTTTCGGCAACTTTAACCTTCAAAACACACTTTTTGATACGAGACCGAAAAACCAGAAAGAAAAAAGGAAAACAAAACCTACGGACAAAACTTGTTGAACTTGTTTGTCTTCGGGGTCTGGGTCTACATCAATTTGCATCGTTTTTTGTCCGTCCGTTTTATTCGTCGCTTTTTTTTGTACTCTTAATGATATTTTAATAACCGAAAATCGCCGAGATGCGAGTGTCCTTAGATCTGAAAGCAGTATCTGAAGGTTATTTGTAGGTCGACGGATGCACCAATCGGCGTATTATTCAAATCTATATACATACATATGAATATCCGCACAAATGGCAGAACCTTCGATTATTCTTGGCCCAATTTCACATCTAAACACTATTGGGAAGTTTATTTTCGTGCAGCAATTTCCACACCCGCTTCTGGCCATAAATTTTCGTACTGCGTCAATGACACGGCTGCTAATTTCTGGCGATGTTTCGATTTCAGTACTTGTATCTGTATCTGTATCTGTTGGCTATAATGTCTTCTATATATTCCACATAGCCCGTTGCCCAGCCACGTCCGCTTGTGTGGGCGTCCCGTCTGTTTCACTTGCGTGTTTCTATTTTTTTTCCTGCTCGGTTTGTGGATAGAGATTTTTTTTGTTTTAGTCGAAAAAGTTTTCAAGAATTATTTTAATACATGCCATAAACATTAGCCCACACACACACACGCACGCGCGCAAGTAGATGATGGGTCTTCAATTTCTCAGCTCATAAATTAAATCACAATTTATATCTTTGGAAATCAAGTTAAAATACGGAAAAGCAATTTGCAGCTGACATCATGCGAACGTATCCACAAATCCATATACTAACTGAAACTAGATAGAATACGTTCTGTATGTGTGTTCCCAATGAAGTTTATTAATTGTCTTCGTTGGTATCTTTCCAAATTGACTTGGCTGAGATAATTTACTGTCGGTGTGTCGGTGTGATATCTTTGGAAATGCCAAATGGTAGATAGGAAATATTTGGCTTTTGGGAGAATGTCTATTGAACAGGAAGAGATATTTTGGATTCAATGTGATCTATTTTTATATTTTTAAAAGCATTTCTCTTAGAAGAATGGAAATAGTTTGGTAGAAGTGCAAAGTTCCATTAAACTCATATCAGTTTCGATTGCAAAATTAGTTCGTCACTCCCAAATTGTATGTCTCACCGGTCCAAGCCCATTAAATATTAAACAAAAACAAGAAAAGCAAGGAAAGCTTTAATAGATTCCCATTTCGAAAAAATTTTGATTCATATGCCGCTGACTGACGATAAGATAAGATTAAAGACATACACGCACACCAATGCAAACACGATTACAACAACAATTGCAATAGGCGTTCAAATAAAGATAAAAACAAATCAAACAAAACACAATGCAATGGCAAATAAACACAAACTGAAATGCTAATAACAACAAAATATAAATATCAAATTGTGTGTGCCGTCATCGATGATTGTGTCACTTGGTGATTTTTGAAATTTATTTATACTTCTCTATCTTAAGTCTCAGTTTCTGATGCATTTCTCTTTAATATACATATACTATAAACAAATTCTTTTTACAGTATTTGATAAATCGAAATAAGCGTTAAATAAAATGTTTGTATCGAGCGGTAAGTGCGTTTAACAATTTATTCCATTGCTATAAAAAGAAATTTGCTAAAAAGTGAATATATACGAATACGAGTCTTAAACACTACTCTCTCAGGCGGTGTCTCTCTCTTAAATGTTGCTTAGCTAAAAACGACCAAAAAATATATATACCTACCTATACAATTTAATTGCTAAACACCGCTGGGCCGGGCCTACAGATACACGAATATACAAATTTATATATATGTGTATGTACGTATCTGAGCGACTATTAGTGCACTTTAGTTCATAATATTTATTCGTAGTAACCTTTTTATTTGGTCTATGTGCATTGCGATGAATTGCCTTAGGGGCTAGGCTTAATTTGGCTATTTGGCTGTGGCTCTTTAGCTGTGGCTCTTGGCTGTTTTGGCTGTTGGATACCCTGCGATACCCTCCAGAAAGCTGCAAACTGGATGCCAACCGCTGCTCACGCTCTACATATATAAACTATATATACATACAAGCAGATATTCATGTGTGTATATCTGGTGAACTATTTTTAGTGACTATATCATAAGTTGTATGAAACGAGAACTTTTATTTTGCACAACATTCGCTCATTTAGTCTAGGTATCTATCGCAAAATATATTACATATTAAATACTCCATAGTGATACGGTTATGTCTGTCGATTGTCTTTTGTTTATATTATCATTTGAGCATTGCATTCTGCATAAAACCATAACACAAACGACTTGCGCATTACTAACCCCTAAAATCTAAAAGATATAAAACATGATCAGTTTCCACATCTCTCACTTATACCTAGAATCGCTCTGTCTCTCTCTCTCTACGACTATCTATCTCTGTCTTTCGCCATTTCTATTTATCTCTCTTGGAATGTGAACCAAGTCGGTATGATCCTAAAGTTCTATTTCTCTCTTTTACTCTCATTTCAGATAATGTAAACTCAGCTTACACACAAAAAAGCAGTAAAATATAAAATACAAAAATTAACAGCTGCGTTTATCTATAGATATATATACACACACATCTATATATTTGAATAAGCGTTCGATTTGAATCAAAATTATAGCCCAAGCTATCAGCTACCCCCACAAGCTTTGTACTCCACAAAAACGCTAACGAGCAAAATCGATAAAGACCAGAAAGCAAATGAAATCATACCATCTGCCATAGATCTATGCTATAAACATATATAGGTGCGCTGATCTGTGCTCTTGAATTTAGTGTTTTTTGTGTGTGCGTGTCGCGAGAGGAGCACCCAAAACCAAACAAAAAACGTATAGTAAAACAATAAGAAGCAAAAAAAAAAAAAATTATCTAGTCGCTAGGCTATAACTATACAAACTCCAGCTATCCCAGATCCAGATCCGTAAACAGCATATAGTTATATATCTATAACCCCAAAATACGATGGCCAACGTTGTCAATATGAACAGCCTGCTCAACGGCAAGGACTCGCGCTGGCTGCAATTGGAGGTCTGTCGCGAGTTCCAGCGCAACAAATGCTCGCGCCAGGACACCGAGTGCAAGTTCGCCCATCCCCCGGCCAACGTGGAGGTCCAGAACGGCAAGGTCACCGCCTGCTACGACAGCATCAAGGTCAGTACTCCCACCCCCATGTTAAACCGTACTAGAAACACCTACCCTCAACCCTCTATTGCTTCGTGTGACTCGTAGACCGTAAGCTTTAAGTCTTGATTTCTCATCCCACAAAAAGAAAAAAAAATAATAAAAAAATATGAAATAATATACATATTTCAAACCAATACCAAAATCCCCAATTAAGGGCCTCAGCGAAAACTGATCTTGTCTCGCTTTTGTTGTTTGTGCTTCTGTGCTTTTATAAACTCCATTTTCGTTTTTGGTATCTCTGTGCTTCTATATATACATATATCTTAAATACACACTATATATTTAGTGGCTGTCTCTCTAAGTGCCTACCAAATAAAATATAAACTAAATGCAGCTAAATGCAGCGCCGGGCTGAGCTTGAGAATTGAGAATGTGTGCGTGAGTGTGCTTGAGGCTTGAGTCTTGGGTCCCCCGAGTAGAAGGCTTTAGCTTTTGGCTTACAAATAAGAGAGTTCCACCACCCATCGATACTTAAAAAAAAAACATAGAGAAAATCGGAAAATCGGTGATTATTTTTGTTCAAAAATGTGAACACCAAATTTGTGATTTTCTCTGTGTAAACTGTAATGCAAATAAAACGTTCTCTTAAACTCAACTGAATAACTACAATCGTCTATCGCCATTCGAGTGATTTTAGGCCACGCAACTCATAGACATGGACAACTTCAAGGTAAAGCTCTTAACATTCAATAATTAAGTTAAGATTTTAGCTTTAAGAACAGCCCCCCCACCACCCCATCCGTCGTACAACCGATTCCATTGATCTTATCGTAAATATCTGGCGTTTTGTAACCTGACACAAACAACCTGCCGAAGGGCAGATACAATCAAAGCCAAAGAGTTTCCCACTTTTCCTCAATTTTTTTACTGCCCGAAAAAAGGCAACGTGGCAAATTAGCAGGGGGCGAAACAAAAGGGTTGAACAAAAGGATGTTTTTAAACAGGACAATGGCGAACAAGAGGCAGGAAAAAAATTAAGTTGCCTGTTTGGTGTTTTCTTTATTAAGCTTTTTTGTTCTATCCGCAACAAACAAACAACTGCCAAAGAATGGCAACATAAAGTGGAGTATTTTATGTATAGTATAATAATGCTGACAAAATGCCATCATCATCAGCAGTCGCAGTAGCAGAAGTGGTGGCGGAGTAGCATGGCATCACCATCACCATCAAATTTGTGACAGCATAAAAAATTACGTTTTGAAATTTTACGTTGCCGCTTTTTAGGCGTCGCTGGCAGCTTGTTTGGCCAACGGCCTTTTGTTATTCCAACAAAACCCAAAGCGAGGACCGAGTCCCTTAAAGTTGGGCATAGTTCGTCCTTTTTGCCCAGCGCCCCCAACCATTTCATTCTGTCGCTCTTGAGTCTAGTGTGCAAACAATAGTTAAAACTGATGTTTGTAAGTAGCTCGTTGGCTCGCAGGATCCACTCTTCTTTTTTTTTCTGTTTACTGGATGGCGAGGGGGTATTGTTAATTGAGCCACTGGATAGCCCACCCATTTACTCACTGTTTACCTTTTGCGTCTAGGCTTCAATGAAAATGAATGTATTAGGGCGGCTCTAGAATTTTCTTTCTTTTTGAGGAGCCTCAAAGCGTATCAATTAATTAGATATTACCATTTTGAATTAAGCCATTGGAAATTTAATAAAAAATCTTCCAATAACCTTCGAACCAAAGTTTGATAAATAAAAGTGTGTTACTTTCCAGCTAACTCCACAGTTAAGATCTATAATGATGTGCCACATACAAAGTCCAAAACTCTAGTTAAAATCCACTTATGATTTAATCTTAGCCGTGTCGAATTTGAACGCATATTAAATATTCATAATTCTGGCCATTGCTGCGTACAATGCCTGACCTGCATCATTAATCAAGCCTAACCCCTAAACATTTCCAATTATCTTTGATGGATCATTAGGAGCCGGGTCAGACTTGCGCCTCGGTTAGTTTCTGGCCATGCCTGGGAAATCTCATAAGCCTTTTGGCAATTATCCGAAACCACAGCTGCGTGATAAGCGAGTTCTGACTGCAGAATCCACATCATCTGTGGGGCAGCAGCTGCAAGTTGGAATTGGGCATGTTGGCATGTTGGCATTGGGCATTGGGAAGTGGAAATGGAAAGGACACACACACCCAGTGACCCTTGGGCACTTGTAGTTTTTGCCCGGCTGGGCGGGTAAATAAAGCTCAGACATTCATTGCCCACAAATTAATTGTGTTATCCTATTAATTAACTATGCAGTAAAGTTGCCGAGCAATTTCGTTCGCCAAGCGTTTTTCCACCAGCCTCCTTCGCATTTTTCCGTTTTCCATGCGCCTTGCCCTGTTGTTCTTTGCCCCTTTTGAGTGCTGTAATTGTAGGCGAGTGTGTTTGCACTCATTTTCACCTCTTTTCCTCTTTTTGTCCCCACCGCGTTTTTATATACTGTATGTGTGTGTGTACACTGAACATGTACGTGTGTGCTTGACACACAACACGAGCTGGGCTTAAATGTTTAACGAACTTAAACGTGGCAAGTAACCAGCACATAATACATATATATGTATATATACATATATACTTATATATACGTATATGTTCGAGGACGAAAGTCCTATGTACGACTCCCTGTGATTATATGGCTATACTATATGGAATACACGTGTACCTGGCCGTGTTTAAACTTTTTCTCGGTGGCCGCGACACTAATTTATTGCTAGGTTGCGCGTAGTGGGCTTTTAAATGCCATTTTACAAAGAAAAAGTTTAAGCAGCATTATAAGTTTAAACTGGGTCAATGTCAGCATTAAGTATTAGAGGGCTTATCCAGTCCAATTTAAAATGTGAGCAAACAGCAGTTGTGATTTAACTTTAAAATTCATTGCACTATTTTTCATATTCTAATAATAATTCTTGGAATAGTGGAGCATTTTCAGCTTAAGAGCCTTGGGACATGCAAATTGTATCAAACGCTTAAAAAATAACCACCAAACTTGAATGCCTTTTAGCTCAGCCAAGCGTTGCTTTTTCGCTCAGTGACCTCTGACCCTTTCAGCAAATTGGCATCATTTCATTGGTAATTTCCCCTCAATTTAATTTGACCACAATGGGCGAGCTGAAACTTTAAAAGCCACTCGGAAAGCGAGCCGGGGCCATAGAAAGGGATGGCTGATAGTAAACATAGTAAGCGGAGCTAGAGGGCGCGATGACAGTGTGAAAGTGAGAGGGAATAAGAATGAGTGAAAATCGCATAGCCACAACATAAAACATTTTCCGGTTTATAATTTTCTTGTCAACACAATTTTAACGCCATGCTGCTCCATGGCGCTGCGCTGGAAAATCTCCTCCTTCGCGGCGAGCGTTTTTCTGGGCTGCCGCTTGGCTGGTGCCACTTTATCCGGCGCCTTTTGCCACGGCGTCCTTTCGCCGCTTCGCGCGCTTTTGCTACTTAACCAACTGTAAAGCTCTCGGCCATATTGTGTGGCACCTTATTTTTCTATTATATTCCCAACACTGCCGCCGCCTGCAACATATTTTCGCGCCAGCTTTCGCTTGCCACTTCCCTTTCGGGCGGGGCGGGCCAACAACAAAAGTCAAGTTGCCTTGCCATGCAAATTATGGTCGAAAAGAATGAAGGGAAAATGGCGCTGCCGCAAAAGAAAATGAAAATGGCAACTCTTCCGCTCAAAAAAAGAAAAAAACCGTAGGCAGGAGAGCGAGATACATAGATGGCCGGAGAACAAAGCCGGCCACTTTGACATCTTCGCTCCTTGTCGCTCCTTCGGGGCTTTTCTGTTGTTTATACCAATTTTGTAGTTGACGCTTGAATTTCCGGATCGCCCCGAGCCGCTTCGGAAATACTTTGGTAATTAAATTTTAAAGGCAACAGGAACTGCTGGCTGACATGAAAAAAAACAGAAATAAAGTTTGGCCAACGCTCTGATTCTGCTCGCTCTCATCCACATTTTCAATGTCATCCAATTATTTTTAATTCCATTATCTATTTTTTCTGCCATCGCCTTTGCTCCTCCAATTTGGCATGAAAAATTGCTGGTCGGCACTGAAATCGATAATAATAATAAGCAGCCGAGCAGAAGAAATGAATGGCAAAAGCAACTTAATGTACAAAATAAACCAAAAAAAAAGTGAATCCAATTTAAATAAAACTTCCCAGAAAATGGGAAATAGAGCGCACACCAATAAGAGGAGCCAAAAGAAAAGAAGAATCATCAATAGTTGCTCGAAATGAATGGAAAGTAAAGAGAGGAAATGCATAGAAAAGAGTGAAAACTTTGCGGTTGTCAGTGAATCAATGGGACAAAAATTTTGGATTTTTTCGGTAATTGGTTAGAAGTTTTGATGAGAGTAGGAGTGTATAACTAAAATATGTATCTAAACTAAATCAAACAGGGTCCGTACCTTAAGGAAATCTATGATTTAAAGTCCATATATCCAAATATCTTAATCCTTATCAAAATTGTCAACATCTTGTGCATGGGCACTGAGACACTTTAAGACTGCATAAATCCCTCGTTGCCTCAAGGCATCACCGAAATCTGTTTCGAGTGCAGTGTCCTCTCACCTGCCGTTATATGGATGTGGCGCAGCCCGTTCGCCCCATTTGCAATGCTGCAACATTCTGCTGCCAGGCGCGCCTAATTTGTTATGCCTTACACACGTTGCACTTGGAAATTCCGCAACAAACTTCAAGTCAATAACTCAGCAGAGCAACTCCCGCTGCCATCCAGGATATTTCGCCCACCAGCACTTAATGCATTATGCAACAGCAAGTTGTGGCATGTCCTTGCGCATGGCCACACTCACACTCACATGTGTGCGACTGCGACTTGCGTTCGAGTGCGCCATTTCGCAGTTGCTGAAACCTACACAATTCATTCGTCCTGCCGCCTCCCACCCCACCACGCCCCCTTTTCATCCTTCGCCGGAACGTGACTGCAAATCGAGCAAGCGAGCGCATGCCTTAAATAAAATAAATGGCACATTATCAATATAAACAAGAGGACGTCGCCGAAGGAGTCGCGTACGCGAGTTGCAAGCGTAAAGTTGTTAAGTTACTTAAGCCAACAAATGAAGCGAGCCAAGATGGAGCGAGGTGCTTTTCCCACTGCCGGATTCCCAATTCCGGAGCTGGCAATTCGCAGCATTTTCCTCGTTCCCGTGCCCGTTCTCGATCTCATTCTCACACTCCAACCATGAGCCAGTCACGAGCCTGACAAATTGCACTTGGGCGCCAGTCTTCCTTCTGCCCCACCCAAAAAAAACTTTCCCGTTCTGACCAACAAACAAGTCCCTGTTCGGGCGCCAATTTCTTTTCATATGGCTAAGACAAAGGCAAACAAAAAACTAATGCCTGACCGGGATGAATATAAATGCGAGCTGGGGTGATGCAGCCCCCATTCATTTCGTTCTATCCATCGAATGAAAAATGTCGCAAGTTTTTCCACTGCTTCAGAAGTCGAGGAATTTCCCGATAATGCAATAGTCAGTCGATTGGAGAGTGTCAAAAGCGCATATGTAAATAGCGCTCGGAATCGATGTCTTCTACAAATAAATATTTTTCGCTTTTTGGACTTGCAATTTCATTTCGCTGACAGAGTGAAAGATTATATATTCATATGAGTGTCAATCAGGCAGGCGAACGGACGAAGTCCGGGACAGGTGACTCACTGGGCCATCATCTCTTGAGTGACTGTCTTGGATTATTGCCTAAAGTGGGAAATATGTATATGTGAGGCAGTCGGAAAAGTTGTTGATTGAAATGGGATTAACAAGAATGGATGCTAAAAGGAATGGGAAATTTCCGGGACACTTGGAGTCACTTGCCAGGAGAGGCGTTACAATCATCATTTTGTTGATGTAGATTAAATTTTTAAGCGCAAAACTCAATTAAAATGAAATGTAAATAACTGCTCTTCAGCTGGGAAATAAATTCCAAGTTGACATTAAAGATTTTCCCGCTTAAAGTCAGACTTCTGCCTCCTTTTTTCCCACTTTCTGTTTTTCTCAGGCGACAGCTAAGCGTCAAACTAAGCACGGCTAACAAAAAAAAGCAGAAACAGGGACCGCATCCAACGAAAATCGAGATCAATAAAAACGTCATTCAATTTATTTTCAATTTTTGCGGAACTCGCGAGCGAAATGAGACGTGTGTGTGGTGGGGGATGAAGAGGATTGGGATGTAGGAGCAGTAGCTGGGGCAGGAGCTGGTGGGCGGGGAGGCGTGGCACGGAGTGCCTAACAAATAATGGCAGACAGAAAACCCAATAAATTTAAAGAAGAAAAGCCATCGCCTGGGACTCGAGCAATGACTAACTGCGTCGAAGGAGGAAGGACGAAAGCTGTGGGCGCACGGCACATATGTGTGCGGTTATATCCTTGAAAGTGGGAGCTCCTGTGTGTGTGTGTGAGTGCGTCTGTTTGGGTATATCAAATAACTTTGACTTTACACATTATTAAACCGCAATGTCGTCGACGAGTGGTGAAATAAAGCGAGACAAACAAACAAAGCAGCGTCACATTTGTAAGGATTGCAAAAGGACGACAGGCAGGCCACAATGCAGCTGCAGTACAAGCTGCTCCTGTTGCATTTCGCGTCCCACGCTTGACAAACTCGACAAACAATTGTCAGCCTTGTCGCCGGGCTTGCCAGGATGCTAGACTACCAGAGTGCCAGGACTCCACGATGGCACGAGGTTGGGTTGGCAAGCCTGCTCGTTCCTTTGTCTTGGGTGTTGCATTTTTCAAGAGAAATTGATTAAAGCCGGTCGCTGCAAACTGTTTGCCCAGTAAACTTAAAGTTCCTTCAATGGACCTACACTCCTGGCATTTCGTATCCTTTCCATTTTCTCTTGCTCTTGCCCCTCCCCTCTCGTGGCTTCCGCTTTCTTTCGTGTCCTGCCGCTCCTTTCAGTCGAGTGGCGCATTTTCTTTTGCCTCGGGCGTTGCGGCAAAGTCAATGAGTGGCAATATGCCACCAATAATTCAGGTCACGCGAGATGTCGTCGCTGTCCTTGCCGCTTACTCCTTGGGTTCTTGGGCCCAGGCCTTCGAGCAGTGGGATGGAAGCTTGGAAAAATATTAGCATTTTCTTGTTCTTCTTCTGGGTGTTAAATAGACTTCATTTGGCGAAAGGCATACATTTGTTTTATTATACTTTATAGGTCATTGTTTCCGCTACCAACAATGCATAATTAGACTATCCAATTATTGTTATTTTATATATAAATCTTTGATGCACTTGAACCTTTATAATATTCCTGCATTATGAGAGCACTTTCATCCACTGTGCGTCATCATCTTCGACTTAGAACCGACGTCATTTGCCGCTCTTAAGCCCGTGCTGCCTGCACTGCTTTCTGCCGCCGCCCCCCGACCTGCCACGCCCCCGGCGTTTGGGTGTATTGTGGAATGTTCTATTGCCGTTTCGGTTCATTTTTTTGTTGTATTTTTTAGCTGTTGTTGCTGATGTTTTTGTCGCACACATCCGCATTGTGCGCTCCATTGTGTGCTGACGTCGTTAGGCCATCTTGCTGGCACTTCGGTTGCGCCTCCCAGTGCCACTCCTCCTTTGCCGACCGTCATGCCAACACCGCCCCCCATTTCGCCTTCTTCCTTCACTGACTGGTGGCTGCTGCAATTTTAATGAAGCTGCGGCATGCGGCAAGCAGCGCCTTCGAGTTGCACGCGCCATGGAGCAACTTGCGCTTTTTGTGCTCCAGGATGAAATGATGATGGGGGCTGGAGAGGAAGGGTTGGGGCTGATGGAGATTGCCATTGTTAAATGAGCTTTACACGACAGCTGCCGCTTTGGTTCGAAAACTGCAACTCAATTTGGCACATATAGAGGAGATCATAAAAAGTAATCAGGATGTCAATCATTAAACTAATAAATCAATAAGCGTAGAACTTAAAAAAGGCAGCACAAAACTAAATCAACATTTAATATTAATATTTAATATGGAATATTATCTTAGCATGACTTTTGTTCTTTTTATACTATTTTATATTTATGTTTAGCTTTGTTCTTCAGTATTAGACATTCAAATTAAATACTTTCCCCTACTCATTTCAAAGAACGTGTTTTTGCGCTCAGTGTATGGACAGCTCCTAACGAGAAATTCAATTTCTCTTTGCGGCTGGTCAAATTTCGAGTCTGTCTGTCAATTGGGACTGCAAGTTTGCTGGACTGGGGCGAGAGGCTAATAAATGAAAATCCACAGAGGAGCAGTGGGTCAGAGAAAGGATAATACTCCCTTTGGACTTCCGGAGGAGCGTTTGCCTTTTGAATAAATGCCATAATTTATGGTCAAAAGTTTGCCTGTGCACACATTTTGTGGCAAACACTTGAAGCGCAGCTATTTAGAAAACCCCCCAAAATCCCGCTCCCTGGTCATTTGATGATGATGATGACTACATGGTATCCATCTCCATTTTCCATCTGCATTTCAGCTCACAACCAGTTCAGATTTTGCAGTTCATCTGAAAAGTTTGCTCGGTTACATTTCGGTGTCCATTAGTGTAATTTAGAACTCAAGTCTCGTTCCTGGTCTCCTTCGACTTCTATTTTTGGCTTAGCAGGGTGAAATAGAAAAGAAAAACATAGAAAATAAAAATAGGAAACCAAAAATAGAAAGATATTCAATTTACTTAATAGTTTTGGGCTGGCGCACAGGGTCATCAAATTACGGAGGTGCCAGGGCGGACCGAGACTAAACCAATTGGGACAGGCGGAGGGCAGGTGCTTATCATATTCTAGGGGTTGACAAACGATTCCGGGACCCGGGACCCAGGACCCTGTGCCTTTGGCATTTCTTGCTTTGTTTGCTCACCGCGCCCGATGAAAATCAAATGAAGCGAACGAGCGGGCGCCTTCGGAGCGGAGTGGAAAATGCTAATCAACAATGGAATCGATAAATGTTTGAATTGGGTTCGGCCTCCACCCCTCAGTGATCTCCTTCACTTCCTATCCAAATGCCAAAACTGAACATTGACGGCCAGGAATTCTCGTACTGTCGCTTACACATCGAATTTGCATATTATGAGATAGATAAAGAATCGGAGGTGGAGTTGCCAGTTCATTGGAATTTGTGTTTGGCAAAGGAAATGAAATATTTTCAATGAATAAAACTAAACGCTGCCCAGGGAGTTGACAAAATGCTAAAGCGAGATACAAAATTAAATTACTTTAAGCATGAACACCCAGCTCGCTTTATGTTTTAATTACTTCTTTAAGATAAAGATATAAGATCAAACAATTTGATGTGTTTTTTTTGGAGCACCGCTAATCAGATAACGTTTGTAGTATAAACCTTTGAAATCAGTACTGATATTTATTTGCCTTCTTGAGCGGTAATAGATATCGCAAATAAATCGCTCCGTCCCGGAAGCGAAAAGAGTCCAGCAATCAATGGATTACTTCCGTCATGTTGCCTGAGTTTTCAAACACATGCGTTCGCACGCGAAATCAATATCGAAAGCCGAAGCTTAGCAACTCCCGCTCCACCGAATCTCCGACTCCTCGAAAACTGACAGCACAATTTAAGTCGCCTGGCCAAAATCAACAAATATCTTTCCACTGGCATATACAAACTCCCATTTTTTTTTTGGTTGTGCGAATAGAAATTGAAAATGCGCAAAGCGCCTGTTTAAGCATTTCAATTGATATCCATCAGCAAAGTGGCGCAACAGCAGCAGCAACAACAACAAAGGCCGTCCTCTGAGGGGGAAAAAAAATAGAAAATCAATTCAATCACGCTTATCAGAGACTGAAGAAGAGCGAGAGAGCTCATCGAGAAACGTCATCGGCAGAATCTGAATCAGTACCAGAATCAGAATCAGAAGCAAAGTCCGAGAGCCCCAAGGATTGCATGAAAAAAAAAAAAAAAAAAACAGAAATTACAATTCAAAAAGCATTTCGGTATGTTTACTGCCGCAGCGCCAAGTAGGCGAAATGTGCCACCCATTCGTTGGAAAAATGGCGACAACAATAAAAATCTAAATGGAACTAGCCCCCATCACCCATCATCCATCTCCCATCGCCACCACCCACAATACTCGGTATACAATCCCATTCGCCATTCGCAGCTGAGAATGATTTACTGTCGTTTGTTTGTTGTCTCTGCAGGCTGAAAAGAAATACGCTGGGCCAGAGAGATTTTTATCCCATGGATTGGCAAACGTTTTAGACATTTTTACTGTTTATAACTATCCGAGCCACGAAAAGCGCCCACCCGCCTGCGCAATCCCAGACTTTAACCATTTATCTGGCGCCACGTTGTCCTGTCCTCCATTCGAAAATGGTCGCATATTTATATCACTCAGTGTTGCTGCCTGCGAGATGGGTGGGTGGTAAAAGGCATTAGCTTCGGCATTGTTGTCCTCGAGAGAAGTTGCTACTCCAAGGGCTGGCTTATTGATTGCTCGAGTGTTGCATCAACAAGCCATTCATGGCGGTTGCCTTTTGAGTGCCACACTATTAGCTGGCTGCCATGAGACTAGATAAACATTATGGGATTCGGTCGGTTTAGCGACTACTAAAAGCAGCGCAAAGTGATTATATGGAAATGATCACTTAAGATCGGCACTTTATATAAAAGTTATCATTACACTCATCGTTATACAGATGCGTTAGTAATTTGTGCTTAAGTTTTTAACAGCTTACGTCACATTTGCATGTCTTAACGCACTTCTTATTGGTAATTCACAACTGATTCTTTCATTACGCCATTGATTCGATAGAGTCCTCCACTTAAGGCCAACTTTGTTGCCGCCACTTCTTCTGGCGGCAACTCGGCTCGTACTCACTGGGTTATATGGTTATCGCTCTTGCCTTGCAGGCGACCTTAATCACATTATCGCTGCGTGGCATATGGAAATATTAACTTGCTGCCATCATGGGCACACTCGAATGGCTTTCCCCGCCTGCATGCGTATTTCCCTTTTTGCCCGTTGGGTTGGGGACTTGTGGCCAACTTTTCCATCACTTTCCAAGCGATTAAACAATCAGCGGGCATTATAATCTCTGCACAAAGTCATGTATCATAGATTGCCTCACTCGGGTTTTTCATCTCGACTTCTCTGTGTGTGTGTTTCCTTTTGCTTGGCATTTTCATGGCATTTTTTTCTCCCGCCTCGGAGGTTGTCTCTGTGTGTGTGTTTTTGCCATTTGATGCTGTCAAACATGATTTGCATATGCTTTGGGGTTTCTGGCTGCTGGATTAACTCTTGGTGATTCCTCTTCCTCGATCGCTTCGCCAATCGATTGGCGATTTGCGACTGTCCATGTTAATACGCTTGTAAGCTTTCTGAGCCCAATTAAAAACAGGCTGCCGGCAATATGAGTTTTTCATTCCAATTTTCCCATTTTCCACTAATCATAATGTTTGATTACGATTTATATACGTATATCTCTTTGGGGTGTGCGAACAAAACGATTTCCTGCTCTCGGGTTGGCTAACTGGCTCGAATGCCACGAATGCTGCCTGTGCCATCTATCAACTTGACTTATTATAATGAATTCATTTAAATGACATTTATTGTCGCAGGTGTGGGGGAAGGTAGACTCTCGGAGTGCTGGAAAATAGGCTTAAAAAGCCATTATTGTCAACATTTATAATAGTTTCAAGAGGTCTCTTGTGTGGGAAATGTGTCCTTACCTTCGCCTCGGCCTCTTTTCCTGCTCCCTTCCTCATGGGTTTTCCTGTCTCCGTCTTGTGTTTGTTTACCTGGCACTCGAGAAACACACACAACGCACACAAACACTCGCCCATTCTCAGACAGCCTCGAGTGTTTGGGGGCCAGGACGATGAAAGCGATTGTGGCCTACCCTGCGTATGAGTTATGTTTATTAAGCTGCGCCAGCAACGAACTTAAAGTGTCTTCAAGTGCCTCTGATGAATTCTACTCAACCTGCCCCATGTTGGCGCCCCTTAGCCGCCTGACAACTCGTGACAATCTGTCTCTCACTCATAATTATTATTATTATTATTATTATTATCATTATTTTCGACATTAATCCTTTCGCTGACAGTGAGCAGCCCGCTTTTTCCCTTAAGCTTAATGGAAAGCGTCAACGAATTTCATCTGCTGCCGCGTCTCGTTTCGTTTTAATTTTCACTTCTTCATCGTTTTCGGGTTTTATTTCGTTCATTCGCACTTTTTAATTACTTTTCTTTCATTTCGGACAACTCTGGCCACAATTCCTCCTTCGTCTGCGCCACTCTTTGTAATTATTTCAGCAGTTTTATTTGATAATTTCTCATTGCGCGCTCACACACGCCAAGCGAATTTATCATTCGCCACTGACACCGAATGTGTCAAGAGATCTGGTGGCAAGGAGATACGGCGACAATTTATGTGACTCGATGGGAAATGATTAGAAATGTGTTTATTGAGGGGGAAAACTAAAGGGAATTTTTGTCATGAGTCATGAACTTGAAGGTGCCGACTTAAGCTCAAGGAAATGGCGTCTCGATTGATGTGAAATTAATTAAAATGTTATTGATATTTGTTTACTTTTAAAATTTGTATGTGCTGATAACAGAAAACATATACTCGACTTGCTTATTGAAATATAAATTTATTTAACCTTCCTCACCCAATGAAATAATTTTGATCTGGTAACCGAGATTTCCCCCACACACAAAGCCATTTACTTTTGCCTGAAGGTCCTCAAGGATGTGCACATACCTAAATAATATTGAGATATTTTATTTAAAATGAAATTTAATTGTCACATTAAATGCCACGACGTTTGGGGCTCGACAAAAAGGAATTAGATGGAGCAGGGTGCAAAAACAAATCCCCAAAGACACAAGGATGCGAGCTGACACACACACTCACATATGCGAGGGAAATAGTCCCAACTGGGAGGAAATTGTTGTTTCGTGGGCCCCGGGCAGGCATTTTCCAAGGAACGAGGAGTGGGAACTTAACCTATTTACACAGTAATTTATTTGCTTATAAACATAAAACCACTTTCGTTTCCCAGAAGGCGAAGGAGCAAAATGAGGAGCCCGGATGGGCACTGGGGGTTAAACAATGGGCATGGCATATGGCGAAAGCCAGTCTGGAGAAAGGCACTCACTTAATTTAATAATTTTCACATTTATTGAAGCCAGAGGAATAAATGTGAAGGGGCGAGGATAGTGAAAAGGAGAGCAGCCAGTCGAATTATACATATGGTTTTGACCTGCACCCAGAAATATTTATGCAAATTTATGCTGTTTGAGAATTTGGTACTGAAATACGACTTTTTACTTGGTGAACAAAATTTTACTGCTTACAAAAGTTGTATGCAATACATTTTTAAGATATGCTTTTAGGAAGTTTCGAATAATATTTTTAATTTAATAAAATTCATAATCGCATTACATATCTAAATAGGGTATTCAGAAGTAGCCTTACATCACTGCCATATGCTTCATTTGAGTCGGTTTTTAATTTTGCTGCCCTCACTGGATTCGCATATGTGTGTGTGAGTGAGGGGGATGGCAAACACACTTAAAACTCAAATATTTGCATACACTCGAGTTTTGTTTGCATAAAAATACCTTAAAAAGTGGAAGGATGAAGAAGGAGCAGCAGCGAAAAGGCAAGCCGAGAAAAAGGAGCCTCAGCATGCAATCCCCCAGATTCCCTGCCATTTTCCCCTTTGAGCCTTAGACCAGGGCAAATTTATTATCACACACACAAAGCGAGGAGGAAGCAGAATACAATCTATATAAAAATGGAAAAAAAATGAAAGGGAAAGAGGAAATACTGCAAAGCTCCGGACAGGCACGAAATCAAACGAAATGAGGCACACACACAGGGAGGACATGGATCCTGACGCGTGAATAAAGCATTCACAATGGGCAGGAAGGGGGCGTGGCACTAGATTGTAACATTTACTAGAGGTAATGTATGCCAATGCACATGAGACCGAGACCTCGACTCCATTTCGTTACGTTTCATTTCTCCGCCAGCCGCCAGTCGCCTCCGCAGGTGTGCCGTGCCTCAATTTGCATAGCTTTGTGAATCGCAGGCAGGGATGGATCGGGGTTTTGGGGCTTTACGTCCTGGGGAATGCCAAACAAAAACAAGCCACGACAGTGGAATAGCAGACCAAAAGGGGGGGACAAGTGGAAAGGCAGCCAGCCAGGCAGCCAGCCAAGAAAAGAAAGGAAGGCAAAGAAAGCGTTAAGTTTAGCGCAAAATTAAACAATCTTATTGCCCGGATTAGTGACAAAATTATGTAGCATACGAACTGGGGCCCTCGGCGACTGGAGTTTTAGACACAAAAGCTGGGGGCTAAGGGCGATGCCGTTTGGCCAGGTAAGCACCCAGTAAGATGTCACAGTGGGGATGTCCACATTATGTTTGCCGATAATTGAGTGCGCGAAGCGAGGAAGACCATGGAAATTGGGGATTGCCACGGGATGGAATAGGAATTTAAAGCTTGTACAAGAGGGATGATAAAAATAAGACGTGATATTAAGTTCAGAATTAACTAGCCACAACTTCTGCTAAGTAGTATAACTCCTAATTTAAAAAGAAAGAAAATTATTTCAGTGCCATTTAGTCCTCAATTTAAATAATGGAAAACCTAAATCGTTAATCCAATTACGATTTTTTAATTAGACCTTTTTCGCTGGCTTAAGGGGAATCCCTTTCAGAATTTTTGACCTGAAACTCTGTAAACAACTTAACCGTTATTGTTCCCTGGCCGCACTAATTAAGTTTGCCGCAAATATTGAGGCAGCGAATTTAACGCTCAATTTAACGAGGCACGACGAAAAAAAGGAGCAAAGCCACGCTCATACACAAACCGAAAAAGAAACATAATTATGCAAATGAGAAGAGGGAAGAAACAAAGACAGCAGGCCCGGAACGGCGGAAAGAAAAGCTGGGCAAAAGGAAAACACTGGCACTTCGATAGCATCGGGACTGCAGCTGTCGGAAAAGCGCGCGCGTGATGCGGAAAAGCGCATAAGCTGCACGCTGAAGATTGCGCATACGCCCCGTGTCCGACCGCAGAGTATAACTTTACCAGGCGCTCACACACACACAGGCACACGCACTTGTCGTACATATACACTGTGGGAAATCAGGAGACGGACATTGTCATCGTCGTCAGCTGGCTGTGGTTTCATTTCCTGGGCAACCTTTGCCTGCTTTCCCCTGATTTAGTGCAAAGCATTTTTCTTGATTATTTCAGTATAAGCATACGTATAGAACTTCTCCCTCGTCCTTTTTATTTCCCGTTTTTGTTTTTGGATCCTTTCCCGTCTGCCATGAATGTGCCTGAAGCTGCTGACTTGGTGTTTTTTCGTTTTTGGTATCTGAAAGGCGCCAGTCGGATGTCATTTTCTCCCACTGAGAACTCCCATCTTCCTTGGCCATATCCCTTTGCCTTTCCTTCTGGCCTGGCACTCCTGCTGCGTGAGAAGTCATAAAGCGATTTGTCATATTTATACAAGTTGATAAAATTATAAACAGCATCTCTCGTCTCCGGTCGCCGTTGCAAGGACAAGTTGAGTGCTTTTGCCTTTGCTGCTGGCTGTGTGGTATCTGTACCTTTGCAATTGAATAGACGGCATTTGGTTTATGCAATTTGTAAAGCTACGCCATGAAATTGAGCCTTAAATTTCACTGGAGAGAAATCGTTAACAAGAGTCGATACTATTTATGCTGCAACTTCATTATTATCGTATTTAATTTGCACACACAATGCGGAAGTGTAATCCATATTTACTAGTTAAAATATAACCTTTATTCACTGGCTTATGTATCTTTTTTAAGCTAAGTAAACTTATATTGTTTACCATTTAAAGTAATTAACCGAAATAAGGCTCTTTGCATTTTCTGTAAATAAAATAAATTAAATGGTGGTTCTGAAACAATTTGTGACAGCATTTCGAGAATTGCTCCTGGCCTTGTATAAACACAGTAATTAATGACTTTTGCTTAACGTAACGAATACTAATGAACGAGCAGTAAAATGAATATTTGCCCTTGTGAAACAGGAGCAGAATCAATCGCTTAGTTTTGCCCACCAATGCCCAGCCGAAATGTCGCTGGAAACATTCAAATTACATGTTCAAATTACTGTCAGGGTGCTTTAAGCATTTACGAATCGGATCACAATGGCATCCTTGAGACCTAACGAATTTTATTTTAATATTTATTGTTTTTCACGGCAAGGGCCGACAAAAGCACAGCCACGTTCCTTCTCCATTCTGTCCTCATGGCCCTGCCCACTTTATTTTGGACAGCTGCTGGAGGCAATCCGCCCGCTGAAGATGACGACGGCGGCAGCAGGCAAATTGAAAACGAAAGCAATGCCAAATAGAAATGTTTTTGGCGCCCGCGGTGGGGTGGAGGCAAACGACATTGTCAGCATTGTCGGCATTATGTGCCTTCAAATTGGAGTTAACCTGGCCAGGAAGTGGGTAAATGGGGGTAACTGGGATGCGTCAGACAATCTCTCCCCCTGTTGTCTTACTCAAAGCGTAATCATGGTCGTTTGTCGCACGTTTCTTATCCCATTGCCGTGGAGGAGGAAAAGATGCATCCACATGGAACTTATTACTTTCATTTGGCCTCCGCCGGCAGTCGGCTGCGAATATAAATTCATAACAAATTCATTGCGCGCAGCGAGGCATTTAAGAGGCCCGGGAAAAAGGCAAATAAAGGAAAGGAGAGGAAAGTTAAGGAAAGAAAGGGAACGTACAGGCGAGTGTCACCGATGCCGGCGTGTGCGTCTAATTTCGTATTTGCTGAGCACACACGGCGTATGCGTAATCTTGTCGCATCGCCTTTGTCGTCTCCGCTTCACTGTTTGCTTGATGCCAACTTCACGCAATCGGCTCACACACTTTATCCACCCAAACCCACTTCTTTTCTTCATCGGCTTGCCTTGCGGGAATTGTCGACGCATATTTATGGCTCCTGGCCCAAACTTTATTAGCCTCTTCACGTTGCCCGGCGAAGTTTGCTTGGTCCTATTGAAAAGTTACCCAAATCGAAAGCGGCTGAAACCGTTTTCCCATTATTTGGTTTTATTTACATAATGACATTTAATGATGATGATAATGTCTGGGGCATGACTGTGGGGGAAAAGGAATTTCGTGTTACGGATTCCAGGACAGTTTTGCATTGATGCTTTATCGCTCTTATGGACATGGTTTGTATGGGTTTGGGTTTGGGTTTGGGTCAATCTTATGTTAATCTTATATTATATTTTTATGTTCCACGAGAGGTTTCCTAATTAATTTTGGCTTACCTATTAAAAGTTTTTTGGTATTTTCTCTTTAGCCTGTGAAAGCCCGTGAAACCTTTTGGCCATTACACTATAAAATCACCCCGACCATCTCCCAAATTTATGATGTTCTGCGTTTGAAATTTTCATCTGCGGAGCTTAACCAAACTCATGGCCTCTTTTTGCGGCATTAGCCAGCACTCAATTTCCCTTAAGGGGTGGGCAAAAAACATCGCCCTGTCGAGCGATAAGTAGCCAAGACTTTTTGGCCATTACTTGCAGCTTTAAGACGCAAATTCATTAAAAGTCCCGCTGCTCGAGAAATGCTTAACGCACATTTTGTAAATGGCCAGATATCCAAACAACCCAGCCCCAACATTTCGCCCGCTGTTGTTTATTATTATCTTTTTCGCCGTTGCGAGGGATTTTCTCGCTTGGCGCTAATTTCAAATTACAAAATATTCCATTTACTATTTTTGAAAAATGATTGCAAGCAATTTCATTTCCGTTTCCGCAACGACAGTTACGCCCCCGCATTAGCCAACCGCCCTTCGAGTTTACCCGTTGGAAAAACTAATTACAAACACATAAAACCCAATGGGTGGCCAAGGATGCCGCGGAGATAGAACAATCCGAGGGGTTTTATTTGGGGGTGGTGGTGGCGCGCTGGCATGATGATGCAACATGTGCCAAGAGCGGATGGGGGATGTAAAACAGAATTGTCCTAGTCTGCGGCACGCCCATCAAACTAAATTACATTTGGGCAAAACACTCGTAGAAAACACAGAAAAAATAACAAAAATGGCAGACGTACAAACAAATGTCGATGGACTTTTCCATCCCATGAAAATCGCCTCGTTTTTCCTCTAAGTGACTCCCAAGTTGAAAGTTTCGCATGAATTTCAACTTCTTTCGCATAGCAGCTTCTTCTGATTCTTTCTTTTTCAGCCCCATTGCCATTAAAACAATACTCGGCAGGAGGAACATAGCAATTTTGTGGCTTTTTAAAGTGTGTGTCAAAAGTTTTTTTCCTCCCTTTTTACTTGGCAACTGTTGGGCATTGCCTTTTATAACGCCCGATAAAAGAGACAAGCCCGGGCGAATCTGAAATCAATCTGCCAAAAGGGCAAGGAAAGCTCCTCGATTGAAGCCAGATTGAGCGTTATTCCAGAAGCGGATCTGACCTGCAGTGACATTAATGAGTGGTAAAACTGAAAGGTTAGAGGACATCTGCCAAGTCAGCTTCTGGTCACCTTATTGCTGTAATTGCCGCCCTCCTTCCGCTCCTTCATGTCCTTCTGCTGGTAATGGCTGCTGCGAGTAGGAGAAGTTGTTGCGGCTTTTGCTGCGGTGCTCTTCTAGGTGTTTTTGGAGGGTGGCAATAGGTTGTGGGTGGTGGGTGTTGCAAGGTCTCGGTGGTGACCTGCAGCAATTACCAATTTTCCTGTTACGTTTTACGCTTTAAAGTACGCGACTGAGACTGCGGGCTAATGTCCCAGTTTTGTTCTAGTTCGTGTGCCACTGTGTGTGTTGCACATTAAGTGCACTTGAGGCATGCAGCTTAAGCTGATGACAGCAGGGGAGGGGCATTGAAGGGACCGAAGTGCCACAAGAAGGTGTCGACAATGAAGTCCATAATCTTTGCTGGCGTTTGAGGACGCCCTGGCTGGCCATTATAAGTTGAAGCTCGTTTATAGAATGGAGGGAGAAATGTTCTAGCAACTATTATTTTATATATGGCTGGATCTTGAATTTAAAATTTCAAAAGAAATTATGAAAAGACATATCCATAAGACTACCTAAAATGTCAGTAAAATAATATTTTAAGCACACAAAGATACACTTAGATTTTAATTTCCTTTTTTTCTCTGCAATTTGTCCCCAATCTTAAACTTAGTTTCTATGATAGCAACATAATACTAAATAATATTTTCTTCTATTTACAGGTATGTACAGTTTCGCTTTATATTGACCTGATATTAAATCTTGTAAGTAAGAAATTAATCTGCTAAATATTGTAATATGCGTGCTGATGGCATACAAAAGGGGTTACAAAAGTAGAAGTAGACGTGTCAAATACTTTCAAAGATGCTTCATTAAAATAATCAGCTACAAAGCACAGAAGAAGTGTTGCAAACTAAGCAGCAAAAATATGCGGGAGAAACCAATGAGGGAAAGCGAAGAAAAGCGCCGAGGGGAAAAACTGAAGGATGCGGTGAATGCGAGTGTGTGTGTGGCTGGCTGTGTTTGAGTGTGAGTCCTTTTTATGCCTTTGCCCCGAATGTAAACAGGCTGGCAGTGCAAGACTTTCAACACTTTTCCCTTTTCGCCATCCTGACACTCATCAAATGCTTGTGTCTGTCGGCTTCTGCAACTTTGCCGTCGTCTTTCACTTTTATTCTCCGTGTTGTCTGCTATTTTTCACTAATTAATTATGCAGTAACAGCAAACAACTTGAAATGTAAGGAGATTAAAGCGACTTAAAAGGCATTTATGCACTGCCAGGCGACGGCAAACAAGCTGAAAAGAGCAGGACATCAAGAAGGGACTGACAGCAAAATTGCATTACAAGTTGGCAAAAATGCCAATGCATGCGAGTTTGCATGTGTGTGTGTGTGTTTGTGTGTATGTGTCTTGTAAAGTCATGTTTACAGGACTCAAAACGGGCGAAAGGAGAAAAGAGTGACATACCAAAGACCAAGAGCTGTATTTTAAATAACTGGCTGTCACACAAATTCAAGTTAAAATCTTAGTTATTAACTCAAGTCAATTAAAACTTACAGATAGAAAAGATGGATTTTATTAAATCCTTCAAATTCTCTGTCTCACAATTTTAGAAAATTTTAATGAGTTAGTATTTTGTGTCCTTACGATCACACTTGCTATTAATTTATACCTAATTAAGGGCGAGAACAACAAAAGCCGCAGTCCCAAAAAAATTTGATACTTGTTTTATTTTTTTTGACACGAGCTCAAACTGGAAAAGTTATGTATGTATGTATGAAAATGCTAATTGAGTTACAAAATGCTCTGGCAAAATGAAAATTATATACAGAAATTTGTATGTATTCTGGTACATGCGTAAGTGTGCGACTTAAGTGGGCTTGAAACGACATCAGCGAAAAAAGCAACAACTCTTTTCCCGACAATTTCCACAGCCTCTACTTTTTTATTTTTTGGTACACGTGTGTGACAGGTGCCAAGACAAAACCACCCCCCCTTCCACCCACTCAGCCTTGAAGCAATTTTTATATGCATACATCTCGCACAAACATATAAGCCTTTTTTGCCATCACGTGTGGGTACAAAGTGTGTGTGGTTAAGTGTCACACAAAAAACCCCGCACACCTGCATTTACGTACGTGTGTGTCTATGCCAACGACTTTGTGCTCTCCATTTTCCTTTTTTTACGGAGTTTTAAATATAATAATGACAAGGCAGCGGAAAAATAATGTCGCGGGTGGCAGAGTGGATTTTTTACCCCTTTGTGGACACCAAGTAAATGTTTTTCCATCGTGACATAAAGTTGCAACAATTGAGCGACAGTTGCTGTTGCATGTTTTTTGTAGCCTGCATGTTGTCGTGCGTTGAAGGTTCCATCGGTGAGGAAACTTATGTGAGGAGAAAGTTTCAGTCTATGAGGTAAAATGTGAAGGAGTATTTTAAAGAATTCAATCGAAAACTAATAGTGTTATATTTATAAAAATCCGATAAGATATTATCAAAATTGGAATTGAAATCATGTTTTTTATTGTTTTTCTTTTCGTCATCTTGTTATGGACAACTATAAATCCATTAATCATACATTTTATATCCGTAAACATTTTTTTATTGCTCCGCAGCAGAATATGCCTGCCGTCCATTAAATGTGATGTTTTTGTTTTTTAAATCCATGAAACCTTTATTGATGCATTGCATAAAGTATAACGCGCTTAACCAACAGTTGATGTCTGCTCTCAATTAAATTGCAAGCTGCACATATGAATATTTAAATTATTTAAATACAATCTCCGCTTTGCCGTCGTGTCCTGTCAATGTTTTAAAGCGTACGCAATATCCTTTCGCTGCCTCCTGCATTTCCCTTTACTTCCTGCCACGCCCCCTGCGCCAGTGCGACCCTGCAACACCCGCATGTTTACCCCCGGAAAGTATGCAACACTTTAAAGCTCTTTTGCGGTTGCTGCTTTGGCCACCAACAGCAAAAGCAACAACAGCATTTTCCGACTACTGTGCGTTTTTATTGCGTTTTTCATGCGTCCCATGTGGTTTATTACAAATTGATTTTATTATTGTTTTCACCCCAGCCCCTGGTTTTGACCTGTAGGCCCTGCTTTGTTTGCTGCTGGTTTTTCCGGCTGCTGGCGATTTGAAAACTGATTGCAAACACATGATTATCCAACACCCCCCGGCATCTACTCTGCATATTTCTCCATTTGAGTGCACAAAGCCACCCGGCGATTGTTTAATTAATTTTATAATGAGTTAATTTTACGCTGGCCAAACGGGAATTTAACATTTTCCATTCGGCTTTTGGTCAACGTTTTTGCATTTCATTCGAAATTGAAGTCGAATGGCGAATTCAATTATAAATATGCTTACATTTGCATCTGTCAATTTAGTTGCAAATGTTCTGTTGCAGATGGGAAAGGAAAAAAATAGAAAAACACAGCAAACCACTCACAAATAAATTCGTGTCAAATTATAGTTCTCGACAGTGTTATTTCGAGTCAAATTCTGTTGGCAGGCAGCCAGGTGAGAGGAAAAGGTAAAGAATTAGATATATTTAGAACATAAAATTTATTGTGCGACAAACGGAATTAAGACTCTAATCATGTTATAACTAAATGCAGTCGGTGTGCAATTTTTCAATGGACTGCATGGGCAATTTGAGACTTGATGATACTAACAAATGCCGTTCTGCTTTTTCATTGCGGAAGTGAAATAGAATCGAAGCATAAGAACCAATACAGCAATATTGCTAAGTTATTGTTTAGAACTGCTTTGGCGAATTCCAATTATCATTACTATACCACAAAAATACTCGAGACATAGTTGTCTTGTCCTTCTTTCAAAGTCCTTTTCATTATGTTGGTGGAGAAGGAGCATTTCTTAAGGAATTTTGCGATTTTTCATTTGGAGCTCTCTTGGAAATTCCAACTGTCGCACGCCCCCACCCTTTTTTTCGCCTCTGGCATTGCGCGTTTTCCCCCCAGCAGAATTCCAAAGTGGAGAAGCAGCCTCGACAAAAGTTCGTCCTTTTCGACGGCGATTAATGCGCAGCAGAATGAAAGTCTTCTGCTGCCAAATTCTCTAGAAATTTCCATCAGCCCCTTAACTTCTACTGCCCGTCTTTTTTTTTTTTTGTCTTGTTTCTGGGAAATGCCACAAGGTGTAAAATTGAATAATTGAAATGAAGCGAGAGAGCGAGAGGACAAGGCTCGGGAAAAGCCCAAAACGAAATGCGATAAAGTGAGCAACAAAGTTTTTACTTAATTGTGGTTAATTCTGATGGATTTGTGCATAATTGGTTAGTAATTAAATTTGCCGAATTAGCCAGCAAAACAGTAGAAGGGGAATATTTAGATTTTTGGACGGATGGACACTGATTTGCTTATCAATAACAGTGTTGCTTGATATTAACAGATTAAAGGGGGAATTCGCTTATATAATACGAGGTTTTGCCTTCTTAAAAAGCCACAACTTCTTCTCTACTAAGAACATTCTTTTCTGGCTTTGAAAAAATCCCGCAGATGTCCCGAGATTAATTGCATCAAAGGATATTTTGGTTTTTACCCCTCTGCTGCAATTTAATTTCTTTCTACCTTCTACCTTTCCACCAATCGTTGCCGGCTAGCCACAAGTTATGCAACACATTTTCTTTATTAGCCACAAACACTTGCCAGCATTCATGGCTGGAAAGCACCCACAAAGACTCAGCGATTTGCTCGGAATTCCCAGCGGTTGAACTTCGGTTTTTTCCTCGCCTTTTGCCGTGCAATTTTTATGTTTCTGAGTTTTTGTTGTTGTTTTTTGTTGCCAGCTACCTAATGAAATGTGACATTAAGTGGTGATGTTGGAGCTGGCACGCCCACCCTCGCACCCGCCCCCACTGCCAATGGCCGAAAGTGGCGCTCAGTGGCGCAATTTTAATTGTTGCCGCCGCCACAGTAGCAACAACAAATCGAGTTTGTTTCTCTGATTATTTGTACTTTTTTTTTTTTATTCTGCGTTGCGGTTGAAGCCCCAAAGGCTTTCAGACAAATGCCAGCCAAAAGACGCATAAAAAAATAAATAAAATAAAACTGCAGAGGCAGAAACAAAATACAAAAAAAAAGGGGCAGATCTGGAAAACGCAATGCAGGAGAGCGGTGGAAAAAATGGGGAAAGGGGCACAAAAAGTTTTTAATTAAAAAGTTTTTGTTTAAATCTATGGAAAACGTCCGAACTGAGTTGAGTTGATGAGGGAGAACCTCCGCCACTTTTGTTTTGGCTGGGGGATAAGCAATGAATTCTTGCAGCTGGCTTCGAATAATTAGCCAAGATTAGCAATTGATGGCCAGAGATTGCGGCCACTTGTAATGGATTTCGGGGGCGATTATTAGGGGAAAATCGGACACTAAATCGGTCAGATATTTGGGCCTGTTCGTCGAACACTTCCTGCTCCTATTAAGTTCCCCCCACACGCAATGTAAATTGAGTTGTTTGCCTTTTATTTATGGCCCCAAAATGCGTTGCATACAGATATGAATGTATGTAGTGCCGTGCCAAGAGTCAAACAGCGAGGCATGCAATTTAAATGCAATTGTTTAACCCCCTGCCCCCGGCGGCACCCCATCGCCCGGCAGTTTCCCATTTTCCGAGGGATGGGCACGATTAACGTTTGCTGCGCTACTGCTGCTGCGAACAATGCGGCGTATGCGCAATATGCGCTCGAAGGTGTTGTTGTTGCATGTGTGCGTGGCTGGTGATGCACCGCACATAAATTGCAATAGCAACAAGGAACAAAGCCCGACTCGCGCTCACGCACTAATAAATTATTAAATGCATGCAATAAATTTCAAATTAATCGCTGATATTTATCTCTCATTGCCTGGCCATTGTCCTGCCGAAAGAGAGAGAGAGAGAGAAAGAGTGCATAATTATGCTGTCCTCAAAATTAACCTCCTCTTCGCTCCTCTCTCTTTAATTTTATTGTATAATTTAATATTTGGCTCCCTTTAATTGCAGCTGCACTGTTGTGCTATGACTTCATTTCGCTTTTATTGTTGGCAGTTCATTTTGCATAAATGCGTTTATATTTTTTTTACATTTTTCATTGTTTTTTCCCCAATCGCCTCTGTATATTGTTAATTAAATTATATTGCCGCTCGCACGAGTGTATGTGCTGAATTTTTTGTATTTATTTACTCATAATTGTGTTTGTTCCATCATATTTTGAATGGGTATTTTGCACTTTAAGCCACTTATATTTTTGAGTCCCGAATTTCAGCAAGAATAGTTTATGTTCGTAATTAATCAGATTAAGTATGTATGTGGCCAGGGCTTCTGAAATATATGAACAATTTTCAGAGCATAGTAGTTCTAAATTAAGCTAATTAAAAGTACATACCATATTCCAGTATGGTAGAGAATCCTGAAAAGTTCAAAAGACCCCCCATTCAAAACACCTATGCCCAAAAATACCCACATTCATCACGATTGCTTTTATCATGCGCAATCATCGCAAAGAGCAACCAACAAGCGACAAATATTTCACATTGTTTTTCGCCACAGTGGAAACTTTTTTGCCATTCACCATATTGTCCCTGCTCACACACATCCTTAATGTCCTGTGTGGTGCCCCCCTCTTGCCCGCTGCACCCCTTCTGCATATCAAACTGAAAATTAACACAATAATGGCCAGACAAAGTCATATAGCAGCAGCACACAAAGGGCAGGGCAGGGACGATATGCAAATGGCATAGAAATGTGTTCCAGCTTTGGTCGAGGAGGACCAGGTCCAGGAGATATCCACACGCAGCCTAGTATCTACCACATTTTTCGGGTTGGTAGTGGAGGAGCAAACGGATACGCTTGCATATAAATTATAACACCGGCGTGTCTATTAAAATGATTGTATCCGCTCGATTATGCACACAGACCGAGTCCGAAAAACTCCGTACTCCATCCCTTTTTCAAACGCTGGACAAACTTTTTGACTTCAACACAAACACACGGCAACAAATGGTTATTGTTGTATGCTTAGGTATATTTAGTCACATTTCTTAAAGCTTCAGTGGCATGCAACATTTTTTTGAGATGTAATATTAGCTTGTTTAAATTAAATATAAAGTATTTAAAAGAAGGGTTTAAACCGATAGAGCAACTTCACAATTTTTAGCTCATATATTTTGTAGATTATTTCCATCCTATCCTCTGTGATATACCTATTTATTCCACTGCTTATTAAATATTATATTTTCCTCTCACTGTTTGCGCAGCCACTGAATATTCCTCCCGTTTTACCACTTTTCGTGGCAGTTGATTTTGTGCTATTTTGACAGCTAATTAGTTGCGTGCAGCAGCGCTGTTAAGCCCCGAATTTATTTGGCCACTTTTTCGGGTGCGGGGTGTCATCATCAAATGGAAATGCAAATTCAAATGCCGCTAGACAACTCTATAAACTAAACAAGGAGGCTATAATTAATCCGCACAACTACAAAGATGCACAGATAACTGACAATCAGCTTAGATGCAGGTGCAACCGCAGGCGGAGGTGATGGTGGTAGGTGTGTGGGGTGGTGCTGTTGAGTTTTCCGAGCTGCAGCAACTGCAGCTAATAAATTTTCCAGCAACCGCAACGAGAGAGAGAGAGAGAGTGAGTGTGTGTGAGAGGGAGAGAGAGAGCGACGCCTGAAAGTATGCATGCGTGTTTGAAGCGTAATTTAAGCTGAAAATTAATGCAGACTACTACAGACTGCAGACAGCCAGACTACAGACAGCCAGACTACAGACATTTGGCCATATCTCGCCTTCCTGCTCTTGACCACAAGTGCAGCAGCTAGCCAATGCTGTCATTCAAAATAAATGAGCTAAATAAGCAGGCTGACATGGCTGCAACACAACGAGGCATTAATAAACAAGCCAAGTGCAAAGTTTTCGCTTGTGAGCTTGTTTAAACCATCAATTAAACGACTCGTTCCTAATTATGTTCATGTATCTATAAGCCACCATTCTCTTCGATGTGTCAGCCGCAGAGGCCGTAACTTTGTTTGACCAAGTTTGTTTTAAGGCCACTCCTGGCCATTCCGGCCATCTATTGTCTTCTTTTGTCAGCCGCTTTGTACTTGGCTATCTTGGAAATTAGTCAAATATTTGCTTTGGCCATTGTGTGTGCGTGTCTCGCCTGCGAACTGATTTATGCCTGTTGTTTCGCCTCGTGTTATTGATGTGCATAAATCAGGCGAAGGCAAAACGCCACATAAAGCCCGATACAGATATAGATAGGGGTTTGGAAAGGACAGCGCACACTTGGCATATGTCAGAATGCCATTCAGATGAAATGAGCGAAAGTCAATAAAGACAAGTCCTTCCAGCTGGTGGTCTCTAATCGAGCGTAACATCTGTAAATTGCGAGAAATGTCGAAATGGATTTGTATACATATTACAAAAATGCACTAGCTCTTTAATTAGCATTCATTTCTTGAAAGGTATTATTATGTCTCGAAAAATTATAAGAAGTTGCTTTACTATTCTGCCATGCCATTAATTTCGCGTTCCGTGAAAATCGCATTCGCCAATTCGCATTTTAGCTCGTTTTTAGCCCAACTCCAAACTGTCTGTCAGCAATTTCGACATTTACATTTGCAAGTCAAACCCAAACAGTTGCCATTACCATCGTATATCCGCACTATCCTCCCCGTGGCGAGCAACTATAACAATTAGAATAATGGCAGCGACAACAACAAAAGCAGTAGCAAAAGCTACCAAAAATGATGGGGAAAGCAACTTTCAGCTCCCGCCGTTTCAGTTTTAGCCCCCAAGCGATGCAAAAACATGCGTAAATTTATGCTAAACCAAATTGTTATTTAAAACACTAAAACAGCGATAGTGTGTAGTGTTCAGAGCGGCCAAAATGCGTGCATGCGTGCGTGCGTATGTGTGTGTGAAATATTAATGCACAGCATTTAAATGATTGCACTGGCGGTGGAGAAAGGGGGCCAAAGTGCGGTTGACTGATGAACTGGTCTGCCCCACACATGCGGTGGGTGGGAGAGAGAGGTGCAGATACAAAGAGAGAGAGACAGCTGGAGCCAATGAGAAAGAGACAGCCACTATGGCAGACACGCAATGATCTGATTAAACATGGTAATGAAGTAGTCAAAATGTGGTGCAACGTGGCGTATGCGTAATTTCATATACACGCACACACACACACACGCATACTGGAAAGCAGAGAAGCCATGTGTGGTGTTGCTGCTAATTTAAATTTACGCGCTTCGTTCCATCGCCATGAGTCCATGAGTCCACGGATCCATGAGTCCATGAGTCCAGGATGCCGGGGGCACAAAAAGTAAATCCCAGTTGCACCAGCCGAATGAAAATAACAAACACACACATACAGTCATCGTCCAGCACTTTTATGTACACTTTGACGTACATGGGGAGTTCAGAATGCCGCAAGGATTCCCTTATTTCCTTTCTCTTTGGTAAGAGTATATGGAATCCTTCAGTTATTAGCCATTCGTTCGTAAGATCATACTGTTTACATACATACCTCAATATTTGTATTATGCCAAGAGTAACACCTTGATTACCTTCAATAAAAATCTTCGGTTTACCTCCGATTCAAGGATTTCTTCGGTAATTCGATCTTAAAAAAGCGTTGCTGTTTGCATTTGTATTTACTTATTTGCCTTATTTATAAAAGAGTTCGATTGCCTTTATTAACTGAATCGCTGTTTCATTTAAAGCCGCAGCATACTCTCATTGTATGCCGATAAATAAAAATATATGTAAACTCTGTTTAAATGCGTATTTGCGTTCCCTCATGTGGAAGCCGTGTGGATTTCATTGCCTTGCTGCAATTTAATTTTCATGCATTTGAGTGGACATTTACTTCAATATAGCGTATCGATTTTATTATTTTTACATGAATGCATTTTTAATACAGCCATGGAGGTTGGTTTTTCTGCTGTTCTACTTTCCATCCATGCGACCAACTGTTTTTTACAGTTTTTCAGCTCATTTTTCCTTTATTCGTAAACATAAAAAAGCATATGGCGCGTTATTTGCCGATTTGTTTTAAACCACTTTCAATATTTATTAGCTCGACTGCATTGTATTTGCATTCCAGAAGGCCCGAACACGTTCAACGCTCATTGCCGAGCGGGAATTCGGCACGTTATGCCATTATTTGTTTTCGCTGATTGCATTTGATTTTTGGCAAACGCCAGTCAGTCGGACGGCCAGCAAAAACACATACTAACTATATATTTGGACGGGGGGGAAAAAAGAAGTAGTAGGTTTGTTAGCTAAGCAAATACCACACACATTGTTCAGTTGCGTGGATGTGGGGATACGATATTCGGCATTCTGGATTCAGCACTCGCATTCGATTCGATGCCAGTTGAGTTATGCAATTTAAGGTGGCTGCTGCGCTGGGCGGGACACAGGAGTTTGGCCAGTTGATTAGGGTTAAATGCGATCCACTTAGGGCAGCACCATCAGGTCTGGCCAAAATTCGCACACTTTCGACGGGCAAACACTTCTCGGCTACCTCAAAAACCAACTAATTAGGCAACAGACCAGCACGACCAGGTGCACTACTGCTGCCCAGCTCGCCGACTTGATTTCGCTCGGCAAATGTTTGCCCAAGGAGCACGGATGCTGTGTGTGTGTATATGTGTGTGTGGCCAAATGACCAAAAGGTCAATAAGTTGCAGAGCAAACTTTTGTGGAGGCAGCAGGACGACGGCTTGGCCATAACCTCAGCTCACATAATCCGCATCCGCAAAATGCACGTAAATTGGCAATTATTTAGTGCGACATAGTTTTGTGGGGAAGTTGCGGCCATTTGGCAGTCTGACCTTTATAAACCAGTTAATAAAGAAGGCTAGCACAGGAACAGAAAATCATGGAGAATATTTAGTCAGTTAATTGTATTTAATTTATAAAAAAAAAAAAAAAAATTTAAAAAGATAACTTAATACTTACAATTATTTTGTCTCTTCTATATATTTTCAGGTAAGTTTCAATGGCCCCTCCACTGATATACCCGATTTGACTTGACCCCTCGTAAGTGGCGACAAGATTTTTGCCCTTTTTAATATTGTCAAAAACTATTTAATGCATTTTTCTTGCCAACTCCGCCCCGAAGTTTTTTGCACTCTCGTCCGAGGGGCTGCCAGCATTTTTCATAGACGTCAAGTTTAAACGACTTCACGAAAATCGCTTAAAGCAGCAAAACGACAAGAATAATGATATTTGCCAGGAATTGGAGACCACAGAGCGAGGGTTAAGGCTGAAAAAAGAAATAAATGGAAGGACTTGCACCCCAGGGAAAACTTTGACTGCAGACAGAGACAGGGACACACGCATATTGGTTTCGTTTATGTACTACTTGCAGCTAAAACTTTGCTCTGATTTTTCGAGCAGTATAACTTATATAAGTATAAATTTTTATACCAGCGTAGCACACTCAAAAACATAAAAAAAAAAACTCACACACACACACAAAATGAAGTAGAAAAATGGGAAAAACTTTAAACGGCGCCTCAAGACGACGATGATGATGAAGATGGGGAGTTCAACACACAGCCGTTGTGAAAAAGTTCATAAGCAAAAAGTTCAGCAGCACTTTTCCGAAAAAAATGACAGTTGAACTTTTCTACGACTAACTGCACATTCTGCTACTCAGTTTTTTGTTGTCTTTTATTTTTTGCTCTGTGAACCTTTTCTTTTTTTTGGTAATGAAATCAAAGCCCAGCCACATTTGTATAATGGCTTACAGCAGGCATATAACTCATCAATGGAGGAACATTTTAATACATTAGGTAAACACAGCTCAATGTGAAAAGTTTGGCAAATATATTCTGCTTGATTTTCCAGCAGCCATTTCGTATGCAGTCGAAAACGAAGTTTCATCCTTTCCTCGAAAAGTGTGCAAAACTTTCTTCATTTTAAAAATGCACTTGTTGATTTATTGAAATTAATATTGCCAGACATGGTGGGCCAGTTGCTGCCAGTATGGCATAAGGTAACTGCAGGTGGCCAATGGAACTCCAGTCGGAAACTAATCAAGTTAAGTGTTAGGGGAGAGCCAACGAGGCGAAGATGTCGGCCTGAAAGTCGTATATCAAAGCCAAATGTAATTGGAAGTTAAAAGCTACTCACTGCAAGGGTTAGCTAGAAGCCAAGCAGCAAAGTATCGAAGTTAATCCACTTAGGATCCACAGACAAATATCGGACCAAGTGCCGTTAAGGCCTAATTCATTTTTGTCATATTAAGTGCGTGGAATAACTTTGCTTCAAAGCCCAATGCATTCCACAACGACTTCCTTTCGCGGCTTGTAAAGTTGTTACTTTGAAGACCAACTTGTAAGCCAATAAAGCTGCTACTTCCGCTGCACCAAAATCTAGGAAGCATGACAAACAGAAAATGTCACACTACAGATTCATTCTTTGAGTAGCGTGAAATATTATGGTAAATTTTTGATTAATTGTTCTGTCCGACACGCGTCTGATATTTAACATCCCCGCCACGATATTTCAACTTAAGTTCAAGCGCGTTGAGGGGGTCAAAAGCAGTTGGAAAATATTAAAAAACTTTTCACTTGACATGTTATTGACTTGTTAAAATGTTTGCCTCCCGCTCGCCCTAATATCATTTCTATTTTCCCCATGTTCATTCTATCCATCGAGAGGGTAGTTCCTTTTGCCAGTTTTTCTCGAATTTTTCCATCGCCTCCTTTTATTTTTTGTCTCGTGCTTGGTTTTGGGTGCTTTGGCTGCTTATTTATTTATAATGTGGGACTCACTTGGCTATTCAAGCCACGTTTTTGCCCCATGCACGAGAATTGCATTGGCCGGGCCAAAGGACTCGCGTCCTTATCCCGGGGTTGTCGCGTTACCGAACGGAACGGAATGGATCAAACTTGTGTATAATTCACCGAGGGTTGAAAATAATGTCGACTAGACTTTTATTAGACACAATCTGCAGCAGGAGCAGCAGCAGCATCTCTTGTTGATTCTTTTTGCCCAGTGTCTTTGCCGAAATTGGCAAGAAACAGGAGGGCAAAGCGTTTGGGCGAAACTTCGTCCCGGGGCCAAAAAAAATTGTAACCCAGGCACGAATTTCCATCGTCTAGCCGTTGAAAAAAATGTGTCTCCAAAGTGTGTGGGGCTGCCATGTGCTCTATATGTAGATGCTGTTTATTTGACAAAGCATGAAAAATGCATGTGGATTTTGTGATCAGCGGCTGAGGCTCAATAGGGGATGTGGTTTATTCGCTGGCTTTTCCCGTCGCACCACATTTTTCGGTTGGGATGTGACAACCGAGTGGGGCGACAGAATCCAGCTGGGTGGCATAACGAAAATCCTTTGTTTGCCAAAGGTAAATTCATAATCTATATTTTCGCTGAAAATACGTTTTTTTGGTTGAAGTACGCTTAAGATTGACATCGTTTTGGTTCTTTAAAGTAAACCAAATTTTCATGCATTTTAGTTTCAAATAAAAAATGCCAAATTGGTAATTTCTTTAAAATTTATGTGGCGCAGAATTCGGCGCCACCTCAGCACATCTCTCAGCAAATTGTTAGATTTCGCTTATCCCACTTGTTTTTCTGGTTCACGACGAAGCCTTCCACAACGAATCCCATAACTTGTCACATTCCCCACTCTTTCTCGAGGAAATCGGAAACCCAGACCCTTGCAGCAGCTTTATGCTTGTCAACATATTTCCTAAGCTGCGCCAACAAAATGGCGCCCGAGCAGGAAGAAAGTAACAAAGGACAATACCATAACTGTTATCTAAAGCTTTTTGCTTTCGGAAGACAACTGGGGACAGCCACGGAGAGAAGAAAGCAGAAGAAATGCGCAGAAAAGTAGTAAATTTTACGCGCATTATTTAAATTTACTTGCGTCTAATGTAAATTTACATTTTCCCTTTGCCCGGCAAAGGAAAACAAGGAAATCCCCCAGAGCTGCAAAGTAAGTAAGCTTCCATGTGTGCTGCTGGCATGGGGTTGAGCTCCAAAAGTGGGAGCCGCAGGCGGGATTCGTGCATTGTTGCTGCCGCTGTTGCTGCTGCCACTTTTCTCGCTTTTTTTTCTATTCTCGCAGCAAAGACGCAGTAAACAAGTGCACGAAAACAAAACAAATCTCTTGAGAGCCCAGGCAGCAAAAAAGTGAAAAAAAAAAGAAAAACAGAATGAAATGGCAAGCTGAGCATGGAATTTATGTGCAAGTGGATGGGATTTTCCACAGGAGTTGAGTAAAAACTCGCAGAATTTGCGGTACCGTTTGGCTCGGTTCCTGTTGTTGCTGCTTATCGGAAAATATCGGAAAGCAAAAGCAGCCAAAATAGCAATTCAACCATTTGGTTTGTTTTCCCCAAATGTCTGTCTGCCTGCCTGCCTGTCTGTCTGTCAGATAGTCAGTCGTTTGCTGTCATTGTCTGGACTCTGTGGTTCTGGCTGTGGATGTCCCCGCACCTTGGCTTGACTGATTTTTTGTACTCATTTGTCGTCTGTCAGTTTTTGGCGCGTTGATTTCTCGCTGTCATTGTTCGGCATCCTAGTGTTGCTCACTTCACTTTTTCGAATTTTTTAATATATGTCTGTAAACGATTTTAAGTTCCAATAATTGCTGCAGGAGGTTATAAATCATTCAAGTATTCCTAGTTTTAGACAGGTTTTGGAAAACGAATCATCTCATTTTGACATGAATACACGGGGCATGGTAATACTAAAAACATTCTTTTTTGTAAGGATCGTCATGTTGCTTTTGTTGCGCATCTCTGTTTGAGTAATTCTACATTTCATTTGTCTTGTTCCGCTTTCAATATTTGTAAAACGCTCAGAAGTTTCTATTACGCCAAAAAAAAAACCTGGCCAAGCTGAGTTGATTGCTTTTTCGTGTATTTATTTGGCATATACAATATAGGACTTCTGCAGGGCTTTTGAAGCAGCGAAGTGAGTGAGAGGGCCAGTTTAAAGCCGACCATTTGTGGCTGCAATACGTTGAGTATAAAAAAGCACAAATATACGTTTTCATTTCGACCATTAGCATTTCACGCGCCGTTTGCCGACAGTTTTTGCCAGCAGCTTGCCATAAATTCTAATAACTCAGAGTTTAACATAAATTACCAGAGCGCATAATTAAAATGGCCAAAAGTGGGAACACTCTTACTCCACAGCTGGCTGAGCAGTGCAAATAATTGAAATTAAATGACATAAACATAAACTTTAAACGGAGACGAGAAGAAGCCGCAAAAACCAAACAGTTGGACTGCCAGAGTGTGTGTGCTTGTGTGTGTGTGGGCGTGGAATGCAATCCACACACAGCAAAATAAAAGTAAATTAAACTGTCATATGTTCAGAAACAGACAACAACACTGGACGAGTGTCTGTGGTCCAGTGTCCACTGTCCTATGTCCCAATGTCCCACTATCCACTTTTTGTCCTGTCTGCCTTCCACTGACTGTTGGCTCATCTGTCAGTGTGCGAAGATATGTTGAAATACGCCGCGTGTCATGATAAAGTATGTCGAGTGTGGAAGCGGAAGTACGGGGAAGAAGAAGAACGCCACTACTGTGTGCGTGGGATGAGTGTGGCAGTGGTAATGAAAGCTGCAACAGCTACAGTGTGGCCAACTAGATCTATATGGTGGGGCGGGGGGAACTGGTGGGACAGACACGGTGGAGCCGGGCAAAGTGGCGAAAAAAGCGCAGACAACTTTCTGTTGATAATTAAGAATAAATGCGAAAACGTTTCAGGCGCCGCACAAAATAAATAACTGTGAGCGATCCCTTACCCCATACTGGCCACCACGACCACCCCGCTGACTTCTTTATAAATCGACCATGGCAGCTTTATATTGTTTATTAAACAAAAAGAGCTCTTAAAGAGATATTTTTGGACTTGCTGGACTTGTCGTCGCCGCAGCACTCAAAACAAAATTCTTTCCTGGCTGACAGCCAAAAAACCAGACACAACAGCTGCAATAACAACAAATAAGTAACGAAAAAAAAAAAACAATCTTTTGTGGCATTTGCCAGGAACTAGATTTACTCGACAACAAGAACACATCGACCAAAAAGAAGTATTTCATGCGGCAAGACGAACAAATTTGGACTCGAACGTTGCAGGCAACAAAAAATTACGGAATAAAATGAGGCCTTACCCAAATAAAACAGGCCATGTGAAGTATTGCGGCATGGGAGAAGTGAATGAAAAGAAACCAAAGCAAAAGTGGAGTCATGTAAATCGAGTGGGAGGTATTTGCAGCTCGGTAAAGTTTATGCAAATCAGGATTGTTACTGTTAAAGTTGGGCTGAATTCAGCCAGCCAGAAAATTCAATGATGCCAGCGTAAAAACCTTAAATGCGGCTAAAAGTATTAAATCAAGTTTTGGCAAAGAAACAATCATTTAAGAATGTAATGATACTCTTTTGCATTTCGCATGCTTTCCGATCATATTTCGAATATCAATGAGTTCGCTTCTGGCTGCATCCTTTTTCCGACTCACTAGCTCTTTGCTTGACTTCTTTCATTCAAATAAAAAGGACCCCCTTTTTAGTGGAACCCGACGAACTTCCCGAAACCTATTTGGCACTCCCACTCACCATCTATTGCATACTTTCGTAAGCCAAAAAGTACACTTGACATTTTTTATTCCGGGCGCTCCTCAAAGCGGCGAAATATTTCAAATACGAAGCCTGACCGCAGAAAGTCCTTCAGTGGGTGAACTTTTGAAGAACTTCTCGGCGAACTTGTACAGCTCTCTGGCACTACTCGGTCTCTAATAACAGGAATGGAGAAATACATAATAATAAAGCAAAGCGTTTGTGCAAATAAATATGCAGCACTCGAAATTACTTGCGATGAACTGACGATGGCGATGGCAATGGCTGTTGTTGGAAAAGTGGGATTTTGGGTGGCAGGAGTAGGGGGAGGTCCTGGAACAGGACATCTAAGTAACGGGGATGGTGATGACCCAAACTCAATTTTCAGCAGCCCGCAACTCAATTGTCAATGAATAAATTTCTTTCGCCAAGGCAACAACGCTTCGTTTCGCTTTGGTTTTTGTTCGGATCGTATCGGATCGTTTTGGCTTCACTTCTGGCTTGGTCGGCAGTCCAAATCCATTATCCTTATCGGAGCACGGCCATCGGCATTCGGTCGCGAAACTTTTGCTGTCCCATTATTTCTACTTGCGTTTCGTTTCGTTTCGTTTCGCTTTCATTTCCCACACCACGCAGTTTTCCCCGCTTCACTCAGCTGCGTGTATATCCGACTTGGCTTTTTTTTTCCTTTCTGGCATTTCCACTTTGGTTTTCGGCTCTCCCATTTAGTTTCTTTTTTTTTTTTTTTGGAAATTAATGACGCAAACGGCCGGAAAATTTAGTAACTTTTAGTCATGGCGTGTGGATGATTCGCTGGCGATACGTTGGCAGTGCTTCCCACTGCTCATCAGCCGGATAAACCATGAAATGTATGCGCCACCCAATGAAATCGATATTTATGAGCCTCTGTGTGTGCGTGAGAGTGTCGAAATGGATGAATCCGAATGCCAGGGATTGGCATCTTTGAATCTCTGGAGCTTAATAAATTAAGTAAGCGAGAAGTTGTTTTGGTTTTATAAAAAAAAAGTTTGGCTCGCTTGTTCTCGCATTTGTTGTTCGAAGTTTACCAGGGTGAAATAGTCAGGAAGTGTATGGCCAATAAAACCTACAAATCATTAGAGTGTCAAAGCGCAGGAAATAACTATAAATTTGAGTAGCGGCATAGCCTAACTTTTTGTTTGCAAACCACGAAAATGTATATTTCATGGGCGAAGCTCATGCAGCCAATTAGTAATTTCAATACACATTTTTAGCTTTAATTTTGGAGTACAATCATCCTTTTTCATCACTTACAATCCTCTTTTGAGAACTAAGGACCCACCTCAATTGAACTACTCAATATTGACGACCACAGAATGATGTCGAACCACGCCCCCCGGACCGCTTTGCAGCAAATTACGCCTGCCCGCCCACACAGGACAATATCAAAAGCCAATTAGCATACATTTCCATGGACGTGCATATTTACGCACACACTGAAAGATGGGCAAAAAGTTTGAGAGCGAGCGGTGGAATGCCCGTTGACAAAATCAAACAAGGAGCCGAAAAATTTTCACAGCACTTTAAACGTATTCATGGCATCCAGATCCAGCAGTCCAAGGAGCATTCAACATCCATGATGATGACGATGATGATGGCATGTCAACAAGAGATTTTCCCATTTTGTTTGCCCACTCACATACACACACACACACACAGCCATTCATGCCGCATCCTGCCTGCCTGTATGTGTGTGTGTGCACGTGTACGTTTGTGCGCGAGTGGACAAGTCAACGGAACTATTTGCTCCACCACAACTGCACTGCTCCATTGGCAAGCATTGCCAGCCCTGGGTTCCTATATCAAATTAACAAAACAAACGGACCGGCAGCAGCAGAAGATCCCCGGCAGAAACTTAGAAACTACTTGAAGCAGCAGAATAAACTAATAAGCAAACTGAATGCCAGGACAGAAAAGAGAGAACAAGGCTGATGGCTGCGTGTCCTTGCCGAGTTGGGCCAACAATGGCCAACAGTGGAGCGTTCAACAATCGGGCGCCCAAAACAAGCTGCTCGGCCTCGTCTTAATAAGATAAATAGGCACTTGAGTGGAACTTCTGTTGGAAAAACTTGACTGGCTGGGCCTGGCTGCCTGGCTGCCTTGGTCCTTTCTCCTTCTGCTCGAAGGTCCTGTTCAATATTTTGTTCGTTAATGATGAGCAAAGTTTACCGCATTTTGGTTTGCACTTTTCTGCCGATCTAAGCAAATTTCCGACTTTAATGTGTGTGCTGCTGGGACCTCTGATTTATGTAGGCATATTAGTTAGGCGAGAGTTGGAAGGAATACCCTTACATAAATCTTTTCAATCGCTGAAGCTTATGTGCTTTAAAAACCAAATTACCAAATGGAGTAGCATCTTTAAACATTTTTATTTTGAGTATTTTGTCTAGAATTGAGTTTACTTTTACTTATACTTTTTGACTAAAAATAGCTAATTACTGTGACCTTTTTCTAAGATGAAAAGCTATACTCAATTGGTTTTCAATCCCTTTCGTCGCAGATTTAAATACTACCCCAGTGGTAAACCTTCTTCGATGGCATACTCTTATTCCTCCATTTGACTGCTGTGTACTCCAATTACGTCCGAGCCGATTGCAACTGCCGGGAAATTGTCATTACTTTGGCACCGTGATTTACACTTCAAAAGCCGCCGCGAATCCTTTGAGAGCATTTCTTACACTCTCGCGCTTTTGTCCCGCTTCGATTTCGCTTTCTTCGGGGTCCTCTTCTGGCTCGTCAATTGCAATTTTTCAATTTATACACCAGGGGCCGAAGCTGATAGCCCGAGAAAATTCTCGGTTCCCCGTTGTCTTCTCAATATCCTTCCAGTTTTTTTGTGCTTTCTGCTCTGGCAATAAAATCAGCAGCGAAGCTCTTGATTTGGCAACTTGGGAGAAATGTATTACACTGGAAATTTTCTTAAAAACAATTTTGAGAACTATTACTTATGATTTTTTTATATTTTTACAACTTAAGGTTACTTAAAGATTGGAGCCACCTAGCAATAATTAATATACATATTAATATACTCATTTTATTTTGTTATTTGTTCTAGCTTTTATTTGCAGTGCATTTCGGGAATGCCACTTGTAAAAATATTGGCATAAATTATGAAGCCGCCTTGGCTCTCGACGCACGAAGCCAAAAGGCGGAATGTTTCCGCTTAATAAAGCTTTCCGTTTCCGCTTCTGGCCGCCGCTTCCTTCCTTCCGCCCACACACGCACACACTTATACACTTGAAGGTGGCCCCACCCACTTTGGACTACCCCTCATCGGACTTCCCTACTTTGTATGCATCGCAGGCGGTTTTGTGGCCGTCTCTTTGGTCGCCTCCATTTATCTGCTCCATTGTTAAGCTCGTTGTCAGCGCTCGGCAATTGATAATGATTATAATGGTCGCTGCCGCTGCCGCCGCTTCCCCTCCTCTCCCCCCTTTTCCCACCCACAAAACTACTTACATTACAATGCATCCACCCATTAACCATGGCCCAAACACCCAGTAGCCACCCATCGACTTCACCGCCCGCCGCCAAGCATCCATTCAATGAATAGATGGCAATTTCTTTCAAAGCGCATGCAAATGACTTTGGATTTTAATTAAAAAGCAAGTGGCCTGTGCAGTGCATTTGATGAGCTTGATGTTGGGCGAAGACGATGATGATGGGTTCCCGGCTGGGTGTCCTATTTCCCTGTTTTCTCGCTATCTCTGCCTCTAAAAGTGCACAGTAAAAAATTGAGTAGGGATCTTAGCAAATTGAAGGGGTGAACTTTTTCAATACTATAATAAGGCTATACATTTGTACCCAATAAAATGCAAATGCTACTAAATCTAACATTTACATATTTGTAATGTAAATGCAGTTAAAATGTTTTGCTAATTGTTTTCAGTATCTATAGCAGACATAAAAGACGGACACTGATGTCTTTGTATTTTTTTGCGGACGGGCCTAAAATGCTTTCAAAATAAAGTCAATGATTTCCCCTTCTTTTGCATTTTTTTTTATGAATTATGCTGGCAATTATGCAGGGAAAGGCAACAATAACTAACACACACAAGCACAAGCACACACACACACTAAAAGGACGAGACAAAGAAAAGAAAAAGAGTAGAAGGAACAAAAAGGGTTGAGAGACTTCCTTTTTGGGGCCGGAATTCTGGTCCCAAGCTGCTTTCGGTTTATTGAACCTGTTTAATTAAGCGGAAAATGTCCCCTTATTTGTCAGCTCGCTTACAACAATTTGAGCATATCTTTGGCGATTTCTTTGATTTTTTTATGTCCCTTTTATGTTGCGTAATTAGCAGAGATGGAATTGAAAATGGACCACAACATGATTTGGCATTTAATCAAGCGAGAAATGGCAATAAAAATATGGTTTTTAATTCATAATTCCACTCTATAAGCCAATTAAAATATTCTTTTATTTATAACTACTTAAATACAGCCATATTAACTAAAATTTTCCTTCTTTTCTTCTCTTTGCAGGTGAGTGTACTACTTCAGCCAATGCCCCCAATTTTGTCAGTTTCTTCCCCAAATCCAGTCGAGAGTAAGTTGCGAGAAAATATGTTCTGAAATCCCCGGATAAAAACTTAGCCCCAAGCAAAATCAGCCAACACACACACATGAAAGTTGAAGCCCCTTTCTGACAAAAGGAAAGTCAAGGCGGTTGGTTGAGGTTTTCCCTTTTTTCCGCTGCATTTTATGGCAATGCGACACGCGATGCTGCGGCAACACCAACACACACACTCGCACCTTGCAACCAGAAATTTTGCGCAATAAATAAAATTAAAGGTGCTTTGTTGTGCCTGTGTGTGTGTGTGCATGTATGCTTGCCGCTGAGTTGAGCGACTGGCAAAATGTAATTAGAATTGTACAGTGCGGTTAATATTTCCGCCCACTTAAGTGTGAGTGCGGTGTATGTATAAAACAATGCCCACAATGCGGCTCCTGGATCCTTAATTTTCCCCTCCCCATTTTCCCACTCGCCTGCTGCGTGTAAAATGCAAACGCGTCGCGTGTCAAACGCTCGTTTTGATGCCAGCCCAGCCACCTGCCATCTGCCACCACCCACCCACACACCCCACTTGAGGCCAGACATTTGCAGCATTTCTTTGGGCTTGTTTTACAATAATCAAGACGAGGCTGCCGCCCCTGTTGGTGTATAAAATTAATTTTATTTACTTGTTTTTCTTTCCTTTTTCCACGAGTCTCGTACGTTTTTTTTCTGGTGGTGCTGGGTGGTGCTTGTTTTCAGCCTGGAGCCACTTTTGGGTTGCCCAGTCTCGACCTTCAAGTGGCTACTCTTAATTCTTTTTTTATTTCCTGCCCCTTATCCTGGCTTCTGTTGTTGCTGTTTCTATGTTTCTGTGTGTGTTGGGAATTGTGCGCTACGTGCGCATGTAATTAGTGCCATTTCTCGCAGTCTAATTGCAAAATTAACATATGAAGTGTTTGCTTTTGTTGCTTGGCCCAGAAGGAAATGCTAGAAAGTCGGGCTAAATGGAAGTGTAATGGCACTTGAACTTGGATAACGGTTAAGGAAATTACTACTTTAATCTGAGAGGCGATTTGAAACAGCAAGGATGTGGGGTAAATTTAATAAATTATCCTTGGTACTTACTCAAATAAGAACAGGTTTCTGAATAACAGAAGCATAAATTAATTAAACTTAAAGCTCAACTACTCAAATAGAAACTGATTTACTTGATCTATTTTCCACTGACAATTTTCCACTTGATGTGCGGCAACTTTAAAAGTAACTCACTTGCTGGAGGGAAACTAACAAAGCTGCATTCCCAGCGAAAAACTGTCAGAGCCAGTCCGCTTTTCCGCCCACTTTTCCTGCTGGGCCCCTAAACGCTGAGCGACAGACGAGTTGTAAAAAATATATAAAAATTTCATAATACTCTTAGTGGAAAAATGTGCCACAACATCTTCCTGCCTTCCGTTTTCCACACATATATACATGTGTATATATATGTACATATATACATATGTACATATTTTTTCTTGCTCTGCAGCTTTTGTTGTCGCCTGTCTGCAGATGGTATCTTGTATCTGCACCACCCACTTTTGGTGGAGCTGCTGTTGTTGTTGTTATTGTTGCTGTTTTTGTGGTTATCATACTTGTTGGCATTTTGGGTTATTGTTGTTTTCTGCTGCTCTTGTTGCGGCTTGTTCACGCCCTTAGACCAACTGCACCACCCGAAACCGCCTTCACCTCTTGAATGTGTAGCATATAAAGCAAATTTTTATGAAGAGTCAGAGAAAGCTGCAACATATTCAGAAATTCCTTTTGGCCCCAGCTCCTTGCTCGTTGGCAATTTAATAAGAGCGAGACGGAGAAATGGGGAATTTTGCGGGCAGGTCATAAAATTACATGGCGGGTTCGGAAGTTCGGGATCTGAGGCCACCTTTTGGGGCTAGGTATTTCAGGTATTTATTGGTCTACTAAGTGGGCTCTAAATTTGACTTATGCGCTCGCTACCTTTTTTATTTCGCTACGCGGCGAGAAGGCGCATAAATTATGCCCAAGTTCCCGATTCTGGGGGTCGTAAAAGTGGGCGATCCACAGCCACGCCCACAAGTCCGGTACTATTAAGTTCTGCCCAACAGGGCGCAATAAAATCAAATCAACGTGACGACATTTCAGTTTACATCTCGGCGGGGGAGTTGGATGGTGTAATAAAACGCACCAAATTTAAATTAAAAATCAATTGGTACTGTGGGACAGGAAGTGCGACTTAGAGATAGTCTTACTTGAATTGAAGTACAGTGGTATAAACTGTATTAGTTATTGCAAACTTACCTCTAACTCTACATTTAAATTCTTAAAGAGAAAGTTATTTTATGCTGAACCCACCTTTTGAAATAGTAATTTCTGGCAACTTATTTATACCATTGTTCATTGCCTTTCTTCTTTCCCTTTTCACATTCCCATTTCCGTTTCCCTCACCCCAAAAGTGTCACATAAAATCGCAAATTACAGTGCTTGACCAATTTCCCCACCCCACCGAGCTGCCTGCCCTTTTCCTAGTCGTCTTTTGGCTCATTGTAGCAACTTTTGCCATTGGCCATTATTTTTGCTTTTGGCTTTGCTTGCGCTTTGTCAGTTGTTAACCGTTATTTAATGCACATTTAATTTAGTCGTAAATAGAGCGAGAGATAAGCACAGCGTGTGACAGAGACGAATAGAGTTGGAGAGCCACCCCGAATCGTGAGTTTCCGGTTTCCTCGCCAAAATGTCACGCAGGGGAGTTGTTGGTCCTCCTTTCGGTTGGAGACATAAAATTTCAAAAGTCGCCCGCATCTCAATCGCCTTTCAATTCTCTCCAACCTTTTTGTTGTTGTCCTGGCGCAGTAATTAACTAAATACAGCTTTGTAATGCCATCCGTGGGAAGCAGTGGGTGGTGGGCGGTTGGTTGGTTAGTTGTTGGGGTGGGGTGACTGGGTGGCACGCACATGTGCGGAATAAATCAAAGCGTTTGGTTCCCGGCTGAAATGGGTAAGGGGTTCGTTTTTCTCGTTGATTTTTGCAATTAGAGTAGGATCAAATCGGGAGGGGTGTGGCGAGTTCATTAGATGGCTTAGCCGAGCTTGGTGGAAAGTTGAACGGAAAAGCGGGCGGAAAAGCGAAAAAGGGGCCCCCAAAGAGTTGCCACTGAGTTGCAATCGATGCGTGCAATTAAATGCTGGCCAAAGCAAACATCCTGCAATGCCAGCGCCGAAGATTCGCCAGCTAATTGCTAATTGATAACAGTTCCATTTAGGAAGAGCTAGTATGTGGAAAACAAGTCGAAGCACAAATCGGCAACTTTAAATTAGAAAATTAGAGAGATTCCGCATCAAAAGAAAAGCAGGCATTATAAAACACTTGGTCGAAGCTAAGATATACACTTTGTATAATCAACCTTTTTAATTACATACAAAATACAAAATAACGTATTTATTAAAGCCAAAAGAAGTAGAAATCTCCTCATCAGCAATCATCATTTAAATTCAAATTCAATTTACTGCCGCTTTGCAATTGCCACCGGAATTCCCGAAAAGCTTGCCCCAAAGTCTTCCCTAAAATCTTGCTTAAACTCGGTACAAATGCGGCGGCATCTTAAGAATGGATGCCGGGGGCGAGTCCTTGGACAGGACATTGGCAGCTGGTGGCAACTGTTGCCGGAAGTGCCGGCGGATGTCCTTGCTAAACCGAATGGCTTCACCGCCGCCGCCAACCAGGAAATATGCCGCAGCACGAAATTAAAATCCTTCGCAAGAGCGAGAAAGAGAGCGAAAAAAAAAATGAGGAAGCAAGAAATAAGGATATTCAGCTGCATAACATTTCCAGACGCTGAGGTAATCTACGGCTTACATCATAAGTAAGAGGCTGAAAAACTCCTTGCTAATTCTTTTCGGTTGGAAATCAAAAAAGGATTATTAGCTCAAAGCTTTGTCGGGCTTGACGGATTTAATATTGGCTGATTATGTGCGTCTGATGTGGCAGTGGGGGCGGGGCCATAAGGTGGGCGGCGTGGGGCGCCCGTCGGGGTCTGTATGTGTGGGAACTCACACAAGTGACGGAAATTGCTGCATAAAGCGCGCTTGATTGAGTTGACAAGTTGTAATTTCATTGCCGGATCCGCGCGCTCACTTCATGCGCCTCTGGGTGGCAAACTGGGAGGTGGTTAGCTAGAGGTGGCTGTGCCACTGGGTGGATGGTGCCAGGATGATGCCAGGATGGGAAATGGCCTAAGAGGAATGCTGCGGGAGGAACAGGAGGTGAAATGCCATGAAATTGACGCAACATCTGCGCCGCCTGCGGGCACAAGTGCTTTTCGTGCGGCTCTCCTCGAACATGGTGCGTTGGTTTCAATATGGAGCTGGTTGATTGGGTTAGGAATGGATATCATTTATATATATATATATTTGTATATATTTATATATAGAGATATAGAGTGTGGGTAAAAGCCATAGCGAGTATATTGACTGTGGCTGTGGAATATGGGAAAGTTGGCTTCATTAGGTGAGGATTTTAAGCTATTATTTTTTAGAATACACATTCTACACTTTAAAGCCATGTTTAAACTTCGTTTAATGAAGATTTAAAAACGGAAATACTGTTGAAAGTGATAAGTTCCTTTTTTCCTACCTCAAGCTCAATTCCATTATGAATTGTCTTCTATTTATATCTTTTTCCTACCTGCTCGACTTTCAGGGATCAGCGAAACTTTTCCCACGCAATATGGTCCTTGCTAACAAAAGCCTCGAACCAAGGACGAATCCTTGGCGGAACTTCTTTGCATTGCTTCGATTTCGCCGCGCTCACGCAATGTTCTCAAGGTCCTGTCGAGGGATTTCTCTGCTGACAGGATGCACCTGCTTCGCTTCACGTTACGCACAAATCAACACTTTCGCTTTTTGCGCGGCAGTGGAGAAGGATAAAAAAGGATAACAAAGCCAGTTCCAAAGAAATAAATTGCTCGAGCGTCCTTTTGTTTGCGCTCAGACAATAGAAGGTCTTGGCAATTAGCGAGCGGATAAATCGAAACCAAAGAAATCGCAGGAAGTTCTGGCCGGGAAGTGTTGTCTCTTCTCCAATTTGGCCAACGAACTTTAGGGCAGGTTAATTAATGATGTGGTCGCCCTTTCTGGCTGACTTAACCCATCAAATTCTGCTACAATTTCGTAGCCTTATGTGGGTTTTAAATTTCTTTTCGTTGAACGAAAAATGTTTATTGCGCAACATATGCGAAAGTCGAGCAAAAGTTTATGTTAACTTTACGCATGATTTATGTGACCTTTCCTCCCCGGAAGCCCAAAATTCTCAATCCAAAACAACTTTACGGCAAACAAAATTAGCAAAACATGCGAAGCCATCAGCTTGAGTAAAAGTCAGGCCGGCAAAACTTGTGGATTTTTTTCTTCAGCCATTCTTTTTTGTTATTTTTTCAGTTTTTTGTTCGGCAAGGGTATCCTTTCGTGTTTAACATACAACCCCCATGTCCTGAAAACTTATTAAATTAAACTTCTACACATGTTTTTTTGGGGCCCGGATATGTTCAATCTATTGTACACAATTTTATACGCCATTCGGCCCAAAAAAAAAAAAATAAAGTGTGCAGTAGAAGTGGGGTTGGCGATTGTGCGTTCAAGTTTCATTTTGGACCGCTTATCGACATGCCAAATAAATCATTTTCTTTTTTTCTTCTGGGCCGCCTTCATTGAAATCTCAAATGTTTCTCTCTCTGATTATTTTGGCAAGCGAAAGCCTTTGATTTCGCCTTGAGATATGGGCTGTAAATCTTGTCGAACGCAAGAATTTGTTTTATTTTACTCAGAAAATTATGCCAGCGTCGAGTTACAAGGCGTACGAAAATAGGCAAGAAAAATACAATTTAACTTTACCATACTAACAGCTCGTAAACTAAGGCAAAAACAACACTCAACACTATTACTTAGCAAGTGGAAAAAAGGGCTGTGTGTGTGTGCAGATACATGCACATCCATAAGATACAATTGCTTTAACATATACAACTAACTGCGACGACTACACACAATAAAAAGCGCGTTGGCTTAGGTACACAACCGCTTTCTGAGTGCGTGTGTGTCTGTGTGTAAGCGGCAGGAGCAGGAAAAGGATACCACTACACAGTGAGAAAAAAGCAGGCGGCGACATTATGGCGCCAGTCACATAGTGTTGTCGCTCTTTTCTTTTCCCCTTCTGGCCCGAAATCGATGGGGTGGGCTGGAGTGGGTGGACCAACCCGCCCCCATTTCCCACCCACTCTCGAGAGTACAGGCCAAAGTCGTTCGCATACGAAATTTTTCGCTTTGTTCTGTTGTGGTCCTTGTTCTCGGGTCAAATGTTTCCTAGGATCGGTGAAAGTATACAAGGGGGTCGCTTTGGGGGGTGGGGTCAATGGGTGGCAGTTGGGTGAAAGTGGGGCGGGTCAAAAGTGTTGAAGTCGACGCAAACAAAGTTGCCTTTTGTTGCTGTTTTGGGAACTGCTGCTTGATTAGATTAGTGAATGATTCTCAATGGGCACATTGATTGGCTTAACGATTACTAGTAATCGATAGGTGGGAGAGAGAGTCATTCGATTTTGATTCGAAAGAAAGCACTTTGGGGTAGTCGATGTTTATTTAAACATGTTTTATTGAGGAAAATAAATAATGCAAATTAAACAGTTTTTCTTAAAAAGGCGAGTGAAAGCTTGTGGGCTTAGTACAGTAGTACTAAAGTTCTTTAGCATACAAATTAGTTAGTAAATATGATAATAAAAGAAAACCCATTCCAGCTGCCTTCCACTCTCCACTCTCCACTGCACATCAGCTGTTCGTCACCCACGGGGTTATTTATGTGAAATGTATCCATTTATACGATTTCGTTTTAGCAGGCTAACCTATAATTTGCTGCATTTTTAGCGCCGTGTTTCCATTTTTTTTATGGCTCTTTCGCCATAGTTGGTTGGCTGTCAGGACACAGGGCGTACTATATAATCGGGCGGGCTATGTGGCATGCTAGGGCTTTTCGCGAGCGGCTGAGGATGGTGGAAAATGCTGAGGGTTTGGTGGGGGTTGGGGGCTGCAGCCTGGCGGTGCCTGTCGCGGAAATGTACCGCAGACATGCAAACAAAACTTTTTACCCAGTGTAGTTGCTTCGCCTGGCACGCGAACTAACGGAATATTTGCCTGCCACACCCCCTGGGGCGGTGGCCCGCCCCCTGATGCCACCCCGCCCCTGTTTGTCTGTTTGCTCTGTTTTTATTATTACTCGTACTTCGCCACGGCGTAATGCAAACTTGTTTATATACGTGTGGCGTCGTTGTCCTTCTGTCGCCCAATGTCTGCATTGTCCTTTTTTTCCAATTTTTTTTTTTGTTCGCCCCCATTTGTTTGTTGGTCCTGTATTTTATTTTTTTGTTTCTCCTCCTGGCTTTTGTTGTGGTTCCCTTGGCCATTTCTTTGTTGCCTTTCACGAGTCAGCGGACGAGGTGTGAGTCAAAGTGCTTTCGTTTCGGTCCGCTCCGCCAAACTGAATTATAGTTTAATAAATTTATACATTTATTTCTGCAAGGAAGAGGCAGTCGAAAGGAACAGCAAACAAATGAATGGAAAGGCGTCTGAGTTTATTTAACATATGGCATGAATTTACAGGGCTTTAATCAGGACTCGAAAATGTAGAGACTGTTTTCAATATTAAATATAACATGCAAGTTCTTATAAAGATTCGTTTTCTCTTGCTTGGCAGCTTGTCAAAATAAGCATTTAAATATAAATTTATTTATCACATCTAACTAATTTTAATTAGTTTAGAGTTGTAAGAAAAGTACTTTTGCAAACGCAATTCGTATTCCAACAACTATTTATTTCACTGTACAGATTTCGTAACATTTCAAGTTTTTCCGCCCTTGTCGTTGATTTATTCGCGCCGCTCCTGTTAATTGCATTTTCACCGCACTTATCTGCTATAAATAAAATTATATAATTACCATGCATTCTTTGTGGACGCGAAGGAGGGTTTCCGCTGATGGCTTAGATACCTGCCCCCACCGCCAACACAACCACACACACACACACACAGGGGCAAATCCACTTAACGGTCTTGTGTGTGTTACTTAACGCGTGTTGCCATGGCAAAGAGTGGCCAAAACAAAAAGCACAAGCTGAAAGCCGAGCAAAACAAAGGCAACCGACTAAAATGCGCAAAAAGGTAAAAGGCAAAGAACACAGATACACAGATACACAGACATTAAAGGGTGGGTGGCGTCGGGTGGGTGGGCTTTTGGGCCATTTCCCATTGCCCATTTACATGCGCCCTCTTCTAGATGTTTATCCTTTTTAGTAGGACGCACCAGAACTCAAAAGGCGCCGCAACAAAGTGAAATTCTTGTTTTTTCCCCCTCGCCTAATTCGCTTTTTGTTTTTTTTTCGTGGAATTAGTGCTTGAAGAATTAACCAAAAGTTTGGTCAGGCGTTGCAGAAGAATGCCCAAAGATATCTGCTCAATTCAGGCCTCAATTAACGCTTAAAAGTGTGCTTGAGTGTCGTTTTGTGTACGGCTTAAAGTAAGTTCAAGATTTATCAGCTTTAAAAACGGATTTTGTAATCATATATCGATGTATTAATATAATTTTCGAAGGTAATTAGGGAAACTCCAGAGCTTAAATTGGAAAATATGTCCAAGTCCTGACAGTCGACTACTATTAGAGTGATTTAGCTTTCATCTTTGCTGTATCTTTTCTTGTGCTCCATATCGTATTATGCTGATTTCCTCGGGGAATCGAAGACATGTGCATAGCGCATAGAGTGAACATGGCCACTGACCTCCTTCACATATCCTCGTATCTTCGTATCCTGTTGTATCCTTCCCCTGCTAAATTATTTATTGCAACATGCACGCTTGTGCTGTTTCACCCCCTCACTTCTTGTAAATTTTTATGAGAATTTCGTGTTTAGAGCGTTTTGCGTTGAACTTTAAGTAATTGCAAATTGATTGAAAAAAAATAAAATAAAATAAAAGAACTGAGTGAAACTCGGAATGTGAATGGCAAATTACGCGCTTTATAAATTGTTTACGTGTAATGCTTTCAATTAATTTAATGCATCATCCCTATTCGCTCTTTCTTGCGGTTCTGCCCTCATTTGGCATGTGATAGCGCTTGTGTTGGCCATGTTTAATTGCTTGTAATTTGCACTAATGACGACGGCCACAACAACAAGTTTCTTTTTCCTTCGCTATCCCGTCATTAAAAGTGAATTTTATGGCTCGTGGCTGCCATAGATTAATACAAAAATCAATAGTTTCGCTTGCAAAGAAGTCTCATAATTCATTTATAAATCAGAACGAAAATAGAACTGCAACCATGTATAAGCTTTTGGCCACAAAATATATTTAACGAAAAAACATTTAGCTATCCCACTCCCACAAAATCACTCTGTCTCACTCTCGATCTAGTTGGCGCTTCGAGCTATTTACGCCATTTTTAATTGCAGCATGAAAAAGTAATTACAAATTTGCTTTGTGCCCTCCAACTTATTTTGGTCTTGCCCTTTTTTTTCAACCAAAGGGGCGGCAGGCGTGGCACTGAACTCAAACAAAATTATAAGCAAACACGCAAAACTGCCACAAAACTTGAAAACTGAGAGTTCGCCCACCCAATAGTACTCAAAAAAAAAAAGGGGTGAAAATTTGTAAACAAAAAAAAAAACAAAAATGTGAAAAAAACGTGAGGAAAAACCCCGAAAAAAATTATATTTCGCAGTCGTTTAGGATTTGAGTTGAGTTGGTATACGAAAGCCGAGTTTGGGTTTCGGTTTCGTCGAGGTTTTGGTGGTTTCGTTCGCTTTTTTTCTGGTTTGGTTTCTCCCGTTTTGTTTGGGTTTCTGTCTATGCGTCGAGACAGAAAAAGCATTTGTCGCTGCTCCTGGGCGTTTTGGCCAAGTTTGGGGTATAACTCCTTCGGCAGTGTTGAGCAAATTAATAAAAAGCAAGTGAAAGCAAGTGCAAACATCGCAGTCACTGCTCTCGGGCTATTCGCATAATTCGGAATCAAATTTGTGGGGGATTTCAGAGTAGTTGCATGGCTTTCATTTGGTAAATGGTGGCTGCAAAATATCAAAGGGTTAACGTAACGTGAAATCATAAAGGGAACAAGGGTGGTGTAAAAGGGTAGACAGTTTGTACAAAGACTGGAAATATTTAAGTTAGGAGTAAACCAGTTTAAAGCATTCATTTACTACTGGTAGCTGAAGTAGTATTTCTTGTAGTATTAATGGTTTAAAGGGATATATTTAAGCAACATTCCTTACTAGAACATCCTTGGCTTGGCGCACAAATATCGATATGGATTGGAGCCTCGAATGTAGGACCCTCCACAACATATGTTGCCCCATTCCATGCCACTTTGCACGTATTGCGCTCTTTGCAATTTGTTTTGTTGATTCTGCTGTTGATTTGCTCCAGTCCTGCCGCTACATTTACAAACAAGCACATATAGATCCCTTTTTTATGGCCCACTGCCGCCCACAATTTGGCAGTCCCATCTCCGTGAGAGCTTTGGGCCAGCGCTTGTGCGGAGGACTCCCTTCGAGTTTAATTTTGCTAATTGAAAAACGTAATAAGCCCGGGGGTTAAGCGATGGTGGACACACGTCGAAAGTTTCTCTCCATTTCCCTTCTACTTTTTTTTTTTTTTGTCTTTTGCGCACTCAGGTTTAGTGCATTGCGATGTAGAGTGCAAGTAAATACATTACACTGACCAACTGGAATTCGGTGCAGGAGCTCTGTCGCTACTCGAATTCGTTATAGGCGAAATTAAATTAAAATAAAATCTGCTCGAAAAGCGTCGGGAACAAAGGCAAACTAAGCAGCGCTTAAAACGAAATCCTCCTACTGTCTGTCTATCTGTCTGGAATTTAGCCATTTATGTAACCCCTGTGGCCCCATCTTTTCGAAACGACCACTGGGTTGGGTTGACCTACACTTGGCATTTTAGTTAATTACGAAACCGTCGAAAAGGGGTTTAGACTCTGCCAACTTTTTTCCACATGCCAAGCCCATTCTTTTTCCCCCTCGTTTGAGTGAAAATTGTCAGCGAATGCAGTTGCAGGATAAGGGAAAAAGGGTTTGCAGTGCGACCACCATATGAGTCTTCATGGTTAGTTGGTCCAAACCGGAAAAATCCAAAGCGACTCTGTGCATTTTGTTGATTGTGTCTCTCCGGCTAATGAAGATGGCTAAGCTGCGCTAAACACGGCAAAGAGGAATGAGTACAGCTGAACGATTGCTGTCTGGCTGAAAGGTAAAGACAAAAAAAGAAAAAAACAGAATGAAAATTGAATGGGCCAACGGGGAGCTGGGGCAGAGTCAATCCATATAGAACCAATTTAGGGCAATGCTCGGGGTTTAGGCCCACTTTTTGCCGCCTGCCAACTAATCATCGGCATATGGCTAACTGCAGCCGGCGCTCCGATTTCCTCTTAGCCAGTATGGAACTTCACTTCACTCCGTTTTAGGGCCGCACAAAAGCCGTTTTAATAACTTTTATAACTCCGGCTACTGGAGTATTATGAAAAAGAAAAGTTGTATTATTGAAACGATAAGTTCTGGGAGCGATGGAGCTTTGACTCGCTTTTTATGCACTATGCACTGACCGAAGTCATGCCTTTGTCCCTGCTAATTAACTTGTTGCGTCGTTTAATTAGCCAAGAGCCAGGAAGATAGAGAGATAATACAGGGAACTTTTCGCTCAACTGGATACTGCATTTTTTTAATCTCTCCTCTTTGTCCTAGTCGTTTTTTTTTTTTTCATTTTATTCCTGTACGCAGTAGCCGCCGCATTGTAAATTATGAAAATTAAACAAATGCCTGAAAGTTTTTTAATTAACCAGCGGTTAGCACTGAGTCCAGCCATCTCGCTCGCGCACTTCAACTGTCGCTGTCTCTTTCCCTGCGCCGCACTGACACTAATTGCGAACAAGCGCCTGAAATGTTTGCCAAAAATGTCAAAAGCTAAAAGCGAACGCAAATAAATTTAGCATAAATATTTATTATGGCCAAAAGGAAAGCGAGAGGGCCATAGTTAGCGAGCGGGACAGCGATAGCCCTGCAGTTTTGGCATTTTTGCTATTTGCACTGACAGCCTGACACTTGGCACATAAATCGAAACAGAAATTATGAGCACAACAACACCATCACCATCACCACCGCACGCCGCATTTTTCTCGAAATTGCATAATTAAATTGCCCAAAAAGTGGAGCGTCTGACGTCACCGCCCCCGCCATCTCGCTCGCACCCACCATGCCGAGCGACCCTCTCATTCACACTCGTTCGCACTCATTCATTCATTCATGGGGACAGGCGAGTCAAGTCGAGTCAACTCAAGTTGTCTTCGTCTCCTCTGGCTGGCACTTCTCTATAAATAATTGCATGCGAATTTGTCAAGCGTGTCAAGGCAGAAGGAATGCAGCAGCATCAGCAGCATCATCTCACCAGCGAAAGAGACGGCAACAACAACGGCGGTGGAGCGGAGGGGGTGAGAGAGATGGAGATGGGTAAAGTATCTCGAGGATGCGATTCGCAGTCGCGACAAATTTGCAATGTCTTCGGCATGCAAAGTGCGGCAACTTGAGTGCAAAAGTCGCATCATTATGCTGCACGGCGAAGTATACGCAGGCAGCTTACACATTACACATGTGCAATAAATAGTCGGGCTATATGTTTGGATCTGAATGATGTGTGGAGATATTATAAGAAAGGGCACACCGATGGCCAATTAAATGGGACTTCTCTACTTTTCGAGCTATAAAAGCTAAAGGTAGAGTAAGATGTTGCTCTTGTATATACATTGTTATTCAGTTTAAGTGAATTCAAGTAAAATTACTTATGTTACGCACTTGAACATGATCTACTGCAGCTAATTAAACTATAATTAATTGTTTATCTCGCCGGGAACTGGCATCATCAATCTTACCTATCTAATTTCATTTAACTTTTGCCTAGTCGTCCTCCATCTCAAGCTTCTCCAAGTTATGCTCTCTGTTTTAATTTAATTTCCAAACCCCTTGCAACGTAGAAAGTTTTGGCCCAAACACCAGTACACACACAGTACACATATCATGGCCAAAAATAAAATGATGCGAAAAATGGCGTGGAGAACTCGGTGTGTCTCGAATTTTGGCTAACTCGCGGCTGTCGCAGATTTTGACATGTTGCAGCCAGCGATGGTGGAAAATCAGGTGGGCTGGTGAAAGGTTGTTGTGGTGGGTGGGTGGATGAAACTCAAGGCTGCTGCTGGAAAGTTATATCCGCGCTCTCTGTCTGGTTATTCGAGCAAAAGTTGAAGCGGTAAGCAAGCAGAAAATGTCGCGCGCCTGTCAAAACTGTTGAGAAAAAGGGTTTCCTCGCCGCCTCCACACCTGAATTGCAACTGTCAGACTTGGCTAAAAGTGTGCACTGTCAATTTATTGCTGCAGTTAATTTGCATGAAATATAAATAAATGCCAAAACAACTTGAGACACCTCCGTGGCATCCACACGGCAGGATGCTGCCTGTCTAATGCCATTCCTCTCCATCTGCATCAATTTGATATGGCGTCTGGCGAGCATTTAAATTAAATTAGAATTTCTCTTGGTGTGTAATTTAAAACTATTTTGCATAGAAACTAAAGTGCGTCTAACTCTCTGCTTTTCCCTCGCTTTCCACTCGGCTCGCTTTCCTTGCTCTTTTTCACAAGCTGCCTGTGCTGTGCTGTGCAACCAACTTAAACTTGTTAAGCTTCAGGGAATTTTTAGCTTCGCACAGAAGAATCACCAGCAGCCAGCAGTCCACAGAGCCACAAAAAAAAAATTCGACAAAAAAATATAGAAAAAATGTTACAATATTTAAAACTCAACTTGATATGCGCCTGGGAGCTTACTGCGTCTTCCTGCGAGTGTGTGCGTTTGATTTATAGTGAGCTGGGATTAAGCTGTCTTTGTGCCCTGCAAGAATGTTGCAGGAAATTTTTAGTATAATGCACAGGAGCAGACGGCATAGCACTTGGCCTAAGACAAGTCTGTCCTGCTCCAGAGTTTCCCAGACTGGATTCGATTCAATGGAGATATCGTACAGCAGATATTGTGAAGCGGATGAAATTCATCAATGATAAAACTGAAAGGGTTTTGCATTTCCTGCCGAAAAGGTAGTTCTTTTTATCAGTTCCTTTAATACTAGTCTGAAACCTATTCAGGTGCTTTCAAGAATCTTTTGATTTAGCTGTTTAAAAATGGCAAAAAATCAAATAATTCCAAGTTCTCATTGAAGTTATTCCTTAAGTTCATATTCAATCTGTAAGACTCTTTTTCGGATTGGTCTATCCCTACCACCAATCCAAGTAATGTAATCGATTTTAGAGCAAACCATTCTCTAGAATTACTAAGCCGAAGCCATTTTCCTGGCGGTTCAATTGACTTTTAATCTAATTAGCCCATTGTGAGCATAAGACCCTAGAAAACGAGCACCACAAAAATCAATATAGAAATAAAACAACTGTAAGGCGCAGCGTAACAGGAAACGTATGAAAAATGGCGGCGCATAACGATATATTGATATACCTTATATACATATGTACAAGTTGTCTACGTATGTTTTTCGATATATACATATATATATATATGTATTTACGCAGTGATGACGACAACATCGCCATTGTTAATAGGATTACGAAGCACAACTAGAACAACAAAAGTAAGCGGAGGGGGGCGAAGTAGACGAACGACAGAAGTAAAGCAAAGCTAACGGCATTAGCAATGGCAGAAAACCCCAAAAGCGAAAAAAATCATTTATAGTAAAATCCGAATAAAAAAAAAGGAAAAGAATACAACGATAAGCCAAAACAGAAGTAACTGACAGAACGAGACGAGGATATGTACGGCGAAAGAGAGAGGGGCATATCCTTGCAGAACGAGAGGGCAAACAAAAGTAAATTAGATTGTGTGGCCCATTAAGGCATTAAGATTTCATTGCACTCTCACCCTCTCGCTCGCACTGCTCAGTCGGTGGCATTCCGTAGGATAGGATAGAATAGGCTACCCCTGCCACATGGGACACCGTTTGTTACCCTCGTGACAGAGAAACTGCGATACAGAGCAACCTACGGCCCCTCCCCCAGTGGCATACATGTGCGGCACTTAAAGCGTCGCCGTCGCACTTTAGGGGTTTCGCTTAAGTCGCTTTGTCACACAGAAAGAAATGCACCTAGTATCCTATTTTTGAAGATTACATACTTTTTTTAAGGGCTTTAAGGGCAATTTCAATTGTTCCCACCACAAATGGGAATCAATTTCTATAGAATTTATCAATCATGAATGGATCTTTAAGTTTATTTATATGAATTACACCTTGTAGCGAAATGTAAATGCGCAATTTGTTTTCTTACAGGAAAATATCCTTTAACAAGAGATAAGATGACAATATCCCTTCAATATTGTCGTTTCCCCCGGTGCACTCTCTTTCTAAGCCTTCCACCTCCACGCCTCCCTGTTTTGCCCCACACACCGCACTACATCGCTTCATTTTCATTTTTTCGCACTTGAGCGTTTCTGTGTTGACTTGTTAGGCAGCTCGTCGCATCCTCGAACCCCAGAAAAAATCTCGGGCTACGTGACTTTTTGCGGTTTGCTTGGATTTAGCCAGCGAAAAGTGCTAAAAATTGCCCAATCCGCCGCAACACCCCCATTGGGCCATCATTTTGTTTAATGACCTTGAAGCAGAAGCGTGAGTCGAAATGTATCTTGTATCTGCCGGATGTCCTTTGCTCGAGTTCCATTCTATTCGCTTCTAGTGGCCAGCTAAATTTAATGGACCGTGAACCGTCGAGTGTGTGCGTATTCACTCTTTGTTTGCGGACTTTTAGGCGCTCGTCGTTGTTTGGCATTTGACTTAATTTAAAGTGCTGGCGACTAAGTGCAATTGGCTGTGAGATGACAAGTGTTGAGGACGAAAGGCCGAAGGAAACGTGTTGGGATCGGAAACGGAAGCGCTAGGCTAAATAAACTAGGAAACTAAGTAATTTTCGTGTGTGTATATAGGGAATTGAAACCCAATAGACCGAACTCTGAATAGTTGCAAGCGCTCGACCCCAGTCATAATTAAATTCTGAGCACTGAGAGCATCTTTGTACTAATTGTTATTTTATATGAAACCCTTGAGTAACCCCAACTATTTATTCCTTCTTCTATTTCCAGGTAAATTTCAAGTTACAGCGAAGTCTATGCCCAAATAACTCCCATTCCCCCTCAAATGCCGGCCTTTGTGAGTAATTTAATAAATTTATTTGAGACACTCGAAACCCGAGAAGTGTGGGGCAAGTGGGCAAGTTGAGCAAACATTTCGTAATTTTCAATTATGGGGAAAACATTTCGGGGGCCTTTGTGTCAGCAGCACACATGGTCGTAAAATGTTTTGTTTGTCGGTTAACCGGAATTTCGCATAATCATTTGCATACATAATAAAAATTCCCCAAATCATGAGCAGTAGCTGGAACCTCTGACCAACTATTTATGCTGATCATCATTAACGGACCTTTCCGCAAGAAAAGCCGAGATTCAACGGACAAGAAAATTAATTTATGTGCCGAAAGGGTTGTGAACCGATTCTCTTCCTTTTGCTTTCCCACTACTCCTTTTATTTGAGGGAAAACTAAACTCCTTGAGAGAGGGATGCTGCTGGGCAGGAATAGGAATCATTAATATGCTGAGCCGTGCATGTGACAAAGGACACTCGCTAGCCATGGACATGGAGGACAACAATGCATGATAATGTGCTTATAAATATATTGTCCAGTTCGGATTCGATGTATCTCAAGGGTTGTCCATCTCATCTAGGGCTCTTTTCTTTTATTTTCCCAGGCCCAGAAACTTGTTTGGATTTTTGGGAATTTTCGCAGTGGGCTTGTTTGATTTTTGGCGTTGATAACAAGTTCAGTGCACGAAGGTCAAACGAAAGTCGTTCACACGTTCGGCAAACACTCACACAGATCACACAATTAGCAGCTGGCGTTGAGTGACCATTTGCTCTCTGTCCAAAAGTCCAAGGATACGCCGATTTGCGAAGCAGCCACCCCACAGGATGAATCCTTAATAAATTCCGAAATGGGACACGCGTTTGCCACGAATCCTCCATCTCCATTTCCAATTCCCTTCGCTTAGTTGTTTATGCACTTCCTGGAGACATTTTATAGTTTTTTTTCCTCCGCTCTGTGGATTTATCGCATTTTATTGAGATGAATTACACAAACACACTCGCCCCAAAATGAGGGTCAATGCTGGTTTTTCCCTTACAAGTATTAATGATATGGGATTTGGTGTGATCTACTCCCGATTCCTTGCTGTCCATCAATACTCGGGCTTAACCCTAGACAGGACAGTAAAATCAATAGCATTCGCAGCTGGGGGAAGAGAGCAAACAACAATTTTAATGTCCTTTCGGTCGGGGGCGTTCATAAATTTTTATTACGTAATTGAGTTTGTTCGGTTTAGTTCAGCCAGGGGGTTGTTGTTGATGCTTGCAAATGTCTTGGCATGAAACAATAAAACCAAATGTTGAAATCGTCGGAAGCCATGGGGCCATTCTCTCCACCCCGAGCATTATTAATAAATACAAATTCGTTTTGGGGTAAACGGACGTCAGAGGGTTAGCTTGGCAAAAAGGGATCAATAAACGTTAAGGGAATTGCAGCTGCAAAGGGTTTAAGGTGTTGCGAAAAGTATGGAAATGAAATATCAGGAGTATTCAAGGTGTGAACATTCGAATATAACGCATACGTTCTTGTTTGCAAACTAACGCATTTTATTGATACCTGTCAATATCTTATTGAAACGCCCAAAAAACCACTCACATATTCGGTTAACAGCGTTAAAACGATTTCTTATTCATTGCGTTCGATTGGCCACGAAAAAGGCAGCAGCAGGAGCAGAACTAAACATCTGCATTTTCATTATTAATTGATTTAGCTCGCTTTTCAGTCCGCTTTCCCCGCCGCCTGCTCAATATTTTGACAGCAAACACGCGCCGACGAAACACCCAAAAATACTGGCCAAAAAAGAAATGCCTGAAAGAGAACAGATAAAGGAACAATAAATTTACATAAATTACCCGCATGAATGCCAAATTCCAGATTCCGGGTGGCGGACCAAGAGGGAGGCACTCGACAAAAGTGTCCCAAATGGGAAGCGGCAATTCAATAAGGCGGAGTGAAAGGCAAACCTGAATTATGCGGCACGTTCCACACGTAACTGGGCTTCGGGTTTCGAGCTCTCAGAGGTTCCTCCTCGGTATTTGGCATTTATTTTTTGGTTTGGGGTGCCATACGCATGGTATATGAAGACATATCCCGTAAGCGAAGAATGTCGCGCAATTAGCATGCTAAGATGATATGATGAGGTACAAAGGACGCTAGCGGCACACGCCCATAAATCAAGGGGAGCGGACACCGTTAGAAGGTGTCCCATAACCGGATAGATCTCAAGATCCCGAACCCTTTTTATCGCCCGAACAATGGGAAGAGGACTTAGCTCGTGGCGGTGAAAGGTCGAGGTGTCATCGTCCTTTATCCTTATCCCGTTTCCCGATTCGAGTGTCAACAATAAACAAATTTGTTTTACATTCCCCACACACCACCAAACCCCCTTATCCAGACCACCGCCGCCCCACAATCCTTTTTTATTTTATTTATTTATTTCGCTGCAGGACACACAACCCTCGAGGAGTCGTCGTCCTGGCAATCATGACATTTTCCCCTCCGACTTGTGTCTTTTTTACTATTATTGTTATTATTGTTTCATTTCGGGGAGCCGGCCGTGTAAATGTTTCTGCTGCCGATGGGCCCGGCTTTTGGCCCTGTCAAATTGCTGTCAACATTTCCAACCAGTTCCAGTTTAATAATGTAAAAGTTTTCCTTCACCTTCTCACTCACTTCTCGGCTCGGCTCGGCTTTATTCCCGAAACTGTTGTCAATCGCGTGGGGGCAGATAAACTTGGGATTTGTTGCACACAAAACTTTTTCGTTCTTGTTAATTAAACTTGAATGTGTGCGTGTGTCGGCGGTTTCCACGGGTAATAGAACCGGAAAATGCGCCAAAAAGTAGCGACATCTAATGAGATTGCGGGCCCGATCTAATGGAGTTTATCCCACACACACAATTGTCTGGTGTCATTTGAGTTCTTAAATCGAAAGAAGTTGCTTTGTCTTGTTGTTAAAAAATGATGCTTTATAAAACTACTTTAAATATGTGCGACTTAATTTTGTACTTGAATATCTGTACCCTTAGTATGGATATTTGATTATAAAAGTTTTTACATATAATTATGTCTTATCGTCTAATTGCTTCCTCACTTTTTTCCTCCCTTTATGCTGTAATTGGAGTTTTCTCTCTTCTATTTTACTTGCTAATTGGATCAAATCAACAAAATCCTAGCACCTCATCACTCTTTCAACCCCCGTTGCTCTTTTAATTCCCACTCAAGAGCTCTTTGACTCACTGCCATCACTCAAAGGGAGAGAGAACAACAACCCTTCGTTTGTTTTTCTCTTTCTCCAGCGGCTTATAAGAAAGCACTTCCGGTTCTTGGAGTCGCCAGGAAGCCTTCTACAATGCAAAAATTCTTGGCTTTGATTTGTGCGCTTGACTTCGGACTTGGAATCGGATTCGTATTCGGTTTCCGTTTCCCCACTCTGAGCCCTCATTTTCCCTGGGGGGTTGGTTGTGCTAAGCTTACGTCATCAACACCATCGGGGGGCTTTGCGGAATGCGAATGAGTCATCCCACCCCCTTGAAAGTCCAGTGCACCACTATCCGATTTCAGTCCGCCCACGTAATTGCTTCCTGCAGATTTTCGGACATCGGAGCGTGCATAATTAAGCGCTTTTGGATTGTATTTTAGGGCACTTAAAAATGTCAGACGGAAGCAAGTGGGTTGATTGTGAAAGCCCGAGGCAAACACCTGTCAAGTTTTTCCTAGTCCTACCACTACCATTGCAGCGCCCTCTGGCGACGGCCGTCTGAATCACACACGATGCATGGGGGTTTCGAGGGGTTCGAACGCCCCCCGCTGACGATTTTGCCAATCAAACTTTGGGTGGTCTGCCGGTGACACAAGCTAGAGAGAACTCCTTTGAATCGACAAGGTGGACAATCGATGGATTTTCACCGGTCCCTGCGTATTTATTGGCATTATATTTATAAATGCCGCAATGCCAGACCCAACTGCCAAGTGGCTTCCTGTATATCACAGGGATGTGTGCACTGAGCGAAAACATTTTAACCCACAGAACCCATCACAATTGACGTTGACTTTAGTGAAAGTCTAGCCTGATTTGAAAATGATTTGAAAAATAACCCTTAAAACTTCTTATACGACGATTCTCTGCTGATCATGGTCGTATACGCTTATAAACTTGATCTCTTGATCTGAATCCCAAATTGGCAAAACAATGTACTCAATCATTTTCCTCCGTGTTTGTGTGTGCGCCTAGATGGCCTGTCACTTTTTCGGTTTCCTAAGCAGCAGCAGCAATAACAGCAGTGGGAAAACCTCATGACAAATTCATTTCACTTACACAAGACTGAGCTCCTGTGGCTAGCCAACAACAAAAGGTTCCGTCAAGTGTGGGCGCCAGGGAGGTGGAAAATGGGCGGGGGCAGCTGGAGGGAAGGCTGGAAAGTATGACCTTGGATTGAGGTAGGTGACCCAACGGGGGGGAAAATTGCGGAAAATACTGTGATATACGTTGAGCCGGGATAAACAGGCTGGATAAGAGGATTAGGGTGAACTTATGATGTGTTTTTCTTCGGAATCGATAAATATTTGAACCTTGAACGATGAATGGATCGATTAACCGGAAAATGAAAAAGTGGGCGTCCAAGAAAATGTGGGGCTATTCTTAGAAATGTGCCGTTGTTCAAGTTTTTTATTCTGTGAAATTCTTAAAGGTGCGGATACTATACAACAGTGTACCCACTGTGCTAAGCTAAGCCACCAATCATTTGTCATGCTTATAAAATAATAAATTGACTTGCTTTTCGTAATAAATTCAATTGGTTGAGTGTGGTAAATGGTGTGCCCTAGACCAGATATTGATTGAACTATCATTTGTGGCCGGACATATCTCCGGCCACAAAACAAGGCCCAAAACTTGGCATAATTGACCATAAACCGTCCATCGGGCAATCAACTGCTCACCGCCTGCACTTTTTAATCAACTTTAGCGAGGGAAAAAGGTCTATCGTTGGCATAACTCAGTGGTCGGTCCTCGGTCATCGTTAGAGCAAGAACTTTGCCCATCGAGCAGATGCTGGCCTCTAATCGAACAAAAAGTCCGGGTCCGTCCGAGTACGAATACGAGAATACGAGTACGGGTTCAAGTTCCAAGTCCAAGTTGAGTAAACTACCCCGTGGAGATTGCTGGACCAGCCCAAAGTCTTGGCAACCCCTGGTCCTCATTACAAATAAATATCTTTGACTATTTATAATGCCGCAGGGAGCACACCTTCGTCTCGTGTTCCCTTTCCACCCGACTTCTGTGCAAATTATGCAGATTAGAGGGTCAGTTCACAGCTGTCGGTTCGGTTCAGTTCGGTTCGGGCTGTCTGGCACCTGGATTGGATGGATAAAAGTGTAGGTAAGCAGGCGCCTTAAGCTGCAGCCTCCTGTTGCCTTGGATTTACATAAGAATCGAATTTAATCTTTGGCCGCATAATTTGCCACAATTTATTGGTAAACGGGGCGCCCTCATTGAATCTAATTTGATGGTGTTTTCCGTGCCAAAAATGGTGCTCAAAATGAGTTCATAATAAGCTTATCTGGGTCACATGTGTTGGGCACGGCTGGTTAACTTTTTTATTTGGCGCCCAAAAGTGGGCCACAAACAAATGGAAATCGTTGGCAACAGTGGGTGTTTCTATTCCTATTTTTTTTTATTTAGAACCCGGTTCACTTTCATTGCCAGCAAACGTAGGCATTAATTTGTTTTACTTTTGCAATCTTATCAGTGGGTCGTAATTTTAATTGAGTTTTGACTGGTTTTTACAGTTTTTTGGCCAGCAAACAGCCTAAAATCTGGCATAGCAATTGTATATGCCACTCGTATCGCAACGGCCCTCTATCTCTCTTCAATATGTCAGCTCTAAACAATGGCGTTCCACTCGAAGCGTGAAATGTCAAAGGGGCCAAAAATGGGAAAGCTAAAAAAAAGTAAAGCCAATTTCCTGACATATCGCTCGGGCTGTTGGAAAACGCATTCTTAGCCTGTGTTCGACAAAGCGCAATGAACAAAAAAATGTGGAGAAAGCCGGCAAACGCAATGCTTTGTTTTCGTCCGCCGAGTGAAGTGCAGTGGTGTGAACGGGTGTGTGCGGCTTGATTGTAGATAAATATGACAATAAAATAGTCATAGAGCAAGGGCCACTGCAACGCAACGTTGTCAGCTTAAAATAGCGAAAATATTGCGGTACAGTTGGCTCCAAAATGTGCGCTCTATACATATGTGACGTGCGAAAGGGCTGACAGCGATGCAAGCGCAATTTGGCGCCATCTGTCGGTGGGGATAGTAAACTCGTGTGGGCCGTGGGTGGTGTTACGTAGGTGGGGAGCTACAAGGGCAACGCACGTGATAAGCATATGAAATTTTATGGCAACTCTATTTGTAACTTTCACTGGCTGCACATGTGTGCGTGTGTGTGCTTGTGTGTGGGTTGCCAACAACTTTTGCTTTGAAGTTTGTCCGTCTCGCTCGCACATTCGACAGCCACGCCAGGATCTTGCCCCCACCACCCACTTTTTGTGTGTGCGCTGACTTGGAAAATACTTTTTGTGATAACATTTTATGGCTTGACAAGGCAGCAGCATCTCGAAAAAATAGAGTGGGAAAACTCAGAGTTTCTTGCAATTTTTCCTTAACGAAAGAATTATAAAAGAAATGGCTGCAACTCAGGATGGATGGCTGGTTGGGGGAAAGGGGGCAAGGCTAATGGTTCCAGTGCAGGGCATCAATTTGCAATATGACAGCTGCCTATAAATAGCCAAATGACAATGCCAACTTTTGCATTTTCCATCCGACATTGATGGAAGTTTTTGCACCGAAGGTAAAATATTTGTATGTTGTCACTACAAATCTGCAAAATAAATTATTTTTCTAAAGTATGGCAACTATTTGGTAAATCTTGTTTAGCTATGTACATGGTAGACCTTGATTTTAAAAATGTGCCAGTTAAATATTGATTTAGTTTAGTTAGAAACTAAAAATGTTGCTTTTTGTGAGAGCGTCCGTGCCAAATTTAATGTCATTCACATTTTGACAAAACAATTGCGGTAGCTTACAAAACTGGTAATTATATTTTTAAAGACCATTCAAAGGGAATTAAAAACGCGAAATCAAGTGGAACTGGGGGCGAGAAAATAAGCACGCATGCTTATGAGGTCATTCAACAGTCATAAAATGTTCGCTTTGTGGTTCCGCAGAGTCCCAAACAGACATTTGTCGCCCAGCATGCCCTCTCTGTCGCTCACTTTCTCCCTTTCCCCCTTTTATATCCGGCGCGTGTGTGTGTGTGTGGGCAAATGCATTTGTGTTTGTCATTGCCACTTAGCCTTATTAGTATGTGCAGCGGGCAGCGGGCAACGGGCGTCTGTTTGGCTGACTGTCGGTCTACCCTTTTTGGCCAAAGTGGCAATGAAGCTTGCCAAAAAGGATACACGGTGCACTGCACATGCCGCACACAGAATCGCACGCACACAAGCTCACTGCTCTCGCCTTGCAACGTCATGTAAGCAACGCCAGAAGTATGCAGCATTTAAATATACATATATACATATATTCGTATACTTTTGTGGGGCCTGGGACATCAGACAGCTGCGCAATAACTGTACATTAAAAGTCATTGCATTCATGATATTATTTTTTATGTATTTCCACCCAGCACCTCTCACCTCTCCTTATTTTTATATGCGATTTTTTACGAATTTTTCCCTCTGTTAGAACTGAAATTTTTTCTCATTTGTTTGCCTGCCCACCGCTGCTCATCATTTGGCCCGCCGTTCTGTTTGTTTGTTTGCAGGCCTCTGGGCGCCTGACACGCCTACAAACACTCACAAAAAAGCAGACACAACGAAATAAAAAAATGCATTGTAAAAGTCCCTAAGCGGGCAAGCGCTAATGCTTTGTTGATGAACAAAAACCTCTGCACAAAAAAAAAAATAGAATTGCAAAATAAAATACCACACGGAGTGTGCTAAAAATATTCATAATATTTTTCAGTTAGACTCAACAGTTGGCAATTTTTTTCGCAACGAAGAGAAGAGTTCAACCAAGAGGCAGTTTAAATTGAAAAAATAAAACTTAAATAGAAATTGCCCATATGCATAATATCACTTTAAGTGATGTTAAGTTCAAAATCCTGCTTTTAAAAGGATCTGTAATTTAGGACAATTTCTGTCTTTAATTAAATGCCAATTATAAATGTTGGCCACAGAATAAATTAAGCTCAAATGAAATCGTTTGACTAAAAATCACAAAAACTCTTCATTTACATACAGGTGTGTTTATCTCGTAAAGAGAAAACTGCAGACTAGCCAGAACTTTAATAAATGAGTGCAGAAAATAAATTCTTGAGCAATTTATTCGAGCTTAAATTTATTTGACACTTGAAAGAAATATAAAAAAAAATATTGCAGGCCAATAAGCTGCCAGAGGCCAACAACTTTCTCAAAACAGCAAAAGCAAATTAAATGCAATTCAATTTCTAAAATCAAATATCTCTGACATATTGTGTCTTCTATACATATATATATATAAGTATATACGAATGCTTATACATATGTATATATAGTGAACGAGGAACACATGTTAGACAATCAAAAAGAAAGGAAACCGAAACAAGTTAACCACAAAACGGACAAGCAAGGACTTTTGGTGGTGTGAGGAAAGTAGAGAAGGGACAATTTTCCACTTGCTGGGCTCCTTGGGTTTGCTTCGGTTTCCGCAAACACGGCAAAAGATGTTATCCTTTATCCTTTTTATTTTGCGAAAAATTCAATATTTTTCAAACAAACAACAACACCCAGAAGCTGGGGAACGCACATCGAAGGATAACATATTAAATTTGCCAACAGCAGCCAACAGGACTGGCAAAGGGACAACGCCATAAAGACAAGAAATCAATTTTTTTCTTGCGTAACGCTGAGCAGAGAAAACAATTTTCTAACAATAAAAAATTGCCCATGCGATCGAAGGACCCTCACACACTCACTTATGTGTGCTGGGTCCTTTAAAATCGAAAGCAACGGAAACATAGCCGGGTGTGTAGCAAATCATAAAAAAAACCGAAGGGAGAACGGCATGATGAAGGGGCTCTGTCAAGTCATAAAAAACAGGGAAGAGGCAATAAAAAATGTGGGGAGGGGGGTTGAATGAATCGAAGGATGAGGCGAGGCCTTAGATATAGATCCTGGTCGAAGGACTCGAGATTAGTCGGCTGGCCAAAAGTGGAGACTCTAATTGAGGTGAAAAATCCCTGGAAAATTCCCTGGCTTCTCTCTTTCAGCTGTCACTAGCAACTAACTTTTACAAAAATATTTCTGCAGGCAAACATTGATTTTCTTAAATTCTGTTGCAAAGTTTAACTAGCTTGGAATTTAATTCCAAAAACCCTGGATTCTTAAAGATCTTACACTTGCTCCTCACTTTCGCCACATTGGTCACACATGTCCCCTTCAACTAATAACGAGCCTCATTTTGTGTAAATCGATAAAGTTGTAACATGGCAACATCAGTGGCAAAGGAAAAAAGTTTATTTTTGTTAGCAGAAAAGTTTTCCTTCCGTTCGGCGGGGTAATATTATCGCATGTTGCAGTGCCGAGCGTGTTGACAATTGAATTATTTATGTGCCTTTGGGTCTGCGCGTCTCGCAGCGATCCCGCTCGCTTCAGTCTGCTGGCCTTTTGTTTGCGCATTGATTGAATCCTTTCGATGTCCTGGACGCTCGCCCATTGTCGAGCCAGTCCAGCTGATATGCGCTTTATGCAGTTTATTGGCGATTACATTCACTCAAGAGCACCACAACGTCCAATCATTTCGTCCTGGTCCTCTTCGTGGTCCTGGTCCTGGTCTTGGCTTTGCTCAACGTCCTGATGCCTTCAGTTTGATTGTCATCGTTTGTGGAAATTTGATAAGCGCTTTTTCTACTCGTGTGTGTACTGTCTCCCTTCCTCTTTCATCTCTATCTCCATCTCCGTCTCGTAGACACGTTTGTCCTCTGTGTGTGTGTGTTTGTTTGCCAGCGAAACTTTGCTTGTTCGTGTCAGGACTTGGATCTTTTTAATAATGCGGGTTATGTGATGGATTTATTAAAAGCGTGTCCTCATGTCTCCGTTCACCATTCCCCGCCTGTGTTTGCCATAAACTTTCTCCTTGTCCATGGCTGGAAGCATCCCTTTTCAATTAGTTTGCCGCATTGAAATGTTTTGCCATGCCGGTATTGAATGTCAAGTGATCCATTGTACGGAAGTTTAAAGAGCAGAGCTTCAAAAAAACAGCTCTTGCCTCATAAGTATGCCATAATAATTGCAAACGATGCCAGCGAACACACGCCCACAGGCTCGCCTCCTTAAGGACAAAACACATATGGGCAATAAACATTTTTTATTTCCCAACAACAAGCAAATTTTGACCGCAAGCCTGCATGATGCCCACAACCCGTTTTTATTTCTCATTTACGACCATGCAAATTTTTTTTTTTTTTTTTTTATTAATATTTATTAAGTGAAGAATCCGTACATCATAATATTGTATCTTAACATCACAGTGTGGAGAAGTATTCTTATCAATAACCAAACACTATAAAATAAAATAAGTGGAGTAGGAACATAAATGAAGAGTTTTTACTGCTGCCCAATTGTCTTGGCGAAGCCTTGCCGTTTAAGTCTTCTTAGAGGTCGAGCGGGGATGAGACGTCTTGCAAGAAGACTGCTATGGCTCAGTAATCTGTCACTATATCGACTTGTATGTCTCCCAATTTGTGACTCAACTGTGTGAATATTGAGGTCTTTATGGAGTGTAGAGTTACGTACATACCAGGGGCAGTTGGTTATTTGTCGTAATGCGCGATTTTGCATCACCTGGATACGATTATAATTCGATTTGGCTGCAATTCCCCAAATCTGGATCCCGTATAACCATATCGGTACGATACAGTGCGCATACACAGCTCTTTTGCACCTCATCGAAAGAGTGCTCCTTCTATTCATGAGCCATCTCAGCTGTTGTGATCTGTGGCCACATTTTTTTACTGTGTTTTTTAGATGCGGCCCAAAGGTGAGCCGTTTATCCAGGGTGATACCTAGATATGTTGCTTGCAGGGGCTGATTCAGGGTAACTCCTTCTAGCCGAATTGGAGGGGTGTTTGGGATAAGCGTTTTTAACGTGAAGCACGGGTTTGTTGTTTTCAGTGGGTTTATTTTTAGGTTCCACCGTTTACACCAGGCTGCCAGAGCATTAATATATTCTTGTAGTCCGTTAGCTGCCTCTCTGCTGTCCCTAGAGTTATATACAACTGCGATGTCATCTGCATAGGTTGCAATAAGAGTCCTGTTCGGTGCTGCCATGTGTTCGAAACTCGGGCAAGGGATATCAGCAGTGTACAAGGAATACAGTAGCGGTCCGAGAACACTGCCCTGAGGGACTCCAGCTCTCATTGGGTATATAGAGGAGTAGCTATTTCTCACCGTGATTTTAAATTGTCTTTCTTCTAGATATGACTTTAAAATACAGAAGTATTATTATTCTCATTTACGACCATGCAAATGTCTTCGAGCGTCGACGTCGGCGGGCTTGGCGCCAAAAAGTCGGCAACATATGTCGGGCAACATGAAACGAAATCAATTTGCCTGCGCTCCCACGACCTTGGGGCCATCCAACCCAAAAGGTCCGAAAGGGACCCGGTGCACCCACTTCTGCGGCTTGTTATTACGGCATGCGACTAAATTATTATGGGGGCTCGTTAATTTGCGGACACTGCGAACGTCCACAGAAAAGAAATCGCAAATAATCGCATTAAATGGGGCCACGCCCGCTGCGGCGAAAAGGGAAAATCGATTAAGCAGTCGGAACCCCCAACGCCCTGGACCCCCCACCCCCCTACGTTGGCCTCCTTTCACATTACATTATGATGATTATTTTTATCGCCGCGTCACGCGATATTTTCCTGATGTCGCCGCCTTCTGCTCAAATGGCTTACAACGGAGCTGAGGAAACGGAAACGCCACCGAGTGAGTGTAAGTGTATGAGTGTGAGTGCGAGTGTATGTGTGCGGGGGGCCTAGGCAAACATTTGCCATATCTATGGCAGTGTATATCCATGTCTGTGTAAGCTGTGTAAACGACGCCGCCCTGCAAATGACTGCAGTTAAAAAGTCATCAATGTCTGCCAAAAACGAAGCTCGCCATTAAATGTTGCCGCAGTTTATGCCAATCTCCGCCATTGCGTGTGTGTGAGTGTGTGTATCTATGTGAGTGCCGATTTCGCAGCAAGGATACGACGCAAGTCAAGTTGAGTTGAGTCAAGTCAAGGCTTGCCACTTCAATAATTTGCCCTTTACCCCGGCTGTGTGATGTGTGTTTGTCAAAAAGTTGAAAAATGTGAATGCTTAAAATTTATTTCTATCATAAAAAGTAGAAAACGCGAATGGGGTGGTGGGAGGTTGGTGAAAAACGAACAATGTCTGAAATACCGCAGCAGGCTTTTAGGCTTAAAAAAAAAATCATTTTTAGAGGGCTTTTTCAAAAACCCGAAACAAATGCCCAAATAAGCGAACAAAACATTTCCATTGATGGTCATTGGAACAAATATACAAAAGAATAGCAAACGAATAAATTCAATTCAAATGCAAATGTTTTCTACTTAAAACTGGCTACCCAGTGCACAATAATAATGTCCGCTTGCATTCCCTTGGGCTTAAGCAAAATCCTCCGGTTAGATACAGCTAGCGCCGATCAAGTCTTCTTTGGCCAGATTAATCGAATCGCTATAGGAAATCCCACTAACAGTGCCCGGCTATCCCTCGCAATTTGTAAAGCGTCCTGGCCATGTGGTCAAATCAGGAGGAGGAAAAGCCTTCGGCTGGCTAGCCTGCAGAAAAAAATCAATGTGCAACACACACACAAGCACGCACCGCAGCCTGTCCCAAGGGGTCCCTGTTCGGGCGCCATGGCGTGCATTATGTGGTTATATGGGTGTACAGCACATGTGTGTCAATGTGTGTGTGTGTGTCGGCATGTGTACAAATAAACACGGCAATGCAAGCCGAACGGGGGCATGGGAGCCTGGGCTGTTGCCCCCGCAGGCTGCAGTCGGTTTACGTTTAATGCCCATATATATTGTTGCCTACTTTCGGGCGCAGTGGCCAATGGCCTCCAGTTGCCCGTTTCGTGGCCCTCGGCCCACGTTCGCTTGCCACTTTTTTAAAGCCCTTTAAATGTGAGCAAACTTTTCCACGTGTGCTACCGGAATCTCCCAGCCCAGCGCTCCGTGTGGAGATGGGGGGACGTTAGTTAAACGTATGCCGGGCATACGAGTGGATGGTGTGACTGGGATGAGATGAGGGGGCATGGCGTTATATGGTTTGTGTATTGAAAATTGGATTTTCAATTGGTTTGCAAAACGGAAATTAATTCGGGGGCGCAACGGAGCCGAAGCCCCGTAACCGGCAGGCGAAAATGAAGCAATGACGTCCACACCGACGACGGCGGTGCTGATGATGATGAGGATGGCAATGATGATGGGAGCGGAATGACCACTGGCATTGGGTGCTCCCGTGTTTGTGTGCAAAAATAATGTGAAATTCTCTTGCCTTTTTCAGTGGCGCTCTCACCGTTTTATTATTATTTTTTGTTTTATTTTTTCTTTTTCGTTCTGCACTCACTCCGTTGTGCACTTTAATTAAATTAAGTGAATTTCGAGGCTGATAAGCGCGAGGCAAATGAAATGAGCGAAAGAGAGAGGGAAATGGTGGGAGGAGGGAGGGAGAGGAGCGCAGGTTAAATGAGCAAATGAAACGAAAATACGGCAGTGAGATAGGGCCACTACCGATATCAGAAATAGCCATTTGGCCAACTCAAGTAAAAAGCAAAAAAATTGGCAAAAAAACATAACACGACAGTAACAGCGCAACGTTTAGTCGAATTCCATTAACTGAGTGCACTTTTGTCCTTAAGGTAATCCACTTTGGAGTAGTACAGTTGTGTTCGCCATATTCTAGGCCACATTTTTCAATTAACACAAATCCCTCGAATGCAGTTACTCCCAGGATAATGGTTCACCGGGTCCTAAGTTGCTGGTTTAATATTAAAGCAACCGATTCAGATTGTCGCACTGGGCCAGTTTCCTGCAGAGAAGGGGTGGGGAGGAGGGCAATGCGAGAGAGGATCGTGTGGGGAATCTGTTGCAAATCCCAAAAGTATGCAACTGCAGTTGTGCGGTGTGGCCCGTCGAGCGAATGAATGAGTGAGGAAACGAACGCATGATTGAAAAAAAACATGGCCACAGAAAGTCGAGGCCCGTTCATTGTTTTCCCCCACTCACACACACACACACTCACACGCTCGCACACACGCACACAAAGAGATACAGGAGAGCAAAAAGGGATGCACTCACATTCGCATGGCTATTTGGCGCTGCATACTTTTAGGAGGAGTTCAGTGACTGCAGATACGGCCGGCTGTTGCCGTTGCCTTTTGTCTGAGGCGAATCGCTTAGCATGCGCCGCTGGTCGTCGCTGTCTACCTTCCAACCGAAAAAAAACAACAAAAAGAAAAACCCCACCCAACCAGCAAGCTGGCTATCCACCTCTGCTTTTGGCCATTGTTTTGTACCGGGCTCGAAACAAACACTTTGGCCGGCTCCTATGGCCAGCAAATATTGACCATTTGCCTTTTGCCAATTTGTTTGCATTTCAGGAAAATATTTTCATTTTCAATGCTCGCTCGCTCGACTCTGCCGGTTAGCCATATTGAAAATTAAACTGCAAACTAGTTGCAGTCGGGTGTTTGAGGCTGTGTGTGTGTGTGTGCTCATGCTCGTGTATCTGTGTGTGTGTGGCACATGGAAAATTGCCTTGATTTCCCAGGACATGCCTACGGTGAATTGTCATTTTTAATTTATTTTGTTGCCGGCATTTATACAATAAATATCTCAATGTGTCCACAGCGTTCGGCTCTCTTACCCCGTTTCCCTCTTCCTCTTTTCGTTTTGAGGCTTGGCTGTTGTTTGCAATTGCTTTTTGATTATCTCTATTTGCTGTTTGTGTTATTGAGCTACGTTTTGGCCATGGCCAAGTGAAAACAAATTGAGTTCTCCGTTAAGCGTCGAAAATAGTTTTCAACTATCTACTAGCTCCCGCTATTGGCCAACTCTTCCTCTCATGTGTGTGAGCTGAAGTGCATGCCTGTGTGTGTGTGTGGAATGCAAAGTGCTAAAGCTTGTAGTGCCGTTAGTTTGCATTAAATTTTTTGGCAAGCGGCTCTCTCTTTCTCTCCCTCTCAGCATTTTGCCGTTCAAAAATGGCCAAAAGCGAAGAGTGTCAGGAATTATGCTTGCCAGCGTTGTTGTTTTCCCGTTCCCTGCATTTTTATTCGGCAACATTTTCCGCTTATGTTTTATGTAAAGCCTTAAATGGAGTTTGCACTGCACGATGTGGGAAGAAAATAAGGCTGAAAAGTTCCCAGGACATGCAATTTGTGTGTTCCAAAGTGGCTTATCATAAGTCCCACTCACTTGCCGGAAAATTGCAGGCAGTAACGCCCTCCAGAGTTTATGACAATGAAGAAAAAGCAATTTTTGGAATGAATCTTCGGTTTATTTTTTGGTAACTGCCTGAAGCTGCTTAGAATGCTTACAAGATTATGCATGAAATGCAGATATTTGGTGGACTTACTGGGATAAGAAATTTTTTCTAAAATTTCCAAACCTTATTTAAACCTTAAAGCCATTGCCATTCATTTTCCCCCATATCAAACAAAGCCCCGCGAACATTTTTCATTCGTATTATATACCAACTCTTTGTCTATTTTCGCAAGGGCTCTAGACGCGATCGCATTTTTTCTTCTTTTAATGCATAGCAAAGTCGAACCACTAAACAGTTTTAAATTTGCATAAAAATCCGTTTTATTAACATTCAAAGGCGATTCCTATCGCCGCTAAATTGAAGAAAAGTAGCTAGAGTTGTTCGGCAAAAAAAAAAAGGGGGAAAAATGGGCGAACGGAGTTCCGAGCAAACAGAGACCCTGAGGGAAAATGCCATGTAAATGCTCTCAGGGCAAAAGCTGTAGCTGTAGCCGGAGAAAAAAAAAAAGTGTAAGAAAAATTCCTTTGCACTCAACAAAGAAGAAATAAATAACTTTCGAGTCAGATTAGCCAACTTGTCACGAAATGCAAAATGACATTTAATACCCAACGACTTGGACGAGGACGAGGACATGGACTTGAGTGCTCCCAGCTCCAAGCATCCAGCTCCTAGTCGCTGATGGCCAACAGCTGCGTACCCAAAAGGGGGTTTAAGTTGGGGCAAGGATGACGATGGAGCTGGGATCCCAAGACGCATGTCGACCAAATGGCAATGCGATACGCGACGATATACATGACTGGACCTGACTTGCACTTGGCATGAAAACATGAGAAATTCCTTAGCCAATGGCCACCATACCGCTTGCTGTTGCTTTTCCACAATGGCATGCCAGAACGCTAGACGACAGCGACATTGTTTCGAATGGCCTGGCAAAAGAAGAAAAATGGCTCTGAAATGCCATCACTGCCATCATGCCACCCGAAAATGGATAAAAAAAATAGAAAAAAAAAAAACGCAGAAGAGGAAAAATAGAAAAGGGGAGCAGGATAGCGAAAAAGTAATCATTGCAATTTAAAGCGGATAATCTGCATCAGACCAAAGCTGTGAAACAAGAAGCGTTGCGAAAAAAGGCGGCGAGTGCTCTAAAAAGGGTTCCACTTTCAGTTGCACAACGCGAACGCCAAACGTTGGCAATGCAAATATGCTGCGGCGCCCCCGCATTTTCCCCCCACGTTTCCCATTTTCCGCCACTGCCCCTCCTGCGTGCGTGAGTGGACACCATTTGCAATTTTCGCACTCGCTTTTTCGCTCTCACTCTCTCGCTTTCGTTTCTTCTATTTTTTTTCGCACGCCCAAGGAGCGAGGCAGTCATGCAGATTACAATCGAAATGACATGAAAATGTTTAGTGTGGCGTGTGGAAAGGAAAAAAAATGAAATCGCGGTGGCAATGTCAAGCGGCAGCAGCAAGAAAGTGTTGCATATCTACGGGCGGCAGCCACAAGAAAGAAATTGCCCCGGGAAATGGGAAAGTGGATGTGGAGGTGAGGCTGGGAGGTGGGAGGTGGAGGTGGAAAGTGGCAAGCGCTTGGCACTCAAAGATAATGTCTGTCCTGCACCCGAAGGAGCATCTCTCCTGGACTGTAAGAATAATGTCTTATTTGATTGTGGCCAGCAAATGCAATTTAAATTTGCTTCCACAGCCCTTGAAAGAGCTGAACGACTGAATGGCTGAATGGGAAAAACGAATGCCAAATCGATTTATAGATTCATCAATAACGTAACCCTCCGCTTATGCACACTGATAATTCAGTTAGCAATTATGTAGGTAACATGACTAGATGGCCATCAGGACGCAATTAACCCAGTTAGAAGGGCAACAAGTGAGCGATTTGAAAAAATTGCATTTTATCGCATTAGAGCTACAAAGTTAGAGGTATATCGATACAGAGTGTGCAAGTGCAGCTATTGAAAACGTTGGCTGTTGTTGAATAAACTCAATCCAAGCATTAAATTACTGCCAATGGCGCCAATAAGCACAAACAAATATGCCAAAGTGTATTCCTGTTTGTGTGTGCTGAAAGTCCTGGCAGCTGCTGATTGAAAGTTTCGCACAGAAGGATGGATAAAAATATTTGCTTGTCGTCAATAAATATTTTGTGCTGTATTTATTGATCAAAATTGCAAGGCAACAATGCAAAGCATTTTGTTGGCTCACCAAATATTTATCCATCGAACGTTGGGGCTATGCAAAGTATTTGACAATTAATTAGCCTAAATTATGGCTTTGCAACGAGTGCCAACAACTGATACATAGTTTAAAGTTTATTAAAAACTTTCCCCGCCCAGTTCGCCTCGCATTTGTCAATATGCTAGCAAATAATTTGGAGAATCATAACAAAGCAAATAAAAATAAACACAAATGTTGTTTCGGCAACAATTATTTGTGAGTTAGCGCCAGTTGTTGGGCGCCATAAATCTTGTACAGCTTTCGGGGCGTCATAAATTGCAAATGCCATCAGCAGCAGCGGCAGGGAAAAAAAAGGGGAAGAACACGAAAGGAAACCGAAAAACGAGTTGGCATGTCCCTGCTACAATTGCCTGTTGCCCCGTCCCTGTCTTTTCGTCCTGATCCTGCTATTTGCTGTCCTCGTCTGGCCAGGGCAAACAATCAATTTATGCACACACAATTTTCGCCTTTTACATATAAATTTCGCAATTTTTTGTTTCCCTTTTTTCACTCATTTTGCTGGTCGCCTTGCTTGCTGGTATGCAAATATTTGTTAACTTCATTTGCTCTGAATTAAATATAATTTACATGCATATTTGTTTGCCCGGTTTGGCCTGCCCTTGTTACGGCTGAAAATCCCTCTTCCACATGCCATGTTGCATGCATCATGGGTGCCCATTCTTTTCGATGCCTTGGTCATTATAATTATTGTTGACATTTCGGCTTAAAATGGAGAGTGAGCCGCGTTAATCCGGCGCCACAATTACACGTGCTAATGAAGTGAAATTTTACTTTTTCGCAATTAAAAACGAATTTCGATCGCGCGTATAGCCCGAAAATATGTTTGGAAAACTGCGATGCCATGTTTCATGAACATTTCGGTCTCCTGATTTTCCCCGAAGCAGAATTGCAACGGCTTTTGCATGCAGTTAATTGGTTTGGCTTTCTTTTTGGGGCTGGGCAAAATGTGTTGACAGCACGAACATAAAGTTATTCAGGACTCTGAGTCATGCCAAGGATAACGCAAATTACATAGCAGGAAGTTTACAGCAGGCAGTGTAATTTCCTTCAAATGGCTCGCTATTATAACAACTACCATGGGATATGGCGATTGCATTACACAAGTTCGCGATATTGTTAATAACACATTACGTCAGTTCTTTTCACTTGGCTACCTTAAGATCTATCCATCTAATACATATAAATAATACTTTTAATTAGATTTAAGGCCTTTATCTGTATTTAAGCAGTTAAATAAGCAAGCAGAGCAATCAAATCGAATAAAGCTCTGCTCACCCTTGCAAAGCGAACCAGAAAGGACCTGGGCATTAAGGTTAAGCACAACAATTTGCGTTAATCAACACAGGACCCGCAACCAGGAGTAAATGGCATTAACATAAATTAGTTTCTAGTAATTTATTTAGTGCGACAAAAGCACTTCCTGGCCAACACGCTTACTAAATTGCCACTGCCAGCAATCGAAACTGAATTATGGCCAACTGCCGATGTGGATGGCCCAAAGATTTAACCCCCAACTGGCTGTCAGTCGGGGGAAATTTATGAAGCTCTCTCTTTGTACATATATATATATATATGTATTTATATGTGTACATAAAATGCTGACTAGGTAGTGGAAAAATTTGCTAAACATTTCACTTGAATTTTCTTGCAGGGCCGCTGTAATCGTGATAAACCGCCGTGCAAATACTTTCATCCACCACAGCATCTGAAGGATCAGTTATTGATAAATGGACGCAATCATTTGGCCCTCAAGAATGCACTGATGCAACAGATGGGCATCGCGCCCGGCCAACCGGTCATATCGGGCCAAGTGCCAGCCGTGGTAAGTGCCGCTCTAATACTTTAATTGAATTTTCCCCATTCCATTCGCTTTCCAACTGGCCTTCAGTTCGAAAATATGAATATTTATAAGCGAACTCCTCCACCACCACCACGACCATGAATATCCAAAATACCAAACAGAGCAAAAAAAAAAAAAAAGAATCGAGAAATTCAAAGTGCGCGAAAATGAGTCAAAGAGTGAGAAAGAGGAATGTTTTATTCATGCAGAGGGGGAGTTTTCCCGCTTTATAACAAATCGAAAATTAATTCTCAAATAATTTGCGACATGGTTTTTGTGGATTTGCAGCTAAACGACAGTCATCATTAGGGCGAGTGTTTTTATATATATTTTTTTTACTTTTTACTGGGTTCCCTGCCCATATTGATTGTTGAAAAATGCATGAATTTTCATTAGAGCCAGTGTTGTTGGGGGCACAAAAAGGTTTACGAGTGCGTGCCAGGCATAATTTGTGCCCAGCGAGAAGGGGTCAGTTAATGGGCAGTGTGAAGCCTTCAATGGGGTGTCGAACCATTACGTTTGGATGGGGATAGGCCATAAATAAAACAGATTTAAACGAGGACTTCATTTGAGCAGACAGGAATTTCTAATAGATGTTTTACGAGGAACTGCTAAGCCTTAAAACAGTTGGATCTTAATATATTCATCACGTTTTACTGTTTGAAGATTCTTATATGATGACCAACTCTTTAACTTGATAAAAAGCGAATGTGCTATTAAGCAGCCCAATTAGACTCGACATAAACATTTGGTTCAAATCCTCAGAGCTTCGATTAAGTCCTGATGGACGCAACCGTTTGATTTTGATGAATGTTTATAATGGCCTAATGACCGACTATCCTTTTGCAGGCAACAAACCCCTATCTGACCGGCATTCCGGCCAACTCGTACAGTCCGTACTACACAACGGGACACCTGGTGCCCGCCTTGCTGGGTCCGGATCCCGTGACCTCCCAACTGGGACCCGTGGTGCCCCAAACAGTGCAGGTGGCACAGCAGAAAATACCACGTTCCGACAGATTAGAGGTGAGTTTCGGTCTGTTGCCGCCGACTATATATATATCTCGATATATGTTTATGTATCCAATGAAGTCAATTTAACGCGAATTTATTTACGCTTACTTTGTGTTTATTGATTTAACGAAAGTTTTTTACGTTCCAATGTTTCCTTTCGTGGCATGTCTTTATGTATTTATATTTCTAATTAGTATTAATAATAAACTATGTATACGATTATTGCGAACTAAAAACGAAAACATTGTACAGAGTTTTGAGTTCTTTTGAGTTTGCCAAAAGATCAAGCTGAAATTGCGACCAAAATCCACTGTATAATTCGCCAATAACCAGAAATTGATTCGACGTTTTGACACACATTCGTATTTGTCTAACACCGCCAAATTGAAACCAAATATAAAGACACCCAATCTTGATGTTCTCTTCTTTTCATTTCCTTACAACTTTATTATCTATATAATATAAAAGAATTAGTACGGATCGATTCATGAGTCGATCGCACAATATTGCAGTTTGGCCTAGCAGCTGCTTTTCAGAAGCTTTTTAGGAAGCTTACGAGCCCTGTAAATAGACCAAGAAACTAAATTGCAGAATTCTTTGCACATCAATTTCTAATTTCACATTTATTTTCCCGTTTTTCTATAGTTGTTTTCATTTTCCGGATAAAGCGGAATGGGAGGCTCGTTTTTCATTCCATACTCCAGACCCCCATATAGAGTTTTAGAAAATCCCCCTGGGCCTTGAATAAAATTCATCGTAGATGTGGAGTTCAAGAGTAGCAGCGTTTTTCGTACTCCCTTGAGGATCTTTTTAGTAGCATAGAGTTGGTAGACGTTTAGCCATTGATTTCAAGACTTTTCTTCACATTTTCAAGCTATTTATTTACTTTGAATCAGCAGACACCGAAATACTCTCTACAAACAGTCCACCCCGAGCTCCTCGTAACGTCTTCGTGTATTTGTTTACTCCTGATTTTGAATAATCCTTGCATTCTCGTTGTTCCTTTTTGTTATGTTTGTGCTACGTGTTCCTCTTGTGTTTTCTCGTACTCAAAAGTGCACCAACTTAAAAAATGCAAATTGAAAACTAATCGGCATGAAGCAAAAATAAAAACCACACCCAAAAATAAACCAATGCAATACCAATTCCAAGGGGCAAGTACAATAGCAAGAAAAAAAGCATAATCAAAAAATATCCTAACACAAATAAAACCAAAATTTGAAATGCATCTGTATCGGCTCTAACCACTAATCAAAAAAAATAAAACTTGCCTACCATTTGACTTGGAACGAATCGAAAATATATATATATTTTTGCGCAAATAGTTAACTTTTCTTTTGATGAAAACTAAAACGTAAACTAAAAGTTTAAAACGAAACAAAAGAAATGAACTTGTTACTGAATATCCTTCCATTATTTCCAAAAACCACACTCCACACAAACACACACACACATACACCTCTCCGCCTATAAAACACACACACACACTCCAAACCGAAAAACACCACTGAACCACTTTGAACCACAACTGCTGCCACTTTTGCTATCCGCTGCCAACGCCCGCCAACCAATCAACCAATCAACTGATACTGATACCAAAACCGATACCGATGTGCGCTGCAACCACGAATATCGATCCAATGAATCGAAAAATATATATATACCACCTGATAATAATATATATAACCGATATGTAATGCCCATCCCAAAAAAATATCACAAAAATACTGTTGAAAAACTCAACGATGATCATCGAAATGTGGGCGTCGTGTTGTGTGTGTGTTTGCGATCGATGGCGATAATTGCGATGAATCCGATTGCCAATGCGATAACGATAACCATAACGATAACGATTATGAACCCGAATCCGATCGCAAATCCAGGTGTGCCGCGAATTCCTGCGCGGCGCCTGCAAACGGGCGGAATCCGAGTGCCGGTTCGCCCATCCGCAGGAGAGCGTCGCCAGGCACGACGACGGCTCGATAACGGTTTGCATGGACGCCGTGAAGGGCAGGTGCGCACGCGACCCCTGCCGCTACTTCCATCCCCCCCTGCACCTACAGGCACAATTAAAAGCGGCCCAAACACGCGCCACCGCTGTCGCTGCTGCAGCTGCGGTATGGCTATATACTATATATTTTTCTATACTTTTCGAACCTTCTCTTTGCGTTTGCGTTCGATCAACCTTAGCCCAGTACTTTTGATTTCCTTAATTTCCGTTTGTGTTCTTTGTGCTGCCTAAATATCTTATGATTTTCCTTATTTTTCGTTTATCTGCGAAAGTGATTTTTAGTTTTGAACATGTTTGCAATGGCGATGATTTCACAAATTGGTATCTAAGCTATAACCACTGATACAACGTAATTCAAATCAATATATACCAAAATTTTAAAAACCAGTTTGTGAAAAAGCCACCCAACTAGCGTTTTCTGTTTTTGTTTTCCAAATAACCTCAACAGAGAAATACAACACAGAATTTTACTCCTGCACTAACACGCCACACGAATATATAAATATATATTTCTATCTATATATATCCTGTATATATCTAGCGATAGATGACCTTAGGCCATCCTGCTTAGTTCAAAATAGTTGATTGAATTTGCTTTAATTTCATGCCAAATTCACAGTTCGTTCGATTTCATTCGAAAATCTCTCCCATATGGATTTAAAGCAAATTTAATTAGAAGTTAATGCCGCATGCAAACAATTTAATTAACTTTATGCAAACACACACGCCCTCACATATAAAATCTCTTTACAAATAACTGTTATTCCCCCCGAAAAGCTGCAAAAAATGTGTGTAATCGTACAAATTTGTAAAACACAAATTATGCTATTTATTTATGCTGCATATTCAATATCACTGCCAATGGCTATGCAATAAACGCTTTAGCGAATTTCAAACTCGTCCCCCGCGAATATAGAAAAATTCAAATCAATGAACCAAATAATTCTGCCTAAAATCAATGTGGACTCAAAAAGTTTTCAAAAAACCTTTACAGATTCTGTGTTACTTATTAGTGATCATTTTAGAATATATATCTAGAAATAAAAATATTTTTTCCAATTTAGAATCAGCTAGATATTTCTATTAAATGATTGTTTATTAGTATAGTACTACTCATTCGATATAAAATTTGATTCGCGCATAAAAATTTTTAAATAAAGCCAGTGTAGAGACATTAAATATAATTTTATGGCTAATTGAAAACTCATTTGGCTGAACTTAATTATGTTTGTCCAAGGCAAATGAAATGTTCAACAATCATTTGGTGAGACACCATTCAAACAGGGTGTTCGGCGTCATTTAGATGTTAATTTTGTTTGTAGATCAATATATAATTATTTTTTTTAAGTAGGCGCCCCAGACAGAAACAAACAAACAGCGTGGGTAGATGGAAGAGCATAATCCCGCCAACAGAAGGAAAAAAGGGGGGATGTGGGGCCAAAAATATCCGGCAACACGGGAAATATGTTGAAGCTCACATAAAACACGCCATAAATGTTGATTTTCGTTGGGCCAAAATTAACATTTATTACAACGCGTTAAAACTTTGAGCACGCAGGAGCAGGTCGAGCAGGGAAAATGCGGAGGAAAAGCGGGAAAGCGGAAAAGCGAGGCAGCCGGGCCAACACGGCACTCACACATACATGCACAAATGGGCACGTACGTGGTACGTATCCGTGTTTCCCGGCTGCGTGTCCTATGCGCCGTACTTAATTCGCGACTTAATTGCTTTCTGCTGGAAATTTATTTGACGCAACAAACAACAACGATGTCCTTGTTGGCCAGGCTGGAAGCGGGAGTGGAAGAGAGAGAGAGAGACTGAGTGAGAGTGAGAGAGGGGTGGTGAAAATGACACACATAATTGCAGCATAATATCGCATAAAGTGAAAAATTGTTGCAGCATTTTAGGCGTAATTCAATCGAGGCTCTCCTCGTCGAGCGGAAGGGCAGGACAAACGTGATTATTGTATGAAAATGTCCTTTGATACTTTCCCGAAAGCACACAACATCCAGGCACATATGTTGACATACCCTCCCCTCCCCGCCATGCTGCCACTTTCTGAGCCGATAATTGTATTTATGGGTGCTCGTTTAATGTGATTACAGGCCTGGTAAAAATGGGAATTAAACGCTTACCTTATTGCACCTGTCTGCGATGGTTGTTGTTTTTTTATATCGGGCATTATTTTGATCTCCCGCAAAATCGAATTTTAAAGTAGAAGAATATCATACAAATGGAAGGGATTATCAAGGGCGGCAAAATTATTTCATGAGCTAACTAATTATTGTCAAATATACAAGACCGATGAAATGCTGCTGTTTCATTTCAGAGCCATTTCCAATTCTTTCAATACATCTCATTGTTAAATACCTATACGTAGACTGTTTCAAGTTAATAAATCTCTTAGCTTTATAATAATATTCTCTGTATAAAACACAATATAGTCCAGCATGCAAAGTGAAAGGATTTCATCGAACTATAATCTTTATACTTTGGTCGTAGTCCGACTTTGAAGTATTCCAATATCTCCCTAAATGTACCCTTTAAAACCCACATACTGTTAGCTTATTTTATCCCTGCCCCTTATCAAGTTACATGCGTATTTACTGTTTTATATACTTACATATATATCCAAATCTAGCCAACAGACGCTACAAAACCACAACACCACAAAAACACAAAAATTTACCTCTGCATATATGATTTTCCTATATTATTTCCCTGTGTTATTGTTGCTGTCGTTGATAAGCGTTTAAGTTTTGTTTATTATGATTGCTGTTTGGCATTCTGGGTCACCGAAACGTCCCCCATATGTCAGCAACCAAAGAGGGTAAAAAAAAGCCCCATATCGATGGGGAATCTCCCCTCGACGTCGATGGCGAATATGCCACCTGCCGCAACGAACGACCACACAGAACTATAATCCTGGCATGTAAGCGTGACAAGAGCATCTCGGCCAAGAAAAAAGGCCGGAGGAAAAGTGAAATTGAAGGGGAATCGGTTCACGGCAGGACACCAGGACGGAGAACCATCTCTTTTTTCTCACCGAACTGGCCAAAAATGTAAATGTCAACCTGTACGGGACACGGATACGTGTACGTATACGGACAGGGACACGGACAAGGATACGGACACGGACACGGACATGGACAACATGGATTAGTCCGGGCCGGATAACGTTTGAACCGGAAAATTAACTAAAAGCAGAGATTTCCATGCCAATGAATTGTCCAGCGGAGTCTGCTGGGCCAACCCGCTGGTTTTTTATGGACTCGACCCCGATACGATACACACATCCAGCATGGGATATATGTAGATATGGTGAACACCCCACGATGTTGTCGCGCCCAAGCGAATTAATCCATTTGTAGCATTCATGCCCAGTGACACTAGCCCAGAGAAAAAATCGTTTCGAAAAAACGAAGGAGTCGGTTCAACTGGACGTCTCTTTTGCACCTCAGACTATCTGTCTCTTTCGCTTCCTCTCCATTTAAATGCAAATTTGTGCACTCTTTCATGCGGCCGTGGCCAAATGTATGCTAAGTTTTTTGCCAGTGTCCTGCTGCCGTATTTGGTTTATTTTTATTTTGTGGTTCTTGGTTATTAGGCACACATGAGTCCACTTTCGTGGCAAAAGGGGCGAAAATCGGGCAAGAGCTGAATCCAATTGCGGTGTTAAACGCATTAGCATTGGGCTGTGCCGGAAAATTTATGGGAACGGAAATTGGGGTCGCAACTTTGCCGGGGATTTAAAAGTGAACACTGGGGTATATGATATGGCTTAAAAACCAAAACTGGGTTACGCTGAAAGAACTATAGTTCCAATACACAAACCCAATGCCACTAAACCAAAAACCGAGTTCTGTGTTTACATTATCCTTGAGTTGCCTTAGCTATGAATGAGCAGCAGCAACGGGACATCGGTAGGTATACTTGATATATAACATGTGTCCTGAAATAAATACATAAACCCACAAATGCGAATGTGTCTTGTCAAAATGGCCGAATCACTTGCAGATACATACGTGTGATTTTGTTGGCAAACCCTTCAATATGCCATTCCTTAAGATAAGTTAATTTAAGTTATGTAAGTTAATGTATTTAAGAACACAGGTCTTTTACACTTTGCTGGCTTTCGCAAGCTTTTTTGAAACGATTTTCTAACCAAACAAGGCTTTTCACTCACACAAAACTAACATGTTTTACGCTTCTTTCTGAATAAACCAATGAATATTAATCGAAATTATTAACATTTAGTTGGTATGAGTAACACCGTTTTAAGGCTCTTTCAATATCAAATGGAAATCGTGTTTATTTGGATTACCGTTGATTTCTACTTGATTTATTCATATTTACTCTCTATACAAATATAATAATCATTATATATGTACGATTTGATTTTTTTCTATTTATTTACTTATCGATATCAAAACACTTCCGTACTCTTCTACTATTATGTATTTTTCATCTGTTCGCCTGTGCCAACACAAAAACAAACTCAACCACACCCACACACACACACTGTAACTGCTTCTACGATGGATGGTACGAATACAATCACAAAAACACTCACACACTTGTGCACCTGAAAACCTGAATATGAAAACGAACGAAAAATCTAAAAATGAACAAACAAACAAAATTTAATATTCCCCCTGCAATTTGTGCTGAAAAAAATAATCCGAATTTGGACTCAATATTTAATTATTCATGGAAATCGCACAAAAAATGAACAAAAAAATCAATTGAAAATGACAACACCGCTGCCGCTTAAATAATTCAAATCGGAATCCCTCAACTATTTAATGGACACGCCATTTAAATGCTTGTATATTTTAATAATTTTGCACATTTCCCACTTCAAAAAAAAAAACGATTCAAATTTTCAAAAATATTTGACACACGTACGCACACACCAACACACACACTCACACAGACCTCACCTCTTGCGGCACACCATCACCAGCAACAACAACAATTGCAACACCAGCTGAACAACATCAACAACAACAACAACCACAGCACCGCTGGCGCAGCAGCCACCTCGACAACAGCAACAACAACCACAAACAACGCCGCTGCCGCCGCCGCCGCTGCTGCCGCCGCCGCTGCCGCCGCTGTCATGGGCCATCACACACTGGAAGTGGGCAAGAAGCGGGCGGCGGACACGACCGACATGTTTCCACTGGTATTTTTCTGTTCTTATCCTTCACCTTGTGTTTTTGCGTTTTTGAATTGTTCCAAATTTGGATTCTTGCGTTTATGGTTTTCTTAATTCAATTTACGACATTAGTTTGTTATCCTCATTCCTTTGAAATTCTAACTGAGTTTGCCTTTTTTGTTGCATGCTTTTAGGCGTCCGACGAGATCCTTCAAAGGATCTGCGCTATAAGAAAATAGTTTTAAGTAGAACTTGTTAAATACAGTTAAAAAGCTGCTTTGGTGTGCAAGAAAATAGGAAAAGCAGCAACGATGCGTTTATTAACATACTGTAATTTAATCTTAATACTGAGAAGTTTTCTGAAATCTTAATTAAATTTTTGTAAACATCATGTTGCACATTTAAATGCTTCAACAAAGCGCGTGTGACTGCAAACTGGTCAAGAATAACCACTTAGTAGATGAACCCTCCGTTTAAAACCCCAGTAACGTACATCTGACCCTCGAAGCGAAATGCTCTCCGCTTTCACCTAACCCACCCAACCTTAGTTATTCCACCACTCAATCACTCACGTGCCCACCCACTCAGTTAGTCAGTCAGATGCACATCAAAGTGCCATCAATTAACGTTTATCATCAGCATGGCCAGGTCGGCTGGGGATGCAACCCCCGACATTTAATTTACAAAATGAAGTCATTATCCGATATATCAAAAGCGCAAACACTCGCCAAGACACACACACACACACTTGCACACAGCCACACACTAATCAATACAGACACACCCGCGCACACACAAACACACTTTTTGCAATGGCAAGAGCGAGTTTAACCAATTACACGTGGCATATGATAAATCACAATCACAGCACGAGCACATTTGCGCTGCCAAGTGTTAATTAAAATGATTTAACCGATAATTGCGAAGGCTGTAGCTATGTAGCTGTATCTGTAACTGTAACTGTAGCTGTAGCTGTATCTGTATCTGTAGCTTTACCTTCAGCGGTAACTGTAAGTTTCTTTCTTTCGCTTTCGCCTCTGCCACTGCCACTGATTGCATTCGCGAGCTTAATTGTTTAAGTGCTTTTCCTGGTTAATTAGCTGAACATGCAGCACCTGCAGCCTGCAGACTTTGTTTGTCCCGCCCCCTTTTCCGTTCACATTACGCCCATCACGGCCATCACGCCCATCACGCCCACACATCACATCACATTGCCACTTATTAGGACTAAGTATCTGTGTACCCGTTTATGTATATATGTATCTGATTAATGCCATAACGCCACTGTACTGTGCCCAGGATATATCCACTAATTTCATTTGTGTTCTTCTCTCCTCTTCATTTGCTCTTCTTCGATTCCATAAACTCTTGCGTTCGTTTCAAAACACCACCTATCTCACCTATGTCTCTCGATAACGAACATAATAAATGCGAAATGTGTGTGCTAACCCCGAACGAAACCGATCCGATCCGATCTGATCATCAATCAAACAATGATAACCCAACAATCAACTACAAATCATACACTAACCGCATAATCAACAACAATCGATAAATGCCAATAAAGATGGATGTTAAAACGGTTGGTTCATTTTACTATGACAACTTCGTAAGTACTCCAAACTGAATGACAATCGCCACCTACAGTAGTCCGCCTTGAAACCGATCTTCAAACTATCTATACACTATATAGACTACCGCCTGAATAGCAATATCAAGCGATAAATATATACACACATCCAGATATGCTACTTACAAGATAAACTTTCGATGAACGCCGCATGCATTCAAAATCTATCGAAATCGCTCAATAATCGAGGACATTGGTCTGCTTTTTAAAAAAACCAGTATAATTTCATAAATAATCAACCATTAATGGAGACATCTTAATCTTAACAAAGATATCAAAGCTTCTGTGCACACAAAAAATATCAAACCGATCGGATTAATATCACAAAGAAAAATTAATTATATAAATCAATAACACCGAAAGCCAATTCATTTCACTTAAATGTAAACTGCGTACGCTTTTCCCAATTTTCCACCGAACTGCACGCACTTTCGATTTATTCAGTTGCAAACTACTACGTATAGTCAGCTTTTGTTTAGATTTCCTTTTAGTTTTGAGTTTCATTCAGTTGAAAGAAATATATCTTTTCATATTAAATATGATTTGGTAATTCCCACCTCAAACAAATAGAAATTGGCGAAAAAAAGCAAGCAAAGCTAAAAAAAAATAAATAAGAAATTCAAAATTAACTAAAAGCAAGCTCGTTTGTAAGCAATTGTTATAGTGTTTATGGTTAACAGTAGGCTAAGATGAAAGCTAGATGTGCAATATATAATATATGATGACTAATGAATATTCTCTATCTCTTTCTATTTCCTCCCCACCACATGCTATCCATCTCTTTCGCGGCAAGCAGCAATTCTCTGGCATGGTACCATTCAAACGTCCAGCTGCCGAAAAGTCTGGCATTCCAGTTTATCAGCCCGGTGCGACCGCCTATCAGCAGCTAATGCAGCCCTACGTGCCAGTCTCATGTGAGTATCCCCAACAACAACAACAACAACCACCACCACAACAACAACAACATCAACAACAAAATGTACTACTACAACAACAACAACTACAATTAAGTAGCGTCATAACAACAACAAGTACAACAGCAACAGCCAGTAACAATATGATTAATAATAATATTAATAATAAAGGTATCATAAACGCTGTTATGGCTTCTACCAATATAACATCATCAGCAACAACAACAGCATCATCATTACTATCAGCGTTGGCCGCACCACCAACAACAACAACAGCCATTACTAATCATAACGATAGTGATAACGATTCCGATCGCTATCAAGACCATGACAAAAATCACGATAGTACTGCTGATGGTGAAGCTGATAATGCCGATCGCAACGATGCCATTGATCAAGCCAGCAATCAAGACAATAGTGACCAAGTGAATCTGAATCAGAATCAGCAAAATTCAAGTCCCGCTAAAGATTGTAATACAACACGAACAATCTCACCAAACTCCCCAGACACAGCAGCTACAGCTGCCATTGCAACAACAGAAACAGACACACTAGATACAGAATCTGCAGCAGCAGCAGCAGCAACATCTGCCACGCACCCCCCTGGCGATACACCGCCCCCTTGCCCCCGTTCGCCCCAAGGCGATAGTCTTCTGCCCCTGCCCAATGGCCTGGGCGACAATAACAATTACTTGTCCTATATCAATAACAATCTGAACAATGGTCAGCTCAAGTCGGCTAATCCCGAAGAATTGAACGGTGGCGACTTGGAGAGTAGCAGCAATAACGCAACAGCCGCAGTCGCAGCAGCAGCAGCATCACGCAACTATGCCAAGCAGAATGGCGAGGGATACTCGAGGTATATGGTTAATGGTCATAGCACTGGCATTCTGCCAACACCCACAACTTCTGCTCCGGCAGTTTCCTATCAGGCTCAGGCACAAGCCCAGGCTCAAGCCCAGGCCCAAGCTCAGGTTCAGGCCCAGGCACAGGCCCAAGCTCAGGCTCAGACTCAGCAGCGCCTCAACTATGCCATGTCCGCCTATGGTAATCTGTATTCCCACTACGGAGCAGCCACCTCTGCCATGGTGAGTCTGCCCAGCAGCACTCCATCCTACGCCCAGGCTCAAATGCAGCAGCAGCAACAGGTTCAGGCCCAAGCTCAAGCCCAGGCTCAAGCCCAGGCTGCCTATGCCCAGCAGGCGTACGCCGCCTATGCTGCAGCAGCCGGTTTGGCACCGCAGGCCACCGCTACAGGTGGCTACTACGCCGATCCGGCTGCCCTGGCCAAGGAGGTGGCCCAGAAGAACTACGCCATGAAGGTGGCCAGCGCGGGCTCAAAGCCGGGTGTCTCCTCGGCAGCCGCTGCCTACACCGGCTTGACACTCAACAAGAGCTATGTGGCCGCAGCAGCTGGTGCACAGCCTGTTCAGGCCGCCCAGCATCAAGCCGTTTCCATGGCAACACTACTGCAAATGCAGGCTCAGGCCCAGGCGCAGGCGGCACAAGTCCAGGCCCAAGCTCAGGTTCAAGCTCAAGCTCAGGCCCAGGCCCAGGCCCAGGCCCAAATGCGCCAGTTGGGTTCCCTGCCCAGTTCAGGTCTACCGACTCCTGTGCCCGGCACCCCAGTGCGTGCCGCAGTCGGTGCCAGTCAGTATCAATCGGCTACCCTATTGAGAGCACCCTCACCCATGCCATATGCGCAGGCACAGAGCTACTTCTATCCCGGAATGATGCCCACCGCAGCCTATGCCATGCCACAAACTCAGGCCGCTGCTGCTCAGCAATATGCAGCTGCTGCAGCAGCAGCAGCCGCGCAGGCGGGAACCCCAGGCAGTGCCATGGTCCTAAATCCCTACAAAAAGATGAAGACCTCCTAAGTATCCGGGCGATAACAATCTGAAAGTCCAAACACAACTGTACTTAATGCACCAAGCCATCGAACAGATGGAAAAGTCACACCATTTTAGATTTATAGATATAAACACATTGAAGACGTAAGAATATGTGCCTCAGTTTTCTTTGAAAGGACATGTAGAGAGAAACATTTAGATCTTAGTTTTACCATAGGCCTCATAGCGTTAGGAAACCGAACCATGACACGATAACTAAAACCAGACAGACAGCGAGACAGATCGAAGATCAATGCTTACTAACCCAAATGCCCAAAACTTGCTGACACGAATCGATAATTTGCCATTAAGTTATTTGACAAACGAAACATAACCTCACTGTGACTCAAGTGTTGCCATTTTCGCAAATGAATCGAAAAACCGAGCTTTTAAAGCACAAGCGAACGGAAGAGAAACAGATGTTAGATGATAGTAATACTTAAGTTCCTTTTTGGATAGCTCTTAGTTAACTCTAGTTTATAGGAAACGGTCACACAAAACGGATAGAAAAAACTTAAAACGGGGGCGGGCCAGAGAAAGAAACGAAGAACTGTGATAGCTAAAAAGCTTTGAGGGATCAAAAACATTAAGCCAGAAAGGAGTTCAAAAAAGGATAAACCTCTAATGCTGCTGCCGATGCTGGCTACAGTTGTGTATGCTTGTTGCTAGCTGCGGGTGCTTAATGCCATATTGCCGTCCCTGTCTCCCAACTGCGCTAGTTCGAATAGCAGTCTTTCTCTCGCCCCCGCCCATCATTCATTTTTCGCGCTCTCTCTATCTAACTCCCTATCGCTGTTTCTTAATGTTTCCTAACTAGCTAGATAGCTAGCGTGAATGCTGTTGTAATTGTTTAAAATTGTTGAGCAACGATTATTGCGTAACGAATATTGTCTAGATTATATAGAATACTTATACGATATACAAATACATATAAACCTAGCTGTACGTGCTGTATGCTGCTACCCATATTCGATACAATATATACACCCACACTATGTACTCTAACACACGCTCATCCCCCACTAGTACACAAAAGAAAAAGGCATTATAATGACCAGGATCAATCTGTAAATCGTATGTCTAGCTTACTAATCAGATATTACAGTACAGTCACCACTCACGATCACGTCTCTCTATCTGTTCACTCACACACCAGATACCCATACACTTTTCAGACTTTTAAGCCAGCAAAATTAATTTATGTTAATGTTATGTTATTGAGATTTAAATTTGATGTGTTGACCAGAACTATGTAAACCCTTTTGATTTTCAACGACTATCTCCATACCCTGATTTCATTCTTCACCTGTCTCTTAACAACTATCACCCACTCTATCGATGTATTATAAATGTTTTCCTTTTTGTAATGGAATTGTTAAAAAAAAAAAGAATAAAATCATTGACAAACAGAACTAAGTTTTTAATGTTAGATCTCGTGTGATTATCAGTTAATTGCTTTACGTTCTTTTCTATATAATTTGTATGTTGATATTTATGTATTTTTTGTACTTATATACCAGTTTTTAGTGTAGGTTTTATATAATTTTTAAAGTGTGTTCCCGATTGAAAAATATTTGAGAAGAACCTCCAAGATAAATTTGCCACTGACTTGCGCACCTTAAGTTTTAGTCTCCCCGCCTACACCCCGCAACCGCTAAAACTCCTCATCCGAAAACATCCTCCACACATTATTATTGGATATATACGATAATCTCTGTAAAATTGTTTTAAATGAAAGTACTTCTAATGTCTTACAACGATTTGATGTTTGCCACTAATTCTTATCCTAATTCTAATCCTAATTCTAGTTTAGTTTCGATAGTTTTTATTAATGTTTTATTTAAAATACCGTGTGTTTTTCTAAATATATAGTTTACGAAAAAAAACAAATATATAAATATCTTATTGTGTGTTGGTATTTTACTTTATTTTACTTACTTATTCGGTATTCACTTGATATATGTTTCCGTTGTGCCGCTTCTACATCTCACCTCTGACTTAAATGTACTCCTTTGATATATAGACATATCAAATACCGATCCATAAAAACACAAGCTTTGCCGAGCGCTTTTGGGCAGAGCAGCACTCTATCTCTATAAATCTCTTTAAACCCATACCCCCCTAGCTTGTTTTTGAATTTAATATAAAAATTAAGATTATTACTTTCATTCGAGCATTCCTCGCAGTCTTCTTCACACAGTCACACACACATTTTAGGACTGCCTGACTCCTTCACCTTGGTCTGCTTCCCCTCTTATTGCTTTTCCACCAAGAAAACGATCTTTCTCCCTCCGTAAATCCATTTAACCTATATATGTTTTAGCTCTTAGAATAATGGCAAGCAAAATGAGTACGCTAACGGTAGTAAACTAGTTGTAAAATCTGAATATACCATTTATCTAAATATACCTATCTGCCTATGGCCAAACAAATGCTTGGCTTACTCTATACATACTCGTTAAGAAATAAGCTTACTAAACATGGCAGCAGAATACAATATTGATTAAACGTATACCTATATATAATAATACGTATAACAAGCTACACCAGATTAAAGTATACCTACATATATTCATCATATATCTCAATGTCTTGCCTAAAAGTATGGAAACATTATCTTTATGTGTCGTATGGTTAATTTTTTCGTTATCAACGTAGAACTGTTGCCGTTGGCCCATAATTTCAGCAAGAGAAAACTTAGCGAAAATGTTCAGAAAACGCTCTCAAACTAACTAAGAACTAAAGCAAAAAAAAAAAAACAAAAACTAAAAGCAAACCAAAACACCACTCACCACTGCATGGCGCCAAGATATAATTAAATTGCATTTAAGACCTAAGAGCTCATATTTTATTCCGCTTTTTCAACCTTTGCAATGCACCAAAAACACAGCAACAGACAAAAAACAATATGTTAACATTACCGAGCAAACAATATAGTAATGAATTGTCAGTTGACACTAGGATAACAATGAGTTAGGCTGATTTAAATATACAAAGAAAGAAATGAAATATAACCACTTAGAAAACCACAGTCCATTCCAATATAGTTAATTCGGTTTTCAGGCCTTGTTCAATAAATAGAAGTACAGTACCGTCCAATAGAAACTATAGTTTAGTGAATTCCACATAGTTGCCTCCTTTTAATTTGTAGCCAAACCACCAAAAGTCTCACACACATTACACTGAGAGAAACCAATTTAAATTAGGATTTCATTTCGTGCTTACTACCATCGACGATAAGTAAGCGAAAAGTATGGCATGTCAAATAAGAGAGTTGGTAACAGAGCAAGAATGTCCAAGCTAAAATTATTCATAACATTTAAATATATATGTCGAAATATATATCTATACACACATCTATACACAAGCAAAGACACTACTGAATATGTTATATCTGTGCTAACATTAGTCGTATTATTATTATAAAGACAAACAAATTATATTGAAATTATATTATATACGTTTTATTGTAAAAACCGTAAAACAACTTGTTGGCTTCTTTTACTCGAACCTTGGAAAGTGATCAAACCAAAACTAACATTCTCTCTTTCTCACCCACTACTAATCCATAAACAACAGTTTGCTGTGCGTTGTCTCTTTCTCTCTCTCTATTTGTTGGCTGTTCTACATGACTACTTTTTCAATTTATTCTGATTTGGTATATTTATGATTTTACTTCTAAGTTAATCTACTCATTTTGCTGAATATTTTAGTTAAATCAAGCTTTTTCGATTAATTTTTGCCTATTTTGTTATAAAAAAAGAACCTCGGTGGTAACTGTTTAGGCGTACGTAAAATTCAATGTGTCCTCTGCTCGACTAAAACTCTTTTGATTTCCTCACACACTTCACATAGACACACCCGATTTTCTTTAGTAGAACTCTCAATACACTTGGCTTGCTGGATTATCCAGAGATATATTACTGTATTGTTTGGCTAAAGCTGTTCTTGTGTATGGAATATTATATATATATATGTCAATATTAAATATGTATACCCACTAGAGTTAAGCGCTTTTTGTAATGTTTTCAAAGAAAATGCTTCGATTCATTTTAAGTTTTATGCGACAAATTTGCTCTATTTTAATCTAAGACTCTCTTTCAAGCAAGCAACTTTATATATCTATCTTCTAGATGTAACTCTCACAACCCTACGATTTTCAGTCTTACTATAACTCTTTCACTAGCATGATCCTTGAATCAGTCAGTCCTCCGATGTAATACCTACCCGTACTCAACTTGAAGCTTTTCTTTGACTTCATTACAAAAAGTAAGAGCGACGCCAAAGAAACAGTAATGTTGTCTCTTTCGAACGAACACTAAACCCCACCCTTTCGTCTGCCCAATGAAAGCGCTCGACTTTCTCTTTTTTGAGGAAATTATCGTTGGAAAGTACGCTAGTAGGCGATTTGAACATAAAAATTATTTTGAGTTACATTCATTTAGTTGACCTTTATTGTGTTTACTTTGATTAAATACTGTTCTTCATATTTTGTGAGATCTTTCGATTGGAGCGTAATTTGTAATTTTCAGCATGTGCTCAATGAAACAGAACTTTTTTGTAGCAAGTATTCCGATATGACTATGAGTATGAATATCAAGCAGTGACGTTGCAAGTGGCTGTCTCTTTCTACCCTCTATATACGTATCTCTCTCGCTCGCTCTCGAGACCGATATTACTACTCGTACATTGCGTTTGTTCACATACATATATAACTCGTGTATGGCTTCTGAGGCATGTGGTATGATGGTAAAGCTATATGAAAGCACTTCTAAGGTAAGCTGGTGCACCGCCCCAATATCCGAGCTTTTGTTTACTCCCATAACGGTATACTTATGATTATATCTGAAGACTGATACCTGCTATATAGATGCTAAGTATGTCTAATGCCCACAATTTTTTCGTTTTGGTAGACTCGTTTGTCGTTTAACCGCTTTGATCGGAGGAGCTAAGGAAGATCGAAGATCGACTTTATTGAGTTATTGGTTCCTATTCGATCGGGCAATCGATCTGCTTAGCCCACCGATACACCCATACACACATACAATACACTTGTGGCCAGTAAATGTTATTAACATGAATTCTTTTTTTTTTTTGTTTCTTTTCAAACGAATTGTTTCTTTCTTTTTCGTAACAGCAGGATAACAAAAAAGATCCGCAATGTAAAATGTTTGACTGTTTGCTGAACATAGAGGAGACTATACTCCATACGATACCTAACGAACACGCACACACACACACACGAAACACTCACACACAAACACACTCCTATATATACACCCACACTTAGTTAGCAAGCTTGTAGTGCGAGATGCTTTCTAGGTGAAGTTGCTTTTGAAGGCACAGCGAAACGCTTGAGAACGAGAACATCTAAAGCCAAATAGAAAAAAACTGCTTCAACTATTCCTGCGCTGGAAGAACCAGAGTCTATAGCCCAGTCCACACACACACTACACTACAAAAAAAACCCTCACACAACCCCAAAAGTAAAACAAACACTACGACTTCGAGGCAAACTGGTAAACCCAAAGAATTTAGTGAAAGTTTCCTTGCGTTCCCTTTGAAAATTGAAACTCCTATGCATACTCCAATATATAAACGTACTCGTTTCTATCTACCATATTTGATTGACTTTTGCAGGCTTGTTTGTATGTATATGTAGTAAGTATTTGCCTTGTTTCTGTGTGATGTCCTGTGAGGAGCGATTCTTATATACCCCGCTTGATAACCGAACCGAGCTTACCCTCTTTTTTTCTCCTTTACAGCATTTACGGCTGACGCAGTAACAAGTTTGAAATGCGCTTCAAAAATTGTGAATAGCTGCTGTGCTGCTGAGTTTTAATTTGTTACCTAATTAATATGCTTTTGATTTGATAACACTCATCATTTCTTCTTCTGCTATTTTTCAGTTTTGCCGCTTAGCCTGCGCTTCGTTGCCGTTTTTATTTTTAGCCTTACATAATCCCCTTTATTTGCAGCGTCAACTAACTAACCGCCCAAGCCCCCCAAAAAGTATGCTACTGTTTTATAATTTGCTAATTTGCCTGCTCCCGCTGCTGCCAACCCAGCTTTAAAAGCCAAACGAAACCAAAACAAACTGAACCGAACCCGAACTAATCTACGATAGGTTTAAGTGCGTTTTGCCTTTTTGCATATGCGAACAACAAAGCCGTAGATCCGAAAAAACTTTTCCGCCAGCAACAAGTTAATTACACGTGGGCGCGGGGAAAGGGTGCGGTCTGCAAAAGGGGGGCGAAAGCCGTAATTACAACACGAAAACATTGTTATTTTAGTGGGGGCGGTTGGCGCCACGGAGGGCGTGGTGTCACACATTTACATTTATTAACTCGTGTCCCGTGTGGCCTGCGAAAACTTTATTTTTACCTCTTACCCGCAAAGTATTTTTTCATTCGAGCCTTTCGCCGCATTTGCATAATTCGAAATCAAGGGCTGTTAACGAGTTGGAAGATGGAATGAAATTCGACCAACATGCGGCAAAATTTGATATGACCACTAGTCGGATACTTGTTTTTCGCATATGCAGCTTACGCTTAATTTTAAGTCTTTACTGCAAACTAATTTGTTTTCATTTCTGCGATGGATTTACGAACAATATAATTATTTCATCTAATTTTTCTACCTTTTTTACATGCTAACACACATGCGCAAAAAATCAACAATGATATATTAAATCAAAATAAAATGACAACAATGTTCTCACCATTTGCATGCAACTCAAACAAAAACGAAACCAAATGTTTATATCTATTTAATTTATGAATAACAACAATCACGCACGGATTTGGATCGAAAAAACAAACGCTGCATGGAAAATCAACAAAACCCGAAATTAAAAAAACAACTATTATGTGTATTTTTGTGTTCACACATATTCCCCATCTTTTGTTATCACACCAACTCACACTCACCCACACACACACACATATGTCTATAATAATATTTCTCTTTCTCTCTATCATAACGCATATTTGATTTGAGGCATGCTTTTTCGGCTTTTTGGCCAAATAAATATGGCCTCATATATATAGCGATTCCGAAAATACCCTTGAACGCTTCCTGTGTCATCTACACGGATGCCAGTGGCCAGGTACAGTCAGCCCTGGCTATCGGCGCCACACCGAAGCCTTCCTGCATGATTGCTTGCCCATTCTTCCCTATGCTAAGTTTATTCTTTTGACCCTTTTAATTGTCCCCGAAATGGAAATAAAACACTACCAGAGAGCAGCAAGTATTCGCTGAGACATCTGATTGTCCCTTGTAAAATTGTGCGTTGGTCCCAGAGTTTGGAAGGACCTGTTGTGTGGGCGGGCCCACAGTTCAGTTAATCAAATTAAATGCGCTGCCGCTCCTCAGACAAGAATCAACAATCAAACAGGCAAACAAACAAACAAACAAACAGGGCCAAAGGCGCGGCGATGACGTTGACTTGGTGATGTCAGTAGCTTCGGGCCATAATATGAACTGAATATGCCGTAAGACATGAGCTGGACACACCTCGGGGTGTCATAGCTGTTAGCAGTTGTTTGTTCACCAAACACCCAACCACCCGCAAGCACACAAACACACACACTCACAACCACCACACTCACGCCATTCACACACACACACACACACCCACCCAGCAGAGATGTTATATGATGTTATATAAAACTGTGTATTCTCTATATATATTTCGATATCGTAGCCCAACCGGAGAGGGGCCTCATGTACACTCAGTGTCCGATGCTAGTGAACGGCACCTTTTACATAATTAGGTATGCAGAGGTCGTATCCCCTTTAAATCCTCGTTTCTTTATCCTGGCGAGCTTCGTGGCCGATATCAGTGTGCTTAGCCTTAGCTTTTGCCTTAGCTTCAGCTTTTCGTGTGCTTCAGTTTGGCTTCAGACTAGAGCGGCAAGGATCGAATAAGCTTGGTGGCTTTAACTTTGAGTTCAGCTTGGCAGCTTTTGATTTTCCCACCCCCCAATCTTTGGTTTCTGTGTCGCACTCGTAGGGCCACGACAAAAAATGAGGCCTCGATATGATGGTAAAGACACTAACCCCAACCTTTACGATCTCTCTTTCTCTTCTCTCTTCTCTTTTCTTATATTTCTAGTGCCGCCTATTAGGATATGTAATTGTTACCGCCTAGTACCGCCCCAATAGAACCTAAGAAAGATAATCAATCAATCAGACTGATCAGATCAGAGATCAGAGGTCAGAGCATTTTTGAGTTCCCCGAAAGTCACATACATATGAGTGAGTTCATCTTCAGATAGCTGCTCTTTTGAGGCGCTTCGCTTTCGAAGCTTTATTAGCTTTTCTTGGCCCAGTTTCTGTTGATCGAATACTTGCTGCTTCTACCACGGTGTGTTTTATTTCATGCCAAACTTTATTTCTCAGCTATGCGTTTAAGTTACACACACACACACACACAATGTATATCCCCAAGCAGTATCCCAATCAAGTGACGTAAACAAGACCGGTAAATTACAATTTCGAGGAACACACTGTGATTATAGAAATTCAGTACCCTTACGATTCATTTGCAAAGCCATCTTATGATTTCACTTCTCCGCCTTTTTAGATTGTTTAAGTCGAAGAGAAACTAGCTTAACATACGAGTATCTATATTAAATGTATCATGTGAAACCGATAAGAACGTTCGAGACATACCTATACCTACATATATAGTTAGCTGTATTAACTACGACTAACATCTGGAACTCCACCAACATCAAGCAATTGTAAAACCGAAAACCGTATTTATTCTAACCAACCATTAACCATTCTAGTGAACCATTTCAATATTATAAGATATAACTAATTTGTGCTCTTTTTCTTTTCTTTTTTCTGCTCTTCTCTTTTTTTCGAAACTGAAAACCGATGATAAATATAAAAAAAAAACCCTCCAAATCAAAAAACCAAAAAAAAAACACGAATCACACAACAAATCCAAAAACTCTTTTTGATTTTCTGAATTGGTTTCCGTTTGCATCCTGCCATATCCAAAACAATACAAAAACTATGTCTGAAACACAACCAACCAACTTTCATGCCCAATATAGTTACTGGACACCCTCCCGGTGTGCCAAGATTTTAATAGATCTATGTGCAGTCGGTTAAATTGTAGATTCGTTCATTTAACTGAAGGTAAGTGCATGTGCCTAAGTTTCTTCCTTTTCTTCAGTTCACATTATCTTTCTATATGTTCCCTTCCTTTCCTTACGTTTCCCAATCTTGGGTTTAGTCTAAATCTATATCTAAACGCTTTTAGTGCTACCTTTTCCTAGACACTGTTGAGATGATTTCCGATTTTATCCTAAGTTGTAGTTAGGAAGACACCACAAGTAATTCTATTTAGTTATGATGAATTGGCTGCGAATTTTTGTTTTCGTAAAAATGGTCGACTCTTTTCGTGATAATTTATTGTCTAAATTTTAAGTTTGGCTTTCCGTCAAGATAATTACACACACAAAAATACACAGAAGTATGAAATATTGTAAAGAACGTTTTCGAGCCGAGTGCAAGAGGTTCTGTTTTCGGGCAGCTAAATCTGAAGCAAAGTCTTCACCACTCACTTTCATAAGATCTCTCATGTAATTGTGTGAAAGTCAGCTGCAGTTTAAGATCACTTTTGTATTACCGAAAAACTTGAACAAATTTTTGGAAAAGCTTTCACTGTTTTCTAATGCCAAACCAAACTTACTAGCTCACCGCCAAAAATCCGACTTACTAACGCCCCGCTCTTTCTTTCTATCCCCGCTTTCCAAACCGATCCGATCCGATTCGATCTCCCAGATGACAAGGTCGAGGTGATTGATCAACGTGTTGCTGTCTGCCGCGACCATGCCAATAGCCAGTGCCGCCGCAAGCAGTGTAAATACTACCACATACCGATTGTCCTGCCGCCGGCCAACATCATGGCGGCCATGATCACCAGTCCCAGTGATCAGCAGCCAGCTGTGCCGGTGGCCACAACAACAGCCAATCCGGCGGCAGCGGCAGCAGCAGCAACAGCAGCCGGCTACAACGGCACCAGCAACTTGATAATCATCGAGCCGCAGCAGCAACAGCAACAGCCGCAGCAGCAGCAGCAACAGTTCAGCTACCACAGCAACAGCAGCAATAACAACTACTACCACAGCAATGCCAGCAAGCAGGCAGCACACGCCAGCAACATGTATCAACAGCAGCAGCAGCATCAGCAACAGCAACAGCAACATCAGCAACATCTGCAGCATCAGCAACACGCGCAGCAGCAAACACACATCACCTACCACTGCAGCTCGCCCTACTCCCCCTCGTCGGCCTCCTCTTCATCCTCCTGCTCGATAGCCACCTCGCCCACCCTGTCGTCGGCCACCACGCTGTCCACCACCTCGACGGCCACCATGCCCACGACCCAGCAACAGTATCAGGGTCCGGCGGCCACGGCGACCTTTCTGAAGGCCCCCGCCTATTATACCGATGCCACGCCCACCCTGGTGCTGAGCAGCGACTATAACTCCAACTGCATCCCGATCCAGGCGACGCCGTTCATCTCGCTGCAGGCTGCCCCGCAGCAACATCTGCTGAAGTACACCACCCAGGCACCGCCACCGCAGGCGCAGCAGCATGCCTTTGTGGGTCACCACTATCAGACGCAGATGGGCCAGGTGGTGGCCACTACCGTGGCGGCCATTCCGGCCACCACGATAACGGTGGCGCCGGCAACAGTGGCGTCTCCATCGACATGCATCTAGAAGAAGGGGTTTTCATATCTGCCACAGGGGGCAGCTCTGTTTATTTTACCAGAGACGTATATTAGGTCATAGGGATGTGTTTCCTGCGAAGTCCCCATAGATTTGAAAACATTAGTTATGGCGCCCAAAAGTGAAACATTTTTTAAACGAAAGAGTTCTTTGAGCTCTTTTAAATAACATAATTTTGAAATATTATCCTGTTAGCCATAGGAAGTAAAATGTTTATTTTACAAAGTGCAGCATTATTTTAAGCACCTTAATTAATGTTTTCAAAAACCAGGAGGCCCAAGAAACACATCGTATAGGGTTTTTTCTTTATTAAAAGTTTATCACCTACCTTTATCCATTGAATACTCGTTTTTGTCAACTCCAGTTCACCTAGATACTTATATTGCATACTCCTCAAAACCTAAGCAACACAATACGTATACCAATCATGAATACTCCCCAAGCGATGCTCTACACGAGACTCCAAGCTAAATTGGAAGAAATCAAAAAGCAAATGCAGAAAAGGTCTAAGCTAGTAAATAAAACTTCAAACAATCACATTCTACGAAACACAAACATAAGACACAAAGCAGTAATGGAAGTTTTTGATGAAAATTAAAGGTTGATACGAACTATTTACAAAAATAAGAACCGAAAGTACTTTTGGGGGAAAAGAGAAAGGTAAACTCTACAGAACTTTTTCGTACGTATAGCAAGACTTTAACGTGTAAGCATCTCATTTACACATCAAGTGACATGCATTAGAGGGAAAACATTGAGTGAAGACTCTACAATATTGCAAAACCAAAACAGAAGAGAAGAATAATACGAGTGTTGTTAAATGCAAAAAGAAACTAAAGAAAATTAGCAATTAAAAATTGAAATTAATATTACAAGAGAATGAACTTTGGAGGAGAGCGCAGTTGCATTAAAATTAGTTACAAACTATTTTAAACTCTAGTGTTCCATATTTCAATGCAAATAAAAATCCAAATAAAAGTGAATAAAGATAAAGGTACATTAAAGTGGATAAACATATAGTGAGGAGTGTTAATATTAGCTAAGGTTAAGCCTGACAAACCGTTCTCCATGGCAAATAGTCAAAATTAATCAAAAACAGAATCTACATAGGCCATAGATAAGCAGCAAGAACAACTAATAATAAACACTTAACAATAACAATAATAATAACGATAATGATAACGATAACGAAAACGATGAGGATGAAGATGAAAAAGTACAGTCACGTCCTATTTTTGCAACAACGATTTACTACAAGCGAGAGGCAAACGATACGGAGATTTTATTAAGAAGAATGGTCAGCAGAGGTCAGATAAAGAAAACAGAGTACAGAAACCATAATCCTTTTTTACATTTTATAATAACGATCAAGATAAATCAGCAGAACTACAGCAAGAGAAACCATATTTTTTATATACAATGGAAGCATCAAAAACAACACTGATAAACAAAATCGATATGAGGTAAACAACAAGAAATTTAATCAAATTTAAAGGAATAAGCATTTTTTGCAACAACAAACAAAGACGGAGACTTTTTTAAAGTGTATTAATAACAACTTATTTAGCTGAATTCTCTAGCAAATGAACACAAAGAACTCTAAACAACATTTAATGAGGAATACCACTCAGCTCACACAGAAATCGAAATTGTACCGTATTATATCTTCCTATGCAAACGATTTGTAAGCACTATATATGTATATAGAAACATACCCACTATATGCGACATTTACGAATCCAGACTTATTTCCGATTAACTGTTCGTTTACAGTTTGCCGCTGTTTTAATGACGTTTTGTGACTTGTTTTTTATACACTCAAGAACGTATTTGGAACACACATAATAAGAATTACAATAAATTGCAGAATGGAAACTACTTATTATATACAAAAGCATACGTACATATATACACCATATATGTATATATACTACATATATTTATGTCTGTACACGTATGAATATATACATTAACACAAATATATTGATTATATATATACATATATATATATTTACTAATGGCAACTAAACATGAAATGTGATCTTTTAAAGAAACAAAAAGTAAAGAAAGAAAAATAATAATTAAACGATGGCAGGCAGAATTGGATAAAGGTAAAACTGAATTAAAGTAAAGCGAACTAGCAGCAATCGAATACTAGAGCCATGGCAAGCAGGATAGTTAAACGTAATTTTAAATGGGTTCCATCTCGAGGCAAGCGTACGAATATCTCCATTCAATAAGGATAACACCAATAATACTCGACATCTAGCTAATAATTGTTCAGCAATAACAGATTTATCTACATATACATTTAAGGGCTGGCTATAATATACGGAAATTTGTTTTTTTCATCGCAATCACACTATCACCTATCACTATCACCTATTACTATCTCAATCTCACTACTGTCCGTACACCTGAGTTCCTCCTTTTCTATAAGACTCGGATAGCGTATATCCAGCACCTAAACCTAACCACTCGTAGTACTCAACTTCAGCTCGCTCTCTTCGAAGCCTCCTCCAAACTTACTCGATCACACGGAAGTCGTATCCCGAACTTTCCCGTACTCCAAATAAGAATGCCTAATAAGTTTCCGTCCATTATAATCAGACCTTAAATCTATGTGCAACGACAGCGGATGCAGAAGCAAGTGGAACAGTTGTAAACGAATAAAATTAAATTAACTAAAGTAAACAAGTAAAGTAAATGATTAATTATAAACACAATACTCGTAGATTCTCAAACTAAAAACTCGTCGACATTTTAACAGTTACTAACATTTATATAATAATAACGACAAATGAGTAATACAATAAGCTGCAAAAGGGCAAACAAAAAAAAGAAACCATGATGTTTTGTGTAAAAATAAATGTTCTTTAAAGAGAAAAAATTGAAAAATCGAAAAAAAACACACACACAAAAACCAATAAGCGGAAATGAGAAATCCTAGTTACTAAGCAAACTAACTACGAACATATAGACACTATAGAATCATTGTACCATAAGAGATTTCAGCGGGATTTTGTTCTACTTGACATCTTCTCTAGTATGTGTAGATTGGCGTGTCATTTGACATGGCCGCGCATGTAGAATAGCACGAGTTTGTAAACTAGAAACGAAACTTTTATTTGCCTTAACATCAAACCAATATATACACCAATATACATTGATTTCAATCTTCTGAATAGTTTCGAATTGTTTCGAAAACCAATTTCACTTGACGCATGTACATGGCGCTCTTAAAACGAACAGATACAGATACTATATGACAGCAGAAAATATTTCTGAATCGAAGGGAAAACGGATTAATGTAGTTATGTGTAGAGTCTCCTTCATTGTAAGTCATAGTTATTATTGTTAATTTTAATTTATATTTACACATATATATTAGATCAGTATGATTATTAATTGTGAATATGATGTGATGTGTTTATTGAAAGAAAAACAAAAACGAAACTAAAACAAAACAAAACAAAAATACAATTACTGAATGTTGCAACGTAAAGAAAACTAAATGTATTGACCCCTGAGCGAAGAGTGAAGCGAAATTACAAGAAACCTTATCGAGATTGTGAGGGAAAATCAATTTTACTCCACTTCGGATGGTTAAGTAAGCGTAATGTTAAATTACACTATGATACAAGGCATATGTTTGTATGTACTGTAAGTAGTTATTCATTTTTGTCAGGTGATATCAACGAATTTTTCGATATGTTCTTCAGGCAGAGCTCACCCTCTGCCCCAAATCCCCCACGACCCTCTGTCCCCAAATGTCTATATTGTTTGTAATTCAGTTAAGTTTTCAATATTATTTCTTCGTCTCTTGTCGTTTTTTGTTTTGTGATATTCGCGGTGGAGAGAAAGTTGGCCGAATAATTGTTGTTCGTTGTTTATATTTTGTGTTCATATATATTTTTGTAGTTTGTTTTATTTTTTATAAATATACATTGTATTAAACATATATTAAATATACATTAATGAACTAGTATATACAACTTAACTATACACATATACAAATAAAGATGAATTGAAATAATAGCTCTTAAGGTACGGAGTTTTTGGCAGGAAGAAATCCACAAAAGTAAAACTGAACGGAGGAGAACAAGTTTTTGGGCAACGACTCTGATGAATGATAATTGATAGCGATGATACATATACTCCTAAAATAAAACAAAAGAACCCAAAAAAAAATGAAAATTTTTTAAAAATATTTAATAAACAAATCATTATTACCTATTATTATTATATTTATTATTATAATGAAACAAATTTAGTTATTATTCATGTAAAGAACGAACCAGGAAGGCAAAGCAAAGCGATAACAAATCTTGCGAAATGCAAAAACAACAACGAGCAGAAGAAAGCGAAGAGAAGAATTATGATGAAAGTGAATTAGTAGCTGGCAAGTGAGAATGACGATGAAGAATGAAATTATATTGATAATGAAAATACAACATTTAAAGTTATTTAGCAGTAAATGGGAAAAGAATTAAAAACAAACATGAAAACAACAGACATCAATGAACAACAACAAAACAATGAAATACAATAAAACACAAGAAATAAATTACAAAGCAACCAGTTCTTCTTATTTGTGGATAGCCTACGGCCCAAAAAGTGAGTATCTTTCATTAAGGATCCTTGTGGCACGGAGCGGAATGCATGAATATCCTGGCATAAAAATGCTCACATCCCAGATGCATTATTCCTGCTTAACCGCAGAGCCAGAAAACAAAAGGAGGCCAAGTCGACAAAGGGAACTTGGCTCAAATTTGCTTTCCCTTTCCCTCCCCCAGCGGGGGGCAGAGTGGAGAACTAAGCGTATGCATGCGCACGTAAATTCCCCAAGTGCCAGTGCACGAAAACTCGGAAAAAGAGTACGGAAAATAGTGGAAAAACGAGTAGGTATAGGGGTGGGGTGGACACAAGCAAACGACATGAACCTGCCACATGGCAGTGAAAAATGCGCAAAAAGTGAAAAGAGTGTGGGCGAAAAGGGGGGCATAGAAACTTTGCCATTGCCTGCAATTTTCCTCTGCATTTTTCCTGGCAACTTTCCTTGCCACCCACCTCCCACAAACACATGCATGCACACACACACATGTGCGTATGGCACGTAAGTTGTCTATTTCACACACCAACGCGCATCGCATCGCATCGCAGGGAGAAAAGCGAAGAAAATGGCATCTGCGAGGGTCCTTCGGGGACTCCCCTTTTCGATGACTTGGTGGCCATATGGCGTCGTAACTGTTGCAATTAGTTGGCAGCGGACACAAAATATTGCCCCCCAGCCGCTCACTTGGTCACCCAACCGAACCATCTTTTATTCTCCATTACCACCAGCGCCAAAGTGTAATTAATGGCTGCGGATTATTGATATCGAAAAAGCTGAAAATTGTCGAGTTCATAGTGCCACAATGTTGAAAAATGACCAGAGATTATTACTCGAGCCAAGCTAAAGGTGCTGAAATGGAAATTTCTCTTGGTCTTGAGGGCACATTTAATGTAAAGTAAGTAACTTTCCCTTATTTTGTATATTCTAATATGATCTTTATATGCACCTGACCAATCACTTTGCCCGCTGTTATCAGTCTTTCCTTTTGGGGAGCCTATCCCTCATATCGCTGGCTTAAATTGGCCGCACTATCATCCCGGTGAGCATCCATTAGGGCAAGTGGGGTTACACGGTCGTGGCATACAAATTAACACTGAAATTGCTTTATTATCAGGCAGACCCACCCCACTTGCCACGCCCCGGGTTATTCAACCGCCCACGTATCAGACATCCATTGACAATGTGTGCGATATGGGAACATGTGGAGTACGAGGGTGCTGTGGTACTTGGATATATGGGCGCAGGGCACTTTCGCATGATGTTGTTAATGATAATGCCGCTCCAAAGTGTCCTGGCTGTCAGTGAGGTGGCCACCGGCATCCCGAACCCTTCTGCCCAGTAAAATGCGAGTGCCTTGGATGTTGGCTAGCTGACGTTGATGAGACATGTGGTGCGCTGCACCTCCTCCTCCTGCTGCTGCTGCTGGGCATCGTAAAAATCATTTCCCGTCGTACATAACACGAAACGTGGCGTTTATGTTTACGTCTCTTTGTCGCTGACGACGTCCTTGCCACACACACACACACTCTCGCATCCTAGTGCCCAGGACATGAAAATTTAATTGTCGCTTGAAGTGAGTTGCCGGAGAGTGGGAGCAAGCTCATTAAATTAATTTAATCGCGTTAATTAAAAATTACGGCAGCCGGCGAGTGGGCGTGTGAGATTCGTTTGTTTTTAGTAAAATTTAATAGTGTTAAGCAAAATATTTGCCCACCACCTTGCACACCTGCAGGCCAAAGAAAACAGGACAACAAGCATCACAATTTTACCCCACTCCCCCAATCGCTTCAGGACATTCCGTGGCATCCACACTTGTTGTTGAGCCATTCACGTGTCAATAAACGTCCTTGGGGGATTAGTAATAATTTAAAGGGTACGTTCTCCAAAGGTATGCTATAATAGAGCCATGGTTAATGGGGAACAACAGTTGTTGGGTTAACAGATTGTTGGCGCTAATACACACAGTATGTTAGAAAATAAGTAAAAACCGAAGCGTTTCTCTTTATTTAGAAAATAATATCAAATATATAAAATCAACAGTAAACAGTAAATTTACAATTTTGTGACGATTCTGTGATCTAATTTCTTCATTAGAAATATACATCCTTTTATTCTTTTCTCTTTACTAAGCATATGAAATCTAGGATATGATTTCTGAAATATATACCTTTCTCATTTCTTCTTATTATGAAATCAAAAAACTATCTAAAACTCCAAAACTTCTCAGTCATCTTGAGAATCATCTTGAGATAAGGCATTCAACTTGCATCCAATAAGCCATCCCTATTTGCCACTGCAGACGCTTTTTATCGCTGCTTAATAAAAATTAACTGGTAATTATGTTTCAACTGGCGCAACACCCAAGCAAAATGGGAAGTCAAAGTGGCCAAGTGGCCGGGTCCACCGCAAACTTAATTTCTGCACTAACCGAACGCTTCAATTAACAAGAACAACAAGTTTGGGGCAATGGCCAGGACCAGAAGCAGGACCACGACCACGACTTCCACTTCGAGGACCCACTGCCAGGCGCCACTAAATTTCGTTAAGTTTTAGGGAAACTTTTTTGGTAGCACAAACTTATTGCAGACTAAGGTAACTCTCATGAAAAATTTAACCAGCCAGCCAGCGATGGGAGTGGAGAAACTTAAATTTTATTGCCTATAAGGACGCATTAACTTATGCCCAAGTGGGCCGGAAGTGGATCGGGGCTTAAGCGGAAACGGAAGTGGTGGTGGTGGTGGTGGGCGAGATTTGGAGGCGACAAATGTGCGCGCGTAATTTATTCGCCAGGTGGAGGTCTGGAAATTCTATCTCTTGCATAACATGGCAAAAATTTCGATCGGAAAGCGGATGCGATGGCATAAATTGAAGTTCGCTTTTTGCCCAACGCCTGCAGTTTTTGTGGTTTTTGCGGCGCCATTGTTTTGCGGCCGAGAAAAACTTCTTCCCATTGATCAGCACAAAAATGCGCTCCTAATTGAAATGTTGGCTAAGTCAATCTTTGTTCCTATCGCAAAATCCCTCAAGGTGCTTCATATTGCAGAGGCTTTGGCAACTTTTTGATAGAGCTTATAGTTTGGATTGAGCCAAACCACTTTACCTAATAAGTTCCACCAAAGTTATACACATAAATAAATAAGTAAATGGCTGGGCTGCCGGTCTTACCAATGGTTTTATGACTGGCTCATTAGAAAAGCTTAACCGATGGGTTTTATAGTCTGCATCAGGGCACTGAAAGAAAGTGGTGCATACAACTTTTTTAATTAATAAGCATAGTTTTAATACAATTAACCACCAGTTAAGTTAACCAGTTAACTTATTAATTTTCACATTATTAAAGGAATTTAACAAAGTTTGAGCAGTTGTTCTTTTTTATCCGATAAACAATAAATTTAAAAAATTGTCCTTTAGGAATACCAACATAACCACAATCGCTGGAGACTGGAAAAGGCATTTGTCCACCGGGGAAATTTAATCATTTTTATACTGCACCTTGGGGCACTTTTACTTTTGGCCCGGCACCCAAACCCACCTTTTGCCCGCCTGGAAACCCCCTTTGCAATATATAATTGCTGCCACCCCGCTTGCAACGTCTACACAACTTTGTCTGACCATAAATTTGCATTCCTGCTCCTTGGTTGCTTTTTCTCGCTTCTTACCTTCTTGCCAAGGGGAACTGGAAATATGGCCACTGGTGTGGGGGCACTGGATGGGGCTGGCGTGCGGCTGCAAAGGTGGACATAAAGTTTGCTTAGCAAAATTGCAGAGGCCGGATGCACATGAAGGTGCACATATACAAATAAGGTAAGGCATGGGGTAGCACCGATATATAACAAAAATGCATTGCAAATAAACAAGCGGGCTGTGAGTAATGTGGTGTGATACGAAAATTGCACTGATTTAGTGCCCGAAATTTGCCGGGCCATTTGTTTAAGCCAACTGTCCCAACGGACCTGAAGATACCGGCTACCAGACATCGAAGTATCCACCTGAAGTACAAATGGTTAGCCCATCCGCTGCAGAAGTGCAGAAGTCCGATGAACCGAGTTTCACATAACATACAACTAATTGCGGACCAAACTGCAATTCAAACCCAATAATGGACATAATGTGTGTGTGTGTGCCCTGCAGCCTTTGAGATTTTTTTAACTGAAATTTCAATCAGAGAACCGTAGCCTGGCAATTTTCTGTTGATTTTGTGAATTTTTCGCACCGCCATTGCATCGCATAAAAATTTCAGCACCCGGAATCAAATGAAACGTAATGCACACGGTATGCAAGTTCCTCATTTTATTCCCTTCTTGTTTTTTTACTGCCAGTCGCAGCTGAATCGACTAAATTAACCGGCGCGGGCAAAAAGTTTGTTTGCCCTTCAGACGTTTGCCTCGCTGCTTTGGATTCGACCAGGAAGGGCAGAGGAGCCGGAGGAATCTCCGGATGGAAAGGTTAGATGGCGCACAAAGGACTCGCAGTCAAATATTTGATTTTTTGCTAAAATTATTCAACGCTGCATTAGGCAATCGCCGAAATGCACAAATGCGTTCTCAGCCACAATGGAATAAAGTTGAAAGGTCAGCGAGTGGAGTGAATAATCGGAATTGAAATGAAACTTAAGACACTTAAAGATGGTTTCAATATATAGTTGGAGAAGAAATAACATTATCATCTTAGCAGGTATAAGAACTCTAAACGTAGTTCAAATAAAACTTAAATATTATGTTCTTTTGATTATTATCTTTCAGTAAAACTTAAAGCTGCAGAAATAACAGATCAAAGGAGTACAAGGACATTGGGCATCACAAGGTGTTTTGCATAAAAGCGGATTCCAGGGGGCAGAATCCATATGCCCACAGCCAAGCAGATGCAGTGCAACCAAATCCCGTTGACAGTCATCGAAGCCGCAGAAGGACTCAAAGTGATTCATGGCCTGCGCGCAGACAACTTGGCCCGGAGTTATTGAAACCCCTGCAGGACACACAATGATGGCAGCAACATTTCGGCAGTGCAAAAGGACCTCAGCTTGGAGGTGGAGGACAGTACTTTGCATAAAAGATTGAGATTCCGTGTTAAGCGGCACTTAATGCAAATGTGCTCGAACCTTGTCAGCGGGTACAGAGGTCAATAATGGCAACACGGGATCAAGGGTGGGACTTACTTTTGTCCAACAGACATGGTAATACGTTTCAAGGTATAACAAAGCAGGTAAAAAATATTGAACAAAGTAAATGATAAAACAATTACCATTATTAAAACCAAGAGTATGATTATATAAAACAAATTACTAATTTAAGATTTTGGCACTGAAAGTCCAAAAAATTAAGTAGTTAACTAATACTCCTAATGAGATAAATGCACAAATAATCGATTTTAATTTCCAATTATTTAGCAGAGCTAGCCACACAAAAGGCGGAGTTTGGTTGCCAAATATTGGGTTTAATTTCCAGCCAGACTGGGTCAACTGGCGGTGACCTCCAGCGGGAAGTTCGAGAGTCAAGCGCTGGCTCGACTTTCTCGTGTAGCTGGAAAATGAAAACAAGACTTTTGCCTTTCGAACTCTTTCATGTGCAACAACTGCAGCTTGTCAGCCGCACACACACACAAGCAAACGCACACGCACACACAGATACGTACTTACGCACACATAGCCATTGAGTGGCATCCATAAGCAGCAGCTGGTGCATCTGCATTTCTGTAATCTGGATCCCTCGTCCTCGTCGCATCCTGGCGCCTGGGTCCTCAGAATGATTCCGAAGCTGATCCTGTTCAGCGGCTGTGGCAAATGTGTTTGCATTTCAGGTGTCAACTGCAAAAACACATCCAGCTTTGTTGCAATAACAAACAACATAGTGTAGCCAATCCTGGCCCCATTTCACCCTGGCTCCACCACGCTGCTCCAACTGCCTCGTCCTGCTCCTGGCAGCATTTCAAATACAATGAAAACATTTTACTTAACAGGCAACAAGAAATGCGAAAACGAGCAAAATTTCTGGACAGAAAACAAAGCCAACGGAAGGAAAGCAATTTTTCGAGAGGTTGAGAGGTCTTCTGCTTGGGTTTACGCATTTGCAAAATCAATGCGAAATGTTTCTACAATTTTACAAATTTCCATTTTGATTCGAAATGCTGGAGAATGTTTATTTTCTAAGTCGCACGACCTGGATGCAAATTTTAACTATTCTGAAATTCTTTGACAAAGTGATTGTAGACTTCGAAAAATATCTTGAATATCAAGTAATTTTCTTGATTTTTATTACAATTATATTTATTATACATAATAACCGATTAATATTTAAATTTAAATTTTAAGCTGCAAACCTAAATTAATTGCCAGCCTATAAAACACCTAATTTAATCGAGCCGTATTTAAGCTATTATAATTATTTGATAAAACGATTTCCAAACTGTGCAAAGCAAACTGAATTGCAATTATCTGGCTAAACAGTAAACAAAATAAATTCACCAAGCAGCTGTGACATGCAACAAAATTAATTGCCACCGCCCAGCGGGTCGAGGAAAAATAAGAAGCTAAAGAAGTTGCAGTGGCTGAATAAGCAGAAGAAAAGGACCTTTAGCTCAGACGCCATCCCCCTAACACCCCCATCACCCAAGCAAGTCAAGTTGGCCAGGACGAAAAACAAAATAAAAATCGACTTGAAAATGGCGACAAAATTGCAATGGGCGAAAATAAATTTTGGTCTTGGGTCGCCGGCAGCGCCTTGAAGTATGCCATGAATTTGGGCATTAAGCCACCACACACCCACTTGGGGCGCCCCCTCCTCCACCCCCTCTCATTTTCCTAGACAATTTGAGGCAATCATGCACTCGTTAATCTTGCTCAGGGGCCGAAAATTAATAGTTAACCTGGCCCAGGACTCTCGCTTGTGAAAGGAGAAAAATGTGCTGGCGAGCAAATTAAACTCGTTCTAAATACATTACGAGGGTTACGGTGGGGGTGTTTTGTGTTACTTTTTTTCGGCAGAGGGAGTGGGATGTCCTGTTCAAGGAGCAAGACAAACAAACAGGAGCCCAGGGTGACAGACAGACAGTCAGCCAGCCAGACAGACGGACGGACGGACAGTCAAGCAGCCGGGCAACAACAAGAGCTAAACAAGATTAATTATACCTGAAAAGCCAAAGTCAGTTTTAGACCAAGTCGTGGCCTTTTGACTTTTCCACGCTGGCAGCGGCTGGAGTCCTTGTCGTTGCCCTCGAGCGTCATTTAGTGTGAAAAGCGGCGAGGGGGAAAGGTGAAAGTGGGGGCGGGGGCGGCAGGGCTGGACAACTGAGCTATTTTCTAGACAAATCTGTTTGATATCCGAGTTATTGAGTTAACCAAAAGGTACTCTAAGAAAGCAAAGCTGGCCAAAGTTTAAATGAATTACACAGACTTGTAGAATTTATTTTTGAGGTAAGGGCAATGTCAGTAGATTACTTTCCTATATTTGTTTGTTAACTGAAGTAGATACATAAAATTGCTGTTCATATAACAATTTTAAAATAAAGACTTTTCTCGAATATATTTTGGAAATATTTCAGGTCCATATTCAGATGGTTTTGCAATCATTATGCGTCATCTCTGTGGTGTCCTGGACTCACCAAGTCCGACTTTTTGTTTACCCAACTTGCTCTTGCTGCTGTTGCTGTTATTGTTGCCTAAACGCTCGGAAAATCGGAAAGCAGATAAAAAGCAGCTGAAGCTGAAGAAGTGTCGTCTGTGTTTGCCCAAGAAAAGCTGCAAAAAAAGCGACACTTGAGCCAGGATATCGAGGAGTGAGCTACGGATAAAATAGGGTGTTGAAAAACAGAAAACGAGAACATTGCGGTGCAGGAACTTCAGTTTGGATTTGCTTACCTTTCGATTGATTGGATTAAATCGAAATTGAAGGAGTAAATCGATAAGCGAATGCTTAAGAAGATTCCAAAAATCTCAAAAACAAAATCCAGATAATCTACTTTCTTACACCAAAAACGTTTATCCAACTGTGGATCTAATTATTCCAACTGTGAGCTAAAACATCTGGCCCTTTGACCCTTTTCCGCTTTGAAAAAGTTATGCAAACTTTCTCCAGGCAATATGTTTACTTTCTATCGATTACGATGTGCATCCGGAATCGATTGCTGATTTACATTGATATATTTGAAAGTTTGCCTGCGATTTGATTGACCTCAGCTTACCAGCTCCTGCTAACGAAGCCTGTCAATCCATTATGCTCATTCCGCACACACAGCCCACTTAACCCCACAATGCCGGCCGGGATTGTGCCTTTGGGCGGGCAGGGATTGCCATTCCCACATCACCATCCCAGTGGGGATGGCCAATGGCCATCGCATCGCAGGTGGGGGTAACCTGGTCCAAAGTGCGTCAAAACTAATGGCCACCGACAACAAAGTAAATGAAGCATGGCTCCCGGGGCCAGGACAAAACCAACAGGGCAGGCCAAAGAGGTCAGGACATGCGAGAGCCGACGGCCACGTCGTCCTCATTGCCATTCCCATGCCACACCCAAGCCATCCACCTCTTCTATTTCCCATCCAGCAGCTGACCCTGGTGTCCTGATGCCCTGCTCGTAATAGGCAAAATGAAAAATCTATAGAGTTAAATGAGTGAAAATCAGGAAAATGCATTAATGAATGAATGACAGCAGGCACTGTCAACAGCAAGAGCAGCATCCATCTGTCCACTTCCCGTCCTGTCACTCGTCCTTTTTCCGCACGAGAATGGGCCGCAGGACTTTGAGAGAGCTACGTGAGCGAGTGATCGAATATGTGTGCGCCAAGGGAAAAGTTGCACTGAAAAATGCGTAGATACATATGGACAGTATGCAGATACTTTCTGAAATAGTTTCAAGAGGATGGAAAGAAGTAATTAAAGCAATAAATAGTGACAGATTTGGTCAAGCCATGTTAGAACGTTATAAATTTCAAGTTCTATTGATTTCATTTCTTACAGTGTAACTGTGTGTTGCTATGTGCGTCTTCCCGTTAACCTGGATGGACAGGTCAGCCTGGAGTTGTGCTCCCTGCTGAGTCTGCCTCGTTGGATGCCTTATTTATGAATGCACACACGCGGGGGGTGGTGGTGGTGATGGTGGCGGATATGGGATTGGGAATGGGATGGCTTTATGGTTATATGGACGTTGGGGCTGGGATCGGAGCTGGGTAATGCCGCTTGGCTTAGTGTGTCCTGCAGCAGGTATGGTAACCGATGTTCAACACGTACGCAACTGGTCCACGTCCGCTCATCCGGGTCCGTTGTGTTGGCATTCCTAATAGTCCGGCATCCAAACAGTTGCATCTTCTCCAGCGGAAGTTGGGAAGGGGGGAGGGGGCAGCAGCGATGTGGCTAGCCGTTTTCCCCACTGACAGCTGATGTGCAGCACTCACTTGTTAGCGTCGTAATGCTTCTGTTTTCGGAAAGTACGCACCTCCTTGGATAATTCGGCAAGTTTTGCTAATGCTGCCTTCGAAATCCAATCGAGCATTCCTCGAGTGACCCCTGTTGTGCTTCAATCATTTACACCAGTCTTGGTTATCCAATGGCATATGCAACACCTTCCTCTTAACCCTTCACTGCACTTAGCCAAATAGGGCTAGGACTTATGGTAAATAAATTAAAATTAGAAATATTATACACATATAAGATGTTATAGCTCTCCAATTTTGTTAAAAGGAGTTTCATAAAACAAGATTTTGTAAATCGTAATATACCTTGATTAAAATAATCTGAGAAAGCCTTAAACGCCCACTTTGGTTGATAAAGCCCGATTTGTAAAATTGTGTTACACTAATTGCCAATTTGGCCAATAATATTCGTTGAGTGTAGAGCGCCCGCAGTGCAGCAAACATTTTTCGCCTATGAAAACGTTGTCGCATATTAACGTAATTAGTTCGTGGGCCCCATAGAACTTTGGCCTGGTCGACTGCAACTGCTGACCCAACCACCTGCCACCCCTAACCCATCCAACCCGCTGCACACTCCCTTATGTGTTTGCGGTGTTTGGGAATTGTGGCCGGAATTATGATGTCCAGGACCCTGGCCATTAAGCCCTGCCCGATGAGCAGCCGTTGCGTGCGTGTTTTACATACGAATATGGCCAGCACCAAATGGCCAGCACAGTGCAATGCTGCTGAAGTACAGTGCAGTACAGTGCGGGCCATGGCTGTTAATTGAAACGTGATTGTGTTGCAGGTTTGGATTGCGTTGCCAGTATTTATGTGGGGGGAGGTGGATATTTCTGCGAAGGGATACCGGGCACTGGTTGGCTTAGCCGAAGCCGCTTCCTTTTTTGACACTTGCCATTGCAATTGTCATGTGCCTGAGTGCAACGAAAATAGTTGCGCATTTAAATTTTGCAGCAATATAATTTAGTTTATGCTTTTGGGCTTTGGGGAATTGAATTTGCACGCATGCACAATTGAATTTGAATGCAAAGTGGCTTCGATATCGAATGCATTATTAATTTACCACATACGCACACAGAGACGCAGACACGGAGACAAAGGCAGCAACTCACGCACAACGAGATGTCCTTTAGCCGGCATCCTTGGTCGCAACACCCTCCGCCCCCTCTTCACCAACACAACCCCATTCACCGGAAATATGTATTGGTTTTTCACTTTCGCAAAAACCCCCGTCATTGATACTCGTCCTGCTGCTGCCGATGATGATGATGATACTGGGGCATGCAGGAAACTGCCGATGTAACCGAGAAAGAGAATTTTAAATGTGCATTTAATGTGATTAAGCCGGGGTCTTAGGGCCTTAGGTCTCCGACATCCAAGGGTCTGCCACTGCATTTCCAATTTCTTATCGGTCCCTGCACTTGTGGTTTCCTAATTAGAACTGAGCTTAGCTGGGGTTTGGGGTCATACGATTATCAGGAATGGAACAGAAGTCCAGGCATAGCCTCTAATAGAATTGTACGCATTAACGTTTTAATCATAGGTGTGGTTGGGACCTAATGCACCAGATTGGATAGGTGTTGATGTACTTATCGTTTAAACAACTCGAAAATGTAATAATAAGTATAGTAGATAAAATAAGGAAATTGGAAGGGTGTTCAATAGAAACATTATCCGCAAAAAAATGTACATTGAATCATTCATTTTCTAGTTCTGATACATCCCATTAAAACTTACGAAATTTAAGCACGCAAAATAAATTTAATAGACACTTTACCAATTACTTTCAGCGAACAATGAGAATATTTCGTATTCAAAGACCATGAAATCGATAACTTAAGTACAACGCACAAATACAACACGGCTGTGCTTTTCCGGCGGAAACCCCAAATAGATTGAACACCCTTTTCCCTGTCCAAGGAGCACGTCACGGAATTGAGGTTATGTCATTTGTTTAGTTTGTTGCCTCAATTATTTAGCAGCAAAGGAGACCGAAAGCAACCGAATCGAGGCCTATCGAGAGACAGGACACTCGATTTGCAGGCACGTGTGTGCGAATGTCCTTGCGGTGTTTATGCAATTACATAAATCCTGTGTGACAATTTCGATTTGGATTTTCTTTTATTCAAATAATGCCTTCCAGTCCATCAGGGGCCAGCACTGTTCAGCTCGGTTATAAAATATTTATTGCCTGCAAATAAATCCCACACACTGACACGAGCAGACGTCGTTATGGTAATTAATTTCAATCCAACACGAGACCTGGCATAATCTTATTTATGCGACTTGTGTCTGGGCGTTGGGATTTGGCATTTCTGATTTAGCATTTAGCAATTCGGATTTTCCACTTTTAATTTTTCCCCTATGCTGCTTGCTAATTGATAGGTCAAGATGTGTGGATGGAAAGGAGAGGCTGTGTGATCGAGAAACATGTCAAATTCTTAGGAATCTTTCCCTTATTCAACCGCAACAAAATCAATTGCCTGTCCAGGGGCTGGCCAATATTTAAACTGCTGCTGCTACTGCTGCTTCTGCTGGGCTGCTTTCAAGCTCATGCAAAATTTAATTTTAATTTCGAGTCGGCAAATGTTGCAAAAGTGAGAACAAGCCAATTTCCTTTCACAGCAGTCTGGGTATACACAATTTAAACACTTGACTGCATTGCGGCTACGACTTGGGCTTAAATGCTGCCAAAAGTCAAACACTGGCCAAGAGAATCGTTCAAGTTTTCGGCCTCCCCTCGATTTCCTTCCACTAGTCTCGAAAACACTAGTGTGTTTCTGCCAATTGACATGCAGACCTGCCTGGCAGCCGTAAATCGGCATAAATAATTCATTATTGCCGCCTCGTTGCGCATAAATCAAGTCTTTGGCCAAGGCCCACACACAAGCGTCGGCTATGCGATACCAGCTCTAAACGCATTTAAAGAGCCGAAAATATGTAAGACTCACAAAAAAAAAAAAATGAAAAACAAAAAATGTACTTGGAGATGCCGGGGATCGAACCCGGGGCCTCTCACATGCAAAGCGAGCGCTCTACCACTGAGCTACATCCCCCATGTGAAACAGCCCGACCAAAATGCGTTTTGCATTGGGGGAAGGGTAGTCGATTTAAAACCTATATTGCAGGACGAAAAGGACATAGCGAGATGGATAAGAGCACATATTTTTTCAAACAAAAAAATTAAAACGCGAATAGATTTTAAAGATAGTTTAATTTAATTGGGATATATGTTTTATATTGCAAAGAATAAAAGAAATTAAATAAAATCTAAAAACGCAACTGCATTAACTGCAATATAATTGCATTTATGCCAAAGCGAAACATTAACACATTAATAACGCTGTCAGCATTTCATTTGTGCTTGCTTACTCACCACCATTCGGTTGCTTCGTATGGGCGTTTGGCTCAATGGTTGTTCAACGGGGATGTAGCTCAGTGGTAGAGCGCTCGCTTTGCATGTGAGAGGCCCCGGGTTCAATCCCCGGCATCTCCAAGTACAATTTTTTTGTTTTTCATTTTTTTCGTATTTTATTTACTTCCATATAAGCACCGATCGCGATGATGATGCTATTTTGCGGATTTTTCTCGTCCGAGTTTTGAAAAAGGCCATGCGGTCATGATTCCGATTCTGAGATCACAAAACCAAAAAAAAATCGATTCGCTTCTTCGTAAAATCGATAAAGTGATCCATGTACCAACCAGGCGATCAGCAACGAACAGCAAGCGTCGTACCGCTCGCACATTTCCAACGCGCCCGCATGATCGTTTCAAAACTGTACAGTGCACTGCTTGTGTGAGTGCGAAGGCAAGAGTTGAAGCGAGATGGTAGTATGCAAAGAACCGTGACAAAGCAAATACATATGTACGTACATATAAGCCAGCTAATGTGTGTGTAATTTTATTTTTATTTGTACAGCAGTGTGCGTGTTTCGTTCGAAAGTTAAATTGAATCGGTTCCGTTGGCTTTCTGAGTTTTTCTGGCCGCCTGGTCGGTTGCTTAAGAAGATTGAACGATTTTTGCACGGTTTGAGTTTTGAAAGTTCATTTGAGTTTTCTGTTTGGGGACGGGTTATTTTGATGGCGGTGAATTTTTGTACCAGGATTTCTACTTAAACCTAGATTGATTTTTATAATTTTATTAGAATTTCGCTTAAAGTGGTGTTCTCTTTCATTAGGTTTTCAACCCCATTGGAAATGCAATTTAAATCATTTATTACGAAAACCCCCTGTAGGATTAAAGAAAACTTTTTTATTGCAGCTGCCCGAAAAGTTTTTGGCAAAATCTCAGCCTTTGCAGCTCTGCATTTGCACCTTCTTTTTCATTTCTTTGTTTTTGTTGATTTCGTTTTTTTGTGCATATAAATTTGTTGCCTAATCCGGCGACGTTTTCCCAGGGAGTTGCATTTAAAGCGCCATTTGCTATAAATATTCATGCAAATCGGCAGGGAGCTAAGAAAGTGCCACCCACCACCAACCTCTAGAGATAAACAGGTGAATCGGCAAACAGAGCAGGTGGCGCCCTTCGTTCGGCCTTAATTAAATGTAAAGGCGTTGCGCTTTAAATGCAATTGCCCTGCTCGCTAAGTGGGAACTTATTTGCAATTTCATAATTGCCAGTACTAGTTCTATCTGCACGACTGGCCGCCCTTGCCGTTCCAAGAGTTTGTTGGTCCAACTTTTTCAAAAACTAATTAAAACGATAAGGGCAACCGAGTAGAGCAGCGAAATGTCGCCGCGAAGTCCCCAAAAACGCGAGCATGACACTGGAAGAAAATAATTCATCAACTATTTCATTACTTTCCATCCTAAAAGAAAAGACTATAAAAAACTATAAAAATTGATATATTTTATATATATAAATACATTTTTTTCTTAAATGGATGTTATGTTAACCATCAATCATCCCCAATTTTTTTTGTAGTGGAATGTGCCGCTGGAACTTTGACTATTCCATTGCGATGTTTATCCAAAGATCTGCCCAAATTTGCATTAGCACACGGCTTTTGTTTGTCTCCCACACGTGAAGTGAAAAGAGTGGGCAAGGGGCGATGAAAGTCAATTTACTTGAATGCCCCAGGCGGAAATTAAATAAATTCTATGAGCACACGTCAGGTGCGCCAGGCCGAAAATGACAGTTGTCAGCTGTCAAAGCAGGGCCAGAAGTACAGTTGACCACGTACATCTATCCATAAGCGTCAGCTCAAGGACTAATATCACTCAATAACAGCGATTCTCATTGCTTGGTATTTACCAATGTTCCATTACATTTCATAGATTTCGTTTAGAACTGTCTTCTTTCTTGCAACGAACGACAAAAACAATTGGAATTGCAGCCCAGTGCCTTCTCGTTCATCCCTCTGATTGATTTGCATACAGGTAAGGCAGTGGCTTGGAAACATCGTTGGACACTGCTGATAAGAGGACAAACAATGGGATTTAAAGGGCTCAAAAGTGAAGACAACGAAGTTATGGGTTTACGGAAATAAAGAGCTGGGAAACAAAGTTATCATAGGCCATAAAGTGGTGTAATTTCGAGAAGGGTACAAAAATAATAGCTAATAAATTGCGTTAAGCGTATTGGTAAAACATAAACATTTGAGAACATTCGAAAAGTACTTTCTTTCAGTTTCAATTGATTATTTAACCCGCCAAAAATGTCTCGCTTCGAACTCCCTTGAAACTCACCACAGTGATCTGCGCTCTTTTCGACACTCTTTTCCACCACGCGGGTCCAAAAGTATGCAACACAATACACAGAACGATCGGGGCTTACTTCGGTTCTCACCTGCGCGGACGCTTCAGCAACCAAAATCAGTTACGATTTGCCCGCGAAAGCGTTAACAACGTTTCAACGGATCTTCAGCGTGCGATAATATTACATACGTAGAAATAATATCAGGAAGGCAGCAGCAACAGCAGCAACAACAACGCGAGTAGCCCTCTCTCTGCGCCTCTTTCGCCTGTCAACAGTTATTTTAGCCGATTGTTTTGTGTGACTTTTTCGTGTGCTGTTCGCTTTCGTTTCGTTGGCTGTTCGGCAACTCCTTCATTTCATTAAAAATAGTAAGGCCTTGTAACAACAACAACAACAAGAAAGACAACGTGTTTATGTGTGTGTATGTGACAGCGTTTGCATACGGAAAAGAGTTGAGAGTGCAACAATAATAACTGCAACAAAAACAGAAAACCCAAAATCAACAGCAACATTTGAAAGGGAATCGTTTCTACTTGTTTGTTTAAGCGGTAAGTCGAGAAATGAAATTTGCAGCCTTGAGACAGTTTTAGAGCCACTGAACTTGAGCGAAATGCGAGCAGAATATCAATTGATACATTGGAATTACTACGGACAAACGTAACAAAACAACGTGCTAAACATAAATGTGCAAAAATAATTATAAAATCTCATTGAATCACTTGCCATGATTTAACCAAGTTAATAAAAGTCCATTTCATTTGCTGGCCATCGCAATTGAAAGCCATAAAAACTGTATTTTCAATAACTGAAATTAAATAAACAATTTACACACGCAAAGCGCTTTGGGGTGGGAAAGAGAGGACGATTTGGTGGCGGAAGCGAGAGGGAAGAGAAGCTGCAATCAGCCTTAACGATTACACTTGAAAAAATTGTTATAATCGGATTTTCAGTTTAAATTGCAATTGATTGAACAACAAGGATTTGATGGAACAAGTTAAGGTCTTTTAAATTGAATCCCAATTGAGTACATGTGTAGCTATAAGTATATCTCAAAGATACTGATAAGGGGATTATTTGCATTTGAAATGATAAACCCGCCGCCAACAATAACTTTTTGCTCTCTGCATTCAAGCTGAATCAATAAACTAAATAAGCCAAATTAAAATGGGCTTTTATTGCGTACCGCTAAATGTGTTGCCCTGTTAACTGCTTTTGGCTGCACTAACAGTCGCACCGCCCGCCTTACATAATAATTGTTTTGATTTATATTGCCCCCTCTCGCTCGCACGCTCTCGCCCCCTCTCTTTTGGGCGCATTGCATAAGGCCGTTTGCGTTTGCAAATGCGACATGCATGCGATTTTGTCTCTTTCTCGTCGCCTATCGCTTGGCGGCCTCTCTTTCTAATGCTATTCATAAATCGCTTTTAAGTTCGGCAGGTTTTACTCCCACCTCTTCTTCTTCTTATTTACGGCAGCAGACACTCCCCACCTGCAATTCACCTGAAAAAGCCCCGAAATCCCCAAACCCCCAAGTGACAACTCTGGTATTCCAGCTATGCCTCAAAGCAGGTTTCTTTAATGGTTTTTTTTTCTAGTCTTTTTCTGTGTTTTTGTTTAGACTTTGCTTTTATTTTAGTTTCGAGTCGCTGGTTGTTGTTGCACCAATTCACCGGTTTACTTCTTCTGATTTGCTGGTTGTGCATTTTTGTCGCGTGTATTTCTGGTTTTTTTCATAGCTTTTTTCCCCCTCCTTTTTTGTGGGTTTTTCTGTGGCACTTGCCACGATTAAGATCCAATCTTCGGCGTTCTGCGCTTGTCACTAGCTATGCTAATTCGATTAAATCGGTATTTAGCGATCGGGTTTTGCATTTATCGCGGCCACAGCCCGACGATTTTTGACACATTTCGCGGATGGAAAGATCTGTGCAAGATCAATGAATATGCCAGAAATACAACCAGTTATTGAGAATTGGCCTAGAGTTTGCGAAAGAAAACCTTTGTTTAAGCAATTCCTGGAAGTTATTAACCTTCAAATTTTGGTGCGAATAAGACTGATCGTGAGAGATAAAACAAAACACTTTTATCCAGAATTTCCCTATAAAAAATGTTATTAATTAGCCAAAACAAACTATCAGCTTTCCCAGAGAGCTCGAGTTCAATATATCATTTGTATTTCTCACAGCAAACAGCTGATTGTGAAGGCCAAAAGTGATCGTGATTGCTATGATCGCATTTTCGAATTCGTAGCCTTGAATTCTGAATGAAATTCGAAGCGAAAATAAACAATGATAACCGTTGAGCTTCCATAGAATTTGCAAATCCTAAACCTATTTATCATATTTGGGCGAAAATGTAGTAAGTGACTCATGAGGTTCCCACATCCATTCATTTGCATTTTGAATGGCATGCGAAAATCTTCACAATTGCAGCGTCTATGCACAATGGATGTTACCTGAATATAGTAACTGAATCTAGTACCTGAATATACAGTTTTCAGCTTTTGCAAACATTTCTTATACCTTTAAGTGATTGTGTTAGCAAGCAACAATTTGCGCATTGTTTGTGCATTATTATTGTTTCTACTTAAGCTGCCGATCATCATTTTTTCTAAACGTTAATTTATAATATTCCCAAGGTCTTCGCTTAACGGGGAACAAAAAAAACACACATTCGACGCAGTTGAGATTCAAGATTATTATATAAAAAGGCAAAGCTGCAAGTTAATATATCAAAATCAATGCTTAGAAATTTTACTTTTCGCTTTTGATAAACTTTCGAATGAAAAAGAAGACACGAAAAATAATGGTATAAATTATACAAAATATGTGCCTTATTAAATGGATGGGGCGAACAAACGAAAACGAAAGCCCCAATCCCGGTCGGAGTTTGGCTCCGAGTCTGGGATCTCCGACAGAAATGCTTTACTTTCCTACTCCCTTTTTTTTTTATTTTGTTTGGCTGCTCGGACAAAAGACCCAAACGAGATTCAACAGCCGAAGAAACGCCTAAAACAGCAGCAGCAGCAACGAAACAAGTACAAAGCCAAAGATATTTCAAAAGGCCAGCACAAAGCAGCCAGCAGAGAGAAGACCAGACCCCGAGCAAACCCAAAAAACAGGTTCTAGAATCAATTTTTATTTTCTCAAGCTCAACCAAAAAATAACTACAGAAACAGAATAAAACGAAATTCAAGTCGCAACAGGAAAGGAAGTTGGGAATTCGATTAACCGAAATTTTAATGCTCTAAAAGGGAGTGAAGGGCTATGATTATTTAAACAATTTATTAACGATTACTTAAGTAATCAAGTACTATCATTATTCAAAGCTTAGTTCTTTTAAGTCCTTTACTCTTAAATGTTTTACTTAAAAAATAAAAGAAAAAGAGTGATTGCTTAAGTTTTCTGTAAGTAGAATTGAAATATTAAAATAAAACACCCTTCCTTAAGGATTTTCTTTAAATATAACTAATTAATAAATGATTTAATTTCACTACCTACTACATGTAGCTCTTTTGAAAGAGTATCTCGAAAATATTCGCCGGCTGAACGCACGAAAAATATTTGAGGCAGCCGCAGCATCAAAATGAATTTGGTTAGGACCAGGTTTCTACAGATACACAGAGATACAGCTTCTAAGTGGCTCTGCCTCCCTCCGCTACCCCTTGCCGCAAAGCATCCCCCTCACTCAGGGCGATCTTAAACCTTATTTTTTATTATTTCGTTTTTTTTTCTGCTTGCTAAAAAGTTTTCTGTACGCGGGCCGCAGTGTCGTCAGCCCGTCAGCCGTTGTATATTTTGTATCTGTATCTGGCGAGTTCGCTGGTGTGCGGTGCCACATGCACACGTTCTGTGAGATACATTGCGCCTAGAATTTTTCAGCCAAGTTTTATGAGCGTTTTTGCTTTCGCGAGGCAAAAACAAGTCGGTTGCTACACTACACACGGCTTACAACCAAAAACAATTTGTTGCATCTGCAAGATTGCTGGGGCAGCGTTTTAATTCTCTTTTTTTTTTATTGACATTTCCTCTTGTCGTGGCGAATTCTATAATTTTACACGTAATTTCCCCAGCCGGCTGTTTTACGTAGTTTATTTTGTTTTTGGCGACTCCGCAAATTGCTTATTAAAGTTTTGATTGATTGCTGAGTACGCCCAGTGAGATCCGTTGTACGTTAACTTGAAACGCTAAGAAAATGATATATGTATGTACGCCTTGGGTTTGGTCTCCTCTTGGGGTTTTCTCTTTTCCCATCGCATTTTTTTCTGGCTAATGAAATGTGCGAAGTGTAATTGCAAGATTCACTTTTTTTTGCCAACAAGTTTTAATTTATTACAGAGCAGGGTTGTTGTTACCGATACGGAAAAGAGCAGACGGTTAAGGATTATTACCAGTTATTAGTTATGGTTTTCCTAACTGCTTTGCTAAGTAACAAAAAACAAATAAATCTATTCCCTAGCTGACCCCATTTTTCATGTGACACAGGATTTACCTTGAGCAAATAAATATTTTAATGTACTTTACTTGTCATGGGTGCGGTTTGATTAGCATGAGAAGTGTGTGTAGCAATGTGTCTTCTTTTTTTCTCACCTGTCTCCGTGTGCAGGTGTTTCAATCGCAAAGTTGGCGTCTGAATCTCGACTTAAGGTTCGAGTTTCTAAGCGAGGCTGGCCCCTCAGGTCACATTCAGTCAGATTTACATTCACATTGCAGCATTCGCCAGTGTCATTGAATAATATAGAAAAGCGCAGTTTGTAGAGTTGAAGACAACTCGAGAGCATTGAGTGCATTGGGCTAGCATTAAACATATTTCAACTAAATAAAGATACAACTGATATTTTGAAGTATTTAGCCACAGAGCTTTACAAAACGTGTAAATTCCACTAGTTGAGATTCCCAAGAACTACCGCAGTGAGCTCCACGGGTATTTACCTAACCAGTTTTCCCCCATCGCGTGACAACTCTCCGATTTTGTCTAATACACCCTCAATACCTTAGTCAGAGGTATGCAAAGAGTAAATAATCATAACCAGTTTTGCAGAGTTTCCCAGCTGTACTCGAGGTATTTGCTAACCATTCAATCAATTCAGTCGGAAGGCGCATCTTCTTCAATCTTCTCGCATCTGGAATCTGAGATCTTGAATCTTTGGCCAGAGGCTGCTAATGAATTTTTATGAATATCTATGCATTCATGGGTGGCAGTGTCGCCACAATCGAACAATTGCTAGGTGCTAAACGCTGCCGAAAACAAGTGGGCTCTAATCACTTTGGCGTCATCTTACCAAAAAGGCCTCACATAATTAGCCATTCATATCAGTAGCAGCAGCAACAGCAGCAGAAGTGGACAAGGGCAATGGGCCAGAAATTCCTTAATTAAAATCAAGTTGCGATAAGATAGTCGTCTCGAATCCATAGAATAAGAACAATATTTGATAACGTCAAACACGAAAATTAAAATGTGTCTTAAATTGTTAAGATAATGGTTGTGCAGTATAAAAGCCGAATGAAAATCAATTATAGATGTCCCGGCCTGAAGTTTGAATGGCTCAACATTGAAATGGATTTCTTATATCTCATAAATCGTCGATCACGATCCGAAGATAGTGAAAGTTCTTCCTGCTCTTGCGTTTCACTTTTCTATATGTTTTATTACTTACGTAAAAATCTCTGTTTGAGCACTCGAAGTAAACAGGCGAATGTCGTCAGCGTTTGTTTAATTTATTACGTAGCCTTTAACTTTTAGTCACTTTTATGGCTAACGATGAAATTATCATTGTTTCTGCGTTTGTTTTGTTGCCTGGCAGTGAAATAATGTTAAAAGTTGATATTTTCAGCTTTGGAAATGGCTTGTGATGCATCATTTAAGCAATGTGGAAGGGCTTACATAATAATAATAGTTATATATAAACCGCCAGCTTGGAATACTTGTTTATTTATGACTTGACTAATTGAGATTTAGGGGCATTTTAAGGGTGTTAGAAACAATTACCTCATTACTGCGTTTTAACGCCAGGAGGTGGACATTCGAAACACCTCTGGGAAATAGATCTTAGAAAATAGAGCTGTATATATAGTTGACATTTTGACATTTTTGCACCTTAAATTATTCGCAAAACAGCGAACACAAGTTGCTGACGAGTGAATCGACAAACCCTACAATATCTGATTACAAATCCGTTCCCATGAATTGATATCTCAAAAGACCCACTCCCCACAATTCCAGACATCTCGAATGACTCATTTATTTAACACTGGCTATATGAATTCCTCACCTAAGCACAGATGATGATTTGCATTTCATTGTTGGGGTGGCGATAATCCCAAAATAAATCCGCCGAATGTGGCACTTGGTAATTTTATATTATCTTAGCTATTCGGCTGTTTTCCTTTCTATTTCCTGGCTTATCAGATCCTGAGTTTGCATATTTACCCAAGATATAATTAAATTCGGAGCGAATGTGCGAAAATCTAACAATACACTGAGCCTAATTAGAATTCACTTGGAAGAAAGCCGCCCAGAGCGAATGTTTGCGTTCGGAAAAAGCACTATCGCTCCATGGAAAAGGGGTTATAACGGATATTGGGGGCCAAAAAGGGGAGCTGTGGCTCGATCTAGAGAATCCCTAACCGAATCGAAATCAACTACCTGTAAGTGCCTAACGGCTAATTTGCTTTAATGATGAGAAACCGCTTAAGTAAACAAACAGCCAACAACAATGGCGACTGCCATGCGGGTTGTCACGGGGGGCGGGGCTGTGGGCGGTGCTGGTGGGGAAATATGGGGGGGGTGTATGGGGGGCTTTGGCCAGCGGCGATTCCCCAAGCATTGTGAATGATAAAACCTAGCTAGTATATGTGTGTACTTCATGGTTGATTGCAAATTCAATTAAAGTTTGCGCAGTTCTCTAAGCTCGAGAAGCGGAGAATAGAGCCAGAGAAACTGGAGTGTTGCAAGGGGGAAGTGGGGGGAGGTACAAAAGACTGACAACGGGAAATCGCTTAGCAGAGCAAGAAAAAAATGGGTAAAAAACGATTTATGAACTTACGAAATTCAACAAAGTATGTACCTTGTCAGTCGAAGGTTTTCCCTTTGCCATTATTTTCTTTAACAATCAAAATTGACCAATTGGCACACAAATCGTCTTGTAATTAGCGCAAAACCCCTGATTAATTTCAATTATTTTATAGCACCATCTTCAATTACATTTAATCGTCATTTTAATAATTGCTGTGTTGCTTATTAGCCAGCATGTAGACTAATATTTGTTTCGTTTAATTTCCGTGCTATCAATTCAACGATTTCTTTGTTTATTGCCTCTGATGTTTTGTGACGTTTTTCCAGCCAGTCAGTTCCGCTTCCTAATTCAAATATTAATCGGCTGGTTGAGAGCCATAAACCTACATACATGCGAGTATAGGCAATTATTATTATTTTTATTATTATTTCGATCTCATCCCGTGCAACGAACACACACGCACCCATCCCCAGCCCAAATTGTCTTATTGTGGGTTCTGAATTGAATTTTTTTTTGCGCCTCATTGTTTACCTTTGAATTGAATTAAAAATCGCTTACAATGGAAGCTGGCAACAATTGGCGGTGGGAAAGTCAAGGTCAGCACCCCCCTCCCCCTTGCCCTGCCCTCCCACAGCCCACAAACACGAGCTCATCTTGTACCAATAAATTGGGCTGCAAAGAGGAGTGGGGAGCTAATGCCAACATTCATAAATCTTATGGCCAACGATGATTCAACTTTCGGACAACAAAAAATCCACAACAAACCGTAAGAAAAAAAAATAAAAACAAAAACATAAATAAGTATATAAATAGAAGGCAAACGAAATTTAAGCTGAGGCGGAACACAAAAATGCTTTTGTAATTTGCAATGCCTGCGAATGCGACTGAAGTTTATTAAGTTTATATACAGGTATTCAAAATTCAGGGCTTCGAAGTGGGTTGCTTGCTGCATTCACTGGCTGAAAATTACAGGCAATTAATACCGGAGCGGTGATTTCAAGTGCTAATGCCGCGATGACGTGAAGCGATGTGTGTCCCATCAGTAATTAGCACGTTAGCAAATCGAGTGCAACAAGTCGTCGGAAGTTTCGAAAACCCTTTTTTGTTTTCGCAAAACATGAAGATAAACGATAAGGATTAAATATACGAGAAACAAGATTATCTATTACTGAAATACTCAACTTATCTGGTTTTGAAATGAGTCGAAACTCGATTTATATGGTTGCATATATATAGAAGCTCTAAAAATTTGGTTTTTGAAAAAACCTCCCGAAAATTGTAACAAATTTATTATGATAACGTTTCAGACTGAAATGTACACGTATTTTTCAATATATTCCTTCGCATACGCGAAACCCATTTCCGAACTAAAGTTATTCACGTTTAATATTATGGATGGTATTTAACGAAACATTTTTTCAGGAAAATCACGTTCCTTCCCGGAAAGTGTGTGTATGTGTGTTTGTGTGGGTGGGCAGGTTGGTTTGCGATAAGCGGGTAGTACTAAATCATTTTTGACCCATGAGCACATGCATGTGGAATTTCTATTTACCCGGTTGCCAGTTTCCCCAAACCAAAGTGGAACACTAACAAAAACAGCACCGAATCTTAAGCACGGCTATAAATGCTATTTGTCGAGCAATTACCCTTATGGCAAGTACTTGCCAGATATGCCCATCGAAACTAGTGTGCCCCGAAATGGAGGCCCAGTAACAGCACGTACCTTTCGGCCGATCGGCCTTTGGATGGACCTTTCAGCCAGGGTCGATTTTTGGGGTCAGGTAATGTGGGTCAGCATATTGTCCAATGTCGGCCATTAAGGGAATACGCGATAAGCTGGCCAAAAAACTGAATGAACTGTAAGGTTTCTTATCTCTCGGTAGTCGCTGCTTGCCATAAACATACGTACATACATATATGTGTATCTACTGGGCATTGCTCTACGCCTATACAAAAAAAAAAGAGAAAAACTTAGTACGATATGGCGACATTTCCATTCCAGACTCATGTATCGGTTGCCAAAGAACAATAGCTCATTATGAAATCTTGAATTTTATCAGCAAATGTTTCTGCGGCAATTGAGTTCCACAGACTGATTGGTGAACCAAATGGGATTGATCTTGCAAAGCATTTTCTGCTCCAGAACAAACAATTTTATTTTATTTTTTTTTTTTCCAAATATATTAGTATAGAGTATGATTTAAACAAATCTTTCGAAACCAGTAAACCTGTATTATAAGAAACTATAAATAGTGTCATACTTAAATATTTATTTTCTTTCCAGAAGCCAAGATGTCCACGCCCACTTCCCCGAAGACGCCCACACCGCCCACTTTGCCACCGGGTGTGACCAAAACATGTCACATTGTGAAAAGGCCCGATTTTGATGGCTACGGTTTCAATTTGCACTCGGAGAAGGTGAAACCAGGACAGTTTATTGGCAAAGTAGATGCGGATTCTCCGGCAGAGGCAGCCGGCCTGAAGGAGGGCGATCGCATCCTGGAGGTCAACGGTGTGTCCATTGGCAGCGAGACCCACAAGCAGGTGGTGGCCAGGATCAAGGCCATTGCGAATGAGGTCCGCTTGCTGCTCATCGATGTGGATGGCAAGGCCTTGGAGGTGAAACCCGCATCGCCGCCAGCCGCTGCCTGCAATGGAAACGGTAGTGCCAGCCCGAATGGATACGAGGGCACCAAACAGGAGATGCCCGGAGCAAGTGCCAATATCAGTAGCATCAGTATGGTGAGCACCAAGCGATCCTCAAATGCCAGCAGCATTCAGAGCGGCAGCACCATGAATGCCTCCGATTTGGATGTGGTCGATAGGGGAATCCCGGCAGCCGCTGCTCCGGTGGCTACCACCCCTCCTCCCGTTCAAAATGGAAGTAAACCCTCATCGCCGATTAATAATAACACTCTGATGAGCACACCGCCACCGCCTTCCGCTACTAAGGCTGGCATCAACAACAATGGCAGTGTTTATAACACCAATGGAAATGGTACAAATGGCATGACCACGCCCACTACACCACCCCCACCGACCAGTGGCTATAAGGCGGGCACTTTGCATTTACCAATGACGGCCGCCGAAATGCGCGCCAAGTTGGCATCCAAGAAGAAGTACGATCCCAAGAACGAGAGTGTGGACCTCAAGAAGAAGTTCGACATCATCCAGAAGCTCTGAGACGAAAAGGGTTGTCCAACCAACACACACAATACTACTTGTTATAATGTCAGGATGAGGAGCTAGAGCTGGTTTTGTCAGGCATACACCACACCACACAATATATACAATATGTTTAGCTATTAGTACGAAGAGTCACTTATTAACTAAGCAAGTTTTTAATTATTACCCCCTAAGAGAAAGAGCGACCAACGATGGCAGTGTAGGCGGATATGATGGAGCACCTACCCTTGGAATATCTATACATTGTACGACATACGCGTATTCTTCAAATTCAAATATTGCAAACTCCGATTGGCAATGTTGGCCTGGTTCATTGAACAACTTTCATTGAATATGTACTTAGTTTTGCTTGTATTTTTGTAAAGTAAATAAAGCAAAAATATAAAAGAAACACAACTGCAAGTGTTTAACTATGGGGAAGCTGAACAAACAAGAGGACAAGTACGACTGTGGAAATCGAGAAACTAATAAAGTTTTGAATATAAAGCACTTAAGTATGTTCCCAGATAAAAGCAAAACACTCTTGAATGACCATGTAGAGTTTATTCTTTGAAATACTTAAAATTATATCCTGTTACTCGCACTTATTAATAGTTAGTTTTTACATTGCAGTAAAAATACGAAAAAGGGCAGGACCTAACCTTTGATTGACCTTAAAACAGACCTCCGCGGATTGCGCTTAAGATTGCAACTCCTGGCGCTTAAGGTTGCATAGAGCCGCAGCCACCACGATCATTTCATCAAGATAGCCCAGTAATGATTTTTGCTTAATAGCCGAATTATCCAGCATGCGGAATTCCCTTAAATAATCTATCATATCCCTCATTTGTGCTCTACAGGCCGGTTCTTGAGCGTTGAATGTGGGCAGTTGAACCGCTGGAGCCCGCTTGGAAGTCAGTGCTCCATCTACAACGGATAGGGATTGCTGGTTTGCTAGCTGCCCACCCAAACGCTGTGCCTCGAATTTGGTAAGTGATCGCTTTGGTTCCGCCGCCGCCTCATCCTCATCCGCTGAGTCCTGAGGATCTCCAAAGCCCGACCTGCGAGCACGGCGTACTGCTTTGCCTGGTTCCGCGCATAGCGTCAGGTAATCGGGAATGACATCCCGAAATCTGCTGGCCTCAAACAATTGAAGATCATCGCAACTGCCAGGAAAGGCGCTGGACACATAGCTGATGATGCCTGTAAAGCGAGAAAAATGTTAATAAACGCACGTGGTTTAGGCTAAAAATTACCATTTGTGTTGATGCACAATATGAACTTATAGCTGCCGCTGCCCAATCCCAGATCTATCGGCACATCCGTTTCCACACACTCGATCAACGAGCGTACATGCAACAGGTTGGCTCGATAGTTCAGTGGGGTATGCTTGAAGCGCTCGTTGTGATGCCGTGCATCTGGCCAACGGATCAGTGGACGGAGGTAACGGGCCAGCTTGATAAGCGTGCGCTTGAATGTGTCCTCGGCATCTGATTCGCTCAGCTCAAAGTGCTCGGCCAACAGGGCGAAGTGCTCGTTTTGTTTGAGTTTCCTTAGAGTCAAGCAGCAGTCCATGTGTGTGACATTAGCATTGCGGCAGATATGACGTTTCAGTAGTGACAGGTGCTGTGGCGCAACACCCAAATGAAGCAGTGGCGCCTGATCCACCAAACCAAGTGTCATATTTCTCATGCTCCTCTGCGGCTGGTGTAGCTCCCTCTGAATGAACACAGCTTGGCGCACGGCGGAGGAAACTCTCGCATCAGCTGCCACAGTTGGTGTGGACTGAGTAGAATTCCTGCTACTGCTCGGCGTGCTTAGCGTCGAAGTGACAGCCGCTGAGTTTGGTGCCCAAGACGCTGTTTGGGCAGGTCTTGTGGTTGCTTTGATGATTGTGTTGGGCGGCAGTGAATTGATGGCCACTCCCAGGCTTTGCGTGTCCTTTCTTGCCAGCATCTGGAGCTGATGGCCAGATGAGCCACTTGGACTAGCCTGAACCACATACTTGGGTGTTTTGAGAACGGGATCTAAAATATAAGAACAATATATAAAAACTATTTGTTTATATTTCATATTTATGTTAAATTTTTTGTTACTCACATCCTACTGTACCTGTTCCCCCTGTTGTTGTTGTTGCTCCCGAAGACGTGGATCCAGTTATCTTTGCTGTTGCTGCTCGCTTCATACTTGGCCTTATAATCGCTGGTATTTTGTTAAGAACTATACCGCCTGCATTAACTCTCACTGATGCACTTCCCGAGTCCAATTTTGTAAACGGTTTCTGGGCAAATAAGTACAAGTATGATTATGATTTATAATTCAAAATTGTGTTCAGCACATCATGTATTTCACTAAACAGCTGGTCGAGCATCTCTTGACGATTTGGCAACGCCGAATTACAACAAAAAGGATGAGAATATAGTTTATACATTTGACAGACTTTTGATTACCTTTGTGTTATCTTGGGAATCTAGTATTTCGGGGCTCAAGATCACTGCGGGCTGTGCGGCCACCACCATCGCACTCGAATTTCGAAATTTTGTAATTGTTAACGCCATTAAAGCGGTCTTTAAAACATCTTTAATTCAAGAGCAAAATGAGTTACCCTGGTTTGGCCAAAACTAATTCTATAACTGAGCTGCCAGATCGCCGGCAGACTTAACAGTGCACTGCTAACAGTCACTGTTAAAAGTACGCGCCAATTTTGAAAGCTCGAATGCCAAAGCTTACCAAATTTAACCACAATTAGTGAATACTCAATGGGTAATTGCAATGTCTGATATTTCGAAATGCGGAGCAATTTGGCTACGCGCTACATTTACTGCCCCCGAAAATGAGGCCATTGCGCACTTGAAGTGCCGTTTTCCTTTGTTTTTGACTGTCTTTCGTGACTGTTACTATTGCGATTCAATTGCAAATAGAGCCGTTTAATGTGCACAGAGAAAAATCTGTACAAAGAACAATAACTAAAAAGAGAACAAAAATGTAGATTTCAAATGTAACTGGATTTAATTCCAAACAGAGCTAAGGTCTAACTACTTATGTATTTCTTTGAAGTAAGCTACTTATTTCTTTAAAGTTTTTCTAGCCGTGCAACCACCAATTTGTTGGCTATCTATGAATTTGTTTTCCATCTCAATATTTTATGCCATTATGACAGCCCGCCTTAATTGCGAAAATGTTGCCAAGTTTTCATCGAGTGTTGGCGAGTGCTTCCTGCAATTAATTTGGCAGTCCGATGACGCAACGGATCGCTCCTTGCATAATGAACTGGCCCCAAGAATACACAATCTGCACTGACAGTAAGTGGTAACTGGTTTTCATTCGCATTCATTTTCATTTTCCGCCACGAGCGTTACGTGTCTTTCGCATGGGGATTTGGCCATGGCTCGCTGGTTAATTTTCACTTTCACTTCCCCATCATTGTACCCGAAAACCCATTAATTTACGCCAGCTGGTCGGTGTTTCTTTAGCTTATAATTTAAATAGAAATCATAGGGTCTAACACGAAGATAAAAGTACTAACACATTTGGCTTAAAACTGATGCGGAAACCGTTTTCGCCGGCTTCCGCCAGATCTCAATGGGAGTAGCTAGTTAGTTTGTCCTCTGACTGCTACTCCCCGCTGGCTCTCCCTCTTCTGCTCTGGCTCCTCTTCTTCTTCATCATCGTCTTCTTCATCATCCTCCTCCTGGCCAAAGAACCCTGCGAGTTCTTTAGGCCTCTCATCGGCTACATTTCCTCCCGCTCGTGTCACCCGTTCAACGTCCAGCTCAACGTTGCTGCGTGGATGCATCTGAGAGATACAGATGGACTGGCTGTCAGTGTCACGCCTGCTGCTCCTCGTACTCCTCCCTGTTCGTCCTCCTTCTTCTTGTGCTCGCTTTCTGTGCGTCTGGCTCTGGATATCAGCGGGCGATCCCTAGTAGTGTCCATGGCCGTGGCTGTGGTAGTCGTGGTGGTCCTCGTGGTGGTGCTTGAAGATCGGCACCTCGACGTGGTACTTCTCCGGCACTGGAATCTCCTTGTGGATGGGCACCTTCACCTCCGTGTAGACGGGAATGGGCTTCTCGATGGGCACCTTGACCTCATAGGGCACGGGCTTCTCGACGGTGTAAGGAACCTTCTTCTCGACGGTGTAAGGCTGGGGCACGGGCACCTTCACATGGACGGGGTAGGGTTTCTCCACCTGGTTTGAAAATTGCGAGAAATGGTACGTTAAAACGGCTGTGGGTGATATTTGATGGAATTTTATGAAGCCTATGATGGTTTTATTAGGATGCTATTGATTTATTTTCGATTTATATGGTTTTAAGTGATCCGCACTCACCTCAACCTTGTAGGGCTTGTCGACGGGAACCTTGACCTCATAGGGCACCTTCTTCTCCACGACAACGGTGTACGGCTTCTCGACCTCCACATCGTAGGGCTTGGGCACTTCCACGTCGTATGGCTTCTCCACCTCGTATTTGACTTCATAGGGCACCTTCTTGATCACCTCGTATGGCTTGGGAACCGGGACCTCGACCTTAACCTCATGGGGCACCTTCTTGATCACTTCGTAGGGCTGGGGCACTGGGACCTTGACCTCATAGGGAATCTTCTTGATCACCTCGTAGGGCTGGGGCACGGGCACCTTAACCTCGTACGGCTTGTCGACTGGCACCTTAACCTCATAGGGGATCTTCTTGATCACCTCATAGGGTTTGGGCACATGGACGGGTACTTTCACGTACTCCTTGACATGGACAGGCACCTTCTTCTCAACGATGTAAGGCTGAGGCACATCCACTTTCACCTCGTAGGGGATCTATTGCAAAGGTTATGAAAGTTATGTTACATGGACTCATATAGTGATCTCCTCAAGAAGTTTTTTTTAAGGTAAATGTTATAGGTCACGGGGTTAAGAATATTTGAATTCAAAACTACATCATAAATGCCTAACTTTGATGGTTAAGGACTCACCTTTTTCTCGACGGTGTAGGGCACGTGCTTGGTGACCGTGTACGGGACGGGGATCTTCTTCTCGATGGTCACCGTCTTGATGTGCTCGTGGTGGGGCTGGTAGTGGTGGTAGTCGCCCAGGTGAAGTCCTCTCTTCTCCACCGTCTTGCCATCGCCTTCGGCCTTCTTATCCTCGACTGCTCCGCCACAGTGGGCCAATGCCACGCACACGGCGAGACAAGGAAGTACGAACTGCAATGGATATACATGTGTTCAAGATACAGTCACAAATCACACTCTGATCACTGGGAATCACTAGATCCTCGCTGGGGATCTGCACTTCCGCACACTATCCACAATCCATTACCATTCGCATTGTTGAGCTGCTGATTCGACGTCTCACGGGGGAACAATTACTCCACAATTCGCTGTGCTGCACGGGTAACGAGATCCAAGCTGGGACTGAATCGCTGAGCCGCTGCACTCAGCTTATATACACCGAAAAATTGGACTGTCTTGTCTTTCTATATCTCGCAACGCAAGTCGACGGTGCGGCGCATTCGCAACTCTTTTGCTGCCCGCTGTTGTTGTTGTTGTTGGGGATTTTGGCTTAGTAATGAAAAGTCAGTCGGGGGAACGGTGTTATATGAAAACTAGTTTCGGTTTCATTTTCCACCAGCCGTGGACTGGAGGGGATGGATGTACGCCACTGGAGGCACGACTCCTGCACTCGAGATATTACAACAAGGTAACCGGGTCGTTATCCTACAGACAATAGCTAGGAAGTGGAAATCAGTGGTACACAGACCCACATCACAAATCGGCGGTGGCTTTGATTTGTTGGCCAAAAACCATAGCCAATTGGTGGACGAGGCTTCCGTTTTCTTGTTGGTCCCACACCTGGACATATGATATATAGATTCGAGTGGCTGGGATTATGCAAATGCCTGCGGCTATTGACTTCAACTTTGTTGCAAACCCAACTCACCGAAATCCAATAGCCAAAACATAAGCCCAATGTGGTAAGTGGCGGAGACAATAAGAAGGTTAAATGTAGCACAATGCGTTTGGATATTCGATATATTTCACATATCTGTATTTCATATCGTCTTATAGAGCTTTATGGGGTCATCCACAGCATCTCGCCTTGGTGAGTGGGACCACAAAAGATATACACCGTAAAAAGTGTCGTCTCTTCAAGCTTTGAATCTGTTAGATATGCTAGGACCTTGAGTTCATCTAATGTTTTGCTCACTAACAATGAATTCAAATATTTTATCTTACTACAATGTTCTGATGATTGCGATTTTAAAGGAATTATATTCATAGAGCAATAATAAATTGAAGGAAATCTATTTAATCCCTAAATAGACTTGTAATATTTCTAACTTCAGCTCTATTTCGCATCTTTTCCAGTGCATATTGTGGTTCAGTTTTTGGCATCATTGGAGCAGCATTGGGTCAATGGATTTTCTAGTTGTATGGGCAAGGGGATGCATTAGTGGTCCGCAACGAAACCCCTGACACATGGCTGCCACAACTGGCAATTTGGTGGCTCCCTGGCCGATCGTGATTGCTGCCCACTTGTGCCGCCTGTAGGAGCCCACGGCGTGACTGGATATATAGATACATAGATACATATGTATGTATCTGCTGGATACACCATCGGATCCCGTGGATGCATGTGCGACGTATTCGCGAGTGCGCATTATGTGATGTATGTCTAACTGGCTGCCTGGTTGCCTGGAATTTTGTGCAATCACTTGCAGTCATTAAATTGAAAACATACTTAGCTCCGCAGTCGGCTATTTTAAAATCCATCGTGTGGCAATAGCAACAATTCGACTAAACACAACGACTTAAAACAAAAGCCAGGTATCTCTCATTTTCTTTTATTTTTCGCCAATCCAGCCTGGCTAAAGCCCGAAATCGAAAACAAAAAAAAAAAAAAAGGAAAAACGACAGACGCGGAAGACAGGCCATAGCATTTACATGCCCATTCTATTTCATAATCAAATTTAGGCCCCGCTTTTTTTTGCCCGCTAATTGCCCATTGTCCAGTTTGCCCCCCACTTTATACCCCCCACCCCCTCTCTCCACCTGACAACTTTTGCACCATTTTGCTATTGCAATTCTTCGGGGCGATTAACGGCTCTTTCGGACTGATTAACGGGTTTGCAGTGTCTGTCTCTCTCGCTCGCACACGCCGGATGCTCTCCCTGTCCCGCGCACTGCATTTGGTCAACGACCTTCACTTGATTTTCATTTTTTTTTTTTGGTTAAGTGGTGGTAATACTTCTCCCCTGCTCTTCTCTTCGCGCCACTCCCAAATCTTCAGAAATCTTCGCATCTTGTGGCGCACGTTCGCTTTATCTTTAAAAGAAGGGTAAGACAAGATGGCAACCTTGACCCAATCGTTATTCCATATCCATTCAATCATGGCTTCTCTTGTAACGCGGGGATTTTCTGACCGTTGGAGACTGTGCGTGTGGGGTGTGATTAGATTTGAAATTGCCATAATTGGACAGTCGGGCAAGCCGACGAGCCGCCAATGTGAAAGTAAATCTCTTAATTCGATTGTTATGCAACTGCTTCCTTTAGCCCACATTACACTGGTGCTGCATTCGTGTGTGAAGCTAATGAAAATATATCGGAAATTAAAAATAGATATTCAGATGATAGTAGCCTAAATCAAGTAATAAACGAATCTGGAAATTGGTAATTAAACCGGGTCCTTGAAGTAGTCCCACATTTAACTGGTTGTTTGACTTATATAACCATTTAAAGGCTTAATGGCAATTGTGTCAATTTGGGCATTAAAGCGGGAAATGCATGAAACTTGATTGGCATTGCAGCAGAGCTAAATTCAGTTAATTCAGTCAAAAACCTATAAAAGTTAAGATTTCTAAAAACAATATTGAAAATGGCTTAAAAGTCTTCGAATTCTTAAAAATATTCCTTGTGAGCTTAATTGTAAATAAAAACTTAAAATTGCAGCATAACTAATTTCAAAATATATATTTATTTTTTATTCAAATATTTGTAAAAATTAACAGCGACAATCTTGCCAGATCAACCAATTTTGATCCGGTGCTGCCAACCCATGTTTAATACGGTAATGTTATCAATGGAATGATTATATTAATGCTATGTGGCAGCACTGTTTATCGATATACTTAGAGACGGCACTTTATCCGCAAGTCATTTCAGCGTCAAGTCATCCGGCATTTGTTTGCGATTTTGTTAAGGAAATTAAAGAAAAGTAAGCCCTTTTCGAAGTGTTATTTGTCAATCAGCGTGCATAACACTCAACTCAATTACAGCCCACCATGTTTCTCACCCGTTCCGAGTACGACAGAGGCGTGAACACCTTCTCGCCGGAGGGCCGCCTCTTCCAAGTGGAATATGCCATTGAGGCCATCAAATTGGGCTCCACAGCAATTGGAATTTGCACGCCGGAGGGTACGTTCTTCGCTGGCATAAGTACAGGCAGAGATCTAATGGTAAAATTTCATTACAGGAGTGGTTTTGGCAGTGGAGAAGCGCATCACTTCGCCGCTAATGGTACCCAGTACTGTGGAGAAGATCGTTGAGGTTGACAAGCACATTGGTTGCGCCACCTCCGGCTTGATGGCCGACGCCAGGACTCTGATCGAAAGGGCGCGCGTGGAGTGCCAGAACCACTGGTTCGTCTACAACGAGCGCATGTCCATCGAGTCCTGCGCCCAGGCTGTGTCCACTTTGGCCATCCAGTTCGGTGATAGTGGCGACAGCGATGGTGCCGCCGCCATGAGTCGTCCCTTTGGCGTGGCCATCCTATTTGCCGGCATCGAGGCTGGACAGCCACAGTTGTGGCACATGGATCCCTCCGGCACTTTCGTGCGCTACGGAGCCAAGGCCATTGGTTCGGGTAGCGAAGGTGCTGAGCAGAATCTGCAGCAATCCTTTACTACCCAGATGAGTCTCAGTGAGGCTATCGAACTTTCGCTCAACACACTTAAACAGGTCATGGAGGAGAAGCTGAACTCCACCAATGTGGAGGTGATGACCATGACCAAGGAAAAGGAGTTCTACATGTTCACCAAGGAGGAGGTGGAGGAGCACATTAAGAACATTGCGTAAGCGGCAGTGGTTTAAAATTGGTCTAACTTCAAATGTAATGTGAATAAAGAAAGGGATTCTAAATCGAACTAATAATAGAAGGTAATACTCGTTTTGATCAAGTTTATTTGGTTACATTAGTAAAAAGAAGCAGGATTCGGTACTTCTGTCCAGAGATTCTTATTTCTTGGAATACGTTGTTTGCGTAAAAGGATTCTGAATCCTCATCTAATGAAAACACCACTGCTCTTTTTTGATGATTTGAAAAATTCCAAAATAAAAAGATCGTTTTTCTATTATGTACAGTTGACTTTATTCGTATGCATGTATATTTCGTGTAATTGTGTATATATATTTCTTGCATTCGCTACAACATTTGTGGCTCCATTGGCGTCGCTGGATGCCATTACAATAATATCTCGTTTCGCATAATAATATATGTATAGTACACGCAATCTAGACACAAACTGTTGAGCAAATCAAACAGCTCGGATTAACTTGGTTAATCGCGTACAAAGGCAAATCATAAAGAACCGTCTTTGTTCGATGCACAGACTTCTAAAGTTATTCTCCATTTTCGCTATAATTCATTGTTTTGCTTGCGTGAATACATGTGTAAAACATTTTGCCTAGAACCGAAATACAATGCAAATAAGGCAGATTAAACATTTACATCTAAGTGGGTTTCGAATCGAAGGGATTGCAGGTATGCGTGTGTTTGTTGCTGGTGGACAGACAGGGAAGACGATCAAAATGAACAAGTTGTATACCTATATCGTACGAGAATATCGCTATATATAATATATATATATCTCTATATGCGTGTGTATAAATACATAAGTAAACGGGGGCTAATCCCCGCGAGCATTCACAATAGTTTTCATCACACATCTAGGTCTGATGGTGTTCGCCGCCACTGGGACTGCTGTTGGTGTTGGTGTTGTTATTGGTGTTATTATTATTATTGTTGTTGTTGGTGCTGGCGGCGGCACTGGTGGCACCACTGCTGCTGGGTGTCCGCATCATGAGGCGGGACAAGCTGGTATCGCTGAGTGAGTAGATTTCCGGCTCAAAGACAGGCGGACACTCCATATTTGGGTAGTCCGGCGTGGCCGCCTTCGAATCCACAGATCCCGAAGTGGACACTTTTGGGGTGGCCGCACACTCTGATATCGTTGCCTCCGCTGGCTCCTCCTCTCTCTGCCTGCTGGCGTTGACGGGAGGCGGTGGCGCTGGCGGCAACGGCGGCTGCAAGCCCTCCGACGAGCACAAATTAGTGGTCGAGGTGGTTAGTATGCCAGGTCCCCGGTAACTTCGATAGCCCGCCTGATTGTGCGTGGGCAGGGTGATTTGGGAGAAGATCTCCTGATCGCAATCGGGATCCGCACTGCTTGGTGGCGTTACAGCCTGCTGCTGATGATGATGGTGCCCAAACAGCGTGCGGTGCAGCAGCGGTGAGCCCAGGAAACGATTCTCCTTGGAGGGCTTCGACGGCGTGCCACCCGATATGGAGAGCTTCGAAAAGATCGGTATCGGCGCCGAGTTCTTGCGATGCGCATCGTACTTGGTGCCCACTATCTTGTCTCGCAAATCCTGATTGTAAGTCTGGCTTTTCTTGATGCTGCTGCCGCTGCCGATGATGGTGACTCCATTGCCTACGGCTCCATCCAAGGCGTGATTCGATTTGGACTTCTTGTTCAGCGGCAGCGTCATAGTCATCGCATGACCCGGTCCACAGCCACTGCCCGTGGAGCCAGTTGAGTGCTTGGAAAAGGGAAACCGACGATCGCTGCTAGACTTTCCTTTGGACTTCTTCTGATCCGCACCGGATCCGGAACTCTTGCCGCTGCCGCCGCTGCTGGTCTTGTGCAGGAAACTGGAGAGCTGTAACTGCTGTGAGCGCAGGAAGTGCTTGGCCTTGCTGCTGTGTTGCTGCTGCGACTGCTGATGTAGCTGCTGCTGCTGCTGTTGCACGTGCTGCAGGTGGTGTTGGTGATGGTTATGGTGATGGTGATGCTCGTGCCGGCTGCTGGAGCTGGTGCTCGGCTCATCCCCACATATCAGCTCGTAACCAAAGTCGCGCAACTTCTGACCTTCCTTAGTTCTGGTTCTCTTAATACTCTCGTCGTCAGGCTTGAAACTGATCTCGTAGTCGGGCGTTTTGGGAAGACTCACGCTCTGGATCTTGGGCAACTTCTCCAGCGGCTTTGTCACGCTGCTGCTCATGGCGCTCTGCTGACTGGCCGTGGATTCCGTCCGTGCGTGCTTGTGCTTTTCCACACCCAAGTGCACTCGATTATTGTACATCTCCTGGGCCTCCTCCTCCTGTTTGCGCAGCATCAGATCCTTAAGCGTCACAAAGCCCTGTATGTTATGACCATGGTCCAGCGTATTGCCCACACTCATCTTGGGGAGTAGTGTTTTCGAAGTATGGAAATCGAATTCCACCAAATTCGGATTTGAGGCGTGCAAGAAGTTAAATGGTGCCTTCTTCAAACTCGACTTGCTACTGGGACTCTGACTCTGGCTCTGACTTGGACTCTCCTCGGAGCTCTGATGCTGTAGCGACGTAGGAGTGGCCGTAGGAGTGGCCGTAGGCGTGGGCGTGGGCGCTGGCGAGGCGGGCGGACCCAGAATCGAAGCAGATAATGATACGGCAGACTCGGTTCCACTAACCACCGAACTTCTACTTGAGCTACGCGATAGCTTTGGACCCACCAAAGGTGGAATCTGTGTCGGCGGCATTGCGGGATCATGGTAGCCCGGGGTATTGGCACCAATCTGAATGCCAAAACTTCCGCCTGGCACCTTCCTATAGCTGCGGTACTGCTCCGTTGGCACAGGGATGTCGCTCGACGGTTTTGCTGCACTGCTCTTGAATGTATTCGTAAATTTGCGAAACGAGTCCAAGTAGCCGCGTTCATGCTTAATGGGTGCAGAGGAAGGTGGTGTTCCGCCAGATAGTGTCATCGACATGGACATTGACTCCTTGTTGCCCTGCGGCGAGGGCGTGCTTAGATTCTGGATCACAAGGGCATCGCATTCCTCGCCTGAGCTGTCGTTCTCCGAATACAAATCCTTTGCATCACCACCGCCCTTTGAACCCGTACTAGGCGGCACTTTGAGCGAAGCCTGGCGCAAGAAGTCCACCCACTGGTTAAGTGCGTCCAGCGACTCAGCCGCAAAGTAGAAGCTCTTGGCCGTGTGGTAAACTTTAAAGGCATGCGGTTTGGAGTGCACTTCTTTTGCCAATGAAACCGTAAAGCCCGGCAAAAATATTACCAAGCTGGCGCTGGTACTCTGCTTACTGCGAAATCCGTACAGTATCGTATCCAGCATCACGAAGTAGATCCTCGCCCAGTAAGTCACTCCGCGATGATTTTTCTTGCGCCTGTACAGGTGACCTTGGATATCCCCAGTTCCCAACAGCTTGAGATTTGTGTTCCGCCGCTTGGCCATTAAGCTGTGCTTCTTTTTAAGGGTCAGTGTGCGGGATTTGCTGGGCGTATGAAGCTCACTGATCTCCGATGGATCGACTGCGGCTGGCACAGGTACTGGCACGGGAATGGAGATACTGGTGATACTACTAGCCGACTGCATGCTGGCTGGTTTTGGTGGAGGTGGAGGCACCGCCGGTGGCGTCATTTCCCTTTGCTTGCGGGGTCGCGGTGGCGGTGCTGGAGGTGTGACAAGCAGGAACTCCTTTCTTGGCTCAATCGCTGGCGGCGTATCCGATTCTTCACCAGAATTGTCGTATGCCGGAGTACTATGACTCTTGTCTAATCGGCCCCTTCGACCCTGCTGCAACAAAGGCATGTTGATGGCCTCAGCCAGTGGCAAGTCCTGACCTTTTGTAGCCAGATTAATTGCCTCAAGGAGCTCCTCGGCGTTTTCTGTTTTGCAGTTGCGCAGCGTTTCCAAGGCATCCTCATCGCCCTCATCCGCAAAGGGAATCGGTTCAAAGGTCTCCAGTATGGTGTTCTCAACGTTACAGATAAACTTTTCATTCTTCATCACATAATCTTCCTTGGCGTCGAATCGAACTACTTTGCTAACTCCCGGCTTGTAACGATCCACGAGGAATTCGCGCTGCGAGTCCTCCGTCAGCTGCTTTAGTTTTCTCACCTCATGAAACATTCGCCTGGCCTTGTCCGTGGAGGTATCGCCCGCAATCCCAATGCAAGTGGTCGGCCTTGCGGCCATCTCTAGGCCATAACCGAAGGATATCGACTTATCCCGTATACTGGGCGAGCCAGGGTCGCAATTGGTGGGCGAACCAACTCCTGGCTTTCTTTCGTGCCACGATGGAACGACTAGATCCGAGTTTTTCAGGCTAAGATACTCGCATCCACAAATAGTGTTTCTTCGTTGGAGCAAAGCTCTTGGCTTTGGGTAATACAAACGGATCTCCCGTGCGGCTAGCTTGGGATCCGTGGGTGTTGGAATATCACTGCAGCTGGAATCAGAGTCGGAGGCAGAGGACACTGGATTGACCTTGGTAAGCACCTCTCTCTTTTCACTGCTTAGGGATTTACTGGGATCTGGCACCGCGCTTCCGGTTCCTCCTGTTGCCAGTTGCTCCGTGTCCAGGGTTAAAAATGCAGCACGGGGACTTGGCATCTGTGCCGCCCAGCGAGCGGCCATATTCCTCTTCTTGCTGGGCAACCTGTACGGCTGCATATAGATCTGTCCAAACATCTTGGTGTGCTTAGGCCGTTTTTTCACCGTCAGCACCACATCTGGAAGCGCTTCTCTCAGATGCTCCAGTACTGTGCGATGCTGCCAACCCACCACAGTCTGGTAGTTGATCTGCACAATCTCGTCGCCATCTTCGATTTTTCCGGAATTGTGAGCTGGCGAGTTGTACTTGATATCCGTGACACGGTGAATGCCATTATAACTGGACTCTATGTTGAAACCCAACTCCGATTCGCGTTTTTTAAGGGTGACAAGATTCAGGGAGGCAGGTTGCAGAACCATGGGATCAGATATGTCCTGGATTACAAAGTTGGCAAGATTCTCCAGCCGTTCCGCTGACTGTCGAATCGCTGGCACCGGTTGCAGGGCAAAACGATCCCGGTGGGCAATTGTGGCCAGCTCCAGGCCGCATTTGAGCACATTGCCACAATACTCGCGGTACATCTCCTGCTTACGGAACGGTGTTCGCTCCAGGCTGCCCACCAATGGCTTTAGAGTAGCTATCGTCCTGGTAATATCGTGCAGTATTCGGGTATCGATCTTAGTGCTCTCCGCGTGATTCCTGGCTAGTTCGCGATGCAGATTCTTGGCTGCCGTGGCCACATGCAAGGCCATGAACTGCAGATTGTCGTTTTTCAGGTGATAATGCTGAAATATCAAACTTTTATTAGCGGTTCTGTATGTCACAATATTTGTTTGAGGTCTCACAAAGTTTCTTAAGTTCTCCACCGCCTCCAGCACGATCTCCTGATGGCCAATGCGCAGCATGCCCAGATTCTCCAGCTCGTATGGCCGTATGTTGAGCAACGCCCGTCCGCCGATCTCCTGCTTGGAGAACTCGTACAAATACCCCTTCATAGACTCATCCAGACCTGCGAGAATCAGGAAAACATAATTATTATGATGTGCCTGTTGAAACCTTGAACAAAGCGGAAATTCTTGTTGCACTTGTTGTTGCTGCTGCTTTTTGGGGCAGTGGCTGCGAGATGCAGTTTTTTTTTCTCAGCTGCGCTTTCCTTGACCTCGAGCGTTACCTTTGATCCAGTCGGTGACCTGGTCGGGCGTCCACTCGGCGATGTTGATGTAGGCCATCGCTGCTGCTGCTGATGATCCGCGCTGGGCCGCACCTACGGCATATTATCAATCTGTGCTGCAAAAACACTCGAACCAAGTTCAGAATTGCTATATTGTTGCGTCTCTCTGGTCCGGAGTGACCATCTTTTAGAGCTGGAACAATACTCGTTGCTCGCTTAATACTATCGAACTAGCGTGACAATCGATTATTTAATGCATTTCAAAAATGAACCAAATGCAATTTATTCAAAGTTTCTTTAAGAGAGAGAACAAGAAGATAATAAAAACTATATGTGATGCACTACATGTTTCTCCATCCAAGACAGACAGAAAACAGCCACTTGCTTCTTTATGTGTTCATTTTTATAGCCTTAATTTATATGAATTTGGTTTGCAGTGCATACTTTGCTCTTAGCCTTACCGTTATCGATAGAGGACCAACAAAAAAAATCGAAACGGGTCAATTGCCTCATGTTGATATATTTTCCGATCACTACCGCTATTTACAACCTTTAAGCTTTAAATATCTAAAGATAATGTTGTAAGCCAATCTTTTAAAAACGAAGAATTATCCATTTATGTAAAATATGCACATTTATTGACAAAAACTCGAAGTAATTTTCACACATTCAAAAATCCCGCTTATGTTTTAGCCATTCACACTGGAATTCCCTGAATTCCAACAGCCAGCTGCGTTTCGCAACACTGCCGCCGCCCCAATCTAACAGCTGAGCGTCTTGCGAATGGAATTGAATTCCCCCAAAACATACAAATAAATGCCTCAATGACAGCATCAAATGGAGATAAACAAGCCAATGAGCGTCCCTCCGCTCCAATGCCTTGCCCCAGCTAACAATTAGCACTTTACTTGACCATTCAAGCTCGGGTAGATGTATACATATGTATGTATACGAAGGCGGCGCACGTTTTTCCAACGCAATGCCTTCAGAAACGAATCAGTCACTTGCTGGGAGAGGGAGAGGCACGACGAAGTAAATCACCGCGTGTTTTTTTCTAATCGCTGCAACTGGCTGCTGCAATCACTATTCTCTGGTCGAAATGTCTGTGACCCAGACGAAACAAATCAAGTTCTACAACCCATCGAGTTCCGCTAGCTCTGACAGGTAACGAATGACTTTTTAATGCCGCATTAATTCACGCAATGCTGAAAGTAAAGTGTGAAAATCCAACAAAAGTCATTAGAATGTGATACACACTCACACACACCCGCGCACATACATATCTAAAGAGCATGTGCTCCAAACCATTCATCGTATGTACGTACGTACCTACTTACATGTGTGCGTCGTGGGGCCTCTAAGCACGCAATATAAATAAATGCTGGGAAATGGCATAGGGCCTGCGTTCGCAAACACCACTACATGTGCAAACGCATAACATGTGATAAATTCAATTTCGATATAAATTATGGTAAGGAGTTGTCCCGCGATGTCCAGAGATTCCTCCCTCAAGGTTACAGCGGTGGTAGGACGACTTTAGCCGGTGTCTTCTACTGAAGATTAGGTTGGAGGGCTTGACTTCGCCCCCTTTGGTTTATTGTCTAGCCTTGTGGCGTAGCAATATGCCAACAGGCAACGTTATGAAATTGGAAGGAGTGCACAAAAGGAAGAAGTAGAAATGTGCAGTTATTTCACTTCCATGCAATGCCGTAAGAATCAATAGGAGCGACAATTAAAGCACGTTCTGTTTTATTGTGGTGCAAAACTGAGACTAAAGAGTTTACAAAATATGGAACGAAGTTTACCCTAACAGCAATGCATCGCGCCATCGGGACGAGTCGGCAAAGCCGACTCAGCATCTCTCGCAGCGAGAGGCAACCAGCCTTCCGTTGCCGGGCGTTCTTTGCGCAGAGCGCTTAACTCCATTCTGGCGCGACAGCATTCTATATGGAGAGCTACTTAGTTGCTAAGAATTATATTATGCGCTGTTAACTACTCCCCCCTCAAATTTATGGCCGTCCTCGGTCATGTTGAAAGTGTCGTTGGTACGCTGTATCTCCATGGAGGCTCGTCTTCTCCTCAATGCCAGATAAAGTGCGAAGGAGCCAATTAAGCCAATGTTTAGGACCACACCAGCCACGAACCAGAGTTTAGGCGGACCCTCAGATTCCACGTCATCCTTAAAGCCATGGATGGGGAGCAGGTTCTCGTTATTCATCCTGTGTAGCAGAGGGATGCTGAGCACGGGGTCGTGCCCGACGATGCTAAGCAATGGGAAGCGCGCAATGCCTGGCTGCTTGCTTAATGCCTTCCGTAGGTTCACGAACTCGGAGCCATTGATGGTCGCCGTTCTCTCGAAGGTCACCAGGTGGGTTCCCTCGACCAGTACTTCTGGGCTGCCATCGGCGCTGACGCGAGCTGAAGCTTCGTTGATAATCACAACGCCGTCATCTACGGGAGTTACTTCCTGCAAGTGGCTGGGTTGAGTGTGGCATTGGGCTGCGTTCCCTGCGTGGAGTGAGCGCGCACAAGTTTCGCGCCGAGACCGCTCGCAGAACGTGAAGTGTGTGGTGTCAGTGCATCCTGTCAGCGCAAAGGTGTCATGTTCGCATTCGGCCAACGTAACCTCGTCGAGGCGTAAGATGATGTGTTGGTGGGATACAGGGTAAACGGCGACTTTCTTGCAACTGAACTTGACCCTGGGATAGGCAATTAAAATATGGATACTGTTTTCGGACTGGAGGACTCTAATCTTGGAGGCTTCTATTAAGCTGATGATAGGGGTGTCTTGTTCTACGAGAGACTTCAAGTCGGCATGGTCAAGAATCGTGGGAATTACAATGTTTGATTTGGCCAAAGTAATAGTGAGAACTAAATTTTGAATTTCAGTAGACAGCATCCTATTTCTCGCCAATAACGCTTCATACAAGTGTGGAGTGTCAACCAAGTCGCTTTTGCGGGCACGGATCACCTTATTAATGGTGTCAGTTAACTTGTTAATCGGCTTCTGGGTTTCGGAATTTATGGTTATCTGCCGGGAATTAGACTCAACTAGTTTCGCCTCAGTAATCTTTATTTTTAGAAGGTCCGTGGCATCGGGAGTGCCAGCCACTACCTTTAAAGCTGTACCTAGGAAATCTGGACTCCTGGCAATCCTATGGTGGACCTTAAGGACGGACAACAAAGTTCTAAGGTGGTCCGTATCGACCTCTAGTAGCTTACGCATATGCGATTGGGGAAAGGACTCGGATAATTTTGCTGTCTCGTCTATCATGACAGCGAATTCGGACAAGTTGCTTGAATGTTTTAAGAGGTCACGCTGTTCAAAAACCAGCACGTTACCATCTACGACAGGGATGTAGTTGGCATGCGAAAAGTCGGTGATCCGTGCATTCGCTAATGCCAGTGTAATGAGCGTCGTGATGGTAAACCTGGAACTTAGATATAGGGTGAGGCTGTAGTGCTCGGGCTTTCTTAAGGTAACCTACTAACTAACTGCAAGGGGGGTGCCTACTTAAGGTTGTCCTTGTGGACCACCCTCCCCTTAATAAGAACAGACGTTCCCAGGTCTGCTTGCACTTTTTGTTCCGTGCATAGTGGGGTTAGCTTATTTCCTAACCTCTTGTTGTTCTTTACAAACACGCGTTCCCCTACCTCAAACACACGGTTTTGCCGGGAAGGGTTGCATCTTCCGATGCTGTCTTGCTGAGCCTTTGCTAATCTTGCCTTGATTTCCGGGCAGCGCTCGTGGGCCCCTGAGTGAAGAACCTCAATTGGTCTCTCACGAGTAACTGAGTGCACGGTTCTGTTGTATTCCACCATGGCTCTCAAGATTAGCTCTACTGTGTCATTTGTCTTTTTGTCCAACTTCAGGCATCTGGCTATTTCTGCCAAGGTGCTGTGGAATCGTTCAACTTGGCCATTGGACACGCTGTGCAGAGGGGGCGCGTTCACAATGTCGATGCCGTAGTTGTTTTTGAGCATTGACGTGATTGTCTCTGAGTTGAAAGCGGGCTCATTGTCGCAATAGATTGTTTTGATGGTGGGAAAAAGGTTTACAATCTGCAATAGGGGGCCAGTGATGTCCACTATTGTCCTAGATGCGATCGGTTGCACTACTGCAAACTTAGAGAATTTGTCAATGCACGTCAAGAACAGCTTTTTGTCTGTTGAAAATATGTCAATGTGCACCATTTCGCCAGCATGACTGGGTATGGGCGTTTCCCCAAGCTCTTGCTTTTTCGGGTGCCTGTCGTACTTTGCTTGGGTGCATACCCTGCAATTAGCAACCACTTCCTTTGTCATGCTGCCCATTTTTGGAAAATAGTAGTCTCGAAGGACTTGTTTGACATTTTCCTGCGCGGCTCTGTGTGCACGGTTGTGCTCTGCAGTGACAATTTCGTACTGCTCGTTTTTATCAGTTATATCCGCCACGACATTCTTGCAGTGACGGAATTGAGTGGCTGGGAAGTGGGTGATGAGGTCGTGTTGGAAGCTCGCCAGTGTAGGCAAGTCGCAATGGATAGCATTCACGACGTCAGGGTTAACAACTTCTTTGAGAGTTTTTAACAGGTCACCCTTGTCAGCGAAACTGATCAAGTGGCGAGTTTTGCTTTGGAACAGCACCAGGGTTCGCTTAAGCGGGAAACGTGCTGCTTCCAGAGTGATCTGGTTCCTAAAGCAATTTAAGGGTTTGTCTGTGGTTTCGACCGTGTAGGTCAGGGACAGCTCACTGTGAATAGTCGCAGCGTCTGACTGGGGTTCGTCTTGTAAGGCGTTAAGATTTTGCCTGGACAGTGCATCTGCCACGAAATTTTCCTTGCCAGGTTTGTAGAAAATCTTGGCATTGTATTGGTCTATATAGGCTTTCCATCTCTTAATCTTAGCGTTCGTGTTTTTGTCGGCAACAGCGAACGTGAGAGGCTGGTGGTCGGTGAATATGTTGATTTCCCTAGAGCCGTACAGAAAGTTTTGAAGTTTACCTAAGGCCCAAACAATGGCTAGCAATTCCCTTTCGTTTGTGGCATAATTTTGCTCAGCCTGTCTCAGGGTGCGGGAAATCATGGTGATCGGCCTACCTTCTTGCGAAAGGACCGCACCGATGCCACTTGCTGACGCATCTGTGGTGAGGTCAAAGGGCTTTTGAAAGTCGGGGTATTTGAGTATGACATCCTCTGATGCCAAAATGTTACGAAGCCTTTGAAATGCGTTGCGTTGAGTTTCATTAAACTCCACACAAATCTTCTTAGACATATGCCTACTCACCGAGCCGTTTTCCCCTTTCAGGATGTCAGTTATCGGGCGAGCTATGGCTGCAAAGTCTTTGATGAAGACTCTGTAGTAACTGGCCAAACCAAGGAATGATCTAACACCGTAGACACTTTTGGGTTCAGGGTATTCCTGAATGGCCTTTACTTTTTCTGGGTCGGACTTAGTCCCGTCCTTGCTTACTATGAAGCCGAGGTACTCAACACTGTCTTTGAAGAATCTTGTCTTTTCCTGGCTCACCCTCATGTTCGCCTCGATCAAGCATTTTAGCACAGTGTCGATGTGGCGGACATGGTCGGACTCGTTTTCTGAGAAAATTATGACATCATCCACATAGACGTAACATATTTTCCCGATTTGCTCTCTCAGTACATCGTCTAGGGCTCTTTGAAAAATGCTGCTTGCATTTCTCAATCCGAACGGCAGACGGCAGAACTCGTATTTGCCGCCATTCACCGAGAACGATGTCTTCTCGCGGTCGTGTTCCGCGAGGTAAATTTGATGGTACCCTGACTTCAGGTCAAGGGTAGTGAAGAACTTTGCCTTGCCCAGATTCGCTAAAATCATGGGAATGCTAGGCATCGGGTACCGGTCAGGAATAGTTCGCTCATTTAGCTTCCTAAAGTCAATGACCAATCTCTTGTTCTGGTTCCCGAAGGCGTCGGTCCCCTTTTTGTCAACAACCCAGGTCGGGCTGTTATAGGGAGACCTTGAGGGCCTGATGATGCCGTCTTTCAGCAGTTGTTTGACCTCGTTGTTCACAAAGTCGGAGACACCCATAAGATTTGGGTACGCTCTTGAGTACACCGGTTCATTATCAACTGTCCGAATTGTGGCAGTGACAGCGGTGTTAAAAGGAAGAGCTTCATTTGCCGTGGAGAAGGCTTTCTTCCTCCTTATTATTGTGTCCTTGAACTCCTTTTTAACGGAGTCAGGTACAACAATGTCGTTTACATCAGTGAAATTAACGCTGGGGCAGCTGAAATAGTGAAGCTTTTCAGCGATGCCCTGGTACTCCAGGGAGTCCTCTGCAAGGTTGAGCTTTACCCCGGCCTGTGTTAACAGGTCCAAGCCTATGATAGCGTCGAACGAATTTAGAGAATCCAAAAGGAAAAATGGGGAGGTGTGCTTGAAGACCTTCATCAAACATTTGTGTTTGATCTCGGTGGAGCCGTGTATTGAGCTCACCGCGAAAGGGCTGGCGACCGGCATCACATTTTTCAGCTCCTTTACGGGCCTAATGTAGTTTTTTGCCGCGCCGGTATCGATTAGCATCTTTAAAGTTCTCCCAGCCAGCCGTCGTTCAATGAACGGCAACCGGGAGCGTCCCCTAAAAAATTCAACGAGTCGACACTGGGAGCGTACTCATTTTCGCTGTCGATTTCCTCGACTGCAGCCTTTGCTGCCTTCTCATACTCCTCTTGGGTCTCTTTTTGCTTAGGGGCCTTTTGGACAACGTTATTAAGCCGTTGTCGTCCCTGTCCTGTCGAACGTTCTGAGGGATTCCTCCACTTAAACGCGTTCGATACATTAGGGTGATTCTGATTATATTCAGCGCGCTGCCTGGACCTGGAGGATGGGTCGACCTCCATAGGCTGGGGTGCTTGCGCCTGAGTGTCATTGTTGGTTTTCTGTCGTCTTAAGAAATGGGGATTTCTGTCCTGTTTCTGTTCCTGTTTATTTGATTTGCCCTGGAAACGGCTCCTGCCGTCTGCCGCCGAATGCGCTCGCTCCTCTACGGCCTTGGCGTAGGAGTTAGCAAACATGCTTCTCTCTATGCTTGCCTCTGCTTCTCTAGCTAAAGCCAGTGCAGATGGCAAGTCTCTGGGTTGCGCCGGGAAGACCACAGCTCTAAGGGACTTTTTGAGCCCTGAAATAAAAGCATGTAGGGCGTCGGCTCTGACCTCAGCATTAAGCAGGTCAGCACCCTCTTGATCATGCGTCATTACGATTTTGTTTGTGACAAGCGTTAGCTTCTTCTCAACTTCATCGTAGTATTGCATTAATGGTAGGTCTCCTTGCCTAACCATTTCTAATCCTTGCCTCAACAGGCGTAAGGATGTTTTGTCTGAGTACGTGCAGTCTAATCTGGCCAAAATGGCATCGAAGTTCAAAACCGTGTTATGGGATACGAGTAGAGCCCCAGCCGCGCCACGGATTTTATTCCTTAATATGGCAACAGCCTGATAATGGGCACTGCTGCCATTGTATGGCTTAAACAGCTCGTAGGCGTATATGGCCGATTGTCTCCAGGCCACGTACTCGTCTTGGGTACCGGAGAACTCCGGTACCGATTTTATTATGTCAAGGGGAATATCGCACCTAATCTCGGGGTTGACAGAGACTTTTTCATATGTTATGATTTGCGGTGCTTCCACCTGCAAACTCTGTACCCGCTCAGATAGGGAATTTAGTTGAACTTGGAAGTGGGATTGCTGTTGCGACAATGCCTGTCTGACGGCATTGTCGATAAGGGCTTGAATCTGACTGGGGTCCATGGTATTATGTGCCGGTGCCCTATCCAATGTCTGACCTAATGCTTGGCCTACTTGCTCCTCGTCCCAGCTATCCTCGCTTTCGTATTCGACCTTAATACTTCTATAATTATGTGCCCGATTCATCGGTTGTTGGTTGGCACACCACAAATATACTGTTGCCGAGCACAATTGATCGGCTAAGAGGTGTGGCAAGAAAGAGTATGCAGTAAAATTATACCAAAGTATGCTATAATTATTTATTTGTTGAAAGTATGCAATGAACTTTTTCAGTTTTTCAAAAGTATGCAATACTCATTTTTAGGGTATGCAATAGTTTATATTAAAGGGGTATGCAATGCTTTTGAAACTGATTTACACAAGTACAACAATTACGTGGCCAGTCACGAATTCTTTCTCTTTATGCTTTGAAGAAGTCAAAGGTAAAACTTACATGATTTCTAACTTAACTACCCTGTTAAATTAGTTGCCTAGTTCGGATTTTTCGTTGGGCGCCAATTATGGTAAGGAGTTGTCCCGCGATGTCCAGAGATTCCTCCCTCAAGGTTACAGCGGTGGTAGGACGACTTTAGCCGGTGTCTTCTACTGAAGATTAGGTTGGAGGGCTTGACTTCGCCCCCTTTGGTTTATTGTCTAGCCTTGTGGCGTAGCAATATGCCAACAGGCAACGTTATGAAATTGGAAGGAGTGCACAAAAGGAAGAAGTAGAAATGTGCAGTTATTTCACTTCCATGCAATGCCGTAAGAATCAATAGGAGCGACAATTAAAGCACGTTCTGTTTTATTGTGGTGCAAAACTGAGACTAAAGAGTTTACAAAATATGGAACGAAGTTTACCCTAACAGCAATGCATCGCGCCATCGGGACGAGTCGGCAAAGCCGACTCAGCATCTCTCGCAGCGAGAGGCAACCAGCCTTCCGTTGCCGGGCGTTCTTTGCGCAGAGCGCTTAACTCCATTCTGGCGCGACAGCATTCTATATGGAGAGCTACTTAGTTGCTAAGAATTATATTATGCGCTGTTAACTTATATTCGCCGGTTGCATCGGATCGGAAGAGAGAGTGAGAGAGAAAGCGAAGCGAACCCCCTGCGAGAACAGTTACAAGCTAAGGATGGGCGCGTGAGCGAGTAACTTGTAATGTTGCAGTTGGCAAAAATAATATTCATACCACAGAAACATTCTTAAAATACCTTTGGTGCGATCGGTGGAATGCTTCAAAAAATTATTTGTTTATAAGCATATGTAGCGTAAAATATTTTATGACTTTAGGCACCTAAAATATTGAAATCATTTTTTAAATTAAAAATCCTTCGCTTAACAAAAGTGAAAAAGACATTTGTTATGCAAATTTGGCTAACATGTAAACACCCTCGACAGAGTCGTGTCACGCCAAACCTCATGCACCACACGCCCACCTCTAGGAAGGCTTGCGACAACAACAATGCGGAGACGACGTCGGCAGAGGAAACCGCAGCGCAGCGCAGCTTTTTAACCTTAGCTGCCTTAACACTTTTTCTTGTCATTCAATCCCCAAACGCCGCTCACCTCGCACTTCTCGCTACACCTTTGCCATAATTTTTTGTTTCCATTAGTTATCGAATAAATATTGGCCGCAACGCAAAAGGTGAATCGCTGCGTACAAAATAAAAGCTCTAAATCACATGTGATCCACGCCGGCGGCGATTCGCGTGAGCGTTGTGTGAGTGAGTGAGTGACCCATTTTGGCTTGGCATCGCCGGTTGCTGTGTTCTTGCTGCCTCCACATCCAAGTTCTCACGCCCACGCCGACGAACTGAGTGATTCAAAATCGTTGGCAGATCGGGATCGGGCTAAAATGAGCAGCATCACGTTTTTGTGCAGCAAGTCGGGCCACAACATCAAGAACAACAGCAATAATAGTAGCAACAACGATGTGCCAAAAGGGGCAAAAGCGAACTCAGCATTTGCAGCCGCATCCGCCGGTTTACTAACCATCGCAAACCACCAGCAGCAACAGCTACATCAGCAACCACATCAGCAGCAACAGCAGCAGCAACAACAACAGCATCATCAGCAGTCAAAGGTTAAGGCTATAGCAGCCAAAACCAATGGTCACATGTAATTCATTGCATTTTCCCCATTTCTTAACGTAAAAACCAATCGAAGTCCCATTATACATACAGACGTTCATATATGTATGTTTGTACATTCATTTGTGCATGGGCATCTGTGTGTGTGCGGTTTGTATTTGAGTGCTTTTTGTTGTTTCTGTTGTGTTATTTACCTCCATTCTAATTGTTTTGGTGCTGCGCTTGTTTGTCCAGTACTCCCGTTTCACGACGTCTCTTTCTGTTCTCAGTGTTTAATTAACGCTTGCTGTGTTTAACATTGTTTAATGAGTCTGCCGCGCGGCAAGTAACAACAAATGGTGAAATGACGATAGCGTCAGCAATTGCTCTCTCAATTCTTCAACATGGCAGCGATCACAACAACGCACATGAGCCACGTCTATCGGTTTGCCATTTCCAGTTCTCTCAGCCTCCCTTTTGCTCCCCATGTCCTGCATCTCCCTCGCCGGGAAACTCCCGCTTGCCGTCCTTGTCCCACCCGCCTGGAAGGCCATAACCTGTTGGTTCCTTATTCGGGAAGAGCACGGCACACGTGGCAAGCGCTCATCTCTCGCCTCTTTTGTTGGTGTGCAAAAACTAAAAATATGCAGAGGAATCTCGTCTGTGCCGTCACCAGATTATTGGCCCCACACTGAGAGAAAAATTTAAAGCTGTATATAAATAAATACATCTTGAACATATTTGATTCTTCTAAATGTGCATTTCATAACAAGTAGCCTAAACTTATTTAAATATTTATCGTTTTTATTTTTTCATAAATATTGTTCTGAAATTTTGACAATGTTTTTTGCATTAGTACAAAGTAATTTATTGACCTTTTGCAGAATTCTCCAAAATTTTTAAAAATATTAACCCAGCTTTTTCTTTCTGTGCGGTGAATTTCATTTTGGCAAGCTAATAAAGAGCAGAAGATACAGAGAAAGACGGAAAGATTGAGTGCAACGAACGCGCCTACGCAGCATTCGATAAATGGATCCGTCTAGCGTTGCTTTGTCTGCCGGCCCCTATTTTCTTATTTATGAAATCTTCTCAGAATTGTATGATGAGTGTTTTTGCATGTACTTGGCCCTAGTTATTGTCTGTATTTGTTGTTTTAACTGCCAAATATGACCGGAAAAACCATTCGTCTACTTAGAAAGCGTAAGGTCACGTCAACATTCTGCAGCGCACATGGTAGAAATACCCAAACGTAATAATAGATAGGGCACATTTATTAAAAAGTAATATGTCAATAACCTATAAAACATTTAATACAAACATCATATGATTTTCAATCGAAAGTTGACCATTTACGTACATTTTGTTGTGAACTTATTTGTATATTTATGTTAATATTAGATATCAACCCATCATGATCATATCGTATTTCATGCCAAATCACTAATATTCCCATATATTACTGCATATTCGTGCAATAATTTTGCTATACCAACGGGATTTATTAAGGGAGCTGTAAATGTAACGTGTTAGCTGTTCTCAGTGAAAGCCATATAAGAATTAACCTGATAATACGTAACGATGTTATCTTCTATCACATTCAATTAAGGCCTCAAGTAACTTGTCTATTTATAGAACATATTGAGCAGTAGATTAATTGTACGTCGGCGATATGCCTGGTTTTTTGCGTTTGTGTGGGTGTCAATATGTGTGCAGATGGGGGCTGTTAAAGTAGAGTAGGTCAGTGAGTATACTGCATCCTTGAACTTACAGCTTTAAGCTTGCATTGCCAGAAATTTCACTAACACGTTCTGTAATCTACTCTTTCGTACATATACAAATATTTAAAATTATTATGAAATTAATCAGTGCTCGGTGATAAAAATGTTATCTCATGGCTAATCACTGAATTCCAATAATTTTACTTGTGGCTAACGTCATCGTTAAATGGTGGGAGTGTAGAACTTGATAATCGCCAACTAATCTATATACGTACTATTTGCAGCGATGACCGTTCGGATGTCACCGAGCAACTCTACGTGGATCCGTATGCCGACCTGGGCAATGGTCTGCCCGGGGATCTCAACTGCTGCCCGGCCTCGCCCACCACAGTGCCTGCTAAAGCATCGTTGGAGTCGCCTCTGAAACGTTCCGGTAGGAGACAGCGAACCACATCCATTGGCAACCAGACCACCACCGCGAATCCGTCCGAATGCATCATACGCGCAAATAACCGCACGATCTACACGGCCGGACGACCGCCTTGGTACAATTGTGCTGGGCAACAGGTGGAGCCCTTCGTCATAGGTACACTTATCACTCCCCAAAAACCAATCTTTCTAGTCTCTCTAATGTGCTTAATTTCCTTCAGGAATCTGCGGTGGTAGTGCCTCTGGCAAGACCACAGTGGCTGAGAAAATCATCGAAAGCCTAGACGTTCCATGGGTAACACTGTTGTCCATGGACTGTTTCTACAAGGTTGGAGGATTATATTTTAGTTGACGAAATACATTAACTAAATTCATTATGGACATCCTGTAGATCCTTAATGAGAAACAGCATGAGCAGGCCCTGATCAACGAATATAACTTCGATCACCCGGATGCCTTCGACATCGAGCTGCTGCTGGACGTGCTCACCAAGCTGAAGGAGGGCCGCAAGGTGGAAGTTCCTGTCTACAATTTCGTGACACATGGCCGTGAGAGCCAAACGAAAACCATGTACGGGGCCAATGTGATCATCTTCGAGGGTATTCTTACCTTCCATAGTCCTGAAGTACTTGAATTGCTAGACATGAAGATTTTTGTGGACACAGATCCCGATATTCGTCTGGCTAGGCGGTTAAGAAGGTAGGCGATGCTAATCGGCTCTGCCTACCTTGATTAAAAGCGAATGTTTAATTTTAGGGACATCTCACAGCGCGGACGCGACCTAAAGGGCGTGCTGAAGCAATACCTAAATATGGTTAAGCCCTCCTATTGCAATTACATAGCTCCAACAATGGCCCATGCAGATATCATTGTTCCTCGTGGAGGCGACAACAAGGTGGCCATCCATCTCATTGTGCAGCACGTGCACACACAGCTGCAACTGGTATGAATTGCCTGCTTGCATCGCCGTTCACCTCGTTAATTTCTCTGTCTATCTTCCAGCGCGGATTCAAGCTGCGCGAAACTCTGGCCAACTCCTACAAGGACCAGCCAATGCCACATTCTCTGCACTTGTTGCATCCCACGCCCCAGATTAAGGGTCTGCACACGTTTATCCGTTGCCGAAATACGTCCCGCGATGAGTTTATCTTTTACTCAAAGCGCCTGATACGACTAGTCATTGAATATGCGCTAAGTCTATTTCCCTTTAAGAAAACCACAGTGGAGACTCCACAAGGTGTCCTTTACGAGGGCAAGCGTATGGAATCGCGCAAGATATGCGGCGTCTCAATTCTCCGAGCTGGTGAAACCATGGAGCAAGCCGTTTGTGATGTGTGCAAGGACATTCGCATTGGAAAGATCCTCATCCAGACCAATCTTAAGACCGGCGAGCCGGAGCTTTACTATCTGAGGCTGCCTAAAGACATAAAAGACTACAAGGTGATACTAATGGATGCCACCGTGGCCACAGGTGCAGCGGCCATGATGGCCATTCGGGTGCTGCTGGATCACGATGTACCCGAGGAAAACATTATCTTGGCCTCGCTTTTGATGGCTGAGATCGGTGTGCACTCCATTGCCTATGCCTTCTCAAAGGTGAGATTGACACAAACTTCCAAAAGCCAGAATTTAACATTGAGTTCTCCCATATGTAGGTGAAAATTGTTACTTCCGCTCTGGATCCGGAGATTAATAGTAAGTTTTATGTTATACCCGGCATTGGTAACTTTGGCGATCGCTACTTTGGCACGGAACCCTCTGATGAGTACTAAGGAGATCTGGGCCAATCCATACCTATATGGAATCATCAAGTTTCTAATGTATCTTAGGTTAAGTTCAATACGTTACTTAAATTATGAATTTGGAACGAGATGTTTTATTGAAGTGGGTATAAAAGTCGAACTACAAGCTGTATGAGGAAAGCCAGACTTCCCACCACCAGAGCAATGCCCAAATACCGTTGGATTAGTCTTTCCCGGCTCCTGGTTTGCACTTGAACGTTTGGTAACTCCAGCTTTTTTGCACACCTTGTCCAATCGCGTTCTTCGTCTAAAATTTCTCCCACCATGCTAAACTTGCTCGCACTGGTAATTCGCACATTGACACGAGTACCAAGAAGGTTATCCCGCATGGGCAGCAGCACCTGTTCGTAGCTCTTGTTGTGGCCCACGTAATGGAGCTTGTCGTGTGAAACTTCTGTTACCAAGACGGTGTATATTTCACCCACTCTTTCCGCATAGGGTTCATAGCTGTAGAAGAGATCCGTGAGTCGTTTAGTTCGTTTCTTCACCAGATTTGCGGGTATGCGCTCCATCTTAGCAGCAGGCGTGCCTGGGCGAGGGAAGAACTGATTGATGAACAGGCTGGGAAAGCGATATTTGGCGCAAAGGGTCATCGTCTCCTCGAAATCGTCTTCTGTCTCTGTTGGGAAACCGCAAATTATATCTGTGGCTATCGTGACACCGGGAACTCGTTCCCTTAAGAAATCCACAACGTGCTCAAAGTCCTGCCGACAGTACTCTCGTTTCATCTCGCCCAGCACGGAGTCACTACCACTCTATAAAAATAATTAATTGACTATCGAAAAATATTTATATATATTCCACTAGATCCTTACCTGTACAGGAACGTGTAAAAAGGAATATACTCTCGGGTGCTGCATCACCTTGGCCACTTCCTCTAGATGCTCCAGTATGTACGGTGGATTGGTCATGCCTACACGCAGCATGCAGTTTTCGGGGATCACTTCCACCAGCTTCCAGAGCAATTCCGGCAATGAGCTTCCAATATCCCGACCATAAGCTCCTGTATCCTCGGAAGTAAGCCAGATCTCGCAGCAGCCTTCAGCAAACGATTGGCGGGCGCGCTCTACAACCTCCTCCGGGGGATAGCTGGCTAAGTCACCGCGGGCGTGTTTAGTCTTGCAGTAGGTACATTGATTTAGGCATCCAGAGTTGATGGATATAATTTCTATTAATGGATTTTTGCGGACTTTGGGTAATGAGAGCGGTGCTCCAGCTACCCGCCGACCATGGACCTTCTTTTTGTTCTGCAACAGCTGGACACTGTGACCCTTAAGGGTCTCTTCAACGACCTCCACCACTCGGTCGATCTGCTGGACACCGATTACGGAAAGACCGTTCAGATAGTCCGATTTGGGAGCTCCCTGGGGAACGCAACCGGCGACCACGACGTACTTGCCATTTTGCATGCCTGACTTTATCTCGTTGCGGAACGTGTCCTCCGAAGGATTCTTAACCGTGCAGCTATTGAGCAGCCACAGATCCGCCTCCTCCTTTCCACTCAATCTATATCCGTATGCAGCCAGCTGCCCGGCCATGTACTCCGAGTCCGAATTGTTGTGGGCGCAGCCCCATGTTTTCACAAAAACTTTCTGGGTGCCGGGTATGACACTCTCGTGGATCTTGGGCTTCGGTTTATCCTCCTCCTCTTGAGATTCAAGTCGAATTTGGGCTCGTTTCTTGGCTCGCACCGTAACGGTTTTTTTGTTTTCGTAGCGCTCACGCGGCTTGACATCATCGGCGGATATCAGATCCTCTATATCATCCACATCGTTGCCTGGCAGATCCTGTCCAAGGTGGTACATTGTTTTTCCTTCTTCTTGTTTTAGATTCTATGCCAAGACACATGTGCCGCACTTCCAGCTGTTTACATTCAGATTTCTTCCTCTTAACTTCGGCAGTGTTGGGAAGTGCGTACGGGTAGGGTTCCCGATTAACTGCTCGATAACAGGGTCGGCTGTCACATTTAGACACCCTACAAAATAAGCATATAAAATAAGTTCGCCATTTAAATGATACAATAAATAATTTATTCCATGCCAGTTTTCTTTTCATGTTACACGAAGTTTCTTTGGTTGGAGCTGTAATGGATATAAATTGTAATAAATATTAGTTATATTAATTTATTAGTTAGTTAAATTTTGGTTGATTTGATTTTTTATCATATGATAGGTTTAGTTCTTAAATTTATAATTATAAATATTAATTTTTATTATTACTATAATAAACTGAATTAGCATAATGTTGCAAACATAATTGAACTACCATAATTACACACCCATGACGACGTGCTGAGTGTCATTTCAATATGCCCGAGCTTTTGCGGCTTATGCACCCTACCGTGTAGACACACAGTTATCAGTACGCTATCAGCGGGAACATTCTACTCTGCTCCAGACCGCCGAAACAGCAGCTTGTAAAAGCAAAATCCTCCGCTAGACATGATTACGATTAAATGTAAAGACACCAATCTGGACCCGCTTCCGGTCAAGGTGAGTTCGTAGCCCGTCCAAAAATTAAGCACCCCATTTTGTTCAATGCCAAACTATAAATAACCCACAGATTGGTATTATTGGCGGATCGGGGCTTGACGACCCAGATATCCTGGAACAGCGGCATGAACGTGTGGTGGAGACGCCCTACGGAGAACCGTCTGATGCGTTGATCGAAGGCGAGATCAATGGAGTACAGTGCGTGCTCCTAGCGCGGCATGGACGCAAGCACGACATCATGCCCTCCAATGTTAACTACCGGGCCAACATCTGGGCTCTACGCGATGTGGGCTGCACCCACTTAATTGTCTCTACAGCATGTGGGTCCTTGCGCGAAGAAATCAAGCCGGGCAACCTGGTTGTTCCACACGACTTTATCGACAGGACTACTAAACGCCTTCAGACCTTCTACGATGGCAAAGCACAAAGTCCACGTGGTGTTTGCCACCTGCCCATGTTTCCGGCATTCAGCGAACGCACCCGCAACATTCTGCTCGAGGCGGCCAAGGAGCTGGAGATTCCCGCCCACGACAAGGCCACCATTGTGACAATTGAGGGTCCGCGTTTCTCCTCTCGCTCGGAGAGCCACATGTTCCGTCAGTGGGGCGGGGACCTCATAAACATGACCACGTGTCCAGAAGTGGTGCTAGCTAAGGAGGCTGGCCTACTTTACGGGTCGGTGGCCATTGCCACGGACTACGACTGCTGGCGCATGGGATGCGAGGGTGTCAACGTGCAGGATGTCTTACGTACTTTTGCCGAGAACGTGATTAAGGTGAAGAAGATTCTGGTCAACGCTGTTGGTCGAATTGCCAAGGAGGACTGGTCGGAGGACATACTAAATGCCAAGGTGAGTGAGCCGAGATAAACAAAATTTGAAACAAAGTTCATCAAGTGATCCGCCCATAGCAATGCGTTTGCAACAACACAATGTCTGGAGCCATGTGACGATTTATAAAACTCTGCCACGAAATAACAGAAGAGACGCTGATTCGCCGCAAGATTTATGTGCCACCGCTCTATCAACAGTTCCACAAAAAGCGAGGACCCAGAGTTCACTCCATATCCATTACGTACGAATTAGATCCGAAAGACAAAAGGCAGCCAGTGAAAACTCCATTGAAATGTGAAACTGTAACGTCCGCGTCAGCGTCGCAGTAAATATATACATATGTGTGTAACTAAAAACATTTCCGTAATCAAATGCAATCTATTCCTAAACAAACGCTCGAATGTCTTCTGAATAATGGGACACTTAAAAGTTCACATTTATATTATTACATAGAGTTGCGTCTTTAAAATTAAAATTGGAATTCGATTGCGCTGTCCTTACGGACACTTCCGCTCGACTTGGCTCTTGCCGGCCTCCTCGTACTCCTGCGACGATATCCACATCTGCTGGAAAGTACCTATGCTGGCTAGAATAGAACCACCAATCCAGGCTCCAAATCTTCGCTCCACGCTGCCATTGGCAGAAATCATTTTTAGTCGCGTATTTGAGGGAGCACGTAGCTGGAGATCGCGATTTAGGCGCTCCGGAAAGCCTTGCAGAAGAGTATTGCCACCTGAAAGCAAAATATTGAGGTATTAGTGGGTAATTAGTTTAGAAATCTAGGGAAAATTCATACCAGTAACGACAACTGAGCCGAAAAGTGACAGCCGCACATCCGCATCACACATGCCCACGCTGGTGGACGCCAATTGGCCAGCTCCCAGCATGGCATTGTCAAAGAGACTCTCGGCTATCTTAAACCGCTCAGAACCAAAGTCCTGATGATAACCATTAGGAAACTCGTAGTGTACCGTCGGGATTTGGGCAGCAACCCGTTCGTCGAACGGATTTTCTAGGACCTGCAGCACATTCATCTGAAAGTCCTGCATCATGAGCTGCAACATGTAGTTTTGCCACGACTGAGTTAGGTTCTCTGGCAGTTTGCGCAGCGTGAAGCGTCCGTTGTCGCGCTCCTTAACGACGTCTTTGGAGGCAATCTTGTATACCGGTGACAGATCAATGCCGTGCTTCTCCAGATGCTGGCGGCACTGTCGTGAGAGGAAGTCCCCACCCAGGGGTGACTTAACCACCGCCTGAGATAGAACATAGCCCTCATGCACGGGAACGGCCGAGGTGTGGGTGGCTCCGCTATCGACAACCAAAGCGGTGGCCCGCCCGCTGGAAAAGGCAGCCAGAACGGCGTTCTTTACCAGAAAGAAGGCTGGAACATTGTACTTCTCGAACATCAGCTCAGTTAGCTTCTCGCGGTTGTTGCGTACATTCCACGATGCCTCGGAAAAGAGCACGGGATGGTATTCCGGCTCCGACTGAATGACATTGGCGTAGGCGTAATCAATCACCTTCTCAAACAGGTCCCAGTTGTCGATCATGCCGTCTTTCATATAGGTCTGCACCTCCATATTGGAACGGGGAACGGTCACGTAGTTAGTGTCCACATAGAACTTACGCTGGTCCGCATCTAGAGGGATTGCCGGTTTTTTCGGGTGTTTAATAGTTCATAAACTAAAAATAAAAGGCGATGTAGAAACTCACTATTTGGCGTGGCATTGTTATCTGTTTTGGTTTCCGGATCGAGATTGGTCTCTGGAGCTGCTCCAATCCCCACAACCGAGGGTATCTCCGCCTTGGGCGAATCCTCCTGTGCGTAGCCCACTCGCAAGGAATGATGTCCGGGATCGAAGACCAGGGCGCCGATCTCGTCGCCGCCATATAGCATGGTGCCGCCACTCATCTTGGGGCGTTCCGAATACTTTTCCGCACGTTGTGTTCAAGTAATTCGCGAAAATACTTCAGTCTGTGTATATTTTGCGGCTTTTTTCACGACGCTTCTTCCTCGCTGGAGATGGTCTGATAAGTTATCGATTGTTTAAGCAAATATCGCCTTTCTTGCCTATCGGTTTGGTCAGCTACCTATCGATTGCAGTTCTCAAACAATTTCCATCGCTATTAGTTTGCAAACACAAATTGAAACTCGAATTATAGAAATATAGATTTCATTAAGGAAATTACCGATAAGTGGTATCTTATAATATACAGTTGAAGTAGTACACAATTTTGTTGTAGAACTTTGGAAAAACACAGTGCGAAAAATATCAAAATGAGTACCGACAGCGCCGAGGAAACGGCGATCCATTCCACTGTTCCCCATTTGGAGATTAACATATCAAACACCAACAACAGCGGCCAGATTGTTTTAAACGACGTGCTGCTCATGGAGATGCTCGCCCGGTATCCCTTCCTCATCATCCCGCAGGTGGAGCCCAAAATGGACGTTGAGTACAACGCCTGGGGATGGGATCAGCTGACCAAGTCCTTTAACCAAAGCTACGAGAGCGTTGAGCTAAGTACTCCGTTCTCCGTAACTGAACTGAAGCTGCGGTGGGTGAAGCTGCGCCCGCTGCTCAAAGCCTTTGCGGCTTCCAAAGGGCAAATCACTGAACCTCTGTGGCGGGAGATGAACGATGTACACAAATTGCAAATCCCTGAACCTCTGCGGCGGGTGATGAACGATGTTCACATTCGCATGCAATCCGCGAAGCCGGCGGATGTGCCGAAAACCAAGTGTCAGGAGTTTCTTCTCAGTCAGTTGCCCTTCGTGAAATCTCTGTCGCCCGCGGAACGCCGGCATTTAGAAGTGGAGGTCCTCGACATCATTCTGGAGCAAGAGCGCCAAGAGAAAGCCACTCGACAGCTGGGTCCTATGGAGCTGAAGACAGTTCAGAGCGAATACGAGGAATTTCTTAAAGCGATACGGGTGAAAGAGCTTCCAGCGAACACTTTACTTTCTCCGGCAATTGACGGATTCCGCATTAGCCCACGCAACATAAGACCCAACTTAGCAAGTGCCAATAAAAGAATAAGCTATAATGGTGTTAGCAATGAATCAAATTATGTCAAAATCAAAACAGAAACAGCGATTGAGCCGAAAATTGAAGATGCAACAAAATTTGACGAACGACCGATAGAAACACCACGCTATGTTCCACTTAAAAGCGCGAAATATTACATTAAAAGTTGTCGCATCCGGGTGAAGCGAGTGGAAATTGATGATTATTTACCCTTAGCTAGAATACTGCGCTCCAGGCGGCCTACGCTGAGAACATGACTTTCTTTCGTATAAAATGCACATAAGTTTATTAAAAAATACATTACTATAAATTACAACTTAAAACTATTGTATAATCCAAATCGCATTTTATGTTTCGCTTGCTTTGCATTCTCGAAGAACTAATAACTAAACAAACAAGGAGCGGGGAGCGGGAGAACCTAGAGAACAGAAGAGCGGGTTAGCCGAGACAGAAGGACGACGGGATTTTGTTTGCTCGCTGCCTAGGATCCGGATCCGCCTGGTTCTTTCGATGCTTATCGGTAATCAGTTATCCGTTACACTACACAATCATCAACAGTTACTAAAGAACGCAATTTAACAGGTCTATAAATACAGTCGTTGGTTGAAAGCGCAGCACTTAACAAGAAACAAACAATGTTGATGAAATCTAACAAACGGACATTGCTGCTAATCCTTTCTCAAAACAGTTGGTCCGCCAGGTTCCCAATGAACGTGGCTAGGTTCATGGATGAGCCCTCCTTGAATTTCAGTCCAATCGTCTTGCCGTAGGCTTGTATAAAAATGGCGCGCACTGCGTTCAGGCGTTGCTTTCGTCTGCAATTGTACAACAAAATGATGTCATTATGTATGCTTTCGAACAATATGGCTAAATCTTACAAGTTAATGCATTGCTTGCTGGCCATAGTGCTGCCGCCTACGTCTTTGGAGGAACCGTTTGCGAAACCGTGCGTCGAGCTGCCGTTACTGATGCTGCTACCACTTCCGCTCCCACTGCCACTCGATGCTGCATTGATGCTGCAGTGGTAACCATTGCCGCCATTGCATAAAGGAATGTTTGAGAAGCCGCCACCATCCGCTGCCTGTTGCGCCACAAAGCGCATGTAGCTGCCGTTCATCGTGGAGTCAATTGAACCCGTATCGGTTACCACCTGCCAGCTACCATTGGACGATGTAGACTCCTGTCTTTGCCGCGCATTTGATCCGGGCACTGAAATGGGACTGGTTCTAGATCTGAAAAAGGTTAAGCCATAGTTAGTCAGGTTTCTAATTTAAGTAGTTAGGTGTCCAACCTCTTCGGATTTGGCGACCTGCTGGTCAGCGGATTGACTTGCGCTGGCGTCGTGGCATAGAAGTTATCTGTTATGGACATATCACAGTTGGAACAGTTTGAGTAGCTGTCGTTGCTATCTTGATCGAACGAAAGGATGTAGTCTCTGCAATTTAAAGTAAATGGACTGATAAAGGTACTGTTCAATTGCAATACTTAACTATACTCACTCCTTGAGCGGTTCATCGTCGCAGCAGTCGGATTTGATTACTATAACACTACTGCCGCTGCTGCTGGATGTCTTGGTGCGCTTGCGGTGCTCCACAATGCTGAACTCCTCGTCCGTGATAAACTTGAGCACGTGAAAGCAGAAGAACATGATGTCTTCGCCTCGTTTCAGGCGATCGGGCAGTTGATGGCCGAACAGGTACCAGTCGTAAGCCAGTGTGAAATAGGCCATTTGCATGGCATTCAGCGACTGATGGATGAGTCCATCTGCCCACAGAGACAGCCTGACCAAAGAGACAAACAGTGGCGTGCGATCCCAACCGCTGATGCAGTGAATCAGCAGGCCGGAGCTCTCCTCTTGCACGTATTTCAGTGTGGCTCTCAAATAGTTTTGGGTGATGGCCACTAGATCCCAATCCCGGTACTCCGACCACGCCACATCGATATCCGCAGCGGGTCCCATGTTGGGAATGTTGATATTCGCATCGTTGAACGTTTGCTTCCAGTTGTAGTGCAGGTTGCGAGCCATGTAGTTATTGTCCCGGAACTTTTTGAAGAACTCACAGCCCGGATACGGCAGGGATAGAAGATTAAAGCTCTTATAGTGCTTGTTGGGATCCGCTTTCTCTGACGAGGAAACGCTAAATGAAAAAAGCAGGTGGTCAGTTTTTGTTTTTAGCCAGTATGTTAGAGTATACTCACGCCATGAAGTATTTGATCTTGCGGTTTTCGACCATGAGGTCCACAATGGTTGAGACATTGAGCGTATGCAGCAGTTGGATGTCACTCTTGATGACTTCGTCGTAGCTGAACTGCGACTGCGCCTGATCGTGCATGTGGGTGATCAGCGACTCGTCTGTGGAGTCAGCATCGTTCTCTTCTCCGTTTGGCGCGGTGTAATTGCCGCCACTCAGGCAGTCGTAGGCATAGTCCACAACCTTCCGGCCGTAGGTTTCTGGCATGACGGATAGCGTGGCAGAGCGGCATATGTACTTTCCGCGATACATGATCACAGGCACGGCGAATCTTTGACGGCATCTCGCATACTTGGCCATCGTTACCAATTCCCGCATTCGCTGGATATCATACTGATCTTCGTATATCGTATTTTGTGGTTGCTGTTGCGATGGCTGCTGCTGTTGCTGCTGGAGTGGATGTGGCTGCTGGGAGGGATATTGCGCGTGGAGGGGATGCATCTGCTGCGAGGGATATTGTTGCTGAAGCGGATGCTGTTGTTGCGTCTGCAGGGGATTGGCAAAGGTCACAAAGGCTTGGATGCCCACACCCTCGCTTCCGGTGCTTCCTGCACTGCTGTTCAGAGGCGTGGCCGTGGCGGTTGTTCCCGAGGAGCCTCCACCTCCCAATCCCCCACCAACTTGCCCGAAGAGTCCATTTCCCGGTACCAGCGTCTTGGCCATGTTCCCGTTCTCAAATTCCGGGATGAGTATTCGCCCAGGATATCGCGGACTGAGCAACCCGTTCGTATTATCCAGCTCAATTAGGCTGTAGTCGAGCTTAAACAGGTATTCGCATTTCTTGGAGATTTCGTACTCCTAAAAGAGAAGGACAAAGTTCAGGATACCATGAATAGGGAGTTGATATATACTAAAAGTAGATGTAATAGGTATGTGGTAAGATATTAGTTAGAATAAAGTTGTGCAACTAAATATTAAAGTTTTATCTGCCATTAAGGCTGGAGATCGGACATTTTGTTTGTCTGTCCTGAAATCGGATCCGTATACGAATGACCTTGGTACCCATTCACTTCGGGTAACCATTAAGTATTTGACGGGCAGTGTGTAAAGTCAATGGTTTGCATAAATCAGCGATGCCGGCGACGCTTCTTAATGGACAGCGAGATTAGAACGCGGAGTGCAACTGGTTTTCATGCATTCGCGATGTGTGTATACATATACTATATAGACATTCCTAACCCGAGTTCAATGGAACTTGGACGCTCCCAGGGTAGGAGAACTGGAATCTGGATCGTTCGGCTTCGACTGGTTGCTATCTGCCGCTCAAGGGTTAAAAGAGATAAGCTATGTGGGGTAATGGCCAAGTTACAACGCCAATTAGCCATCGAGATACAATAATAAATTCACAACAAATATAAGAAACAGATTTACTCTGTGTGCTAATCAAAAAGAATTCTAAAGGTTGTTTAGGCGACTGGCTAAAAATAGATGGAAAGGCGAGCAAGGGGGCGGTGGCGGCGAATGGGGGCGTGGCCCCCAGCCAGCTGTCCCAGACAAACAACTGCGACTAGATAAAAGCACAATAATAATATAGCCACAAAATAAAACGACTCGTGCAAACACAAACACCTTGGGAAAACAGGTTTCTAGCTCACAGAGAGAAATGTGCAAAACAAATTGAGGAGAGAAAAACAAAAACTATAAAAAGACAAAGACCGTAGCTGCGCAAAAATTGGCAACAACAAAAGCGAAGCAGCGAGCAAAACAAACCCGATGAAAACTTAGTGGGGCGCATGTGTGTGTGTGTGTGTGTGTGGGCTGAAAACTACTGCACACACAAGTGCGCAGTGCGAAGCGAACGAGCAAAACAACTAAAACGCAATTACAATTACCAAGAAAACGCCGACGGAAACACGCAAAAACCAATTGCTGTTTATGGTGCTTTTATTGTATTTTTAGCATTTTTGAATTGCATAACGATAGGTTTAAAATAAAATGAGTCGCCATTATCAGTACAAAACTACTATTGCTTTACTATTTATTGAATACCTATTGATTGCAGTTTAATCCAGTATTTGTACAGTGTTGCAAATTCATATATTTTCACTGTTTTATGCAAACTAGGTGAAAAATGGATCCAAATATTAATAATAATAAATAAAAATAGCCTAAAGACGAGCGACTATAGAGTTTATTCTATCAAAGCTCGAAGTGCCAAAGCTAGTTTTAAAAGAGTTTAGCTACTTTTGAGGTTCCATGCAGCTACTTTCGGCAGCACTGTTTGACAGATGATGCGAGCGGGAGCAGGCGAGGTGATGAGTGTGAAAGAGATGGGGCTGCCAGAAAGAAAATATAAGCCCCATCGATGGCCGAAGCGCGAGTGTGTGTTTGAGTGTGAGTGCGCTCCAAGTCGGAGAAGCTGCCGTTACAAAGCAGTCAAGCCACACATGCACACATGCACCGTCGGCTACTGTTGTTGTGTGCATTGAACTGCTTGCCCACTGCTTCTGTTGCCGTTGTTTCGTTGCTTTTGCTGCCGCTGTCGTTTTTTCATTGTAAGCGAGCAAGTGCAACTGTAAGTGCAGCAGCGCTGTTCGAAAAACTGAGCGCCTGTTCCAAAGGCGCTGTAAAACTTAAAAACAACAAACAGACGCGCGCTCGTTTAGTTACAGCGCGGAAAATAGTTTGCGAGCGTGGTGATCATTAAGCCCCATCGTCATCATCAACATCACGAACGGCGCTGGCGCTTTCATCATCGCTGACCCAAATAGTGAAACTCAAACCGAATGGCTGGCTCGGAACCCAAGCTCGCCTCACAAACCCGGATTTTAAAGACTCTGCCGATGCTGGGCCACCAGAAATGCAGCAGAAGCTGCAGCGTGCGACACACTTTTCTTCGCTCTCTCTTGAAAAATGGAACCGAACGGAAAATAAAGCAGAAAAGCTTACAAAAATTAAAAAAAAAAAAAGAGAAGACAGAAAGAAAAAACTGAACAACAGCGGCAAGAAACCGCACAGCTGAAAATAATCGTACTCGCACTCGTGTGCAATCGAACCGAGAAAACCACCAACCGAACCGAACCAACTCGACCAAGCACAGGGAATCAGCAAAAGAAAAGGGTGGAGAGGTCGCCCATTAAGTACAGTACGACTTCTTTAAGTGCGACTTAACGTAATGGAAAGTAGCCAAGTAGACAGCATTGAGATGCAACATTGTATAAATAAATAAAACTATTCAGATCAACTAAGTTACCACTTATTTTTAATAAGTATTTTTATGCCATATTCCGCTTTAAGGTATGTTTACTGTATAAGCTGAAGCTTGAGCTCCTGCTCTGACTCTTGTCTTGTTGTTTTTCTTTTTGCCAAATAACCTGAAAAACTGAAGGAGGCCTCGGTGCAATCCACACGATGCATATTCATCAATCCGCCGGCGACAGGGAAATGGCTTTTCTTGAATGAATTATTCAGTGGCTTTAAACTGGGGCCACTGACCACACCCAAAATGACTGCGAGACAGGGAGGGGAGTTCCGCCTTTGATTCTCGTTGTTATTGTTTACATGATTTATGCTTGCGCTTTGAAATGTGCAGCGTGTTGTTTTCGTCGGCGTTCAAAGACCCCCCGATATGAAAACAAGTTGCGCCCACGTTTCAAACTCTGAGTCGGCTTTGGGATCAGGTTCCAAATCAAGGAACTGCATAAACAGTACAGTTCGGTTGCGTTTATTATTAGTTAGATAAATAAACATATCTATATATATATGTTTTATAAGTACAAACAATGCCTTTCTTTTCCAACATAAAGCAACCAAAAACAAAAAGCATTGTTTGCATTGTGCATTGTAAAATAAATATTTTAAGGTTTACTACGACGCATTTGTAAGTGCTTACCTATGTATAACCTCAAGTATGCGATGAATGTTTCACAGATACACAACACTAATAATTTCAACTAATCTTTACGTTAACGACTAGCATTTCTTTTAATTTATGCAACATCATCCACATCGATTGGGTATATTAATGAACTCTTAGTATGCAAACTGCCGGTGCAGTTAATTTGCATTTATTTCTTTAAGATGTACATAAATATCACCATGGCTATAGAAAAACACTTGACAGTGTGCGACAACTTTCGAAAGGCATTGAAACCGCTTTGTGGATAATATGCGACGAAGATGTATCCAATGGAGGTATAAAAAATCACGTTTGAACCACAGTTTTTTGCCGCCCTGAAGAGCCAAAGTGTTTTTTGCTTGCCAAACAAACGCCGGAAAGCACTTCAAACACTTCGCAATGACAATAATTGAGCACAGTAAGTGGGCGTTACGAATAATGAGTACGAGGCAGGGTTGTTTCAGAAATCTATTTATCATTTGCTTAATTTATTCGCCAGCCAGCCAGGAAGAGATTTTCCCCGCCCACACACGCACACACTCGTTTCCACGAACAAAATTGAGTTCCGCCAGGCGGCGATCGCTTTTCTCGCTTTCTGGCTTCCCATCAGACAATTCACTGTGATGCGAAAAGAAGGTCATCTGAATAATCGATTTAGTTTGGCAATGCCAGCATGGGCGAGCAGAAAACGAGATGAAGTTCTATTACAACCGAAAATATTACACTAATCATACATTAACTCATACAAATATATATATATCATACTTGCGTTTAATGTGGGTTACATTTTTCCCAGTGCTTTAATCCAGCATTACCACAAATAAAAATCAATATGTTGAATAAAATTTCTGCGCTCCTGTTGGCGCTTTGTAATCAAGCACACAACTAAATAATTCGTTTGCCTTCAGCGAACATCCCTTATATTTTTTATGCTTAGGTCATAACCAAACGAAGGCCGATCCCCCACAACCAACGTTACGAATCCGAATCTGAATCCGAACTCCCGGCAAATAGTTGAGTGAAGCGGCATTGCCATTTCGCACATTATCGATTTTATCTGTCAGCGAACAGGCGAGCATGAATGTCAAGTTGGTGGCTAAAAATCGACAGCATCCGAAACCACGCGTAGCTGGAAAATCGGAATAGTAGTAGCGAACACGGCAATGGCGAGTTGTGCCCTTCTTCTAATCATGCTTGCATGGTGGTTCCGGATGCTAGGCAGTTAGTCCGGAATGCGCAAGGAGTTCCGCAGCAGGGTGATTCGACTTACTGCACTTCGACTGGCGTAGCAATATCCATTCACACATATGTTCATATGTACGAACACGTATCTGGAAGCATTGGAACCCCTTTATCGGAGTGGCCCTTAATCAAATCGAACTCGCCGGCTCTCTTCATTGTGGACATGCGCCGGGAAAGCTGCTGCTGCATCCCCGATAAGTGCTGGAAGCGCAGCTGCTCGCACTGCTACGGATGCGGGTATGCGGAGATGCAGCTACCCCTCCAGACCACTAGACACTCCTCCCGTCCGGCCATTCCCTTCAAAGGGGGCGACTACTTCCACTCCTGCGTTCCTGGCACAAGTGTCTGTGGTGCTACCCACGCACCCAGCAGCAACAGCTGGCCATCAGCGAACACACATTGCACACACACACAACGACGAGGGGGGCGGCGCGGGGAGGCGCATACAAACGCGTGGGAGCAAAGTTCAACGTGCAACAGGCTGTCATAAAAGGGTGCAGGATGCCAAGTCGCACAGTGGGAATATCTTAACAGGCACCACAAATTCTGCTCAGTTACATATAACATAAATTTGTTAAGCCAACGAATAAAACTAAACATTTTAAAAATGCAATTAAAATTGTTACCAACAATTAAAATACCGCATAAATACCTCATCCAAAATTAGGCTAAATCACTCTTTAGAAAAATCGAAAAAAAGTTCGAACAATTTTAAATTGTTCATTTGACTGGCATATTTCTTCATAATTGACATAAATAAACAATCATTGACCCACAATTCATGGCAGTTCTCATTTCCCCACTCTACACACTGAGGTCATCAAATAATTATTTTTGGCATGCTTGACGAGCTACTATAATGTATAAATTAAAAATCAATCACCAAAAACGCGTTAACCTTGCCAATTTCAATGTATTTTTTATATATTTTTGAACGCTTAGATATGATAATAAATTTAGCGAACAATAAATAGCTTTTATAAGCTTATTGATCCCGAAAACCTCGACTGATAAGGCAACATACAAAGAACTATTCTATTGTATTTAAATCTACGAACATATTTGACCTGTTTTGTGCGAACTTATCCCACTGTGCCCAACTTTGGTTGCAATTGTTGCGCTGGAAGGCGTCGCACTTCCGCTCTTCCGGCGATTCCTGCGCGCCTGTGCCGCATTTTCCAAAGCGCCCACACAAATGACGCCGCACGGCTTGCAGCGCAGCTGCATCCGTTTCCGGGGGCGGTGGTGGGAAGCTGTCGTTTGGCGGGGGCGTGGCCACGGCACAGACTGCTGCCAACAAGAGCAGGCGAGCAGGAGCGACCAGAAGGGTCCAATACTCAATGCTCCGTAAACCAACGTTTGTCATACGGTGGCTTCACTGTTCCTGGAACTGGTTGCAACCCCCGAAACGAGTGCAATCTCCACACTGGAAGCGAGCTGCAGACTGGAAGGCTTCAGGCGGGATACACATTAATGCGGAGGAGTAGCTGCCGTCCAGGTCCTGCAGCTCCTGGGAACAGAGTAGTGTTCCAGCAGGCGCCAAAGGCAGCGCTCGCAACGCGGCCGTTTTTGGTCCAATTGGTTTGGATTAAGCCGATTGTTGCCAAAAAAAAAAGAAGAAAAACTGCAGCTAGCCATTGCTAGCCATCCAAAACAATACAACAAATACAACAGAGTACGTTTTCCATATTCCATTGTATTGCAAAATCATTTCACCCTTTTCTTCGCTTTCAGCAGGTGAAATTTTTGCAAAAATCTTTGATTGACAACGAAAGCAGCAACAAAAACAACAACAGGTGGGTTTTAAAACTGTGCAAATAAACAATTTAAATATATAAAAATATAAACAACACAAAACAAAACGGCAAACACACGCAAGACGCTCGACAAAAATGTTTACGAAAGTGAGATATTTATGAAGAAAAAGCCTTCCCTGCTATTTCTGGCATTTCTGCTTGGCCAGGATTGACTTTTTGGCGCCCACACGAGCAGACAGATGGTCCACCCCACCCACGCTTAAGATACTTAATACAAATGCAAATCCCAATACACACACACTCGCATTTGCATTTGCATCTGCAACAGTTTTCAATGCCAGGCCATAAAAATAAGTCAGTGCGCAAAAATGATGTGTAACTCGCTGAAAACAAAAGTGATATAATGATCAGCACATTGTTAATAGATGATCATCAGCGGAGCTTTTCTATATGGCAACAAAATGTGTGGGAATCAAGAAAAGTAAGAAGACAAAACTCGACAGCTTTCTAATGTCTTAACATAAATGGAAAGAACATGTTTACCATTAGTAAATAGATGAAAACGAGAACTAATACAACGAACTAAGGAAGTAATCTAATGTCAATTTACTTTTTTGCCTATTATTCAACTTTCAGTACCTAAATCAAACTATAAGAATTGAGAATGGCCGAGTATAGACCATCCACTTCGTGGCCCCACCGGATGATGAGCTTCCAGTGCCGGCAGGCGGACCTGAACCGTCTGGTGATGAACTATCTGGTCACAGGTGAGCCTCACTAGTATGCTACCCTCCCAAGCTGAAGTACATAACTTCCATTTAGAGGGCTATCAGGAGGCCGCCAAGCGTTTCATGACCGAGGCGTCTGTGAAGCCCGGTCCACACATGGACACCATCGGGGATCGTTTGAGGATTCAGGATGCCGTGCGTGTGGGTCAGGTCAAGTACGCCATGGACCTGGCCACACGGATCTATCCACGCCTCTTCGAGACGGACAACTATGTGTTTTTCCACATGCAACAGTTGCGCCTGATCGAGATGATCAGGGATCAGAAGATGGAGAAGGCCTTGAAGTTTGCCCAGAGCAAGGCAGCGGGTTTTTCCAAGGTCGATCCAAGGCACTACCACGAAGTGGAGCGGACCATGGGTCTGCTGGCCTTCGATCGGCCGGAATACAGTCCGTACGGGGAGCTGATGTACTACTCATATCGCCAAAAGGTGGCCGGTGAAATAAACGCAGCCATGTTGCGCTGCCACGAGGATGAGGGTAAGAGCAAAGAGGAGCCCATGGAGCCAAGAATGATGTTCCTCATCAAGCTGATCCTTTGGGCCCAGGCCAAGCTGGATCGCGAGGGATTCACCGACTTCCACAAGCTTGATCTTGGCCACGCGGATTTCGAGGAGGAGTTCCGCCGGAGTTTCCAGGGTTTCTAAGAGTCCATATGCATACAATAATTGTCCAACGATTGTCGGTCGGCGTCTACTGCGAAACTTTTTAAATGTACGTTGATTTTTTTTTGTAGCAAATCTACACATATAAATGTATTTTTTTTTGTGGTAAACCAACATAAATAAGTGTAATTTTTTTGAATGGATGTTGAATATTAAATATTTCCATGTCTTGATGTAAATTGGAGCAAACTCAATCTTATTATTCACTCGATTTGTTGCTGGTAATCTTCGTCACGTGATCCGTTTTTAATGGTTTGTTTTTGATTACTGCGATAAGACGAGGAGTTCAACTTGTAAATTTGGAAAGCTCTTCAATTTAATTTTAAAGTTTTTCAAATATATTTCACTTTTCTTTAGCTGCAATTTAAATTGCCGCTAATCAGTGTAAATACCTTTATTTTTTTGCCTTTTGATTTAATGTTTTTTTGCATACGTTCTCTGAAAGCTATAAACCTCATCGCTGGCCTACGTCATTTGCTTGGGTATTGTGACTTTGGCTGGGCGGGCGCCTAATCTAATCGGTGTGGCTAAACTTAACCCTGAACCCCGAGGAGACTGGGAAATAATCAAGTGAGAGAGAAGCGCACACATAATTCACCCTTTGCACCCCATCAAAAATGCAATGCTTTGTAGCAGCGTTTTGTTTGTGCCTTCGAATAGCTGGCAGATAGATAAGGAATAGGAAAATACTTGTGGAAAATCAAATCGAAGGTTGGCGCCCTGCTTGGCGATAAGACCTGGCCATTGTTTGATAAAAACACACGTTTGCAACAAAGTTTGCGCTGGCGGTTTAACATTCATAAGTAAGTATGCACATATGTATGTATGTATGAAATCGTACATATGTATGTGCCGATTGCAGCTGAACAAACCAATGTAAGATCGTCGCGGAAACGTGAGTTACGTGCCAAGTTTCCACTTGGCTTTCCTCGCTCTGTTTCCATGCAGCCTGGCTCGGGGATTTGGCTTAAATATATTCACCAGCACTGGCATGCAAATGAGCAGCGGCTGTTGCCAAGTTGCCATTACGATTGTTATTCTGTGTTATTGCCGGTTAAGCGGGCGATAAGACGGCATTACACACTGGACTATTAAAAGGGCGTGCGTGACATTCGAGGGGGGTAAAGTGGGTGAAAGGGTGCAAGGGGATGAGCTGAATGCAAAAGACAATAGTCGAATTCGAGTGCGTGTCGTGGAAAGAAAATGCACATTTATGCGTGCTTCAGGGGCGGGCCTAAAAAGGCCGTTGTTAGGCTTTTAATTACCGCTTAGCGAAGCTTAGTGGGAAATTGAGTTTCAATGGCAATTCGAGAGCAAAAGCTATTAGGAAGTTTCCGGTTTCGGAAAACCTGCTTACTCGGGATTTCCGAATTGAATTTGATTTACTAACCAGAATGAATGCAACTCGATGAGGAACTCTGAAAGCTGACACTCAATATAATTCTTATCAATTAATTAGAAATTTGCTCAGAAATGGAATGCAAAAGTTAAGATCTCACTCAAAATCAATTAAATTAAATATTATAACCATAAAATGCACATTCATGCATGTTTATCCAAAAATACAGCTAATTGCTTCTATTATTTATCAAAGATATTTTAATTAGTGATTAGTGCTTTTATAGGTTACCACCTTGATTGACTACCAAATTGGAAAAGCTATCCCGTGATTAATTCTGCTCTTAGAGAAAACGAACCATTAAGTCCATCAAACGACATGTTTTAGCGCCTATTGATTGCCATGAAAATGCGATTTTCCTCGCAGGAAGCTTAATGGCGGCCATTTTGAGTGGCTGAGTATTTTTGGGGCGCGGCAGAAGGAAGACGTCGAGTAAGAGGAGCGCAAGGAAGGGAAGAGAATAAGAGCAATAGGAGGACAGGACACTATGACGTGTCCTCGGTGTAGGCGCCACGCACACTAGCACAACAGGCATTTCGTACATGGGTGTGTGTGTGTGTGTCTGCGTGTTTTGCGGCGACAGCACGTGCACGTGCGCCTAAATGTATGTCACACAGACACGCGCACACACTGGTACCGTTAACTTACCGCCGTTCCTTCCTCAAAGGCCGCCGCCTCGAAGGACTTTTTTTCGAAAGTTTCCAATAGATCGTGTAGGTGCTGCTGCGTTACGTTTACCATGTGGTTTGGCGTCAGGCTGCACATTTTTGCGGCGCTGCATTTACCGTTCTATTCCTTTTTATCCTCTTAATCACACACACACACACTGGCACTTAACACACACGACACTGGCAAAAGCACAAGCCCACGCACACACGTTTACGCTCGCAAAAAGACGCCGAATATGAAAAATAATTCCCGTGACTTTTCTCTTCTCGCGTATTGTATTTTATCTGCTGCGTATTTGAGTCGCGTTTATCGCTTCTACGCCGTTTACACGTTTCGCTTTTCGCGTTTGTTTGCTTTGCTTTGCTTTTTACGCCCTAGAAGACGGCGTATGCGACGTCATCAAATCTTTGCGGCCGCAAACGCAATCTAATTTTTGGCCCCTGCGCTTACGGTTAGTGCTGCTGTTGTTGTTGTCGTCGTTGCGCTCGCAATTCCGTTTGTATTAAAATGAGCTACGTAATATATTATATTCGCAACGGAGGAAAGCGACAAACGTCAAACAGCCGCGACTAAAAAAACAACATGAAATTGTAGAGGTGGAGAAACATCGATGACCCCCGATGCTTAATCGATTAGCAAAAGTTTTCTGTAATCGTTTGGTACTTGCCAGTGATGGGCCAGCATTGTTGACGCAAACCCTGGTTTGAAACTCCGGTGCCAGAAATATATTTACATTTAGTCTTACAAAAAAGTTGATGATCCGAAAAATATTTTACTTTTCTTGTTTTTGTGTTTTATTTTTTATCATTAAATATTTATTGCTTTTTATATAGTTTTAATGGCGATACACATTTATATACTAATACTAACCAAGAAATTATGTATTGCCTTGGACACAAACATTTTTTTAGAAGCTTTGGCTCTACAGAAAATCAAAATAATGTGATCAATTACAAAGACATTGCATCTTACTGAATTCCAAGCGACTCTTCGTCTACGACCTTCAATTAAAGCTACACTCCGTTTGGATCCGCAATCGATCCTTCACAAGCCGTATGGGTTGAATTATCTCGAGCTGCTTTTGATCTCGAATTATGGTGACTTCCTGGGAGGTTTCGACCCCTAAATCAAACGGTTGTTCATACGTGTGAGACAGTCAAATTTCACGGTTATTCGTAATAGTTTGCTTACCCTGGTATTAGCAGTTTTAGAACGCTAGGCTTTAAAATAAAAAGCGCGAATATGATAGTACCCTGGGACCAGTTAAAGTAGTCAGCCACCTTTAAAGCCTCAGCCCAAGCTTGCTGTTTGGTCATCAAAAAGGATAATATCTCAAAGCTCCACGACAAGCCCATGATGATAAAAAGTCGCAGGAATATAGTAAACCTGTAAAAGATTACAAAAAGTGTCAATTGACATTATAGGCAATTTCTAATAATGAAATATAATTACAATTGTTGGTCATTTAGCTGTTGGTTTGTTTCTTGCTTTTTGGCGAAGCCATTCACACTGTGCTTTACGTTATATATGTCAAGCGCCGAAAGGACAAACATTGTTATGTTGAAAGCGATTAGCAACAGCATCGGGCCATAGAAGTAGATCATGACAGTCATATCCCCAGCTGTTGGTTAACAAAACGAGTTACACCGCAGTTCTAATTATAGGAATAATAACTTACTGTAGATCCAACAATTATTGCCGATGCCCACGCGGGGTCTCAAATTCTCGTCATCAACTACCTGGTCAGCTATATAGGTGATTGCAGTCATGAGTAGCGGTATGCCCCAGGCATATATGTTGTAAGCACGGAACGGATTATCTGGCAGGAATCGGTTCAAACCGTTAGAGGGTGTACTGAACGTAATCCGCAAGTGTATTCCAATCACAGAAAGCCAAAAGAACGCGGCCATGACGGAGAAGTAGCCCATGAACCCTGATCATGATATCGGAATGTCAAATTAGTCATTCTCTATCTTGTAATCGCCATAAGCAAACCTGCTGTAACGCAGAAGTCGGAGGAGTATTTCCACACGTTGAGGAGCAGGAAGAGATAGCCCAGGAACAAGGAGGCCAAGTAGCAAATGAAACACTTTCCGTGCAGGTTGCGAAGCTTCTTGACATAGAGGTACACGCTGATCGTTAGGATTATGCATATCATGGATATCACAATCGCTGTGAAAAAGGACATCAACGAAAAACCTTAAAAATCAAGCAGGGTATTCAACCTACCAACGGTCTTCCACGTTCTGGAGTGCTCAGACGAAAGTGGACAGAAGTGGGGTGCAATTCGGATACTATCAGCCTTTAATGAATGATGCTGGACGCAGTACTCCCGCTTGCTCAGTTCCGCATTGTCCCAGTGACGCAGAAGAGATCCATTCTACGGAGATTCAAAGACGGTTACACCCTTCAGAAGTGACAGGAACACAGGAAACTAACCTCAAACAGCGTGAATTCGTTGCCCGGCAGTTCGTGATGCATAACGTACATTTTGGGACATCCGGGCTTGGCCAGGTCCGACTGCACGATCAGGTCCTTGAAGTGTCTCCTGACCACCGACCCGTCGCTGAGCGTCACGTTCACGAAGGGATCGTGCTTGTTCAGCTCGTCCTCTGACATGTCGCCGTAGCATACGCCCGAATCCATCTTTTGGTACTGGGGGCAGCAAAACCGGATGCAGGGCCTAAGGTGGCAGGCACATCCTCGTACGTGGCTCGCCACTTCCTCCTTCGAGTCGTTGGCCAGGAGCTTGTAGTCATATTTAGCAGTCAAGTGGGCGGGGATCAGCAAGCCATCGTAGAGGTACGATCCGTTCGAGAACCTTTGCGCTTTTGAAATGTCTACGGTGTCAAAGAAGTCGCAACCGGGAATTTCGGCATTTGATTTTGGCATCAGCAGAAAAAGAACTGCGATTAACAAAACATCTATGATCCGCATTTTCTGCAAAGGAAATTAAAATGATAGTCAACTGAATTCAAATGATGTATGCTATCCTGTAAGTATCTACGCCGGTCACCCAAGATAAGTGCTTACATTTAGAAATATAGTAGCAAAATGATCCCCGCAAAACTCGAAACTGAACTTAAGCTTATGATCGTCGAAAACAAAAAATTGAGTCATGGTACACTCATATGTACCATTCTGAGTAAGTTGTCATTTATCAAAGTTTAACTTATCAACTTAGTAATGTTAAAAATAAATTCAACAAATCTTGTTGTTATGAATAAGCATTCTACGAAGCTGAAAAAAGTTTGAAAAAGTTTTAGAACTAGGTCACAAGAATTATCCGTGAAACTTTATAAAAACGAAACTTTATAAAAACGGTCAAATCGTACTAGACTTGTACTTTTTATGCTTAAAAATTTGTATGCCAAAAACTTTGAATATAAATACTTACACAAGGTTTAAATGGAACGACTAACACAAAAAACATGCTTGCCCGACCAGAGTTTTAAGATGACTGATCCCAAAATGTGGGCAGCACAGCTCTGCCGCAATAAGCGATGTCAAGGGAGAACAAGAATGTGCTCGACATTAAGATACCCCATACTCAGCGACAATCGGCGGGAACCGTGCCATTCTATCAGTTTTTGGCATGTGCATAGATAGATAAATTTAAGTAATAATACGCAAAGTTCATAAATGCTTTATAAAATAAGAAATAAATAAATATAATAGATTCGTTGAAAACTGTGCAACACGTAATAGAAAGGAAGGAAGGAAATTTTTAAATGAAAAAACTAGCTGAGAAATGAGTATCTTATAGTCGAGGAACTCGACTAGATCGTTTTTAGTAATTTTCTCTATCGTTCAATTGAATGACATTGTAAAATATGATTTTTTGCATACGGTTAATGTAAACGAATATTCCATTTTATTTAATTTATATTCAAATAATTTATTGTTTTTTAACGATGTGCATGAAAAATTATTTAAAACTGTGTTAAAAATATGTATGTTCCTCTCATTTATTCAACTTAATTATAGACAGGAATTTTAGTTTCTCTTGATTCACAATCTTTAATTTTATTATTAGCATCCTAAATAAGTAATATTTTAAAGTCACTAGAAACACTTTTCTGTGGTAGGAATTAATCGTAATTTATAAAAAAAAATGCAGGAATTTACATTTTTAGTTAGTCATTGTCATAACAAGTCATTATATAATTATTTTTAGTTCTTTAAATGAATATTTAGAAATTGAGGCAGTACAAGCAATACCAATTTTAAAAATTAATACTGCGAGAGAGTGTAAGTGCTGCTCCGAAAAGGATTTCCCTGAGATTTCATCCTCCATGCCGAGTATTCGTGGTTATAACATCTGTGCATATCCGGGTAGAAGTTGCTTTGATCTCGCTTTGATGGCACGTCTAGGATGGATTGGAATAGATTATTATTGCGCAAAGTTATAACTTAATGGCCAATTACATTCAACATTTAATTAATGCTTAGACATGCTTAGACACTGTGCATAAATCAAGAAACTTAAGAAGTGATAAGTAGCAAATATTCGTAGCCCATATGAGCATACGACATGTGAGCAATAATGAGCAAGCAAAGCAGCCTTTGGTCACGAACATTAGGCTGCCTGTTAGTGGTACAAAATAGAAGGTATCCAACACCAAATGAACCAATAAACTGTATTTTCACATTACCCATATATTAAAAAACACTGGGGTCAATTTTTGTATTCTGAAGTGAGATATGTTCATCGCTGGCGCCGACTTCATTCCTCCCACCCTTAATCCTGCTCAGCCAAAAACGATGATAGAACCTGGTTAATTGGACCTCCTCTGAAAGAACCGATTACTTACCGTTCCTTCAGGAGCTTCAGTGTGCTGGGCCTCAGAACACAGAGCACAAATATGATGGTGCCCTGGGACCAATTGAAGTAGTCAGCCACCATAAAAGCCTTGGCCCAAGCCTGCTTTTTGCTCAACAAAAACGAGACTATTTCCAAGCTCCACGACAAGCCCATGATAATGAAGAGTCGCAGGAATAGGGTGTATCAAGAAATTATGTATTGCCTTGGACACAAACATTTTTTTAGAAGCTTTGGCTCTACAGAAAATCAAAATAATGTGATCAATTACAAAGACATTACATCTTACTGAATTCCAAGCGACTCTTCGTCTACGACCTTCAATTAAAGCTACACTCCGTTTGGATCCGCAATCGATCCTTCACAAGCCGTATGCGTTGAATTATCTCGAGCTGCTTTTGATCTCGAATTATGGTGACTTCCTGGGAGGTTTCGACCCCTAAATCAAACGGTTGTTCATACGTGTGAGACAGTCAAATTTCACGGTTATTCGTAATAGTTTGCTTACCCTGGTATTAGCAGTTTTAGAACGCTAGGCTTTAAAATAAAAAGCGCGAATATGATAGTACCCTGGGACCAGTTAAAGTAGTCAGCCACCTTTAAAGCCTCAGCCCAAGCTTGCTGTTTGCTCATCAAAAAGGATAATATCTCAAAGCTCCACGACAAGCCCATGATGATAAAAAGTCGCAGGAATATAGTAAACCTGTAACAGATTACAAAAAGTGTCAATTGACATTATAGGCAATTTCTAATAATGAAATATAATTACAATTGTTGGTCATTTAGCTGTTGGTTTGTTTCTTGCTTTTTGGCGAAGCCATTCACACTGTGCTTTACGTTATATATGTCAAGCGCCGAAAGGACAAACATTGTTATGTTGAAAGCGATTAGCAACAGCATCGGGCCATAGAAGTAGATCATGACAGTCATATCCCCAGCTGTTGGTTAACAAAACGAGTTACACCGCAGTTCTAATTATAGGAATAGTAACTTACTGTAGATCCAACAATTTTTGCCGACGCCCACGCGGGGTCTCAAATTCTTGTCATCAACTACCTGGTCAGCTATATAGGTGATTGCAGTCATGAGTAGCGGTATGCCCCAGGCATATATGTTGTATGCACTGAACGGATTATCTGGCAGGAATCGGTTCAAACCGTTAGAGGGTGTACTGAACGTAATCCGCAAGTGTATTCCAATCACAGAAAGCCAAAAGAACGCGGCCATGACGGAGAAGTAGCCCATGAACCCTGATCATGATATCGGAATGTCAAATTAGTCATCCTTTATCTTGTAATCGCCATAAGCAAACCCGCTGTAACGCAGAAGTCGGAGGAGTATTTCCACACGTTGAGGAGCAGGAAGAGATAGCCCAGGAACAAGGAGGCCAAGTAGCAAATGAAACACTTTCCGTGCAGGTTGCGAAGCTTCTTGACATAGAGGTACACGCTGATCGTTAGGATTATGCATATCATGGATATCACAATCGCTGTGAAAAAGGACATCAACGAAAAACCTTAAAATCAAGCAGGGTATTCAACTTACCAACGGTCTTCCACGTTCTGGAGTGCTCAGACGAAAGTGGACAGAAGTGGGGTGCAATTCGGATACTATCAGTATTTAATGAAAGATGCTGGACGCAGTACTCCCGCTTGCTCAGTTCCGCATTGTCCCAGTGACGCAGAAGAGATCCATTCTACGGAGATCCAAAGACGGTTACACTCTTCAGAAGTGACAGGAACACAGGAAACTAACCTCAAACAGCGTGAATTCGTTGCCCGGCAGTTCGTGATTCATAAAGTACATTTCGGGACATCCGGGCTTGGCCAGATCCGACTGCACGATCAGGTTCTTGAAGTGTCTCCTGGCCACCGACCCGTCGCTGAGCGTCACGTTCACGAAGGGATCGTGCTTGTTCAGTTCGTCCTCTGTCATGTCGCCGCAGCATACGCCCGAATCCATCTTTTGGTACTGGGGGCAGCAAAACCGGATGCAGGGCCTAAGGTGGCAGGCACATCCTCGTACGTGGCTCGCCACCTTCTCCTTCGAGTCGTCGGCCAGGAGCTTGTAGTCATACTTAGCAGTCAAGTGGGCGGGGATCAGCAAGCCTTCGTAGAGGTACGATCCGTTCGAGAACCTTTGCGCTTTTGAAATGTCTACGGTGTCAAAGAAGTCGCAACCGGGAATTTCGGCATTTGATTTTGGCATCAGCAGAAAAAGAACTGCGATTAACAAAACATCTATGATCCGCATTTTCTGCAAAGGAAATTAAAATGATAGTCAACTGAATTCAAATGATGTATGCTATCCTGTAAGTATCTACGCCGGTCACCCAAGATAAGTGCTTACATTTAGAAATATAGTAGCAAAATGATCCCCGCAAAACTCGAAACTGAACTTAAGCTTATGATCGTCGAAAACAAAAAATTGAGTCATGGTACACTCATATGTACCATTCTGAGTAAGTTGTCATTTATCAAAGTTTAACTTATCAACTTAGTAATGTTAAAAATAAATTCAACAAATCTTGTTGTTATGAATAAGCATTCTACGAAGCTGAAAAAAGTTTGAAAAAGTTTTAGAACTAGGTCACAAGAATTATCCGTGAAACTTTATAAAAACGAAACTTTATAAAAACGGTCAAATCGTACTAGACTTGTACTTTTTATGCTTAAAAATTTGTATGCCAAAAACTTTGAATATAAATACTTACACAAGGTTTAAATGGAACGACTAACACAAAAAACATGCTTGCCCGACCAGAGTTTTAAGATGACTGATCCCAAAATGTGGGCAGCACAGCTCTGCCGCAATAAGCGATGTCAAGGGAGAACAAGAATGTGCTCGACATTAAGATACCCCATACTCAGCGACAATCGGCGGGAACCGTGCCATTCTATCAGTTTTTGGCATGTGCATAGATAGATAAATTTAAGTAATAATACGCAAAGTTCATAAATGCTTTATAAAATAAGAAATAAATAAATATAATAGATTCGTTGAAAACTGTGCAACACGTAATAGAAAGGAAGGAAGGAAATTTTTAAATGAAAAAACTAGCTGAGAAATGAGTATCTTATAGTCGAGGAACTCGACTAGATCGTTTTTAGTAATTTTCTCTATCGTTCAATTGAATGACATTGTAAAATATGATTTTTTGCATACGGTTAATGTAAACGAATATTCCATTTTATTTAATTTATATTCAAATAATTTATTGTTTTTTAACGATGTGCATGAAAAATTATTTAAAACTGTGTTAAAAATATGTATGTTCCTCTCATTTATTCAACTTAATTATAGACAGGAATTTTAGTTTCTCTTGATTCACAATCTTTAATTTTATTATTAGCATCCTAAATAAGTAATATTTTAAAGTCACTAGAAACACTTTTCTGTGGTAGGAATTAATCGTAATTTATAAAAAAAAATGCAGGAATTTACATTTTTAGTTAGTCATTGTCATAACAAGTCATTATATAATTATTTTTAGTTCTTTAAATGAATATTTAGAAATTGAGGCAGTACAAGCAATACCAATTTTAAAAATTAATACTGCGAGAGAGTGTAAGTGCTGCTCCGAAAAGGATTTCCCTGAGATTTCATCCTCCATGCCGAGTATTCGTGGTTATAACATCTGTGCATATCCGGGTAGAAGTTGCTTTGATCTCGCTTTGATGGCACGTCTAGGATGGATTGGAATAGATTATTATTGCGCAAAGTTATAACTTAATGGCCAATTACATTCAACATTTAATTAATGCTTAGACATGCTTAGACACTGTGCATAAATCAAGAAACTTAAGAAGTGATAAGTAGCAAATATTCGTAGCCCATATGAGCATACGACATGTGAGCAATAATGAGCAAGCAAAGCAGCCTTTGGTCACGAACATTAGGCTGCCTGTTAGTGGTACAAAATAGAAGGTATCCAACACCAAATGAACCAATAAACTGTATTTTCACATTACCCATATATTAAAAAACACTGGGGTCAATTTTTGTATTCTGAAGTGAGATATGTTCATCGCTGGCGCCGACTTCATTCCTCCCACCCTTAATCCTGCTCAGCCAAAAACGATGATAGAACCTGGTTAATTGGACCTCCTCTGAAAGAACCGATTACTTACCGTTCCTTCAGGAGCTTCAGTGTGCTGGGCCTCAGAACACAGAGCACAAATATGATGGTGCCCTGGGACCAATTGAAGTAGTCAGCCACCATAAAAGCCTTGGCCCAAGCCTGCTTTTTGCTCAACAAAAACGAGACTATTTCCAAGCTCCACGACAAGCCCATGATGATGAAGAGTCGCAGGAATAGGGTGTAACTTTAAGACATTGAAAATAATTAAAATTTTTAACTTTTTGGATTTGAAACTGTATAAATTATTGTAAAATTATTACGTCTGCTTGTCCGAGTTGAGCCTATTGGTTGTTTTTTGCTGTTGAGTAAAGTTTTGGGCTTCCTTCTTCACTTTCATTATACGAAAAGCCGTCAGGACAAACATTGTTATGTTGAATGCGATTAGCAACAGCATCGGGCCATAGAAGTAGATCATGACAGTCATATCCCCAGCTGTTGGTTAACAAAACGAGTTACACCGCAGTTCTAATTATAGGAATAGTAACTTACTGTAGATCCAACAATTTTTGCCGACGCCCACGCGGGGTCTCAAATCTTCATTCTCAACCACCTGGTCAGCTATATATGTGATTGCAGTCAGGAGCAGCGCCATGCCCCAGGCGTATAAGTTGTAAGAAAGGAACCGATCCTGTGGCAAGAAACGGTTCAGCCAGCCGGAGTTGCCACTAAACGAATTCCAGAGAGTAAGACTGATGACAGAAAGCCAAAAGAACGCGGCGATGACGGAGAAGTAGCCTATGAACCCTGATCATGATATCGGAATGTCAAATTAGTAATCCTTTATCTTGTAATCGCCATAAGCAAACCTGCTGTAACGCAGAATTCGGAGGTGTATTTCCACATGTTGAGGATCAGGAAGAGATAGCCCAGGAACAAGGAGGCCAAGTAGCAAAGGAAACACTTTCCGTGCAGGTTGCGAAGCTTCTTGACATAGAGGTACACGCTGATCGTTAGGATTATGCATATCAAGGATATCACAATCGCTGTGAAAAAGGACATCAACGAAAAACCTTAAAATCAAGCAGGGAATTCAACCTACCAACGGTCTTCCACGTTCTCGAGGGCTCAGACGAAAGTGGACAGAAGTGGGGTGCAATTCGGACACTATCACCTGTGAATGAAAGATGCTGGACGCAGTACTCCCGCTTGCTCAGTTCCGCATTGTCCCAGTGACGCAGAAGAGATCCATTCTACGGAGATTCAAAGACGGTTACACTCTTCAGAAGTGACAGGAACACAGGAAACTAACCTCAAACAGCGTGAATTCGTTGCCCGGCAGTACGTGATTCATATAGTACATCCGGGGACATCCGGGCTTGGCCAGGTCCGACTGCACGATCAGGTCCTCCTTGAAGTGTCTCCTGACCACCGACCCGTCGCTGAGCGTCATGTTCACGAAGGGATCGTGCTTGTTCAGTTCGTCCTCCGTCATGTCGCCGTAGCATACGCCCAAATCCATCTTATGGTACTGGGGGCAGCAAAACCGGATGCAGGGCCTAAGGTGGCAGGCACATCCTCGTACGTGGCTCGCCACCTTCTCCTTCGAGTCGTCGGCCAGGAGCTTGTAGTCATACTTAGCAGTCAAGTGGGCGGGGATCAGCAAGCCTTCGTAGAGGTACGATCCGTTCGAGAACCTTTGCGCTTTTGAAATGTCTACGGTGTCAAAGAAGTCGCAACCGGGAATTTCGGCATTTGAGTTTTGCAATAAAAGCAAAAGAACTGCGGTGATCGATCCAATAACTATTCGCATTTTCTGCCAAACAAAAAATCATATGATGAATTTTTCTTTATTTTGGAATAGACATGCATACATATGTACATATGTTTCTCATTAATGCTAATGGTGTGGCTTTTTTTATTTGGGAACGAACAGGAAGACGTTAAAATGTACATGCATACATATATTGTAGTTTAAATAGGAAATTCCACAGAAGCGAAGATACCACCCATTTATTATTATTTATGTGTATGTATGTACATATAATAAACATCCGTTATTTTTCGCATGCGAATTAATTCTGCAAAATTTGTTTGCTTTTTAAGTGTGTTTCTGTTTTTGTTGTTTTTTAAGCATTTCACTTCTTGGAACCATAAAAATTCATTTGGGATTTCCAAGAAATCTGCTCTCTAAATTTTGGCAAACTAAGCATACTAATGAATCATAGTCTCCAAAAAAAAAAAAAAAAAAATTGTGCGCACAAGAGGGCGTTCATCAGACGCTGATTAACTAAGATAACATTATATAATATAATTCATTTTCTTCCGCTACCATTCAACTTTTTATACTCGTTACTTGTAAATTAAAAGGGTTTACTAGATTCGCTTAAAAGTATGTAACATGTAAAAATACAAGTTTACGCCACTTTAAAGTAATACATATACATTGATCTGGATCCCTAGCGGAGTAGACCTGGCCATGTCCTTATGAAGGATCTCGATTCGTTATGTCCGTCCGTTTCTACGGAAACTCGTATATGTTTTTATATATCTGCATATAACTTTAGATAAGATCACCATATCATAGAAATACTAAAAAGATAAATTAAAAATAAATTCACGCTCGTTGTTTCTGGCAATATACACTTTTGGCTTTAGTTCGATCCATATCAGGCGACTATATCATAAAGCTGACATACAAAGAGTCGCTCAAAACTGCCCACACTTTTGCAACATTTTTTGATATCTTTACATATTTATATTTCTCTTGTCAATTTCTATCGATTTACCAAAAATCCTTTTGCCATGCCTACGACAATAGCAATCCACGACTATAGCATTTTCTCTTATTTTTTAAATTCATTTGCAAGGGTATTTCGGCATCGACTTGCGGAAACTGCTTTATATCTTCGTTCTATTATGCGTGTGCACATGTACACATGTTTGTATGTGAATGTACATTCTTTCTCTTTTTTTCGCACTGCCAAAATCTATCCGTAAGTTTGTATAACATACAAACATACATTTCTGTCATTTAAAAATGTTTAATTAATGCCCGATACAGCCATGTGCAAATTTATCTATCCATGATGTGACTGGAAATTTAACAATCAAACAACACCAACATATTATATTATACATACATACACTTGTGCGAATTCTTAAATGTGTTAGAAGAGAGCAACATTTCACGCTCTCTTACATGCACAGAAATTGTTATTTAAACATTTTTGACTGGAAACTTATTTTATTGTTTAAAACATTGAAGAAGAGTAACCTTTTACACAAGCAACTGATTTGCTGCGACAAATTTAAGTACCAATAAACCTAAAAGTTTTAATTAAAATACACAAGTGTGTGTATTCGCGGCAGCGGTTTTTTTTCGCCGACTGATCCGTTCCACGTCGAAAAAGAGACTAGTCTTCTGTGTTCACAAATTCAGATTGCGTCCGTATGTTGATACAGTTCTTCAAATGATAGAGTTGCCATTTAATTGCCAATATACTATCGATCTAATGGTTTGATCACGACAGTTTTTTTTTAAATAAAAGGAGTATTATTATTTTTAAAAAATGTTTCTGAACTTATTGATAGTTCTATAACTTTTAGTTCTACTGTTCCAATATGGGTTTTTCTTAACTATTTCTTTCGAAAAGAACGTAACACATAGGATGTTTCCGACCCTTTACAACACAATATTGAAAGTTGCAACCGACAACGCCCACAAACAAAAAGAAAAACATATTCTTTGTTTTTTTTAATCTTTTATTTTATTTTATTTTTAAGCGTCGTACCAGCTGGGTAGGAGTAACTGATTGTCGAGAAGCTCCACTATAGTCCACTCTCTTTTCTTCAATTCTCAACAAATGTACGCGGAGCGAGTCGCTGCTCTCCGAGCTCTGAACAGACTACTAGTTACCCAGCATCTAAGAACATTTGGCAAAGGCTAATCGAAAATATGTTACAAGTTAATTCAACCATCTTATCACTACGTTTTGACGGAACTCAAACAATTTTTATTTTAATTCAAACTAAAAGAGAAAACAAAAAACGTACACAATTATACACAACAAAAAATTCAAAAGATCGTTTGGTATTCAGGAGTTTTGAGCTGATAAGAAGCTTTCTGAAATGTTATGGATTTAGTCATTCATTGCCTGGGGAGAAATGTGGTCGTTGGTATCGGTTGTTTTGTTGTTTTTGTTTACTTTGTGTCTTACACAAATGGATCCCTCCCAGTTTATAGAGACTCCTTGTGGAATATCAACCAGTCCCAATATTAACGGTGGTCACAATGCAGCCGAGAAAAAATCAATATGGATGGCAGCTATATTCAATTCATCCCATTTTCAATGCGGTGGCACAATTATACATACACGTTAGTGTCTTTATTTAACATATGTATGTATATGTACATATACCCGTAACCATACCATTCACAAGTATAAGGACAATACGTGTCCGTATGTCCGTACGTCTGAGCATCGAGCATTCATAAGTGCTCATAAATGATTCAAAAGTATTTTGTCTATCTAATCAATACGTTACTCATGTTGTGTTGAAATTTGAAGGAATTCAGTTATTTAATTATTTAATTTCACTGACTAAATTTTGCATATCTGCATCTCTGTTTGCTAGCTGTGTAATGGGTATCTAGTAGTCGCGATTATCGATTAGTGTTCTCGCCTTCTCTATATAATAATGAATATATTTTTTTTAGGTTTTGTGTTAAGTGCTGCTCATTGCTTGCTAAAACAAGATAGACTGTAAGTAAATTTAAATTTAATTTAATTACAAAACGAATATATACATATGTGGATTTATTAACTACAGATACGTGCGGTTGGGGGCACTCAACATAAATGATCCCGCCGCTGTTTACAATGTCATCAAGATCCTTCCACACCCTGAATTCGTACCATTGCAATTCCGAAATGATATAGGACTGCTTCAACTGTCGGAGAGTATCATCTACACAGGTACGCGTGCAAATTAGCCGCCCTAGCCCCATTTCAATGCATTTCTTCGCAGTTCGAGTTCAACCAATTTGCATCTTTTTGGATCCAAGACTTAAAGGCGTTGTTGAAAACTTAAAAACGTTCACAACCCTTGGCTGGGGATATAAGAACGGAAATGTGAGCACAATGCTGCAAACCATCGATCTTCTACACTTCAATCGAAGCGATTGCAAAAGCACAATGAACGTTGATATCGATACAAGACAGATTTGCGCTGGACTCCATAATGGAGACACCTGTACGGGCGGTTCTGGGGGTCCACTGACCACGCGAATAAAGTTTCCTTTAAATCAGATTTATGAGGTGCAGTTAGGAATCTTAAGCTTTGGCGGTGCAGAATGCAAAGGAGCAGGAGTGTATACCGATGTGACCAGCTATGTGGATTGGATCTTATTAACAATACATAGCCATGACAACCCATCAATCGGCAGGTCCGAGGGAGACATTGCCATGCGCAATCCCATTGTTCCTGACTCTAATCCTGCGGCTGCACCTCGACTTCCTCCGATGTTGTACAATAACTGCAGTCAGAATATCGAGGCACCGCTACAAATTTATTGGCCCGGATCTTATGCCGTTGGCGTGTTAATAACAGATCGTAAGTATATTCTATCACTTGAGAATTTAACAATTAAATTAGTATTAAATTACAAGAATGAGTTTCTTTTCTTAGAATTGATCATCGCTGCTGCCACAGACTTGCCTCTAGATGCAGCCAATTTGTAAGTTGTGCATTAACTGCTATTTTTCACATTAGTTACTAGTTTATTTTGATACCCTTTTAAATTAATGAAATACAAAACATATGTATATATTATTCAGATACGTGTTCGTAGTGATCGATGGGGTAAACGCAGTCTACCAAATTGAATCGGTTTCAAAGCACCCACATTATACTACGAATGATTACCAGAATGACATAGCAGCACTCAAACTTGTTCAACCAATAAGCAGCAATGGTAACATACCTACTATCATAGCCATTACCTCGATTAAAGTTTCATTCTTTTGCAGCAAGGAAACCCATCTGCATTTTGACAACTCAAATGTACCAGCAAAGCGCCGAAAAGGCTCAAGAATTGAATGTAGTTGATACAGTGTTAGCTAAACAATTCGCCGTCAAGCTTGTGGAACGCAAACAATGCGCGAAACATCTCGGATTTCAAATCTACGAAAATCAAGTGTGCGTGGATGATCCATCCGACACAAGTAATCCCCGCCAGAAACGTAGCTACATATTGGTAGCACGTATGAATGCCAATGGCCAGATTCGCTACATTTTGTTTGGCATTTTAAGTTTTTCATCGAACAGCATACTCGTTTTTACGAATGTTATGAGGCACACAGATTGGATTCGTTCCTTGCTATAATCGTGATATATTCCATCGTAAAATATTTAAATGCCTTAAACATGTATAAGCACGAGTAAATACCAATTACTGACATACGAGTAATTGGATCATGTATTAATAATAAAAAATCTAAAATATTGCATCATTTTTCGAAGCAATCGTGCGCGTTCTGTACTACGAGTAGGGTTATCTTGGAGTCTGGCACCAGGAGCACCTCGTTGGTTCTTGTGCGTATTCTCAGCATTAGTAGTTCGTCCGTGGGATCTATTTTACTCATACCGCGTTCCAGTCTTCCTCGAATAGCCTGAAAAGGTCCGGAAAATTGCACAGCATCGTCTCGGTCCATCGTACTCATCACCGGATGTCCCGACTCGTTGAGGATCACTACATCTCGAACATGTTTTTTCGATTTGACCAGGTCGAATGCTTTTTCCACATATCGCAGGGTTCGAGGTGGCTATTTAACGATGAAACCAATGAAGAAATATTCATATTCAATATAGAAATATTTTACCTTTTGTGGAGTATCCAGAAACATATTTCTCGTCTTCTTTAATACAATACTTGAACTTCATAATAACGGTTTCGTGCATTTTGACCTAATTTCATTGTTTTTTTTTGTTTCCAAGGTGCGTGTTGCTATATGGGTCAATATGTCAGATTAAACAATTCTGTTTTGTTGTTATTTATGTATAGCTAGTAAATAATAAACTTATTAAATTATTCAATTACAAATATTTTGATAATTACCGTTGCACCGTTGCATTTTTTCTAACTGAAAACTTCATATCGATATTTTCTGTTAACTTTTGTGGAAATCTGTTAAGTTAACATGAGCAATGTGCCATCACTGGCAGTGCATTTCTAATATTGAACAAACAAAGTTTACTATTTCATTGAACTGCAGGTAGCGGTGGTGTCTGCCGTGTTTCTAACAAAATTATAAGAAAAAATGGTAAGTAAGAATTGTGTGTATACACAAGAAATTAAGAAACTAACGTTACCTTCATGTCATACAGTCGCAGGAGGTTGAGGAAACACTCAAGAGAATCCAAAGCCACAAAGGTGTTGTGGGCACCATTGTGGTCAACAATGAAGGTGGGTGGTTCAACTGCACCCCAGTGTGTGCTTAGATACCCAACTAATTCTCAACGCCTCCCAATTAGGTATTCCGGTCAAATCCACGCTGGACAACACCACCACCGTTCAGTACGCTGGCCTAATGAGTCAGCTGGCGGACAAGGCACGAAGTGTGGTGAGGGATTTGGATCCTTCCAACGACATGACATTCCTGCGGGTGCGATCCAAGAAGCACGAGATCATGGTGGCGCCCGACAAGGACTTCATCCTGATTGTCATCCAAAACCCAACCGACTAAATGGCCTGGTGCGTTGCGACTATGGCTGAATTATCTGCACATTTATATCTGTATTCTGATTATCAGCGTATGAATGGAAGTTAAATTATAATGTAATGAAATTGTACTCCATACAATAAATTTATTTATGCATAAAATGACATCACGTCAAAATGTTGGGCTCTGTAAACTTCAGGTGTTTTCAGCTGTTATTCCGACTATAACTATTGATAGGGGTACTCTTTTTTTTTGTTTTGAAAAATTGTTATATGCGTTCTCTTTCTTGAAACAAGTAACTCCAAACGCTAATTTTAGTTTATTTTAACGCTAATGCTAACACGAAATAATAATATTTTTCATTCAAGTAATTTGATAAGTTCACCGACGCATCTATCGATTACTATCGAAATGAGCGATATGAACATATTAGCTTCTCGTGTTACCTTTAAAATTGTTTACCTTGTTATCAGGTGCACATTATTAAAATTCTCAATATTGAGAGCTAGCTAACAAGTAATGACTGCTATTACTTTTACATACTTGGAAATATTACAATAATTACAACAGTTTGGTAATTATATCCTGTATAAACCATATGCAGGGACAGAAGCTATCGAATATGTATAAAATAACTTCGACAGCTAAGTCGACGACTATCGATGTTTGGTCAGCGCCTTTGCTTGCCACGGTCACACTGCTGCAAAGTCGAGCAAGACGGATTCGTGTGTTGGTGAAACCCCGTGAGTTTTGCGTACTTGCATTTAAAGAAAACCCCTCAACGCCCGTGGAATAGTCAATAAATTGATTGGAGAGCCCAATCAGCCACCGTTTCGACCCAGTGTACGCGTGTGCAGCGAGTTAAGAGATCCACCGATCGATCAAATCGTATTGAAAAAAGGTAATTCGAAAGATGGGCGTGCAGCGAAAAGCGAACGAGTAAAGAAAATGGCGTAATCACGCACTTCGAAACCCAAAAGGCAGCCAGCAAACGCAACGCAAACGGAATCCAAATCCACGAAACCTCAATCGGCCAGTCAGCATTACTTTGGGTGAAAAAACGAGCTATATGAACGTGAAAAAAGTGAATATAAATGTAAAAAAAATGTGCTGCAGCCATATTTGTTCCGTGAAAATGAAAACGATACACACACACACACGGGCAAAGTCGAGTGTATATAGTCGTCGGTGCATATATATCTGTCTATACATATGTGCTAAGAATTAACTAAATAAAATGAAGCACTTCGTATCGGATCGTCATCGCACCGTTTCGTTGTTCGCAAATTCATTTCATTTCCAACGCGATTCTCGTTCAACGTACGTTGGTACATAGCCTGTTCGTACATACATACGTACTTATGTATGTACACATGTACTTTCAATATCGACGATGGCATCACAAAAACACGACGCGCACACAGACACGCACGCACGTACCGTACAAACAAACAGACGTGCGGACACAGAGCAGGGTCTGTATGTACGTACGTGTGTTTATATATGGGACTGGTTGTTGTTGTACATAACGGAGAGTTGAACACATAAGGGCTGGCTGGCTCAATATAGAAAGAAGCATGTGGCTGCGCTGCCAGCGTCGCTGCCTGCAGCGCGTAAGGGATTTTATTACGTCGGACGTTTCGGTCGTCGGTCGCTGGGTTCGTTTTATATTTTTGGATATTTTACACATGTCCATATGCCCGTCTATTCCCCTGCATCATCTGCATCCTCTCCCACATGCATCTCTTGTTCGCTCTCTTTTCGCGTGCGTTTATTTGTGTGTGTGTGTGTGCGTGCGTGACTCCTTGAATGCAACGTAACGGGAAACGGGTGACTGCAGTCATCAAACGGGTGTAAGGGAGACGGTCATAGCCCCCCGCAACGCAGGGCTCCGCACTTGCGTTCATAAACACAGTGATCACCCACGAAAGTGACCTCGTCGAATAGGACTCAAATGTGCCAATGAAAACAAGTGAAAATCATTACAAATTACGGAAAATATACCGAGTGAATCACCTTAACAGCGAAACTTCGTCCCAAACATGAACCAGTGCACTGAACAAAAATATCGCTTATTACTATTAGTTTTATGATTAAGAGCCACATTCGCTTGAGTACTATACATTCTCATTGCATACTACGCTCTTTATAAAAAAAAATGTCGAAGCAAAGCTATTGAGAATCTTATATTGGTAGAAGTTGTTGAACTTTGCTGTGCTTTTTTTCATTAATACTGCAATTGTGCATAAAATTCCAGTAGAACAAAGTACATAACTATATAAAGGGCTAGGCTTTTTAATGTTTTCCGCTTTGGAGGGCCTGTAATTCCTAACAGGTTCAATCCAAGTTAGGAACAGAATTTTTATTATTTCGAAGATTTTCAACTGTTGGTTTTGTATTTTACCATGTTTCGTGTTATCCAGTCCCAATTGATATAATCATAAATATCGATGAGATTTTTTCTGCGTGTGTATAAACAGTTGCCTGAACATGACTCAATTCCTTAAAATTTGATTAGTCAGCCGACTTAAAAGATCCCGGACCGAGTTCAGAGACTTATCAAGGGCATATGATTAGATTGTACACAAAATAAAAACAGATACTTTTAGGCCTGCCAGCATTCCAAGGGCTTTGAAACACTGGCGGCGACCAGCATCGTTTCGAGCTTGAATCTATAGTTTCCCCTCCAAGTACAACCAGTTTTTTTCGTTTTGTTTTCCATTTTTTTTTTTTTTTGTTTCTTTGGATTTTTTGGCCGAACGCAAGGCCAAAGTTCACACAACACTAAACAAAGGTTCTCGAACCATTCGTTGTTGTGTGTACAATGTGCCATATCTTATCATGTGCGTTGGGAATTCGCAGAGCAGCAGCACCAGCACAGAACTATCAATCAGTGCCCGGCGCTTATTATCTATCTCTCCAGCTTTTAAACTCACAACTTCCCTCTAATTGCGCAAAAGAATGCCGAGTGCGCAATCAGCTTGGAAAATGAGTGGAAAATGCTGTGCGAACGATCAAAGCCTGCAGCTGTTGTACGCAAATCGTAGAAAGTCTTATCCACATAATGATAATTAGAAAAAACTTGGCAAAACAGTTGATCAAACAATCTGATTGGTTTGGTCTTAAATTTCAATTGGCCGCTACGTTTGACGCACACATACGGTTTTATCAATACGTTGTAATATACTTTGTAAAGATTAAAATAATGTTGATAGGTGGAAAAATTGTCGAGCTTATTTATTGACGGTCTCGATTGTAATTCTCGTCTATGAAGTGAACACTTTGGCACGTTTTCACTTCTTCCTATGCAGATAAACTTACTCCACTGCAGGTTCTTGAAATCAGCTGCCCATTTTCCCCATCAGCTGTTTCTTACTAAAGAATTCGCGTTTTGGGTGTGACAATGCACTACTGTAGGATCGACTCCAAAGGCTGGGTTAAGCAACCATTTCTTGGGCGGATTCCTGCCATATTGGCTGCTTATTGGTGAGCCATCCCCCTGCATCTTGGCAAAAGCTGTTCGTTCTGACAGCAGCGACTCGAAGGTCTCCTCCCGTTGAACTTTCGACCCGCTGACCAGGCCCCGGAGAAACTTTTGCCCCAGCTAGTCAGCAGTCAGCAGTTTCGAGGCACACAGCTGCAGCAGTTTCGATCGGAAAGCGACCGAGTTTGCTGCAGCAGCTACACAAAAGTACACAGTAGTCCTTCGGTTGACACAGCCACCCCGCACACACACAGATATAGATATATGTATGTGTATGCAGGCAGCAGCTTTCTTCCCTTAGGCGAATCGAAAACTCGATTTTCATCCCCGTGGCGAGCAGAATTTAGTTTTAATTTCATTACAGAGGCGAAGGGAAACGGTGGAAAACATGCGTATTAAAGTCGCTGTTTGCTCGGAGTACGGAAAAATCTATTCCCTGGGAGTGAAATTTATATGCGCGATTAGATATAGGTGTGTTACATGGTGGGATTTCTGGACAGTGCCGGGAGTGTGCGGGGATTATGAATGGGGCATGTGCTGCGTGCGCGTGTCGGCATAGGGAATCGTCATAGCCAGAGTCAGATGATAACACGCCAAATACATACACGTACCCCAAGTTCTACCGTAAAGCTAATAATCTATTGTGGGATGAAGTCGCAGCCTTATCGCTCTGCTGGTTCGAACAAAACAAAAATAGCGTCAAACCGATTTCTTAATACCCTGACACAATAGTCTGTTCTAAATATGTTTAAATAATAATGTTTAAATAGAAAAAAAACTTATTAAACATATAGATCAGGACCCTTAAACGTTTCGTGAATATGGTGAAAGAAAGGATTCCAAATTGCTTTCTGTGAACTAGTGTACTCTTTGCGAGGGTACACAGCAAAATAACACACACCAATACCAGGGGGAAACCTATTTTTGGATTGCCAATCGCTAAACAATTCTCTGCAGGATTTGCAACACCTGCTCTCTGTTTTCGGCATCTTTATCTCGCTTCTCCTTTTCAGCCGCTGCACTTTTGACCCTTCAACCACTTGTTTTCGCTCGAAAAGGAGCACACAAAAGAATGTGCTATAGAGGTACCGGAAAAGACCTGCTGACAAAGACCGAAAATTGCAAATTCTGAAGCTGAAGCAGAAGCAGATTTCCAAAAAATGCCAAAAACAAAACTGCACATGTGTGTGTGCTCCCATTTCGGTTATTTTTTCTTTCTTTAGTTTGGTACTAAAGGCGGTTAGGGGTAAAAGAAAAAGGGACCTGAAATCCGAGCTCAACGAACATCTGTTCCAAAATATACTGTGTGTGTGCTGGTTGTTGATTTCACCAGGCGAAGAAAATATTGAATACATGAGCGAGTGCATTGTACATATCGCTTGAAAGATATATACAACTGGTACAAACACAGCCACATTTGTACATACTTACATGCATACAATGCGAAGTGTGAAACAAGACTCTTTTTCACATACCTGCTCTTTATTTTATTCCAGGTAAATCGACGTCGACGACTGCGGAATACCTAAGAGCCAAAGCAGCGAAAGAATAAAGAAACAAGGAAACATTTGCACGCCAGCGGAGCAACTGCACCAGAGCACCACCAGCGACAAGAAAAACCACTTCAACAAAAGAGGATAACATACTGGAAGTGCTCCACTCGCATCGCTCGCACACACACACACACACACTCCTGCCCAGCAACATACACACACACACACCACACACATTCATACTGTACGTGCCCGACGGTGGGAAAGTAAACCGACATCTTTTTACGACCGCCGAGAGTTTTGCAATCAGAAGAAGTCGGAGAGCCGAACCGAGTCGATCGGTCAGCCCTTTGATAAGCCCGAGAGAGAGAAGGGAGCAGCTCAGCACAGCGCAGCACAGAGAAACGGAGAATAAGAGAGGAACAGGTTGCCAAGTCGAACGTGCAACGAATTTGGAAATCGAGACAGCCGAAAGTGCGTGAGCGTGATCGTTTGTACGTAGCCCCCGAAAAAGTTGGGAAAAAAAAAACAGAAATTCAGATACCCGCAGACCCGGACTTGCATTTAGGCCAGACCAGCTTGAAGGGTTTCCAACCCAAGCCCATGAGCAGCTGAGCCAGCGGCAGCAGCTAAAACGGAAACCAGACTTATACCTTGAACACACCCGATCCACGCCAGATCCAAATGAAAACGTTAGTGCTCAGTCCGGAGGACCTGCAGAACTTCAACAAGTTCATCTATGACCCAAAGTCGGCTGCCCAGCTGGCCGCCAGTGCTGGTGCAATAGGAGCAGCGGCGGCGGCAGCAGCAGCGGTCCATGGTCCACCAGCTGGCACCACAGTACAGCTGCTCCAGAGCGGCGGAGTCGGTGGCTCGATGAATCCGGGCGTGGTGCCCGTATCCGTGCCCGTACCCACCAGCACAGCCAACAGTGCCAATAATCTGATGGCGCTGCACTACTACCTGAAGCATCCCGGTATCCAGCAGATGCCCATCCCACAGCAGCAACATCAGCAGCAGCATCAGCAACAGCAGCAACACCACCAGCAGCATCAGCAACAGTTGTTGGCCCAGTCACAGACGCAGCTGAAACAGCTGCAGCTCAAGCAGCCCACGATCCACCAGCACCAGCAGCACATCAGCTATCATCATCATCCATACTACCAGCAGCAGCCACAGCAGGCACCGCCACCGCAACCACAGCCTCTGAAAAGCCAGCCGCAGTCGCACCTGCCCGTTCACGCCCTCAATCAGAACTCGAACTTCTCGGCGGCCAGTTCCAGTACGGGCGGCACTGCCTCCAGCCATGCGCCCACCCAGCAATCGAATGGTTCCAGCGTATCACCCACCATTGTGTCGAGGGTGGCGGCCGTTGGGACACCCAGCAGCAGCAATATTGCAGCCGCGGCCAATGCTCTACTACGGGCATCGGCCGCCTCCACAGCTCCGAGCTCCTCCGCCTCGTCGTCCTCTTCGTCCTCATCCGCGTCGTCGAGCTCCTCGTCCAGCAGCTCCTCCTCCAGCGCCAGCAGTTCAGCGAACTGCGCCAAAAAGCTGAAGACGGAACCAATACTGTCGCAGTACAATCAAACGGAGCGCCTTAATTTTGCCAACACGTACATCGTGTGGAGCGAAGAGCACTGGCGACGGGTGGTGTTCCACGACGAGCGTAGGTTCAATCTGGACGGACCAGATGGCTTCTCATACTATTTCCACGATTTGCGCAACTACGAGCGAACGCTGTCGCAGCGGCCGCGAGGAAACTCTGTGTACATTTACCTGATGGTCTGCGTGGGAGGAGCCGTGCTTCTGGAGGTGTCATCCGCCAAACAGCGACCAGAATCCTGCATCGAGGCCATCATGCGCGAGCGGCCCAATATTGTAACCAAATTGGGCGGCAATTCGGAGTTTGTGCTGCAGGATCACAATTGGATGTCGCACGCCCTGCCCACCGCCCAGGATCTTCTCAATGCCGAAGGCCTCAAGACCCAGAAATGGCCCACCATTGCCCATGATTTGAACATTATGGAGAACGTGTGGGGCTGGCTCATTCGCGAGGTATTCGAAGGCGGACGAAAGTTCTCGCGCAAGGACGACTTGATATTCCGCATCAAGGAGGCGTGGTCCCGCCTGCCACTCGACCTGATCACCAACCTGTACAGCACGCTACCGGAACGAATCACGGAGCTCTACTACACACAGGGCGTCTACACGAATTGTTGACACCGGCGTCCAGAGCAACCAGGATGTGGACAGGGCTCAGGGCACTTGACCGCTATGGCGGTCGTGCAGGTGGACAATGATCGTGTTCCAGAACCTGATCCGAGGAGTGGCCGCTCCTCGGCGTCTGTCAGAGGCCGGAGAGCGAAGGAAGGAAATCTTTATATACAATTTAACTTAACTTTTTGTGTATAGCTTTAAGATGTGTGCAAAGGAGCTGACGGGACTGCTTGGAGACCGACGGACTGAAAGCGAGAAAGACAGACGATTGGCCGGACGGACAGACGGACGCCCCGACATTATACGTTATAAGTTATACAGTTTTTTAGTTATCTAAACAATTATGAAGAGCAGAAAGCAGCAGATTGTGGGCAGAACACTCGTTAAGTGTTGCCATATCGCTTTGTAATTAGTGTTTTTAATCCCGCCCCTATTCATCCAAATTGCCCCTAAAAAACAACCCCTCTCCCACGAAATCCTCGTTATTCGTAAGCCTTAGTTTAAGTTGTCGTTTTCCTTTTTACCCCCACGTCCCCCCACTATTAAGAATATAACAAATATATTAGTTACAAACAAGTTTATTTGAACTTAACACCCCTTTTGTTGATTGTTTTTAGTTGTGCCAGCGGGTAGAGGAACAAAATTGAAATGCCAAGCGAGCAGAGGAAGCAAACAAAATAAATTGTAACTAAAGTATTATTTTAAGGCATAGTTTTTGTTGTAGCCAATTACGGAGAACTCACCACACACGTAAATCTTCACAGAGACACACACGCATGAACACTCAGAACAAGAATCCTATCATGTAAAATTGTTCACGAAGAACAGAACTTACAATTAAACTAATTATCAATGTAATTAATACATATTAAACGAGAGAGAACTAATAACAAATCGAAGAGCAAATGCAACTTAGTGTTAATGTAAGATCAAAACAACTAACCAGAGCAAAGAGAACTAGAGTTCGATGAAAGCATGCTGAAACTCAACACTCCTTCAAAAGCCCCCCAATCCTCCAGTCCCCCAAATTGAGTCTCCTCCCCAAGGCAACGGAGCTCAGAGCCGCCCACGAACAAGTCTCCTAGCGACGCAAACTTCCTTGACTACCACCACCCATGGCAGCTTCCTGGGAGCTCCACTGGGGGATCGCGACTCTGAACCAGACAAATTCTTAGTACGCCATACTATGGTTTATATTATGTACGTACGCGCACCCAATACTTAGCAATACAATTGAACTGAAGCAACTGCAAGCCACTAATCTGTAGAATACTTGGAGCCACTATGAAAGTATACTTCAACTAAATGCCACTTAACTGAACTGCATTATGCAGAACAACCTCTCTCAATGCAAATTTGGCAGTTATGTGAATGTGATTTTCCCCCTTGTTTTCGCTTCTGCATAATGGCTCGATCCGAGAAATCGGCACTTTATACATGCATATACATATACGAGCAAGAACAAGAAAAATCAACAAAAATGGAATTATTATGATTAATTAATAAAACAAAAAAAATGCAATTACCAATAAAAACTACCAGCAGATACGTAAAAAATCGAAAAGCAAGCCTTCATTTTATTGGTGGTGGGTCTGTTCAATTAATTCTCCCAGAATGAATTCAATTAACATTTTGTTTCGAGTAAAATGTTTATTTTAAAATTGTGCGTTTCCTGTATACATAATACTTTTCAATAAGTAAATAGATCTGTGTATATTATATATAAAATATTTGTATATGCTCTACTTGGTCTATTTCACTGCAAAAGCGGTTGGAATTGTAAATGTTTAGGCATCGTTTTCTCTTAAAAAGCCAATCAAATCAGTCGGTTGTACAATTAAAATTCGTATTTGTCTTTTGAAGTTTGGCAAATCGAGTCTTTAAAATCTTGAGACACGGAATATATTTTATAAAATTAGTTGCGACTAATGGAATAATGTGAATAGTAATAATTTGATTGGCGTTTCACATTTAAACTGAGCTTCTTTTCAAATTCAAGTCTATTCTAGGCACTTTGAGTCTGTGGCATCTATTGATCACTAGCTAGTTGTTAAATATTGTATATAGTGCACCGAAGATTGTGTCTTTGATCCTTTGTGTATACATATATATATAAATGTGTGCGAATACTGTTGTGGTTCCTTGGCTGCCTTAATTAATCAAGCTGCGCACGCAGCTGGGACTGCAAAAGGGCATGTTCTCCTTGACGCAAAAGCGTCCTCCTATTAGCGGCTTGGAGCACTGCGCTCCAGCGCAAACAAAGCAACTGGCATGCCAGTGGACATCGCCCCAAGCGACGCCCTGATCTGCGGGTCCAATCGCCACTTTGCAGAGTTGGCAGCGGACGGCAAATAGGCGGTCATAGCACAGCAGGCACAGGGGCATGTTGGACTTCTCATCCGCTATGTACTGCTGACCGGCCAGCGGCTCATCGCACTGATAGCAGCAGAAGTGCTTGATGTGGAACGTTGCTTCCTCCGCGGCTGTGTACTCCTTGGTAAAGATCAGCTCATCGCAGGCACGGCAGCGCGGGATCTTCAGCCTGATGGCCAAATCACGACCGCAAAACACTTGTCCTTGATGGAAGAAGTAGACCAGGTCGGCCAAGAGTTCCCGGCACGTAATGCACTTGAAGCAGCCAGGATGCCAGGCTATCTCCTTTCCTGCACGATCGGCCTTAACGGCTACTTCGCCCATGGCGATCGGCTGGCTGCAGTCGGCGCACAAAATAGTGCGATGTGAGTCTGCAATAAGTGGAAGGATTATTTGCATTATTCATGTAGTAAGAGAGCACTCACCCTTGCCAGAAGCCTCATCCCCGTGAAGCCGTAGCTGTTGGAACTGCTCCGGCATGCCGGCGCAACTTGGGTACATGTTCATGTCCTCAATGCCCGGAATGCTGGCGAATCTGCCCTGTCCAGCGGTAAGATCCTCACTGCCGTAACCCGGTGTCGGTGGCTTTGAGTGGAAGCCAGAATCACTGCTCTGCGATGTGGGCAGCTCGCCAAGACTGGGTTTCGGGTAGGAAATATCCTTGCAGCCATTAGCCATGTCGGCAAAGACCTTGTCGATCTCGTCCAGCAACTGATCGTCATCGAGCAGCCAGTCGTGCACTTGTTTCATTGGCTGCAGCAACTGGCATTGGTCATGCGAGATGCCCTTGTCCTGGAGCGAGCGGAACAGGCGGTCATAATATGGAGCGTTGGAAACTGCGGACTGCAGCATGTTCTTGTCAAGTCCCACGGATTGAAGTTGAGCCCTGGTAGCTGGGTTGAGTCCTCTTAGCTCTGCAAGACTGGCAACTGGAGCTGGGATGTTGGAGATAACCACCGAGGAGGGAGCACGTCCAGCACGCGCTTCCTGGAATGCATGTTTAAGCGGCTCCGCTTGAAGAATTTGCGCAAAGACAGGATCACGATCGTAGTCCGTATTGGCAGGCAGTCCGCAGTCATAAACTATGGTGGAGACCCCACCAAACTTGACCCTTCGCATAGGAGTATCCTGGCGCATTTGGGCTCCCATTCTGATCTGCACTGGGTTTTTCAACGGCAATGGAGAATTGAATGGTGTGCCAGGAGATGATTTTATAGGTGTAATGGGCGGTTGGGGACAGATGGTGTTGATCTCGGCTCTGAATTGCGGATTGTTCACATACTCCTTGCGAAATTCAGCAATGGGACCAAGCTTTGGATCCCGCGATATGTTAAGCTTCTTATCCTGCAGTAAACAATTATATAACAAATTTGTGTTTGTCTTGCCAACGATTTTCCTAAGTTAATTACCTGTAATATTCCCAGAACCTTGTCATAGACAACACCATGAGTCACAAGGCTAAGCAGAGCCGGCTTGCTAATCCCCAACAGCTTTTCTCTAGTCTGGGCTCGCAGAGCTCCGTTTTCCTCGAATTGGGCTGTCGATTCGCATAGAGGCTCTGAAAATGCAACCAGTAGCTTGGGATGGGCACTCGCTGGACTTGCCAAGGCCTGGGCCACCTTGGGATTAGCAAGAAGTTCGTTCAAAGTGTCATCCGCCACGGGCATGAGTCCCAAAGATTGCCAGGTCTTTTGGGCCTCCTGTGATGGCATCAAAGCGGGAGCTACGTGCTCCACTTGGGCGTGATTAAGACGATCTCCAAGGCGCACAACAACGCCCTGCCCGACGCATTGCTCTCGCAATTTCTGAACGTATTGCTGCAGCTGGATGGCCTCCGTTTCCGTCAATCCATCGCACAGTGCAGCATCCAGGTCGTGTGGCGGTACTTGCAGCTCGAGCTGCATTTTCCGCTTCAGGGCGGCATCGCTTCCAGCCACAGGTATTTGGGCGGTGCCCAGTTTCTCCATATAATCTGTGACCACATCCGGAGCAGCATTTGGTGGCACCCACTCCAGCTGGACGGGCTGACTGGCCAGGGCTTTGATTTTGATGTCTGCAACAGTATGTGTTAATTTTTTCTTTGTCCCCTTTATATGTTATAAATATGTTTTTCAATTACTTACACGCCGGTTTGGCCCTAATCTGGCCCAGAATCTCAAACTGCGCCCAGCCAGTGGCGTCATCGTCGTCCGGACACACATGCTGAATCTTAGGGCACTTGCAATTGCGGCAAACCTTGCGCCAGAAGTGCAAGTCCAGCCCCGGACATTTATCCTTGCACTCGGCACAGGGGGCTCCAGCTCCGGCTTCGTGACCCAGCTTGGAGCGCTTCAGTTGCTCCCGACGACTCTCTAGCTTCGATAGCCATTCCGGCGCCTTGGGTGTCTCCACACAAGAGTTGGGGCTCACAGCGGACATTTCGGGGATTGGCACAAGGCTAGAACATCTAATATAGATGCCACTTTTATAGATCCTTTGTGTTCGCTGGTTTGGCTCTCCTAGGAGCGGTGGCTTAGGCAAATATACTGAAATAGACCAAGGTATATCGAGGTGATATCGATGTTCTGCATTCATCGATAGGCTGGTCTCTTATCAGGTATATTCTTATTGGATTTGTTCTTATTAGGTTTTTGATTTCAAATGCATTTTTAGTTAATAAAGAAAATCATTTTGTTATATTTAGTGATGTATATTACGGAATGCTAAGAAAGAAAAATAAAAATGTTATTTTTCCATTCGTTAGTTTTAATTTTATTGCAATCAAGATGTTAAATTTTTGTAATTTTTTTTTTTTTACAGTAAATAAAAAAGACTTTAATATTTAATATAATGTAAGCTATAAACAAAATGAACATCATTTAAAACAACTACCCTCTCATAGCCTAAATAATTTCTGATTATCCAGTGCCTACTGTACTAACCGCCGAAGACAATGGCATTTCTGCGAACTGCGCTTTTTCGAGCTTTCGATCCGCGGTCACACTTGCACAATTGTTTTTTTCGCGAATTCAATTGCAGTTTTTTCGCAACCTTTTAAATTAAGAGCAATAATCGAAAGGGCCATTTAACAGTGGTAATTAACTTTTTAAACTAACGGCAAATTTTAAAATTGTTTGTGTGTTGAGCAAGCTCTGGAAAATCCAGTTGCAGAAAAGCATCGGAAGCAACAGAAAGCGCTCGATGCAATTTGCAAATACAGAAAAAAAATAGGTGAAAAACTGCGTCCCACTGAAAAGTGAAAGTGCAGCATGGGCAGCGGGGCGTGTGGGGAGGGCACCAGTTGGACACCCAGCAGTTGCAGTGGAAAACTGCCCAAAATCAGACGCTATTTTTGTTAATCCTGAATCTGAAAGGATAATATCCTTTTTACCGGTTCTGCTTAGCCAAAGCTTTTGTGTGCGAAACTACGGCAACAATTTGATTTTCCCATTCGCTCAATTTTGCACGGTGGTTGTTTTTGCCCTGTGTGTATGTGTGTGTGTGTGTGTGCGTGGGACTGTACGTGTGTGTGTGGCGCGAGAGTGTGTTGGTAAAAGCGTTGTTAGTGGTTAGCCGCCTAATTGATTACGATAAATAATTACATTTTCGCCAATAATAATAAAATTGCATATTGAACATCCTTGAAAACTCATCCAGTGAAACTCGAATAGTTTAAAAAAATTATTGATATTTAGGTATAGAAGAAGAGTTCCTTCTTTAAGATCCTTTCAAATCCTTTTTGTTACAGTATCCTAAAAAGCTTTATGTCCTCAAGGAATAATCTTATTACAAATTGATAATTTTATATGTGTTTAGAAATCATACATTATATCATTAGTTTCATATATCCCGCAGCTCCGGGTAAACGGGCGAAACAATCATGACCGAGAAGTACGACGGCAACGGTGACTTTTCCGCTTTTAACGACGATGACAACGATTTTGGCGGCAAGCCTCGCAAACCTGGTGGATCTATTGGAGCACCAGGTGGCGCCCACAATGGCGACGCATCCGCCCACGATCACGGTCATCATGGTGTAGATCCAGGCGGCAATGTCCAGATAAACGAGAAGGCCAATGAGTACATACGCGATTGTATGGCGGAACGAAATCGCATGGACAGGAAGTTTCCCATTGCCGAGAAACTGCTGGAAGGCGGTAAGCAAAGTCATTCTAATCATTGCTCAGCAGCATATAATTACTCTTGTCTTGTTTTAGAGATTGAAAAGGTCCAGACCACAGGAAGGATCCCTTCCAGAGAGCAAAAATATGCCGATATCTACAGGGAGAAGCCGCTGCGGATCTCGCAACGTGTTTTAGTTCCCATTAGAGAACATCCCAAGGTAAATTTCACACTGATTAGCTTGTCTAGTGATTGTAACCAATTCAAATTGAGTATGAGTTTTATGACTGGCGCATTTCATGACCGCTAAACTTTTATTATTCAGTTCAACTTCGTTGGCAAACTGCTAGGGCCCAAGGGCAACTCCCTTCGCCGCCTTCAGGAGGAGACCCTTTGCAAGATGACCGTCCTGGGTCGCAACTCTATGCGCGATCGAGTCAAAGAAGAGGAACTGCGCAGCTCCAAGGATCCCAAGTACGCTCACCTCAACAGCGATCTGCATGTGGAGATATCGACAATAGCGCCGCCCGCAGAAGCCTACGCCCGAATCGCCTACGCCATGGCCGAGCTGAGAAAGTATTTGATCCCAGACAGTAACGACATTATCCGGCAGGAGCAGCTGCGCGAGCTGATGGACAGCACTAGCCTCAATGACAACGACAATGCCAAGAGTGGCTATAAGAAGTCGTCTCACATGCAGGGAGGAAACAATGTCATGGGTGGCGGCTCAATTAATCCGATTGGAGGGGTCAAGAACACGCCGCATCACAGCTATAGGTGAATTATATTTTTCTACAGATAGCGTCAAAAAACGTACCTAACTTGTATCTTTTGTTAACCCTTTTTAGGAGCTCACAGCCGTCATCTTTTAGTAAAAATGTGCTGGCTCCGAAGCAGAAAGTGATGTCCATATTGGAAAAAGCCAGGACGGCCATGGACGAAACCTATGGGTATGATTCTTAAATATAGATTTATTCAAGGAATCTCACTTAATAACTATATTTTACAGTCGTGGCTATGATGACGGCCTTGGTTATGATCCCCACCAGTCGTACGATAGCTACTCCTATGGCACTCATGGCCATGGACCCCACGGACCGCCAGCTAACATTCTGAGCGGAGTGGGCGGCATCAGCGGTGGCGGTGGTCGGGGTGGACACTACGAAAGCTCCGACTACGAGCCGGATTATGGAAGACGAGAATACTATCAGCATTCGCCCGGCTATTCTGGTGAGTGGGAGTGGGTTACCTCTACAGACAGTATGTTACATTTCGAGTCATCTTTCCAGCTGGCGGCGGCGGAGGTGTAGGTCTGGGCACTGGCGGCGCTTCTCAATCAAATGCCATCGGCGGCTCTGGTCTCAGTTCCAATCACAATCGCAGCCATGTTAACAGGTGAAATTTGCTGGACCCTAGTAGTGCCAGCGGAGGTCGAGGTACAAACCCGGCGGCAACCACCCAAAATTTGACCATGAAATCCCAACCCAATAGCAGCAACAACTTTTTGCCAAATCACGGAGCAAGTGAGTGCCAAAACGGCAAGAACATAAATCCCAACTACTACTACAATTCCAACGGCAGTTCCAAGGTGAGTGTACCCACCCAACTGATAAACATGCTGATCCATAAAAATAATCCCAACTATCTGTCAGGTAAATCAGCAACAAATTCAACAGTCGCAACCAAATCTCCCACCGCAGCTATCAGGCCACAACAACAACAGCAGCAATAGCAGCCGGGCCAGCAATATGAATAACACCAGTAGCCACAATAATTGCAATAGCAACTTTCACCCAGTCGGTGAGAAAAACTCCAACGACGTTTCATTTATATCCTCCTATCGACTTGGTCCAATGGATGGCCAAAAGAGTGCCAACAGCAACAATATCAACAATCACACATTAGGCAGTAAAAACCACAGCAACAACACCACCACCACAACCGCTTCAGTGCCCAATATGCTCTTAGTAAGGTATTGAAATGCGATATTAACGAACGCAGAAGAGAACTCCTTCGTCCTTGCACACAACCCACACTAAATCGATGTCTTTGGACAATGCAAATGAATACACGGGCTTTATGTGTATCCGCTTGCTTGCTTCTTACATACATATACCTCTCCGCTTATCCGTCAAAGTTCCCGTATTGATTTGCATTGATCCGGAAACGCATAAAACTCATTCGATTATACACCGCAAACCAAAGACAAGAACATCTCTCTAAATCCAAATTAACATTCTCTTACAGACCTGCTAATCCTTCGCTACATATTGGCACATTTCCGTTCTTGCCCGTGCAGTTTTTCTGAACCCAACAGATACAAGAACTACAAGCAGAACAAGCAAATCGAAAAATCACATCAACATGAACATCACAGAAACTTTGTACACTTGAGTTCATAAGATTAGAGGAAGGCGTAGGAGGAGTATTTACAAAATGGACAAAATGAACTTTACGATATATACCACATACAAAACATATACATAACAAATATATTTATACATATATTTTTGCGTGCAAGGATTAACGTTTAATGATGATGAGGCTGGAACAAACAAAACGAAAACCTTACTTTCGCGTTGGCTATAAAACACAGACGAAACTGTGTCCAGTTTTTTATCTCTATTTACAAAACATCTTAAAGATACTAAAGAGCCTGAATGATTAGTGGGAGCTGTATTCGGTCGGGAGTGATCAGTAGTTAAGCACACGGCTCAGCTCAAAGTTGAGCTGGGATAGTCTGGCGTACAGATGATACAGAGCGAATCCAGTTGATGCAGCAAGACAAAGCTATGTATAGGGAATGAAGGACCCGACTGACCGTCGGTAGAGACAGAATCTATGAGATTAATTAACTTAATAGAATATAATAATAAATACAGAGGGCACACTTAAACCATAATTTTATTTATATATGCATATATTTAACAAAACTAACGATACAGATAAAGAATATATATATATATATACACTTACAAATTCTAATATTTACATAATTAACAGAGATCGACTAACCCCATGTTGACACGAAAGGTAACAGATTAACCCTAACAAAAATTATCTAATACTCGAGCATTCAGAATTAATATATCGAATACTAAAGATCTACAAATAACTAACAAATTACAAAATATATACAAGTTTATTGTGAATCAATGTCCATAAGTGGATAGTGCTGCAAATGATTACTTTATTAAAACACCAGATACGAAAACAATAAAAGAGTAAAAAAGAATACTTAAACGCGAGCGTAAGCGTAAGAATAACAAATACTCCATTTACTTATACACGAATATAAAGTTCTAACTAAACCAACAATGTAACTCAATACAAAATTAACGTAATAACAATGTAATTCAATGTACTTAACCCATTTAACCCATGACGCTGGACGAAGCAAAGTAGTTTACCCAACTTTTCGTTTCCACAATTGTTCAACAATGAGTCGTCTGCTTTGTCCAGTTGTCTCCATTAATTATACACTGAACTAAACAAAAGTAACAAAACTAAACATAACTTGTAATCGACAATTTGATCCGTTGCCAAGCTCAAAATTTCGTTTCCTGTTTTCTCACTTTTAGTTAGTTTTTAGATTAATGAGAATTCTCTGTACAGCTTAAGTAGAACCAAGAGAGTGTGCCAAATGTTTGTAGGAAGGGGTTCGGAGGGAGTGGAGGGCAGTGGACGGATCCCTTCCAGGTCTGAAATTACCAATTGAAATGCCAATTTATAGATATTATCATTTTTAATATGTATGTAACCTAATTTGAGTATCGAGCGAATAAAGTTGACGTTGCTAACGCAATGAAATAAACATAAACTCGAAAATTCGAATAGGAAGATGAATAAAACGATATCTTGTCCAAAAACCTTAAGAAACATTTACTTACATACAACCATGTGAAACGTTAAATTGTTGAAAACAATTAAAATCTAGTTTTAATGAAATATCAGTAATACAGATAATACAAAGGAATTACAACCATTTATTACAAATAATTATCGTTGTTACAAATTATACAGATAACTAATATGAAATTATAACAAATGCTACTTTAGGGCGATTCCCCAAGCCCCAGATAATTTATGATACCAAGTTAATGAAATAACCGAACAACAAAAACACCCCGCCCTAACAACAATAAGAATATATACACTTATATGATATACATACCTACAAAATGAATTCAAAGAAATAATATATGGCGATTGAGTTATTCTCATTAATTATTATATGTAAAATTAAATAACACAAGTAATAACTAAATGAATAAATAAATATATTTAAAATGTATCGAAAATCGAATGTAGTAGAGTGTTTTTATTCCCAGCTCGAATGGAATCCCCCAACCTTAATGAAAACTTCTTCCTTTATGTTTTAGTTTCAAATATAATTTATTTCGTTGTTGCTTATGTGTTTTATATTGCTTTACAATAATTGACTAGAGTAAATAGCTTAGGAATACCCAGATCCCTGTGTTGCATAATTTCCACCCCCGGAAAGTTCGCAACCCTTGGTTTCTCTCTCTCGTTTTACTTGCAATGAGATCGCAGCAAAGTGACTAGAATGAGGAGGAGTTCCTGCCCTCCGGTTTGCTCTCAGGCGTGCAGCAGTCCATCGCTTTGCCCAACCAATTTCCCGAGTAGCGTCTGGTAAAGTGGCGACTCCGTGGGTATACCCTCGCTCTGCAGGAACAGCAGTGTTTCCCTGGCGCACATAGCGAAACCCAGTGCCTCCGCCTGACTCCTTTGGGCTGGCGTCGGTGGCGCAAACTGGGCCGCCACCTCGGCATCCTCTTCACTTTCCTCGGCATCCTCCGCTTCAGCTCCTCCAGCCGCATAGCCATCTCGATCGTCTAGATCCTGCTCAAAGGCATCCAGTTCCGCCTGCAGCTCCATTATCTTTTGCAGCGCTTCGAGGAGGATTCGATTGGTGGCATCTGGCGGGGTGGGGCAATCCTGTCCTGGCTCCTCTGCTGGCGGAGTTAGAGGACGATGACGTTTCTCCGGAACCGCTTCAGTTGGTTGCTGCTCCTGTTGCTGTTCCTGCGGCTGGACACGTTGCTCCTGCGCCTGCTGCTGATTTTGCTGCTGCTCCTCCTGGCTGGCTCGCTTGCGCTTCATTATCAATTTGCCCGACATGGTTAGAGGATGATCTAATAGACTTATGTTGCAATCGCTTGGTTTTCCAACTCGCTCCTGCGCGACACAACCTTCGTTCACCTGGCGATCGCCACGACTGAGCTGCGACCAACTGCACCCCGGCGACCAACTGGCAACTGGCAACTGGCAACTCCAACCCCAAAATGCGGCAGGGACCAGAGATAGTGGCATTAGGGGATGTGCCGCGCCAAGGAAATTAAAAACAACAATCCATCGGCAACCAAAAAAAAAAAAAAATTGTTGCAGCTGTTTGAGTTGCGGCAGCTGAAGCGGGAGGGCAACAGGATACTGGCTACAGGCCACAGGCTGAACGGCAGCAGCAGGATATTGCAACCCTCAGCTGGCGCTGCCTCTCTTTCTATCTCTCTCTCTTTCCCTGCAGCAGCCGCGCTCCGAATATCCTCCCTTCCTCCGTGCATCCGTCCTGCACCCCATCCCCCCGGGATCGCAGCCGCGCCCTGCTCGTCCTTTCCGCCCTGCCAGTTGTTGTTGTCCCGTGTCCGTTTCCCTTCGGTGCGGCATAGCCGATTCGCAAGTTACCTTCCTATGTCCTTTTTTTTATAGGGTGGCATTGGAGGCATTTGTGTGCAAAATGAAAGCATTTAAATCTAACTAACCTTTCACAGGTTTTGTCTTTTTTATACATTACATTTATACATTTTATAGAATAAATTAATGAATTATTAATACCTCACAAGCTTTGGTAATAAAGTTCTGAGCGTATATATTTTCAAAAATATGTATAAATGTATAAAAGTTCTCAAGCTTAATTGCTTCTTAATTGCTGGATTTAAATTCAGTTGATTTGCAATGAGTTTCGATCTGGTTTTAGCGAACAACGACCGATATATGTAATTGCTTAAATTGCTTTTCTTGGCAAAACGTGCACTGCTGACGCATTTAAAGAATAAGTTATTCAGGTTAGACAGCTAAGCTATTTTTTCCACGTATCCGTTAAGCATTTTATTCAATCAATTAGCTACCTAAAATTTTGTTTGTAAACTTTAATCACTTACTGCTGAGACGATGCTTCTTAAATACTGTATTTATCATGAATAAATATTTTAGTATTTGCATACGATTATCAGGAATATTAGTACATGCACATATTGTTCAATGTGTGTGTTTGCAGGGGATTCCCCAGTGCGTTATGCCCGACCATGATAAGCATTTGCAGCTGGCACGCTTCACATTCATCTCTTCGATCGGCACTTCCCCTGCGAGTTAGTTTGACCTGCCACTGCAATGATAAGTGCACACCTAAAAGCACTGCGAGAAATTTCCGAATTTCGTTGTCATGGGAATGGAAATTTGGTACGCGGTATGAGTTAGTTGTGAATGAAATCAAGTTTACCTCCCCGTTGGCATGGAGAACCAATTCTTATCGGCTTTATTGCCGATTGTTAACTGAGTAAAGGTGAGTGGTCTCAAATGCTAATCGATAATGCTGTCAAAATTTGGAATGAACATAATTCGCTTTATGGTTTATGTCTGCGCATTGTGTAATCATGACCATAATTAAAAAAAAAGGTATTTATTTTTTTTGGCCTGCCCAAATATAAGATGACACCATAAATGAAGAATCCCCAGTCCCAAGAAAAAAATATTGAAACAATCTCATTGATAGCAATAAATGTTTATTTATGGTCAAGGAAATTGGGCATTATTTGATTTATTTGTTGCTGCGAATTTGACACAATCTCAGCGAATTGTTGTTAACGGAATTTCGACGTCTGTGAACTTATGATATGTCCGATGATTGGATATCAGTTGGATATCGATGATCAGTCTGTCGGCAATGGTGGTGTGTACATTATTTACTTGATAAGCAATTGATGTTGTTAAGGGCGTATCATAATTTAATCGTATATTATTTTTATCTCATCATTATCGCACACTTGACATTGTGTAATATTGCGTGCTGGTCTCCTCCCTTTCCACATTTCAGCTCAACTTGGCCGAAGCATCTTTCATTTATTTTCGACCCAACTCAATTGCTGTTGTATCTTGTATCTTTCGGATATATTTAGGCGACAACGCGAGCAGTAAAGTTGTACCTTTCCCTTTCGTTTGAAGTATTTGCCCGAGCGGCACAGGCAGCAAATAGCAAATAGCAAATACATTATCCACAGACGCAGCTGTCGTGTGTCTATAGTGCCATTATACGTATATGATTGAACAGTTTGAGAAGCACGCGACAAGTGGCAGCGGATAATTTGGGGGTGTACTGTGCCCAATTCCGGCAATTGTGATCAGTTCGTGTGTGTCGAACTTCGCAGTAAACTCATAAAGTAATTAACGCGAATCGAAACGCTGCTGTTGAGTCGAGTTCATCTTTCCAATATTATCATCCTTCCATTTCGGCGGCCATAAATCTTTTTGGAACAAGCAGGCCTCATTGTTCATCAATGGAATGTGCCTCAAGTTCGCAGAAGACACTTGCTTGGAATTTTCGGGAAACTAATAACAAAGATCGGCTTACTCGGCAAAAAAACATGTACAGTAAATACTCTAGAAGTGGGAATCACCTCGTGACAGTGAAAATGTTTTACTAGCTAACGAATTTGAAATAATTACACATATGTATTTAGTTATTGTATAGATACATTTGGTTAATAATACCAAGTGCTTGAAAGTATGCTTCTCTTTTTACAAAATATGCTTTCGAATGTGTGATCTTTGTCTTTCATGTGTTTAGATCACTTGCAATGTGAATGTAAATTCTCCTTAGCGAGCGTGCACCGTACATATATATTTTTTAGTACACTCCATATTTCGGCGTGGGAATGTCACGTTGTGTTTGGACAACTGTTGGGCTAACTACCTGCCTCTGTCTGAGTGGCTATGAGTCAGATATAGATAGATATATAGCCAATTCACCATTATCTGATCTATAAACGTCGATTATCGCGCGATAAGTCTGCTTCCGATGGCTCCCAAAACATCGAAATACAATGGGGCAATGCAGAAAGAGCATCGCATTGGCGTTCTCAGCCAATTTAACCCGCTCTGAGCCGCAATCGCAATACGAGGCCTTATCGTAATCAACAGGCCGCTTCGCGAGGCAGTAAATTTCGGTTTGCTGTTTAAGGTACTCACTCGGCTTTATGTTTTCGGCTAATAACGGTTCTCGCACTCTCAGCCAAGTTGATGGGTCAGTTAGCCCGCGGACCGTGCGACGAGTGCATGTGAGTAGCGATCGATGGTATTTCGTAAATTCGTTGTTTCTGAAGTAGCAGAGTTTTTTTGGCGATCGTGCCTTTTGAGCCGAGTTAGCTTTTAGGCCAATGCCATGAGCAAGCTGAAGTTCGAGCTCGTTTCCGAGTTCAATCGAAAACCAGTTGGCCGAGTGAAGTGGACCGCGATGGCAGAAATTAGTCGAGCTGAATGGGCTGGGGATTTGTGTGTTTTTGCACACGCAAAGTGATAAGCGGCGATTAGATTTAAAGCACCCAATAAACAATAAATTGCGATTTCTACGCGCTCGTGATTGATAAATATTTGCCTCTCAGCAGCAGTGGATGGATGATAAGGTCGAAAAGGACCTTGAGCCAAAGTAGAAAATCTGGTTTACAACGTTTGAAGTGTTTCCATTACTTGTGTAAAAACCCATCAGATAAGGAAATGAACTAATAAGTGGCAGTGCATTAATTTTTTATTAAAATTTTTGGATTATGACAAACCAGTTTCCGTGCACGAATCAGTGCTTATTACGATTTCACCAAAGATTTTCCACCCACATTTCATCCCTTCGCGTGTGATAACTTATCAGCGATAGCGTTTATTGTTCCAGCACCAAAATGTTACCTGTCCGTAGTCTCCTTATCGGATCATGCTGCCTACTGGCCCTACTGATTCATCCGGTGCAGCCGAATCCCATCGCTCCCCGTGCGGAAGTGGCCGCCGAGTTCATCATTCTGCACAACAATGACATGCACGCCCGATTCGAGCAGACGAGTGTGACCAGTGGCACCTGCTCCAAGGAGGAGGCCAATACGGATCAGTGCTACGGAGGATTCGCCCGGGTGGCCTACGAGTAAGTGCGGTCAGGTTGCCTAGAGTTCAACTATTCATGCTGATGAACTTAAACTAGGGTGCGAAAGTATCGCAAGGAGGCGGAGGAGGGTGGAACTCCAGTGTTCTATCTCAATGCAGGTGACACCTATACCGGAACGGCTTGGTTCACCGTCTTCAAGGACAAGATCGCCAGTGCTTTCCTCAACAAGCTATCACCAGATGCTATTGTAACTATCAATTGTTGTTATCCGCATCCTTTTATTATATTTAATCAACATACACTTCAATAGTCTCTGGGCAACCATGAGTTTGACCAGAATGTTGAGGGTTTGGTGCCCTTCCTCAATGCCGTGGAATTCCCCGTTCTGGCCTGTAATCTGAACCTCACCGATGTGCCCGAAATGGCGGCTGCCAAGCAGCTGGCCAACTCGACGATTCTCGAGCGAAATGGGGTGAAGGTTGGCGTTATTGGTTACCTTACGCCCGATACCAAGGTGCTTGCCTTCCGGAACAAAGTGGAGTACGAGGAGGAAATCGTGTCCATCAAGTGGGTATAGCTCAAGCCAGCTGAAAATCAGGGATGTTCATGTAAGTTCATTTATTCACCAGTGCGGAGGCCGAAAAGCTGAAGGCTCAAGGCATCAATATCATCATCGCTTTGGGTCACTCTGGATACCAAAAGGATCAGGAGATAGCCAAGAACTGTCCGGAGGTGGACATAGTCATTGGTGGTCACTCGCACACATTCTTGGATGCCAATCAGCCGGTGGCCGATCCCACGGACTCCGATCCGGAGGCGGTTCGAGGTCCCTATCCCACCACAGTGGTGCAGGCGAGCGGCAAGAAGGTACCGGTGGTGGAGGCATACGCGTATACCAAGTACCTCGGAAAGATTCATGTTCAGGTAAGCAGCACTATATATTATTTGATTTTTATTAAAGAAATATTAATTTAATTGTAATAACCAAATTTCCAGTTTGATGCCGAGGGCAATCTGATCGAGTTTGATGGAGCTCCCATTTTGCTGAATGCCTCCGTAGCTCAGGAGCAGGATCTCCTGGATTTGCTGGACGTATACCGGCCCAAGCTTGACGAGCTGGAGAACATGGTTCTGGGTTACACTAAGGTGTTTCTCGAGGGCGGCAACATCTGCCGCATGAGGGAGTGCAACCTTGGCAACTTGGTGACAGATGCCATGATCTATAGTCGCGTGGTGGAGAACAAGGGCGGCGAATTCTGGACGGATACTGCGATTGCTTTTATGCAGGGAGGAGGTGCGTTTGCTTGGTGTCATTAGAGAAATTCGAAATTACCTGGATCTATATATTTTATAGGAATCCGTGGCTCCGTCGATAAGAAGGCTGATGGAGTCATCAATGGCGCCACCCTCCTGGCCGTTCTTCCGTTCGAGAATAATCTGTACGTAACGAGGATTCTCGGAAGCACCCTTCTGGCTGCCCTGGAACACTCCGCGGCTGTGAGGTTGCAGGACTCCAATGGTGGATTCCTGCAGATGTCCGGACTGCGTGTGGTGTACAACTACAACAATGAGCAGGGCAAGCGAGTGGTTTCCGCCCAGGCCCTATGCGCCAGCTGCTCCGTGCCCACGTACAAGAGCATCAATGAGACGGCCCTCTACCAGGTGATCGTGCCCCAGTTCCTGCTCGAAGGCGGCGATGGCTACACTCTGACCGAGGAGACTAATCCCTTCACCGAGAGCATGCAGCGAAACGATCTGAACGCCACCATGGAGTACCTGAAGCAGCGCCATTTCGTGTATCCCGAGATCGAGGAGCGAATTGTGATCCACGAGAAGGCTGACACCGGATCGGCGTCTGGTATTGTGGCCTCCATCTCCTTGCTCCTGCTCTCTTCCCTGCTCACTAGATTCATCTAGTGGAACTTTCAGCTTCTCATTTCGGAACCCAAATCCATTAATAAACTTAGCCACATTTGGTCGTTCGCATATGCGATTGCATTTTTTCGACTTAAATAGTCAAGTGTGATTGGTGATAAGTTTGCCCTTAATTAATATAATATATACTTGTTTCACACACACAAACTTAAACTAAATAGCTAATAAATGTTGTGAGAACTGAAATGACCTTGTGTTCTTATATTTAACATTTACTCAAAATGAAAATGATGGCTTAGTTAGTTGGCTTAGTTGATGGTTAGTTTTCGATTCAATCGCTTATAATCCAGATAGCCTATCCATTCTGGCCTACTATTTCCGAGATCCACTCTGTATTTGCTACAGTACTGGTTATTACGTATACGTCATTGTACGAGACTTCCACCAATCCCAATAGAACGATATGTGGCATGCCCCAAGCATGTAATATTTTTTTAACCAATATATCGCCAGCTGTACCAAATGCCTGAAGTGCATTTGGTTGGAAAATGTTTTTCACACAAAACTGATTCGGTTGGATATTTTTCCCCAACTCATGTTCACACAACTGCCATTTAAGGCTTTGCACACTTATGACGTAACTTAAGCCATGTTGATTGGTGCCAGTGATACTTAAAGAACCATCGAGGTTTGTAGTTTTCAGAATGCAGATCGGTCTCAATGTTCCTGCAACAGAAAATCACTGTAATGTCTCAGAATTTGTTGTCCAAAAAAGTTACCTTTGTTTTCCAATCGACGCGTCAGGCCAATCAGTGATATGTTAATGTTGGTAAACGGCTTAAAAATCGCGCTAACTTGGAATTCCATACCCATCACAACAATGCCTCTGCGGAAATACAATATCTCAATTGCGAAACATGCTGTTTGTGAAAACTTTTCAATAAACTCACAAGGAGTAGGGATCGGCCCGAGAAACGTCCGCAGTGGTCAGCACATGGCCTAAATTTCAAAATTACATAAATTTCCAAAAAAAAAAACAAGAAAACTCAATTGATAGGTATTTGATAGGCGATACGTACGGTCGGTGATCAGCACACCCTTCGCGTAGGATTGAAGTCCAAAGATGGTGGCCATTAGAATGGATCCCATGGAATCGCCAGTGCAGTCAGCATACAGCAACCTACCGTTCTCCCTGCGACTGACCACATCTCGATCCCGATTGCCCCTAACCGTGTTTGCAATCCAACCGCTATACTGTAAGACATCGATATAGAGACCCAATCCATCGCATTCGTTGGAGCCATAACTGATAATCCCAAACTGCGTGTCGAAATTCCTGCTTTGGTAATTGATTTTGGCTATCAACGGACCGCCAGAATCGCCGGCACATGTATCTCCTTCTTCGCTAGTCGCACATATCTGTTTCGCATCTGGAATCAGACCTAAATGGTTCTGGCATATCATAGGGTTGGTTCGATTAAGGAAAACACTTTGAAGTATATCGCTTTGCGCGGCATTTTTTGTTTTTCCCCAGCCAAAGGCATTATAATAGCGTATTTGTTTGCCCAATGTTGCGTCCAAGTAAATGCATATTGGTTGAATATTAACTGTGGATGAGTACAATTAAAACTTGGAAAATCGCTCAAAAAAAGACACTAGTTTACTGTTAAATTTTACACTCCTCTCCAACTTCAGCAGGGCTATATCGTTCACATAAGTGCTATTGGTGTATTCTGGATGGGGTATAGTTTCGATCACACGAATCTCATCGGTCGGGCGTTGAATGTTGTACGCTCCAAGTCTCACGGATCTTTAATTGACAAAATCGTATTGTTAAGAAATCTTAAACTCATACACTCGCCATATGGCAATAATAACATTTTAGCAGAAAAACCTCAAGAAGGGTTTTTGTTTCATACTCACAGCGTTTGTGCATTGTTGCAATGAGCAGCCGTTAAAACAAAGTCTGAAAAGAATTTGCTCATGGACCAAGGAACTTTTTATATACAAATTTAATGTATATATTTAGTACGAACCTTTGTGAATAATCGTGCCGCCGCACAGAAAATATGTTGTATTAAAAATGCCTGCTATATACTGAGCATACAGTGGACTTGCGTTGGAGCCTAAAATTTTCGGGACTAGCGCTTTTCCACAGGGCTGCTCCAAAAACATGGAATGTGCCAAGTGGCAACATCCCAATGAGCACAAGAAAAGCCAGAACATAAGGTACGTCATGTCTGGCAGAGATCAAGAACACGAATGAAGAGCAAATGACTGCTTATCAGTTTCATAAAGCTCAGCTCATACGTATAGCCAAAATCAAAAACATTTTTGATGAATTGAATAGAATATTAATTGAATCTCTAATATATTGACAATTGTAATCTTTTTGAAACATCAATCATTGTCAAAAATATGACTCATTTTTTCATTCATACCATTGTACAAAGTGATAACTAAACATGAGCGAACGTCACAGTCTATTGACTATCAGATACCCCGCACTCAGCTAGTGACAGTACTAAGGGAAAATTTTGCAACTAAATTTGGAATTTGCATCTCTTTACCCTTCCAGCACAAGTGTGTTCTTATAAATAGGTTGTTTTTGCCAAGTATACTACATTTCTTAATTTGGGTTTGTAAGTATTTAAAGCATGTGCTTTGATCATTTATTATACGTGAAACTAATATTAATAAAGTCATATTTCAGAACCATAACTTTCATATTCTATTCTATTTAAAGAAATTTCAATACAACTTTAATAATACTTATGTTATCTATAAGTTTTTAATAACATTCCAATTCTTATTAAATATGAATTACATTATTAAAGGTGTAAAAAACTATTAACATGAAATTTAAATATATTCTAACAGCTTGGACAAAAAAAAAATGTACGCATCCACACATAATTATTTAATGATTTATATACTTTCGAGCCTACATCCGCTGTCTGCGCTGTCATTTTGCCTTAAACTATTTATAATGGCAAAATATATATAAAATTAGCAACATATTTTATTACTTATTGAGTGCAACTGTTTCTGCGTCCCTCGGGTTCATTTAATTAAATAATCAATCGTTCATACGAGTATAGCATTTTATAAATAAAACTCCCAGTGCTCGTTGTTGATGCTAATTTTTCCAATTGATAACACATTAACGGAATGCCTCCAGAGTTCGATACGTAAGCATAACGTTGCGTATACGTAACGCAACGGAACGTAACTCTCGCGAGAAAGAGAGCGAAATCGAGTGCAACTGAGATTGGGCTTGTGATTCTGATGCTGTTTCGCCGGTCAATTTAAAGCGATACTCTTGCCAACAACACACATGCTCCCGTGGACGTAGGTAACTGATAAATTCGGTATAAATAAAAATAATGTATAATAATAAGAAGAGCTGCGCTGCAGCAGAGCAGCCGGCCGCGAATGCGACCGCAGAAATCGGGAGAAGTCAGTGCGATTGTGGACATTGGCGGCAAAGGTTGTGCACATTTTGAACGCTGAAACTATGGCGAAACTGATCGTTATTTAAGTTCTATCAAGTTCAGAATACAATTAACTTTAATATTGCTAACAGCAACTAACTCATTAGCTGGTAAAAACGTGTCGCAGTGCTGATAGAATTCTAACCATGTTCAGTTACAATTGTGACCGTTGAAGGGTTAAAAGCTAGAAAATTTAATATTAGCATTCTACAACAAAATTATATCAAGTGAATTGCACGCGCGTGGGATTAAGGTGCAATTTGATATTATTTCCAATGCAACTAAAGAAAAACCAGATCCATAAATAAATACTAAAGTGCCGATATATGTACAGTCAAATTTTTAAATGTGTTTCTTTATTTACATATCTGCAGTTTCATAAATGGATAATCCATCTAAATTAGCCCTAAAACTAGTGCTTCCTTTTCTAGTCCATTTATTTTTACGCGAAGCATAAATTATACGAATATTTTTATTTGTTTTTCTTTCCACAATTTGCACGTCTGGCTTTTCTCAAATTTTTGCAAAATCTTATACACATTTTCTAAAGAAATCGAATTTCATTCCCACTCGAATTCGAAATTTATAAACTGTGCGAAATTTAGTGGCGCCCACTGTTTTTTGGTTGACCCCAGCTTTCATGCTCCATGTGATATTTTTGTGTGCTTTATAAGCAAATTAATTAGTCACTCCGCATGAGTAAATTGTATTGTTATTTTCGCACATGCTTCTGCTTTAATTCTGTTGTGACACTTTCGAATAGATCATTTTGTACTCTACCGGCGCTGAGTAAACAAGATATGTTTATCATTTGCGGACTGTTGAAGATATGCATGTTTCTACGGAAACTTATTTGCAAATTGTCTGCTGTTGCGAATAACTAGAATCTTAATTAATTTCTGCTCTTTGTTTAGACAGCACGTTCGTGGCAGAAGCGAACTCAATCAGTTGGATAAATTGTAATTCATTTTGAAACAACTAAACCTAGTATAATGATATCGCAGTCTGCAAGACTTTATAATTTCTGTTGTAAAGCAATTATAGTTATATGGGATCATAAAAATTGTCGCAAAACACTTGTCAACTGCTTTTGGATTTTGTTGATATAAGCTATTCGCTGGGCAATAATGAAAATCTCAACTGTCATTCCCAATTGGACAGAAGATGCAGTCACGCTGGCTTTCTGGGATCTTCGTGATCCTCCTGGCCCATTGGACACGGGCCAATCCTATTTTGAGCCATCCCAAAGTTGCCACCGAGTTCATCATCCTCCATAATAATGATATGCATGCCCGTTTCGATCAGACGAGCGTTAATAGCGGCACCTGCCCTCCGGAGGATGTACATACGAATAAATGCTATGGAGGATTCGCCAGGGTGGCCCATGAGTGAGTTATCCATTCGAAGTATAGTATGCTTTAAACAAACTTTTTTTTAGAGTTCGAAAGTATCGGAAGGAGGCTCAGGAGGGCGGTACCTCCGTATTGTACTTAAATGCTGGTGATACCTACACTGGAACCTCTTGGTTCACTATTTTCAAGGACAAAATCGCCAGTGCTTTCCTCAACAAATTAAAACCGGATGCTATAGTATGTATTTTGCCTTAATTTCGCTGACAAAATATCTTCAATCTTACATTATTTGTAGTCCTTGGGCAATCATGAGTTCGATGAGAGAGTAGAGGGTCTAATACCCTTCCTCAACGAGGTCACCTTTCCTGTACTGGCCTGTAATCTGGATCTAAGCAAGGTTCCCCAACTGAGGGCCACCAAGCACTTGGCTCACTCCGCCATCCTTGAGACCAATGGCACTAAGGTCGGTGTCATAGGTTATTTGACACCAGATACCAAAAAACTTACTCTCAACATGGATGTGGAGTTCAACGAAGAGGTGGAGTCCATTAAGTGAGTGCAGGAAACATCCAAATCCACTGTATCTAATTTCGAAAATATTATTCCAAAGTGTTGAGGCAAAAAAACTGAAGGCACAGGGTATCAAAATCATTATCGCTCTTGGCCATTCGGGTTATTTGAAGGATCTGGAGATAGCCAAGAACTGTCCGGAGGTGGATATCGTCATCGGTGGCCATACGAACACCTTTCTCTACACCGGTGCCCAGCCGGATGCGGAGCACATAGATGGACCCTATCCAACGATGGTCAAGCAGAACGGTGGCAAGGAGGTTCCCGTGGTGCAGGCCTATGCGTATACCAAATATCTTGGAAAACTTCATGTACAGGTAAGCACTTAAGTTCAAGCTTAATGAAAGGAATAAACTGGTCATTAATCAACTACGTCACTTGTATCACCAGTTTGATGCCGATGGCAACCTCATCAAGTGGGACGGATCTCCCATCCTGCTCAATGCTTCAGTGGCTCAGGAGCAGGACCTCCTCGATCTGTTGGAGGTCTTTCGTCCGAATGTCACCAGGCTGGAGAAGTCGGTCGTCGGGCACACCAAGGTTCATCTGGAGGGCAACAAGGCGGTTTGTCGGGCCGAGGAGTGCAACCTGGGCAATCTGATAGCCGATGCAATGGTGTTTAGTCGCCTGATGGAGGAGCAGGGCGGTGATTTCTGGACAGATGCTGCCATTTCTATAATGCAGGGCGGAGGTAAGTGTTGGACGCACATGCTCCGTTTGTAGGTGGAAAATAAGAAACACTTCTGTCCATCAGGCATTCGTAGCTCCATTGAAAAGCGATCGGATGGCGCCATCACTGACAACGATATCCTTTCCGTTCTGCCCTGGAGTAATAAGCTCTATATGGTGTCCATGAAGGGTAGCAGTATTCGTCGAGCTTTAGAGCATGGAGCTGCCCTGAGAGGCAAGGATTCGGACGGTGGCTTCCTGCAGGTGTCCGGAATCCGTGTGGTTTTCAATTCCAACAAGCCCGAGGGTCAGCGAGTGGTTTCCGTGCAGGTTCGATGCGCCGCCTGCCGAGTGCCCAGCTATAGCGATCTGAACGATACCTCCATCTACAATGTCGTCCTGGGAGAGTTTCTGCTGGATGGCGGCGATGGACATGTAATAAGGGAATCAGGCCACCAGCCACAGCGCCTGCAAAATAACGATCTCGAGGCGGTATCCCAATATCTGAGACAGCGGGACTATGTCTATCCCGAGATCGAGGGTCGCATTATTTTCATTAATTCATCCAGTGCAATTATGGGCTCGGCAGCCCTGCTTCTTATCTCTTCCCTTCTGATAAAAATTATTGCTTAAAATAAACAAATAATCGCGGTTGTATGCTTAAAATGAGCTTCAAAGTTTATGCGTCGATATTGCGATAATTTTGAAACTCTAGATTCCAGAAAACGAACTTCTTCGAACTATTCATCAATTGTGTTTGCCATTGCATAGTTTTAGGCAGACTTAAATAGACACCAAACTAATAAAAATCGTATGTAAATATGTTGTTGCTTTTCATTTCATGTTTTCATATTTGTTATGCCCAAAAGTAGTAGTTAGTAGCATTAAACCGATGTTCGTTTACCTCATTTCAGTATGAACTTTTAGTAAGATACTTTATTTTTAAAAATATCTTCTAAGTAGCTCGTTACTAGTGTAAAATCTCCAGGGAAATCGTATTTTGTAATGAAAAGTTACATATTACATTACATCGATTTTAGTGTGACCGATTTCGACTTGGCTCTTAAGCGCTTTGGTTTAAACTCAAAAATTTGAAGTTGCGCGCTAACGCTTAACAAATACAAATTTATATTAACTTCGGGATGAATTTTATGAGCAAGTTAGCTGGAAATTTAAAACTTTGCAATCATTTATAAGTATTACCATTGTCACAAAACTGATTATAGTAGTATCATGCGCCCAAATTTATTTCTCATAAAATTCAATATTCAGACATAAAATATACATTCCCTAAAAAAAACTAAAAAATAATATGCAATATTAACGTATAGATACAATCTCATGGATGCCTATCTCACATCCTAAAAGTAGGCATTTCAAAATGGCAGATCACAGTTTTCAAGTGCTTTTCGGTCACTATTCTTTATTTATTTGTAGTTTCTAGTAACGATGCATTCACTTACTCCACAATGGTGGTTTTTTCTCTCGCTGATCCTGTTTTTTCTGGACTGGATCAGTGGCTTCAAATTTACCCTCTTACACACGAATGACATGCACTCCAGGTTCGACCCCATTTCCCACACAGGTGGAAGGTGCAAGACTGTCGGTGATTGCTTTGGGGGATTCGGACGAGTGGCTGAAGTGTAAGTATTACTGACTTGGGAGTAATCCTAATGCTAACTAGGTCAAAATATTCATTTCAGAATTTCTGCAGCTAGAAATACTGCAACTGATCCGGTTATCTACCTAAACGGCGGCGATTCCTTTCAAGGTACTTCCTGGTTTTCGGTTTATCGAGGGAAAATGGTGGCCCGAATGCTAAATTTTCTGGCTCCCGACGCCATGGTACTGATTGACTAATTGTTTATAAAATCTATTCGCAATGATCCCTCCGCAGGCCCTCGGAGTTCACGAACTTGACGATGGAACAGATGCCTTGGCCGAATTTTTGAATACAATTACATTTCCAATGGTCAGCAGCAATATAAACCTGCTAAATGAACCTAAACTTGCGGAAAACACTAATCTGAGGACTTCCTTGGTTATCACAAAGGGTGATCGTAAGATCGGCATAGTGGGCTATATAAGACCGGATACCAAGGAGCGAACCCAACCAAGTAATGTGATTTTTAAACAGGAAGTGCCCGCAATCAAGTAAACGCATCTAAACTACATGTGCTAAATACTTAATTTTAACATTTTATTGCAGTAAGGAAACAAAGAAACTTAGGGATCAAGGCATCGATATCATCATTGCCTTGGGACATTCTGGCTACGAGAAGGACATGGAGATAGCCAAGCGGTGTCCGGACGTGGATATCGTCGTGGGTGGTCAGTCGCACACGTTTCTCTACTCGGGAAAGGCTCCGAGTAAGGAAGTTTCGGAAGGTTCCTATCCCACAATAGTGGTTAAGCCCGATGGCAGGAAGGTGCCCGTTGTTCAGGCCTATGCCTATACGAAATATTTGGGAAACCTTTCCCTAGAGGTAGGATCTAAACGCTCAAATGTATCTTATAAATCGTATAAGTTTCCACTTTACAGTTCGACAGTGGTGGAAATCTGCTTAGTTTCAAGGGTAGCCCCATTTTATTGGATAATCGTTTTCAGCCCCGAAGAGATGTTCAAGATTTTCTTCAACTGTACCGCCAGGTGATTGATGATATGGAGCGCCATGTGGTGGGCACCACCTCCGTTTATTTGAATGGCGATCGAAAGAGCTGCGGTTATAGTGAGTGCAATTTTGGCAACTTCATAGCCGATAGCTTTGTGTATGCCCGAGTAGTGCAAACGATGGCGGATAGAAGTTCTTGGACTGATGCATCCATTGGACTCATCAATGCGGGCGGTAAGTGATTGGTTCTAACTTTCATAATATATCCATTGTAATTGGAAACATCTAGCTATTAGAGCCTCGATTGATCCCGGGGAGACGGGCGCCATAACGGAGGCTGATGTGGTCACAGTGCTTCCCTTCAGCCAAGATCTCTATTACACCAGGATCAGTGGCAGTCAACTGATGAAGGCGCTGGAGCACTCCGCCCAAATGCGTAGTAAACACATGACCAGTGCCCATCTACAGGTTTCGGGTCTTCGGCTCAAGTTCAACCACAGTTTGCCCAAGGGCGAAAGGATCACAGAAATCCGTGCCCTGTGCTCCGAGTGCCAGATTCCCCACTACGAGGCCGTTGATACAAATGGCTATTACGGTGTGGTAGTAACATCATTTCTCTTGAATGGCGGCGAGGGCTACAGTTTCGTCGATCCAAAGCGACCGGAAGTGGAAAATATGACGATCCTTGATCGCATGGCTGTTATCCAGTATCTGCAGGAGCACAAGGTTATCTATCCGGAACGGGAGGATCGCCAATATGCGCAGCACAAGCACATTGCCAACTCGGGCTACATGTCTCTTGAACCCAACTTAATACTCAGCTTTTTGTACTTTTGTCATCGATTTCTCACTTAAGTGTCTAGTCTTTCCACGTACGGATTGCGTCTCCATGGGGCATCATTATCATTAGTATTAGCTCTCTGTTTTTGTCTATTGCGCAATCGCTTAGAACACCGATTAGTGACTTAGTCTGTTGTGAACCTTTTCTATATGTATGCAAAAATGAGCAAAGGTGTCTGAAGTTTAATTATATACATAGTAAATCTAGATTATACTACTCAATTTGTTTGTATTACCATTTATATATTATATTATAAATATTATACTATTGATAACGATCATAATATAGTCAATATATATGCTAAAAATGCCTCTGTCCGTATGTTTGTCCGTATGTCCGTCCGTATAAGTATTCCGTAACATTTAAATAGTATCAAAGCACAAAGAATTAATTCAAATTTGGAAAATTTCTGAACTAAAAGCATGCTTTCTTGAATTTTTCTTTGTTAATTGTTGTCATCAAACGTGATTCGCTCAAACAAAATATTCTAAAACGGAACCCAAACAAATGCAAACTTTTAAGATGTTAAAGGCACATCGTGAGCTTCCCCAGCTTTAATTCTGACTTTGACTGATCAGTGAGTGGCTCGAGCATATTCATATTGCCAGGTGCTACCAGCATGACTCCTCTACCACAGCGGCTGCCCGTAATTGACTGCCAAATGAAGGCTACCACCAATCGGCATTTGTATCTGTATCTGTGGCTCGGTCTTGGTTCTCTTGGGCCTGCAGACCAGAGTCTCCGGGCTTCCGACCCTGTCTTTATTGCTGGCGGTTCTGGTCTCGTTCTCGGGTGTCTTCTGCTGGTGCTAAGCACTATTAAATTCCCCATGGTTAGGCTTTTCATGAGAAGTTCACGGCGCACCGACCCCGCCGACCTCTGCCCACATAATAGTCATCAAGCTCGTGTTCGCCGCCCCTGCATCGCCACCATGCCCCTTGCCCCATGATTCCCCCTGATCCTCCTCTGGATCCAGGCTGTGGCTCCAATGTCTGCTACTGTCGGCGTGTTCCAGCTTCAGATTTAGCTCCATCTCCATCTCCGGCTGCAACTGCAGCCCCAGAGTTCTTCTGTCGTGAGAAGCACATACACATCATGGACGGGCACACACACTGCATCCACATCCGCATCCACATCCACATCCATGTCCAACTCGATCGTAGGCGACACAAACACTATCTACTGTCGGCATTTCGCCAGGGAATTGCGTGCACAGAGGAAAAATTGTTGACCAATTATATAGCCTAAAACTGGAACAAGAGTCGAATTCAAATTCAGAGAAATCTTTGGTCAAGATAGGAACTTGTTTTAATCGGCTTATATGCAAGATTTTCCAACAGCTATTATACAACTGAATTGTATTCTCATAGTTTTCCTCACTGTTGGTGAAAATGGGTAGGAAGGGCGGGAAATGGGGGCGGGTCAGCGGGAGCTGGCATGTAATTATGTGGCCCCATATACCGCGTCCGCTTCTCGGACAGCGGTCAAGTGCAGAATCGGGCACTTTGGAGCGGCAACACGCTACAGTCGTCGGCACCTGGTACTCGCCTATCAGTCATTCGGTTAGTCATGGCTCAGAGGGGTTCTTGAACCCGAGAGTATACCATACCATAGCTATTCCCATAGCTACATGCACACCCACACCAGCCACATCCACATCACATCCACACCCGCATAAAGGTTGGCAGTGGCATTTCAATTTCGCAAATGAACCCCACTGCCCGTTCTAACTTGGCTATAATCTTGGCCGGGCCGATGTGTCTGCACATAAAAGTCTACTTCCGTCTTTCTTTCATTTCTATTTGATTCCCTTCATTAAGAATGCTTCTTGGTTTCCTGCTTGGTTCCCGGCCTCTGTACTCCGTCATCCCCACCTCCTCCTCCTCTTTAAGTTGGAACCGTTTAGGTCTAATGGCCGTATTAGCGACATGAGAATAGAAGATCGCGCGCCATTTGTCCGGGCATTACCGGCAATCCGAGTATCTGTATCTGGGCATCTGTTCTATATCGAATTGAGACATGGTTGTGTTTTTTATTTTGTGTGTGTGGAACTGGAAGCAGATCATGCATGGGTCAATGAGTTGCGCGACTCACAAATTAGTGGAAATCATTGGGGACCCCGCACCCGAAATCGCCAACAGATGTGATTTTCGTGTTGATGCGGTTAGGTTGCCATTGTTGCCAGTTATTCCTGTTGTTGTGCTAGTCGTGATTTTGTTGCCCGGTTCGCCAGAAACGTTGAATTGGCTTCACCTTTTGACATGGAATTTGAAATGACGTGAAGCAACAGCCGAAGGAAGAGCAGCCCCACCTCCATGCCTCCTCCATGGACTCCTTCTGTGTCCCCGATTCAGCCTCCTCCACTTTGATTGCCAGTTAGCCATCGCAGCCATAGCAGTCATCCCAGTTGGAGCCCCGTCCTCCGGCAAATGCTCATTTGGTTTCGTTTCTCGTTTCGATTCAGCTTCATAGCTCTGCGATCGAAATTATTTACCGTTGATATGGTTATGGTCAAGGCGAACGGGCAAGAATCGGACAAAGCAGGCCAATTACGATTTCCTGGAGGTGGGAGGATCATTGGGTTACCTTGTTTCGCCCTCGATATAGACCAAAATATGATTCAAAAGTCATGGAGAAATTTATAATTGTGTGGGAAGTAACAAATCATGACCGAAAGGCATACATTTCTGAATCATGTCTTCATTTCTTTCCCTAACTCTTGTTATGCGGTATTCGTGTTCGTATTCATTTAAAAATGCAACTTTATCGAATCAAATTGAATGTAAATCTCGAGGAGCAAGCCAACTTGATTAAATCCTCAATATCTTCCTGATTTCCTGAGGTCATACCAGTCTTGAATGCTCCACCGTCTCTATAAAGTTGCAAACGAAAAGAGCTGGCATTCATTTGTGAATATTTTAATAAGTTTATTATAAATGCACATGAGTCATGGCAGAAAATAGAAGGAAGGAGTAGTGGGATTCGGACATGAATTTATTTATGCATGAACGGATCGGATCGGATGGGTTGGGATGGTATGGGATGATCTAGGATCGGAACGGAACGGATCGTATTGGATTGGATTAGATGGGATGGTATGGATTGGATGGCATGGGTCCTGATCGGTTTGCTGGTCATGTTCCTGTGATTTTGTGGGCTGGGCCCTCACGACAGTTGCCACGAAGACGATGTGTGTGTGAGTGAGTGTGTGCGCTGTGACCTCCGATGCAAATGCTGATGACCTTCGTCGTACCACCAAGGACACACACACACACAAACGCGGATACTTTGACTATCCGATCAGAAAGATATTCTAATTAGAACGCAGGCAAGTGGAAATTTGTGATGTCCGCCTCAAAAGAATATCTCAGCGTCATTTTTTAAGCCGCTGAAACCCGATTCACATTAATCCTTTGATCCCAAGCGGAAAAAGTGTGTATTAGTGCTTCATCTCTGCTTTTAAACTCCTTGTTGTTCAGCTCCACAGAGAGAAAATGAGCATGAGTTCTTAATTAAGTAGACATAGTGAACTCTTTTATGCATTGTATATATTGTTCTGCTTTATTCTGCTCTGGCAATGCTGAAGGATATTAAGGAAAAATAACATCGTATATGCACTTTTACAGCCTTTTTAGCTATAAATCATATCAGATCCATTATCCATTTTTCTTTCTGTACACTTTAAGCTAGATGCCATGTCCATGTCGTCATCATCAGCATCATCGCTAAACTTGACGCTAAAATGGATGTGGATACACAGGAGCAACACACACACACGCATACATCCTAGCGCACACTCTCGCACATGGAAACATAGGGGACGAGGGGTGTGGAACAGGAGAGGAAAGCCAAAGAGGCAACCAAAGTCCGTTGGCAAAAGCCAAAGTCGAGGATTTCTACCAAAAGGCGAATTAAATTCCTCAATCTGGTGCCGAGTTTATTTTTAGACCAAAAACAAAAAGCAACAGGAACAAGAAGAGCAACTAGCAATGAAATGGGAACAGGAGGTGGGGCAGGAAGAGGAAGAGTAGGGGGAGGCAGGCAGAAGCAGATGGAGAAGAAGAAGACGACAGCGATCATGCGAGGAGCACAAAGATACACCAAAAAAAAAAACCCTCCAATACTAGTTGATTAATGAGTTTTTAATATATGATAGTAATTATACAATAGAGCTGCATTCCATTGACTGACCTTTAAGATTTCGGAATGTTTAATAATAGATTCTAATTGAATTCTCTTAGCTGCATGTGCGTTTCTCGCAGTGCACTTGCTCACACAAATACAAATGGTGAGGATCAGAAGATCAAGCTGCGAAGAAGAAGCACCAGCGGCCGCGAGTATAGATGGATGAATGCTGTTAAAGACGAAGGCCATCCAGCATTCGGCCCCTGCCACACCCCCTGCGCCACCGCCTCCTTGTGGAAAATCCAGATTGCAAGGAGCACAGCCAACTGGCAGCCGCATCGGTCACATTAAGAAGCTCCACTGTGCGTCGCAGTCGACGGCGTCCACCCGGCGGCGGTATTACCAACAACAACAAAAAAAAAATGCCAAACAAAACGAAGGGCCAAAATCTCGGTGCGTTGTACTCGCGATAGAATTTTCGATTGCAATGGGCACGCACAGGTTTCTTGGCCACAGTTGCACCACCCAATCCACTGCACCACCATTGAGCCACCGAACCAGCGAGCTGCACATCCACATCCTCTGTCGTCCAACTGGGAAATTGCGGGCAATTCATTTCCCATGACTGTTAATCACTTGGCCATTATTTTGTTTAGCCGAACGCGTACATAATTATAGCCTACAAGCGTCGATCGGCCGATGTGACCAATGGGATTAACTATTGCTTAAGCTAGAATTAAGCCAGAATAAAATAAGAATGATTAAGCCAATGCTAGATGGTTGTAGTCGATGAAGTGGGGATAAATTATCTATACCTACAAGATATTTTAAACACCAACTAAAAATGCATCCTGTATCAAAAGTAATCATCCAGTTATCATACTTAACCAATGACCCACATATCTGTGTTCCATATACATAAATATTTTACAGAAAAACCATAGATACAGAAATCTGAAAATAGATATATATATTTAATGAAATAATCAAAACGATCATGATAGCTTTTTTCCATTTTTCCGAATTGGTGGCTAATTTCCTCTAAGCCACTTAAAGTTCTTCGTTATTAATAATCATTAAACCAATATTTATCCTTCCCCAAGTTCTAAGACTAATTAGAAAGCTACAAGAAGTGGAGGAGAAGCCACGAAAATGCCTTTAATTACACATGCACACATTTATCATATTTTTCTTTTTGTTTTCGGTGGACGGAGGTGGAAAAAAGAGGGAGTGTAGATTCGTGTTTTGCGGCTCGCATTGGGCACCCGCAGCACAGAAATATTGTCAAAATGCAAAGCAGAAGATCATTATTACATTTCACGCTTCCAGCAAAAGTAAGTAAAAGAGCCCAAAGAACCAAGAACCGAAACCGCAGAAAGCGGCGACTTCCACGGGCGACTCAGCGTCGCGATAGCGTACCAAATTAATGGAAATGGAACCACATTGCGTTCCTTGGGTTCATGGAAGTGCCAGTGGCGGTGGCAGTGGTAGTGGCAGTGGCGTGGGCTCACAGGGTATTCTGATGGGGGTTCTCGAGAGGGGCTAGGGCCAAGGGGGTGGAGGAGGGCGCACGGGGGAAGGGGGGAAGGGGCAGGGAAGAACGTGCGGCGAGCCCTACAGGTAAGACTGTAGCGAAGACGGCGAAAGACCAGCAGAAAGAGCCCAAAACCAAAGCGTCGTTGTGGGAGAAAGAACGAAACTAACAATGGACTGCGATGACTCCTCCGTCGACGTCGACGTCTCCCATTGGAATGATGACAGCGACGTGCAGTCGTGTTTATAGGTGTGAGTATGCACTGAAAGAAACTAGAGCGGCTTTTTTTTACACCTACAACGATTGTCCTTTGGTAAAAGTATTTTCCTTGTTAACAGATATTTGCATTGATTTATCACTGTTGATGGTCGGAAGACCACCATTTGATCGTGTGTAGTACTGGTGCAACTCGTCACTACGTAGACTGCTGCCCACAAAGCTTCCTATAAAGAGAAACCTTAGGGTATCCAAAACCATTTGAAGATATAATCGAATGTATTGATAAGGACTTCATAAGCTATGCTGGAGTTTAAGAAGATTCCGATGATCCTTAAAGCGATCCCAATTTCTTGCTCTGTATTAATATTTTGGTTTGAGCCCGCTTTTGTGTGCCTTTGGTTTATTGCGCTCTTTGTCTAGCACTGACTTGGGCACTCACGCACACCACGAAACACAGGAAGAACTCGCACACAAACGGACACCCATACACACACACAAACACACACACACACTCGCACAGCGAGGCCAATTTCCAATCACATCCATGAAATAAGCAAATAGTTGGTTCTGTTCGGTACGATTCGGCTATTTCTTCTTTCTTTTCCACGGTCTTTTCCCGTTTTCAGCCAGCAATTTCCTTCTTAAGCTAACTGCTTTCGGCACCAACCGACATTTACCAGCGCTAACTTGGCCAGAACAGAAGCTCGGCGGATCAAGAATTTCCAATTACCAATTGCAATACCAATTTCGGGCTCCAAGGATTAACACAAGTCGCTGGCTCTAAATCAGTATCAGCATCTGCATCTGCATCAGTGTCTGTTTGGCCATTCGGGTGTGTGAGTGTGTGTGTGTCGACTGGAAGAGGAAACTGGAACTGGAATCGCTGGAGTTCTTCTGGAAGCAGCGAGTCTGATCGTCGTGTCGTTCTTGGCTTCTTCGGCTTCTTGGACTTCATTCCAATTTCCATTCCCGACTTCTTGGCGGACTTCATTCGCGGCTGCGTGATATTGGCCTGATCAGTTGAGCGATCAGTCGACGACGAAGGCTTGCAGTGAACGCGACGTGAAGTGCTGAACTCTCCAAACTCTCCGAACTCCAAACACTTCTTCTTTGGAGCCACCTCGATCGCGCGTCCCCAAAACGCTGAGAACCCGATTCGTATTCCCCGATCGTCGCCAGTGGCAATCAGATAGTGCTCCGCGCTCCCACCAATCCAACCACTCGAAGCAAAGATGGCCAAAATCGTACTCTTCTGCCTGCTGAGCCTCTTGGCATGCGCTGCAGGTTAGTAGAAATTATTTACTAAATTTGTATTCCTTTATTGTTGTAGAGTTGCAATGGGTTTTTTCAAACTTAAAGAATCCAGAAGGATTAAATCATTATTGTAGTAATATTTATGAGGGCGGGCGGTAGTAACTTCAAACAAAGTATATGATTTTAGGAATTTTTAAAATTGATTCTTAGATCTTTTGTCCTGAATTGGAATTAATAAGACTCATAAGAACTTTATAGTACAGAAATCTGCAAACTCTCCACTCTAGTGTTTCCTTGTCCTTGCTTTTTCAAACTTCTTACTTACAAGCATGTTTTATGACAATAGTCTACAATTTTTCAAGTGCAGAACTCGTTACGAACGTGACTAACTGCCCAGCAAATTAAACGTCTTCCCAGAACTTGGGAATTATTACGGAATTATTAAGTTTTCAGCCTCCGCATCTCTAAATGCCTTGCTAATTGACGGCTTACCCCTGTCCGTCAATGATAATTCAATCTTGAAGAAACCCCTGCAATTATTCCTACCTTCTCCCATTTAACAAGTAAACAAAAGAAGTTCCAAAGAAGTGCAAAAAAAAAAGTACCCAGCCAAGCCTGAAAAAAAAGAAATAAAACAAGGAAAGGCATAAGATTCTGGTGAAACGAGTAATGCATTCCCATCATTATTTCCGAATCAGAGTCGCAGTCATTAAGTCTGCTCGATGTTTTTGCATCGATTCTTCAGGTCCAGAGTCTTCACTCTCCAGTCTTCGCTGAGAGCTCTCTTCTCATCGATTACCCACCAGCATTGTTCCCGTTCCTGATGGCCAACAAACTGGCTTTATTTTCCTCCTTTTTTTGTTTTTTTTTTTTTTTTTTGTTTTTATCAATTTCCCTCTGCTTATCCCAGTCGCCATCACCATTATAATGATTTGCCTGCTAACTGGCCCGAGGGCTGTTAGGTGCCAACAAATCACTAGAGTTAGCCGCATCCTCCGGCAATAGCATCAGCATCAGCATCAGCTTCAGCATCCACATCAGGGTCCCGGCAAACACTAGCATTGACTTTGACTGCATCATTAGAGACGTGCTAGATTCGCGATCTATCGCTGGCCAGGCGTAATTACCTACGGAAATTATGGTGCTCAAGAGCTACAGGGAACTGGGGTTCGGCTCCGCGATGGCCAATTATGGGGTTACCTATCCCGATCCCGATCTCGATTCCGATCCCAATGCCGATCTTGATCTCGATCTTGGTCTTGGACTCGCAGTTGAATTCACGTCCCAGAGTCAGTGTCAAATTAACTGCAATTGGGACGGAGCTCGTTATCTTCTCTCTCCAAGTGCCTTGGACTATCCATCCACAACGAATCCGATTTAGATTCGCCATCAAGCTGAATTCATTTGGGGGAATTAATGCTTGAATTGAATCCGATCCCTCGAGCTCAGCTCCAAGCTTAAATTGGCCCATTAAAATGAAATTTAAGAATTTCTTCGACCCGTTGAGCTTCTGATCTCATGGCGTGGATCATTATTCTTATTAGGCAGATGGATATCTCAGCTCCTCGGACGCATAATAAGTTGCCCAATAATCGTTTCATTCATAAATCTTCGCCACGACTTGTCTATCATCAATCTGATCAAAGGCAAAGACTTTGAGTTGGCTTCGTGTGTGTCTTGCATTTCAATCGCCGGAAATAATTTCATATACGAGCAGAGTACACACTTGGGCATGGTGATGAGTGTGCGTGTGTGTGTGCTCAAATACTGGAACTCTCTTGATGTCTAGGCCCATGTCTATATATCCTACATATCCCATATCCCATATCCCATATCCAATGTCCATCCAAGACAAGTGCCATAAATGGCCAAGTGCCCGGGGGGTTCGTTGAGTCAGTTGGAAAACAAAGTACTCGCACTGGTATTTGTGTTTATCTTTTGAGCCGCTTTGTAAAAGGGCCAACACACACACATACACTCGTATACAGAGATGTGTACACAGATACTTTACAGAGACGGCCAAGATCTTTGTCCCTCGACTACCTGTTGAACCTGAACCCTATCCCGAACCCATGCCCAAAGTCACTGTCATCTTGCATTGTTCCCAGCCTCGCAGACTTCTCTTCACTTTACTTAACTTCTCGGGTCAGCGATTACATAAGATTCGAATGGGTCTCTGGCTCTGCGTCTCCATTTCGGGCTGACCAGCGGGCTAATTAATGTCATCAGCACCTTCAGTCCCCATTTCGGATTTCGTGTAATTAGCCGCCAGAGGTCAGGGACCGCATAAATGCTCCTGGTCATCACCATCATCATCATCTTTGTGAATCACCCGTCCGATTTGGGGCTCCAAAGTTCTTGGTTTTTATGGACTGGGGGCCCAACGATGGCTAGCCACTTTTTTGGTAATCCTATTTAATGATGTTTCTGCGATTACGAATGCTATGTCCGAAGTTGAAACCGTTACCGTTTTCGCTGTTTCGGTTACGCATTGCGATTCCAATTGCGTCTGGAATCCACAGACATGGGTAGGTTCATTAACCTAGGGTCTAATCCACTTATAGAACGATCAAATGACCAGGCCTTTGGTATCTAAATGGAAAGTATCTTGAATCATCAACCATATTACCTTTAATTTCTTTAGGTCAACGCATTACGACAATCCACTTGGATGGAGTGCAGTATTTCATCAGCCGCATGAATCCCTATTCCCCGGAGCTCAACTACTTCCTGGCCTACCAGTACTGTCGCTCCCTGGGTCTGCAACTGGCCTCCTTTGAGACGAAGGAGAAGGCCGAATCGATGACCACGTATCTGAAGAATGCCGGTTACGGCAACTACGATTTCTGGACCTCCGGCAATCGCCTGGGCACGGGCATGTTCCTATGGATGAGCACTGGTCTGCCGTTTAACGCCACTTTTGATTTCTTCGAAAACTCGGCGGACGCCATCCAGGCCGGTCTGCTCGATCCCGTCGATCATAATAGCAACACCTCGCCCCAGCGCACCGCTCGCGACAGGTAATGATGACAAACTATCATTAAGGATATAAGATATAAGGTGCACAAAAAAAAAGAAGTGATTACTCCTTTCTGCTGTGCCCTGTGCCACCTTGACTATGCCCATCTACATCGATATCCTTTCTGTTTCACCGCTCCAATCTACAGCAGCAGTGGCGCCGAGAAGGGATGCGTGATCCTGAAGCAGCCCACGCTCAAGTGGATGCCCGAGGACTGCTCGGCCGTGAAGGACTTCATTTGTGAGCAGACCCGCTGCTACTACTACAACTACGGCAGCATCCCCGTCTCGTCGGCGCAGGGGTAAGGACACTTGACCGCGGAGCCACTTCACATAACTCCACAAAACTCCACCACTCTACACAACCACACGCAAATCGAACAGATATTAAGAGCACTGATTGGAGGAGGAACTAAGAATATTGATAATAATGCAATAAACAAATTATGCTATAATTAACGTTAATTAATTCGCTATACGAGCTGCCCGCCGGTGGCGATTAAACAAATGTCCCTAATTAAGTAAAGACAAACGAAAACAAACATATTTATACCAGATAAATGTTGATACTAAAACCCAACCCAGATCAAGAGATTACGCAAGGATAACGTGATTAAAAACAAGTTACTTTAGTTGACCACAAACGAACACACACACACTTACACTCAGACACACACATTGACAAAATGCGAATCCGATTTCGATTCCCAAAACAGAATTTGCAAAAAGAACGAACAAATAGGTGAGCTAAACCCCAAATCGTTACCAATCTACCATAACTACACACACAATCTATATGCATATGTACATCTAAAGACTAATGCGACTTCTTACTAACGCCACTCAAAGTTCTATGGGCCAAACCGAAAAGTTGGTTAGCCCGAAAAAGCCATTCGATCCTGATTGAAAATTATATGATTTGAAAAAATCGACAAGAAGAACACTGCCTTGTGGACGCCAATGGGTTGGCTTACAACCGCGAAAGTTTGTGCAATCCTGACTAGATACCTTTAGATACTTTACTTTAGATACTTTATATTAGATACTTTACTTTAGATACCGATTCAAAAACTTGTGTTAAAAAGATACTTTTAAAGTTTCAAAACAAACTATAGTTTTCAAAACTTTAAATCTAAGTACTCCAAGTTGGGATCTATTGATTCCTATTTTCAAAACCATTCCACTTTCGATTGCACACACTTTTGCGAGCCATCCCATATGAGCGCCGAAAATGTATCTTGTTTGGTGGTTTGGGGCTTAGCTTCCTTAGTTGTTGTATCGCTCTCGTTGCTGTCGTTGTTGTTGATGTTGTCATGATGAATTGTGCTCAACTAACTAACTTTAGGCTAAGCAACTTTCGCACTAACCCAGCCCACGAACCGCCCAGGAATCAGAGATAGAAAAACTAAACTCCCTTTTGTTATTTCTCCATGTCCATTGTGCGCCGTCTAGACGTCCCATCACCTCCACCACCCCAAGGACTCCCGCCTCCCTGATGAACCTGCATGTGGCCGCCACCACCACTCCCCTGCCCCTGTTGATGTCCACCAGCGGAGCAATGTACACCGCTGCCAAGGCCAAATCTTCGCCAGCCGTTGGCCACCGACTGATCGATGACTCCAGCTCCCAGCAGCAGCCCTCCTTTATGTCCTTCAAGCTAAACCACGATCGCTCGCTGCCCGATACGGATTCCACTGACGTGGATGTGGAGGATCAGGAAGCGGATTTGGATGGCGAGGAGCACGATGACCACGAGGCCGAGGGCGAAGAGGAGCATGACGAGCACGACAACTTCGAGGAGCATGCCCGTGAGCTGAGCAACGACAACGATGGCGATATCAAGGAGCACGTATTCCCACTGAGCGACAACGAACTCCACCCCGAGGTGCATTCGATCGAAGAGGTACAGCAGCAGTTGCAGCAGGAGGATGCGGACGCGGACTCGGCACCAGCTCCCGCGGCGGCTGAGGAGAACGAGAGCTCGCAGCACGATGCGGAGGCGGATGGAGAGCACGAGCAGGAGGGAGCTGAGGGCGAGACCGACTTGGAAAATGAGTCGCCGGTGGAACTTATCAAGGCCAACGAACCATTGGCGATGCCCAGCTCCACTGAATCCCCAGCCGCCGCCATCGAGGAGCGCATCAAGCAGATCGCCCAGGACTTCCAGAAAATGGCCAGCTCCCAGGAGCTGCAGCCCAAGGAGGAGCTGACCCCCCAATCCTCCCTGTCCCTCAACGATCTGATACGCACCCTGCGGCCCAACGAACAGCAGATCATTCCGCAGATCGACTCGGACTACTCCAATGCCATGCGTGTCCTCGGCAAGCCAATGGCGGCCAATAACTAGGCATCTCCTTTCCCTAACGAATGCCACTAGCCTAAGTTGTGTGTGTGTTTGGGTCGAGGTGTTATCCAACTGGGCATCCGGGTTCCACTGAGGAATGGCCATTTTCGAGAGCCGGCCGGACATGTCCGAAAATGACGCTTCTCTCTGAGGACCTCGATGCCAATGGATGACCGCGCTGAAATGCAGCGAGAGATTAAAGGAGCTAAGACATTAATCTATATATAAATATATATGTATTGTATGCTTTAATTGTATGACAACCACCACAAAAAAAAGGAAACTCTTGATTAATAAACGTAATAAGTAAATAAGATAATGGATATTATTAAGGGATATAATGCTACAATAGGGGATTAGTGTTTCAGATTGCTTGGAAACATGAGTAGGCAATATTTCTAGAGATTAAATAAGATCTTTTAAGGTACCAAAGAGATCTCATGTGCAATCGATCGTAAAACTCCTCAATAATAGAATTGAATCCCCTTATCCCAGAAATATCTCATAACGGCTCGAATTGACCATGGCCAAAGCGCAAATCATAAACAACAAGTCAGTGGGATTTATTTTGGCCTGGTCGAAACGAAGATGAAAGCCAATAATCGTAAATTAACTGCTTAGGCTCTAAAAACTAAAAAAACTGAAAACTGAAGTGTGTGCCATGGAATTTTATTGCACTCGCTCCACGAAAGCCAGCGGCCGCCGAGGAATAAATAAATAAATTCCTCGGTGGGCTTACATCATGCTGCCCGTGTCCATGTCCGTGTCTGCATTCAAATCTGCAAATCATCTTTCTTAATTTAAAGAGGATTCCGAGACGCAGACGCATCACATCAAGTTTTATGTGTGTCGGTGTCGTTCGCCCAACAATTGGATGAAGATGGAGTTGCGTCTTTGAGCCAAAAGATCCAAAGGGGGCCCCTGTCCAAGAGCCCCCATCCCTGCCCACCTGCTGCTCCGTTCGTGGTCCCCATTCCCAGCTTCGTCCTCATCCTCATCTTCATCTTCATCTTGAGCTGCGACTTTGCGCATGCGCAGACGACTGACTTCGTTTGAAGTTCTGTTGACTGATGTTGTTGTGCGTTGTTGTTGCTCTGCTAAAAGTTGGTAATGAAAGAAGCACACACAGAACTGGGTGTACATACATATGTGGCCATATATATATGTATATACATATATGTGGTATGTGCCAGCAGCAACAAAAGCAGCAGCAGCAGATGCCAAGACAACCTTGAAATGTATAGCAGGGTCCAACGAACGAATATAAAAAAGGTTCTTTGGTTCCTTGGTGCCTTGGTTCTTTGGCTCTCCAGGTTCTTGGGCTCATTATTTCCTTCTTCTTCATTTTTTTTTCTCCTCCCAGAATAAGCGGGAACAGTAAGTAACTGCTCGCCGGGAATGCCCCAATCAGGATAAATCTCTGGGGTAAACGACGGCTCCAGAAAGCAAAAGTGCCCGCCGATAAGAGGTGTATTTTTAAACACAAGCGATTGAGTTGGACGATAAAACCCGGAAGTTGCGGAAGCTGGAAGCGCTGGCGAAAGTTCCGACTTGGTGCGATTATATAAGGGAATCTCGCCGGGATGCAGTATCAGTGCAATCCAAACACTTGCCTTGAAAACCATATCCTTTGCAACTAACTAAACACACAATGAAAGTACTCCTGGTTCTAACTTTCCTGGCCACTTTGGCTCTTTCACTGGCACTTCCCCAGGTGGGACATGGATCTGTAAATGGACCCAGTGGGGTAAGTATTTATATTTATATTTATTTAGATTTTAGTTATTTAAATTTTTTATTTATACTCAGCGCTTTCCTATGACGAAGAATTGGGCGCAACCACCGGTTGATTTGCGAAAACCCATTATCTTTCTGCCAGAGGCCACGCCCATTCACGAAGCCCAGGAGTCCCGCCCCCGACTAGCCAGACATCGCAAGAGTGGATAGATGCCAAGGAATACCTATTTATTATTTAAGTTTAGCAAGTGTATCTATTGCAAAAACTAGCTGTTGCATTGACATCTTATAGATGCGAATTATAATTAGCAAAACCTTGGAAAAGTCAAGGAATTTTTGAAATATAAGGTAAAAAACCTCTCACTATCCCGCTAAAAATAGTTTATATTTTAATTACTAAATTTGGGACTTTATACGACTTAATTGAACTATAAACACACATTGAAGTTTAAAATAAAAGGTACAAAAAAGTGTTATTAAAACAAGAAAATGTGCATGATTCCCGCCAAAAATCTGAATTAAATTTGGAGAAGGACCAAAATAAACATATTTAATCTTACTTACAAATTGCATATACAAAAAGCAACCAGTTTTTTTCGCGTGCTATATTTTATTGACTTGAACGAGTTTTTTGATAGATTTCGCTAATCAAACAACACAACATATAATGGCACTAACTAATGCTAATTTAATTTAAAACATTAATTTCTGTGCCAGCAATGGAGGATATAAAACAAGTAATGCATATAAATTGTTTAACCATAGCTGAAGAACTTTAAATTAAGTTCTTTATTAACCAGTTTGATACTCAACGAATTATAGCACCTGTTTCTCTGGCAGTTCAGATGGAGCTACTGTTTGTTGGTTCTTCTGCTATTAATCAAGACCCATTTTTATTTAAATTTATGCTTGAATTTATCAAAGATACTAGTTTCCCATACATGTATGCATTACAATTTAATGACGAATTAGCAGTAGTAAGTGCTTGAGTAGTTTTCTAAGTTACTGAAAATTGAAAATATATTAAAAGCTGGAAAGGTAATAGTTTTGACATAATTTAAATACAAACCCTTTTTGACTTTTTATAAATAGTTAGCTTTAAATAAACTTGTACTATTATTAAATATGTCTAGACAAAAGCTAAGAAATGAGAACTAATTTGAATCTCTAATAGAAAAAACACGTGCAGAAAATATTTAATTTAATATTTATACGCCCTTTACCAGAAATAAGCAGAAACTTTATAAATATTCATTGCCTAGTTGACATAATTAATCCATAGTCACCTAATTTAGATAATAAACTTGTTTTCCCAAACTGATTGGGGATCCCCCAGGGCGGCAAAAGCAACGAATTTTTTTTACATCTCAAAACTATTCTAGGAAAGATAATTATATTTCACTTTAAAACAGCTACTGTTTCAAATCCCGAAAAGAATTGAGTATCCGACGTGTCAAATTAAAATGCAAATGAATATATTTTTATTAATATGCATGCATGACTATTTCGATTCATACAAAACACATTAATTCGTCACGACACTATTTCGAATTGGATAGGCTATAAAAGATCGGTAGTTGGGATGGCCCCAAAAAAGTGGATCCAAGTCCAACGTCCACAAAGGTTGATTGACATAATTAATAATACCGATACAGATCGCCTCTCAACGGTGTTATAATTAATTGGAAACGGAACTGAAGCGGGTTTTGCTTTTAAGCCTCAAAATTTGCTCCATGCAATTCACGTAATACCTAATTTACTCGAATTTAACAACGGGTTTTCGTCGAGTTCCGGTTTTTCCTGAAAGCAGAGATTAAAAGTGTTAATTGCAAACGAGAATCCGTGCGATCAAATACGAGAATGCATCCCCAGATAGAAAGCAGAAGCAAATGCGTAATCGTTCTATCACATAAGAGTCAAATAATCAAGATTTATGCACTTTAGTAAACACCCAATCTGGCCCAATATGGACTATGTTCTGATACTCTCCCATATTCCGAACCATCTTGCATGGCGCTAATGAACCGAGACGAGTTCCCAAACCACTCGGCGAATATCGCCGGATCGGTCGGATCGCACACATCAAAACAGATATAGCACATACTCGTATGCGATATAACATGGTATAATCAACGCGTTTCGATTTCTGTATAATTCCGAATCACTGGACTTGGGATTTATGGATTTGAATGGGTCGGGTGGGGGCGAGGTTGGCCAGTTTATAGCCTGAAACCTACTAGTTTAATGGCTATATAAGCCCCGATCGGCGGTCGAGCCAAAAACATTTGAGTGGACCGTGCGAGCGCGTTAGGTTAGTCCATTGGGAATTACTTGCTTGATTACTCGCATCGGAAAATCTGAGCAATAGTATCGCGTATTTGCAATAGACAAGCGCATCGGCTGATAAGCCGTCATATGCAATCAAATATAATTAGTACAACGCGAAGATTAGCCGCTTTACCCTTAGACTACGAAACCAGTCGGAACTAATAGTTTCCTCTTTTGGCAGATCAATATGAAGGTTCTGTTGGTTCTCCCACTTCTGGTGGCTGTCGTCTCTGGCCAGGGATTCGGTGGAGGTGGATTTGGAGGCGGATTTGGAGGTGGATTTGGAGGCTTGGGCAACAATCGAGTGGCTGGAGCTTTCCAAAATGTGGCCGGCGCCGTTCAGAATGCCGTGGGCAACATCGCCAATGCTGTGCCCAAGGTGCCGCTGCTCTCGAACGTCCAGGACTTTGGTGACTTCTTGGTGAGATAGGCAGCATTGATTGCTTCCAAAGGTAGAAGTACAACTTCAATCCATTCGCAGAGCCAATCTGGAAAGACCTATCTCTCCGCCGCTGATCGTGCTCTTCACGAAGGTGCCTTCGCTTCCACCAAGAACCTGGTGGATGCCGGAAACGCTGCCTTCGCCCAAGGAGTGAACACCTTCAAGCAGGCCGTGAACGCCTTCGCGGATCTGACCCACTCTGAGTTCCTTAGTCAATTGACTGGCTTGAAGAGAAGTCCGGAGGCTAAGTAAGTGCTGACAAACCATTTGCACAGCCGGCATAGGATCTTATCAATTCCATTTCTGCACACAGAGCACGCGCTGCTGCCAGTTTGAAGGAGGTCGCTCTGCCTGCGAAGCCCATCCCGGAAGCCTTCGATTGGCGCGAGCATGGCGGTGTCACCCCAGTCAAGTTCCAGGGTACCTGCGGCTCCTGTTGGGCCTTTGCCACCACTGGTGCCATTGAGGGACACACCTTCCGCAAGACCGGCAGCCTGCCCAATCTCTCTGAGCAGAATCTGGTCGACTGTGGCCCAGTGCAGGACTTTGGCCTGAATGGCTGCGATGGTGGCTTCCAGGAGGCCGCATTCTGTTTCATCGATGAGGTGCAGAAGGGCGTGTCCCAGGCGGGAGCCTATCCCTACATTGACAACAAGGACACGTGCAAGTACGATGGCAGCAAGTCCGGAGCCACCCTCCAGGGATTCGCCGCTATTCCGCCCAAGGACGAGGAGCAGCTGAAGAAGGTGGTGGCCACTCTGGGACCAGTTGCCTGCTCCGTGAATGGCTTGGAGACTCTTAAGAACTACGCCGGTGGCATCTATAACGACGATGAGTGCAACAAGGGCGAGCCAAACCACTCCATTCTGGTCGTCGGTTACGGATCGGAGAACGGACAGGATTACTGGATCGTCAAGAACTCGTGGGACGACACCTGGGGCGAACAGGGCTACTTCCGCCTGCCTCGCGGCCAAAACTACTGCTTCATTGCTGAGGAGTGCTCCTATCCCGTGGTTTAAGCCGGTAATCCGAAATTTATGGCAAAATGTACTGTGAAGTTTGTGATGTGGACTTGGCGTGATTGCGCCCATTTCTTAAATAAAATCTTTTTTTAATAATAACGCTGCTAATTTTGAGTAGTTAAATGAAAGTAATGCAATGCAATTACTTTTGTTAAATATTAACATAGAACAAATTAAAAAGGAATAAACAAGAATCGTTTGGAAATTTAAAACTATTCACGGGTTAATTAGGCACTAAACGGATTTTAGAGGTGCTTAGCAATTTGATGTGAATAAATAAGGCCGACCTTGATAACCAAACTAGAATACCTAGATATTCGGGTAAGTTCGAAAAATGTTTGGGATAGTAACGGAAATAACGCTTGACATTTTAAAACCTGTTAGAAGCGTTGCCAGATGCGGATATTTACAGAAAGCAAGCAAGTAATCGATAATTTCTCCAGTTGGAGCTATCGATTATTGCCAAATTTGTGTAAACATCGATTGTATCGCTGTACCGAGACAACAATAATAGAAATAAATTAAGTCAATTGGCGAATTAAACTATATTAGGCGCGGCACAACGGTGCACATTTGATGAGCAGCAGGCGGGGAATGCCGTGACGAAAGGCGGCAGTGCGTCCGATGGAAGGCCACCGCGCAACAGTGTTCCTGCAGGTGTGTCCGCTCCGGAAGCGATGTTCTGATCAGAAGAGACCAGCCCACTTTTGGGAAAGTGGGCGTTGTCACCAGAGCGCACGAACGCAAAGCCCCCGGCCACCTGTCTTTCTCCCACTGTGTGTGTGCTAATCGAGGTTTCCCCTTGCCCCTTCCTTTCCAGAAATGTACGCGATAGTGGTGCATGTGCATTGCGACTAATCCAAAGAGTCCCCCAGTGGTCATAACGCATTTAACAACCATCGCAGCCAAAAAGTCACGTTTCTCCAGAGATCCCCGTGTGTCTGCACTTTCCCCATCCCCGATAACCCCGCCCCAAGCATGGACGAAGATATCCTGAACGCTGTGGAGTCCCTGTTCGGCAAGGATGTCAAGATCGTGGACTGCGAAACCTCTTCCTCGCTGCAGCAGGAGGAGGTGTTGCTGGTCAACGGAGTGCCGGTGAAGCTGGATGGGCTGCCGGCGGATGATGCCAGTGCCATTAAGGCAGCTTTGCTGGAGGGGCAGATGCCATCGGTCGAGCACCTGAATCAACTGCTCTTCCGCGCCGGATTGGCCCAACAGCCCATCGAGGTAGAAACCTCGTTGACTGTCAAGTCCTCTCTGACCACCACGGAGGAGGTGCTGGTCTCGCGCAACGGACAGATCCTAGACGAACGCACCGTAGAGACCAAGGAAAACTTTAACCATCAGTCGCATCAGAAAGAGATCTGGCATCCTGTCAAGCAGCAGTCGGCCTTGGCGCGTGCCACTCCCGAGAATGCCCTCAAATACCGAACCACTTCGAATTCCACGTTCACTTCGCAGGCCACTGACTCGGACGAGCGTCCAGTTGATCCTTTGGGCCGGCAGCTGAACCAAACCTTCTCGAATGCTTCCCTAATGTCCAGTAGCTCGGCAATTACTGGATCCGATCAGGTCATCGGATCCGTATCATCCACCACTATTGGCGACAAGAGCTCGAATATAAGCAGCTGCGACTCCGGGCACGATGGCCTCTTCCACAGCGTGTCGATGAGTGCACCCTGGTCACATCCACGTGACACTTTAACCGACTCCTTGTACTGCGACATTCCCAGCTCCGCAGATGAGTCGGATGCGGTTTCTATCCTAGTAAGTTCAAAAGAATTTGCTAGTCGCTGATTAACTAATTATTTACCTACATTAGAACACCCACTTGAAGATCACAGAGCCATTCGATTGCCAAACAGCGCCAGTTTACGCCAAAGACATACCCAAGAAGGGCAACCTGGATTCGGTGGTCAACCTGCTTATCAATAACAACGCTAAGGATGTGCGGTTTGCCTTTCTGACCTCTTCCCGCTTGTTTTCACCACCACACCAGCTGCTTTCCAAAATCATTGCCAAGATTGATGAAGAGGAAAACGAGGAAAACGTGTTACGACTTTTGAACGAATGGCTAAACACCTGTCCCGGGGACTTTAGCCATGAACTGCTGTTGCAGGAGCTGGAAAAAAAGCGTAATGTAAAAGGATTGGCAGCTTTTTTGGATGGCATTCCCCAAGCTTTAGCGCAAAAAGCCGAAAATGGACGAAGTCAGCTAAATAACCTGCTTACCAAGCAATCGTCGGCCAGCTCGTTGGGACGTCAGAGCAGTATTAAATCGCTGAAACGCTTTGCCGCCAATGTCTACAAAACAGACAATGTGCTAAACAACTGCAGCAGTGCCTTCGAGTTGGCTCACCAACTTTATGCCATCGAGTACGCCTATCTGTCACAAATACGTCTGGAGGAATTTGTGGAAGTGCTCGAAAAGGATGAGCTGAAGTCCTGCATAAGCCAAACCAAGGCGGGCACCTTGGGTTCGAATTGCATCAGCCAGGTGACAATCGACAGCTATGTGCAGTGGTTCAACCAGCTGAGCTACTTGACTGCTACGGAAATATTAAAGGTGAGTACTAAAGAAAATTAACCATTTATCAAATGAAATTCATTATTCTTTCGTCCCTAGTTGGGCAAAAAGTCCCAGAGAGCACAAATGATCGACTTCTGGGTGGAAACGGCTCTGGAATGCTTTAACACAGGCAACTTCAACAGCTTGATGGCCATTCTAACAGCATTGAACCTTACTGCCATAGCTAGGCTTAAGAAAACAGTGAGTTTTCTATATCGAAAACTAGTGAAGTCTGAATTTACTAATATTTTTTGTAGTGGTCCAAAGTGCAAACGACAAAGTTCGAGGGCTTGGAGCATCAAATGGATCCCAGTTCGAACTTTCTTAACTACCGGTCCACCATGAAGGCAGCTGTTTGGCGTTCGGAAAGGGAAATGGCCAACGAAATTGAGCGTGCCATCATCCCATTCTTTTCGCTGTTCCTCAAAGATTTGCATGCCATTAACGAGAGCCAGGAAACAAAGTGAGTTTGTTTGTGTATAAATGACCCTGTTTCAAGATTAAACAAATCCAAATTCGTTTGCAGATTGGCCAACGGATACATCAACTTTGAGAAGTGCCTTCATTTGGGCACCCAGTTGCGAAACTTTGGCAAATGGCAGCGGTTGGACTGTCCATACGAGCAGTTGCCCACTGTGGTGTCCTACTTGTTGAAGGCGGAGGTGCTGAACGAGGATCTTTTAATGAAGGCCTCCTACGAGTGCGAGCCACCCGAAAACGGCGAGGAGAAGGATCACTACAAAACGCTGAAGGCTGCAAGGAAATCGAACACATAATCACCAATCATTAACGACAATCCTCGGGATAGTGCAACAAATAATACAAAACAACAACAAAAAAACGATGCAATAATTCTCGCACTCTTTCGTTGGCGTTCCATTTTCACATTTTGCATTTGTATCGCGATAAAACAGTAACAATAATAACTCTTACACTTCCACTGTGTTTGTTAATTTGTACTTAAGCTTAGACGACGGTATATATTTATTTGCAATCGAATTATATATATACAAGTGACGGGCATTTAATTAGAAACACCAAAAATATGCATAAAATTACTAAAGTAATGTTTTAAATGTTGTATTTTAGCAGTTATATACCACGAAAAATACATAAAAATAAAAGACTTCGATAAATCCCAAAGTTTTCCCTAACGAATGGTGGCGAACTTCTGAAAGTCGACCGTTCCAAACTTGCCAAACAGCTCCAGCGGATAATGCTTGCCCTCGACTGGCGCATGGATGCGGATCTGGCGCATGTGGGTGTCCCTGCCATTCTGGTGGTTCGAGATCACAGCAATCTGAAGCATGAAGGTGCGTATGGACTTGACGTTCCCATCCTTAATGGGTATCTGCACCCAGCCGGTGGGTTCGGTGAGGTCCATCACCTGCAGCTCCTGCAAGTCGTTGAAGTTCGTTCCAGATCGTATGGAGATTCTTGATGGCGTGTAACTCTCGTCCAGCTTGTAATCCGTGTATATGTAAATCTGACTGATGTTCGTACGCTTGTGGAATTGAATGTTGACCAGGTGGGGAAGCTGACCGTCCGACTGCCAATAAGTATCCATGATGTTGTCTCGCAGACGCTCCACTCCAAATCCTGAAAGCGAAAGAAAATTGTACAATACGTAAGGATCACGTAGTTACACTAAAAGTTACCCGGCTTGCAGGAGGAGAGGCTCCAAACAGCCTGAGCGCCCACTTCCCGCACAAAGCCCAGGCGCTCCTCGGCCAGGGGATCCTCTTCGCTGCTTGGGGGCGGGTTGGCCGTTATATCCTCATCCATTGAGGCTGCCATTGCAGCAAATACGATTTTTAAAAACTGTCTAAATTTTATTATACAAAAGCCGCTTGTAGACGCACAAATCAGCTGTTTGTTTTGTTAGTGCCTGAGTTGTGCATGCTCTGGTCACACTGCGCGGCACATGTGCGAGTAGTTCGTCAACAAAATATTAATTTGCTAAATAAAATAAATAAAAATGGTTCGTAAACTCAAATTTCATGAGCAGAAGCTGCTCAAGAAGGTGGACTTCATCACCTGGAAGGTGGACAACAGCGGCAAAGAGAACAAAATCCTTAGGCGCTTTCACATTCAAAAAAGGGAGGACTACACCAAGTAAGAGACCAAAATGCTCACATATGTATTTAAATCCTCATTAAATTTATGTTTATTTAGGTACAACAAGTTGTCCAGGGAGATACGGGAACTGGCAGAGAGGATAGCCAAGCTGGATGCTTCAGAACCTTTCAAAACGGAGGCCACCACCATGCTCCTAAACAAGCTGCACGCCATGGGAGTTTCCAACGATCAGCTAACTTTGGAAACGGCGGCCAAGATATCCGCCAGCCACTTTTGCCGACGTCGTCTACCCGTGATCATGGTGAAACGTGAGTGCCATCCCTTAATATCACTTCATTTCCATATAATCAACCATTATCCGTTGGCAGTGCGAATGTCGGAGCACCTGAAAGCGGCCACAGACCTCATAGAGCACGGTCATGTGCGTGTGGGTCCGGAAATGATTAAGGACCCTGCTTTTCTGGTCTCCAGAAACCTCGAGGACTTTGTCACCTGGGTGGATGGCTCCAAGATCAAGGAGCATGTACTCCGCTACAACGACATGCGTGACGATTTCCAAATGTAGGGAAACTACCTTTAAGATAACCAGTAGAGTAACTAAAGCTAACTTGCAATAAAACCAACTAAGACTTTGTTAAATAATCATGTTCAATAACTTTATTACATTTTATATAATAATGTTTAGATCTCATTAATATTCATTATTCAGGAGCGAATTGCGCCAAGGGCACAACTGCGCCGACACGCACATACATATACATATTTATTTTAACCTGATCCCCCGAATTACCGATCTGCTCGAAATCATTTTTTAATGGCGGTTCACAGTTGGATTATGCTCTATTAGTTTTTACCCTCACTTCGCTATCTAAAGTCAATCGTGTTGAAATACCTTGCGGAAAATACTTGGAAACAAGTGAGAGCCAGCGGATGTACACAATAAATTATAAGATAGCAGTGTGGATTGATCGGTCGCTTTATTTATAAAACGGGATGAGTGTGGTTGTGGTTAGGGACTAAGGTGCAGGCAGGTGCATCGAACAGTTGAGCGGTCTAAAAAGTGACTAATGAACAAAGTTAAAAGTAAGATCGATGGCAGTTACACGAGTCGATTCAAGCCAGGCTCAGCATAAGAAGCAAATGCATTCGAAATAGTTCTAGTGTGGTTAGAAGTGCAATACAGTTTGTGGAGATTTTAGAGTCCGACTGCTCGTCGTGCATCTGACTTTGCAAAAAGAAATCTAAAAGAACAGTGGATGATTTCCGTTTCAGCAGTCAAAAGTCTTTTTCTGTTTGTATAGATATACATAAGTTTAAGTATTAGTTGTATTATTATTCCTTTTTAAATACGCATAAAAAGTAAATATTAATTAGTGTTAAAATAAATAGCTAGTGGCATTAAAATTAGTTTCGACTTTGGCTGCGGTCCATACACGATTTCATTTCCGCCTGCCCAAGGCCAAGAAAAAGTTTTACATGAATAACTTCATAACAATATAAAACAAATTAATAAAAAGGATTTTCTACATTTGTTCCTCCCATCTTCGTACAGCGGAGCTTACTGTTTGCAAACAAAAAATACATTCATTCAAAATTCCATTACATTCTTTTGGCTGTCGAGTGCAATCTACCTGCTCTATCTGTTCTTCGTTTACAATTGAATGCTTCTCCTACTGCTTCAGGCTTGCGTGAACAATAAATTCTTAGGCTGGATATATGCATTTATATTCAAAATAAATATTCAATCGCATTGTATTAATCACTACAATATTTTTCGTAAATTCCGATTTGTTGTTCTTGAAACATGTGCAAATAGTATTTAGCCGTATATGCCCCGATGAACACCAAAGCCCCGCGACCTATAGAAAAACATTCGGTATATGTTTTGTTATGCTTCCATAGATGTCTTAATGCGCAATCTTGTAGAATAGTGTGGTTCCGACCAAAACCGCGCCAAGCGCCCGTTGTTGGCCAAACCGCTCCACTGCTGCCTCCCTCCTGCATCCGAATCGAGATGCCACTCAAAATACTCAGCCCACCGCTTAGATTACAAGCGCCATGTCTTTTTTGCTGGGCAACTGCACCCGCTTGCCCTGCCACAGGGAGTTGTGTATTGTGAAGGCGTCGATGGTCACTGTCAGATGCTTTGTGTGCACTTGCGAGAAGCACTTGCCTCCTGAGTTGTATCTGCAGAAATGGGGATACAATACGTTTGAGAAATCAAGTAAATTGGAGGATATACCATTCCACTCACTTGAAAAACTTGTCGAACATGACTTCTTCGACTTGACTAGGCCCAGTACCATACAGCTTGGTCACCTGGTCCGTTTCGGGCTGGTAGCTGTAGAGGGCGCGGAACTGGCAGCCAGCATCGCGGAAGAGTACCAGGAAGTGCTTCGCCTCCGAGCGCGCAATCTTCTCCAGCACTTTCTGTTTGGCCTCGCGGTTGACAACGCCGGGAAAAACACAATATTCAACGGCATTCAGGATGATTCCACGATTCGATTTGGCCGCTGGTTGTTTATAGAGTTTAGGACCTGTAGATGCAGTACAGATAAAGTTAGAAAAGTGGTTGGCACATTTGCATATTTTCGGATATCTCCTTCTACTTTTTGGTGGCAATGTCAAGCTTCTAGATTCTAGATCGCAAAATCTTCTAGTCAATTTATCAAAATGCAGGACACGTGCAAGAATTAATGCAAAACGTTGGTGAATCTACGGGATTCATTTTTAAAATACTAGGGAGTGGTAAGCAAATCATAAAAAAACATTCGCACAAAAAAATAACGAAAATAAAAGGCCTGGCTTAAATTGCATAACTTATAAGCAAATAAAATGTAACATTAAACAGTGCTTGCAATTTTCTTTTTAGTATTTCAAAGTGAAGCTGGTTAATCTTGCAACTCTTGCGGTGTTTTTATATCACTAAGAAACACATTTTTTTGGGTTTCATTTGAACATCGAAAGTCGTGGATTTGACGACGCTAGGGAAGGTAACAGGTGGACGAACGAAGAATCGGATTCTACAGACTGCCGCAGCCCACTAGAATATCTTGTATATCTATGTAGAACTCATATGTATGTCGAATAAGTAAAGTGCATTCTGCACAGATAATGCCAATTCGTAATGAATGAACAAACCGATAAAATTACAAAATTCTGAAATCATAATTAGGCGTTCCAACTTAGGTAGTACAGATGCAGGTGAGATGCAGATGACCAATGGTGTATGGATTGGTGGAAGGTGATTGGATAACTGAGGATTGATTTGAAGTATTGGTATGGCTGGTATGATTTGTTTTCTGATTGTTTTGAAGACGAGAGAGAGAGATACAAACCCGAATATTCCATGTTCAAATTCGGAGTTAAAGAGAAATCGCTGGATCCATCATCAAATCCGCGACGTTTCGATATCAAACCTGGCGGCAATGAGCCCGGTCCGGAGGGAGATGGCATATGCCTACCTGAAGCGCCCATTCCCATTCCAGGCGACGGAGCACGCCTCGGCGGAGTGGCGCGTCCCAGTCCCGAATCTGTGTCTAACCGGCAAGCAAAGAGCAGGGATGGAATCCGTGTAAGTCGAGGCATTCAGCGCGGACGGTCACATGCACAAAACAGATTTGATCAGAACGGTATCACCCAGGTCCATGCAGGTGAAACCAGTCGATGGATGCGTTATTGTTAGTCACCAGTCACGTGGATGGATGGCGAGTTCGATGAGTTCGTTTAATTCGGTTAATATTCGATTGGATTTTTGTTGGTTAATTTCAAGATTCGTTTTTAGACAAGATTGAGTTGAAAGAAAGAGGAATAAAAGAAGAGAATGTGTGCACAAAATTTAGTTAAGCAATTTCGTAGATATCTTAATAGCTAGTTGATCTGAATCATGATCTGGATTAAAATCGAAAAATGTACTGATTAGTGTTGGCGGTGCAGATGTTTGCATGAGTGTATTTGTGCTAGTGTATCCCATATCTCACAAGTGGAGTAAGTAAGCAAACTCGATCGGTCGACAGTATGCCGGTACCAGTTGCGCATATAAAGCTGTAGAAACCAACCCCAGGCCCCGCAAATCATCTGACGAACACAAGAAAGCTTGAGAGGGAACCACACCACCACCACCACCACCGCATCATCGTAAGGAACGTGGTAGACCGAATCATTCCAGTGAAAGGTTACAAACTAAAATCGCAAAACAGCAAAGAATAGTATAATCAAATATGTACAAATATATGAAAAGAAATGAGAAAGGGGAAAGTAAGTTACTTATCACCACCAAAGATACCAGAACCAAAGCACAGTCACAGGTTTAACCAAAAGATACCACTAGAAATACCCAAAAAACAACTTCAACAGAAAGAAAGTGGCAGAAAGGTAAATACTTAATAGGACTAAATAGAGAGTAGAGTATGGGGTAACAGAGAAAGGTAACAGGCAGGCAGCTTGATTGTTGCTGCTGTGGAACGCTTCTTACCGCACAGATTCATTAGCGAATTGGACTTTCGGCCCCGGAAATTAAGCGTGCTGCCCTTAGCGACGGAGATACGCGACAGAGTGCGGCCCCTTTCTACGCCGGCTGGCTCTGAAATCAGGTGGAGTCAGGTCACGAAAGACGCGAGCCGAGTGCATCAGTATACAGGTGGAACACATGATTCTTATTCATTCGCAATTCGTTAACACAAATGAATGGGTGGCACAAAATGAGGTACAAATATCGTAAATCAAACTTAGATCGCCCGGCACCCCCAAAAACCAAAATTCATCTTCAAAATTGTAGACCCAAAAACCAGAAAAATTAAAGAAATTAAAATATCTGATGTGTGTATATCCTCAAACGCGCCTCAGGTCCACTTTTCAGCTCAGGTGCAATCTTTCTGGCATTGGTGCATTGGATTAGTTGAGGTTGTATGCAGTTTGCTGTTAGCCATAAATCAGTACTTGAACCAAAATCAAAACTTGTTAGTTAGTTAAAGACAAACCATAAGAAACTATAAGCGCTGGAGCGTTTCAACTTTCGTTTCATTTCTTAGCGTGTTCGAATGCGAATTTGTGAAATTAAACAGAGGGAAACAAAAATAAAAAGAGAACTAAGTGGGCGTGTTATCCATCACCAACCTCTGGAAGTTTTGTACGATCCCCGTCGTCCAATCGGAGTTGAACTTGTACTGGGATAATCATCGGGTGACTCTGTTTAAACGAGATTAGTTGTTATGTCTTATCAAATAGGTTGTCCAAATACCATAGTTATTAAGAAAACTTAGAGCTACATTCAAGTACAGGTGCAATTCAAATAGTTAGATTCTAAGACCCATTTATCGGAAAGTGGCCAGATACAAAATGAACTTAAAGTTTAACTAAACATGCTTAACTTAGATCAAACTACAACAGATGAAATATAAGACAATGCAATGAGGGTAAAATAACAAAAACATAAATTACCTTTTACAGTGAGGGAGTCTTGCGAGCCCCTGTAGTAATCTCTTTTCATTGAATTTGAGCTTAGTTGACCGTAGCCTGTTAAGTTCAAATTCAAAACGAAACAAAAAGTTAACAAATTAGCAGAAAATAGGTATATAGCTGGACAAAACAATATAAAACACAAAATAAAACACAAGTATTTTCGGCGTGCCGAAATTCCTAAAAAAAAAAACCTGGCATCGATTATTGTGGCGTTTTCTTTTGTTCTTTTGAGCCCCGGTAAATTGCTCACCGGTTAGATTCGAGCTTGAGCCTTTTTTGCCCCGACTAGAGAAGCTTGAAGCCTCGCTGATGTCCACGCTGGCATCGTCCACGTGAATTGTCTTAGGCCTGGGACGCGTGGTGCGCTGCTGCCTCAGCCGTGGGGTCGTTGAGGTGGATGAATGCGATTGCAGCTTCACGTGAAGGTCGGGCCGATCCAGGGTTTTACCCTATGAAAGAATATCAAAGTTTAAGTTCATGCTTTGCATTGTTGAGTACAACTCTCTTGTACCTCTCGCTCGGCCTCTTCAATGGCTTTCTTGAGTCTGTGCTGCTCCAAAATGGCCGCTCTCCGTGCCATTTGCTCCTCCTTTTTCCGCGATCGTTCCTCCTCCTTTTCGCGCTCCTTTTCTCGCTTCTGGGAAGCCTCAATCTCTTTGCGCGCCTTCGCCTCCTCCTGTTGCTGGCGACGTTGCAACGACAGTAGCATGATTTTCTCCTTGCGACGCTCCATCTCATCAACAGATTCCTGTAGGCATATAAATGGATACGCTTAATATGCGAAGAACTTATTTTGTTATCAGATCCCCTCATCTATTTGATTGCAAAAACGACTTGGAACCCACAAGACCCATTTGGCGCTCTTACCGGATCCAAATTGGTGGAATCTGCTCCGATGACCAGCGCCTTGTTCTTGGCCGCCTCTGCGTTGTTGCTACTCTGTTGGAGTCGCGTGGGCGACATTGGTTGCTGCGTCTGCTGCGGTGACTGATTGCTGACATCCTCCAAGTGATGACGATCGTTACTAGTTGGTGACATTGCTCCCGAAACGGCCAACTGGCGCAATTGGATTGGCGGCTCATCCGTGTACTTGTTGTACGTGGCATTTCCGGGAGATTTGACACTGTTGGAGTTGTTTAGGCCATGGATGCTGTGCCTGGTCACCGGTTTGCTGTTGACATCATCATTCCCGAATCCAATATTGTTGTTGTTGTGCAGATGACTTAGCGATTCGCGTTTCAGGGTCGCCTGGTTATCGACGCTGTCCCGACTTCCCGGTGGAGACTCCTTTTTGGGCGATCGCTTGGCGCGCAGAGGTGGCTTGGGTCGTTTGGGCTGCTCATCGTCGAAGGAGATGTAGAAACCCTTCTCGGGCGGCTGGTCCTCGCCACCGGAAGCCGCTGCCATGGCTCGGGGATCCTGGAAGCTGTTGGCTTGGATGGAGGGACGGGATGGCGAGGGTATGCGATAGGTGAGATTGCCGCTGGTGATGTTCAGCTTGTTGGAGATCATCTCCCCGCTGTCATAATCCTCCGAGCTGCTGCCTCGTCCGCTGTGCCCCTGCAACCGATGTTGCTGCTGAAGTTGCTGTTGGTGCTGGTGCTGCTGCTGCTGTTGGTGTACAAAGTCGGAGACGTGCGTTGACTGCATAGATTCGATGATGTTCCGTTCCAGCTCATCAACATCCTCCTCGTCACCGATGAAGCAAATACTCTGCGGTGCCATCATGTCCTCCTGCTGCATCGGCATACCCATGGGCATTCCCATGTTTTGTGGTGCCTTGGGCGAGCGATTGTCTCGCAAGTTGGTCAGCGACTGCTGGCGCTGCACGCCATTGGATCCACTAACCTGACGTTGCCCGTGCTGTGGCGAAGCCTGTACCTGAAACAGGTGCTGTAGCTCGCCACCACCACCGCCACCACCTCCTGCTCCGTTCTGGTGAAGCATAAAGCTGCCAGGGCTCGGGGCTCCCGCACTCGAGGGCGGCCTGTTCATCCAGGTCTGCTTCTGCTTTTGGTGCTGCTGCGTCTGCCAGGCATTCACATCCACCAGGGAAGGCTGGATCTGTTGCTGTTGTTCATAAGCGGCGGCTGCTGCGGAGTGAGCCCAAGTCCTGCGCTGCGGATGCGGATGAGCTTGAGGCTGCGGCGATGACTCATGCAGGTAGAAGTGGTTGGTGGGCTGCCCGTAATCGTCGTACACAACGCTGCTCCGATACTGTGGAGCTCCGCCGTATGGCGAGTGGTTACTGTGATTGTACGCCGCCCCGTTGTCGCTGTAAATGCTTTGCGGCTGTTGTGCCTGCTGCGGCATGTAGTGTGCGGGCTGCGGCGGCGACATATACTGCCCATGCTCGTTGACGTACTGCATCTGTTGCGGCATGGGCATGGGCTGCTGCTGCTGATGGTGGAGCTGCTGCTGGTAAGGATCGCGACTGGGCGGACGGGAGCTGTATGCGCTGACTGGGGCGTTGTAGGCCTGCGGAAGATGGGGCGATGAACCAAAGCTTTGCTGCATGGGTCTCTGCTGCTGGTAATGGTGATCAGCCAGGTGCTGCTGCGACCCATAGGTCTGTTGCTGTGGACGCACGGTTAGTGTGGGCAGGTGGCGAGTTGCAGATTTCAAAAGTGGCGTGTTGCAAGTTGCAGGGAACGAGATCAAAGAACAATTTGTTAGTTGACAAACGTGCATTATTGGAATTCATTTTGGCGACAAATTTGGAGTACTTTCAGTAAAGAATCAGGCTAGTGATTACTGCATCAGACTTCAGACTTATCAGACTTCCTACTTTCAAATATCATATAAGCAGTAATCACTAATCAGTTCTTAAATTCCCAGCCAAGAAACAAAACAAAACACTAAGCATTCCACATCCTTCGTTAATTTGAGCAACTGCTGCACTGAGCTTAAAGTCGGACGATGTGTTATGGGCGGATGGATTACCTGGTTCAGCATGTTGGCTATTTGCTGAGCCTGCATGAGCTGTTGGGCTTGGAGGTGCTGCGCCTGCATTTGGCTTTGCTGGGTGGCCAGGCGGTGGATATCCTGCTGGATATCCTGCAGATTCATGTTCATAATGGCGATACTTTGCTGCTTGATCCACATCCCGGCGATTAGGAGGTAAGTTAATGTGGTTTGATTGGTTAATGGGCGTGTTTTGTGTTGTATAATTGTTGCGTGTAAGTATGTGTGGATGTAGAAGCAGGCACAGACACAAAATGGGGGTAAAAGAGAGACACAGGCGTTAGACATAAATTCTCTGGCACTCGGATTGTATGGGTTAGACGGGGGAAGGGAAATTGGGGGAAAACTTGTCACACCCACCTGGTATTTGTCCAAATCCACGGGATCCATATCAGGCGTGCGCTTTGATTCGTTGCTCATGGTCTCCCATTTCATCACGTCCGGACACGATTCCAAATCCTCCTGCGAATACATAGAAGTAAACATTCAGATCACCTATAAAGCTCTACACTTTTGACTCAACGCCTACCTTCTCCTGGTGCCTCAGCAAAGCCATCTCGATCTTGCGCTTGTCCTGCTCAATGCGCCGCCGCTTCTCCTCCAATTTCATTCGAATGGTGGACAACTTGCTGGCGTTTTCCAGCGAGCGCATATCGTCGTCTCCTACATCCAACTGCCAAGCAGCCGGACTTGCTGGCATGCTGCTCGTCGAGGACTTGCGAACGGGCGTGCTCTCCGGATCGTAGCCACTGGTGGAGCGGGAATCGTTGTATGCATCTGGTGTCATGCCGCTGTTGCTGCTGTAGTCTTTGTCGCTGGAATGTTGCTTGTGCCTAGCCACCGGCAACGGGCTGCCCGCATTCGAAAGATTGTGCGACGACACCGTGGGCACATTGTCGACACTGTCGATAAGGTTAAAGGGAAAAATGTAATCGACCACGGCTTATACATAAATGCAAACTCTCATAAAGTATGACTCACCTGACTTGCCGGCGCATCGAATACTTTTCCGTTTCGCGATCCTGCTTCTCAGAGCCGGAGTCCGTATCGTAGCCCAACTGCAACGTGCCCCTAGCATCGGCAATTGAAGAGCGAACGGCCACAGCGGGTTCAACTGGATAACTGCCCACACTGGTGTTGGACAGTTTGCGTTCCCTGTCGCGTTCGTATCGTCCCAGCGTATTCAGCTGATCCTGCGAGCCACCAAAGTTCTCGATGGTCAGCTGGGAGTCCTCGCTGGAGGAGTTTCTGCGCGAGCGACGACCTGAAAGTGCAGCAAAGCGTTAAAAAGTTGCCACCGAATGACTGTCACGACAACAATTGGATCGGGAAGAGCTTGAAGGATATGTAATAAAGCTAAAAGTAACCGTAACACGAACTAAATTGCATTCAACTTAACGCACAAATGGATGGATAACAACTACGTTTGATACAACGATTCTGGGTCAGCAGTGACAGAGTTGGCTCATACCTGCAAAGCTTGGCCGGCGGCTCTGTTCCCAGTTACTTGGTCGACCCGCAGCGACAAAATCGCCTATTCGATTTACATTCGAGAGCAAACAGAACAGAAGTAAATGAAAAGAAGATAAAACAAATTAAATAAATAATAAATGAAATCAAATTAGCGACTTGTATGCAGCAGAAACGATAATCATTTTAACTGGAGCTTGGTTCAAGCAATTAACCAGTTCCCACATGGCGGAGCTAATAGCACATTCATCCGCCACATACAAGTCGTCTGGTCTAGGAAATTAAGAAATCAACTGCAAGCTGGGCAAACCTCTCTCGTCCGCCTTCGACTCAACATTGGTCTTTTCTTTAGCCTGGCGCAAGCGAGCCGGAACCAAGGGCTCCTGCTGTTGGATTTGGAGCTGCGACTGGGACGGGTGCTGCTGCAGTGGCTGCTGATGGTATTGCTGCTGATGCTGTTGCTGCTGATGGAGCTGCTGCTGCTGCTGCGAGTGCATGGAGGCGAGTGTGGTGATGCCACGCGACTTGTGCACCACGAAGGCTGCAGGTTGCCGGGCAGCGGTGGCGTTGTGGTTGGTGGTGGTCGGTGGTTGGTGGTTAAGCGTGTGTGGGTCGGTGGGTGGTGAAAAGAAAAAGTTACAAAATTTAAATTCAATCAGAAACCAATAAGACATTGAGTTGCAGTGTCTGTGTGCAAATAAAGAGCAAACAGAAACGTACACAAAAATTAATGGAAATAATAGGTAGAGAGAAATAATTAAAGTAACAATAATAAATAAATTACCTTCGGCATGATTACCGTCAAAATTATTTGACTGAACCGTCTGGTATTCGTTGGGCGGGGTTGATCTGCGATTTAAGCCGCCGCCAAATGAATTCGAGTGCGGAACTAAATATACGAAAATTCACAAAAACAAAAAAAAGAAAACGTAAATAAGTAAAATCAATTTGTTCAGCTTGCGAGGTAAATGAACTTGAATATTTCGGTTGGTTATTCATTGAGACTCGTTGCATCGGAAGCGGGCAAAGCAAACACACAATTCGAAAGCAGAAACAAGGTGAATCGCAGTCCATGTATGGGTGCCAAGTAAGCTGAGATGTGCCCCATGAACCGGGCAATTATCCCCAGGGCAGTCTAGTCGGTCTAACGCCTAATACTTTCACTTTCATGAAGATGAATGTGTGACACATCACCAAAACAATTCGGTTTGATATTATTACACAAACATCAATGACTTCTGTCGGTATTTACATGTCGTATATGATCCAGTTCTCCAGTCAAGTCATTTTCGGTCATGGTGCTCGGAGTATTACGATGACAAAATGCATGGTCATGGTACGAATATATCTACTGATCGATCTGATGAGTGGTGGTGCACTTACGAACTCAACACACATTGCAAAGCATATTGTGCGACTGTGACTTAGACTATATTAAAATTGTAGTTATTATCAAACAGCTGCATGTCATATAATTTTCATTCGATTTCCTTGGCTTAGCACCAAGAAATAATCAATTAGACAAACAAACGAACAAACAACCAATCAAACTGAATGTGAGCAGAACAAGCGAATAGAAAACAAACAAATGCAAATGGAAACACATTCATGAACAAACGAAGGAGGAAAATCGAGATTCGGGAAATTGGGGTACACAGAAAATGCTCGGATAGAAAATTTGAAGTAAAACCTTGGAACGGTGGTCGGTTCTGAGGCGAGCCTACGGGCGGCTGGTCGAGATCGCTGCGCAGATCGGGAATGGGTGTGACGGGCTGCACTGTGAGGCCCCGTCGATGGCAGATCCCGTGCTCATTGGCGCCCATAGTGCGCCGGGCGATGACATCTGGATATCGTCGACACGGAATTGGAGAGCGGATCAATCGAGAAGAACATGGCACGTTGTACGTTGAGTGTGTGTTTTTTTTTTCATTTGGTAAGTGTGTAGATGTGTTTTTTGGTGTGGTTTGGTGTGTGGTTATAGGACCCAAATTATTGGTGGATTTATTGCGGTTACGAGTGGCAAGAGGAAGCGTTTTGCACATAAACAAAGAAAGAGATTCAAGTACAGAGTTGGTTTATTTGATTTGGATTGTTCTCTGAAATGTGGAGAATTTCACTACATTTGGTGGGATCGGGTGATTGCTAAGATGATGAAAATTACATATGATTTCGTGTCGATTTCCTGGAGGACTCGGTGATTTACAAACGAAAATAACCGCAGGAACTATACAGTAACATAAATAAGATTTGCCTAGGTAACTGCGGTTTTACTGAACAATCTTTTCCTAAAAGGTGCTTCGTGGTTGATCTTAAACGGAGACTTATTTGCGGCGTAATCAACGCAATCTGTGAGCTGTGACGCGCTCTAAGTTCCTAGGCACTTGTGACTAAGTGATGGATGCTTTACATTTTCGCTGACTGGTATAATTTGAGTCACTCGTACATATATCCAGTTGAATGCAATGCGTAAAATGCCTTTATACATTTACTGGTACTATGACTAATTTCACTTTTCTTGTTAACCAATTCTTCGTAATAGAACCAAGAATAAAATCTAAAGCAAATCATAGGAAAAACGAAGACAAAACGAAACGCAAAACAAGAATACTTCGGATACATTTGGACAACAAAACATGCCCCGGACTGATATTCAAACACAGGCAGGCCAATCTTTTGGAGGTGAGATTAGGGTTTTGGCGGATAGATGCGATGCGGTGCAGAGTTTTGGGAATGGAAACTTGACAAAGATATTCTCCACTTACCCTGACCATCCATGCCGGGGTAACAAACACATTTGGCCGGGTGTATCTCAAACAGGTTGAACAGATCCGTCAGCAGCACTACCAGATTCAGTTTCATGGATCTGAAACAAAACGATATCATATTAGTAAAATATTCGATTTAAATAGGGAAACTTAGTAGCTACCCGCGCATGTAGGTCACATCCTCGGGCGTCATATGCATCACGGTGTAGGGCAGATGCTTCTGCGAGAAATTGCAGACCAGCAGGATGTTGTGAATAGAGTCCTCTACGGCGGGCAAATAGTTAATCCGCACACTCGTCCACGGCACCACCTTTGGGCAGTAGTACGAGATGAGCAGCGCCAAACATATGCCATCGCACAGATCCTGGAAGTCCCTTACAGGTGGTATATCCGGCGTCTGCAGACGAGAACCCTGTGATTTTGTAATTGATAAATAATGCGCAGAGGGTAAGGGAAGTTACAACTCACATTATCGTCGGGCAGCCCAGCGTCCACCTCCTTGATAATGCGCTTTTTCAGAGCGGCGCAAGCATGTGAAATCCAGCCCAGCAGAGCTTGCTCGTAGGACTGGCCAGTGGGCGCCTGATAGTTGTTGCCAGATATTCTGCACGGTAGAAAGTGAATATTAAATGGATATTATCTCAATATCAATTAGTGACTTTACCTTCGTATGGCCGCCATGACGCGGTCACCCGATGATATTTCCTTCGCATACAAAACCATCAGCGATTCTATCACAGACATGTGGGCGTTCTAAAAACGATAAAACCGAACAATAAATTAGGGAGAAACCATAAAGATTGAAGTTAAGATATACTCACAATTCGCAGCGGATTTGTTTGAATTAATACCGTTTCGGTAATGGGCATGTCCGCGGATTCGGCCACGGGAACTCCCTTGCGCGCTAGCGTCTGTATTATTGACCAGTGGTTCATGCTTTGGTAGTTGGGATCTGAGTACAGATTGGCCAGCGTCTGGCAGTAGAGCGTGGCATTGCCCAGCTCCACGATGATCTGCGGCTTGAGGCGCTCCTGGTTCTCATGGTCGCGGTAGAAGGGCTCCTTCAGGTTGTCCGGCACGCGATTGTTGAACGCCTTCGAGAGCAGCCATTTGACGGAAGCACGTTGACGAGCCTGCAACGAAGCGATGTTAAGGGAAAAGGAGTGTGCATCAGTAGAGATTGCGATAATGTGAGAACATTCTGTGCAGCAAGTGGTGGAGCACCCAACCCATACCCATGCCCATGCCCATGCCCATGCCCGTTCCCATTCCCGTTCCACGTCCAAGGCCAAGCTAAGCCTGCGTAATCAATGCACTACAACTGCATCCTCTGCGGATTGAATGACGGGTCTTTTCTTGGCAATTAACTAGCGCACTCTGAAGTGCTTTTGTATCTGTATATCCACGCCTGTTGCTGCATCTGCCAGTATTTGTATCTGTGCGCGAATGAAGCCATGCGTACAATCTTCAATATGAGTTCGATAAACTCGCTCGTGTTTGGCTTGGCGTGCGCCGCCAACCGCCAGCCGGCTTCCTTTGTTTTTCCCCCCCCAAACTCTTTTGGATTTTGGGGCCAGGAAGGGAGTGGCTGGGTAGTGGTGAAGGGGTTGCTGGTCGGATGGTCACTCAGCATGAAAGACTCCACTAGCGGGGCAGTCGCACAGCCAGCCGCCTGCCTTCTTCGCTGCTCCGTTTTTAGAATCATCTCGAGTGCTGCCATGTTTCGCCAGCCAACCCATTTCTTGTTGCACTCATAATCACAATTCTGCTCTATTCCGAATGGCCTCTTCTTGGTCTAATTGAAACTGGGGGAAAAGCAATCAAAATAAATTCTCAAGAGGAAAACTGTCGCTGTTGCAGATGCGGAAATTGGTTCTATATCGGTCGAGTCCAATGCAAAATACGTTCCAACTAGAACTTATAAAACATGTGCTTGTGTCCGATAAGATTTAGGTATTTATCTTTATTTTATAGAGACCCCCATTTTTAATGTTCGTGGGATTACAATAAATAAGAAAGTAAACATGAGATAAGGTGAAACTTCGAGGGGTAAGTTTATCAATCCATTAACTCAGTTTGATTTCGACGTGCCTTTCGTATTTGCTGCAATACTTTGACTGTCTTCATTATTGGCTTTCATTCCATAATTTTCAAACGGGTTTCTTACAAAATCGTTGCATGAAGTCATCAATAACTATGTCAGAGAATCTCACCGAAGTGGTTCGATTCTTTTGTATACCCATAGCCAGTTGAAAAGAATTTGCTCTTGGGCGGTTTTTGGATTAAATGCTTGTAACCATATGCCATAAATAATTCAAGCTGAATGCGCGGGGGGGATTGCAGTGGTGGGGAAAACAATATTGGCGTAGGTCGTAGACCGACCAGCTATGCGAATTGGTCAACAGGTGGAGGGAAAACCTGTTTGCCCAGCGAAGCGCTTTCCACCAAAAGCAAGAAACTGTCCGCAACATAATTTGAATGGCCAACGAAACGGAAAAACTCTGGCTGCACTTTGCATTGACTCGCGGGGGAAAAATGTCTAAAACTCAAATTTCAAAAGACCGTGCAGGCAATTCGAAGAAAAACAATAAATGAGGGCTGCTTTGGACGCCCACTATGAATAAACGAACGATGGATGGATGGATGGATAGCATATTTGTATTCAAGCATCCAAATACACACGAAAAAAACATAATCTAATTTAATGAGAATTAGGCTGCTGATAATTAAAAAATTTCTGCTGTTGATAAACTAGTATAATTGTTATATTTCAGAAAATAAAACTTAAAATTAATATGATGATTTATTGTTGTTCAGTTAAGAGATGTTTTTGCTCTGTGCCGCAAGCATTCCCATCCACATGTTTGTAATAAAGTTTCAGTTGCTGGTGGTTTTCAAATGTCACAAATTGAAATTGGCGCGACTTTATGATTTCATTATCTAGCCGAACGTTGCTTGTTTTTGGCATTCCAGAGAATGGGCAGCGATATCTTCGGCTAAATATAACAAAGAGTGCTGATGAAGGAAAGCGGGCAAGAAGAGAGTGCCCCGCTTGAGTCAGCGCCTCGATGTTTGGATGTTTGAATGGGTTTAGCCATGGGTTCGGTTCGTGCTAGGGTCCCTAGCTGTTTGTTCTTGCTGGCCAAGAACGAGACTCCAGCGCGACTTTCTAGGGAGTTGTCTGGGGGAAAAGTCGGTGTACACGCAAGGCCCCAAACCGCCGAGCAGAGTGTTAGCGTTTCTCCCTTTGCGCCTGGCATTCGCATGCGTAAGCCGTTTTTTTTTTTTCATTATTTGTTTTTTCTTTTCATATTTAGCGATTAGGTCATGCAACAGCGGCCAGCTCAAAGCGAGAAAAACGATAACAAATGCTTAATCTCGCAGGGGTACAGCGTATTTTCCGGCTTCGATTTTCCAGCTGCAGTTTTATGAATGGAAGTTGGCTGCTGGCGTTATATTTATTCCGATCAGCACAAGCACACCCCACACAACTACCGGTTGTAGTTGTTTGCATTGGCCATCGAAACCAGTCGATTGGTAAGTAGGTGTCGGTCGCATACTAAGCGCTAAGTTGCCGAGCGGCATTACCTCAGCGCACCATTTTGGCCAAGAGAGTAGGTGTTTAGGCCCGCTTCGCCTCCGTTGGAATGTTAATGAGTGCTTTTTGTTTTTAGCTCAAATATGAGTTTATTTTATGTGTAACTTTGTACACGGGAAGCCTTCTTGCTGCGCTTACCTGTCGTATTTCCTGTGTTTCGACATCCATGCTGACGGATTTTCCTGCGACGGACTCCGGCTCTCCGACGCCCGCCACTTCACTTTCCGCACTTTTCGCACTCTATGTTTGACCACAACACACCGCTTTTCCTTTTCACTTGTCTCTTCTGCGTGCGAGCGAGTGCGTGTGTGTGTGTGGCTTGGAGTTTTCCTCAGCTTAGGTGATTTTCACTTGGAGCCTAAACACAAGAAAATACAAAAACACGATTGGCACTTTGTCAAACCACTTGGAAATCGAGAAAAATAACTAATTGCGCACACGCATTGCCTGCGAATTTTTTTCGGGGGGCGGGGCAGGGAAAAAGCGTAAAAGGCAGGCGGGCAGCCGAAAGAAAATGTGAATCATTCACGGAGCGCGACGGTGGGTGGTGGGCGGGGGCGGGGCTGCAGTGCGACAATAACAGAGAACACTTTACAGTTGCCTGTTCGCTTTTCTCGAGATGCTGCTGCATCAGCTGTTGCGATTTGCTCGTCTGGCCAAGCCATTTACGCACTTTTCAACCCATCGCAGTGTTCAACCGCCCGTCCATGGTATAATTAATGTTTTCCCAATCCGTTTTAAGCCAGCAAGTTTCCAATTTTCTTTGGGGAACCGCCGACTTAAGTAAATGAAAACATTTTCCTTCGCCTCGCACTGTTGTTGTCCGCCGCCCGCTGTTTGCCTCTCTGTCACTCCCGCTGCGCTGGCAATGCTGGTGTGCGACACTGCTAGTGTGGTACTGCTCGCACCCACAGCGAACGAGTGGTGACCGAAAAAGCTGTGTATGTGCGCGCGGGTGTGTGTGCGAGAGTGAGTGTGGGGCCTACGCACATTTGGGATGTTTTTCGCACTGATTTGCCGCACCGACGACTTTCGCATGCATTTCACACGGTTCGCGCTCGTCCCCGCTGCATTTTTCAACAGCTTTAATACTACAAATTGGACTTAAATTGAGAAAATCACGGACACCGATCTGCTCTAAAATCTTACAAATTTTCATGTGAGAGATGGAACCCAAACCGATGATTACTCGATGCAATCGGTTTTGGCTAATCGGAAACAAATCGATTGCCGCCTAATTCTGAAAAATCGGTTGGACATGCTTCAAAACTTCCATCGCTAGAGTTGCAAGCGGAAAATATGTTTGTATTATGAAAAAACGAATAAACTAGTTGTTGCTTAATACATATTGACTAATATTAAATAATTGTATGTGCATGAAATACAAAATGCCAATATTTTTGTCGTTTTAACACATTATCACCCGACATAAACCTAAGATTCTGTTTTTGAAGAATCCATAAGAGAAGCAGATATTATTGTCATTGCTGTCAAGCAAACAAACGTATGCAGTATAAATATAAATAGATCTAAGAAACAGTAAATTCAAATATATGCATGTACATATGTATTTATAAATATTAATAACAGCTCCGTCGCCGCGTTGTCAACGCAGTGAGCAGTTGGCAACACTAACCATTCACACAAAACAGCATTTCGCTCTGACTGCCAAATGCGGCATCTCCCTCTTCCTTTTTCACTTTGTGCTTGTGTGTTTGATGACGGAAAATTGCAAATAGATCGCTGAATATGGCCAAAAAGAAAAGCGAGGAGCACTCCGGTGCGGATGCGAACGACAGCGATTACCAGGAGGAGCCGAACTTTGAGGATCCGCCCGGGTTCGTGGACAACATTAGTGATGAAGGTGAAAATCCCCGACTGCCAGCGCAGCACACGCGGCGATCTAACCTCAATCCGTGTGCGGTGTGCGAAAGTTTGCATTTGCATATCTAATTATATATATTCGTGATGCACTTTCAGATCTGCTGGGCGATATGCTGGCCCAGCGCCCCTCGGAGGCCGATGGCGTCGAGAGTGTGGTGGTAGTGGACAACATCCCGAAGGTGGAGCCGGTGCGCCTGGAGAAGCTGAAGTCGGTCATCAACAAGCTGTTTTCGAACTACGGAGACATTGTCAATGTGGTCTACCCCGTCGACGAGGAGGGCAAGACCAAGGGCTACGCCTTCATGGAGTACAAGCAGGCTAGCCAGGCGGAGGAGGCCGTCAAGAAGCTCAACAATCATCGCCTAGACAAGAACCACACATTTGCCGTCAATCTTTTCACCGATTTCCAAAAGTAAGTTCTCCTTGCAGCCGCATCAAACAATGGGATTAATAAAATTGTATCCTTGCAGGTATGAAAACATCCCCGAGAAGTGGGAGCCGCCAACCGTGCAGACCTTCAAGGTGCAGAGCGATCTATACAACTTCATCAACGACCCGGACACTTATGACCAGTACTGCGTGGCAGCGGAGACTGCGCCCAACTGCGTGCAGGTTGGTTTCTGGCAAAACGTATTGCCCGAACCCTTTGAGCTGGAGACCCGCGAGCGCTTCACCGACACCTTCGTCAAGTGGTCGCCCTTGGGTACTTATGTGGTCACCTTCCACAAACCCGGCGTGGCCATCTGGGGTGGCAGTAGCTTCCAGAAGATCCAGAAGTTCCCCCATCCTGGTACCCAATTCGTTGAGTTTTCGCCCTGCGAGAATTACCTTGTGACCTACGGGCCCACACCCACGGGCCAAAAGATCATCATCTGGGACATTCGCACAGGAGCCGAGAAGCGTTCGTTTGTTGCCGATGGCATGTCGGTTCTTTCCATGTTCCGCTGGTCGCACGACGACAAGTTTGTGGCCCGCATGGGTGAGAATTCGATCCACATCTACGAGACACCCTCTTTCTATCTTCTGGACCTGAAGTCCATCAAGATTCCCGGCATTCGCGGCTTCTCGTGGTCCCCCACAGACAACGTGATCGCCTACTGGGTGGAGGAGCAGAACCAAATACCCGCCCGCGTTACCCTGATGGAGATCCCCAAGAAGCGTGAGATCCGTAACAAGAACCTCTTCCATGTGGCCGACTGCAAGCTTCATTGGCAAAAGTCCGGCGACTATCTGTGCGTTAAGGTGGATCGCTACTCAAAGTTGAAGAAGGACAAGAAGGACCTGGACGTCAAGTTTCTGGGCATGTTCTACAACTTTGAGATCTTCCACATGCGCGAGAAGGAGATTCCCGTCGACTCTGTGGAGATTCGCGAGCTCATTCTGGCCTTTGCCTGGGAGCCCATCGGCAACAAGTTCTCCATCATTCACGGCGAGACCAACTCGTCGAATGTGAGCTTCTACGAGGTGAACAAGGGTGTGAAGCCCAGCTTGGTGAAGCGTCTGGAAAAGAAGTCCTGCACGCATCTGTTCTGGTCGCCACGCGGTCAGTTCATCGTGATGGCCAACCTCACCATGGGTACCTTCGAGTTTGTGGACTCCACCAACGATTACATCATCACGTCGTCGCCCGATCATTTCCGCGCCTCCGAGGTCGAGTGGGATCCCACTGGACGCTACGTTGTGACTGGTGTCTCGTCATGGAAGGTGAAGGAGGACACCGGCTTCAACATGTACACGTTCCAGGGCCGCATCATCAAGCGTACCATCCTCAAGAACTTTGTGCAGTTCTTGTGGCGCCCGCGTCCTCCCACCCTGCTCAGCGAAGAGAAGCAGAAGGAGATCAAGAAGAACTTGAAGAAGTACTACGCTGCCTTCGAACAAAAGGATCGCCTGCGCCTTACCCGTGCCTCCAAGGAGCTGCTCGAGAAACGCTCGCAGCTGCGCGAGACCTTTATGGAGTACCGCAACAAGCGTATCGCCGAGTGGGCGGACCAGAAGAGTCGTCGCATCATGCTGCGAGGGCGTAAGTATTCTGAAGAAACAAATTGTTTAAATGTTTGCCAAATTCTATATGTATCTTATCCTTACGCAACAGATGTGGACACAGACAACCTGGAAACTGACGAAGTGGATGAAGAAATTGTTGAATTTTTAGTCAAGGAAGAAGTCACTCTGCTGGAGTAGACGACCCCCTCAACGCCACACCAACGCTGTCGTCCCCTGCCTACTTCGAAGCGATCCTGTCGCCTCACATTTCGTGTCCGGGACGCGTCTACGCCCTGGTTGATGCCAGGGCCCTAATCCATTATCCAATACCGTAGCACGCGTCTGCTTGCAAACAACTCTAAGCGGAACCTTTGCCTATACATACAACATACGAACATACGAATTATAAGCCCAAAAGTAAACTTCAACTTAATCAGCAATTGCGAACACAACATCTAATTAAATGACCTTTCTTGAGCACACCCCTCCTTCCAGTATGCCTAATAGTAGATTTGCCATGTATTTGTATGTAAACAGCAAAAAGAAAACGAAAACAAAATACGTTTGGGGTATGTTTTTTTATGTTTCATTCACGGCGATAGACGATAGGTGGTGAGCAGGTGTGTAACAGTGGTCAGGTCAGTTGCCCATGGCAACCAGTTAAAAGGTCAAAGCAGGCGGCATATTGTTTGCCTTGCATTTTCCGTTTGGACTAACCTATGTAACATATGTAAGTATGGACGCCGCTCTAACCAGGAAGACTGCAAAGAAGAAACGCAAGACCCATACGACCAGAGGGTATCGGAAAAGGGAGCAGGAGGTGCAAAAGTTGATGAGGGCAACGGAAGGCAGAATCTCTGGTCAAGAATACGACATGGAGGCACGTAGCCTGGAGTTCTTTCATGGATTCGAGAGTGAGATGCAGCAGGAGAACGAATTTGCTGCCGCAGATGTTGGCCAGGAGAGCGACGAAGATTCTGGTGGGGAACTGGCTGCGGAACCAACGGATTCACCCTCCCACACATTTATACATATCGATCTGCACGATCCTCCTCTGGCCTGGAGTCAGCTCTTCAAGCAGCGCCACTACTATGATGAGAGCTTACTTTACCGACCGAGTAATACCCTGCACTTTCAGTTGCATTTGAGCGATTTGAGTGAGTTGAAGGACTCCCAGATCCGTATGCTGAACCGCTACCAGGAGCAGTCCAAAAGCAAGTCCGGTAAATTGGGCTCCGATCTGATTGGTCAGCTAAGTGGACAGAAGCCTGCGAGTTTCTTGATGGGTAAACATCTATATCGCACTGTGTGCCATAGGAGGTTTCAGAGCGTGTTCTTCCCTCCCATGCCACCAAGTGAGTTGAAGGGCCTGCCCTCCAGACGTTGCCTGAAATTATGCCTCAAACAGCTTCGGTTCAGCTTGCATCCTCAACTCTTGGAGGAGCACCGACTGGCCCAGCAGCTGGAGGATCTCTTCGATGTGTACAGCCAGCAGAGGAAGCAGAGGATCTGTCGGAAACTAAGGGAGGAGCTGGAGATAGCCCGCCAGGTGGCACTCAAGCTGCTCGCCTCAGCTGGCCAGGATCAGACGGCAGAGGTGAAGCGTCAATTGAAGCTGACCCGTCAGCTGAGGCAACGCTACTACGCAGAGTCCGCAGCCCAGCGTAATCTTCTCCAGCGCCTGCTAAAGCAGTGGGCCAAGCTGAAGGAGCTGCGCCGCCAGCAGCGATTCCAGTGCACACGTTTCCAGCTTGGCCTCCGTGTGGTCCATCCGCCCGACCTGGAGGCCTCCTATTGCGCGTGGAAAGAGAGCTTCGAAACGGATCTGGCCGAGGTGTATCGCGAGCATCTGGAGGTGTTTTACACCCGACTGCGTCTGTGGAGCGACCAGAACTCCCGCAGCCGCACAGCGACGGGCCACTCGAAGCCTCCACGGAAACCACAATTCGATCGGATTATGGCTAGCTTGAGGAAGGAGTACGACAAGACCTTTAAGGACCCAGAGGAACCCTATGTGGAGGTCTTCCGTCTGCATGCGGATGAAGCAACTGCCAGGTTGTCCATTCCAGGCGGGGATCAGCTGCCCAAGGCGCGTAACTACTTCCTAAAGATATTCCTGGACGGACAATTTGTGGGCCAAAGCAGGACCTACCGCCTGGAGCCGGATCTCCAGATATCCATCAACGAGTGCATGGGAGTGCTTTTGGAACGCACTCTTCCAGAGAACCTCAACATATGGGTGGGTGGTAAACAGTGGGTTTCAGAGCCAGACTATATATAAAACTATATTTTTCTAGCTCTACGAGAAGTCCACCTTGACCCCAAAGAGTCGCTGCCTGGCCCAGATGAGCACTCCGCTACTGTTGGGCGCCAAGGATGATGCAGTGCAGGAGAAGCTCAGTTTCCAGACTTTATCCTCCACCCAGTTGGCTGGGGACGTTTACATGTACTATGAGTACCGCTCCACGGAGGGATGGGGAAGTGCCCTTCACCTGGACGATGTACAAAGACTACCGGATGCACTGCGTCAGACTCTGTTGCCGCCGAGCTTGCCCGCTCTGCCGCAAGCCTCCAAAGAGCTAGTGACTCCCCGTCCGCCAAGTGGAAGAATAAGGAAGAGTCAGCTACCACCGCTGATATTTGCTGAACAGCAGCTTCAGTTCTGCGGCTTGGATGTCCTTCTGGATAACCGACGTTTCCAGTTACTCCACTCGCGTCATCAGCAGAGGAATCTGCACACCAAACAGCTGCGCTTCGTGCCCGCCCTGGAGCAGGAAATCTCGGAAGAAGAACCCCTGCCGGATGGCCGGGGAACAGTGCAGCTCCTGGAACCGGGCACCTACTGGAATCCCATCGATCTGCACAAGCATCGCGGACGAAAGTTCCTCCAGCTGCTGTACGAGGTGATTGCCAGCCAGAGTGCCAGGCGGGCCAAGGCCTTGCAGACGCCTCTGCCGCTGCTCCTCCTGGCCGAGGATTCGGATCGCTCATCGGCCACCGGTTGGACAGCCCTTTGGCGGGCTTTTTGCTCCGTTTTCCAAGGGCAACGAAACTCCCTGCCCAGGGAACCATCTGGTTGGTCGGGTCAGCAATCCGGTCCCGATCTCTTCAAGACCTTCTGCGTTTCGCTCCACGTGGTGCGGGCCACTGGAGTCCCCGTGCGCAGTCGCCACATCCTGAATCTCAATGAGCGGCGCTCCAGCGCTGGTGGCGATATGAGTACCAGTCTGTTTGTCACCCAGAGTGAGTAATGTTTAGATAATCCAATTACTCATTTCACGGAGATTTGAGTTCGATAGATAGAGTATCTATTAGATACAAACTATTCAATGTTGTAGCTCGTATACACTCTTTGGAATGATTAAAAGTGAACCCATCTATAACACCGATCTTCCCTTCCAGCTCTCATGTACTCCAATGTGCGACCCTTTGTGACCCTAAGCTATGGACAGCGTTTGTGCCGCAGTCGCACCGCCGAGGGCAGTAATCCCACGTGGAACGAGCAGCTGCAGCTGCAGATCCAGAGTCAGTTCGGCGATCTCCGCGAGGATCTGAAGATCAGTCTGTTCGACGAATTGATTGAGCAGCAGTACAGTGACGAGGCCTCCGATTTGTACCAGCGGGTGCAGTGCAACTGGTTGGGCGAATTCCGGGTGCCCATCAACAGCTTACTGGCCAGTCGCAAGGTGAGTCATTTCATCGTGCAAAGCTATTCACCCATCCAAACCATATTCCCCATATACTCCTAGTTCGAGGGTTGTATCGAGTTGGCCATGCCCAAGGTTTTGGTGGGCTACAAACGGCCGTTGATAGATTCCGTCACGAACATGCCAACGGACCAGTATCCGGAGTTCAAGGAGGCAGTGCATCTGTGGTTCTACCTGAGCATCGAACCCGGCGGTGGAGACCTTATGCCCCTACAGTCCTGCGCCTTGGCCTGTGCGGAGAAACCAGAACTGCAGCAATACCTCGGAGACAGGAGATTGGAGCTTCAGCAACTTCTTCCCCAGCCGCAGCGCTATGTGGAGCCACTGGTGTGCACTGCCCAAGGGAAGAGGGTGTGTCTCACCAGACTCCTGGATGCAGTGCCCCTTCCACCAGCTGCTGTGCCCAGCGGCGAGAATCCTCTAGAGATCTGCATTCGCTACGTTTCGCTACTGAGCCAATTGCGCAGCTATGATCCCTGCCAGGGATTCCGTGGCGTTTGGCTGGACAATCAATCCCTGCTGGACAGCACCTGGTGCTCGGTCAAGGATCTGGGTGTCCTGCTATGTAACTACATGCTGTCCTTGGGCTTGGAGTGCTGGCTAATTCTGGGAGTGGCCTGTCCCCATGGCGAGTGCTCCTTTGTGCTCTTCCGCCAGCCGGAAACTGCTGAGCTCTTCTTTGTATCCCCCGCCACTGGAAAGAGATACCAGCTGCAGGATGTGCATTGTCCACTTAGACGCATATATTGTGTGGTGGGAAAGGATAATGTAAGTTGGACGCTGTGCTGTTTCCATACATTTATCCTAATCCCTTAGTTATTTCCCAGATTTATTTCAACATTCAGACGGAAACCCGTGTCAGCATGACGCACTTTAATTTTCAGGATGGCGCCTGCTGGTTTCCACTCTTCAGTCGGCGAGTTCCTGCCCCCCAGAGTGGAGTCCAGAAGCTGGACTACGCGTACAAGAGGAGCTACGAACTCAGCCAGCTGCAAAAGCAGATTGAGCGCAAGATTATGAAGAAGATCAGTGCGTGGCGCACCACCAGGAAAACCATCTGGAATCGGTGGGTATATGCCCCCCAATCATCTATAGATTAGCAATAGCTAATGGCTTCGGTCCACAGAGCCTTTCAGCCGCGCCTCCACAAAATCCTTTGCGACATGGAAGGCCTATCCACTTTCTCCAGAGGCCGATATGATGAGCCCATATTCAGCGAGCAACTGGAACGAGAGTTTCCCAACTACAGGGTAAGCCTTGCTATCTTTCGAATCAAATAGATATGCATAGGAAATATCAAGGTGGATTTGTCTTGTCAAGAAATTTAATGCTGGAACTTTATAATTATTAAGGGAACCGCTTTCCTATAGATATGAAACTGTAGATATAACTTATCCACGATTAAAATGTTCGCAATCAGGCTTTCCTGCTAAAAATCGCATATTTGTGTGGAACAATGAAGTCAGCAATTAGTTTGATATTTATAACGACAGCGGTTCACCTGGTGGATTTATCAGTTGGTCGTCGTCACCAGCCGACCCCTGCCCTGCCCTACCCTACCCCACTCATCAATCACTATCGCAATCGATCACTAACCCCGTTTGCCCGCAGCTCTACGGCTTCACCCTAAACTTTGCGTACACCAATCTGGCGGCGATATCGGAGCGCATCCGGACCAGCTGCATCCACTACAACCACGACGCCTCGGTGGAGTTCTGTGTGGCCGTCCATTTGCACGCCCACGCCAACGATGTGCTGTCCGTGTGGCTGTTTCTGCTCTCCATGGTGCCACTGGTGGAGTGAGTCACACTCTACAGCCCAGAAGTCGGCACACTCAGAAATGCCAGAGGCAATCCCCCTGCCATTAGGGATTCGCTTATCTCGGTTCAGTTTACAAGTGCAAGCGTAGCCGCATGGACTGATTTTTATCGCAAACGCCCAACTGACGGCGGAAAGAGGCCCGAAATGAAATCTATTTAATTTGGTTTACAGCCCGAAAAATGTATAAAAACATATATATATATATAAATATATGTGTGGCTAGAGAATAAAAACGCGTGTAGTTGTATGCAGTGATAAGGCGGTGACGGGGACACAGGTACCAGGTGTCGAAGTTGGCACTGGGTTAGTTCGCCGCGCACCCTGACACCGTCCACATCGCCTGACATCGATTGCACAAGCCCATGTCGCAAAGCATGTTCCCAAAGCTGGCCGAGGATTATGCGAAGTTCAAGCGCTATGTGAAATGGCTGTACACCCTCTACGAGCTGAACACACAGATCGCCATATGTGAGCCGTGGGAAAAGGTCTTCCTCAGTGAGTACTAATGGACTGTGCCCTTTCCTTCGAAGGGGCGAAGATTAGCGCCGCACCACCATTCGTATCTATGGAGTATCAACTTTGGCGCGATATATTGTCTTTACCCATCGATATCTTATCTATGCCGGTCACTCGGCGGTCTTAGTCATGGAACCTGCTAATGGATTGTTATGTCGCACCATGCTATTTTCACTTTTAGATGTCCTCCTCGGCAGCTTCGTCTCCCTGATCCTCTACGCATCCTTTGCCTTTGTGCCGGGCTATTGTGTCACCGTCTTCCAGCTTTTGTGGCCCCAAACGAGCGTACAAAATCTCACCAGCGTTTGCAGTGCGAGTACGGAGGGCTTTTGCGCCAACGAAAGCGGATCAGTAATAACATAATCTTAGTGTAGCTTATCTTAATCAATAAATAATTTAATACCTAGCGGCTAACGACGTTTCTTTCAATTGATTTGGCGGTTTTCGTTTTGAATTTGTACAGCATTGCCAGGCGATAATAGAATATGCAAGTCGCCAACCTTGGTGGAAAACCCTGCTTCCGATTACATTTCAAATCGATTTAAAACCGATAAATGTAGTGAAATTAATCGATTGCCTCGCATAAACATTCATTTTGCATTTATATTGTTTGTTTTCTTTTTTGTGGTTTCATGAATTAGTTTAACCATGTCTAACGACAAGCGCACCATTTATGTGGGCGGCCTAGCCGACGAGGTCACAGAGAGACTGTTGAACAATGCTTTCATACCGTTTGGCGATATTGCAGATATCCAAATGCCGGCGGACTACGAATCACAACGACATCGAGGATTCGCCTTTATAGAATACGAACAGAGCGAGGATGCGGCTGCGGCCATTGATAATATGGTAAGAAGTTTTAGCACAAGTAGATCAACCTGCAGAGGAAATACAACGAATCAACCATTTGCAGAACGACTCGGAGCTCTGCGGACGCACAATTCGCGTGAACTTGGCGAAACCAGTGCGCGTTAAGGAGGACAGTTTCAAGCCTATCTGGGCAGATGACGACTGGTTGCAGAAGCATGCGGGAGCCACGTTGCAGCCGGAAGGCGGCGAACCGGAGGCAGAGAAAGTGGAAACGCCATCCACGGGGCCGGCAGTCATCGAAAAGGCAGAGAAACGTAATCCACAAGTCTACTTTGACATACGGATTGGTGGCAATGACGCCGGTCGCATTGTGATGCTCCTCCGTGCAGATGTGGTACCGAAGACGGCGGAGAACTTTCGTCAATTGTGCACCCACGAGCAGGGCTACGGCTACAAAGGCTGTTCCTTCCACCGCGTGATACCCGAGTTTGTAAGTTAATTATTTTGCTACGTTTTCCTCATTTGTACATTCTTTCCATTCAACAGATGTGCCAAGGAGGCGACTTCACCAACAACAATGGCACCGGCGGCAAGTCCATCTATGGCAAAAAGTTCAACGATGAGAACTTCAATCTGAAACACAACAGTTTTGGAACTCTTTCCATGGCCAACTCGGGCGCCAACACAAATGGCTCGCAGTTTTTTATATGCACCACAAAGTAAGCTGGTTTTACAATAGAAGACTTAACTGAACTGTTTCCTTCTACTAAATACATTTCTTTTGTTTTACAGAACAGATTGGCTGGACAACAAGCACGTCGTCTTTGGCCATGTCATCAGTGGCGCCGAGGTGGTGCGCAAGATGGAGCGTTGTGGCTCCAAGTCGGGCACTCCCAGCCAAAAGATTGTCATATACTCCTGTGGAGAACTCAAATAAAGAAGCTTCCCAACTAGTGTACTCTTCAACGTTCTCATTTATTGAAAAAATCCACTAAGTCATAGGTATAGGATGCAGAAGAATCCTACTGGAAGTAGGTCCTGGGCTTCCTGAACGAGAACAGTTTCCTGTTGCCCTTGTGGTGGACACGCTGGACCAGAGGGAACTTGATCTTTGAATCGTGGAACTGCTTGACGTGCACGCGGCGGGTCTTGGCGGCAGGGATCGAGTCCACCTTAATGATCTGGATGGAGTGGGCACGGGCACGGTGGCGGGCTCCCATGTCGCGGTAGCACTGAGTGACGGCACCGCCGACAGTCAGGTCACGGTACTCGCGGTACATGTTGTGGGTGCCCGAGCGGGAATCGTAACGCAGCCAGATGCCGAAGTTCTTGATCTTCACGGGCGACGTCTCGTACACCTGCTTGATGGACACGATCTCGCCGGTGGTCTTCTTGAACTTCTTCAGTTGGCGCAGGAAGTACCAGAAGCGGGATTTGGCCACGATGTTGTCGGGGGCAAAGATGCGCATCTTGTAGAGGGGAGTCTGGGGCTCCTTCTCGCTGGGCAGCTTGCGGCCCACGACCTCGTACTCCTTCAGCTGCAAATGGGATTTTGATTAGTTTAAATGGTCTACATAAAACAATTGTAAACAAATGCGAACACTAGCAGGCAAACAAACACACGCATGGCTGTTGGTTTTTGAAGGTTATGTTTTCGGCGGCACACAGCAGTTGTATTTCAATTATGTTGAATATGTTTGAATAGTTTGTTATAAATTCGTTCTGAATAATAGTTTCTCACAATTATGTAAATTACTTTTGTGAGTTGGATAAGTTTACATTTTTACGAAAAGTGGCTCGGAAAACATTGTCCACGACAATTTTCACTCCCAAGTCGTTTTTACACAGAAATTACGGAGTTTTCAAAAATCCATCGTTTACGCCAAATGGGCAATGTGTTTGCTTATCTGTTGCACGCATTTTAAACTAAAATAATGATTGTTTAAATCATTTTTTTTGACAAATACTAACCAATCCCTTGGCTCTCATGTTGAACGTTCACGCGAAAAGGAAACGGAAAGAGCTTGTCAAATCGATATGACACTGAACCTTGATTCAGGGATGGAAAAAACTATCGATAGCTAACTCCGAATAATATTTATGATTTATCCACTGTGATACTGAACGTGTTGTAATGGTTCGTTTGATATTTAGATAATTACTCAAGATAATACTTTTAAATAGCCCTTGTATAAAAGATTTTAACAATAATCGATGGTACTGGCCAAGTATCGATATGAAACACTGAACCGCAAGCGAACAGCGCAGCGATGCCTGTCACACGGTTGCATTTTTGGCAGTCACACTAGCACGCTGCGCCAGCTATCGAACTATCGTCCATCACTAGCTTCTGCGCGTGTTTCAATGGCATGGCTGTAAAAAAGGCGAAAAATATTGCTAAAAACTTGTTTTTCACGCTTTATTCGAGCGCTCCCCGCAGCCAAATTGTGAAATATCCAATCCCCATACGCTACTCAACGTGCTGCTACTAAAATACGGTGAAAAAGTGCGCGAACAAATCGAGCAGAACATAAAATGCAAAGCGTGTACGGCGACGTGCAAAAAGAACATTTTTTACCCCGCACAAGAGACGCGCAAAAAGGCAAAAAGGCAATTCGACTATATCATTGTGCTTCTGGTCGAAACTAAGCCCAACGGCAATTGCGTGTACTTGTGAAATCTGTTTTCTTTACATATGCGAGTCCTGCGAGTTTATAAACAATTGAAACCAGGCGTTAATTGTATAAGTTCGTCGTGGGGAGGGGGCGCCCCGCTCTCCTTCCGAGCCGTCTCGGCTCGTCCAATCCTATCCGCTGGGCAAATTCTCTCGGCCTCTCGGTTTCGGTCTCTTTTTGGTTCAGTTGTGCAGCGAACTTCCGTGAAATCGGTTGTTGTTTTGGCTACGTTCTCTCCTTGCTGTTTGCGCGCGTAAAATTCATCGCTCTTTCTCTCTTGCTCTTGCCTTGCCACTCTCTGTACCGTTCTTCTCTCCCTCTGCCGCCTATAATTTGTGGGAAAATTCTACCTAAGCAGGGTACAGCAACAAGAACAAGAACAGCAATAATACGCTGAGCAAAAACAACAACAGCAACGCACAGGAGGAGAGCAGGTAAATAAACGTGCATAATTGCTGTACATTTTGATTGTAGTGTCCATTCCAAGAATATTTCAAGTAAATTCGTTTATTTTTAGCAGTAAGTGGCTCTCTCGTTGCCATTTTGTTAACATTTATTTTGGTATTTTCAATTATTTTGACTTTTCTTTTGCACCAGGGCTGCAAGATCAACCAATGACCGGCGATTTTTGTGCAATCCAAATGTTTATGCCGTTAATATTCTGAAAAATTTATCGTGTATACCCCCGCATAAACGATTAGCCTTTGCTGTCATTCTAATTTTTTTTTTATCGAAATACCAAACCCAATATCTCACGTAATAATAAATTCGTTTCATTTCGCTTTCAGCTGCGTAAAGAACAACGAAAAGCATACAAGAAAAAGAGCGAGAACCGGAACGGATTCAACGCCAACGGCATGCAAAGGTAATGAATATAATAATTTTTGCCTAAAGTGCGTTTAATTTAAGCGCTCTGATTATTTGTTTTTCTCTCCTTTTCTTAAATATTATTATTGTTTTATTGCTGACAGCGTGTGACTGCAGAAAATATGATGGAAGCATTGGATCAGCAACAAGCCAAGCTAACGTCTAACCGAGATGATGGAGAAGCGGGAACAGGATCGGAAACGGGATCGGGAGCGGGCACCGGGGGAGGTGCAGCTGCCGGCGAGGAAGACGACATCGAAGAACTTCATTATGTGCTGGACCTGGCGAAGGAGGAAAGCGAGAGCCACCAAAATGGAGAGAACAACAACGCTAAAGAAAATGAGGATGGGAAGCCGAAAAAGAACGATGACGTGATAGATGTAACCATGGCAAATGGCCAGGGTTTCAGAGACACACCTGAGGAAGAGACGACGAGAACGGAAGAGACACCCGAAACGGAAGAGACAGAGCAGGCAGAGGAATCTCTTCTAAATCTACGGAAAAGCACGGATACACCAGTCGATTTAGGAGCAAATTGCTTGACAATTGCCTCTCCCTCTAATGATCTTGTAAAGCAAGAGCTTGTCGAAGACAAATCAGAGGAACTCAAAGAACCAGCCAGCATCCCACTCAATGAACAGTTAATAGATGATATTGAATTTAAGACCGAAGTGGAGGACAAATCGGATTCCTCCCATTTGGAGTTCTTAACGGATTCGGAAGAGCAGCCGTCAGAGTCTTTAGGGGCAAATCATGAGTCCGAAATCAAAGAAAAGGTGGACCATTTCCAGCCAAAAGAATCTGACAGCAATGAAGTGGAGGAAAAGTGTTTTCGATCAGCTAATGAAGATTCCGAAAGCGAAATCGAGGAAACAGTGTACACCCCGCCAGTGATAAATCTTGAAACAGATTCTGAAAGTGGGGATAAAGAGTTCATATCAATTAAAGATAATGAGAGTCCTGTTTTGGAGATTGAAGGAGAGACAGAAAAGTCTCAGTCTTCAAAAGATCTTTACAAAGCTGACGTTGGTGAATACGTTTCCACTGCAGAGCCAGAAGTGGTTGAGACTGCATCGCAACCAACTGGTGTACCTTCTTTAGAGGGATCCGATACACTAGATTCTCCTTCGCTGACAATGGATGTGGATCTTCCATGCAGCGAAGACGGAGCGCCCCCTAATGTCATTAAAATCGAGTCTGATTTGGAAGATGAATCACACAGTGATAGTGTCAAGTTGAAAGAACATACTGTAGAGGTCGTTCCGTTAATAAAACTCAATGGGGCTCATAAAGCTTTGAAAGAAGAGAAGCTCGTGGACGAGGAGGCAGAGGATCCCGGTCAAGAGCTGAAAGACCCCAAGGAACAGTCTGTGATAACAAACCACACTGGCAACAACACTAAGGAGGAGGACCCTACCGCTTCTCAGGTGTCAGCGCTTTCCCTGATTCTACCCGTTCGGACGACCCGTAGCAGAAGCATAAGCAGCAGGAGCAGCACCGTAAGCTCTGCTTCGCAGCCGCATCTGGTCATCGATCATCCAGAGAGCGAGCACAATGCCAAACCGCCGGCTCTGAAGCTTTCGCTAAAGCGCAGGCGCAGCAAGAGTTCCTCCGTCAGCCAACCCGAAAAACAAACAAAGGTGGAGTCCAGTGGCTCCGTTCCCTCGCTGCTTCTACAACGTCTTCAGAGCAATTCCAATGTGATTCCGCCTGTCACCTCTACGGAGTCCCAACAAGTCCTTAGTTGTGCAAAGTGCAATTTGCAGTTCGATTTCGAAAGGTTTCAGGAGCTGAACAAGCACCAGGCCCAGTGCCGCGGGATCCAAAGCACGAATAGTTCCCAGCTATCGCAGAAGCAGGAGCGCTTCTTTCGTTGCTCCCAGTGTTGCAGCGTTCACCAGTGCTGGCACTTTTTTCTCCACATGCGTGAAGTCCACCGTCGTTACATTTGTCTATATTGTAACCATGTGTATCCCAGTGTAGAGAAGCTGTCGCTGCATCTAGAAAACAAGCATGACATCGACCAGAGTCACTTCGCGAAGGACGCGTGGGACCAGCAGCAGAGTAAGGAGGATAGAGCCAGGCATCTCGTTTGTTGCACATGTCAAGCCACTTTTGTCCAAGGTTCTGAGTTTGAGGATCACGATTGCTCCCAACTGATGCAGCCGTGTGCTTTGTGCAATCGAAAGGGTGACCATATCATAGGCTGCAAGAACAACAAACGGAAGCCTTTGAAAAGGCGACGAAAGGTCCGTAGACCCCCGGAACCACCACTACCGGTTCCCCAGGAGGCGGTTGAACAACCCGTTCCCGTAGAGGCAATACCGGAGCAACTTCCCCAACAGTTGCAGCTGCAATCGGATATACAAAATCTTTTCCCTGCAGAAAACAGTAAGAACATATTTATAAAATTTTTGAGATCATATATCTAAATTTCTTATAGTTCCAGCGCCAGAGCCCGTAGAAGATCCTCCAGCGCCTCCCATTCCGAAGTTGGTTGTGCCCAAAATTATGTTGCGGGTGCCTAAGGAATTTCAGAAGTCTGTGGATGCAGCCCTTAGCAGTACGGATACGGAGGACGAGGAGCTAGAACCGGCACAGCCGGTGGAAGAGGCAGTGTCGGCACCACCAGAGGAGCTACCCTTTGATGCACCACCTCCTCCACCGCCAGCGCTTAGCTATGATGACTCGACTTCGTCTAAGCTAAATCGTGTTCTGGCGGAACTGGAGCGCACCAAGCTGGACATTGAGCGAACCAAGGCGGATATAATTACCAAAAAACAGTCCAAGGTTATTATGGCCAATGCACATTTGGAAAACGTTGTGCCACAGGTTGCAGATCCTCCTCAGCACCTGCAGCCACAGCAGGAGGAACAGCGTCGTTGGTCACTAACGCCACCTGCGTCGCCCCACAACAATCACGTCAATCTTCCAGAACCTCCCCCAGCTTTAATTACGGAATTTCAAGATAAGCCCGATGCAATGCGTCGCAACAGCCTCGGCAGCGATTGCATGGACATGGATGATAGTTTGAATGCACCTGAGATGGAAGATAGTAGGGATTTGACGGAGGAACAGAACGAAACTCTGGAGCCAGCCTCACCTTCGCAGGAAACTCAAACTGCTGACGAACCGCTTGCCATTCAGCCGCTTCCACCCGCCGATGGCATAATGGTAGCTGGACCCGACACCCACACGGTGGATCTGCAACTGGATCGTCCTCTCGACCGGTTTTCAATGGTAGATTTTGTGCGTTTGTGCTTAAAATCTGTGTACTCCTTATGCCTATATTGCAATCACGCTCGAAGGATCGCAGTAAATGTAAAACAGTTGGTGATTCATTTAATAGGCCAGCACAGATTTACAGCTACGGTGGATAGCATTACAGCTGAGGAACTGTACGCAGAGACAATTGTAGCCAAACTAAAAAGCTTTCTTCCGAACCTTGAAAACGAGTATATGAATGCTGCCAGTTGTTGCAGTTTGGAAAATGGCAAGTACGTAGAGCAGTTCAATGAGCGAATTTACGAGTGCTTCACCTGCCGCTTTGTGACCTCCACTCACAAGGAGCTGTACACCCACAACAGAAGACTGCACATTAAGTCGAACATAACGTGCGTAATGTGTCAAACGAACTTCTATAGCTACAGCGAGATTTTGTGTCATATTTGTCCTGGAGAGGTAGCAGGAAGTGTTTATGATCTTCAGTTCAGGTGCTGTCTCTGCGACATGGCTCCATTGCCCTCCGCCTTTAGGCTGATGGTGCATCTGAGGAAGCAGCACCAGGCTTGCGATATCTGTCTGGAGGATTGCCAGAGCCAATCGAAACTGTCATCTCACGTGTGGAAGCACAAGTTGCTACATTTGTGCTATCGTTGTGGTATCGCCTATCGCAACAAGCAGGATATTTCAAAGCATCTATTCTGGAAGCACGGAACGGAGAGTGCAGGATGCAAACAATGCCTACAAAAGCGCTGGCGCCATGTCTACCACTTTTGCGTGCCTCCCGCAGAATTTCCATGCGAGCAATGCGGTTTTGTTTTCAGCAAAGCTATATACCTGGAGGTGCATCAAAGAATGCATACTGGGGATTTCCGCTATGCGTGCACCGAGGAGGGCTGCGAAGAGAAATTCGTGTCGCGCAAGCTCTTGCTAAAGCATGCCAGCAGTCATGTGGCGAAGGAACTGCCCCAAGAAGCTTCCGTTGAGCAGGCGACCGATGCAGCATCGCCCCAAAAGTTGGAGGATATAAAGGAAGAGCTGGAAGAAGGCGAAGACAAAAAAGAAGGACCACATAATGAAGAAAAACTCTTGCCCGAGTCGTTAACCAATAACGAGACCCCCAAGAAGGAGGAATCGGACCGTATCGATAATTCAATAGAGCCGCCACTCAGTAAATCTGAGAATCGAAAGCGGCGCAAGAAGTCGAAGCGCAACAAGGAATCTTTGGAAGACCTTAATCTTATCGCACCCAATCTCTCGGAGTCGGATAGCAGTGATGACAGTGATTCAGATGCACCGAGAAGCAGCCACCAGGAGCAGCCTAAGCTGCCAATGAGATCCTCTGTGGATGATCTGGATATGCCCAAGGTGATGCTGTCGCCATCCTCTGAGAGTGACGCCGATGAACTTGATGTGAAATCCAAACTTGAGGATAAGGAAAAGCCTTCCGACGACTCTAATGAAGAAAAGGCTCTTGATGCCGATGATGAATTGGAGCCCAAGAAGGAGGAAGATCAAGTGGATGTCTCAATTTGGAAAAACCTCCTTCAAAATCAGGCGGTGGCCATCCCGGAAGAGCAGGCGGTTAAGGATGAGGAAAATGAAGACTTGTTAGCCAATCTGCCGCCCGCAAAGCTGCACGTTGCCTGGTCTGATCACGATTATTGCAAGTTGTACCGCACGCCTGCACCCTCACCTGTGAAACAAAAGTCCGTTAACAAATCATCGATCAAAACGCCCGGTGAGAATGCATCCAGTGATAGCGACAGCTCAAGTAGCTCCAGCTCCTCAGACTCCGATTCCTCGAGCTGTTCATGCGGGTCCAACTGTAGCTGTAGTTCTAGCAACAGCAGTAGTACCAGTGGCAATTCCGACGATTCAGATAGCTCTACTGCTCGTGGATCTCCACAGAAACGATCTCGTAAGAAATCTTTAAAGGTAAAGAAGAGCTCAGAGTCACTCAAAAACGATCAGAATGGTCAAAATGAGCAGGATCAAGTGGAGGATACGACTGCCGTCAATGAAAACAATAGTCCTGTTGCACCACCCTCTCCCAAGCCTCCGATGTACAATGAGTCGGACTTCGATACGGCATTCTCGGATACAGATGAAGAGTTCTACGACTCCCATCCTCAGAAGCTGGCCAACGAACTGCTGACCCAAAAGCGAGAAGCTCTAATGGCCGAGCATGCCCCACTGCGACCGAGCAACAATTATGACATTGTGGAAAACAGTCGACCCTCAACTCCTTCTCTTCCGGAGGAGGCTTCTGCTTTTGCTGATAAGCGGGAAAAGGTGAGGAACAAGAAAAAGAAGCGGGAACGAAAGTCTACGTGTAAATCTGGCAAGCTGCAGCCGGTTGCTAGTACTGCAACCCCACCCATGGATAGGATACCCGGAATGCCTGGAATGATTGCACCCCTGGAGCCGCCCACTCCTATACTGTCGCATCCAGAATCTTCTCTGTTCCCTGTAACGCCACTTACTCATCGCCAACTGCAATCGTCCATAACGAGAATGAGTGAGGGCAGCAGCTGTTCCGATGCCGATGCCCAGCTGAAGCGTTCGAAACGCCAGCGAAGGCCCAACAAGTTCTATGGCTATACGAGCGACGATGAAAACATGAGCGCCGTTCTAGCGCCACCGCTCCAGGTGGGAATGCAGCTCATTAAACCGCAGCCACCACCACAGTTGACCTGGGCCAAGGAGGATCTGCCCACACCGCCAAAGCAGCGAAACAGGAATAACAATAACAGTAGCCACCACCATCACTCACACAGCAATGGTGGAACTTCATCGGCCGGATCCTCGCGAAAGAGAAGCAAACAACGATCGCTGTTTGGCGCAGGAGGATCTCGCCCAGCCAAGCGTCACAAGCCCGAACCAGAGGATCACTTGCCACCCATTCCGACCCTCAAAATCCGGCCTAGCCTGCTGCCCACCACGGCTCCACCGTCGGACAGTAGTGAAAGCAGCTCTGATGACGAGGAGGCGGAGGTTAATGTGACCAGTGTGGTTCCGGCTCCACAACCGGCGCCACCTCCAGTTTTGCCAACTCCTTTACCGGTGGCATTGCCAGTTCCACCACCACCGCCGCCTGCGGCCACTGCTTTCAATCAACCCATACCACCAGCGCTGCTACCCAATCCCGGATTCGCCACACTGCAGTACTTCAAGGCGAACAACATACGGTATCCCATTCGACCGCCGGCGGGAGCGCGTCTCGCTCGCGAAGGAGAATCCGTGTACTGCTACTGTCGCTGTCCGTACGACGAGGTCTCCGAGATGATCGCATGCGACGGGGACAACTGTCTGATCGAGTGGTTCCACTTCGAGTGCGTGGGCATTATGGTGGCGCCGCAGGGCAAGTGGTTCTGTGCCGAGTGCAGGCCCAAGTACTCTGAGGGTATCTATCAGGGCGCCAAGCCGCAATGAATGAACACGGATTAACTGCATCATTGGTTCCTCCTACCACAAATAAACAACTATAACTACAAACCCCACTACAGAATGGATTACGCTTATTAATTGATAAAAACATATAGTCGCTCATCCCTGGCGATCGTCTAAGGATAAGAAATCGATGTCTTATCTACTAAAGAAATAGAGCTAGACTAAGAAGTATCGTACTTGTAAAATTTGCGGGCGGAATGTAACCCCAGGCTCAAAAGAGCTCTCCGAGGAGAGCCTAAGCTAAGCTAATTGTAATATAAATATTCGCAACAAGAGTATCCCATTATATATACATTTCTATATTCGCTTAAATCGTTTGTAAATATCGATGGCTGCATATTTCGTATGCACTTTGTAAAATAGCTAGATTACTCGATAGATACCATAAACACTTAGGAAATAGGTTATACACCTATAAATAGCAGTCCCAAGTATAGTTCATAACTAATTATACTATATATACACGTAATGACTATGATTAGAACAAAAAATCGAAAGCCAGCTGCAAATCGGAATGCAATGGATTATGAAAAAATAAACATGCAACATTGTGAGACGTATACAAAAACAATTATTAAAACGAATTGTACTAATTTGTTTGGTCACTCGCTCGCTGGTGGGTCCTAATATGAGTTCATCAATTTATAAGGTAATGAGCGGATCATTTGGATAAATAATTGGTTGTTCTAAAAGTGAAGCAGGTGGATGGGCCTTTTGAATAATAAATTGCAATTTATTAAAGGTCGCATGGAATATGGAATCAATTTTTTAATTCCAGTAAGAATATCACCAGCTTTGTACCGATTTTGTGAGCTAATCTAGAAGCAGCTTTTCGAATTCCAAATTGGCGAAAATAAGTTAATATTACGCATTTCGCCTTTCAGGGAATTCCTCTAATGTGGCCAATACTCGTTAACCCACCCGTCCGGACTGTGGGTTTAATATCCTGGAAAGGAATGCCACGTTCCCGGCTCTGATTATGCCCAAGTAAATGCAAATAAGCCACGACAAGGCGGCTAATGTTGTTGTAGTTGCGCACGATGAATGGACACGAATGGCGCCAGGGTCAGCAGTGGGGTCATCCCACCATCCACCCATCCATTCAGAAGCCTTCCTCGTTCGGGGGAGTTTCGGTTTGTTTACCAAACAGCACGTAGATTTAATTGCTGTTGTGGGAAGGAGTCGCTCCGGGCGAGAGCCTTTGGCGAGTGGAAGCAACAACCACAACGTAGTTCAATTACAGGTGGTGCCGGGGGTGTTCCCTACGTTGACTGTATGTGTATATGGTTGGGTATGTGGTGACCACTGGTGGCCAGTGGCCAGTGGTGTGCGTGCGTAGAAATTACCATAAATCTGAAGGCTCGAATAAAAAAGGCTGCTCTGGTGAACTTGGCCAGCCAGTTCGTGTTGAGTTTTCGCGGCGAGCGGTTAACCGGAAACGCGGACAACCGAAGAACGGAATTTTTGAATATTAGTCGACCTGCGTGTCCACAGTGCCATGTCCACGGGACATCCCAGTGCTGAGCAATCAATCGACCCCCAATCCCGCTTCTCCCCATTCGGTGGCATCCACACAGGTGACCATGGTTCGCCGGGCATCGAGTGTTCCTCATCTGAATAGTAGTGGCGGCAGCAGTGCGGACAGCGCCGGAACGTCGGGCAGTCGTCGTGGTCGGGCTCCAGTGGCCGGCTCCCGCGGCCGAAAGACGCCCTCGACCACATCCACCGGCCAGAGTCAGCGCCAGAGTTCCGGCAGCAGCAGCAGTATGCCACGATCACGAAGTCTGACCAATGGCATGCGTCGTCTTAGTCCGCAGAAGGGGACTGGCAGTAGCGGTGGCGCCGGTGGAGGAGGTGGTAGCTCTCGCAATACGCCGTATTTCCTGCGTTCACGCGAGAATGAGTAAGTAGTGTGGGATAAGGATTGCGATGCTTCCCACCGTAATCAATAGGCGATAAGTTGTAAACAGTAAAGACCCATAAATCAAATATTCAATCAATCCATTTAAAAATAGATATAATCCCTAAACTGTAGTCTTTGAAAAATGTTGTTTTCTAAAATTATTTTAGAAGAGAGTTACATGCAGAGCAACTTAATTGTTTTGGCCACTGAAAATGTAGTTTTGGAGGTTTAATAGTCACAGGAACACTAGGAACCTTTATAAAACCATAGCCAAGTCGGAATAGTGTCCATTATTTATTAAACATTTCTGTAAGGAGCCGCCGAGAAAATGTATTAATTTGCATCAGTACGTGTGGCAGGGCGGAAATCGAAAACGGAGGACGGGGTAATGATAACACGACAGGCCGGGAGCCGGAGCAGCTCACCCCTAATAGGCGATCCATTAAAAACCCTTGAGGCAACGAAAATGACGGGAAGCCACAAGCCCAACCATAATGACCACGCACAATAATCCAAGAGAGACAGTCGAACGGACAGCCGAACGGACAGCCGAACGGACAGGCGGCAATCAAGCGGACAGACAAACGGACGACCACCACGTTAGCCAGACTGACCGGCCTCCATTTAAACACTCTCTGTGGGTCGCAAGCGAAGGAAGTATGGGCACAGATCTGGGGTTTGAGTACCCAACGAGCACACGACACAAATCGATTTTGCAATTAAACCATATTGAAGTCTATAGCTGTGCCGATGTCCGTATGCCCGGTATGACCGGAGTCGAGAGCGAAAGTGACACATTTATGTATGTTGGTTTTTTTTTTTATATTCGATGCGGGTTCAGGTGCAGAAGACACAATGAAGTTAAGGTTAAGGACCCCAGTTTCCTGGCGCGCTGGCCAGTGGCAAGTGGGTTAAGTGCTAGTTTTGGACCTGCCTCGCTTTCGGAAGGATCATTAATAATTTAGCGAAGCACAGGTGATTGGAGGGTAAAAAGAAAGTTTGAACTAAGGCTACAATTTGCCATAAAACACACTCAATCGCAATGCACCATTAGAAATTCCCAAACTATTGAGTATTAATTTGAGTAAATATATCCACAATTGACACCTACGTCTGTCACTTAGTAATTTAATGAATTGTAGGGATATACAGAACCTGAATTTATTTAAGAGATACGATATGATTAATCCCACCAGGCTAACGGCATGGTGGGCGTTATAATTATTTTGAAGCACGCATGTGTTTCAGTCTTTTGATTAATTAATGCGTTGATAGCCGTATGATTGACGACACACATCGAAGACAGTGGTGCCATAATCAGTCATAAGCATATATGTACAATCATACATCATGAAGATAGTGGCACAGTATATGTACATCCATGTATGCACATAGGCAATTTCACTACAGTGCTCAACACAAATGAATTTACGTGGCAGTCAGTTTGAATATCCGTGTGGATTTTATACTTTTCAAATTCATATATGGATTTTCTGGCATGCACAGCACGAGTTAGGTCATTATTACGCCCCGCAGATAATCAAACCTGACATTTCGTTGCCTAAACCTAGCATGGGTAATAAATATCTCCTACTAGCGGGTCTGGTTGCCTCGGATTCGGAATTGGTTTCGGATTCCATGCCCGGGAAATAAAAGTGAGAGTTTCGTTCCTTTTTTTCCACTCGCTACAGTTTATTTGATTGGCAAACAAGTGGCCCAGAAAAACCCATATTTTTTTATTGCTCATACGATTTAGCCTGAGTTTTCTCGTTACTTTTAAATCGGTGCTGGGAAAATATTTACCCCATGCAAATATCAACAATACTTACAAGTAGTAGGCTTTCATTTGCACAGGTATGAAATGTGTATTTCATATTGCATATATTTTTGTATGGCTTAAAATAGCATATTAATTGTCTGCCGTAAAACAAATTTTTGTAGTTGATTGGGAATAATAATTGCTGAATTGCAAAGTCCATACTGGGTAACAGGGAATATTTGTAACCAAAATCAAAACTTTCGCTTAAAGCTAAGCCTTTGTAGTCTTTGTATTGGCCTATTAAATATTAAGGGCTAGACCAAAAGTTGATTGAACTTTTCTTGGCGTTAGCTCCTCAAGTCGGCACTCTGGGCCCTCGTGTTAATTCCTTTCCATTGGCGCCTTCTGAAATATTTACCAAGTGCACATATTTACCACAGCAGGCCCAACTCATGTCTGATTAATAATGGTGGAGTGAAGTATGGCCATTAGGGCATGAATGTTTAACGAGTCATTTACGTGAAAATGTTAAATGTCAGCTGTGTGCCACATACAATCACGTTAAGATGGCGCATCGCACATACGCCGTGTTGTCCAGCCTATTTGCAGTTCAATAAACCGTTTGTATTGGAAACTTCGTTTGCTCTGTTAGGGATGCAATTACATTTGCTGGATAATTACTGGGTTAGCGAGCAAGTGAAACCAAAAGTTTCAGGAATCCTTATCAATAATTTATTGCTTAATATTACCATATTTCCAAAAAGCTGCGATTAAATTTCACCGAAGCCATTTCGTTAATCCAATTGAAATGTGACCTCTGACTGCTAGCTCACCTTCACAATAGTGAGTTAGTCGATGCGGTGGTCAAATGAATCAGAAAAACCCCAAAAGTCACGCGCCATACCATCCACCCTTAACCTTGACTAATAATAGGCCGGTCGTAGTGAGAGCTCCATCAAGTTCAAGGCAAATCCACAAATTCTGGAAATTCGCAGGACCCACAGCAAATGGAGCTCATAAAACAATGGGAGCTTTGTTTCACTTTGATTGTTTAATTGTGATTCCGTTAATTGCGAGCTACATTTGGCATCATAGTTGAACAACCATATCCTTGAAAAATATACGTGTTACTCGTTATTGATTAATTGCTATATTGTACAAGTTATTTCAAGTTATTTGTGTGACTTAAAAATACAATTGAAATATATCCTCTCAGGATTGGTAGCGCTGACACGCTGGAAATCGTGGCCTCCAAGTCCACGGGCAGCGAGGAGTGCTCAACGCCGGAGGACAATATTAACGTGGTGGTACGAGTGCGTCCTTTGAACGACAAAGAGAAAAGAGATCGACATGGGTCCACGCTTCAGTTTCCTGGAAACGGCCAGGTTATAGTACGTATTATTTTAACGAGCATTTCAACATGATGTTTAAACCAATCCGCTGCAGCTTGAAGGCAACGATGTGGGCCAGAAGAGGTCGCATAATCGCGATAGTGTGCGGGTTTTCACCTACAACGTGGTATTTGAGCCGGGGGCCACGCAGGAGGATATTCTGGACTACTCGGGTATAAAGCGCATCATTGAAATGGGCATCGAGGGATTCAGTTGCACGGCTTTCTGTTACGGCCAAACGGGATCCGGCAAAACGCACACCCTTACCGGACCCCCCGATTTGGTCAGTCCAGGTCTGAGAGACTTGTAAAATGCTTAACTCCAAAGTGGTTTCTTTTCTCTTTCAGTTCGTTGGCAAGCCGAATCCCAAGGATCCGCGTCATGGCCTCATCTTCCGCTCGTTTTTGTATCTCTTCCAATTGATTAAGAATCGCAAGGACGTCAATTACGTGCTAAAAGCCTCCTTCATGGAAATCTACAATGAGCGGGTAAGTGGCGCCCAACGAGGGACCTCTAATTTGGATTGACCTCTGCAATATCAATTTAAATCCTAATTGCATTTGCCATAATACCGATTGCTTGTCCGCAAACATGCATTCCACTGACCTCCATTAATGGATGTCAGTACGCTTCACCCACCGAAAACAGACAGACTGTTAGTCCACCCACATATCGTGGATTGTCACTATGCGTGAAATGTTTCTGCATTTTGCGTGGCATTTCATTGATTTGTTTTCTTAGCCTACCCACCATTTCCATATTGGTTTCGCAAATTGAATTGCATTTTTTATCAATCCCCTAGGTAATCGATTTGCTAAACCCGGGAAGTGCACGAAAACCGTTGGCGGTGCGCTGGTCCAAGAAATCGGGTGGTTTCTTCGTGGAGAACCTTTTCACGGTGGACTGCGAAGAATTGGATGACCTTCTGGCCGTACTGGAAGAAGGTAAGCAGTAGTTATACATAAAATTGTTGTTTTGCTCACATTCTATATTGCCATTCTTGTAGGTATGAGAAATCGTGCTGTTGGCTCTCATGCCATGAACGATCACTCCTCACGGTCTCACACAATATTGACGGTCCACATCCTGTCCGATCAGCAGACGGACGGTGGGGTGTTTCTTTCCAAGCACGGAAAGATAAACTTCGTGGACCTGGCTGGCAGTGAGTTAACCAAGAAGACGATGAGCGAAGGGAAAACCCTAGAGGAAGCCAACAACATCAACAAGAGCCTTATGGTCCTCGGGTACTGTATCTCCTCGTTGAGCGATTCCAAGAAAAGGACGGGTCACATTCCTTACCGAGATAGCCAGCTCACCAAGCTACTGGCCGACAGTCTGGCGGGGAATGGTGTCACCTTGATGATCGCGTGCGTTTCCCCCGCCCACTATAATCATGCGGAAACCCTCAACACTCTGCGATATGCGTCGCGGGCGAAAAGGATACGCACCAAGCCCGTTATAAAGATGGATCCTAGGGAGGCGCTGATTCTCAGTCTGAAGCGTGACATCCATGCGCTCCAAATGGAGAACGATCACCTGAAGGCGGCATTGAATCTTCATCATCAAGCAGCTCCGAATGGTGGGCCGGTTGAGAATCTTCTGGAGCTTCAACTGGACCGAGTTAGCAGCGGTGGCGGAGTATCAGTGCCCAAAGTTGATTTGCAGCGATTACCGGAACTTGATGGCTCCGAACTCGCCGAGCTCGTTAAGCTATACATGGTGGAGAACGAATCCCTGAGGCAGGAGAATAATCATCTGTTCACCGTGCGGGAAACCATTCTTAGGGATCAGGAGATTGTCTGCCGGGAAAACGAGCGCCTGCTAAAGAAACTGGAGGATGTCAATAAGTAAGTGGGATGCTTGGCATGTTGAATTGGGGTCGGAACGATAGTTTTAAGTCTTGAACTGATTTTTGATTCCTTCTCCAGGACTGGCTCATTGTTCTCTCCCATTTCTGACTCGTTCTAGGTCGAATCCGAACGGGAATGAGGACAGTGAGCCAAGCCAGAAGGCCCAGCCGAATAAGGAGTGAAATATTACCTATATACATATATTGGATGTTTTCTACTTTTTAACCAGTTTTATGTAAAGTGTATTTGTAAATGTTTAACAAAAAAAAAAAAAAAACAAGCCAAGAGTGTGACTAGTCATGTAAGGATTTGTAATAAAAGTTTGTTTTTGTTCCTATGATACGAGCTTCCCTAGAATTTTTACTACAAAGTAAAAACACTATCTGCGCCATGATTAAATTATGATTAAATGTTTGTTAATTTTCTATTATAGAGTCTGTGTGCGTTCCCCATTGATACCAGCACGTCCGGCCATATCTCCAACAACAGGAAAGGAAACACCTGGCACTGAGATCTGGACAAATCCAGAACCGCTCCAATCTCCACCAGGACCAGATTTACCAATAGAGCAGCGGATGTCGGAGAATGCTGATAGACGAACAGATACGGCTCAAAAGCGAATCGATCAGAAAAGAATAGCCAAGAATATTCTTATTATGGCCAATGCATTCCGGAAACCGGACTCAGACATTACCAAGGAGTTGAACCTTAATCCGGAGGAGGCGCATGCTAAGCAGTCGGCTGAGTTTATGCCAGAGTAAGTTTTAGAAACATCATCTAATTAATATTACTCATAACTTCCTTTTTAATTCCAGCATGCTCACATAATTAACTTTAAATGAAAACAGTTGTAAACTGATATAATATATATTTTTGCAATAAATAAAATAAACGGTGTCCAAAACATTGATAAAAAAATCTATAGCTAATAGGTCATATATTGATTCAATTTATGGAAGCTTATAGTAATTCCAAGATTCAAAAACTGTGGAATCTTTCCCCACACCGCCAAGAAGCTTTCACCAACGGCTGGAAAAAGTCGGAAAATTAAAGCACCATTCTCAACGCGGTCACACTTTGATAAATATTGATTTTTCAGCGCCCACAAAAAAATATTTCATCGAGAAGTAGAGCGCATATTTCTCGCTTAAAATATTAGGGAAATCGAAATAAACACAACTCAAATTGTATCAAGGATATTATAGCAGTATTAGCATCCCAGCAACCACCATAGGTCTCGCGGAGACAGCCGTCCTGGACATAATGGCTGCTAATTTGCAACAGCAGCGCTCCATCAACTTGCAGCTACGGCGGGAAGTGGAGATGGAGCGTATGCCCGTCTCGGTGGCCTGCTCCTTGATGATGAAGTACATGTTGGAGCACGAGGAGGAAGACTGCCTGCTCAGCGGCTTCACACAGAAGGTGAATCCGTTTCGTGAGAAGAGCTCCTGCAGCATCCTGTAGATCCGGATACATCATGATCCGGACCCAATCCTAACAGTATTATCCTATAATGTATACTCAATCACGGCCGAGATCAGAATCAGTCGTATTACCTATTTGCTGTTCGTTGTAAGTGTGCTGACCTCAATTATGTCTATAAACTAAGTATATACAATGGAATCGGACGAACCGAGAATTTATGGATGCATAAACAAAATACGAGAAACCGTCTTGACCTAAAACGCCTGCATATGTGTGTATAAATATCGTGTATTTTGCTAATCCTGTAGCTCTTTATTGGAGAATTTAGCAAAGCCCCTTCCTATATAGATGTTTCCTATTGAGATATTCCTGAAATAAAGCCATGTAGCCAGTGATTTTCATGTGAAGGGAGTTTGTTTCGATTTGCTTTTGAAAGAATTTTTAAAATTTCAAAATGTTCTGGATGAGCTTGACCACTGGGCGCTGCGACCAAGCAAGTTCCCATCCCGATCCCATTTCCCATTTCGGATTAATCTTCAAAAGCGGGTCATTTGCCATCTAAAACCGATTTCCGTGGCCGAAATAAATCGAGCCAGGATTAGGGCCTGTGGTCGCCCCATTGTTCCAGATGGAAGTGTAAGGCGCTGTCATATAAAAAGATTTTAAAAGGAGAGTTCGTTTAGGTGGGCTTTCCAAGTTCTTCAACGTTTAACCTAAAATGACACAGAAACATTAGCAGTTCCCGCCACTATTTCGAATTTTCACGAGCCATTAGCAACACTTCTATATCAACGCACAGCTGCTAATTCGACGTTCACCACACTGGCAACAATTGTGGTGTGTAAAAAAGAGCAATTTTACGAAGGTATAGCATGAGTTCGGGCTTTGTGACTGAAGCTGAGGCCACCGAGCAAAGGCAGAGACGTCAGGAGGAATGGGAGCGTGTACGTCAGCCGGAGGATCCACTAGAACGACCTGAGGAACCCTACGATGGGCGCTCACTGTATGAACGCCTCAAACAAAATAAGGACAAGAAGGACATGGAGTTTGAGGAAGCCCACAAGCTGAGTAAGTCTTTTCTATAAACAATGCAATCTGGCATTGTCTAACATGCGCAATATACGTATAGAAAACCTCATCCGTGGTCTGGACGATGATGAGGTGCAGTTTCTGGAATTGGTCGATGCCCATAAAATACACGCGGAGCGCCAGCAAATGCGCGACGAGGAGCTAGAACTAAAGGATTTCCGCAATCGTGTGGAAAAGCTGCAGGAGGAGAGTGTAGACAAGGTGGGTAAAGTTACAGCAACAATCATTTGATTTTACAATCTCCCGAACTTCCGCAACCCTCAGAAACTGCAAGCTGAACTAAAAACCACAGCAAAGTCCGCGGGAGCATCGGTCGGGCGTAGCACTCAGAAGACGCTGCTCGGCCAGGGTATCAAGAGAAAAAACGGCGAACTGCCCACCACCAGTAAAGTAGCCAAAATCACTGAGAATGAGGTCGAACAGACAGCGACAAATGAAGCAACCAAGGACCCTGCCGATAAGACAACGAACACCACATTAACTACAAACAAATACAACCAGGGGGCCCTAAAGTGCATCGCTGTACTTCCGGGTATCGGCTCCTACACGGAGTCTAGTGACTCGGAGGCCAGCACTGATGAGGAGGAACCCAGTATTTGCAGCCGAACCGACTTATGTGGCCGCAAAATTCCCAAGAAGAAGCAGTGCTCAGAGTAGGATCAACTTTTTATTTGGATTCTTAAAGTGTAGTTTTTCCTTGCAAGAGAATATAGCCTAGAGTGTAAACGTAATGTGTTACGCGTCCTTCTTTTTGTTTCTATTGCGATTCTTAACATTCGTCGTCTCATAAAAGTTGCTGCCAATTTTCTTGCGTTTCTGACTGCGTTCCAGGGAGCGTTTTTGCTTGGCAGTCAATCGAGGAGCCTTTGAAGTGCTCGGACCATCGTCGTCAGAGCTGCCAGCATCATCCGAATCACCAGGTTGTATTTTGGCCACTCGGAATTTACCAGACGATGTGATGGCCAGCTGCTGTGGCTTCTTTGACTTGGCCTTCTTGTGCACAACGCGTTGCAAGTCCTCATTGTACTCATCCTCCGAGTAAAACTCGTCCGCTCCATCGCTAGACTCCTCGTCCTCTTCACCGAGGTTGTGGATGCGAGCTTTTTTCTTTGCCGCACGCTCGGCCTTCTGTTGCTCTAAAAGCTCTAGATCTATGTGATCAAGATCCTTCACATCTTGCTGCTCATACTCAAGACCCACGCGAATTTTTCGAAAATCTTGGATCTGCTTAAACTCGCGCGCCTTCTTTACAGACTCACTGACGAATGTCGGTGCCTCGGATTTAGCATCTTCGTTGGGATCCTCTGCGACTACTTCCTCCTGCTTACCCTCCTGGGACTTGGGGACTGCGAATCCTTCGGGGGGAACGTAGAAAGGCAGTTTGCCACGTTGCCAATCGTTGAGCACCATACGGGCAGTTACCGTAACGTCCGGCTCACCACCTTTTAGCAACTTGCCGGTCTTTTGAGCCAACTGTTCTAAAAAGTGAGTGGATGTGTCCCAGTGTTCAATTTTGTAGTTCTTTGAAATGTACTCTGGACGCACGCGTTTCAGCAGAGAGTCTACGTAATCTTCAGGATTTGTGACGAGCTCCACCCGCACCACACCCTTCAACACCTTCTCGGTGTCAGTCTCCGCGGTGGGATACACCACGCCAGGACAATCGATCAAGAAGATGCGTTTCATTAGCGTTATGTACTGCCATACTTTCGTCTCCCCCGCAATTGGTGCTACTTTGCAAACCTTTTTTGATCGTAGAGCATTAATAACAGAAGATTTACCCACGTTGGGATACCCAATGAAGCCCACACTGATCTGTTTTTTGTCCAAATGCAGTTTGCCCAACTGACGGAAAAGATTGATGAGCGCACCTATAAAAATAATTGATTTTTATGACAAATAATTGATATTTTTACTTTATAAACGTACCTTTTCCAAATGGATGTTGTAGGGAGGCATGGAAGGCAATAGTAGGATATTCGGCACTAAGAATAGCCACCCAACGCTGGGTTACCCACACCGGCACCAGATCAACCTTGTTCAGGATGAAAAATAAATGTTTGTGCGGCTTTTCCTTGCGCAAGAACTCCTCGATGTACTTCGAACGCGTGCCCATGGGATCGCGGGCATCCAGAACCTGAAGCAGCACATCGGACGCATCGACCACCTTGTGCAGCTCGTTCCAGATGCGTTTGCTCTGTCCCGCACCGAACACCCAATCACGGACGGCCTTCTTTTCGCCAGTGTCCTCGCGGATTAGATCTAAGTCCTTAGCGGAATCGTACTTATCGGCCTGGTCATCGGCCGCCTTGCTTAGATCTTCCAGATCGCGAACCTTTAGGCTGACGCGTTTGCGCTGCTTTTTGGGCCCAAAGGTACTGTCGAAGCTCTCGGTGTCCAGCAAATGAACCCTTTTGTATTTTGCTGCCTCGTTCAGTAAGGTCACCGGTAACTGGGATGGCTTCATGATCACCTGGTAGGGATCCTTGACAGCCTTGCCAATCTCATCCTGGAACTTTTGCAAAGCAGTTTGCGAGATAACGCGGGAATTGCTGAACCACTTGGGCGTAGGCTCCACTCGAGCCATTGTTCCAGCAGGCAGGCGCCCCTAAAATGAAGCACATATCCAGGGTTAGTATGAAGTATTAAATGGCTTGTGGGAGACATATTCGGCATTTTCTCTCTTGTGTTTAATAAAAGATTTTATCTTATATATAATTGTTGGGGTCTACAACAAGAATGTGTAATTAAATTATTATACCGATAATAATGCGTAAGAAAAATTTACATTTGAGATCTTTTTATCTTTTAATGCTTTCAATTTCAATATCTGTATTTTGAGTCGATCGTTTTAATTGCACTTGTGTGAAGTAGATGATTATTTTGGAAACTAAACAATAATTTTGGTTTATTCATGTTGCAATAAATCCTTCTTATGGCTATGAGTGAAATCTATGGTTAATCTTATGTATCCAAAGATACGAATTGTCGAAGATACAAGTTGTAAAGCTAAAACTCACCTGAAAGGGGGCGGGAGTGAGGATCTTTCCAGTGCGATCGCGCTTGGCCTTGAAGTTACGGTACATCTGAAGCCGCTTGATGGTGCCCTTGGTGCGGGGGTGGGCGACTCCCTTGAGGCCGCTTTTGGGGCGCTCCGGATTCATCGAGTGATTTGAGTGGTTAAATCCCTGCGTCCGGGGCTTACCCGGGGTGCTGCGTACCTTTGGCATGGTGTCTTAAGAATGTCGTGTGCCTTGTTTATAAATCAAATAAATCGTATGTTTGGACACTCTCAAACCAAACCACACGTGTTTTTTTATGAAATAAAAAAAAACAAAGGGATCGTGCGTTGTTTAGCACTGCCTGGACTTAGTATCCAACACTGGAATGCGCTTCAGAAAATCTCGACTACGAGGACTGGCCACACTAAAATCACAACAGTAATAAACAGCAGTTTGGGTACAACCTATGAAATTATTGCATTTATTAAATGCAACTATAACCGGGGTACATCTGGTCTTTAAATAATTTGTTGCAATTAAAGTGAATTTAAAAAATATCTAGTACTCTCTTGGCTACTCTTTGGTTAATGGTTATGGAACTACTATTCCTATTGGGCATATACTTATGACCATCACTGTATTCAAGTAGCAAGCTGGTTTTATATCCGTGTGCCTATATACATTTGTATCCGCTTGGCCACGAGCTTCGGCTGCACTTGGCAAACTTAACAAATAAACCATTGAATCCTGCCTATTGCAACGAGAATATAATGTGAATCAGAGCATTAAGAACGACACGTAGCGATTAGCATAGTAGATTTTAACATTCGAGCAAAATTTATTTCCCAAGCGCGTCTTGGGATTGCGTATGCGTGAGCCAGCACCTGCATGTGTGTGTGTTTTGGAATGTGGCCCTGCACGAAATTCAAATAGTGACCATCCTTGAGATTTTGCATACTGGCAAGATGGACGAGCACACGCTCAACGACCTGTTGGAGTGCTCCGTGTGTCTTGAGCGACTGGACACCACATCGAAGGTGCTGCCATGCCAGCACACCTTCTGCCGCAAATGCTTGCAGGTGAGTAATTGTTGTGGGTTTTCTGCATATATCATATAACCTGAATGATTTCATCATCCTATGCCAGGACATTGTGGCCAGTCAGCACAAGTTGCGATGCCCGGAGTGCCGCATCCTGGTCTCTTGCAAAATCGATGAGCTGCCTCCAAACGTCTTGCTGATGCGAATCTTAGAAGGTAACAGCTACGCCCACACCAATCTCAACTGGCAGAGCACAGCAGCCTACGCTGAAAATCAAAAAATGGTTGACTTTATGAGTGCGGCAAAGTGGCTTTGGCAATTGAATATGGCGTTTACCTGGTCTTTACCTAACTTTAAACACCCTTTCTTCAATTTTCACAGGCATGAAACAAAATGCAGCAGCTGGCAAAGGCGATGAAAAGGGAGAGGAGACTGAAACACAGCCGGAAAGCGCCAAACCTCAGACGCCAGCGGAATCAGCGGCCCTGTCTGGTAACCAAGTACTCCAGGTGCAGTCACATCAGCAATCTCATCAGCCGACTCGTCACAAGCAACGTCGATTTCTACTCCCCCACGCCTATGCCCTCTTCGACTTCGCCTCCGGTGAAGCTACCGATCTAAAGTTCAAGAAAGGGGATCTGATACTGATCAAGCATCGCATCGACAACAACTGGTTTGTGGGTCAAGCGAATGGTCAGGAGGGCACGTTCCCCATCAACTACGTCAAGGTATCGGTTCCGCTGCCCATGCCGCAGTGCATCGCCATGTATGACTTTAAAATGGGGCCCAACGACGAGGAGGGATGCCTCGAATTTAAGAAAAGCACTGTAATACAGGTAATGCGCCGAGTTGATCATAATTGGGCAGAAGGACGAATTGGCCAGACCATCGGAATCTTTCCAATAGCATTCGTTGAGCTGAATGCAGCGGCCAAAAAGCTGTTGGACAGCGGGCTACACACCCATCCATTGTGCCATCCACCGAAGCAACAGGGGCAGCGGGCTCTTCCTCCGGTTCCAGTTATTGATCCCACGGTGGTAACGGAATCCAGTTCGGGATCCTCCAATTCCACGCCGGCCAGCAGCAATTCAAGCTCCACATCCAGCTCGAATAACTGCAGTCCGAATCACCAAATCTCACTGCCGAATACTACCCCCCAACATGTAGTAGCTTCGGGATCGGCGTCTGTTCGTTTCCGTGACAAGGGAGCAAAGGAGAAACGCCACTCACTAAATGCTTTGCTTGGAGGAGGAGCTCCGTTGAGTCTACTGCAGACTAACCGCCATTCGGCTGAAATTCTTAGCCTGCCCCATGAACTAAGCCGCTTGGAGGTTTCCAGCTCAACAGCTCTGAAACCCACGTCCGCCCCACAGACATCGCGTGTACTTAAGACCACTGTTCAGCAGCAGATGCAACCGAATTTGCCCTGGGGATACTTAGCCCTGTTCCCATACAAACCACGCCAAACGGATGAGCTGGAATTAAAGAAGGGTTGTGTTTACATTGTGACCGAACGATGTGTGGACGGTTGGTTCAAGGGGAAAAACTGGTTGGACATCACTGGAGTGTTCCCGGGCAACTATCTGACGCCCCTGCGCGCCCGCGACCAGCAGCAGTTAATGCATCAATGGAAATATGTTCCCCAAAATGCAGATGCCCAGATGGCACAAGTACAGCAGCATCCAGTTGCACCAGATGTGCGACTCAACAACATGATGTCCATGCAACCGCCTGATTTGCCACCTCGTCAGCAGCAGGCTACCGCCACGACCACCAGTTGCTCTGTTTGGTCGAAACCAGTGGAGGCGCTGTTTAGCAGAAAATCGGAGCCCAAGCCTGAAACTGCCACAGCCTCGAATACGAGCAGCAGTTCCTCTGGAGCAGTGGGACTTATGAGGCGATTAACTCATATGAAAACACGTTCCAAATCTCCAGGAGCGTCCTTGCAGCAAGTTCCGAAAGAAGCTATTAGCACAAATGTGGAATTTACAACAAACCCATCAGCTAAATTGCAACCAGTACATGTGAGGTTAGATCCGCAATAATATGTTATCCTTATAGACTAGAATAAAAGTTAAATTTTTTTGTCTCTTCAGATCCGGTTCGTGCCCCAGTCAGCTGCAGCACAGTCAACCGCTCAATGAAACTCCAGCAGCCAAGACAGCGGCACAACAACAACAGTTTCTAACCAAGCAACTGCCTCCTGCATCTACGAACAGCGTTTCGTACGGATCGCAACGCGTGAAAGGAAGCAAGGATCGTCCTCACTTGATTTGGTTCGTACGGCTTAATTTTAGGGCTTTAACTTTTAACTAACTCTTGAATTTTGATTCAGCGCGAGACAATCATTAGATGCAGCTACATTTCGCAGTATGTACAACAATGCCGCGTCGCCGCCGCCACCTACTACTTCCGTGGCCCCAGCTGTCTACACAGGCGGTCAGCAACAGGTGATTCCCGGAGGTGGAGCGCAATCCCAGTTGCATGCCAATATGATTATTGCACCCAGCCATCGGAAGTCGCACAGCCTAGATGCGAGTCATGTGCTGAGTCCCAGCAGCAATATGATCACGGAGGCGGCCATTAAGGCCAGCGCCACCACAAAGTCTCCTTACTGCACGAGGGAAAGGTGGGTTTTGCAAAACATTATTGTGAGCTTAGAGATTTACTAATATAACCTTTTATCGTAGTCGATTCCGCTGCATTGTGCCGTATCCACCAAACAGCGACATTGAACTAGAGCTACATTTGGGCGACATCATCTACGTCCAGCGGAAGCAGAAGAACGGCTGGTACAAGGGCACACATGCCCGTACCCACAAAACCGGGCTGTTCCCCGCCTCCTTTGTGGAACCGGATTGTTAGGAAGAAATATATGGTTCAAACTAGAATTTATTAAGCGAAATTCCAAATTACTTGTCTATAAGGATTCAATCGTCGGTCTATTCGGGCTTCCAAATACGCAATCTCCTATTTCTCTTTTCAAAAAAGAAACCATTTTGTACTCTTCCAATCGAATGGGCAGCTCGCCGTTGTACTTTTTTATACAATGCTTAATCAAAATAGGCTAGCCATGTAAGACTTTGGGAACAGTTACTTAAGCCTTAGCTAGAGAAATAATCTAACCGATCCTTGTGCCCTCTACAAAGTTATTTGTATTATACGATACTCAGTAATACCCTTTGGTCGTTTTAACTTATTTTATTCACCAAGCAAAACATCGAAGCTAACTGTGGATTCAACTACGGCAGGCAAGGTTACTCGCTTTTTTCGAACTTGGATCCGTAGATGGGCACGTACTGCAGGACCAGCTTCCAGTCGGTGTAGTAAAGCACGGCCAGGCCAGCAGCTCCTCCGAATCCGGCTCCAGATCGGATGCTACGAAGTAAAAGAAACAAGTTGAGTTCTCTGGATGGTTATGCAATGTGTGCTTTGGTAGCATTAAGAGAGTGGGAACACCAATGAATTCATGATGCAGAATCAAGCAAGACATCATATACTTACAAGGAACTCGCGATTTCAGCGTGCTTCTTGCCAAAAGGTATGCGGAAAGCCATTCTTTGTTGGTTTAATAACTTTTCACTCGCACCAAAATATTCGCAATGAACGCAACACTTTCGAATGTGCTAAATAATACCACTGCAGTGTGACCGTAGGCCAGCGCACAACTTTAAGTGCAAGGTGTGACAACTCTGTGCGGCCTACGTGAGAACAACAACTAGTCATCAACAAAAACTAATATCCGCAAGAACTAATCAAAAATTACGAAATTAAAATGAAAATATCCGTTTTTGGGGAGCTTAACACTTTCGAGCTATTTGTCCTGTCCACTGTGATACCGGCGGTGTTTGTTTACCTGTGGACTCTGATATCTGGCGATATGAAGGTAGGGCAGATATTGCTTATCAGAATGGTAAATTTTAAGAACTTTTCCCTTTCTGACCTGATTTTACAGAATTTCAAGGGCAGCAAATTGGCATACTCAGTTTATACGGCCAAGGATCCCATTAATTGCTATCAAGACTACGAACCGGAGAAGCAAAAGGATACGTAGACTATGTGCCCGGTTGGATTGCCAGGAACCAACATCTTTTATACTTGTATATATTTATGAGAATTGTGTGATGATCAAGAGAGGGTTCTTGGAAAAGGACAATAAACCTTTGTGGGCTGCATTTAATATTTCGTTTTTTCTTGTAGCTTTCGGGAATTTTCACATACTTAGAAATATTTTAAAAGTAAATAAGATAATTCCATATGAATCATATTTCGAACGACCTGGTCACACCCACCCTTTCTTGGTATTTTCGCGCTTGTAGCAAACTTTCTCATTGAAGTGAGCCCAGTCAGAGATTTTAAGGTAATTTTTGGCTTCCTAATTGTTTAAAGGCTCCCTTATCGCCGGATATTGCGGGTTTTGATCGTGTCCTTCGCACTTCCTGGTGCCCATACGCACCAACAATCCGATAGCCTCCAAGTCAGGCCGAAAAACTAAAACAAACAAAGAAGACAACTACGCAGAAGACGAACAAAAACAATGTCGGAAACATACGGTTTGTCAGCACACAACTAACTAATTAATTCATTTTACTAATTAATTTCGGTGCTCGTCGCTCACCTAGATTACCTGTTCAAGTTCCTGATAATTGGCAGTGCTGGCAGCGGTAAGAGTTGTCTGTTGCATCACTTCATCGAGAGCAAGTGTAAGTTAGTAGCCTGAAAATAATAGACGCTTAATGAATTTTATAACTATGTACCATCAAAGTCAAAGACGACAGTTCGCACACCATCGGAGTGGAGTTCGGCTCGCGGATTGTGAACGTGGGCGGCAAGTCGGTAAAGCTACAGATATGGGACACGGCCGGTCAGGAGAGATTCCGATCGGTGACAAGATCGTACTATCGCGGAGCAGCTGGAGCTCTCCTGGTCTACGACGCCACTTCGCGGGACTCATTCAATGCTTTGACAAACTGGTTGAATGATGCTCGCACTCTGGCCAGCCCAAATATTGTGATCCTTTTGGTGGGCAACAAAAAGGACTTGGAGGAGGCGCGTGATGTGACCTTTCTGGAAGCAAGCACCTTTGCCCAAGAGAACGGTATGTTTTCCAGGATTATCTATAAATTGTCTATCGTCATTCTACGTCTGTTTGTCGTTGCAGAGCTTATCTTCCTGGAGACGAGCGCCAAGACGGGCGAGAATGTTGAGGAGGCCTTTCTCAAGTGCTCAAAGACCATACTGGCCAAAATTGAGACCGGAGAGCTGGATCCCGAGCGCATCGGCAGCGGTATTCAGTACGGCGGAGCTGCCCTCCGTAACTTACAGACACGACAGCGCAGCATCAATAAGCCGGATTGCACCTGTCGTGTTTAGGCCGCATAAGTGGTGCTGATTTATTTCCATTTAATCTCAAACAGGAATGCGCATTCGGATTCCTCCTTAGTTGTATTGTGTACTTGTGTGTGTCCACTTTTTTAGTACGTATTTTGTCTTGCTAGATTAACCATTCCAATTGTAAGCATAATGCAATTCGATTTGTTTTAACATAACCAATTACCACTTGAAAGCCTATTATTTCGGGGTAACCCCAAATGTTACTTACTATAATTTGTAATTCGTGAAGCACTAGAGCCCTCGAGCAACGAATGATGTATGGCTACAGGCACATGGATCGGATCTAGAGGATGAACAGAATACACTCGGCATTTTTAATGTAAATAAGTAGCGATACGCCGTTGACGACGTCGCCGATTGTAAATCCCATTGAAGCATGCACGCGGTAAATAAAAACGCAAATTGATAAATTCAATTGTATAAAAATATTTATTTCGACCCTAGGTAACAAATGTATTAAAGCTACTAAATTTTACTTTTAACAATGATGTTAAAACATTTTAAAAGGTACAAATTGAAAAAAAAAATAATTAAAATCCGTTTGTCATGGGCTCTTGGTTTTGGTTTGTTTTAAGAGATTTTAACAATTTATGGTAATCAAAAATGAGCATACATATGTATGTATACTCTAGATTTTGTTTTACACATTTAATATCTATTAAAGCAATGTAAAAGTATTTTTTAATTCTAAGATTTGCAGTTATGTTGATTAGGTGCTCTTTACTGTCCTCTTCCAAATGATTTCTTCTTGGCTATAAAGCAAATGCAATGCAGTTTAGCAGAAATCACATGGAAACTCGAATGGACTTCTAGCCCATGGTTCTACCATCATATTAGGCGTCGCATTTGCTTAGCAGCTGAAGGGCGTGCTTGGCAGCCGATAGCTTGGCCTGGTTCTTATTGCTCCCAAATCCGTAAACCTTAATCGACTTTTCCATGCAGGTAAATTGACAACTAACCATCAAAGTGTCCCCTTCCATAATGGGCGAGCTGAACACGGGCTTCGCATGCTTGTGCTCAATGAGCTGGCGTATAGGATTGATGGGCATATTGCGCGTGAACTCCTGAAGCTCCGGCTCGAAGAGACGGAAAATGACCTCCCAAGTGCGTTGGAGATCTCGGCAGTCCAGGTATATGGCTGCAATAAGGGCCTCCAGAACATCCCCCAACGTCTTTGGCACGTCCACATTTGTGGACATGTTGAACTCACCCTTTGGTGGGACTCCTTGCTCTGCTTCCTGAGAAATGCATTTATTTGCATGCGGTAACTCCAATTCGTCATCCAAGTCCAGCGGGGTCGGCTGAACATCGGCTTCCTCGAGCAGAATGTGCACATAGTTGGTCACCCGGTGACCCTGGCTCTCCTGGAAGTTCACGAATTTGGATATGGTCTCGGAGAGCTTTTCGTTCTCCGCTAGGATAAAAAAGTGCAACCGATGCCGTACGCAAATGCAGGCCAGCGTAGTATTGTTGACCAAAGCGGAACGCAGATCTGTGAGGGCGCCCGGATTCATTTTTGTATTGTTCTCAAAAATATAGGCAGAGATTAGAAAGTCGAGTATGGCATCCCCAATAAATTCCAGCTCCTGATAGGACCCAGTGATGCGATTAGTGGGATACGAAGGATGGGTGAGGGCCTGCAGCAAATATCGCCGATCCTTAAACGTGTAGCCCAGATTATGTTCCAAATGAGAGTGATTTATGAGAAAGCCGTCAATTTCTGTGGTATTCACGTTCGCCCGGATATTCTTGCTGCCCAGTTCGAGGTTCAGTAACTCAGTAAGCGGCTTGTCAATATCCGACCGGCAAATCTTAAAGTACTCTAGCATCTTGAAGGCATGCTGCAGTCCGTAATTCTTAACGATCACGCCCAATAGCGCCTCAAGGGTATCGGCTATCACCTTGTTGGCAATCGCGACCAGTCCCACGCAGAAGTTTACCTCGGATGAAAAATCGGAGCCAGCATAAAAGGACTGCCCATTCGCTCGACATCCCTCCACGAAGCGGTTGTACTTGATATCGCTGCAGTTGCCCTTCACCAGGGACTCCTCATCGTCGAGAGCCAAGTCACGGAGATTGTGTGGGCCAATCATGTTTGCAAAACCGGGCTTTTCTCGCCACAAAGCTAGAACATTGTGGGGCAAACTAATGCTGGGTGGAACCCATGTGTACCTAGGCGTAAACAGAATGGTGTTGAGCTTTTTGGGAATGTCCGTGTCGGCGAGGCAGTACAACAGGTTACGATTAGACACAAGCTTGGATTTGACCTGTGTAAGAGTGCCCTCATTCCAATCCGAATACTTGCTGGCCAGGTAGAGCGTGGCACTAAGCTTTAGGAAGGAATCGCCCAGAATCTCTAGGCGTTCCATGTCGAAAACATCCGTTGCGCTCGAGGCAGTGATTGCAGCCAAAAACTCGCCCTGCTCCGCTGGCGTTATATGTTCTTCGGAAAAAGTTTTTTGCAAAATGAGCAGTGGTTTTACCTCCCCGCGGACAGTCGGTCTTGACGGCATCAAAGCTGGCACGTTTGCGTTGGTCTTGGCCGGACTTCTGTAGCCATAGACATTACCCGTGGGCATATGGAACTGATTTTTTGTCCAGTACTCCTTATCTTCAAAATCTTGATTATCTAGCTCACACACATTACCAACGCTAAAATTATAGTAGTAGGCCAGCTCCACGGGATACGTACTCAAAAGATTCCGCGACAGATCAATCGGTTCCATATACTGTTGCCAGGAATTTTCTAATTCTGTTATTTCAAGAGCTGCCATGGGCGCCTGAATGGACTTTGTGGCCATTGGCTCTAAAAGGGATTTCGGCTCCTCGACATCCTCAGTTGGTATGGCATTGCCCAGGGGGTCGACATTCCGCCTTAGCGAAAAATCAATTTCTAGTGGCTTAGGCATGTAATCAGTTCCATTGAAAGGCAGCAGATCGAGGTTTAAATACGTATTAAATCGCTTGCGTAAGGACTCCGCGTGGAGAAGGAAGTACATGCGGTTCAAAATGCTGGGTAGGAAGATCAACTTAATCCACAAATCGCCAGGAAATTCCAAATTGATGCACAGCTCCGGAATCAAAATAACTTTCAACCTAGCCTTGCTCTGCGCTTTGGATTTTCCACGATTTTGAACGTAGAAATTGAGCTGTTCCGTAAGATCTCTGACCTCGATCAAAAACTTATCCTTGTGAACAACATCACCAATGCGGTTGCCGTACTTTGACATGGTGAAATCGTAGTAGGTCTTTTCCTGTTGGTTATTTTCCATAAAACTTAACGGTGTTAGCTCACGGTGCACCTTTGTGACCAGCATGCGCTTATCATTGTTGGTATACCATTGGGTAACAATTTTCCCCTCAAAATCTTCAGGACGTGGAGCAGGCTGTTGCTCGCGTTGCTGTACACTTGACCCTTGACCTTGTGCTAACTTTTGAAACTTGGTCATCAGTTGCCAGTCAATACATTTCTGTTGATCCGCATCCAGTATGAGAGGAACTACCAGGTAGGAGTTCTCCTTGCTGCGACGATCCAGCACAAAGCACGGCTGCCAGATCTTCAGGATATCGCGGAATACCATTCCGTGAAACTGATGGAGCAGATCCAGCTGCTCGGAGTTCTGGATAGTTACTTCAAGTGGTGCATCGGCCACTCGAACGTGCAGCATACCCTGATTGCTAAACAGGGGCATCTCTGCAAGGCGTGGTAGCTTGTTTCGCAGCAATATAGCATAATTTCTAGGTGTTCGGAGGTTTAAATACATGTGTTCCGTGTACTCACACAATTTGAACTGCGGCTCTAAAAATATCTCGTAGGCATAACAGAGCTCACCTAGCCGCGGACGTGCGTCGTAAAACTCCAACGGACAGTGGGTCTTGTAGGTACGGGGCTTGCTCTTCTCGCCCTTGTTTACTGTCGCAGTTACTATGGTTGAAATATTAAAATAAGTAAACAGATCTTATGCAAGTTCTTGTTAACTCACCACTATCGCCATAATTATGCCAGTGCTCAAAATGAACATCAGCAATAGCGGCTACGCGCTCCTTCAATGTTTTGGGTAGGAATTTCTCGCTTAACTCTCCCAAACTGTAGAGTGCCAGACACGCTTTGAAGGCAGCTGATATCTTGGCAATTCTAGCGTTGTCCATGGGATCGCTCTGAAAGAAATGAAAGCAATTAAGGCTATTTGATTTTGCCATTTTCAATCTGATTCTCTAGCTTACGTAAATTGTGTCCCTTAGAATGCAATTTAGTGGCATGTTGATTGAAACTACGTGTTTGTCCTTGGCATTAGCTCCAAATAACTTATTACGTTCGCCTTCTTCCAATAAATTGATCCAGGGGATCAGAAAGCCAAAAGCATCCGTGGGAATTGTCTGGCAATAGCGATGCAATAGGGTTAGGGCATTGCTGGGAAGCAAAACGGCACCATGCTCATTGGTGAAAGGCTTAATAACGTCCTGGAAGTGTTTTTCGATTTCGTACAATTCTGGCATAGCCTCTTCTAGAACTCGTTCCTTTAAATATTCGGCAATCTCATCATGCGCATTCCGATACTGACAAATTTGCTGACACGTCTTCTCCCTGTCCCTCTCAGCCGTGAACACCACGAATTTGGCCTCAGGGGAACGAGCCCGACCCTTTGTCTGCACGTACATGTTAAAGGTTTTAAGAGGATCAAGAATAAAGACATGATTGCAGGCCTGCACATCGATGCCTTCTTCTAGGACGCTTGAACATATCATCAGATTGGCATTACCTTCCCGAAACTTTTGAATGGCCTGCGAGACGGAAAGGACATATTTTGAAAAATATCAGCAAGTAACGATAATTCCCACACCTACAGATTTTTGATGTTTTCTCTCTAAGACGCTCCCAAAGTCTGGGGAAATACTGTTGCGGCCCACCATGAATTGGGGAGTAAGCACGTCTCGCAGCTCAGGCGTAGAATTGATGTAGTTGAGCAGCAAGCCATAGATGCACTTGCAGGTGTAGCGGCGTTCAACAAAGACCAGGCAGCAGATATCTTTGGGATCCTTATGAGCGAAAGATACCTTAAGACTCATCAGGAATCGCTGAATCTTCGGGGTGGAGAAGTTCATAATGATGTCCTCAGTGTTCACGTCGTCATCAGGACCGTCGTCGTCATCTGTCATGTCCCGCAGTTTTTGCACCAGCAAGTGACGGATTCTCTCGCACAAGGTCAAGGCCGTCCTATGCATCAACTTCACGCTTAGCGTCTCGGCCTGGCGCCTCTTTATATCGAACTCGACAATTAACGAGATTATGGCTATGGAAGCTGCGTAGATGCCGTACTCTTGCAGCTGGTACACAAAGTCGTTGAACATCTGCTTTACAAAGCCCTTCTTCGACGAATCCCGCTGGCAATGCAATGACTTTGACCTTCGCACCGGTTGAACGCCAATATTCATGAGTTCTAAGGACACAAAGAACTGTTTAATTTGTGCGATTATGAACCTTTCAACCGTGGGCCCTTGCTCTTGATGTGGAAAGGTCACCATGGCCTCTGTGGGCTTGGTGGCGTACCTGAAAGGAATACGCACTTGTTGAGAAACTAAAGCTAAAATGCGAGCAGCTCTTACAGCATCACGTTTTCAATCTCCTTGGTGTCGGACACGGTAATGATGTTTCCCCGATATGTGATCTCCAGCTCTTTAAGTTTTGTGGCCACTTTCGAAATTTCATTTCCCTTGATTAGCACCCCGGTGAGACCCACCACTCGCGGCAAATTTGTTTGATCAGCGATAGTGAACAATCGCATGAACTCACGAAATGGGTGGTGACGAGTACCGTGGTGGCACTCGTCTATAATGACAACGCTTATGGAGTTTAGAGCCATGTTCTTCTGGGTGACCATATCCAAAAAGACCTGGGCCGTGCCAACAAGAACCTGTTAAGAAACAAAAATTGCGCATGAAGGATTAATTCTGGAAGAAGTGTACAATGTACAATGTACACTGTACAATGGAAAATCCTTAAAAGAAACATAAACACAACAACGCGGAGTATCGAAGAGCAACTTAAAAAAATCAAATAGAAAATGCATTTCTTTCATGAAACTGTTCGTATCTACTACTCGATGATCCAGAACAACCACCACCCTCAATTTATTATTAAATAAACAAATAAAATAAATCAATTGATGGCTTACCGAAACCCGACCCTTTACAGCCTACAAAAATGCTGATCTCAAGTGTTTCAACTCAAGTGGTGAACGCATTTGCAGTGTGTAGTGGTAGTGTAGTGTGTAGTCTGTACGTGATCATAAGTAAAAATGACTCCGCCATCCTATACTCACTTGGTTGTTTTCGATTTCATCACTCCACTTTCCGCGCGTCCATTCGTCCACTCCCTGTTCACCCACATAAAAGCCAACCTTAAAGTTGGTGTTCCGTCTGACGGCCACCGCCTGTTGACGGGCCAATTCCACAGTATTGCACATGAACAACGCACGCTTTCCGCCACTTGCGATGGGTCTTTATAGGTAACACATATAGTAATATATATATATAAATGTAAGTATTCATTCGTTACTAACTTGTCCAAGTCCTGGGAGAAGCGCTTCAGTACTAGGATGGCCACGAACGTTTTCCCTGATCCTGTGGGCAGGTATACAATGCCATTGCGCTTCGTTAGGTAGTCAACCAGGCGAAGTTGATAGCTGCGAGGCTGGACAGGATTTTGTTAATTATTTTGCAATGCGGATGCGAATGCGAATGCAATTTATTATACCTTATATCTTTCCACATCTTTGCTTATGGTTACAGAGTCTTCTGGCTCTTGCATAGTTTAGCTGGCGGATACAGTTTGAGTTGAATTTTTTATTTCACTCTACGTAAGTTTAGAGTTCCCCGGATTTTGATATTACAACTTTAGAAGTCAAATTTTCAACAAAGGAAAAAAGAAACAGGCGACAGAGTGGCCAGCGGCTCTTATTAGATGCCTTGTGTCAAACGTTTTAAGAATTGTGTTTCAAATCGGACTGGTCACACTACGCAGTGCGGTTCTTTTTCATTATCATTGAAATCATTGAATTGAAATTATTGCCACAAACCGCAACATAAATATATTTGTTTTGAATTGCTCGCTGCCAATAAAATACCTTCCGAAATAATAATAAACATTTCCATTTTTATTGAAATCTGCAACAAAATAATTAGCATTTTTGGTAGTGTAAGTTCGTGAATTATTTATTATTTGAATTCTTAATCAATACCAATTGTTTAGAAAATATCACATCACACACTTTTTGACCACAGATCATTTAGACCTTTCTTTGCACGGAAGTTTAAAGATTAAAGATTAAAGTTTGCTTAAATTTCTTATTTCATCATTTTTTTCCAACACTTAAAATCTTGTCAAACTAAATACCAATTGAGTCTAATTAGAACTACTACTGACGGAAATGTACGAAAATTCGGATAGTTTATATACATACATGGTGGCTCTACTTTATTGATTATGCTCTTCACTTCTTATACATAACATTTTCTTATTGGCTTAAGGAGAATATGAAAAAGTATCGCTATGACTAAGACTACGCGACATCATCACGTCTGGCTCTTGTCATCACTCTTGACACCCTTTCCTCCGGACAGCATGTCCTGGATTTCGATTATCGTCTTGCCCTTGGTCTCCGGCACGAAGAACAGAGAGTAGAAGAAGGCGATGACCGCGATCACGGTGAAGATCCAGAAGGTTGGACCCGGCCCGATCGCGCTCTTGAGGATTGGGAAGAGCAGCGTGACCATGAAGGCCGACAGCCAGTTGCTGGTGCCGGCAATCGATCCTGCCACACTCTTCACATCCTCCGAGAAGAGCTCCGCCATCACCAGCCACGGCACCGGTCCAAATCCAATCGAGAAGAATATAATGAAAATGCAGATACTGCTGATCGGCAGCCAACCGAAGTTGTCCATTGACGCCGAATCGTTCTCCTTTAGCTGAAAGTACACGCCCATCAGTGCAGTGGACACGGCCATCAGAATGCCAGAAATGAGGAGCAGGATGCGACGGCCAGCCTTGTCGATAATGGCCACGGCCACCAGCGTGCTGGTCACTTGGGTGACTCCAATGATAAGCGTGGCATCGCTGCCACTTACGCCAGAGCCCGTATCCTCAAAAATGGAGGTGGAGTAGAAGAGGATGGCGTTGATTCCCGTCCACTGCTGGAAGACCTGCAGGAGCACAGCGATTCCAAGACCCTTCAGGACGATGGGGCGACGAAGGGCGGACAGAATGTTGACCTGTAATGAAAAGAGGACCATGAGTTATTTTCTAATCTTTACCAAAATCAATGTATTTATTAGGTAAGATAAGTAGTATCTGCTACACTGATTACAAAATGGAATAATGGAAATAAATTACTTATTGTTTTCATATGTTGTTTAACTACGAAATCGTTCAAGTTATTGAAATTCCTTATGAATGAAAACAAATAATGATATTTCTGAATTTACAACATTTCTTTTATCAGGGTAAGTGGTACATATATGTATAACTTCCGATTGTGTGATAATGGAAAGAGTAATAAATCAGTTAAAGCCCTGCTAACCCATTATAAAGTTTCTTTATGCCTTCAATATCGATCGATTTTGATTGATTGATTGATTGATTATTAGCGGAATGTTAACTAACCTGTGGCATATCAATCTGCTTCTGGGACTCCTCCAGGATCTCCTTGAGCTCGTCGTCGATATCGGCATCCTTGCCGCGCAGCCACTGCAAGGCCTTGGCGGCATCGTCGTTGCGTCCCTTCATGGCCAGGTAGACGGGTGACTCCGGCATGAAGAAGTGTACGATGGCAAAGATCACGGGCAGAATGGCGCACAGGATATTGATGGTGAGCAGGGGCAGGAAGGCGCCCACCAAATAACCGTACAGCACGCCCGACACAATCAGCAACTGGAAAAAGGATCCGATGGTGCCTCGCAGTGCTGTTGCTGAAATCTCTGTACAGTACATGGGAGCAGTCACGCAAAAGGCTCCGCCGCACATGCCAAGTATGAATCGTCCGAAGTAGAGCATTGTCACGTTGTTGGCGAACAGCATCAGCACCCAGCCCACCATGTACGGTGGAATTAGGGCCAACATAGTGGGTCTCCTGCCGATCCAATCGATGGCGAAACCAATGGGAATGCAAATCACGGTGGCGCCCAGGGTCAGCAGCGAGGATACCCAGCCGAACTGACTGGAGCTAATGGGAAAGCCGTAGTCCGTGTTCACCGATATCATATTCTCCACGGGCGAGGACCAACCGATGGAGGCGCCCATGCAGAGGGCACCAAAACTGGCCGACAAGCCAGCAATATATTGTGGCAACACCGATCCCTTGGACATGGCGAGGGATTTTTTTTTTGAATTTGAATTTTTTGATATGGTTTTTATAGGTGTTTCCCTCTCGATCGCCGGAAACGAACTGAATTCGCCACGCGACCGTTATTACGCTGGAAAAATCGCTTTTCATGCGATAACTAAAGCAGCGACGTCGACCGAGAAAGTCAAGCACCGAAAGTCATAGCCGTAAATCAGTTCGCCATAGTTTCACCCACAAAACCAGGTGACAGATGATATGAGGAGGCGGCGCAGCGTCATTGAGAGCGCCCAAAATCACTTGAGAGCCAAAGCAGCTAATTAAACGCCCGCCTCCAGCAACAACACATGTTCCTACATGTTGTAGCAATCAAGTGATTCCACAGCAATTATCCGAATCTATGCCCTGCGGCGAAGTCCGCCCGCTAGCCCTTGGGATTGGGAGTGAGTTCGAAAGTATGTAAGCTCTGTGGAACGAGGTGGTCCCCCGACCATAATAAATGCTTCATCATCTCCAACAATGTGCGATTGGAAGGGGAATTATATACATTTTTAAATTCTGGGTAGTTATATTTTATTCTTTAAGCCTGCCTACTTGGTGTAAAACTAAAACTAAAAATCTGTTGAGCAAGATAGTGTGGAAAATGAATCTATGAATGGATTAGCTAAAAATCAAGTTATTAAACCATGTTAACATGATAAATAAATCGAAACTTTTTTATACTATACAAAAATAGTTGATATTGCATAGTAATTTATTTTAATTTGCCTTTGCATTCTCCCTAACTTTTCTATAAGCTGTGAAATTAATGACTCAACTTAATTTTAATATAAATAAATATCTGCAACCGTTAGAAATTTAAATGAAAACAGTTGTATTAGTAGTTAGAACGGATCAAGATTAGCGAGCTATTTAATCAGAAATGGTTAAGTATTTACTATCTGCACGCCTTAAATGTTCTTGGAAGACTTTTACCAAATCTCATCCCGATTGAGGGTACCCTATCTTCGGCTTGATTAAGTCAAACCTTTCCGGTATTTTGTTATTTACGGCACAATTGATTCGGCGCTGCCGTGTGAAAAGCAGATAATAGCGGAGACAGACTCAACAAAATAATTGAATGAGCGTAAATCGCGGGGAGTGCATCTAATCTTTGGCGTAGCCAACAAGGCATCGCATCACGCCCAAAACACATGTAGGAAAATCTGCTATTGGATCGATCCAGATTGGACCCCAAACTGTGACAAAATCGCAGAATAGCTGAATACTTGTACGTACACTTAAGTCGCAACGGTCACCTGGCGGTCAAGCGCCACTATCGGTTATCAGCGAACTGGATGGAACCATTGATGGCCCACCGAACGGATTCGAGGACGGATCCTCTGATAGGCGGGCAGTGCAGCGCGGGCTTGGCCGTAGATAAGCGATTACCGGGTGATAATGATAATATTCGACTATAGAATACTCGTACAGCGATTTCAAGTTGCCCCCAGTCCTTGTGGATTCCACTTGCAACCATGTCAATGGTCATGTAATGGCCTTATCAAGCCACCCCACACACTGAGTGCTCTCTTGGCCTGCAATCGAGCTGTTTTCGCCAGATAATGGAAATGGGACTCCAAAATGCACTTCAAGTATCCCCTGGAGCCGCATCATAGTTATTTCCTGATGATTTACAGTGGTAAACACTTATCGGGATTCGAGTGTTGTTCGGTTGAATACAATACGTTTTTATTACGTCGTTACAGAACAGTTAGTCACATCCATCCGGAGCATCGGTTGTTTGCTTGCCCCCAATTATATAACGTGGGATTAGTAGGATGATTGGTGGTAACGAAATATCTACTTCTTCTGCTTGCCCTCCGCCTCCTCCATAGCACGCATCATTTTGGCGTCGTGCTGGGCGTGGTGTTCACGGATCGCCCGCTGCAGCTCCTCGTGGTGGCTTTTGCTTTCCGGCGGATAAAGTTCCCGCTTCTTCTTGGTCACCCATTCTTCAAAGTATTCCGGCTGGTTGAACAAGTGAAACAGCGTCACCGGAAATGCCATGTACATGCCCATCTTGGCTACCTCCAGCACCCAGGTTCCCATTTCGTTGTATTATTGCTCGGAGAGTTGTGATAAAATGCAATTTTCGTCGAATAAATTGTGTTTTCCTTGAAACTATCAACAAAAAACAGCTGATTACAATTAACTCAGTGTTGCCTGTCGTTGGGGGCACGGCGAGCTGTGTTGGTTAAGGCGAACATATATTTTGGGACAGTTGTCATAAAAACGTTTCTAGGACAAGCAATTTAAAATCCTAAATTTGAACTTACCCGTCCCCCTTGAAATTGCACAATATTATGACGTGTGATTTTGTTCTCTTTTCTCACCATCCAACTATCTGAAGTACTTGGAACAACTTATCAGTTAATACTGCAGTAACCCCCCACAGAGCTAACACATTTCATTTACAACTTAAGCCCTTCCAATAAAACAGCGATTATTTTCCGATTATATATAGTTATATATGTATCTTTTAATATTTGAGGCATGCATTTAAAATGTAGAACTTATGCTAAACTTTAGAACGCGGCCAAGCTAAAACGTGTCATACCAAAAACATTTTTTCACGGAAGCAAACTTTGTCTTAAATATTTTGATGAGAGATGATTTTTTAAAACCGTACAACGGTTTTAACGTTAGATTATGAAAATATATATATATCTGTGCGAACAGCTCAATTTAAAGCTAGAGGGCCGTTTCGCCCGGATACTTCTCGGGAGAAGTAATTAGCAGCTTTTTGGTGCGCGAGTGCTCCTCCTGCAGATTCTCCATGTTTTCCTTGTTATCGGCGTCAAGGTTTGTAATTAGCGCAGACTTTAGGGGTGTCCCCGCCGATCGCTTCCTGCCGTTGCTGTTGCCAAAGGGTGAGGCTAAAGTTGGCTCATTTCCGTCCAGGCAGTAGAGCAGACTGGGGCTCAGATCGGACTCGTCCAAGTCGTCGATGTCCTGCGTGGTGCTGGCTCCACCGAAATCATCCGACCGACTGGCAAACGATAAATCAGCCGGACTGGCGGTAAGGACACTGCGCGTCAGCAAATACTCCCTGGGTATTATAGAAACAATGTCAAAACTATACGCAAAATGGATCTCTGGCCAACACTCACTTGAAATCACTGGATAAGGCATTTGAGGGCTTTGAATCTTCATTGCTGTTGCTACTGCTGGTCGTACGCTCTCTGGGATTAAGGAGAGCAAAGCTCTGCTGCTGCCCTAGGATATCCGCATATCCCCCCAGAGATGTGGCATCCTCACTGTGCAGCGATGGTGGCTCCAGCTGCTTGGTCGGCGTGCCACCAATCGAATCCGGCTCATCTTGCTCGGCAAAGCTCAGATTTAGCTGCTTGTCGCCATTGCCAGCTAAGGCGGTAAGCAGCATCACCGGTTTTCGGGATCGGGGAGTCATAATAGATTCCTACAATGTAAAACAAATATGTTGTAATTATCATAACATATAACAATTGATTTTCTGGGATTTTCCAAGTTCTTCTTACGATATTTGTTATCATGTAAGCATTACTACGTTAATAGATTTCAAACGCACCTGCATGGCCTTAGGCATGCGTTGGGTCGACTTGGTGATGGGCGACATGGAACGGCGACCCATATGCAGAGCTGGTGTGCTCGTAATGAGATCCATGTTGCGATATACGCTGCTCTGTAGTATCTGCTGATAGCCCAGGCTCATGGCGGGCAGCTCGTTGGAGCTGCCATTGTTTTCCGAAAGTGTATCATCATCATCATCCTCATCCACCGCCCCATGATGGTCGTCGTCTTCATCGCTATCATCTACATCCTCGAGAAGTGGTGCATCCGCTGCCAATGGGCAGGGCTTGCCTTCTTCGCCACTGGGACGCCTCCTGAGCGTGGCAGAAACACTTCGCACTAGTCGTTTGGTTGTCTCCGGCGTACTGAATGGGAATCTGAGATTACCCATGCTAACGCCCTTCATCAATTTTCGGGTTATTGATCTGCCCATATGGCTGCTGCTAGCTACCATGGTACTGCGGCCCTCCATAATGGGCGTCAGTGCGCCGTCGTCCTCGTCCTCTGCGTTCACCTGTGGCAGGATACTTGACAGATTAGGCTCCGACTTATAGCGCGTCGATTGCTGGACGGGCGTAGAGGGATTCGAGTACTCCTCAATCTCCAGCAGTCGGTGCTCGTCCCAGGCAACGCTCTTCTTGTCAATTAGCTGCTTTGCAACCGCTGACATGATCTTCAAAGGCGTCACGCAGCAATCGGCATCGATCTCATCCAGTTCTTGGCCGGGAACAGCAGTTGCTCCATTGCCAGAAGGTGATTCTTTCGATTGCTGTCGACTAACTGGAGCAGAGGTACTACCGCTGGTCGCACAGCTAGAGCTGCTGTCCGATGACGATGATTCGATCTTGAGGGAAGCAGATGAGATGGATTTCTGAAGCTGATGCCGAGTGTTAGTGGACAGGCTGACGCTGGTGATGGTCGATGAGGTGGGTGTGGGTGGCGTGGGGCTCTGAAAAAGCACCCGCATCTTGGGCGGTTTCACATGCGACATATTGGGCGTCTGGCGAAAAACATGCGATGGATTACAAAAAGGCATGCGGTTAGTTAAACAAAACACAGCAGTAGGCGCAGTCCAAATCCACGACTTACCTCGGATCCACTAGCCAAATGAAAACTGGGTGGCACTCTTTTTGGAGTGCGCGACATGAGACTCTTGTGGAAAATGTGCTTCTTAATGGAATCACCCAGCGACTTGGCACTCCGAGTGGCCTCGTTGTTCTTCAAACGATTCATTACCACCAGTTGCAACGGCGTGCCTAACAAATGAAATTTGATTAATTGATAAATCATAATATTTTTTAATAATGTTAACTTTTTCTCAAAAATTACCTCGTTACTATGTGCAAACTTAAACATTGGCTAAAGATTTCTTACTTCCGTAATATTAACTATATTAATTAGATTCAAGATATTATGAACCTTAATTCAAGTAATTTTGAAATTACTAGCAGAGGTATTTAAATCATAAGACCCAGAGGTAAAGGGCATTAAGGCATTAAATATATAAAGTAATTTACCCTGCCCATTTTGCTTGTTGAACTGCTTAATCAGACGCCTCTTCTTAGATGACTCCGGCATGCTCTGGATATGGGCATAAAGTTGCGCCAGCTCCGTGTCCGTATTGTTCGTATTGGTGGCCGCTGCAGTGGCGGCTCGGTCTACAAAAGTGTACACCGTGTTGACCGTCGAGACGTCCGAGATGGACTCGTCAAGCGTTTGTTCCGGCGACATGGTTTTCTTTCTTTTGCGCTCGAGAAAGTACGCCCGGATGTCGGTAGACAGCTTTCCAGGCACCTCGAAGATGTCCAGCCCGCGGACGATCATATAGGTCACGATGCTGGACATTTTCTTGGCCTGGTAGTGGAGGACCTCGGGTGGCAGTTGCCTTGGGCAAATTAGGTGGGGCGTAAAGAGAGTGGCCAAGTTATCGGCGCTCATCTTGTTGCTCTTCTCATGCTTGGCCACAGCATGCAGCATCTCAATGATGTGCTGAAGGAGTTCACGGTGTTCTTCGGGCAGGAGGAGAAGTAGCAGCTGCACGGAGTTGAGGAGATGCTGTTGACGCTCAGCAGTGGCCATAGTCTGACCATTGAGCGCCTGGCAGAGCGGGGCTATCTGGAGATGCGCTGGATAGTGGGCATCCGTAAGCAGCGGTTCTGGAAGTTCGGATAGAAAACCTTTGAAAACGGTCGCGCAATCGTGAGCGGAGAAGCCCGCAAGTTCCAAATTCAGTGGTTTGTCGTGCTGGATGTGCATCCGAAGTTCGTTTTGCCGGGACACCGCGCCAGCCTTGCGGAATAGGCCTTCCTGGGTGAGATCTGCAACAGTGGATTAGTTAGAATGAACGTAATTTAAAATCTTCAGCGAACTTACTCTTCTCCAGCATTAGGAACTCCTTGAGCTCTTGCAGATGCATTAAGAATCCCGGATCAATCTGCTGTTGCAGTGTCTCTGTGGGACTATTACCCACGGATTTGCTGCCGGAGCCGGCGGCACAGGATGTGGCAGCTGCTCCATGTCCCAAACGATGTTTTTTAGACAGGCGGTTCCACTTCTTCAGCTTGCCCTTGTCCTCGTAGACGATCTCGTGACAGGGGAGATCGAACCTACATATATAAGGGAGTCGTTAGTAATGTGGTGAGCAGCCATATACCAACGTGATCCATCTTACTCATCAGTGTTGAGCTCCAGTTCAAACGATAGGTGCATGCGCACCAGGGATTTGTATTTTTCGTAATTGCAGCGGCGCATGCGCGTGGCCAGTTCGCGATCCCTGAAATCATTTAGGTTCGCATGGTCCGTGTCCATCGTTGCTTCCATGCAATCTGTGTGTGTATCCGTCGAGACTATCGAGTAAACACTGTATATATCCACGAACAACCACAACAACAACAATAATAACGACTGCCACCGGATAAGGAAAATAACAACAACGTTTGGAAGGACAATGACAAGTTCGTTTCGTTAACCCGAAGGCTACTCCTTTCACTTCTGTCCGTAATGATTCCCTTTCGAGGAGTGTTTTATAGTCGAAGGTTTGTTGCGCGAGCATATAACTCCGCATTTATTACATTTATCGCGAATTTTAACAGCTAAAATTGAAAATTGAACGAGACGCTACATAACCAGTGTGACCGCGGCTAGAGCGCCAAATTAAGACCTCTCGGGAGAAAATCGTACGAGCTGATCTGGTAGCACAATTACGTATTACGTTTTTATCTTTTTTTTTTTACAAATTTGTGCCATTCTTTATACAACTATTTATAAATTCAACAGAATTAAGATGAAGTTGTCCTCTGAAAACATCTGTTTTGATGATTCTAAATTCAAAGAAGGAAAACACACCAGAGCATTGCCAGAGTTTTACTCTCTTAGTTATTGCCACCCTTACCAGACTTTTAAACGGTAACGAAAAAATGGTACTCAACACTGCATTTTTGGCAAGTTTTGTTGTTTGATCGCGCTTTTTGCAATTAATTTAATAAACTGTATTAAAATGGTTCTTATTATGCGTGTTTCCCCGCCGGAACATGGTCTGCTGTATACGGCTAACAATATCAAGCTGAAACTGGGCGACAAAGTGGTGGGCGAAGGCACCGTATACATTGCCCAAAAGTGAGCGCTTTAGAGCTTTGCCGGCGTCTGGTATTGCTCTCTATTCTTTAAAATTTTTTAAAGTAACTATTATTTCTCGTTTCTAGCACGCTATCATGGCAGCCTACTGAGTTGGCGGAGGGTATATCTATTGAGTGGAAGCAGGTTAGCCTGCACGGTATCTCTTCGAATCCGAGGAAGTGCATCTACTTCATGCTGGACCACAAAGTCGAGTGGAACGGCGTCTACGGAGATCCACCCCAGCAGGCAGTCAATGGTCGGAATGGCGGTGGTTCGGAAGCGGAAGTAGACGAGGGAAATGGCAGCGATGAGCACGATGAGGACGACAATTTCGAGGATGCCGTAGACGAGCAATTTGAAGAGGTCACAGAGTGCTGGCTTATGCCGGAGGACATTCACACCGTAGACACTATGTACAGTGCCATGACGACTTGCCAGGCCCTACATCCAGATTCGGCAAACAGCGATTCGGAAGACAGCGATCTTATGCAGGATGCCGGTGGCTTAGAGGATGATGCCATGGAGGAGGATGATGCTTTGACGCTGGGACGCAACGGCGTGCAGAATCTCAGTTTGGACGACGACGACGAGCGATTCGAGGACGCTGACGAGTGAAGCATAATCTATTTAAACATCAATATCCCGTTTTATACCAGATAAAGTGTACGATATATATGTATTGGATTAGATTTTGGAGTAATAAATAGAACGCGGTAAGCGCGATTAAAACTACGGGCTTTCCTTGGCGTTTTCCTTATTACGAGCGATTTCTGCCTCTAAATCCTCTTCGCTAATGGGCTGTGACAGCTAAATAAATAAAATTTGTTATTTATTAGGTGTACTTCGAGCATCTCTATTTACATACAGCTTGAGCAACATCCGGCAGGAGAAGGGCTTGTCGGTAGGGATCGCCGTTGGACGGCACTTTGTCGTAGTTCCAGTAGGTAAAATCCTGAAATACTCCAGTTAGCCGCAACTTTCGGTCGGAGGTATCGCTGATGGGCTTCTCTGTTTCTTGCAGAACTAATCCTCGGTATCCTTCGGGCACTTTTAATTTCTCCCCCATTAAAGGATATCCGCGCAAGGCGTTCGTCAGGATTCCTGGGCCGAATTCGGTTGCTTCACGTGTGTAGTTGTTGAAGCAATTTTCCACATTCGCTTCCCCATCGCCGTCTATTTTAGCCGGCAAGTAGTGCACGTCTAAATTCTTTCCCTTGGCAAAGTTCTTACCATTAAAATCTAGAGTAATTGACATTGTTACTTTTTGCGCAAAATAAAAGGTAAACAAAAACGCCGCCAAAATGTGTTTGTTTGTTTGCGTTGGAGAAGGTTGGTTCGAGTCAGAGCTAAACTCATCGATTTAGTAACCGATAGTCAATAGTAGTTTAATTCAATAGTAACAATATAACATCAACCTAAACTTAAATTGTAAATCAAAGCTTGTAGATTGTAACGAGATCACTGTTTACCGTCATTGAAAAAGTTTTCATACTATTTTAAATTTAGTATCCGTTTACATACGTACTACAATATGCTATGTTTTCCATGATTATTACCACTAAAAAATCGATAGTATAAGAAAGTAATCGATTTTTTACCCAACACTAGACATTGTTCCACCACTAATAAAAATGGCGTTCGAAGTTGTAGTTAAATTTTTATGGGAATCCGTAAAACAATAGCGCGTGAGGCCGCGGCAGCATAATTCGCGCACTATCAAGCGTTCCGTGAACGAGTAACTGTGTGGGCGTGCGTTGTTCGCAGAGTTTTCGTCCGATTTTTAGTGAACTAGAACAATACAAGTGTGCCTCCTTTGCTTATTATTGCAAATTTTAGTACCACACACACTCGCATACACATCGATAGCGAAGGAAATACTAGTGCGAGTAAATAGTGTGGCACCCATACTGGAGCAGCGACTAAATTAAAGTTAATTAAACACAGTGGTATTTCATTTAATGCAATTTGTGAAATAATAGAGTGGCAGAGGGAGAGAGACAGATCGAACCCGCTCCCGCTCTCCCCTGCAGCATGCGTGAATTGCGTCCGTGTGTGTGTGCTTTTGAGAGAGTGAGCGAGACATGTGCGTGTGAGGTGCAGCAGCAACAACAACAGCATCAGCAAAACAATTTCGGGTGAGTTTTTCGTGAATATTTTGCCTACCTGAACGATTTCCTACCTACGCCCTCGCTTTTGGGTTGGGTTTTTGCACTTGGGGGGAAAATACACACATTATCTCTAACGAACTTACTAATAATACCCATTTCCATTTGTTATCTTTGGATTGCAGCCTATAAAAAAAAAGCAAATCGGTGTTATTATTTATATACAAATATATCTATGTGCGTGTGCCATGACACACAGCAACAAACGCAAAAACTACAACAATTGCAACCGTCAAGGCTACCGCAACAACAGCAGCAGCAGCAACAACAACAACTGCAGTTACCTTCGGCAATGAAATTACCTCTCACCGCCCTCACCTGCTCCTCCTACACCTCCTTTGCTTCCTCTCCTCCACCTTCTACTTGCACTTCTTCTTCTTCGCTCTCCGTTCGGCACTTTAACGACAACAACAACTACAACAACATGCCCGCGACATATAAATAATCAATACACAAAATAAATCCATTTATTTTTATACAAACCAAACAATATCAATTAAAAGTCGGAAATTATGAATAAATTGGATTACCCACGTCGCAATGGTACACACAAAGTTCGAATAACGAGTAAGTTTGCTGGCAAAAACAATTGTTAATAAAATCCACTAATATATCGCTTTAATTACAGTATTGTGTGCTAGAAACTTGGCCCGCAAGGATTTATTTCGTAAGTATTTTAATATATATCTCATTTCCTTAGTGCTTAACACTTATCAGTCAAAAAGCTCTAAATTAGTTCCGAAAGCGGAACTTCCGGTCATCGAAAGCATGAAAGTTTCACCCTTTTCTTCTTAATCGTTAATTATATAAAATATTTAATTTTATAGCAAGAAATTCCTTTAAACTATTTACCCAGCATGTCTTTTGCGTAATCACTTATTTTCGTAATTTGTTCACATGATTGGGATAGTTTCTTGACTCACTTTTGGTTAGTTACGGGAAATTTGGAGCAGTTGGCGTTCGCCAGACCCAGCAAGCTTTGTTTTCGCGTTTGGTTTTCTTTTCGAAAACCATCAATTACGCACCTGTTTAGCCGTCCAATCGAAACACACATTGTGGTAAATTAAAGTTTTGTTTTATTTGCGGCGCTTGTGGTGCTGCTGTTTCCTCTTCTTCACATTCATCTATGCATATGAGGTATCGCTAAATTTAGCACTTCCTTTCTTGTCTACTTTCATTTTTATACAAATTGCGGAAAAGCCCCACCCCCCAACGCGCCCATCAAGTCGAGTGGGTGAGTGCGAGCGGTGCCATATCTGAGCTCTTTTCCCATATTTTGTTTAGATATAACAAAAGTGATTATTACTAATTTGCTTTCATTGCGACTCACTCACTCGCTCGTCCACAAATACAATCGCACACGGCATATGATTTTTCTTTCTGTGTATTTGTGATTTATTATTCGCTTTTTTCACTTCTTGTCCATTTTTGTACACTTGGTTGCACTTAAATCACGCGCCACGCATTGTTCAATGTGCTACTAAAAAAAAAATAAAACAAATTCGATGTACCTTATCCGTGAGATTCCAATAGGGGGATATTTGGGTTTCCGAAAATGGGTCTGTGGCCGCTGGTGTCACATCAAATGAATTGTTTATTAATGCTAATGCTTGAATTCCGTGGTTGACTACAGAATATGGCGCATTCATTTGTTATTTTCCCTCTACTACCATATACTACATAGTATATACACCAGTAGTTAGTTCTTCATATTTTATCGATTCTTTGCGATAAGATTTTAGTTAAAACCAGCGGCGCTTACGGTCATTATAGGGAAAATCCATAATGGGACTTTCCGATATTCGTTATTGTGAGTAATGTAAAGTTTTTTTTATCATATCAAGTTCGAAAATTGTGGAAGTAGTGTGCTTTGAATTTTCCTTTGATTGCTAAAGATTCAACACACTTTCTAGAGAGTTCAGATAATCAGATAAAGCATATAGACGAAAGCATGATATCGTTTCTGGTAAATCGCCGAGCTTGTGGTGCTTACAAGGTTTCATTGGGACTAACTCGTGCTTATAAAGGTTTAACAGAAGTAAAAAGCCTTCAAAATGCCGTACGACCTGGTAATAAAACCGAAAATATCAAGCTGGTAAACATATTCCGAACTTCTAGCATACAAAATGTGAAGAAGAACCAACTAATTGACGCTGAAAGCGTTATTCCATTCTTAATGAGGCCAGCCAAACCTTTGCCGATTATGAAAGAAGGATCTGGAATCGATTGTAACGACGATTTGCTGTCGTCTGAGCAAAGAGCCAAAAAAAGGGAAAGCATAAAACAATCCGAGGTAGATTGCCCCAAATTTCCAACCGAGAAACTTCCGCCCACAACGAAATTTCCTATTAATGAAAATGCCAAGAAGGTTTTAGATCCAGCCGACCAAAAAGAACTCGAGGCCGATTTGTTAGAGAGGCTTAAAGATATGGCTAGAAGAAAGAAATCTCGGCTGGATGAAAGAGTTGACGAGCTGAGGGATAATTTTATAGGCCGGAATTATGCTTCTCTACAAGGAAGAACTATTGTGACTGTGCATGCCAAGGAATCAACTCCACCGAAAGGATCTGGGCCTGCCAAACCGGGAGGCTCACCTCCACCCAAAAATGTTTCTGCTCCGCCGAAGGGCGGTTCTCCGCCTGCCAAAAGCGGCGCTCCACCACCCCCAAAGGGGCCACCGCCCGGAACTCCACCACCGCAGACGAAAACTACTTTTGGACCACTTGCTGATGCTGATCGAATCTTTACCAATCTATACGGACGGCACGATTGGCGATTGAAGGCAGCTATGAAGCGCGGTGACTGGTACAAGACGAAGGAGATCATAGCCAAGGGTGACAAGTGGATAGTCAACGAGATTAAGACATCTGGACTGCGAGGACGCGGTGGCGCCGGATTTCCCAGTGGACTTAAGTGGTCATTTATGCATAAACCGCCTGATGGAAGGCCCAAGTTTCTGGTGGTCAATGCGGATGAAGGCGAGCCCGGAACTTGCAAGGATCGTGAGATAATGCGCCATGATCCACACAAGCTGGTAGAGGGATGTCTCATTGCTGGACGGGCTATGGGTGCCAACACTGGTTTTATTTACATTCGCGGGGAGTTTTACAACGAGGCTTGCAATCTTCAGTATGCCATTATTGAGGCCTATAAGGCTGGCTATCTGGGAAAGAATGCCTGCGGTTCTGGGTTCGATTTCGATCTTTATGTGCAACGTGGAGCAGGAGCCTATATTTGCGGCGAGGAAACCTCTCTCATTGAATCCCTGGAGGGCAAGGCCGGTAAGCCTAGGAACAAGCCTCCCTTTCCGGCCGATATCGGCGTCTTTGGCTGTCCGTCTACGGTGACCAATGTGGAAACGGTGGCCGTGGCTCCCACTATTTGCCGGCGTGGTGGCAATTGGTTTGCCAGCTTTGGACGTACCCGAAACTCTGGCACCAAGCTGTTCAATATCTCTGGTCATGTTTGCAACCCTTGTACCGTCGAGGAGGAGATGTCTATGCCAACCAGAGAGCTTATCGAACGCCATGCTGGTGGAGTGATCGGGGGCTGGGACAATCTACTGGCCATTATCCCGGGTGGCTCCTCCACTCCCTGCATTACCAAGGAGCATGCCTCGAGTGCGATTCACGACTACGATGGGCTGATGGCAGTGCGTTCGTCCATGGGAACGGGTGCCTTGATTGTTATGAACAAGGATACGGACATTATCAAGGCCATTGCCCGCTTATCGGCTTTCTATAAGCACGAGAGCTGCGGCCAGTGCACTCCTTGCCGCGAGGGTCTCCACTGGGTGAACATGATCATGCATAGATTTGTCACAGGACAGGCGCAGATTGCAGAGATCGATATGCTGTTCGAACTGACGAAGCAGATCGAGGGCCATACCATTTGTGCCCTGGCCGATGGTGCTGCCTGGCCGCCCCAAGGACTCATCCGAAACTTCCGTCCGGTCATCGAGGAGAGGATCAAGAAGCGGGCGGCCGAGGACCAAGCTAAAGCTGAAGCACTCCAGGCCGAGCGTTTCCCTTGTCAAACGGTGACTCCTTGTCCAGAATAAAGCGTGCCAGTTGCATCAAAACCGCCCGTGTTTTATGTGTATGTGTACTTCGAACAGCAGCCGTGGCATGCGGCTGACTTCAAGCTCCGCTGACTCTGACTACCGGCTTCCGTCCGAGTGAAAGTGCAGCCAGTCGTTAACTTCCTCGCCTTGTCGACTGGGCTACGAAATTGTGCCACGTAGCGTTAAGCCAAAGGGGGTTGAACACATTGCCATGTTGGCCCAAAAGCCGGCGGCGAGTCTGTCGGTCGCCAATCCCCCCCTTTAGCTTTCTTCATTCTTCTTTCTCACTTTTCAGGCAGCTCAGGCGTGAAGCGAGGAGGAGCTGGTGATATTGGGTTATGCAACTGGGCTGGTGGGCGGCGTTTACTTGAATGCAATATCAGCTATTGTTAATATACGACCAAATCATGGTCCACGTTATCGTTTCTGGTGTTGCTCAAAAATTGTTTTAATCGCCGAGTTCTATTATTAATTCTAAACCGACCAGCGCGTTTTCAGCATTCTTGTGCAATCAATCTAATATCACATTTTTTTTTGTACTATTTTTATTTATTTTTATACAAGGCAGATTAAAATAATGTTTGCCTCAAGGGAATAGGAAATAGGCCTGTTGGATAAACGATAAATGTATGTGTATATGTACTATATATCTTTTGGGGAATCAAACATGCGCTAGTACTCGTAGACTTTTTCTAATTTAAAGGCATGTTTGGAATCTAAGAAATCGTATTGCATCGGAAACATAAACACACCTTTAACTTCCATATAGAGTGCTTTTCAGTTGTGCTGCTGTCTACCTACCAGTATGTCTTCCCCCACCCGTCGTATGTTCTTTCTTGCATAAAATCAATCAACAGCTGCCCGGCGACGACAGGCGATGAAGAAGTGACAATGTGCCCTTCTCGAATTACCTGGGCGAGTCCAGCAACGGGTTGATGGTATCCTCACCAGCTGATGGCAGAAGGCCTGCATATGCTCTTGCTCCGCATGTGGCCGTAGCCATGACAACAGCGTCAGCCTTGAGATAACGATTCACGAATGGATTCCGATACAAACATGGGTGTGCGAAAAAACCTAGTTGTGATATCTACCGGGTTATGAGTCAGTGGCTGTCAGACTGGGAGGGACTGGTTGAGTCTAGTCCAGTCCGGGTGCGCATAAATCACCGGCCCCGGCTCGATATTGTAGTTCCTAATTGTTTAATTCAAGCGGAATGTCGAGCGCTTAATTTGTCAAGATTCTGGGCATTATCGGTGGCCGACTAAGACGATAAGCAAAAGCGATGCGACAGCGGGGGTTCCTATTTTAGTTCTGATAGCGGAGATTGGCATATTACGTCCATTCCTCCACATGTCTAGCAATGTGCTTCCATATCTCTATCTCTGACTAATGACACTTGACCGCATTCACGTTTGGTGCTGGTCGGGATGTAAACATTTTCACTCATACGTTCCTCGGATTCAATTGACATTTCTTGCCCTTTATGCTCAAAACCAAAAAAAGTGGAGGAAAAGTTCCCCCTTGATTGACAGCCGAATTCTTATTATAGAACAACATTCAATATGTGACATTTTTAGACATTTCTTTGTAGTCCACCTAAATGCATTTTATATATTTGTAAATGATTAAGAATTGATCTATATTTTTAGTTAGTTCTTAGATAATTAGATGGCACCTTATCCGTATGGATTAAAAGGTGGTGTGGTGGGAATCTGCGGCATTGATCCTGGGCGCGGATTCCATCCTCTGTGGCGTCTCTCGTCGAAGGGGGAGGCATCTCCAGAAGATAAGATCGTGCAAAGAAACAGGGCCAGCAGTCCCAGCAAATGAATCCAGCTAGAAGGCATTGCGATGCTTTTGCTTATGATTAGCTCTCATGAAGTGACCGCGTTTATATAGGCCTCAATTAAGTAGGGGCTTCACAGTGCCAAGCCGATAAGGTAAATCGAATAGGGAACTCACACTCAGGGGGAATTTGTTCTGGAAGATGTTTAATCTGTTTCGACTCTCCTGATGTCCGCCATCCCTACATCTTCCAACGAGGAAAAGATAATGGTGGGTGTTGGAGTTGGAGCCTCGGTGTATATCTGAGGCACCTGCAAGCAGCCTGGCTTGATCTGCAAGCGTTGGGCAAAGCCCGGATGGCGATGGCTATATCCGTCCGTTTGAGCCAAAATCAGCAGCAGCGCAAGAACCATTAAGTTAAAGCACTTCATGTTGTAGGCAAATAAACAAGGCTATGATATTCATGCACCTTTAAATAGGATCAATTTGTTGGAACTTTCGTGTGCATTAATGGTTTGCATTTCAAATATAACGCTTTATCTGTAATCATCGGTGTCAAATAGATCCATTTTCCATTCTGTAATGATCGCTGACAATAGAGAGTTAACATTATTAACAAACAAATTTTAAACAATTTATATTTGATTGGTTTTGCTCATTTGAATTATATTTCTTTTGCAGGTCTACCCGATCCCTTTGCTAAGGTGCAGGTGGATGGAACTGGGCAGGTGTACTCAACGGAAATCAGCAAATCCTCTCTGGATCCGAAATGGAATGCACATTACGATTTGTTTCTGGGCATTGGGGATGCCATTACGATAACTGTGTGGAATCAGCGAAAGATACACAAGGGCAGTGGATTCCTGGGCTGTGTGAGGATACCCGCGTTCAACATACAGAGCCTCAAAGGAGCTGGGTGTAAGTGAATCCTATATCGACAAATTGACTTATATTTTCACAAACAATCATTTCTTTAGTTCAACGCTTGGATCTGGGAAAACTTTCGCCGGATGACGATGAGCTTGTGCGCGGTCAAATCATCATTTCGTTGCTCTCGAAGGACGGACCCAGTAGTGGCAATCCTCTGGCCATTGTAGGACCCAGTGGCGATGTCCGTGGACCGTCGGAAGATGACTCCTCGGAAGATAGCTTGCCAGAGGGTTGGGAGGAGCGACGTACGGACAACGGTCGAGTTTACTATGTGAACCATGCCACCAAATCGACTCAGTGGGATCGACCCAGACAGCCAGGAGTAGTTGGAGGCAGCCACACCACTTCACCACAGCAACGGCACAACACGCACAATGGCAACAGCGGCGATCGACAAGCTCCGGCTGGGCCAACACGCTCTACAACCTGCACGAACCTGATGAATAACGGCCATCGCAGCCGGGACTTGTCTGTGACGGCTTCGGATGAACGTAGACACTCTACGGAAATACTGTCCAGCGTGGGCAAAGAGAACACGAGCCCCACAACGCCCGTTTCGGCCACCACAACGCCTGGCAAAAAAACATCCTCATCGAACTCATCTTCTGGAGGTGGTCGCACCTTGGAGCAGCGTCCGACAAACGAACCAGCAACACCCACCAGCAGTACGACATCGGCGTCGGTTCGCCTGCACAGCAACGACAATCATGTTAAAACACCAAAGCACCAAACGAATGGCCATGCTCCGCCAGAGTGCACGCCTACATCCCCCACGGGTCAGCAGAACTATGTAAATGGAAATGCTCAGAATGGAAGTACCAGCGGAAATGGAAGTGGCCAGGCGGCGCAGCCCCAGAGTGCTAGTAACGGATGGACGCAAGAAGATGCCGCAACGACTACTTCACCTTCAACCACAACCACTCCTCCCAGGCATAGTCAAAGTCCGCCAACTCCAAATATATCGCCGCCAGCTTCAGTGACACCCTCTGCAAATGGAAATGTGCACAGTCCGAATGCGAACAGCACACCAGCCGGAAGCGGAGGAGGAAGTAGATCCTATACAGCTGCAACGCCCGGTCAGCGCTCACAGCGTAGGAGCTCGCGGCAACAAGGTGAGGAGTCCTCCACGAGACGACGCTCTTCACGAGGCACAAGAAATGGGGGCACATCTGGCGGCGGAGGTGGAGGTGGATCCGGGCAGAGGTACGCCTCGGCAGCCATTGCAGCTGCCAATCAGGCAGCACGACCATTTTTGGATCTGCCGCCCGGCTATGAAATGCGAACCACGCAACAAGGGCAGGTGTACTTTTATCACATACCCACTGGTGTTTCCACGTGGCATGATCCTCGCATACCACGTGATTTTGACACCCAGCATCTAACGCTAGATGCTATCGGACCATTGCCGAGTGGTTGGGAACAGCGAAAGACGGCCTCAGGAAGGGTTTACTTTGTGGACCACAACAATCGAACCACACAGTTTACGGATCCACGGCTAAGTGGCAGCATTTTGCAAATGATTCGACGCGGAACCGTACCACCATCCGCTGCAAATGCTGGCACACCTGCTCCACCATCGGCTACTCCTGCTACCCCCGCGGCCGCAGCAGCAGTTCCACCACAGGCGACGCCGGCGAGCAACGCAACTCCAACGACGCTCACAACTACAACAAACCCGCCCCATCGGATTGTTCCGGATCTGCCACAGGGATTGCTTGAAGGCGCCGACCTTTTGCCCAAGTACCGCCGCGATTTGGTTGGCAAGCTGCGGGCTCTGCGCACGGAGCTGCAAACGATGCAGCCGCAGTCCGGCCACTGCCGTTTGGAGGTGTCACGCAACGAGATTTTCGAGGAGAGCTATAGACTGATAATGAAAATGCGGGCCAAGGACATGCGCAAGCGTCTAATGGTTAAATTTAAGGGCGAGGAGGGTCTGGACTATGGTGGCGTAGCACGCGAGTGGTTGCATCTGCTTTCCCGCGAGATGTTGAACCCGCAGTATGGCCTATTCCAGTACAGTAGGGATGATCACTACACGCTGCAAATTAATCCAGACTCCGGTGTGAATCCCGATCACTTGTCCTATTTTCATTTCGTGGGTCGCACACTGGGCATTGCCGTGTTCCATGGTCACTGTCTGGATGGTGGGTTCACTACACCCTTCTACAAGCAGCTGCTGAACAAACCGATTACGCTTGGTGATATTGAAGGCGTGGATCCGGAGCTACATCGCAGCCTCACCTGGATGCTGTGAGTGAAATACATTTAAACATCTAGGAATTGTTTATATTATCATTGCATTTTAGGGAGAGCAACATCAGCGGCATCATTGAATCCACATTCAGTGTAGAGAACAATAGCTTTGGTGCTCTGGTGGTGCACGAACTGAAGCCTGGCGGTGCCTCCATTCCTGTGACGGAGGAGAACAAACGCGAGTATGTCAAGCTCTATGTGAACTATCGTTTCATGCGCGGCATTGAACAACAGTTTTTGGCTCTGCAGAAAGGTTTGTGGTCGGATTTAGCTTTGTCTTAACCTTAGTAATAAATGCATATCTTCCAGGTTTTTGTGAGCTTATACCCAGCCATCTCCTAAGACCGTTTGATGAGCGCGAACTGGAATTGGTCATTGGTGGCATCTCTAGCATTGATGTCAACGACTGGCGGAACAATACGAGACTGAAGCACTGTACGAACGAAACGACGCAGGTGTTGTGGTTCTGGCAGGTGTGTATGGCTACTTATTAGCGATTATTTTAAAGATTATTTAACTTTATTAATCAATGTTTTACACTTCTCAAGGTGGTCGAGTCCTATAGTTCTGAGATGAGAGCCCGGCTGCTGCAGTTCGTGACGGGATCATCGCGAGTGCCGCTGCAGGGCTTCAGAGCGCTACAGGGCTCCACGGGAGCGGTGGGACCACGACTGTTTACTATTCACCTGACTGCCGACGTGCCCACGCAGAACCTGCCCAAGGCGCACACCTGCTTTAACCGGATCGATTTGCCGCCCTACGAGACGTACCAGCTACTGTGCGACAAGCTGACGCAGGCCGTTGAGGAGACCTGTGGATTTGCCGTGGAGTAAGATCCAGAAGAGACACTGTGACCCTCACCTGATCCACGCATATGCATATACATAGACACCTTTAAATATATTTAATGCACATTATAAAGAAACATATATCAAGGCGATTTGAAATCAAAATTGTACTGACCCTGGTCAAGATGATAAGTTTATATTTTTATTTGTTTGTTGATGAACTGCTCCCCGTAGCACTGTTTAATCTTGTGTGCTGCGTATTTTGCAGTTAAAAATTTAATTTAGCGAGTATTTACTGACTCATCGTATACATAGTTACCAAGTGCATACATATATATAAATATATATATGAGTATATACATTTTCACACCCCCAAACAAACATATACATATATATATCCTGGCCTTTGTTTGTTTACGTCGTGGCGCGTGTTATAAATTGTAGTTTAAAATATTACGAAACCAATTATACATACAATTATACAAGATTATACATATATCATAGTTGATAATTAGGCATAAAAACAATTTTTAATTGTAGGCATTGGACGGGCAAATTTTCGTGCTTTTGTTTAATTTAGTACATTTTTGATGTTTATTGATTAGATTTTGTACATTTATAAAAACCAATCGGACCCATTGCTAAGTTTTTGATTATTCTTTAAATAGTCCTTTGACACACTCATCGACTTACCCGCTCGCATATTTTATAACTATGCGAGCAAAATGATTGCCTACCCAAAAATATGAGAAAAATAAGATGTAAAACAAAACACTTGAAAAATTACTCAATCATAAAATTAATTATTTTTTACGTTTTTAAATAAATGCAAATTATTTAATTAAAGTCTTATTTTAATTTCAATTATTGCCACACCGCCAAATCAAAGCTCTTAAGGATCAAACTTTTATATACACGTACGTTCTTAAATCATATTTACATCAGTTTTTAATGGAAACGAATTGGACAAATTTCTAGAAGGTGATATTAGTAAAAATTTTATCTGACTTTAATTAAAACGAAACAATTGGTAGCTATTTAAGAACCCACACCCAGCCTCCCATTCCCGATACCCACCAACCCTCAAAATGTAGTGCATATGTGAGATCTATTACTTTTTTATTGTAAACGAGGATTCAACCCTTGAATTTAAGCAAATAGGAGTAACTCTTTCAAAATACAACACAAATCGATCGTTAACTCTTTAGCTTTAGCGAGGTCTAGAAATCAAATTAATAAGGATTCTAAGGCAGAAATTCTGCGCACATTGACAAGGACTCTGCTCCATTAACCAAAAGGGATTAAAAATAAATGAGCCTTAAGTAATTGTTGTTTTATTAACCTCGGAGTAAAAAAGATCATTTCACTGAAATGCAAGAATTAAAAAAAAAAAGGAGATTGCCGAAACCCGGGATTGAACCGGGGACCTTTAGATCTTCAGTCTAACGCTCTCCCAACTGAGCTATTTCGGCAGATGCTACGAGCGTGCAGAATATGGCACTAGCGTGGATTGAAAAAGTTTTGGTCTTTGCTAATTGGATTTTGAATTTTACAACATTGAATGCACCTAGACACAAACCATTAGTGGTGTGAAAATCGGCTTTTGGCGCAGCAATTGCAACTGCCGAAATAGCTCAGTTGGGAGAGCGTTAGACTGAAGATCTAAAGGTCCCCGGTTCAATCCCGGGTTTCGGCAATTTGCTTTTTATAAAAAATCATGTAAATGTAAATGGTATAAATTTAAAAATTCATGCAAATGTAAATCGTAAAAATTGTTTTTTATTTTTTGTCTAAAACTAGACATCCATTAGTAGTATAGCAAGCCGCCAGTACTTCAAATAATACAAAGAATATATTTTAGTGTATCTAGTTTTACATATGACCTAGGATTAACTAAGAGTGCATGACTATTTATTTTCCGGGGCAAGCCCCTAACGTTCTATTAAGAAACATTTCCTTCATACGTATATTAAGCGGAAGTGTAAGGCATCCAGATATAGCAGCTCCATTAAGTATTCAAAAGTATATAGCTTAAATTAGTTTAGCTACGGCCGGCTGTGGGTACTGAAAAGTGGACGACTTTTGAGCCAAGCCAGCAGGCAGTACGATAAATTATAGCAGCATTACAACTACGATTCTTTACGCTATTTAGTTACAACTCAAAATCGTTCGCAAGTTACTAAAGCTAGTACACGGATGGATGGATGCTCCACTCCACTCCAGTCCATTCCAGTCGAGTCAAAAGAGAGCCCGCTCAAAAATCGGGATCATAGTCGCGGGAATAGCGCGTCCGACTCGCATGATTGTTGTAGCTGTACATCTGGTGGGCATCGGCGAAGGCATCCGGATACTGGTGACCGTACGCCTGCTGGTGCTGCTGCGACGCCGGGTGGTGGTGGGCGGGGTACTCTCTGTGACTGCTGTGGTTACCATGGTGGAGCTGCGGCCTCTTCAGCGAGTCTCCTTTCTGGGAATAGGTTGGCTGCTGGTCATAGAAGTAATCCCCGCCGGTGTTCGGATGCCTGGTGGATCGCCAACTGTCGTAGATGTTGGAACTGTTGCTACCGTGCATTGAGTTGGTGAAGCGCTGGAAAGGACAGTATTATAAGTATGGATGCAAAGATCTGCAGAAGCAATGTGGCCTACCTTCGGCTTAATAGGTTGCTTGGTATCGTTCCAAGGATCGTCGATGTTATAGAAATCATCCACGCCATAGTTGTCCGCACCACCCATGTGGTTAACCTTTAGCTCGTTTAGCATGTCGTTGGTCAGAGGAATGGGGGTCTTCTTGGCCCTCTTCTGACGGTTGAGCAACTAAAGAGACATAGTTATTAACCTAGGCTCAAGTTGTTCCAATGATCTTCTAACTTACCACTGTGACTCCAAAAATGACTACAAACACCAGGGAGCCTACTCCAATCACTATGACCACAATGGCCCATTGTGGAATAAGCAGATCCTCCTCTGCGAACTCCACATTAGTATGAGCATTCTTGGCTATAACTACAAGAAAAAAAACTTATAGAATTTCAAGAACAACAGAAAGGTTATTCTAAACTAACCACTAAAATCTGTGGCCACCGGATCAATAATGTATTTGCCCATCTGATAGCTGGCCGTTACCAGCTGCTCCTCCTGCGGTCCCGAGACGCTATCCGTCTCATTCTCCTGTGCATCCTTATCCGGTAGAACTGGAGTAGCTGGTTTGGTCAGAGCATCGTGGAACAATTGGCGGATTTCCAGGGTATCCACATCCTCGGTTATGTTGGCCAACTCCACATAGTAGTCGACTAGGACGCTGCCCTTGCTGAAGCTATCTATACGCACCTTTTTATACCACTTGTTCAGCTGAGGAGCTCCGGAATAAACTTCGTTGAGCTGGTAAAAAGTAAATGTGAAAATAGGAAAACAACCTTTTTTAGAATCCCTAATTGGAGGAATCACTTACCTGAGCCTCCAGCTCGTGGGCCAGATTCTTCCACTCCACGGTGTTGTGATCAAGTAGCTCTGGTTTCCATGCCACACCGTCGATGATCTTAATGGTAGCAGCCAAGTCGCAGTCGGCGGTACAATGACCCGGTTTTGTGGGTCGTGGAGTGGTCGTTGTGGTTGTAGTTGTCGTCGTTGTGGTAGTGCTTGTCGTGCTACTCGTTCCACTGGCGGTCAACAGATCCTCAAAGTTGATGGTCTGTGCGTTCAGCTTGTCGATGGACAGCGGAGTGGTCGGCGGAGTCGGCCAGCCGGTAAACTCTGTGGTGGCCCTGGTTGGTGGTCCCTTTTTGATCATCACTTGCAGGTTTGAGCTCGAGGACGCAGTAGTTCCTTCATCGCCGGAAGGATGAGGTGTTGTCAGACGGTGAGCACCCAATCTTTTGTGGTTTCCCTTTGGGAATACCACCTTGAAGCCACTTCCTCCGGCAGCTTCTGTTACAGCTGCTTCAGTGGTGCTAGAAGACGACACAGTGGGTTTACTCGTTGTTGTAGATGTGGTTGTGGTTGAGGCCGGGTGCTGTTTCTTGGCTTTGTATCCAGGTGGCAGCAGGGAGGCAGGAATCTCGTCACTAGCATCGCTCTCCGTTACATTCAATTTAAATCCAGGAGGTAGCAGGTCCTTCAACGAATCTATTTTAATGGGAGTCACTCCTGGTGGCAGCTTCGGTTCGTCCTTGGGCTCGGGAGCCTTATATCCAGGAGGCAGCTGGAACGTGCTCAGATCATCGAATGGCACGGCAACTGGCAGATTCCGTTGAGTGGTTGACGGAGTGGCAGTGGTGGTGTTCACTTGCAGCTTGGGACTACTGTTCAGTTTGTAGTCCTTGGGCAGCAGGGAGGCCAACTTTTCGTCGAACTGGATTTCACTAAAGAGACTCTCGAGTCCAGAGGAAGAATTTGGATTGCTCTCCTCCGCTTTTTCGGTTGTGGTCGTTGTAGTTGTGGTCTTGGGTGGCTTATAGCCCTTGGGCAGTAATCCAGCCTGTGCCACATCCTGCACGCTCACGTGACCACTCTTGAACGATCGACTGATGGTGGAGTTGCGTCCCGGCTTCTGTTTGGATATCTCAGCTGGCGGAGCCTCTGTGGTAGAGGTCGTTGTCGTAATCTTGCGGTTCTTATAGCTCGGTCTGGGCTTGAAGCCCACAGGAAGAAGGGTGGCCAGCTCGTCCATTTCTCCGTCATCGAAATGCTGCACTTTCACCTTGCTGCTGGTTGTTCGTGGAGCAGTTGATGTGGTTCTGGGTTGGTACTTCCTGATGTGGGGCACAAATTTTCCGGGACCTGTGCCCACAGTAGTGCTAGTTGCTGGCGTGGAGGAGTCCATCTGGCTGATGATGGGGTACTTGCCAGATAGCAAGCCACTGGACAGCTCTGACTGCACACGATCCAGTTTGTCAATGATACTCTCCGTGGAGGCAACTATCGGAGGTTGGATGGAGGAGCTGGCCTGCACCTCCTCGCTGCCCTCCGATTGCTTTTGAGCTGGGGTCTGCTGCTGTTTGGAATGCACCTTCCGCTCCAGTTCAGACAGTGTCTGTTTCGTCTCTTCCTGCTCAATGGCCGGGAATGGCAAGAACCGAGCCCCATTGATGCTACGACTGGGTTGGATAGATGCCACAACCACATAGTTCTCAGTAGCATTCGGGCCTTTCTCTTCGTCCAAGGTCACGGATGTGGTTGTTTCCAATTTGAGATCAGCGTGGGAAGACTCAACTTCCTCCTCAGTTACAAAGTTGGTGCTTGGAGTAACTGGCACTGGTAGAATTGTGGATCCGTTGACCACGCTCTTGGTGGTTACCACCGAAATGATTTCACGGTCATTCTTATGCTCCGCACTGGGTGTGGATGGCTTGGAGTCTTGACTCTCCACTTCGCTGGTTGAGTCTTCACTACCCTCCTCATCATCGTATTCATAGTCCTCGCCCTCTCCTTCATCATCGTACTGAGACTCGGATTGCTCCTCCTGCTTGTTAAGGCTTTGGTTCTCTGATTTTGATGAGCTATGCTCCTCTTGCTTCGATGACTTGGGCTCCTCTGTTTTGGATACGTTCTCGGTTTCTTCCTTTTTGGAGGTGCTATCCAAAGGCTGTTCAGTGGTTACGGTTTGTTCATCCACATGAGCATCCTCCGTGGATTGGTTCTCCTGCGGAATAATAGTGGTGGGTTCGTCTACGATTTCCTCCTCATGAGCTGGGGGTAGGGTGGTGACATCATTTTCAGCGTTGCTGATCTCTGCCTCACCGTTGGTTAATTCAGATACATCAGTTTGGCTTTCTTCAGTGCTGCTCGTGCTGCTTTCATTATCTACTTCGGAACTGGTGGTGGGTTCGGAAGGCTCTACATGTGCGAATGCCTCGTTCTTGGTCACTGTCACCGGCGTGACGGCCTCCTCCTGCAGTGGTAACTTCTCCAAGCTCGAGGATTCCGAGTGTTCTTCGGTTCCCTCGTCGGATTCCTCTTCATACTGTTCATCACTGCCCTCGTGCTCCTCCTCTTCCTCCTCGTCATCCAGGGGCTCCTCCTCCTCGGCCTCAGCGCTTTCGGTGGTGCTGGTGGTGCGAGCGGTGGGTCTGGCTGGCAGCTTTAGCCTGGCTCCACTGTAGTTGAATGGTCGCTTACTGACCACACTCACCGGTTCGTTGACTTCGCGACTGATGAAAACGGGTCGTCTGGGATTTGGTGACTTCCTGCCGAAACTAGGACGTTCCGACGGTGTGTTCTGAGTGGTTGAGGTGGTGGTGCTGGTGGTTTTGGCCCGATTGCTGCCAAATCGGTTGTACCGCTTGCTGCTCACCTCCGCACTACTCGTTGTTGTGGTTGTGGTGGATGCAGTGGAGCTGCCGGGTTGATAGCGATTGCGTGGTCTAAAAGCCGTTGCTGCGGGAGTGGCTGGATTTTCCACAAGTGCCGAAACCGGTGCCTGTGTTCGAGTTCGGGTGGGTGAGAATCCTCCATTGCCAAATGGACGACTGCTGGTCACCGGTCGCTTTTCGTTCTGCAAAAAGAAGAGTTTGAAGTTTTACTAACACGAGCATTGTTCGGATTACGGGCTTTTGATAATGGTATACCCAATCCAATATACCAGTGCCAAGAAGCCACAGCTGCAGATCTCCGTTCACAGCCTCGACTATCGTCATGGGAAACTGTTACAGTTTCGACATGGAACCGCAATCTCTGCGGTTCGTCTGCTGTCAATTGTCTTGCGTGCGAACTCTTCTCAACCACGGTGCCATTCAAGTGATTCTCAAATTTGTCTAAAGCGTTTTGTGCAAATTTCCAGATGCCAACCGCCGCCACCCCACAGCTCCATTCGTTCATCTATAATTTATGCGCTCGTATTTATTTAATTTTTATGTGAAGGCAACCTCGGGACTGTCAAAGTTGGAAGATTCCCCTCAGCAGGTTGCCAAATCCATACAATTGCACAGCGAAAAAAAACTATAAGATCGTTTTGAACCCGATCATACTAACATTTTGCAATAAAGTAACTATTTAGGTTTGGATTTGTATAGTCGCTAGTTAGTACTGTGCTCGCTCTATCTAGTTTGGTAGTTTTTAGTCTGAGCCATGAGATGAGAGATTGGCAGTGGATTGGAGCAGGTGGAGAATGAACCAAGAAAATGAATCCATCTGTTAAGCGGACTCAAAAGTAATGCCAACTAATGGGTTTTGAGCGCCCACTAGCAATTGTCATTATGGCCGATTAATCGTGAGCTGATTTGATATTTAAGCTGGCCATCGATCAAGGCGGCACTTTCGCCCGAATGGGCCAACAAATTGCTGCAATTAACTTGAGAAATTTATGTGGGCAAAACGAGAAAACGGAAAGGGAAATCAGAGCGAGAAACGCTTCCGCTCTGACAATTCAATTATAAGTTCGAAGTTAAGTAGTAAATATTGACTACTTGAAAATACACAAGATATATACATATATGTGCTCCTCGCTCCACGGATTCAAAAGTTAACTTGGTAATGCGAACATGATTTATTAACGCAGTTCGTTGGTTGGCCAAAACGTTAAGCAAATAACAATCAAAAATTTGGAGCATGAAGTGCAATAGGGTGAAAGGTAAAATATTTTTGCCACAATTCGATTTGGCCTCTTTGCTGTGGTAATGCTTTTTTTATCTACGTTTTTTGTTTAAAAATTAAACAGCCACAACTAGAGTTCGCGTGGCTTGGAACTGGTTCTGAAGTTTGGCTACTTGAGTTGGCAAATAGACGCCGCAAAGCATTTACTGTTTGGAAGTCACGTAAGAGTCTCACTCCCGACTCCCCGAAATCGAAACAAAACAAAAAAAAACTGATATTGGCCAAAATCAGTGCAGAGCCAATTGTTTTGTTAACTTGTTATGCAATGGCGAGGCGAAATTGTTTTGCCTGAGCTCGATTGCTTCTTGTTATGCCAATTGAGATTGGTTTTCTGTCGCTCTTACTTTCTTTCGATATACACAGTCAACAATCAGGTGGTTTAATTCGCAAATATAAACAATAATATTTTACTTAATGTTGGCATCAGCTTCAGTCAAAGAGAAAACAGCTTCTATTTGTAACTAATATTTTCTTTGAGTGTTCAATTTCCTTACCCCAGATTCGCTAAAGTGGGCCAAAAACTGCGTCTGCTGGTGGGGCACATTGATGCGCTGCGTCTGCGGCTGGAATCCACCACCGAGGCTGTTGCCCGATCCATTCCGTATCGCCTTGGAGCGTGTGAAGCCATTGGTCACCGACGCGGACGTGGCACCAGTGGACGCTGCCGCTCCTAGTCCCGCCGTTGCCGCTGGTCCCGCCCCCGAGGGCACTCCAAAGGGGCGTGGCGAGATATCGTAATAGTCCGTCTGGCGATTCGGTTTCTATGGAACAGAGAGGTAAGTTTTTTAATGGTGTTATGGCAATGCAGGTTAATTAGTTTTACATTTTGTTTTGCTTTTTCGCTTTTTTTGTCAAACGATATAAATGGTCTGATAAATAATGGATTAAGGCTGGAAGCAGAATGGAAGCCCATAATTAAGTGTACATGGGAATATCCATTATCGTTCTTCTGAAGGATTTTCTATGTTGGGTTATTGAACTGATCATTTGCCCATCTATTAATCTTTTCTTTGAACAGTATTTGCTTCTGGATCTAAAGCTTGTAATTAAGAAAGTATGTAAGTTATTAGCTATATTGGTCGTCAGTTAATTGACTTGTCTATTTAGTCAAAATGTACTTTAAAGAATATATTAAGATTAGTGCATTAAAAGATGATCAGGAATGCTGAATTTTACTTAATCATTCAAAAGGTAACAACTTGCTTGCGGGAATTTTCAGTTGTAACCTGGGCAAGCACCAAAGTCGAAAAAGTCCCTGAATTACTAAGTGAATCATTGTGAATCAGAATCATTTGTGCATATCATCTGCAATCTTACCGAATACAAAAGATATTCAATCAAGAAGAAAAGACCAAACTTGTATGCTATCTTACATAACGATTTTCTAAGCTGACAAAAGCCGACATTGAGCTCGGCCTTAAATTGATAACCCAAAAGTGGGCTTAAGTGACACAACTATCATAAGCCGGGTCTTCAGATGACAAAGTCCGTAATCAGGGCAAGCTCAGGTGGGATTGGGCTACTTGAGATCGGGCAGACCCTTCTCAAGCACCTTCGACGTGTTGCAGACAATGCCATGGGGCTCTAGACGGATTGCCATGGAAATCGACATCGAAAGCTGCAGCCAACAATGGAAATCGATTGAAAATGTTTGATTGAAGTGTATCAAGGTCGTTGGAGGCGATATCCAGCGACTCACTAATTATCCAGTCGCTGGCCAAAATCCAACATCCAAATTGCCGCCAGTTTCGCCTCGAATCCAAGTACTTGTTGTTATCCATTATGATTGGTATTGTTTCGGCTTTTGAAAGTGGAGTCGGGCCTTTTTCGACTGCATTGGCTTCAAAAGTTTTGCTCTGTTAAGCAAATTGCATACAAAACGCGAGTTTTGTTGCTAAAAGAGCGCATTTCAATGCATTTATTTTTCCGCTTCTTGGCGGATCGGTTTACGCATCAGAAAATCCACTTCAGCCCCCTTCCCCCCACCATCATCGAACTTTTTCAATCTAGTGGGCTCCAGATATCCACGCCCGCTGGAAATGCGGTCTTGGGTCCACGGACTTACTCTGATTAGCAGTCATTTAATGGGCGGCTCTACTAATGGCAGCACCTTCTCGCTTTTACACAGCAAAGAAAACATAAGTTTTTAGTATTAACTTCATCTTCACTGTACTAACTAATATTGTTACCTTTGGTTAGCTTTCCCTGCTTTTAGCATGTATAGCTTAGGGTTTTCATCTAATGTATACTTGAATAGAGCTCGTTGCCTGATTGCAACATATTTCTTTTTTCCAGTTTGGAGTGGGCTTATATGCTCTGGATATGCTCTCATGTCAAAATTTCACTGGCCATTGTCAACAGTTGTGTGTGTTAGTCGGTGTGTGTGGCGGCGAAGAAAGCGATTGTCGGTGGGGAAATTAAAAACAAACGTTTCTAAGGCATTTGTCAATATGGATGGATAGCATAATGAAACTATGAAAGCCTCGCTCACGTCGCTGGAAAGCAGTTTAGCTGCGGAAGAGGGTTATTGCACCGCCAACACTCGTCATTACGACGCACTTTCCCCTTGGACCAACACACTCGACTTGGCCAATCAGCCCGGCATTCAGGCAACTCACAATTTCCATTACGCCTCGTGATGATAAGATGATGGGTGGAGTTGGAACTGCAGGAAGGATCTGTTCAGTAGCATTGCTCCTTGGCCTGCAGAATGGAGCTGTCTTCATTCATCATTTGAAGAATGCGTTCTAAAGGGTTACCCCATCTCGACTTGAACCAGGTTAATTGAGTTTTTCTTAGGCTCATAAAGAAGTCGCTTCCATTGGGCGCAAATTGAAGTACCCTTTACAAATTCAACCTATAAGATACATTTCTGTGCTGCAGATACAGCATTTCTCATGCTGTTTAGTCACTCTTCCGAAGGGTATAGAGAAATCTGTAGATCGTGCATGGGAACTTGCGGATTGAATCGATGGTGCAGCAATCCCAAACGAAGACCCCCGCTGGGGGCACCACCGCCTCCCCTTTTGGGGCCACCAAAGGCATTTCAATTAGGGCCAAAGCTGCAAGCTGCAGCCAAAGTGCGTGCTCATCGCATCGTAAACAATGTGAATTTACACTTTTTTCAATTAACAAAAACAACCTGGCTGCTCCACCAGCTGCAACTCTTCGCGTGGCTTTGAATTACTCACGCATATTCGTTGATATGCAGAAGCCGCCGATTCGCTTTGTTTGACTTTGGTCAAGTGAAAGTGTATGGATATCCAAATGGTCAGTCGGCAGTTCGCGCCATTTCGTTCACGCACATATTTTAAATCTATAATTTGATAGCATTTTTTATATCTTTTTGACTAGCTAGCTAGCGTGCAGCCTACGGATATTTTTTGAAAAGTATCTAAAAGTTTTTGACAGTCGCGTGCCGTGAAAATACATACGTTAAACATATGAGAAATTAGATTGTTCGGAGATAAAAGAGAATGGCTGGAACTTTAAAATCGCTTACAACATATTACCAAATCCTCTTGATATGCGAAAATGTAAGTCTATGCAGCTCCGCGATCCACAACGATCCCTAGACATTGATTTCGGTATCCTGCCTTTTTATGGCACGCCACCAATTTCAATTCCGGCCAGCAATTTTGGCCAGCCAACTAAATCAAATTTCATACATATGTGTGGTATGTGGAAATCCTTTTGCATTTTGCATTCGATTTGATTTCGTTTTCGTTTGCGGCGTTGATTGACTGGCGTGCCTCTAGGAGCCTAAAAAACAACCGAAAACAACTGAGAAAAAACGAATAAAACCCACTAATTGCCCGGAGCGTAGCTGCTTGAACGCCCCCTCGCCGAATAGGGAAATGTAATGGGGAAATAATTGAATTTGAATTTTTTATGGTGCAGGCGAAAAACTTACCGCAAACTGGGAACTGCCTCCAAATGGTGAACCTCCGAATTGCGAACTGGCCACCGCCGGCGATTGCTTGGCATTTTCGTTCGCGATGAACAGGAGCTGTTCCTGGTAGGAGCCCGGCGATGGGGAGAATCCGCCGGAACTGGCACGGAATCCACTCAGCGAGGGCGGCTGTGGCCGCGGAAAGGAACCGGATGATGGCACAAATCGATTTTGCGATGGGAAATAGTAGCTGGAAGTATCTGAAGGTCGCACAGTTTGTTAGTTATGTAAATGCGTAAATGTGTCAACAAGCAATTAATTTGTTCACTCCAGCGCCTCTGGCAACGCATGGCCATGAAATGGCACAGTCCCCAAATGCCGAAAATCATTGCTCTTAATTGCGCGAAAAGTGTAATAAATAAATAAATAAAAAATATATATAAACAGCCAACGGCTGGCGCAAAATGTTTTGGGTCGCAAATTTGTCACAGCCGCACAGTGGGTCAAAAATTGTGTATTTCTTTTTATCTAAAAAATCATATTCATCAGCTCTAATCTCTTTAATATAGCAATGCCTTAGTTTTATATTAAAATAACAATATAAAAAAACTATGTATTAATGAAAAACGAACTTAATTTTGTACTTTTGTCACACTGTATAATTTTGCAAATATTTTGCGCCTTTTTCGCTACATTTGTCAAACAAAAGTGAATGTGAATCAAGTGAATAACACTGTTTTCGGTTCAAAATTCCCTTAGTTTGGGGGGTTTCTTCTTTGATTTTACAACAAGTAATCGCAAAACTAAATCTGTTAGCCTAAAAAGTTCACTTCGATTTCTCCATAAATAACATATAATAACAGCTTATTATATTTTATAAATTTATAGATTTTATAGTTAGGCTAATAATACGTCATTAAATTGTTAAATGTTAAGACCTGTTTGTCCCATTTTTCATGTTTACTTTGCAACATCTTTGGCGGCTTATTTATTATTGCTCAATTCTGCTTTTTACTTGAGATTATTATGAATGATTGGAAAACGAAACTGTAGCAAAACTGCCAGTGAATATTTTTTAAATAATGCGAAATATTTCGTGTGGAGTAGGATGATAAAGTGGCGAAGAGTCACCCAACTCGTAGCTTATGTGTTGCATGCATCACAATCCTGACTCTTTGACCCACTACGTCTTGCCTTAAAAATAAGAAACAAGAAAAAATGCAGCTCAACCACGCGAAGTTAATTTTTTTTTTACCCTCGTATGTCGACAGATTTTCCAGTCGCTAATTGAAAATTAAAATATCATATGGCCGCAGTATTTCAAATGGATTTTATCAAACGAATTTATGCAAGAGCCTCGAGTGCTGGGAATTGTGGAGTGGGGACAACGCCTACATCGATTCGAGTCGAATTTATCTGGCTCTTTTGGGCTTCACACCTTGTTTTTACCTGAAACGTTTTTCAACTGCAAGTAATTGCCGTTTATTATCGCATCTAAGAACGCGACGAGGCGTCGCATGTCTCGCACATTTGGCGCGAGTTGTCGAAATGACTGACTGGAGATTAGTTTAGGGTTTGATTAATGGCCCAAAAGATCTGTCAGAGGAAATATGCCCGAAAATTGGTGTGCCAAGGCAGCTGCAGCAGCCCGTTGAGTGCTTAAGTTCGTTCAAAAACACGCCCACTTCCGTTGTTTTCATTAAGTACTTGTTCAATTCTTAAAAATTAATTGAATTAAGGTTGAAGTTATTTGATTTATGAGTGAAAAAAATCTCATCCCGTCCAGTTGATTTTAATATTTATTAATTTAATATGGGATTTATGCAGAATAAGAATTTTACATATACTTTACTCGTGTATATGCACTGCTTGCCGTTCTGATTGGAACACTGCTTGCTGTGGTGGTTGGGTTCAATGTTAGCTCATTCTGCTCTGAAACGGTCGATGGTGCTGCGGTCTAAGTTCCGCATATTGTATTGAAATAAATTTCTTAGGTTGTGGTTCCGAGTTCTAATCCAACGCGAGACAATGTAATAAAATTCTATTATATAACATTTTTCCTTCTGCACTGTGGCAAGAGTGGTTACTATTTCCAGCGTAGCTCGCTCTAATCCGCAGAAGGTAGATCAAATCGTTCATCCTCCATTGCCGTTGACACTGCACTAGTGTTCCATATAACTAAGTGGGCATTGCAGTTCGTATGTGGGTGAATACACTTTGTTTTTATTTTCCAACTATTTTTGTGGCATTTTCTCGATTAATAGCTCATTAGCATGCTTGTGCGCACTTGACCCAAAATCGAAAAACCATCGAAATCGAATTCAAAAATGCCGATTTGATGTCGTGACACACTTGCCTATTTCTGGACAGAATTTTACGAGACGCCGGCAACCTTCGGGCTCTAGTCGCATAAATAAGCCTATCTATCGATCGCAATTGGAATTTATTGTAATTGAGTTTGGAGAATTCAATATGTGAGCAGACTATGATAATCAGAAGAGATGGGTACGAAAATTTGAATGCGCCATCCAATTATATTAGTTGCAAATATAATAATATATTACTATCAGCCTTCGGAGGATTTTTCGTGGACGACATGGTGTTTTTTCTGACACAGGGGAATATATTTTGGCAAGGTCGTTGCACGACTTTCCCTTTTTTTTCGCGGACGGGGCAACGGAGTGGGGCGCCGGCTAATCATCTTGGGCCGCATGGACTTCGAAGAGGGCTCCACCACAATGACTTTACGTTTGGACTTCAGCTGCAGTGATTTATCCTTGGCGGATGTCATAAGTGCTAGCTTCCGTTTCTGCGCCATTTGAACTCTTTTCTTTATCAAGGCCTTGATTTTCAGTTTTGACCGCGCCATAGTGGTCTTCTTCGGCAGATTCTTCTTGGTTTTTTTGGTCACTCCATCCATAGCCCTTTTTGGCGACTTCAAATCTTTTTGCTTGCCAATTTGGCTACCTGTCGAGCTGTCCGCGTTGTCGTTAAAATTCATTACACTAGATATTTGTTCAATTCCCAATTGACTTTGCTATTTGTTGCGATAATGCTGTACTGGGAATTTCTGCTTAATAATCGGAGTGTTTTCTTTCAACCGACTTTACTACTGGCCTTTGTTCAAAGGTCTCCCCAAGTGACAGTCCCTTTGAAAGCTAAAGCAAAGGAAGCTACTACATACAATGGCTTTCAAATCCGTTTTAACTTAGCCGCCTGTCCACTTCTAGCTTCTAGCTTAGCCAAGGTGGCTCTCTAACTGTCGTCTCCATTTGGCATTTGGCGAAACCGAACGGAAAAAACAAGAAGAAGGAAAATGGTCGAAACAATGGGGCCGCAAACGATCGAGGGGCGTTCTGTGGGCCAAGCGGTTCAATGCAATACCATTTTCAGCCATCGGACATCGGCGATCATCGGGTAGTTGGTACCCAGACTGGTCACGTCAAGTGCTATTCGCCCAGCACAGTGTATTCTGCTGAGAATGCTAGTAAATGTTTATTCATATGTGCATATGTGCATATGTGCACTAATGATTGCTCAGGGTACAAATTTATAACATTTTAACGTGTTTAAGCGCTTTAGCATATATTTGATTTTTATATTTATGGAGATTTTACGTTTAAGTAACCATTACTATATTTAATTTGATGTGTGTTAACTCCCTTTTTCTTTTAAGTTGTTTATAGCTTTTTTCTGAGTAAATTAATCTGAATTTCAAGGTGTGGCATGAATTTAATCATTGACTTAATAAGATCCTAATTAAATATTTAACTTACCCACGACCACTGTGGCATATTGCATTCGGCGTCTTGACATTTACGATTTTGAGCAAAGAATTTGAAATTTGCACGGCATTATAGCTGCTGGTTCCGCCGATCTCAGAGCTCGCACATCATTTGATATATTATAGATAATGGTATTGGGGTCTTGAGAGCAGCCGGCTAATTACGCTGGCGACAATAGACCGGGCATTTTCAGATTCATTATATCGCACTGGGCTGGGCTGGTGCAACCAATTGCGAAAATAAAAGCATGAAATCTTGCAGCCTCTTCTTCATTTGTAGCTTTTTTGTTTTTTTTTTTTTTTTCGATTTTTTCACCTCGTATTTTTGTTTGTTTTTTTTTTTTTTGCTTTTTGTGCGAAATGTCAAGCCATGGCGCAAATACTTCAGCAGAAGTGCAACAAAAGCGAAGCAAACAGCCAGAAACAGCAACAAATGACAGCAGAAACAACAAGTTGAACTTTACGTTTTCCTTAACTTTAATCAAGTTTCTTGGCTGGTCGCTCACTGCGATGCATTCGCTATTGTTGCTTTTATTGTTGAAGCGGCTTCTTCGTTTTTTTTTATTCATTGAAGGTCGTCGTTTTTGCCTGCAGTTTTGAATGAAGCGCAACATTTTGAAAGTTACACTCCCAAAAAAATATTGTTGCCCGTAGTGAGATAAGAATTCTCAAGCAATTCACTTAATTACTCAATGAGTTCCCACATTTTAAACTTACCCCACATTAGATATAATCAGAGTCACAAATAAAGACACTCCCATTTAGCAGATAGTTATGACTATATTTACCTAGGCCTAGCTAAACCATAAATACTTGGATGCTTGGCCATGCTGAACTCATTTCCTACATCTGACATCATACACCCGCGCCCAGTTCAGCAAACCCGATATGATTGCTTCCATTGTGCTTCTATTTGTTTGACAAAATTTCATTTAATTTACTCACTTTTAATGGACTTCGCCGAACTGATCAGAGCCAACTCGAAAGATAACAAACAAAATAATCATAAAGAACAGCAAAATTGAAAATGGAGACTGGAAACGAGAACAATAAGCTTCCGACTCCGCTGGCGATAATATCAAAGACAAATAAACTTGAGAAGTCTTTCAAGAAGTGGACAATGTTCTGGCCGCGGCGATTCGCTAATTAGAAAATAATGCCCACAGGGCCCAAGGTCAGGCTTGTGCGATGAAAGTGAGTCAGGCAGATTATTAGCACTAATGGGTTTACTTTTTCAGCTGCACCCACTCAGAGTGGACAAGTTTGTCGCCTCAGTCTTTTCATCACTTTCCTGAGTTCATGCCAATGGCACGTTTGTCGCCTAAGTCTTTTGTTTAACTTCTTGAGAGCTGTAAGAATTTGCAAGTTTACCGCTTCGCCGCTTGGGCTTACATCATGCGAGGCGTTTGCCCAACTCGTGCACATTCCGATTTAGTTTTTAATTATATTTACTAATACTCCACAGTCGGCAGTCGGTTAATTACATATGCAAACTTGTTACACAAAGTAAGCCGAATGCGAGCAGTGAGCAGCGCAACCGAAAGCAAAACAACTGCAAAAACCAAAACAAAGAAAACTGTTGCAAGGCAACTCGGCCAACAGCTCTCCAGCTGGCTGGCTGGCTGGCTGGTTGGCTTTTATTGTTGGCCAAACATTCGAGATTGGAGCACTGGGCGGGGGGCACCCACTGGGCTGGCCAAATGTGTGGCAAGCCACCAGCCAGAGGCAGCCAGCAAGTAGCAGCGAGCAAGTAGCAAATGGCAGAATGCAAAACTTCAAATACACAGTTTGTCAGCAAATAAACAAAATTCACATCTACCCATTGTGGGTAAAATAGCGAAATATTTGCAGAGCTAGTCTCCTGGCCACCGATGTTTGTGTTTCGATAAGTGGGCTTACAAACAAAACCGAGCGAGTAAATAAAAACTGTTCACAGTTCATGAAGGAGCTAAAGTGATCTATATCGTTGAAATAACAACAAATAATGGGCCACACGGAAGTTGCTTAATTGTAAGTAGATTTAAAAGTATTACGCATTTGAAAATATTTTATACAATTGAATTAATAAACAAAGAACATTCCTGGTGCCCACATTGCGAACGTTACTGTCGTTAATCAATGCGTCTAACATGACAGAACCCTTTAATTAAACACCATCTAATGCCAGCGGGAGTGGAGGAAGTGAGTCCAAGACTTGTCACCTCGGGAATGCGGCTCCGTCGCCAAAGGCCAGCTGGGGCAGGGAAAGAAATCAGAAGACAGCTCCACACCCTCAAAGTTGAAGTCAAGTCAAGTTGAAGTGTCGCTGGTTTGTAACTGGCTGGCGGTCAGCGATAGCTGAGAACAACGCAGTGCACACCCCCGCCGAAGTACAGGCAAATTAAATACAATTAAGGCAGAAATAATTGCCAGGCCATAAACAGGTTCTGGCCGGGATTAGAATGTGGCTGGCTCGGTGCGGCTCGGCTGGGTTCTTTGTGCGGGTGTTGGCCAAGTTGGCATTCTAATGCCAATGTCCTTGGCTGGGGGTTGTGTGCACACATAAATGATTGATTGGAATTTTCGCCTTTCGTTGGCCAACCGGCAAGCGGATATTGTTTATGCTGAGCAGTCGGAAATGGAGCTCTCACAAGAGCTACATAAATCAATTATGAAAACCAGAAAAGCAGCGAGCGGGCCATTTAAACTGGTTTCGAATACATTTCACAGTTTGCTTTATTTTTCCATTTTTCCCTATTTTTTGTTTTTTTTTTTCCAGCTAGCTTGTTTGCCTATGGTATTTGCATAAACAGTGCAACTTGTAGAGCAATTATACGCAAATTTTGGTCAATGGGCGAACAGGTTGGCTGCTTTTGCTGGTGAATGCAAAAGTACGACACTAAACTGGGTGACTGTATACTCGTAGTTACAGACTCTAGAGCTCTTCAAAATGTTAGCAGGTGCCTGTGGCCTATCTTGTCCGCATTTCGTATCATATTCGGGTTGCATAAATAAATTAAAAGTCGGTGCTACTTTCCCACCCCTTCCGCCTGCCTGGGAACCATGGACTTTGGAGCTCGTCATCAAAATACCTGAAATTGAAAGCATTTTCGGTGGAAACCGCATAAATTTGTAAACCATTTAGCCTAAAACCTTCGATGTGCCGCCAGACAAAAAGTAAACACAGCAGCAACTACGGGGCGTGGCTGGCCAAAAAATAAAAACAAAATACGAAAGACTTTACGTAATGCTCGCTGAGGTCAGTTTTTTTGGGCGGTGAAATGAATGAATTTGGTGAACGAAAGGCCCCAAGGGCCAAGCCCCAAAACGAAAGTGAAATTTCCATCGACCATCGATCGGAGTCAATGTTTCATTGGCCACGCTTGATTTTGGGCTCATGATTATTTTAATTAAATAATCATCATCAATTTACATTTTTTTTTATATTTTTACAAAGCCCAAAGGGTAGGTCGAATTTTAATAAATTGATGTAATGGATTTCTGTGTGGAAGAATACATTTGAATTTAATTTGGAAAATTGGTAACTAATGGACAAATTTCGATTTGAGGAAAGCGTTTAGGAAAAACGCGTTTTACCTATTTATCTTAATTGTATATTGTATTAAAAATCAGCAGAATCTTGTACGTTACTTTATATTTGCAATGCAAGGCAGCCTAATTGGATTTTATGCCACTAGCAGAACTTCAAAAAACTATTTATTACCTAAGCAATGGCGACTTCACAATCAACTTCGTTTTTTTTTTTAAGATTTTGCCTAAAAGGACAATGGAAATGAATGTTCGAGTTCGTGGCTCAATGAAAATGGCAAGCGAACATGAAAAACTTCTTAGCTGGAAAATTCTTTAGCCGGTTTTCGCGTTGGCCCCATACCACTCCCGAATTGGCGAAGTGGCCAAAACAGAAAACTGGTTCAATTCCAGCTCTAAGCCTGTGCGGGTGGCACCACCCTCACCGCCCTCTCCCCTTTTAAGCCCACTCACAGAAAGACACGACTTGGCCAAAAGGCAAAGACTTCAAATCCAGCTGCGATCCAGAGTTGGCCCTTCGTTGGCTTGTTTTCCGTTTTCGGTTTGTGTTTGGTATTGGGTTTTTTTGGCTTGGGTTTCTTGGGCGCTCGTGCTGGGTTCAAAGTTGGAGTGTGGAGTCCAAATTTCTGGGTGAAAGGCCGCCGCTGCTTTGCATTTTGCTGGCTGTCTTCGCTGTTCGATATTCTATCAATTATTTGATGTTTGATTTGTGCTTCACACTCGAATGTTGATTTTTCGTCTGCCGCTCGCTTGTTTTCCCACCGAATTGAATTTTGGCTTCGTCAGCTTTGCTCGTGCCAGCCATTTTTTGTTAATTTTATTTTTTTCGAGGTGCGACTGCACTTTGTTTACGTTCATTTTAACCATGTTGTTCCTGCAGTCAACATTTATTTTTGTGGCTCTCTTTCTCGAGCTGCTCTTTTGACTTTATGTAATTCGCGAAGCGTGCTCTAATAAAAGCACCAGATAGCCAGCAACAGCAAGAAAAAAAATTATATTGCAAATATTAAAACTAAATTACGAGCGCAAATGCAAACGAGTTTTTTTGTTTAGCGATTGCAAATACCCGCGCACTCGAATCGAGAAAAAAACAGATTGTGCTGGGTGCCAAAGTGGTCCGACTTCCTCGGCTCGATTTTGAACTGGGCTTGGCCCAAGGCAAGACTTGACTTGGCTCGCCGTCTCAGCCATAAATCTCGTTTAATAAGAGAGCAAATCAAACGGAAAAGCGAAAAGAAACTAGAACTGTAACCCAAACCTAATGAAAATAATTGCATGGGTACAAATAATCAGATGGGGAAGTCTAAAAAAAAAGGTTACGTTATAATATATTACCAATATTCTGTGTGGTTTCGTCTTAACCCAAAAATGTTAAATGTTAACAACATATCACTCTTTTGTCCCACTCACTTCGGAAGCCTTTAATCTACTTGTATCTCCATTTGTGTTTCAGGAATTCTAAGAGACCGACCCGCAGACAAATCGCCGGCATTAGTGTGCTCCACTTCCAGAATGGCGAACACATTTAGGCACTCGAATTATCATTCCAGCAACGAAGCCCAAATTCCTTGCCATTGTCAGCACTCAATCTCGATCTCCAATCTGCCGTAGATTCCAAACAAATCGAGAGAACAGATCCCAAATACCGAATCCCTGGCACGTAGCAAAATCCAAACCAAATAGAATGCCGCCGAAAAAAGTGGTTCTATATGAATGGAGCTTTGAAAAAGTGTAGCACGTAAGTTGTTAAAACCAAAAAGTGAGGTGTGAAAAACTATTGACCGCCTTGGTCTGCCTCCTAAGTTTTTCCTCATCAACCAACGGGTTGCCTTTCTAAGTTGGTGGTGTGCCACGTCGAAGTGGTAGTGTTGATTGAATGTCTGGTGACGGAGTGAGTAACCGGAGGATCGTGTGTCTGGGCCTTCGGTTTTCTGTGGGTTTCTGGTGTTTGGGCGCTTTGGTTTTTCCTTTTGCCACGATGTCGTGCTGCCATTGTTCGCATTAGTGTTGCATATTAAGTAATAGAACTGTTTTTCCTCGCTCCCTATCTGAATCTCTGGGCCAGCTCCATCAGAGTCTGTTGCCTTCCAACTGGTGGCACTGCCGCCAAGTGGCGCAATGTCCCGCAATCGAAGTGCTGAGTGAGTTGTGGCCATTAAAATGCAAGTGGCGGATAGAATTCAGTTGTGGTAAAAGGGATTGCTTGCATTTCAAATGTACACTCAACGGTGTTTTTTTGTTAAAATGGAGCAAAAAACGGGGCTCTAAATTCTAATCTACTTTTGCTGTAATCATAGTTTCAATTGAAAATTCTTCACACCTCAAATCAATTTGAGGTAATTTCCTTGCTGACATACCGAGTGCTACCATAAACAATCACAAAATGATTATGTAACCTTAGCCTACACCCAGAAATACATAATTCACGATTAGATCTGTCTCTCAAACGGCACAAATTTCTATGCATTGTGATTTTCCGCATAATTTTGTCCAACTCTTGGCTGTTTTGTGTCTTTTCTTTTGGCGAACATAAAGAATGGCCCAACAAAAGCACCAGACATGACAAAAAAAAAGCAAAAAACACAACATTTTGCCGCACGCTTCAACGACAAAATGGTCAACAATCTTGGCTTAGTTTTGTCGGCCAGCTGTCTATTGTTGTTGTAATCACAATGGGTATATACATATAGCCACATAGCTGTTCTGGTTGCCGTGATTTATTGTGTGAACAACAAGGTTTCTTCTCCCGAGCTTCGCTTTGCTTTTGTTCTGCCTCCGCCATTTGCATATTCCGTTTTTGGGAACCGTAGGCTTCATTTGGTCCCGGGTGCCACTTCAAATTGGGCGTGTCCAGGTATCATAGAAGCCATACATACATACAGTACACCCTCAAAGCTCAGTGGGTGCCCAAGTGGTTGGAACCGCCATGAGTGGCTAAGAATTGGCTTCCATCGATCGCATGAGTTCAATGAACCAAAGTGAAAAAAAATTAAAAGCCCTGCAGTTCTCGAGTGTTATTAAAGCAAATAACACTTGAGATGGGTTCGTCAGGTTGCCAGCCACCGTCAATCAAGGGTTATCAAGAGTTGAATGGCTTTTGAAGAGTCTGGCGACGCCAACGCGCGGAAATCCGAATCCGAATCCGTATCCCAAATACTGTCCAATAACTGATGCCTCAATGTGCGGATTACTTAGCGAAGGAGCTGGCTTTGCAAATTGCCAATTCATTGTTACCCGCTGCCGCTTACCACCACTCATGGCTTGACATTTTTATTAAAAAACGCAGAGTCCGCGAACGATCTGCAATCAGGCGATCAGCAGTGTCTGCAGCAAAAAGGGCATATTTTATTTTATGCATGCCGCTCGTTAAGAGACCGCTTCTTCTGCTTTTGCCACAAAACTGAAGAGAACTGCACAGCAAGGAAATACTAAAGAAATGCAGTTATGTATAAGCCAAATCTAAACTTAATATATAAAAAACAGTGTTGAGGAAAAAACAGTGTAAATTCTAAGCGAACTATGCTGAAGAATTTACTTCTCTCAGTGCAACTGATGACGCAAAAAAAAATATTTCTCTGAGTGTTTGTTTGCCTTGTTTGCTGTTGCAGCCAAATTGCCAGCTTTTGTTGTTGTTACTGCTTTTGGGCATCATTTCCTGCTTAAAAGGCCGCTGCAACTGAGCATTCAGCCGAAGTCGCGGGCAAAGAAGAGGATACTCCTCTTCATTCCCTGAAGACACATATATATTTATAGGGCGGCCTGATGAACCGTAATCCCAAGGATAACTGCATATTTTTATTACAGGTTTCCCCCTGCTTTGCACTGCTTGCTGTTGTTGTCGCGGTAGCTGGCCCATAATTTCCAGTTACAAAAGGCCACAAAGGAAACGAATGACTTAAGACGCAAACTTGTTTTCCTTGCGGAACATCCGTGAATGGCACATCAACTTAAATGTCTATGCAGGCTGAGTGTACATTGTATTTTTAAATTGAGAAACCATTATAGGCCTCCAATTTTGGCCAATTATTAATAAAGACAATAACTTGCAAAATTAAGATGTAAATGTATAACTTGTAGGTGAGCAAAAGTTAATTATCTCTAATCGTTGATATTTCCTGGCCTTTACAAATATTTCCCTATCCAAAATGGGTTAATGGGCAGCTTAACCCCATTGACTTGCCGCTCGATCGCTCATTTCAAAGAAGACAAATGACAAAATGGCAAAATCAACCGCATAATATACCTTGAAAATCGCCTACCGAATATTATTTCTCTTTCTCTTTGCCATTTTGGGGGGTACATAGTTTTGCGAGCCGAAAAGGCTTAATGACTGCAAATTGAGGCGAACTCCGAAGCGGAGTTTAAATTTGCACTTTGCAACACAAAACGGAAATGCCAGACGGCTAAGAGAACGTGCAAATGGGTCAAGGATTTAGGCCCATTTAGCCACACTCCATTGGCTACGATTTTATATTTTTTTTTTTTTGGGCCGGGCGCAAAGTTCAACCCAGAATGGACGCACACACCTGGCCTGTTATTTGACTCCGCCTTTGGTCTCAAAATATTGGCGCTTGTTGTGTCACTGGGCCAGCAATCATTAGCCAAACATGTGCCACATATAAACTTCAGCCAAACCAGCAGCACAGCGGGTTGTCCCATTCAACTGGCCATGGCTGTGCAATATCTACATTCATGTATGTATATCTTGTACGCGGGTGTCTGATTCAACTTTTGGGTCACTGGGCGGCATGAATCACTGGTCTATTATGCGGGGTCAGAGTGGCATTTGATTGGTTATTAGACTGGGTTAATTGAGCGATATGTTGCAGTTGCAGTGGTGCTGCGGCGGGAAACCCGATATCGGTGCACAAATGCCAGTGGCCTGGGTTATTGATCGTATTGTTCGAGTTCCCCCTTCGGTTGCATAACACATTTTTAGCTCTGTCTCGCCTTGGCTTGGCGCTAATCACTCAATCTACCGCGACTTTCGCCCCTTTGGCGAACACTTCCGTTTAGTGTCAACGCTTTCTATTTGCCGAAAAACCAAATTAAATTCATAAATTTCAGCTTTTGTTTGTGATTTAAGCGACCGGCTGCCAAATTGTCAAATTTTTGCGGGGAGTTCTGCTCGAGTGCCTTTTCTTTTACCACCAAAGTGACCACCACCTCGGACGAAGCCAGGTGACCAGACCGACTTGGAAGCCATAAAAATGAAACTAAAACTAAAACTAAAAAGAAAAAACACCAACCGCTCCGACTCGACTGGCACAGTTGCAACAAGTTAGTGGCGCGAAAGTGAAACGAAACGTAGCGAATGCAAAGGCGGGGAAAACAGAGTGGAAGAAAAGCCAGAGCCAGAAATCCCCAATTAAAAGAAAAGCGAAAAACTGCATGGAAAATCGAGTGCGAAGCGAGGCAGCGAGAAGTAAATGCGTTCAATGCACTTCGATGGGGCGTGGCACATCGACAGGCGCTTGATGTCTTGCCTTAGTTTGCTTTGCCACTGACTCACGGCTCAAACATTTGGCTATGCCAAGCAACAACACATATAGACGCATTTTTCAGCAAGTGCGGAAATCGTAGGTGTAGCTAAGCCCATAAGAAAATGGCAAAAGCAACCCATAAAACGAAACTAAACAAAACTGAGGCTTTGAAAGTGGGTGATTAATGAGAAATTGTGCAGAGTTAAAGACACGTCGAGCAGAAAGATCATAGGAGCCATCAGAGTAAACTTATAAAGGCAAAATATATATACAAAGGAAATTATTTTCGATCCAATCGAACTTTAAAATACAATTCGTTATGAACGATCAATACATATAGACTTATACCCACAATTGCAGCCATTATATAGGCGCCCACTTTCCAACCACAATGCACATTCCACCTCAATTCAAAGAATGCATTCGAGCTTGCCAAATTAACATATAAAACTCATTTTCATCAATGGAGTCTCTCCTTCGCTCAGAACACACCCCGAAAGACCAACAAAAGAAATACCAATGCAAGATAATTGCAGAGGTTTGTGGGGCGATGCTGGAAATAATTCAAAAAGTCAAGCAAAAATGTCAACAACTTCAGTTTGGGGCCACACTGAGCCCGGTTGACTAAAGTTCGATTTTGGTTTACCACCACCCAATGACATTTAAGCCGGGTGTCTTAGCCAATGTAGTGGCAGCTCACTTTTGTGTGGTTAGAACAAGATATAATAATACTATATAATATTGATTGAAATAACTAATGTGGATCGTTAGAAAAAAGTGGTTTGACCTTCGGATTTAAATTCTCTAATCGCTGGCAAAGACATAACAAAGTATCAGATGTCAGGCCAAAAACAAAATTTATTGAACAAAAAGGTTAGAATATCAAGTTACTTGAAATATTGAAACCATTGATATGTACATTCTACATGTACTGAAAACATGAAACATAGTATAAACACATATCGGTGTTTTTTCTTTAAATAGTTCAATTTGGAGTTCACCCAATTTAGATGCAATGACCTTGAACTTGCAGTCGATTATGTTGTGTGATGTGAATTTTGCTTTTTGGCCAAAATGAAGTACAAACCTAAAAAGAAACAAAAGAAAAACGACATGAAAAACTAATTTTTTTATTGCTACAAAAACTAATTTTAATGTTGCACTACAAACAAAAATAAAAGCACTCATAAAAACAAACAAAGGCAATTTAATTACCTTAACGGGCGTGAAATTAACAATAAGAGGAGCTGACCCGCTGTTTCAGGTTCTTGGGGCGTGGTCAGCAACAAAAGCGAAAGAGATAAGAGCTCTTAAGAAACAAAGCAAGGTCGCCGAAGACGGAGATGCACTTGCCTTTAAAGAAAAGGGAAAACTAAACTAGTTTCCTGAGGTCAAGCGATTAAAAATATAAAGAAGGGAAAAATAACGAATTGGGCTTATAAAAGTGAAATATACACTTGATCAATGCAACAATTGGATGTATATAAATAGCTTAAGTAATTGTTAGCTTGTCAAGAGTAATTAGAAGCTCAGAATTACCAAGACCAACCTTTGAAATCACTCCATCGGTTATTATCCGATGATAAATATCCCATCAACAATCAATCAGCTCTTGTAATGGAGCCAACCTAATTTAGCGCAGCATCGGGTTAACCAACATTGGGAAATCTAACCACATCTCCCGCAGCTGTTGTTGCTGCAACAAATATGCACAGCGATGGCAGCCGCAATGGGCCACCTTAACTACGTATAATTGCTGTTCCAATAACCCCTAACCCGGCGGCACAAAGCGCAGCACACACAAGAGATGCCAAACAGCGGCAGCAAATTGTGACTCGTGCCAACAAACAACAAGCAGACGTATATTAAACTGTCAAACAAAATCATAAATATGTCAGCCAAATAGTGGAAAACACACCCACACCCAAGCTAGTTTACTTGGACAGCAGATGGGGCAGGATTAAATTGCTGGCTGATATGCAGTAGGAAAGATGGGGGATTAGGGGAAGGGAGACGCTCCTCTGCATATGACTGCATATTAAGTTATTGTATCTGTTTGCTGCCCCTCAACCTACGCGACTCAAAATGTTGCTGCTGGCCGCAGTCGACCACAAAACAACATCAGCAACCAGCCAAGAAATGCGTTCGTTGCTGTTTTTGGTAATAAACGAAGCGTTAAACAAAATGCACTACAACAGCAGCAACAACTACCAACTACCACATAGAAAACACACATTTTGTGTCTTTCTGATTTGTTGTTTACCATATGCAAAGCGTCATAAATGAGGTTGCCTGCAGTTGCAGTTGTTACCGGTTACTTGCTGCCGCCTTGGGCGTAATTACATCTCCAAGCCAAAAATGGTCAAACGAGCGAGAAAATTATCACATACGAGGTCCTCATTGTTGTTGCTGCTCTTGTGGCGGCAGAAATTAAATGCAAATTTTGCCTGATATAGAAATATGGGGTTACAGACGAAATTTCACAATCAGGAAATTAAGCATTTTGTTTTCGGCTGTCTCGAGCGGTGGAAGCCAAAATAGCCTTCGATGATTTGACATCTGATAGGTAATTTGAATATATTTGGTAGGCCAATTAATGAGCGGAAACTTTTACAAGCATTTTGAAAGCATTCGAGGGATACGTTTCCCTTTTTCCATTTCGCCTTCCATCAAACACTCCTCGGCATATGCCTGAGTTTCTGCTCGACCGCAATGGGTGGAAAAACATGTTCCAGAAATGTATGTACATGTACAGAAATTATGGCAAATGCCATGGACAGCTAATTTAAGCACACATAAATCAATGAACGCCAAAGTCGAAGGCAACCCAGAAATCAGGAAGGTAAAAATGAGTAAATTGCACAGCAATAATGGCAAATAATAATAGTCTATTGGGGGGCAACCAGCAGAGTGCAAACACGCCTTCCCGGCAAAGATAGACTTGATCATGCAAATGGATTAAAATAAAACATTTTTTGGTTGCAACTAAGAGAATAAATAAGTATGTTAATACAATGTAATTTCGACCCAAAAGTTTTAATAGTTTTTTTGTCACTTAATCGCGACCTAACTAATTAAGACTTTAAGGTAATTTAATTAATTAAACTAGCTGTAAGCCATTAAAGACACAATAAAACAAATTATGGACACCTAACAGCGAATTTAACTAGCCATAAAATTTTATTTTATATACATGCCAAGCTAAGCAATAATCCGTGGAACTAAGCTGTGATCTTCAGTGAAACCGTACTGAGAAGTGCAATCAGCTAGACTCGAACTGCTTACAAATGACATTGACTTGCGAAAGGCAGCACACTAAATGGACACACGAGTCCATTAGCCGGCGAGTCCACTTGGTGGCGCTATCGTGTGCCCCACAAAGGTGTGTCGCCTCTCCAGCTGTGCGTGTCACCTTAGCTACAATAGTTTGAGTACAGTATGCTACAACTAAGTACTTGTGTGCGATTGAAGGTTAAAGCTATGAGACACGCCATTAAGGCAACAAACTGCATCTGTACAGAATCACAATTTGGGTTGGTGACTTCATTCTGCGACTCCACTCAGGTTGAATGAACCGCGGAGACGCTTAAACGCCCACAACTTTTGCGAGGGAGTTGGTCCGATCTGTCCGGCGGTGTGTGTTGCCAAGCCGACGAGTTCAAAGCAAAGCAGCTGTCAACAGATGCGACAGATAAGCCAAATGGAAACCGAAAACCCAGAGTCTGGAGCCTCATAATTTTCGCTGGCTGATCTCGAGCAAGAAATCTACAATTACGAAAAGAGTAGATGGCAATAAGCATGTTCGGATACACACGTGTGCCAATAATAGTCTTGTTAAGGCTATGAAGACATCTTAAATTTTTCCCAAAGAACTACTCATAAATCTGCACAGGTACAGTCATGAATCTTCGAAGAACTATGTACTAAGTGCATCCACGATACGGGCAAGCAATTTGTCATATGGGTGACACGGGAATTATCGATGGTTTACCTAGCAGAGAAGTGAAAAATGCAAATACAGGTGCAATGCACAGGGAAACGAATCAAACGAGTGGATCCGCCGACCGGATGATGGCTCGTTTTCGTTTCAGTGTCTGTTTTTGTTTTTCGATGGCATTTATCTTGACCCGAAGGCAACGTGAAGTTTTCATGGCTCATGGCTCAAATATTGCGAGCGTCGAACTGTAAAGTTATGAAAAAGAAACTGAAGCTGCTCGGGAGCGGATGCTTGCGTTTAAGGTTATGGGCACAGGGCCAAAATGAACTGCTGCCACAACTCACCCGGTACTAGACATCTTTACTTGAGCACAGTGGTCCTCAAGCTCTGGAAGAACTCAATCACTTGCAATGGATACGCTTCCCTAATGTATTTCATGGGCACTGCATCGATGGACGAGCAGCCTTTCCATGTGACGAACAGAAAGAGCTCTTTCATCTGGTAACAGTGGAGTACTTTATCCAGCTCCAGTCCGCGATCCAAACCGAAGGGTTCCGTAGTCTCCGGCATTCTCCAATCCGGGTAAGTTCCTAAACGCTTGCCGCGCTGTGAAGTCTTCAGCTTCTTCTTCACTTCTTGTAACTTAGGTGCGTGAGATGTAATCGACTCCTTCTGGACAACCCGATGCATAGCCATCTCCTTTTTGGTGGATTTGATTTGATCCACTGGGGGCGTCGTTAGTGGCTCGGGAAAGTTCCAGTTGCTCTGCTGCTTGGTAGGACAGCCGTGCATCTGTTCCAGTACAATTAATTTTTCTTAGGTGTGTTGTTTTAATGAACAAGAAAATCAAATCATCGCTGAAGAAAGTTTGGATTCATTACTTAAGCTTGATAGGTAGAAATTAGGCTTAAGCTGATTAACTTTTAAAGGTTTCTATAAAAATTAAGCGCTTTTTCACTTTACTTCTACTTTTTTTTTTAAATTGCATCAATGATTATAAACATATTTCACTAGCTTTGGTTTGATTTTCTTAATTGGAAAGAATATTTCTTACGCTCTCCACTTTAGAATCTGTGGAATCACTGTCAGATAAATCCAAGCCCATGGATTGTAGATAATCATTCGACCCCATGCTGGAGCTAATGCCAAATGTGGACTTCTGCTTGTCGGCCGCCCATTTGGGAGCCTCATGACCACCATCGGATGACCTAGTCGACAACTTTATCTGGTCCAGCGATGATGTTTTAGGTTCCGATTTGGTGACCTTGATCGATCCCTCAGAGCTGGTCGATGATACTGTAAGAAACGACTTACTGGAAGAGGATTCTCCCAAATCCGAATCATCGGTGAATGAATTTTGCAATGGTTGGGATTCCTTAAGAATCATCATAGGAGACACATTTTTCGAAGACAACAGTGAGTCTTCGTCTTCTCCTTGAGGAAATTCAATAAGCCCGCGCGATTTGGGAGGCGTCGAAGATTTTTGTTTGGAATGACCAGCTCGTTGGTAATTTAAAGATGTGGCTCCCACAGCTTCGTCTTCGCTGGATTCGCTCAAGTTAGGATCATTGAAAACGCTATGAATCCTGGGACTTTTAATCACGTTCGTTGTGGCTGATGGATTGCCGTTGAAAGCTTCAGTTAAGCCTGTGGAGCCTTGGCTAGTACTAGGCATCTGAGTTTTGGGATCATTTTGAATATCTTTGATTTTGCCCGCCGTTTTCTTAATATCCTTCTCTTTTTTCTGATCCGTCTTCGACATTTTAGCTGTGTTTTTTGCCTGCACCGACTTGGAATGTTGTGTTTTCTTAGAGCTGCTGGGGCCATTTTCGGTGTTCGATGGACTGCTGCTGCTAGGACTGGGCTTCGATTTCCCGACAGGTTTAGCCGAGGCATTCCGCATCCGCCTGAAGAGCTCCGACTCGAAGTCGGAGACCAGCTGCATACAGTTGCCGACGTTTTCCATTGGCTCCCATGTGTTACTCTCATCCGGAAAACCATGCCACTTCACCAGAACCTGGGGACGCCCATTAACAAAGCGCTTGCCTTGGATTTTCTCCACTACAAATTCTTGGACATGATCGTTCGGCGGTGCATCGACCAGACCAAGATTTGGTCGTTGATTTTTGCGAGACATAACTTAAACGCTGAAAGGACGCCGAGCAAATGAACGGTAAATGGAACGACGCACAAGTAGGTGGTGCTGCTAACCTCCTCGGAATACCATTAGGGATGGGAAAGCTTTTGGTATTTTTTTTATTTTTTTAATGTGCGTAACTCACTATAAGACTTCAATAAGCAACAAATTAATTCAATTCAATTCTAGCAAATTTATTTGGCTTTGCTTAATAAATTACCTAGCAAATAATCTTAATATGATAACTGAATTTAAAGCCTGGCGCTTCTCAACAACATTTTTGCAGCCCTGTTTCTATTCCATTGAAATATACATATAATGAAATAAAAGGCATTCAATAATGGGAATACGATCTATTAATCTTTTATTTGTGAACAATAATTTGTATTTAAATCTTTTCCATGTCATTGGTCATTCTTTTTCTCCCGGCTCTGCTGGAATAGTTCCGCCTCATAATCCGCAATCAGCGTAATGCAATTGCCCAAGTTCTCCAGGGGCTCCCAGGTGCACTGCTCCACGGGATAGCCCTCCCACTTGGTCAGATACTGGGGTCGTCCACGCAGATAGCGCTTCCCTAGAAACTTCTCCACTATGTATTCCGAGGATTTTTCCTTGACGTTGCGGACACCAAGTCCCAGATCAACTGATTTCTTGGGCATGATCGCGCACAAGTTAGGCTCATACTAAGTTAGCACTGGCAACTCGCTCGAAAGACAGCAAGGGATGGGAAAACTCAAGATGTGCACAATTATAAAAGTATTGTGGAGAATGTTGTTGTAAGGATATTAAATGTTACATAACGTCTCATAGATAATTTCTAGTTGTAGAAATTAAAAAATTTGTCCAGATTTTCCGATAACGAGTTAAGTTGAGATCACTAAACAATATCATGCATAACTAATTGTATCGATAGCACGTTCTCAAGAAATGGGTTCTGCCAATCGATTCTATTTAAAACGATACAGGAAGAATTATTAATTTAAGTGGAATTACAGAAAGTTAACAGTTTTTTGAAAAAGCTGTGTACTGTCCAAAGTATGTTAGCAATGCCTATTAACTATGTGCGAAATTACTCCTTTTTAAGACTGACCATTATATAAAATGCCGCTGGCCTGGCGGTTGTTGCACCTGTTTTTGTTTTGGTTTTAGTTTCGGTTAAACCAAACATCAACAAAAACTTGTTTCGAAGTCGAGTGCAGTTTGCCTGAGCGGAAATAATGGTGAGCACTGTGTGGAAATGGGAATGTATTTTAATTGACCATTGGCAAAATCTGCGCTTTTCTTTTCAGGCCACAAAAATCGCACATTGTCTATGTAAATTCGCTTTCCACAGCCATAATGTTCGACTCGCGTTGGACAACAATGTCATTGGCATGTTTCCCATCATTACGGCGCACAGAAAATGCCAATTTACATGAGAGTATGTAAACTAGCAATTATTTCCACAGAGTCTGCATCTGGCGAAGAGATTTATTCATTGAAATAAAGCCAAAGAAATGCGTCACGTTCGGCCAGTTGGAAAAAGTAACGGCAGTGTGACAATTCAAAAACTACGCGCCGTTTCGGACAAGATTCAAAATCTGTTTTGAAATACAGTCTTACTTCAGTAAGCTGAATTTCTTCGATGGCTTGACATTTGAGGTAAATAAAATGTTTATTTTGTGTAATTACACTTGAGAAAATAATTTAATTTGATATATAAACTAAAAACATAAATTCCAATTTCACACGATTTTTTGTAAATTTTCAGAAGATCCAACTGGAGTAGTTCGAGCTATAGAAGTGGGACTGTACGAGTCAGCCAACCTGTTGCCATTACTGTTATGATTTCGAGCGCAAAACTTGTGCCGCAACTTAGCCACATGTGCACATGGGCACAAACTCGTACATTTCTTTCACTTTCTTTCTTTCGGCACAACGGCAGTGGCGGCGAATTTGTTTTAATTCGATAGAGTTAACAACTCGGTACATGGCGGAATAAAAGTGAAACCGGCAAGGCGACAACAAGGGCAGCTGGAAGGGTCTTTTCTGGGGCTTTTCAAAGTCAAGCGGCGGATTCACTTTCGTTTTCATCGCGATATTACAAAATATCCAAAGCGACATGCAGACATGTGTATATCTTAAGTATTTAGTGTTTAATTTGCATAGTCGAACGCCAAGAAACTCGAAACTTGTTTGGCCATTCTGCTGTTTGCTTGCTTTTTGGCCGAAACACGCGCGACAAAAATGCTTCTGCATTATATACAAAAATGTTGCTAGCCGATTTCAATAAGTTGTATTTCTTGATTTCGTCTCTGAAATGATTTAAGTCAATATTCATATATATATACATATATGTATGTGTGTTTGTGGCCCATAGAAATGATGCGGTGTGATCATCGCTTCATTAGCAAGTTAATTTTATTAACCCTGCTTTTGTCTCTCGGTTTTTGCTGGTTTTCATAAGGCCCAAAAAGATTCCGTCTCGGATTGCGCAGTAGAAAGGTTGTGTTGTATTGATGTCTTATGCAACAGATTTAGTTTTTTAATTTGTTTTGTTTGGACTTTTTCAGCCTTTTGTTACTTTGTTGCTCGGCTTTGTTGCTGTTTAATTTGAAGATCGAGATCCGTTGTAATTGTGTAAATATTATGTCAAGCTGACGTGACACTCTCCCAAGTTCAATGACACGCTTTTCCCCTAAAAAAAACAATCACTTAAGGTAAACGCAAATCTGTGCCAAGCACTCATTTTTTTTACAATCGGTACTTCAAAACTTTCGAACAGTTAACCCCATATTTAAACAGGCATTTGGCGGTGACCAGAGTTTTATTGACATTTACTGACATTTTAACACATTTCAGGAGGGGAAATAAAGTCATGAAATAAAGTCAGGCAGAACACAAGCAAAAAGGGTGCGCATATCATTTAAAACTCCAAATTAAAGTTGTTTTAAGTATTTTAGTGTTGCAAATGCAAATATAAAGATTGTCGTGCTACGAAGTATCAGTTGGTGTATAGTTTTCATTCATCATTAAAGCTTTCTTACAAAAAAAAAATGCATTTATGTTTGACAAACTAGGATTTTATAATATTTTGCATTATATATATTTTTCTTTCAGTGCAGCCAATAAAGGTGCCCGAAAAAGGCCAAAACTGTCGACATTTGCCAGTCAAATACGATGAGTCCCCGTGGGCACCAAAATCAACTGCAGGTGCAACCAAATTTGTGGCTGTCAGTTGATCAAGTGCTTATACGCTAGACACTCTTATTCGTTGGAAAATAGTTTTTGGCTTAATCACGACTGTCATCTGCTAACTCCCCGGAAGTTTTGGCCGTGTTATTGTTTTTATTCGGGCTTTAATGCCAGGCATCCGTTTCATTTTTTCGTGACAATTCACTCGCATTTGGCTTTAATTTGAAGATTTTAATTTTGAACACGCATTTAGTGTCGTCGTTCTTTCGCTTAAGACCTTCAAAGAGTTCCGGCTTGTAAAAGACACCGATCTCACGGCTGCCATCGCGATAAATTAGCATGGAGTGAATCAGACGGACCTTTTGGGGTTTTCTCGACGAGATCTTGTGCCCCCAACAAACTTTGAAGAATATGACTTAAATTAAGGTTGCTTTTTGTCTTGGCGGGCGCATAAAATAAATATCATATGTAAAACTCACTCACCTTGTGCCAAGCAGCCGCAGATGGTGACGAAGAAAATGATGATGCTGCCGCAAAGCAGCGACGTCGTTTTTGACGTCGACCGCGACATTTTCGTTACTCCTCCGAATTCCGAAACTTCAGAAACCTTATCCGAAAAATGCTGGTGGCTTTGTAATTTGCAAATTTTGGCCGGTTCGTTTCTTATTAAACTTGTTGTTGCCTTTGTTTTGGGCCCCGGGCGTTTTGTAAATTATCGTTAAATTATTTGTTGTCCAGTATTTGCATTTTGTTGTTGCGTATACGTATTATTGATGGCTTTGCTGGCGAATTTAGTCAAAAGCGAGAAATTGTTTCTTTTTTTTTGTTGGGACGGGTGAGACGGGTTTCTTCTGAAAGGCATTCAAAGCATTTGGCGTTGTTTTTGGAGTTACCGTTAAAACGTAATTAATAATAATGTGATTTCTTTCTCACTCTCTCTATTTCTCTCTCTCTCTCTCTCTTTCTCGCCTTTTTCAGTGCGTTCTACCTGATGAAAAAGTTCAAGGCTAAATCGCCAACGTTGCGTATGAGCGATAACTAGAATTGTGTGTGAGTAGGCTAAGTTCTTCAAATGGTTACTGACTTTGGACTGTTCTGAATCTGTAGAGTTAAATCATATAAATAACTAAAAATTATTAATACAAAATTCTATTTAATTTCCATTTCCAACTGAGTTTTAATTAAAAATAAGTAGAGGCTAATTTAAAATGCTAATCGGAGCAGTGTAATTCTACAAACGAGCTTTTGAAACAGCCTGCGGTGATTCCCATTCTGCGCGAAGATTTGTGATTTATTTCTTCCTTTCCAAATTAGTCACTGATTATTTATTTTTTCAAACACCTTAAATTGCTTCTGAAATTTATGTACTCCTTAATGGTATTAATTTCGCGTTGGTTTTCGGCAACGTTTCTTTTTGTTTCACTCGTTCAGCACGCGAGCAAAAAAAGAAAAAAAACTCCCAATAAATTTTCACTTGTTGCCCGAGCACTCTGTCAAAAAAATAATGGCAACATTCACCTTGAATCTGTCTTTGCTATATAAACACGAAAGCACATTATATATATCTTGGCTTGATGTTGGTTTTTTCTGTTTGTACGACCATTCGGTTTTTTCTTGCAATTGTTTATGCGATTTTTTCACTGATTAGTTTGTTTTCTATTTGTCTATGGGCGGTGAGAGGTAAACTTATAGAAAATATTGCATTTTATCAGCCGACGACCTTGGCTTGCGTAGTGGTAATTAAATAATTAATAATTCCCAATTAAGTCTTTGCACAGTTCTTGTGCATTTATGGCAGTTTCTAACTGGAGGCCAGCCGGCAGGTAAAACTTTATGTTAATTCCACGCTCGAGAATCTCAATGCTATACGTATGGAAACAATGCGAAATGGAAGTCCATATGTTCGGTGCTTGGCAAATCGAGTCCAAGTCCAATGGACACGGTGAAGCCTCCGTTAATAGTTACATATGCAAAAACTAGCTTTCGATGCAAAGTGAAATTTTCCTTGGGTAATCATCGATTGCTTTTTTTTCTCGGGGGCGGTATGGTAGTTGGACGTTGGGGCGTGGCAACTTTTTATGACGCGTCGCGAGACAACGGTAATGGCAAAACTACGCTCTTTGCATACGTAAGATCCAACGAAAATCCCGAAAAGCGATAGCTGAAGACCGAAATTCAAATTGGAAACCCGCTTGTCAGCAAATCTTTCGACGCACTTGCTCCGCCGCGACAGAGACGGGAATAGGCGGCGCGAAAGAGAGGGCTAGTCACACGGTTCACTTACATATCACCCACTGGACGATATTGTTTCGTTTACAATTGAAAGACATTCACTTGGCCAACTGATGATCGGCGACCGGCGGCAACAACCGTGCTAAGACGCGCTTCGAATCGAACTGAAGACTGGCTTCCATCGTGCGAAGAGCGGAGCCAAGTCGCCGGAGTGGCCCAAACACGTTTTGGCCAAGACAAGTGCGGAGAGCCGCTCCGGAAGAGAGTTCGCGAGCGCGTGGCAGCTGTTGTCGTTTACTTTGGGCCAAGAAATGTTCAACAGAGTTGGGCGCCCAGTTGGGTGAACCGGTGGTTCATTGCTGTTTAAGTTTAAAAACTAGGAATAATTAAACATATTACTGCAACCAGAAGCATACAAATTATTATAAGAATTTTTAACTGAACTGTTGGAAAATTTACATTCAATATTATATTATATTATATTATTATATTATTCAAGCTGTACTCAAAATTTACTAAATTTAATGGCTGAAATTAAATGAAATTTTAAATGAAGTTCAGTTGCATAGCTTAGTTTAGAGAAATTTTAAATATTTTATTCAACTTTAACTCAGTATACGAAATTCAGTACTCTAATTCTACATGCTACATGTAAAATGTCTCTACACTACTTTACATCTCAAAGGCAAGCTTAACACATTTCGCCCGAAAATTTAGTCATGACTTGAACTTTTAGCCAAGTAAAAGCTGCATTGAAAAGCTAATGGAGCTGTACAAATTTGTTTAAAATAAAAGAAAATAGCTCCAAGATATATTCTAAAAATATTTCAGTTATTATTTTTAATATTTAAATATTATATTTAAACAATTGAATAGAACAAAAGTACAAATCAATATATTTACATACAGCACAGCTGAGGATTCAAGGCTCGCTCAATTTTAATACCATTTTTAACATAATAAATATATTTTTAGCCTCTCATCAAGTATTAAGACTTCAAAGTTCGTGGGAAGAAGGGTCCAACAAATTAGGTCGATTTCCCCTTATCATATGTCACGGCCCAAATCGTGTGGTTGAACCCACTTTAAGTCAAATCTCGAGGCAGGCAAATAAATTACAAAGCCAAACAGCCCGGCTATGTTGGGGCAGAATCAGAATCCGAATCCTTTGATTGACGATAGACGGGCCCCCACGTCCACCGAAAAGCTTTCGATGAAGCCTTCGATGGCCTGTGCAAGGGAGGATCCAGCAAAGGTTGGCATGCGACTAGGAATGGAAGACGAGGAGCAGGGATAAAAGCGCCTGCAGCGCAACGATTGCATGGGCCAACGGTGCGGATGCGTGATGTAAGCGCAACACGGCGACAGCAGATATGCAAATGATGAGATTGAGATGCGACATGACAGCGTCAACTGTTCAGCTAGTTGGCCGAGTATGTAATCGCCTGGAGACGGGATTGTTCGCCGCGTACGGATTGGCATCCATCGGAATTCCAGTTGTCCACCTGTAGACCGATAAGTGAGTAAGCAATATGCCAAGTGCCGTCTGTTTGTTCTGTCAGCTGCTTTTGATATTTTTTAATCTATTCGCAGATGCCAGCACAGCAGCTGCCACTGACAAGACAATTTTCACGCAATTTCACAACTTCCCGATTGCATGGAATGTAAGAGAATATTTTCTTTTCGCCGACATTATTATGTCATTTTTCTGCTGCTGTTATCAAATATCCCGTTTGTTTCTCTGACTAACAAATGTTACTGCACGAGCCTTTGATCTAGTCCTACTTGGAATTCTACCAAATTTTTTGGCGTTATTTATTATTTTACAAAACCACTTGAACTCTGGCATTTACCCCAAAGAGAGAACTACGTAAGCCGCAGCGGCGCAGTCGAGTGGAAAAATGATATTTTAGTGCAGCAGCTACGCACGCATTAGATATTTTTGTGGTTTGGTCCTGGAACCTTTTGTGTTTATTTATGCGCAAAATGTCAGAAAAGTTGTAAGTGATTCTGCTAAGGAGGCACTAATGGAGCTGCTCTATATGTGTATATACATGTTTTTAACCGGAGGAATAGTAAGCCAGTAAACTTTTTGATTACTCTTTATTATACAAGAGCACAGACCGCAAAACTGGGGAATTATTATACTCCTGTTACGCATATTACAATGCCTCGTTAACATGTGGATAATACGTGAGCCGAGTGGAGCACATGGGACCCCATCAAATGTCATAAATCCGGAGTGGGGCAAATGTTTGTGAGCTCGAAAGATAGAAAGAATCTATAGATGCCACAGACACGTGCTTAAGACACAATTCAGTCGGCGATTTGTCATTATTTTGCATGCAACCAACCGGAACCGGAAACGAAAACCAAAGTTGCGCTCCCTCAACTTTGTTCAATTGCGGCAGTTGAATGCCGGTTCGCAAGTTTCTGTCAAGTTTTTCGCGTGTACCAGCAGAACTCAAGAGTTTTCAGCAATGCAGCTGGCTGAGGGGAAACCCATAATGGCTGGACCTCAAACTCTTAACCCTCTGTTGCCCGCTGATAAATGAGCAAGCCATGATTTAGCCAAAGTTGTCAGCGAAATTTCTACTGTTTCGCATTTTGGCAACAATGTCGGAACAGTTGCCAATTTCGGAGTAAAGTAGGAGATGAGGGCAATTGTTGCTGTCTCACTCCAGCTTTAACATTTGAAGTCCTTGCTCAAAAAGGACATGGTCAGTTGTATGTCCTGTAGTTGCCTTTCGACTTGTGGGTCATGTCGTCGTAGGCTATTAAAAATGGCATTATGCTTTAGTGTCAATGAAAATGTTTTGTACTTCCTAAAATAAGTAGTTAAAGAAACTTCAATCTTCAACTGTAATTCATTGTCGTTTTTAAAACCTAAATTGGAATTGTATCTAGGATGTTAGTCAAATATTTCCATCGTACTGAACCCACTTTATAATTCCATCGAGAATTTTCATCATCTGCTCACTATGATGGAATTGGTCCACTGACTATGGCTAATTTGATTGAAAAGGGTTCATCCTCACTTCGCCCTCGTTTCCCGCAACCCAAAAAAAGCAAAAACAAACGCATAAAATCAACGAAACGAAAAAAGAGATTTATTTTATCAGGACTCAAAGTTCGCCATTTAGACGCCAGTCGGATTTTGGCCAAGTTGATATCAGCGATTTGACTCGATACAAAAACTAAAATTGAAATGAAAATTAATTAGACAAGTGCCAGTTTTGGACACTTTTGCGATGCTCTCAGCTGTAAATATTTATTCAATATATATCTAAATTTGACCTTTATTAAAGCCAGTTTACTTACGCAGAAAATGAAATAAATTACATTTGAAGCGTACGTTTTGTTAAAGCTAACTTAGGGAATAATAAATAAAGCTTAATTTCGTTAGCCGAGAAACGTTTAGGAAAATTAAAAAAGCCACCAGCATATGCAAAACATTTGAACTCTGAAGTGTTCAGTGCGAGCCGAAGAACAAAGAAAGGATTCTCTGGGCATCTTTATAGGAATTCCTGTGGCCTCCTTTGTCTATTTGTTCGGTCTATTGACAAATGCATAAACAGCGGGCAGTTAAATCCTTGCGGCTCTGCCATTCAGTTAAGCGCACGAATGTGACAATTCGGGCGAATGTCCTTTTTATTATTTGCTCAGCCTGTGGGAAAGGACTCGTGACTCGTGACTTTGGCCGGGTTGATTGGCCCACCACCACCACATGCCACTTGGCCTGAAGCGGGTCTTACATTTGTCCAAATTTACACACGCGTGGGCGGTTTCGTTTGCTTTTCGCCCTTTTAACTTGGTTTATTCTTCCTACCAACGATTTCAGTGTCAACTTTCAAGTGCGTATAATGGCAATGGCATTCCCTTCGATTTTGGAATATATAAGCATAATACATTTGCCTGCGACTTTGAGGGCATATCATCTGAATATTTCGGCTGGCAGGAGAAACCCGAATCGATACCTGTCTAATTGTCTAGGTATCAAATGGCGGCTTTTGCCATCGCGCCAGTTAATTAAATTCCAGCCCGGCCACACGAGGCGTATGCTTGATGTCACCCAAATGCCAGGTGCTCCTCCCACTCCTCCTCCTGGCCCAATAATGACGTCCCAGCAGCCAGCTGGGTGTCGGATTTTAGAAGTTCGCCAGCTTCTGCTTCCTCGGCAATTAGCTGGCAAAAATCACTGCCTCGAAAAGTGGGTGAGCTCTAGGATTACACTTGGTGGTGGCCAACCGAGCGTGTGGATGGGTGGCTCCTGTGGCCTTTGCCAACCGCCAACTGTGATTGCTCCCGAAAGGAGCTTAAAGTCGGTCTCCAGGGGGGTCGTGGTGGGTGTGGATGTGAATGGGAAAGGGGATGGCGATGGCGATGGCGATGGCCTGCCTCTTGACCGTTTGCCATAAAGTTGTAAATGCTTAAAATAGACTCGCATATCCGAGGTTAAGTGCGTCGGAGGAGCAGCGTGCGGGTCCAGTGACCGATAATAAACGAACCGGAGGACAGTGCCGCAGGATACGGGAGGTCCTGGCCCGCTTGTATAATTCCAAGTTAATATAAATCAGCAGGTGGTGATTTCTGCTCCACCAGTTGGCAAAACTTTCGGCCTGCTGGGTAATAATCTGTATAAGTTTTACCCAAATATTCAAGCATCTATTATATCGTTAAATTTATGCATTACTCAGGCATCTCAATATATATTACTTACACTAACATAAATCATGGTATACATTAAATTCAGAAATGTCCTTATTGATGGCAGCTTTTAAATGCGCGATTGATGATGGGATTCCGATATGGATTGAATTTTCATTGCTTTAAAAGAAACAGCACAACTTTCCTTAGTTAATAAACTAACAAAATAATAATAGCATTCATGATCTTTATAGCATATAATCCAAGACAAAATATTAATTTACCCACTCATTTGGCAGTTTAACACGATATGTAAGCTATTATTTATCCAAATTAAGCCACTAACAACATTCTTAGATGTTATTATTAACATATTTACTCAATCGTTGGGCCTTTCCGGCTTATTATTTGTATCTTATTAGGCCATTTAAAATGCATGGACAGATGCGAGGGGCTTTGAACTTGGATGCTATAATTTCTAGACTATGCCGTCAGCGCTGCTAAGGAAAATTCGAGCCTTTTGGCGACAGAACGCCCACGCATAAGCATATTATATGTATGTACGTACGTGCAGGGAGGTGGAAAATTCGAGGGGAAAACTGTGTGTGTGTGTGAGTGGCCCCAAAGTGCCCTCATGCTTATTGAGTGCCGATTTTTATGCCCCTAATATGTTTATGTGTGCATGTGTAGATTAGTATACGGTGCCAGGCAATTTACGATTAGCAAGGACCCTCCTTCGTCACACCAATACCCACAGCCTACGCTTTCCCAGTTCCGCCCAGTTCCCCCCCGGAAAAACCACGCTTTTCATACGGCGAATGCCGTTAAGACGCTCTGCTTTGCACCTCGAGGACTTCGTGTTTACATATGCGACCTGAGCGCCTCAAATCGTTTTATTTATTTACCACGCCAATGTTTCTCCATTTGCCCTTTCCCTTATCCAGAACCCAGAAACCCAGAAGAACCCAAAAACCCACCCACCCATATATCTTCTTAAGGTCCCTAGCATTATTATTGTTATTGCCATTGCCATGTTTGTCTTTGGGTTTGTTTTTATTCGTGTGTGGTGGGGAGTCCTTGAGTTCCTCATTACGAAGAGGTATTTGTTTTTGTGGTTTTGAAGTGTCAAGAAACTTGGCGCTAGTCGAACTTAAATTAATATTAATGGCCATTTAGTCGCGAGCTATTGAATTAAACACACATTTCGGTATGCCTATTTAATTGGCTACAAAAACAATATAAATTAAGTCACTGAGCTGCGAGAAATTGGAATACAAGTAAATATTCTGAGTGACACGCATTTCGTAAACATACTGAAATATAAAGAGCGGCAATAAATAAATAATAACTGGCTTAAATAAACACAATAAACAAGGCTTGGTATGTAAGCTTTGTATAATTAAATGATGCACATTATAATATTTTAATAATTTGCAATTCAATTTCAGAACCCGCAGAAATCACTGCAGCAGAAGTTAATTACACAAAATGCATTAATTGTTTTTATGCCAGTGCATAATTGTATCGATTGAATGTAAATTAATTTATAAGCTAGTATTTGAACTTAGTTTGAGCTGATAGTTTGCTAACCAATAAAGTAAATAGATTCTTGATCAGGATTACTAGGCATGTCTATCTGGCCATGTCCGTCAGTTCGTCTGTCCGTATAATCGTCGCAATTTCAACCATAAGTCCAGAATTGAATTTCCTTCAGACTAAATTTAAAAATAACAAAAATAATCATTAAAAGATGAGCAAAAATAGCTTGATATCCGAAACCTGAAAGGCAGATGGAATACACAGAAAGTCATGACGCAGTCAAGATGCCCAGAAAAAGGACTCGCCGCCAAGGGAGGAGCGACAAACACTTTGGACAGTTAATAAAGCCGGGATAAGCACTCGACTTGGCTGGATGACAACTTGACGTGGTCGCTGAAATGCCGCAATGAGCACCCGAAGCCGGTTTATTAAAAATGAGTAGCGAAAAGATGGCGAAATAAATAGAGAAAAAAAAAAGGAAAACAGCTGAGAAATCGCGGTTTGCCAGGCCCAAGATAAGCAAGTCAGTCGCCAGGACATGCAAAAGGAGTCGCAGGATACGAAAAGGCAAAATCCATGGCACGTAGCTGGCAGCAGATCAACGCACTTCGCCGACGCGCTCGACATTTTCATGAGTTAATTTAATTTCTGTATCTGTCGAAACTGTGGCCAAATCCCATAGGCAAAAAGAAGCGAAGGCATTCCCGTAAATAATGGCCCAAATGTGCGTCCGATTTAAGCTGATTGACGTGATGGCACATTTCAATGACACTTACGCCCACAAAATCATCTTCGAAATGGCCGGAAATTGATTCTGGAAACGAGATGAAAAGTTAATGTCGCCTTTGTGGGCCCAGCAAGCAATTTCGTTTAAACAACCTTAACAGAAATCATCTTCAGTCAAAAGTTTCAATTATAAGTTTATGATTTCAAAATTTTGAAACGATTATCAAAAGCAATTAAAGTTTAAAGTTATTTTAACATATACAAATCTTTTCATTAAGTGAAAAACTAAAAGGTATATATCATTTATATCATCCTTAAATTGCCACACAAGATACATTTGGGAAACTACCAGTTTTCCCTATGAAACCCTGCTCAAAAAGCTTGAAATAAATCAATCAGTTGCACATTTAAAAAAATCCCAAAGCAACATGTCACAAAAGGCAGGATTCATATCTCGATTTTGGTTCAATCTGAGATCCTGAAATTTTTCAAAGGGTTTCCGCAGTGAAAAATCCAATAGGCTTTTAATACTGCAGGCAAATCAAACGACTGTTCCATGACTTTTCAAAAACACACGACCATACAACAAAAAAAAGATGTAAGCGATTTGTTTGAAGTGAATAAGATTAAGTTGTGACTCCGATTTCACCTTTTTGTGCCTGCAGCCAAACCAATTAATCTCCCCAAAAATGTCCCACGCCGAGCCTTAAAACCGCAGGGAGTTTTCCCGATCCCAATCCCAATCCCAAGCCCGTTGGCTTTTCCTTTTCTCAGGTCGCGACCGGCCTATCTTCTTGTTGTTGCGGTGGGCAAAGTTTTCCTTTAGTGTTCCTTAAAGTTGCCTCTGTAATTTAATTTCCCATCAATTTCGCTGAATATTTTAGGACATTCGGTGACTTTCGCGACCAGCAGACAAAGTTTTTAAACGCACAATTTACATTTATTTTCAACTCTATATGCTGGCACATAAAAATGTATTTACAAAGTTTCTCTTGGTCTATTTAAGAGCACACAATAAGTCTAATATAATTTATAGGTAAAATATGTTTAGCTTAAAGCCGCGCCACGGCTGCAATACTTTAGTTTACTTAATGGATTAATTTCCATAGCTGTGACACAGAAAAATACATCAAAATTCTTAGGTATTTGTTTATTTACATTAAGTAAGAACTTTGTTACTTTGATTCGTTGCCATTTTTAAGTGGTTTTTAATGGCAACTTTTTGGTTTTTACATTCGAATTCATGTTTAGTGTCCCAATGTTAAATGTAATATATTACCCATATAACCAACGAATTTAATTAATAATATGCTTCAGAAATACTAAAAAATAAATTGGAAACTGTTTTTGTAAATAGTGTGCCTAATGTTGAAATCATTTCAAATTGTAGATGTAAAATCTTTAGCTTTTAGATACATTAACTTTTGATTTCGATAGAGTGATAAGAATGCATTGGCTAGCGGTTGCCCGAATTCCTGTAAACTCCGTTTAAATCCAATCAGCCACGATTTCTCTGCGCGATTCAATTCAACAGCGATTCCTGGAACTTGGCTGGACTCGACCTGGTCTGCTGGCCAATCTCGTTAAGCGGCAAAAATCCATAGGACGGCGGTGCGGGTGATTCATTGTGGCCTGGTGCTTGGAGCACGGGCAATGCCAATTCCACGGCTGAAATGGGGGCTCCGTTCTGATTCCCGCCATTTGGCAGGGTGGTTATCGTTGTCTCCTGCAGGCGACAGCTGTCCATTGTGGTGGTCATAAATGATGGGTTCCGGACAAATGAAAACAGGCACAGGGGCAGCACTCACCTGCGGATGGTGCTCTGGTAGCAGGAGTGCCGGGACTGGAAGCGCTTGGAGGCCGTGCTGGTCAGCGAGGTGTCCCGGTGCATGCAGAAGGTGTCGTGCTGGCCGCGCTTCTTGCGCCGTCCACTTGCTCCGCGGCAAAACAGATATCTGGCGGAGAAGAGTGCAGTTTTCGGAACAATGGTTCCGGATTCGCGGGTCAAGCATAAATATTTCATAAAATTCCTTCACATGGAACGCTGTGTGGAGGTCTTATGTGTTTACACCGATCAAAATTGGTATGGAGTCTTGTTGAAATCAATTTTTTGTGTCACAAAACATTCTGATTCTTATAAGAATAACTACGTAACTGTGAAAATTAAAGTATATCTATTTAAATAAATCTGCATCTGAATTGTTTGGAAAGAATATTCAACTTAATAAAATCAAAATGCGTTAATGAATGTCAAAATTAAATATTTGGAGCCCTCTAGTAAAAAATCTATTAAACCACTTGTCAGATTTTTCAAAGTATTTCTTCAGCTAAATAAAAATTTAAATACATTTTTGGTAATTTCAAAAATGTTCCCAGTGCATGCGAAAGCATCAAAAAATTACAGATTGCAATTTGAGAGCATAAACTCATATCGAAGGGGAAGTGTGGCAATTGGTCATTGAATGAACAAATATATATACTTTAATGCAAGTTGAGAAAATTGTTAGAAAATGAATGAAATGAAAATGAAAAGGATGGTTGAAACATATGGCAAAAACTCATAACATCCATATGGTTTTCATAAAAATAATGTTTTTTTATTTTCTCATCCATCAATTATTCCACCTTCTTCAATCTTGTCATCAGTAGAGCTCTCAAACTGAGTCAAAATTATTCAAAATAACATAACTAAATACTTGCAAAAAGTTTTGTATAAATACAATTATTAAATAAAAACAACTTCAAAGCGACTACCAACTCCAAAAGGATGACCAACAAACTACGAAATGCGTTGTGCTTAAAGTTGTGGATAAAATCGCAGTGAACTTTCAAGTCACGCATGTTTGCTCAAATGTTTATAGATTTTCTTTTCTTTGCTCCTTTGTTATTTAAAAGTTAAGAGTTTTGTATAGAAACAGTGATACAAGTTGAGTTGGCTTACGCTTACAGTTACGGGGCTACAGTTTGTTTATTGATTTGCTAGCGACAGTCGACTGCCGACTAGCGAGTACCGATTGGTCATGCTGTAGCGCTGTTATGCGGCTGGTGGATTGATGTAAACGAACAAATACCTATTGAAATGCTTGCGAAAGGCGCCGCTCACGAAGTACAGGGCCACAGGATTCGCACAGCTGTTGGCAAAGGACATGCAGTAGGCGACGATGCGCAGCACATGCCAAAAGGCATTGTAATCATCCTGGGCGGTGGGCCTGCAAAGACAGAAAACGGATATTAGGTCGCCTATCAGATACCCAGTACAAGTATTTGCATGATATAATACAAATTTGGTGCTGAGTTGGGTAAGAAAAATTTAATAAGTGTAGTAACATTATATAGAAATAAAAACAGTCGTATTGTATTTATTTATGGAAATAATAAAAGCTCGGTTTGCAGCATTTCATATGCCCTCTTACTTTCCGAGTACCCCTTGAAAAGAACACAAACAAACATCGGGATTCAGAGTGAGCAAAGCACCCATAATGGAGATATCGGGGAGAAATTGATTGTCCGACATCCCAGGCGAACAAGTGTCGGACAAATGGCAACAACATTACTCATACGCAGGACCCTTTGTGAGCAGGCACGGCGATATGTGCGTCATATCCTTTGCTGCCGGCAGGTTCCCTTTTATCCGCTTGACAAATTGACTTTCCATCCATTCATTCACAAGCATATACAACATGCCCAGTTTAGCGCCCCTCCAGGGAGGTGGATCACAAATCAGAGGACCCAGAGCACTCACCAGAAGTAGAACCAGAGGAAGAAGACGTGGTAGGGCAGAAAGCAAATTCCAAAGATGACAACGAAGGCCAGCACAGTAACAGCCACTTTGCGACGGGCACGAACCTGAAAAAAAAAAATGAAACACAAACATCAACATGGGTTAATCGGTAATGGGAAAAAAAGGGTATCAATGCCCGCGGTTTCTAAACATCTAACATAATCCTCTTAAAAAATTTATCGAAACCAGTGAGCTTAGTGCACAAAATAGCAACAGCAGCTCCACCTAGCGGTGATTATAAAAATCAAAACTCATAGTTTTTTAAAAATTCCTGTTATGTACAAGAATGATAAAAAAAAAGGTTATATATTCTATAAAATGAGAAATGTGTCACAAGTATGAAAATTAAACACAATGTTGTACACTGTTCTACAATTTAAAGTTGAAGGACCATAAAGTTTGAGTTGTTTTAAAAAATTTGAGAAAGCGGAAAGTCATTGACAATTGATGAAAGCTTAAGCAAAGTTTATCTACAAACAAAAGAAGAAAAAGTTCAAGCGACCTAAAAGAAATTAAAAGTTCGCATAAAATACTTTTTGTCCGCATTTTCTGGTGTTTAAACATTTCACTTCGTACACAATGCCATTGACTTTCTTTTTAAATGTCATGATTCATGAATGCTGTAAAACAAAATAACATAAGCAGAAAGTCAATTGTAAAAAGGCAACAAAAAATGAGAACAAACTGAAAACAGAATACGTAATAAATTAAACTTTTGAAATAGATATTATCATGTTGTAAATTTCATTGAGACAGCACGAATGAATACGAAAGTTATTGATAACATCACGTGCTCTTAAACCAACAAAAAGTTGGTCAATTTATTCCTTTGAATTTCAGAGCGGCAGTCCAGTTAGTATGAATATTTTATGCTAGCCAACTGAATGGAAAAAGTTTTTGCACACACATTTTTTACGAATGCAGTTTGGCGAGAACTGTATAATTCACTCTACCTTTTTTCGCCAAAATGGACCAAATGATTGATTTCAATTGGTGGTACTTATGAGCTCGGTAAATGGTAAACATAAATTGAATTTTGACTGACCTGACGCACAGCTCCCTGAATTTCACCAGGAACACTGGCCGAATACATCAAATGGAGGGCGATGAGCACGTAGAAAACAGCTATGACCACCAAAGGAATGGCGTAGTAGACCAGGAAGTGCAACAGGACCATGGACTTGGCGTAGTTGATGCCCCACTCCTCCGGATACGGATAGCAAATGACTATGGACTTTTCGTTTATGCCGAGATGCTGCCGGAATGGAAAATAACATAAAAACGTATTTTGGCAACAGAGGGATGAGCTACCTTTAGGTTACTTCCAATTAGAGCTGGCAGTCCGCAGAGTATGGCCAGCAGCCAAATGGAAACCGCGGTGGCCAAGGTCATTCTAGTGGCGCGACGACCACCTCCTGCCAAATATAAAAGCAATACAAATAAGAAAGGAGTTAAAAAAGGAGGATACTTCACATAATTATGTTCTTTGTCTGCCACTTAAGCTGCCATAAACTGATAATTTGTACTGACCATGAGCGTGGAACTTCCTCAAAGGATCCACTATGGCAAAGTAGCGATCGCCGGATAATGCAGTCAGCGTAAACACCGACACCCCGATGGACACATCCTTCATGAACTCCGACAGGCTGCACAGGAAGCTGCCATATGGCCAATACTCAACTGTGTAAACTGTGGAGGCGAGCGGCACTGTGGTTATGATAACCAGCAGATCGGCCAGGGCCAGTGATAAAATGTAGCTATAAGAAAGTTATAAGTAAATTTTAAACTAAAATATACTACATAATAAGACAAATAACGAGTTAAGCCCAAATCCTTAAGATTATCCATGCCAAAACCATTTGTGTTCATCAACCGTTCATTTTGTGTTCATCGTCTGTTCATATAAGTTCATCTACTGTTCATTTGGTGTTCATTTTTCGTCCACAATCTGTTCATCGTCCGTTAATCGTCGGAGTATCGACATTTTCTGAATTTATGTTTAACTTTTTGAGATAAACAGGCTGACTTTGCAGCGGAGTTAGCTCATCTTTTGGCGCCGCACGTGTCCTTGTCACATTTTAGTGTGATAAAAATGTGGCACCCCGTTGATTTATGTGTGCCAAACTTTTTAGGGAGCTGCACATAGCTGCTGACTATGGGGTAATACAATGACCATTAAAATTGATTTATCTAGCATAAGCCATATTAAGTGGAATGTAAATTCTTCGTCGCCCAAGAAGACAAAAGAAGGCGAATTTCACTATTTATTTTAACTGGGTTTTGGCATCTGCCACCGCACACTTGAGGCCAGCGAACGAATGGTGCTCAGTGGCACTTCCAATTCGGTCCGTGATCTCATGCAGTAATTCCGACTTTATCCAACCTCGCCGCTTACCATAAATAAGCTGCATGTGGCACTTTGTTTGCCACGTTCTCTGGCCGCCGCTACGGAAATGCAACACCAAATTACGTTTTTGTGGCCCCCCGGCAAAGCCGATAAGGGTCCTTTGATATCCTGGCCAGGCACTTGGCTTTTAAAGCACCAAACTTGGCTCTCACCAATTTACCACCAGGGCAACGAAATGCAATTTCAGCGTAATTTGATCAGTTGACATTTGCTTTCGTCTGCGAGTTTTATGTGAGTTAAGCTTAATGCAAAATCGTGTTGCCTGCAAACTCACACATTTATCCGCATTTCATCTGGCCACGTTTCAACATCCTTTAGCGAACGAAAGTGGTAGCAGCCATGTGGCAAAACAATCTGGCTTAAAGCGCAAGTGGCGCAGCTTTTCAGGCCGCATTGACCGCTTGGGCCAACAAAGTGGAATGTTTTAATTGGCCGGCATTGGCCCACCCTTTACCCACAAGGTCGTAGCCTTTAATGATGAACGCGTGTCGCTAATAAACTACTTCACAGTGCCAAGAAGTTGCCACGAGAAACCGTTGTGGTTCGAGTTATTTATTTTAAGACTTGCTAAAATTATTGCGAAAATTATTAAGCCACTTTAAGTCATAGGAATCTCTAAGGAATTAAAGCAAAGCCATTTAATATTATAATTTAATTAGCTCAGGTTTTCATTCATTCGTACATTCTTAAGTGCATCAATATAAATGCTGACCAAACTCGCTTTGAAACGATTTAACCTGAAGCAATTCAATAGAGCTTGCTCTTTATAGTTTCCAAAAATGTGCGAGCATTTGTGAATGGAAGGAAACAAGGCAGTCACAATAAATGCCTGAATATGCCAACTGGCTTCCTTTGGTCTCAAAGTGCTCGTACAATTCATTTTCGTTCGCCCTTAAGGACTTACTTTGGCTTCCCGGAAAGTAGGCAAAATCTCGTTTATATAAGTCACATAAGGTTTTTGTTATTTTGCCTGCCTGAAAATCATATTTATCTCGCTCGTAAGCCTGGTAAAATAACTTGATTTATGACACACTACGCTTTGGGGTATGTACGATATATGTACGAGTATGTACATATATGTATGTACCAAAATCAACCCCGACATGACTAATTAGTTATGCCATTTTCCTGTTCGTCGTCTGTGAAAACATCAACAGCTGCCAATCGATCTAGATATATGTACATATATGTGGGTGCATATGTGAATGGGAAATTTTAAGCAATTTCCATGCGGAGGCGGCAACGACATTACCATTATCATCGCCGCCTGGCAGCCTCTTCCACTTCCACTTCCTGTTCCTCTTCCTGCCTGCCACTTAATTAACCGATGGTCTGGGGCAGGACTATTTTCAGGCACTGTTCTTGGCCAACTCGTGACATTTGCCTTTTGCATGCATAATTTGGCGCAGACTCTTCGCTGCCAGGCGTGTGGCATATAATTAAATTCAATTTAAATTGCACGTAAATCAAAAAGACATTTTCCAACCGAACGATCGGAACTGCTGCAACGACTAATTCATACCCTATACTTGTCATTCATATTATTAGTAGTAGGTGCAACTTCCTGGCTTAGCTGTTTCATCTTAAACTTTATGACAAGCTAAACATTTTTATGTTTATTTATTCTTTAGCAGCTTATAAAAATATTTGATACACCAATTCTATTTTCCGTCCACCATTGGCTGTATCTACCCACCCTAAACCCAGCTTTTCCAAAGTTATGAAAACTTTTCCCCGGGGAACTCACGTGTTTGGAACATTTCGCATCTGTCGCACACTGAGGAAGACCACAATCAATGTGCCATTGCCCAGGACACCGACCACGAAGATCAGGGCGAAGAGGATGGGCACGATGTAGGTTTCCGGTCGCCGGCCGTAGGGCACGTAGGGTGTCTCGGTGGTGGCCAGTTCGCTGTAGTTCTCGGAGGAGCCGGTGTCCAGGAGGGGCCACTGTGTGGACTGGCTGACCACCATGGCCAGATCCCACAGCGTCTCGGTGACATTCGGCATGGGGGTTAGGGCTGTGGGGGCTTCACCCGAGGTGTCCAGGCCGATGTTCATGGCCAAGTCCGTTTCCATGCTCACCAAGTTGGCTATCATCTGGGCGAAATGTACTGAGTTCGCTCGATTTTCCCCTCGTTTAATGCCCGTTTCCTTGCCCAACAAAACGGAAATTGTTTAAGCCAACATGATTAATTTGATTTTTTCATGGCTCGTTGGCTTGCTGCATTTTTGCATCCAATTCCGTACAGCTGAAAGTAGGGGAAAAACAATACAATTTGTTACATGAAATTGATTCAATTTGCTTTCTGTTTTGCTTTAATGGGTTTGTAGAAAATGCAATTATTCGGTATTAAATTCTTGCTGCCCAATAGTCCAAAAATGCTGTGCATATTCTCAATGCTATTAAATGGTTGATTCCATTCGTGTTTGTTTACTTTTCATATATTTGCTGTGGGATCAATTTATTGGTTTTTGTTCTATGGCAAACAAATTTCTATTGTTTCAAGGCAAACCTGTATGTTGAACACGGAAATCGAAAGGCTAAATTAAAGTTTAATTGAACTTTATTTTCTTGGGACCTATAAAATGTCAATTGTTGTCGTTATTGCAAATTTTTGAAGCAGCAGCGACATAAACTGAATAATAATATTGCTTGAATGGTTTAAGCTGAATTTAAAATCATTGCGCCTTTGTGCAAATTAAATTGAATCGCAAATTTCGCAAGCTTCATTACAAATAACATTTAAATTTGAGATACATGTACAAAGGATGAACTTTTCATCTAATCTGCTGCTCTGTCGTTGTGTGATTTATTCCATTTGCGATTGAAGTGCATTTGTTCTGCAACTAAACTGTATAATTGCATCGCAGATGCACATTTGCACATTTTCGTGGGAAAGGATTTCAGAAATGCGCTCTACACTCGTTCGTTAATTAAATGCTTCCCTACAGCTGGCTAATTTGGTATTCCCTTTTTCGAAAGTTTAACCCGAAACACGTGCTAAGTTTCCATTAAAGCCAAGCAAGTGAAAATCGGGCCATGAGCAGCAAGGGGCTTTATGTAACAGATTTATGGCTGCGGCATGGAATTTCTTATCAACTTGATGGGGCTGCTCCTTGGATGTCCTGCCCCCGTTCGACACTTCAAGGAATGCATATCCTGTCATTACATTTCCAGCCATTAACCACACACTCACCCACACACAGCCACACACAACAACCACACATCGAGTTACAGTGACTCATAAAATGTAACTGACGCCCGAGGAAACTTCAACGACTTGGACGCAGGGCCAGGAAAATCTTGAGTGTGGAAAAACTCTGCGTAATTGAAATCTGTGCATTCGGCTTTCCTTTCCTTTCCTTTCGCCCTGCCTGCCATTTCGTTGACATAAAAAATTATGAATGGTCTGCCCCAACTCATCCAGGTGAGTGTAAACATCCGCCGGAATCTTTAGTCCACCACTTTGCACTTTCCTTTCAGCTGCATGAGGCCATCAGGCCGATGCGATGGAAAATTTGATGCAGAAACTGTAAAAACAGATGCCTTTAAAAATCAAATCCGGTATGAATGCATAAATACGATTTGCATAAACCGAGTGAGGCGTTATTTCGATGCCACAAAGTTGCTAAAGTGCTGGCTTCTCCTTGGTCCTTGGATATGTGTGCTAACTTTGCGACTCAGGATTTTATTTAGCTTTAAAATCTGAAAGTGTGCTTGTTTCAAGTTAATAGCCAACAAGTAGCAGTAAATTGAACTCTGGCTAAGACTAATTAAGCCAAATTGTGCCGGCAATCAATTGGAAAAACTATCTGCAAAAGTTTCGCTTATTCCATTAAAGTTTACTTGGCCAACTCAGGTAAACAAGAAGGGTAAGTTACTGAGTTTTCAACAATTAGTTCGAGTCTGAAAGTTTATGTTTTTTAGTTCCAGGAAATTAATATGCCATCGATGGCAGCTCTCATAAAAACAATTGGTTTTTAATGAGTTTGCGATGCAATTGAGAGCAAGCTAATTACACGCGGTAATAAAAAGGCAACTAATGAAAGGAAAATTAAAGCTAGTTAAACAATTAAGTAATAATTATTTGCTAAATGAGCTTTGTAAGTTGTTGGTTTAATAGATTATGGTAAAAATTTACTTTTGCTTTGTCACAAACAAATGAAGATCAGAAATAAATGTTATTTGAATTTAATTACTTTCGTCGTAAGCCCTTTCTCGTTCATCATTTATGAAATGAAAAGAAAATTAAATTTGATGCTTTTCTTTAGATTTTCAAAAACTTTTCGTCTTGTTTTCAATGGCCATTTCATATTTACCAGTTCGCCAGTTTGTTAGACTTTCGAGAAGTCTGTGCACTTCGAGTAACTTGAGTTGAATTAAAATTTCCATTGTTGACCTAAAGGGCTTCTCCAAGAATTGGTCCAAAAATTGAGCTGCCGAAATTCGCCAAATACCCGAATATGCAAATGAAGTTAGAGAACAAAGGCATACTAATTAAGAAATTTCGAGCAGTCGCAAATCGCTGAATTATATTCAAAAACTGAAACCGGCTGCCCGATGAGCCTGTTGAAATGTCAACATTGGTCGCCATTGTTTGTCGCCCAGCGTAATTAATTTGTTAACTGAATGTTAACACAAGTGGGTGGTGTTGGGTTGCGGTCAGGTTTATTAGCACAACACTTAGCTAATTGAATTTTGACACTGACTACTGGGCCAAGTGATAAATTATGCCCTTTAAAGTGCCACGCATCACACACTTAATTCGCAGCTCTAACGATAATGGATATATTTGGGCACCCAGTGCCATTAGAGCGGCAAATAAACCTGTTAGCCTATATCAATAACTGGCTTACAGCACAAGTTCACAGCGAAGTGCCGTGATTTATGGCATCCAGTGGCCGGCAGAAGTCCGCTTATCTGGTGACCATCTGGATGTCAACTATTTACGAACTCCCAGCGAACGGGTGACCCACGATTTGTTACCCTGATCATTTGGTTTGACACAGTTGAAACTAAGAAGACAGGGTAAGATAAATAGCCTATCATAAATACGAACTGAAATCAACTTTTGCAATGATATTTTGCAAGTTGTTGTTTGGACTTCGATATCCTGGTATTAGTTATACTATCCTTTTATGCTACTTGTTTCATGCTAAACAAATAGTTTGAATAAATAATACCTTGTAAGCGGAAGGTTTCTCTTCTTACCATTAAATTTAACTATATTTCCAGGGTAGCAGTTAGTCACCACCCTACACGCGCTCCTTGTAACATTTGTGGCTACATGCTCACGAGCGCTTTTGATAAATCAATGCAATTTATCAGTAGTTCAGCTATGGACACACGCCACTTAAATGCCTCGCACTCGTACCCCGCGATCCGGAGGAAGTGGGGGGCACCAGCATAGGTGCTGCTATCCCAGCCCACTGGAAGCATGTTATCACATGGCAAACAGTCGGCCCACGTTGCCAAGCATTTGGGCATCGAGCTGAATCTTATCTCATGGTTTTTAGGACTTAGTGCGTCTCCATAATAAATGCAGTTAAGTCGGGATTGTTTTGGGGACAAAGGGCGCGCTGGAAACTCGCAACGCCGCATGAATGTTGTGAATAAATAACGCGGGTGTTTTGGACACTCGTACTCCAACACGAAAACCAAAAAAAAAACAAAAAAAGACATAAGAAAGATGAGCTCTTTTCCAATTTTTCAGTTGTGCAGGAATTGTTTTCGCTTTTCATATGAAATATGCGTAAAAAACGGGGAGACAGGCTTTACCAAAAAGATTTGCGATTGGCCATTTGTTTTGCCGCATGTAATTGAATACCCGCGTGCCTGATATTTATTTATTTATTTATGCAAATGTAATGAAAGGAAAATACGATGTTCAATCATTTATTCCTGGGAAAAAGCTTATATATAGCTGAGTAAATTTGTTGAATTTTGATATCTGTTATATTTTTAAAATCTTGTGATATTGCAGACTTAAAGCTTGTGGCTGTTTCTTAATGCAGAGTTTAATGGCACTATAATTTCAGTCGGATTATGGAAATATAAGTGTACCCAAATACCCACATGTTCGAGCATTAAGCATCCACTAAGAAGTGGTGATAAAAAATCAAATATAGGCGACCCATAAGCCATTACAGAACAAAGTCCTTGTTGTTATACCCTTTAATCGTAAAGCAAAGGGGTATATTAGATAGAGGGTACATATGTAAAAGGTAGAAGTATGCATAAACATTCTTAAAAAGAATCATCACTCAAGTAGATCTAGACAATACTCATTTTTCTCTGCACACCCTTAGCTGACTAATGGGTATCTGATAGTCGAGCCACTCCACTAACTCATTGTAATTCCTCCCAGCCGCCATTTCAATATATTATTTTTCTCGCCTTTATGAAAATTGTTTTACCAATTCGCACTTAACGCCTTCTGTGCGTAGGAAGTGGGTTTAAAATAAAGCCATAAACGATGGCAGGATTTCCGTTGTCATTATCTAGATAAATTATTTATGTAATCGCGCGTAACCATTATTTTTATGAAATTTCTATTGCCCGCGGTCTAGAAACAATTTTCCCCCTCCCCATCCGCTCACCAAAATCGATTGTCATAGGAAAATTCGCGATAGGAAAACCAGGAGAACAGTGCTAGCATATTTGCTGAAAAGAATGTAATAAAAGCGGGCCCGCAAAAGTGGGTGTGCTCCGTGCCCCAATCAATGCGGCACAAAAAAAAAAAAACTTTAAATTACCATCAAAGTATACCCTTTCATATATACCCTAATAAGCAGTTGGGATCCCGACAACGCAATTAGATTTTTCGTTGGCGCAATCAGAGTGCATTACTATGTCTGACTAAAACTTTGTCGGCAACAAACAATTTCAATTGCCTGACAACTGGTGTGCACATGAAACACTGAAAAAAATTACACATCAAAATATAAATATATAAATTTAAGAGTTTTTATGCTGAGTATCTAATATAATTTATATAAGAAAGTGGTTACATTTTTGATAGATTTTGCTAGTAAAATTTTGAAAGATTTATTAACAATTTTAGGCACAGAACAAGTGCTTTGTTAAGTTAAATTTTTTTAACTACATAAAAATTCAAAAATTTAAATATTATTTCTTCATTAAGTTGTCTTCGCTAATAGAAGTTGTTAAGATTTATGACTTCATATTTTATTTCTATCAATTCATACATTTTTGTTGAGTAGAATAAAGTTTTAATTCGCCAGCTTTTTGGACTTTTTAATTAAATTATTATGCTTGTCAGACTTGTTTTGGCATTTAATAATATTTGATTTTCCCAGTAGACTGAATCACAATCCACTGGATTTTCTAGTAAACTTTCTGCAATTTAAAAGGACTAATTGCCCGCTAAAAGGAGCCAATTTTTCGCCTCGTTCTGTTTTTTTTTCCTTTTCTCCATTTTTCGTTTGTTTGTTTTTTTTTTTTTGGAAGGACTAAAGAGTCCTTTGCACGTATAAATGGAGTGTCCGACACTTGATTTATATACTTGAGTAATGGATGTCGCACACATAAAGTCGACTGGACAGAGCTTTTTGCAGCTGCGGGTGACAATTTAAAAAACAAAAAGGAATTGCAAGTGCGTTGAATAGAAGAACGCAAAATACTCTACATTACTTCAATTATTTAAATGTGCTATATTATTGAAAGTATTAATTATGCTTGAACAAACTCACGAGGCTTAAAAGAAAAAATTGGAAACAGGACAAGACTCTTTTGGTTTCCTCATCAATGGAATTATATCTACTATGTCCTTTTTTCTTAGCCTACTTTCAGGCGCCTTTAAACGATTCGCGTTCAATCTTTCACACGCTGACAATTTATTTTTTTGCTTACATCTCTGCCTCTCGTTAATTTAAATTTTATTCTATTTTTTGCCCAACTGCCAAGCACTTCGCATACAATTGAACATTTACCCCCCCGCGCCCACATAGTCCTTAATTTTATCGTGTTTTTCCCAGGCTTTTTCTTTTTTTTTTGTAGTTTGTTGACATTTCTTTGATGGGCGTGGAGCAGCTTCATTATTCAGCAACAGCTGCTAGGTCAGGGGGTTTTAGAACGAGGGGTTGTGGGGGAGGGGGGTGGGCGGTGTCAACACCCCTCGACGCATAAATTTGACTGACTGACTGACGGACACGCCGCACTTATGCCTCAATCCATCGTGCCTACCCCCTCCCCCCCTCGCGGCATCAGCACATATATCATTTTCATTTTGTAATTTGTCTCCCGCTCCCCCTGGCCATTGGTTTTCCGCTTTTCCGCCCGACTTTCGGCATTTCGCCGCGTCACGGGCCATTTTGTGCACAATGGCCCACAGTTAATTGGTTGGGTGTTGCCCATTTCTCTGCTAGCTGGGATACTGGGAGATGGGAGCAGGGATACTGGTACCAGGCTCCTGCGTTCGTCGTCCTTCGTCCTTCGTCCTGGTATCGCTGTCGTCGGTGTCAGGAGCGAGGTAGGCGCCTCATATTAAATTACATGACAGCTAACATGAGGTGCTAACTTCCCCTCGGCGAGCTCATTAAATGTGGAAAATAAATGGCAAATGGGGAGGCGTGCCTTCACTCGTGAAAAATGCGGCAAATTCAGTTTTTACTGATGCAATTTTAATCATTTTCCCGCGATTTACATTCAGCTTGTTGAATTCTACGTAAGTGATTTATGTAATCAGCGCATTTGACTAATTACTTTGATTAAATACATAAATATTTCATTATAAATTTCAGAAAAGAGTTAATGAACTACTAATAAAAGACATTAGGCAATTAAATCCCTATTCATTTTCAAACATTTCAAAAATATTTGCATTTCTCATTAGAACTTTATGTAAATTTCAATTGAAGAATTACCATTTTGAGCACAAAACTGCGATTTAAAGGCTTAATATTGTTTAATACAATTAAACCATAATCTCCAGATTTGAAAGCCTTGTAATTGAAAATCTAACATCCAAAGAATACAAAGCAATAAATTAATTTGGCCAGAATGCTGCAAGTTAAGTCATCGCACACTTTTCAAATTGGATGCGAAGGGAAATTAATTAATTCCAAGCGTGCGCGCTATCAGAAATGCTCCTCCTCCCAGGAGCAACTAACTTCAGGCGATATAAGTATAAGTAAAATATTAAAAATAAAACGTCTGTTTGCCCCTTCGGTTACTTAATTAATGAGTTGATGCAGCAGTGCAAATATGCATAACTTTTTAGAATTCCATGAGCTGGAAGGGCAAAAAGTCGGAAAATGGAACAACAGGATGGTATGCCATTTCAAATGCAACCTTTGTGCAACGCGGGAATTGCGGTTTCGTGTTACGCACAACCTAATAATGCTAATTGCATATCGGTCCGTTCTGGCTTTCGACTTTCAACTTGGCTAAATGAAGAGCCACTCTTCGGATTGGCAAGGGGTTGGATCCCTTGCAATCCATTTCGTTATAAGCTTATGCAAAAATGGACGAGATCCTGAAGTGGTCCCAACCAATCATCAAATAGGAGTTATTATGAGAAGGTATTAATTACTAAAGTGTTTTGGAAAATGTATTTTTAAGCGAATCTTTCTTCTATAAATGTCCATGTTTTTGTATCATAAATAGCTGTAGGTATAAATAATACAGCATAAAATATATCTACAATTGTAATAATCTATATTTTCCATCTAGCAAAAGAAAAGTTCTTTTTCCCTTGGGTAATTATATCATTTGCCATTTGCAGATGCACAGACATCCACTGCTAATAACTTTTCTTGGTAAAGATTTGAATCTGGACGACAACAAGGCTGTCAATGTCCAGAGTCCTTTGGACAAAAGCATCGGAAAAAAGCAGCAGTGAAAGTGAAAGCAGGAGTGAAAGTGGAAGTGAAAGTGAAAGAAAAGTAAAGGCCAGAAGTGAGAGACAAAGGCACTTGAAAAGTTCCGCATCATTACACGGGTGTTTTGTGGTGATTGGCTTTTGTATTGGGATGATCTCTGGCCACGCCCCCAATGCAAACAAAAACTTCAACGAGTATTGAGATTGAGATTCCGGGCAGAAATGACAGTTTGGACCAGCTCAGATCCAGACACTTGAAGTGACGACGTGTTGTGTTTGCCCAAACGAACGAACGAACTTTTCCAACTAAAACAAAAGGAGGAAAACTACGTATGTATCTAACATTTCAATTTAAGTTCGCCGAGAGTTTCCTTCGCTGCTGTTCCTGCCCTTGATTAACTACAAACAGCGTGTGCCCGTGGATTCGGCTCCATTTCCACCTAATTAGTTGCAATTGTTTGCCGCCTTACATTCACTTCGTTCCGACTGTGACGCGCACACATGGCGTATGCGCATTATAAAAATTTATGACTCATAGAAATTAAACGACTGTCATTCGTATGTATTAGCCGGGCGAAATTAGTTTGTCCTAGCAGATCCCAGACGACCCCAGGAGTTTGAGAGCTATAAATGGTTGGGAGTTCGAAATGGGTGCGGTTAGCAGGGTTTTCTTTGGTTTTCCGGGAAGAACAATAGCGACGCAACAAAACGCGAAAGATGCATATCAAATGGTTGCCAGCATAAATCAAAGGTAACCCAAATACATAAATATCATGCTATAAACATGTTTATAGGCCGGACTTCTGGGGAGTTGAATATAGAAACCTTATCTAAGCAATTTCGCTTGTTCATTTGTATATTTCTCCCCTTTTTGGGCGCCGCTAAATAATGTATAAACTTGGCCTTTAATTGAACTTTTCGCAGATAAGCAGTCAATAAATCGAGAATGTAAAATGTATTTGCTTTTACGCGGCTTTTCGCTATATATATATATATATTTTTTTTTTTTGTTTCTGTAAGATTTGCCAACGAAAATTTGGCAAGGTGCTGATATTGTTTAATTCGTAGGCACCTTAAATCAATCCATTCAACGGAATAACATTCTCGAAATCACACCCATATGCTTCTGTACCATATTCATGCATTTGTTTACATAGTTTTTGTTTAATGCTGTCGCGTCGGTTAATTGTAAACAAACTTACTCAATGGACTGACTAGATGGACGGATCGTGTCCAGGAGCACGCCCCATTTAAATATATATACGTATATATATAGACAATTTCAGCGATTAGATGCGAAGGAAGACTATATTTTCCAAGAGCTGGCAATTTGTTTTGCCTCACAGGTTTTCCCGATCGTGAGGCCATGCTAATGGCACCTTAAAGCCACGTTAACGCATCCAGCTGCCCAAAAGCAAATAAATGGCTACCACAACCGATGCACTCTGGGATTCCGCCTGCATTTTTATTTCCCACCCAGTCATTTTTGTGCATTCTCAAGTGTTCCTGTCCATGGCTTTAGCTTGTTTTGGTGTTTTTCCCCTGGTTTTTCATTAGCTTGGGAGTTTCCGTCCTGTGGCACAGTGTGCAGCATGAAAAGGGTGTTGCCCAAATCCCCGAATAAAACATGAGCTCAAGATTCTGATTACGACTGTAACCTTTATGTCTGCTCCTCCTAAATTGAAATGAAAAACACGCAGAATTTATAGTGCATGGAAAGAAACTATTATAACTTAAGCCATTATTTAAAAAACAATTTATTCGAAAAAGAGTTTTGTAGTACAAATATAATATTATTGAAAAGAAAATCATTTTTTCACGAAAAGATTTAGCTAAATATAAAGAAATTTTTTCTGTATAATGGATGACCACAAATTGAATGACAAGGAGTGCAACGGTTATGTCAATAAAAACTGAATTAAAATGGAGGCAGGAGTGTTGTAGTAGTTATTAGGAATTATTCATTGAAATTGCGTAACTCAACATTTGAATTCAATCAACAGGAAATCTATGCTCGAGCAAGGGCAGCAATCGCATTTAAATGGAAATTTCTATGGTCTGTTTTGAGCATCGGTTTTGAAAATATCCAACCCATATTCAGGATTTATGGGGCCGCACTAGCCGTAACAATCCAACGGAAAACGGAAGCAAAATAAACAGCACAAAAGCGTAGCGGAAACAGAAACAGAACCCCAGGAAAAAGGGGCCCGTTTTTGCCGATTTGGATGTATGTAAATGCATATAAGCTTTGGCATCCACACACAATTTACGATTGCAGCTGCAGTTTCGGAGGAGTCAAGAAGCGGAAACCCGTACTATTTCACGGCCCCTTTACGGATTCAAATGTCGATAGGCGGACAGGGAATTTATGGAGCTCTCATCAATATCTCCGGATAATAAAGCCACCATATGCACTCTCGAATGTCAGCTGTCGAAAAGCCAGGAAAAGGGCGATTACGCGAGATTAAACGATCAATTTTTAATTTGCCATTTCCGAGACCGCAGATAAACACATCTCCATCAATCTGCAGTTATTATTTATTATGCTTACATTTGCGTTAAAGTGTTTTCCGTGTTTCTCGTGTTTTCAAGCGATTCCGGGCGTCGCATCTCATTTAGGATGCCACTTAAACAGGATGTGGATGGGCAGAGCACATGCCACGCACACACCGCACACTTGGGCGAAATCTTGTTTACACCGCCCAGACACAACACAACACACACGGGGAAGAATTCAAATGAATGAATTTATTGAATTCTTTTTAGCGGGACGCAAAAGCACTTGAGACTCTATCGCCGGATATTGGCATCAACGCTGCCAAATCGCCGAGTACATCCGAAAAATTGAGTTTTTGAACTTGAACTGTCCGTCGGCGCGAAGGAGAGAACGCATGCGACTTGTTGGCGCGCGCGAAAACGTTTGGCTTGGTTTTGCTTTGGCCTTTCCTTGGCTGCCTGGCTGCATGTTGGCCGGACCAATTGATCCGGAGATTGGTTGGGGCGCCAGAATGGGAACCCCACTCTGTTTGGCTAAGAAATGCCGGCACTTTTGCACGCAAGCGCAGCAACATGTTGCTGGCGACTTCAAATGTTGCAGCACACCAATGCAACATCTATGTAAGCTAGATCACAGATTATCATTTTTACAGTATTTTTAATAGTTACTTAAATGACCACTATTTAATTTTTTTATGATATATTTGCTATGTATTTTTCTGTATTTATTTTAAATGTACCGCCCAACCGGCTTATTTATATCGATATAAGTCGATAAGAGCCGGCCTTTCGTTATCGATGAGTACGCAGTCGCTTTCAGTCATAACAGTGACTTCCTTAGAGATGGCATTGATTTCGGTAACTGTTGGTCCGCCACATACAAAAACAAATGTTTTGTTACATTTAAAAAATTTTTAAACACTCTCCTTTTCGATTATTAGTGGAGAGTTATCATTTCTCAACATGACAGTTAATATAAATACATATATCAAACGCCCCGCCCCGTGACTTTGAACAATATATATCGCCAACGAAAACACATGCAACCATCGCCCATCTCTAGTCTCTCTTTTTGATGTCTTGTGCATTCGACATCGTTTAGTTTTGCTGTAAAATAGTAAGTTTATTGTGAAATATCAAACGCCAACTGGTAGTAAACACTAAAAAGGCAAGGCAGTGAACCGATTTCTGCCAAGGCTTCGAATGAAACAACCAAATGTCAAGCGGAAATATTTGGCATACATTTTTGCAAAACGCCATGTTGGCCGCTCAAACATAACCTCAACAAAAGCAAAATCTTATGTGGCCCGAAACTAATAAATTGTGATTCCAGGCGCAGACAAACGGCCGCGTAGAAAGTCAACGAAGATGTCGCGTTTCTTTGCCAACGGGTCCGAATCGGAGTCCGAGTCCAGCGAGGAGGAGATCCAAGCGACCAACTTCAACAAAGCCAGCGCCTTCGTAAGTACCGCCCAGATGTGAGTCTCATCCATTACTAATCTATTCCTTTCCGTGGCAAACAGCAATTCAGCGACGATGAAGAGGAGGTCAAGCGCGTGGTTCGCTCCACGAAGGAGAAGCGTTACGAGAACCTCACCAGCATCATCAAAACCATTCGCAACCACAAGAAGATCAAGGATATTCCCAATACCCTGAGCAGCTTCGAGGATCTGACGCGAGCCTACCAGAAGGCACTGCCGGTCATCTCAAAGGAGGAGAACGGCATTACGCCGCGATTTTACATTCGCTGCCTGGCCGAGCTGGAAGACTTTATCAACGAGGTGTGGGAGGATCGCGAGGGCAGGAAAAACCTTTCCAAGAACAACTCCAAGTCGCTGGGCACTTTGCGCCAGAAGGTACGCAAGTACATCAAGGACTTCGAGGACGATCTGTCGCGTTTCCGTGAAGCACCCGACCAGGAGAGCGAGGCCGAGGATGAGGTGGTTGCCCTGGAGAGCGACGGCGGCGATGCTGGCGATGACAGCGACGCCGGAGTGAAGCCTACAGAAGCGGCCCCGAAAGCTGTGAAGTCCGCGCCGGCAAAGGCAGCGCCCGCCGATGACGACGATTCCGATGACTCCATTGATTGGGACTCGGACTCTGAATCGGAGACCGAGTCCTCTGACGATGAGAACCAGTACCAGAACATGCGCGAGCGTTTCCTGAAGCGTACTACCGAAAAGGAGGAAAAGGACGACGACAAGAGGAAGGACAAGCGTAAGGAGCAGAAGACCAAGATCCGCAAGCGCGCCGAGGACGATGAGGATGGCGAGTGGGAGACCGTGGTCAAGGGTCATGTGGTAGAGAAGCCCAAGATGTTCGAAAAGGACGCAGAGATCGATGTTCCCCTAGTGCTGGCCAAGCTGTTGGAAATTATGTCGGCTCGCGGCAAGAAGCGCACCGATCGCCGTCTGCAGATCGATCTGCTCTTCGAGCTGAGGGACATCTCCGATCAGCACAACCTGGGAACCGCCGTCTCCGTAAAGATTCATTTCAACATCATTTCGGCTATCTACGATTACAACCAGAAGATTTCCGAGCCCATGAAGCTAGAGCACTGGGCCCTGCTTCTAGAGGTAATGCAGAGCATGATGAAGCTCTTGCTGGCCAACGCCGACATTATTATGAGCGAGAGCGTGGCCGAGGAGCATGAGGAGTACGCTACGTCGCCGTTTTATGTGAGGGGATGCCCACTGGCTGCCGTGGAGCGTCTGGATGACGAGTTTGTTAAGCTGCTGAAGGAATGCGATCCACACTCCAACGACTACGTGTCCCGGCTGAAGGACGAGGTGAACGTGGTTAAGACTATTGAACTGGTGCTGCAGTATTTCGAGCGCTCTGGCACCAACAACGAGCGCTGTCGTATCTACCTGCGCAAGATCGAACATCTCTACTATAAGTTCGATCCGGAGGTGCTGAAGAAGAAGCGCGGTGAGCTGCCAGCCACTACCTCCACCTCCGTAGACGTGATGGATAAGCTGTGCAAATTCATCTACGCTAAGGACGATACGGATCGTATCCGTACGAGGGCCATCCTGGCGCACATCTACCATCATGCTATGCACGACAACTGGTTCCAGGCCCGTGATTTGGTGCTGATGTCTCATCTGCAGGACAACATTGATGCCGCCGATCCCGCCACCCGCATCCTGTACAACCGTATGATGGCCAATCTGGGTCTGTGTGCCTTCCGTCAGGGCAACGTCAAGGATGCGCATCACTGTCTGGTGGACTTGATGGTCACCGGCAAGCCCAAGGAGCTGCTCGCTCAAGGACTGCTGCCTCAGCGTCAGCACGAGCGATCTGCCGAGCAGGAGAAAATCGAGAAGCAACGCCAGATGCCATTCCATATGCACATCAACCTTGAGTTGCTTGAATGTGTCTATCTGGTGTCCGCTATGCTGCTCGAAATTCCTTACATTGCCGCCCATGAATTCGACGCCCGCCGCCGCATGATCAGTAAGACCTTCTACCAGCAGTTGCGTTCCTCGGAGCGTCAATCACTGGTGGGTCCACCAGAGTCGATGCGTGAGCACGTCGTGGCTGCTGCCAAGGCGATGCGTTGCGGCAACTGGCAAGCGTGCGCCAACTTCATCGTCAACAAGAAGATGAACACGAAAGTGTGGGACCTCTTCTACGAGTCGGATCGCGTGCGCGAAATGTTGACCAAGTTCATCAAGGAGGAATCGCTGCGCACTTACCTGTTCACCTACTCGAACGTCTACACCTCGATCAGCATTCCCTCGCTGGCGCAGATGTACGAGCTGCCCGTGCCGAAAGTGCACTCCATCATCAGTAAGATGATCATCAACGAGGAGCTCATGGCCAGCCTGGACGATCCATCCGAAACAGTGGGTATGCATCGTTCGGAGCCATCGCGTCTGCAGGCCCTGGCCATGCAGTTCGTGGACAAGGTCACAAATCTGGTGGACGTCAACGAAAAGGTGTTCGACATGAAGCAGGGCAACTTCTTCCAGCGCGGCAACATGGGTAATCGCGGTGACCGTGGCTACAACCGCAACCAGAACAACCAGGGCGGCAATTGGCTCGGCCAGCGGCGGGATCGCAACAACCGCAACCGTAACCAGCGCGGGCACCACAAGAACAACCAAGATAGGCAGCAGCAGCAACAGCAACAAGTCCAAACCATCGACGAGGAGTAGACGTTGCCGCAACCTGAGCCCATCCTCTCCAGCGAGCGTTAGCTTAAACATCAGCAAAACTTAAACAGATCAAATTTTTAGCACTTCGACTATTAAAATGGAATGGCCATGGACAACACGTTGGGTAACATGCTTTCAGGCCTCCGATTCGGTTTTCGACTGGGTCGGAGGTCTGTTTTTATCAACCGTTGTATCCATTGCATATTGTTGTAGCCAAGTCACACGAACATTTGTTTAATCGCTCATTACGTTAAATGATAATACCAATAACTACATTTTGTATGAACCCAAAAGTGAAAAAAAAACCTTAAAAACAAGAGACAGAAAATCAGCGACTTTTATCAGGGGGTGTCACCAAATTTTTACCAACAACTCGTATTAAATTTATATGTATGAACAAGAGTATCATTTTAGTCGGCTATACATGCATTTTGGATTTAAATTCATTTTATAAATTAAGAATAATATTTGAATTTCGATGACAAGCTTCGTTTTTTGCCAAGCTTCGGATATCGATATGCTCTTTTTTCTCACATCTCTGAAACCTTTTCTTCAGTAGTACCGTTCCACGTACCTTTGTCACATTTTTTCGGAACTCTTTCTAATAGGCATTATAAATTAAAACCAAAATATTATACCTAGTAAACAAATGAGCAGCGTTGGCGAGGATTGTAACGAACTGAAGCAGCAGTACGATGCCTGTTTCAACAGCTGGTTTTCGGAGCGCTTCCTAAAAGGTCAAACGGATGACTCAGCGTGTGCTCCGATATTCCGGGTTTATCAGGAATGCGTCAAGGTGAGCTAATCGGCTCAATAACCTCGAATGGTTTGACCAACCTGTAATCCCCAGCGCGCCATTAAGGAGAAGAAGATCGATTTACAGGAGATAGACCCGATCTTCGAGACCGGGCTAGAGGAGGATAATGCGAAAAACTCTAGTGCAAAGAAGCAACAGGCGGGCAAAAGCTGACCCCGTAAGATGATCCATAAAGCCAACCTAATCCTCGCCAGCGTTCATTGGCTGCACACTCTACAAAATACACGTAAAGAGAATCATTTCGTAGAACTTTGACTGTTAATAGTATCATCATGAAACATAGTGTACTGATTTCGTTATAAGCAGTGTGCCTTTATTAAAATATATTAGATGTTCTTAAAGAATTGAAAATTCAAATTTCGATAGCGCGTTCAGTTTCAACGAAGCGTATATCGATATGCTGTAACCCACATCTCTGATAGCTTATCTTTAGTATGACCCTCGCACAAACCATTCTCACATTTTTTCGGCTTATTATTCAATAGAGAAATTATAACTGAAACTCAAGGAGCTCCACTCCACAAATGAACAGCATTGGCGAGGATTGCAATGAGCTGAAGAAGCAGTACGATGCCTGCTTCAACAGCTGGTTTTCGGAAGGCTTCCTTAAGGGCCAGACAGATGACTCGGGCTGCGCGCCGATTTTCCGGGTCTATCAGGAGTGCGTCAAGGTAAGACCAAGTTTCAAGTTTCATCATCCAGCTGGTTGACCCAACCTTTGACCTTTAGCGCGCCATGAGGGAGCAAAAGATCGAGCTGCGGGAGGTCGGATCTGAGTACTGCACCGGCTCGGAGTACGACAATGCGAGCAGTTCTGGCGGAAAGACGCACCCCAAAACCAAAAGTTGACCCGTTACGCAGCTCCAGCATCCTGGCAACGGCCTTGAATCCACAGTGGGCCAGAACTCGGGACACGATGACCTCACCGGTAAACAGCGCCGGCACCAGAGTGGAGGAACAGCCTAGGTCTACCACGTACCAGAAGCAGCTTTGGTTTAGTTCCATGACTCGTATCCGTAGAGCTATACCTTATGTAAATTATTTAGTGAATGTTTTATAATTAAGTTCAAAAAGCGAACTATAAAAATTGTTATATTCAGACAACATCCGTCTTTGAGAGGTCGCAGTTCACATTATTGGTCGTACAACGAAATATATTAAATCCATCTTAATGACGGTATGACATTTTCGGTCTTTACGCTGATAATCTTGCTTATTGAAACCCAATTCATATAGGTCGTAAATTAATGGAGCAAGCAGATCAGAGTACTTTCCCACTAAAGTCACTGATTCAATGATAAGGTGAGGCCATTTCACCTATAAAAAGGAGCATCCAAAGCTTCAGCCGCACAATCTAAAGTTAACTTGCAAATAATCAAGATGCAACTGCTGCCAATCCTTGTGCTCCTCGCTCTCGTCTTCTGCGTCCCCTACGAAGGGTGGCGGGACCACGGCCGTGTGACTACGTGCATGCCATATTAACGGCAGTTCTAAATGATCAGGAAACTAACCACAGGAAAATCTTTACGAAAAATCGATGCAACTACAGAACGAAAATAACCAAAACGAAAACTAGGGAATTAACGATGTATTTGTTAAAAACCAAAGCGAAGCTGATGCCGAAGTGGGTAAATTATTGGCAACCGTTTCTAGTTTTATCTGAAACATGTATAAATGTTTTCTGGCTTAAAAACTAAGTTTCACTGTCACAGTTAAACCAAAAACACAACTAATAAAAACTGTTTTTAGTGATGAAACTGCGACAGCAGACAATAGAAACTTAAAAACCTACACAACTTTATGCTTTAAGATTAGGTGGGACGAACATTCACTTGCCACCGGCAGTGAATTTGGATAGCTTTTCCAGAAGACCAATGTAGGAAGTGTGCTCATGGGCAGTGGCTAGGTCCGACAGTTTCTCCGCAAACTCCTGACTGATGCCCTTCTCCTCCAGCAAGTTGATCAGCAAGTCGTACAAGTAACCGTCAAGCACGTCGCCTGCGACGGCGTAGACCTTGTCGTTCCACTCGCCCTCGAAGATGGCCATTTCATCAATGGAGAAGACATCGTCTGAAAGGTAAGCGCGGTGTTATCAGTGAATCAAAAGGATTTCTGTCAAAGTACTCACTGTACTCGCCCTCCTGAGCTTCGCCTTGAAGGAAGCTGCAGGTAAAGGACAGTGTAGAGTTGCCCTTGATGATGTCCACCTCGAACTGGGGCTTGCTCCTCATTTCACCGAGATCCGGCTTGTCAGCATTGGGGTTAATTTCGGGCTCCTCCTCGCTGTCCACCGTATGGTTCACATTGAAGCTGACCACCACCTTTTCCTTGTCCGTCTGCTTGGTGAGCTCCACATCGGAGCCGGTCAGTTTTACGGCGAATCCGTCCAGGGTGCTTGGCACCGTCTTGCCTTTTTGCACCTTGCGCTCGGCCACAATCTCCTCGGTGAGGAACTCCACCAGTTCCTTCTCACCTGGGGATAAACAAAGCGTTTAATTTTCAGTGTTTTGGTCAACATTTCGTCACCCCACGTTTGAGGTTATGTAACCGGCGGCATGGACCACCCATGTAAGAATTTGGTGAGTTAACTTACTTTTGGTGTGCACGTTGCAGCCGCACGTGCAATTAATGCTGGGTTTGTGGAGATTCAACACGGTTACATGATCGGATCCTCCGGCTGTTACCGGCTTCTTGGTCATGTGCCACAGGCTTCGGGTGAAATCGCGCTTGCCCAGGGATCCAGTACTGGAGCTGGCCAGAGCGGCAAATCGCATGGTCGCTGTCCTCAGGCTGTTCATTTTGTTATATAACAGTGAATTGGGCTTTTTACTTTAATTAAACAGAGAAATGTGCAACACGCCAAGAGTGTAATGCCTAGTGTGACCGTTAAATCTTATTCAGAAAATCACGCGGCTGATGTATTGTAGAGCCATATCAGAAGTTATCGATCATTTTTCGGCGCGAAAGGCTTTATCGTAAACTATTCAAATTATAAAATTCGTCTTTATTGGGAAACTTATTGATTTAAATAAATATAAACAAACCACATTTGCTGTAAAAATTCAATGTTTCATAAATACAAACTTAACACCAATTCACAAAATAAAGATTTTGTACATCACTTTTTAACCAATTAAAAGCCCACTTCGAGTTATGAAAAAAATGACGACTTTATTAGATTTACGAATTGCTTATCGGATGTATACAACAATATACACATTACAAGACATACACAGTAATAAAAACTAAACACCATGATGGGTTTTCTCTGGTTCTTGATCCTCCGAGCGGAAGACCCTTTCCTACGCAATATTATCATGCTTGCAATCAGACTCTTTCGTCATATATATCATTGTTTTTCAACCAAAAGGCATATCATTTCATCTTTCTAAAATTTCAATAAAATCTATCACAATATGAGAAATTTATCATTACATTACGTTTTTTTTTTTGTAAGATTTAAAAATATTTTATATATAGCTTTTTTCGGGATTTTCAATTTTCAAGACTTTCTTATGTTAAGATTTAGACATTAGGAGTACATATACGTATAAAAATATATTAATTACGATGAAAATTGCATTTTACACGTTTTAAAAATAAAATTGCCATTGTACATTGTATTTATGCAACTTCTTTAGTGGGACGGACAACAGCTTAGAAGTTAAACATAAAATTATTAAAATGCGGATTTGCGTTCATTGCCAACGAAGCTCATTATTTCCATGCAAAGCTTACAAGTTTAGCGTTAAGGCCTAGATTCGACACGATTTTATACTATTTATAAGGCTTGCTGTTGTTGCAGTGTTCATTTATTTTCGCTTTCTTGTGCGTATTTCCATCATGATGATGTGGGGGCTGCGGTGTCAGTTCTTATCAAACAGCCTCATAGAAGTTATCTTCGTTCCTTAGCCTAGTTCGTACTTTTAATTACATTCTATGTTCAATTCCTTATTGAGCTTATGTTAGATACAATTTTACGCTTTTGTTAGCCACAAAGCATAGAGCTTTAAAGTCTATGTCGCATTCTGTTAGTTCGCCACAAAACAAACTCATATAGAAAAATTAATCATTCAGTCTAACAAAATACTTGTTGAATATTCGATTGAATTTCGAGAAATAATTGGGGCTGGTCCGCTTCGGGTTCGATTTCGGTATGCATGATATGTGATTAAATTTGTACAGCTCTAATATTTGCACTTAAAGATTATACATTAAGGGTACACATAAGGGGCGACACAATCGGGCTGCGTAGCCAAGAGCCGGCACTCCTATTTTGGACAGCAAAGGTCGACGTCAGGGGAATGCGGAATGCTTCGGTTAGCTCCAGGCTGTGGCAGCCCGCACACTACGTTGTCAATAAATTTAACTAAATTTTGCCAAAGAAACTAAGCTTACGCAAATTTTACATCAAATTAAATTACAATACAAGCTAAGTAAAAAAGACGCAACAGCTTCTGCTCCCTATCTTTCGGATGCGTTTCAAACGCATCCGACACTGTCGTTTACAATATTCGCGGATCGGGTGGGGGGTTACTATAACTAACAGCAACATAAACAACGAAAATATGTTTTAGAGTATAGAAATTCGACTAATTTTGCAGTTGGCTGCCGTTGCAAGCCCACTAGATGTAAGTGCGTTTCACTTTCGTCAGCGTTGACGTTTTGCAAGGCAACTCTTTTTCCAAATGTTCCGTGGAGTTTTTGCACTCATGACTGCGATCCTTTTCTAAATCCAGATTAGGTGTTTTTTGTGTGGTCGTGTAGGCATTGGAGCCCATTAACAGGTTGATATCTTTGCCAGTATTTTGATGTTTAAATTGCCTGTTGAAACCATTTAATTAGAATTGACCAATGTGGAATTTTATTTTCCAAGATAAAACTTACATTGGCTTGCCGAAATGATTGCGGTGATTTTCATCCATTTGGGCCTCCATCAGGCGGCTCTTAGCCTTCACACAGCATATTCCGGCGATGCCACCCACGAGGAAGGTGAAGAAAACGACAGTTGTAAGTAGCATGAAGCTGGGCGTTGAAGCCTTTTTGATTTCATCTACACTGGCCATAGATTTTTGGGGATCTGTCGAGGAAATGCGTTTATTAAACCACAATATTCCTAGAAAAATAAATGTTAGTACTAACCGTTCAAATTGGGCATAATATCGTCGGGATCCATGGACGTTAGGGTGATCTTGTTCAAACCAAAGTCATCGCCACCAGTTGGCTGTTGATCCAAGCTTGGCTGATTGCCCTGCGACGAGCCCACATTGGAGTACAAGAGTTTCTGCTCCTCTGTTGGTGGTGGAGCCATGGTAACAAAGCTTACTGTCTCCGCACCGGGTGCATCTCGGGGAATGTGGGGACATTGCGAGGCAGCGGCTTTCTTGGTGCTATTCAAGCTTTGCAGATAAGTCTTTGTTCCGAACTTATGCTGACTCGTAGCCAGGTTCTTGCATTCGTGTGTCTGTAAGTCCCAGGCGCAAATGGGATCCTGGAGACTTAGGCAGCCCAGACAGTCGACAATGTGAGAGCAGTGGTGCAGAGGCACGCTAACCAAGCTGCCATCGCTAACCACAACCAACGAGTTCTTCGACGTGGAGATCACCAACTCCCTAATGGGCGTTCCAAGTGGAAGAACCTGCATCTCTGATATAACCACTGTCTTCAGGCGATCAACAGTTGAGTTCGGGTGAGTGCTTAGTATATTGATGAACTTGGTCACCTTGCCGTCGTCGGTGCCACTGTATATAACATCGTAGTAAGCTCCACTTAGGGACTTTACCTGCGGATGCACTGCGATCGCAGTAAGTCGGTGGTGCAGATTCACCTTGGTCAGTAGCGGACGACCGTGCACTGCCGGCACAGCCTCCTCCATCAACGGATGGTTCTTAATGAAATTAACCGCAATGCTGGTCAGAGTTCTAGAGTCCTCTACGCACTGTCCTGGACGTGGTTTCGGCACTTGCTCACGCTCCACTGGCAGCCAATGGGACTGTGAATCCTTCTGCGACTTGAACTCTCCATCGAAGGCGGCCAGTATATCATCTACGTTAAAGGCGCATACGGCCGAGCCGGGAATGGCATTCACAGAGGTGGTGAAGACAGCATAAATCAGTGACTTGGATCCGCTCTCCACAATCGGACTAATGGCCTCTGTAATGGAGTTTGCAACAATTGAGATTATAGTTTTTACAAAGAATATATATTAAAACTTACGGATTTCATCAAAATAGAACGGAAACTCGCCGGGCACCGAGCAGTTGAGTCGCGCCTTAAGGAAGGAAGTCCAACTCTTGCCGTGGCTGTAGGGACCACCTCTATCGTTCTTGCAAACCCTGGCGACGCGCGAATAGACGGCCTTGCCAAAGTTCATGACTTCCATTGAGAGTTCGCGGAAGAAGAACAGCACGTAACCGTTGCGCTCGATGGCGCCAACAAAGTCCGGCTGGTTGAGTTGCTTGAGATCATATTGTTCGGTACGCAGGTTTTCCCTGTAGATGAGGGGATCTCCGCCCGAAAAGTCCGCCACGGTGGCGCTGTACAAGTGCCCGTCGGCGAAGGCGTACGTGCTGTTGTGGGCGGGGCTGTAGGGGCACAGGCCCTGGGCCTCCACATCCCGGCTAACTTCGTAGCGCATGGCATGGGCGTGACCAGCAGAGCCGGCCTCCTCGGATGACACTTCCACCGGCGTGTAGTGACGACAGCGCGGCTTATACGAATTGGTGCCGCAGAGCAGCACCTCGCCATTGGGACGCAGTGCATAGACGCGAAGGTAGTTATGGCAATCCCACTCGTGCTTCCCCTTAAGGGCACACAGCTCCCGGTCCGCATCCGTGCTGTGCCACTCCAGACGCGCAATCTCCTTCAGGCCATTTAGGCTTACATTGTAGATGACGTCCCTGCAAATCGAGATAGAGAACAATTGAATTAGCAAATGCGGGAATTAATTCGCCGATGGCGTGTGCCTGCCCAGAATGTGGAATGGAATGGAAGCCAGCCAAGTACGGTGACCAAAAATAAACGACAAAAAACCCGTGAGTTGAGAGCTTCGTGCCAGGAGCATACAAATGTTTGACTGAACAGTGACGGTTAAAGTTATAGTTTTTAATAAGAACTATTGATAACTTAATATTTTAAACTAACGATTCTACTTTCTTTTGGCTTAAATACATTTGAAAATATAGCCTGCGCCTTGAGCAATGACTTTTCGACATTTCATTTTATTTTAGTAATCAACATATTAAGGTAAACACTTGTTAGCAAGTTTTACAATTAATAAACAACGTGTTTTTTCATTAGCGACAGCCCAGGGTTTTCTTTATTATTTCTTTACTTTGCATTAGAGCTTTTTCAAGACCACACTGCTATTATTTTGACCGCATCTGTTTTTACGCCCCGCCGACAATCATATCCCAAGGTTGCCTGTGTGCAAATAATTAGAACTTGTACACAATTGTATAATTCAGCGTTTTAAGTGGCTAATTATTGTGGCTGCTAATTTGTTGCTATGTTCTTTATGGCACCAGCAAGTCTGGGGCGCAGGAAAAATATGATAGATCGAAAGCTGGTTTGCATTTGTCGGTCCATTTCAGATCGCCGATAGCTGACCATTAGTCACTCAAATGGTAGTTTGCGTGGCTCTCATGTAAATGAAGTCTATGTGTAATTATAAAATGTATAATATCGAAATAACTATGCATTTAATAATTTTCAATTTATCAATGTATACACTTCATTGGAACGTGATAAAAAAAAAATGCCTTCTGACTTAACTCTGCTCATGAGCAATATAATTATATGGATGAAGCTGAGCAAGTGTTATTTATTCCAGACCTTTGTATCTCGCCAATGCCAAATCACTTCGACTTCCCGGAAAGGGAATGAGAAATGCTAGATTTGCACTTGCCACTAATGAAAAACGAATACCAATCCAAGCATCCAATAAATCGGTAGAGTATAGAGTAATGCCAAATGGCGAGCTAATTATTCCGCGAATCGAACGCTGTATAATTGTGTTTTTATAAATATTTAAACGTGTTCGTGCCAAGTTTATTTGCGCACAGGTAGCTCGCTCGGTAGCGGGAACTTTTTTATTGTTTGCCAGAAATCAAAGCGATCGTAAAAGAATGTAAAAGAAATCCACTCACTTGGCACCAACTAGAACAAACTCATCGTTGTGGTCCAAAATCTTGAAATAGTCCGTCGAGTTGCCTATGAAATGGGCTAGGACTTTGTCTTGTTCTGCAAAGAGAGAAAGAAGCAAAATGAAATGTTATTGACTGCTGCGATTATATAACTTGTGCTTTTACTCGTGTTTTTTTCTTGCACAATTTCACTTAAATTTCTGTTTAACTCGATTCAGAGGAAATGCTAGTGCTTGTTGCTGCTGGCATTGCGAAAATTCCGCCTGATAAGCATAAGCAGCTTGGAAAATCAGAGCTTAGCGTACACAGCCTCGCTTTTGCCATTGATAAACCAGCAGCAACAAGAGCGGAAAGCAAAGACCCAAACAAGTGACACAAATAAACAAATAGTTATAAAGTTAGATTGGAGAAGGAGGCTTCCAACTGCCACATACTTGTTTGCAAATCAGGCCGCACGTCGGGCATCCAACCTGCCACGATCGTCAGGCCGGATAAGGTGATCAGCAGTATCATGGGTATCGCATTAATTAACATCGCCGCCGATGAAGGTCTGCTCTTGGAGCTCATTCTGCTGGCTTGTAGTAGATGCGCGAAACTAGTACTCCACTGCTCCTCCGAGTTCTGATGATTCAGCTGCTTTTTGCTGGTGGTGCCAATGGGGCTGCCTGGTTGGCTGGTTGGATGGCTGGCTGGCCTCTCCGACTGCTTTTAATCACTGACGCCTCGCATTCTGATGTCCGATGTCTGCCATTGTCGCCGATAGTTGTGCTGATTACTGGTGTTATTGTCGCTGCTGCTGCTGCTGCTGCTTCAGCATCTGGCTATAAGTATTCGAGTGTCAGCGACAACGACCCAATGATTTACGCCCAGCAGAACAACTTGTTGGTTTTATTTTAATGCAATTAGCTGCTGGTGGCAAAAGGGAAAACGCAAAACCTGCAATTGAAAAAAAAAACCATGGCAAAAGGTGTGTTAGAAAATTATTAGAATTTTTTCAGTGAGCCGCGACGAGTGCAATATCATTTATCGAGCGAGCGCAATAATCAGTGAACTTTTGACTAATCAAACCGAAGCGCAGCATGTAAGTTGGCCAAAGAGCACGTAGACAGCAATCGTGTTTGATTTGAAACGCATAAAAATTTTGTTTATGTCCGCCATTAATTTGTTTGTTTATCATTTGGGTTTCCCCTTTGTCTTGAATCTGCTTTTATTACCGAATCAGATAATTAAATCCACTTATATAACGGCTACTTGTGAATTCTGCACACTTTCTTCTCGCCAGTTTCTTTCCGGCTTACTTGTGTTTTGTGTTTTCGGCTGTTTTCGTTTTGTTGTTTTATTTTTTGACTATCATGAGTTTGAGCAGCGGACCGCGAACCGAACGTGGGCTAGACTCAATGAGCACTGAACACCGAAATGAGCATGAAATGCGAAAAAGCAAACAACGTAAGGCAACCGCCCACGCTTTGAGAGCCACTGGCGAGCAGTTTGAGCAGCACTTGCTGCTGTCCCTCTCGCTCCACCTCCTGCGATATCCCTCTCCTTCTGCCATGTCTGCTACAGCCAATCCTCCCTATGTAGAACACATTCTAAAGGGCGTCGGAAAAACCCAGGGTGAAAAGTGTTTATCTTCCCATCTTCATGGACACTTAACTTCTGCTTCTCGCGCCTTGGACTTCCTTAAATTTGGAACCTACAAAACTTGGGTTCTAAAATGTTTTTAATCACACAGAATTTTTTTTTGGGCGTTTAGGATGATTTATTTCCTATGAATAATGAGTATTTTTAAGTTTACTCAACTTACTGATTAAACTCGTTATTTTTTATTTATATTTTTTATTATTTAATGTACAAAAAATTCGTCGCCATTTTGGCGAAAATTGAAATTGAGGGAAGCCTTACTGTATGATTCCCAATCCCAACCAATATTCCGCGTCCTGGCTGACGACATGTCGTGTTTTCCGAGCATGACTCATGCCGCCAGCCTGGTTTTCCTGCCTTTGTTGGGAATCACGTGCGGTATTTTCCGCCAATTTCCCTCCTAATCAGCGCTGAACTACGATTTTCAGGACGTGCCGCTGTCGCTCTACAACTGACTACTTTTCCATATTTTTCCCCGCGGCGAACACCGGACATTCGAACAGATACATAGGTGTGTTTTCCTCATTCACACACACACGTAATTTCCATGCGGGTTTTCAGGTTTTCAGTTGGTTTTCGGTTTTTTCTTTTCTCAAGACGCACACTCGAATGTTATAGTTTCTCACGCACCCAAAAAGTCGGTGGGTTACACATGGACAACTTTTACCTACCGACGATTCGGATCGGTGTGGCTGGGATCTCCGATAAATGGCTTTATTGGCCAATTGAAGGTCGGTGGCAACAAGTAGTTGTTGTAGTGTTTCGCTCAATGAATTCGGTTGATTCGTGGTGGTGGTCTGCATCGTATCATCGTATCGTGTTCGTCTTTCATTTACCTAAGCGAAGGTTTTTTCACGGCTCAGCCGCCAGAGTTTTAAGTCACAGGTCAAGTGACCTGCGGCCCAACTTCTTGGCCGCTTTAATGCCCTCAAATGATGGGGGTTGGCCTCAAGAACCCACGTATGAGAAATGCCATAAAAGTGCATAATAAATAATATAAATTACATTTGAATACCCTCTTCAGCGGCACAATTTATCACTCCGTTTTGCGGCTCAGTGAGCGGAGAAATCAGCGAATGGTACCGATCGCCACTTGGAGGTACTTCTTCTTTTAGTTGTAGCCCAGTGGAGCCACTTACAGAAATAATCAGTCATCTAGGAATAAAGACAGCTAATTAACACCTTTTCTGGGGCACCTAGATCTCAGCAACTTGGTGCTGTAGTTAGAAAGGTCTTAGTCGTACATATATCTATTCTTGACCTTATATATTATTGCTACATAGGGTATTTTGCTTATCGAGGTGACCACACTTGGAGCCGGCGTTTTCGTAAGTTTTCATTCATTTTTTTTAGTGGCGTTCTCATATTTCACAAAGCCACACACTTGGGTTCAATGCCAGGAAGTCCGTTCCGCTTCTGGCAGCCCATAAAAATACAGATACAATTATGCCAGTTCCACAAAAAACTGACCGTCTGGCGCTAAATTAATGAGCTCACATTCGAGATCAAGTTACGAATGTGTGCCACTATTTTTGGGAAAGTTGGGTGGCACGCCCGACCACCACCGCCCCGCTGATAAGCATGGGTTCCGAAGAGTTGCGAGATAACAGCCTCATCAAGATAAGGGTGAAAAGTATGTCACGTTTGACACTTGTTGCCGCTCCCTTTTTCTACCTCATCTTTTTTGTTTTTTCCTGCATGTGGGAAGCCCGACAAAAACGTGTTAAATCGAGATACGTTTTTTTTCGAGAGTAAACATCTAAGAACTGGCAGGGTTCCTTGCTACAGACGTGATTAATACAAAATTGATTTCAGCGTGTAGTTATTAGATATGCACCGCTTACAATCGTCCGCCCACGGTCGAAATCATATGAGACAGTGAAGCCCCGCTGAGTTGAATTACAGCCCGTAATAAAACACTTTTGTAAGATAATGTCCAATTACAAAGTGATCGGGGATTTATGAAAGTTCCTTATACGTTTAATAATCATTTACTTAAAGACCATCTTAACTACATTTCAATTACTTAAATGTATGAGTCTTGATATCCCAATTACATTTTCTGATAGGTTTATTCACTTAGCAGGACGTGGGAAAGCAGTTTTTCGAGCAAATCAGTTTTCCCAAGCAGGGTTGAACTGATTTTAAGACTTTAAGCTTCACCGTTTAGGTAATGAGCAGTTGAAATTGCATTACATACATTAAATATATCTAGTGATATGTCGCCTTACGAAAGAATTTCTTAAGAAAGCGTAGTAATAAGACTTCCTTTGTTTGTATGAAACCCACTTGAGGATTCTAATTTGTTTTTCTTACTCGAAGAATGCCCACTGTACAACCCGTTTGTGTCCGTGGGCGTTTTCATTAAGCCGAACGAAGTGGCAACAGGTGGATTCGAGTGGCGTGTAGTGGATGTTGCCTTTTGGAGCCCGACTGGCTGCCAGCTTTGGTGGAGCTTGGACTCTGATCTGATGTAATGACACCCTGCATGTAGTGTGTATATATTTTTTTTAATGAATAATTATCAATTGTGGAGTCTGTTTTCTTTTGTTAAACCGCTATCGGCGGAGGTTCATTGCTCTGTTCTGTTTTTCTTATTTTCCACTTATCAAATAAAAAAAAAAACGGAACAGACATGGTCTGTAGGATAGGTTTATCACCGGACTTCCGATGTTCGGTGAATCATGCAGACGAACCAGTTTACTATATATTTAGATGATTCAGCCCATTTTTTTTTTGTTTGATTTTTTGGAGAGGCGTAATTATGGCGCGACAAGTTTTTAGTTTTTCCTTTTTAAGTTTTCATTCACAAAACACAGAGGCCGCAAATGTGGGTGTTGTTTACGGGGGTCAATTTGGACGGTCTGCACCGCAGTGGGGTTAAGTGGGACGCGTTCCAGTTTTGGCCACTTGAAATGAGGGGGGGAAAACGCACTTTGGAAATTGGGAACACGGGCTGGAACTTGTGCATACGTCTGTATGTAAATGCAACTTCCATTTGCCGTTTACCGTTGCAGCTCAGTGGTAAATTGATTAGGCTGCTAATCGATTCGATTCTATTTCTTTTTGGACATCAGAACCATAAACCCGTTTTACTGTTCCACCGACCAGCGAACAGCGACCACCGCCTGTCTCGCGCATGAAAAACAAGTCCGATATATTCACCTGTAGCTACGCGTCACTTCTAAGCTGGCTAACTCTTTTGCTTCAGCTTCTTTTGCCACTTATTATCCGCTTCTCTTTTTGACTCGATTCGACTCAACTTTACTTTACCACTTTGGCTGCTGTTTACAGCCAACATGCACGCACACACACTCACACTCAATGATTTATTTTCTTGTATTACTTGTTTCTTATGTTGCTTTATACATGTTGTTGGTTTTGTTGTTTCTGCTGCTGCTGCTGCATGCGCATAAATTAAGGGGGCGAGAGCGAGAGGGCAGAGCAACACACGTCTGTACACAATGAAAACCTGTTTGTTGCTTTTTATGCTTCCAGTGCGTCTCTTTTGGGTGTGTTGTTGTTGCCTGGAGGTGAGAGACGCTATGCGGGGGTTGTCTTTGGGGATAGAAAACACTGTTTCGGGCACTCGAGGTTTGCACAAAATCCTTTTCGATCGAATCCTTTGCCAGGAGGCTGCATTCGATCAGCTTTTCAACTCACCAAAATTCATAAAAACATTTAAATAAACGATCAAATTAGGCGAAAAACACGGAACACGAAAAAAGTGTATACAACTTCACTGATCGACGGCCATTTTAAAAGTGACCGCAGCGGGCCTCCCAAAATATACCACACAAATATACCAAATGGAGTGCTAGTATTGAATGCTATGCAGTACGGTGTTTTTTAGTAACACCAAGGTATGGCAGCGCCGTAAGTTCCTCTGCACAGAAAAATAAAAACTAATGAATAAAATGAAGCAGAAATAAAGTGCAATAATCTTCCGACAACGAGAGGTTACAAGTGCAATACACCATGGCTGCAAAGTAAGTGAAATTGATAAGGTTTTATAAACAGTGCAAAACTTTACTTCGTTTATGTGCCTGCGTCTGCGAATGCGTGTGTGTGTGTGGGCGGCGCGCTGTGTGTGTGGGGGTATTTTTGTGTTTGTTTTGAGCTGCAGCCTCCGCCCTCGCAGCCACCCACCACCCCCGCGCCCATTAAATTTGCATTCACATACACAGGAAGTGTGATGGAAAGGGGGAAGAGGAAGACCGAGATAAGTATCGATTTCGAGCGGTGAAATTGATAAAATGTCAAAGTTCAAAAGATTGGCAAACCGTTAAAATGAAATTTGATTTTTGATTTGTCTTAAGTGTAGTTCAAGCATAATTTTTAATGGATATTATTAAATTAGGAAAAATCTTCAAATATAAAGATTGAGTTAATACAGAAAGTTCATATATAATGCAAAAGTTTGTCTTAATTAATTAGTTATTGAAAAATTTTTATTATTTAAATGTAAATATTCTATAACCATACATATTCTTATAAATAAATTAAATATAATATAAACAATTGCTTGAGACAATTTTTTAATTACCTAAAAGTTCCTTAATTTATTGGTAAACAATTATATATATTTTAAGTTTTATTTTCAGTTAAGTATTTTTCCATTTAAAATTATTTTAAGAAAATTCTTAGAAATCATTTCTTACAAATCACAATTGTACCATGTCTTAAAGGTCAAAACCCTATTAGTCATATACCGGGGCAGACTTTTTAGAACTGTAAAAATCTCACGTAGAAAGAATTAAAATTTGACTTGGGAACTCCCCAAGAAATTTTCATTGGCCAGGTGTTTAATGTAGTCACAAGTTCATCATGACAGAATGATTTTGCATTGGGCATGACGTGTGGAGATTGATTTGAACCAAGTTAATTGTCGCAGTGAAGGCTACCGAACGCTTTTGCTAGATGAGTCGATTTTATTGTGTCCCTTTTTCAATTGCCTTATAAGATGGGAATTTTGCAATTATTTGAATTAGTAGGTGTACTGAAGTGTTTCTCGCGAAGCAGATGTGTGATTTTTTTGTATCTTCATCGTAAAAATCAAAACTCGTTTGCTACTTATGTCAACCAGCCTTCGTTTTGGGCTCAAAACTGACCAGCAGTTCAGATATTCAGATAGTTTTTGTTCAACCACAGACAGGTCATCATGTCTCGCGATTTTTGCGCGGTAGGTAGTGTATTCGCATATGCAAATCAAAGTTTAAGCAAACCATAATCATATTTAGCTGTTGGCGATTCTCATCTTCTCTGCGGTCAACGCGGCACCGCAAACTTCACCAACTATCGTTCCGCAAATCCGCACAAATGGCTTTCAACTTGAGCCCCTCAATCAAGAATACTTTCTCAGGTAGCTAATCAAAGTCCAGAGACAGAAACCCTTTACTTAGTTAGTTCTGAATCTCTAGAATCGAACATCCGGGTGGCACTATTCGCCAGGAATCCGTGAGTCAGAATGAAGACGGGCACCTGCAGGTCAAAGGTGTGATTAACCAGCCCTTCGAGGATCAGGATGCCAATCTTATTGTCACCTACGAGGCTGGTCCGAATGGATATGTTGCCAAATACAGCTTCGGCAAGGGTCCCCCAACGCCTCCACCTGACACCCCACTATTCCTCAGTCCCGGTGCTCTGAAAACTGCAGCTGGATAGGATTGAGGCGTTATATTTAGAAAAGATAAAAACCACAACTTGCCGTAATTTATATTTAACCAATTCTGTATTTATTAGTAGTAATAAGCAAGTAATAATCACTTAGTTTCACTAGTTTATATAAATTAATAAACTGGCTGGGCTATCTTAACCATAACAAATTGACATATTTATTTTTGTAAATTGGCTAAGCCCTATTATAGAAACTTATTAGGTGACTTTCTTTCTTGGTCAATGATTCACTGTGGGAAGTTTTATTGTTATGTTATGTGAATCCCTATTGACAGTATTCAAAAATCACACATTTTGAATGTGTTTATGATATTAATGATTCCAGTTTTGGACTTGGTTTAGGTTAGTGTGTTTTTGTTAGCTGTTTGCTGTCAGCTAGCTAAAAACATCAGTCGCTAACCAAAAGCCAAAAGATCATCATGGCTAACTTATTGTTAAGCTCAGTGAGTTTTTCTCAATAGTTTGCCAGCCAATCGTTGTATAATATTTGCTACAGGTGTTTTTGGTTCTGTTTCTGAGTCTGGTGAATTCGGCGCCCACAACTTCAGTTACTAAATTCGTGCCGCCCATTAACGATAATGGAGTTGTACTAGTGCCATCTGAAAATAATTATTCCCTGAGGTAAAGAAGTAGTGAAGGAAAGATAATCCTGCAAGCTTAACCAAGTGGTTTCCATATTGTAGGATTGATCTCGACGGTTCGTCGCGGGATGAGATTGTTGAGCAGGTTGCACCAGATGAACTTCAAGTTAAGGGCACTTTTAGCCAGCGTTTTCCCGGATCCAAATACCTGCTGGTCACCTACAAAGCTGGTACCGATGGATATTTGGCCAAGTATAGCATATCTAGCCAATCGGATACTGTGAACCAGATTCAACAGTTGCCACCCAATGTGTTGAAAACTGCTGCTGGATAGTGTTGTTATGATAGTTTAAATAAACATAATATAACGCACAATAAAACAGACAAGGTCTTTGTTGTTAAACATCTATAAAATCTGCCGACAGCGTTGTTTATTATATATTTTTGTAGCTATGATTTCTTTTAGATTGCTGAATAATTGGGAGTCTTATCAATGATATTTGAAAATCATTTGCCTCCCAACGCATTTGTAATTGAATTCGTTACCCTCTAAAACTGTAATCGATACCTTCGTCATTGAACTGGTCACCACATGGATGAATACATTATACGAGAGCATAGTGTTTGTACACCCGCTCAACCGCAATGATGGAAACACTCGGAAGCTTTCACCTCACTTCTCACCTGCTGGTTCACCTAGGCGTGAGCGGAATTCTGATCACGCACTCGTATCACAGTTGGTCGTATCAGGCAGCTGTGCCACATCGGAATCAGACAGTTGGCATTGTACGGCGCTATTGGCTTGTTGACTTATCAGTATCGTTGGTCGTTAAATGTGATAAGGAGCCACGATGCAGCGCTAGACTTGGAAGCACCGAAATCCACTAGATTTCAGGAGCCATGTTTCGGGATTGGCGCAAAACCAGGCACAAGCGATGGCACAAGGTGCAGCAGAAGCAGCAGACCGCCGTCCTCACCAAAAGGTTGCTCATTTAATCCTCAAACTGTGTTTCCAGTGCACAAAAATCCACAATGAATTGCATTAAACAACGCCAAACAAATTGAGATTGCATAAATCCAATTTGTACAATTAACTGTTTGCGAAAACGTTGAGAATGAATTGTATTTGTTTAAAGTGTTTACGTGAATACCGGTTTTGCTACAGCACTTGTTGTATCAATTCTTGAACAAGTTTTAAGATTCAGCTCATATTTTACAAGGGAAAATAGTTGGCACTCTGAATATGGACGTAATTGATCCAAACCCATTCCCTCAACTTTAGAAACTAAAACTTAATAACAATAACCATTAAACTTTTTTAAATTTACAGGGAGACGATGATTGTGTTTGTCTACGACACAGAGTGTCTCACAGACGAGGCGGATGATCCCATATCGGCGGTGCTCTACTTCCACCCAAGCTGGGTGTCCGACTCCCAGAAGGTGGCTCTGTGTGGTCAGCTCATGGGCACGTCGTACTTCCTCAAGGATTGCTTCTTTAATCCCCGCATCTTGGCCCTGCAGAATGGAAAGTTTGTGCTAAAGGAATTCGGCCGTTTTATTCTGGTAAATCTCATCAAATAATTCTACTTTTCTTTTATTAATTCGATGGAGTATTTTGTTTTTCAGGCAATTGGCACTGATCGAAATATTGGAGACCAACTGTTGGAACATCGCGCTGATCTGCTGAGTTCCCTGCTCAAGTTTTTCCACCGTGATGTGCAGACCTTGTATGCCCAGTATGCTGCACCACCCGCCCTGAACCGTCGGAATCTCAGCGAGAAACTGTACCACATCTTTGAAACATATCTGCCGATGCTGCAGCGCAACGGAAATACATTTCAAAATGTGCCGAGACTGCGAATGCCAAAGGTGAGTGGTTAAAGTAACAAACCGAATTACCTAGATAACCAAGATTCTCTTCCAGACGGCCAGCCATATATTCCTGGAGGCTATACAAACGTTGCAAAGTTGCCAGCAGACAAAGGGAATACTTGGTGGAGCAATTCTGTACCACAACAAGTCAGTTAATCCGGCTAAAGTCTGAACAAATTATTAACTCAAATACTTTGTCTTTTAGGGTGGTTGCCTCGCAACTGAGCGATATGGTGACCAAGCATCTTGTACTCACCGATCCTCTGCACATCCGCACTGCGGCCGAGCAAGTGACCAACCATCCTGAGTTCCACATACCCAACGGCGTTCAGATGCTGGTGGTTTATCTGGAGCATATGCAGTATCGCCAGTTAGCTGGCGAGGCACAGCGCGCCCAGAACCTGCAGATGAACACAGCTCAGCTCACGCAAAATGGGATGCCGTTTCAGTATGCCAAGCGTAAGATAAAGCGGGACAAGTCTCTCATTTTTACCCATATACCCGAGGAGGAGCACGCCCCAGAGCAGCAGGGAGCACTTGAACTACCACCAGCCAGGCCCAAGTCTATGCGACCCACCCACCTGCCGTTGCGCATAAAAAGCATGCAGAGCAAAGAGCTCCCGGAGTCTGGCATTGCTTCAATAAATTTCGACGAAACCGATTCCTATCCGCAGTTCATTGGACGAACCAGCGTTTGCAATACTCCAATGACCGAGAACAAGGTACTGCCGGTGGCCAATGTTATGTCCATTTGCGCCAATCCCGAGGATGAGGGCAAAGAGGAGGATATTCACAATTCCAATGGCAAGACACATTCGCGTCGAAATTCTCTGAAAGTGGATGTAGAGAAGTTCTTTCAAAACTTCATCAGCAATCCAAACAAGCAGCTCACACGACGCAAATCCTCTGCAGACCTGCAGGATGCACTTCGCGCCATCTCCAAGAAACTGAATAACTTTACGCATGGCCTCAAAACCGATGTGAATCGAAATGGAAGCGGTAATGGAGATGCCTCTTCGGATTCGCCGGATTTCATAGAGGACGATGATAAGATTACTTCCCGGACCATCAGCGATCCCACCTATCCGGTATTCAACACTAACGGCCAGCAGATCTCGCGCAGTTTGTTTCAGCAATTCCTGGATCAGTATCGCAAATTGTGGGGTGTGGCTAGTGAACAGGCGCACGAGGATGCCGAGCTAGCCGCTCTGGTGGCCGAGTTCCAGGAGTTTAACGCCGAGATCCAAAAGCTCGACGAGCACATGAGACAGCAAGCAGCGGAAGCATCCTCCGCCGATAGGAATCTCAACGTTTCCGCAGCCAAAACTCCGCTGGACAAGCGATCCATGACGCTGCCATTGAAATCAGCAGGAGAATCTACTTTCGGAGAGCGTGCGTCCGGACGCAGTGGAGCTGGCGGAGTACCACTTACGCCCCTGATGGCCAAACTATCTGTTCTGGCTCTAAGCGAAGCAACGCCCATCGAGATACAAACTCCGCTGACAACCAGTAAGGTTTTCCCACGGCGAAGCTCACTGAAGTGCGAGGATGCAGTGGATGCATTGGCTGCCTTGACCACAGCCCCTGCTCAACCTCCGGGTCCAATTCAACCAGATGGCTTGCAAAGAACTGAACTCTACATATGCGGACAGCAGAATATGACCTTATTATTGCTCATGGAGGAGGGTACTTGTCAACAGCAGCAGGTTGTGCAGAAGATGGTAAGTGGATTGATATTTTTCGTTTATAAATATTGTTAATATATCTTCCAATTAGTTCGACATTTGTGTGGCCAAGTTTCCGCACATGGAATCTCAACTGAATCAGACCTTAAACGTTAATGTGGAGGGCGACAACCGCGACGGCAGCAACTATAGCTTCATGTGCGTGGACTCCAAGTGGGATGTTTTGCAGCGTAATGGCCCCTGGAATCCCCTAGAGCTTAACATCCTCGAGAGCATGCACTCGATACATTCCAGTGGTCATCATCTTACAGATTTGATCTTGAGGTATGTTCTACTATCATAAACATTCTTTGAGTGGTTATGTTAATATTTACATTTATAGATCGCACGACTCCGTTTATTATGGCCATAAGAATGGAAGGACCGAGTTCTTCTACAAGGAGCCTACCCATCAGATCAATGGGATACCACCGCCCTCGGATCCAATAGGCAATATACAATCCCGCGCCAAGTCGCGACTGGAACGTGATCATTCCTACATGCTGTTCTAGGCTGTACAGTGGATCGTATATTATAAACATATTAAATACTCGCATGCTTAGCCAAAAAACAGATAATGTAATCGAGGACACCAGATAGTCTGGTTCCCCGAAGAATAGCCAACTTTATGCCATCCACTGTTATTTCATTTGCGATCTCTGGCTGATTCCCTCGTGAGTCTTCTGTTTTGTAAAGTGGTTAGATAATGATTCCATATCATATACAATGCAAACCAAGGGAACTCAATTTTAAACGATCTAAATTTTACTTCGACTTTTATACAACAAATTTATACGAAACATTGCCGAACTTTTTAACCGCCATTCAATGGACTCACGAAGGAAACCAAAAGAATTTTAGATATGCCGCTTACAGCCAGCGAATAATTAAGCCTTGTTTACATTTTCACTTGATTGATGTAAAGTACAAAAATGTTTTAAGCTTTGTTTACAATGTCCAGCACTGTTGTTTAATTTATAAGCTTGTATCCTATACAATTATTTTAATCATTTTGCATTTGCTTTGACCGAAAGATGCGACATTTTGCACTGATTTCGAGAGCCAAAGAATTTAAATCAAGGGTTTTAATTGTAAATATACATTATACAAAATTAGATTCATTTAAATGGAATAATGTGTAACTAACCTAAATTCACACAGATTCCGTGTTCTGTCCAGTTGCAAACATAAACCTATCTTAGCTGTTTCTCATTATCAAAGATTAAGCGCTTTGTGCCAATTTAAATGCAGGTTAAATGCTAAAATAAACCGTCAAATGTGTAGGAACGTGAGAACGAATGTTTTTAACCATACAAAACAGTTTGAACAGTGCAATAGTGTGGAGGAAAACAACTATTTTGAGAGTTTTGCGTTGACCTAGCTTAAATATACATACATAAATACCTAAACAACATTATTTATATATATATAAATATTCATATATGATACAAAGACCGGTATTGTTTTTGTAGATTTTCAAGAATAAACCGAAAACCGTTGTCAGTGGTTGAGAAATACTTTCGAGTTGAACTTCCTTTAACATAAGATCTAGATAGAGACTAGGGCATTTTCATCACAATCCAAGGAACTCGACCGTAATACTTGTAGTAGTAGTAATCGTAGGCAAGCTTGCCCAGGATGATAAATATGAGGCTGGCCAGCACCCCGTTCAGCCAATCGATGGGATGGATCTGAGTGCTGCCCTCCACGCTTAAATTGCACATCTCCTGGCGACTGAGGGTCAGCACCTTGGCCAGCAGCTGGTCGTCATCCAGGCGGTAGGTGCAGCTCACATTCCAGGCATCCCGCACGATGTCCTTGTACTTGGTCAACAGCTCACGCATTCTGCTGCCAAACTTGCAGGTGCAGTGCCAGGGATTTCGACTTAGCAATAGCAGATTGGCATTCTCGTTGTCAAACAGAGCGTTGTCCAGGGCGTAGACATGAAACTTGCGGAGATTGTTGCCCCGCAGATTTAGCAAGCGGAAGTTCTGCAGCCAGTAAGTGCCCTCCAAGTTGTCCACATTGGATATCTGATTGTTCTCCAGCTGCATATCCACAACGTGGCGATAGTGGGGATTGTCCCGCAGCGGATTTAAGTCACTGATCTGATGACAAATCAAGTAAGTTACGTTTCATTGGGCATATTATAGATCCTACCATATTATCGTTAATAACTAAAGTGGTGGTGTTGTCCGGCAAAAAGTCTGGCAAGCGCTGGAACTGCAAATGGGAACAGTTGACCGTATAGAGCGGTATGTGAGTCTTGGGCAAGATGTGATGCATTAGGCAAGTGCAGTTCCTTAGATCCTCGTGCGATTGGCATTGTCTCCTCAGCTCCTGCAAATAAAAGAAATCAGCTAATCAAAGTGATGCTGGATTGATAAGCAGCTACCCACCAGCTTGTAGTGCATGACCAGGAGCATCTGGCGTTCCTTATACTTTCGATCTGTGCATATTAGTTCGTCGCGATCCACCACCAGGCGTCCCTTTTCCGGCTGCAGCAGCATCCACTTGAAGTTGCGCGTACAGTTCCACGGATTGCCCGCCAAATAGAGTTGCTCGAAATTGCGGGGCAGCAACAGGGGTCCATCCAGTTGGATGAGCTGGTTCCATCGCAGATCTAAGACCTTGAGCGGATGCACCCGTTTGAAGGTGCGGGATGAGATGTACGAGAGATTCGTCCACGAAATGTTGATGGTATGCAGCTCCAACATCTCGGGAAAGTCGAATTTGAATTCGGTGAAGCCACTGTACTCGATGGTCAGTGAGCGAAGGCGGGGCAATTTCTGAAGATCCCTGAAATGATTCAGACCATCCTTTGGCCAGCCGCATAGAAGCATTTCCAGTGCGGGCTGTACTCTGCTCAACTTTCCAGATTGGCTATAATGGGAATATACAAAGATTATAGAGATTAGTAGATCCAGAAAGGGATTGAGTCCAGTTTTTTTACTATCTGATGCGCCACCTATCGGATACGATGGGCACTTGAATTAAATAGATGCCATACTTATGTATATGTCAATTCAAACAAAGATCTAACAATACTCACTTCAGGGCAGCCAGGTTATTCATTCCGCCATAGCACTTAAGAGTTCCGTTCCGGTTCGATCTGGAGCAGTTGCCGCCCGCTGCCTCCGGCGCGGAGGACCAACCGAAGCAGCTGCGCCCAGAATCGGGCATCGGAATGATCTCGGTGGTGATGGTAGTGATGGTTGCTAGCAAAGTGCTCGTCTCATGGCTGTCATCCGCGGCATGGCTCAGCCTAAGTAACAGATAGTTGGTAAGTAAATAAATGTCTATCTCATGATGCTATTTTTGGGCCAGACAGCCCTCAAATTGGTGATAATTTGGCCGCAGTGCGCCTCTCTTTTAGGGCCAACTCGATAAGCAGACGCCAGGTAAGACTTAATTGCTTGGGGAATACACAGATACGCAGATAGAGATACTAACTATTTCATTTCCTTTATATTTTCACCCACATAGCCAGGAAATTTGCTTCATCCAACTTGTTGTGCGTTGATAAATTAAGAAAAGACTGTGATCTATTTTCTCATCCCGCCTTTAAAAATAGCCATGAATCGGTTTTAGGCACTGCAAACTGCTTTTAGCCAACCGACTTGACAAATATATATATATATATAAATATATATATATCTGTAATCTAAACGGTAGCTCAACTCAACTCGCATACGACCTGCGTAGTATGGAAATCTTGTTTGTTTTGTCTATATGGCGGTTCTATTAGCGTACAGAGAACCAAAGTATATCACATGATGTCCATTTAGCACATCTCTAGGTGCTACATTGCGGGTTGACAGCCAGGAGACAAAGTCCGGAATCATTTTCGAGACGGAAGTTAGGTTTTTCACCCAACTCAATTGCTGAAGGTAGAGGTAGGTCGGGGAAAACTTTCGGTAATATATCTATAAGTTTACTTCCGCAACAAATTTTCAATCGTTAATATATCTTCGGGTTTATCATTGAATAAACATTCGGATGCTGCTAGAAAATACATACATCATCTTCTAATATACCCCGGCGCGTTTTCCGAAGGGTACTAAGTGGGCTCTAACTGACAATTAACAACTGGCGTTCAAGGCGTTAAACTCAACAATACACAAAGTGAAATATAATAACACCAAAAATATTTACATAAAAATCCACGAATAAAGGCAGTTCGGTAGCAGCTTTGTTTGATTAGAAGTGGTAACGTTTTTGGGAACAACAAATATTGAAATTCGTGGGCTAAAATTCCGCATATGTGCTTTATAAAGCCAAAATCCTAACTGACAGAATCGACACTCTTTCTCCGAGTGACTTGGACTGTCAATTATCATTAATTAAGTATTATTGCCAAATTGAAAAGGCATACAAAAACAGACGCTCAGACCTGTATTTCAATATTTTCGGAAAAACGAAATTTGTTTTATTTATCCCACGAAGTTTCACTTGGTTCGCTAAAATGTTTACCAAGTGTACAACATGGCGTATGCGTGATTGCGTCTGCGGACAAGTTCAGGCGAATTTTAATTGAAAAGCATGCTTCAAAGCATGCTTTTTCAGTTGACTCTTGTACATGGGACAATTGGCATGCTATTTCATTTAGACAATAAAATCGGCTGGCTAGGAAATTCATTCTTTGCTCGAGAGAGTAGTTTAAAGGTGACACTGAATATAAATTGCAAACATTTCAATTAATTTCCGACTGACAATAAATCCATATAAATCTACTTATGAATCCGTCACGACAGCGACTGTCAATTGGTTCTCGATTCCCATTGAGATTGCCTAATAGTTGCCGCATAATAAATATGATCGAAAAGATGATTTGAGGAAATGTGAGCTAAAAACGTTCATAATATATAGACAGTCGACCCAGATCGGCTTGCATTTTGTTGTTATATATTACTTTGATAAACGAAGACTTTTTATAGTAACGGCGATAAGAATTTTTAAATTTGAGGCAAATATACCTGATTCCCTCCGAAAATTCATGACTGTGATACGCTGCTTGGGGTGAGCGATAAGTGCGGAATGGCTTTTCGCCTCTGTTTTGAATTTTGAGGAAGTTGCTACCTTAGAACTTTATTGCCCTAATTGCCCATGTGCTCGTGGAATATTAAACTTGTTACTCAGAGAAGGAGTATAAAGCTATCATATCTTGTGTAGGAAGTACAAACAATGATAGGGACAACTTTAGCTACGGTTCCAGTGAACTCTGCCATCTACTTCAGTTCGTTTGGTTTGTCTAGTCTTTATATTAACCATAAAACCCAATCAGTTCGGCTAGATTGCATGGGGCCTCGTAAAAGGTTTACCATGGACTATAACCCGCATATGGAGTGGCCCAGAATAGGATTTAGTATGTTTATTAATAAATCAGCTAGTGCTGTAAACATCTGATAACAGCGAACGAATTGCAACTATTACACTGGATTACGCATACGCCGCGTGGTCCACTCGTGTTTTTACCTTATTAAGATCATGCAGAACAGCGAAATGGTTTTCGCTGCTTTTGCCCGTTTTTGAAAAACACCGCTCGCCATATTAATTTTTGGGTTATTTTTAAATATTTATTTTGAGACTGTTTATCCGGCTTGCGTTGTTTTCAATCAGAATATTCCATTGTCACGATCGCGCGCGGGTCGAGCAGTTTGGGCAATTGCGATCGAATTGTTTTGGCTCTGCCATTGGCTCTATGCTAAAAACATAATCAAAAAATTCGTTTTTTTCCGCGATCCGCCGTTTAATGACCACGCATCCGCGTATCTATCCGCACTGTGCTACTTTTCTCGCGTTTGAAGTTCAAATGCGGCGCGAACGCGAAACGCTGGTGCTTTTGCTGTTTTTTTTTTTACTTTAGCCGCTCCGCGGGTAATACTTTTTGACGTCCGAGATCTCCAACGGCAAATCAGCTGGCAGCGAGAGCGATATAGACTTATCAATAGCCCTCTCCACGCTTTTTGGGGGCTCGTTTCGGTTGGAACAGCTGTTGAGTTCCCCTGGCAACGGATGAATGAAGGGTGTGGTGGGGTTGTCTGATTTACGATCAGTGTCAGGGTCAATTCTGCTCGCATTTATTGATTTACACACTGGCGATCCATTCTGTCAAGCGGCGAGGTGAATCATCTCTATCTACTGCTTGGTTCATTGGCATACAAATGACTTATAATTTGGTCGGCAACAAATCAGAACATTTTAATGGCCCTCGGATGCCGAATAAAAGTAATTAAAAATCATATGACATAGGTACATTTCAAATATGTTTAATCGTTTGAATTTGTACACCAACATTGTTTTGTATTTCTACACCAAAATTGTTTGTATTTGTACACCAAAATATACATTTAGATGTGAGCTAAACTAGGGAATATAGTTAACACAAACCGTTCACTAGGATGTCTGTGCAACGCATATAAGTTTGACTAAAAAATTGCGTGGTCTAGTTTGTAACAATTATTTGGTTTCGAGTTTCCAGCTAGGTGCTTGTGCATTGTACTTTTAAACGCTGCAGGCAGTTACTAGAGCTCTGAGCTTCTTTGGACCGTAGAAATGCATCGACAATGATATATATATATGTATGTATATGTATATACACAAATATGCGTACGTTAATAAGATATTGCCTATGAAACTTTTTAAGCTTGCCGCGAGGCCTTGAAGGTACTATTTTAGCCTGCATTCTGTCACATCGATTTTCCTAGGTTTTAGTTAAATTCTCAATCTATATCGCCATCATTTGCCTCTTTGGCAGCTTCCCCCGCCGTCGCATTTGCGCCACCACTTGTGTTGTGAATCTTCTCATTGGTCTCGGCCTGCTTTTGACGCTCGTAGGCGCGAACATCCTCCAGGGTCATGCCATGCCATTCGTCCACCCATGCGAAAGCCTGCCGGTGTCCCAGTAGTAGAATCTCCCGAATTCCGCGCTGAATGAAGTCCTCCACTTTGGTCTGCAGACCCCATACCTCAAAGCTGGCGTGGACCACCTTGTAGGAGCACATAATGGGCTTGTCCGTTTCCCGCCATCCTTCAATCAGTGGACCACGGCCTAAGGACAAAATATATTTGAATACTTTGCACTGATTAAATCTACCGCATGATCACGTTACCTGTCTTTTCCGATTTGAAGAACTTGGGATCTTCTTCCTTCTTATAATGCTTGGCACTGACCTCATCAAACGCTATGTCCAAATGATCCACAGTTCGAACTTTGAGCTCATCTTCAGTAAGATCCAGACACTGTCAATCAAAATGACATTATTTCTCAATGTTAAGTTTGACCTTTAAGTTACAATTACGTTTTCTGTGCTGCCATTATTGTCCTCGTACTTGGTTTTGATGAGCACATTTAGTTTGGGTATAAAGGAACACTGTCAAGAAATAATTGGTTAGCAAACGCCGATCAAAACAGAGTTCATGCAATTACCGTGTATTCTAGTGAAAGTTCCATCCAATTTGAGACCCAATTACAGCACATGAAAATATGACAGATATAAAAAAATCAATAAGCCAGCCAATTAATATTTTGGATGGAAGTACTTAAAAATTCAATGGCAATGGAGCTGGTAATAAGAGTCAATTAAGCCAATGGATCAGTTATTAAGTCCTTAACTACATAAGAATACTATATTTAACCAAAAAACACAAGCACATTAAGACTTATCAAAAGATTTAAAGGCCTTTGGTACGAAGTCCCAAATAAACGTTAAAAATAATCCCTATAATATGAATGAAAAAAGTTAGTTCGACATACAGAGATTATATCAAAATCGTCGCCTTTAAAACCAATTCGTTTTGCAGGTAATCTCCAATAGCAAATTAGGGTAAACAAAACAAGTTGGTAATGGATTTCCCCCTCGAAGTCAACGACCTGCTGGAATAACAATCCCCAATCGAGTGCATAGCATTTAATCGGATGCATTGAGCACCGTGTAATCCGATTTTATCAACATATGCGCTGGGAATACAGGCAGTTGCCAACAAATGCCGTACGGAGATTGGAGCAGCTGGCCATGAAGTGCCCTCCTCTAGCCCCATCCAAACCACATCGGTGACGTACTGGGTGCGTAAACAGGTGTGAGTTTAATGGAGCGCGCTTATCGGCAGACGTACCCCCACCATATTGGTAATGGTCTAGTGATAAGGCGGAATTCTTGCTGGCCCCCAAAAATCACACGATGTTCCTAGAACGCTTGCCATATGGCTATGGTAAGATGGCAGGAGGGCAAGCCCGCCTCCGGAATACACAATTAGACTAAAAATAGACTGGGATGCGCAGTAGGTGGTGGTGGGTTACTGTCACTCCTCACCTGTTAGCGTGTACGGATAGTAGTTCCATGATTTCTCTATCACATAGAAGACTCGGGGGCAAATGGCCTGGATCCAGTAGGGCAGTCGGCTGTAATGGATGTCATTTGTAGTCGGATATTCTACAACAAAGTAGCACCTCTAGAGATTCCCACCTGGACAAGTGAATGTGCTTCTCCGTGTACTGGCCCTTGCCGTGAACGGGATCCTCGCAGGGCTTGTTCTCCACCACCTCAACGCCCTCGCCCTCCTCCGATTGCTCCAGACTGTGGCGCGCTATCATATAAAGCTGCCCGATCTTGTACTGCAAAGTGATGAGAGAAAAACTTTATTTCGAACAATATTATGAAGGTAAAGTACAAGTGGCCACACACCTCCTCCACCGTAAGCGGCATGCATACGCGATACTCCTTGGTCAGCACCATTTCTTTGGCGGTTTTGGATGCCGGAGAAAATACAAATCAAAACTTTGAACGTTACGCAAAGAGACACACGCGACGCAACGGTAAGCAACAACAAATACGCAGTGTGGCCAGACAGCAGCTGTTTAAATAGATTTCGGGACTTGGATAGAGCGCGCGGAGAGTTGGAGCACTTCGATGAAATATCAGCAGTGTTAAGAACCATTGACAAATATATCGATAAGACCGTAACAATAATTTAATAATTTAATTAAATAAATTCATATAATAATGACGATAATTTTGGTATCGAGGTGAAATAAAACATTTGAATCGTAGGGGCAGTAAAATAAACAGCAACAAAATAATGCATTGTAAGCTGTGTATAAGTATAAACTTCTAAGTGTAAGCGGTGTATAAATATAAAAAACTAAGTGTAAGCGGCGTATAAATATATATAAATAGTCTTAAAATAACCAATAGTGTGATCGAGATCGAGGAGTTTGGAATCGAGAGCTTGAAATAGAAACAAAGTGAATAAAAGAACTTATAAAGATTGTTACAGCATAAAATATTTTAATACGCACCAACTTTAAAAATGATACTATCTATTTAAATTTAATATATGAAACATAATATATATATAATATTTTTATAAGATTCAAATTTAATAGGGATTCTATTTTATAAGTTCAATAATCTTATTGTTATGAGCCCATTTACTTATATTTAAAATGCCGAACCTGTAAATAATGATTAATAAAAAAACAAGTTATTCACACTTTCCGTGGCTCAAGGTTTTTGGAACTACCCTCTATAACTATCGATTACAGGCTCGATAAATTAAATATCTTTACAGAATCGTAGTACGGTCACATCGCCACGTGCATTCTTCCACTTCTTTTTTTCGTTCAAAATGGACGGTCGCGTTTTCTGCGTGGATTCTCAGCTAAAATTTAACAAAAGGGTAAGCTAAAGTTGTGTTAAAGTGTATAAAATAGGCAGGCTTACATGATGATAATATTCGTACCGCCCCAGTCTGAAGAGACGTGTTGATTGGTTATTTATACTGATAGAAAAAACCCACAAGTTGCCGACAGATCGATCTAGTGATAAACTTGCAATATACTCATATTGTTCTTTAATTTACAGGATGATGTGCGGTAGCAGGAAATGTAACTGCAAATAACTATGGAAAAAAACAGTTTTCATGGCATTCTGCCAAATTTGTCCACACGTGTCCCAAAAGTAAGGTTAGTTTTGACTTAAAATTATTTGAACTTCACTTAACAATAGTTTGCAATAGAATAGCCGGATGCTCCTTTTAAAATCTACCGGTACAGTATCCCAGAAACATGCGAAACAGAAATATTCTTTGGTTGCATGAACTTCCACGTGGTTGTTATTTCGAATCCCAAAGATTTAACTCTTAAGAAGTGGAGTTTCCGATAGTACTGTACTACTTGACTAAGCATGTTCATATTGTAAACTATTGTTGCTTGAAATCTTCCATATTTCAATGATGAAACATTTACCCAGCTCGCTTTGATATTCAATGAAGAGAACTGTTCCATATCCAACGCAAAAATTAACTGCTGATTTGACTCTTGCAACCAGCTAAGCGGTATTTGTTAATATATATATTAAGAAGGTTGTGTTTCTATTTGCAGATGGTCTATTTGAAAGTGGATTGAAAGAGATTTCTCATGTGACAAAGGTGGGTTTTTCATACATTTAAATGGTATAGAACTCGTAAATGATGATTTATTATTATTTGCTACTCTTGAAGGTCATTGATGAATACTTTCACCTTATAACCTGATGTAAAATTCTAATAATGAAAATCTCATGAAGAATTTATTTATTTAATGTGTTAAAATATTTTAATTATGTGTTTGCAGATAGACGGAACGATTATAAGACAAAATAAGTGCTTTTGTGTCTGACTCGTTTTTTCGTCAGATTAATTCCGGAGAAATAAAAATGTTCAGGTAATAACATTATTATATTATTTGTAATACATATTTAGTATGATGAAACATTTACCCAGCTCGCTTTGATATTCTATGAAGAGAACTGTTCCATATCCAACGCAAAAATAACTTGCTGACTTCAATTATAATAGATTAGATCGAACAAATTGTTTTACATAAATTTTAACGGTTAAAATATTTAAATTTATTTCTAGAATTAAATTCAGAGGTCTTGGACGGACTGCTTAAGAATAATGAGAAAATAAGGTAATTAAAAGTATAGTTTTTAAACTAGCACTTATATATTTGTATGATGAAACATTTACCCAGCTCGCTTTGATTTCTATGAAGAAAACTGTTCCTATCCAACGCAAAAATTATCTTGCTGACTTTTATCATACGCTTATAAATGTGATTTTTCCTTAACCCCTATTATAAAGATTTTTTTCTCTTAATATATTTACAGAAAATGGTTGACACGAATCATAATTGTTCTCCAATAAATAAAATATGCAATCCACTGACACATATGGATCTCTTCTCAGGTGTGTAATAAATTCTTATAAGTTAACTAACCAAACGTGAAAATGATGATTAATTATTATTTGCTACTCTTGAAGAGCTTTGATGAATACTTACACCTTAGAAACTGAGTCAATTATATATCAACAAGTGTTAAATCATCACAAATTTACACATTCCGTACTAACTTATTATTATTCGATTTATCTTATATTTATAGAACAATGGAACACAGAAATGCGGTCAAGTTTGGAAATATGAGGTAATTTTAAATAAGATTTAAGAACATTTTAAAAACGTATGATGAAACATTTACCCAGCTCGCTTTGATAAACAATGAAGAGAACTGTTCCATATCCAACGCAAAACTAAAATGCTGACTTAAATCATGCAAGAATTATGTTTAACCTTTACGAATATGTTTTTAAAAATCTTTCTTTTATCTTTACAGAAATCTATTTTGAAGTTCATTCGTTGCTTTGCGCATGGAATCTGGGTTCTGGACTTTTTAGTTAAACGGTATGTAATTTTCTCTATTATAATAATAATATAGTTTTTCTGTGATGTCAAACCAATAGACAAGCATATAACCGAACAATCATGTTGATTTTCACCCGACTGAGCCAAAAATAACAAACTCTACCATTAAAACAATTTGGTGAATTTAAGTTAAAACGTGTTGCTTTATTTTACAGGCAACGCAGGAAGAAAAGCGCTGATATTGAAGGAATAAAATATAAAAATGGTAAGAATATAACTAACAAAAGACTTTCATATGGGCAATGATGAACACTTTATTTAAGCCAAACAGTTATCCCTGTCATAAGAATAATTGATGATAAAAGTTGCTGATTCATATATGAAACTCTACTCATTAGTACTTTCTTATATTCGACTGATAATAATTAATGTTTTTTATTGTTACAGGTATCTGCGCGCTATATAAATCAAGCTGCGAAGGAATTTTTGTGATTAATGAAGGTTAGTTTTCCTACCTTTTGCTGCCTATAAAAATATTGCCTTTGTGATGAACATCTTTTTAAAGCCAAACAGTTATCCCTGTCATAAGAATAATTGATGATACAATAATCTGACACATTATCTTTTTAAATCTTCGACTATATGTCTAACATCTTACTAATAATATTGTTTTTAATATTTCAGATTCGCTGATGCAAAAATTTTACAAAATAATACCCGATTGATGGCTTAAAATCTAAAGGTAGGTCAACTTTCAAATACTATTTTTGACGCACCATTTAATTTTTATGATGATTTCGTATACCGCCCCAGTCGGAGAAATGATGTCGATTGGAATAATTTACTGATACCTCAGATTCCTTATAACTAAGGAGAATGTTGTGACCCTTCTTTTCATTAAAAGTGTTTGTTTTTTTAAACTTACAGGTCTTCATAATGTGCAGTACCCAAGATGGTTTGGATTATAATATGTATTTCCCAGGTAGGTCTATCACTAAAAATATGTAAAGTTATGTAGATATTATGATGACTATAGGATACCGCCCCAGTCGGAGAAATTATGTCGATTGGAATAATTTACTGATACCTCATATTACTTATCTGAGGAAAATATTGTGACCCTCCTTTTTATTAAATATGTTTTTTTTTTTTAATTTACAGGTTTTCATAATATGCAGTACACAAGATGGTGTGGAGTATATGTATTTCCAAGGTAGGTCTATCACTAAAAGTATGTAAAGTTATGTAGATATTATGATGACTTAAGGATACCGCCCCAGTCGGAGAAATTATGTCGATTGGTTAAACATGCTGACTAATCAATGCTTTTCATTTAAGTCACTTAGTAAAAGCGTTTATTAAGACAGTGTTTTCATTTTTCTTACAGATGTCTGAAGATTTTCATGGAAAAAGGCTGTTTACCCCCTGCAACATTACTAAGGTGTGTATTGAAAAATGAATTCCTAAAATTTACCTACCTTTTTTCTGATGACAAACAACAATAGACAAGCATATACCTGAATTCACGTGTGTTGCTACCATTTTTGACTGAACTAGACAAATATTTGTAGTTTTGTGGAACCAAATTGCATAAACCAAAATTAATCAAAACGTTTTCTTTTTATGCTTGAACTTAAGCGGTCTTTTTGAATGGTTAAATCCTTATGAAGGCAGTAATATTAAGGTATGTAATTGAATAATAGACAGTAGATATTATGATGTGATGAACACCTTATTTAAGCCAAACAGTTATCCCTGTCATAAGAATAATTGATGATATATTCAGCTGACAAAATAACTCGTTTCGTTATTGTTAATAAATCGCCATTTGTTTTAAATCCACATTGTTGTTATTCCTTTTAGGTAATACCTGTCATCTGGCCTTGTGATTCAGCTGAACTTTTGTGGTAAGTATTTGTTTTTAATTCTCGCCAGCTTATCATTTTTTCTTGATGAAAACCTAGACAAGCATATAGCTGAATTTCTCTGTCGACAACTCACGCGACTGATAAGTCACATTTATTTCCATCAAAGTGATTAAGCCTTTAAAACTGAAACTAATTTACATCTTATCTTTTTCTTGCAGGTATCATGCGAATTGCCAAGATCGACCAACGCCATTTCACTGCTGTAGTCATTTGAACAAATAAAAACTCAAAGTATACTGTTTAATATAACGTGATATATTTTATTTTATTTTGCATTACAAATTATGTATAGACATTCAATCGCTTCAGTTAGCTGGGAGATAATTGTAACGCTCTGCTCTTTCCACATATAAGAATATTGAATTTGTAAATGTTGAGTCCTATACGTGTATATATGTACTTTTGCTTTGGATGTTCGTATATGTAAACATGTAAATATATAAGTACGTGGTTCAAATACACGTTACATATGTGTTTGCTTGGCTTGGGCCTTACATTCTTTATCATTGTAAATATATATATATATATGTATGTATATTCATATATTGTATGGGTTGGTTAGGGCCGAGGGGGCATACACGTTCAAAAAAACCCAATTGCTTGTTGCACAAAAATCATTGCCCGACTTTTTCGGCCAGTGTACGAACCTAACTTTATGATCGTCTAAACTTAACTTCCGCTTCCAACGAACGCTCTCAAATGCTCGGATGTTTGCGATTTTTCGCGCGTGGATGCGTGCCATTTGCACACTGAAACATTTAATGGAAAGCACAACTATATAATGTCGGGTATTTTGGTTAATAGGTTGCTAGTGGTTTGCATATCGATATAAAATGTTCAATTCTACTAGACAACATTTATAAAGTTTAGCTATTTGATTTGCGGTTGCAACGCGCTCCTCCTCTCATAGATCGTTCGAAACTATAGCTAATCGAATAATGTGTGCTCCCCGTTTCAGAAGTGGGACAAATCAGGCCAAGTCATTTTTTAACATCAATGACGATTTACAGAACACAAATGGGGGGAGTGCGAAAATATATTGCAGATTCTTGGGTTACACATATGTAGATATCAATTCCGTGCGAATGAATAATGTGGAGAATGGGGCTGAATCGAATGTCTAGCGTTTGCTTTCTCAATCACTCCTCCTCTTCCGTTTTGTCTCATAAAATTTAATTTTCTTTTATTACAATTACTCAATAGATGTTTTCAAAAAACAATAAGGAATCAACAATATTCATAAAATGTATCATTATAGAATATATGGTAAATATAAGTCTAAAAACTACATGTAATTTGTATAGATCTAGGTCTGTATTTGTTTGGTTGGGTATGAAATAAATAGTTTTGCATGCGTGGATGAATGGAAGAAGGATATCTGTAGCCGTAGCTTAATGCCCAATATGCTTCTTGATCAGGGCCTGCAGTAGTCTGACCTTGGCCTTCTTCTCCTTGTACTGGGCATAGGTTTCCGTCTCCAGCGAGCGACGATCCTGCTTGAGCATCTTGCGTCCATTCTGCTCCTCGAACAGCGACTCGTACTCCCGAATGGTGGATTTTAGCAGGGATTTCTCATCGCGGGCTCGATCTAGCTGCTCCCACAGCTGGTCCACACTCAGTGCGGCGATATTCTCGCTGGCGGCCTGGTTCTCCTGGCTTGTGGCCGAATTTCCCGTTGCCGGACCCGTCAACGTGGTGGTGGTCGTCGACTCGTCGGATGAGGCATTCTGGGTCAGTGTATTCGGGGCATTCGAGTCGCTGGGCGAGTTGGTGGTCTCTGTGCTGTTGTTCGATGAATACTGCAGCGGTGTGGAAGTGGCCTCGAACACCATGGCCTCGTGCTCCAGGATTGTGGGCAACTCGGGTATCCCTGTGCCCGCTCCAAACATCACGGTGCGCGACACCAGACGCTTCAGCTGCCGGTAGCGATCGTAGAGCGGCCGGGCAGCATCGCGCTCCTCCTTGGTAATGGGATGACCATAGAGGCTCTCAAAGTACAGCAGTCCGTGCTGCACGGCGCTCTTCTCCTGCACCAGTTGGTCGGCATTCAGATCCTCCAGCTGCTCAGAGCGATGGCCATTCACGCGTTTCTCGTTCAGATTCTGCAAGGTAATAGATACATAGGAATTAGTAAATTAACTTTCACATTTATTTTATATGACAACTGCGATTCGATACAAAACGATAAAAAGCTGGCAATCAGTGGAACAGAAGCCTGTAGTTAACTGATAAAGACCACCCACATTGGTAAACAAGACAATTAATCAGTGGCACATGGAATTAACCACTTTTGATTTGTTTATGGCAGACTGGCGATGACCAAGCAGACATTCAAAAAGAAGATGCCAAAGCGCCAAATAAAAATAGAAACAAGTGCGGAATATATCCGTATTGTAAACAAATTATACATATTACACTATAACACTAATATATGTACATATGGCCAAGCACTTGGATGGCTGCTCTTTGGGCATTTGCCCATTTCCACACCAGAGCCAATCACACTTTGTTTTCTTGGCAGAAATTCAATTTCGAGCGGATTCCTTTTGGGCGAAATGTTTGTCTGCCGCGCTCTATGATAAATATATCATTAATTTGTCAATATGGAGGCTTGTCTGAATTCATATCGTATATGTGTATAAATAGATACTCATTATAATGCGAATGAAACAACCTAATTTGGAATGCGCGAAACCATAGAAACGACAAGAGAATAATTGAATATTTACATTATATAAGTTATATAAGTTTCTTCAAATGAAATTTCCTTTAATTTAAACTGAAATTGTTATTGCAAAACCCTTTTAGCATCGAGTGAATAGATCTATTTACACTCACTTATCCTATTTTCCCCTTAAAAGCTATATGACAGGGAATAAAATGTCGGGGAACCGCGAAATGTATTTTCATATGCTAGCCAAAACAACATTTTGTTTTCGAAAAATGTGTACCAAGTGCCTTTCGACAATGGGGCAAGATCAAAGTTGTTGCCGAATTGCTAAACATGTCACCCGCAGACGGCGGCTGTCGAGGCAATCTGCGTATAATAAATATATGATATCTGCCTATTGTATATAAATAAATATATGGAAATGTTTCTGACGTCAGTTCCACTCGCTAATTGTCATAAAATATTTTCGTGTCTCGTGATTTTGCAGAGCGACGAAGAGCCGCTAAAGGAAATCTCTATTACCTGCTCGATTTCAGCGAGGGTGGCCTTCATGCGCTCCAGCTTCTTGGCAACCTCCTGGCCACCGATGCCGGCGCCTCCGCCGCTGCCCACCTTCAGACCCAGAGCTGCGATGGGATCAGTCTTGAGCTCGTGCCGTTCCTTGCGCAGCTTGCTCAACTCCGCCAGGGCGTTCTTCATGTACTTATCGTTCAATCGCTCCGCCTGCGATGGCCGGTAGCCCAGTCGCTGCTCCAGGGATTCCTCCAGCTGGACCAGTTTCTTCTTGAGCACAGTAACGCGTCTGTTGATGGCCTTCACTCGATCCTCGGGCGTTTGAAATGCACCCATCATGGCGGGCAACACTTGTTGCATAACGTCGCGCGTTCGCATATTCTCCAGCGAACTGAACGCACGCACTGCGTCCATGGGCTCCAGGCAGCAGTCCACGTCGGTGATGTCCGAGTGCAGCTGCACGGTGGATGCCTGTTTGGGCAGCTGCTGGGGATATGGCATGACCTTGGCCAGTTTGGCGGCCGCATCGAGATTGCCACCGATATGTGGTCGGGAGTGGGCGTACCTCCTGCTCAGAATGGGTGCCGGTTCATCTCCACGCTCCCACGGCAGGGACTCCTGCGCGGAGGTGAGATCCAGGCTCTGCTGCTGCCTCTGGGGTTTGGCCTTAATGGGCGCGGGGGCATTGGAAGTGGGCGTGCTGTCATCGCTGCCCGCCGAGGAGCTCGTGGTGGGTGTGGGGGAAATACTGGCGCTCCTCTTCGACTGCAGCTCCTTCTGCTGCTGATGGAAGTCTATCAAGTTGTTGTCGTTGTGATCTGCAGCAGACTGCATCGCTTGTGTTTGATTCTGCTGCTGTTTCCTGCTGCTAATGAAACCTCTGCGTTCGTACTTCAAAGCCGACAAGTCGTACTTGTAGGCGCTTTGCTCATCCCGTCGGGATGGCAGATACTTGGAGCCACTGCCTCCGCCGCCCTTCTTGGCCACCCCAGACTTGCGCACCGGCGGCTGGCGGGATTTGCAGAAACGCTCACTGCTGCGTCGCCTTTCGTGCTCGCACTCGGAGTCATCGCTAGCCTCCTTTGCTGGCTGGCGAGCGGGGCTTGTCTCCAGACGAGGACGCTCTTTGGCTGCTTCTCCTGTGGGCAGGTTCGCCAACGAGGCATTGTTCTCACCCAGCTCCGAGCACTCCTCCTGCTCCCTTTCGAACTCCTGCCGATAGTTGGCGTAACTGGCCGTGCGCTTGAAATCCTCCGAAGAAACCCGGCGAATAACCTCACACTGGGCCTCCAGAAGTTCGGCCGCCGCCTGGGCCGTGGAAGACACGATGGCTGGCGGTTCTGTGAGCAGCTCCTCGCTGTTGCTGCGCTGCAGCTTTCGATCCTGGCCAAAGGCCGACGTGCTGTCCAGGCGCTCCTTGCGCTTGCGCGATGACTTCTGCCATTCCGGAGCCGGATGTATGATCTCCGGCAGGTAGGTGGAGTTAAAGCCGCTGTTCAGTTGGCTCTTGTCCGTGCCCGTCGGCGTTGGCTTTTCCGGACTGCAGACCACCTCATGCCGCTCAGCGGGATTCGAGGACGACGAGGATGAGGACGATGATGAGGATGCTGCGCTGCCGCACGAAGCCGTCGACGATGATGAACCAGTGAGACGACTCAGGTCGTCTTCGTTCAGCCCAGTTGTGGGATGGCGCATGCCGCACTACAGAGAAAAGAGAGAGAGAAACGGAGAAACACAGTGAGACAATGTGAAAAATCCATCAGAGTTCCGTGACGAACTCAAACTTAAATTATAAATAATTAAACAGCCCGAGAAATGTCGTTTCCCTGGCACAATTAAGTGGGTTAATAAGTGACCGATACACCATGTCGTATGAGTAATATTCTTTTCAACACATTTTTTTCTGCCTCGTCATGAACCATCGTCAAAATCAGTAAATGCTTTAATTAAACTATAATGAAATCTTCAGTTTATATAATTCGCAGACGATTCGATAAAATATTTTATTTTTTATTAAAACTTGTAAGACAATTAAAATAGTTATCTTAATTTACAATTAATTTCTCAAATGATTCTTAAGAGTTTTCCATAATTTCCATAATTCCAATAATTATCAATTATATTATTTATAAATATTATCAATTATCATTTTTATCAATCAAAGTTTTTCGATCTGATTTATATAACTAAGTGATGAAATTTTGGATAGAAAATTGATAAGCGCGTAATTTCATAATTATTGTAAATATGATATAATCTCATAATTATTGTAAATAATAAAATTTAAAATTTACCAGAATATATGTTATAAGCCTGGGCGTCATCTTGTTTGGCTAATCTCTACTTTATTAAGTCTAACTAGATTTATTATCACAATTAATTTCACGTTGAGTTTTGATCACAAGCGTTTGATTTGAATAGACTTTTGTTGGGCGCATAAAAGCTATCATAAAAATGTCAACGCCTTAAATCTTGCTTAATAAATTTCAATAAACACTAATTGAAATTTCCTTTTCACGTTTTTGCTCTTTATTTTCTGTCTGCCTTTTTTTTTCTCAAGTGTTTCAACTGCTTTGTAGGCCTGTAGTTTATCAATAATTCACATGTTGTTGGTTCAGTTTTTTGCACAATATTCGCGATTTTTCGCGATAATAATTTAGCCAGCTCTCTAGCTAGAGTTTTCTCAAAGTATCTTTTGGTTTTTGGCTCGGACGCAGCCGAGCAAAAATTATTGAAGGAGGTAACGTTCTCAACGTTGCTTTCTTTGGGCGCACCGAATCACTATTAAGCCCATACCGCTCCGACCTCGCGAATTATATGCGAAAATCCCGCGAGAGCGGCCAAGATATAGCGAGAGAGAGTGCGCCCGCGCAGTGATATAGTTCCCCGATCCCATACGATCCGATCGATCGGGAAATAGCAGGCAGTGGGGGGTGAGCGGGGGTTGGGTTTCAGTGAGAGGGGCGGCTAAAGGTGCGAAAGCTTTGGTAAACAACACTCGCGAATGCTAACAAGACCAACAGGAGACATTTTTAGCCACTGTGGCTTTTATCGGGTCCACCTTTACCTTCCTTATCAGGTTGGGGGGTTGGATGTGGGCTTATGTGCATAGGCGGGGTGCGAAAGGTTCGCCGTAGGGTTAAAAATAAATCTGGCCCGCTAATTAGCAGCAGCTCTAGACTATATGACCGCCTTAATGGCTTCAATTAATTTATGCACTTGTTTACGCCCTCAGCAACACGCGAATCCAAAATCGATCGATTGATCGCACAGATTCGCTGAATCCGAGGCCAAAAATCAGGTAGCTGGAGCGGGAAATAATCACAGAAATATGCAGGGGCACAAATGCGAAATGCGAGAGACAAATTTCAAGTGCAATGTCACGACGTGTGTAAACACATATGTATATAAATTAAAACAGCTGCGAGGCGTGCGAGCTGGAATTGCCTGAGTCACTATCCTCTAGGTTAACCAAATATCATCGGAGCATCTTCGGTCAACTGCCCGATGCCCAAACGAGACGCACTAATTAAGATCCACGCGCCCTACAGTGACGTCAATGGCGAACGTGATCGAGTTCAGTCGCCAGCGAGGGACAGAACATCTCGAAATAATATATATTTACAATATTATGCACTCAGAAAATACATAAGTTCTTTTGAGTTCGAAATCTATTTGAAATACACACTCCATTTCAAATAAATCTTAACAGACTGCCGTTACAATGCTGCAAACATTTATATTAAGCATCCACCCACAGTTTTTGAAACATGTAAAATGTAAAAAACAACACGGCGTATGCGTGATAAATTTTACAGCCACCAATTGGCAGTCGCATTAAAGCCAAATACCTATTTATAACTTTACATATTTCAATAATTTAAAAATAAAATCAAATGATAATTGATATAAAAGAATGGCGCGTGCAAATCATTTCCAATTGGCTGGCCCATTAAAGAAGGGTCTTCGCTCTTTATCAAATTAATTAGACTGCTTAAAAAGCTGCGGCGGAAAGGGGAATTAGTTTTGGGGATTTTCGTAGGCGAATAGATAGGGACAAGTGAAAGCCTGTCGCCTGACACCTTATAATGGATAATGCATTTGGACTTCAATCGAACAGCTGTCGTTTGTGTTGTTTCTAGAATTAAAGTGCGATGGTATTAAGTTCAAATCACGATAAAAAATGAATGGATATCATATAGCATATAGGATCATAAGTGCTATCTATATATATGAGTTACAAGCAAGCTTATGTTTGCTAAATGGCTAGCAGAGAATCGTACAATTTACTCATCGGAACTGGAAATAATATCTCTGTCATTATGATTTCTCTTCTCCGGAATTGTTTATGCAATAAAACGGTTCAGTAATTGTTTACAGAGTAGCAACCGCACAGCTGCATGACTCAAAAGTTCCGTCAAAAGGTCGAAATGGATAGCCATACGCAATAAACCACCAATCCAATCCACAAGTCACAGCTGACACGAGCCCACAAGTGAATTGGCATTTATTCGAATTTCGCTTTCGGTTTTTTTTTGTATTTAGATAAAGATTGCGAGTAAGCAGGTGCTGTGGCCAGATTCCCACCGCCTCCTAACCAGACATTCTCGATAAGAGTCCTTCGTCATGAACTATTTATGGACGGCAGACGATTAGAGTCTAAGTGGTTTGGGAACCAAATCAACGCGGCAATAATAATTCAATAGACTGCCTGATAGTCTAAATAAGCCAAATATATGTTGGGAAAAACTATTGAAAATATAAATGTGAGGAAAAACGAAAAACATGGAAACAAAGTCATTTTACTTATCAAAGATTGAAACAAATATGCAAAAAACAAAAAATAAGTTGCACAAGATATACCTATTCTTCAATCACCCAAACTAATTACATATTGATTAACCAAAGTAAAAACTTTTAAGGTACTTTCATAGCCAAAATAAGATTTAAACGCTGTTCAATTCTTTTCAAAAGAGTGCCGCCAGGAAGCCCATAAATTAACCTAATCCTCCGCCGCCCCGAAGGTCGCGCTGCCCATTTTTTTTGAAAGAGCCACGCGCCGAAATCAATATGTTTACCGCCCGTAATGGCACGAAAACAAAGTCATGGGTACAATAGCATGTGGATTTATGGGGGCTTTGTGGCTCGGCTCTCTGCCTCTGCTTGGAACTGGCGGTAGCCAAATGTACCGCAGCCTCGCCGCTCCAGCGGTGAAACGCGTCAGAGTCGCCTCACACTGCGATGCTAAAATTGGACCACGCGGCGTATGCGCAATTTGCGGCTATGCGAACCATGCGAGATGCGAGTTTTGGGCATTTTAACAAGCCCGTGCGAATATATCTGGCCGTCGAGAGTCTGTCCGATGATTACTCGGGTACAAATATTGAAAAGCCATTTTCACCAGCTGATAAGTCGGATTTACCTGGTAACCAGGCAATAATATCTTCAAAAATAACAACAGCTTCAGACTGCCGTGCGCCGGCTGAAACCGGAATTTAACCGGTGGTGACTGCAGGTCGTCCCCACATATTACTCTCCTAGTCAGCCACCTCCATTGAGAGGTTTTAGGTCTCCACTTTGGGATCGAGTGGGTAAACAGTGTTAGCGTAATTGTGCCTTTTGATATGGACGGTGGCTCTCTCGGTAATATATAACTTAGTGGTATGCGTTGTTGACATTTCATCAATTCGAGTGGCTCGGGAATTCGGCAACCGAATCGTAAACAAAACGCTAGTCTATAACAGTTTTTATAGCTTGTCCAGCCATTTAATGGTATTAGACAATTGAATTATGCATTTAATTAAAATTCTAGGTTTTTAGGTTTCCGAAATTGTGTTGGAGTAGGGAAGTTATATAATGGTGTATGAACTGTTTTCTTGGATTTGAGGCAATCACAGATGCTATTTAGCTTACTAGCTACCTAGCTTACTTAAGTTGGCTTTCAAATGAGTCACTTTCAGTTTGCAGCCAGTGCAATCATTGTCCATAAAATTCCATCCATTCCAACCAAAGACAAGGCCGGAAAAGTCCCATCGAAAGTGGGAAATGGAATGCCAAGCTGGCGGAAAAAAAAGATATCCGTTGCACACAGTTGACAGCACGTACTCGCCCCGAATGGATACAAATGTGTGTTTATAATTGAACGACAATTAATCACACCGATTAGATAAGGGCAAGCCGATTCACCGAAACTGATAGCGAATTTAATTTATGTACTGCCACTGGAATTTCAAGCAGCCATCTCAAGTGGCTAGACATGATCATAATATGTGGCCTTTTAAATCCGAAACTAGGCAAACGCGTTTCTATTTTTGCCAAATTCTATTTATAAAAAGAAAACACTGACAAACGTAACTTTCCGCAGCAAATGGCATCAATCACGGGCTATATCGACTAAACAAGTCACTATTTCAACAACCCCCCATCGCAACCCCGAAATCGGTTAATGTCAGTCACGTGTTTTTTCGAGTTTTTCGGCTGCAATTTCGAAGATTACGCAACTTCAACGCCAAGAAGGAACGTAGTGTGGTAGAAAACTTGAGACTAACCAACAAGTTATGGGCCAATGCCAATGGAATAATACCAGGTTCGAGCCAAAATGCAAATGCGAAGCTCGCTGAAATTTAATGAAGCGCGGCTGAAACAGCAAACAGCTAAGATTGACAAAAAGTTAGCAGGAAAACTGAAAAACAAATTACGAATAAGTTGGAAAAGATATTAGAATTTTAGCAAGAAATGTCACAAAAGAGTGTGCATGGGTTCAAAGTTCATATCCTACATTTTCCCCGCGTGACGTAATAACTTTATTGGCAGTCACTTGATCATTTTCTGCTGTTATTGTTGTTTTTGTTACTGTTTCCATCAATTAATTTACAAATTCCGCTTTCTGCTCTCTTTATTTTGCCCGCTTTCGTTAGAATCAATCAATTTCAATTGATGAAGGCATCTGCAGTTCATAAAAAAATATCGACAGCAATCAGAAATTTCTTTTTCCAGTTTCGTGAACTTTGCCAACGCGTATTATAAATAAAATCAAACCCACCAAAGGGGCAGAAGAAAGGGGAATGCGAAGCTGGTTGCCATAATTTACGAGCTGCGTTCAACGTGAACAGGTTCCCCCCGATTCATTTAATTTATTCGCATTGATTTCATTTTAATTTTAACATTTAATTTCGGATGGAACACGACGCAGGCCAATCTTCTTACTTAGCCAAATGAATCCGCTTCCTAGCCAATGGTGTCACATGGCGTACTGATCCCAGACACACTCCAGCCACATGACCGACCACCACCCGGCACAGTTGGTCACGAGACCCACAATCGAGGCACACGACCCTGGCGGATGCATCTAATGGATGCCGATTGTCTTATTCAATCGCCGCGCGGTGACTCGTGCTTTTTTAATGAATGATCTGCAGAGCGGAGAACGACAAGATCATGTGGCAAACAAAGTACTGCAGTTTTGTTAAACAGTTAAGTGATATTCACTTGTTAACTATGGCTTTCAGCTTGCTGTTTGCTCAAGAAAAACATTATGAGTCTAGTTTAGTTTCTAAATTAAGTATCTTGGAATGTCAATATCTAAGGCATTTGTTTTTAGCTGTCTATTTATAAACTTGTTTACCAAAGCTTTTTGCAAATAAGTGCATAATCTCTTGCCTTTACGCTAAAAATTGTATTTAAAAAGGCAGTAAACGTGCTGTTTTACTAGCTCACAACGGAATAAAGTGAATGCAATATGCAATATTTGAGTCCCTTATAATAAATCCGTACTTTGTTCTCTGCCAGACGTACATATAATTCCGAGATATATCTTCTTCTACTTCCCTGATGAATGTGGCGTTTTTGTCTGGGCAAACACAGAGATCCCAGACGATAATTTTATATATGGCGATCAGTGGACCAGGCCGAATGCCAAATAGAAATTTAAACAATGCCAAAAATAACCGCACGCTTGATTGCTTACACATTGAACTTTTGCGAACAATGCCTAAAAATAGCTGAAACCGCACAATTTGGCTAAAAACGAAAAAAACACTGTTTGCTAATCTGTTTAGTTTACGCGTTAATTGAATTTCGTCGGTGGGACACAGTGGCTTCCCAAATGTGGTGCATACTTCCAGCATTGACTACAGCTTAATTGGCTTATGTTCAACTATAGTTATATATATGAAAAACAAATTCAAACGTAGACTGTCAATAAAGATGGTAATTTTTTGGGTCAACATACTCGGTAAACCAATTTTCGTTGCACGTCACGACGAATCCCTGAGCTTGGTGGCAACAAAACCAAAGGGGGCCAAAAGGAAAAGCGCTAAAATGGGCTATATTATATTAACAAAACGACAAAACCGCTTGATAACAAATAAAGCAAACGGGTGGGGGACACATCTTTTTCGGCAGGGAAAACTTTCCGCTCAGCTGTAGGGCCCACTGTTTGTGGCATGACTCAAACTCAGTATTTGTAGAAACAGAAACAGAAAACAGAACACAAAGTGGATCGATTAAATGGAAATGTAATGGAAAAATCGGTAGCACCACTAACAAGATAACAGTTTCCTTTGTCACAGGGCAAAAAAATAAACTGTATATGAACTATATGAACGAATGCATGGCGATAAAATGGATACCAATATGGGTATCAAGGGGCATTTCCCCAGAAATCCCCAGCGTTTGTTCAACTTTGTGGCAGGCGTCTGAAAATATGCAATGGATCCTATTACGTTCGCTAACTTTTTCCATTGCCCTGGCCAAATGTGTTAATTTCTTTATAAGCCGCGTCGGTGGCAGAAATCAACAAAGTATTATTTACCTATGTATGTATATGATACACCTCGCAATTAGTTGGCAATCGTTTATGTAAATACATGTACAGCAATAAACGGCAATTGTGGCGGACAGGTGTGAAAATACGGGAAATTAAGACGTCCCATCGGAAATATAATGGGCTTATTTACCATATTCGATACTTTTAGAAACAATTTTCCGCTCGTTTATTTACAAATATTGTGTAACTTCCACGAAGGGAACTAATTCGTTTAGAACACAGCGTAGCATTTGCAAATATTCGTGGGTAATTGTGTACCATCTACTGGCGCGCACTGTTGATTAGAAATCTGAATACTATATTAAACACTAGAATGTGTTTATTAACTATTAATAAGTGTTTCCTGCACAATTGTTTTCCCTGCTATTGTTAATGGTTTGAAATACACAAGATAAAGACTGGAATCTATTACGATAATAACAAATAACTTGACTATCGTAGATATTCCCTTTTATAAATCCACTTATGTATCTTTGTTTAGTATTATTTAAAATTTAATGCAGTACTTACAATGCAAGCCTTAACGGACTTCCAAAGATTTCTCCCAAAGTCTTCAATCTTGCTGGTTTTTCCCCGTACGTTCGCCAGTTGCACGTCGTTTTCCGTTCGACTGGTGGTGGAAAAAAAGATGACTGAGACTGACCAAATCGAATTGAAGACCGATGGGTGCGCGAAATCACTTGGCCCGAAGCTTAAGATACGTTTTCGAACCGGCTAGAACCGTTGGGATGCCGAGTCGCAGGATAGTCACATTGCCGTTGATTCACACGCGCACTCGTTAATGGAAGCGATGACGGTGTCCTTATTGATAAATTAACTATTATTTTGCTGTTGTGGCCTTTCGCTATTATTGTTAACTTTGGTATGGTAGCTAGATCTGGTTATTGTGGTTGCTGGTGGTCCAGGATTTCGCAATCTCACGCAATCGTGCTCTTTGTTTCGGGGCCCCTTGGGCTCTTGCCCGCTCACCTTCCTACTCGCTCTTGAGCTTAATTTTTTTCTTGACCTTGTAACGACGGTTGCGCTGATCTACGACAAACTCATATCGCGATCTCTGCACATTTTCGCTATCTAGACTATAGCTCAGACCCAAATGGCGTAGCACTCCTAGCGAATACGTTGTGAATGGATTTTAGTGCCGGATCGGATGTGAATTCCCTCTCTCTCTCTCTCTCTTTCTCGCTGGCGAGTTTGAGTTTCCTCCCCTTTTCTTTAGTCCGCTCCTTGATCCTGCCTCTTTATGGGATGTAAAGAGGATCTCTCGACAACTGAATGAGTTACCGACGACGACTAACGGTGAATGGACAGGCAGAGCGCACCTGTCGCACTTTTATAGCACAATCGTATCCTGCGATCGCTCGCTCTCGCTGTCACTCTCTCTCACTGAATTGCAGTTGCAAGTGCATTCGCAGTTACACCCACACTCTCTCGCTCTTGCTATCGTGCTCGTTCTCGGTTCCCCCTCTACGGGTATGGCTGTCTCGCTCGCTCGCACACTACGGCTGCTTGAGGAAGTGAGTGGACACGAGACGGTATCTGAGCATGTGTCTTTGCGGTTTTCGGCTGCCGCTCTTTTCGGGTAGTCTTCTCCGCCTTCTTGTTCTGCCTCCTCTGCTTCTTCTTTCAATCGAGAGTTTTCCCCCTTGCAACGCCGTTGTTTTCTTCTTCGTTGTTTTTGTTGTGGCTGCCGCTTTTGGCACTGGGGCAATTATGTAAAGCGTTTGTGTTGTTTGGCTTACTTTAAAAACTTAGACACAGCTTTGGAGTGCTTTTATTTCGTTTTTGTTGTTTCTCTGCGTGTACTTGCAGCTTTAGCTCTCAATTGTTGCTGTTGTTGTTGTGTGCGAGGTCATCGACGCGCATTAGCCGAAAAAATCGATATTTAGCACTGGTCGCACTAGATAAAATTGGTTTATGGGTTAGCTTGTGGTTGCCGATTTGTCCAATGACAAATAACTACAGAAATTGGAGTTTTTCAACGCACAAACGCATATACAAATTCAATAACCGGGCCGCGAATCGAAAAACTTTCCGCTGACTTGGACGCACGTTGTGTCGCGAGACGCAATTTTTCCAAATGGGAGCTGCACGATGTGATTTTTGGAGCCCAACGAAGCGGCGCTCGCTCTCGCTCTCTTTATCTTTTTCTTTTCTCCCCTTCTTTCGCTCTGTGCGCTCTCTCTTTGCGCAGACTCTTTTATCGCTGAAGTTTTTAATTCGGATTCCTTTGCATTAATTATCCAAATAGCGGTCTGATATGCGTCCTTAGGAGGTCCTTGGATGATGTTTCCTTTCGGGGGAGTTGTGAAATGGGCGTGTAAACAAGGGCGTAATGCGCTCGCGCGCTCTCTTATCTTTTCCTACGGCGGTACTCTTCAGATGACGATGACGTTGCACATGAAACGGTTAACTTGGCGGCGCATCTCTCTCGCTCGCTCTCACTTGACTAAATGCTCATTTGGTTCATTTTCATTTCGGTGAAGTGAATTTCAATTGCGAATCTCAATGAGCGAACTTATGACGGCAATTGCATACATTTTTGCATTCTGTTTATCCATAGCTGAAAATAGAAAAGTCAATTAGGACTCGCGTGAAAACCTTTGATTCTTCAAACCCCGATTGTGCAATCTAAGCATGCAAAAATAGCACCAACAAGTGCGGCATCAGATTGAGCAATCAAAACCAATTGGATGCAATTTACGTTTGGAAAAGCGGAGAAAGGGGTAGTGCTCAATAATTTACGGGCGTCAAGTTCTTATTCCCCCAATGAGCCCTCGAGAACTTTCGAGAAATTCCCAACGCGAGGAGGCATGACCAAGGGGGCGGGGGGTTGGTATGAAGTAAAATAGTTTCTGCAATTGGCCAGTTGCAGATTTGCATTTAAATTGATGCGGCTGCGAATCATAAACAAAATTTGATTATGCAAACGAAAACAACGGAAAGAAAACAGATTGTGTTTTCTGGAAATTCTCTGGTAATGCAGTAAAGCAAGGAAAGGTAGGTATATTATTTTACAAACATTTTTAAAAAAGCAATACTTTTGAGCACTACAAAATTAAACTTTTCTTTTGGTATCGCAATTAATCAACCGAAACCTGTAACCTTGAGGAAAAAACGCACTTAATCAACCTGTTCCACGGATTATCCTATGTATATCGATGCCATCATGAATATACAAATGTATAATGGCTAGCCTGTTAATATCGCCATCAAATGACTAATTGATTGATGATGTCTGGCACTTAACCCCAGATGGATATGTTGCGTGCCTTAAAATATAACAAAATAAACATGCGAAATTTTCTCCATTTGCTTTAAAAGCGATAAACATATAATATATACGACTATATATTTGCACATTAAAATGTCTTTGACGTCGCAGACAAAATTCGAAAAAAAAAAAGTTTTATATGTTCTGCTTTATTTCGGGAAAGAAAAATAAATAAAATCAAGACAGAAACCGAAAAAATGTAAACATTGAAATGAAAACACGCTCTGTTGTGTGTGCGCTCGCAAAAAAAATCAAAAAAGTCGTAAAGGATCCCTGCAGTTCCAAAAACATTACAAAATTGGCAGACTCCGTAACCCCTCTCTCACAAGTCCTTGATGCAATCGACCCAGGTGCAATAATCCCAAATCGGATGTTGCGAAGTTATACACTGACAAGTGTAGGGGGACAACAAAGGGGATGCCGAAAAAATTAAAAACGTTCGATTAAGTAAAAAGTTGTTAGGTAAGACATTTAATAAAATCTATTTAATTAATTATTCATTATTTTTGAATGTAATTTGAAGTAAAATCAACGACTGTATCTACACTACTTTTTTCGAGTGCAACTTTAAAGCGCCTTACCCCTTTAACCAGTTGCAACATTTGTGCCCGCTATTTACCTAATTTTCGGCGGATCTTTCTGCTCTCTCGCTCTCCTGGGTATTTGTTGTTGCTGCTGACTTTCCCGCACTCACTCACACGCACACGAACACATACACGGATAGAGGAAGTGCGAACAGTGCGACAGAAAGAAAAATTGTGAACCACACCGGACGAGAAACCAACATCGAATGAGCGGAAAACTAACGGGCGCACGTGCTTAAAGCAGCGTATTCCAAAAGAGGGGAGAGAGCGCCAAATCATCCGGTGGAAATGGACATATGGGTGGATGGACAGGGGCGGGGGGAGGGATGAGAGTTCGTTTTCTACTGAATGAAAGCGACAGGCTTCGTGTGACTTCGTCTGTGCTCGTCTGCCCTTCGTTCGTGGATCTGCTCTTCCCAACGCTCGCGCTCTCTCTCCCTCACGCCTCTCCGAAAAGTAGGCAAGGACGTGGCTGCAACGGCACACCTACGCCCCTTTGGTCACGCCCCCGCGCGATAATTAAATATCGCACATACGCAGCGTTAACACTTCCCTCGGCTTTTCAGGCGGTAGGGCCTTTGCCTTTGGCCCCTGGTCGCATTTCACGGCTTAATGCCTCGATTCGCTGCGGAATGCTCGACCATAATGCATGCACGTCCTTGAACGCACACTTAGAGCACCGCCTCTGCCAGCCGTTCGCTCACATCCTTTAGAGCTCCTGCTCTTTTAGTGCACCATGCAGTGAGATAAAAGTATAGATAATGGTCCTATAGGAATGTTTCCGAAACGAGCTTAAAACGAAGTAACACTTTCAGTTTTAATTACAATTACATTTTGATTTAAAAGTGCATGCTTTCTTTAATAAAGTGTTTTTGAAAGTGCAGTTGAAATGTTCCTTTGATCCTTGGTAATCCTTTGGAGTTTCTTCAACTTTCTTTCATCTAGAGTATATGATTTCAAATAACTTCTATGACCAAATCAATTCTGAGGAACAATGGTGATTTTTTGGTGGTTGTTTAGCGTTTGGTATTTTAAAAAACAAAAGCACGAACTTACAAACAAAACTCTATAACCACCACCTGAACGTTTATGCTGCGCTGCTATGTAAATATAATCATATGTAAAGGACTGATGTAATTTTTCTCAGTGTACGTATCCGTATACGTGCCATTTGACAATGTTGCAAGTGAGCGGCGGATAGTGAAATCCGGAATTGATGCTTGGGCACGAACATAAAAGGGATTTGGAACTTTTATGGACTTGTAAGACAGCTCTTATTGCGCATTTTGTGGTTCCCGAATCGTAGTCTTTCCCCAGAAACTTTCACTTATCCATTCCTTGACCAGGCCAAGTGTACATATGTATATATAAATATGTATATACATATCCACCTCTGTATGCACATAATAATCCCTCTTTAAAATCTGTATACATTTTGGATATTTGCCAATGGCTGAACATTTTTAGCGAAATCGAAATACGTGCATTTAGTAATTTCGAGCCAAAATATGGTTGATTTCTCTATTATCCACCGCCCCTGCATTTTTACAACCCCCTTTTCTCTTTTCTCGCCAACTACATTACACAATTTTTGAAATTGAAATGATGTGATGAAATAGCAAATTCCTTGCCCAATTGAAAGTGCAATCTTAAGTTTGCAATTTAATCAGTATAAGTTATTAAATAAACGGATTAACAAAATCATGAGACTCCTAGTGATTTGCTTCCCTTTTTAACGTAAAAATAAAGGTGTTTATTTTATTAAGTGGAAATTCCAGAGGGCTATTTATTTAAATGATATAAAGTCCTTTGGTGAAATTGTCAACGGACGGGCTAAATTTATAATAATCGATTTGGAGATTCAAAAACATAAGTGTACGTTCATAAAATAAATCTTCCACAAGGTCGTGGAGTTTGCATTTCACCACTTTTGTTGCATCATTTAGGGGTGCGAAACATTCAAGGTCATTTGCTACAAAAATTTATGCTACAATTTATGCAAGGGCGACTGCTGCATGTTAATTTGAATATACTTCCGGGCATATATTTTATTAAAATATGCGTGACAACCGAAAATAGCTGACCCACAAAGCCAGTGAGCCACTTTTTCCGGCCCGGAGCTGGCATTCTACCCCATTTTCCGCCTCATTCCTCTTAATTTGGCCCGCTGTCTAGTCTCATTTTTTGGCCATCAGAGGTCCGAGCAACAATTACCCGCAGACACAACAGCCATGATGAGTGGGCTGGGCGAGGAGCACCCACTCGATTCGCCCACCCATCTACCTCCTGCCCCGCCCACTGGCCGCCCCTTTTTGTGAATGGCATCCGAGGACTGGAGGACTGCGCAGAATCCTCTCTATCGATTAACTCGCAACGCAGACAGCTCTCTCTAATAAAACTTGGGATAGGGCATGGGGATGGGTTCCTGGGATGTGCGATGTGGGATGGATGATGCGATGCGGATGTGGATGTGGAATCAACTGCGTAGTAGCCAAAAGTCAAGTTGAAGGGGGTCTATTGGGGGTGTGGCACCTGCTGCTGATGCTGCTGCCACTGCTGCTGCTGGTGGAATAATGCTCGAGATGCTTAATGCGCAATTTAGTTTGGGGCATGTGCACATGGGGATACGCCGAAGTGTAGGTCAGTTTGGACACTTTCTCTCTTTGGACCCATCCTCTCTCCCTGAGACTCTTTGTTTCCTTGCCCTTTCCATCGGATTTCTCTCGCTGAATTATAATCGAATGTTGCATGCGAAAGTTTTATCCTTGGCACCAAAATAGTGCATTGGCCCCTCTTTTTTCAATGCTGTCCAATAGCGCAAGTGACGCTCGCTAAGAATGATGAGGTCTCAATGTAGCAAAAGGGGTTTAAATGCACTTTGAATTATATATAATATTAAGTATTATACTAGTTTAAAAAATGCATATATCTCTAACGTATTATGTTCTGCTACATTACAAAATTGACATATATTTTAACTTTTAGTTACATAACTATAATATAATATAAAGTTATGAATAGAGCTCAGTAGACTTTGGTTATACAGCCATAACTATCTAGTAAGGTAACACCTTCCAAACACAATTCATAGCGCCTGGAGCTAACTAACAAACAAACACGACTAAAATGGTGGTTGTACAGGGAATGTACGAGGTCACGGAGCTGGTGGCTGGCAGCGTGGGATGCGTGTGTCTATACATGGCCGGCTGCAATGCGCTGCCCATTGAACATATTCCCGATCTTCCGTCGGCGCTGTTCGTTCTGTCCACTGTCCTTGTTCTGCATCATCTGAGGGTAATGAACTGCGCACCGCTGCAGAAGCTTTGGATTTTGCTGGTGGAACTGTTGGTCTCTTATGTGTGCACCCAGGTCGTAGTGCTCTTGTGGCTCCAGTTGCACCGCCTTATGAACGAACTGCGGGACCAAGCAGTAAATACTCGTATGGGCCTGCATCTTTTGGAAACCTATCCAAAAGTCTTTATGTTTTTGCGCCAGGATGTCTGCTATTTTGGGCAGCTTATCATGTCCTTGGCGTGCACCTACAAGGCGATAATGGTCACTCATGCCCTGGACTACGCCCTACCAAATCGCCGGACCTACAGGTACTATGAGACTAACGCCATGGATGACAACTTAGGCGATGGTCCGCGGCGTTCTTACCGAAGGACCAACCAGCGATCAACACGGAGGAAGAGTACCGCGCGTGGCCGCACAAAATAGAAGATGTTGCAGAAACTGGATCAATCAAATCGGCCAATCTAAACGCCGTTTTTCTATACTTTCGATCATTGAACTAGCCCACGCGTAATAAATTATCAAGGTAATCGGCGGCACGGGTGCATTGCACTAAAATCGAAGGTGCTGCTCAAGAGCAGTTTACGCTTTACTAGAAATTTGCATGCTTGAAAGAGCAGGGCCAACACGTACACACAAAACCAACCTATTTTCAAATTTTGGCGCCCCTCGACAATCGATTAACGGACAACATCATCATGATCAGCCAATCGTATGAATTCCACCTCTAACGCCTGAGAATATTGAGAAGAAGAAGCGCGTTGTGTCGGATCCAAACAATAAAGAAATTAAACAATTAGCCAAAATTTGGTTGTTTTTCGGTTGAAGGGCGCTTAATTCTGAGTGAGGGAAAGAGATGGCTTTTCTTTGCCCCGTGCGCATGAGGCGCGACAAGAAGAAAGGTGTGTTGATAGAAAGCGGAAGAAGCAGCACGAAAACAAAAGACTTCAATCACGAACTTGTTGCAGGGACTTAAAAAAAATGAAAATAGTTTAAATCAGTTTATTGGTGAATTTATTTTGTATATCAATTTACAAGAATTCTTTTTTAATGAAATATTTTTAGTCTACCTTTTTTTCTTGAAATTATATTACGATTGAATGTATAATATATACAATTTATTTTAAATTTAATTAAATACTACATATATTGTACCTAAATAAGCATTTTCAAATTGCAACTTTTTCAGCTACAAATGCCAGCATAGAGAGGGACTTGCCAGCTGTGGGTGTATTGGGTATGGGCCGCATAACTGGTTCCTCCAGCATTGAAACACTTGTAAGAGTGGGCATTGAAAAGGAACACGGTCTAAGGTAAATCTATTCCATAATCAGTTTAAATAGTTTCTACAATATTCATTATATTTTAGTCCTGATTCCAAGATGGTTGTGCTGCACGACTTTACTCCTTGCGTGGATGATGAACTAGAGGTGAAGCGTGGACAGCTAGTTAATATCTTGTACAGAGAAAACGATTGGGTCTACGTGATTGGTCAGGACTCTAGGCAAGAGGGTTTCATACCATTCTCCTATTGTGCTCCCTGCAACACGCAACTGGCGGATTTGGCTGTCAAGAAGAAACTGCCAAGGGAACAGTGTCCAGAGCAGCCGATCGAAGAGAATATACCACTTTTGGGCACGGATAACAAGCTGGATGTTCTTTGCGATGAAACCTTGAATCCTGGCTCTGCCAACAGCATAGAGAACACACTGCTGGTGGAGCCAGAGTGTACACCTTTCGTGAAGGAACCCTCCGGGCGCTGTATCGTTTTGTACACCTTTATAGCCAGGGACGAGAATGATTTGTCTGTGGAACGGGGTGAATTTGTAACCGTGCTAAATCGCGAGGATCCCGATTGGTTTTGGATAATGCGCAGCGATGGCCAGGAAGGATTTGTGCCAGCCAGCTTTATTTATCCTGCAGACAGTGTGCGAGTTTTGCAGCAACAGAAAGCCACATTGAATGCCATGGAGACCATTTTGCAGCAGGGTCAACCAGGCCAGCAGACCCAACAACAGCAGCAGCCACAATTGGGCTTGGGAACAGATGATCTACGCTACCATGGCACGGAGCTGGTGATGCTGTATGATTACAAAGCGCAAGCTCCAGACGATCTGTACCTTTCTGTGCGGAGAGGAGATTGGATTTACGCAGACTTAACCAATCAGACTGTGGATGGCTGGCTCTGGGCTTATGCTCCGAAAACCCGCAAATATGGATTCATTCCGAAAGCCTATGCCCGACCACCCGCCATGACCAGCCTTTGAGAGATAGATTCACTACCATAATCTTTTTAATTATCACTTCGATTAGCACTACAGCATAATATTCGTAAGTCTTCCAAACACCGTCGAATTGCATTTCGAAAAGCGTTACTGTGTGGCTTGGATATTCTTATGTTTAAACTAAATTCGTTTTTCAACTCATAAATGCCATTTTCATTGAGTAATAAATTGTGCCTTAGATTTATTTTGTATGTGAGTTTGCATAACATATCGTATACACTTAATCTAGTGATTTCATTCTTAACTGTAAGTGCCTCGTAAACGAATATCAAAAATATCTAATATCGTATTCCATGTAGTACCAGCGTGGGCAGCACTTTGCTAGCATCTAGGTCTAGATATGAATACTAAAGCACTGTAGGGGCCAACCCCTCGATATGCACTTGGTTTGGATTATTGGATTGGATATGCATCCAAGCGGCGCAGTTGCGTAGAGTTATGCTCAGCATAATGTTGTACGCACTCGCACGTCCAACTGGATTTTGGTTATCACCTCGGATTGGCGAAGGTCTACTTTATGCCCAAACTGTCGCTAGCAGATGAGCAGTGCGAGCAATTAAGGTCCATATTTCTGTAAAGAGAGAGATTGGCTAATGAGATTTTGACATTTGTAAAGGAAATTGTAATCCTACTTCATAGCTTCTCTCAGCTGCTCCTTCTCGTTCATTTCCTCGCGCAGTTTCTGCTGCAAACTGAGAATGAGATCGTTTTTATTTCGAATCTGCAGCTTCATATGCTCAATCGTCTCCTCCTGAGCTTCGAAAATTGCCTAGAAGTAAATGAAATCTTATATATTTGTGATAAATACATGAAAAAGAAATCATCCTACGCGACACTCCTCCATGGATTCAGAGTACGAAGGCGGCTCGTCTAGGCAGAAGAACTCCCGCACCAGCTTGCACTTGCGCAGCTCCTCCTTGGCCATCACTGAGTTTACGAAGATCTGCAGACCTTGCACCCGATTGTCGAGAAAAACGGCATTGAAGTTATCGCCGAAAAGCTTTTTCCGGGGCAGCATGAGCGTAAGATTGGGGAAAGCCTGTTTTAGCTTGCTATTAAGCCGCACGAAGTCGGTGTAGCGTCGCATAACAAGCCAATAGTCGTTGGTCTCTGGATTCTCGACGCGCAGCTTGTAGGCAGTGAAACGCGCACGTTCCTCCATAACCTCGTAACCAATGATGGGAACCCTTAGCACAGCGTTGGGGTCCACGGGCGGCACCACCGATCCCGAGGAGAGGGTCATCTGGCTGGCGAACATAGAGTTGGAGCCAGTGTGCCGGGAGCTGGATTGGCTGTAGCCCAAGCTGCACTCGCTCATGCGGCGAGGAGTTCTAGAGCTGGGCTCCAAGTCCACGGAATTTCCACCTGCCTGGTTGCCATAGGACGACTGAGTCAGGTCGCGATGGGAACGTGCACCGCCGAGCATTTCTCTTTTGTTTATCAGCGTTCTCGGAGATTGTTCGTAACTGTGAGAGCTAATCCTTTGCAGGCAAACCTCTGACTTGGCGTTTGCCACCGTCAATGGAGCACCGGAATTGCTGGCCAGGATTAAACTAACATCCCCCTCCGATTTGCTGCGCAACAGGCTGTTGTTTTGGTATTTTCCGATTTGTCGTAGGTCAGGACTCGAGTGGCACTTGCGACCAAGTAGCTTCTGCTCCCGGAACAGGTTCCGTTTATCCAACCCGCAGTCGGTGTTCCCAGTTTTTAGCAACGATTTCTTCGGTGACGTTATTGCTGTGCTGGCCTTCTTAAAGAGCGTTGCTTGTGAAGTTCTTGCTGGTGCTGCTAAATGGTTGTTATTGTTGCCGTAGCCAGTGCCTGTTTCTCTTTTCCGAAGCGCACGCAGTGACATTGCTTGGTTTGTCTTGATTTCGCTGTAGCGTTTTGTTTTCTACATGACTTAGTAAATTTCCCAAAACGAAATTGCTTTTCTCCCTTTTCTTTTGTTTTCTTTTGTGGAGTGCAGTGTGACCGCATTCCGTTGACCCAATTGAGGCAGTGTTGGCTAGCGCTGCACAGGCCAATCGATTACACTTGGCGGCAAACAGCTGTGGGTCTATCGAAAATGGAGCATGTGGTAAATATTATTGTTATTCTCGCGAATTTTTTTTAAATAAATTATTTACCCCAGCAAAACGAAACTAAAGAGCTGATACACAAGCTCGTGAGCTTGAGAATAACCGAAAATGAGGAGGAAATTTCGGCATTACTCAAGAACCTACGACTTTTGCTCACAAAAGGCAGGGAAAACCAAGAGACTTTGGCTGGAAGTGTGGAGTTCTCCAGCTTTTTAGATGCCGTGGCTTTCAATCCAGTGATGCGCACGGAGCATCGGCTTATACACAATCTATCTCTGCAGGTGCTAGCCAATAGTGTGGTTAACAATGAGAACACCCAAGCACTTATCTGGAGTCAGCATGGCTTGAAGATCGCCGAACAAGCTTACGCTTCTCCCTTGGGAAGTTCGAATAATGTGCTCCTGATGATCATGTACAACATATATCTCAGTGGTCGTGGCCTTATCACCGACTTGGTGGCACTTAAAACTTGTCTGCAGCTATGGCGAGCTCTGAACGAGGCCCAGTGCACCTATAACTTCGAGTACCTACACTTCTTTCTGGAGCACTTCATTGTCCAGAATGGACGAGCCTGCGTAGCTTGTTACCAGAAGCTGGAGACTGAAGATCGTGTTGCTTTCCTCGACTACGTGGCCCACTATCTGAGGGAAAACAGTCCCAATGGTGATGTTACGTTGTTTTTGCTGCAGCACTTTGCCAAAGAATTTCGCATGAAATCCGATTGCCTCCTGCGCGAAACGATGAAGCTTAAGCATGAGCTTCATCCCCGCGAAGTTCACACCTTACTGCGCATCATCGCAAGTGCAAGCGGCTCTGAGAAGTATGCCAATGTGTACACCAACGACCAATCGCTGTTCATCAACGTGAGCAGCCTGCTGAGATGCATTGTATCTGCTGGCAAGGAACCGGATGGAGGCGGCCTTGATAAGCCCATGACGAAGCTGGAGGAGGTGGCACTCACTTCGGACATTGATGCGGGCTACGAAAAAAAGGTGTCCTATGAACTCAAAACGTTACTCGTACGCTGCTCCGCCAATCTTCTGTATGACAACAAGGCTAACAAGGGATACTGCCTGGACACACAGCTGCTGCCCACGCTTCTTGAATGCACAACGATGGATGCTCGAAATCCGTGTAAGAAACATATTTGAATCAAGCTTAAGTAGTGTTTCAAACATTTTAAGCTATTGCATTGTTAACATTTTACTTTCTATGCCCCAGTGATGAAGGAGTGGAGCATCCTGGCCATCCGAAACGCCTGCATCAACTGTCCGGAGGCGCAACAGGTGATCGCAGGCCTGACTATGCAGGGCTCCGCGCCCAACGACATCCTCACCGAACTCAACCTGGACATGGGAGCACTCCGCATCTCTGACAGGCAGCAATAGTTTAGATGGCCCAGCATACAGCATACATCCCATGAGAAATTGGCAAACGAGCCATGACCACTGGCTGGCCAACAAGTGGTTAGATGTTATTCACACTACGTCATGCTCCTCGCAGTCGTTGCCCCCCTTTTGGGGCTTTACGATGCGCTAATGGCATGCCAACAGATAGCCAAAGGCATTCATAAAAGCGATGTCAACGTTTAATGGTAAAGCGGGGCGGAATTGTGGCGGTCGGCTAGCGTGGCTAGCGAAGATATAAAAATAGCTGCCCATGTACCATGCTCTGTGTACCATTAAAAAAGAGATGCCTAAATCCATCTGAATTCTAAATTTGTGCGCACACTGCCGCAGTAGCGGCGGATTCATCGGCGGAGTAGAGTTCATGTTTATGGCGTAATTAAGCAACGATGACGTCTGCTCGAGTAATTCCTTCGGCGGTTTGCTGCAGGTGGCAGCTCCGCCCTGCCCAAATCCCACGTCCGAATCCGCTCCCAAGAGGCGTACATATGTATGTAGAACGATTTTATGTTTATGCTGGCTAACAATGGCTGCCATTGTTTTTCTTTTTGCTGGCTCGTCGCGCTCCCCAAAAAGAAATGCGAAGGAAAAGGCTGACGAGCGACAACCACTGGTGGCTAGTAGCCAGTCAGTCTGTGCTCTGCCCTGGCCAGCAGCAGACGGAGCCGTACCGCCGCGATCCGATCGTTAGGAAGTGTAGAGCCAAAAGATCGCGCTCTTTTATTTCGAATTCTGTGGCTCGCTTCACGGGCAATATAGCCATTTATTTCGGTTGTTATCGCTTGTTCGCCTCGATTTTTAGTCGGTAGTTTAACCAACAATTTTATTTTAGACGAGCCGGGCCGGGCCGCTCATAAAAACCAAACACATCGTTCATAAACAATTAGACTGGGGCCAGCGCCAGTGGCAGCCAACCAGCTAGCCAGCCAGCCAGAGATCTCCGTTGCATCGGTGCAGCTTTAATGGTAAACACCGAGGGTATATGTGTCTGCTCCTCTTATATAACGATAAATCAGGATACCTGACGGACGTTAACAACGCCTGACAGTTTATGAGATGGGCTGTCGTCGGTGGCAGGAGGCGGGAGGCGGTGGTGATCCAAATCCGCTGGCATTGGCATTATTTATGCGGGGCATTAATTAAATACACATTTCTCAAAATTCGCTTCTTTTACGCCGGGGCGGAATTCAACGTGTGCTGCGACGTCTGAATAATAAGGCACAGACCAAAAATACAATGGCCGACAGCAAGTAAAACAAAGGCTGAAACACAAAATAAATAAATAGGCGGACGGTCGTTTCGAGATTTATTTCGCTTTCAAAAAAACAAAAAAAAAATTCTAAAATTTCTGCCTGTCAAAAGTGTCAATATATTCGCGCCCAAAATGAGATGACAATGAGTTGTGAATTAATGATGCGACGTTGCCTCCTCCACTTTGTCAGCCAGGAATCAGCTAAGCCTGCGGTGGGTCGTTCTAAAAATAAGGCAAACTGCTGGCTGTAACTTGTGCGTGGCTAAAAAACTAGAAAAATAGAAAAGAAATTCGAGAAAATCGCATTCGAAGCAAAGTGGCACATGCGTTGGAGCTCAATGACGCACTTCAGTGACGCAAGTGCCTGCAACTCCGCGACACCCGATGATGCAAGCTGCAAGATCTATTCCCGGAATAGATCGCGGAAGTGGAGAATAATAAACTGGCGGCTCTTTGAGTTTCTTTATGGGTTTTCTACCCCAAAACTAAGCGAAATGTAGATGATGACATTTTTGGTAGCCAAATAATGGTAGCGCAACAAAGGAGGAACATTTCGACGGCATCCACATGGCAGGCAGTACTAACCATGTATATGACACTTGTGCACGCACACCGTGCTCAGCCGCCTAATCCCCACCTGCCACGCCAACCACCCATCCATCCGAGCACCCACTCGGCGGAGGCGCACCTAATTCTCGCAAATATTCCGCAAAGAGGCGAAATCATTTTTGAAAAGGAATTCGCATTTTTGTCATCTATTTTTCTCGCCTGAATGTGTCCACTAATTTGCTTAATTTCTGTCAAAGACCAACGACGAACGAAATTGTGGGAATTTCTGGTTGTCTTGGCAACTTGTATGCAAACACACATAAATAAAATAAAAGAAAATAGCACGGATTCTCCAAAACATAAAAACATAATTAATGGGCACGTTTTCGCGGATTTGCGTGAAGGCGAACTTACAGCTTTGGGTATCTTAAAAACTACAAAAGTACTACTCAAAATATGCCTATGATGTGAAATATTAGAAATCACATTTATTTCGAAAACGTATTAAAAACGTTTAGTTCAAAATAACAAGTAATAAATGCAAAGTACATAAACAGTTGACTACAGTTTCTCTTAGCACCATTAACTAATAAATCACATTTATGAGTTCCATTTCAATATTTCCAGAATAATTCTCAATATTTTTCTAAATTCGTGGGTCTATCCGTCGTTGTTCCCTTAAAACATATTTAATTGCCAGTTTTTTTAAATCCCAACACTGCTGCTCCGCCTGCCGCTGTTTGCTTAGTATAAAAATAAAATATTGTTTAAATTAGAGAGGTCTGGGATCGGATGGGGGACGTTGGGATTGTAGGCCCGGCGAAACACCTGCCGAATGATGAAAACGGCGGCGCCCGGCAATGTCCCACATGTGTGCGATGTGTCCGCATGACTTCATTGCCGGGGGAGCGACTACATAAGTGGGTTAACTTCCTCCCCCAGGAACGTGCGCTGTTCCATGTGCGTGTGGATTGCCCCTTGCCAACGTCCAGAGAGCCATAGGAGTGGAGCGTGATCCGGAAACAGCGACGACACAATCAGGATGAAGCGCGACGTGTCCACGTCGACCATCGGTCGGGATGAGGCCCGTCGTCCGCTGATGGAGGCCTACATGTTCCAGCGGCGCGTGCTGCTCGGCTGCAGTCTGCTCATGGTGGTTTCGCTGCTGATCTGGATAGTGGCCATCTCGACCGATCACTGGATCATCATATCCGGCGGAAAGGGTAAGCTTACCAGTTCGTATTGCTATAATATAAATAAAACCTTTTACTTGGTCAAACATCACAGGCATTTTCATCCCCGAATCCCGGCGATTCTTCATGTCCTCGCACTCGGGCTTGTGGCGCCACTGCCGGAACACGATAGTGCCCAATGCCATAAGCAATGCCCAGGTGGTGCGCAACTTTAGCTCCATGTCGTATACATCGCAGACGAACATCAACGAGGCGAAGCGGAATCTCTCGCAAATGGACTTCATCAAGGAGTTCGCGCAGGAAAAGCTGGAAACGTCGGACAACTTTACGGAATCGGCGCGTCGCCACATGTTTGCCCACTGGGTGCGGGGCGAGGACATGGAGTTCCAGACGCTGCGCCACGCCTTCCGCACCCTGGTGATGAACACCGAGGAGAATCAGCGGCAGTTCAATGCCACGGCCATCAAGCCCATACCCATCAATCCGCTGGACGTACAGGGAATCATTGAGAGAAAAACTTTCGGTTCGGCGCTGCAGCGGGTTAAGTACAACAACACTTGGTCCTACTACGTGATCCCCGAGGTGGCGCAATTGGCCATCTTCAGGAATTGGACGGATTACCCCCTGGTGGTACGACTACTGGGCACCTACATCCGGGATATCAGCATCCCGGCCTACGTGCTTAACGATGAACGGGTGATTCTGATCCTGGTGCCACCGCTGCCGCCCAAGAAGGGTCAGCCCGCCTACTACAGCTATATACCGAACCGTGAGTGGGAAAATCCAAAGAAGTCATCTGATTGCCTAACTAATCATTTTTCCCCAGAGCGCTGCAAGTACATCGACATGTTCCCCAACTCCAATGCCCTGCGAAATGAGCCCGGTTTCGATGACGAACTATTGGGTAGGTACCACTGGTTGAGTTTCACAGACGACGGCTCCTAATTGGCAGTCGCTTGGTACTCCCTTTCAGACTATATCCGGACGCAGGCGTCCTTTGCCTGCATAACACTGTTCGTGATGAGCTTGGGTGCCGTCTTCTCCTTCTACACGTTCATGAATCCGCGCTACATGTTCAAGCGTCTGGCGGGTGGCATCCACCTGGTGGCTGCCTCCACGGCGCTGGTGGTGCTCCAGGTGCTCTTCTCCTCGATTGACTACACCAAGGAGCATCTGTTCTATGCGTATCCTGAAGGGGCGCAACTAACGTAAGTCAATAATCAGATAATTTATAATATATTCTAAGGTTCTTATTTCCATTTTCAGTTATGGCTACGGCGTTTACTTGGCCTGGTTCACGTTCGTGGACAATATCCTGTGCGGTGTTATGTTCCTCTGGTATTCTGGCAAGAAGAAGGGTGCCAAGGCGCCCAACGACGAGGTGGCCATGGCCGACGAGCCGACCATCATGGGCAGATAACTGGTGACCGGATATCTATTTAATGGTATTAACCAATGCCCATACTGCGACCAAAGACCAAAGCAATTGGCTGACTAGCCTACATTGCTTATCATTTCACTTTTGTTATTTGTTGTTTTCATAATGGCTGTATTTAAAATGTTCGCTTTATAACTTTAAGAATCTCAATGCAATAAAGGAATTTTTTTCAGTCAGAAATGAACGATCCAGTTTGAAACTGATAACAGCGCGGGAAATTCTATTTTATATTCGATTACGGTTATCGAAGTTGGGCTTGCTGGATATATGACCATTGGCATAAAGTACTTAATACATTTCATTAAGACCAAATTATTGTAAATCTACAAAATTAATATGTAAAACACTTCTTTTTATGCACATGTGTAATATAATTGTAAGTATAAGAACCCCTTTTCAAATTTTTTTGCTCCCATGAATGGTAGTGTGACCATATTGCAAACGCATTTCTAGTTCGTTTGGAAACCAAAACATAAAAATAATAATTTACACGTTTTATCCTAAATATCAGGGTTTAACTATTAGTAAGAAAATTTAAAATATATAAAGACGTAAGGGGCATCTTAATAGACAAAAGGCCTTTAGTAAAGGCCATACACATACACGTGGAAAGGATTAACCCATTGGAATCAAATAGGAAACTTGCTGCAATAAAACATGGTACCTAAAATAAAACAGTTTCCGAATCATGGCAAATAGTTAGTTATTCCAATACATCTTAGGAACCCCTAGAACCGGACGTTATTACCACCCAAGCAAAGGAACTGTCGGCAGTGGAGCGACAAAAGTTGGAGGAGCAAAACAAACGTGGTCTCGTGCCCGAATTCAAAGCGAACAAGTTGGAAGTCGATGCCCAAAGGAACTGGGATATATTCTACAAGCGAAATGAAACTCGCTTCTTTAAGGACCGCCACTGGACGACGCGGGAGTTCCAGGAGCTGCTGGACCAGGAGGAGTTCCACGAGAAACGAACACTTTTCGAAGTGGGATGCGGTGTGGGCAACCTGGTATTCCCTTTGCTGGAAGAACAAACCAGCGAAGAGGGATGTTTTAGCAATAGCAGATTCTTCTTCTACGCGTGCGACTTCTCACCGCGAGCCGTAGAGTTCGTGCGCTCCAATCCTCTGTACGATCCCAGCCAGATATCTGCCTTTCAATGCGATATCACGACGCAACAGGTGCATGACCACATCCCTGCCAGCAGCGTGGATATTTGCACCCTGATTTTTGTGCTCTCCGCCATACATCCACAGAAGTTTACAGATGTGGTGCAGAATCTGGGCAAGCTACTTAAGCCAGGAGGGTTGCTTCTGTTCAGGGATTACGGCCTCTACGACATGGCGCAGTTGCGCTTTAAGCCGGGCAACAAGATAGCAGAGAACCTCTATGTGAGACAGGATGGTACGCGGAGCTACTTCTTTTCAGAGGATGAAGTATCCAAGCTGTTTCAGGAGAACGGCTTCGAGGTCATCACCAATGCCTATGTCCATCGACGAACTCTAAATCTTAAGGAAGGCGTGGATGTGCCGCGCATATTTCTGCAAGGCAAGTTTAGGAGAAAACCTGTGACCACAGGTTAATAATCATGAGCATTGTTACGTATTTAGTTCTTGTATTTATTTTAAATCAATAACATGGTTCAAGTCAACGTTCAATAAATATTTGTATGTATATATTAGTTTACACATGTATATGCTAATAAGTGACAGAACTAAAAGGTTTCCTGTAGAATTCAGTTGAAATTGCCTGGACCCAACTCTCGCTGAATGTCGTCGAGTAGATATCGAATGTGTGAGCGTCATGCTGCTTACCTAAAACAAGTGAAATGCACCGGGATGTGTACGTTCTGTTCCCCGAAAATGGAACATAGTCTCCCTCTGACTGAAGCATTTGCAAACGATCTCTACCGAGGGTTCCGTGTGTGTATACATTTTGTATATATAATTCTTGTGACGTCCTAGCAACACTTAATCTAACCAACAATTGATTTGGAATACGATAATACATACGAACAACTAAGAAAACCCATCAAAGTTAACAAACTCAAACGATCCTTATGCCATAAATTCAAATCTCGAGCCACGGTTCTATTCGGCTAATACACAGCGGTAGGTGGCGAATGTACACATAATTTGGGGTGAGTGAGTTTCGGGGTCATGATGCCTTTGTGTCGGCTTGTAATCTTTGGATAATTCTAAGTATTCACAATATATGGGGTCCGACCAAAATGCAGGGGCTATAATTGCATCTAACCAGAAACATTACTTTATATATTGACAAACTGGTAATAATGATAAATTATATTTATATTGGTATAACTCGATCAAAACTGCAAACGAAATGCCCTAGAATTATCCTTATATTACTAAAAAAATGCCTGCACAATGCCTACATTTATCATTGCACTCATTCAAAACCCACTCACTCCAGTTGTAAATTTATATACTTGATACTTGGATTTGGCTAATCGCCTTTGGAACGAGACGATTGATTGCACTACTCCGCCAAGCCGTGCTCGGCCAACTTGCCGCCATTGCTGCTGCTGTGGCCTATCGGCGCCAGTTCAATGCTGGAGTCGAAGCTCTTGGTGATCAGGTCGCTACTGGTCACCGAGTTGGTGGTGCTGCTCAGCGGTGGCAGGGATGTGTTGGCACTCACGCCCAGCACGCCGTCGTTGAGGTCGCTGTCCACGCTGAAACTGTTGCTGCCGTTCTCGTTGATCAGCGAAAGCGTCTGCAGGGGCAACACTTCGCCGGTGGGTGGCTGTTCCGCGCTGGAATTGGAGCTGGGTTCCGCCTGCAGCTGGAGCAGTGAGTTGCGCTGCGTGTGCTTGTCGAACTTGCGCTGCGGAGGCTTCGGTGGCTCCTTGTCCTTCTCTTTCTCCTTGTCCTTAGACTTCTTGAAGCCCGCAATGAGCGCCTTGTGTGCCTGTGCCTTGATGCCCTCCATGCTGGGCCGCATGATGGAAGTGCGCGTCCCGGAACTCTCCTTCGTGGAGGGCGATTCCTTGGTGCCCGGTTCCGTCTCCTCAGTGACACTGGCCAGCTGCTGCGGAGCCTGCGGCATGGTGAGGTCCTGTACCTGGATGGGTATGTCGTCGGGCAGTTTTTTCGTACGGAAGGAGGCGTTCGTGATCATAGACTTGGACACCGAAGTGGTCACCGTTGTTGTGGACGGCGTTAAGGCCACACTCAGGCCCATGGGACCGTCGTTGGGCTGTCCGGAAGGATTGGCATGCAGCGAATTGCGCACTGCGCTGGTCACCAGGATCACTTCCGAGTACATCTCGTAGATGGCCCGGTTGTGGATGTCGTCCAGTGTCTGAATGGCTATCGTGCCAAAACCATTAAACATGGCGAAATAGATGGCGTGCACCAGCTCGATCAGGAAGGCGGCGGACAGTGGAATGCGTGGTGAAGAGGGCTTGGGAAAAGGGACTCCGGTTGCAGGATCAGATCTGGAATGTTTAGAAATGTATTATAATTGCAAGACGATCATGTGTAGTTTACTTTACCCATAACTCATTCGATGGCCGTGACCCGACTTCGTGGTGAATCCTTGGTTCACCAACTGCGATGTGACCCGGCACAAGTGCAGTAGCGAAGACTTCTGCGTTTGGCTGACCTGCTGGTTGTAGCAGAACAGCAAAGCAGTAAGAATACGCATTCGGTTCTGGGCATGAATCGATTCGATGCGCTGGTGTGGACCCCACTTCACCTCCCGGTTGCAGTTCTCCTCCCAGCGGCGCAGATCCGTCATGGGCAGGTTCTTTACCTCGTGGTAAACGGACGTCTGGGCCAGAATGGGCATGCGAAAGGCCACCACCTTCTGGCCGCCGTCTTCGGTGGACACCTCGCCATTGTAAATGCAGATGAGCAGCGTCTCCACGCCGCGCGCAGCCTTCTTATCGCCGCCGGCCACCGAGTGGAGGTATGTATAGAGAAGCACTGGGATGAACTGCAGCGGGAACTTGTGCAGCGTCTGCTCCGGCGAGCGGTAGAAGGCCAGTAGCTGCTGGCAGATGTCGTGTACCAGCGCCTCGTTGCGCTGTCGCTCGTTGAAGATGGTGAATATGGCTTCGGCGATCTCGGGATCGGTTTCGTGCTCCACGACGAACGCTTCCGCCTCCGAGGGCTGACCCCGTATGCGCTGGTAATCCGCCAGCCAGTCCCTCACCAGTTCCGCCATCGTCGTTACCCTGAACTGGTAACAGAATCTGAAAAGTGCAATTGGAAATTCACAGTCAATGTCGGACTTCCCAGTGGTGCTCACCTTGACCTGGATGGCAACCGGGGTGCTAGCAATGGTAGTGGATGTGCCGCAGTGCTGGGTTCAGGTTTCCGCACCCTGGGTTATGTGGTAGCAGTGGCTAATTAATTTATCACTAGCCTCCGCTGCTGCTCCCTCTTAATTTTTTTCCCCAAATAAGCCAGGGCTGCATCGCAGTATGGCCAGACACGCGGATTTTCGGAGGACCGTATTTCTAAAGTTTTTGGTATATTACTTTATTTTTTTAAAGATGGAAATATTTTACATTAAATTTATATATTTCGTTCTTATAAAATTAATTCAGAATGTACAGAAAGACTGTTCTTTTATAGTTATTCTTCGCTTAATGATAACTTTATTGTGAAATAATTGATTAAAGCTTGGTTCAATAAATTTCAAAATTCGAAAATTGTATTCTATAAAATTATTATTATTGCAGTATTGTGGCAAATTACTGGAAGAAATTTGACTTATGCAACCTCTTTTATTTTATTAATGGGGCGTGATGAGAAAAAAATGTTAACTTCTATTGAGCTTACATAAAATATCTATATTTTAAGATAAATAGAGATTTTTAATTGAAGAATCGACTAGCGAGACTTTCTATCATAACCGAATTTCTGCAGCAGTCTAAATTTTTAAAGGAGCCTAGCTTGGTGCATGTATATGTCAACCACATTACATTATCATCGGATAACAAGGATTCTAGAATGAAATGCATATAAAAAGCAGTCTACTTTATATAATCGTTGCTGTGGGCGGAATATTTTTTCGGCGTAGATCAGCATCGCCGTTTGGGTTATTATTATCATAAGAATGGATTATCAGATTGTTTAAGGAGACTTCGACTACTACTATAGACAACAAATAAAGTCAACAAGGGTTAAAAAATCTATCGCATAAATATATAATTGGCTAGTTGATGGAAGAATGGAATCCGTTCGTTGTTTGTTTGCTAGCTGGCCGTGCGCTGTACATCCTGCGCTAACTCTACGCGTTTCCGAGGGCGCCAAAGCTCCAGCAAACGCATTAAGAAGTGGGCCACAACGAAGAAAACCAGGAACCAGGAGCCGTGCTGCCACACCGCAAATACCAGCTCGCTAGTGGTGAAGGGGCGTTCATTTGAAACGCGATCGTACACCTTCACTGTACGAAGGGCAACATCCTCCCAATTGTAAAGTGTTTCCACCAACTCATTACATCTGTATGGACACATTACGGGCTCTGCAGGGCTGTTCTGATCCGCGGGAGGAGCAGACGATGCTGGCAGTTGTGTAGGGGAGGTAGGAGTATCCGCTTTCCTGCGACGTCGCCGCTTAACCTTTCCATTAGCCTCCGAGGGCAAATGTCCATTGGCAACTGGAGGACTAACCTTAAAGGAACTCTTTCGATGACGGTCGATGGCAATTAAAATGGCAGCGTAAATGGCATCAATTTCGGGTTCTGCCAGCAGTATAAGGCTCTTGGGCAGCACTTCGGGAATTCCGCCCACACTGGTGGACACCACCTGCAGTCCACAGGAAGCCGCCTCAACAATGGCCATGCAGTAGGCCTCAGTCAGTGAGGTATTCAAAAAGATATGGCCACGGACCAGGAAATCGCGAACCTTGTTATGCTCCACGGCGCCCACCATCTGAACCCTTTCCTGCATATTGGTCTTTTCGCGAATCTCCTCCAGCAAATCACGCTTAGGTCCGTCGCCCACAATGATAAAGTTTATGTTGGGAGTGTTTTTGAACCGTGGAATGATGCCAGCTAGCAAATCAATGCCTTTGCGGTAGACAAGACGTGAGGCCACAACAATGTTGACTGAAAAGTAGGGATAAGATAATTCAAAATACCATTAAACGATTAAGTACCATACTTATATCATTGCTCGGTCGTTTTTGAGGATCGGGAGTAAACAAGGCGGTGTCAACTGCATTGGGAATGACGGAAACTCGATTTTTGGCTACTCGAGCGCGTAGAACAGTGTTCTCCTTCCCTATGTGAGATACACAGATGGCGTGATTGACCATGCCCAAGTTGACTTCCAGCAGATTGTTGGTAAGAGCGGCTGACAAGTCCGCAAAGCCAAAGAGGCTGTGATCGGTAAAGACAGTCTGCCAAACAGAAAGATGATTCATTAGCGATTCTAACTATAGGTTTCGTACTGCAGATTATGCCAACCTTTAGCCCCAGCAGGGAGCCCACCATCAGTGCCTCGTGTGCCAGAGCACTGAAGGCAGAGTGGCCATGGACCACTTCCACACGCTCCCGGAGAAGCACCGCTCGCAACATCGGCACATTGCAAACAGCGGTGGGCAGTATGCACTGGTTGTAGCACACCTTAATGGGCAGATAGTAGACCTTCAGGTAGCCAGTCACATAGCGAATGCCACTGCAGTCCCCGTAGGCATGGGTCAGCACGACGATCTAATGGCCAGAGATAGACAGTTCAAATAATCGTTATCATTCGTGGTCCGCCCAATTGGCAATAGTCACCTTGTGCCCCAAGCTGAGCAGCATTTGCGAAAGGTTGTAGACGTGCTCCTCGACCCCTCCGATGCTCGGGTAGAAGAAGTCCGACACCATGCAGATGCGCATTTTTCACTCTTTGGGTTCTGCGGTCTCCAGTAATTTGACATTCCACATATAAACAAATAAATACAATACGTTAAACAAAATCGGCAAGCAAAAAACAGCAGTGTGGACAATGGCCAAAGAGTGGTCGATGTAGTAGTGTTGCAAGGCGAAGAAAATGCCAAACGGTACTAGGGCCCAATTTCGACATTATATGATATAAAATTAAATGAATGTGCCACGAATATGTATAAAAGTGCTTAAAGCTTTTTCTTCTCAACAAGGCAAAAGTTTTTCCTAAAAATAAGTCTAGGTACTATAACCTTATATATTTTCTAACACTGCAAGTAGCTTTAGCATTGCTTGCGGATGCTGGTCACACTTGACTGCAGACGTTTTTGTGTTTTGGCTGGTTTCTTCATGGCTAAATCATGCAGAATTCCAAGGCCAAAATGGACGAATTCAAGAGCAAATTCTTGGACATATTGCACAAACAGGTAGCAGATCATCGAACATTTAAATAATACCCAAAACTAATCCCGTTGCTATGCATTCCGCCCACCAAACAAAATTCTGCTCACGCACACAAAGACGAACCGTCAAATGAAAATTCCTGCCATGGGATTTTCGGATTATTTCATCCAAACGGTGACCACAGACGCCTCTGCCAGTCAAGAAGCTGATGCCACTGACGCGGCGGCCACCTCTTCCAGCGAGACAAATGCACAAAAGTCGGATCAGGAGATCCTGGAGAGCATCGAACAGTGCTACTACAACCCCGACAGCAATCCACAGCTGTACGAACTCAAGGTAAACCAGGTAGACCAGCAAGCTGTGGCTTTAATTACACACCACGATCTTCCGTAGAAAGTTCTCAACGATGGCATAGACAACGAGCTCATCGAGGTCACCATTGCACAATTGCGCACTCAGCAGAAGGTTCTCACCAAACAGGTGCTGCAGAACATCCTGGAGCAGCGGAATGCCTGCAGCAGTGAATTTGCCGCCATCAATGACACGCAGAAGAAGTTGGAGGAATCGCTGTGGACATGCCAGAAAGCGAGATCCTATTTAAACTTTGCTCGCACGAACCTAACAACCACTAGCCTGGAGATCTTGGCCAGCTACCGCAAACGAGAGGTGCTCAAGGAGGTGTTGGACACCCTGGTGGCCATCAAGAGACTGGTCAGAAATAAATTGATGATACTGTAGGCAATTTGAATAACATACAATATCTTACAGCGCACTACCGACGTGGAGGTCCAGAAGCTGCTAGCGGATCACAACTACAGCGCTGCCATAGCTCTGCTCCTGCAGTGCAAGAGCTCCGCCGAGGCCTACATGCAGTTTAACTGTGTACAATCGCTCTCTAAAAAGCTGCAGGAAACCATGCTGCTTATGGAATTTCAGTTGGATACTGTGCTTAATGAAATGGTGCTAGGTTTTGATGGTCGAAAATACGCCAAGCTGCAGGAGGCCTACAAATTGGCAAACAAGTCCCTGATGGCCATGGACCAGCTGCACATCAACTATATTTCGGCCATCCACTCTTCTGTGAATGCCGTGCTTCGCGGTTACAGCGATCCTGGCCAGGACGATCAGGCCAAGCCGCTATATGAGCAGCTGTGCGAACAGCTCAGCGTGGATAAGCTGCTGCCTTGTCTGATCAGTTTGTGCAAAACTTTCTGGACCATTCTGGCCTCCTACTATCAGGTCGTTATGTGGCACAATAACTACAAGTTGTATGGACAGGAGGAGGAGGATTCACCAGATATTTACATTCAGCAGAAACTGAAGAAGGGACAGTCACGCGTGTGGAACGACATTCTGACCAAAGTGTGCTTGTTCCTGCAGTCGGCAAAGTTGACGGCTCTCAAATACGACCAGTTCATCCAGGTGCTGTCCGTGGTACAGCGCCTTAAGAAGGTGGGTCTGGAGTTCTGCGGCGAGCAGTCGGAGAAGTTGATCGAGACGATGCAGCAGCAGAGCGAGGAGTTCTTCCGGCGTTACCATATCTGCTGCATCGAGGAAATCTGTTTATTCTTGGATAACGAGTCCTGGACGCAAGTCGACTCATTTGCGCATATCCTACAATTGCCTGTAAGTAATTTTTAAACGAAATTTAAAGCGACTCGTTAGGTAATCTATATGTAATTCTCTGTAGGAATTCCGATCTGTTCGGCACACTCTTAGGCGCCACAAGTCTCCGACAACTGCTTTGCTGGCCTCATCCAACAACTCCCCGATCAGTAATAATAACTGCGATGAGCTGGTTTCCGTGCACTCCCAGGATGGTGGCAGCTCCATTTACGGTTCCTATGGATATTTTCTTAGATTCTCCGAAAAAAGTTCGCCATTTGATGGTGGCTTGGACGCAGCAATGTTGGAGGAGGACATCTTATCTGGCATTGTGGACGAGGCCTCCTGTTATTTCAGCGAGGAGAGCGATGACGAGCAAAAAAGCTTGCAAAGCAAGGAGTTCGATGACGCCAGCAAGTAATATTATCTTAGTTCTTATACCGCGAAATCATAATCAATGTAAATTTATTTTAGCCAGCTGCTGGTAAACAACACTGCGCTAAATGTGATGCGCGTCATTGGAAGATATCTGCAGATGTGCAAGTTGTTGCACTGCATCTCTCCTAAGATTGTGGCTTGCATCCTGGAGCTCATTGACTTTTATGTCTACGCAGTGCACGAAATCTTCGGAAAAGATGCGGTAAATATTTGTATAACAATCACTCTTGAAGATATATTAATTGTAGATATTTGCAGCCGGTAGCAACGGATAATATGCACTCCCCTAGACTGGAGCAACGATTACGCTCGGTAGAGGTCAACGTTCTGCCTCAAATCAAGCTATGGCCCCTTAATTTCTCCTCTCTGGTAATATGATATGATATTTCGAAGAGCTTAAATTTCTGTAATTACCATTTTGCAGGCAAATAATGAGCTGGCTAATCCGGATACCTTATACGGACTGTCACAACGCATCGTTGCCGTGGAAGCGGGTCGCAGCATGCTCCAGCAATTCAACGTCCTTCAGCACTATCTGAACCACTTGCTGCCCCTTGCAGAGCGTCCAATCCTGGCCAGTTACCTGGACTATAGCGATTATATTGCGGACTTGGCTAAACCCGTTTACACATGCGTCACGTCGCGCGTCATCGATTTGTCATCCATTCTGGCTCAGATGGCCAAAGTCAAATGGGATGTTAATCATGTGATACACCAGCACAGCAACTACAGTGATGTTCTAAATAGGGTAGGAAATACTTAATACAGCTTAATACTCTACACCAACTAATCACACATATATGCAGAACATACAAAGCTTCGCCATGTGTCTGGAGGAAATCGCCAAGGAGGTTCCAGTGCCCAGCAAGCAAGTGTGGAATTCGATGGCCCATGTGGCCACGCATCTGCTTGTGGAGGGGTACGTTCTAATTTTCTATTTCTCAGAAGGATCTGATTTACATAGTTATTGTTTAATATGTTATAGGTTCTCCAATGTGAAGAAATGCTCTGCCGGAGGACGAGCGCTTATGCAACTGGATTTTGCGAACTTCATGTCGTTCCTAGAGCTCATATCCAACCAAAAGTACCCACAGCATCGCTCCTATGTGGATGTGTTCATCAAGACCTACTACTTTGCGCCCGAACAGTTCGAGCAATGGATTGAACAGCAGCGTACGGGCGATGAATACTCTGTCAAGCAATTGAACAACCTTATTCAGTGCATTTGTGTCAGCGATAAACGCACGCGACAAAGGTTGCTGCAGTTGCTTGACGCTGGAATACCAAATGGAATAGCCATGTCCACAACGCCGACAACAACACCGCAGAAGAACAACCACGGATCCGTAGCCGGGTCAAATTTAAGCAGCGTTATCTGAGCTCTCGTGAACGATTATTTAATTGTATTTATTTTGTTATAACCCCAGACTAACTTTGTTAGTAGATCAATCTCATGACATTCTTTATGTGTAATTAACATTCCGTTTAGTTCAAATTAACATTGTGTTTAGGCTAATGATTCTACCTTAGTTATACAGGCGATCTCCATGAAGTACTTCGTTTCAAATTTAGAATCTCCCAACCCCTCTTTAAGTGCAATCTATCCTATAATCTCTCTAATTGATAATTGGCAATTGGTTTATCATTCACCATGACTTAAGTACCTAGAGAAAGCAGACATATATATGTACACACAAAACACGTATAATTAAGATGCATATATATATACCTATTTATTTGTAATATTTATTTGCAGCAGGAAACGGACAAATAATTGTAAAACAACTTAAATGTAAGGGGCAGCATATCGATTTGATTTGCGCGCCTCCCACGATCACACACCATTAACTATTTAGCAACTGTAACAAAATAACAAAGAATACATATTTTGAGATATGCATATTACAAACAATGCGAATTGTGTCTTATCATTGAGGGCGTGAAAAACTTGACGAGGCATTTCCATTCAACTTGGAGCAGTTCTTGCACTATATAAATAAAGCAGCTAAGTCTGATGAGCAACATAAGTGAAAGGATATGTGGACAGTGATAGCAGGAATAGTTTTATGGGCACACGTCCTGGTTGCGGGATCCGCTGTGGACTTCATCTTTAGAGCAGCAGCGGAGCACTCGCTCTCAGTGATAATGATTCGTACTGATTATTGTCCGCACAGCTGGGCAAAGGATATCTTTCAGAATCAAACCATTCCAGTGGTTATCCTTTCAGATAGCGAGACTTCTATAAACATTCGGATGTTTTCCCGGCCGCTACACGTAGCTTGCCTGCCTGGACATGAGCTGCAAAAGGACCTGGAGTTACTCGACAATTTTACGAAATCTCTAATGGATTTTCCGAGTCAGAAAAAGATTGTCTATATATCAAACAATTTCTCAGATCGAACTAGTATGGACTATATTTTCGAAACGTGCTACCATCGCCGAATTTGGAACATTGTTGGACTTTTAGCTTCAGATGAACATCGCTACTTTTATAGATATCACCTATACCCTAGCTTCCGAACGGAGTATCGCTCCCTTGAATCTTCAACTATATTCGACAAGGATTTTCCCAACATGCACGGTCACCCTCTGATTGTAATGCCCGACCAATGGCTTCCGCGTTCTGTTCTCTACGTGGACAGACGAACGGGTAAGCAAATCCTAGCCGGATCTGTGGGACGCTTCTTTCATGTGCTGTCGTGGAAGCTGAACGCCACGCTGCAGCTGTCCAAGAAGGTGACCACCGGGCGCTTTCTGAATGCGACTGCCCTCAAGGAGCTGAGCGAGAGCTTTTCAGTTGATGTTCCTGCCAGTCTGACGATAATGGAGCGAGTCGAGCAGTTGGCCAGCACAAGCTATCCCATGGAGGTGACCCACGTCTGCCTAATGGTACCGGTGGCCAGAAGAATTCCAATTAAGGATATTTACTTTATACTGAGCAGTGTTTCCAACATGTTCCTGGCTATTGTTATTGTTTTCAGTTACGGAATGGCTTTGAATCTCCTTCGGAACATGACCCATCGCGATGTGCGTCTGGTGGACTTTGTGCTAAATGATAAAGCTTTACGAGGGATCTTGGGACAATCCTTCAATTTGCCCTTGTCGAGAAGATTCTCCACCAGGTTGATATTTCTGATGCTTGGAATAGTGGGCCTTAATGTGAGCAGCATTTTTGGAGCGGGTCTGGACACGTTGATGGCTCATCCACCGCGGCAATTTCAAGCACGAAGCTTTGCTGGTCTACGGCGCACCAAAATACCATTGGTTACGACCGAGGAAGACTTTCCCACATGGATGAAACTGCGTGTGCCCATGCTGGTGGTCAATGTGAGTGAGTACAATCACTTGAGGAATGGAAGGAACACAAGCAATGCCTACTTTGCCTCCCGATTGTATTGGAATTTGTTCAGTGAGCAGCAGAAGCGCTTCACCCGAGAGCTATTTATCTACTCCACGGATGACTGCCTGTGGTCCCTGGCGCTACTCTCATTCCAATGGCCGCAGAATTCCTTGTTCACAGAGCCCGTCAGCCAACTCATTTTGGAGGTAAATGCCAATGGACTCTATGATTTCTGGGTGGGAATGCACTACTACGACATGACAGCAGCTGGATTGTCCGGTTTGGAGGATCCCAGCCTGCAGTTAAAGGAAAGAGAGCACCCTACCTCGCTACGGATTGTGGATTTTCAGTGGATGTGGCAGGCGTACGGAACATTTATGTTAATGGCGATTCTGGTATTCCTACTCGAAGTTTCTTGGCACGGAATCACATCATTATTTGTGTCACTAGTTCTCTGATCATTCACATGTTTATTGGAAAACGGGGCCAACTCTGCAACATATCAAGTTTCAAATTTAAATTTTAAAATCACTTAACACTTAACAAATTAAAAATTGTGAATTAAAGAAACTAATCATCATCGATGATTTCGATGGGAGACTTAGATTCGTTTGGATCATCAGAAATGTCCGTGTCGCTTGCGGGATTCTTAAGTTCCTCTATCTCATCTTTAAGGTCTTCTATTTGTTCTTCATACCTTCGGCGTTGAGAGGAAAGCTGTAAAATATATAGTTTATATTATCTACTAATGTATTAAATGATTATATTCACTAACCATAAATTCTGATTCTCTTTGTGCAATTAGTAACTTTTTCTCGCATTCGTCTTCATATTGCTTCTTGTTGTTTTGGATTATCTCCTGGTACGTGGCAGTCAGTTCCCTTCGCAGTTTCTCCTCAAGCAGCTGCATTTGCAGCACATGATCGTACTTCAGTTGTTCAATCTCTAACTGCAGGCGTACGTTTTCGTCCTCAAGTTCCTTGGTGTAGTCGCCGCCCTCGCACGTCGACATCTTTGAGAATTCCATGAAACCACAGTAGCTGACGCGATGCTGCTTAATTACGGGCTCCTTGAAGATGATGTTCTTGGCGATGGAAGCAAAGTTCAAAACGTTCAGGTTCTCCTCGTAGTATTTATCCAGAGGCGTAACCGTCACGATCATGGCCAATTTTTCCTTGCCCAGCAAAGCAGCCTGTAGCAGCATTGTTAGCTTGGAGTCGCGATATGGAATGATGTCGGCGTTTTTCTTTTTCTGAACTGTACTGGCAGCGTCTAAACATCGACCCAGCACCATCAGCGATGTGTTTATGTTCTTTGCTTCCTTGAGACGAAGGCCGGAGGTACCCGTGTTGTTCACGCGTTCCGAACCCGCCAGGTCGCAGAATTTGTACGAACTCTGTGTGGTGATGCCAGACCGATTGTACTTGAGTATGTCCACAGTGAAGACACAGTGGGACCGACTGGAGTTGGCATTCACCGAGGTGGAGGCGTACGTTGATCGCTGCTGGCCCAGCCGGAGCAGACGCAGCGCCTCCTCGCTGCTCGTCACAAAAACACTGGTCAGGCCCTTGATGAAGACGTGGCCCTTGTTGCCCACGATTTTCAGATTTTTTCGTGGCACCTCCCCCAGCTTGTCCTGTTTCGGCGGAATGGCTAATAGGTCGTACACAAGTTCATTGTAGATCTCCACGAAGGACACCCAGACCAAGACGGAAACATCTGTGGAAGCCTTCGTTTCGAACATGTGGTCGCCGTCAATGACCTGCTTCAGACGCTGATGGTGGGCACTGATATCCGGACATAAGTCTAAAAGTTTTTTCCGAATCTGCAGCTCTTTCAGCGAGGCGTCGTCCTGCAGGAATACGATGCTGCCATTGATTAGCTTAAGCTTGGGTGATCGGAAGACGGTGTCCTGGTAAATGGTGAATATGTTTTCCAGGGCACGCGGAATGATTCCAGCACGCACATCATCGCCTCAAAATGGATTGAAATTAACGATTGCCCAGCAAATAAGTTGCAAATCTTCTTCGCTTACCCAGTAAGGTATACGTTTTTCCAGACCCCGATGTGCCATATGTCATAATGGTCACACATTCCTCCTCCATAATTTTTGGACCGACACAGGCATCATAGATGTCTCGCTGGCCAACGGTGCTGTCAAAGATGGAAGTGAATCCAAAGTGTTTTTCCATGCGGTTCACATTGTTGCTGGTCGAGTCCACTTTGCAGCTGGTGATCAGCACATTTGCTTCTTCCGAGACTATGTAGGCTTTGGAAGCATCCTTCACGGGACGCAGACGCAGGAAGACCTGTGGACCCGTTTCCAAGTTGCTGCTGTCTGCCGCACTGGTAGCGCAGGAGGCACCTTCGGTCGCCTCGCTCGACTGGTACTTGTACTCCGATTCCGTGTCCGAGTATTCGGAAAAACTCTCCTCCTCCGACTCCTGAATGTTGTCAAACAGGCGCATCTTTTTGTTTGGTCGCGGTCGAAATCGGCGGTCGATGGAGGGATCCCGGGCCATCAGGAAGGAGCGCACCTCACGCCTTGGCACCTCCGAAACCTCCTTGCTGTCCATGTTGCGCTGCTTAAGTGGGTTGAAGGGATAACTTTTTAGTTTTCTTCCTTTCGCGCTATTTTTCAGACGCCAAGGGGCTGCCAACTTTACTTGAATTTTAAATGACAGCTGGCAGCTACACTGTTTAGTGTGACCGTTGATCATTTGAATTACCCGTTACAATATACCATCAATAATATTTAATGAAGAAATTAGACTTTTAATAATAAAAAAAAATTTCGACAAAAAAAAAGTCGAACGCAATGCGTTCCAGTTATTATAAATAATTTTAATTCTTTCTAGTACTGGCACACATTTTTTGTATAAAAATGCATTTATTCAAATTTTTTAACATAATAAAGGTGCATATATGTGCAGAAAAAATCCAACTGTTACTAAAATTTAAGTTGAAAATTAACTTTAAGTTGGTTGATAAACTAGGGTCTGTTAAATTACCATGCAAATATTAAGTTCACTGACTTGATTATCGCGCATTCTCCAATTTTGCCCATATGTAAGATTAGCAGCGTCGACAAATAATTAGGTGACAAATTGCCGGCACGGCACAGCACCGGCCATTTGTTTAATGTTTGGTTAACAAGTCTGGACAGCATAACAATAACAAGCTGCGCAAATAGAGCACCCTGTCGTCAAATAAGTACTCCCTTAAAACGCAAATTAATTGGGCTTGCTTACTTTTCCCAGTCTGATTTTTTACGCCCCCTGTCTGGGAATTCAAACAAATATTGACTAAATGAGTTATAAGTAGTTGTAGAAGCAATTAACAATTGTGTGCACTTGACAAATATTGTAAAAAAGTGTTTAATGAATAGAAATGATGCGTTCTTTCCAATTATCAGTACGTGTGTACTTTTTTTTCGCGATAATTAGAAACAGACTCAACATTTGTAGGTATTTAATTTAAAAAAATAATAAAAACTTAAAACTGGGCGCCAAAAACAATTGGCTAAAGTTGGCAGGCCAATGAAAACCCCTTTTACAAAATATAATCGACCATTTGGCAGTTCAGCAACTGTCATCGTAATCGCCAAGTTTTCGAATTGTTCGCAGAACTCGTAAGAAATTAAAATTGACCTAAAGAAATAAAATTATGGAATTGATTGAAACAGCATCGACTCCTGGAGATTCCGAAACTGAAACCGCAATCCCGGAGGCCGCTTTCGATTCCTTTAAGATGCCTATACTGCCAAGTCAGTTTTTGCAGAGCTCCGTGTCTCCGGGCTACTCTATTAAGCACTCGCTCCTCGGTCACAGTGGCAGCGTTACTGGTCTGAAGTTTAGTTCATGTGGCGAGAACTTGGTCAGCAGCTCCGCCGACATGCTGCTCATGCTCTGGGACTTGAGCGCAACCCGATGCATTCAATCGCTGGCCGGGCACGAAAACGGAGTCAACGATGTCGCCTGGTCGGCGGATGGATTAATTGCCAGTTGCAGCGATGACAAGACCGTGCGTCTCTGGGATTCCCGCAGCAAGCTCTGCGTCAAAGTTTTGAAGGGGCATTGCGGTTACACTTTCTCCTGCTGCTTTAATCCGCAGTCCAATCTGCTGGCCTCCACTAGCTTTGACGAAACAGTGCGCCTTTGGGATGTCCGCACTGGCAAAACGCTCGAAATCGTCCGCGCCCACCAAGATCCCATAACATCGGTGGACTTCCACCGCGAAGGCAATATTTTTGTCACCAGCAGCTTTGATGGACTGGTACGCTTGTGGGACACTAGTACCGGACATGTGATGAAGACTCTCGTTGACGTTGACAACATCCCAGTCGGTCATGTGAAGTTTTCACCAAACGGACGCTACATCCTGTCGTCCACATTAAACAACACCCTTAGGCTTTGGAACTACAACAAGTCGAAGTGCTTGAGGATCTATCGCGGGCATACGAATCAGTTATATTGCTCCAACTCCAACTTTTCCATCACCGGTGGCATTTGGATTGTCTCCGGCAGCGAGGATAATACGCTTTGCATCTGGAATCTGCAGACAAGGGAGCTGGTCCAAAAGATAAGCACGGAGGGCGACCAGGTTTTGTGCACCCATTGCCACCCCACGGAAAATGTGATTGCTAGCGGCGCCTTACAAAATTCATATGCCATTAAAATCTGGAAGAGCAGCGATAACTACAACAATCAACCAAATCCCACTCATTAGCTTGTAATTACTTTCTTAATATAAATAAGCCGGCCATGCCATTAGTCAAATATTAAGGTTGTCTTTGTAATTGTTTATCAACGGACTAACAGAGCGAACATGATATGGCGGTACCGGTACCTGCGCTTGTAAATCTTATATGGCCAGAATGTGCAAACGCGATTGCTTTCGGTCTCTAAAGCCGTTGGACGACGGCGATCGAAGCGGCAGTCGCGTTTGGAGCAGCACGCTGAGCGGACGCGTTAGCTCCCCGGTTTTGATTGCAGCCATTGCCTTTGCATCGCAGCCGGTTTCCCTATCGTTCTCGGAACTACAGCCCGGTTTAAAGCTGGAGAGCCACCCGCGATGAGAGCCGATGAGGGTGAGTAACTGCTCCAGGGTTTTTCCGGAAGCAGCGATCGCGCTGATCAGGGTCAGTTCATTTGCTACGTTTCCAGCGATTGATCCGGTGAGAAAGTGGGGGCTGTAATCGTATAAAATACGTGCCAATTCATAAAAGAGTATCTGAATGCACCTTATCTGCGTGGGGTAGTCCAGGCTGTCGGGCGATAAGATGACCAGCCCAAAGTCAATATAAGCGACTGATCGACAGATGTCCGAACAAGTTGCTGCCAGGCAAGATTAGCCCGGTACGGGGAGGGGTTATCTTGGTACACGAAAATACTCCTCATCCAAGGCATGTTTTGGATTCACAGATAATCTGTACCGGGAGCAACTGCCCAATGTGGGCTCCCTAATCAGGGATGGCGGTCGCAAGCTGTGTCGTCCGTCCACCGTGACCAACAAGTTCCCGATCCTGAAGTGGCTACCTCGCTACCGATTGGAGTACATCATGCAGGACTTCATTGCGGGATTCACGGTGGGATTAACGACTATTCCCCAGGCGATTGCCTATGGAGTGGTGGCCGGCTTGGAGCCGCAGTACGGTTTGTACTCCGCCTTCATGGGTTGCTTCACATACATCGTGTTTGGTTCCTGCAAAGATGTCACAATTGGTGAGTTCCGATCTGGGGTAAATTTCTGCTATCAGTGCTAATTTCACAACATCTATTTAGCCACAACCGCCATCATGGCTCTAATGGTCAACCAGTATGCCACTATCAGTCCGGATTACGCGGTCCTGGTGTGTTTCCTAGCTGGTTGCATTGTACTTCTCCTTGGATTGCTCAACATGGGTGTACTGGTCAGGTTCATTTCGATTCCCGTGATCACTGGCTTCACCATGGCGGCGGCCACCACAATTGGCAGTGCCCAGATCAACAACATTGTGGGTCTGACCAGTGAGTTCCTAAATATTTATAATTGTCTCGAAATTTCAAACTACCTGACACATATGCATTGAAAACAGGTCCTTCGAATGATTTACTGCCCGCCTGGAAGAATTTCTTCACCCACTTGACATCAATTAGGCTATGGGATGCCCTGCTGGGTGTCTCATCTCTGGTGTTCCTGCTGCTCATGACGGTGAGAAGGAAATAAAAGCGAAATTTTATTAAATTGCGATATCAATTTAAGCCAATCAACAAAATTCTGGCAGCCGATTGATTTTGATTTCGGGTTAAGAACCTTAAGATACAGCATAAATTTGGCTCTTCAAAATTAGTTGCTTTAATAACTTAAGTTAACTTGATGGTTGCATTATATTTTGTATATATTTTAAACTAATTTATAATTACTTTCAGCGTGTTAAAGACATCAAATGGGGCAATCGTATATTCTGGAAGTACCTTGGCCTCTCCAGAAACGCCCTGGCTGTGATCTTTGGCACCTTTTTGGCCTACATCCTAAGTCGAGATGGGAATCAACCCTTCCGGGTAACTGGAAACATTACGGCCGGAGTGCCGCCCTTCCGGCTGCCGCCCTTCAGCACCACCGTAGATGGAGAGTACGTTTCCTTTGGTGAGATGATCAGCACTGTCGGTGCTTCCTTGGGTTCCATTCCCTTGATCTCGATCCTGGAAATAGTAGCCATATCGAAGGCATTTTGTAGGTATAACTTAAATTAGTTATAAAACCATTTATACTAAGGAATTCTACATTTTCAGCTAAGGGAAAAATTGTAGACGCATCGCAGGAGATGGTGGCACTGGGTATGTGCAACATCATGGGCAGCTTTGTGCTCTCCATGCCCGTAACGGGATCCTTTACCCGCACGGCTGTGAACAATGCCAGTGGGGTGAAGACACCACTGGGAGGAGCTGTCACCGGTGCCCTGGTGCTCATGGCACTGGCATTCCTCACACAAACTTTCTACTTTATACCCAAATGCACGCTGGCTGCAATTATTATAGCAGCGATGATATCGCTAGTGGAGCTCCACAAGATTAAGGACATGTGGAAATCTAAGAGTGAGTTTATGGTGAAACAGTTTTCTAGCTATGCCTTCTAACGCAATGTCTTAACTTTCCAGAGAAGGATCTGTTTCCCTTTGTGGTCACTGTAATCACCTGCATGTTCTGGAGTCTGGAGTACGGAATTCTGTGTGGCATTGCTGCCAACATGGTATACATTCTATATAGCAGTGCACGTCCCCATGTAGACATCAAACTGGAGAAGGTGAGCTTATCCTATCTTATCTAGATGCAACAATAAATCATAAATCATCTACCAGATCAATGGTCACGAAGTGAGCGTGGTGGATGTGAAGCAAAAGCTGGACTATGCATCGGCTGAGTATCTCAAGGAGAAGGTGGTGCGCTTCCTGAACAACCAGAATGGCGAGACCCAGTTGGTGGTTATCAAGGGCGAGGAGATCAACTCCATTGACTACACAGTGGCCATGGTAAGTGGGCCGCTAAAAGCACACAATCTGATTGATAATAATGTTTGCATCCCCATCAGAATATTGTCTCGATGAAGGGCGACTTGGAGGCGCTGAACTGCGCCATGATCTGCTGGAACTGGAACATCGCCTCCGCCGGAGTCGTCTGTCGACTCAACAACGATCTCCGTCCCATCTTCAAGTTCGATTTGTCGCTGGAGGAGGTGGTAGCTGGCCACTTCGATAGTCCCTCCAATACGGCCTCCACCGTAACCATCGAGGCCTGAAGAACCTACTTTATCTATAAGCTGAAAGTATTGCATCAATATCACAATTATATGAAATATCATTTAAGCAAAGATATCCACTTGAGTGGCGACCCTCTGTCTGGCCGAGGAGACCGAGTGCTCTAGAATTACGTCTGGAAAGGCATATCCTTCGCGGAAACCGAGAATGATGTCATAATAGTTGGACACAGAAATTAATTGAGCCGTAACCGCAACCATTTCGGGTGACCACTTCGCAGACTGCCTGTCTGCCTACACCGTGACCTTTCTTCGAACCTTTCCCTATTCATGGCGAAAGTAATTTATGACCCTTCATATATGTTAAGGCAGGCACTTCAACAATACCTTCGTGCCCTGCCAGAAAGAGAAAGGTTGAGAGAAATTCCCTACGCCGGGTAAACGAGTTCTTGGAAGTGGAAGAGGCTAATCTTTATTTATTGGACTTGGACTCGGATGCATAGTTACCGAGAACCCGTTGGCCGGTGGGATCGAATGGGCTGCGCAAGTGGCAGTCGGCGCGGTATTTCTTGCCCAAGATGTCCACCTCGTACTCCCCGTTCCGAATGTAATCAGCATCGATGATCTGGCCATCTGGTCGGGACACGTATGTCTGTCCGAGGGACTTTCCAAGCGTATATGCATATTCAGCTCGTCGCAGTATGCCCACGGGTTCGCCATTTCGGTAGACTCCCTCCAAACCCCAGATGGGCACCTGATCCCGGAGCGTCAAGTAGACCAGTCGCTTCTTGAGACCCTCAGCTCGTTGTTTTTCGATGGCCGCCTTGCCACGGTAATCTGCACCCGTCTTGCGACATGTGAATCCCAAGCCAGCTTCCAGGGGCGTGTCATCCGGTCGCAGATCGAAGCTCCATAGATGATAGCCCTTTTCGCTGCTAAGGGAATACAGGGAACGATAGCCCGCATTGCGCAAATCTTGTCCAGCTCCCGCCTTCATTAGACTGCGATAGACGGCGACACAATCCTTCTTGGGCACATGAAGCTCGTAGCCCAGTTCTCCCACAAAGCTGACGCGCAGCAAGCGGAGACCCACATCTCCGAACTTGGCTAATCGAGTGCTGTTGGGAGCCACGTGCTCATCGGACAGATCACAGTCGATGAGGGGCTGCAGGATCTTTCGGCTGTTTGGTCCTTGAATGGAAATCACACCCAATTCGGCAGTCAGATCCTTGAGGCTCGCATTGAATCCTTTTCTACGGATCTCTGCCAGCAGAGCGCTATAAGTGTAGAAGGCAGAGGCGCCGCCAGCCACAATATAAAAGCCCTGGCCATTGATCTTGGGATTGTAGACCTCTCCGGTTCCGGGCGCTAGGCGGGAAATGGTCACATCCGCCTCCACTCCGCCGGCATCGTTTAGAGCACAGGTGTAGACAGTTCTGAAAGGGAAATGGTAATTGGTTAGAAAGGTTTATAAATGTGTATATCAACACATGGGACTTACTTGCTGGGATCCCTGTTGGTATTGGCGGAGAAGAGCCAGTCAGCGGCCTCCTGGGCCTGTGGACCATCTAGGAGCAGCTTGGCGAAGTAGCTCATGTTAAAGACCACGGCGTTATTGCGGCAAGCCAGTGCCTCCGATCCGATCTGAAAGATATATATTATTATTCAGGCTTTCCAGATAAGCTACTTGAGCTACTTACAAGATCGTGGTGCTCCGAGAAACGGCTGTAGTGAAGATCCCCATCCAGAACTCTCTCGTACTCGCTGTCCTTGTGCCTCTGGTGGCCATAGCTTCCGTACCAGTCATAAGGCTGAACCACCGCCTTCTTGGAACCGGAGGCCAGGAAGAAACCAGGCCGCTCCCAACCCTGCTTCTCCTCCATTACGGCGCCTGCCTTCATCATCTCGTCGTGAAGTGGGTCCTTTTGGAAATCACGACCCGCCAGTGGTTGATCATACTTGAAGACCATGCTGTAGTTCTTCACGTAGCTCTCGTGCGACTTCTCCCTGATCCACTGGATGGCTTTGCCCTGCTCCTGGGTGAATCTGCGCAGATCGAAGCCGAACATGGGCAGCTCCGGTTGACCTTGGATGACCCACAAGGCGGTCTGCTCCCCGCAACCACCACCAAACATCATGCCCGCTGAATTGAAGCCACAATTGTGGTAGAGCCCATCGAGGTTGGGATCCGGACCCATCAAGGGTTTGTGGTCGGGTGTAAAGGATTCCGGGCCACAAACCGTGCTCTTCACGCCATATTTCGCATAGCTGGGACACAATTTCTGGGCTCCCTCGACATGGGTCTCGAACACAGACCAATCCAGTTCGTAGAGTCCGAAATGGAAGTCCTTGGGCACGGGCTCCAGCAGGATGGGATTCGGTTCATAGCCACCCATGCAGATGGCGTCCCCTTGGATGCGGAAGTAGGTGGAGTAATCGTGATCTCTGATGTTGGGTAGGCCTCTCACGCCCGGAATGGATTCGGAAACAATATAGGCATGCTTCATGGGCACCAGGGGAAGATGGGTGCCGTGCTTGGCCACCAGATCACGACCCCACACTCCTGTAGCATTCACTACCTTCTCAGCTTTGATGTCCCCGAAAGGCGTGGAAACACCCACCACCTTCTTGCCCCTTGCAGTCTGCTCCACCAGTAGATCATCCACTCCGCAATTCTCGATTACATGGGCTCCGAGATTAGTGGCTGCCTTCTTGAGGGCCGCACACAGCATCGCCGGATCCATGACCCCATCACCCGGAGAATAGAGAGCGCCCACAAAGGCCGACGGATCGAGGAGGGGAAACAACTTCTGGGTGTCCTCCGGACTCAGCACTTGGTTTTCAATACCCAAAGCTGAGCCCACAGTGGCCAGTCTGCGATACTCGTCGAGACGCGTTTCATTGTGAGCAATGAAGATGCCACCATTTTGAATCCATCCCGGATCTAGCTCCGTTTCCTCCTCCAATTGCTGTAGCATGCGACGTGAATTAGCCAGCAGCTGAATATCCACATCGTTGGGACGCAGGCGCCACAGCAATCCAGCCGTGTGCCAGGTGGTTCCGGCCGTAAGTTGGGCGCGTTCCAGGAGCACGGCCTTGACACCACGTCGTGCCAGGTGATACAGTGTGTGACAGCCCGCCGAACCACCGCCAATAACCACAACATCTGCTGCGCCTGGCAGGGATCCACTTGGTTCCCTTCGAGCTACTCCATCTTCCCTCACTTGCTTGCTGATTCCACGGCGCGAAGCCTGCTGCAGGATGCGATGGCGCCACATCTCGAAAACTGCCGAGCGCGACGACTTTAGAATCTCAACTGAATTCTCGAGTTAAAAACACAATCCCGCCATGGTAATCTCCCGCTGAATTGATCGGATAACCCATGGTTCAGCATCCTGATAAACCTGCTGTGCCGGTGACGTTCCATCCATGACTGGAGGCCCTAATCAAGGCCATGTTTTGGGGTCACAGCACGATTCTTATCTGGGTTCGGAGGCGTGGCAAGTTGTAAAATTAGTTAGCAGCTTCCTAGGTCAAAAAACAATTTAATCTTAGTAAATGATTAGATTAAATAGAGATGCGGTTTCCCAACCAATTTATTTGCTATATAATCCATTAATATAAATGGATTTCTTACACTATTACTAAAAGAAAACATTAATTCTATAATTTTAATAAATAGTTGTTATTTTTTTCCAATAATAAATAATAAATAAATTTGCCAACATATATGTACATATATTTTCGAGTATTTTGATTTCCCGTAGAAAATTTGAAAAGTCTAAATCGTTCTTGGAACTGAATATTCTCCACCGTAAGCAATCAAATTTTGGACCCACACTCAAATGCCAACCATTGCGACCCCAAACAGGATACGCAATTGAACCCCAGGATTATAATCTCTTCGGAACTGCCATTAATGCCTATTTCCAAATGCACTGCGAGATCGTTTACCAGGTGGTGCCATCTGGAGCCGGAGTCTTGGCACGCTTCGCACTCGCCCGTCGCACATCCTTACGGCACAACTTTCCCACTCCAACGCCCGGAGTGAACCGGATAAACCGAGTGTTTCATTTTGAATTTTCCCGCAGACCGACGGAGGAACACTGTGTGGCCAATGTGGTGGCAGCCAGAAGGCAAACAACCGAGAAAGAGACCGCCGATCGCACCATGTGTCCGGATTCCTCCGCCAATTGGGACTGTTTGCGGAGCAGGCACGCCCACCAGAGGTGCCAGAAATAGACGGAATCTGGAGAGCTGCAAACTGCGGAGCAGAGTGCTCAAAAAGGAGGCTCTCCCCGTAACCCTTGACAGAAGTGCTCTACGTGCCACGCAGATCGGACGTATTCGACTCACAGATTGGTTTCGGTTCGGTGCGGTTCGATTTTAAGTGAGAATACTCAGTGATTGGAATTTTGATATCCAATTTGAAAATATTCGAAGTGATACTTGTGATACCAACTTGTTTTTGAACAATGCCACGCAAGAAGCGCAGTTCCAGTCCCACGGAGTTCTTTGATGACGACTTCGATGAGGATGCCAGTTCTCAAAGTGAGTTTGATTATAATTTATAGGTTTATAATTTGTAGGTATATTAAAAAAATGAATTAGAAAACGTAGAAATTGTAAATATATTTAGCTAATTTTGTAAATTCAATATTTACTTTCGAATTCGAATTTGCTTTCTTTATCCTTTATATTCTTTAAAATTTTTTAAATCTTTCTAAATTCTGAATACTAAATTCACCTGAACTCCAGTTTCCGGAAAAGAAATAATTTTTAAATTGTGTTAAGCTCTAAACTCTAAATGAGAATGAGAATAAATATAATAATTATATTTTTAATTATGCTGCTTAAATTGAGTTTAATATTCTTCATATGGAATAAGTGTAACTGCATTTTGTTTTTGTTTATAATTGTTTTAGTAAGTTAATGATGTATAATACAAACATGCTTTTTGAAACTTCATACTTTGTGAAAGTAACTTAAAACTTAAAATACTAATGAAAACTTTTGTTTATTATAAATCTCCTGTTATTAGAGCTCCTTAAGATGTATCTAAAAAATGTTAATAATGATCTACATTTCTGAATTTCCAGGCTCCCAGCCGCCGGTGCAGCGAAATGCGGCAAATGCCCGGGAGCGGATGCGTATGCGGGTGTTATCCAGCGCCTACGGACGTTTGAAGACCAAGCTGCCCAACATTCCGCCGGACACGAAGCTCTCCAAGTTGGACACGTTGCGTTTGGCCACGCTCTATATCAAGCAGCTAATTACGGCCGTGGAGACAGGCAGCCACTCGCAGAACCATCCGCACAACCACAACCAGCACCACAGCCTCAACCACAGCCACTCGAGCACCACCAGTTCCGAAGGCCTGGACACAAGTCACATGGCAGATTCGTCCGGTGGAGGCAATTATCATTTCCACAACAACGGACACGGCATGGTAAGTGTCATGCAATTGCGATCCCCGTGCCCGAATAAGTGATGTCACTGCCACCACTTAACGATGCACTGCACCCGCGGCTCGGCAACGGGAACGCATTAATGAGCCGGCCACTTCAGGTGGATCTCGTCAGTTAATGACAGGTGTCGCAGGGGATGCCCAGTGATACGCGCAAGATCAATGTTTATTCATGGATTTCAGTCTAATTCAGAAGTAATGTTCAGCTGATCGAGATTCTTATAAGTTTATGTCTTTTTATGGAAAGATTAGTATTGGGGATGACTATAAAAATGGTCCTTTTATTTGTAAAGCCATTGGGGAAATGAAGTAGAATTTTTACCATTTTCCAGTGAAAAGTTTCCTTTGGCAGAACTTTTACTTAGAGATCTCGGAAAGTTACACGAAAAACGAGTTTTCAGTGTTTCAAATTTAACAAATGATACTATTACTAACTAAGCAACTTAAGTATTTAGTAATACTACTTAACTTATAGGGGTAATTCAACGCAATTTTAGCGAAATATAGATCCAAAATCCAAAGGAATGTGGTGCAACATCTGCTTGGTGATTCCGACGCGATGCGGCGACATGTATTTCCACCTATTCTAGGTGGAGGTGAACCACAAACGTAACCACATCCACATCCCATGACCGGAGTCAGCCATTCAGCCGGGCCCCCCACTAGAACACCGAAATCACATTTTGTGATTTCAGACTGCCTTGCTTTCCTGTAATCCGATACTTTTGTGAATTTCGAAAATATTAAATATGAGTGACAGGCCGTTGGAGGAGCGGGCAGGGAACGGAGATGGTAACGCAGACCAGCGGATCTGGATGGGGGGCACTAGTTAGTCTTTGCTTTTATTTTTTATTTTTAAAGATGCTCTTGATGCTTTGAAGCGACAAAGTGAATGACATGCGAGGGAAATTGTCGTCCTCAGTAGTTTTCCCACTCGGATTATTGTAATTAAAAGTTGTCTAACCGTGTTTATCCATTCATCCATTCCCGCCGGAGTTTACACAATCTATCACTCAAGATTCATGACGTGCACAACTTATCTAAATAGATGCAATTGTTTACCCACCGAATGCGTGAAAAATTCAGCAAATACGGCTCCGTCTTGTGCCCATATGGTGGCAAATCAGATCGGATCGGATCGGAGAGTCCCGACCCTATCCGAATTTATACCATCCACGCGCCCAAGATGATCTGTTGGGAACAACCCATTGGTTCGCTATTTGCTCGCTAGCCCTAGCATCCCTATATCCCATTTCCAATCCCTCTTTGTATGGCATACAAATGAGTGTCTCTTGTCCGCAAGTGTTTGGCTGTTTATGTTTTTATAGATCCGTTAATGAGGCTGTTATTGTAGATCTAGACGTGGAGGCGGGGGTGGGCACTAAAAACAATCAAAGTTGCGTAAACAAACAATGGCGCTGTCTCGGGATGGGTTGTCGTCATATTGTTCCATATATAGCCCCTGTGGTTTCCTCAACTCCTATGATTTATGCCTGTTATATCCACACATTCCGCATTATACTGTTTTGCAGAGCTGGCCCTTTGAATTCCACCAGAGTAGCCGGAGTTTGGCATTTGCCCCATCACCATCAACCATCTCTTCCGCCCGCATGGATTGGCAAGCCCTGCATCCGCAATCCTATCCGAAGTCCACGCGAAGCGAAACCCATGTTTCGGCGGATCTTAGTTACCATCAGTTGCCGGAGTCACACAGTCACTGGTATCCGGCGGAAGTGCATCAAATGGAGCCAGCGGCCAGCTGTTCCTATGACTCTGGAATGGGGCAGCATCAGCGCGGCATAGCTATAGCCACTAGCCACGCCCATGGCATTTAAGCGGATATTATAAATAAAGTTCTCACCCAAGCCAAATGTATTTACCACCTAGTAAGTGTATTAAATCGTGATTTACTTTTACGCGTTTCCGTATGTGCAAGCCTGAACCTATGCTATAAGGCCAAAGATTGGTGTTACCTCATGATCATTTAGCTAGCAAATATATATATCTATGTTTTTAATAAAATTGGAATATTTGAATTTCTTTGAATTGGCGCCAAGTTTATGGTGACTGTATCCCTGGAGTTCTCGAGTGCTGCAGCACTGGTTTGTATTTTGCAGCCCTGTTCAACAGCTGATTTCGTCACAATACAAACAAAGAGTTGCTAACAACAAAAATAAATCGATTAATTGAGGCAAAATTCAAATACCCTACTTTTTATAAAACGGTTAATTTGAGACATTTAAAATATGTTATTTACGGAGAAACGTGTAGTGCCTTTGCATTATTCACTTGCAAAAAAATTACACGAACAAAGAAGCTTACACAAGCAATCTTACTTAAATTAAAAACAAACTGAAGGAAAGCGCCCAAGTACTCTTAACACGCAGTGTATTTATTTTGTGTATTTACTCATAAATGTAGTCCAACAACAATGGCCTGAGAATAATAATTGTGCTACACCTTATTTCAACACAAAAGCGAACTTATTACATGTGTATTTTCGCGGTTAAAGTTCACGTCGTTCGAGAGCTGGCATCGATGATTAGATTCGGAATAGCTGGATCAGATCAGCAGTCCATAATCTCAATCTCCTCCACTGGATTTCCTCCAACAGCACTTGAGTGACCGACCGACTGACCACTGAGCGCAATTCGCCTTTCCAGCAGCAATCAGTCAGTACGCGATATTCAACGAAGACGGACGCCTTGCGGTGGCTCGTTAATCCATAACCTGTTTACGTGACTTGAATACTGTGCCGCACAGCAAAATGCCAGCCAAACCAGTGAATCCCGATCTCCAGAAGGAACGCAGCACGGCCACCTTCAATACCCGGGAGTTCTCCGTTCTGTGGGCCGGCGGCGAGGAGCGCTTCAAGGAGAAGAAGGCACTGGGTGAGCAAGCTTAGAAGGGAAAAACACCGGATTGCAAGCTTCTCCGGTGACCCCGACAGACATATGTACATTCACATTAACCGGTCGCTCAGAGCTTTATCTGAGCTTGGCGCAATCGCGTTTCCCAACAGTGGATGCAAGAAATTGTGCCAAAAGCATGACTTGGCAATTAAACTAGGCTTGAACGCATTTATAGCTAATCTGTAGGGTACAAACTTTGATGCTAAGCCAATGATAAATTGTCGAAAACCAGGATTATACAGATCAGATGACGAATTTGACATCCTGTCAACTTCTTTGTTTTGATACGCTTCTTCTCCGTCCATTCATTCATGCGATTTGTTGCTTTTGCTGCACGCCGTGGCCCAAAGTTCATTAATTATGTATTCCGCATAAACAAGCCGCTACTAGTTAATCAGCACCTATTAGCCAGCTCATAAGTTATTAATCTTTGAACTTCGCGCGAATCGCGATCAATCCGGCTACTTGTGTACTTTGAATGTTTGCAGCTACCCACCATCTATTTCCAGGTCCACTTGAAATTGGTTTAGCTGATAGGTTTATCTGACAGATTTGCACGGTCGCCCAGGGCATCATAAATGGACAATGCCCAGTAACTCCCGCGAATTAACGAAGAATACTGGCGACTCATGATTACGCGACGAAATTCAGCAATGCTTATCTAAATGGCACCTCCTAAAATATTAAATCCCTTTCCTTATGGCTTCATCTACTAAATTCCGCTTAAAATTTTGACAGAGAAAATGTTTTTGGAGGATCCGGCCCTTCAGGACGACTTGCCCATTTCCTATTTGTCACACAAGGAGCTCTATGAGCACAGCTTGCGGAAAGCCTGCATCATTGGAGAGAAGATCCGCAAGCTACGTGCTGATGGCGAGGATGGAGTGGATACTTACAAGTAAAGAAACCCTTATATTTAATGTACTTCAGATTGTAATTTGTGTGCTTATAGTGCTCTGCTTGGTGGATCCTTGGGAGCAGCTATTCTAAAGGAGGGCAATCCGCTTGCGCTGCACTACGTCATGTTCGTGCCCACCATCATGGGCCAGGGAACGATGGATCAGCAGGTGGAATGGCTGAGCAAGGCCTGGGACTGTGAAATCATTGGCACCTATGCCCAGACGGAACTGGGACACGGAACCTTCCTGCGCGGTCTGGAGACCCGGGCTGACTACGATGCCAGCACCCAGGAGTTTGTGATAAACACACCATCACTCAGTGCATACAAGTGGTGGCCCGGTGGATGTGAGTTTCCTTGAGCACTTAATATCTTGAAACTATTATAAACTTCTGAACTTCCAGTGGGACACACTGCTAACCATGCGGTTGTGGTGGCCCAGCTCTACACCAAGGGCGAGTTCCGTGGCCTGGCTCCTTTTATTGTCCAATTGAGGGATTCCGATACTCACCGGCCCATGCCCGGCATCGACATTGGAGATATTGGCACCAAGCTGGGCATGAAGGGTGTGAACAATGGCTATTTGGGACTGAAAAACGTACGGGTGCCTTTGAACAACATGCTGATGAAGAACCAGCAAGTGCTGCCCGATGGCACCTACGTGGCGCCGAAGAACAGCGTGCTTACCTACGGAACCATGGTACCACCACCCATATTCACTATCTCTTCAGCGAGATTTTAACCATTATTTCATTCAAGATGTTTGTGCGTTGTGCTCTTATCCGTGATACCGCTCAGAGCCTGGCAAAGGCATCCACTATTGCCACTAGGTATTCAGCTGTTCGCCGACAGAGTCCCATTGATCCCAATCAACCAGAGCCCCAAATCATGGACCATACCACGCAGCAGTTGAAGTTGTTCCCCCAGATAGCTAAGGCCATCGTTTTCAAAACGACCGGTGATGGCATCTGGAATATGTACAACGTGATTTCTGGCGAGATTGAGCAGGGTAACTTGGATCGCCTGCCCGAAATGCATGCATTGTCCTGCTGCCTTAAGGCCATCTGTAGTGCCGATGCCGCCGCCGGCGTGGAAACGTGTCGTCTGTCCTGTGGCGGACATGGCTACATGGACTGCTCCAACTTCCCCACGATATACGGCATGACCACGGCCGTTTGTACCTATGAGGGCGAGAACACAGTGATGCTGCTGCAGACTGCTCGCTATCTGGTGAAGGTTTATGGGCAAGCCTTGAATGGAGAGAAGCTGGTGCCAACGGTTTCGTACATCAGCGATGCAATAAACCAAACGAAGTTTGTTAACTTTGACGGATCATTGAGGTCCATAGTCAAGGCCTTCCAGTTCGTTGCCGCCAAGTAAGTATTTACTCAAGAAAATAAGTACAATACCAGGTATTTAAATGAATATTTTTATATCAGCAAAACCCGAATTGCCTATGAGCAGATTGAACTGCGCCGCAAGCAAGGTCATGGTACCGAGGTGGCAGCTAATCTATGTGGCACCTTCCTAACAGCAGCTGCAGACGTAAGTCGTAATGAAATATCTATTATTTGCTCAGTATCATACTTTTGTATCACTTGTAGCTTCATGGACGCGCCTTCCTAGCCCAGACTGCCTACACGGAGCTTTTGGCGTTGTCGCGCGAGGTGTCTCCAGAATTAGCTGAAGTCCTAAAGGTGGTGCTGGAGCTGTATCTGGTAGACGCCTGCCTCAACCGCATTGGCGACTTCTTGCGGGTACGATTTTCAATTGACATCAGTTAAGAATATTTAATGTTATATGTAATTTCCAACAGTTCATTGATCTCACGGATCAAGATGTCACGAAACTGGAGGTTCGTCTGGAGAACTGTTTAAAACGACTCCGGCCGAATGCCGTCAGCTTGGTGGACAGCTTTGATCTCCACGATCGCGTGCTAGATTCCGCATTGGGTGCCTATGATGGAAATGTTTACGAGCACATCTTCGAGTCTACGAAGAAAAACCCGTTGAACAAGGAGCCAGTCAACGGGGCATTCCACAAGTACTTGAAGCCATTCATGAAGGCTCACCTCTAGGTTCATAACCTATTGCTCTGGAAGATTTTCACAAGTGTTATTATTGTAAATATACATATGTTTCCATTGTTTTTGTATTATACAACTGTCTGCTTAGCAAATGGTCTTAAAGAGAATTATGATGTCATGGCTTGTGCAGTTGAAATTAGGCTGTAAAATTATACACAAATAAAATATTATTCAACTATATTTAAAGGCAGTATTTAGTGTGTGTTTGGGCTTAACTAAATCGCTTTATTAAAGTTTGTTTTCTGATGGAGTTGCAAGATAGAGAGTAGCTCACTTATTGACTTCGTACAATGATGAACGCACTTACGACGCACTTGCCTTCGAGTTACGTTGTGCGTAAAGACGTCTCAGCAATCGGTTGCCAGCCAGGAATGTGAATACTGCGATGGGAATCAGCAGGCGCAATGTCTGGAACATATTAAGCTGCAGCCAGAACACGAAGAACAGCACCAGAATGCCACCGAAACCCAGGTGAAAGCCGATCGTGCTCGGGGCCAACGTTAGGTTAGACACATTGATGCCCAGTTTTCCCCAGAACACGAAAAGCAGCACAAGCGGGGTTATGCACAGTCCGGTGAAGATATCAGACACAATGCGGGGCGGGCGGTTGTCGGGCACTCGGAACTGATGAATGATTTCGGGCAGGGGACCAGAAGTGGTTTTAGGCTTGACTTCTGTAACAGATATGAGGTTAGATTAGTACTTTCCATAACAATTAGGTTGCATCATTACCCTTATCCTCGTTGAATTTCAATTGGACTTCAGCAACCAACCACTCGAAGGAGTTGGACAGAGAGGAATCGCCCACGGTCAAGTAAATGCTGTAGGTGCCGCTCTGGTAGTTGAAGTTCTTTCCGTTGTTGCCAACATCCATGTCGAACTTGTACGCCTTGCTGCTATCCTGCTCGGCCACAAAGATGATCTCCTTGTCAGTTTTCTTGTTGTAGAGTCGAACGAATGCCTGATGGACAGCCAGAGGCTTGCTGGTGGATTCATCTACCAGAACGGCCTTCAGTAAAAGCTTCTGGGTGCTGTCAGCCGAGAGAACCTCCTGCAGTTTGCCTGGATAGGTCACACTCTGCTTGCGGGTTGCAGCGCTAGCATCAGACTCCGCAATGCCCACCTCCAAAGATTGAACCTTAACGCGGCCGAGAATCTTGAACTGCAGTGTCTGGGTGTAGACACCATCGGCACTCAACTCCGCCTGGTAAACGCCGCGAGCTGGCTTTAAGCTGGCCAAATCAGCCACATAGGTGGTCTTGTCCGAGGATTTTGAGGCCACAGCGAGTTTATCAGCCAAAACGGAACTGTCCTTGCGAATAATCTTTGCATTGATGACTTTGGGTGCAGGTGACAAAGGCTTGCCGAGCAGATCAACAACGGCTACATTCAGAGTCGGCGACTGAGCGTCCAACTGACCGTTGCCAATGAGCTGCACGCAAACGGGAGCAATTTTATCGGCTCCACTGATAGTCTTCAGCGCCTCGATCAGCACATGAGCTCCCTTGGCGGTTTGGACGGATCGGCGGCTAAGGAAGTAGTTCGCAAACTTAACTGCCTGGTCAGCAGTAACGGGCACGGGCTTGTTAAAGGTCTTGCTCACGCCAAAAGCACCATTTATGATCAGGGATGTGATACTGAGACCGCCTTCGAACTGCAGGAGCTTGCCGTCAACTTCATCTGCTTGCACTATGGCATCCTCCACGCGATTTGCGATAAAGGAGGCACTGGCACCCAGAAGTGGAGCAACATTGAAAGCGTATCCCAGGCCGCTGAGTGTGTCGTCCTTTTTGAGCAGTTCTTGCAAGCGCTTCACTAGTTTTCCCTGAGTGGCTTCATTGATCTCCACGCCGAGCACTTTGTGGGTGACCACGCGGTAGAAGATCTCCTGAGAGCTGCCGAGCTCCGAGTTCAGGGAACTATACACCTTGGAAAGCAGACCCTCGTCAATCTTTGCGGAGCACCCCAGGTTTCTGCTAGCACCAATGTAGTAGTAGTCTTTTTCGAAGCTCTGCAAGGAGTTAAAGGAACATAAATAAGTATGACCAATGATAAATGGGCGTATCTAGATAAACCCACGTTCAGCTTGGACTCGGAATGCAGCGTAGCAATCTTCTTGCACAACGGCTCCTTCTGGGTGGCATCAGTCAGTTGGATGTTAAGGCTGGAGAAGAAGATCGACTGCAGGTCACTGGAGCCAAATCCGTCCACGAAAACTTTTTGCAGGCGGCTGAGATCCTTTTGCCCCAGGTGGCTGTCCACGGTGCGAGCGCTCCACGTCGGTCCACTAGCGACCAACACGCAGAAGATGACCAGACCTGGCGTTAAATAAAAAAAACCATTAGGTTCCTAGTCGCCGGCAATCGCTTAACCACGAAAATCAGAGAGAGACAGCACGAGAGCTACGACTTTGCAGCCGGCGTTTTCACTGAATTTAGCGTCAAATTAAAGCTATCCGGCTCAAACACCGACCAGGATACGCACCTAGCTTTAACATTTTCCTATATTGTGGTTGCGCTTTCACACGCCGCTTATATTCTATAGGAAAATAAAATAAAATCGCTCAAAAAGCACCGCCTGTCCCTCGATATTTTATACACGTCAGCGGCCGAGACAACTATCGATATGTTTCTGGATCAACAAACATCGATGGCGTAGAAGAACCATCGATGCCCGCTGCCAGAGTGACCGCATGCATGCTCTTACTGTTAACTTACCCGTTATAAAACATTACGTTTAGATTGAATTTAAATGAAATGTTAATTTAAACTAATTGTTTAAAGATTCTGCAAAGATTTTCTCAAACTGCAAGTTTAATTTTTTTTTAACATTTACAATGAAAGATCAAAATTAAATAATATGCTGTGGGCACTATTCTCTTTAAAACAGTTTTAAATATTATCTCATAAAATTTTTAGTGCTCCCACATCTAAAGCGCAAACTTATCAGGACACAGATCTATAGGTCTGGTTATAGAATATTTTCTTTTGAAAGTCTTGGTGAAATCTCCCTCGTGATTCCACACTGTTACGGCGGTGGTGCAGTAAAGTGGGTACTTGTTGACCAGAACTTCCTCGGTCTCTTCGTTCTTCGGTGGCACATCCTTGCAGAACTGGTCGTAGTACTCCGTGCGATCCTCGCCCAAGTCCACTTGGGCGGAGGCCTGTCGGTTGTATTCGGCAAAGAGTTCCTGCCATAGAAACTGTTCCATGCGATTTGCTCGAGTGGCTGCATGACCATTCGTATTAGAAACGTTCTGGAAAACTGCAGATTAAACTTACGCAGCACTTTCTTAATTTTGGGTGGAGCAAAACTCGCTTGAGATTCCGTAAGTTCCGTTGAACATGGACCCACTGGGAGCACCAAATTATTGCCACGATCAACCATTGCAGAACAAATTTTCAATATATTTTTTCGATCTAATACTAAGGTAAATAATTTATTCGTTTGCCAGTGATAGACTGACGGTTTATACTCTACCTACTTCGATATAACAAACTAGCCGGAAACTGCTAAGCAACGGCCTGGTCCCCAGGACTTTCCTGTTGATCCCCTTGCGGGGAATCGTCCTCCACGATGAGCGATACTTCCTTGGGTCGGAGTATACAGTAGTAAACGATTAAAGTGGCCAGAAATAGTATTCCACTGTAAACGATCCACTCCCAGATGAAACCGAACCACCAGGACTCAAACTCCTCGTTTGCATACCAAATGGACGATATGGTAATGTTCTCGGCGAGCGTGAGCACCAGGTATCCACCATACCA